>NC_064248.1:20505000-23000000 GCF_003254725.2 Canis lupus dingo | reverse complement strand
TTGGAAACCTGGACCCTGGCATGGCTGTCTCCTTTATGCTCATCAAACTGATCCAATGGATGGAGGTCAGACCCGCTTTGAAGAAGAACTCCGTGTGCAAGGAGGAAGGATTGTTCCAACAGAGCTCCTTAGGGAGACTCCCTCAATTCTCAGAGCTTTCAAATACCAGTTAATTAGAAAATTTGCCTTTGTTGTTTACCTTATTGCTGAAAACACATAATTATTATAAAAACATAAAACAATATATGAAGAGTAAAATTTCCCCTGGAGCAGTGATTCTTAGAGTATTATTTGGTCCTATCTGGAGACACTTTTGGTTGTCACTCCTTGGGGGAGATGCTACTGGCATCTAGGGAGTAGAGTCCAGGGATGCTGCTTACTTCCTACAATGCAGAGAACTGCCCCGCAGCAAAGCGTTGTCCAACCCAAAATCTCAAAGGTGTGGAGATTGAGAATTCCTCTTTCTTTTCTTAAAAAGATTTTATTTATTTATTTGAGAGAATGAAAGAGAGAGTGTACAAGCAGTGGGGAGGGGCAGAGGGACAAGCAGACACTCGCTGAGTGGGGAGCCGAGTCAGGGCTTGATACCAGGGCCCTGAGATCATGACCTGAGCTGAAGGTAGATGCTTTACCAATTGAGCCAACCAGGTGCGCCGAGAGTCCCTCTTAAGATTGACCATAAGGAGAAGTTTGCTATCAACTTTGAGAGGTTTTTTTGTGTATATAAAATGTATTTATGTGTAATTTAAAAAATACAAATGAGTTCATACTATATACATTGTTCTGTTTAATGTTACAACTGTTATAAAGTTATATGTATAACTCATATAGTTATATATATTATATGTATATATATAGCTCTGTGTGTGTGTGTGTGTGTGTGTGTAGCCATTGTTCCATGTTGATAGATCTAAATCTACCTTATTGAAACAAAATAGTTGCACAGCATTCAGTTATGTGGATGTATCATAACTTACCTAACCAATCCCAAACTGAGGGACAGTAAAGTTGTATCTCTGTTAAAAGGTAAATCTAGGGGGCACCTGGGTGGCTTAGTTGGTTAGGGGTCTGCCTTCAGCTCAGGTCATGATCCCAAGGTCCTGGAATTGAGCCCCCACATCCAACTCCCTATTCAGCGGGGAGTCTGCTGCTCCATCTCCTGTGCCCCCTCATCCCTGCTTGTGCTCTTTCTCTCTCCCTCAAGTAAATAGATAAAACCTTAAAAAAAAAAAAAGGTAAACCTAAGCATATTAAAAATTTTAAGAATTCTTTTAACAAAAGCGATTGGAATTGGGCACAGGAAAACAGGAAGTGTTTTGGAGTGCTCTGGCGGAGTGGGGGTGGGGGGGCGGGAAGACTTATATAGAGAAAGTGCAGATGCAGAGAAAGGAATTATTTGGCTGGTTATAGCTTAAAGCGTAGTTGGCTCTTGGTGATTGGTTGTTGCCAGTGTTTTGATTTAATAACCTTGAAGCATTTGTAGACTTAGATTTTGGTGTGCTTTCATAGGGTGCCACGTATTTAGGGACACTTCAGTCTAACAGCCTCCTTGCTTAATTAATTTAACATCTCACTTTCTTGCAGTTATAAACAAAACAAGGTGAACATATCCAGACTTAAATTTTTGTGTTCACCTTGTGATTGCCTCAGTGTGATTGCCTCATCCATAAACTGGACACAGAAGTGGTGCCTACTATTATTTAATAAGTAGACACATATAAAGCACTTAGAACAGTCCCCGACCCACAGAACACACAGTCTATATTTGCTTTTATGATTATTGGACTAAATTCCTAGAACTGCTTTAATCTTTCAGGTTAATTGTTTGGCGTGGAAATACTGGGAGGTCTCCAGATCATCTATGCCACCTTTCCTCTTGGCTGCACTCCCGTAAGTGAACATTGGCTCTCCTCTCTGGCTCAACAATGAGATTTGTGGGAGTCATCCAAGTCATCTCACCCCCAGGTTTTAGTGAGGAACCAGACACAGAGTGGAGAGTGCCTTCCAGAATTAAGCCCTTGTGAACCTGGATTTAAATTCTGAGTCCCACATAGATATTTTAGGCAGAATTTCTTGTTTTTTGTTTTTTGTTTTTTTCCTGTTATTTAAAAACCAAAGCCAAAGCAATCCAAGGCTGAGTGAGTGCTAGTGAAGCAGGTCCCATCTTGGGTGGCCTCCCACCTGGCTCCAGGGTGATCAGGGCTGATGTGAGTCATGGGGACTTCTGGTATGTGTAAGCATTCAGGCCTGGGAGGTGGAGCCCTGCTTTTCAAACACAGTCTGGATATTCCTTTTCTCTTTATTTCCCTCTTCCTTCTCTTGCTGTTAACTGTCTTCATTTATTCGAAAAATATTTACTGAGTGCTTACCACGTACTAGTTCTCAAAGATAACTTATTTTCCCCTTTATAAAAGCTTATAGTCTCTGGGAGGGGGAATATAAAAGTATGAAGCCAATTATAATGTCAAGTTGATATTTGGTTAAAAGTGATAGAGCCTTAACTCAAACTGGCTTAGGCAATAAAAGGCAATCTTGGTTCAGGTAACTGGAAAGTCCAGGAATAGATTTCAGACATGGCTGGATCCAGGAGCTCAGTGGTCAGCCATCTGTCCTTTAGCCCTGCTTTCCTCTGTAGGCTTCTGCATCAGGCAACTTCTTTCTTTGTGGTGGTCTCTGGCCGATTCAAGGTTATATCTTCCTGGTTAAAAGACCTTTTCTTCCCATCTTTCTCAGTAAGTCATGGGTTTGCCTGGGGTTGTGGGGGATGGATAACTCTGACTGGTTTAGTTTGGTATTGTACCCCTGGAGCTGAGAGTGAATTGCAGTCCACCCAAACCACAAGGACTTCAAGTGAAGGGGGTGAGTCTCCAAGAAAGCCTGATGCTGTTACCATGGGAAAGGGTGACAGGTGCAGGGCACAGTGGGGGTTGTATCTTCTTCAGATTGAAAAGTCAGAGGAGGCTAAACTAAAGCTCAGAGAATGAGCTGGGGTTTCAGCGTCCAGGATGGACACTCCAGGCAGGGGCACAAGGGATGTTTGGTCCAGTAGTGGGCAAGGAAAGCAAAGCACTCTGGGGAATGCATGGTGTGTATCTGCAGGGTAGTTGGAAGCCAGAAGGCCAGAGAGGTAAGGGACAGTCAAATCAGGGAAGGGTTGTGTGACACCATGAGGTGTTTCACCTGTATTCTGGGCACAGATCCTCAGATTTATGTTTCAGAGAGATCATTACCTCTGTCCACATAGCACATGGAATGCAGGGGGTCTGGCTGGAAGGAGGGGAACATGGAAGCTTATTTCTAGAACCTGGATCTTGGCATGGCTGTCTCCTTCCACTCATCCACATCTCAGCTTAAATACTTGTGCCTTAGAACAGGCTCCCAGCTGTCCCCGCCATTGTTCTCCATTGCAGAGCCATTTTGTTTTCTTCCTTATATTTATCACTGGCTGAAATGGCCTGTTTTATTCACCAATTTCTGTTGTCTTAACCCTACTAGAAGGAAGCATTCTGAGAGCAGGGACCTGCCTCTCATGTCCTGTTCATGGCTGTAGCTGGTGCCCGGTACTGTGCCTGGCATGCACAGATACTTGCTGAGTGGATGGAGTGATAAATCAGATAGCAGTATCGTGAATGGAGAAGCAAGAACAGATTTGAGCAATAGTAAGCTAGTAGCAACGACAGATTTGGGGATAAGGGAAAAAGACACCCGGGATGGCGTATAGGAGGGAGAACACGCAGAATGTGGTTTTGGAACAGTTTGGTGGTCATGATGAGCAGGCCATGTGGGTCTAGAGCAGTCTTTCTCAACCTTTGTTTCAGTATTGCCTCCCTAAAGGGAACAATTTAATTTCTCCTGAGTGAGAGAATTTACCAGGAATAAGATTTTGTTGAATATGGCTGAGCTTTAGTGAGTCACAAATCATTGTAGGAACTAAGATTTTTTTTTCTTTTTGTTCCCTCTCTCTACCTGAACAGATTTTCTCCCTAGGGAGTTAATCTCCTCTGTTAAGAATACATGGCCAAGAGTTTAGGGGCGGGTTCTGGACTGGAGATGCCAGAATCAGGTGTCATTTCTCTTTCTCCTGTTCTCTCCTCATCTTTCTTTCTCACTTTCTATTTTATTCTCTCTTATCTCTAACTTCTGCTTTTTCTTTCTTTCTCTTCATCTCCCCTCAACCAGTACCCCAGTCAACATATGTTTATAGAGACCCCATCTCTGATCAATGCTACAGGGGTGAAGAAGAGGGGCATGATGGGAAATCTGTGTTCCTACTCACAGAAGAGAGTTGTGATACGGGGAGGGGGAGGCCTGCTCCCTCCCAAGGGGAGCCACAGCAACACTGGGGAGAGAACAAACGTTTAGAGAACGGCCCTGGGATAAGCTCTTGGGCATGTGGAGGCTGATGTCAGGGGCATATGCAGAGCAGCCACTGTTCTCCTCCTCTCATTCTTCCTGTCTCTCTCCAGGGCTCACCACCTGGCTTCTGTCCCAGCCTCCCAGTGTGTGCCCTTTCTGATCAGCCTGGGGAAGAATCAGTTGGACTCCTTGGTTTTAGATTCCCACAAAAAGAATTCGGTCCTTAGGAAGGTACAGCAGTGCCTGGTAAGGAAACTCTTCCTGGGTGATACTTTCTTTGATGTAGCTTCCTCTCTGGGTGTCTGTGGCCGTCCTGGGGAGCCCTTGGGGAGGGAGTCTGGCTGGGATCTTGAGCTTGTGGCGATGGCCGGAAACCTGACTTGCGGGTCTCAAAGCTGGCCCTGGGACCTTGGGTGGGACAGTGTTGGCCATTGGTTCTGAGGACTGCCATCCTGGCATTTGAATGACGGGAGGCTGCTCTTGGGGACTAGGAAGATCAAAGTACACAGAGTCTGGCATCTAGGCTGGCCTCTGACAGTGTGGCTTCAGCCCAAGTCACTTCCCCTCCCTGAGTCTCAGTCTTCTCATCCCTAAGATGGGTGCAAGAGCACTTTCAGCACAGGGTTATTGAGGGCATGAAATAGGCAATATGTTCTTCAAGGCCAATGCCCAAAGGGCAGACTGACTGACTGAGTGTGAATCCTAGCCTTGCCACCAGCAGGCAGCTTCTTTATCTTTAAAAAGAGAGTGATATTAGTACTTATCTCTTACAATTACTTTGAAGATGAAGATTAAGACCTGTAAGCTCTTAGAACACTGCCTGATGTGTATTAAACACTCAAATGTTATCTACTTTTGTCATTTGGAGAAAGAGCTTTAAATGCTTTCAAGTCCCATACAAATTTTGAGGTGCTGTTTCTATTCTTGCTGTAGTATTATTAGCATGGTTGTTAAACTCTGGGGTATCCTCAGAGCAGTGACACCACTGATGACATAAGTCCTCATTTATTAAGTGTTCACCATGTGCCAACTCCTCTGCCCACACCGGCTCCCTGCTGGGGTCTTCTAGACTGCCGAGGCCTGCATCCCTAGGGTAAAATCAGACCCCATGCTGTCTCTACTAGTCCATGGTATGGTGGGTGAATTCAGGTCCTGGAACCTTTACAAGATTGGGGATCAGGATGTGTTGTTGAGGGGTCAGGATCTTGAACCCTGCTCGATCTTCCCATCAGCTCCACTTGTTGGTTTCAGAACAACTCCATTGCCGATGAGTTTGCGGTAGACATCGTGGGGAAACTGCTCTGCCACTTGCCCGCAGCCATTATCCACAGTGGGATCTCCGCCCGGGCCTGGGCCACAGCCCTGCACGGACTCAGAGACTGCCCAGGCCTCAGCCCTGAGCAGAAGGCTGCGGTGAGGCTCAGGCTCCTGGAACAGTACGGGTGAGGAGGAGCCAGGGCTCTACTCTGGGGGGAAAGTGCTGGCCAAGGGGTGCCAAACCCTGGTGCTCCTGTCATCCAAACAGAGAGAGTCTCTAGCTTAGGGTAAGGTTAGCTGCTTATGTTTATTTTAGAAATAAGATGTTTCTTTTTTGGGCCTCAGATGCTCTGTAAAATCAGAACAGTAGTGGCTCCGCAGACCTCACATGGTTGTCACCAGTACCTCTTGGGATATTTAGGGCAAGAGTTTTGAAAAGATGGCACTTTATAAATGCAAGGAGGTGCCATCCTTATTCTTGTGAAGTAACAACAATAATAATACTTCAAATAATCAAAGTACTGTCAGCTCTGGGTCTGTGGGAGCTCTAGGTGTGGGGGGGCAGACACAACTATTCTTTCTCTTGTAGAATCTTCCGAAGTTAGGGTAGGCATTTGAGTAGGGAGGGCCTAGCCGTCAGTCAGCAGTTAAACAGCAAATGTTTCTGGAGTAATTACAGTGGCTTAGGCCCTGTCCTTTTTTTTTTTTTTAATTTTTATTTATTTATGATAGTCACAGAGAGAGAGAGAGAGGCAGAGACACAGGCAGAGGGAGAAACAGGCTCCATGCACCGGGAGCCCGACGTGGGATTCGATCCTGGGTCTCCAGGATCACGCCCTGGGCCAAAGGCAGGCGCCAAACTGCTGCGCCACCCAGGGATCCCTTTTTTTTTTAAGATTTTATTTATTTAATCTTGAAAGACACACACACACAGAGAGAGAGAGAGAGAAAGAGAGAGAGAGACAGAGGCACAGGCAGAGGGAGAAGCAGGCTCCATGCAGGAAGCCTGACATGGGACTTGATCCCGTGTCTCCAGGATCACACCCTGGGCTGAAGGCGGCGCTAAACTGCTGAGCCACCGGGGCTGCCCGGCACTGTCCTTTTATATAGAATTTAAGATCATGGACTCAGGAGACCAACTCCTTGGGTTAAAATTTTGTGTATTGTCTGTGTGACCTGGGAAAAGCTACTTAATCGTTTTGCACTTTAATTTCTACATCTATAGAATGGGGACAGTAATGGGAGGGGAAGAGAGGAAGGAAAGGCTGTGATGTATATGACAGAAATTCAACAATTCAAGCTAGAAAAAGAAATGGTAATTTATTGAGTTCAGAAACAGAATGTAACAGAAAACTCGAGGGATATACTTCAGGCATGACTGGGTCTGGAGGCTCAGGTGATGTTGTCGGGACTATGCTCCTCCTGTCTCTCAGCTCTATGTTCATTGGTGTGGCCTCGATTCTCTCCACTTGGTGTTGGGAATGACTTCCTATATTCTCTTTAGTGCTAGAGATATCAGGAAAAAGAGGGTTTCTCTAGTAATTCCAACAAAATTCCCGAGGGTGGCTTAGTGTCCTGCGTGGGATAGCCTGCATCATGTGCCTGCTGTCCTGATTGTGGGAAGTGGGACTTGTCCAGGTATGAAGTTGGTCTGCTCCTGCAAGAAAAGGATGCTGGGAGACAAGGACAACAGCATGGTGTTTCAGTTTACCACTTATCATCTCTTCATAGACTCCCCCGGAACTGGACGGCTGAGACGATGAAGGACTTGGGACCCTTTCTAGTACTTTTTTCAGGAGATGAACTAAGCTCTGTTGCCACAAAGGTACCTCTGTGTTCTACCCTGGGAAGACTGAAGGAGTTTGAAGGGGAGAGAAAGTGTGGTCAGTTAGATCCCATTGGTGTTTACTGCCCATTTGCTTTTTGGAACTTCCTCCCTGCTTCAGAGGGCTCAGATGTTCCAGCTCTGCTCTAGGATGCCCAGGGTTTGGGACAAGGGAGTGAGGCAGCAGCGAAACTAACTCTAGGCTTTTCAAATGGCACTCTGGGCAGGTGTGCACAGACTGGGAACTATAGGTTAGCTACCACCCTGCTGTATGTGTGCTTCCCACATGCAAGCCTGTTCAAGGGCTTACACTCAGCACTGCCATATGCACATACACACGTATGTCCAGTGTGTGCAATCCCACGTGCAAACACATTGAATCCAAAACCAAATCCTCATGGAGCATTGCCTTTGGGAACACACTTTGCCTGGAACAACTCTCCAAAAGTTAGACAGTGTAGGCCAACAATTGTGCCAAATGAGCACAGATTTCTCATCTTTTTCTTGTATAATGAAGCCACACAATCTCATTGACATACAACAATGAGCATTAGTTTCTTGCTGCCCAGTCTGTGGGTCACTGGGACAGCTCTGCTTCCAGAATCAGCTTCTGGGGCTCAGTCTACCTGGAGCTTATTCTTCTTACCACGGAGCTCTGAGACTCCAGAAAAGAGAGCACTAAAGTACGCTGGGATATGGCGCACTGTGACTTTTCACTGGGCCAAAGCAAGTCACATGACCAAGCTCAAACTCAGTGAGGCTGGAAGTAGTCTCCTTTATGCAGAAGCAAAGGGTGGAGAAGGAGTAAATATTTGTTGGACAAAACTCAGACTGACCGCAAGGCCCATCTGCACACTCTCACCCCTGTATATGTGCATGTGAGATGTACATTGTCATGTGTGCTCAGCAGGACCTGAATGCACGGGATGTCACCCAGGTTGATGCAGAGCACACATTCCAGTGTCCAAGCATGGTAAAATCATCTTCTGGGGTGTCCAGACATGTAGTTAAAAGTAGCAGAGGCACATGTATACACATATCCAATCTTCTAAAGATCAACTTTTGAAATTGAAAAAAGTTTTTTTAAAAAAGATTTTATTTATTTAATCATGAGAGACACACACAGAAAGAGAGAGAGAGAGAGAGGCAGAGGCACAGGCAGAGGGAGAAGTAGGCTCCATGCAGGGAGCCTGACATGGGACTCAATCCCGGGTCCATTCAGGGAGCCTCACATGGGACTCAATCCCGGGTCCCCAGGATCACGCCCTGGGCCAAAGGTGGTGCTAGACCGCTGAGCCACCTGGGCTGCCCAAAATTGAAAAAGTTTTATTGCAATATGATTAAATCTCAGAAACACAGTGCAGGGTTAAAAAAGATGAGTTGCAAAAGAATACATACAGTAGGATACTAAATAAATAAACAAATACTAGTTAAATTTTTTTTTTCACTCTGAAAATGCTTGAGTGGTGGTGGATTGTTTTTTTTTTTTTCACCATGAAAATAGTTACATTAATTTTAAGCACATGCAGAAACAGTTCTAGATGTAAGACAAGTCTAGAAGTGCGTGAGAAGGGCAGCCCGGGTGGCTCAGCAGCGTAAGCGCTGCCTTCAGCCCAGGGCCTGATCCTGGAGTCCCAGGATTGAGTCCCATGTTGGGCTTCCTGCATGGAGCCTGCTTCTCCCTCTGCCTGTGTCTCTGCCTCTCTCTCTTTCTCTGTCTCTCATGAATAAATAAAATCTAAAAAAAAGAAGTGCATGAGAATGGTTAATGCCAAATTCAGGGTGATGGTTATTTCTGGGGAAGGAAGGAGACTAACGAGTCAGGCAAGGATCTATCAATTATATTTGTGATGTTTTATTTCTTAAATTAGGTTGTGGGTACATCAGTGTTGTGTTTTATTATTCTCTCTACTTTTTTATTCAATGACTGAAATATTTAATAAGACAAATAATACATGCTCCTGGCTAAGACATTGCAACTATACCAGAAGCTACAGGAAGACAAAGTTTCCCTCCACCCCTCCACTTTTAGGTCTCCAGCCTGTCTCCCCAGAGGTGATCACTCTTCCCAGACTCTCTTGCATCCTTTCAGAAAAAAATCCTCCTCCTGCTTACATATGTTCTTCCCTTAAAACATACAAAATGGAAAATACCATTTATTCTGCTGTGCATTTTGCTTTCTAAAAGTTAACCATGTCTCTTGTGAGTTGTTTGTGACCTTAGCCGCACATGACAATCACTGGAGAGATTCTAAATGGACATCTACAGGACCCCCACTCCAGGCCAATGGTCTTTGAATCTCTGGGATGGGGCCTGGGTGTCAGGAGATTTCCCAGTTGATTGTCACAGCGGGGATGAGGAACTCATGGTTTAGAGTGTGACTCTACTTCTGAAGGTTAGAATAGAAAGAGGGGCTGTATAACCTGTGGAGAGAGTGGGGCACAGTGATTCATAGCTGTGTGAGACAGTTTGATAAATGCTCTGGACTCATGGTCAAGCCTACCAGTAATATTCTGGGTCTTGACAAATTGCACTGGTTCTAGATGAGAAATGGCACCTTCTCCAGGACAATTGGAAGCTCCCTCATTGCTAGTCTCCACTCAGAGATAATCCTCTTTCTCCCCCCCTTTTTGAAAGATTGATTTGTTTACTTGAGAGAGAGGGAGAGAGCACAAGCAGGGGAAGGGGCAGAGGGAGCAGGAGAGAGAATCTCAAGCTGAGCACAACCAGCTTGTTGTGATCCCACAACCATGAGATCATGACCTGAGCCAAAATCAAGAGTCAAACGCTCAACCCACCGAGCCATGCGGGCGTTCCCCTCTCTTTCTTCTTTTTATGATAAATATAAAGTTTAGTAAAAATGTAAAAACAATACCAGACCAGAACGGGGTAGGCTAACCTATGCTTTTTATAGATCTTATCAGGTTACTCCAATAGTTGTGTACCATTTAACAGTCCCATAGAAAAACAAGTGTGCATGTTTAATGAATTTTGCTCACCCTTAAGTATCATCATTTTATTTTTAGGTGTTATCACTTTCTTTTATTTTTGGCAATCTGATGGGTGAAAAACAATATATACTTGTGTTATTGAACATTTATTGGATTGCTAATGGGGTTAAGTATTATTTTAGATGATTCTTTGTAGAGACCAAATTAGTTGAGCTAGGGGATAAATTTATATAAGAAGCTATTATAGAAAAAAACAGCCCCTAAGGGAGTAAGTAGTATCACAGTTTAAATCTGCATTTAATGTGCTTTATTATTTCTTCCTCCTCCTTCCTCTTCTTGCTTGCACACAGTTTCCTGAGATCCTTCAGCAAACATCTTTCAAGATAGCAGGGACCTTGCCCCCGCCAGAATTCCTCTGGGCTGTCTTTGAATCTGTCTGGAACAGCAGTGAGAGGAACCCAAGCTCTCACCCCAGCCCTGGTGAGTGTTTCTGGGGTATCCGAGCCAGATCCATGGCAGCCGTGTTTGGCTTGATTTCCTGGCATCAGGAGGCCTCCTTGCCTAGGGCATTGGATGAAATGTTTGCACAGCAGTAGAATGGCAAAAAGCCATAGGCCAAAGAATTATACCTTTAGTAAAGTGATTTGGAATCACGTCTTGTGCTCCTTACCCAGGCCAGGAAGTTAAATGGTGAACATGTGCAACAAACAAATTTCAAAAGGGTTTTCTTAAAGGGTGTAAGGAGCTAAGTGACTGTGCATTGCAGTGCTGGGGCCAGGCTGGCATGGTGTGAACCCTGGATCTGCTGCTTACTGGCTGTGTGACTTTGGGTAAGCCCTTAAACATCTCTGTGCCTCTGTATTCATCTTCTGTAAGATGGGGACGTTGAAAGTCCCTACCTCATTAGGTTATTATGAGGATTATAATGGATCAGAACCTGTTCACAACAGTGCCGGGCATATAGGAAACCTGTTCCATAAGTGTTAGATATTTTTATGATTTTTTGTGCACCACTTGTAGCAAGCAGGAGGCAACAAAGTTAATCAGACTCCTTAATAATTGTAATAATAATAGCTGGCAATCAGTGCTTGCTTTCTTTCCTGCAGCAAATAATTATTGAGCACTGACTATATGAACAAAACACAAAAATCCCTGTCCTCACAGAGTTTACGTTCAAGGGGCTGGGCTGTAGGGGTGGGTGCCAGACAATAAATCACATACAGTAAGTAAAAGACTTTGTATTTTTGTGATGATTCAGTGCCAAGAAGGAAGATAAAGGAAGGGAAAGAAGGGGTCAGGGAGTGTGGGGTGTGGGGGATTATAATTTGAAAAGAGAACCGTGGAGGTAGTTTCACTGAGAAGATGACATTTCAGGAAAGACCCAGGGAGTGTGGGCATGGACTGTGTGGACGGGTGGCGTTGGAGTCTTCCAGGCAAGTGGAAGTGTAAGAGGAGCAGAAAAGGAATGGAAAATGAGAGGCCAGTGTGGCTGGAGTGCATGAGAGAAAAAGCCACGGGGGGCCCTTATAAAGGAAACCCTAAGCACTTTGTCTTTGGGTTGGGGTCTTATGGAGTTGGCAAGCAAAGAAGTGTCATGATCTGATTTAGGTTTCTCTTGGGTGGTCCTCTTTTCATGCACTGTCTCATCCTCATCTCTGTCCTGTGATGTGGGTGCTGTGCTTCTCCCATTGTCTTGATGAGGGAAACTGAAGTTTAGAGACAGATTAAGAGACTTGGCCAAAGTTACAGAGTGAGCAGTGGCAGCCCTTGGATTTGTACCCAGAGCTGGTGATACAGCTCCTCTTGCCCTCACAACGCAGCAGTGCACTTGTCACGTGCCAGCGCTCCTACCCTGTGCATGTGGGTATGCGAGAGTAAGACTTGCCACACTCTGGAGAGGATGCTCGGTTATGAGTGCATCATTGGACTTTTCTTTCATGGCTCTGGGTATTCATTACTGCTGTGCTTGTAGTAATTAATGGATTAGCAGAATTACTATTGGTTTTGTTTTAGTTAATTTGTGTGTGTGTGTTGATTCATTCAACAAATACCTGCAACAAACACCTACTATGTGCTGGGCAGGGACTATACCAGTGATAAGACCAAGTCCCTGCTGCACTGTTTAACCATTTTCTTGCTCTCTAATTTTTACTATCATTGGATGCTGTTGTCATGGAAAGTGGAGTGGAATGGGGGGGGGGGTCTAGGAAGGATATGTCTTTTGTGGTAAAGATGCTTGAGGACTGCACATGGCAACCCTGATCTGGTCTGCTTTCGCCTCTTGACTGGAGTCTAGTGAGTTGCCGTTGAGAGGCAATGAGAAGGGAGTGGCCACAGGGCTTGGATCTACTGCCGCCCAGGTGGTGCTGGTGAGTCTGTGTGCCTCAGGTGGGCAGCTGCTAAGACCGGAAAGCCAGGATTGCTCTGAAGACAAGGAGCCTTCTCCCAGGTGGGGCATGTCAGGGAGAAATAGCTCATATGTGTGTTGATGATGTTAACTGGTTTGACCAGGTGAGATTCAACTTAGTCAAAGACTGAAATGGATGGATTTCTTCTGTTGCAAAGGAAAGTACAACAGGCCCCTTTCTCCTCTTTCTCAGGAAGTGGGAAGGCCATAACCTCCATGATGGGAAACTATTCCCCCTTCCCACACTTAAAGATTTTATTTAGTGATTTGAGAGAGTGTGCACGTGCTTGCATGCACTTGTACACACACAAGAAGGGTGGGGGTGTGGGCAAGGGGCAGAGGGAGAGGGAGAAGCAGGCTCCCTGCTGAGCAGGGAGCCCCACTTGGGGCTCCAGTCCAGGACCCCAGGATTATAACCTGAACCGAAGGCAGATGCTTAACCAACCGAGCCACCCAGGCACCCCTCCCCTCCCACACTTAGATAGGAGTGCTCCTTCCTTAATAATTCTGGAAGCCTTAACTCTGGGTTGCAAACTCAAAGGCATGAGGTGGCACCTGCTGGTAATATAACTAATAAAAATAGCTAACATGTATTGAGTGCTTACTTTATACCTGGCATTGTTCTACAGGCTTTATATATAATAATATATCTAGTGTTCCCAAAATTTGATGAGGCACTTTTATCCTCATTTTATTGATGAGAGAACTGAGGCAGAGAGGGATTAAATAGGTCTGGATTTGAACCTGAAGCCAGAACTGTTGGCCACCAGTTATCACTGTCCTCCAGGCAATTTGGAGCTCCATTGCAGTGTTGCAGAGCTCCTACTGAGTGCATGTGGCTCTCAGTGCAAAAGCTGGCATTTCCATGATTCTGCTACAAGGTAATTAGAGGCAGAAATGGGACTCAAGCCACTCCCTGCATGCCAGCTCTCAGTGTCTGTGCTGTGCTGCCCCTCATGAATAAATCCAACCGGACAAGTTTACTCATTTCAATAAAGACTAACATTCCCTGAAGCTCTCTTTCCTTTGTTCCTCCCCATTCTTCAGGTTGCCATGGTGTCATGGCTCCTTCTTCCAGTGACATCTTCAAGTTGGCAGAAGCCAATGCCTGTTGGGCCCCCGAGGACCTGCTCTGCATGGAGGAACACACGTTCATCAGGAGTGTGGAGCTTCTGGGGGCCGTCAGGGCTTTCAGCCTGCCTCAGTTGGTAACCCTAAAGGAGAAGGCAGTACAGGTAAATCCTACCTCAGGGAGGAAACATCCAACAGAGGGAAAACTGCAGCATGATGGTCCCAGCACTTCTATGCATAGAGCCCCCTGCCTCTGGGAGCTTTCACTTGCATTATCCTGTTGCAATTTCTCTGTATTAACCCAGCACCATTGGTGTGCTTCCCACATCCAGGACATTTCTAGTTCCTCCCTCTCAGGGCTGTGGCAGAGAGCAGAGATATATGTGTCTTGGCATCTAATGGACACTCAGAAAAAGTTCTGTGGGGATCCCTGGGTGGCTCAGCGGTTTAGCACCTACCTTTGGCCCAGGGCGTGATCCTGGAATCCTGGGATCGAGTCCCGCATCTGGCTCTCTGTATGGAGCCTGCTTCTCCGTTGCCTGTGTCTCTGCCTGCCCCTCTCTCTCTCTCAAATAAATAAATAAATAAATAAATAAATAAAAGAAAACGTTCTGTGGATGTTCTGTGCTTCTGACTGAAATGGTTTCTAGGAATTGTGCTTTTCTTTCTCCACTTGAAGAACCTCGACTGATGCTTATAGCAGGTTTTCTCAGAATCTGTTGCAAATTTGTCTGAAAACATAGCAGGAAAGAGTAAAAAGGGGACTCGAAGTCTTTTTCCATCTTTATAAACAACGCTTTGAGTGGCTTGTTTTAGCCGTTAGGATGGCCATAGAATATCTGGTTACCCTTGTGAGGTTAAGACAGTAAGATCCTTAAAATTATATAAATGACCCAAGTTTATTGTAGAAAAGTCAGAAAATAATGAAGAAGAAAATCCATCATATTCTACCCAGAGAAAAGCACTGTTATATTTTGTTAAATTCACCTGAAGCTCCCCAGACTTCTGTATATGTCTATAAAGTATATTTAGAGATTTCATGAATATATTTCATGTATGCTCACACATACATATTACATGTTATTATATATCACCCAGTATTCAGTAACTTCCTATTAACACCCAACAGTATAAATGCATATTTTTTCATATCAGAAATATAAATTTATGTCAACACTCTAGTTAATATTTCATTTTATGGTTGGTCCTTTTTTTGCTAGTCCTTATTTATTTAGCAAATTGGTAGACTTTTAGGTTACTTATTTTTTTTTATGCCTCAAGGTACATATTTGTACATATTTTTGGGAGCACTTGTCTCATTATTTAGGCTAAATTCCCAGAGGTATAATTTTGGGGTCAAATCATATAAATATGATACACATAACCAAAATCCCCCTCCAAATTTATATTCTCTGTATCAGAAATGAGGGTATCCTTTGCTGCATATTTTTAACACCATAAGTGATCCTTCTTTTTATTCCTTGTCAATATGAGCAGTTAACATGATGTTCTTTGATTGATGTTAATGTACAATTTGAAAAATTATATGACCAAGACTGAACTTTTTCCCCTGTTTCTTCTTTTGTGAATTTCTTGTTCATATCTTTTTTTTTTTTTCAAAACTCAGTAAAACTTTATTGCTTCTATTCTTTCACCATTAACAGAAAACTGGAGAAAGCAAAAATGTTTTGTGTTTACAAAGATAAATGGCCTCCTTAGGCAGAAAAGCTCAAACTACAATAGGGAAGAGAAAAGTGCCCTTCCCCACATCCCCAAAGTTGTCCTTGTCATCTTAGACAAAGCCTTAGTCCACTCACTGGCCAGGGACCTCGTATGTGGCCAATTCAAGATGAGGGCCAAGAAATCAGACCAGTCCTTTTCCATGATATAAAGTTGTTCTGTTCACATCTTTTGTGTATATATATTAAAACAAATGCAGTCATTTTTTTTCTTACTGATTTATAAGAGAACCTTAAATATGGATAGCCCTGGTGGCCCGGCAGTTTGGTGCCGTCTTCGGCCTGGGATGTGATCCTGGAGACCCAGGATTGAGTCCCACGTCGGGCTCCCTGCATGGAGCCTGCTTCTCTCCCTCTCCCTCTGCCTGTGTCTCTGCCTCTCTCTCTCTCTCTCTGTCATGAATAAATAAATAAAATCATTAAAAAAATAAATAAAGAGAACCTTAAATATTAGAGAGATTTACCTTATGTCTGTTTAAAAATATTGTAAGTAATAGTCTAATCTGGATTTTTTTCACTTCCAGGTATGGGACATGCCTTCTTACTGGAAAGAGCACCATATCACCTCCCTGGGGCGCATTGCTCTGGCTCTTAATGAGAGTGAGCTGGAGCAGTTGGATCTCAGCTCCATTGACACTGTGGTTTCCCTAAGCCAGCAGACAGAGTGGACTCCCGGACAGGTAGGTAGATGTTGCTTGCTTGATCTTTTAAAAATTACATGTCTGTCTTAATATTAGGTATATTTTCCTTTATGTCCTTGAACATACAGTATTTATGATAGCTGCTTTAAAATCTTTGCTGCTAATTCCATCATCATTTATTTCTGAGTCTGTTTCTATGGACTAATTTTTCTTCTATTTATGGGCCATGTATTCTTATTTTTTTTTTTTATATGCAAGACTGGCAATTTTGACTGGCTGATGGACATTGTGAATTTTACATTTTTGAGTGCTTGATTTAGTTGTACTCTTTTGAAGAGTATTGGGGTTTGTTCTGGCATACATTTAAATTACTTTCAAATCAGTTTGATCCTTTTGTGGCTTTCTTTTGAGCATTATTAGGCTGAATCCAGAGTGACCTTTATTATGTAGTTAATTTATCTCCATTATTTGGACATACTCATTCTAGAGACTCTGCCTAATGTTGTCTGTATTTCAAGACTCCTCTGCTCTGGCTGGTGGGCAGTGATCTCTTTCTGACTCCATATAAGCTCTGAGAATTGTTCAGCCTATCACTTTTTAACGCCTCTTCCAAATATTTTTGTGGATTTCACTCCTGGCCTATGTAGAGAGGTCAGTACTCAGCCAGACAGGGGAAGACATCTCTCTCTTCCATCAGATTTCTCTTCTTGTGTTCTCTGTCTCTAAAGTTTTTTATCCTCCAATACTTTCCCCCACAGATTACAGGTGGGATCTCTATATTCTCAACTCAGACCATTGGACTTACTTGGGTTCCCTTTCCTGCTCCCTGGCCTGGAAGCTGCTTCTGGGCAGTAAGCAAGGGCAATTTTTGGGCTCTCCTTATTGATTTTCCCTCTCTCAGGGTCATAGTCCTGTGTTTTCTGTTGTCTAGTGTATAAATACAGTTATTTCATAGGTTTTGTTCAGTGTTCTCATTGCTTATGGTGAGAAGGTGATTTCTGTGTCAATTAATCCTTCATGCATTAAAGAAGAAGTTCTCTCCAGAATTTAATTGTTTCAACTGGGAGGGAGGTTAACCCACTGTATTGCTAGAAAGGGGAATCTTAGCAGCTCAGTGGTTTCTTTATGCTCAGGTAGCCCTTCTTCAGTGGTCATTATTCATTCATTCATTCATTCATCCATTCATTCATGAGAGACACAGACAGAGGGAGAAGCAGGCTCCATCCAGGGAGCCCGACATGGGACTCGATTCCAGGTCTCCAGGATCACGCCCTGGGCTGAAGGCAGCACTACACCACTGAGCCACCCAGGGATCCCCCAGTGGTCATTTTCAATACCAGGTTTATATTTTATCTAATTAGCATCCTCATAAAGGAGTGCCCCCCTTGCACTAATTTTTGAAAAAGCTCCAGCATTGACTCCTATTATGCAGTTGCCCACCCCAAGCAGTCAGAAGTAGAATATGTTAGTTGGCTAGGAAAGCATCATGGAGTGGGGTCCATCTCAACATGACCCTGTGAACTGACAGTAGGGCATGGGAATTTGGGAGGCTGCATAAAGGCCCCCGAAGACATCTATGTCCCAATCCCTGCAAGCTCTGAAAATGCTTAGGTGGCAAAAGGAATTTTACAGAATAATTAATTTAAGGATCTTGAGTTGGGAGGATTCTCTTGATGAGCCCAGTGTAATCAAAAGGGTCCTTATGAGAAGGAGACAGAAGGCCACAGATACAGGAGGCCATGTGACAATGGAAGCAGGATACAGAGAAAGATTTAAAAGCACTAGGCTGCTGATTCTGAAGTTGGAGGATGCAGCTACAAGCAGCCTCTGGAAGCTAGAAAAGGCAAGGAAATAAATTCTCTCTAGAGCCTCCAGAAGGAACACACCCTGCCAATCCATTTTAGGACTTAGAACCTCCAAAATTGTAAGAGAATAAACCTGTGTTGTTCTAATCCAGTGAATTTGTGGTAATTTGTTACAGCAGCAAAGAAACCTCCCTTTGTTGGTGTTCTCAAAAAAAGGGAAGTTGGGTGCTGGGTAGGCAAAACCAATGCATGTCCTCTACTCGCATGAGCTTTTTGGAGTCGGGATTGCCATGTCCCATACCATACTCTGAGTGGTATTCAAACAGAACACAATATGAATTGCACTCCCCGCACTCCCTGCCCCGCTGGGGCTGGGTAGCATGGGAGCCCTGGCCATGAGGATTATGTGAGCCAATACATGTGAAACATTTTGAACAATGCCTGGCACATAGTATTTATTCAATAAAAATGAATTGTTTTCATTGTTGTAGTCACTGATGCTATCATCATCATCATCATCATCACCACCACCACTACCACCACCACACCACATTTCCTCTTTCTGGCATCTGGCCTCATTTGCAAGATGGTCTAAACTCAGCAATCTGAGGTTCTTTCTATCCTGACATTCTATAATAACTGATTTTGACTGTTTGAGAAGTGCCACATCACCCTTTGGATATTAAAATCCTTCTATTTGCAGTCTGGGAGAAAACAGAAAAATATATCCAACTTAGAAACTAGAGTATCTCTTTCCCTTTGGACCAATTTTAATTCCCATGGATGCCAGTGAGATTTATCAATATGTTTGAAGAGCTTATGAAAACCTAACATTTGCATATATCATTTGCAGTCAGTTCCTCAACTTTCACTCCCAATCAAACCCTTAAATGCATGTTTCTAGATTAATAGTCAGACCTGGTGGAACTACATTAACAGAGTTCAGTTTAAAAACCAATATAAGGGGAGAAAAAACTATTATAGAAGCCAGAGGGATGAACAGAGAGATTGAAATCTTCCAGCTATTCATTTTTCAGAGGGTTAATATTGCCTAAAAGTGTTAGTATTAATTGTCTTGGAATCATTACGGATACACTGGTCCAGTCATTCAAGCAAATATATTTTGGCTTATCACCTTGCAGGCTGAGCTTGCATTTTCCAGGTTCCAGTGGCAAGACAATTTAACACTGCATCTTCAAAGTAATTTTATTTGAATTGTATTTTCGCACTTTCATTTTAAAATGGGCACGCCTGATAGTTGGGGAGCACAAATTGTTATGAGTCAACTAGTGAAACCTGATTGTGAAACCTTAATAGGAAAAGTTCAAAAACGACCCCAAATCTCTTCTCTTCATACCCAAATATCTTCACTGGCTAAGAGTACAGGCTCTGGAACCAGACCACCTGGGTTTTAATCCTAGCACCATTATTTACCAGCTATGTAGCCGTGGCTTAGTTACTTTCCCTCTCTGTGCTTCTGTTCCTCATCCATGAGAATAAGAACAATATTAATATTTCACAGGGTGGGATCCCTGGGTGGCGCAGCGGTTTGGCGCCTGCCTTTGGCCCAGGGCGCAATCCTGGAGACCCGGGATCGAATCCCACGTCGGGCTCCCGGTGCATGGAGCCTGCTTCTCCCTCTGCCTTTGTCTCTGCCTCTCTCTCTCTCTCTCTTTGTGACTATCATAAATTAAAAAAAAAAAAACATTTAATATTTCACAGGGTATGGGCACCTGGGTGTCTCAGTAGTTGAGTGTCTGCCTTTGGCTCAGGTCGTGATCCCGGGGTCCTGGGATCAAGTCCCATGTCGGGCTCCCCACACGGAGTCTGCTTCTCCCTCTGCCTGTGTTTCTGCCTCTCTGTGTCTCTCATTAATAAATAAATAAAACCTTAAAAAATTTCACAGGTTAGTTGAGGGCTATATGTATATGTAAATGTAAAGTGCTGGTACATGCAAACATTCAGTAAATATTAGCTATTATTATTTTGGACAAACATTCCCAGTCAGACATTTAAGTCTGAGTGTGATATTACTGAAACTCCCCTATGGAACCTGTAGGCTTTGTAATCCCTGAGGGCAATTTCATGAAGACACTGGTCAGTCTGATTTGCAGAAACAGGAAATGTCCCCAAAGTCAATCCATCATGTGGAAGCAGCAATCCGATGCCATTTCAAAGGAGTACATATTGCCTACAACTTCTGTAGATCACTCACTCAGATATTCATTCATTCATTTAAAAGTCCTTGTGCCAAGTGGTAGGGTTACGATGGGGAATGAGCTGGGTATGTTGTGTGTCTTTGGGGAATTCTACTTGGTGATACAAGACAAAAAAGTGAACACAGTGAAAAATGTTTTTAAATTGTTATAATTGATAACAGAAAGTGGGCAAGGTGTTCATGGAAATAGGAAGGGAGGCTATTTGAGATAGGGGAATCAGGCAGTCTTCCCTGGAGAGGTAGAATTTAAACAGACCTGGGGATGGGAAGGCAACAGACATGAAAAGTGGAAACCCAATGCAACATTTCACAATCTTTGCCAACACTTTCTCTCCATACTGTGATGATTCTCACTGTGTGATGGGATGAACTGTTGATAAAAGGAGATGGGAAGACTCATACTATCCCTGTGACCCTCACTCCCATTCAGATGTTTGTCTTTGGATGTCTTCTCCCCAACTTTGTCTTGTGAGCTCTTGTCCTCTTGTAATCTTATGCACCTGCCCCTATGAGCACAGAGGGATCCAGACTTTATTATACAGTTCATCTCCAAAGGATTGACTTGAATCCTTCCTCAGGTGCAACATAGGTAGAGCAAGTGATTCAGGGTTCATTTAATTACAAGTGGCAGAAAAACCAACTTAAAGTGGCTTGACCAGGCAAAAAAATGTATTGGCTCCCATAATTGGAAAGTTCAAGGGTAGAGTTTAGATATGGCTGGATCCTGAGTCTTCAATATTATGATCAAGAATCTGTCTCTCACCATTTTTTGACTCTGCTTTCCTTTGTGTTGGCTTCAGTCAGAGGCAGGCTCATGCCATGTGTTGAAGTCTAGCAGATTCAGGTTTATCCTTCCAAGTTCCAATCCAGAGTAAAGAATGTTCTTCCAGAGAAAAAAGACTGTTTTATTCTCCTCTTTCAATTAGGACACCCCTAATTATTCCAGTCAAAATCCTGGTTGGTTTTGATTGGATCACATGCCCAATCTAGAACAAATCATGGGAGCCAGGTTAAGGGATGACAAGTCAGGACTCAGCCGTAGCATCACCCCTGGAACTCAGAAGGCAGTTAGCTCCAACTGAACCCCATGAAGTAAGAGTGTGGGAGGGGTGGCTCTCCAGAGAAAGCCACAGATAGCGAACGGCCTCTGTGCAAGAATTTCAGGGATTCTACACAGCAGCCTTCTTAAAGCTCATTAAAGAGATCTCCCTGTGGTTTCCAGTACCAAAGCATTTGATATACTATCTAGAATTGAAGAGAGAGGGACAAACCTATTAATGTAGGACTTTAAAAAAAGAAAAATTCACTGTGGCTGAGATAGAGAAGACTTCATGAAGAAGGTGACATTTGACTTGAACCCCCCTAAATAAAAAGATGGTTGAGTTTTAACAGTCGGAAAGGCAGGAAGCACATTTCAGATGTGAGGGATGATTTGAGCAAAGGCAGAAAAGCAGACTATTAAAAGGTTTTGTCAGAAAGTTCTGGAAACAGATGCTGGGAAAGTTTGGATCCTGATGCAGGAGAACTTAAATGAGCAAACTATCTGAAGGTCATGAATGACTGGAGAAAATAAGCTAGCAGACACAGACATGGGATACAGTTTCTATAATGCTGGTAAAGGATACAAGAGTTTCACTGCCAAAACACACTTTCTTGGATGAGGGGACACACTCACACACTCACTCGAAGCAGCACTTGAGGAACATGAGCCTGGATGCAGTGGCTAGGATGGTTTGGAACAAGGAGTGTGTCCAGAGGAGGACAGTGGGGATTGGTCAGGAGGCTACTGCTGTAGCTCAGTTATCCTCTCAGGCCTTGGATTTTCATCATCCCTGGATCATTCATCTTTTTTTAAAAAAATATTTTATTCATTTATTTATTCATGAGAGAGAGAGAGAGAGAGAGAGAGAGAGAGAGAGGCAGAGACATAGGCAGAGGGAGAAACAGGCTCCCTGTGGGGAGCCTGATGTGGGACTCGATCCCAGGACCCTGGTATCACATCCTGAGCCAAAGGCAGATGCTCAACCACTGAGCTACTCAGGTGTCCCTGGGTCATTCATCTTTTATTCTTCCTTATTTTTCTAGGCTAAATCCATTCTCCAAGGGTTCCTGGAGGATTCGGGCTATAGTGTCCAGGATCTGAAGAGCTTCCACTTAGTAGGACTTGGTACAACCCTGTGTGCTATGAACATCACCGAAATCTCACTTATAAAAATCTCAGAATTCAGGTAAGTAAACCAGTAGTGTTCAAAATGACAAATGATTGATTGACCAGCTCATTCATTCTGCAAGATGTTCTGTACTTCCTGATGCTTTGTCACCTTCCGGGGCTAAAATAAGGAGTGGAATCAGCTGGATCCTTTCTGGATGCTGAGCCTACCTACTTTCTGCGCACCCATTGTGTCTGGAGAGTCCCCCAGGCTCACACTGTATCCTTCCCTCTTAACTAGGGTGGTGATGGCCAGAATTGGGACCCTGCTCTGCAGCATCCACATCTTGGCTGAGTTTAAGAGGAAGGCAGAAGCTGTATTTGGGCATCCCACCAAGTGGTCCAGCTCTGTCCTGCAGGAGCTTGGGACTATTGCAGGTAAGAGGCACCTTGAGCATGCCTTCTCTCCCTTTCCAACCTTAAATCTCGGGACAAAAACAAAATAATAATAATAACAACAACAACAAAAGAATCCTTGGCTGTATGTAGTGAACATCTCTAAAGTTACAGTAGATCTTAGCTTCATGACTTGAGGTTGCAGAGGGTAGGGTCTACAAATCTGCTCTTTAAACAGGCTCTTTTGGTGCTTCTTGTGACACTAAAATAGTTTAGGATGTGATTTAATTGGCTTCTAAATAGTTTTATACACAATCTGAATTGCATAAAGTGAAGCTCCTTTTGGGCATACTTTTCGTTGTAGGAGACCAATCAGGGCTAATGTGACCCACTTTCTTTTTTTTAATTGGAGTTGATTAAGGAACTTGATTTTCCAGTGTGATTTTCAGGGCTTTTTGTAAGGAATGACGCTTGCCTAGAACACACAGATCTGTACATTATGCAGCACCATTAATAAAACAAGTAGAGTTCCGATGGCTTGAACTAAACCCTCATGATTCCTTTTTCTCCCCAGCTGGATTAACTAAGGAAGAGCTCCAAATGCTGGACAAGGATCTGATGCCATATTTCCAGCCATCAGCAATCAAATGCCTTCCTGATGAGATATTCAAAGTAGGTACTCAGTTCCTCAAGGAAAATAGGAGCTTGACCCCATTTCAAATCACATAAGGGAACAGATGGCAGGCCTTGGATTCTGGGGGCTTGCAACCAGATTTCTGCTGATAGGGCCAGAGGAGAACTGTATGCCAACAATGAATGGGTCACGAGATAATTTTAGGTTTAAACACATTTTTTCCTTAAAATTTTATGCTTTAATTGTATTTCCTCTCTTCATAGCAAGCTGTATTGATTTTCTATTTATGGTGGTATGAGAGGTTCATATTTCTTTATCCAAAACCCTTGGGGACAGATAGATACATTTCCAAATTCAGTATTTTTCAGATTTTAGAAAGATCACTCTGAATCTGCAGTATGTAACTTAACACTCCCAGCAGTGTCTGGGAAAGCACCTTATACATTAATATTTCTGTGAAGAAGTCAGTGATGCCAAACTAATTGGAATAAATAGAGACTATTAAAGGGCCTTACATCAGTTCAGGTTTTGCAGGCAAATAAGTGTGTCTTAAACTTTGGAAAAAACCTTCAGTTTTGAGATTTTTTTTTGGACTTCAGAATTGCTGATGAGGGATTATGGACCTGTATAACATTTCCTTTTTAAATAAATCAAAGTAAAAATATTTTTGTTGATTTAAAGAGAAGTATTGAGAAAACCTCGACAGGACAGGTGATAAACTGCTATAGAAAAAAATTGAGGAGGTAGCATTGGATCAACTAAGATAGGGAAGCAGGGTAGTCGGTAAGGGGTCCTTGCTCTGTGTCCCCATACAAGCTTAGGGGAGTGTTTGGTGGGGACAGTCTGCTCCGATGAGTAGTGGCCCTGGTGTTCTCGCTTGCTGAGTAACTTGGAAATAAGTTCCATCCACCACAACTGTGCAAGACGCACAAATGAGGTCAAACTCCCATGATGTCTCATCACCAGTTCGTTTCATGATGGTTAGCCGACCTGGAGTGGCTTTAGAACACAGGACAGTTTCTAGCACAAAGTAGGTGAAATAGATGTTTGAGGGGCTCTACATGGCATAGGTGGCTTGGTTCTGGATGCTGGCATGTTGCTGAGCACTTTCCACTGGTCTTGTTCAGAGTGCTCTTTGTGGTTCTTTCCTTGTTCAGCTATTTGTCTTTTTTAGAAATTTCGAGGTACACCAGTGATGGCCTGGTGAAGGGATATAACCCAGTGCCTTCGGGGCTTTAGGAGTAACATGACGGTGCAGTGGCCTGGGTAGAGTCTGAGCTGAACTGTGTAAACTTAGCTCTATCCAAGGGGAAGCTGCTTCTCATCTTTGGCACATCACATCAGTGCAGTATGACAATATGGGCCCAGTATTACCGGATCTTCCTTTTCTTTTTTAAGATTTCAGAGGTCTCCATTTTTGTGTGAAACCTGCTAATAATTAAATGTTGGCAACCACTTTGAATTTATTTTTTTAAAACACAATCCAGTAGGCCTAGAGATTCACTCTGGCCTCTGGCTTGCCAGTCAGCCATACTGGAAAAATAGGCAATTTTTATAATGCAGACTCTGTGTTAATAGTAGATGTAAGGTGTAAGCCAGAGGAGTACCTGTATTGTGTGTGTGTGTGTATGTGTGAGGAGGTGGGGGTAGGGGAAGGAGGTGATGCTGGCCTTGCATGACAGGTTAACTAGGTCGAGGGAGGAATATTGTTCTAGGCAGAAGGAAGCACACACAGAGGTACTTCCTCCTGAGGGCTACAAATATGGGTGTTCATTCTCCTGCAAGTGAAGAGTGCTGGTGGGAAGGCAGCTGGACAGGTGGGCTTGGCCCAAAGCATGGAGGCCCCATTGCCACATTCAGGAGCTGGAATTGTGTCCTGGAAGGGGAAGAACAGGGAAAGGTTCTAAGGGGGATGACACAATTTGAGGGAAACATCTCCCTAGACAGGGAATAAGAAGAAGGTGAAGGAAGAAAGAGAGGAGTGGATGAGGCATAACCCCTTTCCCAGAATCTTTGGGACCCTTAGAAAATAAGCAGCATGACTTTAGAAGCCTCTCTACAAATTCAGAATCCTGCCATCCCATCTTATTCCACACCCACTGAAACTAGCCACCAAGTCCTCTGAGCTAGAAGCACCTTGAGTAACCACCAAGTCCTCTGAGCTAGAAGCACCTTGAGTTCAGTGTCCTCAAAGGCAATGTGCTTGGCAGGAGTTCCCACTTCCGGTGTCCATGGCGGCCGTCACTAATAGATTACCAGGCCTTTCCTCCACTGAGACCCTCACAGGATTCAACCCTGTGGAGTGCAGGCAGGCATGCCAGAGGGTCAGGATACACATGGGCGATGAGTTTTCGTGCCATCCCACATCTAGTCCAAAGGCCCAGAGAGGCTGTGAAATTTGCTCAAGATCACATAGCCAGCCTATGGCAGAGCTGGGACACATCAGATCTTTGGCTGGTAGGCCTGTGTTTTCTCCTCCATCAGTGTTTCTCTGGTCCTGGACGTGAAGCCTGAGGTGAGGGGGAGGTACCACACCCCACTTCATGTTAATTCGGTCTTGCCCCGAATTAACACTAAGTCACACAGTGAGAAAATCATGACTTTCTTTTCAACTCTCCTTTAATGCTGATTACTTCAAGGAGGGAGCCTCAGTTTGGAGCTAAAACGTCTTAAACACCTCCATAACATTTCAAGGCTCCTTCTCTTTATCATTTTTTAAGAGGCCTCGGGTTCAGACATTGCTGGCCAGCAAAGCCAGCTAGAATTCAGTAACGTTCATGCCTTTTGGCTTATTGTTAATGATTGCTGATGGCAAAGTCACTCTGGTCTTCCATTTTTGGGGAGATTTCCACCTAACGTTTTACATCTACAATTTTTTTTTTTAAAGTACATTTATTCTAGTAGCGAAAAGAGCTAAGTGATTTTTAAGGAAAATTCCCAAGAGGAGCACAAATGGTACACGGGTGTGGCAAAATTGTGCGGGCCCTCGGCGGTGACTGCGGTTTGGGAAGGCCGAGGAGGGCCCCCCGCCACCCACCCCCTGAGGGTGCTGGCCCCTTTCTCCGCTGCAGGAGCTGTCCGCGGAGCAGATCGCGTGGCTGGGCCCCGAGAACGCGGCGGCGGTGACCCCGGGTCAGCGGCGGCAGCTCAGCCTGGTGCAGCTGCAGAGCCTCCGGCGGGCGCTAGATGGCGCCAACACTCGCTCCTGGCCGGACACGCCCGCGAGCGCCCGGCCCACCTGGGCCCCTTCCTCGGGTTCTCCTCCTGGTGAGCGCGACCCTCTGCCCCGGCCCCCACCCCTAGCCCCCTTCTCCCTGCCCCTCAGTACCCCCTCTGCCCGGCCTGGGGCGGGGAGGTTCCTAAGATTCAGAGTGGGGCCTCTCACTGTCTTTGGAGACTCTGCCTTCGGAGGGAAATCCGAAGTCCCTACCAAGCTCTGTACATGACCCCCCTCCGGCTGCGCAGTCAGGTCACCTGGGGGAACTTCTAAAACAGCCGGGTTCACGGTCCCCACCCAGAGCTCATGGAATCAGACTCTCTCGGGACTCAATGCATTTCAGCGGTTCCTTTGCATCCTACCTCCTTCTCACTGACCAGTTTTTTTTTTTTTTAATTTTTATTATTTACTTATTAAGGAGAGAAAGAGAGCCCGAGAGCACAAGCAGGGAGGGGGAGGGGCAGATGGAGAGGGAGAAGCAGGCTACCCGCTTTGCAGGGAGCCCGATGCAGGACTCAACCCTAAGACCCTAAGATCATGACCTGAGTTAAAGCCAGATGCTCAACCGAAGGAGCCACCCAGGCCCCCCCACCCCCCGCCCTGACCAGAATTAATTAATACATCCAACCAGCATATATTGGGCACCTACTAGGTGTCAGGCCTGCAGCAGGGGCTGGGAATACAGATGTGAGCAAGACAGGTAAGGCTGTCTTGTGAATGAACAAGATGATTTCACACCTGAGAAGACCAGGAAGGAAGGAGGCAGAGGGAGGTGGTGGTGGCTAGGGCTGAGCTAGGATATGGGGGTCGGGAGCGTGTGGCTTTCCTTGCCTTTCTTATTCCTCTCTTCCCTCCTCCTGTGTCACTTCTCTGTGACCCCTTCTATCTTTAGTGAGCACCATCTTTGGACTAAGTGTGATGTTGGGCTCCGGGGAGATAGCAGTGACCAAACTAGATGTGCCCTCACTGAGCTCTCAGGAGAGCATGGGGGCGAGGGAAGACATACGAAGCCAGGCGACCATGAAGCAGTATGACAGAGAACACAGGCACTAAGGGAACACGGGGGCGAGGCGCTGAGCGAGGCTTGGGGGATCAGGGAATGGCCCCATAATTCCCCAAAGACAGTAATAGCTAAATTGCAGCCCAAGCTGGGGAGAATATGGACTCTGCCCCATAGGGCCAGTGTCCCAGGTAGAGAGAGCAGCAGGAGCGAATACCCAGCGAGCATCCAGAACTTGATGCTCAAAACCTCCACTCTACCTTTTCCTGACCTGAATATCTCCCTCCATCTGCCCCCAGCCTTTCCCTGGGTTTGAAGAACTGGGAGATTCCCAATTTCTACAGCTACAAGTGGCCAGAGGTGGCACTTACAAACTGGAGCCATGACCTTTGATTTGCTATTATTATTATTATTTTAAAGATTTATTTATTTATTTGGGGTGGGGGGGCGGAGAGAGGCAGAGGGAGAGGGAGAGAATCCCAACCAGACTCTCTACTGAGCATGGAGCCCAACTCGGGGCTCTATCCCACAACCCTGAGATCACAACCTGAGCTGAAATCAAGAGTTTGATGCTTAACCAACTGAGCCACCCAGGTGCCCCTGATTTAATATTATTATTTTAAAAACTTTTCACTGAAGTATAATATGCATTTATTTATTTATATTAGAGAGATTGAGAGAGAGAGAGAGAGAAAGGGGTGGGAGTGGGGCAAGGGGCTGAACGAGAGACTTAAGCAGGCTCCATGCCCAGTGCAGAGCCTGATGTGGGGCTTGATCTCATGACCCTGAGATCATGACCTGAGCTGAAATTGAGTTGGACACCTAACAACTGAGCCACCCAGGAGCCCCTAAAAATTATTTTTAAATATGTTTTGTGTGTAATACGTAACACACATGAGGTAATGCACAGGATTCAAAAGTGTAAGGTCAGAAAGAGAAAGTCTCTCTGTCCCCTCGTCACCTAGTTCCTTCTCCAAAGGCCAATAATGTTACCAGCTTCTTGTGTATTTGTCCAGAGATAGTCTAGACTTATCCATAGATTATCTCTGCATTTTCTTTTCTTTTTTGTTATCTCTGCATTTTCATAAAAGGTTGTTATACCCTTTGTTCTGTACCTTGCATAGCTCACCTAACAGTTTATCTTGGAGACAGTTCTGTATTTGTTCCTAGGAGCCATGCAATTGTTGGTTTTCTGGCTACACCATAATTGTATTTAACCAGATGTGTACAGATGGATATTTCCATTTTTTTCTATTTTTTTTAAAACTATTACAAACAAAGCTTCAGGGAATAGCCTTTTATCATTTGCATCTGTTTGAGTAGATCTGTGGGATAAAATCTTCAAAGTGAGATTGCTGGGTCAGAGGGTGTATGCATTTTTTATTTTGATGGATATTGCCACATCCCCTGTAGAGAGACAGGATCAGTTTTTCCTTGAACCAGCAGTGTCAGAGAGTAGTGTCCCCACTGGACCCTGGATACCTTCCCTTCACCCCACAGGCCCTTCCTGTGGTCGAGGCATTTCTTAATCTCTTGTATCCTAAACTTGCTGCATTATCAGGATCACTTGGGAGAAATCCTTAACATACAGATTCCAGGGCCTCATCCCAGGCTTGCTCAATCACAATCTCCAGGGGATGATTCTGGAATTTGCATTTTTTCTCTAAGATTTTGTATTTATCTGAGAGAGAGTGTGTGAGCAAGCATGTGCATGAGCAGAAGGGGGAGGGGCAGAGAGCAAGGTTGCTGAGCAGGGAGCCCAACATGGGCTTGATCCCAGGACCCTGAGATCATGACCTGAGCCATCCAGGTGCCCCCTGAAATTGGTATTTTTAACAGTCTCCTCAGGTGACTCGACTAAGGCAGCTCAGCTACAAGCTTATTCACACAATATCATTTAATTTTTACTCCCTTGCCACTCTCTTCGCCCCCAACCCCCGGACCCCCTGCTTTGGGGCCACTATTCCTTTTTCAGAGAAGAGCAAATAGCATTCCAGGAGATGAAATGAGTGGTCCAGAGGGAGACCCAGGGAGCTGCCCTGCCCTGCTGTGTCTGCCCTTCGTTGCCAGCTGTTGAGACCTCCTGTGCTCTCCTGTTTCCTTCTAGGAGCCCCTGGCACCTGGGGTCTTTGGCTTGGCTCTCCTCTGCTGGTTATCGTGCCTGAGACCATGTGGTGAGTGCATGTGCACACCGCCCTTTGGTGCCCAAGCAGCTGGCCCCACTGTGTGGAAACAGAGCACTTCAGACTGTGAGACCCCTACCCCACCCCACAGCCTCCATTGGGGGCAGGGAGACCCCAGGGCCTTGAAATTTAAAAGGCACCAAAAGGAAGAATAATTATTAAAAATGATTTTTAAAAGGTCTCAAGCTGGCTTGTGTCCTCAGCAGGGAGCCATTCTCTGCCCCATTTCAGCCTCTCTTGCTTTCTGGCTCAGAGACAGAGAGAAACTGTGGGGGTGGGGAGGGGAAGGGTGTTTTCTCTCAACAGCATGAGGACTTTTTTTTTTTTTTTAAAGATTTTATTTATTTATTCATGAGAGACCCAGAGAGAGAGGCAGAGACACAAGGCAGAGGGAGAAGCAGGCTCCATTCAGGGAGCCCGACGTGGGACTCGATCCCGGGTCTCCAGGACCACTCCCTGGGCTGAAGCCAGGGCTAAACCGCTGAGCCACCCGGGCTGCCCCAGCATGAGGACTTTATGTAGAATTTCCTGCCCTCCTTCCAGAGAGAGAGATACTGGGGAGTGGCAGGTGCTGGCAAAGGCACCATTTTAGCCAGGGCCTGATCTGGCTTCTAATCTGGCTTAATGTCCCTTCCTCAGAGCTACAGGCAGTATTGGATTTCTCCTTAGATATTTAGCAGAGCTGAAATAAATGAATCCCTCCACAGAAGCCAATATTCCTGCCCGATTGCTGGGACTAATTGATGTTTGGTGGGCATGGCATTGCTTGGAAATTAAAACATTTAACATGGCTCAACATTAAATCAATTTTTAAATACATTTTCCAGATGCCTCCCATTTCCTTGGGAGTCAGCTGAATGAATGACTGTGGAGTTATCAGTTAAGCTTTCAAAAAATTCTTTTTTTGATGAAGGTGGTGGCTCTTCAGGTTTTAAGTTGCTCTGGGCTTTGGGGATGGGTTGAAATAAAAGAAAATAGTGTAAGTCAGTCACCCATGTGATTATAGCCCAGCAAAGCAAGCCCACCGGCCCAATCCTTTGGAGGCTGAGAGGGATGGAGTTACTTCTGGAAATTTGCAAGATGCTCTCGGCCTCCGGCTCAGGAGAGGGGGACGGCAGTGTGCTTTGCCACCTCCCAGGCGTTACACCGTCTCAAAAATAGCAATCAGAGTTGTTTCTCATGACTTCCCTCAGGTAGCAAGTTAGGCATCTAGAGCACTTGTGTTCTGCTATCAGCACGCCCTGGATCCTTTTCCTGGTCACGCATCCGCAATAGATGTCTCATCTAGATAAGAAGAAAAGCTTGCCTGAGTTCCCCCAAATCTCTGGTGTTCATAAGAGGTGGGTGGATTTTAAAAAGCAGCACGGGTAGGTGTTGTAGAGACTGGTGTATTTTCAGATGTCACATGAAGTTATTATAGAACATTAAAAGACTGGCATATGGAAGGTGTGGCCCTGCAGGTGTTATGTAGGGTCTGATTTGGTTTTCCTTTCATCCTGGCGGGGAAATGGCAGCTCATGTTGCTTCCCAATCACAGATCTTGATCTTGTTACCACCACACCAGTCCCCCCCAGCTTAGCTGGGCCAGACTGGCTGATCAGAGACGGGTATTGCCTGAGAATGAGTCTGTACAGGTTCCGATCGGGTCCAGGCAGCCTTGGATCCAGCTCAATATATCTGCTTTCCTTTGGCCTTGGATTTTCCTGGGGAACATTAATAAAAACAACTTTCCTTTGAGTCAGACTTCATGCTGCCAATGTCATGGAGCTTTGGTGCTTCACCTTTCCTTCTTTCATTTTTTAAAAGATGTATTTATTTATTTGAGAGAGCGCATGTGGGAGGAGAAGCAGAGGGAGAGAGACTCCAGGCAGACTCCAGGTTGCGTGCAGAGCCTGACATGGAGCTTGATCCCAGGACCCTGAGATCATGACCTGAGCTGAAATCAAGAGTCAGCTGCTGTATCAACTGAGCCGCTCAGGCGCCCCACCTCACCTTCTCTCCTGATCATTTGGTTTTGATTGAATTCCTGGACCGTCCTCCCACCTTGGATGACAACAGTGATTCCTGGAGGGCCAGCTTTGCATCAGGTACTGCTCTAAGGACTTTACCTGTATCATTAGCTTCATCATCATCAAGACTCTGCCAGGTGGATGCAGTTATGATTCCCATGTTCCAGATGAGGGGACTGAGCCCGAGAGGTTAAGGACCTCTGGTCTAAGGCTTCTCGGATAGTAAGGATTTGGATCTTGCCTTTTTACCTCTCGCTCTGCTGCCTCCTGGATGAGTATCTTTTAACTTCTCCAATAAGTTAGATCAGAGAGAGATTCTGTAAATCCCTTCACCTCCTCCTCTGGCGGGAGGCCAGCTTGCCTCACAGCACACATAATTGGTGATTGCCTCAGGCAGGAAGACAAATCCAGCTTATGCCCTGCAGGACCCTTGGGGTCTCAGGTTGAGATGTACAGTCCTTTGCATGCAGGGAAGCAGCAGGTCATGCTGGCAGGTGCTGCTCCCATTCACCTTTCAATGTCAACCCTGCCTTTGGATTCCCAGCCTCCCCCCCACCCCCTGCAGGGATCATGGTCACTTTCACTGGCATGCAGATCACAGTGTGCTGGCCATGGTCCTGATTGGTCAGGACCTGCACCATCCTGGGTATCAAGTATTTGAATATCACCCCAGCTAGGTTCCTATGGTGAAACCCCCACCTTCAGGCCCATTCCAGACGCTGAACCTAGCTTGATGGGGGCTGGGAATGTTCCTGCAGCTTCAGCGTGCCATCCTGTGGGACCTAGAATTACATTATTCTCTCTAGTCCTGGTGTCCAGGGAGTCACCACGGCTGCTGGGGATGGGCTGCCCGGCCAAGGAGAGGTGGCTGTGTCTTGAGGCTGTGTGTGTGTATGTGTGTGTGTATATGCATGTTTACCTGGCTCTATTGAAGAAATGCTGTCGTGATGGAGAGTGACAACACAATAAGGAACTTAATATTAAATATTTGATATTTCTTTATCCTTAAAAGTTTGTTGCCCATTCTTACCTTTAAAAACATCTGTATTACTTTCCTGGAAAACATACATGTATACAATTTTTTTAAGTAAAAAATAAAATTAATAAAAATAAAATAAAATTAGAGCCTGCAGAATTGCCAGGCCACACCATGAATAGGTGGGACATCTCCAAAGTGTGTTTTGGAGTGAGTACCCACTCTATAAATCCATCCCAGGCATCCATTGACATCTGGGATCCTCAGTCATCAGAGGGGATTCATTGATATTTCTTTCCCTTTACTGCCTCAGTTACTGATTGTTTCAGAAAGGGATATGGGGGATCCCTGGGTGGCGCAGCGGTTTGGTGCCTGCCTTTGGCCTGGGGCGTGATCCTGGAGACCCGGGATCGAATCCCACGTCGGGCTCCCGGTGCATGGAGCCTGCTTCTCCCTCTGCCTATGTCTCTGCTTCTCTCTCTCTATCTCTCTCTCTCTCTGTGTGACTATCATAAATAAATAAAAAATATAAAAAAAAAAAGAAAAAAGAAAGGGATATGGGCTTGTCTGACCTTTGGACAGATATCTACACCCTCCTGGCCTTCACCTCCATCCTGGCCTTTGATAATCAGACCAGCCATAGGCTGATGGGATCTGGAGGGAAGAGCTGTCCTTAGATGGGAGAAGACTAGGAATTTCCTTCAGTCTCTGAAACCCTCTCAAACACTCCTGAGTGTGGTGGCCTAAATGACTGTTCCCAATTCCTTTGATTACTCCCTTTATTAGGCTTCTACATTCCATGCCTTTGCCATATTACTTTGTCATGTATCTCAACACTGCTTACTTGGTGCTTTGGTTATTGGAATGTGAGCAGAAGTGATAGATTCCACCAACAGTGGTCTTAAATGGGCTCACATGATTTGGCTTGACAGTTGCTTCTCCATGTGAGGGAACATGTAGATGGAGACACATGAAACAGACATGAACCCAGCCTTGCATGCGGGGAAGCAGTGCTGCTCTGGTTCATCTTTCAATGTCAACTCTGCTGCCAGATTGTGTAACCTAGCCAACCTGAATACTCAGGAGCAAGAAATAATTGTTACAGAAAGCCATTGAGACTTCGGGGTTATTTGTTACTGCAGCCAAAGCTGATTTACACACCATGTCTTCAACATGTCCTCCTCTCACAGTGCTGGTTCCATACTATGGACTGGAAGATGATACACTTTACCCCAAATCACATAGACTGAACAGGAAAGGGCTGATTCCAGAAGAATCAGTAATCAGTTTGGTAACTGAACTGTGTTAGAATTCTAAGATGGCCCCAACCTCCCCTTGCACACCCTGTGTAATCTCCTTCCCTCGAACGCAGGTGGAAACTGGGTGTGATGCAGTGTCACTCCTCTAATTTTTATTAATCTGTTGACTTAATCAAAATGGAGAGCATCTGGGTGGGCTTCACTTAACTAAGTGCACCATTACAAGGAACTAGGCCTTTTCTGAAATCAGAGGGATTCAGTGTAAGAGAACCAATGGAGGGGACCATGTGGCAAGGACCTAGTGTGGGCCTTTGGACCTTAGAGGTCTCTCCCTGGCTGACCTCTATTAAGAGAATGGAGACCTCAGTCATACAACCATAAGGAACTCAAGTCTTGGAAGAGGACCCAAGTCCCAGATGAGACCCTGGCCCCAGCATGCTTTCAGCCCAGTGAGATCCTGAGCAGAGAATCCAACTGAACCATGCTCCGACTTCTAACCTCCTGAGCTCCAGAGTTATGGATACACAGAGTGAGAGAAAATGAGTGCAGGATAGGCAAAGGTGAGCTGAGAAACAGGCAGCCATCTTTGACTGAAATAGTCTGGGTCTGGAATGCAAGCTTAACCTGGCTACCTGTCCATGTGCACAAACCCTGCCTAAGAAGAAGTTTCTCTGGGTGAGCATCCTATTCCTTTTCAGTTTCTCTCTCGGGGATCCTTTTACTTCTTGTGAAGAGGGGGGCCCGGTATGTTCATTCATCTTTAGCACTTGTCGTTTATAGTGACTGGGCATCAATTCTTCCTTACCCACAAGACTGAATTTCCCTCGGGGAAACTTTCCTCTGGGACCATCACTCACATGGATTGGGTCAGATTAGTTCCACCTTCAGCTCTGGGCTAGGCTCTGATTCTCTTAAACTGATGAGCAGGTCCTATTCCTCAGGCCCACAGGCATTGATTCAGGGATGGGCCAGTGAGAGTCAGGCCATGGATTTTTATTCAACTATTAGGAAAGAAAGAGATGGGCACACCAACAGACACAGAGAGAGCAAGGAAGGGAAGGAGAAAGTACAGAGAGAGAAAGACAGACTCTCTTTCCTTCTGGACATGAACTGGCCAATCATCTTAAAATCGTGAGAAGAGAAACCATGAAGGAATGGAGTTAAGAAATGTGTGAGCAGGGTTTCTGGGTGGCTCAGTTGGTTAAGCATCTGCTTTTGGCTCTGATCATGATCCTGGGGTCCTGGGATCGAGCCCTGGGTTGGGCTCTGCTCAGCGGGAAGCCTGCTTCTCCCTCTCTCTCTCTGCTTGTGCTCTCTGGCTCTCTCTCTGTCAAATAAATACATTAAATCTTTTTTTTTTTAAATACATTAAATCTTAAAAAAAAAAAAGTGTGAGCAAACCTGGGTTCTGGTAAAAGCTCTTAGAGCCTGGATCAAACCATACCTGCAGATCTGCCCCATGTCCATTCAGTTACATGAACAAATTTAGGTTGGATTTTCTGGTATGTCCAGCTGGTTAGAAATGGCTTTTTTCACTTTCTTAATTTTTGGATGTCTGAAAATTGTTTTTTATTATTACAACTGATCACAAAGTGCTGTTTTCTCTGTGAACAAGTAGAACATGGACATCCTGGCTTCACAGGGCCCCCAACAGCACTAAGCTTTACCCTGAATTCAGCTGAGGTGCACCTTAGTGTCTGGTGGGTTACAGGGACTCTTGTTTTTGAAAATGTCTTTACACAGATGATAAAATAGCAAAATGGTATTTAAGAATTTTGCCTTGAGCCCTGGACTTGTTTGGAAGACAACTCTTATGGGGGGTGAGAGACTTGCTCTTGGGCACTCCAGTGGCCTTCCTCGTTGGGAATTTGGCCTCGGGGACTGAATCATACCGACTGACTCCAGAGACCCAAGTCTGGATCCAGGGAGATCTGCTTGTCCAACAGAGCCTATGCCTTCTGTTCCCTGAGGGCGGCCAGTGTTGCCTCTTGTTTTTCTTCCTCCTAACTTAGCACTGTGCAGGGCAAGAATTCTGAGGTGCAGTGGAGGGGCCTTTAGCTGTCCTGTATACTCTGGGTTCACTCACACAGCAGCTTGCTCTTTCCAAGTCTCTTTTTCTAAGTGGCATCCCGCAGTGCCTTGTCACATGACTTCTCATGAAGTCCTCTCTGATCTTTGCACAGATGCTGCAGGGGGCTTTTCTCTTTGTTGCTGTACGACCCATGACGGTTCCCATAATCAAACACCCACATTGGTCTTGTCAATTATTTAGCTATAGAAATGAAAGAACAGAAGCTTGGAGATGATGTGAATGATGCAGAACCCCAATACTGACTGATCCCCCATACATGCTTTTAAGGTTCTGGCTCCTCACATTTCCCTGAAACCCGACACTTTTGTGGCATCCTTGGGGTGTGCTCAGAAATCTTCCTTCTAGTGGCTGGGACTGCACTTCCCAGAAGACCTTTGGGCAGTCATGGCTTCTTCCAGTGGCTTCCAGTGTTTTCCTTGCTCCAGGCTCTGGGAAATCCTCTCTGGGTAGTTGCAGTAAGCATACTGCCAGGCATACCTACCTTTTCTCTTCCAGAGAAGACCTGCATTTTAACAGCTGTTTTGATATTCCATGCTGCTTGGAATACCAGCTTCTGAGAGCCTGCCTTGCCTGCTCATTCCCAGGAGAATTTTTACAACTTCTACACTTCTTAAAAGCTCAGATCAAGCTGCCTGGCTTTTTTTGTTTATGTGTTGAATGCTTTCTACTTATACCTCTGGATCCACTCTCCATTCTTCTCAATTCCACCTGCCCCGGGGCCCTGCTTACAGGGCGTTGGAGAGTCCCAGCTCCCTTCCTGCCAGCCTGATGGTTGGCAGTGGCTGTGTTCCAAGTTGGAGACAAGAGCTCTTTCTTATGGCTACTGCCCCCTGGGTTCCAGAAACATCTTTCTCCCCTTTCCTTTTTAGACAGGGGTGATGACAATTCCAAGATACTTCACATCTCTTGTTTTTTCTCTTACCCCAAACCTCACCTCTGTAATAATGTCTTCATTAAACTGTCCTCAATAACCCCAATTGAGTGTGTCCTCCATTTCCTCTAGGAACCCTCTAGGAGGGTTCTCTAGCATCCCTTTGATTTGAGATGGTTGTCTACTTCCAGCATGGCCCAAGTCAGGTCAATTAATGCTGCCCTATTTTATTTAATCAAGTTTGTTGTTCATGTCATAAAGATGGATACTGCTTACTTGGTTGCCACCTTAATTGCAGAGAATTCTAGCTCCTTCGGACTTTTACTCCTAAACTTGTTGACAAATTCCTCCAGGTGCCCAGCAGAATAAAGTCCACTCTTCTGTCAGAGACCAGCTTTCTCAGGGAGCTGTGCTGCTTTTATATATACCAAATACTATTACCTAAGTCTCCCAGCTACTTCTTACAGATGCCACTACTCAACAGCTGAAAGCTATTGAAAAATGCATGCAAACAAAATTTTAATCTAACCAAGAAAATGCCCTTTTGACATTGTTCAAATCAAGTTACCATGTATGTCTGAAGGAGTATATTCCATCAGAGAAAAGCTTTTTAAACCCTATACTTTTTGACATTTCAACTGGTATGTTAGACAAGAAGTCTGCTACAGAAATATCATTAGCAATGTTGTTGGAAAAAAAATGGGCTAGCAACAAATTAAAGAACACATATCCATTGAACTTGATGAAATAATTTTAGAGGATGAGGCCGTGAAATCTTTACAGCGAAACTGTAGAGACACTAGAGAATTCTCCTTTTGCAGATTTTGATTTGGTTGGTTCATGCAGGCAAACCCTGGGGGAGCTGAGACTTTGTTAAATGCCTAACACATACTCAGCAAGAAAGATAAACGTAGGTGTTTACATCAAGGTGTTATACATGTGATCCAAGAAGTTGGCAAAAATACACCAAAGTACTGGTAGTGATGGCTTAGAAAAGAAAAAATATGCACGGAAAGCTTCAGAAGCAGGTTCTATGCAAATACATCAGAATGTGGCCATTTGTGACTTGTCTACCCCAGCGTTAGCCACCCAACCTCTCAGTGGGATCCCTGGAAGAATGTCCTCGCTGTTCTCCCTGTCTCAGATGTGCCATTCTATCCTATTTTCAACACAACCACCAGAATGAGACTTTCAAAAGGTAAGTCAGAGCGTTATTTATGATAGTCAACAGGTGGAAACAACCCAAATGCCCATCAACTGAAGAATGGACATACAAAATAGGGTCTATTCATATGATGGAATGAAGGATGGACACCCGCTATGAGATGGATGAACCTTGAAAACATGATGGTCAGTGAAAGAAGCCTGTCATAAAAAAACACCTATTGTATAAATCCATTTATAGGAAATGTCTAGAATCTACAGAGACAGAAAATAAAGTAGTGATTGCCAGTATTTGGGGGGAAGGCGGAACAGAGAGTGAATACTAATGGGTACAAAGTTTCTTTTCATGGTGATGGGAATGTGCTAAATTTGATTGTGGTGAAGGTTGTACAACTCTGTGAATATTCTAGAAACATTGATTTGTATACTTTAAGTGGGTAAATTCTGTGGTGTGCAAATTATATCTCAATGACAGATATTAAAAAAGAAGGCATGTATGAAAACCGTAAATTTTGTAGAGTTGCCGGATTAGCCATGCCCTATCAGGTTTGAGTAAGAATATATTCAGTTTACTGATACTGGGTTCTTTGGTATTCGTTTGGGCACCAGACTGTTTTGTGTGTTCAATCTGTAATGCAACATTTTCTTCATCTCTGAAATTGTATTATGTACTTTACAAAACAATCTATACATCTCGAGGGTTGAGTATTCCAGGAAACATCTGTACTTGAATTTCTAGGTAAAATAAGAATCAGAAAGAATGGGTCTTGTACTTGCAGTGTATACAACTGGAAGTCCAAAGTTTAAAATAAGGGTGAAGCCTGAGAAGAGTAGGGAATGGCTGGAGCTGAGGAAGTCTGTGGACAAAGCACAGTTCTACATACAAGTAGTGTAGATCATTTTAAGGGGGCAGGCTGCAGGTGGTTGATGTCTGGGGCCTCAGCTGGCACCTGTAATTCTTTTAGGTAGATTACAAAGAAGTGCCACTTATTTACAGGTGAATTTTATTTTATTATTTTTATTTATTTATTTATTTATTTATTTATTTATTTATTTATTTATTTTATTATTTTTAAAAGATTTTATCCATTTTATTCGAGACAAAACAAGCACGGGAGTGGGGGAGGGGAGAGAAAAAGGGGGAGGGCAGAGGGAGACTCCCTGCTAAACAGGGAGCCCGGAATGGGGCTCTATCCCAGGACCCTGAGATCATGAGCTGAAGGCAGACCCTTAACTGACTGAGCTACCCAGGCACCTCTACAGGTGAATTTTAAACAGTGCTTTCTCTGGGTAATGGGACTAATTACTAAAAGGCAGCCCCTCCTTTGCCTGACGCCCTTTGGACCAGGCTGTACGGCTTGACTAGTTATCAGAGGGAGGACTGGATTTCTATCCCCACTCATCACCTTGGCTAAGTGCCTTTGTACAGTACACACACAGCCCAAGTGTGCTTGGAGGCCCTGAGGGTTCCTGCTATTCCTCCTCATTACAAAACTCAGCAACTGAGACAGCTGAGAGAAGCATTTTAAAATTTAAATGAAGTGCAGGTCCATTTGTATATGAATCGTAAGGAATGCCATCCAGGTGAAAGAGGTTATATGTGACTGGTAATATCTACCTGAATCAGGGTCGAGAAGCTTTACCTGAGGTTTGCTTATCTGACAACTCGGCTCCTTCCTTAGAGAAAGAATTAAATTGTGTAACTGATTGAATGGAGGCTTGTATGACATTTCAGCAGAATGTGAATGTAGATGTGGATAGTCTAAGGATGATTTGGAAATTAACATTTGAATATATGTAAAGAGGGGCCTGCTTGGTTTGAAATAGTCTCTTTTTTTCTTTTTGGTTTATTGGTAACTATGAGTTGATTTATCTCTAAATAGTTCAAAGACTTTTCGGTTTTAGCTCTTGGAATAATGCTTTTTTTTTTTTTTCCTTTTCAAAGATGTAATATTTCTGCTAACAGAACAGAAAGATAACAAAGATGAGAACCTTCAGGGCTTTTTGAAGACAAAATGGTATTCAGAATTGGACATTCATTAGAGCGAAGGGATACATCTCTAAATCTGGGTTTCATGATTTTCGGTTTGTTTAATGGATTTCTTTGCTTAAGCTTCAGGTGCATGCATGATAATTTTGAAGAGCAGAGAGGCGGACAAATGCTGTTTGATTTATACGTCTTTTCAACAGCATTACAAAGTTTATCTCAGGTTTGGCTAAGCTTATTTTTCACACTCTTGGTTGAAGGTGGCTGTGAGTATTCTCCCTCCACCCTTGAGAAAAATGGGGTGATTTTTCACTTAGAAATTCTTCAACCTCAGAGGAGGAGGGGCAGAGAATTTCTAGAAGGGTTAGGAATGAAAGTGGAGGTGGGAGACAGGTCCTAATTGCTGCATGGGAAGAATAACCAGTTTAGAATTTCTGTCTTAATGGCAGATCATTTTATCTAACTCTTGATTGTGTTATGAAAATTAAGGTAGTGGATGCTAAGGGCTTGGAAGTATCCAGTCAATGTTAGCTGTTACTCTTCGTTGCATTACTGCTTTACTGCTTATGAGCTTACCAGGCATATTTGAGGACATTGGTGCCAAGGCTTCTGGGAGAATACATGTGTGGTTGACCTTTTGATCCAGTGAACTTTTTAGGATTTAGACTGAAGAAGGTGGTTAGCTGGCTTGGTGGAAGGCCTTTGTACTGGAGTCCTGAGAGCACCTCCCAGATTAGGGGATAACCTTGTCACAGGAGCTGGGGAGCATCACTGCCAGTCCAGCTTCTGAGATAACTGGCTAGAAACTCAGACTCTGTCAATGGAGGCATTTTTATAGTGTTGTGTCTACCTGGCTTTTCACATGGCTTACATTTTGCTTTTGCAGCTTTGATGACTCATGAGGCACTTTGTTCTTCCTTAAAGCATGTAGAAGTACAATCATAGAGCGTTTCAAAACTGATTGCCATAATTAACCTTTTGAGTTGCATTTGATTTTAAAAATGATAGCCTCTTAGTTTGAAATAGTGTAAGATGTATAAGAGTTACAGATTTTCTGTACACCCACCACCTATCTTCCCCCAGTGATATTTACATAGCCCTACTACATTGTTAAAACCAGGAGATTGATGTTGGCATGATCCTATTCCAGTTGATTTTAAAGCTTCATTTACTTATTTAATCCTTAATTGATTTAGTTGGGGTGTTATCTAGAAGCAGTACCACAAACTTTGGAACTCCTGGCCCAAGAAGTTGTAATTAGTTTCTGTGACAACAGCCAGCCACTTATCCTTTAGAAATTCCCATGATGACATCAGCTTTTTGTGAGGCACTAATGTGAGTTTCCTCATCATGACTGTTCTTCCTTGAGAACCATCTGTATGGGCAATGAGGATGTCCATGATACCTTGTTGGAGGGCATTTTATTCTTCATCGGCTGGAGCAAATGCACTAGCAGCCATGTTGGAGACCAGAAGACCATGTCTAGCTGACTCAGTTGCCATGCAAAATAATAAAACCTGAGTGACTGTTATATAGACCATAATACCTAAAGGACCCGTGGATACTGGAAGAGACCCCAACTCCTTGCTCAACATTGCAGAAGAAATTGCTGTGGATGTGAAAGTTGATGATGGGAAATTGAACTGAGAAGGCATGACCTCAGTTTTGCACAAAAAGAAGAGAAAGGAAATTTACATGGAAGTCAGTGGATGGGCAAAGAGAGGACAAAGTATGGTCCACACAAAGAATAGTGATATTTCCAAGGGCAAAGATGAAGATATGGGGTGCAAAGGGGATAATCATAAGAGGGCCATTTTGAGCATTACCCATTTATGCTTTCCATGCTTTGACCCCTTCAATCTGTATAACAACCTGACAAGGTGAGTAACAATGTTCCTGTTTCATAGAGAGGGACGTTGAGGCTTGGATATGACATTGGAGATGGTCAGAGAAGGCTGGGTTTTGAGCAGGGGGGTGTCAATTAGCTGTTCTTCTGACATTCTTGACACTCTGCCTCTCTTCCTCTGCTCTGAACAGCCAATCTCTTTCCAAGTGTTGTCTGTTCTACCTTCAAAACAGACCTCTAATTCATCCACTTCTTTCCATTACCTTGTCATCACTCCAGGCTACCATCACGTCTCAACTGTACACCCTCACTTCCTCTTTACCTCTCACCTTGTCCGTTCTTTCAACAAAAGCCAGAGAAATGTCAAACAAATGGCATGTCTGCTAAAGCAAGGCCCTTCATTATAACCTTCAAAGGCTTCCTTCAAGTTACCATTGTGGCTCACACCCCCAGCACAGTCTGGTCCCTGCCGTCCTCTTCAGGAATATCTTTGTAACCCTCCTTAGTTATTGTGCCTCTGCCATGTTGACCTTCCTTCATTTCCTTGACTACATCCTTTCCTTTCCTTCCCAGGGTCTTCACTTGTGTTGTTTCTTCTGCTTAAAACACTTTTCCTTCCACTTCGCCCTTGTGAAATTACTTCTCTGTTATGGACTGAGTGTGTCCTTGTCCCCAAATCCATATGGTAAAATCCTACCCTCCAATGTGGTGGTATTTGGAGGTGGGGCCTTTGGGGGTGGTTAGAATTTGATGAGGTCATGAGGAGACAGCATGCTTCCTCCTCTCCTGCTCTTTGTCATGCGAGGACATGACCAGAAGTTGGCAGACTCTAACCCGGAAGAAGGTCCTCACCAGAACATGACCACGCTGGCACCCTGATCTTCAACTTCCAGCTTCCAGGCCTATGAGAAATAAATTTCTGTTGTTGATAAACCGCCCAGTGTGTGGTATTCTGTTAGAGAAGCTCAAACAGACCAAGACAAGGTCTTGCCTCAAATGTCCCTTCTCTAACTCCAAATTAAAGTAGGTCTCCTGGGGCACTTGCATGGCTCAGTCGGTTAAGCATTTGCCTCCAGCTTGGGTTGTGATCCCAGGGTCCTGGGATTGAGCCCTGCGTTGGTCTCCCTGCTAGGTGGAGAGCCTGCTTTTCCCTCTGCCCCTGTCCCTCCCCGCTCTCTCGTGTGCTCTCTCTCTTGCCCTATCATAAATAAATAAATAAATAAATAAATAAATAAATAAATAAATAAATAAATAAAATAAAGTAGATCTCCTGTATTCATTTAGAGTAGTATATTTTTCTTCAGGACACTTTTCACAATGTATAATTATATATTTGTTGATTTATCTCACATCTAGATCTCCTTTTAGATCATAAGCTCCATGTTGCCAGAGATTTGTTCTTATCACTCACGCCTATACTGCCAGGGTCCCACACAGTGCCTAGCATGCAAACAGGCACTTGATAAATATTTGCTGAATGAATAAATGAATAGACGAATGAGTGAATGAATAAATAATACATATAAGATTGCTGACAATTCGGACTTTGGGGATTTTTGTATCAGTTTCATTTACTTTCTTAAAGAGTAGTAAGTTTAAAGTCACACTTCCAGCTAGGAGGTTTAATAATTTGAAGCAAAATCTTGAAATCTGTGACATGTGCCACATAGTGAATGGATCCCATACAACCCAAAGTTCCTGAGCTAAGATCCGGCATTGCCTCTGAGTTTGCCACAGTGAACTTGACCACAAAAACACTGCATGATGCACTGTTAACCACAACTAGCAATTGAGTAGTGAGCAGTGGTGTCAATCTTAAAAGCATAAGATATTCTTAGATGCTTATTTTTGTAATTGGTTTTATTATGGAGTTGCTAAAATGGGCCCAACCATATGTCTCTCCATCGAGAAAAATCTGAGCACTGATTGCATGAAACAGAACACTTGCAAAAGCATTGGAAAACCACTTGTGTGACTTTAGAGGCAAAGCACTAGTGTTTTTTGCAACTCAAAAGAAAAGTCTTGGAGCAATACATGAGAAGTACAATCAAGCAAACAGATAAAAAATTGTTTGTCTCTTCATTCAAGGTCAGCTTAGAATCACCGTGAAAGGTACATGTAGTAATAGAAAACCTGGTGGAGCCTGGAGCTGTAGAAATGGTTGAAATTATTTTGGGTCAAAAAGAGGCAGCCAAGTTGAAAAAGGTGCCCTTACTGAGTGACACCATCAAATGGGTTCAAACGACGTACTTGAGCAATTGGTGGAGAGACCCGGAGGCAGCCAGTCCTTTACATTTTAATGAAAGGGGAGACATCAGTGACTTGGCCATTTTACCATCTTTAAAATAATGAAGTCCATGAAGCCATGCTAATTTGCTCAGTGTTGCATGGTATAGCAGCTGCTGAAGGAATTTTCAGTAAGATATCATTTTTCTCCTTTTCCAGCAAGTATCGATATTCATCATGTGGTTCCAGAAATTTACTGTGTCTACGTTCCTGAAGTACTCTGACCCTGAGAAAGGGCAGAACTGAACCCGGAATGTGTTGTCCATGCACCTCAACTGAGGTTGAATTTTCTGAAATTGAAAGATCAGTATTACAGGGTCTTGTTAATAGTAATCTGGCGGGGAATTTTTCATTTGTTTTTCCTGATGGCAAGTAATTCATTCATCAGAACAATTAGACAACATCTTTGATGATGTTCATTTTCGAGGGGGTGTAATTACAGGCATGTGGTAAAAATTTAAGCAGTACCAAGCATGTTCAGTGAAAACAGTCTCCCTCCTCAGTGTCAGCCACAACACCAATGTTTTGTGGCTCATTCCAGCAATTTTGCACGCCTTTCTGTGCATGTGTGCATGTAAATGCATTTCCTTGTTTATTAACACAATGATAGCACGTTGTGTTCTTGCTTTAAAAACCTGAGGTGAGGGACTCCTGGGTGGCTCAGTGGTTGAGCTTCTGCCTTCCGCTCAGGTCGTGATCCCAGAGTCCTGGGATCGAGTCCTGCATTGGGCTGCCCATGGATAGCCTGCTTCTCCCTCTGCCTATGTCTCTGCTTCTCTCTGTATGTCTCTCATGAATAAATAAATAAAATCTTTAAAAATAAAAAATAAAATAATAACCTGAGGTGACATTCACCTAACAGAATTAACCATTTTAAAATGGACGATTCAGGGGTGCCTGGGAGGCTCAGCTGGCTAAGCACCTGACTCTTGGCTTCAGCTCAGGTCATGACCTCAGGATTGTGGGATTGAGTCCCACATTGGGCTCTGTGCTCAGTTCGGAGTCTGTTTGGGTTTCTCTTCCTTGCCCTCTCCCTTCGCTCCTCCCCTTGCTTACACTCTAGCTCTCTCTCTAAAATAAATCAATAAATATGGGGCAGCCCGGGTGGCTCAGCGGTTTAGCTCTACCTTCAGCACAGGGCGTGATCCTGGAGACCCAGGATCAATTCCCACGTTGGGCTCCCTGCATGGAGCCTGCTTCTCTCTCTGCCTGTGTCTCTGCCTTTCTCTCTGTGTGTCTCTCATGAATAAATAAAATCTTAAAAAAATAAATAAAATCTTTAAAAAGTTTTTTAAATGTGCAATTCAGTAGCATTTAGTACATTCACATTGTTGTACAACCACTACCTCTATGTAGTTCTAAAACACTGTGCTCTTTTTTTTGCACTTTATTTTTTCATTTAACATATATCCTGGAGACTGTTCCATGCTAAGAAATATAGGCTTATTTCTTTCATCTTTATTGGTTAAATGACTCTTATGTCAGACCAAGGAATGAGTTGCTTAGATGCTCCTTTAAAAAAGGGGCTCGTGGGGCACCTAGTTGGCTTAGTCAACAGAGCATGCGACTCTTGACCTTGGGATTGTGAATTTGAGCCCCATGATGAGTGTAGATATTACTTTAAAAAAATCTTAAAAAATAAAAAAGAGCTCGCTGCCCAGCTAAGGAGTGGGGAGCTGGCAGCTTTTTCAGGGTCCCCCCCTCACCTGTTGAATTGGAATCATGTTCTTTTCCAGGCAGGATGGTGGTACTGGTGATACCCAAGTGGGCCTGGCTATTTCATTAACAAATGATCTTTGCTTCCCCTTGGGTTGGTGGAGACTTTGTTAGTCCTAGATTGTGCTCTCATGGCACCCCCCTCACCCAATTTTATTTCCTCTCCTTTTTCTTCATAGTGTTTACTCCCCAATATACATTTTGTCCTCTGTTTCAACATCTGCCTTTCAGAGAACCCACCCAACACATACCCACACACTGCATCTCCTGGATCTGGTCTTCTGCTGATTGACACTCAGCTTGCTTTCACTCTTGCTCCTCTAGCTAGGGTTGGATGCACATCTTTGCACACATGTCTTTCCATGCAGGCGCAAGAGTATCTGGAGAGTAAATTCCCAGAGGCTGAATGGTTGATCAATTTAAATGTTGCATTTAAACTTTATTTGCTTGTCTTGTAGTTTTAACTTAAATTTCTTTTTATTATGAGTGAGGTTGAACAATATCTCCAACTACTTAAAAATGATGGCAAGCAAATGGAAACATTGCTTTGTATTAAAATAAGTGGAGTGTTGGGGTCCCTGGCTGGTTCAGTTGGTAGAGCATGTGACTCTTGATCTCTGGGTTGTGCGCTTGAGCCCCACGTTGGATATGGAGATTACTTTTTTAAAAAAAGCAACAACTTAAAAAAATAAAATAAGTAGAATGTAAATGATTTGCATTGGAATTTAAAGATAAATATGTTACAGAAATCCCTTGCTTGTGGAAGGCTACTTTATGCTAAATCCAGACATCTTTGGGTACAAATTCTCTTTCCTATGTAGTTAAGGAAACTCTGATAGAAGTGGAAAGTCCTTCAAGTTGGTGTCATGGAGATTTTCTTAAAGTTCAGGAGAGCAAGTATCCATGTATATGGAATTTCCAGAGTACTGAATCTGTTTAGGTTAAGACATTAGGTATCTTTTTTTTAAATGTATAATGAGTTAAGTAATTTTGTTGTGTGAGGGGTGCCTCGGTGACTCAGTCAGTTCGGTGCATGCCTTCAGTTTGGATCATGATCCTGGGGTCCTAAGGTCCTGGGATTGAGCCAGGTGTCAGGCTCCCTGCTCAGTGAGCAGACTTCTTCTCTCTCTTCCTCTGTCTGCCTGCCACTTCTTCAGCTTGTGTGCATGCTCTGTCTCTAAATGAATAAATAAAAAAATAAAAATAAAAAAATGAATAAATAAAAAATCTTAAATTTTTTTTTGTTGTATGAGTTGTCATGAGTTGGTGATTAGAATATTTTAGCTCCTACCATTAGGTAAAGTGTCAGCCTCAGCAATATAAAGTGTTATGCTAGCAATGACTATGTGTCCTGCTTTTCTGAATGAGTCTTAGGAGGACTCAGGGCAATGAAAGCTAAGATCTCAGTTCTAATGTAAAAGCTATGAAGGATAAGGACCAGTGGGAATTTGTTCTATCGGATGACAGAAGCTAGATGGGGGAAACGTGAAGGAACATTGTAAAGTTCTGAACTCTGCTCACAAACCAAGGCTGGTGGAGTTATGTCCTACATCCACTTTTCTGTCCTGATTCCCCAAGAACAGGAGACTTGAGGAGCTGTATTGGTTGGACTACAGGCTGGCTGGCATAGAAGTCTTAAAATACAATTATAAAGGCTTCTTTCTTTCCCATGTTCAAGTCCAGGTTGGTTCAAGGTTGTGTAGGCAGCGTGGTTCCATGAACTTATTCAGAGTCTTGGATTTCTTTTGTCTTATTGCTCTGCTATTCCCTGGAGTTTTGCTTTTATTCATGTGGTTGAAGCTTACTTACCAGCTTGCTCCAGCTCGTAGGAAGGGTGAAAGATAGGGTTAAGGACCAGTAATTTTATTTTTCTAAAAAAGTATTTTTTTGAGAGAGAACACGAGCTGGGGTGGAGATGCAGAGGGAGAAGCAAACTCCTCACTGAGCAGGAAGCCCAACACAGGGCTTGTTCCTGGGACTCTGGGATCATGACCTGAGCCCAAGGCAGACACTTGACCAACTGAGTCACCCAGACACCCCAGACCAGCAATGTCCTTTTAAGAAAAGTGCTGAAGATGCACTCACATCTTCTTGGTGAGAATTTAGTCACGTGGCCATATCTACTTGCTGAGAAGTGAGATTCCAGTAGGTCAGCCATGTGCCCTCTTAAAACTGGGGATATAAAAGGAAGAAGGCAGGATAGATGGTGAAGGATAATTAGCTATCTCTACTACATAGGATCAGAATCTGGAAGAATCATGGTCCAAGAAAGGTAATAATTCTGCATCTAGAATCAGTCACATCCATTCCAAGCAGTCTGAACTGGTGTCAGGAATAGGCAAAATAGTGAAGGAAAGGAGATGGCATCACTTTCTTCTTTGATCCTTCAAATAGGCTTCTTTCCTTTAAGAATCTGGTATCTAGGGGCGTCTGGATGGCTCAGTTGGTTGAGTGCCCAAATCTTGTGGAATCTGCTTGTCTCTCTTTCTCTCTCTGCTCATGCACTCTTTCTGTCTCTTAAATAAATGAGTGAATGAATAAAATCTTAACAAATGGGGCACCAGCTATGTACCAAGCACTGGATAGGTGCTGGGTATGAAGAGGTGCTCGCAGAGCTTCCAGGAGACTGGAAGAAGTAGACATTAACCCAAGACCTTACAGTTAGATATATAATTACAAATTCTGATACATTCCTTGAAGGAAATGTTATTTTATGGGGAAGTATGAGATAGGCATCTAACTTCTATTAGAGATTGAGGGAGATCTTAGAGGAAATCTTACTTTTTAAAAATTTTTATTTATTTATGATAGTCACACAGAGAGAGGGAGAGAGAGAGAGAGAGAGAGGCAGAGACATAGGCAGAGGGAGAAGCAGGCTCCACGTACTGGGAGCCCGACGTGGGATTCGATCCCAGGTCTCCAGGATCACGCCCTGGGCCAAAGGCAGGCGCCAAACCGCTGCCACCCAGCGGATCCCAGAGGAAATCTTACTTAAACTAAGACCAAAAAATAGATGCGTGTTGGAAGTTGGTTGGCAGATGAGTGAGGGGAAAGAGGGTCCAGGTAGAGAGATTAGAACAGTGAATGAGGGGGAGAGAAATGAAATATGTGGCTGGAGAGAGAGAGGCAAGAAAGTTCTCTTACAGCCTCATTGGCCATGTGTAGCAGTTAGCTGTTCTGCATTTCAAACTACTCCAAAATGTAGTGGCTTAAAATAGTTCGTGTTTCAGCAGGTTGGCAATTTAGGCTCATGATTTATTGGTTCATGATTCATCAGGTTGGCAATTTAGGCTGGACCTAGGTGGGTGGTTTTTGTGATCGAGGCTAAGCTCTCTTTTGCATCTGTAGTCAGCTATGGAATCAGCAGGTGCCTCTGCTTCTGGAAGTAGGTTGGCTGCTGGCTGGGGAAGCTTGGCTGTCCTCCATCTGGTCCCTTACTCTCCGTTAGGCTAGCTTGGACAGGCTCGGTCACGTGATGACAAGGTTCTGAGAGAAAGTGAAAGCCTGCAAGACCTCTTGACTTACTCAGAACTGGCACTCGATCATTTCTGCCACATTCTGTTGGCCAAAGAAAGTCATCACAGGCAGCTCACAGGGTGAGGAAGTAGACACCAACTCATGATAGGAGGAGCTATGAAGTCACATGGTAAAGAATGGGGTATAAGGAGGGATGAACAACTGAGGGCATTTTTGCAACGAAGTAAGGAATTTGTGTGATTGGAAGGCAGAGGAGATTTTTAAGCAGCAACTAGCAATAATAGGGCACATGACCAAGGTGATTTGTACTGCGCTGTGCTGGAAACTTTTGAGAATTTTTGCCTTACCATCTTGGTTATAAACTCTTTGGATGCAAGATCTGTGGTATCCTTTCCCAGGGCTGAATAGAACCCATCTGCCAGCTCAACTCCCATGGCTGGAAACAAGAATTGAAAGCTTTATGTTTTCAGCACCTCCAGGCTTCCCAGTGAGGTGCTGTTGAGGGTGTTCGCACAGACGGCTTAGCTTGTTTGGAGTTGTGAAGCTAATACCCTTACCACAAGCTGAGCTGTGAAGAATCCCAGACTCGTCTAAATTATAATTTGTTTGTTGGGCCTTGAGGGGGTCTGGAAAGCCTGTTCCGACTTCTCTCTCTTACAACACACAAGCATATTTGCCCAAACAGGCATTTCTCTTCTGAGCATCTTTTAGAGAAGTACACAGTACCCCCCTTATGGGTGGGGTACATCTTCCAAGACCCCCAGTGGATGCCCAAACCCACAGATAGTACCAAACACTATATATATATATATACTATGTTTCATCCTATAATTACATACCAATGATAAAGCTTAATTTACAAATCATAGTAAGAGATTAGCAATAATACATAATAAAATAGAACAATTATAACAATATACTGTAATAAATGTTCTGTGAATGTGGTCTCTCTCTCCCTCAAAATATCTTATTGTACTTCCTTCTTTTTGTGGTAATGCAAGATGACAACATGCCTATGTGGTGAGATGAAGTGAGGTGAATGAAAATAGGCGTCATGACATAGTGTTAGACTCTTCACCTGATGATACATCAGAAGGAAGGTCATCTGCCTCTGGACTGCCTGTAACTGAAACCACAGATACGGGGGAACTACTGCATTCGGCCAAGTAAAGTATGCTGCTTGTTAGGATATTATCTTTCAACTAAAGCATCCTTCTAGACTCTACTCTGTGATGCTGGGGCTGGGGATCTGTGAACTACATTTCTCCTTTGCCAGCTAAATGCTCCATGAATAGGGAGACTGGAAGGAAGGAGGAAGAAGGGATGCCTTCCTTTGCTTGCTCTTTTGGTACCATTATTCCAGCAATACTTTGGCAGGGGCAGGTAGTTACACCAGCAATTGTCCCAGTTCCCAATTTTATCCCCCATACTCCTAGAACCAGCCTCAGAGACTGGCATTGTCTGGGCATCATCTCTGCCTCAGAGGTTTGAGTTCCAGCTCTGAGGGTTTCTTCTTCCAAGCTTCTGAGTTCTAATAACCCTATACTCTTCCCTCTGTTCTGTCAGTAACTGCTGCATACAGTTACTATTTCTGTGTTAACTCAAGTGTTCTCTTTTTGCATTTTTAGTTCTCCCATACTGTCTAAAAAATTCTAAGATAAACTTGTGCAGTTTCTGTTGTCCTGCCTGAATTTTGACTGTTACATATGAGATATGGGATTGTTTTAAATGGTACCAAGTTGAACACTTGAAAAATTCTTAATGGATATTTAGCATAATGTGTATTATGAAAAGAAATATACATAACACACTAAACTCAATAGCTCTTAGATATGATTGCTTAAGATTAAAAATATAAATTAATAATGAGCTGACTTAAAGAACAATATTAAGCAAATCACAGAACAAATGGTACATAGCCAAAACAATGAAAGTGGTCCTGAAAGTCTGAAAGCATGAAGTAAGGCACGTCCATCTTGCTCATTACTCTAAATAGCTCTTTAAGCAGCAAAATTACCTTGGTTTCAAAGAAGAATCAAGAATCAAAGCCACAAAGTCAGATTTCCTACATTTCCTTATATCCCAAGTTTACATGTCATGTTGCCAGGATTGAGGGTTCCAAAGGCAGCAACAAAGCCTAGCTTTTCCATGGCAAGTCCATCCAATAGCTGACTTTTTGTTGGATTTGGAGGATGAGGTTTACATATTCAGATCAACAAACAACTGAGATGGTAGACTGCCGTTTTGAAAAGCCTTCCCTTAGTTACGCAGAAGCAAAGCTGCACAAAAGAAACCAGTGGAGTTGCTAAACTTTGGGGCTCAGATCCCTGTGTTCTATACTCATTAAGTTGCTAGACTCTCAGTCCCTTTACTGGTAGGACTCTGAAGGTCAAATGCCAGACATGAGAAGACTGTGTAGCAAGGTCAGCAGAGGGAGGACCACTCAAATGTCTTACCTGTAGCTAACAAGGAAAACCTGTAATGACATCCTGTTCTGAGAAATCTAATGCCACCTCCTCTTGCTGTAGTGACAAGGATTTGAGGTAGTTATTTTTGTTTCAAGCAACCCTGGATGGAGAGAAAGTCAACCCACACAGTCTGGAGAGGGGGACTAATCATTCAAGTAAGAGACTTCTCTAACAGTTACAGAGGTGGCCAGGCCTAATGAGGTTGGCCCAGTGGGAACTGTGCATCTGAAATATGACTTTTGGATTATGTGAAAATGAGTAGAAGAGAAGTACAGTGGAGACTTGATGTGAGACAGTTGTCTCTGGAAACACTTTAGCAAAAAACAACAACAACAACAAAAAACAAAACAAAAAAAAACAAAAAAAAAACTTGGAGATGTGTCCCTCCATGACTGACACTCAGTATCATGGGCTTTAATTTTATTTCACTCTGAGAGAAAAGCTGACATAGGTGAACTACAGACAGAATGGAAGGGGATATGAAGAACTATTTCATTTATACCTGAATGTGACAGCAAAAACTTTTCAATTTAGACATTCAGTCCGACACAGACTTCTTAATCTTTAGAGAGATTCTGATGTGCTAAAATTTTCTGGTTGAATGTTTTCCTTTAGGAAACAATCCTTTAGGAACAGAGGTCCAGAGTTAGAGGCAAAAGCAATTCAGAACCACAATTTTTCTGAGATAGCTAACAGTTCCACTTGGAATGATCAATATGATATTAAAAAAAATGGTTCCTTGGTTTCTGCACTGATTTTAATCTTTTTGGAATTATTTCTACACAGTGTCGTAAAAAGGACCATGCTTGCTATTTATTGATAGATTTTCCTGAGTGTCTCACTGCAAAAACTTTTTCTAAAAGCATTATTTTCTTAATCACTAAAGTTTGCCAAGTGCCCCTGGATGAAGCACATCAGGGCAGGCTTTGTGTTCTGAATTATTTTGGACTTGTTCCTTTTCTCTTCCTTATATCTAATTAGTTCTTAAATCCCACATACTAGGTCTCTTCACTCAAAAAATGTTTCATTTGTTTAAAACTATTTATTGAATGCTCAGGATGTGCCATTTTCTCCCTCAATCGGGAAATATTTATCCTCTAAGCTTTCATTCAGTGCTCTTTATTGGGAGCTCTTAGCATCCAGTGACATGAGGGATCTGCCACTGGCACAGTAGGTTTCTGACATCTTTAGCATCAAGGATATCACTTTGATTAATACATTGTCTCTCTTGTATCCAAGCATAAATATGATAGCTGTCAGGTTTGTGTATATGCATCAATTTAAATAGGGAAATAAAAACAACATTAATTTCTGTCTCTTAAACACACAATACGCCCATTACTATTGTGGTCACCTAGCAAAAATGACTTGGACACCTCCTCCCCACAATTTAGTCCAGATGTCAAGATTAATGATGCCACACATGTACAAAGAGGAAAAAGTTTTAATTCTTACATAATGAGGCTTTCTAGGGAGGGCCAGAGTCTCAAGCAGGTTCAAAAATGGCTTGACAGAGGCGGGAGGGGAGACTGGCTTAGCATTTATGGTGGTTAGGGGTAGGGCTGGAGTGAGGGGTCTTGTGTGACTTGCAACTTCTAGCTGGCTCCAAAGGAGAGAGCATCTAGGCTTCCTTGCCAGCTTGCTTAGATTTGGGGCAGAAGGGGAAGAGGGAGGGTAGATTTGGGAGATGTCAGCAGTCAAACATCAGAAATGAAGGCAGACTCTTTATTATAATTCACCCTTGATGTTTGACTAATGACTGAAATGTGCTATGTTTCATTTAATTGAGTTTGAGCATGTTTAATTAAGCACTAATAGTTCTCTATGAGCCTGTATCTTGAGATCAGTAGGGGAGATGAAAGTTTCATTGAATGAATCATTAAAGATCCCAGCATTGTGTATTTTGAGAATTGAAATGAGTGCTTTGGTCAAAACTTCAAAGGAGATAAGAAATGTCTTGGTGAGGGCCTGTACTGTGGCTTAGTATGTATAGAGACATATGTGACCTTGATTTACATTTTGGGGCTCTGTGAGGCAAGAGATTCATGGAATTCTTTACCCCAAAGGGGACAATCTTGGATAAGGAATTGTTTCTGCCACTGGCAAGACTGATGGCCAGACCATTGACAATGGTCCACAAGTCTATAATAGTGTGCAGATGGGGCTGATTGTCAACCAGGGCATTCAGTGCTAAGATAGCTTTCTGAAATTCAATGAATTGTGATCATTCTTTGGTCCCATCCTTTTTTAGGGCTGTCCTCATTAGGGATGGAAAGCTTCCTACTATGTTCCATCACATTGATTGTGGTTATGATCTTTCTTGCCAAGATTATGTGCAATGGCAGGGCTGTTGAGATACTCCATGGGTAGCCAGGTAAAGGTGTATTGTGTCCCTTTGATGGTGAAAACAAATTGTGAATGAGAGGCTGTTAAAATAAGCACTGAATATATTTAGCCAAATCTATGACTTTAAAGTATTTACCAGTTGCTGATTAGATGAAGTCAGTAATTTACATAATACTGGATATGGGACCCTCAGTTGGTGGGACCATGACATTAAGATTACAGTATCCATGGTGAGGTACCATTCATTCCTTCTAATGTTTAGGAACAGGCTTTTAAATGGAGCAGTAGTGGGCATAATCATTCCCTTCTTTAAATAGGTTTTGGATAACATGTTTCCATCTTAAATGCCCTGTTTTGATTTATATTGGGTCTTATTAAATATTTTAACCAGGAGCAGGGAAGTCCCCGGGGCTCCATTTTTGATAAGCTGGTATAAGTGGTGAAGATTTTACTGAATTTTAATTTATCACACTTTGAATCAGAGTGTCCATGTCCGCTCTGGGATATTTTAGGGCAATGGGCACTTTGAGTATGGGGAATTTAGGCAAGGCAATATTTCTGACGGTGAAGGAGAGGCACACCCTTTTGCTCTTGTATTTTATGTCCAGTGACTCCCATAAGATTATAGGGAAGACCGTATTTTAATTTAGTGAGGTCCTCAGGTGTAAGTATAATTTGAGTCTCATTATTGACTAAGTCCAACTGGTGTATCTCAGTAGATGTTAAAGTTAATTCAGAACCTATGCTGTAAGGTTGTAAAAGCCAATCTACTCTCTTTTACCTTTTTATTCTAGAGTCACATAGTAAATTTTGGATTTGCTATTGGGCCAAATCTCTGTTTCAGTTGTTTTGTTTCCTTTTCTATCCAGGTGGTATCATCATCATCGTCATCGTCATCATCATCATCATCATCACCTGGTGGTAGTTACTATCCTTTGGGGAGTAGGTCATCTCTACCCTGCTCATATTTAGAAAATTTTTCCTCCAGACACCCTCAAATTAGTATTGTCAGGATTAGGGGCGTCCCCCGGGGAGATGGAGCAATAAAGATGATTGCTTTATTGAGTTTTAAGACCCATAGTTTAAATAGTTTATTTATTTTAAAGATTTTATTTATTTATTAATGAGAGACATAGAGAGAGGCAGAGACACAGGCAGAGGGAGAAGCAGACTCCCTGCAGGGAACCTCAGGCTGGACTTGATCTCAGGACCCCGGGATCACGCTCTGAGCCGAAGGCAGACACTCAATCACTGAGCCACTCAAGCGTCCCCATTTAAGTAGTATTTAAATTAACCTTTTGTGTCACAGAGGTGCCATGAGTGTTTTTTCCTATAATTCTGAGGACAAAACTTGTTATGACAGAGGCATAGGCAGTAGCAAGAGCATTTTGAGGGTCCAAGAATCTGTGGGGTGTTGACCTCAGGATATTCTTCTACATGAATGACCACCAAAGGGCATGCATATTGTATAGGGCATCAGCTTTTCCCCAGAGCCCTCCAGGGAGCTAAAGCCTGATTGAGACACACACAATGGTCACAGGGTAAGAGTCATTTCCCTAAAACTAGTGGCAGCAATGGCTTATACTAGAATAGAGACACAATTCAATCTGAAAGACACATGTACGGGTCAAGACCAAGACACATGACCCCCCACCCCCACTCCATAAAAGACACGTGGCCCAGAACTACTTTAAGGAGGGCTCCAATCCCATATTCCTGTTCCTAAATGCCAACTATTATTGACTTAGGTTGGTTAAATATAACAGAGCCTTGAAGAACTCAGCAAGTATAGCACAAAGCAGTTCAGCTCAAAGTGCAAGCTAGCCAGCAGGCAGCAGCATAACTCAAAGAGCATACTGGCCGGCAGCATTTCATAATACATGCCTTCCAGCAGGCAGCAGAGCCAGTTTGCAAGCCAAAGCAAGAAAAGAAAGACCCTCGCTGGTGGTGGGCGTTGCCTAGACATCCTGCTAACAGTGTCACTTCTTGTGGTCACCCTAAAGCAGTGGGATGGACTCCATCAGTCCAAATTTAGTTCGTATGTACAAGGAGAGAAGAAGGTATGTCAAAGTTTATTCTTCAAATAACAGGGCTTTCTGGGGGAAGAGCAGGGCAAGCTTCCCAAGCAGGTACAAGATGTCTTGAGAGAGCAAAGAATAGAGACTATCTTGGCTTTTGTGCTGGTGAAGGGGTAGGGCTGGGGTGAGGGCTCCTGTCCACCTGCCAGGGCTTATGTGGTGTGAACATCTCACTGTTACCAAAGGAAGGAACACCCAGGCTTGTTTATCAGCTTGCTGAGATATGAGTCCAAAGCAGAAGGAGAAAGTGTGGAGCTTGAAGGCTGTCAAGGTCAAAATAAAAGAAATGGAGTCAGACTCTTTAGTACAGATATGTTATCTCCTTTAATTTCCATTTTACAGATGAGGTCACAGCTTTAGAAAGGTTATATAGGCCACATGCTATGACAGAAGTAAAATAAATGGTGGATCTGGAAGTCAAACCCAGGCGCATGTGTGTTCACTTGACCACCACACTATGTTACCTCCCTGGAGGAAAACAGTCCTACCACTCACAATCTGGGCGTCTCAAATGTCACTAAGGGAGTATCAGTCAGCACTGAGGGGTCTTATCCATAAAAAGGGAGTTGGACAATGTTAGTGTCTAAAAATTGTGGGAAGGGTGGGAAATATGGGCCACTTTGGGCTTGAAATATATGTTGACTGTAATTTCTGTCCTTTGGTCTGGTTGCTCAGAACAGCTCACAACATTTGATTATCTATATAAGCAGCAATAGGCCAGTCAATATTAACTGGAGTTTCTTAACCTCAGACAAGGGAGAGGGGAGGGCCAGATATGGGCCTTTGGACGAGCGGCAAGTGTCCTGTGAATCATACACACGCACGTACACATGCATGCACGGTACTTTACTTCCCGTTTTCTTTCTGTTGTTTTGAATAGAAGTCATCCTTGGGAAAAAAAAAAAAAGTTGTGGTCAAATTATATAATGAAGGTGTTGTTTCATTCCAAACAATTGTGCTACGGAATGGGACGGTTGCTCAGTAAGGTAATACACTAAGTTTATGGTTGTCGCAAGCTGATACCTAGATTAATTTCTCTGATAGAAATGAAAAAAGGTTTACCTTGCCATAATGCTTAAGGAAATCGTATGCTTAGCCCATTTGGGAAGTATCATGAAATAAAAGCATGAAGCAACTTCTGTATACCTTGATTTTAGTTTTATTACTGAACATAATGGGTCACTAAAGCCATAAAGGTTCTTGGAATGAGAATTACTTGTCAGTGGATGCATGGAGCAAAGCTGAAGGAGCACTGTCAGCATCCCCAGAGAGTATCCTGCATGGATACTCTCTCTGCATGGGGGTAGGTATGTTTCCTGAGAAGGTTAGATTAGAAAAGGGTAAAACTTCCTCTGAACTTGCCTTTTCTCCTGCCCCCAAGCCAGGTGTTGGACCATTCTACAACCCTGCCTCTCACATTGCCAAACAACAGAATATCTGTGCGAGAGGGGATGTCTTGGGGAAAATCTGTGCCCTAGCAATGATCAAACTGGTTTATGACTTGGAGCAGAGACACCAATAGAGCAACCTCACCTCCTCTAACAGAGAAACATCTCCTCCTGATATTTGAAAGCAGGAATTGTAGCCATTCCTTCCCCTCAGCCTGCAGTTGCACGAAAATACCTACACTTCTCAGTGCAGAGCTACTACTCTTCATCCGTTAGGTGCCCTCCAGTGTCATCACAAGAAGCATTTTCTTTTGGTGGGTCCCTTTGGAGACATGAATGGCTGAAAGGTGTTTTGTTTTGTTTTGAGGCATAACTTTAACTGAAAAAAAAAATCTGGGCATGGAAGGGAGCATCTGGCGTGCTTGACAACACATGGCTTCCTTCCTTTAGTGGAGATGCTGCATGCTTCATTACTATCTACGTTGGCATCAAGGACTCGGCCAAAATCTTGAAAGGAGTCTCATCTAGTGCCGTAAAAGCTGGTCTTTTGAGGAGTTTTTGTCACAAAATGCATGCATAATATTATATTCATCTTGTTTAAGCACAAGCGTGTTGCCTTTCTAGAAAACAAATCCCCAAACTCTTGCTTGAAAACTGAACAGAATTTTCACCTTTATGAGGGAATGAAAAGCCCCCTTGCAGAACAGTGTGGCAGCAAATTCTTTCACCCCTGGATTTACTTGGAGGGCCTTTCTAGCCAACTGAATGAAGCAGATATTTCTACTCAAGGTCCTTCAGTTACCATTACGGATGTTGCAGAAAAACTGTGAGCATTTTCAGCCTCTCCAAAGTGTACAAGACTGAAATAAAGTGCTTCTGCAGACTGGAGTTGAGAATGATAAACCTTATTCATTTCTTGGTGTGTTAAAATCTGAACACACTTAGGAGTGCTGAGGAACTAAATAGATTCTGGTACCAGTTCCAATGTGTGTGTGGGGTGTATTCCCCTACCAGCAAGAAATTCTCCAGCACCAGCTGGGTGTCCTATAATCCAGCTAAATTCAGATGCTAGGTACTTGGAGATAGCACCAGATTCCACAGGTTAAGGGCTCAATCATACAAGACTTCCTCCCCATCACTTCAGATGCCAGTCACAAACCCAGTTGTTATTGTGCTTCTGACCAAATGGCTAGAAATCAGAGGTTTCCCCAAACCCCTTCTCAATTTTGATTGATTTGCTAAAGTGGCTCACAGAACTCAGAGAAACATTTTACTTAGTGATCACTGATCTATTATAAAATAATGTAACTAAGGAACAGCCAGATGGAAGGGTTGTGTAGGACAAAGTCTGAGGAAAGGGGCATGGAGCTTCCATACCCTCTCCAAGCTTGGCACCTCCATGTGTTCATTAACGTAGAAGCTCTCTGAAGCCAGTCTTTTTTTTTTTTTTTTTTTTTTTAACAGAGGCTTCATTACATAAGCATGATTGATTAAATCATTGGCCATTAGTGATTGATTCAACCTCCAGCCCCTCTCTCCTCTCTGGAGGTTGGGGGTGGTACTGAAAATTCCAACCCTCTTTTTTTTCTTGGAGAGAGAGAAAAAGGAGCAGGTGCAGAGGGAGAGAGAGACACAGAATCTTAAACAGGCTCTATGCCCAATGCATGGCTTATGTGGGGCTGATATGGGCTGACAACCCTGAGATCCTGACCTGAGCCAAAATCAAGAGCCACCCAAGGTGTCCATGAAAATTCCAACCCTCTAATCATAGGACTGGTTCTCTTGGCAAAAAGACCCCATCCTTCTGTGTGGGTCCACGTGCCACCTCGGTAACATAACAAAAAACACCTTGATTGCTCTCATCACTTAGGAAATTCCAAGGGTTTTAGAAACTCTGTGCCAGGAATGAGACAAGACCAAATACATATTTCTTATTATAACTCATAGTATCATGGGAACTTATTCGAGGGTGTGAAAATTACTAAAAGGAAATCTCACTTAGAATGGACTCAGAGGGCGCCTGGGTGGCTCAGTCCATTAAGCATCTGCCTTTGGCTCAGGTCATGATCTCAGGGTCCTGGGATCAAGCTCCAAAAGGGGCTCTCCAGTCAGCGGGAGTTTGCTTCTCCCTCTCCTTCTCCCTCTCCCTCTGTGCTTGCACTCTCTCTCTCTCTCAAATAAATACATAAAATCTTAGAAGGGGAGGAAAAAAGCACGGAGTCAGGAGGCAGAGGGAGCTCTCACACTCTACCACTCCTTGTCAACTGCAGACCCAAAAGGAAGAGATGCACCTTGCACCGGGGAAGGGAGAGAGGCTTGCCTCCTGCCCTGGCAACAGCCCAGCCAAGGGGAGACTCTCACAACTCAGCCAATGAGAAGCCACTATACTCAGAACTCCAAGTTTGCTCTAGTGGACTCTTTGTTTATAACAGCTCCACTAACTCCTCTCCTTTCCCCTATTAAAAAAATAAGTAAGTAAAAAAAAAAAAAAAAAAAGCTCCCGTCCTTTGTTCTGAGGACTTGCAGTAGTTTGTCTAGAGAAGGCTTGTCTTTCCCCATTAGACACCTGGCAGTTTTATTTTTAAGGTTAGTGGTCAGCAGGGGGACATGAAGAAGACCCTAACAACTCTGAGGCTGGCGAGCAAGTAGGTGCCGGTGCCCACAGAGGGGACTGAGCCCACTGTTTTCTCTCCTGCCCTGGAGTCAAGGGTAAGTTTTTGCCTGGATATTGAGCTCTGCTCTCTTTGTGTCTGAGCAATAAGGGATTTATTTATTTATTTATTTATTTATTTATTTATTATTTATTCATTCATTCATTCATTCATTCATTCATTCATTCATTTAAAGAGAGAGGGAGAGGTGGTGGAGGGGCAGTGGGAGAGGAAGGGAGTGAATTCCAAGCAGGCAGCCAGCCCTGTGTGAGGCCTCCATCTAATGACCCTGATATCATGACCTGAGCCAAAATCAAGAGTCTGCGCTTAACGAACTGAGCCACCCAGGTGCCCCTCTACAGGCTTTATTTAAGGCTTTTTCCTTCCTCAGAGTACTCGTTCGGCTTTTGGTGCACCGTGTTTTGGGGACCAGGTGGTGCCCACTGGAATTGTGCTGGCCTTTGGTCTGATCCCTCTGGAACCAGACTGTATCTATCGAAACTGTGCTGTTAAGGAATTTTTTCTCTTTGATGTAGAGAAAAATCTCTTAAGAAATGGTATCCTAGTCATCCAAATGCTTCAAAGTAACTTCCTCCTGGGACAGTGCTGGTGTCATTTAAAAACATGTCCCTCCTCATGCTCATTTCTAAGGAAATGGACCAACTTAACCAAGAATAATTTAGACCATCAATGACCATAATGAGGAACTTCTGAGCTCACCAAACTTATTTTACTCAAATTAGAAAGCCGTGGCTCCTAAAACAAAAACAAACTGAATGAGATACCTTGAGGATTCCAAATGTTTTCAGGATTCCAAGTTTGCTTCTTTGCAGACTAGTATCTCTAAATTAACCGAGGCAGACAAATAATTGAAAGAAGTCAAAATGTCTCTGAGGCCTCTTCCTCACCCTACCCCCCGCCCCCCTCCCCGGGTTTCCTAACATTTGGCAGCCTCCTGTGCTCAGGCCCTGCCTCCTCCTTTCTTTTGTTCTCTGAAGAACTTCCCTTTTCCAAGCCTCGCCCAACACCACCCCCCCCCCCAACCTGTTAAAACCTCCCTTTTAAAATTAAGTCTTCTGAGAATCCAAATAAACCCCCAGGTCTTTAAACTCCTTGGACTAAGGCTGAATTGCAGCCATAGTTGAAGAGTTTCCCGGCATGGCTGAGGACTCCCATAGGTTTGCTCAAGAATTTAGCATAGTTATCCAAACTTACCAACCTAGTTTCTCAGATTTATATCAATGACTCTACATGCTTATTGCTGAAGGGCAGGCTAACATTTGATTGACCTAGCCCAATGGGAACATCCCGAAGGGGATTTAGAGAATCAAACCCCTAACTTTTGGCAAGATGCTAGAACACTCACTGGAAAGCACCACTCAACAGTTACAGTAGCTTTTCTGAGCCTGTTGATTGGAATAAGATTCAGGCTTGCACACAAAAGCCTGATGAACTTTTTCATGGCTAGTACAGCCAACTCCAGATTGCCTTTAAAGAAAATTCTGGTTTTCCTTTAGACATTGAATCCATCAGGGTAGCATTTAATTCTAAGTTTATTAATGGGCTGAGCTGGTTTCTTCTTTCCTGTGTTTGGAATGGGAAATTTTGTGCACTTCAGATTTAGTTAACTGGCAAACCTGTGTTCTCATATCCTACGTGAGTCAACTAGAAGACTGCTAAAATTCTTAATATTTCATCTCTAGCAGGTGAAGGCCCCTAAACAAAAACAAAACCCTTCTAGCTTCTCCTATTATTGCAAAAAGCCTGGGCATTGGCTTAAGATGTTACCAACATTAGCATTCAAGGCCCTTCAACCCTCTGCTCCGCCTCTCCAGTGTTCTCCCAATTCCCAATGATGGGCTCCAAGGAACTTCACAATTTCCACTATTAATCAGCTTGGAAAAAACCATTCTCCAGATTAAGAATGAATCTGTCTCTGCCCCTAGTTATACTGGAGCTACACTCTCTGTGCCCAACCTCACTGCCGTAAAGCAGCCGCCACCCCAGGTTACTAAAACAGTTCAAGTACTGGACATCTCTAATTAACCTCAACAAGTTCTTGCCTCTGAACCTCTAGGTTCCTCTAGGCCCTCTGAGAGATATGCACCCTTTTCTCCTTAGTTCCTCTGGCCCTCTTCATTTATTAGGCCAAGACCTCTTGGATAAATATGCCAGAATTGCTTTCTCCCAGAAGAGAAGAATAATTCTAGAATTTGACAGTGGTAACCAAAATAGCCAACCGAGGGAATTAAACGACCCTTTGACATCTAATTTGTTCCATCTCTGATGTTGCACCATGGCTGAGTCTAGGGACTCTGGTCACTTATTTGTATTAGACCAGTCGCCATCTTTGTTATGGGCAGAATCCTTAGCTGTTACTGGCAGCTTCCACTGTGCACCTCCCATCAAGATTCAGATAGACCCCTCAAAACCTCTTCCCAGAATTAATAGCCTATAAAGAAGCCCTTCAAGACAGCAAGCCTATATAGAAGATTACAAAGCTCAGGGCCTCATTATCCCCTCACTAGTCCCTATAAACATCCCATTTTACCTGTGACAAAGTCCAGTGGCTGAAGATGGAGGTTCGTCCTGGACCTACTAGCAATAAATAACATTGTTCTCCCTTGACACCCTGTTTTCCTAACCCCCATATGCTACTCACATCCACTCCCGCTGAAAGCAAACTTTTCATTGCAAATGATATGCACAGTGCATTTTTAGTATTCTTGTTGATAAGGCTAGCCAGTATCTTTTCGCTTTCACTTGGTAAGAACAGAAATACAGCTGGACAGTAATGCCCCAGGGTTTCACAGGGTCTTTACTTTTCACAAACCTTTAAAGCTGATTTGGTTGATAGAAAGTTTTCTGCAGGCTCTACTTTGTCAAAATATGCAAATGATTTGCTTCTCTGCTCCCCTTCTGAAACCTCTTCACAGGAAACAGCATTCACCTATTGCAACTTTTGGCCTTAAAGGGACACAAAGTTTCCAAAGAAAAATTGCAGTTTGCTCAAACTCTAGGTTCTAAACTTAGGGCATTTGATCTTGAAAGGAGGACTACATTTCCACCCAGATGAAACCCTTCATGACTGCTTAACTCTGACAGATTACCTATTGACTCTCGGTGGAAATTCACAGGAAACTTCTCTAACCAATGCAGATTTTTCATGGTATACTAATGATTCTTATTTAAAGGGTGAAAATGGTAAATATGCTGAGAGTATGTTATTGCAACTCTTTGAAGTCACTGAGATGACAGGTTCATCTTTGAGTACTTTAGTCCTACAGGCTGAATTATATGCCCCTACTCAGGCTTGTATTTGTTTATTTATTTATTTTTAAAGATTATATTTATTTATTCATGAGAGACAGAGAGAGAGAGAGAGCCAGAGACAAAGGCAGAGGGAAAAGCAGGCTCCATGCAGGGAGCCCAATGTGGGCCTTGATCCCAGGACTCTGGGATCACGCCCTGGGCTGAAGGCAGGCGCTAAACTGCTGAGCCATCCAGGGATCCCTCAGGCTTGTACTTTAGCCAAGAAAATCTTAAGCATTTACACCAATAGTTGATATGCCTTTGGGGTAGTTCATACTTTGGAATATTATGGAAACAACAAAGTTTCCTTACCTCCAATGGGAATAAAACTTAAAATGGCTCCTATGGGGGGGGTTCCTGGGTTGCTCAGTCGATTAACTGGCTCTTGATTTCGGCTCAGGTCATGGTCCCAGTGTAGTGAGATTGAGCCCTGCATCCAGTTCTGCACTGAGAAGGAAGCCTGGTTGGGACTCTCCCTCTGCCTCTCCATCCCTGCTTGTACTCTTGCTCTCTTTGTCTTTCTCAAAAAAAAAAAAAAAAAAAAAAGTGGCTCCTGTGTCCAAAATTTATTAGATGACATACTTTTGCTGGCTGGTGTGGCCATTAAGGTTCCTGGGCAATCCAGACTCCAAGCTCAGGAGGCCAAAGTAAACTACCCCTCTGATATTTCTGCCAAAAACACCACTCCCAAGTAAACTCATAGTCAAACCTCTGTCATGTTCCAAAGGGATGTTCTCCCAAATGATAATTTGGAAAAATGGAATTAGAGATACCTAACTCTTGGCCCTAGAGAGGGAAAAACAGTAACTGGAAATCTAATAGTTGTTGGCTCAATAAAAAGAACTCTGGTTTAGACCAGGTAAGAATCCATTCCTACAAGAAATTCTAAAAGTCTTATTATTTACCAACCTATATGCATTGAACCACTGGTCTACTAACAAAATGATAGCAATTAGGAACCAATATTGGTGGGGAAATATTAAAAAGGCTGTGAAAAGCGCCTCCCTCGTTTGTCCCACCTGTCCTAACTATAATCCAGGGAAACCTGTTTGTATAGATTTTATATAGCTCCGCTGTCTCATGGATATATGTATGTTTTAGTCATAGTTTTCATGTTTTCTTACTGGACCAAAGCTTTCTTTTATAGATAGGCCAAAGCTTCTATGGGTAAAATTCTGTTAGAGAAGATTATCCATATCTGGGAAACTTCTCTTGAGCTTCACAGTGACTGGGGGACCCATTTTATTGGTCAGGTGTTTCAACAAGTCCGTGTTGTTTGGCTGTTTTTACTTCACTTCCATTGTGTACACCATCCTCAATCCTCAGGATTACTTGAACATACTCATGGCACTACTGAGACTCCATTGGTAAAATTTGTAGAGACCTTCCAGATATTTTGGATGAAAATATCACCCAAATTATGGGACTCTCATTGGTCCTTCTAAATCTCAGATCTACCCCCTTTGGAACTCACAGACTCTCACCCTTTGAGATAGTTGCAGGGGAACCAGTACACCTGGCCCCTGCCTCCTTTGACCCATAGCTGATAAAAGGAAATACACTTCAGTGTTGTAGAGGCCTGATTGCTCCTATTAAAAATAACCATGCTTTGGTGGAGCCATTTTTTCACAGTGTGCTTCCAGGAGACAATGACCTTAGCCATTGCACCTTCCTACCTGGAGATTTCATCTATTAGAAAAGACACCTCCTGAGAGATTTCAACCTCAATGAAAAGCCCTTATCAGGAACTGCTTTGTGCCACCAAACTCCAGGGAACAGACTCTTGGAGTCACATGAAACATCTAAAGAAAGCACCCACCCCTGACTGGACCCGCACACCATCTGGTGACGTGAAAGTTAAGATTTCCCAGAATTGAAGCAGGCAACATCTGACAAGACAGCTTTCCCAAGATGTCCACACTAGGCCTCTATACCTTTTCTCACTATTGTTTCCTTTCTCTATTTTGTGGAAAGATATCATCCTTGTCTGCATTTCCCAAGCCTTGGTGAAAGGGAGAAACCTCCGTTTTGATTATGGTCTTTTGGAAATAGCCTTATCTTGATCCCAGGACAAATTCATCTTTCACTTGCTTTTCCTGAAGGGCTAGAAGGTTTGGAATCCACAAAAGTCATTTGAACTGTTCAATGACTTTGAATTCTTATCCATATTCATGTTTTTTGAATTCACAACTTTACAGACTGTATTATTGATAATTCTTGGTGTAAGCAGTTCTTTTGTGATAATAGTACTATTTAAAAATGTCTTTGGAGTGCTGCTGTTTTGCAGAAAGTTCATCAGCAATAGCTTCCTGTTTATATTTACACTACATCTTCCCAAATATACTTGGTAAACTCTTTCAGTGTGCTCTTCAGGATCCACTACTCTGCTTTTGTGGCCCCTCTAAGTGGAGACCTCTGGGAGGCATATACGAGTCCAGATTTGCCTTCATAGGGAGAATTGTTCTTCCTGAGGTTGGAATGAGTGCCAATAAGTATTTCAGTTGCCTACTTTCAGACCTAGAGTCCTGATTTGGAATCATACAATTTGGAATGTCATGTTACTTTTTATTTTGGATAATTATTTGAGGTTTTGCATTTTGTTGCCTTTTAAACTTAAACAAAACAAAACAAAACAAAACAAAAAACCAAAACTATGTACCCAGTAAGGTGATGCTGGCTTAACACCTCAAGATGATCTCCAGTGCTTAACCATCTTGGATCACATTTGGGAAGGGTCGGAGAGTTTCTCCCTCCTAAGCTTCCTTGCTACTGAAACATGGCCTTAAGGAGTTTCCAACTGCTATGCAGGTTCCCTCCAATGTATGCCATCACAACCAGCAAAGGTGTTCCTTGGTACTGAGGAACAAAACCACTAAAGGTGGAAAACCTGATTCTTGATCAACAGTGCTTTTCAAAGAAAGATCTCAATCGAATGGGGGAAAATATGAAAATCAATAAAAGGAGACTGTGTTTAGTATGGAGTTGGGAGGCCAGCAGGGGGCAACTCTGCCCAACAGCAGCCAACTGCAGAGCCAACAGGAAGAGTCACAGCTTACAGAGGAAACTAGCTACTACTTTACTCCAGCAGGAGGAAGAAAGGCTGTCCTCCTGCCCTGGCAACAGACAATGAGAAGCCACTATGCTTCAAACTCCCAGTTTACTACAATGGACTTTTAGTTTAGAACAGCATTTCCTACATTCCTCTTTTTTTTTTAAACTTTATTTATTTATTTATTTATTTATTTATTTATTTATTTATTCATGAGAGACACACAGAGAAAGAGGCAGAGATACAGGCAGAGGGAGAAGCAGGCTCCCTGCAGGGAGCCCGACGTGGAACTCGATTCCAGTTCTCCAGGATCATGACCTGGGCTGAAGGCGGCGCTAAACCGCTGAGCCATCCGGATCACCCCTCTTTCCTCTTTAAAAGTACATTTTTCTTCTTTGTTCTCCAGATTTGCCTTGTGGTTTTGCTGAAGTGCTTGTCCTAGATGGCAATTCTCTTGTTATTCCCAGATAAACCCATTTTTGCTGGTAAGATAACTGGCAGCTTGATTTCTAAGGTTAACGGGTTACTCAGACGATCTTCAAAAAACTTTTTTTTTTTTTTATTTAAGATTTTGAGAGAGAAAGCACAAGCAGGGGGAGGGGCAGAGAGATAGAGAGAGAGAGAGAGAGAGAGAAATCAGATGCCTTGCTGAGCAGGGAGACCAATCCCAGGACTCTGAGATCATGACCTGAGCTGAAATCAGACACTTAACCAACAGAGCCACCCAGATTCCCTAGACCATCTTCAAATTTAAACATGATTCATAAGGACTGCTCTTATCCACTTAGCCTCACTAACTTCAGGATGAGAGAAAAAAGTTGACATAAATTCAATGTTAAAAATATTTCGGAGAATTTGGTGTTTATTGATACAACCCCACCCTAAGTCAGCAAAGTCAATAATAAGAATATTAATTTTTTCTTTTCCTCTGCATTTCTGGGGTTTGGGGTTTTTGTCCATACAGGTACCATTTATTTTTTTTAAAGATTTTATTTATTTATTCATGAGAGAGAGAGAGAGAGAGAGAGAGAGGCAGAAACATAGGCAGAGGGAGAAGCAGGCTCCTCACAAGGAGCCCGATGCAGAAATCGATCTTGGACCCCAGGATCACCCCCTCAGCCAAAGGCAGATGCTCAACCGCTGAGCCACCCCAGCATCCCATACAGGTACCATTTAAATGAAAATTTGAAATTCAAATCAATTTGATTTGGATACCAAAGACCACTTCACAATTCCAACTTTCTATTCAGGCCAAGAAATCACAGAAATCTCATTAAAGTGAGATTCTGAGAAGAATTGAAATTTTTTTTTGGTTTTATTTTAGATATATTCCCTCTACCACTCAAATAGACCTTGAATCTTAGCATGTTATAAAAAATGAGGCCAAGAGTTTTTTTTTTAAAGATTGTTTTTAATTTTTCTTCATGTGTAGGAAATACATTTCCAATATTGAAAAAATTTAAATGCAAAAGTTTTGGTGTATGTATTTCTGTGCAGTTTTCTGGGAAGGAGGGGCATAGCTTTCTTCAGCTTTTTCAAGAGTCTGGTGCTCGTCAAGGAAGAACTAGAGCATATGGCCAGGTTGGGCGCTGCAACCTCTTTTCCACCTGGTTCTAATTACTCCCAGTCACTGGTTAGTTCGGCTCCTAGGTTCTCAGGATGCCTCTGCACCTCACCCAGCTACCCTTTAAACTCAGAAAACTCAGGAAGGTTAATCAGTCCAGTCCCTGGTCCTTAAATCAATCAGTACAGCATTGAAGTTCTATATGAATCTCCCAAAGGTAAACAGATTACTATTTAAATGTTATTGCTGTCATTAGCATCAGCTGTTTTCATTATAAATATGCCGAGATGTTAATTTCTAATCCAGTTTATAAATTATGCTTACTACTTTGAGATCTTAAAATTTTTTTTTTTTTTTTTTTTTTTTTTTTTTTTTGGTGAGGGATTATCTGTGAGGAGTCTTCACTACCTTTCTCAGTGGGCCCTTTGCCTGTGTGTCCTCTGAGCTCCTGCTCTTACAAATTCTGGTTCATCTTCTGCCCTGAATATTTCTTCTTTGGCTATTTTCCTGGCATATTCTCCCTCCTTCCACACTATTGCATGGCTGTCCTTCAAGATCTAGTTCTCATACTTTGTTTTTTGCCTCTGCAGAGTAGTCTACCCAGTTTTCACCGTCCATCATGTCACCTCCGTCGGAGCCTTCTGCTTTGTGCACTGTAGCCTGGCTTCCTGAGGCATGGTAAGTACTTTTAGCTGGCATGTGGTTTATTTCAGTAGTTCCATATTTATTTGATTGTCGCCTTCCATGTATGGCATGGAATACTGGTTTCCAGTTACATTAGTTATAGGAAGTTTCCTATTTAAAAATGCACTTAAATTAAAAATGAGTTGATTGAAAGCAGGGGTTGACAAACTTTTTCTGTAAAGGGCCAAATAGTAAATATCTTCAGTCTTGCAGGCCACGTGGCCTCTGTTGCAACTCCTCAGTTCTGCCGTTGTAGCTCAAAAACAGCCATAGACGGGCAGCCCTGGTGGCTCAGCAGTTTAGCGCCGCCTTCAGCCCAGGGCCTGATCCTGGAGTCCTGGGATCGAGTCCCACGTCGGGCTCCCTGCACGGAGCCTGCTTCTCCCTCTGCCTGTGTCTCTGCCTCTCTGTGTGTGTGTCTCTCGTGGATAAATAAATAAAAAAATCTTTAAAAAAACCCAGCCATAGGGATCCCTGGGTGGCGCAGCGGTTTGGTGCCTGCCTTTGGCCCAGGGCGCGATCCTGGAGACCCGGGATCGAATCCCACGTCGGGCTCCCGGTGCATGGAGCCTGCTTCTCCCTCTGCCTGTGTCTCTGCTTCTCTCTCTCTGTGTGTGTGTGCGACTATCATAAATAAATAAATAATATTTAAAAAAAAAAAAAAACCCAGCCATGAATGATAGTACTCGAATGAGTATGGTCAGATTAGGCCTGCAGTTTACTGACCCTTGATTTAAAGGAACTTATTAAAATTAGGATTCAGGGAGTAAGTAGATATAGTAGAAATCATAAAACTGCAATGTAAATGCCTCGGATTGAGACACTTTGTTCAATATGTGTTCTTGGTCACAACTACTCTGTATATTCGGGATGCTCAGAATACTTATCCTTTATCTTGAAGGACATAGTCTACACAGAGAGACAAAAAGAACAGATAATTATACTAGGCTGGAGGAATGACCTGGGAAATGTCACCAGACATGTGTGTGTGTTTGTATATGTGTGTGTGTGTAAGAGAGGCTGTGTTTTTTTTTTTTTTTTAAGAGAGGCTGTGTTGATCCTGAACAACCTGCTCCTTTTCCCACTTTCTAGATTATTGACCTGTATGTTATTATGTACTTTATGCTAGCTTTTGCCCATTTTACAGATAAGGAAACTGAAGTTCAGAGAGGTTAACGAATTGCTGAAGGTCACCGAGCAGGATTTGAACCAGATAGTCTGACTCCAAGATCGATATGCGTAGCCACACTGCTCCCATGCCTCAATAACCTTGACTACAAAATTGGTTCTTCCCACCAGGATGATTCAGTATAGATAGCAGAAACCAGCCTAGTCTTTGAAAAGTTGTCAGCCTGTGCAAATGCCCTGGACATCTTCCCTGTCACAGGACCCCTGCAAAGGTGACTCAAGCAGTGTAGATGGGAGAAGCTGGTTTCTTCACCTGCTCCAGTGGTAGACTGAGGATTTGCTTACAGCCTGGAAGCTCTAGGTTTCTGTGAAGGTGGGAGGCACCCAATCTGTCTATTTATTTATCAGCTGTTACTCAGTGTGATGAGGGACACTTGCCTGCTTATGGGACAAGGCTACCACAGTAATAATAATTAGTTATAACAATAACGCTGCACTTCTATAAGACTCACCGGTGTTAGACATTCTCCTAAGCACTTTGAATGGATTGCTTGTATAATTAATGAATCCTCATACCAACTCTTTGAGGGGATGTATTATTTTCCTATGGCTGCTGTAATAAGTTGCCACAGATTGGGTAGCTTAAAATGACAGAAATTCATTCTCTCTTAGCTCTGGAGGCTAGAAGTCTGAAATCAAGTGGTTGGGTAGGCCATGCTCCATCTGAAGCCTCTTGAGGCATTTCCCCATGTGTGCCTGTCTCTGTGGCTCCAAATCTTTCTCCTCATAAGGACACTGAGATACTACCCTAATCCAGGAAGACCTCATCTTAATTTGATTAGCTCTGCCAAGATCCTCTTTCCAAATAAAGTCACATTCTCAAGTATCAGGGGTCAGGACTCCCAACTTTTTTGGGGGCGCAATTCAACCCACAATACCTAGGCACTATTATTATTTCCATCTCACAAATGAGGATCTAAGGCACTGTGAAGTTAAGAATTTGCCCAGAGTCAAACAGCTTTGCTGGCAGGGCCTGGCTTCGAACTCAGGTATTCTGAGACTCTGCGCTCTTCACCACTGTGCTAACAACTGCTTTGCCTGCAGAACTGCCTGGTCCGGCACATCAGACACGCCACACCCTCCCATAGCATCTGGTGACAACACACATGCACTGAATTAGCTGAACAGGAATGTCTAAAACCCCATGCCTGTGTCAGTGGGGTGGCTCCCAGGAGCTCGAGGACAGGTGAGGAGCTTGGCTGTGCATGGGGGTTCTTGTTTATCTCCGCAGGGAGCCAGGCCCCCCGTGTGGCTGGGTAGGCACATGACCAGCTCCTGCTGCCACCCGGGTAATTGGTTTTCTGTGTTCATTTCAATAATGAACAATATTAAAGGAGGCTGGAGATGCAGGGGAGATACAAGCATTGTGGAGGGAACAAAGAAATTTTCATGTGTTGAGTCGGTTTCTGGGGAAGATGAGGGACATGATAATCGAGTATTAAAACAGAAGAGATTATGCAGCGGCCCTCACACCATCCATCACCGCCCTCGTCCTGGGCAGGCTGCGAGATCCACGCATTATCTCCGCAGTTTATTTACATCTCAAATCAGGTTGCCCTGACAGCAGCTAAAGAAATTCCAGGGAAGAGATGTAACTACATGATCTATTTCCTACAGAAAGTGCAAACACAATACAGACTATCTGGTTAAATATATCATTCCAGAAATGATCCAACCGCCGAATGCTTAAATCTGTGTATTTCTCGTCATCGTGAGACCGTTACACACCCTGCGAGGCCACCTGACTGTCCCGTTCCCTACCTTTCTGTTTGCTCCCGCACAGCTGCTGCTGTCCCCCTCCCCGAAATGCTGGTGTGCCTCAGGGTCCGACTTCCACATTCTTTCCTTCTCTCCGTGTTTGCCTGGACAACCTCATTTTCTATATGGCTTTCACTACTGCCTGGATGTGTATTGATGACTTCCAGATTGTACCTACCGAGGTGCCTAGCACTTGTTTTTTTTTTTTTTTCCCTCCTCAGTTATTTAAAATCTTTCTGGATCGATACTACATTTTCGGAGTCAAAATCCAGACGATATGAAGGGTTTGCAAAAATTCTCCGTCCCTTCTTGGGCTTGTATGTGCCTAGCTCCTATCTTCATAGGAGAGCAGTGTGGTTTCTTATGACTCCTTCCAGAGGTGCTTTACATATATATAAGAAAATACAAATATAAATGCTAATTTTTCCTCGTTTTCTCCTCAAATGTATCCTATCATACACATATTCTGCACTTAGCTTTTTTCACGTTTGATCTTTCCACAGCAGTATTTAGAGAAGTTCATTTTTTTCTTCTCTTTTTTAAATTTACAATTGTACAGTGTCCCTTTAGCTGTCCCATAATTTATTTAGCCAGTCTTCTACTGGTGGACATTTGAGTTGTTTCTAGTCACTTGCTGTGATATTTAATTTTAGGTGTCAATTTGTCTGGTCCACAAGGTACCAAACATTTGGTTAAACATTATTTCTAGGGCAGCCCAGGTGGCTCAGCAGTTTAGTGCTGCTTTCAGCCTAGGGCGTGATCCTGGAGACCCGGGATCGAGTCCCGCATCTGGCTCCCTACATGGAGCCTGCTTCTCTCTCTGCCTGTGTCTCTGCCTCTCTCTCTCTCTCTCTCATGAATAAATAAAATCTTTAAAAACAAACAAAAAAACCCTTTATTTCTAGATTTGTCTATGAGAGAGTTTCTGAGTGAGATTAACATTTGATTCAGTAGACTGAGTAAGCACATCACCCTCCCCAGTGTGGGTGGGCCTTATCCAATCGGTTGAAGGCCTGAAGAGAATAAAAGGCTGAATAAGAAAGAATTCTCTCTCTGCCTGTCTTTGAGATGAGACATAGATCTTAAATTGCATTTGAACTCAGACTCAGACTAGAAATATACCATTGGCTCTCCTGGGTCTGGACTTCTCAGCCTTTATAATTGCATAAGCCAATTCTTTATAATTTCTCTCTCTCTTTTTTAAAATTTTTATTTATTTATGATAGTCACAGAGAGAGAGAGAGAGAGAGAGGCAGAGACATAGGCAGAGGGAAGCAGGCTCCATGCACCGGGAGCCCAACGTGGGATTCGATCCCGGGTCTTCAGGTTCGCGCCCTGGGCCAAAGGCAGGCACTAAACTGCTGTGCCACCCAGGGATCCCTAATTTCTCTCTCTTGATAGATTATTTTAGATAGATATATATGGGAAGATAAAGACATATATAGCTATAAGTCCCAAAGGGGATCTGGATCTATTGCCATGATTTTCTCAACACATGCCTTTCTAGCACCTCTGACAGTGAGGAGGAATCCAGAGATGAGGGAAGGGGGGGAGAGAGAGACAGTCAGAGTCAGGGGTGGTGGTGGTGGTGGTGGTGGTAAAGACTTTTTTTTTAAAGATTTTATTTTATTATTTATTCATGAGAGACAGAGAGAGAGAGAGAGAGAGAGAGAGAGAGAGAGATTGAGAGGCAGAAACAGAAGCAGGCCCCATGCAGAGAACCTGATGCGGGACTCAATCCCAGGACTCCAGGATCACGCCCTGAGCCGAAGGCAGGTGCTAAACTACTGAGCCACCCAGGGATCCCTGGTAAAGACTTTTTACAGCAGCACTGCCTCAGGGAGAGGAATATTCCTGCCAGGGAGAAGGAGGAGAGAGTGTTACGGAAGGAAAGTATAATCCCTAGCTGGGCCTTCTCATGTCAAGAAACATCATGATCTTGGGCAGCCCTGGTGGTGCAGCGGGTTAGTGCCACCTGCAGCCCAGGGTGTGATCTTGGAGACCTGGGATTGAGTCCCACGTTGGGCTCCCTGCATGGAGCCTGCTTCTCCCTCTGCCTGTGTCTCTGCCTCTCTCTCTCTCTCTCTCTGAATAAATAAATAAATAAATAAATAAATAAATAAATAAATAAATATTAAAAAAAACCCATCATGATCTTGACTGATTTCTTTTGGATTCTGGGAGGAGGAACCTGTGTGTATTGTTACTATAGGGTGTGAGTCTTGACACACTGTTACAAATTGAATTGTGTCTCTTTAAAATTTGTAAGTTGAAGGCCTGACCTCCAATAGGACTGTATGTGGAGGTAGGGCCTTTAGGGAAGTAGTTAGGGTTAAATGACATCATGAGGATGGATCCCTGATCTGATAGGACTGATGTCTTTGTAATAAGAGGAAGAGATACCACAGTGCTTTTTTTTCCTCCAGGCACACAGAGGAAAAACATGTGAAGACACAGCAAGAGGGCAGCAGTCTACAAGACAGGAAGAGAGTCCTCAGAGTCCTCACCAAAACCAACCCTGGCACCTTGATCTTCGACTTGTAACCTCCAGAACCATTAGAAAATAAATGTTATTCAAGCCACCCAGTCTATGGTATTTTGTTATGGAGCCCCCGTTGACTAATGTACTCATGTTGTTTTTAATTAACTTTAGTTAGATAAATAAGAGATACTTTCATTCTCCTTGTAAAAAAAAAAATTAAAGAATCTTTATCCAAAACCTCCTATCTTGGTTCTTTCGATCAGGAGTTGGCAAACTATGGCCTATAGTCCTAATCTGGCTCACTCTCTGTTTTTGAAATCAAATTTTATTGGAACATAGCTTATTCATTTATATATTGTCTGTGGCTGTGTTTGCCATATGTGATCAGGCACAACAAGGACTGTAAGTCTGGAAAAACAAATCTTGACTGGCTTTTTATAGAAGATGATCACTGACTACCACTCTAGACCAAGTCCAGGAGTAAGCACCGGTAACAGATTGGTGTGAATTATTTCAGTTTAGATAACATGGTGTTACTTGGGGTATGTGTGTTATGGTAATAAGTATCCTGTCCTTCTGAGAGTCCTGGATTTGTCCATGTGACTAGAAAGATCTACTTCATCGTTTTAATTGCTGCATGATAGTCCAAAGTATGAACATACTTTTTCTATGGACATTTTTGTTGTTTCCAGTTTCTTTTTTTTTTTCACCCCCCCCCCAAACTGCTATAACAAATATCCTTATGCATGTATGTGAGTGATTGTGATTGATACCAAGACTGGAACTGGTAGACTATGAGGCAGATACATTTTAAAATTTGGTCCTGGCTTTTTATTTTTTTTTAAGATTTATTTATTGAGGCACCTGGGTGGCTCAGTCAGTTGGGTGTCTGCCTTTGGCTCAGGTCATGATCTCAGGATCCTGGGATCGAGCCCCGCATCAGGCTCTCTACTCAATGGGGAGTCCACTTCTCCTTCTCCCTCTTCTCCTCCCCCCTGCACAATGCTCTCTCTTTCTATCACTATCTCGCTCTCTTAATAAATGAATAAATCTTTTTTTTTTTAAAAAAGAAGATTTATTTGAGATAGGGGGTTGGGGAGACACAGAAGGAGAGAATCTTCCCAGCAAACTATTCACTGATCAAGGAGCCCATTGTGGGGCTTGATCATAAGACCCTGAGATGATGACCAGAGCAAAAATGATGAGTTGAGTACTTAACCCACTGAGCTACCCAGGTACCCCACTCTTTGTCCTACGTTTTAAGAGATTATGCATTTATGTGGTTCGAAAATTTAAAAATGACCTACAGGGTCTGCATTGCAGAGTCTTATCCCCACCTCTTTTCTCATCTAGTCTGCCCTCCCCCACCCTTACAGGTATTATTAGTTTCTTGTATATCTTTCCAAGGTTTCTTTATGAAAAAAGCAAAGAAGAATAGATATTCCTATTTTATCTTCTCTTTTACTCAAAAGGAAGCATCCTATATTTTTTATCCCAAGATTTTTTCACTTGACAGTATCTTTTGGAGATCTTCCCATAACCGTAAATCTTCTCCTATAAGTTTGTAGGGCATATACCCATGCCTTTTCACATAGTATTTAGTTAGTGTGGTATTTCTTTATTGTGGATGTACCATAGTTTATTTAACTAGTCTCTTATAGAGGATCACTTTTTTCCCTATCTTTTGCTGATATACAACTAAGATATGCACATTTTAAATTTCAATGGATAACAGTCATGTTACCCTTCAAAGGGGCTGTGTATTTGCATGCATTTTCAAGGAGCTAAAACAGCAGACAGTTGCTTGCACTGTATGCTCCATCAAGTTCAAACCGTTGTCAGCTCCCAGACCCTGCCATGTTTTATCATGTGTCCTTGCTATTCTCTTTCCTGCGACCTCTCTTTCTATGCTTTGTCTTTCTAGCTGACTCTAAGATTGTCTTCTGAGTTTTGCCTTGAATATCTGGGAAATTGTCCCCAACCCCTCTAGGTAGAGTTGATTTATTCCCTCTCTGTATGACCACAGACGCTTGCCTGCATTTGATTTTTGCACCTCTCACATTGTTAATTTTATTTCTTTACCAGTCGTGTCTCCCGTCTTTCATTGTGGACTACTTGAAGTGAGGGGCCATATTTTTTGTCATCTTTGTATTCCTAAAGCCCAACACAGTGCCTGTTGTGGAATGGCTGCTCAATAAATGTTGGCTGGATGAATAAATTAACAAATGATCACTAAAAACAGAGATGAACCAACCAAATTGAATTTGGACAATGAATCCATGGGTGTGTTTATCCACTAGTCTGCCAATCATGCAGATCAGCTTATCTGCATGTGCTGATGGAATTTCCACGTAATTTGCATGCTGGAGGGGGAGCCTGCCAATTCACAGAGGATTCTTCTAGGCATTTGTCATTCATTAGAGAACATAAGCTTGCATTGGTGTTTATGCAGCACAATGTCAGCCAATTAGAGGAGATTGTAGCTTTGGAAACAAACATCTGCTTGATGCTGGGTAAATAATATTTAGAGTCTGGTGTTTTATGACTGTCTATATGATTAATTTGAATCCCATATAATTTAGTATTTGACCATGTGGGACTCAAAGAGATCAAGCCCATAACCCATGTTATAGTTGCAAAACCATATCTGGCATTTCCTACCATGGCCTCAGGTACCAAGCGATGCTTTCTGGTTGAGGTGACAGCAGGGACTAGAAGTAAGAGTCTACTTAGTGGTGGCTGCCTTACATAAAGAATAACAGAGATAGACACCTGTCTCCAAATTCTATCCTGGATAACCCTTCTGTAGACAATTCATAGAATACTGGGAGAATGTGAATGTCTTCTGGCGGCTTTTGATAATTGGTTCTCTTTTTTTTTCAGGGAGAAAGAGGTTAAAAGAAATATGGTAAGAAAAGTGCCATCAATCAAGTTCCTTTTCAATGGCAGATTCTTTTCCAGGTGGTTTTTCTTCCTTTTTCCCATTTGCAGTTCACAGCACTCAGGGGTCAGAATTTCCAGTTACTGTTTTATAAATAAGCAGACTGTGTCAGAGGGACTTGTCCTGGGCTTTCAGCTAGCAGGCAGCTGTGTTGGGAATTAAAGCTGATAGGCCCAAGCCCCCCAGGATACCCCCCTGCCTTCTGAGAGGAGGTGGCCAATGGTATTTGGCAGAGCCATTGGCTGTGGCATACCTCTGATTCTCTGCAGATAGTGCTGGGTAGATTGGCTGTGAAATCTGTCTCCCTTGCTTCCAAATAAAATAATTAACTGCTTTGGTATCTTTGTCCATGGGGTTCTTAAGAACATTATCCAAGTGCTTTGTGTGGTAAAACGAGGGACCTATTGAAAAGCCTGCTGCTGGTGGACATGCACATGTAGCAAATGACAGCCAAGTGGCCAAGAAGGCAGGATTTTTGCTAAGCGAATACTTAGCTACCAGTTTGCATAACCACCATCAGATTTTTTTTTTTTTTTTTTTTTAAAGACTGGGCCACTGGATTTCAACAGAATCATCTACGGAACTTAAAAAAAATATGCATGTCTGGTCACCACCCACAGATATTCTGATTCTATGGTTATTTTAAACAAGCTTTCCATTCTATTCTGATGCACAGCCAGATTTTAGAATCTACAACCTAGTCTATGGATCATTTGAGTCATCAGAACTTGAATAAGGATTGCTTTCTTTGGGTACATCTTTTCTTGATCATATCAAATCAATCTTTCCCTCTCTCCTTCCCTCTTCCTTCCTCCGTCTTTCTCTCCCTCCCTTCCTCTCTCCCTCACCCTTTCTCTCTCTCATATATTTTTTGCTAGCAGTTAGAAATTCTTAAAAGCTTTTTGCCACAAAACCATCTGCTGGAGAAATCTCCCACTAGGTTTCAAATGCCAAACTGTTCTCAGTAGCAATTTTCTTTATTATTTTTGGGAAAAGAATGAATTACATTTCTTCCCTATGAAAGAAAATTCTTTAAAAATAAAAATGTTCATTATGGACCAGTAGCAGTTGCTTACATTCTTGAAAGAAATAGCTTTATTAGACACGTGTTCTGTGAGTTTACTTCAGGTTTCTCTCGTGGGCTTGAGTTTTGCCTCAAGGTTTGGATGTATGGATGGTGACAATGTGGGGATGCTCTGGCGGGCAGTGGTAACTCCAAAAGGAGACCAGTTTGGTTCAAAGAATTGCAGGATTTTTTTTTTGACTTCCTGATTCCCACACGCTTTACAGAAGTAGGTCCTACAATGCTATAAGCCTAGGTTTATATGGGTTGTCACATTGCATAATCCCCTCCCAGTTCAAAACTTCCCCCATTTCCATGAAAACTCATATCTTGTGGCTAGTAACGGAAGTGTTCTTAAGGGACTTGAAGAGAATAACCCTGAAAATGCTTCCTTTGCCTCCATTTGGAGATGGTGTTAAGAGTCTCATTGGATGATTTTCTAAGCCTTTGAAAATTCATTTTCTATGGCAGATGGCTAGCTATCCACCAAGACCTAATGATCCCCTTTTGATGGCATGGAGTTGCTCCTGGGACCTGGGACCAGGGACCACAGGCCCACCTCCCCTTGCATCAACATGTGGTCATTGATTAGCCTTTACCAAGGGAGCATGAGTGGAAGTGACATGTAACTTCTGGGTCAGGATCTTTGAAGAAGTGAGTACCTTTTCCATTGCTCTTCTTTCTTTGCTGAGTGCAGATAATCTGAAGCCTTGGGGGAAAGTGGAATTATAAGATGGAAGGAGCCTGGGCCCCTGGGTCACTGCATGGAAAAAAGTTGCCTGCTGACCAGAAACACCCACTGGGCTTTGATGTGAATGAGAAATAAGCTCGTATTATGCCAAACCACTGGAATTTGAGAATTTGCTTATTACACCTGCATGGATTACCCTTATTAACCACACACTGACTGATCAGCCAGGCACTGAAACATCTTCATCTGGTTTAGGGTTTCTTGACCTCCTGACACAGAGATGCTGATAAAAGCAATGACTCCTAACATCCAGCATCAAACATAGAGGATAGGTAAGTAACTTTTGTCCTGTAACAACCATCCTGAGAGAAAAGAGAATGATATTTGTTACCAGATAATGGGATGAGTAGAAAAGGATATTAAAGATAAGAGAGGATTGTAAAAGCAATACCCGTTGGGACAGGCAGGCAGACAAATGATTTCTGCTCCTTCAGAAGGGGGAATATTTCCCACCCCATCACGTTTAAGCCTCTGACGACAGGCTTTGTATCCTCCACTGCACTAACCCTGCAGGGACAGTTCTGGCAGAAACCAGGGAAGAGGATCACTTTGCAAATAACACGTTTCAGTATCAATAACAATAAATATCCTTGAAAGTCTCCACAACCCAGGCAGTAGGTTAAGTAGAGCGAGGACAAAAAAATCTGCCAAATTATATGTCTTCAGAGTGCTTACGAAGCTGTCCGAGTGACAGAACATAATAATAAGAAATATTAAGGAACAGAGGCCAAGAATAAAGTGAAGAGGGAAAAGGGAGCTGACACAGGTTTTCAGGAAGGAGCAGCCTTCACTTGGGCTGTGACACAGCATTAGGCAGAGTCCTGGCCAGGACTCTTATTTTGGCAGCTACATCCGGGTGAAGTAGAAAGAAGAAGAAACAAAGTCTCTGCAGGACAATTTGTTTAAAAATTTTTTTAAAAATAATTTTTAGAATTTGGGTAATCCTATATAAAAGTAAGCCCTTTAGGTAGATGTCATTTGACTTGTGAGTAGTGACCACAATAAAAACTGCAAACCAATGTTCTAAAAGTCTTCCAGCATCATAGTCATTGCGCAATTCTGATTGGAGTCAATACCACACTTTTGAAAAAATGAACTTTTTTTGGGGGGGGGCAAACAATACATATTTTAAAAATTATCCATCAGAATGGACACTGGCCTTGGAGGGGACCTGGCCACTCCCAGCTGTACTTGGTGTTAACCTTTCACTGCTGGATCATGGGTAGATTGGGGAAGGTTCTTGAGGGCAGGGTGTTGGGAGAGTGACTTTTTTCCAACCAATCAGAAGTATTTTAGCAATCCACACAGCTGCACTTGTGCACACTGGCCAAACAGTGATCTAGAATACAGAGAAAGTGGAATCTCACAATGATTCTACCTCTCAGAGTACTGCTGCTAATGGTTTACAGTATGTCCTGCCAGACTTTAAATTTTCCGTGCAAACATTAGACCTTACTATGCCTTCTGTACCACAAATTTTCCTTTTCTCCCCTCTCAAAGCAGAGTGCATTGTGATCATTATGTGATGTGGGCACACAAAGAATTACCTTATGCTCTTGCTTTTCCTTTTATCTCCTAATTAGAACTTGTGGACCTAAATCAATACCATTACTGGAGTGTTTTTATGCACTACCAAGCTGCATCCTTCCACTCACACAGCATTTTAAACATACGTTGTTCTTTGGTGCTGCTGCAAGCTCTATCAAGAGCCCTCTCTTGCAGCTACTCTTCCTCCCATGATCTTCCCTGGTTGTTTTTTCTAGTCTCTTGCTTCATGTCCCGCAGGGCTCACCCTGGTCTTAATCTCCTAAGCAAACTTTAGCTTTTGGAAGGATCCATTGTGTGTCATTAATTTCTCAGTCAGATTTCTTGTATCTCTCTCTCTCCCTTCATGCTTTCCCTGGTTTGGTGTTCTGTCCTCTACCCCCTGTCAGATGCTGGGAAGATCTTCACTGTCTCCAGACCGTACTTTTCTGTAGACTTCTCTCATGGCATCTCACATCAGGAGTCAGATAGTGGAAGACTTTATTTTTTAAAAGGTTTTATTTATTCATGAGACACACACACACAGAGACAGAGACACACACACAGAGAGAGAGAGAGAGAGAGAGAGAGAGAGAGAGAGAGAGAAGCAGGCTCCATGCAGGGAGCCCAATGTGGGACTCAATCCCAGGACTCCAGGATCATGCCCTGGGCCAAAGGCAGGTGTTAAACCACTGAGCCACCCAGGGATCCCCTAGTGGAAGAATTTAAATTCAAGGTTATGCTGTTTGGATTCTAAGCCATAAGTAAGGGGGAGAGATGAATTGACACACAGAAAGTAGTGTTTGAGGAGGTCAGTGGGGTAGTGAGGGACAGGATAGACCAAGATGCATAGTAGAATGATTTAAGCCTAGATTTGTGGGGAGGGCAGCCAGGGATCTGTCCAAGGTGTTGCATGATGGGTGCTGAAACATCACTGGATGTTTGTAGGTTTTTATTTGCAAAAGCAACAGCATAAACCAAGCAGGACTCACAGGATGGAAGTTTTTCTTTTCTGGCTATGCCATCTTTACATAAGAGTCAGAACAACCAACCAACCAGTATAGGAGGCTGGTTAGGTTTTCTTTCTGGACATTTATATTCTCTTGCTCTTTTAGTCCTCTCCGATTCAGAATGTCTAGAAATGAATTCATCACCCCTACTCCCCAAACTTACCCCTCTTTCACCTTTCCCCATACCACAAACAGCACCATCATTCCTAAAAGGTAGAATCAGCCTCAACTCTACCTTTTCTCATACTTCATACAGTCTCCACTATGTTTTGTCGTGTCTTCCAAAAATAGACCTAGACCCCATCCTCTTCATTTCCACTGCTACCTTTTTGGCTTCTGGCACCATCCTCTCTCACCTGGACCACTGCAATGGCCTGGACTCCTCTCCTCCTTATTCTCTTGTTTCCTTCCATCAATTTCCTCACAGCCATCAGAATGATCTTTTAACAATATAAATCTCATCAAGCCACTCAATTGCTTAAACCCTTTAATGGCTCCCCACTGCCTTCAGGAGATAAAAAGAGCTCTTTATGGTGATCAGGCCTTAAATGATCTGGTATCTTTGCTTTATTTTATATCACTCTTTCCCACTGTTCTATAGTCCTTTCTTTTCTTCAAAAATCGTGTGCTCTGTCCAGACTTAAGACCTTTCCTCACACTGTTCTCTCTGCCTGGAATGATTCACCAGTCCCTGCCTTCACCAACCTAATGCCTGCTTCATTTCATAGCTCAAAGTTCACTCATTCCAGGACATCCCACGTTGGTATCTACCTATTAAATGTTTCTGAAATACTCTGTACATCGTCCCAATATCCACTGAACATATTCAAAGTTTCCCTTCTAGATTTTTTTTTTCCATCAAGGAAGCGCCTGCATCTCTCGTTTACCATGGTATCATTTATAATCATACCTGACGCTTAGCAGGTGCTTAGTAAACATTTACTGAATAAATAGCCAGAAGTCCAAGGACCCAGACTGGATGAGAACTGAGCTAAATGCCCTCGGATCTGGATTCCTTATTGTCCATGGGCAGAAGTGACCTTAGAGCCAAGGGTTACAAGTCTCCAGCAGCTGCATATTGCAGAGAAAAGGCCAGCAGATGTTCTGATTGCTTCTAGATGTTGCTGGTGGGCTGTGTCAGGTGGGGCTGCCAGCCAGGCCTTGCCATGTCAGGAGACCCTGGGGGAAGGAGCCGATCTCAAGCTATAGCAGATGGTAAGTGCTGTCTTTAGTCTTTAACATTTAAGGGAAAGAACTGGGAATAGACACTCGGCTCAGTGGCAGTTATGATGCATTTAAATAAGCTTTGCACATCATTTACAGAAATGCATATGCCTCCGAAATTCTTAATTGCCCTTAGATTGTGTAGGAGCTTCCTCCTGTCCATCTTTCTATTCTCAAAGCCTGATAAAGAGTAAGCCCTCCCTGTGCTATGTGAGGCTACCTGCTGAAGGCAGGCACATACTGAGACTTAGTGTCATTTGACTGGCCTTGGGTAACTGATCATCTTCTCAGGGAGAGTCACACTCCCTAACAGAGGAGACTATCTTTGCCTCTTTATATCTCCTCCAGTTTACTCAGTTGTTCTACCCAAGCCAGTGTTGGGCTAGGTGGGAAGATGCCATTTGCCTTATTGTATTTTCCTGGAGAATAAAGATTTCTGAATAAGGGAAATAGGGCTTGGGTAGGTATTTCAGTTGGCTTCCATTTGAAAATGGGAACATGAGGACCTGCTTCATATGATTGTTGGAGAGATTAAGTAAAATCACATACGTGACAGGACCTAGCCTGTCCTTGACATATGGGAGATAACCATAGAAAGGTAGATTTGCAGATACCATGATGGTCATAGTCATGGGCTTGCAGTTGTAGGGCCCTGGGTTTAAATCCTGGCTCTGTGACTAGCTTTGTGAACTTGACAGCTTGTTTAACTTCTCTGAACCTCACTGTACTCATCGAGAAAATGGCACTAAATAACATGATCTAACTCATAGAGTGTATTTAGGATTGAATGCAATAATGCATAGAAAATGTGTGGCCATATAGTAAGAGCTCAATAAAAAGATAATACTATTTAACATCATTATTATTTTTGGACAGGAGATGATAAATGTGGTGTCCTGGCTGCTTGAAATCATCTGGGCTGGGAAGTATATATTGATACCTGTCATCTTTCCAAATAGTCAAGCTAAAAGCTTGGAATTGTCCTTGAATCTTCTGTTTTTCTTACTCCCCACAACCAGTGCATTAGGTATTCCTGTTGGCTTTACCTTTAAAATAGAAACTGGCTACTTCTTTATCCCTTCCACTGCTACTACTCTTGTCTGAGACACTGACCTCTCACTCCTAGATACTGCTACAGCCTCCTGGCTGGTCTCCCTGCTTCTGTATTTCCAGCGGTCTTCTCAACACAGCAGCCAGAAGGATCTTGGTAAAAACACAAGTCTGCCCATGTCTCTTCTCTGCTTAAAACCTTCCAGTGGTTCGCCATCTCCCCTAGACTAAAAACCAAAGTCATTCCAGTGACTGAGGGGCTCAGGTTTCTCTCAATGTGATCTGCTCCCTCTCCCGTTCCTTTCTCTCCTCACTTTCTACTCTCTCCCTCATTCATTCTGTTCCAGTCACACTAGTTTATTTGCTGTTTCTTTTTTTAATTTTATACTTTGATTTTTTTATTTTAAGTGAGCTCTACGTTTAACATGGGGCTCAAACTCAGGACCCTGAGATCAAGAGTCTCATGCTCTACTGACTGAGCCAGCCAGGCACCCCCTTGCTGTTTCTTGAACACACTGGGCATACTCCTCTTGGGCACTTTGCATGGGCTGTTCCTTCTTTCTAGAATGCTCAAAAGAACATTAAATATTTGTTAAAGAATGAACCAAAAGGAGGCACCTGGGTGGCTCAGTCAGTTAGGCAAACAACTCTTGGTTTCACCTCAGGTCATGATCTCAGGGTTGTGAGATTGAGCCCTGTGTTGGGCTCTGTGCTGAGCATGGAGCCTGCTTGAGATTCTCTCTCTACCTATCCCCCATCCCGCCACCCCTCCCCATGTGCGTGCTCTTTCTCTCTCAAAAAAGGAAGAAAAAAAAAAAGAGAGAGAGAGAGAACCAAAGGGAAGAAACTTTAAAGATTTAGAATCTGGGACACATGGGTGGCTTAGTGGTTGAGCTTCTGCCTTTGGCTCAGAGCGTGATCCCAGAATCCTGGGATCGAGTCCCACATCGGGCTCCCTGCAGGGAGCCTGCTTCTCCCTCTGCCTATGTCTCTGCCTCTTTCTGTGTATCTCATGAATAAATAAATAAAATCTTAAAAAAAAAAAGACCTAGTCAACTTATACATGAGGAATCACAAGGCCTGCAGAGTATTTAAAAATTTAAAAAGATTTGCTACTAGCTCAAAAATATGATTTTATTTTTAAGATTACAATCCAAATTTAAAGGTTCTAATGAAGACTAAAATGATCTCGTAACGTTAGATCCACAGTCTCTAATGGAAGGTTTGGGTAGAATGGAGAAATGGTCGCCCCCTTTGGGCCAGGCAGACTCTTTCCAGTTTGCTGTAGTGCCAACCCAACCCACTGTCCTCACTTAGGTTACCTTTTGGCCCTTGGAGGCATCTGGTTTTGCTTCTTTTATTTAGCTTTGCCAGCAGCTGGAGTGTATGCTCCCATCTCTAAGGCAGATGTCCCGTTCCTGTGGGCCTGGTCTCCCCTCTGCCTGGGCTGTCTATTCGTGTTTTACGTAATTAGATGCTGGTGTGATTGACCATGGAAGATCAGTCCTCAATCACTCCTGAACACATAAAAATATTCGTGAATACATGAAATGAAAATGTTTCTCTGATGGGAACATCGATCAGAGGGGTGATGTTTATGTAGCATTGTTAATTGGATTTCCACAATGAGATATTCAGTCGTTTGGGATTTGTCTGATGCATCGTGGGCTGGGATGGTAGCTCCTGGCAATGATTTGAGGTGGCTCCATGGTCAGGGAGCTGAGCAGCTATCTGACCAACAGGCTGGGGAGAAGAAGGAGGGTTGAGGAGGTCACTGGGGGTTCTTTCAGCCCAAACTTCTTATCGGTGAGCTGCACGAAGAACACCATCTCTCAGATTTATCCACAGTTTTAATGAATGTCCTATTTGAGATAATGACCCATATCTGGACTTGCACAAAGCCCTGAAAATACTCCTACGAATTGTGTTTTATCTCAAGTACTGCAGTGTGCAGCATCCAACATTACCATTGATATTATCTTTTGAGAACTCTTTCTCAGGTTCTTTATTAAGGTTTAATTAAATTTTATGTGTTATCAATTAGGATTAATCTACATTTAGTCTGAATTAGAAGGAGCCAATTATAAATAACACCACTTCTCATTTATTCCTGAATGCAAAATGAAGGTTTTGAAACTTCTCTTGGAAAACACACACACACACACACACACACACACACACACACAACCACTCTGAACCAAATGTGCACTTTAAAGAGTTTTATGCCCAGGAGGCAGAAAGTTCTATTAAAATAAATAAAGTAAAAAGATGAGAATTCTTATAGAAAGGTGTTACAGACAGAAAACGGGGGTAGTGAGGGAAGTCCGAATTGTGATTAAAGCAGACATCTAGGAGGAGTTTTAAGAAGCTTGCATTTTCTATTTTTACACATTTAGAAAGTATAGATCTTCCTTGACTTAGGATGGGGTTATGTTCCTATAAACCTGTTGTAAGTTAAAAATATAATTCAATACACATTAATACACCTAACCTACTAGATACCATAGCTTAACCTAGCCTGCCTAAAAATATGCTCAGAACACTTTCATTAGCTGACAGTTGGGTAAAGTCATCAAGATAAAAAGCTTTTGCACAGTTAAGGAAATTATCAACAAAATTAAAAGGCAACCTTTAGAATGGGAGAAGATATTTACAAATTACATATTTGATAAAGGGTTAGTATCCAGAATCTATAAAAAACTTATCAAGCTCAACACCCCAAAAAACAAATAATCCAGTTAAGAAATGGGCAGAAGACATGAATAGACATTTTTCCAAAGAAGACATCCAGATGGCTAACAAACACATAAAAAGATGCTCAACATCACTCATCATCAGAGAAATATAAATCAAAACTATAATGATACCAGCTTACATTTGTCAGAATGGCTACAATTAACAACACAGGAAACAACAGATGTTGAAAAGGATGCAGAGAAAGGGGAAGCCTCTTACTCTGTTGGTGGGAATGCAACTGGTGTAGCCATTCTGGAGAACAGTATGGAGGTTCCTCAAAATGTTAAAAATAGAGCTACCCTATAATCCAGCAATTGTGCTATTAGATATTTACCCAAGAGATACAAAAATACTGATTTGAAGGGGCATATGCATCCCAATGTTTATAGCAGCATTATCAATAATAGCCAAGTTATAGAAAGAGCCCAAATGTCCATCAACTGATGAGTGAATAAAAAAGATACAATGGAATATTATTCAGCCACAAAAGGAATGAAATCTTGCCATTTGCAACAATGTGGATGGAGCTAGAGTGTATTATGCTAAGTGAAATAAGTCAAAGAGAAATACCATGTGATTTCACTTATGTGAAATTTAAGAAATGAAACATGAACATAAGGGAAAGAAAAAAAGAGGAAAGCAGACCATATTAACTATTAAGAACAAACAGGGTTGCTTGGAGGGAGGTGGGTGGAGGATAAGCTAGATAGGTGATGGGGATTAAGGTGGGCACTTGTGATAAGCACTGGGTATTATATTTAAATGATGAATCACTAAATACTACTCCTGAAACTAATATTACACTATATGTCAACTAACTAGAATTTAAATAAAAACTTGAGGGGTGCCAGGATGGCTCAGTTGTTGGGCATCTGCCTTTGGCTCAGGGCATGATCTTGGGGTTCCAGGATCGAGTCCTACGTCAGGCTCCCTGCATGGAGCCTGCTTCTCTCTCTGCCTGTGTCTCTGCCTCTCTCTGTGTGTCTCTCATGAATAAATAAAATCTTAAAAAATGAATAAATAAAAACTAGAAACATTAAAAAGTCATCCAACACAAAGCCCATTTTATAGTAAACTGTTGAATATCTCATGTATTGATTGTATACTCTACTGGAAGTGAAAAACAGAATGATTGTACAGGTACAGAATGGCTGTTGACTCTCGTGATCGCGTAGTTGAATGGGAGCTGTGGCTGCTACTGCCTAGCATCATGAGAGAGGATCCAGCTGCATATTGCTAGCTTGGAAAAAGATCCAAATTCAAAATTCCAAGAAAGGTTTTTATTGAATGAGTATTGCTTTTGCACCATTGTAAATTCAAAAAATTGTAAGTTGAATGGTTATAATTCAGAAACTGTCTGTTATGGACATATAGCTACAGATATTGCAACGTTTTGCTACAAATAGATATTTTGTTGTAGCTCCAAGAGTTTTCTTTTCTTTCTTTCTTCTTTTTAAAAAAGATTTTATTTATTTATTTGACACACAGAGAACACAAGCAGGGGGAATATCAGGCAGAGGGAGAGGGAGAAGCAGGCTCCCTGCTCAGCAGGGAGCCCAATGCAGGGCTTGATCCCAGGACCTCAGCATCATGACCTCAGCCGAAGGCAGACGCTTAATTGACTGAGCCACCCAGGCGTCCCTCAGGAGTTTTCCAGAGAGCATGCAATCTAAAAGAGAAATCCTGGGACACCTGGGTGGCTCAGTGGTTGAGCGTCTGCCTTCGGCTCAGGGCATGATCCTGGGGTTCCGGGATCAAGTGCCACATTGGACTCCCCGCATGAAGCCTGCTTCTCCCTCTGCCTATGTCTCTGCCTCTCTCTCTCTCTGTTTCTCATGAATAAATAAATAAAATCTTTTAAAAAGAAAAAGAAAAAATAGGCAAAAACAGGAGTGGGCAGTTTTCAGGAGAGAAAATGCAAATGGCCAATAAGCAAATTAAATTATGTTCATTCTTACGGAATAAGGAAAATGTAAATAAAAAGACAGTAAGATCATGTTAAAAATTCATTAGGTTGGCCAAAGTGGAAATGATTCATAATCCATGACTTCTGACTATGTGGGGGAAATAAGGACTCTTATACTTTGCTGGCATGAGTAAGAATTGTTTTAACCATTTAAAGTAATATGTGATTTGTTTAAGTTAGGCTATTGGTTAAACAAAAATCTGGAAGTAGCTACTGAAATTCAAAACAGACATCTCTTTGACCTAGCTTTTCACTTTGGGTAAACAAATAAAAATACCAGATCAATAGAAAAATATTTATTACAACATATCAGATACTTGCAAAAATCTGGAGACAGTCCAAATATACAAAAATAGGAAATTATTGAGTAAATTAGATTATTTCTTTTTTTTTAATTAGATTATTTCATACTCTGGAGTTTTATGCAGCTATTGGGGAAAAACATAGAAATATACCTAGAATGTCTTGTTAAGGAAAGCAAATTTGTATAGGATGATATAATTTTTGACAAAAAAGAAAATCTATTCATGTGAATGATACATACCAAATAGTTGACATTAGTTATTTTGAAGGGAAGGGCTCATGTTGAATATATGTTGCTTTTATAGTTTGAGAGGAAAATTTAGTGAAGCATATTTTAAAAAGCAAAAGGTATATCTGTGTCCCTGAAACAAATAACAACAGATGGACTTTGGACTTCCAACAGAGTGCCATCTTAAATCTTCAGGTAGGTGTGATGGAGGTGGGGGGTTGGTAGGGATCTGTAGTCTATCAAGGGTCTATTTCATATGCGGTTGGTAAAAGCTCTTCTTGGCCAGTTTTGGTTGTGATGTTTGTGCTGCCATACTCTGCCACAAGGGGATGGTATCATCCACTGACCCTGGTTATGATGGACCTTCCATCTGAAGAATGGATACACTAGGTCATGTAGGGGCATGCATGTTATGTTTCAGCAAATATGCTATCTTGCAGATGGAGAGAGGCTGAGGTCAGGCCCTGGTTGCCAAAAGATCTTTAGCCTTCATTAGGTCTGAGTGGCCTCATTTGGTTGTGTGATGCTCCTGTTGTGGGTTAAGGTTATCTATTGACCATATGTAGAGCCTAATATTCAAACTGTGTGATGGGCTAAAGGGCAGGTGGCTTCAACTCTGCTTCTTTTCCTTTTATTTTGTTGTTATTATTTCCACTTTTGGGACATAACTAGGGTTGAAGTCATTTTATTTTTCAGGGTTCTAGGCTTCATGTTTGCGTCATGGCCAGCCAGTGCATCTATCGAGCAAATGTTTATGGAATATTGGGCACTGTGGTAGGCACATCATTGGCCTTGCTCTTGTACTTTGTGTTTTTCACATTGGTACTGAACAGCTATTACTATGTGGAAATAAAGAAAAAAGAACAATCTCCCAAGTAATTATTGAGTCAAAGGAAAAATAAAATATATAATCAAAGACCACTTAGAGAATAATGACAATGTGACTCATGCATATGAAAACTTACAGGATATAGCCAAAGCCCTTAAATTGCTTTTTATTGTTGAAAATAAAAATGAATGAAGTTAGCTTTAAAAATCAAGAAGTATGAAAATTAGAAAAAAAAATTTCAGGAAGTAAAAAAATAATAAATCTTTTCAAGAACAAAGCAGAAATCCATGGATTCAAAAACAGAAAAGCTCAAGATATAATAAATGCATCCAAGAAGTGGTTCTTGGAAGAAAACCAATAATACAGATAAACCTCTGGCATATTGACTGAAGGGAGGAAAAACAAAACAAAATTATAAATGAGGAACTCAAAAAGGCATGTGGGAGATTAAAACCCAAGATATTACTATGCATAAGTCTTTGTAAAGAAATGAAAAAATCCTAGTGATTCAGATTTTTTGTGCAGTCTCAACGACAGAAATGGACTCATGAAAAAGTATATGTGAAGAGAAAAATCACCATATAAAAATTAAAAAGTTAAAGTGTTACTAAATGGTAGCTCTAAAATAGCCTCCTTGAACAGAGATTTTTCTAATGTGTTTTTTTTCCCCAAATTTTCCAGTAGCAGATTTTTCCTATACTTGACTAACGGTTCCAGATTATAGAAAAGCATGGAAAACTCTCTAATTCATTTTATGAGGATGGAACAACCCTGAAATCCAATCTTGAAGACTATAGTGGTGTGTGTGGGGGGGGTGGGGGTGGGGGTGGGGACAGAAGACCAAGGCACTAGATGAAAAACTATAAATAAAATAATAGCAAACAGAATTCAATAATACATTAATAGAATCATTCACCATGACCAAGTAGGATTTAGCCCCAGAATGCAAAGACTTTTGTTTTTCAGATCAATTTTATTAAAAAAGAAATAAAAGAAAATCTCATAAGATTAGTTGAGGCACCTTTTTTGGCACTCCTCCTGGATTTCATTCTCTGCTCACCTTCCTTTCTTCCATCCCCCATCCCTTGCAAAAACAACTATTTTGAAGTTGGTATTTAGCCTTCTAATCTATGTTTTGTACCCCTACAATTTTTATGTTTCCATAAATAATCAGCTACATATAATTTTGTATGTCCTTAAAATTTCATAACTGGCTTTATTCTAAATGTGTCCCTCTGGAACTTGATTTTTCCCCCTCCCCCTGGCATTATGTTCTCAGGATTTATCCATGTTGATACAAGTAGATCTAGCTTGTTCATTATACAAATGCCCTATATTTTATTTATCTTTCATTTTCCTTTATTTATTTATTTTAAAGATTTTATTTATTCATGAGAGACACAGACTGAGAGAGGTGGAGACACAGGCAGAGGGAGAAGCAGGCTCCCTGCATGGAGCCCGATGCGGGACTCCATCCTGGGACTCCAGGATCATGCCCTGAGCCAAACACTCAACTGCTGAACCACCCAGGAGTCCCTCTTTCATTTTGTTTTAAAAAGATTTCGTTTATTTGAGAGACAGTGAGAGAGCACAAGTGGGGCGGGGCGGGGGGCGGCGGGCAGAGGGAGAGGGAGAAGCAGACAGCCCATTGCAAATGTGAGGCTTGATCCCTAGGAACCTGGGATCATGACTTGAGCTGAAGGCAGCTCAACTGACTGACTGAGCCACCCAGTCACACCTATTTATCTTTTATTTTCTACACATGGACATTTAGGTCTTTTCCCTTATTTTAGTAGCTGTTACAAACAATGCTACCACAACAGTACATACTTTTCCCCACATGCAGTGTGAATAAGGTTATAGTTTACTCTCTTATCTGCTGGGTGTGAGAATTCTGTTTCCCACAGCCTTGCTAAGTCTTGTGTGGGATGGATTTATTTCTGTTTTAATTTGTGTCTTCCTGATTTTTCCAGTGTTCATTGATCAAGAGTGTTTCCTTTTCTCTGAATTGTCTCTTTACACCTGTTGTCTAATTTATACTAGATTAAAAAATCCTTTTCCTATTGATTTGTAGGATTTCTTTTCATGTTCTGTTGATCCAGGACTATCTAATAACAAGGAATATATTAATACATCAGAGAAATAAGTAAAAAAAAAGATACCTCGTATGATATGTCAATAGATACCAAAAAGGCGTTCAGTAGAACCTGAGATTCATTTTTGATAAAAAGCTCTTTGAAAATGGAGAAATAGAAGCATGATAAAATTATCTCTTTTGAACAAAGTACCCATCAAGACTTGCCGAGGAAATATTATCAGATGCGTTCTCATTAGAGATGATGATGTTTACTGTTAGGGGCTGAATTCCACCCCCCCCCAATTTATATGGTGAGTTCCTGACCCCCGGAACCTCAGAATGGGACTGTGTTTGGGAAGAGAGTCTTTAGAGAGGTAATTAAGTGAATATGAGGTCACTAGGATGGGCCCCCATCCAGTGTGACCAATGTCCTTGTGAGAAGAGGAAATGGACATAGAAGACACAGGGAAGGTGGCCATCTGCAGGCCAAGGAAAAAAGCCTGGAATAGATCTTCCTCTGATGGCCCTACGAAGAAACCAACCCTATTGACACTTTGATGTTGGACTTTTAGCTTCCAGAATTCTGAGAAAATAAATTTCTGTTGTTTGACCCACCCAGTCTGTGGTACTTTGTTATGGCAGCCTGAGCAGACCCATACACTCATGTGTTGTGAAATGTTTGGTCAATAACTATATGATATTACAGAGATAAGAAGTACAACCATGAGAAAGAAAGAGACCAATATATCATTCATAAGTGATGTATCATGAGAACTAGAACATTGTCAATAGGATGGTTCAGGAACATGGCTGGATCTCACATAGACATTTAAAAATCAATAACCAATAAGAAAGCTATTATTAAATGTCTTATTTGCAATATCAACAACAACAACAAAATAACCAGACTGTAAGAGAAGAAGTGTATGAAAAAAACTATAAAAATTTACTGAGGGGCTCCTGGTGGCTCAGTCAGTTAACAGCCAACTCTTGATTTTGGCTCAGGTCATGATTTCACGGTGCTAAGATCGATCCTTGCATCAGGCTCCATCCACACTTAGCATGGAGTCTGCTTAAGAGTCTCCCTCCCACTCTCTCTGTTCCTCCCTCACTCATGCACACGTGTGTGCATGCCCACTCTGTCTCTCTAAAAAACAAAAATAAAAATTTACTGAGCAATGCAGATGGTTTAGATAAACAGATGTATCAATTGCCTGGATAGGAGCCTAAAGAGATTTAAATTCTTCCAAGATTAGCCTACAGATTAACACATGGAATTTACATTGTTTACTACCCTAAGAAAATAATTTTGTGGTCCAGTGAGGACAATGTGGGAAAGGAGTCCTAACAACGGACTCGAAACACCAGATACAATAATGTGTTACAAAGCTCTAACAATGAAAACAAGGTGGCAGGGCTCAAGAATTCAGAACTAGGTAAGTGGAACAGACACTTAATGTGTATCCCTTAACAAACAGCAAGGATGGTAAGTGGAAAACAAATGATGCAAAGATAACCTTTTAAAAATCAGAGAGGAGTGGAAGCTGGAGTGAAGGAACCAGGTAGGGCAACTAAGGCTAGCATGGGTTGTGGGTATAGTTATCAGCCAGTGAGAGGAAGGACTGACTTCTGACTCCGACTCCCATCTTCCCTTTGCTTCTATTCCTACACTGGCTTCAGGGAAGGGCTACAAGATAGTCAGAAGCACCCCTGCCCTTCCATCCTCATTCTACTTCCCTCTGGCTGAGTAGACCTCCTAGGACTTTCTAGGAGGCCCACCCCCTGACCCCCCCCATGGAAAGTCTTCATGTAATAGAAATCATGCTAAGGGTGTTTCATAGAACTCCTAGAAGTCAGGACTTTATGGTTGGCTAGAAGAGTAAATGGTCTCATAAATAGCATTCATGCTTCTCAAAAAACCATGCCTGGAGTGAGTGGTCCCCCAGTGAGCTCTGGCTCATTCTCTCATGTGTGGAACTGGTCCTGGAGGCAAAAGGCACCAGGGATCCTGCCTGCAGTAATGGAGTCCTCACCCTACCCTCCTCTCAACACAGAGCAGGCCAAAGAGGAAGGTTGCCGGGGGTCTTGCCACACTAAGTATGGGAGTGGGAGGCATCTGGGAAGTGGAAGGATCCTGGATCTTTTATTCAGTGCTCTGGAATAAGTTCTAACTTGTGGACGTGGAGTGAAGGAGTAGGAGAATGCATTATGAGGTAACGTTCCAGTGTAATGTGTGATCTAGAACGGGAGTTGGCAAACTTTTTCTGTAAAGGCCACATAAATATTTTAGGCTCTGTGGGCCATATGGTTTCTGTTGCAACTACTCAGCTCTGCCTTGAGTGTGAAAGCAGCCATACGTGGTACGTAAATAAATGGGTGTGGGTATGTTCCAATAAAACTTTATTTACAAAAACAGGTGACAGATGTGATTTTGCCCTCAGGCCATAGTTTGCAGATCTGTGGTTTAGAATTTGATTTTGGGGATCCCTGGGTAGCGCAGCGGTTTAGCGCCTGCCTTTGGCCCAGGGCGCGATCCTGGAGATCCAGGATCGAATCCCACGTCAGGCTCCCATGCATGGAGCCTGCTTCTCCCTGCCTCTCTCTCTCTCACTGTGTGCCTATCATAAATAAATAAAAATTTTTAAAAAATTTAGAATTTGATTTTGTAGTTAGACCCATCTTCACTCCTTCCTTTGTAGGACATTGGTAATGACTTGACTTCTTTAGATTCAGTTTCCTCATATCTAAGACGGGGTAATAATAGGTCTACAGGATTGTTGTACATAGTAAGTGCTCAAGAAATGTGAGCTTTATTGTTGGTTTGTTGTTAGAATCAATATGATTATTGTCTCTTGTGAGGAACAGAAGAGACTCAGGAAGGTCACCCCAGGACAAGCATAATCCCTTCATCCTGGCTTAAAAGAAAATCATGAGTGCCTGGGTGACTCAGTTAGTTAAGCATCAGACTCTTGGTTTCAGCTCAAGTCATGATCTTGGGGTCATGGGATTGAGCCCTACACTGGGCCTTGTGGTCAGCATGGAGTCTGCTTGAGGTTCTCTCTCTCCCTCTGCCCCTCCTCTCATGCTCACTCTCTCCCTCTAAAATAAATAAAAGCTTAAAAAAAATCCTGAACACTGATTCTACTTAACACTTCTGTCAGCAGGCACAAGTCTTTAACATTTCTAAGATGCTGTAACATCTGTTGGCAGGTCTTTGGATATACTTCACATCAAATCTAAATTCCTGAAGGATCCATGCTTATTTTTGTAACTTCAAATTGGAAGTTGAACTGGAGGTTTTCATGGAATTCAGGTCAGGACTTTAGAATTGTTTTGGAGAATAAGTCACTGTCCCTATAAATAACATCTGACTTCTCAAGGGTCCACAGTGTGGCCAGATCATCCTTCTGCACTTTGGCTAAATTTCTTTCTTACTAGGCAGTCATTTGTTGCTGGACATTTAGGAAAGTACATACATTCTCCTTCTGCTCCTCTCTGCTCTATCTGGAACATCTCCAAGTCTCTGCTCTGGGATTACTTCTGTGGTGATACCATTTTGTCACTGTCAGGAGCCAACATGTGGTCTCTGAAAAGCTGGCTCTTATTTGATGGAAGGGCCTCTGGCATTACGATGTCCAAATTATTTTATTTGCTTTTTTTTCAGAGCCAATAAATCAGTGTCTGAAATATATCTTGCAGCCTTCTCCCACCTGCATCCCCACTGCCCTGATGTGGACCATCACTGTCTCACTGTCTCGCTCTGTGGTGCCTGGACCACTGCCCTCATGGTCTCTGTGCCTCTCTTTCTGGTCCTCATGTAGCTCCCCACCCATTTCTCCATGCAGCAGCCAGTGATCTTGGAAAAAAGCAGATTAGATGATATCAAAAATTTTAATGGCTTCCCACCAATCTTAGAATGAAATCCAAACTTCTTACGGTGGTCTCTAAGGCCCACTTCATGCGGCCCATTTACCCCTTATCTTGTCACAGGGTCGGGCCCACTGGGTTCCAGCCACACTGGTCACCCTCATATTTCTCAGTAACACTAAAAGGCCACTGCCTTTGAACTTTGTACACAACTGTCCCCTGTGTAACAGTGCTTGTATTCATTTCCTCTGGCTGCTGTAACCACAAACTCGGTGGCCTAAAATAACATAAATTTCTTATCTAACAGTTCTGGAGGTCACAAGTCCCAGATGGGTCTCAGTGGGTGGAAATCAAGGTGTACTCCTTCTGGAGGCTCTAGGGAGGAATCTGTTTGTCTTTTCCAGAAGTAGAGGCAGCCTGGATGCCTTGGCTGCTGGCTACATCATTGGACCTCTGCTTTCCTTGTCACAGCTATTGTTCTCTTGCCTCCCTTTTTCCTCATGAGGACTCTTGTGATTAGAGTGGGCCCTATGGACTAATCCAGGATAATCTCCCTACTTCACAGTTCTACACTCAGTCACATCTGCAAAGTGCATTCTTCCCTGGGAAGTCATAGATTCATAGGCTCTGAGGATCAGGACATGGGCATCTCTCGTGGGGGGGGGGGGTGTACTTCTCAATGTAGCTAACTCTCTAGTGTTGAATTTAATGGACTTCCTCAGGTCTTTCAACCAACACCATCTATGTAGGTTTCCCCTGATCTTTTCCTCTCGGAACACCATGTGACTTTGCCTTATTGGAAATTCCTCAATAATGTGCTCCATTATTAAACTTATTTTGATTGTGTATTCTAAAGCTGAAGGCACCCTTACTGCACAGACCTTAACAGCCTGCATCTCTCCTCGCCCTAAGATCCTCTAACCAGACGGGTCTCCTCCTCCCCACTCACAGGCTTGGTCCTGCTCCGGCCTGGCCTGAGCTGAAACCCTGGAGAAGAAGTAGGTAGAGATGATCTTGGCTTACCCTCAAGACAGTCTTGCCAGCCGGCTTCCATATCCAGTTTGGTTGGGAGGCCAGGGGCAAGCCTCCTTAACTCCTTTTTAGTGGGGAACTGGGTCATAGGGTGAAGATTGGTAAGTGGAGAGTTTTCATGCTCTCTCTTTATAGACATGACTCTTGCCAGCTAGAGAGTTACTGGCAGGACCTATCCTCATCTGAACCAGCAAATGGTCTGGCTGGAGTGCTTTCATGCACTAAAATTTATGATATTAATCACAGCACAGTGAGAAGCTTTTCCAGCAGCAGCATGCATGCTCTCTGTTTTAGGTTGGGCTCCTCAGAAGCAGCCCCTGTGATAAGGATTTGTATAAAGTGATTTATCAGGAGTTCTCAGGGAACACTGGTAGAGAAGTGGAAAAGAGGGATGAGGACTGGAAGATGCAAGAAGAGGGTGGTGTCATCAAGCAAGATCCCATGGAATGTCAGCATGGCTCAGTCCCACAAGGGAGCTCTACAAGTAGTACAGGTAACGTCTGACAGTTTTCCCACAGAGATGAGAGCTGGTGAGGTTACGTACCTTACCTGTCACTAGCTGGTTGAGGGCTAAAGGGAATTCCCTAAATGGAAATTCCTGGCCACTTCAGGCTCTTGGCAAACTCAGGCAAAATGAGAGCAGTCCTCTGATAAGGAAATACAGGTCCTGGCTGAGCGAGGACACACCTGGTGCTGCACACCTGTGCTTGTGTGCAGACAATCATAAAGGGATCTGAGTGTGTGGGGGTAGAGCCCTGAAAGCCCAGCTATATTCTCCTACTCTTAAGCGGACCTGTCAATTCATTCAGCACATGTTCATCTTTAACCCTGTGCCAGGCTCTGGGGATACAGGGAACAAAGGACATGGGCCCAGCCCTTATGCAGTCTAAAGGTTGAGTAGGGGAGACAGACATTAAGTTTTAAAAAGCCTACTAGAGTGAGGAATTACAGTTGTGTTTAGTGCTATGGATGAAAGGCATGCTACCACCAGAGTAGACCTGGTGTGGTGGATGGCTGAGCATGGAAGGCTTTTTGTGATGCTGAGGCAAGAGCTGAAGCATGAGCACAGTTGAGCCAGGCCAAAAAAGGGAGGAAAGAATGTTGTAAACCAGGGGAGCACATGCAAGGGTCCTGAGGCAGAAATCAGCAGGAGGAGCTGAAAGAAGGCTGATGTGGCTAAAGTTCCAAGAGTAGGGGGAATGGTAAGAGACCAGCTTGAGGCTTGCTGAGGGGTGATTTTTTTTTCTTGCTTGCCACCTAATTTCTTTCTGATCCTGTCCAGTGTCTTTCAGACCCAGATATGTGGGCTGTTCTACATTATGTTCCTTGGAAGCCAAAGGGAAATGGGGACATAGAGAGGATGTTAGGTGGGAGAGTCTATTTTCAACTGTTCATCTTTTCCCCACTGAAGCTTATAGCTGAAATTAATACATAAATTTACAGCTGCAAGTCAGTTGTGATAAATAATCCCAGAAGTGTTCCGATTATTTACATTTTTATGGAATCTTGCCTGAGCAAACCCAGAGAGCTCACTAGGCACTTGAAGAATTATGTCTTGTTCAGAACCAATTTAATAGCAATGGAAAATAAAGCCATCTGTGGAAACTTGTAGAGTAGAGTAGTAATTCTCTGCCAGATGAGCAATATACAAAAAGCACCCAATGAACCCGAGCACACCACGCTCAAAGGAGAGTAACAACCACAACTTAAATGAACCGTCCGAGGACATCAGGCCTCTGAGTATCTCTTGCTTACATGTCATTCAGATGGGCATTCTGGTCATGTTGCGATGTGGCCAGAGTCCCTCATGATGGGCCTATGTACAGTGGCGCTGACTGGAGGCAGGTCGTGCAACAGGGAAGAAAGTTTGCTCAATGGAGGGGTCCACAGCGTGGGTCTGGGGCCAAAGAGTTGAGGTTCACATCTAGGTTCTGTGACTTACTAGCTGTGTGACATCGGGCATGTCACTGTTTCTCACTGTCCTACTGCATCAAATGGGATAGTGTGTGTTTGTGTTCTTCTCTACAAACCCAGCTAACAGCATTGGTTTCCTGTTCTTTGTTTCTTTGTTTCTTTTCTTTCTTTTCTTTTTTTTTTTTTTTTGGTTTCATAGTTTATCGCTTATTTTTAAAAGCTTTATCGAGGCACAATTTACATGCATTAAAATTCATCCATTTTAAATGTACAGTCCAATTAGTTTTTAGCAAATTTATATAATTGCGCAATTACGTCTATAATCCAGTTTTAGAATACTTCCATCACTCCCCAGGGCTTCCTCATTTCCATGTATGGCTGTTGCCTGCTCCCACTGCCGGCTCTAGGCGACCACCAGTGGGTTTCCATCTCTACAGTTTGTCTTTTTTAGAAATCTCCTGTAGATCCAATCATACAACAGGTAGTCTTCTGTGGCTGGTGTCTTTCACTTAATTGATTAATTAATTAGTTGTGGTTTTGAGATCGGTCTGTGTTGTTGCGCTTATCCATAGTTTGTTGCCTTTCATTGCTGGCATGGACATACACCCCGTTTTACCCACTCACCAATTGATGGATCCTCTGTCCAGTTTTTGGCTGTTATGAATTTCTATGCACAATTGTATACATGTCTTTGTGTATATGTTTTCATTTCTCTTGAGTAAATATCTTGGAGAGAAATTACTGGGTTGTATGCTAAGTGATTTTTAAAGAAACCGCCAAATCATTTCCAAAGTATTTTTTTTTTTTTACCATTTTACATTCCCACTATGAGTATGAAGATTGTAGCTACTCTCTGTGTTAACCTTTGATTTATCCATCCTTTTTATTTAGCCCTTCTAAATATGTTGTGGCATCTCATTGTGGTTTCACTTTGCATTTTTGTGATGGCTAATGCTGTGCACACCTTGTCATACACTTATTACTCCATTGGTGTATCTTCTTTGGACAAGTGTTCATTCAAATATCTTGCCCATGAAAAAAAATTGGGTTGTCTATCTCCTTATGATGGAATTGTAACCATTCATTATTTTGGATACAAGTCCTTTGTCAGATCCGTGTTTGGAAAATGTTTTCTTCCAGTCTGTGGCTTGTCTTTTCATTGTATTTAACACTGTCTTTTAAAGAGCAAAAGTTTGAAATTTGGCCAAAGTCCAGTTTGTCAACTATTTCTTTTATGGATTGTACTTTTAATGTCAACACTAAGAAATGTTTGCCTAGACCAAGGTCACAAAAGTTTCCTATTATGTTTTCTTCTAGAAGTTTTAGCTCTTCTATTTGGATTATGGTCCATTTCCAGTTAATTTTTTGCATATGGTATGAGTTAAGGGTCTAAGTTCATTTTTTAACATAAGGATATCCAATAGTGTTTGCACTATTGTTTGGAAGATTACCCTTTCCTCATTGAATTACCTTGGCCCTTTGTTGAAAATCATTTGATTATGTATATGTGGGTTAAATTCTAGACTCTCTTACTTTTCTTTTGAGGGATAAAAAGAAAGATGTAGGCTCCCACTTGATGTAGGCTCATGGGATAGTATTTGGAGACCCCATTCTCTCTGAGCTGCGGAGTAGGCACAGGAACCGACCTGGGATACTCTGATGCTTTCTACCTAGGATTTGAATCCTGAGCAGTGAGACAAGGTGGTGGCTAAAGGAAGAAGTTTGATTTAATTACAAAAGTGGCCTCCCAACCAAATTCATCTCAAAAGACTTTGAATTATAACAGCTAACATCCATAGACCACGTGGTGGTCTATGCTCAGTGCTGTAGTAAACACTTTAATTACATATACTTGTTTAATACCTACAGTAAAACCATCAGACATATCCTATTATTATCCCCCCATTTCACAGATGGGACAACCAAGGCATGCACAGCCCAAGTAACTTGTGTAACCTCAAAGCTAGTGAGCAGCATGAACAGGATTTGAACTCACAGAGTCTGGTTCTAGAACCCATGCTCTTAAACATCAGGCTATTCTATTTTGGTCGTGCTTTTTTTTTTTTTTAAAGTTTATTTATTTAGTTAGTTTTAGTAATGTCTACATCCAAGGTAGGGCTTGAACTCACCAGCCTTGGATCAAGAGCTGCACACTCTTGTGACTGAGCCAGCCAGGTGCCCCATGCTTCTTTTTTTCTAGCTTCCAGAGGTACCTTGGTCCCTGTCTGCTCCCAGCCTTGGCTGTAGCCTAGAGGCTACTTTAGAAGGTCTGATCCCCATTTCCTTACAGGAATTTCCCTGTGGATTAAATGATCTATGGTCAGTTTCTGTTTCTTGCAACTAAAGTATGCTGACAAGCCCAATTCATAAAATCATCATGAGGATTTCAGGAGGATGATGCATTAAGCTAAGCACAGTACCTAGCACATAGCACATCAATAGATGTTAGAGGTGGTGACAGTGATGATGATGGTGGTGGTGGTGAAGAGACCTGAGGTCAGGTAACAAGTGTAATACAACAGAACCGTGTGCAAGGTATGGTAGTGGTAGAGAAAAGGAAGTATTCAACTCTGCCTGGAAAGCTCCATGAAAGCTTCGGAAGAAATACTGCAGTTGGGTCTTGCAGGATGCATAAGAACTCACCAGGGAGGTGGGATGGATGAAGGCACAAGAGGATGGAGGACATGGGAGGTGGAAATGGTACATACAAAGTCCTGGTGTGGAAATCATTATGGTTGAGCTGAGGGTGGGACTGGGTGGATGATAGAAGATGAACTTGGAGGGGTATCTGGCCAAGGATATTGGACTTTATCCTGAACGGGGCAGGGAATCCCTGAAGGAGAATACGTCCTGGTGTAAGGTTGTCAGATGAGCATTTGAAAAGCAGCTGGGATTTCCACCATAAGGTGGAGTCTTCTTCAATAGTGTATTGGTGCACCAGGGCTGCCATAACAAAATACCACACACTCGGTAGTTAAACAACAGAAATGTACCTCTCAGAGTTCTGGAAGCTGGAAGCCCAAGATTGAGGTGCTGGCAGGTTTGGTATCTCCTGAGGCCCCTCTCCTTGGGTTGCAGATGATTGTCTTCTTGCTGTGTCCTCACATGGTCTTTTTTTTGTATGTGAGCATCCCTTGTGTCTCTCTTCTTATAAGGACACCAGTCAGATTAGGGCTCCACTCTTATGACTTCATTTCATCTTAGTTATCCTTTTAAAGGCCCCATCTCCAAATACTGTCACATTGAGGGTGAAGGCTTCAACATATGAATTGGCGGGGGGACACAATTCAGTCCATGTAACTAGCATTTTATGAAACATGTATTATCTCCTGGGCCTTGTGCTAAATAGTTTGCATGCAATCCTCAATTTCATCCCCGTACCAGCTCTGCAACCTTGGGCAACTAAGTTAACCTCCCTGTGCCTCACTTTTCTCATCTGCAAAATGGAGATAATAATAGTATCTGTCTTATGGTGTTATGAGTATTCCATGAATTAAGACACGTAAAGCATTTCAGACAATGTCTAGTACAGGGTGTTTGTTAAATATACAAATAAGCCCCTTTCTGGAACGAGGGCAGAATTCAAATCCTCATTTTACAGACAAAACTGAGACCTAGAAGGAGGCCAACTGGGAGAAACACTTAGAGTCAGGGCTGTCATAACCACAACACCATTACCTCAGATCTTTGAAATGAGCTCGGGGGGTCCTAGATTTGGGGTAGACTCTGCTGTGTTTCTCAAGGGAAAAGAGCCTAATCAGTCTCATATTTGAAGTGCAGGACTTTTCAAGAAGCAATCACTGGCTGCTAGACCAGCACCAGGACGGGCACTCTGATCTACTCTAATCTGCTGCCTCAAATGATTAGTAGGAATTTTTTTAGGTGACAAAGGGGGAACAGAGCACAGAGGCATAGTTCATGTGTTTGCAGGAAGAGTAGAAATTCTAGTGTGCTGAAACAGAGGGTGCCTGGGAGGAAGGGGGGGGGTGGGGGTGTTCGGGGCCAGCATTCACTGAGATTTGTCCATCCTGTCTGCCCTTTGGTTGTAAGCCACCGGGAGAGATGTTGGAAAGAGGAAAGCACGATCACTTCCTCAGCATCAACTCACAAAAATGGAAACTGGGCAAATTAGTCAAATAAAACAAAACAATTAAAATAGAAACAAATGTCAACTAACCATACTTTTGGAAAGAGCTGCTCCAAAGATCTAGACAACAGGAACTAACAGAAAACTCTTCAGAGGCCCTTTTACGACTTTTCCTTCTTTGTGGGATCCCCTCCAGCCTCAGTCCCGAGGTGGGTGAGCCTCTTGATTGACAGTCCTACCAGACTCTCCAATGCGGGAGGGGAGGTTCCCCCAGTAAAAGTGGGGGCTGTTACCTGGAGATGGGGAGTTGTTAAAAACTTAAGAGGAGGGGCACCTGGGTGGCTCAGTGGTTGAGCGTCTGCCTTAGGCTCACGTAGTAATCCCCCGACTTGGAGTTCGAGCTCTGCATGGGGTCCCCGCAGGGAGCCTGCTTCTCCCTCTGCCTGTGTCTCTGCCTCTCTCTGTGTGTCTCTCATGAATAAATCAAAACAGAAACAAAACCAAAAAACCCCAAATAACTTAAGAGGAGGGTTGGAAGTAGACTTCTAGAGGGAGCAGACCTGAGAATCAAACCAGAGTAGGGTGCTCTTGTTCATTTTTCACAGCCAACCCACAGTTCCATGTGCAACGCAGCTGGAAAACTTGCCCCCCTGCCGAATTTTAGCTTGTGACTTTAGGGATAAATATAGGTCTTTTTCAGTAGTTAAAATCTAAGGGTAGGCAACTAGATATGTTTCTATCCATAGAGAGACAGTGTATTTTATGAAGAAATGCCTTTATTAATTTTTTTTGAGTAGGTAATACTTCAGTAGTATATTCCTATGGTTCAGAAATCAAAATGATATAAAAATTATACATGTAAAAGTCTCATTCCCACTCTCAGGCCCACAGGTAAGCATTTTTTAGTTTCTTAGGTGTCCTGGTGTTTCTCTAAAATTCTGTTACAAGGACAGATGAAAATGTATAGGAAGGACTTGCCCTGGGTTTCCCTTCTGGAAGGTGTTGGGGTCTCCAAGGAGGCCTGGGGAAGCCAGACATCTATTTTATCAGCCCAGTGCCAGTTCTGGGAGTCTCCCAATGACCCTTTGTGCAAATCTTTTGTGGGGCTGTGAGCTCCCCAGAGTCCTCAGTGCTCTACTTTATTTCCCAGGGGAAATCCAAGGCTTCCAGGCCTGGGAATGAATACCCCAAATCAATGGAATACTCCAGCTCATTGGGACCAGGGAATCCAGGAATTCAGGCTAGATTTCACATTCCTGCAGGTTCTCTAGGGTCAGCAAACTACAGCCAGAAGAAGGGTTGGCCACTTGTTTTGTAAATAAAATTTTATTGGAATGCAGCAACACCCATTTGTTTACCTGTTGTCTGTGGCTGCTCTTCCTTTACAACAGCACAGCTGGGTGACAGATTTTCAAAGCCCGACATGTTTTCTATCTGTCCCTTTACAGAAGGGACAGCCCTGCTCTAGGAATTCCCCAGGGTTAGAGAACCCTTGATGACCTGAAGTGAGGAGGTCATCCCTTTAGAGAAGGAGCAGCTCAGACAAGAAGTCCGAGAGTCACCCTAGTGGCTTTGCCTTGGCCTACCCCCACCTCACGTTAGTTCAGCAGCAGTGCCTGTTGATTTTTCCTCGAAAATATTCCTGGATTCTGTCCATATCTCTCCCTCTTTGGCAGCATCATGGCTTCATCTCCTACCCAGGCCACCACTGTCTCCCCAGGCCTACCTTCTGCTTCCATCCATTCTTCACAGAGAAGCCAAAGTGGTCTGTGCAAAGTGTGGATCTGATCAGATCACCCTCCTGCTTAAAATCCTTTCGTGGCTTCCTATTTTTAGAATAGGGCTCGACTCCACAGTTGGGCCTCTGCCTGCCTATCCAGAGCCTCTCAGGCCATGCTCCTCACCTCTCCACATTCTGGCCACATAGTTGATGCTGGGATCCCTCCAAATCAGGGCTTTTGCACATACTACTTTCTGTGCGTGAATGCTCTCCACCATCTCTGCTTTTCCAGCAAATTCCTTCTCATCCTCAGGTGCTACCTTGACCATCACTTCCTCAGAGCAGTCTCTCTCGACCTCTCTTGCCAGGTAATCCCCTTCTCATAGGCTTCTGTCCCCACTCCGAACATCTTGTCACAGCTGCAGTTCTACATTTATTTGTGATAGTTTTCTGCTTCGTCTGCTTTTTTCCATGAGAGTGGGAACCTGTAGGTGATTTTGCTGACTCCGGTGTCCTCAGTGCCTAGCACTGTACCTAACACATAGTAGACTCTCAAGAGATATTTCCCAAGTAACGAATGATCATATTCCATTCCAGCCACCTCTAGGTGATGGGGACAGATTCTTCTGTGCAGCTTGTTGAGGTTTTAGGTGCCAGGATCTCAACTTTATCCCCTGAGAACCACATTTAACAGAGTGAATTGGCAAAGCCAAAGCTAGGCTGGTGTTGATTGAATGCCGCTTTGAGACAGCAGCTGCTGAATTCCTTCCAATTGATGTCTTCAGCCCCAGACAGGCTGTACACAGCATGCTTTTCTCCAGACTGTGTCCCTGGGATCAGTCCTACCAGGAGGGCTGCTTGTCACATTTGCTTCCAGCTTCTTGGTATCTGGTTCCCCAAGAGCCCAACCAGAGAAGATGCTAATGAGGGAAGACAGACAGGTGTCTTGGTGCCCCTGCCCCCCATCTGTTAAGTATTCCATGGGATCCAGACACAGAATTTTATTTGTTTTTCTGGACCTAAGCTGCCCCTTGACATAGCCAGTGATTGCTTTTTTAAAACCATGAAGGGGAACTAGGTCCTTTCATCCACTGATAAGGTGCTAGGTGACAGAGAGATCAGCATCCCAACACATAAATCTGCAACTAATCCTTGGGAATCAATATTTTTCATTAAGAACCTGTGAGAGTTGGGCCATTATGGGGAAAATCTGTTTAGGTTGACACCTTGATGAAGTTATTCAGTTCAGGGGCTTAAGTCATTGAAAGGTAATAAAGAGCACAGAGCAATCTCGGGGCTGGTTAGGGGAGAAAACGATGGGAGTATTGAGTTTCAGTTCAGTGAGAAATGACCTCCTGATTTATTGGGGAATGATGGGGTGCTGGCCTCTTGGGCAGGCCAGGCCAGACACAATCAACATGGCGGCACCTCACTCACTGCCTTGCACCCACCTGCAGCAGTAGCTGCTATTTATAAGCTGTCTGGCAGTGAGAAGTGGGGAAGTATGTTAGGGGTCTTGAGATAAACATTCTCTAAGTCCCGAGCCTCATAATGCTCTTTCACATTTTGGATTTTTCCCTGTAGGTCATGTAAAATAGGGGCATCGAAGCATTTTGAAGAGCTTAACAATGGGATGGAATTTCTGTTTGTAAAACTGCCTTTATGACCCAGTGTATCTGGAAGGACCCAGCCCATCGCCAGAAAGAACCAGGCATTCTTGGAGCCAATCATGGGCATAGTCAGAATCCAGAGGAGGGTTTCACAGTTGTGGGTCCCATTGGTCCATAGAGCATTAAGAATTACCTTAGGTGGGCTCTTGAAAGTACATTTTCTTGATCTCTTGCCATCTTTTTTCCTTTTTTTTTTTCTTTCCTGCTTTTCTTCCTCCTCCCTCCCTTCCCTCTGCTCTGTGCATTTACAAGTGGAATTAGCCACGTTGTATGAAAACTTTCCCTTGACATATTCTTGTAAACCCAGAAAGAAAAAAAAAAGCCAGATCAGAATGTTTTAGATGGAATGAAACATGGTATTTTGATTTAATGCAGCTGAGAGATGTCTTCTCTGGGGTGAGAATGGGGAAGTATTGAAGAGATGAAGGGTACAGAGAACCTCATTCTACTGAAAAGTCATGCTGGCAGCTGGACTGGATATGTACGGGGAAGGTAATATGGAGGCAAGGAGTCCAGGTGAGGGTCTGAACCAAGACAGTTGCGGTTGGGATAGTAAGAAGGTAGACTGAGGAAGTAGCTAAGAAGTCAGATCCATAGGAGTTGCTGGCAGTTTGGATTTGGGAGATGGGGAAAAGAGCCAGCCGAGAAAGCAGGTGGGCTGGAGCTCAGCCGAGAATGTGGGGCTGTGAGTTCTTAGGGTGATGAAGAGGTAGTGAAAATCTGAGACCTGAGCAGGATCATCTAGAAAGAATGGAAGGAAGGAGAAGATAAAAGAGCCAAGAGTGAAGGGACCAGTAGAGAGGACTGAGGAGCAGTCTGAGCGGGAGAAGGGAAACCAGAGAGAGTGGGACCATGGAAGCCATGGATGGAGAAGAAGGGAGAGGACAACTGTCCCACCTGTCTGCAGAGAAGTCAAGATCACAACTCAAAATGCTCCTTTGGCTTGGCAGTACAGTGGCATCTCCGACCACACTCTGACCAGTCTCAGTACCATGCTGGGAACCAGAGATCAGAAGACTGAGGGGTGAGCTGACCTCTACTGCTTGGGTTTCTCTCCCACTGTTCTGTAGACCTGTGCTCTTAGGCCCGTGGTCCTCACCTAGTACAATGTGAATGGCTCCCCCTCCAGGCCTGCGTGGAAGTGAAGCTTCTTAGTGTAGACAGGATGCTTGGCTCTGGGAGGAGGGAAGGGGTGGTTGCTATAGAGGAGTATTACTTTCATTATTTTAACTTTGAGGAGATTGGAGCACTGTTTTGCCACAGAGGAAGAAAATTTGAAGAAGAGACGCCCATTAAAGGTAGAGAAAAAGGAGGGCAGAAAGTAAATGAAGGGGTAGGATCTAGAAAGAGATGTAGAAGCCAGCCTTGTGCAGGAGTCAGGGGGAAAGGAGGAAAGTGCCCCGCCCAGCCCTAACTCTTTAAGGCGGCCGGTTCCTCGATGCAACATGCCACTTAGATTTTGTGAGAGCCAGCCTAGGGCAACAGTCCTAGGCTCAGAGTTTTTCTAGACTACCGTTGGGCTTGCCTACGTGAGCTGTCAGTCTCCTCTCATTTCCTGGTCTTATATTCTAACCATTCCTTCATTCATTCATTTATTTTTTTTAAAAAGGATTTTATTTACTTATTTGACAGAGAGAGAGAGCACAAGCAGGGGGAGCAGGAGAGGGAGAAGCTGGCTCCCCATTGAGCAGGGAGCCCCATGAAGGGCTTGATCCCAAGACCCCGAGATCATGACCTGAGCCACCCAGGCACCTCTGTTCATTTATTTATTGATGTATCCATTCAGTAAACATTCATTGAGCACCTGCTGTGTTCAGATATTGTACTAAGCACTGATGGGTACATAACTAAACACAACCCAAGTCCTGCCCCTATAGAATTTAGAGTCCTGTGACAGAAGCAGACTTCTGCAAAGGCAAACAAAGTTTGTTTGTTGCCTTGTTTCAGGCAAACAAAGTGCCTTGTGATTGAGACTTTCATCTTGATTAGGTGCTGCTAGTCTCCCCTGGGGTAGGAAAGAAAGGAAATGGTTGCAGGGAGTCTTGTTTTTATCCATCCCAGTGTTAGTCTGCCACATGTTAGAGTTAGTGACAGACTGCTTGACTAGTCTGTTGGAGACATTAGAATCTATGCCTTATTGGTTCTTGTATCCCCTACGCCAGGCACAGACCCTGGTCCTGGGAAGATGTTTAATGGACCTAAGTGCTTGATGGGTGCTTCTTCTGGTTCTAAACCCTAATGGTTATGTCTGTGTCCAATGTATCTCAGCCTTTGAAGTCCTGGTCCCCCCTTCATGATTCATCCTCCATCCTCCCAAATCCTCACATAAGACTTAATCCTGGCAGTCAGTTGGGTGTCCGACTCTTGGTTTCTGCTGGGGTCGTGATCTCAGGGTTGTGGGGTTGAGCCCTGGGCTGGGATCCGTGCTGAGCTGCAGTCTGCTGGAGTTTCTTTTCCTCTCCCTCTGCCCCTCCCCATCATGCATGTGTGCTCTCTTTCTCTCTTAAATAAATAAATCTTAAAAAAAATAATAAAGTAAGGGCATGGCTTAGTCAGTTGATCAACTACCTTCTGCTCAGGTCATGATCCCAGGGTCCTTGTATTGAGCCTGGCATGGGGCTCCTTGCTCAACGGGGAGTCTTCCTTCTTGCCTCTCTCCCTCTGCCCCTACCCGTGATCTTTCTCTCTTTCTCTCTCTCAAATAAAATCTTAAAAAAATAAAAAGATTTAGTCTTTTAAAACTGTTTATTAGGGATCCCTGGGTGGCGCAGCGGTTTGGCGCCTGCCTTTGGCCCAGGGCACGATCCTGGAGACCCGGCATCGAATCCCACATCAGGCTCCCGGTGCATGGAGCCTGCTTCTCCCTCTGCCTATGTCTCTGCCTCTCTCTCTCTCTCTCTCTGTGACTATCATAAATAAATAAAAATTTAAAATAAATAAATAAATAAATAAATAAAACTGTTTATTAGTAGCCATTAATTCATTTAGTCATTAAAAAATAGGCATTCTGCAAAATAATAAATCACGATATGAAATAGCAATAATATATATATATTTTAAACGGCATTTACTTAATCAGTCGTCGCTTTTGTCAACCTGTCCTGGTACTGTAGCTAAATGTCCCCATTTCATTAGAGATTTGTTGTGGGTTCCCTTTCCTCTCCCTCCGGGTGGCAGCATGGAGTAGTGGTTAAGCCCTTCCTTGCATTTCGGAATCCGATTTTTCTGGGCCCACATCTTGGTACTGCCACTTGGCAGCTATGTGACCTTGGGTGGGTTAGTAGCTCCAGTTCGCCCATTTCTATAAAGGAGAATACAATAAGAACCCATCTCGCAGAGTCTTCCTGAGGACTTCCACAAAGCGCCCTGGATATAATTGGCACCTCGTGTTTTCCATCAGGTGATGGCTGTACTGCGACGATCCAGCGACTCCCGCACAGACTGCAAGAAGCACCTGGCCATCCCAGCCCCTCTGCAGGGAGGGAGGAGCTCTAGCTTTTCCGTTTTGCTCCCCGATCTCCAAAGGGAGCAGCATTTCTGAGCCAACACCAATGCTCGCCTGCTGCTCGCCGCTTCTGCGTGTATTGATTAGCGTCCCACGGGTGGGGATGGGGGTACTGTTCTAGAAACACTCACTTTGATTCCTCAAATAAATCCCCCGAGGGTCCTGCTAGGAAACTAATTGGGAGTTGATTCCGATGAATAAATGTGCTGCGGCCGGCTGAGGGATTGACCACGCCGGCAGATGGCTGGGGCATGAGAAACGCTCTGTCGCGGCCTTCTGAGGGACGCATCAATAATGGATCGGCTGCAGCCCTCGGAGGGGGAAGCATTTCTGCTGCAGGTATGAATTATGGATGCCGTTTAGGGTAATGCGGATCTATCTCAAAGGTTCCGCTCAGTTTATGTGCTAGTAAAAGCCGGCAATTTGCTTGTGTTCCAGCTATAATTTGCGCTACATTAAGGGACCCTCCTTTTCCATAATGGATGTGCGGTTGGACGCAGGCGCAGCCGGGCCTCCAGGGCGAGGCCAGGTGCAGCCAGGTGAGGCGTCTGCAGCCAATCGCAGGCCCCGGCCCGTGAGCCCTGCTGCGGGGGCGCTGCAGGCCTCGGCTCCTGCCCAGGCCAGGCGGTGGGGAGCACAGGTTCTGGAGCCGGACTGCCCGGGGTTTTCATTCCGCCTCTGCCCTTTCCAGCCCGTGTGACTTTCTGCAAATTACCCAGCCCTTCTGCACCTTCGTTTCCTCCTCCCCCCAGAATGGCACTAATAGTAACGGGCCAGTTTACACGCTGTAGCCAGAGCCAGCTCTCCAAAGCCAACTGTTTAATTATCAGGGATTTTGTGAGCTGGTTGTTCAAAAAAAGATATTACTAAAAATTAAATGTTATAAACTTGTACTTAAATGAATTATATTATAACCCAAGGTGATAAGTACTCAAAACTCATCAGTTCGTAATTATTTTACTCCATATTGCTGTTATCTGTGCTCCCAAGACTATTATGTCTCTTGTATCTGCATGGTGGCAGGGGTTGGAGTGTCCCTGCACACCTCCTCCCGACTCCGAGGCCCATGACATCACATTTGTACCCTGACATTGGCGGTGGTGGGAGTATTTACACCAGGGACATGGGCAAACCTTCCCACAAGAGCTGTTCGTTCAACTTTAAGGAGCGACACTACTATTACTGACCTAATAAAGTTGTTTGGAAATTAAATAGTGAATATGCTTATATATTGCTTAGAACAGGGCCTGATACATAATAAGCACCATATAAAAATTTGCTATTATTTTCTCAGAGATTTTTGTACATTTTTCTAGCATAGATCAGCTAGATGGTCACTGTGATTGAGTGGAGCCCCCTGAGGAACCATGAGCTTTGACCCCAATGATCCAACAACCCAAGGAAAAACCTACTGATTTTAGCCTAGGGGCTGGGACAAACACAGGCTTTTTTTTTTTTTTTTTTTTTTTTAAGATTTATTTATTTATTTGAGAAAGAGAGACAGAGAGAGAGTGGGGAAGAGGGACAGAGGAAGAGGGAAAAAGAGAATCTCAAGTAGACTCCCCACTGAAGGTGGAGCCGGATGCAGGGCTTGATCCCATGACCCTGAGATCACAATTTGAGCCGAAACCAAGAGTCTGATGCTTAACCAATTGTGCCATCCAGGTGACCCCAAACTCAGGTGTTTGAGCAAAACTAGGTTTAGGCGTGCATGTTCTCCTTGGCTTTTCAAAGCACTTTTCTTCTGTGCAGGCAAAGATTCTAGAGGTTGTCTTAGTTTTGGTGAGAGGTGGAATTCTGGTTCTGTCCCTATTAACTCAAGCGAGTTACCTTACCTCTTCAACTCTCCTTAGCTGTAAAAGGAGAGTAATTGCTACCTTGTGGGTTTGGTTGTAAAGGTGCTATGAGAGCCAGTGGAGTCTCTGGAATCTGATTGCCTGGGTTCAGATCCTACCTCTAGCACTTACTGGCCCTGAGACCTTGGCAAAACCCCTCAATTTCTATAAGTTTTAGTTTTCTTATCTGCAAAACTGGGGCAATAACACTTCTTAGTTGTGGGATTAAATGGAATAAAGGACTTAAGGAGGTTAGCACACTACCTGGATATAATAGGTGCATAATAAATCTTAGCGGTGACCATAGCTACTGCCTGGTCTTCAGAGATCTTTACTCACAAGCAGTGCTGGGGAGGTTGTCTCTGAACAGCGGGCACTACGGGTAGGGGCCTGGGAAGCCATGGGGAGGATATCCTGAGGCCTAACTGGGCTGGGGGGTTATGGTTCCCTGGTACCCCCACTACCCTCTGCCATGAAGAAGAGAAGATGGAACCACTGGATGCTCAGTGGGAAGCCAGCCATGGATATGACTTTGGGGCTTTCCAGGACCCCAGAGAAAAGAGGGACCTGAAAAATGATGGAGTAGGGTCTAATCAGGGACTGATAACTTCTTTTAACCCTGTTTCTTGGGGTGGGGTGGGGTTTCAGCTGGATTATATTTGGTTTAGATAAACAATATTATTTTCACTTTTCTATTTGAGAGCAATTCATAGTTGTGACTGGTGTAAGGTGCTTGGCTCATAAAAGAGACTCACAGGCTCTAGAGCCAGGTAGACCCAATTTCAAATCCTTGCTCCACCAGTTTCTTGGCAGTGTGAACCTTGGGTAAATTACTTAACCCCCATGTGCCTCAGTTACACCAATTCTACAATGGGCATTACAAATAATAGTGTTTGTGAAAATGAAATGACCCTTAGCCTAGTGCCTCAGACATAATAAGTACTAAGTACGTAAGTGGTGGTTGTTATTACTGTATGCTTTAGGAGTCTAGTAGGAAAAGCTACAGTCCATTAAACAAAGGAAGACACGGAGACACCGGGAAGCCAGAAGTCCCCTCTGAGATCAGGAAGGACTCAGAAACCCAACCCTTGGCTCTCTTGCCATCTAAGCCATGAGGGAACACTTTGTTCCCAGTACCTCTCAGAGCCAGGATTCCACCAACCTGAGTGTTCCATGTTCTCCAAAGCTTTCCAAAGCTATAAATAGAGATGGAACTTTCTGAGAAAATTTGCTGGATCAGAGCTTTTGTCTAGGCAGACCACTTCAGTTGGCCTTGGCTCCCTTCCCTGATTGCCTTGTTCCATGAATCCATTGTTTCAGTTCACTCTGTGGTTTCTACTGGAATCTTCTAGAACCACTTTACGCTTAAAGAGGAGAAGAGGGTGGGATGCCTCTGGCATAACACAGACAGTGAAAAGACTCAGTCTGATATGCTGGAGATGCCAATGAACCCGATGGGGCTGTTGTTTTTAAAATTCAAGTGGTATGTATACTAATTTAGTTATTTTTAGAACCAGTTTCTGATTATAAAGCACTATGGGGCAATTACGGAAAAATTTGGAAGTAAAAAATCCAGTACTTTCTTTTTGAAGTTAAGCAGTTTAGTAAAAATCCAATCCCCTAAATCCCATTGGATTTTTGAAAAGAATTAACACTGTATAGAATTTGTAGTTTTCCAATTAATTAATCAGTAAATGAATTAACCAGAAAAATTTTTACCGAGTGCCTTTTTTTGTGTGTGCTAAGGTTGGTGCTGGAAATGTAGTGATGTAAGAAAATGAAAAGCTCTGAATTGATAAAGGTCATATAATCCCAGAGGGAATCCAATCTAATGACAGTGTAATTAGTGATCAAGGATTTGTTCCTTAGGGTGGCAAGAGTTGGGACAGACAATAAATGCAGTATGAGCAGGGAGACAAATGAGCCCCAAGGTGATAGGAAAGCTTGTCCAAAAATCCAGTGGGGAAATGTCCTGTTTCTTAGGCCACAAGTGAGGGAAAGATGACTCCCTTCCTCCTTCCCTCCACCCATTACCATCCACCCCTCCCTTCACCCACCCACTTACCTATCCATCCATTCACCCATCCACCCACTCATCTGTCCATCTGTTTATCCATCCATCCATCCATCCATCCATCCACCCACCTATCCATCCAATTAAAAATCTTTATTATACTTAAACAGGCTTTCTGAGGAGTAATTGATATACAATAAATTGCATACATTCAACATCTGTAATTTGATGAATTTTGACCAATGGATACACCAGTGAAGCCATCACCACAATCAAGATAATGAATATGTCCATCATCCTCAAAAGTTTCCTGTGCCCCTCTGTAGGACTTCTCACCCACCTTCCCAGACAACTACTGATCTGTCTTCTGTCAGTGTGCATGAATTTGCATTTCCTACAGTTTTATCAAAATGAAATAATATACCCTGCACTTTTTTTTTGGTCTGGTTTCTCTCACTTAGCATAATTATTTTGAGATTTTTCCATGTTGTAGCATGCATGAATATTGCATTCCTTCTTATTACTGAGTAGTATTCCAATTAAGGGACACAACAGTACACACAGTTTGTAATTCACCCGTTGATGGATATATATTTTTTAATTTTTAAAAAAGATTTTATTTATTTATTCATGAGACACACAGAGAGAGACAGAGAGAGGCAGAGACACAGGCAGAGGGAGAAGCAGGCTCCATCCCGGGAGCCTGACATGGGACTTGATCCCAGATCTCCAGGATCACACCCTGGGCTGAAGGCAGGCGCTAAACCGCTGAGCCACCTGGGCTGCCCATATATGGATTTAAAAAAAAAATTGGGGCTGTTAAAAAATAAAGCTGCTATTAACATATATACATATATTTTTTTTAATGGTTGTATCCTTTTATTTGTTCTTGGGTAAATGCCTAAGAGTAGAATGGCTGGTTCATATAGAAGGTACATTTTTATCTAAAAAGGTAAGAAACTGACACACTGTCTTCCAAGGTATAGCACTATTTTACATTTCCACCAGCAGTATATGAGGCTTCTGTCTACATCTTCATCAGCATTTTGTATGGTCAGTCTTTTAAGTTTTGATGATTCTAGTAAGAATAATAGTGGTATGTGACTTTAATTTACATTTCTCTAGAGATTAGAGATTGAGTCTTTTTTCCCCGTGCTTATTTATCATTGACATGTCTTCTTTGGTGATGTGTCCAAATATTTTGACTATTTTTTATTAGTTTGTTTGTTGACTTATTATTGAATTTTCAGAGTTCTTAATATAGTTGGGATATGAGTGTTTTGTCAGCTGTATGATTTATCAAATATATGATCCTCTCAGCCTGTAGCTTGCTTTTCATTCTTTTACCAGTATCTTTTGTAGAGCAGAAGTTAAAATTTGATCAAGTCCAACTTATCAGTTTGTCCTTTTATGAATCATGCTTTTGATGATGAATTTGAAAAAGTCTTGCCCAGATTGGGATTACAAATGTATTCTCCTGGGATCCCTGGGTGGCACAGCGGTTTGGTGCCTGCTTTTGGCCCAGGGCGCGATCCTGGAGACCCGGGATCGAATCCCACGTCGGGCTCCCGGTGCATGGAGCCTGCTTGTGTCTCTGCCTGTGTCTGCCTGTGTCTCTGCCTCTCTCTCTCTCTGAAAAAAAGAAAAAGAAAAAGAAAAACAACAACAACAAAAAACCAAATGTATTCTCCTGTGTTCCGAATATTTTGAAGGTTTAAGTTTTTAATTTAGAGTTATACATTTTGAGTTAATTTTAATATATGGTGTGAGGTATAGATAGAAGGTCATTTTTCTTTTTGCATATGGGCATCTAATTGTTCTACTACCATGTGTTCAAGGCAGCATCCTTTCTCTGCTAATTGTCCCTGTGCCTTTGTTACAAATTAGTTGCCCATAAACATGTCGATCTGTCTGTGGACATTTATTGTTGCATCGATCTACTTACCAATGATTTATCTTTATCTTTCTTTATGTCATTGCCACATGGTCTTGATTACTACAGCATTATAATGAGTTTCGTAATCAGATAGTGTTAGTATTCTATTTTATTCTTTTTTTTCCCCTCAAAGGTATTTTGGCTCTTTTAGGTCCTTTGCATTTCCATATACATTTTATTTTAGTTATTTTATTTTTTAAAAGATTTGTTTATCTTAGAGAGAGAGCATGAGCAGGAGAAGCAAGTGAGAGGCAGAGAGAATCTGAAGCAGATTCCGTGATGAATGCAGAGCCCTACACAGGGCTTAATTGCATAACCCCTGAGATTATGACTTGAGCCAAAACCAAGAGTCAGACACCTAACTGGCTGCGCCACTGAGGCAACCCCCCTTATATGTTTCAGTGCCAGTTTGTCAATTTCTACCAAAAAAAAAAAAAACCTGCTGGGGATTTCTGTTTGGTTTGCATAGATCTATAAGTTGTGAGAATTTACATCATCTTAACAATATTGAATCTTCATGAACATAGTGTATCCCTGCACTTACTTAGGTTTTTCTAAAACTTCTCTTAGCAACATTTTGTAATTTTCAGTGTATGAGTATTTCACACTTTTTTTCAGATTTATCTCTAAGTATTTTACATTTTTGATGTTATTATGAAGGTATCATTTTATTAATTTCCATTTCTATCTATCTATTGCTACTTTATATACCTCAGGCTTATTTATTTGTGTATATTGATTATATCCTGAAACTTTGCTAAACTCACTTGGACTGGTACTAGTAGCTTTCTTGTTGATTCCAGCAGATTTTCTGCTTGATGATCATGTCATCTGCAAGTAAAGATAGTTTTACTTCTTCCTTTTCTATCTAGGTGACTTTATTTTATTTACTTTTTTTTTTTTTTTTGCCTTATTGCCCTGGTTAGAGACTTTAGTATAATGTTGAATAAAAGTAGCAAAAGAGGACATCCTTGTCTTCTTCCTTGTCCCAAGGGAGATGCTTTCATTCTTTCATCATGATGTTTGCTATAGGTTATTTGGATGCTCTTTATCATGTTGAAGAAGCTCCCTTAGGTCCTACATTGCTGAGAGTTTTTGTTACGAATGAGTAAAAAATTCCACCATTTTATCAGAATCTTACCAATGAGATTTTTTTGCATCTATTGAGATGACTTTTTTCTTTTTTTAAGTTTGTTTCTATGTTGAATTACTTGATTTAGTTTTGAAGGTAAACCAAACTTACACTCCTGGGACAAGCCTTACTGGTCAAAATTATCCTTTTTATGTATTGTTAGATTCAACACGCCAGTATTTTATTTAGCAATTTTGCATGTATAATCAGGGATATTGGTCTGCAGTTGTCTTGTAATATCTTTGCCTGGTTTGGTAGTGGAGTAAGTTAGTCTTACAGAATCAGATGGGAAGTATTTTTCCCTTTTCTATTTTCTAGAAGGGTTTATATAGAATTGGTGTTAGATCTTCCTTAGGCGACTGATAGAATTCATCAGCAAAGCTATCTACGTATCCAGATTTTATCCAGGTAGAACAGCTCCCTGGGCTCTGGAGTCAGACTGCCTTGGTTTGAGTCCTAATTCTAAAACTTAGCAGTAGGTGAACTTGGGCAGGTCTCCAGACATTCATCTGCAAAGTGGAGGAATAACAATGCAATGGTACTTACATCATAAGATTATTGTGAGGAAGGATGCCTGGGTGGCTCAGTGGGTTAAGCATCTGGCTCTTGATTTCGGCTCATGTCATGATCTCAGGGTTGTGCAATCGAGCCCCACAATCTGGCTCCTTGCCCAGCAGAGAGTCTGCTGGAGATTCTCACCCTCTGCCCCTCTCCTGCTCTGTCTCTCTTTAAATAAATAAATCTCTTAAAAGATTGTTGTGAGGATTAAATAAGGTGATGTACATATTCAATAAATTTTACTTATTATTATTGCCATGTACCAAAGTCTCCTGGACAAGAGTGAGTTGCACAGTAGGATAGAAAGGACCTAGAAGAAGAATAAAAAAAAAAAAAAAAAAAAAAAGAAAGGACCTAGAAGGAGGGTATGGGCTGTTCTTTCTGGATATGGCCTCACTCACACAGGCCTTTCTGTCCTAACTTCCTGGGATCATTGAATAGAAAACTGGACCCACCATTTAATGTGTGACCAAAGTAACTTCTCTTAGACTGGTTTTCCACATTTGTAAAAAAGGGTTATTAATAACATCAAGTATCTGTTGGGCACTTACCATATGCCAGATGCTGTCCTGAGTACAATCCATGTTTTCACCCTGTTACATTGTCACGGGGCGGGGGGGTATTACTACCACTCTCCGTTTTCTTGATGGGAAAGTGAATGAAACAGAGAGAGGATAGTAACTTACCCAAAGCTGCACAGCTTAACAAGTGGCAGACTGGGATATGAACCTAGGCCCTCTGGCTCCATAGCCTGCTTTCTCGCCCCCTACACTTAAACCTTATCATTTGTTGTTGTGGGAGCTTTGCAGTGGGGTGAGGGGGGAGGCAGTGTAGCGTGGAGGTTGAGGATTAGCTGAGATAACTCAGGGTACATGAAAGATGTCAGTAAGTGCTACTTTACTTTCCACAAGTTCTATGGAATTCTGGAAAGAATCATCTTTCAGCACACCTGTTATTTTACTTTCACTCAGGGGCTGTCCCCAGCTCAGCCCCCACCCAGGGCTGACTCCAATTAGAAGAGGCTCTGTTTCCGCTGAGAGGGCATGCTCCAATCCCAGAACAGGTCTGACTCTGGAGGCTAAAGGGCAGGGCCAAGGTCTCCTGGCTCCTTTCTACTCCAAGTGTGGTCCTTGGACCAGCAGCATCCATATCACCTGGGAGCTTGTTAGACATGCACAGTCTCAGGCTCCTCTACAGATCCATTGAGTTAGAATTTGTATTTTAACAAGACCCCAGGTAATTCACATGCACATGAAAGGGTAAGAATCACAGCTGTAAATCAATACTTTTTTCTACTTGATCCTTTCGAGTGGCCACTCAGTTGAAGTGATGGGGGTTCACCAACATATCCTCCTGACAGCTATGATGTTTATATCGAGTACACGTTCATCTTCCCAGAGAAATAGATGCAAAGTCAAATGTCTTCAGCAGGCCAGGTGAGAACTGTGGCAAGCTGGAGCATGTGCTCTCTGTTTAAAGGTGACACCTTGTTCTTGACAAGGGTTGTTAAATGGGAATGCAAGCTCAGTTTGCAGATCTTCTGCTGTTTTATTTTTTTAAAGATTTATTTATTTGTTTCAGAGAGAGAGAGAGAGAGAGAGCATGAACAGAGGGAGGGGTGAGGGGAGAGGAAAAGAGAGAATTCCAAGCAGACTCTGGGTGGAATGCAGAGTCTGATATAGGCCTCGATCTCAGGACCCCAAGATCATGACCTGAGCTGAAAACAAGTCAGATGCTTAACAAACTGTGCCACCCAGGTTCCCTATATCTTCTGCTCTTTTAATCAAAGCTGGACATCTGGATATTTTTCTGAAACCTCTTATCTGTCAAATGTTAACAACTAATTGAAAGTAATAACATAACTTTGTGGGTCAAATAGACATGTGTGCAGGCCATATTCCCCATAGGATGCCAGCTTGTGACCTCTGACCTAAAAATGACTTCAGAGTAGCCCAGGTTCTTGAATAAATCTAATATGTACTGTGATGATCGTCTTTGGGATGTTTGGGCATTTTTGCACATGAGATGTTCCATTATTTGGTTGTTTCTAATGCCAGCCACATGCAACCACAGCATTCAGGTGCTGTTCCATCTTCTGTACTTTGGCATGCATCTGTTCCCTCTGTATAAAACTATCCATGTCTACCGTGTGCATCCGGCTGATTTTGATTCACCCTTCAAGACCCAAATCATGCTTCACCTCCTCTGTGAACTATTTTCTGGTTTCTCCTATTAGAATTGACCACTAGTCCTCCCACCTCCCTGCCCAGGGCCATGTTCTTCTGGAATCACTTGTTCATATCATTTTTTCCCCCTCTCTGCTCTCAGGTGCCAGAGACTGAGACTTCCGTAGTTCTGTATTCCTTAACATTCAGGAAGTGGCAAGCGTGGAGTAGATGCTTGTGCTAGTTATCTATTAGAGTACAATAAATTACCCCAGGATATAGCAGCTTAAAAACAATCTTATATGCATTTATGACCTCCATTTTCAGTGGGTCAGGAATTTGGGCATGGCTAGTTAAATGCCTCTGGCTCCAGGTCTCTCACAGGGTTGTAGTCAGTGTAGGCTGGGGCTGTGATCGTGTGTGTGTGTGTGTGTGTGTGTGTGTGTGTGTGTGTGAAGGCCCAACTGGAGAGTATCTGCTTCTAAACTCACTCATATGGTTATTGGCAGGATTATGTGATTTGGGGGATGTTGGAACTGAGGGTCTCTGTTTCTTGCTGTTGGCCTCAGTTCTTTGCCACATGGGCCTGTCATTGAACATTTCACAACAGGCAGCTGGCTTCCCTCAGAGTGTGAGAGAGCACCCCAGATGGAAGTAACTCTAACTGCCTCTTTGTAACCTAATCCCAGAAGTGATCTCTCCTCACCTCTGCTGCTAGAAACCAGCTACAAAATACAGCCCACCGGCAAGGGGAGGGACTTGCACAGGACAGGGTAGCACCAGGAGGCAGGGACTACCCGAGCCATCTTAGAGGTTACCTACCATAATGCTCAAATTGCTCCATGTGCTGTGGTTACTTGCCCAGCCTTGGGATTCAGATCACGCAGGTTCAAGTCCCAGTCCCATCACTTACCTTGAGCAAGCTTAGTAATAGGAATGGGCATCAAAGGCTTTCTGATCCATGGGTTATTATGGCAACTGTGCTTGACACAGTGCCTGCCTAGCTCTGAATAGGTTTGCTGTCATTAGTGTTGTTACTTAGAAATGATTATTGAAAGTACCAAAGATACATAAGTAAGAGATTGAACATAGGAGAAATAGAAAGCAATAGAAATAGAAGGAAGATGGGGCACCTGGCTGGCACAGTAAGTAGAGCATGTGATTCTTGATTTCAGAGTCATGAGTTCAAGCCCCAGGTTGGGCCTGGAGCCGACTTAAAAAAGAAAGAGAGAAAAAGAGAGAGAAAAAGGAAAATGGCTGGTGAGATGCCAGGTCTCTGAATCTCTGCCTCTCCCTCAAGGTACTCGTTTGTAGACATTTCCCCTTCCTCACGATCCATTAGCTTGATCTTTGCCCGCATCTGACCCCCACTCCTACAACCCACCTTCCTCCACGGCTAGCAGGATCTCTCTTCTTTGCTCGGATCCTGTCCCTTTCCCACGCCAGGCTGTTTTAACCATTACTGTCCCCAGGCCAGAATGCTCCCAACCACCCATTTGTCCCCCCCACCCCATTGTTCAGTGGTGGAGTGCTGCAGGGAAGGCTGGCCTGACAGTGGGGGTTGTTTGGGTCTATTACAAGTTCACCTCAGCTGGCTTCAACTGACCCTTTGCTGCATCCTAGTCATCTTGTTGTTTGTTTTGTTTTTGAAGCTATCAGAAGTACTCTACTTAAGTACACATGACACATCATTCTGACTTTTCCTCCTTCTTTCTGCCCTTTCTCCGCTCATGGTCTCGTCATGTATTTCACTGAAGTAGTAATAATACCCAACACTCACTGACCATGTACCCTGGGTTGGTTGCCGTGGAAGCCCCTGAAATGAATGATCTCAATGATCACAGCTCCTGCAAAGTTGGTACTGGTGTCACTCCTATTTTACAAAGAAGGAAAATTGAACTCAGAGAGGTGGGATTTGAATCCACATTAGTCTGAGCCACCAGCTTAAGCTCTTAACTCATTTTATGGAAAACGGAGCTTAGATTCTTTGGTCTGCCTACTTCTTATCTCTGCTTAGTCAGCGGACTGCACGAAGCTTCCACTCCACCCCAGCCCTTCACCAACAGTGTTTTCCCCAGGGACCTGGAGGCCGCATTGCTGAGTGCTCTTCCTACTTGACCCTTCTTTGGCATTCCAGACTGCTGGCTACCACAGGCCCTTTTGGAGCTCATCCCTGGCTTATGTGGCTCCACACACCCCTGGCTCTCCCATAGCTACTCAGGCTTTGTACTGACTTCACGTCCTCATTCCATTCCTTAAATGTCAGCACTTTCTAAAGCTCTGTCCTGGCCCTCCTTGTAGGCTACACAATCTCCCAAGCTGACCTCATTTACTCTCATGGCTCCAACTATCAGCTCTCCATGAATGATTTCTCTATTCATGCTTTAGTCCTTACTTTTTTTAAAAAAGATTTTATTTATTTACTTATTTGAGAGAGCGAGAGCGAGCAGGGGGAAGGACAGAGGAAGAGGGAGAGAATCTCAAATAGGCTCCACTCTCAGCTTGGAGCCTGATATGGGGCTTGATCTCAACCACCTCAAGATGAGCCAAAACCAAGAGTCAGATGTTCAACTAACTAAGCCACTCAGGTGCCCCTAGTCCTTACTTTTTATTTGAAGCTTCTGATCTGTATTTCTTACCACTTAGGTGTTCTGGAGGTATTTTGAAATCAGCTTGACTAAACTCAGTGTCAGCTCTCCTAAACTACCTGCTTTACCCTTCACTACATAGCCTAGCAGTATAACCTTACCCTAGTCTGGTCTTTGGTTACCAAATTCCATTGGTTTATCCCAAATATTACTAATAATGATTCTTCTGGAAAGGTCCCTGTCCCAGCTCAGTTCCTCATTACCTGTTGATTGGACTTAATTCAGTAATTTCTTGAATGTCTCTATGCCTTCAGTACCTCCACAGCTCCCCATCTCCACAAAAATAGGCCCATTTATACTATTTTCCTGTTTAATTTTTTCCCACTGTGTACTTAATAAATACCAGATTTATCAGACTAACATCTTGGGATCTTCTCATATTGGCCAAACCCTCTTTACTTTTTTTTTTTTATTTTTATTTTTATTTTTATTTATTTTTTTTAATTTTTATTTATTTATGATAGTCACAGAGAGAGAGAGAGAGGCAGAGACACAGACAGAGGGAGAAGCAGGCTCCATGCACCGGGAGCCCGATGTGGGATTCGATCCCGGGTCTCCGGGATTGCGCCCTGGGCCAAAGGCAGGCGCCAAACCGCTGTGCCACCCAGGGATCCCTTATTTTTATTTTTTAAAAATATTTTATTTATTTATTCATGAGAAACACACACACACACACACACACACACACACACACACACACAGAGGCAGAGACACAGGAAGAGGGAGAAGCAGGCTCCATGCAGGGAGCCTGACGTGAGACTAGATCCTGGGTCTCCAGGATCAGGCCCTGGGCCAAAGGCAGTGCTAAACTGCTGAGCCACTGGGCTGCCCCTTCTTTCCTTTTAAAAAAAATTATTTAAATTCAGTGTAGTTAACATATACTGTATTATTAGTTTCAGGGGTAGAATTTAGCTATTCATCAGTTGCATGTAACACCCAGTGTTCATTATATCACATGCCCTCCTTAATGCCTAACACCCAGTAACCATGTCCAGCAACCCTATTTGTTTCTTGGAGCTCAGCGTCTCTTATGGTTTGCCTCCCTCTCTGTTTTTATCTTATTTTATTTTTCCTTACCTTCCCCTATGTTCATCTGCTTTGTTTCTTAAATTCCACATATGAGTGAAATCATATGGTATTTGTCTTTCTCTGACTGGCTTTTTTTGCTTAACATAATACACTCTAGTTCCATCCTCATTGTTGCAAAAGACAAGATTTCATTCTTTATGATGGCTGAATAGTATTACATATATATATATATGTAATATATACACACACACACATATATATCACATCTTCTTTAGAAATTCATCTATTGATAGATAACTTGGCTCTTTCCATATTTTGGCTATTGTGGACATTGCTGCTATAAACATTGGAGTGCATTTGCCCCTTTGAATCACTATATTTCTATCCTTTGGATAAACACCTAGTGGTGTAGTTGCTGGGTCATAAAGTAGCTCTATTTTTAAATTTTTGAGGAAACTTCATACTGTTTTCTAGAGTGGCTGCACCAGTTTGCATTCCTACCAGGAATGTAAGAGAGTTCCCCTTTCTCTGCATCTTTGCCAATACTTATTTCCTAACTTGTTAATTTTAACCATTCTGACTGTTGTGAGGTGGTATTTCATTGTGGTTTTGATTTGATGCCCAGTAACGTTGAGCACTTTTTTATGTCTGTTGGTCATTTGTATGTCTGCTTTGGAGAAATGTCTGTTCATGTCTTCTGCCCATTTCTTGGCTGGATTATTTGTTTATTGGGTATTGAGTTTGAGAAGTTCTTTATAGATTTGGGGTACTAGCCCTTTATCTGATAAGACATTTGTGAATATCTTTTCCCATTCCGTAGGTTGCCTTTTTAGTATTATTGACTGTTTCCTTTGCTATACAAAAGCTTTTTATCTTGATGAAGTCCCAATAGTTCATTTTTGCTTTTGTTTCCTTTGTCTCTGGAGACAGGTCTAGCAAGAAGTCACTGTGGCTGAGGTCAAAGAGGTTGCTGCCTGTGTTCTCCTCTAGGATTTTGATGGATTCCTGTCTCACTTCATACGTTTTGAGTTTATCTTTTTGTATGGTGTAAGAAAGTTATCCAGTTTCATTCTTCTACATAATGCTGTCCAATTTTCGCAACACCATTGGTGAAGAAACTGTCTTTTTTCCATTGGATATTCTTTCCTGCTTTTTCCTGCTTGGTCAAAGATGAGTTGACCATAGAGTTGAGGGTCCATTTGTGGGTTCTCTATTCTGTTCTACTGATCTATGCGTCTGTGTTTTTGTGCCACTACCATGCTGTCTTGATGACTGCAGGTTTGTAATACAGCTTGAAGTTTAGAATTGTGATGCCTCTAGCTTTGATTTTCTTTTTCAACATTACTTTGGCTATTCAGGGTCTTTTCTGGTTACATACAAATTTTAGGATTGTTTGTTCCAGCTCTGTGAAAAATGCTGATGGTATTTTGATAGAGATTTCATTGAATGTGTAGATTGCTCTGGGTAGCATAGGCACTTTATTTTTTTTTAAAGATTTCATTAATTTATTCATTCATGAGAGACAGAGTGAGAGAGAGAGACATAGAGACAGAGACACAGACGCAGACAGAGGAGAAGCAGGCTCCATGCAGGGAGCCCAACGTGGGACTCGATCCCGGGTCTCCAGGATCACACCCTGGGCTGAAGGCGGCGCTAAACCGCTAAGCCACCCAGGCTGCCCAGCATAGGCACTTCAACAATATTTGTTCTTTCAGTCAATGAACATGGAATGTCTTTCCCTTTCTTTATGTCTTCTTCAATTTCTTTCATAAGTATTCTGTAGTTTTCAGAGTATAGATCCTTTACCTCTTTGGTTAGGTTTATTCCTAGGTATCTTAGGGGTTTTGGTGCAATTGTAAATGGGATCAATTTCTTGATTTCTTTTTCTTCTGCCTCATTGTTTGTATATAGAAACCCAACAGGCTCCTGTGCATTGATTTTTATATCCTGCAACTTTGCTGAATTCCTGTATCAGTTCTAGCAATTTCTTGGTGGAGTCTTTTGGGTTTTCTACATGGATTATCATGTTGTCTGTGAAGAGTGAAAGTTTGACTTCTTTGCTGATTTAAATGTCTTTTATTTCTTTTTGTTGTCTGATTGCTGAGACTAGAAATTTGGTACTATGTTGAAGAATCCAAACCCACTTTTCTAAGTTCATTATTAAAAACAATACTTGGTAATTATTAGTATAGTAAGGAATTCTTGATTTTTTTAGATTTGTCTTATAACCATACAACATATGAAATTTCCCCTTTAACTAGATGATATAGTGGATTACAGTGAAGATACTGTGATCTTAAGCCATCCTTGTGTTCCTAACATAGGTTGTGTTATTTTTTTGATGACTTGATGGATTTCAGTTTCTAATAATTTATTTAAAGCTGTGTATCTGTATTTATAAATGAATTAGTGCATTGCTTTCATCTTTTAATGTTTTAACAGACTTAAATAATGTGATTATGATTTCATCAAAATAATGATACTGAACTTGTATACATGTGTATTATTATGTACCAGCCATTGTTCTAGGCTTTTTTTCTTAATTTTTAAAAATTTTTATTTATTACTTATTTGTCTGAAAGAGAGAGAGGAGAGAGAGAATCTTAAGCAGGCTCCATGCCCAGTGCATAGCTACTGCAGGACTTGATCTCATGACCTGAGCCGAAATCAAGAGTTGGATACTTAACCAGCTGAGCCACCCAGGCTTTCCTCTAGGCTTTTCATATGTATACATTTGTTCAATCTTCACAGCATCTTCTGAAAATCCATTTTGTAAAGTTTGTGCTGCTTATGGTTCAGTGGACACTTTCATGACAAAGACACAGGTCTGAGTTCAGGCTTGGGAAATTTTCTTCTGCAATGTGTGCTTATTGCCTCCATTCATTTCTCTCTGCTCTCCCCCCTGAAACTAGTTGGATTCCAGAATCCTAGATCTTCCACTTATTGATTATGTGGGTCACTTAACCTCATGGTACCTCAGTTTGCTCATGCACATAAAACAGGGCTGGTAATGAACACTTGCCTGTGGGGTGGTTGTGAAGATTTTAACACTTTGTCTGGTTTGGTTTCCTGGAAAATATTCACTAAATGTCAGCTATTATCATTAGTGGTATTAGTACTAGCCTTATATTTGTACTTGTGATCCTTCTCCTTCCTATACATGGGAGTACAGGTTATAGAAGCTTAACCCTGAAGATGTGTGGCAAGAGGAATTGGCTGGTAGCTGCTGTGGAGGTTCTGTGTTCCTCCTGGTTGAGGGGTTTACTGGCTACTTGAGCTTCTTCCTGCATCTCCAGCCCAGAAATACACAGAGAGTATATATTCACATACAGGGAGTCATGCTGTCCCACCTAATCCCCATCAATTTCTGGGGCTCCAAACTATACAAACAAATCTGTTCTCCCAGGCCCATGCAGTTGTTTCCTTAAATGACTATCCTATAAATCACATAACCTACTTCAAATACCAGGTAACTATAAATAAAAGATTCCCCCAAACCATAGACTCTTACTTATAATGAACATCAATCTCTTGAGCTCAGGTTCAGTAAAAAAAATTTTTTTAATTTTTTTTAAAAATTTATTTATGATAGTCATACAGAGAGAGAGAGAGGCAGAGACACAGGCAGGGGGAGAAGCAGGCTCCATGCACCGGGAGCCTGACGTGGGATTTGAATCTGGTCTCCAGGATCGCGCCCTGGGCCAAAGGCAGGCGCCAAACCGCTGCGCCACCCAGGGATCCCTCAGTAAAAAAATTTTTAAAGATCCATAGTTATAGATTCATGTTAGCCTTTGCTATGGTTTTAAATTTTGTTTAATTTTTTATTTATTTATGATAGTCACAGAGAGAAAGAGAGGCAGAGACATAGGCAGAGGGAGAAGCAGGCTCCATGCACCGGGAGCCCGATGTGGGATTCGATCCCGGGTCCCCAGGATCGTGCCCTGGGCCAAAGGCAGGCGCTAAACCGCTGCGCCACCCAGGGATCCCCTATCGTTTTAATAACAATTGTCCAAACACCAGTAATTGGGAGCATACACCCTTCCCAGTGCAAAGAGACCAGTCTCTGTTGTTTCAGAATCCATTCTCCCTGGTGGGGTTTTCTGCACCAAGTCTAAAGATAACCACCTTTTTCTCTTTTAAATATTCCTGACTTGAAGAGCTAGTAGGTAGCGCAGCTGCTGGTAACCAGAACACATAGAACCATTTCTCCATTCTGGCCGTCGTCATTCATTCATTCACTGACATCAGTGACAACACAAACCATGTGCCCAATATGTTAGGCCTGGGGCAGGATGGGGCAGGGGCACAAGATAGCTGAGCCCAGAGCTCTTGGTTCACCTATAATTCCTGACCACTTTCCCTCCAGCCTTCTCTCTCCCACCTGTTCCCTTTGGGGCTACATTCACCTCCTTTGAGTTCCTCCAAGCACCTCGTTCCTTTCTCCTAAGACCAATGCATGGAGCATTACTCTTTGTTCAGGAAGCTCTTTCCTTTCTCCTTCTCCTCCAGGCCTCTTCCTCAGGAAAGCATTCCTGAGACTCCAGGACCTTGCACTCCCCTCCCTTGGCACCTGCACTTCTTCCCAGCACCTAACTAAGGTGGAATTTGAGTCATGTGAGTAACTATGGCTTACTGTCTGTTCCCCTCCTAGAACCTAAGTTCCATGTGAGCCCAGGCCAATCTGGTGTTTCTGCCACTGTATCCCCTGTGCTTAGCACAGAGCATCCTATTGGTGCTCAGTAACTACTTGGCAGGGAAGGAACGAAGTCGTGTTCTCTACCTCGTGGTGTTTACCATCCTGGGGCGTGGTGATCACTAGTTGAGTGGTCGTGGATACTCTCCCTCTCTCTGAGCCTCGGTTTTCCCTTCTGTGAAAGGGAGAAAACAATAATACTCGGCACAGAGTTGTGAGAATCTGATGAAATGATACATGGAAAGCTCTTAGAAAGTGGTTCATGCATAGTAAGTGCAGTGCCCAATAAGTCAGCAGTGATGAGGACAGTGATGACAATGCACAGTGTTCTGTGGCAATTCTGAATTGGTGTTTAACTAGGCCTGGAAGGATTCACTAATAAGTACATGGTGCTGGAGAGGCAGCCCTGGGCTGGGGGGCCGGGGGAAGGCTGCTCTGAGGACGGTCTCAGCTTGGGCTGAGACCATGGTGGCAAGAGGGATGGAGCTAGGGACCCATCTTCTGAGCAGAGAGAGCAAAAGCTGTGGTGACCGTGGGAGGAACCTGGCTTAGTTTGCTCACAGACTCATGAGGAGGCCCTTGTGGCTGGAGCAGAGCAGGTCAGCAGGATGGTGGTAGGAGAGGAGGTCAGATCATGCAGAGCCCTTTAAATCTTGGCAGGGAATTTGGATCTTATTTGGAGGTGGTGGAGAGTTTCAAGAAGGGGCATGATTTGATCTGAGTTTAAAAGTGTCTCTCTGTGGAAAATAGTATGGAGGGTCCTCAAAAAACTGACAGGAGAATTGTCATATGATCCAGCCTATAGTATGGGTATTTATTTATCTGAAGAAAATAAAACCATGGTCTTAAAAAGTTATCTGCACTCCCATGTTCACTGCAACATTATTTGCAATAGCCAAGGCATGGCAACAACCTAAGTGTCCAACAACAGTCGAATGGATAACATGATGTATGCGTGTGTGTGTGTACACACATACACACAAAGGAATACTATTTGGCTATAAAAAAGAAGAAATCCTTGCTAAGAGAGTAGATTGTAAACGTTCTCACCACAAGACAAAAAATTATAGCCATGTGTGGTGATAGATGTTAACTAAACTTATCATGGTAATTGTTTGGTGTGTGTGTGTGTGTGTGTGTGTGTGTGTGTGTCGGATCATTATGTTGTATACCTAAAACGAATACAATGTTATGTGTGAATTATATCTCAGCTGAATAAATGAGTCACTGCTGGATGGCGAATGAGCTGTAGGGATAAGATTGGAGATGTGGACAGATATGCCAGGCAGAGAAGGACATTTCATAGGGAAGAAAGGCTTTAGCCAAAGGGCCTGAGTCAGGAATGAGTTGTCTAGGGGAACAGAGAGATTTCAGGGTGGCAGGAACCTAGTGTGCTTGGAGGAATATGCATTTGCAAATGTGACTTGCTTCCAGACTTCCAAGTCCTGAAGGACATTCCAAAGTTTTTGGACTTTATCATGGAGAAAAGATTCTGGAAGGTTATTTAAGAAGGAGATTGATAGAAAGTATCAATTGATTGAGGTCCAATCAGAACAACATAAACTTTTCTAGATATTTTGAACAAAAGTCATTTAATACAGGGAAGAGCTGAGGAACCAACCAAGGGCCGGGATAGCAGCTTGCAGGTTACCAACCACAGGAAGCCAGCACCTCTCTTTGGACTGGGAGTACATGGGGAGGAGGTGGTGTTACCAGAATCCAGAACCTGGGGCTGTGCAATAGGACGTAGCTCCATGGTGGGGGGTGTCCAGCCACACTCAAGCCATGGGAGAGATGCAGAAGCTGCCAGTCAGTGCCTGAGACTGATTTCTCTCTTTCGCAGCCCAGATATCCCACCAGGGCCTCCCATTGGCCAGATCTGACCAGAAGTCAGTTGGCAAGGAAGCCTGAGAAGCACAATGGGGAGGAGGGCAAGAAGAGATCTTTGGCCAACAGGACATGGCTGCCCACAGGACCAGCTCTGTTTTCTAGGGAGATGGCAATTGCAGCTGTGTTGAGGAAGGGCTGGCTAACGTGAGGGAGGCCAATTAGGAAATTGCCACAGGACTCTAAGGGATCGGAGACAAGAATCTGAATTGGGCAGAGGCAGTGCAAATGGGGAAGGGGGGGTTCAAAGGATGTGAGCACTTGAATATAGGGGCTGAGAGGGAGCAGGAAGGAGGGCATGGTTGAGGTTTCTTGTTTGAGCAGATGTGCAGAATCCAGGCAGGCAGCAGGAGGAGTGACCATTAAGAACCCCACTGCAACATCTTGAATTTGAGGTTCCTGCAGGAGTCCTTGCATTCCCCTGCTGGAGCTTTGGTTTCATTCTGTTTGATGATAATGAGTAATAATGGCATTTACTGATGCTTCCTACATGTCAGGCATGGCTCTAAGCACCTCATGTGTAATAACTCATTTGATCCTTACAATGCCCTTATGAGGTGGATGTTACTACCCTCATTCTACTGAGGAGGAAACTGAGGCACAGAAAGATAATACTGGATGGAGCTCAGCTAGCTTGTAGGGACTATAACGTCAATCCAGGCAGCCTTGCTCCTGTCCACGGCAACCTCCCTGTACTATTGCAAGGATTGAGGTAATGTAACCTGGGGTCTGACATAAAGGAATCGCATTCTTAAATTTTGTCAGAAATATGGTAGCTTTTGTGGGAAACTTTGACCCATACTACTTTGAGAAGAATGAGAGATATAGGGGTGCCTGGGTGGCTCAGTCCATTAAGCGTTTGATTCTTGATCTCAGCTCAGGTTTTTTTTTTTTTAATTTAAAAAAATTTTTTTAAATTTATTTATTTTTTTTAGCTCAAGTTTTAATCTCAGGGTTGTGAGTTCGAGCCCCACTTTGGCCTTTAATAAAAGAAGGAGAAGGAGAGCAAGAAGGAGAAGAATGAGAGCTATCAATGATATCACTGAGAGAGGGAGGAGGAAGTATGGGAGCTGAAATAACAAAATTTGAGTCAATAGACTTGAATTCAATTCTGGTCTCTTAACTTTGACATCTCAGTGGTCAGAAACAAAGAAATTTTAATTCTCTGAGTGTTGGCTTATTTGTTTGTAAAATGGGCATAATAATGCCTCCCCTGGGTATTGGGAGAATGAAGTGAGGCTCAGGATGCGCAGTGCTTACCTCAGTGAATGGCACATAGTTAGGTGCTCAGTAGCTGTTAGGACTCCTTTCCTGGGGACCTTCTGGGTCTGACCCTCTAATCCTTGGTCCTTGGCTCTAATCCTGGTGCACTGGGGATTTGTCATTTTGCGAGCACCTTCTCCTCTCAGCCTTGGCTCCTCCTCCTCAAGAGTGTAGGAACAGACCTCCGAGACTCCAGCTCTGAAGGCCAGACAGCACACAATGTCTAGGCCCCGAGTGTTCCATGCTGTCAAATGGGACCGTGACCACAACCTCCCAAACAGGCTGAGCGCTGGGGGCTACATTGAGAATGTGTCATCTTTGAGCACAGCAGTTTGTCCTCAGAAGGCACGGGTTTGCCATCAAGAGGACATTCTGAGTCTACCCAAGGCAAAGGAAGAAGGCTTGGGGGCAGGATCAACACTGGCATAATGTCTCTAAGAGTTGGAAGCATCTTAGAGATGACATTCTATTCATAAAATGTCATTTGTTACTCTAAATTTGGGCATGGGTAAATGAATCAAATTGTTCTTCATTTATTTGTTCACCAGGAAATTACTGAGTACCTACTATGTGCTGTGTGTGCATGGTGGAAAGTGCTGGAAATACAGCAGTGAACAGAAGTCCTCTGGGAGCTCACCTTCTAGCAAGGGTGAGTGAACAAGTCAACCAATAAGCAAGCATACCAATGACATGAGGCAGCTTACCTCAATGATAAACATTACATGGAAAAGAAGAGACGGAGGCGCCAGTGTGTTGGAGAGAGTGGTCAGGGAGTGCTCCCTGGGAAGCTAGCATCTGAGATGAGTCCCGCAGGTAGATCTCACCTTTATTCCAGGTACACGGATGGCTATTGGAATTCTTCAAGCATTGGAAGGGACAGTCTGGGTTGAGACTTCATTTACATTTCAAGAGTGCTCAGAATCCTTTGGAAGCAATTTTCTCTGCTGACTTTGGAGAATTAATTAGTTAATGCCTGCGTGACACTCGAAAATCTTGGAGGAATGGAAACATATGATTATTATTTCCCCATTGAGGGTTTCTAAATGGAGGTCTGAGTACCTGGGATTCTTGCCCAAAGGAGGCTGAAAGAGAAGTGCCCCGCAGTCCCCTGCTAAGGAAACATTTCATTCTCCTGCCCTGCTGGGAAATCTGACTTCCATTTTTATAAGGCCAAAGAGGGACTTGGAAACAGGGCCAGTTCTGACACTGTAATTAATTTCAAAGAACGTCTTTTACCTTCACTGCCTATAAAAAGATTAAAAAATAACTTTTGTTTAGGTACTACCTTCCTCTAGAGAGCCCGCTCCACTCCACAGCAAGGAGTTTGATCCTGTCGCCTTGCTGTGAAGTAGGCAGGAAATCTACTACGTTTTCATTTTTGTTTTTTAAACATGCAAGAAATTACACCAGAATTTCCCCAGCAACCTTGGGGAATCCAGCTGTCAGAAACCGTACCTTTCACTCTCTCCCAGAACCTTACCCTTGACTCTGCTTCCTTTTGAGAATTTGGATTTTTGCTGATAATTTTCATCCAGTTAATCTCTCCCTCTGCTTTTTCCTAAGAATAGCTAATGGGATTGTGCCCTTGCCCCAAGGCAGGTGCTCGGTATGCATCATCTCATTTAACTGAAAATTTACGGAGGGTAGGGACTGTTGATATCACGGATGTCACAGATGAGGATACTGAGGCTCACAGGAGGCCAAGTAACTTCCTAAGACCCCAGTGCTCGTAAGCAGCAGGGTCGAGACTCGGACCCAGGCAATTTGACACCATAGTGCACACACTGAAAAAGTCCCATCTACTGCTTCTTTTGAATTAAAGCCCTGAGTATAACTTAGATGCCTTTGAGATTCTTCATGCAGTACCACATTCAGGACACCGAAGGCATACCCTATATTTATTTATTTTTGGGGGTGACAGTACCGTTTTCTTTTCTTTCTCCGTTTTTTTTTTTGCGTGTGAAGCAGTGTGGGTGGGAGGTGGGCGGGTGCAGAGTGGAGAGAAATGCCTTTTATGGATCGTCTGCTAAACCTTGTGAAGCCGTAGCCGAGTCTCGGTGCCAGACAACTGCGCCTGCTGACTTAATGACTCTGAAGGATGACAAGGCTTAAAAAATCGACTGTCACTGCAGAGCTTGGAACAGATTGAAATAGAGCGCTTGAGTCATCTGTTAAAGATGCCACTCTGGGCCCGTGTCATGCAATGCCCAGTTAGCGTCAGGAGCGCACTAAAAACTAAATGTAACTTTGCTTCAGTTCTGATGCCTAAGGGCCCTTGTCCATGTCCTGTGTGAGGGGACTGCGGGACAGACCCTGCTGCTTGGCAAACATCCCATTGCTGATGGCCACTGATCATGGGAGGGTGCCGCTGAGTTATAGGAAAGGCGTCTGGTTCAGTGATGAGTAAATAATGAGGTTCTCAACAGAGCTCCCAGCAAGGGTCACAGGATAGTTCCTGTATTGCCTGCAATGTCCCTGTCCATTCTGCTTCAATGACCCTATACACCTTGGTGTGCCCCGCAGCCAGGTGCCCTCATGTGTGTTCCCAGTACACCTGCACCCACAGCCCCACCCATCCTGTCTCCAACCCACATTTCACACCAAACCTTGTCCGGAACTCATTCTCGCCTCTACTCTTATGGAAATTATTCAGAGCATGGGGTTTAAAATCAGAGGAACCATAAGTAGAAGGTCCCCACCATTTCAATCATGTATATGACAAACCCACATAAACAGGGATGTCTGACCACAACCAGTCAGGGTGTCAGTGGGAGCCAGCATAACTCAGAGAAGTACTTCAAGTATTACTATGTAAAGGGTGCAAAGTGTGTCTTATTTAGCAAAGAGATGGGTGTACAGATATGATGGCAGGGAAAGCTGGAGGGTAGAGATACTGATATTGGTGATGGAGCAGACCAACTGGCTTAGAAGCCTGGCTCCACTACCAGATGTGTGACCTGGGACAAGTTACTTAACCCCTCTGTGCTTTAGTTTTGCCAGCTTGAAAATGAAGATTAATAATAGCATCCAACTTTGGGGTTGTCATGGAGATTAGATCATCAGGAGTACAAGTGTCTGGCACTGTGTTAGTGCTCAATGAATTTTAGCTGAAAAAACAAGGCCAATAAAAAGGGATCCAGGATCTAATTTTTGATTTGGGAAGATGGAGAGAATTGAAATGAGCAAAGGATCATCTTCTAGCAGGATGATGACTAAGTAGAAAATCCTGTGAGGTCCTGTGGCCTGGGGTAATGGTAACTACATCTTACAGAAGTGTCATGAAGTATCATGACCGCCCCGATGAGTAGCATTGATAGAAGGAAAATCTGCAATACTGGAAGAGGGAAGTGTATTAGCATAAGTGATATGTATGTGGGCAGCCTGGGTGGCTCAGCGGTTTAGCCCTGCCTTCAGCCCAGGGCCTGATCCTGGTGTCCCGGGATTGAGTCCCGCATCAGGCTCCCTGCATGGAGCCTGCTTCTCCCTCTGCCTGTGTCTCTGCTTCTCTCTCTCTCTCTCTCTCTCTCTCTCTGTGTCTCTCATGAATAAATAAAATCTTAAAAAAAATAAATGATAGTATGTAAAAAGTATTTAGTGTATTTAGGTGTGGTATAAATATAAATACATTTGGTCTTTGTCTCTAGCACAGAGTTCCTGAAACCCTTGGAATTCTCTGAGTGATAGGAGTACCCTTTCTTACTCAAAAATGAGTCCTTAGGGTGCCTGGGTGGCTCAGGTGGTTCGCCTCCGACTCTTAATTTCGGCTCAGGTCATGATCCCAGGGTTTGAGATCGGGCCTGAGTTGGGCTCCAAGCTCAGCAGGTAGTTTTCTTTCTCTCTCTCTCTCTTAAAAAAAAAAATGAGCCCTTTTAACAACCTGAGTTAATGCTAACGAGGTCACTAAGGTGGAGCCCCGAGATAACCTCAGGATGGGGCCCTGCTCACCAGCAAGACTAAGTGATGAAAAGAACTCTCTCAGCCCCACCCACTTGCTCCCTAGGGTTGTGTGCGTGTGTATGTGTGTGTGTGGGAGGTGTTCTGGAGATTAAGCTCTATAAAACTCTTGAACAACAAGATTTGAAGAGTTTTAGGGTTGGGGGATGCTTGGGACCTTTTTGGACCTTGTCATATGTGCCTCCATCTAACTGTTCCTTGTATTCTTTATGATATCCTTTACAATAAATGGTGATAGTAAGCAAAATGTTTCCCTGGGTTCTGTGAGCCATTGTGGCAAATTTTTGGACCTGAGGAGGAGGTTGTGGGCATCCCTGGTTTGTGGCCAACTTGGACAGAAGTGATCGGCACGTGTCTGGGGCAGTCTTGTGGGACTCAGGATCTGCGCTAACTCTGGGAAGTTAATGTCAGAGTTGAATTAAATCATAGGATACCTCTTTGGTGCCCACAGAGAACTGGAGAATTGGTTGGAGCAGAAAACCCACCCATTTTGCATCAGGAGTTCTGTTGATTGGGGAAATCCTTTTTCTTTTGACAGTTTTCGTAAAGGTCTGATGACTTGGTTATGTCAGCTGACGAATGTTCTGTTTTATGGGTAGAAATGGAGTGTATACTAAGCGAATGGGTCTGAGAGGACAAGTCTCGATTGGAAAGGTAGTTGAGAATTCCAGAAAGAAACATTCCAGAAGGAAATCTGGAGTGTTTCTCTGTTATAAAATAGGGTCCAAGAACACAGCTGGGATTCAACATGTGGAACAGAGGCCCAGGTCGTGTTCATTGTGGCTACCTCTCCAGGTGGCTTGGGCCACAAGGCAATAATCAGGAAAGAGAAGGTTAATTATGGGCAGGACAGAGTGTGGACCTGCCTGCCTCCCCCTGAGTGAGGTTGGAGAGAGGCTTCTGTAGAGAACAGAGTGGGATCTCATGGGGAAGATCTAGTGTCACGAGTCTCAAAGATATTCTGAATTTGTATTTGGGAGAATGGCTGGGGCATTACACCAGATAACCATTCTTTCTCTTGCAGGTGTGATTGCAACTGGCCCGTGGAGACCAGGCCACCTGCTGTCCTGCTCTCTGTCCTGCTGGTTGTCATTACTGTAAGGTCAGAAAACACTGAGGGAAGCCCAGAGGTTTCAGCAGTCATGTCCAATGGGGGAAGTTCAGTGTCAACCCAGATCTCGTTGAGAAGTAGCTCATCCAACCCAAACTTGTGAACATTATTTCCATGTGGCAAGGGCTGACCAGAACATTTAACCCACAGACTAGGAGTGAGGAGTGAGGTTAAATGGTAGCCAGGTCCATTTAACCTGGTGGAGTCATGGAGTTGTTTGCAGACTGGAGGATAAAGCAGGCAATCGCCTTCTGTAGAGTATCTTGAAGGGTAGCTTTGCTGGTGTCAGGTGTTGAACTAACAGTCCAATAAATACACACACACACACATGCACACACACACAAATATGCAATTAGATGTTTTGATCAATATTTTTTAATGAAGTATGTTTAGCGTTTTATTGAAACTTTCTGGGGTCTTTCTGGAGGGAGGCCTCCTTATAATACCATTAATAATCCTGGTATTATTAAGCAACTGCAGGGCAATAAGAAAGAATCATTGCAGATAATAATAAAGCCTCGATTAAAAGCAAAAGTGGAGGCTACCATAAATGGCAAAGTTGAGGATGAAGAAACCATGGAGGAGAATCTAGGTTGGATCTTGACAGTAACGATGGTGAGTAAGGTCATACTGAGTGCAGGCACTGTCCGAGCCTTTAGTGTGTGTTAGTCCTCATAACAACCCAGTGATGTGGGTATAATGTTGTCCTCATGGTATCAGTGACTAAACTGAGGCACAAAGGGTGATAAGTGATAGAGTCAGAATTGAAAATAAGTCTGGGCATGGAGCATGATGCCGTAGTCCTCATGCTGTCCTTCTCGGAGGCTAAAATCAGAACTGTGGTTGTAAATCATTCATACTTTGTTGTTTCTAGTTATTCCTCCATTTGAAGTGAAATGTATATGGTTCCTATTCCTTGGTGGGGGCTGTATAATTCTAAATAAATCTTTCTGTGGTCTTCATAAAGTCCTGAGTTGAGAATTCCCTCCAGGCATCGTAAATGGTGAAAATGTTGGCAGGGTGGACCCTATCCTCCTACTGTGGTGAGAACTCTGTTGCCCAGGCCGTCTGTCTAAACAACTGACAGGTCTGCTGAGATGTCCCAGGTACAGCAGATTGATGTGTCTGAAGCTGGACTGACACTTTGTGTCTGAGTTTTTCTTTCATCCTTCTGTGAACCTGGGATCCTTGATTGCTTCCATCTCTTTTGGTCTCCAACCTCATGTCCAGTTGGCCATCAAGTTATCAGGTGCAGCTTCTTAAATAATCCCCAAACATGGCCCCGGCTCCAACCCTACTGCCACCACAGACTATTTCATGACAGTTTCCACAGCCATGTTCCAACTGGTAACCCTGCTTGAGTTTCATCATCTTGTGAAAACACAAGATATCTTCTTAATTATTATTATTATCTTAAAGATTTATTTATTTTAGAGAGAGAGAGAGTGAGAGGGCGCAAGAATGGGAGGAAGAGCAGAGGGAGAGGGAGACTCCAAGCAGACTCCCTGCTGAGTGCAGAGCCCAAGGTGGGGTTCGAACTCAGAACCCTGAGATCATGTCCTGAACTGAAACCAAGAGTTGGGCGCTTAACCAGCTGAGCCACCCAAGTGTCCTAATTATTTTTTTTTAAATTTTTATTTATTTATGATAGTCACACAGAGAGAGAGAGAGAAGCAGAGACATAGGCAGAGGGAGAAGCAGGCTCCATGCACCGGGAGCCCGACGTGGGATTCGATCCCGGGTCTCCAGGATCGCGCCCTGGGCCAAAGGCAGGCGCCAAACCGCTGCGCCACCCAGGGATCCCCCTAATTATTTTTTTATTTTTCTTTTTTCCTCTATAAACTGTTTTGATTTCCCTTATGTTTTGTGAAGACTTGGAAAGGCGTACACCTTGGTTTTAAATCTATTGGTAGCTACCTTCAAGATTTGAAAAGATGTCCTTTAATTAAACTATCAGAGTCAATTCTAGAAGTGCAGTCTTGGAAGGAATGCTCCTTTTTCTGTGAAGGAAGAGAAATTTCATCTTTGATCTTTTCCTGCCCCAGACGTCATGAATTTAACCCCATCAATTGTCTCAATTATAAAAAGAAAACTTTGGTGGGGCGGGTAACCAGCAACTTGTATCCATAGTAAGATCACATTCCAGAGCTACCATTTCCATTGCACTGGCTGCCAGGGGCACTGCGTGTGTCTTTGCTGGCCACTGCTGCCCCATTCTTGAGTATTTACCTCTGGTTGCTATTGCATTTTTTCCCAGCATGAGTCTTTAAGTATTTTATTCAGGTTGAGTCTTTGCATGTTTGAGAAAATCTTGGGGCGCCTGGGTGGCTCAGTCGGTTAAGTGTCTGCCTTTGACTCAGGTCATGATCTCAGGGTCCTGGGATGGAACCTCATGTTGAGCTCTCTGCTCAGCAGGGAGTCTGCTTCTCCCTCTCCCTGATCCTTCTCTCTCTCTCTCTCTCTCTCTCTCAAGCAAATAAATGAAATCTTAAAAAAAAAAAAAGAGAGAGAGAGAGAGAGAATCTTTTTGATGCTTTCTGGTGACTTCTCCTCACATTATATCTTGACGTGGTATAAGGATCCTTTAGGTCACGACTTTCGTGCTTTGTAACCAATGCCCTGATATTTTCTGGCATTTAGTGCTCTGGAGTGCATGTCCAAAGCCAACACGATGCTTTGCCTAGGTAGTTATAGGAATTTTAAAATTTTGCCCCAATATTTCTCTGTGTGGATCGTATTTGCGTAAAGTCCAGTCTCCACTTTTAAACTCTTATATTTGTTTAGAGCTCAAATTTTTCTACCATTAGTCTGTAGTGTGTCCACTCCTCTGAGATTTCTACTACCTTTGGTTCACTTTCTCTCGTGGTTTTTATCACGTTCCCATTTCCTCCGAGTTTTGTGGAAGTGCATTTTCTCAAGTTTTTCTTCCACTGCCGACTTCACCCTCTGAGTGGCCTTGTCTCCCACAAGCTGCCTCCAAAGTGGCCTAACTTGATTATTTTGATTGTTTTTCATCTTTAGATAAAACTTCCTAATCCAAAATTAACTTCTTGTGGAGACCACCTGTCCCCATTTTATAGACTTCTCGGATCCTGTGGAAATCACAGATCAGATATTTTAACAGTGTTTCTCCCTTCCCTTTCTCTTATTTTCTTTCTGCCTTTCCTTCTTCTTCCTCTTCTTTTTTATTTGGCAGTAAATTAATTTCCCCTGACCCTACAGAGAAGTTCCCTTCCTTTAACTGTACACTATTTTTTGTATGCCTCATGCAGCTTCTCATATTTGCCCTGATTTATAGAAGAGGGATCCCCAGGTCTACCCTGAAAGGCAAAAGAGAAGAAAACCCCAAAGATTACCAAGCAATGAGCAATTTTAGGGATCCGGAAGTTTGTGTGAGGGTAGGTCAGGGATACTGGAAGGAGCAGAGTCTTTGAGCACCCTGGCACGGGGCTTTGTCACAGACACCAGGAGCGAAATCCAAATCTCTCTATGGCACACTAGGATCCAGGTGTACAATGTGTATAGCACAGTCTTTAAGGGAAGACAGAGGCTTTCCCACCAACATAGAAAGATCTCACTAAACATGAATCTGTAAGTGCAAGGCTTTACTCTATCAATCACTAGTTGACTGTTGGCTTTGCTTAGGAGTTCTGAGTTCAGGTTTTTATTTTTTTTTCTTGCTGTTTCTTTTTTTTTTTTTTGTATATTTTTTTATTGGAGTTCGATTTGCCACCATATAGCATAACACCCAGTGCTCATCCAATCAAGTGACCCCTCAGTGCCCATCACCCAGTCACCCCAACCCCCCACCCACCTCCCTTTCCACCACCCCTTGTTTGTGTCCCAGAGTTAGGAGTCTCTCATGTACCGTCACCCTCTCTGATATTTCCCACACATTTTCTCTCCTTTCCCCTTAATTCCCTTTCACTATTTTTTATATTCAAAAGAATGAGACCGTCTAATGTTTGTCCTTCTCCGATTGACTTACTTCACTCAGCATAATACCCTCCAGTTCCATCCACGTCGAAGGAAATAGTGGGTATTTGTTGTTTCTAATGGCTGAGTAATATTCCATTGTATACATAAACCACATCTCCTTTATCCACTCATCTGTCGATGGACACCGAGGCTCCTTCCAGTTAGGCTATTGTGGACATTGCTGCTAGAAACATCGGGGTGCAGGTGTCCCGGCGTTTCACTGCATCTGTATTTGGGGTAAATCCCCAGCAGTGCAATTGCTGGGTCGTAGGGCAGGTCTATTTTTAACTCTTTGAGGAATCTCCACACAGTTTTCCAGAGTGGCTGCACCAGTTCACATTCCCACCGACACTGCAACAGGGTTCCCCTTTCTCCGCATCCTCTCCAACATTTGTTGTTTCCTGTATTATTAATTTTCCCCATTCTCACTGGTGTGAGGGGGTATCTCATTGTGGTTTTGATTTGTATTTCCCTGATGGCAAGTGATGCAGAGCATTTTCTCATGTGCGTGTTGGCCATGTCTATGTCTTCCTCTGTGAGATTTCTGTTCATGTATTTTGCCCATTTCATGATTGGATTGTTTCTTTCTTTGCTGTTGAGTTTAAGAAGTTCTTTATAGATCTTGGAAACTAGTCCTTTATCTGATAGGTCATTTGCAAATATCTTCTCCCATTCTGTAGGTTGTCTTTTAGTTATGCTGACTGTTTCTTTGGCTGTGCAGAAGCTTTTTATCTTGATTAAATCCCAATAGTTCATTTTTGCTTTTGTTTCTCTTGCCTTCATGAATGTATCTTGCAAGAAGTTGCTGTGACCAAGTTCAAAAAGGGTGTTGCCTGTGTTCTCCTCTAGGATTTTGATGGGTTCTTGTCTCACATTTAGATCTTTCATCCATTTTGAGTTTATCTTTGTGTCTGGTGTAAGAGAATGGTCCAGTTTCATTCTTCTGCATGTGGCTGTCCAATTTTCCCAGCACCATTTATTGAAGAGACTGTCCTTTTTCCAGTAGATAGTCTTCCCCGCTTTGTCAAATATTAGTTGACCATAGAGTTGAGGGCCCATTTCTGGTTCTCTCCCATTTCTGGGCCATTTCTGTTCCATTGTTCTATGTGTCTGTTTTTGTGCCAGTACCACACTGTCTTGATGACCACAGCTTTGTAGTACAACTTGAAATCCGGCATTGTGATGCCCGCCCCCCAGCTCTGGTTTTCTTTTTCAATATTCCCCTGGCTATTTGGGGTCTTTTCTGATTCCACACAAATCTTAAGATTATTTGTTCCAACTCTGTGAAGAAAGTCCATGGTATTTTGATAGGGATGGCATTAAATGTGTAAATTGCCCTGGGTAGCACTGACATTTTCACAATATTAATTCTGCCAATCCATGAGCAGGGAATATTTTTCCATCCCTTTGTGTCTTCCTCAATTTCTTTCAGAAGTGTTCTGTAGTTTTTAGGGGATAGATCCTTTACCTCTTTGGTTAGGTTTATTCCTAGGTATATTATGCTTTTGGGTGCATTGTAAATGGGATTGACTCCTTAATTTCTCTTTCTTCAGTCTCATTGTTAGTGTATAGAAATGCCAATGATTTCTGGGCATTGATTTTGTATCCTGCTACATTGCCAAATTGCTGTATGAGTTCTAGCAATCTTGGGGTTGAGTCTTTTGGGTTTTCTATGTACAGTATCATGTCATCTGCAAAGAGGGAGAGTTGGACTTCTTCTTTGTCAATTTGAATGCCTTTTATTTCTTTTTGTTGTCTGATTACTGAGGCTAGGACTTCTAGTACTATGTTGAATAGCAATGGTGAAAGTGACATCCTTGTCGTGCTCCTGATCTTAGGGGAAAGGCTCCCAGTGTTTCCCCATTGAGAATGATATTTGCTGTGGGCTTTTTGTAGATGGCTTTTAAGATGTTGAGGAATGTTCCCTCTATCCCTACACTCTGAAGAGTTTTGATCAGGAATGGATGCTGTATTTTGTCAAATGCTTTCTCTGCATCTACTGAGAGGATCATATGGTTCTGGGTTTTTCTCTTGTTGATATGATCTATCACATTGATTGCTTTATGAGTCTTGAGCCAGCCTTGCATCCCGGGGATAAATCCCACTTGGTCATGGTGAATAATCTGAATGTACTGTTGGGTCCTATTGGCTAGAATCTTGTTGAGAATTTTTGCATCTGTGTTCATCAGGGATATTGGCCTAAATTCTCCTTTTTGGTGGGGTCTTTGTCTGGTTTTATTTATTTATTTATTTTTATTTAAAAATTTTTTTTAAATTTTTATTTATTTATGATAGAGAGAGAGAGAGAGAGAGGCAGAGACACAGGCAGAGGGAGAAGCAGGCTCCATGCACCGGGAGCCCGACGTGGGATTCGATCCCAGGTCTCCAGGATTGCGCCCTGGGCCAAAGGCAGGCGCCAAACCGCTGCGCCACCCAGGGATCCCCTTTGTCTGGTTTTAGAATTAAGGTGATGCGGGCCTCATAGAACGAGTTTGGAAGTATTCTGACCCTTTCTTTCAGAACAGCTTTAGTAGAAAAGGTATGGTTTCTTCTTTAAACGTTTGATAGAATTCCCCTGGGAAGCCATCTGGCCCTGGACTTTTGTGTCTTGGGAGGTTTTTGATGACGCTCCCTGGTTATCGGCCTGTTCAGTTTTTCCATTTCTTCCTGTTCCACTTTTGGTAGTTTGTGGTTTTCCAGAAATGTGTCCATTTCTTCTAGATTGCCTAATTTATTGGCATATAGCTGCTCATAATATGTTTTTAAAATCATTTGTATTTCCTTGGTATTGGTTGTGATCTCTCCTTTTTCATTCGTGATTTTATTGAGTCTTTTCTCTTTTGTTTTTAAGAAGGCTGGCTAATGTTTTATCCATCTTATTAATTCTTTCAAAGAACCAACTCCTGGTTTTGTTGATCTGTTCCACAGTTCTTCTGGTCTCTATTTCATTGAGTTCTGCTCGAATCTTTATTAACTCTCTTCTTCTGCTTGGTCTAGGTTTTTTTTTTTTTTAAGATTTTATTTATTTATTCATGATAGTCACAGAGAGAGAGAGAGAGAGAGAGAGAGAGAGAGAGAGAGAGAGAGGCAGAGACACAGGCAGAGGGAGAAGCAGGCTCCATGCACGGAGCCCGACGTGGGATTTGATCCCAGGTCTCCAGGATCGCGCCCCGGGCCAAAGGCAGGCGCTAAACCGCTGCGCCACCCAGGGATCCCATTGGTCTAGGTTTTATTTGCTGTTCTTTCTCCAGTTCCTTTAGGCACAAGGTTAGCTTGTGTATTTGAGGTTTTTTTCCAATTTTTTGAGGGATGCTTGAATTGCAATGTATTTCCCTCTTAGGACTGCTTTTGCTGTATCCCAAAGATTTTTGATGGTTGTATCTTCATTCTCATTAGTTTCCATGAATCTTTTTAATTCTTCTCTAATTTCCTGGTCGACCCTTTCATCTTTTAGCAGGATGCTGTTTAACCTCCTGTGTTTGAATTTCTTCCAAATTTCTTCTTGTGATTGAGTTCAAGTTTCAAAGCATTATGGTCTGAAAATATGCAGGGGACCATCCCGATCTTTTGTTATCAGTTGAGACCTGATTTGTGACCCACTATGTGGTCTATTCTGAAGAAAGTTCCATGTGCACCTGAGAAGAATGTGTATTCAGTTGCATTTGGGTGTAAAGTTCTGTAAATATCTGTGAAATCCATCTGGTCCAGTGTATCATTTAAAGCTCTTATTTCTTTGGAGATGTTGTGCTTAGAACATATGTCCATTTGCAGAAAGTGCCATGTTGAAGTCTCCCAGTACAAGTGTATTATTATCTAAGTATGTCTTTACTTTGGTTATTAATTGATATACTTGGCAGCTCCCACATTCGGGGCATAAATATTCATGATTGTTAGGTCCTCTTGTTGAATAGATCCTTTAAGTATGATATAGTGTCCCTCTTCATCTCCTACTACAGTTTTTGGGATAAAATTTAACTTATCTGATAGGAGGATGGCTACCCCTGCTTTCTTTTGAGGACCATTTGAATGGTAAATGGTTCTCCAACCTTTCATTTTCAGGCTTAGGTGTCCTTCTGTCTAAAATGAGTCTCTTGTAGACAGCAGAAAGATGGGTCTTGCTTTTTTATCAGTCTGAAACCCTGTGTCTTTTGATGGGATTATTAAGCCTATTCATGTTTAGAGTTACTATTAACAGATATGAATTTAGTGTCATCATAATACCTATTCAGTCCCTGTTTTTCTGGATTATTTCTTTGGGCGTCCTCTTTCTTTTACAGGGTGCCCCCTCAATATGTCTTGCAGAGCTGGTTTGGTGGTCACATATTCTTTCAGTTTCTGCCTATCTTGGAAGCTCTTTATCTCTCCTTCTATTCTGAATGAGAGCCTTGCTGGATAGAGTAATCTTGGCTGCATGTTCTTCTCATTTAGGACCCTGAATATGTCCTGCCAGCCCTTTCTGGCCTGCCAGGTCTCTGGGGAGAGGTCTGCTGTTAATCTAATATTTCTCCCCATAAAAGTTAGGGATCTCTTGTCTCTTGGTGCTTTAAGGATTTTCTCTTTATCTTTGGAATTTGCAAGTTTCACTATTAAACATCGAGGTGTTGAATGGTTTTTATTGATTTTTTAGGGGGGGATCTCTCTATCTCCTGGATCTGAATGCCTATTTCCCTCTCCAAATTAGGGAAGTTCTCAGCTATGATTTGTTCAAATATGCTTTCTGGTCCTCTGTCCCTCTTGGCGCCCTCTGGAACCCCAACTAAATGTAGATTTTTCCTTCTGAGGCTGTCATTTATTTCCCTTAACCTTTCCTCATGGTCTTTTAATGTTTTTCTCTGTTTTCCTCAGCTTCCTTCCTTGCCATCAACTTGTCTAATATGTCACTCACTCTTCTACCTCATTAACACTTGTCGTTAGGACCTCCAGTTTGCATCTCATTTAATTGATTTTTAATTTCGGCCTGATAAGATCTAAATTCTGCAGTCATGAAGTCTCTTGAATCCTTTATGCTTTTTCCCAGAGCCACCAGTAGCTTTATAATTGTGCTTCTGAATTGGCTTTCTGACATCAAATTGTAATCCAAATTCTGTAACTCTGTGGCAGAGAGTACTGTTTCTGATCCTTTCTTTTGTGATGAGTTCTTCTTTCTAGTTATTTTGCTCAGTGCAGAGTGGCTAAAAACGAGTTGTAAAAAAAGAGTTCGAAGCACAAACTCTTCTCTCTGTATCATTCTAGCTGTTCTCTCTTTAAATCTCAGGTGGAATTCATAGGTTTTCAGGATGATTTGAAAGTTATCTAGGCAAGTTGGTGGGGACAGGTGACTTGGGGACCCTACTCCTTCGCCATCTTGCCCCGCCTCTGAGTTTGGGTTTTTAAATCCAGCTTCCCATCCCTGCCTCAACCAGGGAGGCTGGGTTCTAAGCTTGATCTTCTCTTAAATTATACTTTGAAAATAGGTTTAGTTACTGTTCTAGGCGCTGGAGCTATGGACATTGTCTTTGTTCTCATGGGATCTATAATCAATTGGGTAATCATCAGGTATTAATCTAATGGTCATATTAATAAACACAAGCAAAGGATAATTAAAAACTTAGTGTGTAATGGAGTGGGGAGGGAGGTTAGGGTATGCTTCCTGGAGGAGGTGGCATTTGAGCTGTGACCTGAAGGATGATTAGATACCAAGCAAGCCAAAGTGAGTGGTGGAAGAGCTTGCTAGACAGAGGGAGTGCAAAGGCTTTGGATGGAAGGAAGCCTGAGCAGTTTGAGGAATCTGAATAAAAATAAAAAATACAGGGCTAGAGGTGAGGAGGGCAGAGCAGGTGAGGGTAGGGGTGGCGAGAGGTACCAGATGAGATCAGAAGGATTGCATGGGTCAGAGCCATGGGCCCAGTCTTCATCTTTAGAGCAAGGGGAGTCCTGGAGGGATTTATCTGAAGAGTGGAGCTGGCAGGGGTGATGATGATGCCATCAGACTGGGCCTTTGGAAAAGTAGCTCTGGAAGCAGAGACTCTCCAGACTGCGGGAAGGGATGGTGGGCAAAGTCGGAAGAGGAGTAGATTAAAGAACATCCTTCAGGACCTGAATGGTGACCAGTCCCACTTCGTGTGAGCACCTGAGGGTGTGCCTGCTTTGAAGGGAAAGAGTGTTATTGTTTCTGTGGCTGTTTTCCTTGTGTGAAGACTTGCCACTTACATTGGGTGGTATGTCCAAGTGTGTGTGGGAACTGGTAGGGGAAATCAGTTACTTCTTTGGGTTTATTGATCTGTCCCTTCAAGGGTGTGGGATTCCATGGGGTGGAGTCCTTCAGGTTGGCCTTAGCCCAGGGAGCCTATCCTGCAGGCTGTTCCAGGGCCTTGGGAGGCATCTGGGAAGGGGATCAGGAGCCGGGTTTCAACTTGCTCGTGCTTGGATCCCACACCTCTGTGACTTAGGGATGGGGGTGGGGGTGGGGTTCCTCCCAGCTTCTCCCCATGACTTCGCCAACACACCACCTTGCCAAGAAGGTATCAGACCGCAAAGAGCTCCTTTCGCCTGGTCCTGTCCAGGCTACACTGAGCGGAAGTTACTGGAAACCTCTGACATGACAACGACACCCCATCTGTATCCTCTATTAGCCACTGGTAAGTGGAGGGTGGTAGAAAGCCATGCTCACAAACATCGAGAAATATGAACATAAAGCTACTTCTCTTGAATCATACCTCTAAATAGCCTTTCCAAAAAGATAAACCAGCTCCCACTGCTCAAAACAAGAAACAAGAATGCCTGTTCTTTCTCTTCACTGGGTTTTTTTTTTTTTTTTTTTAATGTCTGGTACTTTTTTTGGAGGAAACCGCTGTACCTTGTGTGGATTTGTAGTTCTTTTGTGAGCTTGTTGATTATGAATCGTCTTTCTTCTTTCATCAGTGTCTGCTCAGGTCACAAAGAGTTAATGTAAAATGGCCTTATCCCCCTGCAGGGGAGCCCTGCCTTAGAGATACCACAAATTGTAGCAGCTCTGAGAGATCTCTGAGCTCATTTCCAGGTAGATCAGAGATGATTTTTGGAAATGTTGTTTGTGTGCAATGATTAGAACGGCTCTCGGAATCTGTTCTGTTGTAAGGTTTATTATTTCTTATTTTGTAGCCAAGACTTCTTATCACTAGAAAATCCAATAAATGAATGGACTCTGCAAGTCAATAAAATAATTAGTAAGTCATTTCTGGGTGGAAAGAATTTTTTAAATTGAAGTTAATATGACTGACTGCAGGGGTCAGAGAGGTGCCAGAAGGAGGCCAGCCAGGTCAGGGAAGTGCCAGGTAGAGGTGGGACTGAAGAGAATTAGGAGACAAGCCCCGCCCCCACCAGGGGAGGCTGCCTTTTACCTCCGCTGAGGGCTGATGGTTGCCATGTGGGAATGCGGGCTCAGGTGCTACCTTGTTTTCTGAACATCTGGATTTTTACATGGACTTAGTTGGCAGCTAAATTCAAAATACCTCTGCAAGGTCACGCATGACATAAATAGTGTAGCCCACCTCTTTGCAACCTTGGGTCTAGACTGTGAAGAAATTCTTTCATTTCAGTGATTTACATTTACTTGGGGCCCTCACAGAGAGAAGGAAAATTAAATGTGGGGTCCCACAACCTTGGGGCTTTGCTTCTCTTTTCTTACTGGCGGGAGGAGGCTGGTATTTTCAGAACTCTGCTCATAAAGAACTATTTTCAAAATGAAGAAACATAATCCATGCCGAACCCACTGACCCAGTGGAGAAGAATCACCAGGGGGAACCACCAAGGGAACCGTCATGGCCAACAGTTCCAGCCTATCACTTTCTCAGCCTCACATGGAGTCCAGTGGAAGCTGCCATGTAAAGTTGTGTAGGTTGTATACTGTTCAACTGTAGAGGGTCTTAGTCACAGTGTAGACAACCCTTGGAGTTGTGTAGTGTTACCACATGAGGCCTGCCAGAGGCCAGATGTCCCATATTCCAGGGTTGATGTGGTATACACGTTTGGACATATGCTTAATGTACCTGAAGGTGTGCAGGTTCAACTTTCCACTCGACTGTGACCTGAGAGGAAGGAATCTGCCTTCTAGTTCTAGTAATTAGCACCATGCTTGGTACTCAAAAGACAAAACTCCTTCCCCTGCTTAAATCAAATGTCCAAGAAGCCATTGATAGTAGATTTTGAAGACTGGGAGAAAAGTTGCCTTTAGAGATAGAGATTTTTTTTTTAAGATTTTATTTATTCATTCATGAGAGAGAGGCAGAGACATAGGCAGAGGGGGAAGCAGGCTCCATGTAGGGAGCCTGATGTGGGACTTGATCCTAGGACCGGGATCATGACCAGAACCACAGGTAGATGCTCAACCACTGAGCCACTCAGGTGCCCCTAGAGATAGAGATTTGTGGGTCATTAGAGACTTCTCAAAGTCACAGGAGTAAGTGAGGTTGCTGGGCAATGTGGGAGACCGGGACCCTGATAGAGGAAAGGAAGATGAATTCACAAAGAAGATTGAAGATGAATGTGTAATCAAGAGAGATGTCATCACAAAAAACGAGGACCCACCATATTGTCTCCATCATCAGCACATAATGAATATTCTCAATAAGTATTTGGTAAATAGATGAATGAATGAAGTAGTGAGCAGTGGGCACTGTGAAGTCCTGCAGAGAAATCGTGCAGAGTGAAAACTGAAGAGAGGCCTTTGGGTTGAAAAGAGGCAATGAGATGGTTATTAATAACTTTGGGAAGAGCAGTAGCTGTCTCAGTAGAGCCGCCCCTTCTTCCTGGAAGCTTTCCCAGACTACCCTATAACTGCTCCCTCCTGATACTATTTCCTGCCATAATACATAACACTCCATCTTCAACACCTGAGCAAGTGCTTGTTACCCAGCATTACATTTATCTGCTCTTTTCTGTATCTTCCACAAGTCTGCAAGCCTCATGTGTTGAGACCAAACTTGATTCCTTCCACATCAACCCTCACAGTACTCTCTGTAGTGAGGTACAGTAGAGTGTTAATGCAAATTTCTCTTTAAATAGCAATAGCTACAGGGCAGTCCTGGTGGCTCAGTGGTTTAGCGCCGCCTTCAGCCCAGGGTGTGATCCTGGAGACCCGGGATCGAGTCCCACATCGGACTCCCTGCATGAAGCCTGCTTCTCCCTCTGCCTGTGTCTCTCTGTCTCTCTCTGTCTTTCATGAATAAATAAATAAAATCTTTAAATAAAAAAGCAGCAATAACTAAGGAAAGAGAAAACTAACCTCTGTATGATATAATAGGTGCAGAATTGAGAAATGTGCAAATATAAATGGACATCTATCTAGTGGAGGGAGAAGCACATTATTCCCTGGAGAGTTATCACTTTGGTTTCACCAGGAGATTCATGGAGAGATCTCTAGCATTTGGCAGACCTGAGGGAACCAGGAATCCACGTTGGAGTTCTTGAGATGCCACTTAAAACAAAGGGTCATTTTTTCCTACCTATTTCAGCCCTAAGAAATAGGAAGAGTAGGTGTTAGCAGTGAGAGCTCTCGCGGTAAGAGCGACGAGAGAGATTTGGGAAGGCTGACTCCCGATGAAAGTGGAGGGTAGAAGTCCAACATCTTCCAGCTCAGGCACAGAAATATTTATCAAATGTGGAAACATGTGCATGACATCTTATTAAAGGAAAAGCAGCTACCAAATGATAAGTACAATGTTTTTTTCTAAGACAAATTGTTTTTCTTTCCCATTCTAAAAAAAAAAAAACCAAAAGAAAAAAAAAAAAAAAACCCAAAACCTGAGTTTTTCTTAGAAATTAACAGTTAAATAGGAAATAAGAGATGGGAAGGACATTCATTTAAAAGGTTTTTACCTGGTTATGATCGACTTTTATGTTGGAGACTTTTCTTTTTTTTCTGGGGTTTCTGAATTGAGAATTACTCTGAGAGGAATAAAAAATGCACAATAAATAGATTTCCACATGAACATTCCCCGTATGAAATTTTTGAATAACATGCTTAATGATAAGATGATTATGAGAATATTTGTTAAGTGACAAAAGTAGAATGCCAAATGAGTTCCATGTGGAATGATGCCATGTTGGCAGTGAGGGTTTATATGGGTCCGTGCATCTAGGCCCAGGAAAAGATAGTTGTGGTTATCTCCTGTCTCCTGGTGAGCCTCAGGGTGATTTTTATATTCTTCTCTTCTGTACTTTCTGTTATAATACCTATAATTAATGTCACAATAGAATTTTTAAAATTTATAAAAATATCCATTATAATATCTACATATTACCTACTAATTAAAATTATGAATAAACAAAAATACTGGGGCGCCTAGGTGGCTCAGTCAGTTAAGTATTGGACTCTTGGTTTGGGCTCAGGTTGTGATCTCAGGGTTGTGGGATCGAGCCTAGCCTTGGGCTCTGTGCTCAGTGGGGAGTCTGCTTGTGATTCTCTCTCCCTCGCCCTCTGTCCCTAAGCTTGCATGTGCATTCTCTCTCTCTCTCTCTCCCCCCCTCTCTCCCTCCCTCTCTCTTTCTCTTTAAAATAAATGAATACATTAAAAAATCTTTTAAAAATAAATAGAGGCTCCAGGGTGGCACAGCCAGTTGAAGCACCTGATTCTTGGTTTTGGTTCAGGTCATGATCTCAAGGTCAATGAGATCAAGCCCCATGTTGGGCTCTATGCTCAGTGTGGAGTCTACTTAGGACTTTTTCTCCCTTTTCCCTTCTCCCCTGCTCTCACTCTCTCTTTCTCTGTCTCTCTCAAATAAATAAATCTTTAAAAAATTAAATAAACAGGGATCCCTGGGTGGCGCAGCGGTTTGGCGCCTGCCTTTGGCCCAGGGCGCGATCCTGGAGACCCGGGATCGAATCCCATGTCAGGCTCCCGGTGCATGGAGCCTGCTTCTCCCTCTGCCTGTGTCTCTGCCTCTCTCTCTCTCTCTCTCTCTGTGTGACTATCATAAATAAATAAAATTTAAAAAAATAAAAAATAAAAAAAAATTAAATAAACAGGAATACCCATAAGGATGACAGAAAAAGCACACAGGTCAGGAAATATGTCTGTAAACATTCTGTAAGAATTTACAAGTTAGGGGATCCCTGGGTGGCGCAGCGGTTTGGCGCCTGCCTTTGGCCCAGGGCGCGATCCTGGAGACCCGGGATCGAATCCCACGTCGGGCTCCCGGTGCATGGAGCCTGCTTCTCCCTCTGCCTGTGTCTCTGCCTCTCTCTCTCTCTCTCTCTCTCTCTCTGTGACTATCATAAATAAATAAAAATTAAAAAAAAAAGAATTTACAAGTTAAAAATCTTCATATTTATTTTTTTCATTTCCTATTTTCATGTGATAATTACAGTAAAACTTTAAGATTTCTATTTTAGAGAGAGAGCATGTAAAATAAGGGAGGGAGAAGAGGGAAGGGAGAGAATCTCAAGCAAGAGTACAGAGCTTGCCTGGGGTTCAATCTCAGGACCTTGAGATCATGACCTGAGCTGAATAAGAGTTGGACACTTAATCAGCTGAGCCACCCAGATGCCCCTACAGTAAAACCCTTAAAAGAAATTAAAGGAATGAGAAAGCATTGCTTTGGTCATGTCGGGCCCCTCCCCAACTGCTTAAAACCCTTCCACAAACAGCTCCCTGTTGCTTTATTTTTTTAAATTATTTTAAATTTTTAAAATAATTTTAAAATTTATTTATTTGAACAAAAGCAAACACAAGTAGGGGAAGAGGCAGAGGGAGAAGGAGACTCCTCCAGGGAGTGTGGAGCCTAACATGGGGTTCGAGGTGAGGCTCCATCCTGGGCTGATCCTAGGACCCTGAGATCATAACCTGAGCGGAAGTCTGCCCTCTAACTGACTGAGTCACCCAGGAGTCCCTCCCTGTTGCTTTAGAACAACGACTTTTAAACTATTTCCTCGGGTGGTCACCTCCATATAGCAAAGCAAACATGCAAAAACTGCCATTTCTGTTTATCAACATAGACCCTCTCTGTTGACTGCCAGCTACGATGGACAGGAGCTTGACTCACTTTTCATTGTATCTCTCTCACATCTTCCTGCTATAATTATTTTATATACTATATACTATATATATAATGTATATTATATACTTTGCAATTTGGGGAACTAGTTTAGGCCAAAATTCTAAATGTGAGGCCCTTGGAAATGTGAACAAAGTCCAACCTCCCTTGCAAGGGACTTGCAATGCCTTTGAGGAGCTGGCTTTGTGTAACTCTCTGCCTTCTGCTGTCTCCTGCCCCCTCTACCTGTGTCACTGCAGCCCACGAACTCCATCCCCAGGCCCTCCTGGACTCCTGAGAGTGCTGGCATTTCTGCTGGGACACACTCCTTCCTCCACCCGCCCCCTTTGCCTGTCCAACTGCTGCACAGAGTTGAGGAGCCAGCTCAAACATCACTTCCTTTCAACTCTGCTCCCCCATTCAGTCACCCTTATTTATATATATTTTCCCAGCACACTGTACATCTCCTTTTCAAGTACCCATGATGCTGTTCTTATTTTACTGACTGCTTTTTCCATTAGACTGTGTCTCTGGCGCTGTGCCCACTAGGGCCTTCCTGACACTTAGCGCAGTACCTCCAAACCAGAGGTGTTCCAGGATTTGTAGAATGCGTGAGTGAATGTTCACTTGCAGGGGGCAGCACAGAGAGGGGCACCGGGAGCTTCCCAGCTGCTCATCCCGCAGCCTTCAGAGATGGAGTTAGGTAGGTGATGGTCACCAAGATTTCCAAAGGGTCTAAGCTGATAGAAAACAAAGTTTAGGGAACCAGCCTGCACTGGGGCAGTGGCCATAGGCCTAGCAGTAGAAAGACAGGTCCCTGATCAGGTCGTGTTCTCATTAGTCCTTGAAAGGCAAGATCACCTGGTGGAGGAACCCTCACAGAGACACAGAGGCTGGCAAGTGCTTGCCCTCCAGAGTGGCAAATACCCAGGGTGAGAAGGTGGGCAGGAGGAGGCGTGAAGGGGGGGCGGGTCATAGGAAGTGACATAGGAGAGAGAGAGTTTAGGTCCAGATTACAAAAGCTACTTATTCCATGCCTTGGACTTTAGGCAACATGGAGCCAGCCAGGATTGGTTTTGTTTTGCATGGATTTTTATTAAGCAGCATAATAATTGGAAACCGTGCCAACTAGCTTCCCTGTGATGGCTTCCATGTTATGGCTGTAAAACACATGTGCCATGATCTATGTCAGAGAACCTCAAACATGCAAACAGCTCATTTGATCTGAAATACTAAGCACTTTCATTCAAAATGTTGTGGGAAACAAGCTTATAAACGGTGTTTACAGGCAGTGTCATTTGGGAGCTAAAGCATTTCTGTTTTGCTGAAGCTCTTTAAAAAATTTATAGCAAGATCAACATTATAATGCCAATACAGGGAATTTTTAAAACCCAAACAAATAAAGAAATGTAACCACTGGTAGAACACAAGAGGATATAATAAGTCTTGTGCTAAAGAATACTGGCATGGAGGGATACACGCTTATTGTTTAAAAAAAAGGTGCAAGAAACAAAGAAACAGCACAAAATAGCTTTTAATGGAAAATAATATTCTTGCCCTACTGCTTCCTGCTCAAAATCCTGTTTCTCAGAAGCAACCAGTGTTAACCCTTTTAAACTATTTCTTCGGGTGGTCACCTCCCTATAGCCAAGCAAACATGCAAAAACTGCCATTCCTTTTTTTTTTTTAAGATTTTATTTATTTATTCATGAGAGACACAGAGAGAGAGGGGGTCAGAGACACAGGCAGAGGGAGAAGCAGGCTCCTTGTGGGAGCCTGACGCGGGGCTTGATCCCGGGTCTCCAGGATCAGGCCCTGGGCTGAAGGCAGGCGCTCAACTGCTGAGCCACCTAGGCTGCCCAAAAACTGTCATTTCTGTTTATCAACATAGACACTCTCTGTTGACTGCCAGCTACGATGGACAGGAGCTTGACTCACTTTTCATTGTATCTCTCTCACATCTTCCTGCTATAATTATTTTATATACCATATACCATATATATATATATAACATACTTTGCAATTTGGGGAACAAACAGGTTTAGGCCAAAATTCTAAATGTGAGGTCCTTGTAAATGTGAAGCTCACGACAGCCTTGGAAGTAGGGCAGGTGGCCGTGGGAGGTGAGAAGGGACAAAGCTTGAGGACATCCTTCATGTCTGTCTCTCTCCCTCCCTCTCCTATAATCCACATCCAAAGCTCCGGCAGATTCTCGTGGCTCTGCCTTCAAAACTTAGCCCGAGTGTGACAGTGTCTCCCACTGCTTCTGACGCTTCCTTTCCGGTCGAGCCACATCTTGTCTTGCTGTATTATTGTACTTGCCTTCTGATGGGTCTCCTGTCTCAGCTCTTGCTTCTCTGCAAAAGGAGACTTTCTGGATGTAGGTGGGAGTACGTGACTTCTCTGCTCAACAGCCTTCAGCGGCTCCCACTTCACTCAGAGCCAAAGCCAACTCCCCACCACCTGTGGGCACAGCTTGTGCCCTGATGTCAGCCCCAGATCACTCGCCCCCTTGCTCACTCTTCACAGTGGCCATGATGTTCCTCAACCAACCCAGGCTCACTCCCACCTTGGAGCCTGTGCACTTTGATCCTCTGCCTGGAATCTTCTTTCCCAGCAATCTGCCTGGCTCATTCCTTTTCTTTAGCCCCTCTGGAAGGAGTGCTAGTAAGTATGGGAAGTGGTAGGGGCAGAGGCCATTTTTTTTTTTTTTTTTTTTTTTTTTTTTTTGTGAGGAAATCTGGCTAGGGGGAAGAAAGGAAAAGGGGTGCTAGGAAGAGACCAGACAGAGGGAAGCTTTTCACACTAAGATGGCCCCAGGCATGGGTTCTGAGGCTAGGAGTCCAGGAAACAGAGAAGAGTTAATGTGGAGGGAATGTCCCTGAGGAGGAAGAGAGCAGGCAAGATCAAAAGCATGAACAGATGAAACAAAATTAATTAACAGGTTCATGCCTGGAAGCCATCCTTTCTCTCTGAAATGGAGGGCAGGGTCGAATCCAAGAGGACCGGGCTAACTTAAGGGGCAAGAGGAGGTGGTGATGTGGGTCTGAAACACACCAGCTGCTGAGGGGAGCAGGAGAGGGAGGTGTAAAGGCCTTGCTCTGTACGCTGAGGGCCAAGCACAGCCAGAGACCCTGCATATGAAATGCCCCCCATACATGCTTGTATGGTAGATTTCCCGCTCCCCAACAACGCTCCACAGTCCGTGTGTTGTGATAATAAAATAATAACAGACAGTTAGAGGATGATCATTTCTCTTCAGATGAGGAAACTGAGGCAGAGGTGACACAGCCAGTTAGTGGTTGCGTTGGTCAGGGTTCTCCTGAGAAACAGAACCAGTAAGATCTCTTTTTCTCTTTCTATCTCTCTTTCTCTCCCTCTCCCCCCCACCCTCTCTCTCCCCACCTCCCCTCTCCCAGAGGGAAAAGGTCAAGAAAGAGGTAGAGATACAAAATATAATGAAGAGACATGTCTTCCAGATGAAGCAGGAGGGAATGGAGCCCTCTCTCAGAGAGACAGGGAGAGACTGATTAGAGGCTGAAAGTCCCTATAATCAGTCAGTAAGCGGGAGACCCAGTAAAGCTGAGACTATAGTTCTGGTCCAAATGCTGGGAGGCTTGAGACTCGGAAAGAGCCACTGTTTCAGGATCTGAAAACAGGAAAGAGCCAATGTCCCAGCTCCTGGTCAGGCAGAGAAGTTCCCTCTTTTCTGATCAGCCCTTTTGTTCTATCCAGAGCTTCGACTGATTTGACAAAGTCTACCAACATTAGGGAGGACAGTCTACTTTTCTGTCTACTGGTTCAAATGTTAATCTCATCCAGAAACACCCTTGTTGAATCTCACACTCAGAATAATGCTTGACCAAATGTGTGGGCATCTTGAGGCTTGGTCAAGTTGATGCATGAACTCTACCATGATGGTGGTGGAGCCTGAGCCAGGCTGCCAGGCTCTGCCCATCCTGAGCATCCACTGGAGTCCAGAGTTGAAAATTTGCTGACATAGCAGGCTGAGATATTGAGGAGTGCTTGATGTAACGCCCCAAGGAAAATGTAAGCTGAGACATACTAGTACTGATGGTATTATTAATAATAATTAATGTTTTCAGAAGTGAAGCTAGGATGGAGAGGTATAGGAAGTCTCCCGTGGATGTATTAGTTAGGGTAGAGGCTCAGCTATCCCAACAAAAGGGACCTAAAAATACAGAGGCCTCAATAGAATGGAAGTTTCTTTCTTTCTCACATAACTGTCTACAGATGGGAAGGGTGGTTTTGCCAACACCAACACATGGGTCCCGGCTCTGGTCCAAGTTGGATTTCCAGTTGGTACCACCTCCAGTCAGTGGGAAAAGGAAAAGCACAGGGCAATGCATTCCTGTCCTTTTTAGGATCGATCATGGTAGCCTCTACCCCATGTGGCTATTGAGCACCTGAAATATGACCAGTGAAACTGAGGAAGTGAGTTTTATATTTAATTTTAATTAGTTTAAATGTAAATTTAAAATCACTACTCTGTTTAGAACAATTGAGATATATGAATATACTTCTTTTTCAACTATGAAATCTAAATACAGATCAACTATTTCTTTTTTTAAACTTTTTTTTTTTTTTTTAATGATAGAGATTGAGAGAGAGAGAGAGAGGCAGAGACACAGGCAGAGGGAGAAGCAGGCTCCATGCTTCGGGAGCCCGACGTGGGATTCGATCCCGGGTCTCCAGGATCGCGCCCTGGGCCAAAGGCAGGCGCCAAACCGCTGCGCCACCCAGGGATCCCCTGATCAACTATTTCTGATGAAAATTTAGTTTACTTTTTTACATCTTTACTGAGATGTGCTGTAGTTGCAAAAGAGCCATTGGATTTTGAAGACTGAGTATGGAAGAAAGAATGTAAATTAACTCATTAATAGTTTGTCCTGGGATTAAGCCCAGCGTCAGGCTCCACGCTCAGGGAGGAGTCTGCTTGAGATTTTCTCTCCCTCTCTCCCCACCCGCTTGTATTGTCTCTCTCTCTCAAATAAATAAATAAATCTTAACAAAAATAAGCCTACTAGAAAATTCGGAATTATGTATGTGGCTCATATTTTATTTCTACTGGACAGTACTGGTCTAGACTCTTGGAAGATGTACACATCATTTACGTGCACATCCCAATGGCAAGGAATCGGTCACAAAATAATAATCTCCCAGAGTACTCTAGAAGGGGAACTCACACACAACATTTTCCAATAACTGTAGGGACACTGTTGCTAAGTGGCATGTTAAATTTTGATAATGGATAAGAATCTCATACATAACATATGATCCCTTTGAGAACCAGCATTCAGTACAATGCCTGGCTTACTGTAGGTCCTCAACAAACATTTGTTAAATAAATAAATGAATAAATTAGGCCATTTAGATGAAGACAAAAAGGAGATAAAATATGTAATTTATTCATTCAACAAATACCTGAGCACTGACTGTCCCTAGGCCCTGGAAATATAGCAGTGAACAAAACACACAGATTGCTGTTCTCAGGAAGATCAAGGTTTAAAATAAACAACAAACCTGTAATAAATGGTGTGATGTCAGTTCACAGTAAATACCCAAAATAGAAACACTTGCTAATGGAGAAATTGAGAGTGATGGAGTGGGGTGCATTTCAGATTGAGTGACCAGGGAGACATCTGTAAGGAGGTGATGTCTGTCCAGAAACCTGAGTCAAGTGCACAAGCTGGACTTGGAGATATTTGATGTAAGAGCATCACATTCAGAAGGAACAGCATGGGCAAAGGCCCTGAGGGCAGGAAGTACTAGTGTTGCTAGAATGACAGCAAGAAGGCAATGGGGCTGGAGAAGAGTGATGAAGGATTGAGTCAGAGCAGTAGGTAGAGGCCAAACAGTTTAGATTTCATCCTCAGTGGGATGAAGACCACCAGAATCGTGTTCTTAGAAGCGATTTAAAATCATCACTGCACCTCTTTTTTTTTTTTCCCCACTGCACCTTTTATAAGCTATTCCTGCCACGAGAGGCAGGGAGGTGTGCACAACATCATGAATATGGGCCCCAGGCAGGGCAAAATGTGAAGCTTTCTGTGATTTTGCTATAGGGCTTTCAGAAATTGGTGTTTAGCAGCCGCACACTTTCTCTTTGGCTCAGCAAAGAGGGAGCAAAGCACTGTTTTGGGCTTCCTTCCAGACTTGGAATTAGTTTGTTTTCTATCTTTTATCACAAACATCCTGCTGCCCTTTGCCAGTATTCCTGGTAATAGAACCTTTTTGTTTTGTTATATTTTAATCTGCTTAGTGCATGTGGCTTGTCTATCTGGCCCCACAAATCACCGGTTATCATCACAGTCAATGGTCTGTGTCCAGCCAATTTCACAGACAAACACCTCTCTCCTGGTCACAGTCCCTGATGTGAGGAAGTCTGATTTACAAAGTCAATAAAAATGCATTCAGGGAATTACTGGGCCTGCTGGCTTAATAGATGAGATTAAAATCTCCAAGTTTCGGACAATAAGAAGTCATTTAACACAACGTAAGGTGGCAAGTGGGTTATGGAAATGTCAGCTGTCCAGGGTCAGGCACCACTAGAAGGGGATTTATTGGAAGACAAACTAATTGATTAATTGCCTTTAGTGCCTTTACCTGCATGACCCTAGGGAGCAGATATCATAGTGTATTTCGTTGGTCACTTTAGAGAGCAGACAACTTTTTCGTAGTGGAAAATCATCTAGAACAAAAAAAGTAGGACATTTCGTAAGGATTTTTTTATATATTGAGTTTTCCTCATTAGCAAGTGAATAAGTGTTCGTTGTGGCTTGGCTTACCTGGAAAGCAGGACCAGCCAGAGGGAGAAATCAGCTGTGATACAATCACAGCAAAGGCCCCCGCTGATCCCATGGAGGCTCCGGAGCTGGGATTAAGAGACCAGGCCTTTGCACGCCAGCATGGACCAGATGTTGGATGCAGATGTCTACTGGAAGTGCAGGTGTGACCTGTGTGAGGCCACTCCTTCAGCTGAAGACAATTCCTAGAAAGTGTCTAGAAGCTGGGGGCAGGGGTGCCTCAGAGCTGGAGCAGGGACCTGGGGGGTGCACCGCAGTATCCACTACAGTAGACGTTTTAGAAGGAACAGGACTAAAAAGTAAAAATCACCCCAGATCTGACCACCCTGAGCAAAGGATTAACTTTTTGGTGTATATCTTCTCAATCTTTTATATCATACAGATATATGTATGTATATGAAATGTGTATTGTGTGTGTGTATACACATACACCCACATACACACCCACATATGGCTGTGCAAAAATGAGTCATACTATTTTATATCTTGCCTTTCTCTGAATATAGCATAAACATTTTTCTCTGTGTTTATGTAGATTAAAATAGACACGTCTAGCCTTTCAGCAATTTCATATCAAAGAATTTTCATTAAGGAAGTAATCTGAGATATATATACAAGATGTTTATTACAGCATTATTTATAATGGTTAGATGACCCAGAATAACCTAATGTCCAAAAAAAGGCTCTGTTTAAATGCAATAGGTGATAAATGTACCATAGCCATGGTAATCAGAAGTCTATTTTAATGATGTAAGGAAACTGCCCCCAACATAAGGCTAAATATTGAAAAAAAAAACAAACAACAACAACACAGGATACAAAACACTAGTATCTGGGTGGGGAAAAAAAAGGTTATGTACATTGGAAATAATAGAATACCCACCAAAATGTTAACAGTGGTTATTTCTGAATGACACAATCACAGGTGCCTTTTGTTGTTAACTGTTTTTCCGTTTTTGTTTTTCCAGAATGTATTATTATATAATTAGAAAAGAGTATAAAAATATTTTTGGTTGGTCTCCAAATATTTTTAATACTACTTTAATAATAAAAACAGTAATTAGCATATATGACCAAATAGCCGATAACACAAAATGGTATACAAAGCAAAGTTAGCTCTGTTCCGTTCCAGAAACCTCCCTCTTCCCCCTTCTTTCCCTGAGGGGTAACCGCTATGAGCAGTTTCTTTTACATCCATGTTGGAATGTTCTATGTGATATAACACACCATACACACACATGCATAAGCAAGAACATACGATCCGCTCAATATCCTCTCAACTTAATATATGTTGGAGAACTTTGTAAAGCACAACATAACAACTTCATTCTTTCAGTGGCTGAGTAGTGTTTCCCACTCGGCACCACAGGCAGAGATGGGTGAGAGTGGGCGGTAAGCCCTAATATGACAGTAGATGTACAAGAGGTATTTGTTGGGTGAACACACCTACCCAAGAGGTGAGAGAGGGCTCTGTTCCCTCCTGTCTCATCTGTAGGACACGCCTCTTCATTATTTTTGGTCTCTCCTCCTTCCTTGGCCCTCTCCTTTTGGCCTTATTTATTCGAGAGAGAGAGAGAGAGAGAGAGAGGGGCAGAGACACAGGCAGAGGGAGAAGCAGGCTCGATCTCAGGAACCCAGGATCATGACCTGAGCCAAAGGCAGACATTCAACCACGGAGGCACCCAGGTGTCCCAATCTTGCTCTTTCTTTTGAAAATTTGGGCATCTTGGGGCGCCCAGGTGGCTCAGTCAGTTAAGCATCAACTCTTGATTTCAGCTCAGGTCATAATCTTGGGGTCTCTCTTTTCCTCTGCTCTTCCCCCCTGCTCTTTGTCTCTCTCTCTTTCTCTCTCTAATAAATAATCTTTTAAAAAAAAGTTGGGAATGTTGGGGCATGTGAGTGGCTCAGCTGGTAGAGTGTCCGGCTCTTGATCTCAGGCCTTGATCTCAGTATTGTGAGCTCAAGCTCCCCATTGGGTGTGTAGTCTACTTAAGAAAAAAGTTGGGAATCTTACTTTTTGGATAAATATTTCCAGGATCATTGACTTTTCACTCACTAGCTCTTTGTTTTTTGTGACTGTTAAATTGATTATCAATTAAGTTATTTAGCATCCATTCCTAGCACCTACTCTTTCCAGGAACTTTCTAGGCATTAAGGACACAAAGATTCAGATGAATCAGTCTTGTAGTGAATCCTGAGGTGACGGGGACACAAATGACCACAACAGGCTGCAGGTTGGGTTACCTGACATGTAGAGAAATGAAAACATAGCAGATGATGTTAACTGAGCAATAACAGTGTGCTAGCCATCGTGTTAAACACTCTACAGGCATTGCTTTGCACAAGTCTCATAAGAATCATGAGATTAAAAAAAAAAAAAAAGAATCATGAGATTTTACAGATGAAGAAACTAAGGCTTAGTTAGGAAAGGTCAGTCCGGGATCCCTGGGTGGCGCAGCGGTTTGGCGCCTGCCTTTGGCCCAGGGCGCGATCCTGGAGACCCGGGATCGAATCCCACGTCAGGCTCCCGGTGCATGGAGCCTGCTTCTCTCTCTGCCTGTGTCTCTGCCTCTCTCTCTCTCTCACTGTGTGCCTATCATAAATAAATTAAAAAAAAAATTTAAAAAAAAAAAAAAGGAAAGGTCAGTCCTCTGCCCAGGGGAGTGTTGCCAGAATGTAGGATGCCCAGTTAGATGTAAACTTCAGACAAACATGTCCCATACTTATTCCAAAACAATTATTCATTGTTTATCTGAAATTCAAATTTAGCTGTGTGTTCTGTATTTTTATTTGGTAAATCTGACATCCCAAGCTCAAGGTCATCCAAGTGGCATTTGGACCCAAATCTGTCTGACTTTAGAGATGGATCACAACTACACACAAAGTCAACGGGCAGCGTGCTCTCAAATGCCCCTCAAAGTCAGATTTTCTTCAGAGCCTTCTGGCCTTTGAGGGCCAGTGTACCAGAATGTCACAGGCCCTCAGAGAAGTCAGTGGTGTGTGCGTGCTGGTACCCGTGTGTGCCTGCACGTACAGAGATGGAGGGAAGAGGGAATCTTGCCACCTTTGCCCTCCAGGTGCAAGAAGACAGCAGCTAAGCAGCGAAATGAGTGGCTCATATCTGGGCTGCTCCTTCCAGAGGGAAATCAATGATTTAGTTAAAGCCTCACATGCCCTGTGCTGCGGATTGGGGCCATCCCGGCGGAGCTGCTCTGCAGAGCCTTTTTATAAACCAGCAACAATTTACACTCCAAATGAAGTCCTAATAAACTGCCGCTGCAGCTCTGCCAGGAGTTGGCCCGGTAAACACTTCCTTTTAATAAAACACATGCACTCTGGTCTCAGCAGGGCTGCAACGGTTGTGTGTGGAGCATCCTGGCCCTGCAAGCTGGGCCCGGGGGCTGGGGGAGGGCCTACACAGCCCATTTGTGTGGAGGTTTATCTGCTCTTAGTCCCCCAGGTCTGTGTTCTTGAGGAGCTTCAGTCAGGACAATCGCACACTGGGTGATGGAATTCTAGTGTTTGCCTGAGATGAGCCCCTGATTCCTCACTGCTGTTCGGGGGGGACAGTGCTGCATGGTTACTAGGAACTCTGGCCTGGAAGACAGGTTGCTGGGTTCATTCCCGGCTGTGTGACCTTGGATACATTTACTTAACCTCTCTGTGATGCACTTTATCAATTATAAAATGGGAATAATAGTGCCTACCATTCAAAGCTGTGGCACAGCGCCTGGCGTAGAGTAAGTGCTCAATAGCAAGTGTTGCTGTGATTTTATTATTCAAATGACATTTCATATAATGACGGCGCTGTTCTTAACACATAATAAATGCTTATTAAATGGCGTAATACGTATGCTAATATAGTTAGGATGATTATAAGTATTAATAAGCTATATCAGAAAGACTTTTATAATTTTGAGACAAAATTACATTGCTGTAGGGACACCCGGGTGGCTCAGTGGTTGAGCATCTGCCTTCGGCTCAGGGCATGATCCCGGGGTCCTGGGATGGAGTCCCACATCAGGCTCCCCGCAGGGAGCCTGCTTCTCCCTCTATGTCTCTGCTCCTTCTTCTCTGTCTCTCATGAATAAATAGAATCTTAAAAAAAAAAAAAAAAAACATTGCTGTAAAAGTCTACCTGTTGCCCTCACTTCATCCTCTTGAAGCTAAACAGAATAAATTTAACTTGACAATTCTCAAGTATTTGCCTTGCTCCTAAATGTACCCCTAAATATGTTTCTTCCCAGTGGAGGTTCACCTAGTTCTTCAGCAACTCATCCAGATGTCCTGCTTCTTTTCCTATTGCGGCTTATGTTTAAAATGGGGATCGTAATGCTTACCTTCCAGGAGGGGATAAGTTGGTGTGTCTTAAAGCCCCTAGCATGTCTATAGCACACAGCAGGTGCTGTCCCCTGAGAGCAGAATGTCATTGTCCCACTTCCCGGGAGCCAGCCTCACTAGCAGCTATGAGCACAGGCTCTGGAATCAGATTGCTTGGGTCCAAACCTGGCTCCCATCAAAGCTGTGCAGCCTTGGGCAAGCTGCTTCACCTCTGTCTGCCTCCCTCCCCTCATCTGTAAAATGGGAATAATGATGCTGTGTGCTTGTGTCGATTCACTGAGATGCTTCAAGTAAAACACCTAGAACAGTGCCTGGTGTGTAGTAGGTGCTCAGTCAGTAGTCTTAGGCTATTCTTCTTCCAAGCGAGCCTGATAACTGCAGGCAGTTATCAGGGACAGGAACTATTCCTTCACCTTTTCTTTCAGCCCTGCCTCAGCCTACCATCTTTGGCCAACCCCTCCCATTATAGGCTTTTCCCAAGCCTATGGTGTTCTCCACACAAGTTACCACTAAGCGTCAGTCAACACTCTTGTCCTCCACCCACTGTTATTTCCGTGGACTCGTGTATAGGCCTTCACATTAATCCCTATTCAATTCCATCCTGCCAACTTTGTGCTGTGATTCCAAAGGTCCAGGGGCCTTTAGGGGGCTCGGTCTGTCATCCAACATGGGCCAGCACGCCTTGTGTGTGGACAAAGTGGATGTTACAAAACCAGGAGGAAGAGCCAGAGCTTGTAGTAGACTTATGATGCTCCTGCCTACCCAGAATTCATGCCCCATTTTTTTGACAGCCGTCATTCAGTGTCCCCTAGGGAACTACCCCTCTGCCACAGCATGTAGTTTTGATGGGGTTGTCAATCAAGGTGCTGGAGGGCACAGGTCCCAAGCTGGGCCAATTGAATTCTTTCTCTGGAACCTAACAGTTGAGAACCTCACAGGGAACTTTTGCACTCAAGAAGAAGAAAAAGAAAGACAAAAGAAAAAAAAAAAAAGCTAGTTCACCTTGAAAGCATCTGCTTGAAGAGATTGTCTGCTAGATCCTATTTTGTGGATCTTTAGTGCTGCCTTTTCCTAGCCTGTTGGGAGTTCTTCAGTTTTGCCTTTGATGGCATATACCAGGTATTTATTGCCATAAGCATGCTGTGTGACAAACTGTGACAAATATGTCTTCCCCAGATTCCTAGGTTCCAGGCCTAAGCCCCAGGATCTCAGAATGTGACTGTATTAGGAGACAGGGCCTGTCAGGAGGTGATTAAGTTAAAATGAGGTCATCAGAGTGGGCTCCCCTCCAACCTGAGTGATGTCCTCATGAGAAGAGGAAATTTGGGCACACAGAGGAAAGACCATGTGGGGACACAGCCATTTGTGGCCACCTGCAAGCCATGGAGAGAGGTCCCAGAAGAAGCCACACTTGCTGACACCTTGGTCTTGGACTTCTCTCCTCCAGAATTGTGAGAATATACATTTCTGTTGTATAAGCCACCCAAGTTGTGGTTATTTTGTTATTGCTGCCCCACGAAGCTAGTTGACAAACCATCCCAACACTCAGTGTCTTAAAACACCCAAGTATTTCTTCAGCTCATGAATCTGTGATCACATAGATGGTCTTCTGGTCTCTGTTAGGTTCACTCCTGTATCTGCAGCCAGCTAAAGGTCAGTGAAACAACTGCCGGTTGACCTCTTATGTCTGGGAGGTCAGCTGGGACCTGAGAGAGTTCCAAGGTGACCTCAGTGGGACAAATGGGGTGACTGAACTGTATCCAGCATGTCTCACCCTTCAGCAAGCTAGCCGGGCATGTTCTCGAGATAAAGGCAAAGGAGCAAGAGAGAGAGTGGGAAGTGGCAGTGCTTTTTCAAGCCTCTCTGGTATCACAGCTGCAAATGTCCAGTTAGTCATAGCAAGTTACAGGGGTGGGAGGAGCTGCAAAGTCACATTACAAAGAGTGGATACAAGGAGCGGTGAAGAATTGGGAGATATTACTGAGTCAACTTCATGCCATGAACCAGTTCAGAACCTCCTGATAAGTTTCTCTTATCCCCAACCCCCCGGTTGATTTTTGTGGCTTGGGATTAAAGAACTCTCACTGAGGCCGAGCTGACTTGCATCTACATTTGAGTTTTAGAAGCCAACAGAAGAGAATGGTTCAAAATGGAAGCCATGTCAACCATGCCGAATGTTGGCTGGAAGTCAAGTGATAAAAGGACTAAGAAAGGACTGTTGCATTTATGAGCCTGTAGGTTACCTGTCACTTTAGTAATAACTATTTCTGTGGGGAAATGGAGACAGGAGCCAAATCAGAGTGAGTAAAAGGTGAAGAAGGATCTTGTGGGATATAAAGCCTGGAGCAGGATATGGGGTTAGGGAAGGGTCTTTAAATCTGTTTTTACAGGGGAGAAGGAACATGAGAAAGGAACCAGTAGGGTTCAAAGTCTAATTCTAAGCAATTGAACTGAGGGTAAATGAGTCCAGCCTCTCCTGGAGCAGGTCCCTTCCTTTTTCTGGGTCCAGGGATTATCGTTCCCGTTGGCTTTGACCTCTTTGCGTCAGCATCTAGGAGCTTGTCTGATGTCCCAGTAGAGTGGCCTCTCCTGAGCACAGATTTCCTGTCTCTGTCATAATACACCATGGGAACATTGTCCCACCCACCCCTTCACAACACCCGGGAGAAGCCAGGGCTGGGATCTGGGATACGGACGGAGTAGTGGTGGTGGAAAGCCTCCTCACTTATGCACTGGAGGGGATGATTCGACATCCAGCTTGAGACTGCCCCTCTCATCCATGTAGGTGGGTCAGTCATCAATGACAACCCAGTTACATGGAAATCCTAGTAAAGTCGGAAGATCAGAAAAAGAAAACTTCCCTGTCACATAACTAAATTATACCTGGGGCACACATGGCCCACCTGGAAGGTGAAGTGGAATGGAAGCCAGCGCCAGGAAAAAGAATTATGGAAGGAAGAATAACACCCTAATTTGAGTCCTTTGCGAGGCCTGGAGCCAACTCATGGAATTAATTGGGACTTCAGCTCCACCACTTACTTGCTGTGTGACCTCTCACAAGTGAATTAACCTCTCTGGGCCTCGTCCTCATGGGATTGTGAGGATTAGACACAATTTCATTTGTTCAGTAACACCCTGTCTACCACGTGAATCCACTCTTTCCTTTCATCCACTGTGTAGTGATTAAATGATCGCCTCTCACCTCCGAACCCAACTGTCTCTACTGAGCTTGGTGGTGCTGGGACCAGGACTTGGCAACACATTTTTGGCGGTGTCGGTGTCGGTGTTGGGTCGGTGTCAGCTGCTCCAAGTTAGGCTCTGTCCACGGGGACAGAGAGGCCGGAAGACCAAGGCTGGGGGGACAGAGAGGCTGGAAGAGGAGGGTCAGACTCGCTTCTTCGTGCTCCCTCGCACATTTCCTTACCAGCCCTGCTGGGTCCGGGATCCGGGATCTGCTTTTTCACAGAAGCAGTGTGGCGGGAGAAGCCATCATCCATCTCCGCCAGCTGGCCAGGGTCCCCCTCACAGAACCCCGGGCCCCCTGGGCGGCTGAGCTTTAGCCTCTTCCCTTGTGCCCTTGCTGGAGTAGGGGAGCTGCTTCTCGCAGGGCGGTCTCCCTAATACCTTTTTCCTGGTTGCCCACTTTCCACCTCTTCCACAGTCCTTATCCTAAATCCAGCCCTGCTCCAGTCACTGGTATGGCTTCTGTCTTCTAACCGGACCCTGACGGGTAAATCCACTCTTCGCAGACCCTCCCCAAAAGCCCTACCCCGGGTCCATGCCATTGTCCCGAGTTCATTCTTTCCTGCGCCCTCCAACCCCACCCCCCACCCCCCGCCAGCAGTTCTCCCATCATACAGATGGCTCAACCTGGCTGCATCTGATGCCCTGGGACCTTTGGTAAAATATCTTTTGGGGGGCCTCACCTCCAGAGAATCTGACTCACTCAGGAAACCTGAGGTGAGAATCTGTTTGTTTTTCTTAAAGATTTTATGTATTTATTTGTGAGAGAGAGAGCAGAGAGAAAGAGAGCACACAAGAGTGGTGGGGGGAACAGAGGGAGAGGGAGAAGCTGCTGAGCAGGGAGCCAGGATGTGGGGCTTGATCCCAAGACCCTGAGCCCAATGCAGACGCTTAACCCACTGAGCCACCCAGGCACCCCGGAATCTGTATTTTAGATAATTGCTCCCGGTTTGGGAAATCACTTTTCTGCTGCCAGGGACCAGTTTTTTTTCCCATCTTTGTTCTCAGGAACTTGGCCCTTTGCAGGCCTCCATGTGAGCTTGCTGAGTGAGTGGAGAGATGTTGTGTTTGCACTATTTTGCAGCCACTTCCTCTCCATGGGATCAAGGACCAAGGAGAGTTGCAGATGATTTTGTTTTTCCATTACATGGAAGAATGTGTAATGGTGATCGGTAGAAGAGAAAGTATACTCAGTCCCTGTTGCTTCTCAGGTAAGATCACGAACAGAAGACCCAAGCCTCCAATGTATTAAAAATAAAGTTAGCAAATATTTTGAGAAGTTATCCTACAAAATAATGAATCATTGTTTTCAGGAAATACCAAGGTCATCTCTTTAGATGGTAGGCTAAGCTGAACTTCTGCTTAGCTAACTGGGCAAACAATTTGTGAAATTTTAAGTAATTCTGGAGCAAAAGGTCTTTTATTTCTTCTTCTTCCTTTTTTTTTTTTTTTTTTTTTTTTTTTTTTTTACCAGAGTTTTAGTTCACCTGAGGTAGTGGATCAAATGAAAATAGATTACTAGGGGATCCCTGGGTGGCTCAGCAGTTTGGCGCCTGCCTTCAGCTCAGGGCATGATCCTGGAGTCCCAGGATCGAGTCCCGCATCGGGCTCCTGGCATGGAGCCTGCTTCTCCCTTTGCCTGTATCTCTGTCTCTGTCTCTCTCTCTTTCTGTGTCTTTCATAAATAAATAAATAAAATCTTGAAAAAAAAAAGGAAGTAGATTACTCGTCCCTTCGTCAGTAAAAACTGGTTTGGAGACAGCTGTTGTAAGCTCATTATGGCATGGGGCTGGGAAGGGGAGGATGGATTTTTACTAGTTTACTTTTTATAGAAGAGAGAAAAGCCATGCGGGGCTAAGCATTAACCAATATATAATAATTATCCTCAAGTTAAGTAGATAATGCTTATCCATGATTTGTTCTAACTATATTAAACTATATCCATAGGAAAAATGGCTATTAATTGATGGATCAGTGTTACCATCCTCTAGAAGAGTGGTTCTTGAAGATATAGCTCCCCACCTTCAGGTTGATCTGAAGCACGGTCAGTCCGGGAATGTAGAACCACAGGAATAATTATGCTAATTATAGGTACCTAGACAGTGTAAGGGCAGAAATCCGCAGTTGACATTAGCTAGAAAGCCTCTATTTAGCAAGCTTGATGGGAGGAGAGACACATATTAAAGCATATTCATTGACCCATTTATTGGCCATTGACCCAACTAGGAAGAATCAGTTTCCTATTGTAGTGTGTACATCAAGGAGGTCAGAGGTGGACACTCTACATTAGCTGTGATTCCTTTGGCTGGCCCATTTTGAATACTTTTCCGTTGCTGTCAAAGGAGAATCTTGGCAGGGAATTCAATTTCTAAAATATAGTCCTTTGCAGATAAACTTGGCTCATCAAAATCTGCTTGTAAAACCTTGTCCACCTTCTAAATTAGGAGAGAAGCCATTGAGAGGGAACAGCTGGAAAGCTACAGTAAGTGGGAGGAGATTTAGGACTATGGGACTGTGGTCACTGCCTGAGGGACACCACAGGAGTTGGGGAAGGCACATTCTTCTGAATGGAGCTAATTCCACGTGGGCAGCCAAGTCAACACGTGGGAGGATCTGTGGGCTTTTCTGACCTGGCCTCTGCACAAAGAGAAAGCTCAAGGCAAAGCCAAGGGAAAGGAATGGATAGTATGCTTGAGGCAGAAGACAAAAATGGTAAGAAATAGCCCCAGGGTCCAAGCCTTTGGCTGAGGGGAAATCTGAAAGGCATAATTACCCTGAAACAAAGGAAGTGAGGAATACCATCAGTTGTGGGGGAAGATAGTTGGGTAAACTCCACAGGCGGATGAAGGGTAGCACATCATTAAGCTGGGGAACTAGCACAAGAGTCCTCTAGATATTTTTTAGCCTATAACATAAGGACTCATGTTTGCCTCAGATGATCATCCCTATCCAAGCAAGGGAGTGTGGGCACAGCCAGCTCTCCCCCAAGGCCAATGCAGGGGCCTGATAACCCGCTTCCTGCCCCAGAACACGAAGCTGTTGCTCTAGACTGAGCTCGTTTGCAGTCTGCAGACTGCCTACATTTGATAAAATGAATGCACCTGTATGTCAGTCTTTCTGAGGGATGCTGTTGGGGGACAATGGAAAACAGTTGAGGTGCAGAAGCTGCTGAGCTGGACATCGCTGAGCGCTTACTTAGAACAAATAAAGCAAGTATGTACGATGCAAACGAAACCCAACCAGAGACATGAGCAGTGTGACAAGATGGCAGCAGTGGTTCCCCAATCATGCCTAAGTCAAGCGGCCTCCCTGCCTGGCCTGGGAGTGACAGCCCACAGATCCCTCCCACTGGACTTCGGCCCTGTCCTGGCTCTGCCCTGGCTGTCCCTACACACCGTGCTCATCTCCACGAGCTCACAGAAGCCAGGAACCAAACTGCGGGAGTAGTTGCCATGGCACTTTAGAAGGAACACAGATCAATGTAAGAAAAGCAAATTACCTGGGGGTAGAGAACGATAAGAAAATAATAAGGTTATACGTGTAATTGGGCATCTTTACTAGCTGATGCTGGTGAAGAAAACGCTCAGTCTCTCCCTAACCACCCGGGCCTCGCCAGGCTGCATGTAAGTCCATTCACACCCACAGAAGCTTGTTCTTAAATGAGAGGAGATAGGAGTTTGGTGAGGAAAGAGGCCAAAGAAAGAAAGAGAATGGAGGGAAGAGAGATCTCCCAGTCCAAAGTCAGGGGTTGGATTTAGGAGCTGATAGAGCTGTGGAAATGACATTTTAAGAAACTCTAGACTGCAGTGTATTTTCTCCGAGTCCTTGGATCATGGGGTGTTGTCCAGAATTGGGAAGAGAGCCCTCCTCCTCATTCTTGCAAAGAACCCAGCCCTACGTGGAACCCTGAGTTTTGGAGTGTTAGGCACATCCAAGGACAACATGCTGGACATGGAATTTTCAGCTGGGTTGGGGTGGGGAGACACCTTCAAGCATCTCTGTAGATGCCTGATGTAGACATGTAGGAGCCACACTGGGAAAAAGAGGATGACAGAGCCGCAAGGTGGCTGCCACTGGTGGTCAGGTGCATGAGTACATGGCGGGGTGGGGGCACTCCACTGGGGACCCCTAAAGAGAACTAGGACAAGGGAATGAAGTCCTGCTGTCACAAGCATAGCACTCTTGAGCCAACTGACACTTGTGCTTTATACTCATTGCCTAAACCTGCATGAACTAAGAGACCAGGGCAGAGCATATTAATTAGCTTGTACACAGGACACAATGGGTGACTTGTGACCCCTCCCCATGCGCCACCAGTCCTAGCCAGGCTTCAGCTGGTTCAGTTGTCTCTATGAAAGAAAACCGAGCCCCACGGCCAAATAACAAGGTCAGAGCTTATTCCCATCAGGCCAGGTTGAGTTGCTTAATATGAGTTTGGGGTTTGGTTTGTGTAGGGGCCTAGTCACCTGAGTCCTGCTTGTAGGATCCGGACATACCCTGACACAGCTCAGATGTTTACCAAATATCTGTGCTGTGGACACCTCTTTCCTGAACTTCCTAGATCACTTATTCTGTCCATAGAAGTTGCTCTCTGCAACCATGTTCCTGCCCAGTGATCCTGACCCCCCTCCTAGCCACAGCTAATAGGTCCAGGGGTGGACACTTGAGCTAAGTTAGACCAATCAGCTTCTTCCTCAGGGAATTTGGAATTTTCTACGGACAGAGGTCAAAGGTCACACTCGATTGAGGGTGATGCTGGGAAGCAGCACTTCTTATACTTGCACACCAATCAACCAGGGTCTCATTCAAGTGCAGATTCTGACTTAGTAGGTCTAGGGCAGGGCCTGAGCTTCTGCATTTCTAACAAGTGCCAGGGGATGCCTTTGCTGCTGGTTCTTAGACTGCATTTTGAGAAGCAAGGACCTGCATAGCGTACTGTATTTTCTAACAGAAATTTTTTGATCATACACCCCCATGGGTGTGCATTTATTTATTTATAAATTGTACAAGCATCATACTGTTATGTATATTATCAAACAGACAAAAATGGGAAAAAGTTAAAATGAGATAAAACTAAATAAAAATAGGAATTTGGACATTTTCTTCCTGTATCTCAGAGATAGCTTGTCCCTCCCAATGGTGTGTACACACCACCATTTTGGGGTCACTGCTCCAGAAGGAAAGTACACACACACACCACTAGGAGCCCCCCAATTTTCCTGGTTCCTGTCCTTGCCGAGGACTGGATACCTAAAACCTCTGTCAAGTCCCTGATATTCCAGCAGATTTTCAGTGACTTCCCTTGTGTGTTTCTGTTACTTGCGGCCAAAAGAGCTTCATTGGACTGAATGTCTATGTTCCCCTGAAATTCATATGATGAAACTCTAATCCCAATGGTATTGGGAGGTCAGGGTCAGGTCTAGAGGAGAGGCGAGTCACTCGAGAAATGGAATCAGGGAGCAAGTGGGCTATGACCCACGACATTGGTCAAGGCCAGTGGTTTATGGCCGGAGCCCTGGACAACATGGGATGTCCAAGGCCTCTTTTCATGCTTTGTGCGGCAGCAGCAGCCAGCAAGAGAATCTGCCTTTGCACTACAGGAACACCCATTAGAAATGACCCCAGGGTTAGCCCACCTCTTTTTTAGACTTCGTAGTCAGGGGGGAGATATGGGAAGACCCATACTCCAAGAAAATCCTCTGGAAGGATGCCTGGTGGAAGGTACAACAATTTGGCACTAATTCTAGAGACACACTACTTCTGGAGAGCTACTGTTCCTAGCATCCCATCTCTATTTCTTAACACATGATGTGAACTTGTCTTCCTGGGAGAAGATCCTAACCTGTGGGTCAAGTGAATTAGTGGTCCCAGTGGATATTATAACTGCCTATTCCCAGCCCCTCCTACCCCCCGACTGGTCTTACTCTCTGCTTTCAGAGTTGAGGACTGTAAATCTACATCTTGATCAGTCTAGATGGTAAAATTGGTATTCTAGTATCCCAGGTGGTTCTGGAAACTGAGGAACTAGCCGGGGGTTCTCGACTGCCCAGTGGGATTACCAGGAGAGCTAAAAACAAACACACAAAACACTACCAACAAAAACTGGTGCCCGGGCCTCATACTAGACCAATAAATGGGAATCTTCCTGTGTGGAGCTCAGGGCTTTTGTTCTGAACCCTCCTAGGGGATTCTATTGTGCGGCCTGCGTTGAGAACCACTGTTTCTGGGCAGTATTTCCCTAACTTCCCTGCTGGTGTGAATCGCCTGGGGTACTTGTCAAGCATACAGCTTCCCAGGCCCCTCCCCTAAAGATTCTGATACCTGTGCATCAGGTTGCAGCCCAGCAATTCGTATATCCAACAAGCAAATGACTTGACCTTACCTACCCTAGTGGGGTAAACATAATCCTTTTTGTTCTCAGTATGGGAAGGAGTTCCCTTCATTTTACCCTTCCCCTTCTCCCTATTTCCAACTCTGAACAACATCCCCCACTTGGAAGAAGCAGGCACATTTTTGATGCATATTTTGTAGTCTGTTTACCAGATTCCTCACTGAGTTCTAAGTACCTCATCTTCAGAAATGTGCTTTTTCCTGCAGCTTTATCTTTGGCCATTGTCTATAGTGGCCCTCGTCTGTGTTTGTTTCCCACACCAGGGCTTCATTCCCTGCAGCTGCAGGGGCAGATGCTCCTGACCTGGATACTGCCCAGGTGTGGAGCTTAGGAAGGCAAGGTGACAGGCAGGAACTACTGCCGTGTACTGGGGACATTCCAAGATGCTCTTTGTCGAGCCTTCCTGGTTTGTGCACTATTGTCACTTCTTCCTTGAGGCCATTAGGTGAAGACTCTGGATTCAACACATTCTCAGCAACCAAAGCATTTGAGAGATCTCTGTTATTTCTTTGGATCAGAGACTCTATTTGAGGTTCCTTTTGCCATCACGTGCATTACCTCTCGACTTCGTCTCAATTGAGATTTTCAGTATATGTGATACATGAACAGCTGCTCTCCTGCCCCAAATGGGCAAAAGACGTGGACAGTCAAATTTTTTTTTTTTTTTTTTGTGATAGTCACAGAGAGAGAGAGAGAGAATGAGGCAGAGACACAGGCAGAGGGAGAAGCAGGCTCCATGCACTGGGAGCCCGACGTGGGATTCGATACCGGGTCTCCAGGATCGCGCCCTGAGCCAAAGGCAGGCGCCAAACCGCTGCACCACCCAGGGATCCCGGACAGTCAAATTATACAAAAACACAAGTAGTCAATAAACAAGTAATAGTAATAATGAATGCAAATAAAATTATAATACAAGGTCAAGTTTTTACTTGGTCTGGCAAAGGTCAAAGAGTAGTAACAGTGCATATTGTTGGCGAGGCTGTTGTGAAACAGGCATTCACATTAGCGGGGACTGTGAGTCGGTCCAACAACTTTAGAAGACAATCTGGCAGTAGCTTTCTGTATTTAAAATAGACCTAACGCTGAGAAAGGAATTCTAGTTCTAGTAATTTACTTTGTAGAGTTATTCACAAAAGTATGCCAAGATATCTTTATATGTATCCTTATTCATTTTCTGTATGTATCTGTATCCATATGTACATCTGTATCTGCCTGGGGGTAGACACAGATGTGGGATATTTGTTGCGGCACTTTTCAATAGTGAAACACTAGGAAGCAACCTAAGTGTCCAGCAGTATGGGAGCAGTTAAATCCACTATGGTTCATCCAGATGCTCTGCAGCTGTTAAGGGGGAGGAGGAGAAATCGGTATGCACTCGTGTGGAAAGATCACCGCATCATTAACTAAAGAAAGCAAGGTTTACATTAATTACATAATGAGAAATATTCAACTTGCTTCTAACCTACCCTGTGTTCTGAGATTATAAGAAATAAAGAAGGAAAAACAAAGGTTTGACTCTCATTCCTATCACTTGGGAGCTGTATAATTTTGGCCAACTTACACAACTTCTTTTTTTTTAAATATTTTTTCTTATATTTTCTCTTATGGATTTTCTTTTTTCTTTTTCTTTTTTTAAAATTTATTTATTCATGAGAGACACACACAGAGAGAGGCAGAGATACAGGCAGACAGAGGCATGAAGCAGGCTCCATGCAGGGAGCCCGATGCGGGACTCGATCCTGGGTCTCCAGGATCACACCCTGGGCCAAAGGCAGATGCTCAACCGCTGAGCCACCCAGGTGTCCTCACAACTTCTTTGAACCTCAATTTCTTTATATCTAAAATGGAAGTCATCAGAGGCATTTCATAGAACTCTTATGCTGTTTAAAAGAACTAGTATGTTAGAGGTGCCTGGGTGGCTCAGTCGATTAAGCGAAGGACTCTTTTTTTTTTAAGATTTTATTTATTAATTTATTCATAAGAGACACACAGAGAGAAAGGCAGAGACACAGGCAGAGGGAGAAGCAGGCTCCCTGTGGGGAGCCCAATGTGGGACTCTTTCCGGGAACTCTGGGATCAAGCTCTGAGCCAAAGGCAGACGCTCAACCACTGAGCCCACCAGGCATCCCAAGGCAAGTACTCTTGATCTCAGCTTGGGTCTTGGTCTCAGGGTCATGGGATCAGGCCCCATGTTGGGCTCCATGCTGGGTGTGGAGCCTACTTAAAAAAAAAAAAAAGGAAAAAGAAAGAAAGAAAAAAGAGCTAGTGTGTTAAACCAGTATGTGTTAGTTCTCATTTTCCAAAAAGTAAAAATTATGGTGACCTAAATGAACGTCCGTATGTAGTTATACTAGATCGATTTTTTAAAAAATCAATGTTGGTTTCTCCTGTAAACTCTAACTTTTCTAGAGTTGGCCTTTTTTCTTAGAGTCCATGTTTCAGGGAGGCTATAGCTCAGGGGAGGGGGAGTGAGAAAATGAGGAGTTTTACATGCACTTTTTCTAAAATCCACCTAGCTCATCTTAGCATAATTCAGTCCTAATTCATTTATTTTCTCTCTCATTCTGAATTCTCCCTTGCTGGCTTTAAGACAGAGATTTAGTGAAAGCTGTATTTCAAAGCCAACAAATGCTTACTTGAGTTTGGAAGGTAACAAAAATGAGTGAAGTAGACAGGGGATTCAATATGAAAAAGTAGGAAGAATCTTGATTTCTACAAAGAAATCTGCTCATGCCCCACATCCCAGCTACCAAGAAGGCACATCGTGAGCCCAAGATGGCTTGAGAAACTGAGTTTGTAACCTTGATGTTAGCTTCTTCACAGAGAGTAACTGAGGAAAATGTAAGGAGAGGGGGGCATATCTGTCAGGTTCCATTCAGAAGGAGATGGCACATTCAAATTGGTACAATTTGAGGAGATTTTATTAAGAAACTGGCACCATCCATACTGTGTGGGAACAAGAGAAGGGAGGGTTGCATTGGGCAAAGCTCTTGAGAGGGACCTTCCTTGGAGGGACAGAGCAGCCCGAGCTTACCTCTCAGAGGGAGTCAGAGGAATAAATGTCCTGCCCTCCTGCCCCCCTACTCCTGGCACCACCCCCTGACTAAAGCCATCTGGGAGCTGGAGGACACGGAAGCTCATAGATACAAGGCATACAGCTCATCCTTTGGGAGCAGCATGGAGAGGAGTGGAGAGGGGTGATCTGGAGGGACAAATGGGGACATCTGGGATAGGGAATGGAAGCAACAGATGTTTGAGGATTTCTAAGGCTTCTTTGGGTCAGGCTTCTGTTGGGTGCAGTCCAGACTCACAGAGTGGCCTTCCGCACAGTCAAGTCACTAGCCCTACGTGCATTTTAACTAAGGAGGAAGAGAGCCTAGGAGGAATGTGTCGCTGGGGCAGCCCAGAGCACTGCTGCAAGGGAACTTGGCTGGAATGGGCAGTTCAAGCCCTGAGAGAGGATCCATCCTCTGCTAAAGGGACAGAGAATCAGGAGTGCGGGGGGCTTGCTGGCAGCTCCACAAAGACAGGGATCTGACTCTGCTTTGTTCCTTGGTGTATCCCAAGCACCCCCAGCAGCGCCTGGCACACACATGCTCCGTAGATACCTGCTGCGTGAATGAGCTGTGTGTGCAAAGTGTAGCTGTCTGCTTACGTCCTCAGGGTAGAAGCATTCGGCTGTGCTTCTCAGCCCCTAGGCCTCCCAGGACTGTTGAGGTATCCTGATCTTTTTCGGAAATGCTCTTGGAGGAACCCCCAGAGCAGAAGGCTCTGACTGGGGGGGGAGCCACATCCCAGTATCATTCTGGCTCAGAAAACAAAACCAAAAGCCTCTTCCCCAGCTGCCTCCTTCCCACCAGCTGGAAATAACTCTGGGAACAAGTGGCTTGTGTTTCTGCATATTTCTCACTTGGCAAATCAACAAGCAGTTGGATTAGAGGATTAGGAACTAAATGAATGGCTAATGACTTCCGTGAGGACATGACGCAGGTGGCAGGGAACATGCTGAACTGGAGGGTTTCCTGGGGCAGATCTCAGGCCTTGGTCTTAGAGGAGCCCTGAGAAGGGGGAAGAGGTCAGTCTATTCCTCATCTTCCTTAAGGTCCACCTTGGCTGGTATCTTAATTCCCGTCCTGTGGATTGCTAAATCAAAGGACCAGAGGCTTGTTCTACTTGTCAACTAATATCCATTGAACATTTACCATGTGCTGGGCACTGAAGACAAGGCAATGAACAACACTGGCACTTTTTCTACCCTAACCTGCTTGCAGTTGGGAGTCTGTGTCAGAAGCACATAGAGTTTGTTACAGTGCACACTCTGGGGCCATATGCCCAGATATTCTGACATTGTAGATCTGGAGTTGGGACCAGGAATTTGCATTTTTAAAAACAAGCATACAGGGGCCTCTGGGTGGCTCAGTGAGTTAAGCATCTGCCTTCATTCAGGCCACGATCCCGGGATCCAGGGATCAAACCCCATATTAGGCTCCCTGCTCAGTGGGGAGTCTACTTCTCCCTCTGCCTCTGCCCTTACACCCCACCCGTGATTTCTCTCTCTCTCAAATAAATAAAATCTTTACAAAATAAAATAAAAATATCCAAAGTGCTTCTCATGCAGTTGGTCCCAGCTGTATCTTGAGAACCAACTGGTCTACCAGGAATCTCACACATTGAGAGAAAAGAGATCCCCCATCAGGTAATTAGCACCCCACTTTCCCAGGCTAGAATGCTGCCTCACTGTAAGGATATTAGGTTCTCCAGTAGGCAGAAAAGGAGAAAAAGCTCACATTGTCAAAATTATTCTTGAAATCACTTAGGAGGTTATTATACCATCTTTTAAAAAGACCAGCCCAGATAGTTCTCCTCCACTATGGATGGACATTCCTGTTTCTTCAGTGGGCATCAAATGAATGGCTATTTAAAACGTACAAATCTTTAAATATTCCACACAGCGTGATATTCCTTTTATCAGAAGCACACAAGGAGGGCAGCCTGCGTGGCTCAGCGGTTTAGCGCCGCCTTCAGCCCAGGGTGTGATCCTGGAGACCCAGAATCGAGTCCCACGTCGGGCTTCCTGCGTGGAGCCTGCTTCTCCCTCTGCCTATGTCTCTGCCTCTCTGTGTGTGTCTCTCATGAATAAATAAATAAAATCTAAAAAAAAAAAAAAAGCACACAAGGAATAGCAGATTCAAGGCCCCATTTCAGGTTTGCTCTGGGGTGTGCACTTACTGAACAAGGTGGCAGAAAAGATTGCCTGTAACTATTTCAAGTTACCAGTTCTTTTTCTTTTGAATCCAAGGAGTTAGATTTGCAGAAATTAAATATGTGTGTGATACCACTCCATTGCACCAGATAGATCATGAGGGGTGCCTGCCACTTACATTTCCCCATTTCAAGAAAGCTCAGAGCACTTCCAGGGCCATTGCTACCTTTGGAGAAATTCTTCATTATTAGGCTCCTATGCTTTGCCCCATAGGTTATTGTACCCAGGCCATACCCTGCACAACCTTTAGGGGTGCTATTCACATTGACCATAATTACAGTGTAAATGGCACCCTGGAGTTATGCAGTATACAACCTGCACAACCTGATGCAATGGCCCTAGTTGTACCCAAAGGCATTTTGGCAACCCTGAGAACCTGTGCCAGGCCCTGATTGGGTGGGTGGGGAATACACTTATTTTATTGTTTTCCAATAATACAGCAGTGAAAACCCAGACAAATGGAACACCCAAGAGAATATGAGTATCCGTATTTCCAATTACACTGAACATGCATTCTTCACCCACATGAGTGCCAATTTGTATTATTCTGAGTTCCACTGAAATTGGCCCAAGCCCCTGGGGTGCTTCTTGCCTAGTTTCACTTGTTACCCTGGGATAATTGGTTTAAAACTGATTACTGGGTCACTAATTATGGGGCCTATTGACAGTGTATTTCAGCTTAGGGAAGCAATTAAAAAGTTCACCCTAATTAATCAGGGGTAATTAACAGGTCTTAAATTTTGTCAAGAGATTAATTATCAAGAAATCCAGAACAAATCAATGTGCATTCCAGTAGGGTGAGAGAGGACTCAGTCACTGGAGCTGGAGTTATTTGGGGCATTTATTCCTTCATTTATTCATTCAAACACAGATGTTTACTGAGCACCTATGTGGTACTGAGCATGGAGCCCAGGGACTTGGGTGGCTTTGCTGATGTCGCTTCCCCTTGGACAGAATGGTTAGGCATGTCCCCAGGGACTTTTTCAGATGGTTGCAGAGAGCTTCTCTGAAGGCGTAATAATAGTCATACCCCTAGCTAATTGTGCTGAGCACTTATTATATGTCACATGCATACTAAGAGCTTACATGTTTTGTTGTTTATAGTGACCCTATCAGGTATATACTATTGGCTATTTAACAGGTAAGGAAACTGAGGCCCAGGTAGGTTAGGAAACTTGCCCAGGAACACCCAGAACAATGATTTGGTGCACCTCTCCCTGTGTTGGTGTCCTGGGAAAGGAGTCGGTTGACTAAGTCTGCCTTCCAAGGGTAGCTACTAGGAAGGCGGCATAAGGTAATGAAGTGCAAGGGCTCTGCAGCCAGACAGACTGCCCAGGTCAGATCCTGTTGTCACTGCCTAACCATATGAGCTAGGGAAGTTTAATCCCACCTCTCTGTGACTCCACGCTTCTCTTCTGTAAAATGGGTGTGTAATAGTATCTACGTCATCCCACTATTTTAGGATGATTCATATAAAATATTTTAAATTCATATAAACCGTGAGTTCCTGGCACACAGTAAGTATTCAGTGAGTGTTAGCTGTTAATACTATTACTGTCTCCGGAGGGTGCCTGGGTGACTCAGCTGATCAAACGCCAGACTCTTGATCTCAGCTCAGGTCTTGATCTCAAGGTCTTGAGTTCAAGCCCCCCAGTGATAAAGCACATATAATTACTACCTTCTTACGGAACCAGGAGTTTATTGCCCTAACTCTTACTCTACCAGCGTGTATTGTTCTACTGTGGCGTTTTAAGAATGAATTTCTATTTTGCTTGGGAACGTGCTGTGGATCTAATTGTGTCCTTCCCCCCAAGTTTAAATGTTGAAGTCCTACCTATTCCCCAGTGTGATGGTATTTGGAGGTGGGGCCTTCGGGAGGCGATTAGGTTTAGATGGGGTCATGAGGATGGGGGCCTCATGATGGGATTATGGCCCTGACAAGTAGAGAAGGAAGAAGAGAGAGCTTGCATTCTCTCCCACCCCCTCTCCGCCCTTTTCCCCCAGGTGAGAACACGGTGAGACAGTGACTCTGCGAGCCGGGAGGAGCTCTCACCAGAGCCTGACCGTACTGGCACCCTGGTCTCAGACTTCCAGCCTCTAGAACTGTGAGAAATGTCTGTTCTTTAAAGGCACCCAGTCTGTGGTATTTTGTTATGGGAGCCCAAGCTGACTAATACAGTGTTCACTGATTTTCTAGAATTGATTGATTGGGGCTGCTTTGCTGGGGGGAGGTTTAAATGCTGTGTAGCGAGCGTCAGTTCTGTGTCTCTGATATAAAAATGCTCCATTGCCTATAAGTCAACATTGATAGCAGGGAGGATGGCAGCTCTGAGAGTGGGGGGGTGGGATTCTGGGATAAATTCTGCAGTTGCATCTTTTCTGAGATCTGCGTAGGATCTTTTCACAGGTACAGTTAGCAATGGAGGCATCAAGCGATGCCAAATGTAATCATGATGTCCAGAGACCTGTAGAAGTGAGAAATTGAAAGCCTTGATGGTCATGGCGAGGAAACGTGGGCTGCAAACAGAACCAGCTGTCACCCTGTACTTGCCTCAGTCACTAGCCTGAGACTACAAAAATAAGAATGCATTTCCTTTCATGTCTAACCAATAGTCATGAGAAGCCGTGTTAAGTAGGGTGGTCAGGAAGGAGTCCGAGGGTCTGGGTTCAAATCCTGTCCCAGGCACTAACTAGCCAGCTGACTTTGGAGGATCACTTAATCTCCTTGATCTAGCTGTTAGATGGGGATCACAATAGGTTGTCACAAGGATTCAATGACCCTGAGTATGTGAAGTGACTAACTCCGTGCCTGCACACAGTGAGCACCCCCAAATGGTCTAACATAACAATTCCACACACCACTTGCCGGGATAAGGAGAACATTTCATTTGTTCCTGGAGTTGCTTTCCTAACACATTCCAAAGGGCCCTTAGGATCCTCTTCCGGCTGTTCTCTGCCTTATGCATCAGGGACCAGTCAGAAAAAATGCTTATGAATTGAGAAAGTTAATAAACACGGACTGACCTTAAATTCTGTAGTCTCTGAACCTTGACTTTAAGGCTGTAAGGGAACAATTGTCCAGCTTCTCCTTCCTCTCTGCCTGTTTTATATGAATATGATCATTATATTAAAATAAGGCATTGTTATACTGTTGAGGTTTGGTGGGAGACAAAACTCCTTCCTTTCTGTAGGAGCAGGGGGTCTAGTTATAAGGCTTTTCCGGTGCTACTTGCTCAGGAAAGAGGTGTGTCTTGCAGACCAGAACAAGATGCTGAGAAAGAGCTGTGAGGGTCACTCAGGTTTGGGCTCAGGCTCTCTTGTTCTGCATAGCGAGAACATCTAGCAGGAAGCTTCCTGGTGGGGCATGGGATGTACCAAAAGGAGAGTCCAAGTTGCACCAGCCTTTTGGGGTCGGAGCATCGCATCAAGATAGCATGTGAAATGGGACAGGGCTTTAGTGTTCTAGAAGCAAGGTTAGTGTTGCAGGATGATAAAATTTGCCCGGTTAGCCATGGTGTTTCTCTCTTCTTTTTTCCCCTCTGTGTTTGCTTCTTTTTTGTTCTGTCTTAGCATTTAACTATTTGAATAACCCAGCAGGTTTAGCTCTGCTACAGGATAGGGTGGAGATAATAATGTTGGAGCAAAGCTTTAAAGGGAAGCGTGTTTCTTTTGATTAGAGGTGAAATTCATTAAATCATGTTTTCACCCGTCCATCCATCCATCCATCCATCCACCCATCCATTTATTAACCTGTCCATCCTTGCATTCTTCCATCCATTTATCCATCCTTTTATATATCCACCCAACCAACAAATATTTATTTAATACCTGCTGTGTGCCAGGTACTGTTCTAGGCATTGGAGATACAGTAATGAATGAGACAGAGAAATGCCCTCAAGAAGCTTAGTTCCTAGTGACAAAAGATAAGTACCAAACAAAGTAAAACATCTAATATATCAGTTGCTGATAAGTGTTGGACACCATAAATCAGGGGGTAGGGGGAGAAAAAGGAGTACTGGGAGGTGAGCAATTTGAAAGGGAAACTTTCATCTTCTCATCTCACTGGGAGGTGAGACAAAACCAGAGCTGTAGGTTCCAGCCACCCTTCCTTATGAAGAGGCTTTTAAGAAAACGTGGTGGCGCCTCAGACCCTCCCAAGGGTATTGCATCGTGGCAAATGAGGCGACTCAATGGCAGGCCCCTGCGCACTCGTGGAGTCATTTAAAACAAGCACGTCCTTGAAGAGGGAGACTGTGGTTCTTGCCTGTGTAGCATCAGTTCTCCTTATTCCTGTAACTGCATCCTGGATTTTCTCTTGGGAAACGACCCTTCCCCCTTTCTCAAGTTTCTTGGTTTAGGGGCTGATCTCTCTCAAACTGCATATGACCCAGTTTTGGCCAATCAATTTGCTTTTCCTAGTCACGTTGATTTGTTCAGACATAAACACTGGAATATGTGGATCTAATGAGAGCCATGCCCAGGACTTGGCCTGGTGCCACTGGGGAGGAGGCCCCCTCTTTTTTGATGGCTGTAAGTATATAATGTAATGAGATACAATGTAATTTAAAAGTCTACAACTGGGGCACCTGGGTGGCTCAGTCGGTTTGGGGTCTGCCTTTGGCTCAGGTCATGATCCCAGGGCCCAGGGATCAAGCCCTATATTGGGCTCTGTTCTCAGGGAGGGTCTACTTCTTCTTTTCTTCTTCTTTTCTTCTTCTTCTTCTTCCTTCTTCTTCTTCTTCTTCCTTCTTTCTTCTTCTTCTTCTTCTTCTTCTTCTTTCTTCTTCTTCTTTCTTCTTCTTCTTCTTCTTCTTCTTCTTCTTCTTCTTCTTCTTCTTCTCTTCTTCCTTCTTTCTTCTTCTTCTTCTTCTTCTTCTTCTTCTTTCTTCTTCTTCTTTTCTTCTTCTTCTTCTTCTTCTTCTTCTTACTTCTTTTCTTCTTCTTCTTCTTCTTCTTCTTCTTCTTCTTCTTCTTCTTCTTCTTCTTCTTCTTCTTTTGAGATTTGTTTATTTACTCATGAAAGACACAGAGAAAGAGAGACAGAGACATAGGCAGAGGGAGAAGCAGGCTCCTCACAGGGAGCCCGACATGGGACTTGATCCCGGATCCTGGGATCAGGCCCTGAGGTGAAGGCAGACGCTCAACCACTGAGCCACCCAGGCTTCCCAGGGAGGGTCTACTTCTGCCTCTGCCCCTCCCCCCATTTGTGCATGCACTCTCTCTCTCTCTCTCTCTCTCTCCATTCTCTCTCAAATAAATAAAATCTTAAAATAAATAAATAAATAAAAGTCTATAACCACTAGTGGCCACCTTTGCCTTCCGGGGAAGAGTCTGCTGAGCATGAATTCAATCCAGAGGAGACCTGAGAGACAGAGAGATAGATTACATCACTGGGTTTCCCCAGTGGAGCCTGATCCACCAACCCCTAGATCACCAGCTTTGTGAGCAAAGCATTTCTTCAAAAAACTTCAGTCATTTTGATCTGGGACTCTGTCACATGTAACCCAAGAATCCTGATTAACATGGTGCCAAGTACGACTGAATGGATAAAAACATCAGAACTTTCTGGAAGGAAATCTAAGAAATCTAAATCCCATTCACTTTGTTTCTATCTTTTTACATCAAGAAGTTCAACATGACACCCAATGTGACATGTACTGGCCCTTCTTACCTTTGCAGCTTTAAAAAAGGAAGCTGATGTATGTGCAGAAACATAAAGCATGGGGAGTAAGACGTACTTTCTAAGTATGTTTAGATATTGATGTTAGCATGTTTCAAAAGTAATACATGTTTGCTCTAGAGAATACAGAAAAGCACGAAGAAGAAAATAAAAATTATGTAACCATTCATACAACTTGGCCTACCTCCTTGGTTTCTTCTGCATCCCCGTTCCTGAAATAAGATACTCTTGTAATCCATGTTTATTTTCATTAAAAATATATTTGATTCTTTCCCCGTGTCAACAATTATTCTCCAATAACAACATATTTGACCACAATCTGGAAAGAACGAGAGTTTCAGAAAAATACAAAGAACAACAGAATAGACACCTATACACCCACCATGTACAATTAACAGCTGTTAATATTTTGTTATATTTGCTCTCACTTGTTTTTTTTTTTAAAGAAAAAAATATAAGGTACATAGCCAACTTCTCCCAACAGTGAACCCTTCTTTATTTTTCCCCATGGTGAAAAGCAGTCTGAAGAATATCATTATTGAACCACAACTTTGTATATATCCATCATCCTCTCAGGGTAAAGTCTTAGAAATAGTGGAACTGCAGGATCAAGGAGTCTACATATATTTCTGCCTGCCATAAACAATAATGCCCCTGTCCTGCATCCCAGCCAGCACATAATTCCCCTTAGTTTTAACAGTTCCATGGGAGGGGCACCTGGGTGGCTTGTGGTTGAGCATCTGCCTCCAGCTCAGGGCATGTTCTCGGGGTCCTGGGATCGAGTCCTGCATCGGGCTCCCCACAGGGAAGCTGCTTCTCCCTCTGCCTGTGTCTCTGCCTCTCTCTCTCTCTCTCTCTCTGTCTCATGAATAAAGAATTAAAAATATTAAAAAACAAAACAATTACATTGGAGAAAGTTGACATTTGGTTATTGTTCTAATTTCTATTTCCTTGATTCCTACTGATGGGAAATGGGCTTTTGATGTGTATCAGTCGGTTTGCAATTTTTCTATTTTGAGTGGCATTTTCAGGCCCTGTGTTTCTTACTCTGTTGGGGTATTCATCTTTTCTTTTGGAGTTGATGGACCTGTTTCAATATTAAGGCTATTTTCATATTTAGTGGCTGTATTTGGCCATGCACCACATGCCCTTCAGTTTTATTTATGGTGGGTTTTAACATAGGTTTTTACTTTTTCTTGCCGTAATAAAATTCGTCAGCCTTTTCCTTTATGTTTTCTGCCTTTATGTCCTGCTTAGGAAATTCTTCACCATCGCAAATCCTACAATTATTAATCTAAAATGTTTTCAAGTGGCGTTATGGTTTCTCCTTTATGTTAAACTTTAAAAACCACCTAGAATTCATTTTGGTGTATGATGTGAGGTTGGGATATTATGCATTTTTCTAAACGATTATTACGTGTCTTAACACTGTTTATTTGAATAAGCCCCCTGAGGAAGAATGCCCATTTGACCACATGCTATATTGCCTTTTGTATATTTATGTCAATTTCTGAAAGTTTTATTCAGTTCCACTCATTGCTACGTCTTAGCTCCATTAGTATTTTCATTATTATATCTTTGTAATATAATTTCCTATATATTCTAACAGGTGTTCCTTCTTCCTCACCACACATGGCCATGATATTCCTTGCAATTGGGCTGTTGCCTACCTCTCTAGGCTTGTGCTTTGTTATTTTATCCTTGTTTACTTTTCAGGCACATCGATTTTTCTTTCAACCTTTGAAATTCACCATGGGCCTTTCTGTCCCAGGACCTTTGCATATGCTGTCTCCTCTGCCTGAAGATGTTCTGTTCCTGACTTCTCCTTTCACTCCTCATCCACATACTCCAACTCATTCTTCAGATCTCTGCCCAAGCATTGCTTTCTCCAGGGAGCCTTCTGAACTAACTTGGGATGTCTAGTGTATACTTTCAAAACCTTAGTACCCACCAGATGCAGAGCCAGGAAGTGAGGGACTCACTGCTGCCTCTTTCCTTGGCATTCTGTTGGAGAGAGACTGGCCCAAAAGCCATGGTGAGCTGGCTGGCTGGGGTAGAGTCAGGTTCTGTATGTGTGGTGTGCTGATTTCCCTTAAAATTGAGCCCAGATTTATTGAAAATTCTGCTGTTTCCCTGAGGCCATGGTGGGGGGCTGGTGTTTAAAAGGAAAAGCACAGCATCAAAATCCTAGAGGAGAACACAGGCAACACCCTTTTTGAACTCGGCCACAGTAACTTCTTGAAAGATACATCCATGAAGGCAAGAGAAACAAAAGCAAAAATGAACTATTGGGACTTCATCAAGATAAGAAACTTCTGCACAGCAAAGGATACAGTCAACAAAACTCAAAGACAACCTACAGAATGGGAGAAGATATTTGCAAATGACATATCAGATAAAGGACTAGTTTCCAAGATCCATAAAGAACTTCTTAAACTCAACACCAAAAAAACAAACAATCCAATCATGAAATGGGCAAAAGACATGAAGAGAAATCTCACAGAGGAAGACATAGACATGGCCAACATGCACATGAGAAAATGCTCTGCATCACTTGCCATCAGGGAAATACAAATCAAAACCACAATGAGATACCCCCTCACACCAGTGGGAATGGGGAAAATTAACAAGGCAGGAAACAACAAATGTTGGAGAAGATGTGGAGAAAAGGGAACCCTCTTGCACTAGTGGTGGGAATGTGAACTGGTGCAGCCGCTCTGGAAAACTGTGGAGGTTCCTCAAAGAGTTAAAAATAGACCTGCCCTACGACCCAGGAATTGCACTGCTGGGGATTGACCCCAAAGATACAGATGCAGTGAAACGTCGGGACACCTGCACCCCGATGTTTCTAGCAGCAATGTCCACAATAGCCAAACTGAGGAAGGAGCCTCGGTGTCCATCAAAAGATGAATGGATAAAGAAGATGTGGTCTATACAATGGAATATTACTCAGCCTTTAGGAACAACAAATACCCACCATTTGTTTTGATGTGGATGGAACGGAGGGTATTATGCTGAGTGAAGTAAGTCAATCGGAGAAGGACAAACATTATATGGTCTCATTCATTTGGGGAATATAAAAAATAGTGAAAGGGAATAAAGGGGAAAGGAGAGAAAATGAGTGGGGAAATATCAGAGAGGGAGACAGAACATGAGAGACTCCTAACTCTGGGAAATGAACAAGGGGTGGTAGAAGGGGCGGTGGGTGGGGGGCGGGGGTGACGGGCACTGAGGGGGGCACTTGATGCGATGAGCACTGGGTGTTATGCTATATGTTGGCAAATTGAACTCCAATTTAAAAAAATATGTAAAAAGAAAGAAAGAAGAAAGAAAGAAAGAAAGAAAGAAAGAAAGAAAGAAAGAAAGAAAGAAAGAAAGAAAGAAAGAAAGAAAAGCAGCGAGAGCCAGGATCAGAGGGGCTCCTATGGAAAGGGAAATCTTGGTGAGCACCTCCAAGGGCTCTTGATCAGACATCTCTCTTAACCAGGGATCCTCTGCCTCATATTAAATCACAGACATTCAGAGTTCCGTGCTCCGAGTAATAACGAGATCAGAACAGCAGTACTGCCACCCTTTACTGAGCATTTACTTTGTAACGCTGCGCCGCATGTTTACTTGCCTTATGTCACTAATCCCTGCATCAGCGGTAGGAGGAGGAATGATCATTTCTCTCTGTTGAAGAGACAGAAGCACACCGAGGTTAAGTAATTCGCCCAGAATCACACTTGTGATGAGTGACAGGGCTGGGCTTTGAGGCAGGGCCATCTGATGACAGGGCTACCAGGCCACAGCAGCCAGCACCCTGCTTTGCTGACGGTGGCACCTCCCTGCACATCCCTGAGGAGCTGGAGCTTGCAGCCCGAGCCCCTGGTCGCCAGCAGCTCTTGGAGGCCTCTGTGGCTGCTCCTTTCCCAGCTCCCCCAGACAGCTGCCCCTCCTGCCAGCCCCCCCACTCACATTCCAGCCTGCCTCAGGCTGCGGAGGCCTGAGTTATGACATAACTCTGCCTGAAAATTCCCCTGTAAAGGGAAAGGGGCCAATCAAATGTGAGTTATTCTTATTGTAAGCTCCCCAAAGCCAGAGACCTTGTATGATTTATCTTGGTATAAGCCACAGCACTGGGAACAGGGCCTGGCACATAGCACACAATAAATGTTCATGGAATTGACTGGGTTTTCAGAGAGATAGGGGACCAAGCACACACACACATACACACAAGTCCACAGACATTATACCTACACATCCTCCACACACACATACCCTCTCTCTCCCCCACTACAGACACAATTTCTGACACACATACACAGACACAGATTTTTTTTCTGTGGGTGTGAGTTTGTGTCTGTGATTCTTGCTTCCCCCGGACACGTTATGCGTATAACCCCATTGCTCATTTTAATTACATTACTGTGGGCTCTATTTGGCTGTAGGCTATTTTTGAGACCAAATTAGAAAATTCAAAAGCAGCCATCTTTCTTCCCGGAGAAACTTCTATCCACGAGTGCTGTGGGGTGGGGAATGGGGACCCCGGGGTGGGACTGAGACCGACTTTTCATAGGAGTCCCTTCTGTACTGTTTGCATTTTTTAAAAACCCTGTGTGTGCTAGGTTTTCAAAGCATCAAAATGGAGATATTTAGAAAAAAAAATAAACACCTTGCTTAAAAACAACCAGTGACTTACATAAAAGCTTTGTAACTGGGTTAGTTAGAGATTAGAGTGGAGGCCCATCCTCGATGGGTTCATGGGCCTCCAGGGATGTGCTGCCACCACCCCAAGGGGGAAGGCGGCCAGCAAGCAGATGACAGCCTTCTGGGCCATCCTCCTGGATGAGCCCAGAGGGATGCTTCCCTTTGAAGTGCTGTCCTCCCAGAAGTCCCTCTGTGTAGACCCTACACGTTCATGTAGTTACTCTCTTTGGTGGGTCAGTGACAGATCTGCAAGGATTAGGCGCAGTAAGCTCTGAAATCTACTCAGTAAGATGAAAATCTGTCCCTTCATTCTCAGGCTCAAGTGGAAATGATTAAATCTGAGGAGTCGGGCTCAGGGGGCGGGGGCTGGCTGTAGTTCCACGTTCCAAGTCTTGCTGCATCTTTTCCCGTGACTTTAGATCACTGGCCTCTGATCCCCAGACTCTCAGGCAGCCGTTCAGAGCCTTGGAGTCAAACCCGGGGAGGCCCGGGGCCTCCAAGGTGGACCGAATAGTTAAAAGCAGCTAATGAGAGAGCCGGGGCTTTCTTCTGAGTCCAAGATATTCCTGGAGGGATTAATTTTTATCAAATGACTTCTTAATGAGAGTCTGCTTACCTCCAAATTTGGAGACTTTAAAGCTCCTGAAATTTAAAACTAATCAGCAGGCTGGACTGCTTTGAATGTGAGTTCACACAATCAGAAGCTCAAAAGAGGGGCACAAGTTAGTCGCAGCCAGGAGCCAGCAAAGTGGAAGATATCAGCTTGCCATTCAGCAGTGGCCTTGCTCAGTGTCCCTGCAAGAGGCACAGAGGTGCCTGGGTCTAGGTCTGAAATTGGGGTCTTGGAGCTGGCCCTGACTTGCAGATGTGTTTGTTTAATCCACAAATACTTTTACATATTGGGAAACTGCATGTACTGATGTGGTTTGGGGGCTTCTTTGTAAAAAAACAAACTCTGGCAGGAGCAGGCCCGCATTCCTACACAGGCAGGGATCTCCTTGAGCTGCATAGCACCTGTCCCTTTGCAGAGCACTGTGATTGCTCATTTGCCATAGTCCCCACCTTTCCCTATTACTCTTTCAGCTGTATGTATTATGTTATCTGCCTGGCTTTTGTGGGTATTTGAGTTTCCTGCCCCAGATAAACCATACTCAGGCTTAGAAAGACCCACTGAATGGACTGTTTCATAAATTTGGGCATCATTTGATAGGCAGGTGAGGCCAAGACCATTGCACTGGGCTCAGTTGGGGGTATTCCTTCATCATAACACACACTGCTGTGCTGATTTAGCTGCCCCTGTGGCTCAACTTCAGTGACCTGATGTTTCTTTCTTGTACTCTGGGGTGGACAGACTCTAAGATGGTCCCAAATTATCCCTGCCTCCTGGTCATTGTGTCATGTGCAATCTCCCCTTGAGTATAGGCAGAACTTGTGACTTCTTACCAACAGCACATAGCAAAGGTGACAGGATATCACTCCCATGATCACACTATATAAGACTACAGTGTCTATCTTGCTAACAGACCGTCTGCCCTTGCCGGCTCTGATGAAGCCAGTGGCCATGCTGGGGAGGCCCATGCCCAAGTGCAAGGATCTGAGAGCAACTGCTGGCCAATAGCCAGTAAGAAACTGAGGCCTTCAGGCTGACAGCCCATTAGCCTGTAAGGATCTGAATCCCCCCAACAGCCACATGAGCTTGGAAGCTGGCTCTGCCCCAGTTGAACCTTCACATAAAATCACAGCCCCAGCCGACAAGGCTGATTATAGCCCTGTGGGACCCTGGAGCAGAAGATCCAGCTAAGCCATGCCCAAGCCCCTGAGCCCTCACAGAAGCTGTGAGGTAACAAATGTGAGTTGTTGTAAGACGCTAAGTGTGTGGTAGTACTTTTTGTTATGTAGCAAGAGAACTAATACACTCTCCCTCTGGGTTTAGAGTTTCTTTCTTTTTTTTTTTTTTTGGGTTTAGAGTTTCAACAACTAAATTCCTTCTCAGTTTGATCCCATCTCTGCCTCCCATCATTTTACTTAGGGTGCAGAACCACTGAGTGCTGCTATTGATTCTCCCAAATCTGGACCACTTGCCAGAACAGATGTTTTTGAGGGGGGAAGAGGGGTTATAGCTACACTCAGTTCACAGCTCTTTTGTGTCATTCACTAAATGTATCCCATTATAAAATGTGTGTCCCTTGATGGTAGGGACTCTGTTTTATTCATCTTGACATCAGTGGTGCTAAATATAAGCAGTATGTAGTCAATAAGTAGTTGTTGGATGAAGGATGAATGGACATAGTTGAATGGCTGGGTTATCTATTGCAGGTACTTTTCCCCTCCCATTTAAGTTTTTTTTAAAGATTTTATTTATTTATTTAAGAGAGAGAGAGCATGAGTAGGGGGAGGGGCAGAGGGGAAGGAACAAGCAGACTCTGTGCTGAGCATGGAGCCTGATGTGGGGGCTCCATCCCATTACTCTGAGATCAGTGACCTTAGCCAAAATCAAGAGTTGGGTGCTTAATCAACTGAGCCACCCAGGTGCCCCTCCTTTCAATTTTTAATGACTAGATCATCTTCTATTGTTCAAAGGTATTATAGCTTAGAGAATTAACTTCCTTTTGGCATTGTCTGGTTTCTGGATTTTTTGCTCATGTAATCCATGCTTTGATTAAGCATTCTGATAGCCAAATGTCTGTGCCCATTTGTGATCACTGATGGGTCAAAGCGTATGCACAATATTATAGCTGGAAAAGTATTAACACTCCTAAAAATGTAATATAAAGGAATATTAACTTTCCTGCACACTTGCCAATAGATAGTATTTTTCTGGTTAATCTTTGCCAGTTCAATAGCTGGGAATGGTAACTTGTTTCTATTTGCATCTATTTGCTTTTGAATGATGTAGAATTTTTAAAATTAGCTATTTCTATGTCTGTTGTAAATTTGTAATTGATTTTATTTATTTATTTGGGAGAGATAGAGTGAGAGAGCATGAGCAAGGGTAGGGGCAGAGGGAGAAGCAGGCTCCCTGCTAAGCAGGGAACCTAATGTGGGGCTCGATTCTGGGACCCCAGGATCACGACCTGAGCCAAAGGCAGACACTAACTAACTGAGCCACCTAGGTACCCTTGTCTTTTGTAAATTTATGTTTCATGTACATTAACCATTTTTTCTAATAGAACAGTTGATCTTTAGCTTAGTCATTTGTCAGTGCTCTTTATATATTACATATAAATGATTCATACCAGTTTTGAAAATTTCGTCTTTTTAAAAATATGTTTTGGAACACATTAAGAAGTTTTTCTTTGGTGAAATGTACCAGTCCTATAATTTGTAGTTTCTGTCTTTGTTATCACACTTAGAACATCCTTTTCTACCTTCGACATTATATATTAATTTTCTAATCTCCTAGGGAAGTTTGATCTTCACAGAACTTTTTAATAAGTTTGGCAGCTGATATGTGGACTTTCTCTATATTTGTAATGTTTTGGTCAAGCATAATTGAACTCTAGTCATGTGGAATTAGACTTGGTCCTTCAGCAGGTTTACACTAATGGATTTTTACTAAAACCAATTTCTCCACCCAAGACTCCAGGGACATTGTTCCTTTTCCAATAGTGGAAGCCACTTCATACTTTGAGCTATGGCCCAGGAATAGATGGATTCCTTGGTAGACAGACTCGGCCGTGGGTCCTGGGGGGCAGATCAGGGTCAGTGGTATCATTATACAACAGGTGATAGATTGGACAAGTAATCAGTGTTGAGGGGCCTATAGGCAATGGGAGCACCCTTACTGATCAGAACATAAAATAGTTGGCACTGACTGAGTACTAACTGCCTCTATGCCAGGTACTGTGCAGAGTCTTACCATCCATTTCTTAATAACTCCACGGTAGATGTGCACATATTATTACCCACATTTTGCAGATGAAGGAACTGAGACCCAGGACTTCAGTTCATATTTGTATGACTTTGAAGCTCTTTCCACCACCCCAGACTGCCATGTTGTTTCTCCCCATGCTAGCAGCAGCATCTGGAGCAGAATGGTCAAGCTATAGGAATAGGTTCCAGTGACATGCTGTGTGAGCACTGACTGGCTTTCAAGGTGGACATAAAGAAAGGAAGAATTTGTGTGAGCCTCATGAACACAGCCCATGGTAGAGACATACATTCAGCTGCTCTGGCTCACTGAGGTTCTTGCTAGAACTTTCTAACACTTTGCATTTTCTTATGCGGATATAGGATCCGCCTGTGTTGATCTGCATTCTTTGTAGCAAGTTTCCTTTCACCTTCCCCCTCTTATATCTATAGGATTTATGTTATTTGTCTCATCCCTTGGGGATGACCTTCAGATGTACCCAATGTTCTCCTTAGCGTTGAGTGTTGAAAATGCGCTAGCATATTTGCCACTTTTCTGGCACTTGTCAATAGGTATTGCACATCCCAGGACTGGAGAGAGATAAGAAAAATTTGCCATATGGAATCACTGAAAGAAAATGTCTCTAAAACCAGATTTCCCCCAAAGATACAGATGCAATGAAACGCCGGGACACCTGCACCCTGATGTTCATAGCAGCAATGTCCACAATAGCTAAACTGTGGAAGGAGCCTCGGTGTCCATCGAAAGATGAGTGGATAAAGAAGATGTGGTCTATGTATACAATGGAATATTACTCAGCCATTAGAAATGACAAATACCCACCATTCGCTTCAACGTGGATGGAACTGGAGGGTATTATGCTGAGTGAAGTAAGTCAGTCGGAGAAGGACAAACATTATATGTTCTCATTCATTTGGGGAATATAAATAATAGTGAAAGGGAATATAAGGGAAGGGAGAAGAAATGTTTGGGAAATATCAGAAAGACAGACAGAACATAAAGACTCCTAACTCTGGGAAACGAACTAGGGGTGGTGGAAGGGGATGAGGGTGGGGGGTGGGGGTGAATGGGTGACGGGCACTGAGGGGGGCACTTGACGGGATGAGCACTGGGTGTTATTCTGTATGTTGGTAAATTGAACACCAATAAAAAATAAATTTATTAAAAAAATAAATAAAACCAGATTTCATTCATTTATTCCACAAATATTTAGTGAGCACTTACCATGTGCCAAGAAAAGCATCAAGTGAATAGGTGGTTGTAATATATCAAATGAATTAAAGTGAGAAAGAACCCGCCCTCAGGGAGCTTCCATTCTAGCAGAAAAGAGGGAAAACAATACAGAGGAGAGGGGGTCATAGAGGGAATGGTGTGGGAGGAGCAGGTGGGACCTGACAAGCTTCTGTGAGTACTTTGGCTCTTCCTCTGAAGGACACAGAGACCCATGGCATGGTCTGAACATAGATTTTAGTAGGGTCCGATGGCTGCTATGTGGAGAACAGACTGTAGTTAAGCAAGAATAGAGGCAGGGAGGTCAGTGAGGAATGTCATGGAAAAATCCTGAGATGCCAAGGGCTCTGTCTGGCCAGGGTGAGCAGAATAAAAGTGGCGAGTAGTTGGGTTTGGGGTGTAAACTGAAGGTAGCGCCAGTGGGGTTCCCTGACATACTGGCTGTGAGATGTAAGAGAACAGTTGAGGTTGCTGTGAACAAGTCAAAGTATGGAGTTACCTTTAAGGAAGGGGAGGAAGGCTGTGGGGCAAGTTTTGAGAGGACAGATAAGGAACTCAGTTTTGGACATTTGGAGGCTTATTTCTTCTGCTTCTCATGACATCCTTGGATTTGTCATGGAGTGTGGCTTGAGGACCTGGGAGCTGAGCAGACCCAAGAGGGGACTGGGAAAATGCATGGAGAAGAGATGGGGGTTGCCCATCTAATCCTTCTCTGAAAGGACCTCATGACCGAGTGGTGGGGAAGCCTGCTGCGCTGCTGCCACAACACCATGGGTTTCAAAAAGTCCACAAGGTTTCCCGAGAGTCTTAAAGCCACACTGCCCTCTGTCCTTGTTACTTAGTAGCAAGAAATCCCTACAATTTCTCTGATGTGGCAAGAATGTCACTGATGGTGCAAGAGAGGACTGAGTGGGATTTCAGACAGATGAACAAGATGCAGTCTCAGGCACAGGGACCAAGACTCAGATCTAGATAGAAGAATGGTGGCCTCCTGCTGGCGGGGGTGGGGGTAGGGACTTCTAGTGCTGACTGTCCTCCAGGGCACACTGGAGGTTGACACAGAGTCACCCCCATGACACTAGGCTGGCATGAGAGTGGCCTGTGTCACTCCTGGGCCAAAGCATCTGTCATGATGATTCTGTTATGATGACCGAGGAGGCCCTATGTTCCAGATGGTGCAGCAAAAAGACGTCAGAGTCTCCATCATCCTGAGACCCTAACTGACTCTGTGGAGTGCAGCTCCCAGTGACCTGGCTGCACATACACCCAGGAACCAGAGAAAGAACCAGAACTCATTGCATTAAAGCCACTGAGACTCCAGAGTCAGCGTTATCCCTGCAAAACCTAGACTTTCTCGACTAAAACACCTCTTAAAGACAGAAGCAAATTACACCTTACTCTATTTCCTCTTTCATCGCTTATCCTTTTAAGAAATATAAAAGCTGTTAACACTCCTCTGATGCTCCTGAAAATATATCGGTATATCAGAACTCCCACTCATCCTTAGAGACTCAGCTCTGCATGAAGCCTTCCCACCCCCAGCCCCAAGCAGAGTTAGATGGTTTCTCCTTTCTGCTCCCACGACACTCTTATCATACCTATTAGAGCACTTACCACATCGTGTTGAAACGATTTGTGTACGTCTGCCTCTCCCTCTAGACTGTAAGTGTCAGAAGCCTCCTCTATTTCTCTCTCAAGAATCAGGGGAAAATACACCAAAGAAAGGATAAATACAGATAAAAGGCAGCAATGCAAAGTCTCTCCTCCACCTTTATCTGGCAGTGTTTTAGTTACGGCTCTTTTCATTGCAGGTAACAGAAATCTAATCTTGCTAGTTTAAGTGAAAAAAGAAATTTGTTGGATATAGTAGTTTTCAGAATCCAAGGAAAAGATGAACAAGCAACTCAAGGATCTGTGGGGACCAGGATGGCCCTGGGGACCCCAGTGACAGGACTCTATCAGCTGTCCCTCTATACCTCTGCCATGGCCTGACACAACTTCCAGCTCCAGGGCCATCAGTTAAATTTTTCAGGAGACAGAAAGTGATTGGCCAAGCTTGGGTTAAGTGTCTGCCCCCGAACCAATTGCCCATGGCCAGCAGAAACACAGAGCTGTGGCTTTGAGCAATCAATATGGGTGGTTCTCAGTGATAAGGGGCTGGCAAATCATCTAACAGCAGCTTGTGTCAGACGCTATCTTGTCAAACCTTTGGAAAAGCCATCTCCTTGCTTCACAGACCCTTTCTTGACTTGACATTTCCTAATAAATTGCCATACCTGGGCACACAATCTCTTTCTAGATACCAGGGTATGCCCAGAAGTTTGAATGATCTTATTTGCCTTTAGCTGGCTGGCTACTCTGTTGCTCCCAGTTGCTTTTGTCATTAATGGTTCTCAGCATCCGAGGCCCTGGGCTCCACTCATGTGCTGCATCAGCCTCAGCCAAGCTTGACTGTTAGCTGGGAATGGACAACGGGCCCCCAGAAATAGGCCCATAGCAAGTGTTGAATTAAACTAAAATGAACTGCCAAAAGCTAGATCGTGTATCCTCTTACTGGAAGTGGACTGGAGCCCTACAGGAAAGAGAGGGTATGGCATCAATTCTGGAAACAGATCACCCCCAAGTCCTGCCCATCCATTCCCATTTATTGATTCCACAAGCACTTCTGGGTGCGTATTATGTCAAGCATTTTCCTAGGTCTGGGATATTAAAATGGAAAAATCTTGTCTTGCCCATTAACTCAAGTCTAGTATGCGGGGGGGGGGGGGGGGGGGAGGATGCAGACATTTAAACAGACAACTGAAATTCTAGGCAATAAAATAGGTAGTGAAGAGTGTATATTGTAGAGAGATCTCTGTGTGAATCCTGCCTCTATCACTTCCTAGCTGCATGACCTTGGATAAGTCACTTGGCCTTTCTGCATCTTCATTGCCTTATAGCAAGAGTTGGCAAAAATACTATCAGCTTTGCAGTGTTGTTCTGGGTATTAGATATAAAATATAAAGTATCTTAGTATATAATAGATTGCCAATAACCTGTAACTATTAATATCATTATAAAATCTGGTTTTTTAAAACATACTTATGCTTTTTGCATAACTTCCAGAGTGTATAATATTGTCTGATACATAATGAGTCCTCAGTAAATTTTTTTGAGTAAATAAATAAATAAACCATCATTTCATCATATTAGGCATTCATGCATATATCTGTAAGATAACTTCTAATTTAGAGAAAGATGGTACAACGGTGAAGTTAAGACTTTCATCTTCGGTGCTAGAAATATTTGTGTTCTCAGCCTTACTATGGATTTGGATGCTGTCTTAGGTGGGGTTCCTAGAGGCAGAGTCTGAGAAGGATTTTTTTTTGCAATGATGAGGCTGCTCTCAGGAAAAACGTGTAAAAACCAAGAGAGGCAGGATGAAGCAGTTTAAGAAGCTGGACAAAGAGGGGTGCCTAGGTAACTCAGCCAGTTAAGCGTTTGCCTTCAGCTCAGGTCATGATCTTAGGATCCTGGGATTGTGCCCCTGCTTAGCAGGGAGTCAGTCCTGCTTAGCAGTGAGTCTGTGTCTCTCTCTTCCTCCCCCTACTCATGCTTTCTCTCTCTGTCTCTGTCTCTCTCAAATAAATAAATAAAATCTTAAAAAAAAATAAAGGAAGCTACACAAAGATGTAATGGATTTGGGTGCCTCAGTTCAGGGCTGGAAAGAGCTCTAGAGAGAGAATTCTCCAGAGTCAGTACGATCTTGTAGCAAGGGGACTGGCTTTTATACCCCCCATATCAGTCAGCTATTGGCTGCAGGCAGCCCTGGAGAGGAGCATTGTAATCCTGGAAGCATCTCCAGCTGGGGGGTGGGGAGAAGATGGGGTCCAGCTGATTCCAGAAAAATGCAAGCATGGGGCCCTAGTGGCTCAAGGCTCATAAGTCCTCTCTTTCAAAATGGCACCCCTTGATACTCACGACACACGAGAGAACTGAGCTTAAATAGCCCATCCTGGATGAGCTAGCTCTAAGTAGAAAGTGAATCCTAACGATGACTGTGTTCATGAGAATAACTACCAGTTATTAATTAAATTGCCATGTGCTTGGTAGTAAAATAAATGCTTTACATCCACTATCCCATTTATTGCTCACAACAAACCTATAGGATAAGTAATCTTATTATCCCTCAACAAAAATGAGGAGGCACATGTCAGGAGGTGCTATGAAACTAGCCCCAAAGCATATTACTAGCAGCAGTGTGACCAGGATTTGAAATCAAGTATGTCAGACTCTGAAACAAACAAACAAAAATCTTAACTACAACTCTAGGAAAATATTATGAAGTATTAAGGTTTTTTTTTTTTTCTCTTTCCACAAATTTCCCTTCTTCACTATATTCCTATTTCCTTCCCCAGATTCGAGTAGGGAGCAGTCTCTGAGATCCCTTGTTCATGGGGCATCCGTAGTGGAAATCAGAAAAGATGGTTTCCTTTTGGTCTTTTCCTCCCAAAGCTTAAGGCTTTAGGGAAAAGGGATCCAAGAACACAGAGTATGCTGGCTTGAAGAAATGGCAAGATTTATTCCACCAGAATTAAGAAATGCTAGACTGGAGGAGGAGAGAAAGAATGAGCAGTGTGGGGGCACCTGGGTGGCTCAATGGTTGAGCATCTGGCTTTAGCTCAAGTCATGGTCCCAGGGTCCTGGGATCGAGTTCCGCATTGGGCTCCCTACATGGAGCCTGCTTCTCCCTCTGCCTTGTCTCTGCCTCTCTGTGTCTTTCATGAATAAATCAATAAAATCTAAAACAAACAAAAAAGAATGAGCAGTGTGAGGCGGGGGCAGAAAAAAGGAGAGGGATGGAGAGAAGGAGACAAGGAACGAGACAGCACCGTGTGAGTCCCTGGGTGGTGGAGATGAGCCTCACCCCCCAGCGGCACTGCTAGGATTGATCACAAACCTCAGAGAAGAAAAGCTTTGTGGGGCTTCCAGGTAGGTGAGACCACAGGAACCCTCCCAAAAGACTCTCTGCAAACATTACGGAGAAGCACAGAAAGGGGTTGCATGCAAAGAAGCCATGCAGACAGGGACAGGGGATGTATTAGTGGCAACCTGGGTAGACGGAAAACAGAACCAAACATAGCCAGTCTTTGGATACAAAACACGTGGATGTGACTAGCCCTGAGAAGGACCAAAGTTAACTTCTTCCACAAATCAGAGGGATAGGGAGCATGCAGTTCGATAATCAAGTGAATCTGGGGAAAAAAGGCATATGTGTTGCATGTCTGAGTTTGAGGTTTGAGATGTGTATCTACAACCAACAGAGAAAGAACTGACCTCAGGGAATGTGGAGACCATGGCCGTATTATGCTGAGTCAGCATTGCTGGTCACTGAAAGCTGAATCCTTACCTATCAGTTTAGGTTGTCTCACCTACTGTCCTTACCAGGATGCTGGGAGCTATTGAGAATTGAGTAACCCTAAGAACCCTGGTAGGGTTGTATCCTCAGTGAAAGGGATTTAGAAAAACTGTGCCCATCAGCCCATGGAAGCAAACCAGGGGATTTGTCACTAACCAGAGCTCTGGGTTGGAAAATTAACAAAACCAGCTCGCTCACTCATGAGAAACTGTGACGCCAATTCTGCACTTCACAGTGATGCTGAAAATAAAATTTAGGCTACTGGTAAGGGCCAGATTTCTAAAGTGATAAGTTCACATTAAAAATAGGTTCTAGAGTAGTGACACCCCCCAGAGTTCCCTGCAGACACAAAAGCAAAAGTATTCTACAATACTATTACCATAACCCTAGGTTCCATGGCACTCCCATGGTATAAACAGTCTCCACTAGAATTTAGCTATCATTAAAATACCACAAACCATAGGAAGGAATGGCCAACTGTGAGGAAGAGTCAGGAGAAACCATAACCAGTAAAATTAGTGACCTCAAGAACTTTAGGCAACAGGATGGCAATCTGAAAGACACCATAAATCTATTTAAGATTTTTAAAGAGACAAAAGAAAAAGTAGAAATCATCCTGAAAGAACAAGATAATATGTAAAGAATAACCATCAGCTTTGAAAAAGAAGAAAATAGGATGTCTGCCAATAAAAAACAAAACAAAACATGGACAGAGTAAATAAAGCCTCAATAAATGTGTTAGCAGATTAAACACTGCTGGAAAGAGAATTACTGAAATAAAAGGTAGAGCTAAGAACACCACCCAGAACAAAGGTCTCAGAAGAAGAGATGGACAAGGAAGATAAAAGACAGGGATAAACAGATGTGAGGAGCGTTCTGAGGAAAAAATACAGAGAATGGGAAATAGGCAATATTCAATGGGAATTTTCAGAATTCAGGAAGCATGCTGAGTTCTGAACAGGATGTGGATACATATGGATCCATCAAGTTGAAACTGAAAAATAACCAAGACAATGAAAACATTAAAGACAGTGAAATTATCTGGAAAAGAAACAGATTGATAGGGATCCCTGGGTGGCTCAGTGGTTTGGAGCCTGCCTTTGGCCCAGGGCGCGATCCTGGAGTCCCGGGATCGAGTTCCGAGTTGGGGTCCCGGCATGGAGCCTGCTTCTCCCTCCTCCTGTGTCTCTGCCTCTCTCTCTCTGTATGTCTATCATAAATAAATAAATAAATAAATAAATAAATAAATAAATAAATATATATATATATATATTTAGAAAAAAAGAAAAAAAAAAAACAGATCGATAGCCCTAATTGAAGCCCAGAACAATGGAAGAGTCCCTTCAAACTCCTGCAGGAGAAAATTGTCAGTCTAGAATTCTATACTCGATTTAAACATCAACAACGAAGGTCATAAAAAATATTTCTAGACAGGAAAGGTGGAGGGAGGTTAATGCTCCAGGGATGTATTCTGGAAAAAAGGATACTGACCACAGAATGAAGGGGTAGGGTGCCACAAGTATTATTTAGCAAATACACTGCTGCCCTCTGTCACTAACGAAACAAGAATTTCTCTTAAAAAGTAGTAACTGATGTTGGGGGAGGTGGAAACAAAATACCCAGTTAACAAAACGTGAATGTAATGAAGGGAAAGTGGTGAGAGCTAATCTTCCTAAGGTCCTGCTTAGTGATCTAGAGCACAGCAATCAACTACAGAGACAAAGTTATGCTTATTAAAAACTTCAGAGAAACTACTAGAAGAGTAGAAATAGAATGTATAACTTTCAATACAGTAGAGAGTAAAGAATACCTAATTCATTTAATAAAAAAGCAGGAAATAGAAATGATATAAAATATATAATATTAAATAACTCACAACATAAAGTGGTCTAAATAAATCCAAATGTGCAATCACAATAGATATAAATGGACTTGTCATCAGTTAACACACGGGGATTCTTGGATTGGATAAAAAAAAAAAAGTGTCTTTGTGCTATTTATTTGAGATATACCTAACAAGTAATTTTGTAGGTAATGGGATTGAAGAAGATATCCCAGGTGAATGGCTGACCAAAAGAAGGCTGGTGTATCAAAGAGCAGCATCAGATAAAACATAATCTAAGATGACAGGGACGCCTGGGTGGCTCAGTGGTTGAGCATCTCCCTTTAGCTTGGGTCATGATCCTGGGGTCCTGGGATCGAGTCCCACATCGGGCTCCCTGCATGGAGCCTGCTTCTCCCTCCGCCTGTGTCTCTACCTCTCTCTGTGTGTCTCTCATGAATAAATAAATTAATTAAAAACTTTAATAAGATGACAAAGAATAACTAGGAATAAAATGACCATGATGTAATTATTAAAGGGAAAAATTCACCAGTAAAATACAAATATTGGAAGCTATGTTCAACTAACAACACAGCATCAGATAAAGCAAATATGACAGAATGACAAGAAGAATTTGATAACTCTACAATCACGGAGGGGGATTTTAATCAACATTTTGTAGAAACCGATGCACAAAGGAAATGAAAAGTAAGGATATTGCAGTTTTGAATATCACAATTCATAAACTTGGTTTAATGAACATGTTTAGGATACAGAACCAAAATATTAGAATATAAAAAGAAGTTTCCAGGTCTACAAAGCAAGTCTCGAAAATACCAAGATTCGATTCCTGTAAACTACTTCCTTGCTGATGCAAGAAAATTAAAACAGAAGGTCAGAAAAGCAGTCAAACCCTCTCCTCATTCCTTTGGGAAATGAGTACACATTTATTTATTTATGTAGTTTTTTATTTTTATTTTTTAAAGATTTTATTTTTAAGTAATCTTTACACCTAATGTAGGGCTCAAACTTAGAACCCAGAGATCAAGAGTCAGTCACACACTCCACTGACTGAGCCAACTGGGCACCCCTTTGGGAAATGATTTATTTATTTAAAAATTTTAAGATTTATTTATTAGAGAGAGAAAATATGCAGGGGGAGGGGCAGACGGAGAGGGAGAGAGAGAATCCCAAGCGGATTCAGGCTGAGCACAGAGCCTGACACTGGGCTCGAGCCCACCACCCTGAGCTCATGACCTGAGCCGTAATCAAGAGTTTGCTGCTGTGACTGATTACCACCCAGGCACCCCAGGGAAATGATTATACTTTTAAACAATTCACATGTCCAAGAAGAAATCTGATGGAAATTAGAACATAGCTAGACATAAGCAATAATAAAAAAAAACCCACATCCTATTAAAACATGCAGATGCTGATTCTAAAAATTCACATTGAAGAGTTCAGTGGCCAGTTCAGTGGAAATAGGGGAAATACAGATTGAAGTAACAATGAGATTGTGGTACACCTATCAGTATGGCAAAAATGTTGGGACCAGTCTGACAAGGACAAGCATTGGCAGGGATATGAGATGGCAGGAACCTCCAGCACAGCTGCTGGCACGTCTGGGGAGGCTTGTCAGCATCTAGACAAACTAGCGCACACATACCCTCCAAGTCAGATGTCTCTGAGCACATACCCTGGCCTGGCCACCACCCATTAGGGGGTCATGGCATCAGAAGAGTCCTAAATAGCCTTCAGAGCAAGCGAAAGGGAAATAGAATATCAAAGTGTGTTAACCCTAGTAAGATTAGCTATTGGTGTTGTAAAAGTTGCGTGTGTGTTGGTGGCAATGTCAATGTATGCACTCTGGGGGTCATGGTAAAGAAAAGAATCAGACTCTGCTATTAAGAAACCCTCACATTTGTCCACAGGGAGGTTGAGATGAATATTCATTGTAGTGTTGTTGGCAACAATGAAAATTCCAAATAAAGTGTAGTAAAAAAAAAAAAGTGGTATTTATTAACTTAGCAGAATACTATCCTGCATTTAAAATAACCTAGATAGATAAAAATAATAAAATAAAATAAAATAACCTAGATATACATTTTTCAATGTTGAGAAATCTCAAAATCCTAATGTTGAAGATAAGGAGAGCATGGTGTTAATTTCTCCAGTATCAATTTTAAAAGCTACAGCCATACTCAGTAGAAATACTGAAATATTCATGGAAGGGATACACAGCAGCTTCAGGATGTTTCCACCTGAGGAGGGAGGTTGGGAGACTCTGGTGGGGTGTGCCTGAAGGGGGAGGAAGATGCCTTTTGTTTTCCCTGCGACAGTCTATGTGCAAATAAAGACCAAATACGTATTTGGGGCAAATCTGGGGAAAACGTGAATAAACTGTACAGGTTTGGGTTCTGGGTACATAGATGTCTGTTATTTATTGTATGTTTGAAACTGTTCACAAATAAGAATCTGAAAATTAAAATGACCACAATAAAAGTACCTTCGGAGCGTGGCTTACAAAGCAGGGCCAGCTGAATGGCCGGTGTGCTTGGCTGTGTGGCAGGGGCCTCTTGCTGGCATTTAGCTTGGGGGCGGGGAGACCAAATGTAAATTTGTATCACACACTCCGACAAAATCAATAGAGGTAATTTCCTGATTCAAACCCATAGATGTGCACAAAACCACCCAGATCGACACACATAGAGGGGAGCTGCGGGGATGGGGGGTGGCTGGGGGGCTGAATTATCCAGTGTCTGTCTCCTGTCCCATCAGTTGGGGCTTCAGGTGGGATGTGGTGGCACAAACCCAAGTTCAGGGGCTACACTGGCCCCAGCTTGGATGCTCTGACAAGAACGGACCCATGATGAATGATAATTGTGTTTTCTCTACATCAGTGTATGGAAATCTGTTTATAGATTTGGATTACAAATTCTGGAAGCTTTATATGTTTAACGATTTTTTTTTCCGCCGAGCTTAAAAGGCTCCTGTACTATTCAGCCGTGACTCTGCCCAAATTTGGGGCATTGTGGAAGGAGCCCTGGTTCTGCCCTGTGGAATTAACTTTTGCCAGGAAAAAAAACACCCACTTGTGGGGAGGCTGGGTGGCTCAGTCGGCTAAATACCTGCCTTCGGTTCAGGTCATGATTCCAGGATCTCTGGATGGAGCCCCCACATCAGGCTCCCTGCTCAGTGGGGAGCTTGCTTCTCCCTCTCCCTCTGCCTGCTGCTCTGCCTGTGTGCACGCACACTCTCTTTGTCAAACAAACAAACAAACAAACAAACAAATAAATCTTAAAAAAAAAACAACCTCCTGAAATATCATTTCTCCCCCCCCCCCCCAATTCCTTGTTTTATTCAGAAAAGAAAAAAAGCAGGAAAGGGAAAAAGTAGATATTTGGGGAAAGACTTTAATGGATGGCTGTTTTTCTCTGCTAGGCTTTATAGGACACTCAGTCCCAAACTTCATAACTGAAGTCCCTGCCAGGTGGAGGGGCCATCCGTAGGGTCCCCTGTGTGCCTCTAAGAGACCAAAGCAACTGGCCACATGAAATTCATTCTAATGGGATTAGAAAATACAGCGGCCCACAGATGGCCACAAAATCAAAAGGTGCTGAGTGACATACACATTAGAGGGAGAAAATTGAATTAGCAGTGACATTTTCTGGCCTGAGGCCTTTTTTTTTGGCTGTGGAAATAAAGACAAACTTTGATCTATTCTACTCAGAACCTGACAAAGACATCAAGGCCAGAATATTGCCTCTAATCTTATTTGCTGTTTCCAGGACTACATCCCCTTGGCTCCTCTGCTCCTTGAGGATGGGGCTATATGTATCTCTGAATGGACTTTTTAAAAAAAGTTTATTTAGTTTTAGCCAACGTGGTGCTTGAACGCACGACCCCGAGATCAAGAGTTGCATGCTCTTCCCACCGAGCCAGCCAAGCACCCATTAATAGACATTTTTGTGCTTCTGTTACAACAACCCCATAAGGGAAGTCAGGCCAGACACTCAAAAGGCATCCCGTGATTGTTGTGGGAGGCCACCGTTGGTCTGGCCAAGGGTTTCGATTCACAAGAGTTACATGTTCTTCCCCAGCATTGGAAAAACCATAGCTAGCAGAAGTAAAATATAAAAGAGGGCAAGGAAATTGCAGGTTGGTGACTATAGAATTATGAAAGACATAATAAGCAAAAATGTCCTGTTCTTAAATGAAAAACTTCATTTTTTTAGGGGAAAAAATTAATGGATGGAGATTGCCACTAGACACAATCTAAAAATGTCTCTTATGTTTTGAAAGTAAAGAAATTATGTTGCAAGCACCCAAGCAGGGAAATAATCATCTTCCAAAACAAACATGAGGGGCACCTGGGTGCCTCAGTTAGTTAAGTGTCCAACTCTTGAGCATTTCAGCTCAGGTCATGGTTTCAGGGTCCTGGAATAGAGCCTCGCATCAGGCTCCATGCTCAGCACATAGTCTGCTTGGGATTCTCAGTCCCTCTCTCCCTATGTCCCTACCCCCACTCATGCTTTCTCTGTCTCTCAAATAAATCAACAAAGTCTTTAAAACAAATACAAACACAAGAGAAAAACAAAATAGTGTATTTAAAAGAGGTAGCTCAGACCTTTCCACTTCTGCAATAAATGCTGCAATAGACTCAATGGTGCCTGTATGACTTGGAGGAAAGAAAGCTCTAACTCCCTTGGTATTGAATACCAAGTTGATTTTTAGGTATGAAGACAACAGAAAAGCATGTCAGAGATCCTGGCAGAGGGAGTGGTATTGCAAAGATCTCCACGTGAAAAGATGCAGAACTTTGAAACTTGCAGTTAAGAGCTGGACTCCTCCCCACTCCCCAAAAGTTTTAAGCAAAGGAGCGATATGATTTGATGGGTGTTTTATTTTTTGTTTATTTTGTTTTCTATTTTTAAGATTTTATTTGTTTATTCATGAGAGACACAGAGAGAGGGGCAGAGACATAGGCAGAGGGAGAAGCAGGCCCCCTGTGGGGAACCCCATATGGGACTGGATCCCAGGACCCCGGGATCACAACCTGAGCCAAAGACAGACACTCACCACTGAGCCACGCAGGCATCCCGATTTGATGGATGTTTTAAAAAAGATTCATCTCTAGCCTGCTGTGTGAAGAACAGGCTAGCAGGTCACGGGTGGGGTGGGCATATGAATGAGGAGGGTTCTGCATACACCGGGCAAGGAGTGATGAAAGCCTGGACTGGCACAGGATAGTGGAGAAAAGTAGTTGATTTAGGATCTCTCTTATAGGAGGATGACATAAAAAGGTTTGCCAGTGGATTGCATTAGGGGAATGGGGTGGAGAAGGGGAGGACAGAAGAAGGTTTCAGGTTTCAGGTGTGTGTGTTGGGAAGATGGTTGCCATTTACTCAAGTGAGAAACATGGGTGGAGGCACACTTTTGAGGCTAAAAACAATGCTTTGAACTCCTTACGATTGAGAGGCTAAGACCTCCAAATGCTGTGACCAAGGAAGAAAGTGGATCTACGAGTCTGGAATCATGTTCTCAGCCCCACACTTCTCTGCATCTCCTACAGCATTCTCTCAAACCTTTCCAGGAACCCTCTAGAACTCCTATCCCATGATAAAAAAAATGCTTCTATATCCTTAGCCTCCTCTGCCCCCAACCCCATTTGCTCCTCTTTTGATCTTTATTCCCATACATGGCACGTCCACATTGAACTCTTGATCTCCACTCTCCCCACTCCCATTTGCTTCCTCCACAATCTTTTCCATTCCAATTAATGGCACCTCTGAACTTTCAGTTGTCAAATTCCAAAACCTTGAATTATCACTGACTCCTCTTTTTCTCTAGCATGCCACATCCAACTCTCTAGGAAATCCAGTGGCTTTCCTTTATGCTTCAGAGTAAAAACCAAAGATCTTAAAATAACTCACAAAATCCTGCATGATTTGGACTCTCTGATGTTATCTCTTGCTTCTCTCTCTCTCTCTCTAAACCATGTTAGCTTCATGTGTATTGCTCAAGACTCCAAACACATTCCAACCTTTGCACTGGCTTTGCACTGGCTCTTTCTACTGTCTGAAGTACTCTTTCTCTGGGACACCTGGGTGGCTCAGTGGTTGAGCATCTGCCTTTGGCTTCAGTCGTGATCCTGGGGTCCTGGGATCGAGTCCTGCCTCAGGTTCCCTAGGGGGAATCTGCTTCTCCCTCTGCCTATGTCTCTGCCTCTCTCTTTGTGTCTCTCATGAATAAATTAATTTTTAAAAAATGAAAAACTCTTTCTCTGTTTCCCCACTTATCCAAATGACTCCCTCATTTCCTTCATGTCCTCAAATATATCCCCTGATCTAATATAAAGCAACATCTTTCCTTTCTTATCACCACCTGGCATACTCTCTATATTTGTTTACTTATTTACAGTTTGTCCTCCACTACAATGCAAGTCCCATGAGACCATTGTTTTGTTTTGTTTGCCTTTATTTATATCACCACAGTCTAGAACAGAGCCTGGCCCATGGTGTGTGTTGCTGAATCAATACTGTTGCTGAATGTTGTTGCTGATGACTAGGAGTCAACTTATCTGGAACTTTGTCTAATTATTTTTTTAAAGAATTTATTTATTTGTCAGAGAGATAGAGCCAGGGAGCACAAGCAGGGGAAATAGCAGAGGGAGAGGGAGAAGCAGCCTCCCCGCTCAGCAGAGAGCCCATTGTGGGGCTTGATCCCAGGACCCTAAGATCATGACCTGAACCGAAGACAGATGCTTAATGGACTGAGCCACCTCGGTGCCCCAACTTTGTCTCAATTATAACCTCATGCAACCTCCCTGAGATTCATCTTTCTTGGCTGAGAAGGGGGGATATTAATATCTGCCCTGCCTAACTCACAGGGCAGCTATGGAGCTCAAATGAGTTACTGTACCCCATGGCTTAACTGTGAGACATTTTCATAGGCCAGAGTCCCATGGCCAAAAAATGCAAGGCAGGATATATGGAACTCCTATAAAAGGATGTTTGATAATTTTCTATATAATTCCCATGGTGGGGCAAGGGTGGGGTGGGGAGGGGGAGTGGAGCCCTAAAGAAACTAGTGTTCTCACAGGGAATTCTCTGGCAAGTCCTGATCTTAAAATGATCACTACATAAAAAATGGAAAGGCAGGCACAAAACCAAAGATGAATATAAAAGTTGTTAAGCATGGACAAGAATGGTTTCAGGGAGGCTGTGGGGAGAAAAAGAGCTAAGGCTTGCAAAAATGTTAAGGATGAGAAAAATTGATTTGGGGGCACATTTGAAGCAAGCAGATAAATGACAGGGTTGTGCCAACAGATGACAGATTAAAAGTAGAACTCAGTCTTACTTTGTTTCCAACAAAGAAAATGGTCTTCAGGCTTGAAATAAGAAATTGTTAAAAGTGAAATTTAAAGAACAACACAGGTATGTAAAGAGAATCTTGCTCCATTAAGTGAGGTTGAGTCCCCAGACTGAACGTAACTGTCAACCCAACCCCCCCACTTCATTCCATGAGTCCTTATCTACCTCCCCCCTCCACCCCAGCCAAGGTTGGCAACCAGATTTCCCATCTACGTTCTGGGCATATTCCCCACAGTTCACAGTGTAGTCTGATGGAGGGAGCCCTATCAGGTGGGTAGAGGAGTCTCTCCTCATCTGTGACCTGACCGGAAGGGTCACAGACCAGGGAACACCCATGTGCTTGGTTTTGTGTGTGTGTGTGTTTGTGTGTGTGTGTGTGTGTGTGTGTGTGTGTACGCATAAGTGAGTTCCTTCACCAGGGAGGTTGGGCGGGGAGGTATCTTGTGATGACAGTGAACTAATGGTTTATCGTCTCGGAGCATCTCCTCTACCAGAGGTAGGACAGTTTGGGGAACATGAGGGCTATTGGCTCCCCTGCTGCCAACAAGATTTTCATGCTTCCTGTTAAATACTCCAAATAGCCTACATGACTTTACCTTCTCTTCTGGAAGCCCCACAAAATATTCCTCAGGTGCGGAAAACTCTGGGCAGGTTGTATATCTGCTATTTTTTTTTTTTTTACTATATATCTTTTTTATTTTTTCGTATTGTGGTAAAATATACAGAACATAAAATTTATAATTTTAACCACTTCAGTGTATATTTCAGTGTATATTCACACACTGCTCTGCAGCTATCACCACCATCCATCTCCAGAACTTTTTCATCTTCCCAAATTGAAATGGTACCCTTGAAACAATAACTCAAAGGTCCCCTCTTGTCCCAGCCCCTGGCAATCACCATTCCACGTTCTGTCTCTGTGAACTTGACTATTCCCTTGATTCTATGAGGAATCACATAGTGTTTGTCTTTTGGTGACTGGTAATGTCCTCGAGGTTCATTCATGTGGCTGTGTATCAGATCTCTTTTCTTTTAAAGGCTGAATAATATTGTATCTCAGTTTTAACAGGATAAATTTCCTTCCAATATCCTGTAGCTAAATGGCAGGAATGTAGACTGAGGGGTGGGATGCTGAAATCTTACTGAGTCTGTGTCATGTGGGAGGAAAGCTGTCTCAGGAATTTCTAAGTACTCCTGTCCAGACTGCCCTGGACAACATTTCTAACAATGACTTAAATGAGGACCCAGGAGGGCTGCCAAGCTAATAACTTGTGAATGACAGAAAATTTGGCATAACAGCTCTTCCGTGGAATGATGAATATGGATTCAAAATATTTAGTGTACTAGGATGATATGCTGAAACCAAGGAGATGGAATTCAACAGCGGTAAATGCAATATACTAAAATGAGGCTAAACTGCATACTTGTGTGCATATGTGCACGCACGTGCGCATGCGTGAGCACATACACACACACACACACACACACACACACACACACACAATGCAGCAGTACAGGATGGAGTAAAACTGGCCTCAGAGCAGCCTGAGCAAGAGTTGTGGGTTTTAATTGACCACAAGCTCAGTCTGAGTCAACAGTGGGATGTGGTTGCCAGAAAAACAACTAATGTGATCCAAAGGTGCATTAATAGAAGCACAATGTTCAGAGCAAGGCAGGAAATAGCTCCTATGCTGGCCTCGCTGGTCAGGCCGCACCTGGAATGTTGTGTTCAAGTCGGCACCGCACTTTATGAGAGACATCAGAAACCTGGAGGGCATTTGGCAGAGGGCAAACAGTCTGGAAAACGTGCCTCGTGAGGCAGGAAACAAATCTGGGAATTTAGCAGGTAGGACAGAAGACCTGGCAGGGGGGCACAGGAGGCAACTTTAAAATTTGGAAGGCTTGCTTTTGTGTGGCGTTGGAAAAGGGAACTGTAACTCATGGACGCAGGGTACAGCGAGGGCAAATTAGACCCAGCAAACAATAGAGTGAGTCCCTCATCACTGGAGGCAATCAACCAGCATTGTTTCAGGAAAGTGATTCTCAGGGGCACTTCTGCCCCCCACGAGAGAGAGACATTGATTATCACCAGTGGGAGGAGGCAGAACTGCAACTGGCATCCTGTAAGTACAGGCCAAGGATGCTTCTAAACATCCTACGGTGCACAGGCCAGCCCTGAGAACAAATAATCAGCCAGCCTGATTCGTGATTGTGCTGAGCTTGAGAAACCTCAGAAGGAATTCCTGTACTGGAATGTTTTAGAGTAGAGGCCCAAACCTCCTGGCTGGATCTGGCCTGGGTGGTTTTCTTTTTATATCACTTGCTAATGTTTAAGAATCCTGGGATTTCACATAAAGATCTGGAATTCTAGCCCTTTCTTAAAAAAAAAAAAAAAATCCCTACACCTGATATCACTGAGCTCACCTTCGTGCACGGCAACAGTTGCCTAGAGCTGCGTAGCTGAGGTCCCTTCTGGAAGATTCACAGTCCCTATGTCATTACCTGCCTGGCCACTGTAGGCATTTTCATTTACGACCCCTGGTGCCTTTCATCAACTGGTTCTCAACTTTGACTTTGCTTTCAAATCACCTGGGGAGCTTTGCGAACTGCGCCCTGCCCCCTGTACTAGTGCTGCGCCCCAGACCAATACTGCAGACTCTCTGGAGGTGGGACTCAGGCAGCACAGTTCCTCACAGCTCCCCAAAGTTATCATGAAACAATAATCTGTGGGTAGAAGTTGTGAGACAAGTATACTCATACCCAGTACAGAAAACTTACTGTGGTCAAATAATTTGAATAGTTGAATGCCCTGTTTTTGGAGTGAACTCCATAGTGGTAGTCAATTAAGAGAGTTTTTTTTTTTTTAAGATTTTACTTATTTATTTGAGAGAAAGAGGGCAGTAAGAGAGAGAGCATGAGCAGGGTGAGGGGCAGAGGGGAGAACTGCTCCCTCAGCTCCCGCTGTGCAGGGAGCTCGATATGGGGCTCGACTCTAGTATCCTGGGATCATGGCCTGATCAAGATAGTGTTTATGAAGAAATCCCTACTTTGGAATACTTGAAAGGGAGCAAAACTGGACCACAGCAGGGGTTCTTCACTCTCAGTGTGGAAGAGAATAACCTGATGGGTTTCCCCAAGCACACAGGTCCAAGTCCCATCCCAGAAGAGTATAATCTAGAAAGGTCAGGTAAGGGCTGAGCAGGCACAAATAGAAAAATCTTGCCAGATGATGCTGGTACGTGCACCCAGAGAACCACTGAGCGAGATGGATGACCTCTAAAGCTCCAGCCTCAACCTTGGCACTGACTCAGGCCCCTTAAAAAAAAAAAAAGTCTACGTAAACCTGCAAATACACACTGGAAATATATATGAAGGACATGATGACCATGGGTTTGTGTGTATTCTAACACACACAAAGAGGAGGGTAAGCTGGAAGCTGCAAGATTCTCAGATTCAGTCCTAATACTGGGGCCTGAAGGGATTCAAGTAGAGAACTGTTTTTGAGGTTCTAGCACACTTCCCAACATGTTGGACACATGATGTTTGCTTAAACAACCTCTTGGAAAGCCTTTTACATGCTTGTGTGTTTTTAGCTTAAAGCAACAGATACTGACACTGCCTGCTTTAAGCTAGAAAGAATTCTATTAAATGGATATTAGAACGATGTAAGAAGGCTTTAAAATGTGCCTGCCTTAATAAAACATGATACAGCAGTGCAATGACTTATTAGATGTTCATTAGAAACTATCACACAGATAAAAATGAATACATTTAGTAGGTGTGTGAAGGTGTCCACCATACAGGGCTCTGTGGGAAAAGGAGGCTATAGAACAGGATGTAAGATATGATACAACTCATTTTCATAATAACATATTTATAGTAGTACTTATACACAAAATCTAGGGAAAATCTGAACCTTGACCTAAAGCCTCGTGTTATAAACAAAAATTAATTGAAAGCAGATCTTCAACATAAAATATAAAATGTAAACCTATAAGACTTGGGGAAAAAAAAATCAAGCTTGAGAGAAAAACCTTCCAGATCTAGAGCCAAAGAGCTCTAGACACCAAAAGCATTTTACAATCTGTAAAGTAAAGGATAGAATTTGAACTCATTGAATTAAGAACTTCTGTGTTGCAAAGGAATGGTGAAAAGGATGAAAATACAAGCTGCAGATTGGGGACGGCGTGTGGAAGGGTTGGGGGGGGGCGGTGCTCAGGCAGCAAGGTGTGCAAACCACCAGGTACATACCCAACAAACACTAGTATTTAGAAAATAGAAGGAATTCTCAAGACTCAGCAGTAAACAAACGAAAAACTAGAGGATGAGCAAAAGACATGAAAAGAAAGACTTTTCCCCCAATAGGATATGCAGATGGGAAAACAAGCCCATGGAAAGATGTTCACCGTGATGAGCTATCAGGGAGACATAAGAAAAAACCCACAAAGGACCACAAGGCATGGAGCAGAATGGCTAAAGTAAAAAATACTAACACCACCAAATGCTGGAAAGGATGCAGAGAAACTGGATCGCTCACATAGCATAAGGCAGTATGGCTGGCTAGTCTGGAAACCAGTTTGGCGGTGTCTTAGAAAGTCAAGACACAAGCACCATTGGATCTGGAAATTCAGCTCTTGGGCATTTATCCCAGAGAAGTGAAAACGTATGTCCACGTAAAAATCCACACATGAAAAGTTCACAGCAGCTCTACTTGCAATTGGCAAAATTGGAAACCCCAAAGGTCCTTCAATGGGTGAATGATTAAAGAAATGGAGACATCGACACTAGGAAATACTACTCAGGCTCATTTAAAAAATATCTAAGTATAAAAAGAGGAATGACATAAAGAAATGTTCTAGAAGTAATCCTGTTGTTGGTACACAGGTAGTGCAGAAGTCAAGGAGGTGCCGTGTCAATGACTGAAATTCAAGGCACACTGCCCTGGAATATGCTCAATTCCCTGCGGTCTCTAAGGAATCTGAACACAGTGGACAGGACACAGAAAATTAAAGAACTCCAATAAATACGATCCACACCTCTCCCCCTTCCCTTTTATTCACTCATCGTGTACTTAAAAGGGGGAGGGATTCTAGACCTCACCTCCTCTGTATGTTAATAAATGATCTGAAAGGAGTGATGGTCCTTGGAGCTCCCAGTATCATGAGACAGAGGTTAGGGTCGGTCTGGAGGCAGAGATAGGGCTGGGGGAGGGATTAGGGAAAAGGCAGTCACTGATGAAAATAAGCATTTTCAAGGTCTGCGGCTAAGCCTCAGGCCATCACTGGATAAGCAAGGAAGTGCTAGAAAGTTGTTTGTGTGAAATGGAGTGTAAACAGCAAACATGTTATAGAGGTGGAGGGGAAGGGACAGAAGGAGGGACCCACAGAGCAAGCATTAGCCCCCACCCTTAGTGGGAGGCTGTAGGAGTTTGGCGGTCCTTATTTATATGATACCAGATAACGCTGCAGCTCACACTCCGTGTGTTTGCCGCCGCATCTCCACCAACAGATGGAGGTAATAAAGAGGCTAAAAATGGAAACACGAACTGGTGTGTAGCTTTGTTATGGCAGTTTGTCACAGAACAGTCAAGAATCCCTTGCCAGTAAGTGTGCTTGTCAAGGTCACCCATGACCTCTTTGGTTTTAAATCTCACAGACACTTGGCTGGCCAGGCTGTAGCAAGGCCGGGGAGGCCAGTCTCTTGGGGCATGAGGTTGGCCGCTGCCCACTTGCAATCGGCCAGGCTCAAGCAATGGTTTGGCTTCCCTGGGGCTTCTGGAAACTGTTTAGTTCCAGCTTTGGTCAATAGCCTATGTAATTAATCAACTTAAAGGGAGTGCTGGTTAGCAATGGTTCTTGACCCTGGCTGCACACTAGAATCACCTAGGGAGCTTTAAAAATAATACCAGGCCTAGACCTCACCCAGGACCAGTCGGTGGGGCTGAATATAAGCAATTTTTTAAAAAACACCCCAGGTGATTCTCATGTGCAGCCGGGCTGAGAGCCAACAGGCTAGATCATTCAGGGGCCAAGTTCAGACACACATGGGGGATGCCAATCTTGCTCCTTCTGTCATCTGTGACCTCCTACCCCATCCTAGTACACTCTGAATTGGGGTGGAGATAGGATTGGCACTGAGAGAGCAAGAGACCATGATTTATTTAAGCAAAAACTAACGAGTGCAGTTTTCAGATTGCTTCTAATTTTATATTAATAAAAAAACTAATGACCCAATCACCTTATGTGCAAACCTATGTATCCATAATCTGTTTCCTTGGGATAAATTCCTACTCTGATTACAAAGGTATGGATGGATACTTCCTAAAGTTTCAATAATTCAGATTATTGGTCATCTTGGTTGGTAATTAACTCTAATATTTTATTTTGTACTTCTTTAATGTTCATTAGTTCCATTTGTATATGGGTCACTTGTATTTCTTTTCTGAAGTGGCTATTCATGGGCTTTGATTGTGTTTCCATTGCAGTGTTCATTTTTTACTGATTTTTAAAGACTCTTTATATACGATGTTAATAATAGATGATATATTAATATGTATTACGGTAGGGCTTGTATGTCATATATATGACCAATGTTTTTCTTGGTGCATTTAATTTTATTTGACACTTTTAGGCATGTAAGTGGAAATTGTGTATGTAGCTAAATTTCCCAGTCTCATCCTCTGCGGTAACTTTCACTACTTTTAGGTATATCAAGTTTTATTTTAAATTGTTCTGGTAATTACTTTATGTCCTACTTTCCAACATTAAATACTCTGATTCACCTGGAATTTCTTTGGCAAAGAAACTGCCCTAATTTCAACACCAAAATGGCAACTCCATCACATGCTGAACACAAGTGCCCGGTTGTGAGTTTTCTCTTTTGCCCTACTGCTCGTTCTATCTGAACTGTCTTGAACTAATACCACAGTTTTAATACTGCCACTTTATCATTTACTTTAAGATCTTCCAAAAAAGTACAGTTGACCTTGAATAACATGAGTTTGAAGTATGCGGGTCCACTTAGAGGTGGATTTTTTTCTTTAATGAAAAAAGTCCAGTACTGTGAATGTATATTGTCTTCCTTATGGTCTTAATATCATTTTCTTTTCTCTGGCTTACTTTATTATAAGAATACAGTATAGAATACATATAACATATAAAATATCTGTTCATCTACTATATTATTGGAAAGGCTTGCAGTCAACAGTAGGTTATTAGTTGTTAAGTTCTGGGGAGAGTCAAAAGTTATACATAGATTTTTACTACATGAGGGATTGGTACCCCTAGCTCCTTGTATTGTTCCGGGGTCAACTGTGTATCATTCTTATTTTTATTTTCAAAAGCATTCTATTCTTTGATTCCTGCTTGAATAGCATTTTAATGCATATTAGGACAGTATTGTTTGCAAATATTGACAAATAGATATATGGAACCAAAAAGAGAGTCCACACAAGGGAAACATAGTATTTTTAAAAAGATTTTATTTATTTAAGAGAGAGAGGGAGAGAGACAGAGAGCATGTGAGGAGGGAGAGGAGCAGAGAGAGAGGGAGATAATCTCCAGCAGACTCCTCACTGTGCACCAAGCCTAATGTGGAGTTTGATCTCATGACCCTGAGCTGAAATCAAGAGTCGGACACTCAACCGACTGAACCACCCAGCTGCCACGGGAAACATAGTATTTTATATCTACAAGGGATGAAAGAACTATTCAGTAATTAATTTCAGACATTTGCCTATCTAATTGGAAAACATCAGAGTGCTACCTCAGATTATATACAAAAATAAATTCAGGAAAGTTGGCATTTTCCCTTTTGTTTCCCCAGCCTGGGTGGGAGTGGCTCCTGCACTTACTAATTTCTCAGTAACTCCATCCTTCCTTTTTTGCGCCACCCACCCTTCCAGCACATTTATTTTTATTTTAAGATTTTATTTATTTATTCACAAGAGACAGAGACACACACACACACACACACACAGAGACAGAGAGAGAGAGAGAGAGAGAGGCGGAGACACAGGCAGAGGGAGAAGCAGGCTCCATGCAGGGAGCCCAATGCGGGACTCGATCCTGGGACTCCAGGATTACGCCCTGGGCCGAAGGCAGGCACTAAACTGCTAAGCCACCCAGGGATCCCCCCTTCCAGCATGTTTAGAACCAATCCCCTGTATTAAATAATTTCTGTTTGAAATACCTAGAGTGTTCTCTCTTTTCCTGACCAGCCACTGCTCAACATAGCCTCCACCTGGTCTTCCTAAAGTCTCAATGAGAGGGATCCTTCTGTTGAAAGCCCTCTGTGGCTTCTCAGCTCATCCAGAGGGAGGATCCACCCCGGGAGCTAAAGAATTATCAACCTGGTATGAATTGTTTGGAGACTGTAAACCCAAAATAAAACTGCCAACTGCCCAAATCATTCTCCTCAACTCTGTCCCTGCCCCCTCCCCCTCCCACTATTCTCAAGCAATGAGGAGTCTCAGAAGTGGCCTCATTCCAAAGTGAGAAAAAAAATCAGGAGACTCTGGCAGGGGACCCAGGAGTAAATACCCCCCAGTTCATACCAGCACCATTCTCCTTCTCCACTCTGTTTGAGATCTCCCCACCTGGAGCTCATCTGAGTCAGGTCTTCTATAGAACAAGTGACTCCAGTGTGGGCTGCACACGTTCCCAGAGTGGGATGGCACTCAGCATCCAGGATGCCAGCTGCCCAGCCCAGCACCTCATCCCCCACTTTCTGCAGCACCTGATGCCTCCTAGTACTGAGCTTTTTTGACGATCCTCTTGGGCACTGGTTCCAGTTCCTAAGTTCACTTCAACTCTCTCATCTCTGCAGTGCCAGGTAGCACTTCCAGGTTTTTATTCTAATTCCTCATTAGCTGTTGTGTCCTCACTTCCTTTGTCCTTGTAGATGAATACTTTCATTCCTTTAGATGCAGTGGTATTGTAGGCAGTACAGTCCGTGTGACAGAGGAATTCTGAAAGAACGAATGTCTCCAACACAGAGCACTCATTTATTTAGATGATAATGACAGCAGGTTTTATGGAAATAGAGTTTGGTGTGTGACATATGTAGGTGGAGATGCCTGTTTGCCCTCCAGGCAGAGGTGTCTCAGTAGCCATTCCAGGGAAAGGAGCTATCAGTTTGACATGCAGTAGTATACACGGGGTATATATGACACCACGGGACCAATGATGTCACTAAAGGAGGGTTGACAGTAAAGAGATCATGTTCAAGGACTGATCCCTGGGGTACTCCAAGTGAGAGGTCATGAAGGTAAAAAGAAGCCATCAGGAGAAACCCAGGAGAAGCAGAAGTGAGAAAAACACCACAAGAATGCAGCATCTTCCAATCCTGGTGGACAAAGAGTTTCAGGAAGAAAAGGGTGTTGGCTGTGCCAAATGCTGTGCGTAACTCAGTGCCCACTAAGATGAAGGGCTGGCTTGAGTTTCGCACTATGGATGTCACTGGCGACCTCAAGAAGAACAGCTTAGAAGAGAGGTGGGAGCATCAGCCTGACTGGGATGAGCTCAGAGTGAGGGGATGGAGAGAGGGGGGAGTCAATGAGTAGAGCCCACTCTTGAGGAGCTGAGCTACAGAGAGGGATATAAATGGTGTTCCAGTTGGAGAGGTGAGGTCAAGACAGGGTTGCTTCCCTCTCTTCTTTTTAAGATGGGAGAGAGATCATTTCGTTGATACGCTGATGAAAAGGACCCAGTGGAGAGGGGACACTGAAAATGAGGGAGAAGAAAGGAAGGCTTGCTGGAGCCCTGTCCTTGAGCAGACGGACGCGCCCTGGATCTAGCACACAAACGGAGGAGCTGGCCTGATCAAGAAACAGGAACTGTGAACTCCTGTTCCAGAGAGAAAATAAAGTATATGAACATAGCTAGGGAGGTGGTAGAGGTGGCAGTAAAAGCTCTCTTCCAGTTGCTTCTATTAGCCAGTGAAGTATGGAGGAAGCAAGGCCATCAGATAATCAGGATGGGGAGGAGCTATTTGAGGTTTGAGAAGAGGAGAGAAGGAACCAAACAGTTATATAGGAGGACTCAGAATGAATGGACGAGGGAAATTGCAGCATGATTGCCAGGAAATGTGAAGGGTCCACTTGAGATTAGAAATGATGAATTTTAAGTGAGACTAGTCATCATGCTTGTGCATTTGCTGTGTTCAGCTGTGTGGGTGCAGGCACTGGGCTCTGAGTGGGTAGAGAGTTGATTCTAACCAGAAAATTTAGCACAGTGAGAGAGGGTCAAAGGAATAGATGGTATAAGCAAAAAGTGACTAAGTATCATGTTTATCTGTGCAGAGGGGCCATGAGGGGGTGATCAATGAACAGAAAATTCAGTCCTTTAAGAGAAGTTGTGCGAGGTCCTCAGGCTAAAATTGTTGTCCTTCAGGTAAAGGGGTCTTCGGGGATATTGCCTATTTATCTAACAAGCATTTACTGAACACTTGCTGTGAGCTAGGTCCAGAGTGGATATGTGGTTACTTCCCTAAAAGCATTTAAAGAATCAGGATGGTAAGTTGGATCCAAAACAGGAAGGGTCTTAGGTAATTACTGAGAACACAGGTTGATTTTATTTTATTATTGATAATTTTTTTAAAAAAGATTTATTTGAGAGAGAGGGAGAGCATGGTGGGGTATGGAGGAGCAGAAGGAGAGAGAGAATCTTAAGCAACTCTGCTGAGCATAGTCTGAATGGTTGATAAAAAAATTTTAAGTAGGTTGAAAGATGCAGACCTAGTTGAAAAGTACATATCTCTATGAATCAAAATAACTAAATAAGAAAGAATTTATGGATGGATGTAATCACAAAGTCTGCGGTATAATAATGGCTAATGTTTACTGAGGGCTTACTGTTAGCAAGGCTCTGTTCTAAGCGCATTACATTTATAATCTTGTTTAATCTCAGTCACAGAGCCAGGATTTGAACTCAGGCAGCCTGCTTTCAGACACTGTACTCCTAACCACTATGAAGAGACAGCTTCAGGCAAAGCTGGATCCAGGCAGTCAAACACTATTACTGGGACTCAGGCTTTCCCTTTCACTCTGCTTACTTACATATTGAGTTAGTTCACATGCATGTTAGGTTCTCTCCATTCATAGTAGCTGCAAGCTTACCCCATTCTCAGAAAGCAAGCAAGCTATTTTCTCTTTCTGAAAGTACTAGACCTACCTAGGTCTGTATTTAATGATATAAATTCACAATATTGTCAAGTAAAAAAGCATTTTACAAAAGGGTAGATAAGAGCTGACTCAAATTAACAAACACATGTATAATTTGGAAGTATGTAAAAAACATTAGTGATGATTATTTCTGAGTATTATAATTTAGGGCCTTTTTTTTTTGCTTCTCAGGATTTTTACTTGTTTCTATATTCAGGATAATATAGTCTATAATAATAATGTTGAAGGGAAACAAAACTCAATACAAGCCAACAGATATATGTCTCTAAGTTGTCCTCTGTAGCTAAGTACTCTTTTTTTTAAAAAAATACTCTTCTTATACCACTAAGATATGTATTTCAGAAATGAATAAATTGGGGATTACCAATTTATTTCAGAAATGAATAAATTGGGGATTACCAATAGTGACATTCTCATCTGCCTCCATTTGGTTAAAGACAAGGAGACGAGAGGGAGTGTCACCAGGTACTCTGGGTCAGCTCTACCACATTATCGTACAAGTGAACAGGTTAGTATCTTCCCCAACATTACAAATAATCCACTTTGGATAAATTTTGAAATGAAATATTAATTCTTTCTTGGAAGCTGTAACAGGGCAATAGTTAGTGGTTCAGTGGTCCATCAAGGAGGAGAAAGGAAATGAAGAATCCAAGCGAGTCCCAACATGAATATGCAGCCCAGATTCTAAGTACCAGGCTGATTTGGAACTAGCTGTTTAGTCCTTGGCCCCTGAGGCATTTACAGTCACATTAAGAAGCCAAGATGGTAATATAAGATGAGCAGAAGATCGTGTGGGTTACAGAACGCAGGATGGGAGGTGGGGGCATGTAACAGTTCTGACCCCAGGGAAGGCCATGGGTGAAGCTGATCATCAGTCTCCCCATTCATGATTTTTTTAAAAAGATTTATTTAAGAGGGGAGAGCCTGTGTGCCTAGCAGGAGGGGAAGAGGGAGAAGGAGAGAGGGAACCTCAAGCACACTCCCAGCTGAGCACAGAGCCTGACTCAGGGCTGGATCTCATGACCCTGAGATCATGACCTGAGCCAAAATCAAGAGTCAGATGCTTAACCGACCAAGCCACCCAGGCGCCCCACTCATGCTTTTCTTTTGCACTGGTTTCCACACTCTTGAGCCTGCAGCAGCTGAGAGAACATGGAAAAACCAACCATGTGATGGTTTCCGTATTTGTAAGATAGGGATGGTAACAAGCCCTATCTTACTGTTTTTTTGCGAGGATTAAATTAAGTACTGCATCTAAATGAATGCCTAGCCCAGTGTCTGGTGCTCAATACATCGTGCCTATGATGATGATGATGATGATGATAATGATTACTGCCAACAGCACAAGTAAACCAACATGGAGACCACAGAAGGTTTGGAAACTTACAAAGTACTTAAAATCAACCACCATTCCTGGCCTTCCAGAGTTGATCCCCTTCTACAGGCAGCATCTGGTCCCTTGAACTTTCACCCCCTGATTTTAGCCAGAGAATAGAGCACGTGGAAAACCTCTCATCCTCACTCTCATCTGTTCCTGAAGGGAAACTATTCACGCCCACCCTCCAGATCAGATGTGAACTCCGCACCTCACACAACCTGCAAGCCCATGTGAATCCATTTCATGGTCCTTTGCCTCTTAGGAACCACCCTTGTTCTAACATTTTCTCACATTTTACAAAACTTGGCTCTTGGGGGGGAACAGAATGGAAACTTATCCCGAAATACAACTGAATAATACGGCTTGATTGGGTCCAAAGACTTATAGGAAAGAAAATTTCCTTGTTTTGTAATTTCAAATTCGAAGTCTTAAATGCAAGGTGTAAGAGTGGAAAGGAAGATTCAGGGGAATGCTGGTGCAAAAGAGCAAAAGAAGACTCAAAAATGAAGGCAAGAGAAGGATCTGTGTCCTGTGGTTGCTATTCTGTTTATGGGCCCAGTTCCCCCGCCTTCCTAATTCTGTGAGTGACCACTAAGTTCTTTTTCTGTGTGAGCTATTCCAAATCCTTTTTGCTTCCATTAGCCAAAATCAGCTTCTTTGGCTTGCGACTCAGTAGCCCTTCCTGGTTTATTTATTTATTTATTTTTAACGATTTTATTTATTTATTCATGAGAGACACAGAGAGAGAGGCAGAGACATAGGCAGAGGGAGAAGCAGGCTCCCTATGGGGAGCCCAGTGTGGGACTCGATCCTGGGACCCAGGGATCACAACCTGAGACAAAGGCAGACACTTAACCACTGAGCCACCTAGGCGTCCCTCTGTCCTGGTTTATAAGTAAAGGCAGTAAAAAGGCAGGAATGTGAAGAAAATAAACAAGGTCCAAAGAGAAATAGAGAAGATGGAGAAAAGTAGCCGGATCTTAGGACAGTGTCTGAATTTGAAGGATTCCAGTTCTCGTCTGTGCATTATCCTTCCTCATGCTCTCAAAGGAGAACCGCGGTACTTCTGGAAAAAAAGAGAGAGAGAGAGAGAGAGAGAGAGAGGTGGGGGATGATGAGCAGGCACGTCCACTGTCTAACTCCAGAAAAACTCTATCCAAATCACGGTCACTACTCTGGTTAGAAATTTGAAGAGGCAAATCTGCCTGGCTCTGATGGTCTGGAATACCCAGGCATTTCACAGCTTACGAATTCAAAGATAAAAATAATTTTTAAATTGAGCCAAGTAGAGAGTAATGAGAAAGAATTACATTCTTTTTTTTTTTTTTTTTTTTTTGGCTAGGAAAAAGTTCTTGTCAGAGTGGATTAATCCACATTAAACCTTGTAATTCTAGCAGTGAAGTGCAGAAATAACAGGTTCACAATGTGAAAAACTGCCAAGGGTCATTAGAGCTCCTTCCAACATATTTGTTTTGACCTTATTATTAAAAATGTGAATGGAGAATTAATTAAACTGTAATCAAATGCGGAGATGACATAATGCCAACAGAGTGGCTCATGCCTTGAATAATGTAGCCATAGATTCGTACAACATCGAAACCTCAGGAGGTTTCTGTAGCTAATCCTACCTCCCCATTTTACAGCTGAGAAGACCGAGGCTCAGAAAGGTCAACCCATTTGCCCAAGGTACACCTGGAATCAAGGGTCAAGCTGCTGGAATTCAATCTTCCTATGTTTTCTTTTTGAATAAATCAAAGCTGCATTGTGATTCAAGATTCAAGTAGACACTTGTTAAAAACTGGAGCAGCAACTGATGAGACCAGATAAAATTTAATCAGGTCAGATGTGTAAGGACCTACGTCACATGTTGGGTCCAAAAAGCCCACTGTTACAAGCACAGTATGGGGTAGCTATGCCTTAATCGGCTGCACTTATAAGGGACACTCAGAGATGTTACTTGGCTGTGAGCTTGAGATGTCAGCGGTGTGATGTAGCTACAAGAAAAAGATGATGGAGTCGGAGGCAGCATTACTAAAGGCAGAGTTTACAGAAGGGAGGTGAGCATCCTGGTGGACTTTTCAACCTACACCTGGAAGTCCTCATTGGTTCCAGATGTCAGATTCTAGAAGTAATGAGTATAGATGTGTTAGTTCACACCTGGGAGAGGAGCCTAGGCTGGAGTGCTGTCAGGAATGATCAAAGGAAGAGAGGGAATTGCAAAGCATTGTCATTAAGAGCTTGAATCCTGGAGTCGGGTTAACCCCAGCCCTGTTGATTACCGATTGATTAATTAATTAATTAATTAACACATGTTCATTAAGCCTTACTCTCACTCTGTAAATCAGGGATCATAAAGGAGTACGTATCTCCAAAGAATAAGGTGGGAGTGCATGGCAAGTGATAGGCACAGGACTGGCACCAAACAAGCACTCAATAAGTGTTAGCTTCTATGAGAATTAAGGAAGCGAGGTGATGTGGGGGTAATGGTAGCAAACTCATAGGCTATGGTTGAAATAATTGAGTTAATGTGCGGAGGGCTCGAAACAAAGTTGGTAGTTATGATCTGTGGTAGATTCTAGGATGGGCCTGGCTGGGGGACAAAATACTCCCTGACTTGGGCTAAGGTCCAGAGCCTGATCAGGTTATTCCCTGAAGAAGGATGTTTAGTTTGGGGGGTGGGGGGACGGCAGAGGGGATGGTGGTCCCTCAGACAGTCTGTGGGGGTAGCACTTGCTGAACATCTGGGCACAGGGATTTGGCTCCGCTGTGGGGCGACAAATGAGCTGCGTTCTTGGCCACGGTCACGTAGGTCTGTTCTGATCCACCAGTGTGGCCACTCAGGGCAGCACTGGCGTTGGTCACACATGCCTGTTCTGGGCATGGTCACTGTGGGCGGTTACTGGGGAATCATTGGGCGTGGAGCTACTCCTGGATAAGTCGTCCCCCTCTGCTCCCGCTCGCGCCCCTGGGGAAGTCTGCAGCACCCTGGACCCCGGGGAGCGGCCCGCCGCTAGGGGGCGGCCGCTGAGAGGGGAACCAGCCGCGCGGAGTCCGCTCCCTTGGGGCTCACTCTCCCGCCGCGTCCCGGGAACGGTGGGGTGACAGCGGGGTGGGGGGCGCACGCTTCGTGGGTGCGAGACACAGCGAGCCGCCTGGGTATGAGTCAGCGCGCGGGGGGCTAGGGAGCTCCGCGAATAGTCACGGAATCTCACTCACGCTCGGCTCCTCCACCCATCCCCGTCTAGCGCGTGTGTCCCAGTCCCGCGCGTGTGTGCGCACACGGCACGATGTCCGATTCCGGGCTGCGTGTGCCTGGTGAGGTGGAGATGAGGGGGACAGGGGAGCGTCCCTGGCAGTGTTTCCACGCCCATGTGGGGTGAGGGGGTGTGTCCTGGTCAGGGTACGTGTGCACCTGTGTGTGTGTGTGTGTGTGTGCGTGCGCGTGGGTCAGTGCAGAGCGCTTGCGTCTGCGCCCGGGTCTGGGTGTTGGCGCAAGCCGGCCCGGGGTTCCCAGCCCTGGGGGTGGTGGGGAGGCAGGCGTCAATGCCTGGGCAGCCCCGGCCGGCGGCGGCTCGTCACGGAGCGGCCTGCGCGGGGAGCGCGCGGACTGGCGCGTCCCTGGGAGGGGCTGGGGAGTGGGGGCGCAGGGGGCGGGCCAGGTCCCAGGGCGGGGCGCCGGCTCGGGGGACCCGCGCGGCTGACGTCAGGCGACTCCTTAAATAGAGCCGGCAGCGCGCGCGGCTCGGCATTTCTCTAGGAGCCCGAGCGGGGCCCGCGCCAGCCAGCGCCAGCGCCAGCGCCACCGTCCGGTCCGCCCGCCCGCCCGCCTGCCCGCGCCGCCACCGAGCGTTCGGGGCGCCGCGCTCCGGGGACCGGGCATGGGGCTTCGGGCTTCGGGCGCGCTCCGGAGCCGGCGCACGTGAGACCCGAGCAGCGCCGCCCGGAGCCCCGCGGCCCGGGACGGGGAGATGCGGGGCGCGCAGCCGCCCGCGCCCCGAGGAGCCGCCGCGCCCGGGGTCCCCGGGCATGGTGCGCGCCCCGGCCGGCAGCGCCCGGAGAAGACGGCGCCCCCCACGCCCGCCCCGCGGGGCCGGAGCCGGGCCCGCGCCGCGCCTGCCCCCTAGGCGGCCGCAGGGCCCCAGCAGCTCCGCCGCCGGCGCCCCCCGGAAACCATGACCCCCGGCGCGGGCCCATGGAGCCATGGCCTATAGGGTCCTGGGCCGCGCGGGGCCAGCTCAGCCGCGGAGGGCGCGCAGGCTGCTCTTCGCCTTCACGCTCTCGCTCTCCTGCACTTACCTGTGCTACAGCCTCCTGTGCTGCTGCGACGACCTGGGCCGGAGCCGCCTCCTGGGCGCGCCTCGCTGCCTGCGCGGGGCCGGCGCGGGCGGCCAGAAACTTCTCCCGAAGTCCCGCCCCTGCGATCCCCCGGGGCCCACGCCCAGCGCGCCCGCCGCCCGCCTGCCGGCTGCCAACCACTCGGGCTCGGCCAGGCTGGGCACCAAGCGGCTGCCCCAAGCCCTCATCGTGGGCGTGAAGAAGGGGGGCACGCGGGCCGTGCTGGAGTTCATCCGCGTGCACCCGGACGTGCGGGCCTTGGGCACCGAGCCCCACTTCTTCGACAGGAACTACGGCCGCGGGCTGGACTGGTACAGGTAAGGAGGGGGCGCCCCTCCCGCGCGCCGCGCGCCGCGCCCCCCTCCCCCGTCGCGTGCATCCTTAGGGCCGCCTCCCGCGTCTTCTCTCCCCCTTAATCCTGCTCGTTGTGTGGGTCCAGGCTGACACGTGGGGAGGACTCCACGGAGTAAATCCGCTGAACTTCCCAGGGATGGTGTAGACGGCCACGCGCTTTCTAGAACTGCAAAGGGCAGCTGTATCTGGAGGCGCCGGAACGCAAAGGGTGTCTCTAGCCAAACCTCCGGGCGAGCCGGTGGGCTGCCTCCTTGTCCAGCCTCCGGGGTGGAGCAGGGTGCCGGGGGCCAGGGGGGCGCTCCCCTGACCTTCGCTGATCTTTCCAGGCATCTGAAGGACCCTGAAAAGGGAAGCTTGGAATAGGGCCCCCTTGCGGCAGGGCGCGCGCCTGGGTGAGGTCTCGGGCCAGAGAGGTGTGGGGATGAAGGTGGTCCCTTCTGGAGGGTCATTCCCAGCTCCAGGTATTTGCTGCTCTGCGTGAGCTGAGACCCACCTCTCCCTGCCCCCCCCCCCCCAGTCGCTCTGACTCTGAGTTAGTGGTCTTGGGTGGTGGAAAGGAACCCTGGATTTGAGTCCTCTGTCACTTAGCTTGAGCAAATGCCTGAAACTCTTCGAGATCCATCACAATGGGCAGGAAAACCTTCCAAGGTCTTCCTAAAGTGCCTTCAAAGTGTAAAAAAGACACCTGCACTAGGTGGTGCTTCTAAACCAGCAGGCAGGATATGGAATTTGGGATACAGCCGGCGCCTCACATAAGGGCTGGCCTGGGTCCTAGGGACAGCCAATCATAGACTGTTCACTCCTCCACTGCACTGACAGGGATGAGAGGCCCCCAGGCTGGTGGTGTCTGAAGGGGGATAGCCTGAAGCTTCTGGAAGGTGACAGCCTCTGCTATTCAATGCCCATCTGCCTCCTAGACCCAGTGTGGTGCAGGATTGGCCCAAATGTGGGCTGAGTCAGGGCATCCCCCAGAGTGAAATAATGTATGTGCTCCCCATAACACGTGGGTCCCAGAATTCCCATCATTTACCTGACCCCTTGAAGACCTTCTAGAAATGTCTGCATAGTACTGGAACTGGGGAGGAGTAACATGGTAGCTGACACAGTAACTACAGCTGATTTTTGCTACTACCTGTTAGTAGAAGTCGTAAGCATATTGGACAAATGAAAACTTCATTAGAAGAAGGGACCGCTCTGGGCTCACAATAAGGGGCCCTTGGATTTCCAAGGGGACAACAGGGCCACTTAGCCCTGACCTGCAATGCTCATGGTTGTGGGGGCAAAGGACGGGACACGCACTGTCCCTAGGAGGCAGACACACACTGTGTCTCCGGTAGAGCCCAGCAGGAGACACCCAGCCTGTTGGTGGCCCTGGCACCGTTATGTTGGCTGAATGGAATAGGGTGACACAGAACGGTAGGTCCGGTGCCTCCCGAGCTGTGACTCACAGGCATCCCGTCTGGGTGTACGGGGCGTTCGAGGACCGCGTCAGAGCCAGACCCTAGGGAGAGGGAGGCAAACGCATGGGGCAGCAGAACCCTGTGTGGGTCAGCCATGGTCAGCATGGTAATGCACAGCAGGCTTTCCTCGATGGAAAATCTGAAAGATTATTGTGAAACCCTTTGCCAGTACGAAGTACCTTTTAAGTGCAAAATAGCAAAATTCTGAGCTTTTAGGTATTGTGTCCTCCAGTAAACCCCATACCCCACACCCAGCGTCTGCCCTCCTCTCTCCTGGGTCCACCAGCAAACAACTTACCCCAGGCTTCCTTTGCAGAGCCTGTGTCATTCAGGGATGGCTGCTTTTTATTTTTAACCTTGGCATGTGTGATTCTAAGCCAGCTTAGCTGTGAACCTTAGAGATGGGAGCCATGCCTTTTTTTTTTTTTTCTTTTATAGCACATTTGGATTCTGCTAAAATTCTCAGCTGAATCTTGGTAGGTTTTATTTAACATCAAGCACACTGACAGCTCCACTTCTCTCTCTCTCTCCCCTCCACCCTACCTCCCAGGGTCTGAGTTTACCCTCCCTATCACCCTTTGTGTCTCTAGAACGATTAGCCCAGAGGTCTGGCACCAGATTGCCCCATCTTACCACTTCCCCGGGAGGGCTGGGAGCCTACAGCTCAAGAAAGGGCTGTGTGGTTTGTGCTTCTCTCCGTCGCAGACCCACACTCTCAGAGCCCAGGGGTTAGGTTGTGGATTGCCATTTCTACTTAAGGTCGTACTGCCTCATTAGGAGGCTGTTTCCACACTTTCCAGAACATTTCTCTGTATGTGCTTTATCCTTTATTACTACTCAAGAAATAGGCATTCGTTGCAGGAGTGACAGGGATTCTTGTGATCCTTTAAAACCCATGTTCTCACTTTATCCCCAAATTCTGTGAGTTTGGACAGCAGGTGATAGGATGCTCCTCTTTCTGCCCACTGCCTGTGTCATTTCACAGATGTGAAAACTGTAGCCCCAAAACAGCATCTTAAATGGGGTCACAGAGCAAGTTGTGAGCCAGAAGTCAATGGCATGCTGTATCCCACAGAGATACACACACTCGTGTGTGTGTGCGCGCGTTTCCAGCCAAGTGCGCTGGTGGTTGCTCTGCACAGCTTGCCACCATAGTGCCAGCGTCTGCTGGGTAGGCATGGCCAAAGAGCCCTTGCACCCATGGTGGCAGACTGTTTTGCAGAGGTGGAGTTCAGAGTGACAGACCAGCAGGCCGTGGATCACATTATAATCTCTCCATGGCCAAGTCCCCGGGAACAGCTTCCTGGGTCCCGAGGCCCCAGAACAGAGAGATAGTAGAAAAATCCAACTGTTACCCTCAACCCAAAGGAGAGCCTTCTTTCTATGGAGAGAAGCCAGGAGGAAACAAACAGTGCCTGAAGACGGAGTGCTTCCACCTGGAGAGACCAGGAGCCGGAATCTGTGCCTGCCTTGTCTCCACCCGAGCCCCTTCTAGGAACCAGCCCAGTTCTGGCCGCCCTAGGAGAGCTCAGCACTCTGCTTTGGGATCCCTCCCCTTAGATGTTTCTCTGAGTTCTGTCACCTACGTGTGTCTGGCTTGGTTGCCCTCTCCCAGTTTAGCTCCCTAAATGGCAGCTGGGCCTGCAGGGTGAGGTCGACTAGATGTCTAGACAGGTTGGCAGAGTCACAGTAGGTTGAAGAGGGAACCAGGTATGGTGTCCAGATGCTGTGGGATTGGCAGACTGTGGTCCTCCTAGAGTAGGGCCTGTAGCAACCATCACAGAAGGTGGTTTTGAAGAATGAATGAAACACTGTGTGGGAAAGTGCCCTGGAAAAGTCTGTGAGAGGGGCGTCTGTGTGGCTCAGTTAGTTAAGTGTCTGCCTTTGGGTCAGATCGTGATCTCAGGGTCCTGGGATTGAGCCTCACATGGGGCTCTCTGCTCAGTGGGGAGTCTGCTTCTCCCTCAGTGTGCGTGCTTGCTCGCTTTATCTCTTGTTCTCTCTCTCAAATGAATCTTAAAAAAAAAAAAAAAAAAAAAAAAAAGAAAAGTCTGTAGTATGTAAAGATGGGGCAGCCGTGTTACTACTGTTGCCACTGTGGCTGCTGCTTCTACCAGCACTTCTGGATCACTGTCAGTACTAGTAGTGTTAGAACTACTGGGCTTTGCCTCGGCTGCTGTTAACCAGATGGGGCTGAGGAATTAGTTCCCAGGACAGTAGTTCCATGATCAACTAGGTAGGGTCCTGATCTTGAGTTGTAATTTCAGCTCTGCTTCAATTTGCTTTTTTCGGTTTTGGTCTTCTTTTCCTCCCTCCCTCTCTTGCTTCCTTTCTTCAGCATCAGTAAAAAAGTGGCATCACATTTCTGGGTGTCCGTTTGCTCACCTTTAACATGGAACTGATGTCTGACCTGCTTTACAACCTTCATGAAACTCCAGTAAGACAATATGCGAAGAGGCCGCTCCCAATCTAAGATCATAGTTGGGATGTTCTCATTTAGCAAGGGTTGGGTGTGAGTCAGAATTACTTGGGGTCTTCACTTTTCATAGAGAAATACAAACTGTACATTGTCTAGTAGTTTTTAGTTTGGGGGCGGAGGTGCTCAGTTTCATCGGAAGTGTTCTCCGTTTTGCTAGTTTTTGGGGATGGCAGAGGGGTGAGGGCAGGGTGTGAGGAGGACGTGACTCCTCTCTCAGTGCATCGAAATGCCACCATGGGCAAGTTTAGACATGATCGTTGACTCTGTGCTCTGGTGACAACATTTTGATAGATAAGCCTGTTCTGTAAACTATAGGCTTCACATCTCAGGTTATTTGTTCAGCATTGATGGTGGTGTGGGGAGGGTGTGAGGCAGAGAAGACACAGCGTGTGCCCTGGACACAGCAGCCTCAGTAAGAAAGGGAATCAAAAGCAAAGAATACAGTCTATCACTGGTTGCAGCCCCTTTCAATCAGGAAGTCAAATTCTGATAGCAAAGCAAAACTTTAGAAAGAAATAAGACCAGGGGATCCCTGGGTGGCGCAGCGGTTTGGCGCCTGCCTTTGGCCCAGGGCGCGATCCTGGAGACCCGGGATCGAATCCCACGTCAGGCTCCCGGTGCATGGAGCCTGCTTCTCCCTCTGCCTATGTCTCTGCCTCTCTCTCTCTCTCTCTCTCTGTGACTATCATAAATAAATTAAAAAATTTAAAAAATAAATAAAAACTTTAAAAAAAAAAAAAGAAATAAGACCAAAGGGAGAAGTCTATGCCATCTTTAACCAACTGAGCAACACCTGACACGGGCTGCTTCATGCCGGTCAGGTGTGCACAGAATCATGCGCGTGCACACCCACACATGTGCCCTTGCACGCCCAATTACAGCGTCTCTGCAGACACAGGTCTTAAGAGGAGTTTTCCTGCCTTGGTCCAGGAGGATGTCACATATGCTGATTAAATGAAATCATTGAGTCCATAAATCCTCCGTCCTTCGTGCGCTTGCTGTCAGCCTGGCAGCACGCTGGAGATGTAATAGTTAGCTCTAGCACGTGTACGGTTGTCAGGCACCTCGGAACATTCAGGATGGGCAGGCTGAACTGTCATTGCTCAGAAACATGTTTTGAAGAGCTGGCTTCACTCCCCACCCCCAGAGCTTACAGGGACAGTGGGTGAGCTCACCCTAGAACATGCTATCCTCCAGGCCTCTGGTATGTGGCTACTTAAGGGGAAAAGACCCTACAACCCTAGTGCTTTTCAAGCTGCCACGCGTTGTTAAGGCTATTTGGGATGTGAAAATATCATTTATCAAAGATTCTAAGAGCCCCTCTCTTCCTGCATTTTTAACATCCCTGAAATGGGGGTACCTGACATTTGATGGGATCTTAGATGCAGTGAGGTAATGCTTCCATGTTGGGTGGAAACTCTGTCCCCCAGAGCTGCCTTCTACCGTGGGGACCCATTTGGATCTTCCAAAGAGCCCGACAGTAGGTGGCAGATCCCCTGCCCCAGCAGGGAGCACCCAGGTTGCTGTCTCTACAGCCACCAGGGGCCCCTTCTGATTGCTCAGGGAGCTGCACCCATTTTAGATCTGTGTCACCCATGCCATCTCCCTGCCAGTGTCCATCCTGAAATGAGAAACAGTGTGGCCTGATTTCCCAAAAGGAGATAATAAGATGCCATAGCAGACATGTTCTTCTTGGGCTGCTGGACCGCCTGGATATTTGGAGGTGCATCCGGAGCATCCCTAACAGGCTCAGGGCAGAGGCAGTGCCCAACAGGTGCTACTGCCTGCATGCTTGCTAACGATCCCGTACATCTGCCGCATCAGAGTGCAGAACAACTCTCTTCCCTTTGCTTAGACCTCCGTGAGTCAGCCCTGAATGCCTGAGTGACAGAGTGGGTGGGGAGGAGGTGGGAGCACACAGCTCTCTATCCATCAGGGTCCCCTCACCTCCGGAGGACTTGGAGGGGAGGCCCAGAGGGCTTGGCAGCAGGGGGAGCAGGTAGTCAGGTTGGAGGGGTCGGAAAGGTGGCAGCCCGATCTAAACCTGTGGGACTCCCTCTCTCCTCCAGAGGTAACCCGGGACAGGTTAATCCGTGTATTTGTCAAACGCCTACCATGGGCCGGGCTCAGTGCCAGGCTGCTGTAGGCCAGCCTTTGCTGCCACTTTGTTCTCCTCATGGGCTGCAGGCATGGGCCGTGGTGCTTTTGTAGTCCACGGGCAGCTTGACGGGGTGGGTAAAGCCACCAGTGAGTGGAAATAACTTAGCATTTCAGAGGTAATTGCTGCCTGTCAAGCCACACAGCTGGGCTGTTGGCCCAGTGCTATGTTCATGGAGGGAGGGTGGGGGGGTTGGCTTTCTCAGCAAGATAATGGCCGAGGGAAAGGGGGCATAACTGAGCATCTTCCAAGGCACACGGGCCAGGGCTACTGATCGGGTTGCCTGGGGCTTGGGCGACATGTGGCTTCCTGGGCGCAAGTCCACTGGGAGTGTCTTCCCAAAGCTTTGGAATCAGAGGCTCAGTGCCCATGGCCACCAGCTCCCCTGAGGAAGAAACCTAGTGCATCCGCTCGGGGTAGGAGCCAGGGACCTCTCCCTACCATCCTCTGAGAGCAGCGTTTCCCAAGCTTCAGACATCCTTATGCCACCTTCGTGATGTTTCCCAAACTCTGGCATGGCCTCTGCTATTACATTCTTAATATTTTTGTTTAAGTTAGCACATTTAAAGAGTGTAACTTTTTCATAAAGAACTGGGCTTATTTTTGTCTTCAGTGTGAATATTTTGGAAACTTAATGTAAACTTCAGAAGTGACAAAGGATGTCCCATGAAAATTATTCCGTCCTCCCCACCCCTGTTTCTGTGTGTGCAGTTCCTCTTCCCAGAGCCATCACATGTCCTTCTAGAGATGTGCTAATGTGTTTGTAAACCTAAGACACGATAGGCAGGTAGAGTGAAAACACATGTTTTTTAAAAAAACAACTTGATTTCAAAACCACCCTACATGGGGAAACCAGCCTCACCTGCCACAATTAGAAGGGAAACGTAAGAATAAATAGTGCAATTGAAGTTTGCTTCCTCAGGTGGCTAGGATGTTCCAAGCCTGTGGCTTGCCCTCTAAAAGAGGGTACTAGGGGATGCTAGTAAGAGCCAGTTAAAGAAATCTTAATTTCAGCATGAGACTTTCCTTTTTCCTTGGTGTAGGTGAATAGAAGGAGTGGAAGCAAAATGTAAAAGGTAACAAATTTTCTCACCATGAGAAATAGTCAATGATACTTAATAAATAATTCATAACTTAATAATAATTCACAACTACCCAGTGATCTTTAGCAGGTCTGTGGAGTACTCCAGATTACCGAGATGAGCCATCCAGCCGACATCCATCTGGGGAAACACTGCTACAATTTGCAGGAAATCCACCCTAAATAAATCCTGAGAGGTTTCTCCCTTTCAGATTCCTTTGATGTGTTAATGATTGGAAGAGACAGCCAGAGGAAAACTTAGAACAAATAAGAGCTTTCGGAGAAGTATTTTGACTTGCAGTATTTACAAGGGAGCCTAGCCTTCAGAAGAATAGGCTTCCCAGAATAAAGGGTATAGCAGTATTTAAAGGGGGAAATAAAACCAAATCGAAACCTTGCCATTGGTTTCTTCACTGTTCCCATGGGTGGAAAAACCGCATTCTTCCCCACGATTATCAGATCAGATCTATGTGGGTCGTTACATACACATCTGCAAGGCATCAGTGTTGCAAAAGTCAGACGTATAAGTTGTTTCCACTAGGGACTCAACAATTTATGGCAACCTAGGGCAATTGGGCTCAAGCCTTTTTTTTTTTTTTCTTTTTTTTTTTTTTTTGAGGCTTATGCAAGACAAGGTGTCTTTTTAAATTTTCAGGATGCAAATTCTACTTCTACTTCTTCTACTTTGTGATGCATGATGTGAGACTCCAACTTAGTATCAGGACAAGATGACACTTTTGCTTTCTCAGCTCCGTAGAGGGAGCTCCACAGGGGAGAATTGTCCCTGGGACATACTGTCCCTGGATATCCAGCAGCAGCAGTTTAGAGGGTGTCTGTGATGTCAGGGCTCCCCGAGCTTGCCTTTAGGTGGGTAGATCGCCATCAACACTGATGAAGAGGTGGTTGGCTTCCTGCAAACTCAGCCCCCCACCACCCCCGATCTCAGCTCTCACAGCTGGGTGAAGGAGTCCCGCATCCACCTTGAGGCTGGTGGAGAGATGAGCAAGGCATTGCAGCCTTGGCTCTTGGGGGAGCCATGCTCCTCTGGGGGAATGAGAAGGAGCATCTCATTGGAAGAAGGGAGAACAGCCCAGATTCAAAGGGCATGGGCGAGATGACCTCAAAATGGGATTAAGGAGGCAAAAAGCACCAAGGCAGGTGGTTTCCATGCAGTGGCTAAAAACTCACCTCTGGAATCAGAATGAACAGGTTGGACTCTCACTTCCAGCCCCTGCCAGGTGTGTGTCCACCAGCCAGCGGCTTCTCTGGCTCAGTTCCATCTGCATACTGGGATGAATCCTGTTTCCTCACCCCAGTAGCTTGCTGTGAGGATCGAATGAGTGATAACATGCACAGGTGCTCAGATTTCTGGCATCAGAAGGTGTCCAACAAGGGTTACCTGTCATTATTAGTCTGTATTGAGCTAGATGCTGAGGGCCTAGAGATAAGTAGGGTATGGTTCCTGCCACGGGGTTTCATGGTTTGATGCGGTTATGAGATGTTCATGGAAAATCAGATGGTGAGAGATACCATGTAGAGATCCAGGCAGAGCTGTAGCAGCACAAAAAGGAGATGAAATCCAACTGGGAGAGTTTTGGAAGGCTTCCTGGACGACGAGGCAGTGTGTTATTTGGGTCTCAGGGGGCAGATAGGATATTCAAAGGGGGTGGCTGAAGTTGGGGGCAGGGGGCGTCTAGAGACGCTGTTTCTAAGTACATTCATGCCACAGTTTCACTTCTCATTTCAGTCCTGTGCACATTTATTGACCACCGACTAAATACCAGACACAGACTATATACCAGTGCTAAGCCCTGGAAACGTGAAGATGGGAAATAGGATCTCTCCCTTAAAGAGTAGAAGGGCACACAAGTCCAGTAGCAAGACTAGCAGAGAGGGAGAATGCTTCAGCCCTGTGGGATCACAGGGGAGGGGTCCCCACCCAGCATGGCTTAGAGAGGCACTGTGGGGAGCTGATGCCTCAGCTCTAGTGCATTGGCATTTGCCGTATCCTAGATCTGGCTGCTTCTCGTTGTGGAGGCTCCAGCTCAGATGTCACCTACTCAAAGGCATCTGTGTTGGACACTAGATACGGTGTGAAGGTGCATATGCAGGATGTGCTGAGGGATTTGGCCATGGCGAGGCGAGAGGGTGGGGTGTCAAGGAAGGCCGAGGTGGGACGAGGGCGGTGGTGGTGCTGCTTGCTGCCGACTACCTCCATTAATGGCTTGCTATCTTTCAGGCCCTGACCAGTGACAGGCTGGGGCTTGACCCTCACACTCTTCCTATAACAGCCCCTGGCTTGCCTGGCCAGATGTCTATCTCTAGTTGTCCTTGAACTAACCAAAGACAGGAAAGTCATGTTCTGTGGTAGCTTGGAGGCTTCAGAGTCTCCTCCAAATAGGTAGGAGATGGCATTGTCCCTCTTTCTAGGGATCTCTGAGGCCCTTTTTGCAAATGCAGCATTCTTAGGTAACGTCTTGAGATCCTTTGAAGGTTAAATTGGCTTTGCTCTGCCCCAGAGTAGGTACATGCCACTTGGTGTATATGTGTCCTCCGGTTTCTCATTCTCATTCCAGCCTCATCAACATGCATGACGAGGGAGCAGCCTTGATGGCATTGCTAGATTGAGGGGGCTTGCATGTGTGGGTCCCTTCAAACAGAACTGAACACTGTGGTGCCTTTCCGCAAGATAATGGGGATCTGAATCTCCCCGACCTCCCCGGAGCTGCCAGAGCATGGGAAAATATTCTCTGCTTTGGCAGCCTCTTTGCAGTGTTTCTGCTTTGATGGTTTTAATGAAGATATGAAATCACCTAACAGCTTTCATTTTGCTCAAGCGAGATGGCTGAAAGTGGAGGTAGCATTTCCCAGGATCAATCCCCATTTTCAGAAGTGGTTGGTTAAACTGTCTGCAGTTTATGGCCACTTCTGGCTGAAACCATGGGGGATCTGAATTATTAATTCCGTGAAAAATGAGTTAAGTCATTGCAAAGCTCCGTGGTGGCAAAATCCCTACTGGAGGCCCCCTTCCTGTCTGGTACTTTCTAGCACAGACGTCTCCCTAAACCAGAAGTCCTGGAGCCCCTTGACTGGATCGCTGTCTGCCTGTCTGTCATTTCTCCAGGAGAGAGAGAACTTGACTTGATTCAGTTATTTCCTGCGGAGGATGAAGCAAGGGAAATGGGCATAAATGACTCTGGGAAGTATTTATGTCAAAGCCATTTTGATAGGCACTCAAATTTGGGCATCATTCAGAGGACAAGTGTGCAAGCAAGGTCATCTCTCCACCATGCACCCCTGAGCACCTCTACCCTCTCCGGGTGGCTGATGCCCAGGGAAGTGTGTAAAAAGCACGGAGAGCTCTGAGCTGGTATGAGTATGGCATGGTGAGCAGGGGCAGTGACTGAGCTGCCCAGACCTTGCATCTTGCAGAGGAGCAGTTTGGAGTGACAATGGCATCCTCCAGGAACTCCGTAGACACACACACACGTGAGTGAATGACGTTGGCTGTGGGACAGGAAAGAAAAAGGACAAGACCAGTCCCAGTCAGAGAGGGTGCTTGTCCCATTTAGAGGGGACATCCACTAGTTAATCTCAACAGATTTATTGCCAGATCTTCTAGGTTTTTCCTTTTTTAGAACAAAACTTAAAATGTGGCATCTTTAAAAAAGAAAAGCAAAATTCAATTTATAATTGTGTCTTACTGATTCATAAGTTCTGTAGAATAGCTGTGGACCAAACCGAGCATGTTTTGGGGCTGGATGTTACCTGTAACTAACCATCCTTTCATGACTTGGACAGGCTGGGTCGTAGAAACAGGCACCACTGCTTGCCTGTCCTGCCTATGGCCTGCATTAGCTCTGAGGTGAGTTGCCACCTTTCTAAGCGTGGCTTTCTCCTATGCAAGATGGGACTAGGTGGTTGTAGTGACTCAGTGTTGTGAGTACACGTTAGATTTTATTCCTGTTGTAATCCCCCTTCCGGGATCGTGCTCGGGGGAGGTATGACTGTCACTAAGCTGATGGGCATGCCTGGAAGACAGAGGCACAACATGGACCTTTTCAAGGGGAGGAAAACTGGAGTCTTATCAGTTGGGCCAATAGGGAGGAGAAGAATCTAGAGCCAAGATGACCTATGGTTGGAGGAACCCATGTGCTTCTAGAACTGGCCCCCAGGGAGGGAGCCTCCAATCCCCAGCACCCCTTGTTATCATTCTTGTGTGTTGTCCTTGGAGTCCCTGGAGGATCTTGAGTTTGTGATGCCACCCCTGCCCCAGACTGCCATTGCAGCTTGGGCATGGCCCCCAGTGCGCAGGGCCATTCAGAACAGCTCAGTACTCTACAGCCTTCTGATCCTTCTTTTTTCTTTCATAACTGGATAGGGTAGAGCAGCTCAGCGGTCCATGCTTTACAGATGACCTGGCTTGCACAAAAGGTACCTGTCTCTCTAACTCAGTGGTTGGGTGTAGACAAAAGTCTAGCTTGGAGAGTGGATCTTGCTAGCAAGGAGAGGCTAAGAGGGATGGGCAAGGGGTAGACCTAGAGATCAGCCTGGGAGAATTTTTGTTCAGCCTCCACCAGGAGTTGACACCTTCAGAATGACAAACACTGGGATGGGGGCTGCAGAGGAGGCTGGGGGAGGGATCATGATGGAGTCGAGGAGGCAGCCGCCCTTGAGGAGGACCAGTTGTGTCAGAGTTGACACTGTTCCCTTTCAAGCCAAGCAGACCTGTGATGGGCAGAGAGGTCCTTGGGACCTCTACATGGTCAGTACTGAGACCCCGGATACATGAACCATGGGTGGAAGAGCTGGCTCTGTCACGCCTGGGGCCAGCCTTGTCTATTGGCCTCCTCAGGCATAGGGTCACCATGGTTCTGAGATCTGACACCGCATCATGACCTTCAGTCACTTGGAGACCATCTTCACAGTTGGGGATGTGTCTACAGAGCTTCCATTTACGTCACATGACCTTTAAAGTTCACTCATAACTTTTGCTGTAACATATTTACCTCAACGTGAAACTTCACGTCACCAACCTATGTGAGAATCCCCCACTGGCCCTGAGTAGAAAATTGTCATAAAAACAGAGTCAGTAGAAACCAAACAGCACACTTCAGTTCCAGCCCGTAGAGTTGTCTGTGCCACGCTCGGCTGGAGCCGGAGACCCAGTCTCGTTCTTTCTGGTGAGGAGAGGGATGGGGGATGGAGCCCATTAGAGAGGCATTAACAATGTTTTAGCACCTGAGACTCTCTCCATGGGGTAATAGGAAGATTTGAATAGAAAGAAAAAGGAAAGATCATTATTTTCTGGTGATGTGATAAAGTGGCATCATGGGTCATGGCCATGGGCCACCTACATTTTTCCTTTTCAGCTGGTGGTACACGTCGCACACTTTAGGGACCTACCGGCCAGCCCACTTAGATCCCTCTTGCTTTGATGTCGCTGTATTATTTTATCATACTTGCTTGTCATGGTCCATCAACAGCTTGGGAGGGACTGGCTGACATTACCAAGTCTGGGTGGTTTCAAAAGCTGTGATTCCAATTTTAATTGCAAATTGATGGGGCATTATGGGAAAAGCGAATGGAGACGTGAAGATCTGGAAGAGAAGATCCAGCTCTGCTGTATTTTTAGATTTTTCTTTTCCCCCCTGGATCGGTTTTGTATAATTTTATCTGGACTCTCGGTTTGGTAAGTTCCAGCAGCTTCTCGCTACTCTATTACCTGAGGGCCAACCCAAAGTTGCTTTACAATTCCAGTTTAAACGACCTGCGTAAAACCTTTATCTGTTGCTCCTTAAAAACACTGTGACTTGGATGAATGTCAAAGGCATTATGCCGAGTGAAAGAAAGGTTATGTACTGTATGATTCCATTTATATGACACCCTCAAACAGTCAAAACTATAGTGATAAAGAACAAATCAGTGGTTGCCAGGGTTTAGGGCAGGGGGAGGATATGATTGTAAAGAAGCAGATAAGGAGATTTTTTTAGGGGGTGATGGGGCCGTTCTGTATCCTGATTGTGGTGGCGATCACATGAATCTATACACGTGTTAAAATTCATAGAGCCGAACACCAGTCAAAAGTCCATTTCACTGTGCAGTACTTTTAAAGATTAAAAAAAAAAAACCCAAAACTTGATTTAAAAAAGAAAACATCTGGGATTGTGGAACTCTGCCGCCAATAGGCATCCCAGGTCCCAAATCCTCATTACCAAAAAGCCAACAGTTCCCACATTTTTGGAGTTTACCAGCCTTCCTCACTTCCACCCTGATTATGAATTAGAATCCGTCCCCCCCAGGCCAGCCTCCCCTTTCCTGAACGATGTGAGGAGCTGAAGCAAAGCTTGGGACGTTCCCATTGAGGTCTGGGGCCACAGTGGGGCTGGCACAGACATCCAGCCAGGTTTCCCCCTGAGGGTCTCAGGTCGGGACTGTGGGCAGCAGCAGTGGCAGATGCATCTCATGATCAGAGTGCCTGCTGGTGGGTAGCAGACCTGCCTGTGGTCCTGGGGACATTCAGCGTGGGGAGAAATGGGTCACAAACCACGGTTGGAAGAAGAATTGAGGATTCCCCCTCAAACAAAAGCGTTCACAGCGTACTGATAGCGTGTCTGACCTCCTGACCACCAGACAAACCTAAGGACTGAACTAAGCAGTATCCCCTTGCTCACCCCAGCCTCCACCCTCAACCAACCCAGCGGAGACAAAGTGCACCCTGTCCAGCCTGAGCACCCCCAGAGCTGGGGAAGAGCACCATAGGTTGGAGGTGCCCAGTTTCCCTCTGCCCAGCACTTGGTAGAGACCCCATGCCTCCCCGAGCCCCTGCATGCCGCAAGACTTCACTTCCCAGCTGCTGCCCAAGGGGGGCACCCGGTCATGTTCTCTCTTCCCGTGGTGACAGAAATCAGACACAGTGACCACGCCTATAACAGAAAGCAGCCACAAAAGCCACCAGGCTCCCCTGCATCCTCCCCTGAACCCCACTTCCTCCTGGGCTTGGTTTGAATGGGTTTCTTTGCCTTAGGTGGCTAAGACGATACTTGGATGGTCGTACTGAAGCCACCTACCTGGGCTGGAGGCAAAAGTGTGCGCATTGCCAGCCCATGGGTGGTGACTAGATTCATGGAAGTGGCTGCAGTTAACTCTGGAGCCCGAATAGCTGCAGCAGGAGGGCACGGGGGTAGGGGGCATGACCAGGGAGTAAATGAATGTGGGTGACAGGGAGGAGGCAAAGGGTGGTCTGTGCAGAAGCCACAGTGAAGCAGAGGTCAGGTGCACGTTCGAGATGCCCACCCATCCAGCATCCCTTCCTCTGTGCCAGCCCCTGAGGGAAAGATTGCTTCTATTTTCTCAACTTTACAATTTTCCCATGGTTACTGGTCTGTTTGGGCTCTTCTAGAGTCAGCTTCAGCAAATCATACTAACCTATCTTAAAAAAAGATGATCATACTACATATCAAGACGTCTGACATCTGCTGCTGGCCTCAATGTCCCCAGCATACAAATACTCAGGCTTTTCTGATTATAATTCATCTATAAGTAAAGAAGAAAACATGCTAATAAAGATAGAGCCACATGCTGGAATTCAGCATAGCAGATAAAGAAAAATACACGCTGACATGGGAAGTTCTCATGATCTATTGTTCAGGTGAAGAAAGAGCAAGGTGAAAAACACACTTTGTGTGAAATGGAGGGGGATAATATATATCAGAATTTTCTTCCTGATGCATACATAAATTTTGAAAGGATACACAAGAAACTGGTTGGGTGGCTAGGGACAGGGTAGGAGGGAGATTGTCACTACACACGTTTTATATTTTTTTGAGCTGTGTGAGTATATTCTTTGAAAAATTAAAATAGAAACTGCATTATGACAAAATAAGGAAACTGATAAAAGGATTAAAAGTCCCCCAAATGGTACTTATGGTTGGAACCACTGTTAGCATTCTGTTTTTTACCCCACCAGACAAATCTATACCATTCTATGCATACATATATATTATTTTACATCATTTTATAACTTGCGATTTCATTTAAAAATATAACATGGATATCCTTCCCTGACAATATGCATGGATCTACAGAATCATTTAAAATGCCTTTAGTTAGGGAATCCCTGGGTGGCTCAGCGGTATGGCGCGCCTACCTTTGGCCCAGGGTGCGATCCTGGAGTCCTGGGATCAAGTCCCGCGTCGGGCTCCCTGCGTGGAGCCTGCTTCTCCCTCTGCCTGTGTCTCTGCCTCTCTCTCTCTATGTCTATAATAAATAAATAAATATTTTTTAAAAAAATAAATAAAAATAAAAATGCCTTTAGTTAGACCATTATTTATTTAATCACATTAAAAAAATAAAAATAAAAATGCCTTTAGTTAGACCATTATTTATTTAATCACATTTAATCACAATAATCATATTGACACTTAGCTTGTCCTCACGTTTTATTATTTAAAAATGTCAGCCACAAGCATCTTGTCCATTTTCTTCCCCCTGAGGATAAATCTCTTACAGAAAAATTTCTGGACTTGAGAATAAGCATACTTGAAAGAAAAAAGTTTTTGAGACAAATTAGCAGTCCTCCCCTACCCCTATGACAATATGGCAGAGGCATCTCTACTCTCTACTGGCAGAGCTGAAAAGGGCTTTTCCTCCTATAACCTTGTCATGGCTGATTTTCAGCAATCGATTTGATGATCTTTGCCAATGTAATGCGTGAAAATAATCTTTTAATTTGAAAAGTTTTGGTAGAAATTTAGACATGTCTACTGGCCACTGATATTTATTTTCTGAAAATTTTGGCTAATAGTTTTTACTTTCAGAGACTTTTGTCTTTTTAAAAGAGATGGCGAGAGATTCAGGATGTTCATTCTGGGTTCACTTCATACTTTTAGCACCATCTTATTTCAGATGTGTTTCTGGGTGAATAGAATTTGGCTGGCTTTTATGTATTTTTCTGCAGTCTGATAATCCTCTTTCAATAAGAGCATGTTTATGTGTGTTCTGATTATCAGCTTATTTGGACTTTGATCTATCATTTATTTTGTTCATTTTCCTTCCTCCTTTTTTTTCCCCTCTCCTGACTCTGCGATTGGATCAGTGGAGCTTACTTTTCTTCCCTCTATTGGAGTGGAAGTTATACAAGCTATATCTGTGCTTTTAATGCTTGCCCTTACATCTGACCAAGCAAAGCCTTAGCAAAAAGTAATAGAGCATCAGGACTCCCAACTTCTCCTGTGCCCCAACACCATCCATATTTTTTACCACCCTCCCCCACAACATCATCCATATTATGGTTGCCCAGTATTTCACTCCACTTACTTTTGTCATTTTAATATTTATCAAAATAATGCCTACATCGTCTAAACAGTTAAATAATATCATAAGGCTTATCATCAAAACTGCAGCCCACTGTGTATCTCCCAACATTCTGATTCCCATGCAGTGGAGCAACCGATTTTGATTGCTTTGGCTTTCTGAGACTTCTACGTTCCTCCGTATTACCAAATAATATGTTTATATCGCCACGTCTTATAAATCGCAAAAAGGCTAACCTTGAGAGCTAAAATTGCACCCCTCAATTGCTCAGGTAAATGAAGGATTTCAAAACTGCAGGTGTGCAATATGTAGAAAGTAATGATAATATGTATAATATTTGCTGAAACCAGTCAGATGTAGCCAAATCTGGGTGCAGCAGCAACTTGGCTTCTTTATGACACGAAAAAAATGAATTGACTAAGGATTCCACCCAAAAAAGTGAGTCGAATGATGTAATAGACAAGGAAAGGAGTCCTTTGGAAAGATGAAAACAAAATGAATTTATGAAAGCAGTAACATTAATTTAAAAAAAATAAGCCTTTGAAAGATCAATAAAGGGACGCCTGGGTGGCTCAGTGGTTGAGCCTTCAGCTCAGGGTGTGATCCTGGAGTCCTGGGATCGAGTCCCACATCAGGTTCCCCGTAGGGAGCCTGCTTCTCCCTCTACCTGTGTCTCTGCCTCTCTCTGTGTGTCTTTCATGAATAAATAAATGTAAAAAAAAAAATAAAAGAAATGTCAATGGTACCTAATCAAGGAGGAGGAAAGAAAGCTAACACAAATAGGCAAAATTAGGAATGAGAAAGAGCATGTAACCACAAGATTTTTAAAACTCCCCAAAGGGCTTAAGCATCTTTATGATGCTGCAGAAGAAGCAGATAAAATCTAATATTTAGCCCTCATAAAGCACTCAGTGTATCTTAAAGATATTTTCTTAGCATGATCTTGAAAACAGTTTTCAAGCTAATTTTCAGCATGGTGGCCTGGGCGGCCAGGGGAAGCCTTTTCCCCAGACTCTGTCTGCTGGTAATCGTGGACATGCTCAAAGTGTAGGTACGGGAAGAGTCAGACCAGGCACTACAGCTAAAACCACAGTCTTAGCCGAGAAGTGAGGGAAGGTCATCCCCAGGAGCCACAGAGAATGGGCAGTGGCAGCCACCATGGCCCAGGACTAAGCTGCTTAGTAATTGGGACTAACTCCTCTCTTATGACGTGTCTTCTGTTTCAAATGCTACATTTGATGTCTCACTTCAGCTTTGAAACTGTAGTAACAGCAGAAGTCTGTGTTTATGTGTAGTGAGCCTCACCTTTCTTCTTCATTCTTTTTTTTTTTAAGATTTTATTTATTTATTCATGAGAGACACAGGCAGAGGGAGAAGCAGGCTCCACACAGGGAGCCCGACATGGGACTCGATCCCGGGTCTCCAGGATCACACCCTGGGCTGAAGGCAGTGCTAAACCGCTGAGCCACGCAGGCTCATTAGTTCTTCATTCTTACTTATCTCTCAACCAGTTGACAAACTCTTATGAAGAAAAGAAACCTTTTTCTTCAGTTCCTGTTTTAATTTGAGCCCTTGTAGATTTGGAGATTTTCTGCTTTTCTCATGCATGAGTGATAATCTGGCTGATTTAAAAATTTTAGATAAAATCTTTCAAAAACACCTCTGAAGATGTGGTCCTGTTATCTTTGTGTGTGTGTGTGTTTATGTCTGTGCATCTATATGTGTGTTTCTGTGTATATGGCAGAGGAGAAGTTTGAGGTCAGCTGGATTCATTTTTTTCCCCTCTGCAAACTATTTCATTTTTCCTCTCCCTGTTTTTTTTTTTTTAAGATTTTATGTATTTATTCATAAGAGACACACAGAGAGAGAGAGGCAGAGACACAGGCAGAGGGAAAAGCAGGCTCCATGCAGTGAGCCCGATGTGGGACTCGATCCCGGGTCTCCAGGATCAGGCCCTGGGCTGAAGGCGGTGCTAAACTGCTGAGCCACCTGGGCTGCCCTGCCTGGATTCATATATAATTTCTCTCTATTGTTTAAATTAAAACATTTAATCAGGATATGTTCAGGTGTGTTCCTGACTTTATCTCGCCACTTACTAGCCCTTCTGATCAGTAGCATCCACCTTATCTATTCATCTGGATTTCCCATTAAATTCTTTTTTTTTTCCCATTAAATTCTTATTCAAGGGGCACCTAGGTGGCTCAGATGGTTAAGCATCTGCCTTCAGCTCAGATCATGATCTCAGGGTCCTGGGATCCAGCCCCATGGCAGGGCCCCTGCTGAGTGGGGAGTCTGCTTCTCCCTCTCCCCTCCCCCACCCCCGCTTGTGCTTGCTTGCTCTCTCAAATAAATAAATAAAATCTTTTTTAAAAAAACTAAAAAAAAAAAATTATTTGATTTTAGAGATTTGTCCTCTTTGGTTCTCCCCTTTTCTGAGACTTTCTTCCTTTACCTCTGATTGCTGCTTCTCTTGACTTGTTCTATTCACTGATACGTAGTTTAACATGTGGAATCTGGGGTTCCAGCTCCAGTCTTGGCTTTTACTTTAACCAAGACTGGTTATTCTTCTATAGCCATTATTGCCTCTAGATTGTTCCCTCTCCACGGATGCATGGATGTAATGTTTTCTTGAGTCCCGTTGAGAATGCAGTTGGCGGTTTTCTGACATTACTTTTGTTTCTTGCAGCTCAACTGATTTGATAAACATGTACTGTCATTCCTCATGCTGGGTTTTTGAACCTTATCTTTCCATGTATCTGGTGATCTTTCTCTCCTCTGTGGCAGTAGACAGGTGACCCATTTCCCCCTTTCTCATGACTGAATAAGATCCCATGGTATATATGTACCACATCTTCCTTATTCATTCACCTGTCCATGGACACTTGAGTTGTTTCCATGTCTTGGCTATTGTGGTCTCATCTTAATTACGCCTTGTAAAAAAAAAAAAAATCCTTGGAACTCCTGGCATGTGAGTTAAGCATCCCAACACCAACATAGCCATCTCCTGTTTCTGTCACTAGCGGAAGGAAGGTGAGGTAGGGGAAGTTGAAGGTGCAAGCAGCCCTTTCTCCCTGAAACCAGCATGGTACTCGTCTTTTGCCTCCTGGAACTACTGGATTTCTCTGTGGTGGTTCTCACCAGAGCGCAGTTTTTCAGTCTAGCTCTCTTGCTGACCAACAGCCTCTTCTCCTTCCTTCTGTTGCATCCCTGGGCTTTCAGTACTCTCTCTCTCTCTCTCTCTCTCCAGGACAGCATGCCCTTGCTGAGTGGGACAGGAGTTGCCCTCTTGTATCCAGAGTTTCTATCCAGCATGACGCACACTGGCACTTATCTGGAGTGCGTGAGGTTGGCACCCTTGACTTTCCATATGTCTGACAAGAACGAGAATGCAGGGAGTTTCAGTAGTGATTCCTGGAAGCAGGACCATGGAGAGGGAGGGGCACAGGGAAGGAGGAAGGGCTGATTAGGGATAGCTGGTCAGCAGTATGTTGGCCACAGCTCAGCCCTGCTGGGGAATCTAAGGACCTCTAAGGAGTCATCTTAAGTGGTGCTCAGGGTCCTGTGCCATGAGGGAAAGAAATCTCAGTCTAGTAGTGACATCCAAAAAACAAGAAACCTGTGTTGTAGGTTCAGTAAGTTCATGAACTTGTCTTTGACCTTGGGTGAATGATTTGAGTGATCTTAGTAGAATGCTAATAGAGTGAGTCTGGACTTGGGTGCCCTGAGAGATGAACATGTCCTGAACCGGGTGGTCTGGGGTGACCTTCAAGGTGATTCAGGGTGATACGCACTCACGTGACCTACATCAAGACACATAGAACGTGACTGACTTTTCAATTTTCATTCCTTTCTTCTGATTATATCAAGAGAAGGTCTTAGGGCCCGTAACGCATCTCCAAGACCGTCTAGTTAAAACTAAATCTTTTCTTCCCTGTGTTTGTTTTTACAGTTGCCTCCTGTCTGTGGCAAGACATATTGGTTTTCCATGTAGGGTTCTAACAAAGTTTTAGATAAAAACTAAAGACAGAGACATATGTAAGCAAAAAAAACAAAAAAAAAAGTAGATTTTAAAAAGAAATATAAAGTAAACATTAATGCAAGAATATGGCCAGAATTTTGGAGGTTGTCTATGATTGGCCAAATTTGGAGAATACTCAAGGATCCTTCCAGCTCTAGGATCTTTCTGAGTAAAAATGTATCACAGTCGGGACTCCGAATACGACGTTCCATGGCCCGGGATTTTGAATGATCCGTGTTGGATTCCTTTGGAATGCGTTGCCAGCAAACCCACCGAGCATCACCCTTCGGAGGCAGTATCTACAACAGGGGATCAAAGAGGCATTTTTGACAGTTGGCAGACGCTTCTCTCTCCTCCAGCAGCCACAGAACGAGCCCTTAAAAATCATAACCGGTAAATTGCCTCTTTGGCTGCTTTGACATCCTCGTGTAGTTCAATCTAGGTGTGCTGTAAGCTGAATACTTCGGGCCAGAGTCCTCGCTGGGGAGAAAATCATTATGAAAAGCTATCGATTAGGTGTCCACGGCTGCTGAAACCGAGCAGCAGAAGCTTCTAGAGCTGCGTTTATGAAAGGCCAGGGGTCATAAGGAAAGGCAGGAACGTATTGAGAGACGGGGAGGCAATTTGTTCAAAGGACAGTGGCAGCCCCTGAAAAAAGTCCGTTCTTCCTTCTTGTGGGTGGTCAGGTGGGGGGGTCCACGTGTCAGCTGGTGGGTGCCCTGTTGCCATTTGCAGGGGGAGAGGAGCCCAGGTATGCTCTTTCTTCCTGGGGAACCCTGCCTTGGCGTCCTTACCGTAGCGCTCAACAGGTGTGGCGATGCTGGCCCCCCAGGCCAGCGCTGCTCTTCACTGCCCGGCCAGGAACCCCAGCCCCCTATCTCACAGCCCCATGCAGCTGACACTGTCACCCCATATGTGTGCAGTGAGCTGTGATGATCTCGGTGACCCCCACCCCCACCCCGCTGCACTGCCCGGGGCCACCCTGTAGAAGGCCCTCCTTCGCTGGACATAGAACGACACAGCCGTGTCGCTGGCTCTGTCCTCCGTGCCTAGCAAAGTGCCTGGCACCAGGTAACATCGGTAACGGTTTGTCGCAGGAATGAGTATCTGTGCCACCCAGCGGGGCAGGGCCGAGCCGAGCTCGCAGGTGCCCCCCACGCGCCCGTTGCGCTCACGGCTGCAAAGGCACGAAAGAGAAAAAAGCGTCTCGGGGGAAATCTGGAAGGAGCTCTTGAAAAGAACAAAAGTGTACGTAGTGAAGGAGGAGCACGACAATGTTCCTTTCTGCCTATGGCTTTAGAATAGTTGTAATTTTGAATGGTCCGTCAATCACATTTGATACACGAAATCATACCTTAGAGCAGCATTTCTCACGCCGCTTTTTGGCACAAAAGCAGCTGCAGAAGTAGCTCCTGCGAGTTATGTGGAATTTCCTTCCCAGGGTGGCCACGACTCCACTTTTTCTTCAACTCAAGGGAGCACGTTAAATGCTGGGGTTTTTTTTTTTTTATTTTTTAAGATGATACAGAGTTTTTCCCCCTTTCACCCAAAGATCAGATATGCACCCCCCGCCTCCCGCCACTCCTGCTAGTTAGAATTAATGCCTTGGATGCTTCTAGCTCCATTTTGCTCATAAATTTCTGACAACATGCCGAAAGCTATATTCCCATCCCCCTCAAATTTATAAATCTGTACCCGCAACATTTTGCAGAGGATTCATCTTATTGCAATGGAAGTTGATTGCCTTCAAATGCGTGCAGGAGGAGTGTGATCTTTGCAGAGCTATGTTTTTTTACTTCGGCTCTTTAATGTAAATGGTCATCTTCTGGGGGCGGCAGGAACCCCAAATTGTGCAACATAAGACACTACCTTCAAGTATGCTTAAAGGGCAGCTTCAGTGCCGGTGCTGCCAATGTTGTTTGCTGGCACAGAAGCTGAATTGTGGTGCAGTGCGCATGTCATCTTTGACATCAAATCGATCCTGACTTTTGGTTTTGATGGCGATGGGCACCTGACTTAGAAAGGCAAGTAGGAGCAGATGGAATCAGAGATTCCACAGGCAGCTTCGCCCAGGGAGAGTGGCCTTGTGTCAAAGAACACAAGATTTTCCCAAGACTCCCTAAGTGGAATTCATGCCACATCATTTCCACTGTACGCGTGTCAGGGAGGTCACCTCCAGCCTGGTCTGCATATTCTTTGCTTGGCAAAGAAACTTCATTATTTCAGCGATGCCGCCTGCTTTTGCAATTACCCAAAGGAGCTTGTGAAATAGGAATTCTTTGATGGTGTCAGGGTGCATTTAAGAGGTGAGGGCGAGCGACCGGCTGCAGTGGGAGGTAGCGACGCTGTCATCCAGCTGCATGCTGGGGACGGTGACATAGTTAGCGCTCCCTCCGTGACCTGCCTCACGCCGCCAGGGGAGAGGAACATGGTTCCAGAGCAGATGGCAGGATTATCCAGAGGCCCCACTCCCCTTTCCTCCACTGCTCCAAGCCATAGGCGGCTCCGAAGCCTCCCTGCCGCCTCTGCTTCCACGACTCTCCAAGTTCTCCTGCCCGGAGCCTTGTAGGCATCATCCGTACAATTTTACCAAAACCATCTTAGGACGTGTCGGGATTGCACCTTCTTCCCAAAGAATCCAGGAACCTCATGTACAGGGTGTTGTCACCACCCCACGTCCTCTGACCAGGTACCATGTAGGATTTCAGTTACAGCCCCAGCAGGGGGTGCATATCTGATCTTTGGGTGAAAGGGGGAAAAACTCTTTTTACTCTTTTACTGCCTCCGTGAAAGAGTAAATAGCTGTGTAGAGCTTTCCTAATTCCTTCGCTCATCTCGCTTCTCTTCTCCTTCTGAGTTGTATTGCTGTCCCCCAGAGTAGGCCCTGTAGCCACCGTGTTGCCAGTATCTTCCCCCCACCCCCGAAAATGTCTTTATTTTGCCTTCATCTTTGATTAATAGTTAGCAGTACAGAATTCTAGGTCAGTGGCTGTTTTTCCCACAGATCCTGGAAGGCATAATCCCAGCATCTTCTGAAATTCCTTGCTGTCATGGAGAAATCTGCTCTGAATCTACTCGTCACTCTTCTGGAAGGAAGCAGCAGGTCTGGGATCTCTGGTTGCTTTTCTGCTATCTCAGGACACGTTTTGTTTCCTAAACCTGAGGGTTTAATGCCTTCTTGTCAGTTCTAGAAAATCCTCAGCCATCATCTCTCTGAGGGCTTTCACTTCCACATTCTCTCCTTCCTCCTTTGGGGACCTCCCCTGAGACACGTGTTGCACCTGCTGGTGAATATTTGCTGGCACTTCACATTCTCCCGTGTTCCTTCTTTAGGCTCTCTTAGGCTCTCTGTGCTGAACTATAGAAAATTTCCTTTGTAGTTTGCATTTGTTTGAGAGTATCCATTCTTAGCAAGAAAGAGGCTCTATTTGGAAGGCTAGAACTTTTGCCAAAACTTGGATTTGCCTGGGTTTTTTTTTCCTCCCCTATAATGTGCCCTTTTTTCCTTTGTGTTCTCTTTTTCTTCTTCCGATCTCTTCAATTATATTAAAGGTTTATTTATTTAACGCCCTATTTTGTACTTCAAAAGCTTTCCATTTATTTTTAATTGGGGTATCACCTCAGCTTTAGAAAATATTTATTTTATGGTTTCTTGTAAATTGCTATATTATTATCAGGGTGCCTGCGCACGTCAGTTGGTTAAGCATCTACCTTCCACTCAGGTCATGATCCAGGGTCCTGGGATCGAGCCCTATGTCAGGCTCCCTGCCTCAGCAGGGAGTCTGCTTCTCCCTCTACTCTCCTCCTCACCATGCTCTTGCTCACTCACTCTGTCTCTCTAAAATGAATAAATTTAAGAATCTTTAAAAAAATAAATTGCTTTATTATCTTAAGTTCTTTGGAAGATCCACTTCCTTTTTGTCATATTTCTAGTTTCCGTTGCAATGGATCATTTCCTGGCATGTTTTGTAATTTTTGAATTGTGAGCTCATCTTAGCCAGCGTTGTTTTTGCCGTGTGAGTGCTACGTGTCCTGGGTGTGAAGTGTTTCTTCTGAGTGGCTTTGCATTTGCTCCCACCCCACTGGCACAAACTTTTGTGTTAATTTCTTGCTTTGGGATTCTTGTGTCCTAAACACAGCACAGGGTCAGGCTTTTAGTGTCCTGAGACTTAGGTTTTCCTCCCAGAGCCCTGAGTGAAGACAGAGTTCCAGGCAGTTCTCCTGGCCCAATGGGGAGACTTTGTCCAGTGTTCAATTCCAACAATGGGATCTCCAAGATTCCCATCTCTGCGTGGGGGTCTCGGTTCTAGGTAATCTCACATGAGTTTAGGGTCACACCTTCAGTCCTTTTCCAGACATAATAACTCCTCAACTAAAGCCCATATGTGATCTCTTCTTTCTCTGGGCCACTGTGGCACACTCTGACCATCAGTGTTCTCTTCATTTCTGGCATTCAGGGGTTTCCCTTTCTTTTCTGTGAACTCACCTATGCATTTGTTATTGTAATATCTTATCTAGCCTTTCTCTTGAAAGGCAAGTTCACGTTGGCTAAGACTACTTTGCTATGGGGCCTCATGATGTCTCATTAGTTGTGGCTACATTTGCTTTCAATAAGAAACATAGCAGAACGATGAAGGAGAAGGCTTTTGTGTTAAAGCAAATCAGCTTTTGGTAAAGTCCCAGTCTCTTGAAATTGAGTTTTCTTCTCGTTAACAAAAGATCCTTCTGGTCTGATGCCACTTGAGGATGGATAGACATGAGTAGACTCTTCAGACTGGTTGCCACACTGGGGCAAGAGGACCAGTCAACATCTGCTAATATGTTATTTTTGGCTGTAGACAGTGGTGTCCCCTGTAAATCTCAGTGCAAGCCCTTTCTGTCCTCCCGCCTTTAGCGCTTCCCTTATTATATGCTTGACCTTGCCCGGTGCCTTCATGTAAGCTCAGTGAGATCCAGACATGTCACGGCCTTATTTCCTATCCCCACCGTGCCAAGCACATAGTAGGCAAAAAATCTATATGCGTTCTGTGAACTCATTTGTCATAGGAGATCTCAAAATTAAAACAATTCACGATGTCATTTCACACCTATTAGACTAGCAAAAATTAGAATACCGCTACATGGTGGCATGGACATGGGGATATGAGGAATCTCCTGGATCCCTGCCGGGAAGGCAGACGGATGTCACTCCGCAGAGCAGTCTGACATTACTGCCAAATGAAACCTGTCAAACTCCAGAGTTCCACTCCTGGGCAGAGAGCCTAAAGACACTCTCACAGAGCTTCGTAAAAGACATGTACAAAGAAAGTCACAGTGATGTGATAACGGTGGTAGGGAGGTGGCTACCATCCTTTGCAGTGTCTGGCCTGAGAAAGTGGGGTGGGAGGCAAAGGTGGGGGGTCCCTGGCGCAGAGGCCCCTGCGGTGCTCGGGCTCAGCAGAGTAGATGAGCACAAAGCAGCACAGATAGACCTAAAAGTATAGTGGCAAGTGACAAATGCAGGAAAAAGGAATGGGATTTTCAGCACAATACCATTTATGTAAATTTTTAAAAACCCACATGCAAAACAATATACATTTTGCAAGAACATACTCAAGGAAAAAGATACACATTAAATATATGAGAATGGATTGCCTGTGGCAGAGGAGAATGAGAACGGAGGTGAATACATTATTAATAAATAGGTAAGAAAAGGACCATGCACAGACCAACGGTGATGATAAGCCATAGAGCAAGGAGCATGATTAACTCTCAACACACGATGTTTAAAAAAAAAAGAAAGAAAGAAAAAGATGAAGAAGAAGAAAGAAATGAACATTTGTTCAGTTGGGAGTCTCATTTTCTCCCTGAATTCTTGCCTGATCAGGCCAGCCTCACGTGTTTTCTGGAATCCTGTAATTCTTATTTTATGCATCTTCTCCCCCCAACCCCCCCCTCCCTTGATAAGCTCTTTAAATGCCGCATTTGTGTCTTGTTCTTTGTTACATGGCTGCAGCAAGATGTGGCCGAGAGACGATGGATCTGGGGGTCAGGTGGGCCTCTTCTGCAGACCCTCTGACCTTGGGCAAGGTCACACCCTCTTTCGATTTCCTCAGTTGGAAAACAAGGATGAAAAGACCTCTGAGTGTTGTTACCAGGGCTCAGTGAGGAAGTGTACACTGTTTTTCCCAATACAGAACCTATAGCAGATACTCCGTAAATAAGTAAAGCGTCCTCTTCTTGATTATGCCTCCCATACGCCTTTGCACATTGTAGGGGGCCTATCAAGAATTCGTGGACAGGGGATCCCTGGGTGGTGCAGCGATTTGGCGCCTGCCTTTGGCTCAGGGCACGATCCTGGAGACCCGGGATCGAATCCCACATCGGGCTCCCGGTTCATGGAGCCTGCTTCTCCCTCTGCCTGTGTCTCTGCCTCTCTCTCTCTCTCTGTGACTATCATAAATAAATTTTTAAAAAATTTTAAAAAATTCGTGGACCGGGAGCACCTGGGGGGCTCAGTCAGTTAAGCATGTAATTTCGATTCGGGTCTTGATCTCAGGGTCCTGGGATCGAGCCCCACATCAGGCTCTCTGCTCAGTGGGGAGTCTGCTTCTCCCTCTGCCTCTTTCCTACATGATCTCTCTCTCTCTCTCTCTCTTTCTTTTTCAAATAATGAAATCTTAAAAAAAAAAAATTCGTGGACAGAAATGAACTCTAATATTTACCAAAGAGAGGACTAAAGATGGTGGCTTTAGGTCCAGCTAAAACAACTTCTGCACCGCATTTTTGTTTTTGTTTTAAAGCCTTAGGCTTGCTTCCGAGTGTGGTCGTGGAATCCACACACCTCCACCACGTCCCTCCCCAGCGCTGTGTCTCCCTCTGCATTCGATCTTGGGGACTCGGACTTCTCACTCTCCTTCCTCTCTGCTGGTCTTGGAACGAAGGACTCCAGGTGGACCTCTCCCTCCCTTTTGTTCTCTGCTGTCTGTTAGACCAGAACTCAACGCGGGGCTGGGTGATTATCCCCACGCCTGCTGCACAGTGTAGAAATCCTGACACTCTCCCGTGGACGGTGGTGATTTTCTGAGGCCTTTAGATTGATTGCATTCATCCTAGCAGCAGGTTATACGCGCTATAAAATTATCCAGCTGCTTTCTAAAATCTTGCATTCAACCTGAGAATCTGTAAAAGCGTTCACACATTGAACGTTTTAAATCCTGCAGATTTGGGACAATGAAACCGTGCGGTTGGGGCGGGCGTTCTTGCCTCTCCCTGCCTTGTTTTTCTCATCTAGGAAACGGGACTGAACTTCCAGCCTGGTGCGTTGAAACGCCCCGAGGGCCGCCAAGCATGCCATGGGCCCGAAATAGCAGGTTTAGCAGAGATTTTCACTCCCTGGTTCTCACTCGTCCACCCGCGCGACTTCACCGCTGCCAGCAGGAGCTCGCAGACATACACACTTACCTCTTTAAAATAGTCTAGTGCTCCCTCTCTTTAAGATCACCCAGCCCACCCAGAGACTCCGTGTAAATGAAGGAGGAAAAAGCCTTTGACTAAAATGTTGCCACACGGAAGTACTACGGCTTACCTTCTGTCTGCGGGAAACCACCCGTCGTATTGTCTAAGTCCACGTAGACAGACTGAGGAGGCCCGGCTGCGCTGTAGTTACGCACAGCCCCGGTGTGTCACTGGCTTAGCATGGCAGAGGCTTGTTTCTTGCTCATGCTAGTGATCGAGATCAGCAGGGGACCTCTACTCATCATGATCACGCAGACACCCAGCTCATGGAGGCTTCTGGAAGCGGAAGGGGAATGTGCTCAGTAGTGTGTGCTGGCTCTTAATGTTTCTGTCTGGGAGCAGCTTCAGGAAAGGCTTGATCCAGGGCACATGATGCTCCCATCTTTTAGATCTGCTCCCTTTGGGTTATCTCCATCCTCGGGTTCTGGCAGTTCTAAGCTTCACATCATCACAGCACCCAACTCCACAAGAGAGACAGGGTCCCCTCAAATAGTTCCCACACACATCCTGGGAGTCTCTCTCTCATCGCCCTGGATTAAGTAATATAGCCACACCGACGTGATAACCATGGCTAGGGCAATACAGTGCACTCTCAGCTTAGTGTAGATCATCCCCACTTCTGGGGTTGGGTATAGGACTAGGGTTGCTCCCACAAAATAAAATACAGGATTCCCAGTTAACTCTGAATTTCAGATAACAAAAAATATCTTTGGTATAAGGAAGCCCCAAATATTACAGGGAACATACTTACGCTAAAAAAATTGTCATTTATCGGAAGTTCAAATTTGACTGGATATGCTGTAGTTTTATTTGCTAAAACTGGCAACTCCATATGGGAACCTTGTCCTGGATCACATGCAGGGATAGTGTGGTTCCTCCAAAGCAAAATCAAGATCCTGTATTATCAGAATAACAGACAGTATCTTCTGAGTGGCACAAAGCACAGCTGTTTGGTATCATAACTGTGATAATGCCGAATGCATGGGATGCTTCCCCTAGATGTATATGGTGATAGAGCCCTAAAATGATACTTTATTAGGGCATGACACTATTTCAGTTATCTTTGCTGTGTAACAAACAACCTCCCATGGTCGCTTAAACCAGTAGTTTATTATTACCTCTCCTGGTTCCTTGGGGCTAATGGGGCTCAGCCAGGTGGTTCTTGCATAGCATCTTGCATACGGTTGCAGTAAATGTCAGCTGGTGCCGTGATCATCTGCAGGTTCTGCAGGGATGAACGTCCAGCTCTCTCACACGGCTGGCCATTGGTGCTGGCAGTTGGCTGGGGCTTCAGCTGGGGCTGCCAGCTGGAGTGACCACATATGGCCTCTCCACACGGCTTGGGCTTCTGGCAGCGTGGCAGCTGGGCTCTAAGAAGAAGCATCTCAAGAGCAAGCATTTCAAGAGGTCCATGTGGAAGCTGCAGGACTCCTCATGACTTGGTCTCAGAAGTCCCAGAACATCCCCTCTGCTGTGTCCTATCAGGCAAGCCCATCACTGAGGCCAGTCTAGATTCAAGGACAGGGGTGTTAGAGCCCGTGTGCAGGGAGGGAAGGAATTGATGGAGTCATCTCGCAGTGTCAGCCACGTGCTTTTTACCCACGTTATGTCATGTAACCCCCCCCCCCCCACCGCCAGCATCAGCTTTGTTGGGTCAAAATGAATGTAGCTCCATTTTACAGATGAGGAAACCAAAGGCATTGTGGAGTCCAGAGGCCAGCGCAAGATCAAACACGTAGCAAATGGCAAAGCCAGGATGAGAACTCTGGTCTTCTGGCTCCACATCCATTTTTTTGTTCTCTGTGGCAACCCAGCTGTCTCCTCCTTGGACCAGTCCAGCTGTTGTACATGGATGTAAGAATACAGATGAAAATTCATCCTCCTGAAGGAGGAGGCTCTCAGATATAATCTGGATTCTCCTGACTCCTGGGAGTTTCCCCCTCCCTGCTGGTTGTATCACATTCCCTCCGTGTGTCCTTTAGGATAATTTGAGATATAAGTACAGAACTTTCTAGACTAGTATAATTTCAAGCCAGTGATGGTGTTGATGGCTGGGAGAGTTTGTATTATTACTGCATAAGCATTCACATGCCTCACCCCACCATGGTGGCAGAGTATGCTTCCTTCCTCGGTGTTGGCCTTGGCCATGTGACACACTTTGCTCGGAGGGTTGTTGGCGCCGATGCCACATGATCAAAGATTTTGCAAGGTGCTTGTGTCATTGGGCTCACTCCCTTGTGCTTCTGCAGTCGTTACAAGACCATGCTCCAGGTAGCCAGCTGGTCCTAGAAGGATGGGAGACGTGCGGTGCCCGCCTGGACCCAAGCCCAGGTGAGCCCAGCCCCTGCTCAGCCTGGGGCCATGGTTCTCTGCTGACAGTGAGTTAGCCCACTGGGGGATATTTGACAATGTCTGGGGACGTTTCTGGTTGTCACAACTAGGAGGGGGGGGGTGCCCTGGGCACCTAGTGGGCCTCTGTGGTCAGGGATGCCGCTAAACATCCTGTCATGCACAGGACAGCCCCCCATGACAGAAAATTCTCTGGGCACCACTGTCAGCAGTGCTGAGGTTGGGCTAGATGAGCAAACTTCCAGCCCATCTAGAGACACGTGAGCAAAAGTAATTGACAGTTATTTGAAACCTGAGTTGGGGGGAGTTTTTAAATTTTTTAAAGATTTTATTTATTTATTTATTTATTTATTTTAAAGATTTATTTATTTATTCAGAGAGAGAGAGAGAGAGGAGAGGCAGAGACACAGGCAGAGGGAGAAGCAGGCTACATACAGGAAGCCCGACGTGGGACTCCATCCCAGGTCTCCAGGATCACACCCCAGACCACAGGCGGCGCTAAACCACTGCGCCACCAGGGATGCCCTATTTATTATTTATTTATTTATGAGAGAGGGAGAGAGAAAGAAAGCACGAGCAGGGGGTGGGGCAGAGGGAGAGAGAGAAGCAGACTCCCCACTGAGCAGGGAGCCCATATGGGGCTTGATCCCAGGACCCCAGGATCATGACCTGAGCTAAAGGCAGACACTTAATGGACTGAGCCCCCCAGGCACCCTGGAGGGGGGTCTTTAATGCAGCTTATTGGTAACAAGTGGCAGATAGGATGGCAAACGAGGGAACCACGTTTTAGGACCCAAGCTCCTATATGGCTCTTTCCCGAGACTGGTGCCCGGCCATATCCCCCAGGCCAGGGTGACCAAGCACAGCAGCTTGCATTCTTACCAGTTCTCAGACCCCCTTGGGAAGGAAGGCACCCCCGGGGGCCCCAGAGATTCCTCCCTCAAGCCAGACGTCACCCTCTTGTTGGCTCCTGAAGCCTGACTCTCTGCCTGGCCCGGCCTGCCCCTTCCCCTCTCTATCACGTTCAATTTGTCTGAAGAATTTTCTCCAGCTGGTTATTACTGCTTGTTTCCTCCTGCAGGAAAGCTCAGCCTTTCCTGTCCTCATTTGAGGCTGGCCCCCCAGCCCTGACGACCCCGTGCATTCAGTGGTGACTCGCCTCTCCGAGGAGCCTCATTCATTCCAGACTTTTCTCAGAAAAAAATGAAAATTGTTTTTTTTTTTTTTTTTGGTCCTTTATAAAATCCCCACATCCCGTAGGATCTTTTCATGTAGTTTGGTTCCCAAACTGAGAAAAGGATCGGGTTCTGACTAATCTGCACAAAAAGAAATTATAGAAGCTTTTTTTTTTTTAACCTACCGAACAAGCAGTTCTATTTTATACCAGCTTACCTTTTCCATTTCCACCCACTTTGAAGGATGTTTTTTAAAATTGAGATATAATTTGCATACAGTAAAATGCACCAAACCTGAGGACATGGCTTGATCAGTTTTTACATCTGTATGCACCAGTGTAACCACGACTCAGATCAAGATCTAGAACATTTCATCACCTGAGAAAGTCCCTTTGTGTCCCTTTCCAGGTGGTGGTGATTACCACCACCACCCCCAGAGGTAATCACTATTCTGTCTTCTGTCACTCAAGATTAATTTTGTCTGTTCTCAGACTTCACATCGCCCGAATCATACAATGTGGCATGTAGTATTTGCTCATTTGCGTCTGGCTTCTTTACATCCCTGTGTTTGAATGATTCTCCGTAGCTTCTTCCACAGGGAAGAGAAAAGATTTGGTTACATTTCCCTCACTGCTATTTCAGGAGGCCATGATTGGGTAAAAGGGTGAATTTGGGACTTCTGAAGAAGACGGGCACCCAAATCCACCCCCCCCCCCCCCCCCGCTTTCCTCTGTCTTCCCATGAAAATAGTCAACATAATAGGAGGAAAGTCTGCTTTGGTCTGGGATACCTTTCTAGGAATAGCTTTACCTGTTTGGTAGAAACTTGAAGGGATTTCTGCTACAGTGGTAGCGGTGAGCTTGGTCCCGAGGTACCACCATGGAAGGCAGCCTCACGGTCCCGTGCGCAGGGGAGGAGGGAGGGCCACAGGTAGGCAGAGATTCCTGAAGCAGGTGGTGGTTGGGCTCCCTCCCAGACTGGAAGGCTGCCCCGTGCAGGAGGGCTCCGTGGAAGGCATCTCCCCAGCACTGGCAGCCAAAGCAAATAAAAAATCCACGGGGACCAGGCCTCCTCTGAGGCTGGCTGGCTGGTGGAGCAAGAAGCCTGGTGTGCTTATTAGTGTGAGCCTGTTGACTCTTAAAAAAAAAAAAAAAAAAAAAAAAAAAAAAAAAAAAGCCTGTTGACTCTTCTTGAGTCAATTTTGATGATTTACCTTTTCCTAGAAAATCATCCATTTCATCCAACTTTTTGTTTATAAGCACAGACACACGCGGCCTTGGAATTGTATTTTGAATCAGCTGATGACAGGCTGGAGTATTAGTTCAGCAGTGTAGAATGTGAGTGTGGAACATTCTGGGCCTTCCGTAGCTGAGAGACTGTCCTCTCGCTGCACACGGGAATGACAGCCTGGCTCTGTGTGTGGAGAGTCCGGGGGTCTCAGGCTTCCAGAACCCTTAAACCTTGACATTGCCTTCTATCTGATGCCACAGGCTGACTCTTTTTCTTCGTCGGGAAGCTCTTCCCCTGAGTATTTGTCGAGTTCTCTGCCTTGAAGTGAGAACTTTATCGGGATGTGTGTCTAGTGTTTGGAGTCTCTTTATGAATTTTCTTTTTTCCGTGATACAATTTGTACTCTTTTAAAGCACAGATTTGGATTTTCTTTAATTCAGGAAATTTGTTTCTTGTATCAGATACTGCTCCTGCTACATTTGCTTTAGTATCTCGTTCACAGATACACGTTTTCCTTTTTTTTTTTTTTTTTTTCAGATACACATTTTCTGTGTGCCCCACCGCTTCCAGCAATTCCCTCCCTCACCACGACCGCCTCTGAATCCTGGTGAAATTTCTCAAGTTTGGCCTTTTAGCCAGCGAATTGCAATTCTGCATTGCTAATTCAGCTGTTACTGGACCAAATGTGTTGGTTAAATAGTTGAATTCCTTTCTGCTTCGAAACCATAACCATTTTCATCTCTTTTTAAAATCTCATCCATGTTTTTGATTCATGATGTCTGCATTTTCTTTAATTTTTTTTAAAGATTTTATTTATTTATTCATGAGAGACCCGGAGAGAGAGAGGCAGAGACACAGGCAGAGGGAGAAGCAGGCTCCATGCAGGGAGCCCGATGTGGGACTCGATCCCGGGACTCCAGAATCATGCCCTGGGCCCAAGGCAGGTGCTAAACCACTGAGCCACCCAGGGATCCCCCATTTTCTTTAATTTTATTGAAAGTACAAAGTAAATGTGTTTGGAATTTGCTTCCATTTCCTGCAGAAAATCATTTTCAAAAGCATGTCTTTTCTGCCCATTTTATGACAGATCTCATAGGCTTCATGGTCCTTTTTTCCTTTTTATTATTTTTTATTTAAAAAAAATTTTTTTTAATGTAACTTCTCTGCCCACTGTGGGGCTCAAACTCACCACACCGAGATCAAGAGTCCCATCCTCCACTGCCTGAGCCAGCCAGGCACCCTCTTTTTATTATTTTTTAGTTGATGAGCGTTCTATCCAGGTCTGGGATCTCCTCCCACATAGAGGCCGGTGGGTTTTTCTGGTAATTCGGCCCAGTGGATCCTGAGCTGGAGGTTTTTGCAAGTGCAGGGATTGAACATCCTGGGAGAAAAGAGAAGGGAGATAAGGCCACAGAGCATCCCAGCCCTGGACTGTGACTTCACATTCGACAAGGGTATCATGGCATGTTTCAGATAGCCTAAGTGTCTGTGTTCAGAGCCCACACGGGAGGGTTTTGAGTGAAGTTTAGGAATCTTGTGTGCGTGAAAGACATAAATATAACAGGCTGGCTTTAGCAAAAGAGAATTTATTATCTCATGTAACTGAAGCCTTCAGTAGTCGTTGGGGCCTCAGGTATGGCTGGGTTCAGGGGTATCTGAAACAATGTGTCAAGTGTCTGTCTGTCTGTCTGTCTCCCTCCATCCCTCCCTCCCCTTCAGCCTTAGGTTCCTTATGACAGCATCATGCCCATATGGCTTCAGCCCTTATATCTTCCCAATTCCAAATACAGAAGGAATATTTTCTGTTTCCCAGCATTTTCAGGAAAAGTCTACTTGTAGACTCATTGGCTCTGATTGGGTCATATGCTCATCTTTGAACTGCTCGTCGGATCCGGGGCATGGGATGTGCCGCCTGGTTTAGGCAAGGGTTGTATGTCCACTTGTCAGGCAGGGATTGGGATCTGCCACGTCCAGATCCCAAGAAGGAATGTTGAGGCATGGGGTGCCTGGATGGCTCAGCAGGTGAGCATCTGCCTTTGCCTCAGGAGTTCCGGGATCGAGTCCCACGTCGGGCTCCTGCATGGAGCCTGCTTCTCTCTCTGCCTGTGTCTCTGCCTCTCTCTGTCTCTCTCATGGATAAATAAATAAGATCTTAAAAAAAAAAAAAAAGAAAGAAATGTTGAGATACCATTACTACAAGAAGGATGAATGGATGGTAGTGGCACAAACGATGGATGTCCATTGTAGAATACTTCGCCACTAAATTCCATGAAACTGCCCTGTTCCCACAGAGTGGCAAGTTGTAAACAGACCCAACAGGGCTGATCGGTACAGTTGGGCAGGTTGTGCACTATGCAACCATGCCACATCTCAGGGGGCCCAAGTCAGATCATAGACCTAGATTTGTATCTCTTTAATTTTCTAACAGGTGGAAGTATCAGATGGGGGGTCTTTTGCTAACTGCATAAAGGTACCTTTAGAGGCTGGTATCAAAGAGCAGGCCTCTTCAGGTGCTGTTACTCAGTGGTTCTCTTCGTAGGCCACGCTTCCTTCTCCTGAGCCAACAGGCTTGATGCCGTTTCTCTAGCTTGTTTTTGCATATTTAAGCATGTAAGTCCTCACTCTTGTGTCATTTCTCAGAAATAGAAATCTTATTGCTAATATACGATGGTTCTTCTCCGGTGCCCCCATGCTTAGCCTCAAAACATATACCCTCGCTAAGAAACCATACTTTCCCCATTCCTTACCTCTTAGCATTTCTGGTGGCAGAGACTGCTGGAAAGTCCATTCTGGGACTAGTAGATTAGGCTTTGGAAGAGCAGGAAAGGCCCTTGTCTGCCTCCACATGGTAGCTGATATATCATCAAGCTGAAAGTTCCTTCCGAGCACCCAGGAAGTGGCAATCTTGATTTTTCTCTCTGCCTTGAGTGTGTCCTATCTCTCTGCTGGGCCTTTATAGGAGGGAGCAGGGCTGAGTAATTTCTGAAGGCCTTCCTGCCCCTCAGATTTGATGCCTGGAGATATCATTTGATTGTAAGAATAACATTTCAACGAATGCTACCTAATTTCAATTTCAATGACCTTCAATGCTCATATGTCACATCTTGTCTGAGACACTTCCCTGTTTTAGATACAGTATGTCATTTAATCCTTAAAATTCTACAAAGCCCAGATATGTATTACTGTCACCTCATTTTATGGTAAGGAAAGTAAGGTTCAGAGAGGCTAAGTAACACCTGGATGTTTATTAATTTTTTTAAGATTTTATTTATTTTAGAGGGAGAGAGAGCATGAGCTGGGGGTGGAGGGGCCGAGGACAAAGCAGACTCCCTGCTGAGCAGAGAGCCCAATGTGAGGCTTGATCTCAGGACCCCGAGATCATGACCTGAGCTGAAGTCAGACACTTAACCAGCTGAGCCACCCAGGCACCACTAACACCTGAATATTTAAAAATAAGATTCTGTTTGGTCTCACATCCATGACTTTGATATTTCCTATTGCTAAGTCTAGAGACAAAATAATATTAATTGTAATGACTCCCATTTGTATAACAAATGTGGATGATGATGTGATATGGATTCAGACAGGGCTGGGTTCAGATTTTGCCTTTGTCACTTGACCTTAAACCTTTATTTTCTCTTTTGTAAAGTGGACATAATACTTGCTTCATAAGATACTATAAGCACTCAGGGTGCCTGAGTGGCTCAGTCAATTAGTGTCCAGCTGTTGATCTCAGCTCAGGTCTTGATCTTAGGGTCATGGGTTCAAGCCCCGTGTTGGGCTCTATGCCCACAATGGAATAAGCACTCAGTAAATGGTCTTCCTTGATTATTTACATGTGTTTTGCTTGTAAATCATGTGTATTCACAGTCCTGAGTTTTACATGAGAAAATAGGAACATTGCTTCACAAGACACTTCCTGTGTCTTTCTGCACGTTCATTACACCGGATCATTTCCCTTTAAGAAAGCTCCCCCTTGGTATTCCCACCAAAGCCTCTTGATGAGTATTCGAGATGATTTTAAAGCATAAACAGTTGAAAATGCGTTAATATCATTTCCTTTCCAGGCCCATTTCAAAATGAAAGGGAAATGTGTTTGGGGAAAAATTCACTTACAACTTTGGCCAAATGCCCAAACTCTCAAAAGAGCCCGACAAACAGAACAAAGTTTAACTCTCTCTAAATAAAATCCCCATGTCTCTGATTCTGGGCTGGGGAAAGCTCTTACAGTGACCTGTTTGCTAATGATAGTCTGCACATCAATAATGGAATGTGAAAGACCATCTTCCAATCAATTTTTTTTTCTGCTGGTTTAGATTAAAGCACAGAAAATGCCCAAATGCTCCATCTGCTTCCTCTAAGATTTCTGGTAGGCTGGAGCCCAATTATGGCTGCCTTATCCATTTTTAATAATCTACTTATGATCATGCAAACACAGGGTGTGATTATACCCACATCGGCTTCTGTTTCAGAGCCTCCATTCCCATCCATAATTAATAAGGCACTCGGTGCATTGGAGGGGAGCTGAAGGAGAGATGGAAGGGATCGTCAAGTAGGCTGGCTTTTCTCTTGCTGCTCATTCATTCATTTTACAGACCTTCCCTGACATCTGCAACATGCAGGGTGCAGTGCTCTACACCAGAGGTAAAAGGATCACACCTACCTTGGCCCTCTTGAGCAGCTCACAGGCTGCGGAGGCGGATTCATAAACACACATTTGTGGTATGGACGGCACTTGTCTTTAAACCAGAAAATTCAGCTGCTGAAATAACCGAGGTGTTTTATATTCTCAGATCATGAAGTACGGGATAATTAGATTACTCTATTATTACGGATATAATTCTAGGAAGACCTATTTTGGCACTGGTTCCTTCTATTTGAGGAGTGAGCTATTCTAGGGAGGTAGCCAATTTAGCAAGGAAACCCGATCAGTAAGAGCAGGAAATGTGCAGTCAGCCCGGGTTCAAGTCCCTGCTTTGTACTGTGTGACCTTAGACCAGTCCCATTACCTCTCTGAGCCTGTTTCTGCATCGTAAAGGGAGGGAAAAGCCTTACCCCACTGCCTTCTCTGGGATATGTTGATGAATTTGTCATCAATAATCAGCATAATAAAACTCAAAGTCTCCTGATGAGAAATACAATAAAACCCCTCAGTTCGTGTTTTCTGATCCTGTCTCCCCTCCCAATCTTCCCGGTCTAATGTTAGCCATGCCTTGGAGAGAGCCGAGCCTTCACGTGAGAGACGGGTAAGAAGTATTTTGCGATACTCGAGGTTCCCGTTCTTGTTTGCAAACAGTGCAAACTGCCTCCAGGAATTTGGGAGAGGATGTTGGGGACTCACAAATTTGCGGAAGCCCAGAACAACTGAATTCAGTACGTGCTCTGTTATTATTTGCTGAAAATGTAATTGAATTAAAACTTTACTACTCCTTCTCCTGTCGGGAGTAGCCGCTGCCAGACTTGGCCCGTCTCCCTTCTGGGCTGGTGTCAGGAATCCAGCGTGCTCACCTTCCTCGGTTCTGAGCCAGAGCGGGCCGGGAGGTCGCCTCCTGCCAGCATTGGCTTCTCAGGGGAGGTGTCTACTGCGGCCTTCGAAATTCCCTCTGCCTGTCCTGATGGAAAATTGCAGCAATCTATAGCTGAAGTAAACCTAACGTATGTTTTTTAAAGAGTTTGTTTGTTTGTTTGTTTATTTATTTATTTATGAGAGAGAGAGAGAGCAGGAGGAGGGGCAGAGGGAGAACCAGGCTCCCCGCTGAGCAAGGAGCCTAATGCGGGACTCGATCCCAGGAACCCCAGGATCATGACCTGAGCCAAAGGCAGACACCTAACCAACTGAGCCACCCTGGTGCCCCGAAGTAAACCTAAAATCTTAATTTCCAGCAGTAGGCGGGACCTGACAGAGAGGTAGCCTTGGGGCAGGTGGTGAGAGGGATGAGGGGGACCTGGACTTGGAGCCGCGATGATGTGCACCCCAGCTCCGCCCTGCCACCCCGACATCTAGGACATCACTGTTCCCCTGGCACCAGGTCAGGGACACAGCCTCGGAACCTTGGCCCTTGCGCTTGGCTGGATTCCTGTCCCCCAGGACGGCCGCGGGTCCTGCTCCCCTGTTTACTGGCCCCTCTGCTTCAGTGGGAGTGAGGTTCTCCCCCTAATTGCAGCCACCCTGCCATACTCGCCAAAATCCCCAGCCCACTGCCCTGCTTTTTTCCCTCAGAGCTGCGATCGCTTCCTGCTGCCTAATTTGCAGTGGCGGGGGGGGGGGGGGGGGGACACTCTCCCCCTCTTGGCAGGCGTGGGCTCTCCTTGGTCACTGCTGTCATCCCTGCCTCGTACAGCCATTCCTGGCTTATCACAGGTTCCCAGTCACTGGCGGAGGGAACGGATGAGACGGCCAGTCTCGTCTCAGGGTTTGGACATAGGGGCTCTTTGTTTGGCCTTGTCGGACACCGGTCACCACCTTGTCTGTGCTCGTGGCCTGCGGCGGCGGAACAGGTGGCCCAGCCCCATTGGCTGCTGGTGCAAACAGCGTGGACGCTGTACCTGCTGGGCAGGGGGTTCTTGTTTCTGAGATGCCCAGAGGCTGGGCTGTGCCCCACAACGTCTGGGGGTGGCCGATGAGGTGACAGGGTTGCCAGAGGAGCTGCAGCCCCAGGACCGGCCTGGGTCGTCTCCTAGGCGGGCACCTGCACCATCATCTGACCCCTGATTAAGTTTTAATCCCGAGCTGGGCGGGAAGCCTCCTCCCGGGAGACAGTGGGACTAATGAAGTCCAGACCTCACGTGTCGGCCTCTCAGATCTTGGTCTGCAGCCTGGCCTCCCGCACCTCGCCGGCCCACCCCTCGGCCCCCTGGAATCCCTGTGTTTCTTGAAACCGCAGACCTGTGTTCCTGCCTCAGCGCCTTCACCCCTGCTTCTAGAGTGCTCCGCTCCCCCATCGTCTTCAAAGCTGGGCCCAGCGTACCCATCAAAGAGGTCTCTCCTGTCCGCAGTAGGCTCCCCGCTCCTGTTTCTCTTCTTCGGAACACGTTGCTCCCACTTGTTCGGTTTCCACTGCTTGGCCGCCGCACCTCCAAATCGGGTGCTCGGAGGCAGTGGGGCTCCCCTGCCACCATGGCCCTCATGCCCAGCACGGCAGCCCGCCCTGGGGGTGCTCAGTGAGCATTTGTAGAATAAACGCCTGAATGAACGGACCAGCGGGCCCATCAGGGGTTCTTGTCTCGGGATCTAAAGGCGACCAGTGTGGGTGCCTCATGCACGGGGCAGCTTTCTCGTCATTTCTTCAAAGAGAGATCGTGGAGCTGGCTGGAGCCTGTGGATTTGTTGAAGTGCTTTGGCCTCCCACAGGGTGATTTTTTTTAGATTTTTTTTTTAATTTATTTATTCATGAGAGACCGAGAGAGAGAGAGAGGCAGAGACCCAGGCAGAGGGAGAAGCAGGCTCCACCTGATGTGGGACTCGATCCCGGGACCCCAGCATCACACCCTGGGCTGCAGGCAGGCACTAAACGGCTGAGCCCCCCAGGCTGCCCCCCACAGGGTTTTCAGGGCAAACTAAGCAGGCACTTGTCACTCTGGCAGTCCCAGCAGTCGCATCCACGGCCTCCCACCTCCCCCACCTGCCACGTCCCCAGGCCTGCCTGGCTGCTGCAGTGTTTGAGCCGGCCGGTGACCTCGGGCTGCTGGGCCACGTGGTGTAGACCTGGGTCACTCGGACACCTGGGGCCCCGCTGCTGTCCTGCCAGATCAGAGTCGGAGCTCAGGAGGCCACCGGAGCTGGGGTTGGGGGCGCCTGGCTGCTGCTTATTGCTCCCGGGACATCCCGGGTGAGCGGGAGCCCAGACAGCATCGTTCCCTGCCGCATCCCTTGCACCCAGCACAGCTCAGAGACGGGTAGACGCCAAGGAAGACCTGTTTAGTTAGGTCTCCGTGCTCTCCACCTGAGCCTGGTAAAAGCGGGGAGCTTGCTGTCCCGTGGCACCTTCAGGATGCAGTGAGCAGCAGTGCCAGTGTGGGTGGCCCAGTAAAAAAGTTCCACCTCCCTGCCAGCCTATCCTCGGGATTCCCAGGCAGGAGCTTCCTGCTCCCGTGAACTTGAACTTGACAGGTAATAGTTCCACTTGGGGTAAAAACAACAACAACAAAACCTTTGGAGCCTCGAGATGAAGGCAGACGTGACTGTGAACTGTGTATAATGTGGTAACGGCCCCTCCCTCTCACGGGCATCCCAAGATCCCTGTACCCCCCCCCAGTTTTTTGTTAGGCACAGGTGTGCTCTCTGCACCTCTGCCGTCATACCCGCTTCCTAATCTCACACATCCAAGAACGTCCGTCCCCCCACTTGTGGCAGTTGGTTCTCGATACAAGCTAAACCATAGTGTCTGGACACCTGGGAGGCTTGATTGGTTAAGTGTCTGCCTTTGGCTCAGGTCGCGATCTCAGGGTCCTGGGATTGAGCCCCTGCATCAGGCTCCGTGCTCATCGGGGAGTCTGCTTTTCCCTCTGCTCCTCCCCACTGCAGCTTGTGCTCTCTCACTCTCTCTTTCTCTCTCAAATAAATAAACTCTTTAGAAAAATAAACAAACTGTGGTGTCTGCTGCAGGACTTTTCCTGCCAGAGTCATTAGGATGCCTGCATTCTTCCGGTGGGGCCGGTGGGCCGATAGGATGTCTGGCCCTGCCACATAGACAAAACAGAGAGTCCAAGCTCTGAGGACATCATCTGAGGCCCCGGGTCCGGCAGAGTCTGCATCTTCCCCTTTGGTGGCAAAAATTCTCTCCCCATTTAAAGCCCTTTTCGTGTTAGTTTTTATTTCATTTTTAGCACAACCCATAGTTTTCCAGGCGATGCAAGAAGCTCAGTGGCATATACCCTTCCCATCCCCTCCTCTCACCCTCCATAACTCCTAGCACCCATGACCAGGCTCCACTATTCTTTCCTGAGCTGAGTTTGGCAGAGCTCCTCACTCCATCTGAAAGCCCCTAATCATGGAGCTCATGTGACCACGTGTTAAGACTTTGCTAAATTAACATTTGTTAAGTGGAGCACAGGGTGCCAGATGGTGAGGAGGTTCAACAAAAGACCACAAGAGAAATTGAAATAGAGAAGTTAATGACTCACAGGTCCTAGAGGGAGTACATGACACATCTTGAGGGGTCACATGGGGAGATGAAGGCAAGGGGCCCCGCAGAGAGAGGCAGAGCCTGGGGCATGTGCCATTATTGAGGTTGTGTGCAGAGGAATCTAGGCGTCTGGGCTAAGGCCAGATTGGTCCATTCAAACCAAAAAGAGCAGAGTTTTGCTAAGCTCTCGTGAGGATCTTTCTAAGGGGTGTACAGGAGAAGGCCCTTATTCAAATCAGGTAAAGCAGAAAAGGGGATTTATTATAAAATTATAGGGATATTTCCTGGAATGTAGTATAGGAAATATGGCAGGACCTGATGAGGGCAGGACCTGATGAGGGACTGTAGCCAGAAACCAAACCAGCAGTTACCTGTTGGAGCAAATGGCAAACATGAGTTAGCATCTCTGATCCTCAGTTCCAAGTTCTCAGAGAGATGGTTTGTTCAAATGCCGTAGCCTGAACCAAATGTCTGCAGCTGGTCCAGTCCAGATGAGGGTGGACAGGCTATTCAGTCCAAACGTGGCCACAGGGGGCCAGTCTTGGGGGTGAAGGGGCTTCTCATAGAAGGGGAAATGTCAACCTGGGATGTATCTATTGTAGTGACTGGGTACATATAAATCACACATTTACTATTTCCAGGACCATGGCCTCAAGATACTATAGTTAATAAATAACCCCAGGCTGCCTTTTTTTTTATTAATTAATTTATTTTAGAGAACGAGAGCACACAAAAGCAAGAGGTGCTGAGGGAGAGAGAAACTCAAGCAGACTCCATGCTTAGCACTGAGCCAGATGTGGGGCTCAATCTCACAACCTGAGCCAAAACCAAGAGCTGTACACCCAATTGACTGCACCACCAGGCACCCTTCAAGTATGCTTTTTTTTTTTAAGTGTGCTTTTTTTTTTTTAAGGCAGGATGGATCTCTTGATAGGTAAATCAAGGGAGAAAAAACCCTCAAATACACAATGTTAGACAAAACAGATTTTAAATATATATATTGCATTTATTAGGTAAAATGTCATTTAAGAAAAAGGTCTGCTTATAAAATTGACTCAAGAAGATATAGAAAAACTGAAAATATACTGATAACCATGGATATATTTGAAAATAATGTCCCCAAAAAGCTGCTAGACCAAAAATATCTGATGTATGAATTCAGTGAGATCTTCAGGGAACCAGATTATTTATGCGGTTCCAGACATATGTATGAAAAACATACTTCCCTGTTTATTTTACTAGCAAGTTAACTGGATTGCCCTGATACCAGACTCTGAATACAGATGCAGGAAAACCCAAATGACACAGGCGCAAATAGAAAGAAATATGTACCTAGAGAATTTAGAGAGACTATGTTGTAGCCAAGTAATATTTCTTCCAAGAATGCTAAGGATGGCTTGTCATTGGGATGCCTAGTAACACAACCAAGGCACTTCGGTGAATCAAAGGAAGGAAAAATGCAGAATTGGATGGCTTTTAAGTTAGGCATTGCTGGAAGTCAGTGGTCATTTCTAAAACCAAAATACTAAATTAGGACTGGAAGATACCCTTTTTTATTTATCTGACTGGCTCCCTACATGATGTTTAAAACCCAGAACAAGGATCCCTGGGTGGCGCAGCGGTTTGGCGCCTGCCTTTGGCCCAGGTCTCGATCCTGGAGACCCGGGATCGAATCCCACATCGGGCTCCCTGCATGGAGCCTGCTTCTCCCTCTGCCTGTGTCTCTGCCTCTCTCTCTCTCTCTCCCTCTCTCTCTCTCTCTCTCTCTCTCTCTCTCTGTGACTATCATGAATAAATAAATAAAATCTTTAAAAATAAATAAATAAAACCCAGAACAACACTGGAATGACTGTGGTAACTTAGTGTTGTTCTGGAAGGAATCACCAATGCAATAAGAAAAGAAAAAAGAGAAAATAGATACAAATCCTAAAAAGAAGTCACATTTTTTTTTCATGAATTAGAGGATGATAGTATTGTGTGCCCACAAAACCAAAGAGAACCAACTGGCAGTCTACTAGAATGAATAAGAAAGCTTAGCAAGTTTGGCAAAGGGGACACACACACACACACACACACACACACACACACACACAGAGTAACCAGTTCAGTAATATGTGCACTGTGTATGTGGGCAGGGTTGTTTACAACAGAAACAAAAATGTTAAATACTTAAATATACAGGAAGAATCTGCATGAAGAACTTTACTGGATGACGTAAACAGAAAGCCTATGTAAGTGGACAGTGCGGAATGTACCTGGATGTCAGTTCCCCTTAATGTATTCCTTTTATTCAGTGAAATGGAAACCCCAATGAAAAACTTTAAGAAAAAACTGACTTTTAAGGCTCATCTGGAGATCAATGAGAATACGGCAGAAAATTGTTGGGATGCCTTGGTGGCTCAGTGGTTGAGCGTCTGCCTTCGACTCAGGTCGTGATCCCGGGGCCCTGGGATTGAGTCCTATATCGCTTCTCCCTCTGCCTATGTCTCTGCCTCTCTCTGTGTGTCTCTCATGAATACATAAGATCTTTAAAAAAAAGAAAGAAAGAAAATTGTTAACATGGGGAATAAGATTCCCATGTACTTATTAAAATACAAGTTTCTTGGAGCACCTGGCTAGCTCAGTCTGTAGAGCTTGATCTCAGGGTCATGAGCTTAAGCCCCATATTGGGCATGGAATCTACTTAGAAAAACAACAACAATAAATAAAATAGAAGTTTGTAATAATGAAAACAATAATACTGCTATAAAAGAAAGATCAGTGGAATAGAAGAGATAATCCATTAAAAATTTTGAATTTAACATATGATATGGTAGCATTTGAGTCAGTGGGAAAGATTTATTCAACAACCAGTGCTGGGACAACTGGCTAGCCATTTGGAAAACAAATCTTCCTTCACGTGTATCAAAATGTCTCAAGGTGATTACAGATTTAGATTTAAAAATAAAACCGCTTTATAGTTATGGAATGGTGGAAAATTTCGAAGCGTGACACTCGACAGAAAATGTAAAGGAAAAGGCCAAGAAATTGGGCTACGTAGAGATATAAAGACATTTGTACACTAAAAAAGAAATCATAAAGGTAAAGTGGAAGGTAACGTGGATAATGGTGTACACAACATACAATGCGTAAAAGCTGAAAACCAGATGGACAATTTACAAATGAAAGGAAAACGAAAAAAAAAAAAAAAAAAAAAAAAAAAAAAAAAAAACGAAAAAAAAAAAAAAAAAAAAAAAAGAAAGGAAAACGCTCCACTCCATAGTCATGAGAAGAATGAAGTGAAATAATAACATTTTTTTTTTTACCTGTGCGGTTGGGAAACGTGAGAACTGTCCTCTTGCAGTGCCTTTTTGAATATTATTTTGTGAAATCCTTGATTTCTTTTAACAGAGATATTCATTTTTACTGCTTTTTTTATTTCCTACCTTCATACTGTCACTTTTGGTCTCTCCTTTCCACTCAAAGTGTCCCTTTTAATATTTCTTGCAGGGCTGGTTTAGTGTCACTTAGTGTAACTGTTCTAGAAGGGAATTTGGCCGTTTGTTGAAAAGCCTTAGACTCAGTGACACCCAGAAGTTCTGCTTTTCAAAGATAGCGTCAAGGGAAGAAAGAGTAGATACGTATTTCACCTCAAAGTTGTTTTGTAAGTTTTGTTTGAATATTAAATATCCAGGCTAGGAGATTGTTAGAGAATACTATGCAACTGTTTCCGGGGATGAGGTCCCTGAATGCAAACTTTGATAAAGGAATATTATCCAGTGTGTGTTACCAAGTTTTAAAAAGTCATGGGAATGCCACATTCATTTAGTGTGATTCTGTTTGCTTTTTGAAAATACTCTGCATGCACAACATCACCCAAAGAGAAACATGAAAAGTCTGGAGGAATGTACACCACACTGTTAATAGTGTTTATCTCTGCTTGGTGGGATTACACAGGATCTTCATTTTTCCCCCTTTCTGCTTATCTGATGCGTTATTTCCATGTAAATCAGCCAGAGAATGCCAAGTCAGGAAATATTTTAAAGTCACTAGCAGTTAAGTCTCAGATCCATTGCTGAGCCCGGGCCCTGCCCAGGACTGCTGTTCATCTACAGATGAATTCATCCACGGCCGTGCTCCGGCTTACAAGTCCGGGCATTGATTTGTTTCTTTCTGGAGTGAATTTTGCTGCCACAGCATCCTGGGGTCTCCTGAGCTGGGGGTGTCTGTTTAACCACCTGGTGCTTGATGTCCCTTGCCAGATTTACTCAGCAATTCCTAATTGAATAAAACCCATAATTTCATTTTTAAAATACATGGGCCCGTTAGTGTCAGTAATTAGACATTAACAAGTATGGAGATGGCCCATTAATGAAGCAGCAGTTGTAAGAGGCTCCAGCAGTCGAGCCTACAGGGGGAATCTCTCCTAAGTGCTGTCCCTTGAGGATTTTTGATGGACCTGTTTGTGATCGTCTGAACAGCCATGGGACCTGCAATGAAATTAGCATTTTCCTGACAGGTGTTTAACAGGGTGACGTGCAGCTATAGGATTTGGGCGGTTCAAAGAACAGAAGGAAGCCCGGTGGAGCCAGAGAAGGAGGTCTCTGTAAAACGAGCCCTTCGAGGCAGGCCTGGCTCGAAGGGCTCCTCACCAGCCCCGCTGCACGAATCTTTGAGCAGGAGTCTTCCATCCCATTGCGGGGACAGCGTGGTAAAGACGTGGCTTTAGCACCGCAGCCACGGGTTCAAGCCCAGCTCTGTCACTTTCTAGCTCCATAAGCTTGGGTAGGTTATTGCAATCTGCTTTGCCCACCCAACACTCGCTTTCCTGATTGACGACTATAGAGTAGGCCTGGACCCCATCCCCAGATCTTCAACCTGCTTTTATTTATTATTTTTTTAAAGATTGATTTCTCTTAGAGAGCAAGCATGAGCGGGGGGAGGGGGTCGGGGAGGGAGAGAATCTCAAGAGGACTCTCCGCTGAGCACAGAGGCCAACATGGGGCTCGATCTCAGGACCCTGAGATCGCGACCTGAGCCGAAACCCAGAGTCGGACGCTTAACCAACTGAGCCACCCAGGTGCCCCCCAACCTGCTTTTCATTTGGGCCCGGGGAGCAGAAGGAACCATTTGTCATCACCCATGGTGCAGCTTAGGTTGAAAGTGTGAAGCCTTGGAGTCTCCACCTTATTTGGGTCACCAGGTGCCTTCAGAAAATTGGATAAAAAATAGCTACCATATATTGAATACTCACTATGAAGTCTTTTGCGAACATAGTCTTAAATTCTCACAATTAAAGGAGGGTACGGTTATTAACACCCCTGTGTTTGCAGGTGAGGATGCTCAGGCTCAGGGAGAGGGGGGCCTAGGGCCCTAGGGGGTAAGTGGCTCCCATGGAATTTGCACTGCGCCATCTGCACACCCCAGTTTCCAGCCCCTGGGGTGTGCCGCCTAGGCTGACCCCCTCCCCGGTATATACCAGCCACAAAACAGAATCCATCCCCCGCCCCCCAGATCCCACCAGGAATCCTCAGTAAGCTGCGGTAGGTGGGAGAGCTGAGGCTTTGGGGATTTGGTTGTCCCCACCGTCCGATTGCTACTCGCCCACTCTCGACACGCCACTGTCGTCCCTTTGGTGAATGACTGTCAGCAGCCTCCCGGTTCTTGCCTCTGCCCCTTCCTCCCCTCAGTCCCCAGCGCCGCAGCCTTGTGAGATCTGTTATGACACAAGTCCCATCAGGTGACTCCTCTGCTTCTGGTTCCCTTCAGAGTAAACATCCAAGTCCTTCGATGACCTCTTCCACTTGGTCTCTCTGATCTCTCCTGCCCGTTTCTGTTCCCGTTCTGAGCACCCTGTGCCTGGCCTGCACCCCGTCATCATCGGGGCTCCGGCCCCGCCTACATAGGAACGCTTGCTCCTCCAAGAGCCTCGTGCCCCCTCCCTCACTTCCTTCAGGTCTCCCCCCAAACACACCCTCTGAGGAAAGCCTTCCTTGAACCCCCTTGGTAAATTTTAACCTCCCTGACCCTTCACCTTCCCTGTTCCTGCTTTATTTTTTCACCTTGGCACCTCCCATGCCATAAATTTTGTGAATTCGCCCTGTGTGCTGCTCATCTCCCCACAACAACACAATCCCCATAAAGGCAAAGGATTTGTGTCTCTTTTGTTCAGGGTGCTTCTGGATTCTGGAACAGTGCCTCGCATATGTAGATGCTCAATAAATATTTGATGAAGCAAGGAACCTGGTCCAGGATCCTTTGGAGGCAAAGTCCCGGGAAAGCTAGCCAGGCTCCTGTGCTGAGAGCAGCCACTGTTGGTGGCACCTCGTGGGCTAGAAACCCGGGTGTCTGACTCTGATGTTGGCAGGGGACCAGAACCCCATTCCAGGGCCAGGGGAGGCTCACCTGGGAGGTGCAGATGGGCCCGGAATGGCCCTGTGGGGAATGGAGCAGGGCTGCAGACATTTCTTTGGGTGCCATTGGAATGATTACAGATGGTGCCTTGTGCTTCTCCAGACGGTCTGTTTATTGTTGACGGAAACGAGATCTGTGTACCGGAGATACCCAGAGACCGGCAGCACAGCAGACACTCCAAGATGAAAATTTCAGAACTTGGCTTGTAAATCTGCTCTCTACACAGAAGGGGGACAGCCGTGTGATTTGTCAGCTGAGTATTAGGATGTCAAGTGGCAGGCCCTGGAGATAAACCCGAGTGAAAGACTATTTAATAATCCACCCTTCACTTCTCATATCGACCCTAAAGATGATTATTCCAGACTTATTTTCCAGAAGATAAGTTCCCCCTTAAACTCATTCTGATTTTTATTGTCATTTACCCTGAGTTTTATCTCCTATACCAAATGTAGCAAATGCCGCTCTTGGGCAATATTTGGCCCAGAGAAATTTTGTTTGGCTCACAGGGTATTTTGAGGGAAAAAATATTTTTTTTTCTACTGGGTGCCAACTTAAAAATAGCACATGGAAATATTAAAGTTCTGGCTTGTCTTGGAAAATGGGGAAATAGGGCAACGGTGAACCCATATTTTTGCTTTCTGACAAAAATAGGGAGAAAGGATTTCCTCTTCAGGCGAGGCGTGCAGCCGCCACCCCACCTGGCCCGGCCCGCTCACCTGTTACCTGTGTGGCCCTTGTGAGCGTCCGAACTGGCCACTCCGGCGCCCACCACCAGGTGTTGGGCTGCTCCCTTGAGGGCACAAGAAGGGGTAGCTCCGGATCCCAGAACACAGGATTCTCCCAAATTCATCTCAAAGAATCCAAAACATGGACTTTGCAGGCAACCTACTACCCTGCCTGGGACCTTAGTGTTAGCTTCCAAGAGGCAGATGATAAGGAGCTATTTCTACAATGACTTCCAGTCCCTAACATTGAACAGTCTGGCTACAATGGGCTCTCGAGGCAGAAGGCCCCTGTGGCAAGCCCTGGCTCGAGCACGCCTCACCGTTGGTGACCACACACAGATTTCTTACCCTCTCTGTGCCTCTGTTCCCTCATCTGTCAGGTGGTGACCACAGTAGTTCCACGCAGTGGGGTTAGAGTTAAGGGTTATTTTATTCATGTAAAGTGCTCAGAAAAGGACTCGGCATGTGAGTAGTGGTGGACAGGAACTCGCCGGAACAGAAATCCTGCAGTCGTGAACACACTGAACTGTGAGTTAGCAGAGCAGATTTCAAACCCTGGCTCCTCGACCCCAAGGGACAGCAGTGCTAGAGCTCCGGGCCTAGGTTTCAAACCCACAAAAGCGGGCTCCGTGCCATGGGTTATTAATGGGGGGTTGAGGTCGGGGTTGGGGTGGTGGTAGAGGGGAAAAAACTGAGAAAGGAATGGTTAAAACACTACATTCAGAGCCTGGCCCAGAGCAGACACTTAGATGTTTGTTAAGACTTATTTCATTTTTAAGCTTCTGGGATCCTTTGCCCTTGACTTCTCCTTATAGCCAACTAAAACTTTTGGGTGACAGAGAACTTAGACTGGAAGAGAGACAGCAGTGGGACAGGGCCTTTCATCCCCGGTACAGAGAGTTTTGAATACCTAACCACTCCCTTTGTTGTTTAGATTTTATAAATGACCATTCAGAGATGTTCCGAACAGATATGTGTCTGTGTGTGGCTCTCCTCTGGCAATCTCTGATGTCAGATCCACACGCTTTATTGTGCAATTCCAGAATTAGTGGCTTAAAACAATGGCAGTTGATTAAGTTGGGTGGCTCTGCAGGTTGGCATTTGGGCCGGAGCTTACCTGGGCGTTCTTCTGGCCTGGGCCAAGCTCACCTGCATTTGGCTGGGCTCACTCAGGCATCCACGGCCAGCTGTAGGGTGACTAGGGCTGGCTGGTGTGTGGGGCTTGGCCCAGGACCCCTGAGATGATGGGGGCCCATCTCCATGTGGTCTCCCACCCTCCCACTGGTTGGCCTGGGCGCACTCCCTGGTGGCCGTGGGGTTCCGGGAGCCTCAAGAGGACAAGCCCTGATGCACTAGAGCTTTTGAAGTGTCTACAGGTGTCGTATTTGCTACTATCCTGTGGCAAGAGGTGGCCAAGTTCAGGGGCCCGTGAGAGGGTTCTCCCAGAGGACGTTGATGCAGGAAGAGGAGTTCATCATAGCCAGGTGTGTAGACAGTTGACCCCACCTTGACCATAAGTGAAGCTGGAAAATGACCCCCTCAGCTTCTGTTAAGTAGAAATCCTGAAGGTGAGCACTCTTCCCCAGAGCCCCATCTCCGCCAGCCTCCCAGCAGGGCCCATGCTCCGCTCAAGCCCGGTGCACAGAGACACCTGTTCCAGTGGCCCAGGCCGCGCTGCCAGCGTGGCCTGACTTAGAGCAGCTTAGGCAGTGAGCCTCCGCGGCTGCGAGTCTGGGCCCCCCGCATGCCTAACTCTGCCAAGGCCATATGCTGTCTGGGAAAAGGCGTTATTTACTGCGAACGTCCTTGCTGAGAACTGGCAGCGGCAGCTGTTGGGGCCAGAACCCAGGCCAGTCAGGACAAGCACCAGGACCCATTGTCCCTGGCGGCCCAAGAGGCTAGCCCAGTGCCGGATCTCGCGCTTCCCCTCCGATCTCTGCCTTCTACTCCCCCTCAGCCAGCCCCCAAAGGGGGCCATGTCCTGAGTCCCCAAGATCCCCAGAAGAGACTCCCCAGGGTTTTTCCCCCTGAGAACTCTGCCAGTATCTGGACAGCCTGGGACCTGCCTATGCTTCGGCCCTACAGGGAGGCGGTGTGGGCTGTATCCTGTGTGTGCCCCCCGCCCCCAGGGCTGGGTGATGCGGTGCAGCCAGAGTAGGAGTGTCAGTCCCAAATCACAAACAGCACAGGGCGTTGGAGGCCAGGGCTGCAGAAACAGGCCCAGATGGGCGAGTCACAAAAGCAGCCACCACGGGTGGCGTTTGTTGTGCACCAGGCACCGTGCCGAGCACATACCCTGGGAGTTGGTATTATTGGTGGTGCCGCTTTAAAGAAAGGGGAACTGAGGCACCAGAAGAGGAAGTCACTTGTGCCGGTCAGCCAGCAGTAAGCGGAGGGGAGGAGGATCAAGCCCTAGCTTGTCTTATCTGACTCAGGCACCCTTGATCCCTGCACTGGGACGCCAGGCTTGGGTGACCAAGGTCGCCACAAGAGGTTGGCGGGCCAGCTGGGAAAGATGAAAGCAGGAAGGGGAAATGAGTGAACCCAGGAAGGGTGGGTCCGTGCCGTGGTGTGGTTCTCCCACAACTCACACTCCTCGGAGGGGTTGGGACTCTGGAGCTTTGGCATGGGGTACTAGGTCTTCCGACAGCACCTCCGGTTGGGTGCTGATCGCCAGTTCCCCTGGGAGACAACTCAGGCCCGGGTAGGGTACTTTGCCTGCACCTGTGACCTCTGGCCTCTGTGGATTTCCAAGACTTTATACCTGTTGGGATGGGGGGGGGCGGTATGTAAGAAAGACCAAGTTATGAACCAGTGGAGTCAAGCATCAGAGTACAGGACATGGAAATGTGGGCCCCGTCGCTGGTGGAGGTGGCCGGAGAGGGTGGTCAGGAGAGCCGCTCCCGTCCTGCTAGACTTACCTGGCTGCTCACCAGCATCGTGGCGTGACTGCAGGTGTCCCCGGCCGGCGGCCCCAGAGCAGGGCCAGCTGTACCCTAGGTGGGGTAGCCGGTTCCGGCCGGGCTCAGGGTGGGTTGCTGACCACCATGTCCTTGGCTCCTTCTCCCAAACTTGCCGGCCGGTTAAGTCACCGTGGAGAGTGACAGGGGTTAGTCACACTGAGGCCTTTCCACCCGGCTAGAACGGCAGGGAAGAGGAGGTCCCCTCTAACACTTCCGGTTGGCCAGGCGACACGTATGGGGAGGATGCTTGTCCCTTTGTGACGGCCTCGGAGTCTCACTTGCACGGGGAGGGGATCCGAAGCCCCGGGGGTGTCCCACGGTCATGACTTACCCTGAAGACAGTGTGGGCCGGTATCAGCTTGGATTGCACTTCTGATCTGTCCCTAACCCCGGAGCACCAGGCTGTTGGCTTGACCTGCAGAGTATCTGGGAGACGGTGTCTCCCTCGATGTTCACGCAGCATCTGGTACGTGCCAGGCCCTGTGCTGGGCACGCTGGGCAGGAAGAGGAATAGGACGCCTCTGCCCTCGAGGAACTGCTGTCTACACGAGTCAGCGCGGCGTTAGTGGTGTAATCGGTGCAACAGTGCGGGGGTAAGCAAGGTGCATGGGAGGCAGAGAGCGGAAGGACGCATGTGTCGTGCACAGAGGGGTAGCAAGGGGCTTCTCGAAGGAGGTGAGGCTGACGCTGAGCTCTGAGGCAGGAGCAGGGGTTCGCTGGGAGAGCAATGCTGGGAATGCCCCTTCTGGGCAGGGGTGTGGGAACCACACAGAGTGGGGGGGGTGGGCGTTAAATCCTCCTCAATTTCCAGAGTTGAAGGTTTGTGAAGGAGAGAACCTGCGGGACAGAAGCAAATACCAGCTCTCGGAGGGCAGGGGGCGCCGCATGAGGATACTTAGAATTGCTCGTAGGCACGACCATCTCTTCAACTTCTGTCGTGCATGGAACCCTTTGTTCATTTTTCTCTGTGTCAGGCATTTGGGCTTTCTACTTAAATTATTTAGCAAGTAAGCTCTTTATTGCTGTGCTGAAGGGAAACCGGTATCTTTTGTCGAAAAAATAAATATAACAAAACCAAAATGATGTTGTTCACGTCTGGTTAGATGGTGCTGCCTGCCGCAGGCTCGGGGCCTGAGACGTGCTCTCTCTTCATTAAAAATGCAGAATGACAGGTATTAGAGACACACTAACACCAAACTGTGACTTCGTCCTTGGCTAAGCAGGAAAGGTTGGAAAGGGAATCGCCTTTCTGGTCTGTGACTCTGTGTTAATTGATGCCCTCCCCCCCTCCCCCCCGGAAATTATCCCACCATGGAGAGGCCCTTAAGCCATGGGGAAGAGATGAAGGATAGTAAGCAGCAGCGCAGTGTGACTCAAACAATAGACACAAGGAAACTGTGGAGTCACTAGAAAGTGGCAAGTGATGCAAAGAAAAGTAAAACAAGAAATGAGGATAAGGAGCGCAGCGGGAGGAGTGTTACATTTCTAGATAAGGTGGTCGGCTTGGAGATCCGAGGAAAGAGCTTTCCACGCACAGAGATCATCAAGTGCAAAGGCCCTGGGGTAGACGTGTGCCTGGTGTGTTCCACTGCAAGATAGCCCATGAGGCTGGAATGAAGGGAGAGAGAGAGAGGGCAAACAAGTGGAGACAAATTCACAGAAGTAAGGGGGAGGGTACAGTCTCCTGGCATTTGCCCAAAGCCCCATCCGTGTATCCCTCCAACCGCCTTCGGGGGCAGGGGAGTGAAAAATTCAGTCAGCCACTTTGTACTCCGTCTTCGCATGCGGAGCACCTGCCTTCACCAGCCAGTGTCAAGACCATCTCTCCAGAGATTGTCTGGGCTCTGTCTACACCCGCAACATTAGTACTGTGTCATTACCGACCCAGGGTTCGTGTCTAGACAGCCCCAAACTCGGCCCCTGCTTTCTGAGCAAAAGCCAGCGTGAGAATCTATGGATTCCAGCAGACTGCGGGCCTTCAGTGCCTTGTGGACCCCTCCAGGAGCCTCGGGGCCCAGCACCCCCTTTCAGTGCCTCGTGGACCCCCTGAGGAGCCTCGGGGCCCGGCCCCCCGGCCTCGCAGCCACCACTGAGCCCCCGGGCAGGAGGCGATTGCGCTCCCCTCGCTGAAAACGGTCTCGCCGGGTGTCCTGCGTGTCAGCGCCGGGCCCTTGGGGGGGACGCAGGCAGGTGGGGGGCCACCCTCTGCCCGTCGATGCCCCCCCCTCGGGGTCTGCCGTCAAGGTGCGGGCCTGGCGAGCTGGCCCCAGCTTCATGAGGCGGTTGGGAAGTTAATCTGGGGGGAGCAGCGCCGCCGCTGCATTCTTCGTCCCATCTCACCTGGGCGCCCCAGCGGGTGAGCGGTCACTGTCCTCTCCAGCCACCAAAGCATGGGGCTCCCCCGGAGCCAGGCCCCACCGATGGGGCTTGGGCCGGCGGCCCAGGAGGGAAACTGTGCCCGGCAGCCGGGGCCCAGGTGAGCCAGGGGGCGAGGGGGAGCCGGGACCGTGTGCAGCCCCGCGAGCCCCGGGCAGCCGAGGCCCGAACCCGGGACCATCTCGAGTCGTTCTGCAACCTCTGCGCAGGCCCAGGAGGCGCACATCTGCTACGTCTCTTCCCTTGGCCCGTCGTCTTTTTTTTTTTTTTTTTAAGATTTTATTTATTTATTCATGAGACACAGAGAGAAAGGCAGAGACCCAGGCAGAGGGAGAAGCAGGCTCCTGCTGGGAGTCGACGCGGGACTCGATCCCAGGACCCTGGGATCACGCCCCGAGCCGAAGCAGGCGCTCCACCACTAAGCCCCCCAGGCGCCCCCGTCTTCTTCCTAATGAAGGTGTGGGGAAGGCTTTGGTGCGGAAAGTCTAGACAGCACTCACGGGTTTTGCTTGCTCAGCATCTGCTACCCTCTCCGGCTGGTGCCAGCCTTTGACTGTCCTCGGGAGGACTTGCTCTGTGGCACGTGGCCCGGCTGGCCAGTGCGGCTGGCCGCGGCGCTCTGCTGCGGGGCACGCGACGCAGGCTGGCCCGACGGGGCTTGACGGCGCGGGACGCCAGCCGGGCCCGCCAGAGCCTCCCTGCATGTGGTCTGCAGACCCCGCAGGCAGGCAGTCACCCCCTATTCCTCTGGGATCTCCAGGCCGATGCCCATCTTTGCCAGTCACATGGGGGGGCGGTTTGCAAGGCGAAGCCAAGTGATGGGGACAGACCCACATCTGGGGATGGCATATTTGGGCCCCGAGATCCAGATGGGTCTGAGACCAGATGAATCACTCGCCACCAAAGAACGTGGGACGATAAATTCCCCTGTTGGTTGCGCTGGTTTGAGTGGAGTCTGTCTCCCTTGCAGCCGAGGACAGACCTCCGTTCACATCCCAGCTCTGCCGCTTGTGAATTCTGTGATCTTGGGCGCTCACTCAACCCACATCGCTCGTCTGCAGGCTGAGAATAATCGCACGTTATTCAGCCCTTGTGGGGCTGCCAGGTGGGGTAAACGTGGATGCCCCCGACCGTTGTGCGACATGAACAGGTGTTGGGAGCAGCACAGGTTCCCTTCCTTCCCTGGTCCACGGGGAGACCTGGGAGGACACTCTGCCTCTCGGTAGGAAGTGCAGATGTTGGTGCTGTCAGGAGGAGGTGTGGAACCTTCATGAACGTTGTAAGCTCTGAAGGCTGCTCTCAGGTCCTGCCTCTTGTGCTCTCTTTACCCCCTTTCTCTGTCTCCCCATCTCCCCCTTGGTCACCAGCCCCCTCCATGCTCTAAAGAACATTCCACAATGCATGTCCAGCCATATGAGAGTGTGAGAAGCAAAGGAAGTGAGAGGAAGTAGAGCTTTTTTTGACTGGAGTGGGAACGAAGGTTTACATAGGGTTAGGTGACTTCTACGGCACAATCCTAACTTCTCAGCAAAATGGGGACAGACAGGTTTCCAGTGACCTTGGGAAGCTGGAGAAGACACTTTATAGCATCTCAGAGACTTATACCCTAGGTTCTTAGCCTAATCTAGTTCTTTGCAGATCACAGTGGCAAGAACTGTGGGTCCTTTGTGTGCTTCTCTGCTCCCAGCATCTTCTCAAGTTACTGGCATTTCAGGGGTCCTTAGCAGACAGCTGGTAAGACAAGAGGAAAGTGTTGGGGCGCCTGGGTGGCTCAGTCACTTGAGCGTCCAACTGTTGATTTTGCCTTAGGTCATGATCTTAGGGTCCCCACTCAGCAGGGAGTCTGCTTGAGAGTCTCTCTCTCCCTCTCCCTCTACCATTCACCCCCACTCACGTTTGTGCTTGCTCCTTCTCTAAAAAACTAAAAAAAAAAAAAAAAAATAGAAAAGGAAAAGGAAGAAAAAGAAAGTGCCAGTCGCCTGGGCACTCAGGTGGTAAGCTGGCAGCCAGGACGCTCCAGCATCAGGGGACCCATCTGACTTGATCCTCATCGTGTTTTTCTGTGGCTACTGATGTTGTTTAAGAACACTTGCCAAAATTTTATAATTGAGAAATTCCACATGAACATCTCTATTTCTGACTTCACTTTCAAGAAAAACACAGCATATGTGGGATTTCCAAAGAGAGTCTTGGGGATCAGGGAGGCAGGTGAACTTAGCTGTGTTCAGATTCCCAGACCATAGCAACATCCCTGCTAACCATATGCTCCATTTGGGGTGAATTTGAATCACTATATGGTGCTTGCAGAATATTATAAACTGTAAACAGATGCCACCTCCCGGACACATTGACCATTTGTGCTTCCTTCTCTGAGAGTCATGGGATGAAAGGAAATGATAGTAAAGAAGCTCCAAGGGGCTCCTGGGGGGCTCAGTTGGTTAAGCATTTAACTCTTAGTTTCGGTTTATGTTGTGATCTCAGGGTCGTGGAATCAAGTCCCTCGTTGGGCTCTGCGCTAGTCCCTCTCCTTCTGCTCCTCTCCCCGCTTGCATGCTCTCCCTATCTCTAAAATAAGTAAATGAAACCTTAAAAAAAAAAAAAAAAGCCAGAGACCATTTCTCAGCTTCACAGTATCAGGAAATTGCTGCCCTGAGCATTAGCCTAGCAGCTCACAGGATTTCATACCCTTAAGGGTGAGGCAGATAAATTGGAGAGGCCAGAGGACACACACACACACACACACACACACACACACACACACACACAATGAAACAACTGGTCCAATGGGCAAGAGTTGAAGAAATAGGAGCAATTTTGCTCAAACAAGAGTTCTGTGATAGAAGTATATTACATGGAAGACCTGTTTGCTGGAAGGCTTGCCATGTTGTAGAAGATGGATGGGATGGGAAATTGAAGGAATCATAGGTGCATTAGCAAAAAAAAAAAAAAAAAGGAAAAAGGAAGTGAGCTGTTTTAGAAAGTCACTGGAGTGGCTGGAGTAACAACTGGGGTTTGTTGTTGTTTTGGTTTAAAGATAAAATCATAGATGCTAGTTGAACTTTCCCTTCTGTTGAGATTTGAGGTTAGCAGTTAATCACACCCCTCTCCCTCATTTCCTGGTTCGAAACTAAATTTAGTGGAATAAAATGTAATTTTTTTTTGAAAGTGTAAGTTCTATTTGTGTTCTGCTCAAGCTAGATTGCAGAATGCGTCTTGAACCCAAGGTCAAAATTAGGCATTCTACAACTACACATCACTCCTTAATTCTGAATTTGGGGCCAGCCTACAGGAGAAATCAGGGCATCACCTAGCCAGTCACCGAGAGGACCCGGACCTGCCTCATTCTTTTCTGGGTCTAGTAGAGAAAAGCCAGAGGGTTGCAGACTGGCCTCTAGAAACCAGAAGAGGTGGGTTCTGGTGCAGGTGGGACAAGGACTCCAATTCTAGGCAAGTCACAGAGAAAGAAGGGGAAACAGGGTCCAGAAAGAAGTTGAGCCATACCGGACCCAAATGTCACCATCTAAATGTTACTTGGGACATCTGACACTTACAGAGTGCTTATTATGTGTCAGGGATCATTCTAGGGACTTCACATGATCTGATTTATCTCACTGTATTATCTCACTTAATCCTGCAGCAACCCTATGAAATATTACTGTTATCATCGATTTTATAGATAAGAAACCAAGGAACAGAGAAGTTCAGTCATGTGCCTGAGGCCACACTAGTAAGTGGGTGAGCTGAGCTTCCAATGCAGGTCCATCTGACTCCAAACTGGAGCTCCTGCCAAGATGGAAGGAAAAGCGGAGGCTTCATTCACTGTGCTTTTCCAAGAGGATGCCAGTTTTGGCAGGAGTCTCTGTGGCTCTGGGCACAGGACTCCACCACAGAAGAAGACTCACACCCAGATCTTCTCCCTGGACCCTAAGACAGGCCCCACGGAGTTGCCCTCAAGGGCAGGCTCTGGATCAGACGGGGATGGCTCAAACCTCCGCCACCTCCAAGCTGGATGCCCTCGGGTAATTCCTCCAGCCTCAGTTCTTCCGTCTGTAGAACAGAGGAAAAAAGATCTGCTGTCAGTGCTGTCCCCTGGGAAAGGCCAAGCAGCATCGATCCCACCCTGACAGTCATTCCTTGTTGCCGGAGACCTCTTCAGCTCCGAGCCGCTGTGCTTCTGGCTCTTCCACAATACACCGCCACCACCCAACCCCCTGTTGCTGCGCCTGTCACTTAAGGTTTTGTGAGCAGTGGGTTGGAAGAAGAAAGTCTTCTCACCTCGTTTCCTGAAGCCTCCAATTTGGAAGAAGCCCCCCCACACACACACACAAGGCCAATGAACCCACAGGCCCCAGAGGCAGAAATCACAGAAGCAAAGAAAACCCCAGGAAGAACAGAGCGTTTGAACTTGGGGCCCTTGCCCTTACATCCTACTAGAGTGGCCTCACTGTACGTCCCTGCGGATCCCATTTTGTCCTGGATTTTTACCAGAGATGCGCCTCTCCTGGGGATAACGTAGGGACCTTTCCCTGGAGGAACAGCATCCACCTCACTGTGGTGTGTCAGGAACAGACCAGGTCTTGGGTGCGACACAGAAGGCCAGGCACGCGGTCGCTGGACATTGGATGCTGAAAGGCAGGGAGTCAGAGACTTCGGCAGACTGTCCCTGACCTTAGCTGAGCTCTCTGTGAGGGTCAGGTCATGAGGGATCAGCCACCTTCTTGTGACTCGTGGGGGGGCCCAGGCTCCCTTGCACCCCAAGACTGACAGCTGACTGCACATCCTTTCCAAGGGTGCACTTAGCACATACACTCTCTTCTAAGCAAGGGAGCCCTTGAGGCTTCTCCTTCAAAAACCTTTCCAGGCCACCACACAGCCTACTTGATAGTTCCAAGTTAGCTGCACAATTAAACCCAAAGCGGCCTGTTTATGAATATGAGATGCCAAGTTTCCCTGCAAATCACAGCAAAGTAACAGATGCTTTAGAGCAATAAATAAAGTAAAATATAGCTTTCCTTTTCTCTCTCCAATACTAATAGGCCGAACACCTTTCTTGGCAGGTGTAACTTGGGGAGGGGGCGCTATAAGGTAAGAGGGTGTTCATATCACTCCACTGGGCACAGGGCCTGAATGACCCACCCTTGGAGATCCACGTTTGGCCCTGACCTGGGTGGATGCGGGTCCCTTGTATGTAGCACGGGGCCAGCACCAGCCTCCTGCCGAAGAGACAGCGGCACTAGCCCTACTGAGCCCAGACACATCTGGTGCATCACAGCGTGGTGACTGGATGTCCCTGCAGCATCCCCCCTTGCTGGGCACCCTCGGGCGGGAAAGCTCTCGCACAGCGTGAAGTAGTTGGCCCTGAAAGTGGCTTCTGCTTTCCTAGATTCAAAAAACAACAACAAAAATCCAAACTCAAGAAACCAAGGAGACCTTTGCCCCCAGTATTTTCTGCTGGTTTATAACCTAACGTTTTAAAGCTGTTCATGTGAGATCATTGATTCCACTTTTGAATTCTGAGTCACAGATTTCATCAGAGTCCCTAGCATTTCTGAGTGTGTGTGTGTGTATGTGCACTCCCACATGTGCACGCACGCCTTGTGGCCTCCCACAACCATCCCCCCGCGGTCATTTCAGAATCTAAAGTCTGCTGGAAGTCTGGTGCCGTGCCTTAGCAGCCCTCCAGCAGGTGACCCTGCTCCCTCACACCCACCCACCTGTTTCCGTGTGCGCCGGGGGCAGACGGCTTGGTCATCACCCTCACGCGCTGCAGGCTGTGCTTCAGCAGGAGCGTGCGTGGCCTCGGAAGGACAATCAAAGTGCTGGCGAGTTCTCAGCCCTGGAGACAGCACTCAATCGATAACAGACGGAGACTCGGTGGATAGATACTCCGGCTCTCTTGTTCTTCCGTTGGGACAGCTCTGGGCTGTATCCCGTACCATCTCCCAGAGTCCCTAGCAGGATCGTGCTGCAGTTGCACAGCCTGGCTGGCTTGATAGCACTTTCTGTCCTCACTTCCTTCTCCTGGTCTCCAGTGTCTCCTCATCCCACCTTCCAGTAGATATCCCCTTATTACATTCAATATTGCTTTTCTTGCACTCAAGTCCTTGTCTCCGTGACTCTTTCTGGGGGTGGGGTGCAGAAATCTGACCTAGATGCCACCTAAAGCCATGGCGCATCTCCTTTCTTATTCAGAGCTGACCAGCTGCCCCATGTGCTTACACTCCTTTCTTGCTGAGACCACCCATGATCACATAAACACAAGGCTACTTTTCAAGGACTTCTTTGGCTCATTTACAGCATTAGACACCACTGACCATCTTGCTCCTTCTGGAAACTCTATTTTCCCTTGGCTTCCACTCCCCCAGAGAGTTAGTTAAAATATAGGCATAGCCAAATTAATACTGGCTGGACCAAGGTAGAAGTTTATGCCTCTCTTACTTACCAGTGTGGGGAGACAGCGTGGGGCCGGCATGATCATCTGTTCCACATCAGCCAGGGACTCACACCCCTTCAGCCTCATTGCTCCACTGTCCCTGCAGTGTTGTTCTTACCCCCCTAGTCCAAGGTGGCTCCCTGGGAAGCGAGGCACAGGTGCAGGGGTGTGGTGTGGGCACACGTAGATGCTACACACATCACATCTGCTCACACTGATTGGTTTAGATACATTGGCCACACTCAGCCACAGGGAGGCTGTGAAGTGTAGTCTTTACCTTGGTGGGCACGTTTGCAGCTGAAATGAGAGGCTCTAAATACCATGGGGAAAGGAGGTAATAGGCTTTAGGAGGCAACCAGCAGTCGCATGTTTCTGGTTCTCATCTTTTCTCATCCTGTTCTTCAAAGTCCTCTGCCAGAGGACTTCTTGTGCCAGCCTATTTAGCTTCTTTGCTTACCATGGTTCTCTCCTCACTCACAGTCTGTTTCTGGAGGCGCCCCTCGACACCTACCCCTTCAGACGCCTCCTCCAGGCTGCACCTTTCAGATCCAACCTTCCAGATCTCTTCTGCTCTGTTGGCTTGACTTTCCCAGCACCTACTGTAAATTGATCTCCTCAGTATCTCAAACCCAGTCATTAAAAACCTGAACTGATCATCTCCTCCTCCTGCTCCTTACCCTATTTATCCTCTCACATTCCCTAACTTGGAAAGTGCCAGTTTTCCTCCCTTAGCCATTTGAGTCAGAAGCTCGAGAGTCACTGTAGACTAGATTTTCCACACACATGCCTAATGCTCCCTCTCCAACCATATGGTAACTTCAAGCCTTCATCATTCCTACTGCATTAAGAGAGCTTACAAACATGTCTCTTTCCCTCCTTGTCTGCCCCTTCCACACTGCCATCAGGGGTTGCATTTTGGATGTCTTGAGCCATCATCACACTCTACATATGATTTTCTTGGTCTATTTGGTGGTTTTTTAAAAGTCATTGGATATCAGCATCTGAATATTGAGCTATTATTCATATGAAACTCACATTTCCATACTCAAGTCTACATGGCAGCAATTCCTGCAAACAAGGAGTAGCTGCCTTATTAAGGTGGGACATAGGCTCTCTAGTTCCCCAAGAACCAACCCAAAGGGTTTCTTAATATATGTCATCTGTTTGGCCCCTGTAGGCATTTTTGGGCCCCATTTTAAAGTATGAATCTGATTGTGGTACAGTTGTGCTGTCACTCCTACAGTGGCTACCCATCAACTACCACAGAAAGATCAGACTCCAAAGGATGCTGTGAAAGGCACTCCTGTGTTTGGCCCCTACCTGAATTTTCCACCTTACTTCCACCCATTGCATCATACTCACCTTTCATTCTTGCCCTAGAATGCTATCTGCTGCCCACATACTCTGCTTGCATTTGATGATTTCCCTTCCCTTGCCCATTGGGCACATTTTTTTTTTAAGATTTTATTTATTTGAGAAAGAGAGCATGTGCATGAGCAGAGAGGAGGGGCAGAGGAAGAGGGAGAAGCAGACTCCCCCTGAGCAGGGAGCCTGATGCAGGACTTGATCCCAGAGAGATCCCAGACCTGTACTGAAGGCAGATGCTTAGCGACTGAGCCACCCAAGCACACTGGGCACATTCTTACTTACTCTTCAAGTTCAACATCTTCTCTAGGAGAAGTCTTCTCACTCTTGCACTCTCTGGAGTAAAGTGTCACCTCCTCACTTGCTCTCATTGCACATTGAGTGTGTGTTCACCTTCAGCATGTCTCATCCTGTAGCTATTTGTCTCCCCCACTAGATCACGAGCCCCTTAATTCAGGCAAAAAATTTGCTCTCAGCACCAAGGACAGCGCCTGGCACCGGCAAATGAGCTTCTCAATGACTATTGAAGGAAGGAGTTGAAATTGCCTGAAAGCTCAAGTCATGATCCCAGGGTCCTGGGATTGAGCCCTGCATTGGGCTTCTTGCTCAGTGGGGAGTCTGCCTCTCCCTCTTCCCCACCCCTCTGCTCATGATCTCTTTCTTTCTCTCTCAGATAAATAAATAAAATATATTTTTAAAAAAACTTTAATAACTGTTGCATCATGAAAATCAAGATCAACCCATTTTCCTTTACACTCTAGACACACATAGATACGTCTACCTGAAAAACAATACAAAGACAATATACAAATACAAAACACAAAATACAAATAACACACGAATACAAAAATCTGGAGATACATACACACACACACACACACACACACTATTTCTAAAAAGACAAAGGAGGAAGCTCAGAGAACAAGCTGACTTAAAAATTTGGGTGATAGATTTACAGCCAAAATCAAACATAGTGGCAATGATAACAAATAGAAAGGGAGGCTGAGCAGAACATTATTACATTGTTTGCATGCAGGGCACTGCACTAACATTTTATATACATTTTATTTAATCCTCACAGAAGCCCTGCAAGAAATTGTATTTGTCAGGGTTCTCCAGAGAAACAGAACCAATAGGATATATATAGATTATATATAAGAAGAGATTTATTATAGGAATTGGCTCACGCGGTGATGGAGGCTGAGAAGTCCCACAATCTGCTGTCTGCAAAATGGAGAACCAGGGAAGCTGGTGATAAATTCAGTCGAGTCTGAAGGCCCGAGAACCTGGAGCCCCAAGGTCGGAAGGCAGGAAAAACCGGACCTCCCAGCTCAACAACAGAAAGTGAATTGACCCTTCCTTTGCCTTTTTATTCCAGATGGGATGAAGCAGATCTCTTTACTCAGGATTTACTCTATTCAAATGCTAATCTCCTCCAAAAGCACGCTCACAGACACCCCCAGAAATAATGTTTAACCAGCTAGTTGGGCCTCCCACACCCCAGTCAAACTGACGCATAAAATTATGCATTTCAACATGACTTTCTCCATTTCGTATGTGTGGAAACTGAGTCTCAGAGCTGTCGTGACTTGCTCCATGTGCCTCAACTTCAAAGTGGGAGACGCTGGACTGCCACTCAGGCCTGAGCATTTACTGCACTGAAACACTTTTCCTTGGGGTCATGCTTTACATTCAACCCGTTTATGTTTTGTTTGTTTTGTTTACCACAACTCAGAAAGTGAGGGTAAGACCTGAGATTGGGGAATTGCCTCTACCCTTTTCCTAGGGAAATATGGACTTTTGAATATTAAGTTTTTGTTTTAATTCCAGTGTAGTTAACTGGAATGTTATGTTATGTTATTTCAAGGGTACAGTATAGTGATTCAACACTTCATACATCATCCAGTGCTCATCACAGCAAGTGCCCTCTTTAATCCCCATCACCAGTTTCACTCATCACTCCCTTCCCACCTCCCCTCTGGTCACCATCAGTTTGTTCTCTGTAGTTAAGAGTTTGTTCCTTGATTTGTCTCACTCTCTCTTTCCTTTGCTCATTTGTTTTGTTTCTTAAATTCCACGTATGAGTGAGATCATATGGTATTTGTCTTTCTCTGACTGATTTCACTTAGCATAATACTCTCTAGCTCTATCCGTGTTGTTGCAGATGTCAAGGTTTTATTCTTTTTATGGCTGACCAGTATTCCCGTGTGTGTGTGTGTGTGTATGTGTGTGTGTATACATATATGTAACACATCTTCTTTATCCATCTGTTGATTGACACTTGGGCTGCTTCCATAATATGGCTATTGACCAATGCTGCTATAAACATATGGGTGCATGTGTCCTTTTGAATTAGTGTTTTTGTATTTTGGGGGGGTAGATAACCAGTAGCACAATTGCTGGATAAGAGAGTAGTTCTATTTTTAACTTTTTGAGGCACCTGCATACTGTTGTCCAGAGTGACTACACCAGTTCACATTTCCACCAACAGCGCATGAGAGTCTTTCATGTTCTGTCTCCCTTTCTGATATTTCCCACTCATTTTTTCTCATTTCCCCTTTATTCCCTTTCACTATTTTTTATATTCCCCAAATGAATGAGACCATATAATGTTTGTCCTTCTCCAATTGACTCATTTCACTCAGCATAATACCCTCCAGGTCCATCCACGTGGAAGCAAATAGTGGGTAATTGTTGCTTCTAATGGCTGAGTAATATTCCATTGTATACATAAACCACATCTTCTTTATCCACTCATCTTTCGATGGACACCGAGGCTCCTTCCACAGTTTGGCTATTGTGGACATTGCTGCTATAAACATCGGGGTGCAGGTGTCCTGGCGTTTCACTGCATCTGTATCTTTGGGGTAAATCCCCAGCAGTGCAATTGCTGGGTCGTAGGGCAGGTCTATTTTTAACTCTTTGAGGAACCTCCACACAGTTTTCCAGAGTGGCTGCACCAGTTCACATTCCCACCAACAGTGCAGTGGTTTCCTGCCTTGTAAATTTTCCCCTTTCTCACTGATGTGAGGTGGTATCTCATTGTGGTTTTGATTTGTATTTCCCTGATGGCAAGTGATGCAGAGCATTGAGAGGAAGAATTTTAAACAGGCTCCACACCCAGTATGGAGCCCAATGTGGGGCTCCATCTCACAACCCACAACCCTGAGATCATGACCTGAGCTGAAGTCAAGAGTCAGGTGCTTAGCCAACTGAGCCACCCTGGTGCCCTTGAATCATTTCTTTATGTATTTTGGATACTAACCCTTTATTGGATCTGTCATTTGCAAATATCTTCTCCCATTCAGTAGGTTTTTAGTTTGGTTGATTGTTACCTTTGCTGTACAGAAACTTTTTATTTCAATGTAGTCCCAATAGTTTATTTTTGCTTTTATTTCCCTTTGCCTCAGGAGACATAGCTAGAAAAATGTTGCTGCAGCCAGTGTCAGAGAAACTACTGCCTGTGCTCGCTTCTAAGATAGTTATGCTTTCAGTCCATTTTGAATTTATTTTTGTGTATAGTGTAAGAGAGTGGTCAGTTTCATTGTTTTACATGTGGCTGTCCAGTTTTCCCAACATCCATTTGTTGAAGAAACTATCTTTTTCCCATTGGATATTCTTTCCTGCCTTGTTGAAGATTAATTGACTATATAATTGTGGGTCTATTTCTGGGTTTTCTGTTCTGTTCAGTTGATCTATGTGTCTGTTTTTGTGCCAGTACCACACTGTTTTGGTTACTGTACATTCGTAGTATATAATTTGAAGCCTGGAATTGTGATGCCTCCTGCTTTGCTTTGCTTTTTCAAGATTACTTTGGCTATTTGAGGGTCTTTTGTGGTTCCATACAAATTTTAGGATTGTTTGCTCTAGCTCTGTGAGAAATGCTTTTGGTATTTTGATAGGGATTGCATTAACTATGTAGATTGCTATGGGTAGTATAGGCATTTTAACAATATTTGTTCTTCCAATCCACGAGCACAGGGAATGCTTTCTATTTCTTTGTGTCCTCTTTAATTTCTTTCATCAGTGTTTTATAGCTTTCAGAGTACAGGTCTTCCACCTCTTGGGCTGTGTTTATGCATAAGTAATTATTATTTTTAGCACAGTTGTAAATGGGATTGTTCATTTCTCCTCCTCCTGCTTCAGTATTGGTGTATAGAAATGCAACAGATTTCCATAGACTGATTTTGTATCCTGTGACTTTCCTGAATTCATTTATAAGTTCTAGCAGTTTTTTTGGTGGAGTCTTTTGGGTTTTCTATATATAGTATCATGTCATCTGCAAATAGTAAAAATTTTACTTCTCCCTTACCAATTTGGATGCCTTTTATTTCTTTCTATTGTCTGATTGCTGTGGCTAGGACTTCCAGTACTATGTTGAATAGAACTGGTAAGAGTGAACATACTTGTCTTTTTCTTGATCTTAGGCAAAAGGCTCTCAGTTGGGGAATAATGGATTTTTGACAAAAATATTTCTTGGGACGCCTGAGTGGCTCAGCAGTTGAGCGTCTGCCTTTAGTTCAGGGCATGGTCCTGGAGCTGGGGATCGAGTCCCACATAAGGCCCTTTGCAGGAAGCCTGCTTCTCCCTCAGCCTATGTCACTGCTGCTCTCTTTCTCTGTCTCTTACGAATAAATAAATAAAATGTTTAAGAAAAAAATATTTCTTTAAAAATAAAACAGACTAAAGAACTGCCTTTGTAGCAGTGACTATTTCTAAGTTTGATTTGAAGGCATAGCAGTTAAATAGTGGCTACTTTCTTCCACTATTAAAAAGAAAAAACAACCATATCTTCCTCAAGACCGTATTGTACAATCAGAAAGGGGAAAAAAAGCTTCTGACATCTCTCCTTTGACCTCCTTACTAATCAGAAAATTACTTTTCTAAAAAGTATGTAGAGTTAAATAATAATCACATTTATATGATAGCGCATCCCTTGAATAATGTTGATATATGAGAGATCCCATTAGATAATCACAATAATCACCAGACTTTAGGGTTTTCTAAAGGGATTTTCTTCTTAAAGGAGCATTGCTGTATTTTTTCCCCTTGAAACCATTGAAAATGTGTTTTTGTTTTTTGTTGAAATATAGTGGACACACAGTATTACATTAGTTTCGGGATATGGCTTTGATTATAATGGAATCACACCTTTAAACAGTTTTCCTCACTTTTTGTCTTGGAGATACTTAATAAGCAAATAATTTATAAGCTTAACACCGAGGACAATGTGTTGTTCTTTGCAACTATTTTTTCTGGTTCCTTAAAGAGAGTGGAGCTACATACATCCATACATCTTTCTACACAAAGTTTATGTGTACATCATACATTTTTCTTTCCATTGCACTCATGAGGACATCATCCTCCCTTTGGGTCTTCTAATGCAAAAGCACATTTGCCTGTTACCCTTTTTTTTTTTTTTTTGAGGCCTTGCCAAGCACCACCAATTTAATTGTATACATTTAATTCTAAGCCATCTTTACCCTTAACTAATAGAATAATCCTATGAGGTAAGCACCATAATTGGCCCCATTTCACAGATGAGAAAAAATTGAGGCTTAGAGAGGGTCAAGTAACTTACCAGCAACTTCTCCGGTAAGGGGTGGTCAATAAGTCATATCAGACCCCAGAGTCTGTGGGGTTACTGATAAGTTAGCATGCCTTCCTCATTTTAAAGACCCAGCATACTGACCTGCAGCATGAGGAATGCCTTTCAGTGGGTTAAGTGAAAGTTGGATTTTGTTTTCTGTTCAACTCCCCAAGCATTCAGCATCTTGCTGGAGGCACTAGTGGGTAGAAGAAATCGCCTGTGTTTAACAGAAAAGGGCCAGGGTTTGCTGACATGTTTAGTTAATCCACAAGGAGATTGCTGATGAGGATTCTGGTTAATTAGTTGTGGAATTTTAAAAAACGAGCAGATGTGCCATGGTAAAATGCATTTTACTTCCCCAGCCCTGGGGGAAAGCACTGGGTATGTTCTGCGGCTGTGTGTACTTACATATCTTGATTGAACATTCAACAGCATGTTTTGCAAGACTCAGGTATCCTGGCTTTGTTCCAGCATGGATAATTAGATTCTGCTCCGGCTCTCCCTACAGTCTCCGGCAGGTACAAGATTAATCATAATAACTACAACTAACAAGCGCCTACTACGTGCCAGCGAGCACACTGGGAAATTTCCATATGTCATCAGTCCTTCACACAGTCCTGCAAGACTTTTCTTTTTTCCCCCTTTAGTGGGGAAACTGACTCAGAGAGAGGTTAGTGACTTGCCCGAGGCCACGCATGAGTGAGTGGCAAGACAGAGATTCGAACTTAGAATCGTGCCTGGCTCCAAAGCCTATATGTTTCCTCTTCATTTGAAAAAAAAAAAATGAATTTGAGGGGCACATGGGTAGCTCAGTTGGTTAAGCATCTGACTCTTGATTTTGGCTCAGGTCATGATCCTGGGGTCGTGGGATCAAGCCATGAGTCCGTGCTGGGAGTGGAGCCGGCCTAGGATTCTCTCTCCTACTCTGCCCCTTCTGCTTGCACAGAGTCTCAGAAAGAAAGAGGGAAAGAGAGAAAGAAAGAGAAAGAAAGAAAGAGAAAAAGAGAAAGAAGGGAGGGAAGGAGGGAGGGAGGAAGGAGAAAGAAAGAGAGAGAAAGAAAAGAGAAAAGTGCATTTGACAAAAAAAAAAAAAAAAAAGGTCAAAGGATGCAAAAAGGATATGTCATGGAAAACGAGTTTCCTCCCAGCCCCTAGCCTTCCAGTTTTCCTTCCTAGAGGCCTACCCTCCTATTCTTCTGTATCACCCAGTATATTCTATGCATGTGCACCTTCTTTCCTTTTTAGGTTGCTGTTATAAGTTATTTGACTGAGATGGACTCTCTGTCCATACTGCATTTCCTATTTAAAATTTGTAAATGCTTCAGGAGCAAAGTGGGGAAGGATCTTGTATGACTGTCAAACAAAGAACAGGCTGTTCTACACATCTTTCAAGAAAAGTCATCATGAACAGCAGGTCCTATATTTTTACATGTAGTTAGGAGAAGTAGAAGATATCAGAATATCGTGGGGGTAACTATGTCCTTCCTTTGGATATCCAGGTATACGTACTTGCACACACACGGAGACCAGCTATCGTGTGTATGTAGTGTTTTCTGACCTTTTTTTTAAACCAGTTTAGAACCATCATTTTCCCCATGTCTTATTTTCTGAAACATTATATATAATCATAGCAAAGCATTTCATTAAATGCATGTACCATCACTTAATCAGTGAAATATTGTGTATATTTAGGTTGTTTCTAATATTATATTTTACCACATTAAATGGATAATTCTATGTTGCATGTCCTTAAAATATATATCTGCCTGCAGATATCTTAACATTCCAACACAACAAATTCTAGAGTGCCTTCTACAAAAATTAAACTTATTTGCAAAACCTACCAGGTTTCTGTGCACCATGGATAACACTAAATAATTCTCAATTTTGTGATAGGTCAGAATGCTGTCTTCTTTGGATTTAATTTGTGTTTCTTTGATACCTGATGAATTTTAATATTTTTCCAATTTTATATTTTCTTTCAGGAATTGTGTCTTCTCCTCAGTTTGTTGGTGGGGTATTTACTGATTTATAAAACTCTATTTATTACAGAAATAAAATATTTATCTATTATATAGAAAACACAGTTTGTTCTTTTGCATTTTATTTCCCCTTATGGTGATTTTTTTGGGGGTCTCCCAAAACTTTAAAATTTTATGCAGTTATATTAAAGTCTTTTTCTTTGCTTTCTTCCTTTGGTATTATGAGTCTAAAGCTTTCCCAATTCTCAAGAATATATACATATTTAGTGATATTTTAAAACTTTACTCCACTGTTTTCTTTTTCACTTTGAATTACTTCATGTGTTTTGAATTCACATTGGTGTAGGTATAATAATGAGGAAACTTGATTCCATTTTTTCCACAATTTTCTAATTGCCCCCAACAAAGTCCCAATGAGCCATAATTTCCCAGCTGACTTAAAATGCCACTTTTACTATGTGCTTTTTATGTAGGTGTGCTTATTTCTGATTTCTGATTCTGTTCATCCACTTGCCTATTCCCAAGCTAGAACCACACTGTTTTAATTACTACAGCTTCATAATATATATTTTGTGACATTGTAGTTTCCTGCCCATGATTCTTCTTCCTTCCAGCACAGTGCATTAGCTCTTATCTTTAATTTATTCATCCAAAAGAAACTCTGTAATTGTAATGTCAAATTCAATTTTTAAAATCCTCTTGGGATTTAGATTGCTATTACATTTGATTTATAGATTAATTTGAGAAGAATGGATGTCTTTCTAATGTTATGACTTCCCATCTCTCCATTTATTAAAGTTTTAATTGAACTGTCTATAAATTATAGAACAGTATTAAATATTAATTGTGTTAGGAGGCATCTTTGCCTTGCCTAACTTTAATGAGACTTGTAGCCTGTAGGTTACCAGCATGGAGTCACTAGAGTCGAAATGCTTGGGGTATATCCTGGCTTCACCAGTCAGTACCTTGGGCCTTTGGGCAGGTTACTTCTCTATGCTAAAGTTCTTTATGTGAATAATAAGACTAATACAAATACCTACCTGGTGATACTGGGATGAAGTTTAAATGAGATAATACATGTGAAAGCACTTTGAGCCATACCTGCCCCGTGGCGCTCAATAAATGCTAGCTGTTGGTATTATTTCATCCTTCAATCTGCTAGTGCCTATGGGTTTGAGATGGTTGTTCTTTTCTCATGTTAGAGGCAGCCTTCCTGCTTTCTTAAGATTATTTTTTTCTTGATTAGCAATGGATGTTGAATTTACTAAGTGCCTTTCTGGAATCTGTTGAGATGATCGTTTTTTTCTTCTGACCTATTTCTGCACTGAATTATGATTTCGTATTAGATGTGATGATAATGGATCTCAATGGGACGTGACAGCTTTTCTTTTAATAAATTATGCTTTGGTAGATACTACTGAAACCTTGACTGGGCAGGGAGCTTCCCCTTGTCAGCCTGGGGTAGATGGGCCTGCCAGCAGGAGTCTGGGGACCGGAGTCTGGGGGCCGCCTGGCTCAGCAGCTCCAAAGCATAACCCCCCCCCCTTTCCCTAATAGGAGCAGGGCCATGGCCTGGCTCTAGGGTTGGGGGCAAGCTCTGCAATGTAGCTGCTGCTTCTAGAGATCTCTGACACTGACTATACATTTGCCTGTGCCTCTCACCCCACCCGGCTCTCTGCTCCAATTCCAGAAAATTCTGTAACGAGAATCCCTTTCTTCCCATTAGCGACCTCCCCATCCCGCAGCCACTGATGTTTTGGCTCTCTCTTCCAGGACCCCTCACAGGTCAGCCTCCCTTCTTCCAAAACCATGTCTCTATTTGCTGTCTGCCACCAACTCCTCACCCTGTCTCTTAATATGTTGACTTTATATATTTTTTTATCCATTCATAATGAATTTAGAGGTGACCCAAGAGAGAGTGGAGATAAACACTGTGTTTGATCCACCATGTTATATAGAAATTCTGCTGTGACTTGGGCCCTTTATTGATATTAAATGATCCACTTTGTCTCATTTAATGTCTCTGCCTTGGATCCTACTTTTTCTGGTATTAATACCAAAGAAAGTCTAGCTTTCTTTAGACTGGCATCTTCCTGATGTATCTGAACCTCTCCATTTTCAAATAAATTGTTTCTGTCTTTGGGTCCTGGGGTGGTCCTATAAACACAAAAATGACTAGGTTTCATTTTAGAATGAGAAATCTTTATTGTTATCTTTTTTAAAAATTATAGTGTTTAGCCTATTTTCAGTAATTTTTAATATTACCGCAATCATTCCTACTTGTACATTTCTGTCATCTTGCTCTACAATTTTGGCTATTTTTTTTCCCGGCTTTCCTTTCCCATCTCCTTTGTTATATGAGCTGCATTTTCTTTGCTCTTTTTATTTTCCAGTGTTTGGGAAGATACTTGTTCTTTTCGTAATTTTCATTTTACTCTGCTCTAATAGAGCAAACGGGTAGGCAGTGCCCTTTGGGAGAGAGCCTCATACACTTTCACTCTGCCCCTCTCCCCTTCTTCCTCTGTCACCAGCTTCTTTGTTAATTTAATCTGGGATGTTGGGTTTGATTTATCAAATAACTAATTTTTTAACTTGATGGAGGTATGAATGATTTTTTATATTTTTAAAGGAAAATTGTGATATTAGAAGCTGAATTTGTTCGCTGTCTGGACCTCCCCCTTGTTCCCTTTTATGCACAACTTCCCCATTCTCGAATTCTTTCTCACCATCACGTAGATCATTGCTTTCATTTTCAAGGAACTTTCTGGAGAGCAAGGTGGAATGCTTTTAAAGCTGTTGCACATCTTGTAATGCTTTTCTTTTGCCTTCACAAGCAAATTGGCTAAGTACTGAGAATCACAATTTTTTTTTTCAAAACTCTGTGAATGATAATCTGTGCTTTTCTAGCATTTGATGCTGCTGCAAAGTACTCGCCTGGCTTGATTTTGTAGAAAATTCATTTTTGTTTGCTTTATCCATTTTGGGTACTTATAATACTTAAATAGCTTTTGTAACTTTTTTGTAGTAAAATGTTTGTTCTGATATGTGTGTGTATAGATAGATGATGGCTGGGTGGGTGGATGGATGGATGGATGATGGATGATGGATGGGCGGATGGGTAGATGGATGAATGGATGGATGATGGAAGGGTGGGCGGATGGATGGATGGATAGATAGATGCATACCTGGATGTGGGTTTTCTTTTGTTAGGACTCAGTTGGCCTTTGATCTGCCCACATAGCCATCCTTTATCTCCAGAAATACTTCCTTGGTGAAATCTGGCCTATTGCTCTGCCCGGTTTGTTTTAGATTTCCTCTTCAATAACATTGCAGACTGTGAATTGCCTATGACAGTTCTGTCTTCCATGTCACCTCCTCCCTCATCAGTTCAGTCTTGTGGACTATTCCTTGAGAAGCTCAAGATCAGGCTCAGCCGTGTTCTGATTTTAATTTTCTGTGCCACTAGCTCTGCTCTTCCCTGCTACCAGCGTCATTTGCTAATGCATTTTTAGCTTCTCTGCAGTACCAGCTTACCTCATCCATGCCCATTGTTTCTTATCCTCTTGTCTTCTCCTGTCTTTCTTGGTCTTTTTGCCCAAACCTATACTCATCTCTTGACCTTCTGCTCACATGTCCCCCACCCCCCGCCCTGGGTTTCTCTGGCCACACAATTCCCTTGTTAAGCTTGCTCTTCTTTTCCTTCACCCCACATTGTAATTCTATACTTACTTATTTGTCCATCATCAATTCCACCAGACCAGAGGCTTCATACTGCATCTGGTTTTTTAAAAATATTGTATTTATTTATTCATGAGAGAGAAAGAGGCAGAGACATAGGTAGAGAGAGAAGTGGGCTCCCTGTGGGGAGCCTGATGCAGGACTTGATCCCAAGATACCAGGGTCACAACCTGAGCCAAAGGCAGACACTCAACCACTGAGCCACCCAGGTGCCCCCATAGTATATCTGTTTTATTTAGAGCCATACCTCAGCACTTAGCACAATGGCTAGCAAACAGTGGGTGCTTAATAATTGTTTGTTGAATGAGTGTAGGTCCACATTACTCTGCCTTGGATTCCCTTTGGCCCCTACCAACATTGCTTTAAGCCAGAGTTTCCCAGACCAGTCATTAAAGGATCTTTTTTCCATATTCATGTGCCATTTGTACTATTACTTACTTAACATTCGTCTTTAGATCAGTTCACATTTTCTGCCTTCACTACATATTTAAGCCTCTGCCTCAGCAATGAAATCTGTGAAATAAAGGAAATGTCCTAGTTCCAGTTTTCTAAAATACATTAAAATAAACTTACACGTAAGCTCCGTCCATGAATCGCTTGCACACAACAGATGAGACGTGACTGCACTTTGGGAAGCCCTTTCTATAGAAGAGCTTGGCCTGCTAGATTTCCTCAAGGAGCTCAGGTCTTCTCGATCCAACCATTGATTCCTTCCCATGTTCTACATTCAAGCCAGCATGAGTCATTGTCTTTTGGCTTGTAACAGGACAGCACAGTGAGAAGGACCAAAGATAGCGCAGTCAGCAGGGATAACACTGTCCTTCCCTGATGGGGTTTGCAAACCAACTGGGGAGAAAGGCATTAGATCTACAACCAGATAAGCAAGATGATTACAGATCCTGCTTAGAGCTTTGCAGGAAATAAACCATGGGGTTTAGATATCCGAGAGTGGTGGGTAACAGGTAAACAGAGACCAGAGGAGAGAAGGACTAGCCATGGGAAGAGCAGGGAAAGTGGCCCAGGCAGGAAGAAGAGCAAAGGCCTGGAGACCAGAAAAGGTAGGATTATGGGATTCAAGAGCATCTGCTAGCTTAATGTACAGGGGCATCCTGAATGCTTTCCAGATCTGAAGTACAGAGCTGGACTGTCTACACCATAGCCTGGACAAGAATCCAGGTTTGTACAGTTTGGGCAGGCCTTGGACCCTGCAGAAGTGTTGTTGACTCAGTAATCCTACATGTGGGGTTGGGCGCATCAGAGGCCTGGATGATACTCCAGCAGCTGACTTCCCAGCAGCACTGTCCCCTGCTTTCCTTACTCCCTGCATGATCGGAAAGCCAGCCCTAGCTAACTCTTTGCAACCTTGGAGCTTAATGTATTCTGATACACTTGCATGTGCTGGAGACAAGGTGGTAAAGACTCCTGTCTGTGCCTAATTTCTCCGTGCCTGCAAGGGGAGAATTGCAAGGGGCAGGCAGTGGGTGTTCACTCCAACAGCTGCAGTTGGATCACCTCCCACTAGGGGACACTGTTATGCTGCAGCAAGTGGGGCAGCCTTGCAACTCCTCCCTGCAAAACTTAGTAGCCCCAGGGACTCTGGAGTGTGAGATTGTAAAGCTTGGTGTTAAAAACTAACATAAACTCTCTGACTCATCTGATCATTGGCTGGGGAGTCCACAGATGCCTGGGGAGCATTCAGAACTGGGAAGGAGTGACAGGTCCTTGGAGTGGATCCCAGCACAGGAGGGCACAGGTGGAGGGTGGAGACTCCTGCAGGCAGGAGACACTGGGAGGTGGAGATGGGGACACAGGGGCATCAGAAGGCCACCGGGCCGACCGCCTCCAGCCTCAGCCTGTGGCTGGTCATGGGGCAGACCTTCTGTATTTGGCAGCGGGATAGTGAGAACATTCCATCCTAAGGGCTTCTTTAGTTCTCTGTGGAGGATGTGAGCTCGGCAGCAGAGAGGGGTGGGAAAGGGCAGGCTTTGATCATTGGCAGAGAGTGGGAAAGGTTTGAAATAGTCGTGTGGAACGGGAGTGTGGCTTGGCCAGACGAATGTGCTGGAATTGCTAGCTGTGCCGAGGCCCTCTTTGTCTGTTGGCAGTTGGGCATTTGTAACGGAGCCAGTCTGCCAGTGTCAGATGCCCTTCAGGGGTGTTCTTGCCTCCCCCAGCCCACCCTTCCTTCCTCCATCTCTTTTCACAAAAATTGTCTTCGGGAGACTGGGAGGGGGGGTGAAGATCCCCTAAGCCACCACTTGGCACCATCACTGGTAGCCTTACTACCACTTGGTGGCCGCCAGGTACTGTCTTGCTTCCTGGATGCTGGCGTCACTGGGGAGGGTCACACAAGAGTGAGCAGGCTCAGGATGGTACTAGAAGCCAGGGCCGAGCTGGAGAGAAGCGCAGAGCTGCTCCCTGCAGCCCTGACCCCGGAAGGGGAAGCTGCACGCTCCTGGGCTGGCTGGAGCTTACCAGTTGGATTACCAGTTGGATTAGATGCCAGATTGCTGGGGTTACCAGTTGGATTAGATGCCAGGTTGCTGGGGCAGCTGGCGGGTAGTGGGGTCATTAAGTGAAACACGAGGAGATAGATGGCAAGTTGAGGGAAAATAAATATGCATGGAGAAGAAGACCAAAAGATGTTCCCAAAGCCAAGAAAAAACACATTTCTCACGAAATAGGGAGTGGGCGCCTCTGATGCCACGGGGAAGTGTGACAAGACCAGGATGGAACTGGGACTGCCATTTGGGGGTGTAGTCACAGAGCGACACCTCACAGGGTGAGGGGGGGTGGCACATGGGACAAGTGGAGGATGAATGTGAGGAGCCACCAAGCTTTATTTCAAGAACTTCGGGGAGAAAAGGAGAGCTCTAGGACTGTGGCAGGAGAGGGTGAAAGGACGGAGGATTCGCTTTTTAAAAATCAAAAAGACTTGAACTATTCACAGCATGGTGACTACAGTTAATAATATGGTATGTTTGAAAGTTGCTAAGAGACTAGATCTTAGAAATTCTCATCAGGAGAAAAAAAAAATGTGTCACTGTGTAGTGATGGATACTAACTAGACTTACCGTGGTGATTGTCCTGTAATATATGGGGACAGCCAGTCACGTTGCACACTTGAAACTAATGTTGTGTGTCAGTTAACAAACATCTCAATAAAAACTAAATAAGCAGAATTAGCTAATTCCCCTGAATTCAGTGAGCATCCACTGAGTGTTTCCTTTGTGCCAGTATCACCAGGACTCCTGTGAGACCTTGCTGCGCACACCGTGGTCCTGCACCCGCAGGTCAGCCTCCCTGCAGAGCTGGTCACACTGCAGAGTCTCAGGCCCCCTCCCTAGACTGAACCAATCGGAATCTGCGTTCCAGCAGGACACCCCACCCCCAGGAGTTTCAGATGCCCAGGAATGTGTGAAAAGCACTGATTTAAGGGGCCCACTCCCAGGGGAGAGGGGGAGGGTAGGCTAAAGTGTGGGGAAGGAGCCAAGCCCAGTCTGAGAAAGAGGGTGGGAATCCGCAGCTGGCCCCAGAAGTCGCCCTGTAGTGTCCCCATGGTCAGGCCACGCAGGCCACAGGTGGGGCCTGAGAAATGGAGGTCCAGTTCCCTGGAAACTTGCCGAGCTGTACACGCAGCAGCAAAAACCATTCATCCAACACCCACGGTCACCCTCCCCCCTTTCTCAAGAGCCAAGCTTCTTGAGAGGGGAGCTGAACATTGCCTTGTTTCCCCACCCACACCTCGGCTCCTCCAAACACGCTTCCTCCCCCTCACTCCACGAAACTGCTTCCATACAGGCCATCTTCTTCCCAAACTGTTATCAATGGAGACTTCTTAACATCGTTTTTTTTTTTTTTTATTAGCTGGTTTTTTATAACTACGAGGAATACATAGTTAAGGGCAAAGAAAAAGCCACTGAGTGCAGAAAGGGAAAGGTGGGAATAAAGTCCCACTCTACACTACTGTCCATCCCTCTCCTGGGGCCTCCAGAGTCCTCTGCATTCAGCCGGTGGACGGACGTGACAGTGCTACGTAAGCACCTTGGCTGCAGGTTAACACTGCGCTTCTACTCACTGATGTGGCAAGAACCAGGCACGGCACCCCGCGTGGATGCGGTGGGTGCTGGAAGTGTAGTCGTTGGCTGGGCGGCTGCCCTCTACCAACAGCTCTACTCTGGAGGTGAGAGCAGGAGTCTGGTCAGGCCTCCCCATCTCTGCCCCAGAGGCTGCAACGAACACGCCTGCACACTGGTCATGTGCACATGGTCAAATAAATTTCCAGAAGTGGAATTGCTGGATTAAAGGGTGCATTTTAAGGGATCCCTGGGTGGCTCAGTGGTTGAGCACCTGCCTTCGGCCCAGGGCGTGATCCTGGGGTCCCGGGATCGAGTCCCACATCGGGCTCCCTGCATGGAGCCTGCTTCTCCCTCTGTCTGTGTCTCTGCCTCTGTGTGTGTGTGTGTGTGTCTCATGAATAAATAAATAAAATCTTTAAATATAAATAAATAAAGGGTGCATTTTACATTTGGGGAGATCCTCTCTAATTGCCCTCCTGCTGCACCCATTGACACTCCTCCCGATATGGGAGAGTGCTTACTAGTTCAACACACCATTGCCAGCAATAACTGTTATCATTTTTTAAATGTATTTTTTCAACGTTTAAGGTGGATACTATCTCATCGTGGTTTTAATTTGCATTTCTATAACTTTGCGAGAGATGGAGTATCTTTTCATGTATTTCTTTTAATCCAAGCTCCTTTACTATTAACTCTTCTCAGGGCCTGTGTGCCTTTATTCTACTGGCTTGTTCTCTTTTTCTTACTAATTTTCAAGAACTTCGAAGCAACATATGTGAAGTCATCCTTTCGTTTCTCAGTCTCACATGCTGCAGATATGTTTCCAAGGGGTCATTTTCCCTCTATTCTATTTATGGTGGGCTTTTTTTCCATCCCGGAGACTTCCATTTTTCACATAGCCTAACTTTTCAGTTTCTTCCTTCATGATTTTTGTCTCATGCTTAGAAAGGCTGTCCTCATGCCAAGATTAATTTTACATTCTCACGTTTTCTTCTAGTGTTAGAGTCACACTTGAGTCCAGATTCTGCATCTTGCTGTTGCTTTGGTGATGACGTGTGTTTTCAGTGCCCCAATTTCCTCTGCCAGCAAGCAGGAATAGTGAGGCTGGTGGCCTCCTGGAGTTCACGTGGAGACTGAGGGAGGCAGTTCTCCCATAGAACTGAGAACCTCGCAGCACCACCACCACCACCACCACCACCACCCCCCGCTGGCCACTGTGCGACAGGCACTAGCTTATGTCCAGGGCATCGGTGACCCACATCTCTGTCAGCCCCGGCTACTATCACAACACTACCATGGCGGGGTGGCGGGGCTTCAACAACAGGCATTTACTTCTCTCGGCTCCAGAGGCTGGAAATCCAAAATCAGATTGCCGGTCAGGTTGGTTCCTGGTGAGAGCTCTCTTCCTGGTTTGCAGACAGCTTCTTGCTGGATCTTGCTGTGGTGGGGGAGATCAACTCTCTTGCTTTTATCCTTATAATAGCACTAAGCCCATTTGTGAGGACTTCACTCTCAAGACCTCATCACCTCCCACAGCCCCCTCCCCAAAGATGGTCGGTCACATGGAGTGCGGGGGTGGGCGGTGGTGCAGGTCGGGCTTCAAAGTATGAATTTGAGGGAGGATATAAACATTCAGCTCTCAGCAGACCACGGCTATGACCGATGCATGCTGCACATTTGTTGCTTTCTTTTCAAAAAAAGATAGAGAACGTGATGATTTCATACACGCATACATCGTGAAATGATTACCACAGTCAAGTTAATTAACATACCCGTCACCTTATATAGTTACCATGTGCATGAGCGATGAGACTTAAGATCTACTCTCTTAGCAAATTTCAAGTATACAATGGAGTATTGTTAACTAGAGTCACCATGCTGTAATTAGATCCCTGGGACTTATTCATCTTAGAACTGGAAGCTTGTACCCTTTCACTAACATCTCCCTATTGCCCCCTCCCACCCGCCCCTAGCAGCCACTACCCTACTCTCCAGTTCTGTAAGTTCAACATAGGGATTCCACGTTTAAGTGAAATCGTATAGTATTTGTCTTTCTGTGTCTGGCTTATTTCTCTCAGCCATTAAAAAAAAAAAGAAACCCTGCCACCAGTGATAGCACGGATGAACCTGGGACACGTTATGCTCAGTGAAATAAACTATGTGCCCATTTCTGTGGTTAGCAGGGGTCTCTTTGATTCCAAATCCCATACTCCCCGCCAACCACTAGAGTAGTCCACTGCCCCCAAACATCTCTGTATGGATATCTCACCCAAGGAGGGTCCCTTTCTGGTCTCTGTCACACGGCAGGACCCAGGACAAATTCCATAATGCACAAGGTTGGGAAGAGAGAATAGTCAGGCTGTACTGGGTAAACTTGCACACCATGGGTTTCAGTAGAAGAGGCAGGCGTGGGGTTACTGTTTTCTGACATTGCCCCCAGGGACATGCCAGAGCCTGGACACACTGGGCTTATGCTCCAGGGGAGGGACTCTGCCCCTACATCTCCATCAGCTTCTTCTCTTGTGGGGCAGGGGTGAGTGCAGCCCTGCCAGTTGGGGGACAACCACACCACTGGGACACCAGGCAGGCTGGGCTGGGCTGCCAGCTATTTACAAGTGTTATTTGGGAAAGCCAGCTGTCCAGCACCTTGATGACCTATGGGGGAAACTGGGTTTAGGCATTGCCCCTCTTGTCAGATGGAAGAAACCCCCAGCCCTTGTAGGAAGCTAGGTTCAGGTCCTGACCCTCACACTGGGAAATGAGGACACCCCCCACACACACTCCTGTTTCCACAAGGCTGTTAACTCCTTGAGGACAGAGGCTACACTCTGCTTATCTTTGTATCCCTGGCACACAGTAGGTGCTTCATGAATGCTTTTTTAATGAATGAATACATGCGTGCCTACCAGACATAGGATAAGCATTGTTGATGTAGAGATGTAACAGTCATGATCCCTGCCTTCCATGACCTTACACTATGGGGCACCATGGAATCACAAGGGTAACAAATGCCTAAGTCCTCCAGGAAGGAGGAAAGAAGGGGAGCAGGGAGGGCTCCCTGGTGGAGGTGATGATGAGCTAAGAGCTGAAGTTTTGCCTTGACAAGCTACAGAGGGCTTCACCTAAAGGGCACAACATGTGAAAGATCCCTTAGCATGAAATACAGTCTTGTGGAGAGAACCCTGAATCGTCCAGTCTGGCCAGAGCCCGGGGTGGCTTCATCCTGTGAGCAATGAGAAATTGTTGATGGAGTTCAAGCTGGGACTTCATGTTTAGCTGCAGGGTCACGTAAGTGTAAGGATTCAGGGCTGTGGACCTGGAAGGAAGTGGTCCTCCTTTCTCCTCTCCACCAGGTGAGGATAAACGGCCACAGGTGCTGCGCCTGCACTTGGCTCAGCATGCAGGGGGTTAGCAGGTTTCGTTTTAAGAACCAGTTTCTTGCAATAAAGCCTTTTTCCCCTCTCTTTTGCTCTTAATTATCCCTCCGGAGACTGCCAATGATTTTCAAGGAGCCTAGTTGCCCAGTTAGGAGCTAATAAATCACCAAAGTCCCCCCGGCAGCCAGGCCTTTCAGAACACATACATGGAGTGTATAGATTTAGTAGAAAATGAAATCTTCCAGAGAACCTTATTTATTGGTAATAATCAGAGGTGTGCTGGCTCTGTAAGTCCCCAGGGAGGCTCTGCTCAGCCAGGTTCCCATATGCTGGTGCACCTAAGATGTCCTTTGTGGGGACAGTGGGGGCCCAGGGAGTGGCCACTGCCCTACCAGGTAGGTAAAAAAATATCTTTTCCAGAGAGCCTCAAGCTGGCAAGAGCGTACTTAGATTTTCTTTTTTTTGGGGGGGGGGGTGGGGGGGTCCTCAGGAAGTCTGTGATTTTTCCCTCGGGAAGAAGAGAAGAGTAGAGACTTCTATGGCGCAGAAGAGGCACACAAATAGCTTCTTCCTCACTCTTCCCAGAGTAAATCCCTGACTTTGTTTTTCCCTTCAACACTACTAAGTGCCAGTCTGAGAACAGTGAACAAGACAGACACTAACCCTGTTCTCTTGGAACTTGGGAGTCTGTGGTTGGGGCCGGGGACGGTCAGAGACATGAACAGACAAATCAATCAGTATTAGACAGTAATGAGCATGATCACATTACTTATGAGAGTACATTTTATTAAGGCAGCTCCTCCCAAGCTTTTCTGATGGTAAGAATCATGGGGGAGCTTGTTAAAAATATAGGTGCCTGCCCTCCAGACCCACTCGATCTGAATGTACAGGGGAGGGGCCTGGGATTCCATTTCTCTGGTGGGCACCCCAGCTGATACTCATGAACAATTGTGTTAAAGGTTAAGTGGCTGAAGGAACATGCAGTCTGCAACAGGTTCCTGGCCCTGGGGACCCACTGGGATCAACTGAGGAGCTTTAAAATTGTAGGAGTCCTGGCCCCACTTTCAGACTAACTAATTTAAATAGTGTCTGGTGTAGGGCCTGGCCATTGAACTATATACCCCAAAGCCCTGCAGATGGCCCCAGTGGGCAGCATGACTTTGCTCACCCCAACTCCCCTCCCCACCCCCATTCACACTGCAAAGTGACCACAGCCCAGTCCTCCCTCAACACCTCAGGAGCCTTGGGTGAAGGACAGCACGTAGGCAGCAAAACAGGGCACAAAATATGTTCCTTCTTATGTCTCATTTTGTTTTCTTATATGTGGAGGTTTGGTTGAAGCAGAGCTTGGGCGTCCCATCGCCTGAGCCCAAGTACCTGTAGCCGTGATAAAAATCTTAAAAATGGCACCATGTTCCCAACTCCCCAGGACTGTCTGCTGAAACCTTCTTCTGCCCCAGGCCAGAAAGCCGAGAAAAGGCTGGGCTTCCTGAACAAACACTGGTAACTTCTGAGGACTTAAGATAACCTCTCAGTAGGCACTTGCCTTTGACACAGGATCTTTGACCCATTTATTGAGCACCTGGGGTATACTGGGTATTGTGCTAGGAAGGCAAAAATGCACAAGAAACCTGCTCAAGTGGCTGACAATATGTTGATATAAGTGAATGCATATCTCATAAGTTCTGCATGATGGGATGAGGGTGCTGGTAATTGAATGCACCAGATGCCATGCAGTTACAAAAAAGGGTTCACAGACAGTGTGACTTTTGGCTTGGACTTGGAAAAATGAGTCAACGGTCTCCAGGCTGAGAGAGACAAGAAAGATGACCCAAAGTCTTAACAAAAACAAAAAACTCAGCAAGTTGCAAAACACATGACAGAGCAGGATGTGTTTGAGGAGTGGATTTTATATTCAGCATGACATGAGCATCGAGTTGCCAGGAAGTGGCAAGAGATTAATTCTGGAAAGGTAAGGCAGTGGCCTTGAGTACCGAGTCAGGGAATATGGGCTCTATTCAAAAGAATAGTTGATGGTTGACAAGATTGAATTTGCTTTAGAAAGATTTCCCTGGCAGACACAGGATCCAGAACAGACAAAGGGAGGAGAGAGTGGAAGCATGGAGATAAGAGAGAAATAGATGGTAAGAGTTCGAGGCTGTGCGAGCAGGCTGGGAGAGGAGGGGGGCTGCTTGAGAACTTACTGGAATGAAAGATGTTAGGTATGAGAAGGAGTCAAGAATGAGGGTTTCTGCTTTGTGAGTGGATTCATGGTGATATCATCTGCAAGAACAGGCAAAAGAGAGAAGGGAGTTTGGGAAAGGAAAATGGGGGGGTCGGTTGTTGAGGTACAGTCTCCAGCCCACAGACAGTTGGGCATTCCAGTCTAGAGCATGGGCTCATTGGATCTGCAGTTAGACTGGTCAGTCAGCAGCTCCTTGGGGGCAGTTAAAGGCTGGGGGAGGAGTGAGGTCACCCGGGTAGATCATGTGGAATCGGGGAAGTGGGAGACTTGGGAAGACCCAGAATGGTTCCCTGCACTGCCCTCATGGAGTTTGTAATCCAGTGGGGTGAGCAGAGCTTCCACATAGAGGAAGCCAGGTTGCAAAAGATAAGATTTGGATTCTCGGGATGCAAACAGCAGAAACCAATGCTCACCAACTTAAACTGGTAATACTTCATTGGAAGGACATGTGGGGACTCAGAGAACACAGAGGAAGGTGGAAGAACCAGGTGTCAGGAAGGACAAGAATGAAGACACCAGGGCTCAGTCGGTTAAACACCCAACTCTTGAATTTGGCTCGGGTCGTGATCTCAGGGTCGTGGGATCTAGCCCCGCGGTGGGCTCCACTCTCAGCGGGGACTCTGCTGAAGATTCTCTTTCTCCGGGCAGCCTGGGTGGCTCAGCGGTTTAGCGCTGCCTTCAGCCCAGGGCGTGACCCTGGAGACCCGGGATCGAGTCCCACGTTGGGCTCCCTGCATGGAGCCTGCTTCTTCCTCTGCCTGTGTCTCTGCTGCTCTCTCTGTGTGTGTGTGTGTGTCTCTCATGAATAAATAAGTAAAATATTAAAAAAAATTCTCTTTCTCCAAATGAGTGGGAAATATCAAGGAGGGAGACAGAACATGAGGGACTCCTAACTCTGGGAAATGAACTAGGGGTGGTAGAAGGGGAGGAGGGCGGGGGGTGGGGGTGACGGGCACTGAGGGGGGCACTTGATGGGATGAGCACTGGGTGTTATTCTATATGTTGGCAAATTGAACACCAATAAAAAATAAATTTTTAATTAAAAAAAATTTTCTTTCTCCCTCTGCCCCTCCCCCCACTTGCACATGCATGCACTTGCGTGCACGCGTGCTCTCTCTCTCTCAAATAAATACATCTAAAAAAAAAAAACAAAGAAAAGAAAAGAAAGGCTGAGAATGAAGACAGCCAAAGGGATTGGTAGGAGAGCGTAGTAAGGAGGCTCTTCAGGAGGCAGCCTGGCTGGGGGCCCCAGTCCAGCAGTTTCCAGTCTTTACTGACACAGTTGGCACTGTCTTCACCTCAGCCACTCAGCCACCCCTTGGCCTGCCAAGATTTTATCCAAAGCGGGAGCGATAGTTCCTCAAAGAGAAATCTGGGGGCTGTGGCTAGATGTAGGGAAAATTGCTGCCGAGCAGGTTTACCATAACAGATGGGAGGTGAGTGAGTCCGGACCGGGGGTGTCAGACCATTCTTCCAGGAATTTTTTCAGAGCTACATGGTAAAGAAAGGAGGCCAAAGCCGAGAGTGAAGAGTTCAGCCATTAGCAGCTGGAAGCAGGTAAGCAAAATTTCAACGATGACATGAAGAGGGAAAATGAGCCTCAAGGGAAAATCCAGTGCCCCCAACACCTGCCTGTGTGCAGAGCAACAAGGTGTATATGGAGTCTCCTTGCACGTGATCATCACACAGGCCTCCAGAACTCTATCCTGATGATCTGATGGGGAACACATACGTAAGGGACGGAGAAAATGTGCAGTGCACAGGAGCCATTTGACTCCTGGCATGCTGACGTTTGTGCGAGGTTTCCAGTCTGGTGTGAGTGTCTTAGTATGTGTAACTTGGTTTTGCAGCTAATATGCCAGTTAGGAATTGGAAGGATGGGACTTCCCTTTCATGCACAGTGGGGGGAATGATGTGCCACCCTGGAAATCATTGGAACTGGTCAAAATTTTCCAAACTGGTAACAGAGAGATGTTCCTTGGTGCTTCTGGCAAAAGTATCTACCCTTACTCAGATAAGCTTGGGAATACCTTACCCACAACTTTCTCTCTTGGGTATTCTTTAATGTGTTAAAGGGGTAGTGCAGAAAATCTGCTTAGTAGCTTGTCAAGTCAACTTTTTGTTTTAGGGAAAACCTTTATATCAGTCACCCCCATAGAGTTTGAAAATCCTTAATTTTCAAGGCACTGTCACATCTATACAAAGTCATCTGCTCCTGTCCTTAAGGGTAACACCTAATTACAGTGTGTGCCAGAGTCATAATATAATATAGGCACATTTCTAAGAAAATCCAGCCAAAGAATTCTATTCATGTGTACTTGTGATTGCTAATAATGATATCCTATTTTTAAAAAAGAATTGGCCTACTCAGTATTAATAAATATTAAACTTTCAGGGGCACATGGGTGGCTCAGTCAGTTAAGCATCTACCTTCAGCTTGGGTCATGATCCCAGGGTTCTGGGATCAAGCCCCCAAGCTGGGCTCCCTGCTCAGCAGGGAGTCTACTTCTCCCTCTCCCTCTGCCCTTCTCCCCCTGCATGTGCTCACTCACTCTTTCTCAAATAACAAAATCTTAAAAAAACAAACTAAACTTTCAACTTGCAAGGGTCTGTGATAGACCTTGAGCCTGGAAGAAGCAAGATACCAGTTGTGTCAGCCTGTCAGGTACACTGTGAATTTGCAGGTTCCAAGGGATAATGTGCAGGTTTGCAGGAGAGGCACCCAGGGGAAGGGATCTGAGAGCACAGGGGGACAGATGAGCCCACTGTGTCCTCCAAGACCAGTGGGAGGGACCCAGGATGGGTGCAGGTAACAGACTAAAGGTGGAAGAGAGGAGAGTAGAAGAACTGATACATGGGGGGGGGGAGGAATGGGAGTAGAGATGGGGGCTCCTGGTGAGAATGTGGAGCACTTATTTTTTTTATTTTTTTTTAATTTTATTTATTTATGATAGTCACACAGTGAGAGAGAGAGAGAGAGAGGCAGAGACATAGGCAGAGGGAGAAGCAGGCTCCATGCACCAGGGAGCCCTACGTGGGATTCGATCCCGGGTCTCCAGGATCGCACCCTGGGTCAAAGGCAGGCACTAAACCACTGCGCCACCCAGGGATCCCTGTGGAGCACTTATTAGGAAGAACCATGTGGGGGGCCTAGAGAGACAAATACAAATAATTACTGAGCAGTGTTTGAGAGTTCCACTGAAACTAATATCAAGGATCTAGCTGTCGGTGTCTGTGGTTCTCTCCACTGCTGTTTGTCAGTCCAGGAGAGAATGGGAGAGGATGGAAGGTTGGAAGGATGCATTGCTAGAGAAGGAGAGAACACATACTGCAAGGAAATGGATGAGGAGGAGGATGCTCATGACCATGACCATGGCGCCACTGCAGTGGTTATTCATGGGTCCAGAGTAGGCATGGAGGAACGTGAAATCAAGAGATTCATAGATGAATTTGAAGATCAAGCATATAAGGGACTTGAGACTGTGTTAAATCGAGGTGGAAAGAAAGAAGGTTATAGTCTGTATTCGTTTCCTGGGGCTGCCATAAACAAGTGACCACTAACTGAGTGGCTTAGAGCCACTAGCTTCTTCTGGTGGTTGCCAGCAGTCCTTGGCATTTCTCGGTTTGTACATCTAACACGCCACGCTCTGCCTTCATCTTCACATTGTCTTCTCTGTCTCTTCTCCCCTGTTTGTCCCCTGTAAGGCTGCTGCTCATTGGATTAGGGCCCACCCGGATTTCATCTAGAGGTCCTCAACTAACTTACATCTGCAAAGACCCTTTTCCCAAGTAAGGTCATATTCACAGGTGCTGAGTGGACATATTTTTCAGAAAGGTCACCATTCGACCCACTCCACAGTCCCAGAGTGGAATTTCAGAGCGAGCTGTTTCAGAATTAGGGTAATTCCAAGGACAAGACCCAAAGTATGGCCATGAGGAGGAGAGCACATGATCATCACACTAAAGGAAAGAAAAAGGAAAGAGAAAGTGGAGATTTTGGGTAAAGAGCCGTGAAGCAGGGCTGTTGGATGCAGTGGATGATGGGAATGTGGAAAAAATGGGAATGTATGCTCCAGAGGAAGGTGAAGAGAATGTTTTGGGGATAGGGGAGTCACAGTGGGGAAACAATGACCTAGTAGGGGTTCTCAATGCTGCCTCCACATTGGAACCACCTGAGGAGATTTTTTAAAAAGTACCCACCCCATATATTTCTAATCAGTTGGTCTAGGATGGGCCCCAGACGTCTGCATTTTTTTTTAAATACCTTGGGTGGTCTAAAGTGCATAACAACCTTCAGAGAGAAGTAGCAACTGGGAGCCAAGGACTCTTCCCCTCCATCAAAGCCTGAAGGAGACACATCGAGGAAGGAGACTTCAGAGCTTCCCCACCATCATCCCTGAAAGTCTCAAGCAGAACCAGGAAATTAAAAAGGGAGCAAGAGGTTACATTACCTGGTTTCCAGCCTGGAGTTCTGTGCTATTTCAGGCTTATACTGAGGATGTATCTCAGATGTGTTCCAGCAGAAAACGACATCAGAACTCCTTTCTAAGACACTTGCAAATAAATAAATAAATGGATGAATGAATGAATAAATAAAATCACTTGCTATTCCTACAAAACAAGCCTTCCCTCTCCTCAGAAAAAGACTTTCTTAGTATGTTGGGAGAAATCTCTTTTGCCAGAAGAATGTTCGGTGGCTTCCTTTTGTATTTTTTTGGATATGTAGTAAACACATTAAAAATTTTAAGCAGGATAAAAAGTTATACAATAAAAGAAATTCTCATTTATCCCCGACCTCAACTGTGCCCCACCACACAACACCTCCCCAAAAGCAACCATTTTCATTGGTCTCTTGCCTATCCTTCCTCAAGTGAATATGCTGTATCTTGTCTTTTCTCATTTAACGCTGTATCTTCGAAATCATTCCCTTTGTGTACACACAGATATACCAGTTTCTATTCATTGGCTATTCCATCGTTTATTTAATCCTTACTGATGAACATTTAGGTTGTTTCCTCTCTTAAAGCAAACTCGTTAAAGATTTTTTTTAAACAACTACCACGAGTTGAAGTGGGTTCCTCACTGGAGATCTAATGCAGGGTAGTGATTATGTCGACAATACGATACTATAAAAAGTCAAGCTTGTCGGAAGCCTAGTTCCCAAAGTAGGTTCCTCACCCGGTGAATTCAGGTGGAGCTCAGATGTCACCGAGGAGAGAGGGGGCTCCGCTAGGGAGCTGGGTATAGGGAAATGGTCTCCCTGGCCCACCCCCACCCCCGGACCCTGTCTGATGATGTGCTGCTTCTATCCTACAGGAGCCTGATGCCACGGACGCTCGAGAGCCAGATCACCCTGGAGAAGACACCCAGCTATTTCGTCACTCAGGAGGCCCCTCGACGCATCTTCAACATGTCCCGAGACACCAAGCTGATTGTGGTCGTGCGGAACCCTGTGACCCGAGCCATCTCGGATTACACACAGACGCTCTCCAAGAAGCCGGACATCCCCACCTTCGAGGGCCTCTCCTTCCGCAACCGCACGCTGGGCCAGGTGGACGTGTCGTGGAACGCCATCCGCATCGGCATGTACGCGCTGCACCTGGAGAGCTGGCTGCAGTACTTCCCTCTGGCTCAGATCCACTTTGTCAGTGGTGAGCGGCTCATCACCGACCCGGCAGGCGAGATGGGCCGGGTCCAGGACTTTCTGGGCATCAAGAGGTTCATCACAGACAAGCACTTCTATTTCAACAAGACCAAAGGATTCCCTTGCTTGAGAAAAACAGAATCGAGCCTCCTGCCTCGGTGCCTGGGCAAATCGAAAGGCAGAACTCATGTACAGATTGATCCTGAAGTGATAGACCAGCTCCGGGAATTTTATAGACCTTATAATATTAAATTTTATGAAACTGTTGGACAGGACTTCAGGTGGGAGTGAGCTACCAAGATGCAAGGGCTCTTCTGCTTGTCTCTTCCATGAGGTTTGCCCCTAGAATCTGTGATCCTCTTGCCCCAGCAAACCAAACCTAGGCTCCAGCCCCCTTTCCCATCTCGGGTTCCATCATCCTGGCACTAGGAAGCCCAGCTAAGGCCATGAGACCAGGGGGGTCCCTGCCACTAGCTCTTCCCAGTCTGTCTAGGCTAAGTTGACCTGCTTCTGGCATGTCCAGTCAATTCTGAATTATTTCCTTTCAGCCCATAAGAGGCCTTGGGAAATTGCTTTAAGAAGAGCGGATCTTCTGATTATGCTAGATATTATAAGTGGTGATGGTTCTGTTGCTGTGAACACAGCAGTCTGTCCCTGTCACTGTCCACCCAGGAGTGGACTTGCTAATTCCTAGTGGCATGTACCTCCCCTCTGAGCTTCACCCTCCCTAGCCACCCTGGGCGGTAGGATAGGAGACCATCCTCTTCCTCCTGACCTTAGCAGCTCATCGAGACATTGCAGAGCCAGAAGCACCCCTGGCCGCGCCTGGGAGACAAACCCTTTGATGATGAAATAAACCAGAGATTTCAAAGCCTGGGGTCTCAACTCTGCTTGAAGGGTAACTGTCTTTGAAAACCACTTTGTGACCCTCCCTGCTCCCTATGGACAAAAGCACATTAATTCTGCTGTTACGGGTACTTTCCTCACGCGAGCTTTCATGTTCAGCATGCAAAGGAATCATGCTTGTCCATGTGAAATAAATATGGCTCTCTCGTGTCCTTAATGCTGGGCTCTTCTCTATAAGCTGGGCCTGGAGCATGGCTCATTCATCCAGCTCTTCCTATGCAAGATGGGGGTTAGTGCTGAAGATGGTCTGGGAGGACAGTGAGGGGTGGGCGTGGTCTCGGGAGGGCAGTGAGGGATGAGTGTGGTCCGGGAGGGCAGTCAGGGGTAGGTCTAGTCTTAGGAGGGCAGTGAGGGATGCAAAAACCACATAGGCAAGAAGCAAGGAGGTGAAGATGGGGAAAAGAGGTTCTTGCTGGCAGAGGCTGCTGCAGAAACATCATTTAGAGATCTGTGGGGACACTGAAACGGAAGTCTGACTGTGACAGCTCTCTGCTTAAGCTATATCTGAAGTGGCAAACTAAAAGCCTAGGGACTGATAGGACGTCAGATGTTTATGCTTGGCCAGCATGATGTTTTGAAGTAATTCCCAACATTTAAAACTTGGGAGTGTTCATATAAAAATATGGATTTCCATTTATTAATGGGAACTTGGCTACCCTGAGCCTGCATTCTAGCATGGCAATAATCAGTTGCCACCTTTGGATGAAGCCTGTGCTCCTGGGTCTTCCAGTCCCCACCTGGCCCACCTCACTGATTGACATCATCTGCCTGGCCCCTGTTGGCATGTGAGTTCACGACGCTGCTTTGGGTGCATGTACTCTGACCTCAGAATAAAGACCAAATCCTCCAGCAAGACAACCTCTACTACAGTTTCTGGGATCTTCCCTTCCCTCATCCTCTGTTCCAGCCTCACAGAACTATGTGCCTTTTCTTAACTGTTTTAAGTTCCTACTGCCTTTGCCTGGAATGCTTCCCCTCCCTACCCTCTGTCCCCACCCCATGTCTCCAGCTAATGGAAGCTTCCATATGACTTCACTCAAGCATCACCTGCTTGATACTTGTGAAGCCATCCCCAGTCAAGCTGAGTTATCTGCTCACTCTTCTTTATTCACCCAGTAGTTTGCACACAGCTCAATTACAGTTTTTCTCATGCTAGATTAGCATTATTTGTATGTCCATTTCACCGTAGACCATGGCTCCTTGAAGATCAAGATTGTATCTTGCTAACATACAATAGGCACAGCAAATGTTTGACAGGTCAGTGTGTGAGTGAGTGGATGGATGTTGGATGCCTGGGAGCATGGACAGGAATATTCCAAAGAACTGCACTTCTAGGTCAAGATTCCCAGAAAGCTCTAGAGTACTCACAGCTAAGTTGAAAAGGATCGCCGAAACTCCAGGGGCCACTTGGTCTTTGTCTGCTCTGTCAGGTATGGTGCAAAGTTCCTGAAAATGAGAGTCTGACTTAGAAGACTGAAGGATGCAAAAGCCTAAGACATTAGTTCTGTGTCGTGGCCTATCTTCCGGTCCCAAGCATCTTACAGGAGATCAGGTGACTGAGACCATGGTACTGAGAAGCCAGTTCTGGAAGTCTACTCCCTCTGTGCTTCCCCTTAGAGAAGTGACATGGAGGCCAGTGGGAGCTGTCACCATGGAGAAGTTGGGGCCCTGGATATCCAGGGACCAGAAGAAGGGTGGGTTGGATGTATGTGGACATTAATGAATCATCCTGATACATCCCCCATCCAAAAGTGGTGTCCTGTGCTCCTGGGCCACATGGTGGCCAAAGCTGTATCCAAAGAGAGACAGACTTACATTAGGGACACAAAACACCCAAGAAAGAGTAAGATTTGCTTGTTTCTCCCGACTGGGGGAATCCAGTCAAAGTTGACAAGAATTCAGAATTTTGTGTGTCCCAGTACAGCTTTATTCCTCCCCATTACAAGCATTCCCAGGCCTCCCAGACTAACTGTGCTCTAAGTACTAATGCACAGATCAGAGTCTATTATAATTAGCATATCAATCATTGTATGCAAATGAAAGAGGCTAAAGTAACTCAAAAATCCCAGTTTAAATGAGTAAAATCTGGTGTACATGAATCTGCTCAGCAAACTCTGGTTTTTAATCCAGTGCAAATGTATCCAGGGTGCTCCAGGGCAAACTTGCACAAGTTCCAAATTAGTACAGTTTAAATAGATGAAGTTTGTTCAATCTGAGACCAAAAAGGCTCCTCTGGGGGGAGGGGTGCCTGTGGGGGGGGCGGGTTTCTAACAGTCCAGGGTGAATGGCAAGTCCACAGTCCGCCAGGCTCCTTGCATTCTAGTGTTCACGATTCACCCCATATCTGCATCCCTACTCAGCAGAAAGGGAGCCTAGAAATCCATGAAGACCCTCCCAAAAGAGAACAGAGCCTGCTGACACAGAGCTTGCCATAGCAAAGGGTCTTGCTTTGGGGAGGCTTCAGGGGCGCCCTGATGGGAAGCTGTGGCCAGGGGAAGCCGGAGACAGGTGAACTAGAAGTAGGGCCTCCTACGTAGTTGGTTTGCAGAAATGAGTGATTTTTCTCTGGTTGGTCCTGAGTTGGAAGCAAGGAGGTAAAAATAGGAGCACTGGCAGCCACTCACCAAGTCCTGATCATTCTGCTCCAGAAATTGTGGGTCAGAGTTCCGTTGTCATATTTGGCCTGGCTGTTACCCATTTGAACATTCGGTCTCCTGGGAGGGAAGGGGACATAGGCAGAACAAGTCACCTCCGTCTGAGGCCGTAACATTCTTCTTCGTGGTACAAATGGTGCCCCCTGGGGTTGTGCAAGGGTAGCAGGACTACTTTCTCACATCCCTTTGGGTAGAAGTCACTTCTCCTTAGGTAGCCTTTCTTCCATTCCAACCATTTGCTATCTATTGTTTAGATTTTACCCTGGACCCCAATACTAGGGCTGATCTTCAAGATATCATGGCAGGCCCCTTCCCATCATCCCGTTCTCCACTCAAACACCTACCCAGAATTGCTCTCCCTCCTCTGTCACTGTCAATCTTTCATTTTGTTTTCCTTCCATTATAGCCCTAACCACTGGCTGACATTACATATTAGTTTCCTTGTCTGATATCTGCCTCCCTCTTGGGTCTTTAAGCTCCATGAAAGTGCAGTCCGTATCCATCTCCTTCAGCAGAGCGCCCAACATACCATAGGTACTTCATAATTAGAGTCAATGAATTACTGGGGCTCTGTTCCCTAAACATCAGCTTCTTTGACTATTGCTCAACCCCGAGAATCAATCAGTCAAGTCCCTAAGGGCTCTCTTCTTCCTGGGATCTCTTTGGTCTTTGGGATCTTTATTGTCAATATTAGCTTATACAGCGTTGTTGTGGGGTTTAGAAAAGTTATTCCCCTTGGCAGATAAATGTGAAAAGCGTGCCCCTTTGGGATGCACACAGCTCTCAGCCCCTACTCTCCCCAACCCCAACTGTCATTTTGTGTAGGGCACAGATGGCACAACAATGCATGGCAGCCCTAACCACTATTCCTCCCATTCATTGGGATCCCTGGGCCCTGAATGCTCCTGGAATTAGCACCGAGACATCCAACATACTTTTGATTCTGTTGCCTGCCTCCCCTGTCTTCGAGGAGCTCCTCTGTCCCTCCTAGTGTCCTGGTGCTGAGTGGTAGCCCACACATCACATTTGCTCTCTCTGGTATGTGCATGCATGTGTCTCTGTGGATGCATGCTCCTGTGTGTGTCTGTCTCTTTCCTATGTGCTCATTCATACTTAATAACACTCAAAACTATTCAAGTATTTACTGAGTGTTTGCAAAAGAAGGGTCAGGAGTAAGGACAGCCAACATTTACTGAATGCTTTTGGTGTGGCAGCTGTTGTGTTTTCCATATCTTAACCCTATGAAACAAGTACTATTTCAAAGTGTAGTAAATGCAAGATGTCAGTATGGTGGTTAAGAGGACAGGCTGCCTGGGGCGCCTGGCTTAGTCAGAAGAGCATGTGATTCTTGATCTCCAGTCGTGGGCTCAAGTCCCATGTTGGCTATAGAGATTAAATTAAAAACTTAAAAAAGGGATCCCTGGGTGGCGCAGCGGTTTGGCGCCTGCCTTTGGCCCAGGGCGCGATCCTGGAGACCCGGGATCGAATCCCACGTCGGGCTCCCGGTGCATGGAGCCTGCTTCTCCCTCTGCCTGTGTCTCTGCGCCTCTCTCTCTCTCTCTCTGTGACTATCATAAATAAATAAAAATTAAAAAATAAAAAAAATAAAAAAAAAAAATAAAAAAATAAAAAAATAAAAACTTAAAAAAAAAAAAGGAACCCTAGTTTTATCTGTAGTTCACTACTCTCTGACTCTGGGACTTCAGGCAAGCTATTTTATGCTCCTTATGCTTCTGTTTCCCACCCCCTAGACTATGAAGGTGCCACAGCCTTGATTGCTACTGTCTGGATGCCATCCTGGAGCAATTCACACAAGAGATACCTAAGAGAGTAAGGCAAGTACAATAATCGAAGCCAAAGCAGGAACTGAAGGTGGAATCAGCAGACTCTATGAAGGAGAGCATGGAGATCCCTCCTGCTCCTTCTCCCCTTATAACAAGTCTCATGGCCTCTTGGATAAAGTTCAACTTTTTCATTAGATACCATGGGTATAATCATGTTATATCTCCCAGGAACAAGAACGGAATAATGTGGACCATTCCTCAAATTTGATGGCAACCCTACCAGATGAAGTATACAAAAATGAATTGATGGGATTTCATTCATTCCGCCTAATTTAGTGAACACCTTACGCAGACTTAGCCAGGCGCAGAGGATGCATAGTTGTCTTAGCCTTCCTCTCTGACCCCCTGTGGAGTTCCCAGACAAATGAGGATGAGAGTTACGTAAACAAATAATTACTGCATAATGTAATCATCTGAAACTGCATGACTAGGGGAAAAGAGCAGGGACTTTCCTGGTGGAGGTGGTAATAGAGCCAAGCCTTAAAGGATGACGAGGAATTCATCTTTTGGAGAAGAGTGTTCTATATAGGTGTGAAATGCCCCCGGGGCAAGTTTTTCTAGGTGGGGTCAACTGTGACCAAGGAATAAGAGCCCTGGGCTACATTCTGGTCACTGGATTGAACCCATCTCTGTCACACCCTAGTTCCAAGGCTACTGTCAGCTTTTTCAACCAATTCAGAGTGAACTTCACACCTGCCTACCGGATATGAAGAGTAGAAATCCAGATCCACTCTTTTTCTAGATATGATGGGCCACTAGTCAACTTAGAGTCTTTCCATGGGGAACATCTGTAATCTCTTTGTCTTCTCCCCCTACTTCCCAGAGCCCAGCACTGGAAATCTGAAGAATAAAATCAGATAGATAAATAGGTGCCCCAATGGGGCTCCTCCCACTTTGACAATGAACTGGGCTCTTGATAAACTTGGCTTCCTGATAAATAAGAAGATATATTGCTTTTCTCACTTTAAAAAAAAAATTAAAAAGCTTATATACCTCAGCTCCCAAAACAAACTTAGAACAAACTTTATTTCACTTTCTAATGTGAAATGGAAGTAAGAATGTGTCATTTAGAAATTGGGACACCTGGGTGGCTCAGCGGTTGAGTGCCTGCCTTTAGTCCAGGACATGATCCTGGAATCCCAGATTAAGTCCTGGATCAGGTTCCCTGCATGGAGCCTGCTTCTCTCTCTGCCTGTGTCTCTGCCTCTCTCTCTCTCTCTCTCTCTCTGTCTCTCTCGAATAAAAAAATCTTTAAAAAAATTATATCCCTAACTGCTTTTGACCAATAACAGCTGCTTCAACAAATTAGGGATTTATTCTCTCAAAGAGGTCATTTAAAGAAATCTGGAACTGGTCAGGCTAGGGCTAGGACAGCAGCTCCACTTTGTTATCAAGGACTTAGGCTCCTCCGCTCTGCCACATGATCCTTGGTCCATCATTTTTGTCATCATAGCCCAAGATTGATGCTGGTGCACCAGCTCCCACCTCAATGTTCCAGTTAGAAGGAAGAGGAAAAGAAAGAAGTCGGAAAAATACTCCTCCTAGCCAGGTCAACCTTATTTGAGATTGCCCAAAAATTCTACCAGTAAATTCTATCTCATTGACCACCTCTAGTTGAAAAGGAAGCCAGAAAATACAGTCTCTCAGCGGAACACATCCTCTCCCTGACAACCCAAGATTTTGAGGCTAAGGAAGAGAGTGGGTGCAATTCATAATCAGTTACAGTAAAACTCCCAACTGTTAGAAAAAGCTGTCTCTTAGCTTCCCAATATTTTCCAACCATCTCCAAAACAAGCATCTTCTAGTATCTCCCAATATGAGATCCTGTATTCGTCTTCCCATCGCCTCCATTTGACTTCTCAGGGCGCATGCCTCCAGCACTCATCCCTCATCTCATTCTCCCTGCCCTCATCCTCAGCTAGTAAACTGGCTGAGGGAGTGGAGGGAGGAGACGTCTGATTTGCATCATTTACCAATTTCCCTGGTGCAAAGGCAGCCAACCTCAGGCAATTTCAAGCTATGGATGTGAAGTCTTCTCTCTCCAGAGGCTGCACTCTCTGCACCCAGGAGTCACTTCCAGCCAGCTCTGGCACACCAGTGGATCATCTCTCATCTCCCTGCCTCCCTAGCCAGAAAACACCTGAGAGAATGAGTCACACAGACCCTGGACTTGTTATGCACTTGTGTGCCTGGATGGAGCCTGAGCTCCGGGCACTGGGCCGAGCAGATTTCCAACACCTCCACAACGAGTCAGATTGCATTTCATCTGAGCAAAGGAGTCACGTCATACCAACCCTCAATTCACCTAAATTCAATTTTATTCTGTCAGCGAGAGGAGAGGGGTGGTTCAAATAGCATGAGCAGTTCTTTGCTCCATGAACATGTACTTCGGTGACCACAAGAAGGTGCCAGGGACCCTCTTACCCCTCCAGTCCTGCATCCCTGTCACAGCGCAAGCATTTTGCTTCAGTGATTATGATTCTAATGTCAACGATTGCTTATGGTTTTCATCCTCCCTGGCCCCTACATGAAAGCCAACTACTTCCTCAGATGCCCCGCTGGGTAAATGAACAAAAATCCACAGCAGTGATGGGAGGGCAAAGTGGCAGTGCTGGATTGAGGGCATTTCTCAAGGTGACTTTGCCTTTGTCATGTGGCCTGTGGACTTCAGAACCCCATCTCTGAGTAAGAGGCAGTGGCTTCATGTGCCCCCCACCACTAGGCATCTCCATCCCCCAGATACACACTCAGACTGCTGAGGAAAGGATCAGAACATGAATGGAAACTGCAAGAGAAAAGCAGAGGAGGACAGGACTTCTTTATTCCCACATCATCCTTCCTCTTGCTTGTTGCTGGGGGCACACAGTTTGTGCCCCTTCCTCGCTCGGCAGGGTGTTTGGGGGAAATGCACACAACGGGCATGTGTGTGGTGGACATTTATTTTACTTCCGTGGACCTTAAAGGACCGGAGAGAAGCCTGTGTGCCTGACTTGTCTGGCTGACCCACATCCGACTGGCATGCGATTGACTCTACATGACTCACTGGATCCTGGCTGACTGACACCTGCTTCGTGGGCACGGCCCACCCAGCACACCCCAGCTGGGAGCCTGTCTGCAGGATCGGTCTGATTGACGGATGCTCAATGCAGCAGTGGGGCTGGCTTGCCAGAGGCTGGTAGGCCTTGGGTCCTGCCCTCAGGTTCCTAGGAAGGTCTCTGTTCCTCTCTAAGGCCTGGAGAAAAGGATGCATTTATAGCTTGGCTGCACCTGCTCCTCAACCCCTGACCTGGCCCTCCTTCCATGCTGGGGCATCTGTATCACTGCGTAGCATGGGCCCTGCAGCCCACATGATCCAGATAAATCTGGTCCTGATGGAGTTCAGTGCTGGGCCCTCCCGGTGGATTTACAAGCATCTCTCCAGAGGCTGCAGCTGTTCAGAGCCCTTGGGTAGGGACAGAGCAAAGAGGATCCGGGGTAACACAGAGACACAAAGATAAAAAAGCAGAGGCCAAGTATCCAGGAAACAAAGATATTAAGCAGGACTTTAGCCTTTCTCCTGCCTTTGAATAATGATGACATGATCTATAAACTGGTTTCACATACTTAATGGCATTTTCTCTTTGAAACAACCAAGATTTAAAAAAAAAAAAGAGGGGGGCGGTGTTAAGCTATATGTTAGCAAACTGAATTTAAATAAAATATTTTTAAAAAGAAAGAACTAAGATTTTTATTGCCATTTTGCAAAAGGACAAAATTAAGGCCCAGAGATATTTTTTTTAAGATTTTATTTTTATTATTTAATCACGAGAGACACAGACACAGAGAGGCAGAGACACAGGCAGAGGGAGAAACAGGCTCCATGCAGGGAGCCAGATGTGGGACTTGATCCCGAGACTCCAGGATCACACTGGACTGAAGGTGGCGTTAAACCGCTGAGTCACCCAGGCTGCCCCCCAGAGAATTTTTTAAAGCAATTTGTCTAAGGTCACACAGACAGGACTCAAATCTGTAACTTCTAGCTCCAGATTCCTTGCGTTTATGAGGAAGAGACTTGCACTGCAGCACTGAAATGTAAGTTGTCTTTTGGAAAACACCTGACATCAACAAAAATGGTCAGGTCTGGGAATGAGGAACAGCTATGTGTCACCTTTTAGCTAGCATGGTTGAAGTATATTAATACCTGAGAAATGGAGATAATAGGAAGAAACTGGGCATAAATCCTGGTTTTGGTTTGGGGCAAAAAAGCGCAAGAGAGGGGTGTGGGTTTGATCCAAGCCTACCCTTGGGAACAAAACCGACATCCAGAGAGCAGAGTAGCAGCAGGAATCAACATAAAATTCCAGATCAAGGGGCACCTGGGTGGCTCAGTGGTTGAGCCTCTGCCTTCAGCTCAGGGCGTGATCCTGGGGTCCTGGGATCAAGTTCTGCATCAGGGGTCCCCACAGGGAGGCAGCTTCATCCTCTGCCTATGTCTCTGCCTCTCTATCTGTATCTCTCAGGAATAAATAAATAAAATCTTAAAAAAAAATCCAGATCAAACAGTAGACCACCAAGAGGAAAAGAGCATCCTATCTAGAAATGTGTGTGATACACAATGTACTTGTATATAAGACATCACGTCTAAGTATATGATAAAGATTCTGTGTTGAGTTCAAACGTCGTTCTGAGTTTCATATGAGTCAAGCCAAAGACGAAATTGATGGGTAATGTGCTTCATGTGATCTAATGATGTGACCTCAAAGCAGAAAAAATCAGTTTCCTGGGAGAGATCTTGACATAGGAGCTGCTGGTCAACATAATGTATCCTTGATAATTACTTTTACAGGAATCCCAGGGATAACCACCTGTCTTCCTTACATAAAATAATGGTAAAGAGAAGTAGTAAGAAAACGGATTTATGGGTCTACTAAGGGGATTCTATGGGAGACAAAGGTGGTATCATGCAGATTTGCAAATAATGACTGGTCTGAATTGATACAGGGATAAAGTCTGGAGAATTCTGAGGGAATAATTATTACCATATCTCTCCTAGAACGTTAACCATTTGGTTTTGGCATTAGCTGTAGGCAAAGGATTCACCGCTGATGTTCCTAGTGTGCACACAAAAGACAAGTATTCTACAATGTCATGTGAAAGAACTTCTACTAAAGAAACTGGGCAAATAGTGAACAAAAAGTATAATTTATAATGAAGACAACTAAAAGCTTGATTATTCTAAAAGGAGGATTACTGGTGGAACAGCTGACAGAGCCAAGAGTTTGTGTCTCTAAATGGTCATCCATTAATTACAAAATTCAACAAATGCCCTATTGAGTCTCTGAAATATCATCATGGCCCTAACCTTGAACTCTGTAGTTAGAAAGTCCCAAGGTCTCACTGGCATAGATGCTTGCATATTAAGTGACCCACCATTTTCCAATGATAGTTTTGTAAAGTGTTTTGTCAACTTGAGTTTATGAAGTTGAACCATGTGAAACTGCAATTTTGACCTGCAAAAATGGCAATTTCATTCGGTTCAAACTAATATAAAGTTTTTAGAAATTTAGAGGCAATAGCTAGCTAGCTACCTGTAATGTCTCATTTACTTTAGTTATTCAGATGTATTTAAAATGGCATCACCAAAAAATAAAAAATAAAAAATAAAATGGAATCACCTGGAAAGATACACGGACTTAAAAGACTGCTTTCCCCAGTCTCATATCTCATGAAATTACATTATTCAAATTCTCCTCATTAATCTTTGCAATCAGGGCCTTGAGTTAATCAAACAGTTGTCTGCCACACTTGTCTGTCGAGTCCCACTGTTTGGCACCAGGGGGATTTTCTCCCTACCCCATACACCCATTCTCAGGATATTAGGACCGTTAACTTTTCCGTCATTGGTTGGGAAGGGGTGATGGTATCATGATTCCGTCAACATAATCATCTAATATCTCACTTTGTACAACCTTCCAATGGCTTGATTACATCTGACACTTGCCCTTAATTTCATATCACAAAGAATAACTAAATCTCTATTAAATTTTTATGCCTTCTCTGGTACCAAGTCCATCCAGCGACCTACATGAACATCCCAAATTAGCACTGAATCCGCCTCAGAATGTACAAACAATATTTCATAGTTCAAAATTAAATAATTTAAAGAAAATCCTTTACTAAGGAGACTTTCTAAGGACTCAAATATAAGATGACTCTATCTTTTCTGAGGGAATTTTTTAGCAGAGGGAAGCTGTCATCCCTTACATAAGTATATTTGGGAGACTACTTTCAATTTTGAGCACAAGTGTTAGCAATTAACCTTTCTGGAAAATTCGGCAGCAAAATGGCCCCCAGGTAACTAAGTGAATGAACTTTTTGAGTAGGTAATTTAATGTTTCCCACTTGGATGCCAAGATTTTTTTTCCAAATGAAGGTTTTCTTTTTGGCATAATTCACATTTAGCTAACTCTACCTGGCACCATTTAGACAACCAGTTTGACTATCTCATGTTGTCTCCTGGCACCTGTGAATATAACCTTGACATCCAATGGATAAAAGGATACTGGTCTCCCTGTTTGCCAGGAAATGTTTCTAGTTCACTTAGAAACTGTGTCAAATTGTTGAAGGACAGTCTCATTTTATGCCATTTAAAAAAAAAAAAAAAACAGAATTTGCTATCCTACCCACCACTCTGATTCTCGCAGTGAATTTAGAAAAATGAGAGAGAGGGAATTAAAAGCTTTGGATCAATACTATTAAGATCATATGACTTGAACCATAAATGATTTATATACATGAAATCAAAGCCAATAATATATCAAGGGACTTAGTTTATTCGTTCTAAACGTTCTCTATTGAGTGAAACAGAATCAAACCATGATCAATGGTCAAACAAGTGAACTAAAGCTGCTTGTCCCTCACAGAGCACATTAGAACAAGTGAGCCTGATCTGCAGTTTGTAAAGACGAAATATGACATTGAGATTTCAAGGAATATTATTTTGACCAGCATTTCCCAAACTTTAGACATCTGAGCACCATCTTTACAATTTTTGTCATACCCACATAGTACCTGTGCTATCATTACCTTAATCTTTTTCTTTTACTCATCTCCTTTTTACTTATGTTTGTTCTAAAAGGAAACCTCACATTTCTATCATTCATGGATCACATCAGTCCCACTAGCCCGAATTAATTAAAATACAAAAGCATACTATCATTATGAGAGGATGTCTTTGTCCCCATTCCTCTAGTTTCAAAGAAAAGATTTTTCATGAAACAGCCCTAGAATCTTGTCAAACATTTCTTCTCTGACCAGACAAAGGTGGCAAGAATTTACCTTTTTGTCTCCTCCTTCCCTGTACAGCTGGACTGGAGTAAGGCAATAATGTTATTGGGTCTGTTCCTCACTCTTTCCCTCAGGTGTGCTGCCCCAGGTGTCAGCGAGGGGGCGACATAAGAGGGTATTTGTGAGGCTTCAGTCTAGCCTTTCTCATAAGGATGCCACTGTAATCTCCCACCCACCTTGTGCTTTTGTCTTTTTTCCTAGTTGATTCAGAATTCAGATGGAAAGGATAGGGTTGGATCCCCAAAACTTATTACTTCCCCCCAATCCCAACAAATACTAACATTCTAAAGAAATGATCAATATACTACCTAAAATCCTCTCATGCACCAACAAAACTATGCCTCTCACTTTGGGATACACCAAAAATGGACAATGATTGGGAAGTTATAGAAATGTATCCCTTTTTTCTAGCCAGAATAGATTATACTTTGGGTTTACCCTGATGGACTCTATTCAAAGAGATAGTGATAATAATGTGTAATAATTGGGGCACTCAAAACTGAGAGCAAAGTCTAAATAAAGCATTCTAGTGGTCAAATGTTCTCTCCAGGAGCAGGGTGATGTTCAAAAGATTTAAAAGCCAGTACAAGATTGGCTGGGACAATGAGAACAGATTCCAGCCACATATAACTAAGGGTGTCCTCCTTCAGCTTGGGGCAATGCAAAGTCCTCTGAGACCTTGCTACCCAGAGTGTGGCTGCAGACCTGCATCATCAGCCTTTTGGGAGCATGTCAGAAATGCAGACTCTCAGGCCCCCACTCCAGATCTGCAGGATCAGAATGTACATTTTATCAAGATCCCCAGGTGATTCATATGCATGTTAATGTGTGAGAAGCATGGTGCATTTCTGTGTTTCTAAAAAGCTGCCTGGGGGTGGGGGTGGGGGTGGGGGTGGGGGTGAGGGGGTGGTGATGGAGAAACGGGGAGTTGTTATTCAGTGAGTATAAAACTGTAGTTATGCAAAATGAATAAATTCTGGAGATCTGCGCTATACAGCATAGTGCCTATGGTTAACAATATCATATTTGGATTTAAAATATTGTTAAAAGTGTAGGTCTCATGTTAAGTAGTATATTTTTTAAAATCACAAAGGGACACAAGGAAACTGGGAGGTGTTGGCTGTCTGGGATCTTACTTGTGGTGCTTGTATCGGGGGTATATGCATACGTCCAAACTCATCAAACTGTATACATTAAACATGCACGGGGCTTGTGGGGCTTTTTGTATACAATTACACTTTAATAAAGCTGCTTTAAAGAGACAGTACTAAAGGATTTTCTCCTCCCCTCTCAGAAAAGATTAAAAAGCTGCCAAGGGATACTACCAATCTATGGACCCCACTTTGAGTAGCAAGGCTCTCAGAGGTCTGGAAGGCAGGGAGTGGATGACACTAGACTCTGGAATTGGCTCCCAGGCACCAGGCTGTGCATACCCACCCATCTTCCCTCCTGTGGCAATAAGACGAGTGCCCCCAAGTCTGGTTTGGGGCCCTGGGCAGCCAGGTTACCTACCTGGCCTCCCGTTAACAGTGTTAGCTTCCTGTTTCACTGTCAAGAAACTCATTATTTCCAGGAGGACTTTACAGGGTCCCTGAACTAACTTTGAGTATGGAAGCCTTTGATTATAAAAAGAATAGAGGCTCTAAAAAAAAAAAAAAAAAAAAAAAAAAAAAAGATTTGCAACCAAGAGGGCAAATGCTAACATTTGTTAAACGCCTGTGGTAGGTACCTGGATGTCTGTTATATTATTCCCTGTATGTTTGAAATTTTGAAATTAAAAGACAAAAAAAAAGTATTAAGTAAAAGCAATAGATACCCAACTGAGATAAGAAGACTGCAAAGAAAAGGATAAAAATCACCCATAATTCCACTAGCCAGATATACCTTTGGATATTTATCCATTCAGTCCCTTTTCTTGTTAAAAAGGAAATTCTAAATTTGCATTTTTATTATAATTATGTAAGCGTGTGTTCTTAATTCCTCTCCTTCACAAATCTCAGTTGAAATGGCCACAGAAAACTAAATAAAAAGGGTAGGTGGTATGGGGTAGGGAGACTTTCATCAACATTGGCAAACAGGGAGGCTTGCCAGGCAGCAAGCCTAATGCTTGTTTTCCACAAAGAATTCCCAATGCAGAGTGACAGGGACGGAGCAGGACACGGGGCGTAGGACATGGGCCCATGGAGCTGCTGGTCCTGGCGAGTCCCCCAGACAGCATGCCAAGCCACATGGAAGCATTTCTGCAGCGAGCTCCTAATGAGAGCACTTAGAGGGAAGGACGGTGCCCTACTAACTTCTGCTGCCAAAATAAACTCAGAAAGGAAACTGCTTTGCCCGGCAGGAAACTTCTCTCCTACAGTGCTGACTCCCCCGGAAACTCACTTCCTACTCGTTGCAGGCAACCAAAACCCCAATCTAGCAAAAGATAACTACAAAAATACAAGCTTCCCCATCTCCCTTTTGTCTGATACAAAAAGATCGAATAAGGACCCACAGGCTCTCTGACAGATCTATTTTTTAAAACCCAGAATTGGACAGGAAGCTCTCCTTCTGTAAAGATACCCAAGGAGAAAAAATGACAGGGGGCAGGGGGCTGTGAGGCTGAGGGGGGCGCCACCAATAGAAGATTCAGGAATTTAAGTAAAGACTGTGTTAGTCCTAAGCCAGGAAAAATGAGAAAGCTTTTTATGATTATTCCTATTTCATCTTTTCTTGAGATTTGACAAGATACTACATTTTATAAAAAGACAGTAATTAAGAAATACTATTTTTAGCCAAAAGAAAGCTTGGGCTAGGTTCAAAGGACAGGCTTTGGATTTAGACAACCCCAGTTCGAATTTTGGCTCTGCCATTTATCAGCTGTGTGAGCTTGACCTCTTTGTGTCTCAGTTTCTTCATCTGTAAATAGGGCTGGTAATGATAGTCCCTATCTCACAGAATTCTCAAGATTAATGTAATGATACACATCCAATGTTTGGCAAAGCAGTCACTAATATTATTCTTCATGCTGTTAAAAAAAAAACTACCCAATTTTATTTTGTTAAAGATTTTTAGAAGTTTATTTCTTCATGAGAGACACACAGAGAGGGAGGCAGAGACACAGGCAGAGGGAGAAACAGGCCCCATGCAGGCAGCCTGATGTGGGACTCGATCCCAGGACCCCAGGATCATGCCCTGGGCCAAAGGCAGACACTCAACCACTGACCCACCCAGATGTCCCAACCTACCCAATTTTAAAATCCAATGGACAACATCTGGTTTCTAGAGAATGAATTTAGCCTACGTGTTTACCTCTATTCTCTCCTCAAATACCAATGAAATATTACAAAGCAAAAATCTTGGTAACCCTGAGAAAGAGAGAAAGCTACTACCAATAAATTCAGAAGCTCTGGGGAATTCCTGGAAAGTGTAAAAGGACCAGACAGAAGGACAGAAAATTTCCAACAGGGCTGATCACTCCAGCTTTGCTGGGGATGGAAAGAATCCTTGCCCACTGGCCTGGATAAGAGAAATGAGGAAAAAAGAATTGCTCACTCAGGGCTTGAGAAAAGAATGGGATATACCCTTAAAGAATTTTTGCAAGTGTTTCCATGCTTCCTTCTTCAGAGATACAGTGGTTGGCAGGAGTTACCCAGTGAGTGTGTGTGTGTGTGTGCGTGCACACACATGCACATGTGCATGTGAGTGGGGGTGTGGGGGTGTACATGCATGCACATATTTGTATTTCAGATCCTCAGGCACAGCCATGTAGGCTCCTTGCTGTGGAAGGTGACCAGATGGAAATTTGAGGAGCACAGAGAAAGAAGCCCTCCTTCCATCAGATACAAAGGCAGCGGTATGTTGTGGCGGAACACGCAGTTCCAAACTCCCAGGCAGCTGTCTTTGCTCCTCCAGGTTCATACATCTTGCGCAGAGCAATAGGACTCAAACAGACATGGTTGCTTGTTAATAATTTCCATAATCTTCAGTATCAGCTACTAAGCCAGCAGCCTACTCCACATAAGCAATAATAATTTATAGTTGCAGTTAATGGGCTGTTTTATAGGAACCCACAATTATAATTGGATGTCAAGTGTTGTGAATCTCAGCGGATGGAAAGCGACAACTACTGGGGCCTGGTGTTTAATTTTTTAATGTGATTATTAAATTTCCCATCTCCTGGCTCCCCTCTCTTCTCTCAATGTGGCTTCCAGCTGTGGCCCCATCTTTGTCAGTGCTTGTCTTCTCCTGCCTAGAATCTTAAAATTTACTTCTGTAAACTTGTTTCTGGTCCTGTGGCTTTTTACTGAGCAGAGGTACACAGCCACCCACTGGCCTGGACCCGGCAGAAATAAGGCACTCATTTCTGTTTGGATGCCCTTGCCCCACCCCACCCCCCAAAAAAACCCAGCCCAGAAAGTATCCCAGGTCCTTAGGTTGGCTCGACTCTCAGCCTGGCAGCCCAGCCCATTCAGAAGGTGATCCATTGATTGCAGGCTCTTAGAAAGACTGCCTTGGCATTTTATGGTCAGAATCTATCCTTAGAGTTCTCCGGCTCTGGATTCTGGGACACAGATTAACATGGGACTCACCAACAGCAAGTATCAGGGAAGTGGTATAGTTGTTTGGGGAAGTAGCTAATAGGTTGAAGAATCATTCACAGCATGCTTTTATGTGGCAACTCCTGGGTGAGGGACAAAGTATGGCCTTCTTCCAATGAGGATGAGGAAGACTCCTGGGAGATGAGATGTTAGGGGCTGTTTGAGCAAGAGAAAGAAAGAACTATCCAGTGGCAGTCCCAGACTCCCCTGCCTTATCTATTTAAGACTCCAACTTAACCAAGACCCCAGTGTCCAAAGCCAAGTACAGAACTTAATGGAGCACAAAACTTAGTTCCCAGCCTAGCCAAAATCAAAGGTAAGCAAGGATGCTACAATTCCCAGGGCAGTTTGGACATAAGTCAAAGTCCAATCTAAGTAGAACCCTAGAGCCTTCTCCATAACCCATTCTAGAACCCTGTCAAATCCAGAACCTAGTAAAATAGTAGTCCTGCATTCAGTCTTGCCTTAAATCCACAACCAGGGTCCAAATCCCAAGCCCATGTCAGGATGAGGAATAAGGTGGCAAGGCAAAAGCATTAAGTTACTGGAAACCATCATGCATTCATTAGTCATTACCTGAATCCACAACCCTCTAACCCAGCGTTTCTCTATTGAGAAGGAACCACACTCTGAATAGACTGGACTCATGGCACCTACAGCACCTTACTTCCCATGCACTTCTAATTCTCTCAAGGCAGAGACTATCTTCCCTTCAACCAGGAAATCCCAGGCTGAGCGCACGGCCCACATAATAAATATGTGCTCTGTGACTAGGTGGCAAACACAATGATGGAGAAGAGGGCGGTCTTTGGGGTCCATCGGATTGCATGAGAATCCCCATTCTGTCACTTCCTTGCCCTGTGACCTTAAGCATGCCCCCTTCCCTCCCTGGCTGTGAAATGGCATCCTTGGGGGGTAGCTGTGAGGACAAAATGGAACAGTGAATCCAGACTACTTGGTGCAGAATGTTGGTTTCCTTTCTTTCTCCAAGGGCAGCATCTCCGAGGATGGTATTGCATAATATCTATTTTTTTCTATCCATCTCTGAGTGCAGAATCCTCATAGAGTTTCAGATTCCTAGAGGCCTTGTGACTCACCAAATCTACTTCACCATCCTGTTGTCTGATATTCTATTGGGCATCTTTCCAGGGTGGAGTCTCCACAGCCTTCTGTGTTTGTTACCTATCACCCCTGTAGGGCTGTGGAACAAACAATCATAGAACTTCAGGGGTATCAAACAGCAAGCATTTATTGTTGCCCCTGAGTCCCTGGGTTGGCTGAGCTGTTCTGTTGCTCTGAGGCCATCGCTGGCTGATCTGCACGTGCAGTCAGCTGGGATCCTCAGCCCTGCCCCATGGGGCTTCCTATCCTCCAGCATGCCAGCCTGGGCTACTTCACATGGCAATGACTGGGTTCCAATAGATGAGTGGAAGCCTACAAGAGCCCCCTGAGGCCTGGGCTCAGAGCTGACACACCATCACTTCCATAGTGAGTAGCAAGTCCAGCCCAGTGAAGTGTCTCCTGATAGGAGGACAATGTCACCTTGCAGGGCAAAAAGATTCAGAGAAGGAAAGGACTGTGACCATTTTTTAAAAAATAATCAAACCATTATATCCTCTTTGCCCCACTTTGGTCTCTTAAAGTTTAAGAAGGGGCCTAAGAGGCCAAAGGGAATGATGTGCTTGGACTAGAGTCAGAAACAGGTAGGTTCTAACCCCAGCTCTGGCACATGTTGAATTACTCAGGCTTTCTGAGCCTCAGTTTCCTCATCTATACAGTAACATCAGTAGCCAGAACTTCTGACCCCTTGGTGAATTCCCATTACTCCATTGGTACATGCCCAACCGTCTGGTAGTAAGGACAGGAAGAAAAATCTAAACAGCAGATTGTCAAAACCACTGTCTGGTGGTGGCCCTGAGCCTACCTGCCTGCAGACGCAAAGGCTAACTCTGTGCTGTCCCCTGAGATCCCAGGTCAGCCATGACCCCAGTGTCCAAAGCCAAGTACAGAGCCATGGACTCGATGGCGATCAAGTGCCATGAAGACAATCTTTCACCATTTCCCAGGAAGACACTTCTCTGGGCAGTTATAAGTAGGGAAAGCCACTGGCAGAAAAGGAAGCCAATGTAGATAAGTAACTGCATGATTTACTATCCCTTCCATTTTTCACCAAAGTCCATGGGATAAACCAAAGATCTGTGCCATGCCCAGTTCTCTCCAGGTAACTTTTGTATATGGCACAAATGTTTTCCCTCCTGCATTCATCTACAGCCTATCTTCCCCAAGGTGGCACTCACTGGGCCGCACACAGCTCTTTCTCTTATTACTGCTTATTTCATCTGCGTTTTCTCATTATAATGTTATTATCCTAAAGTGAGAGTCCTATTACCGGGGCAACCGGAAGCAGGGCCAGTGTGGATTCAGTCTTCCCTGAAACCTGAATTCCACTTGGTTAAAATCCACTTTTGGGGTTAGAGAACAAAAAGCACTCCACAGCTCCTTGTGATTTTAGTTCCTCACTTTGTCTTTCTCCAGACAACACGTAGTTGACCTCTATGGTTTCTCCCAAATGTACCACATAATTCATTTTACTTCTACTCACCAGCCACAATATCTTATCTCCTCCTGTAAGCGGATTCCCCTCTGATCAATACTGCCTACTCAAGACCTACCTCGTGGGGCTGGGATGAGGTTAAATGGGAATGTATTTAAGTTCTTAGTACAGTGCTCAGTACATAGCAAACAGCTCAATAAAGATTAACGACCAGTATTACTATTAGTATTAATGTTACTTTCAGTATTCGTCTTTCACCATCCTCCTTAGAAGTCACTGGAGTCCTTACATCAGCTGTACTTCCCCACCATACATCCTCTTTTCAAGACAAAAAGCTTCCTCATGTTCAGGCTCTTCAGTATAGTGCTCCCAGGATAGGCCCCTCAACTCTGCAGGGTTCTACACCAGCAGCTACACCCAGATCAAAAAACTCTTACTGCCTCAGCTGGAAAAGAAGCTTCTGGCCCAAGTCCAGAGAGAGAGAGAGAGAAAAGGGGCCTCACCTTGCATTTTGTCTGTTAACACCTGACCCAAGCAGAAGCCAGTGCTATGGGCACTGGGTGGTCCTGGGGAGGTACCTGTGGGTTTCCCTTCAGAATGAAGATGAGGAAACCAGCAGCTGGCAGGAAAACAAATATGACACAAATGCTCTGCTGGAATAGCTATAAATAGGGAAAGCCAATGGAGTGGAAAGGAAAGCATTTAACAGCTAAGTGTTCTTTGCAACAGCAGGCTCACACCTCATTTTATCAGACATTATTTACACAAAGAAGGTGTGATGGTGCTTATGGCATCATTAGGCATGGATTACTTCCTTAACTGTGAATACAGAAGCCCAGGGGAAGCAGCTGCTCTAGAACTCCTCAAGGACATGCTGGAAACCAAGTACAGACTCAGCCACCCCCTCAGGCAACTAGAAATGCGGTCACGGTGCCCATCCGTCATTTCCTCTCTCACTCAGCAATCAGCCCATCAATAATAAATACAGAGTGGATATAAATCCCTGTCTCAAAAGTCAGGGGTACACCAACGGTCACATCTCTCTCTTTTCAATAACCAGCCTAATTCCCCATTCCAAGGCTCCAGGTGCTCTCGGGAACCTCTATCCTGGTTTCTTAGGGGCCCCCTTGGCTCAGCCCAGGCCACACTGTCAAGGATCTGGGGTTTTATGCAGTACCAAGGCCTGGGGCCCGAGATCATCAATCATCAGTTACCCCTGTGTGATGCCTTCTGCTCTGTGCTGTTTCCACCCCAGGAGTGGGACACAGGATACATGGCAGGTCCCCTATGGTCTATTCTATGTCCACGGACACATCACAGAACCATTTCTCCCTGGGGTTTTTCTGCCTTCCCACTGTTCTGGGGCCTTACTGGCCTTCCTCCCCTCCCCCAGCCCAGGGGATATCTCTCTGTTTTTTAGTCTCTCTCCTTTCTGAATCTCCCAAGCCAGTCTACCTCCTCCCACAAACCTATCCTCAACATGTTTAGGCTTTCAGCAACAACAACAGAAATCTCGAGGGATACTTCTGCCTTCAGCCCTGACACATTCCTCCCCCGAAACAATCAAACACCAGGCCTGCCACCTGCCTGCATGGGAGAAAGGAAAAGAGAGGAAATACAAATTCGTGTCTCGCAATATTATCCGGACACCAGCACTTAAGAAATTCTTTTTTTTTTTTTTTTTTTTTTTACTTAAGAAATTCTTGACTACATGTTATATCCACTCAGACAATCTGTCTTTTCAGGGCCATGCCAACACACTCAGAGTGTGGATGGTGTTTTAATCAAGCCTTGAAGATACTGACTTTCCCACCATCTCCTTGCTGGATCAGATGTTCATGCGAGAGTGTGCAAGGTGATCCAGGGAGGAGGCAGGTGGAGAAATCTCTGGAAGCTCAAGATAGAGTTGGGCAGCTCCCCCCAGGGAGCCCCCAGGGCTGACCCTACCCCGTGGTTTCCTACATAATTCTTTCTTGGATTTTGAAGACCCCTCTGAAGAATAAAATCACCACGCTGCATGTACTGAAATATAGGCTCATAACATAAGCAACAACTTGAAGCCACAGCCAATCTCGGAGTCCATTCAGTCCCTCAACAAAGTCAGTGGTTGCCTGCTCTGAGCTAAAGGCTGAGGGAGTGCCAAATATTTGTTCATTTTCTCATGCATTTCACTAATACTTCTTGAGTGCTCACTCTGTGCCAGCCACTGTTCTAGGCTCTAACACGAAGGCAAGATCGCCCAGGCATCTAGTGGAAATAACATTTTATGGAAGAAGACATAAGATAAACAAATAACTAAGAAGATAAATTGATGACAGAAAGAAAATTAAGGCAGTGTAGGGTGGTGGGAAATGATACAGGTCTCTATCTTTTTTTTAAGATTTTATTTATTTATTTTAGAGAGAGAGAGCGTGAGCAGGGGGAGGGACAGAGAGAGAATCCCAGGCAGACTCCATGCCGAGTACAGAGCCCAATAGGGCTTGATCCCAAGACACCAAGATCATGACTTAAGCCGAAATCAGAAGTCAGATGCCCAACAAACTGAGCCATTCAGGCGCCCCAGGGGTCTCTATCTTACACAGGCTGATCAGAAAAGGTCCCTTAATGAGGTGACCTTGAGCAGGATAAGGATGACAATAAGATGATGAGAGAGAATAGCATTCTGTGAAGGGGGAGAAGCAAGTAGGATTGTGTTGGATGTGTGAATAACTGGAAGAAAGCCAGTATGGCTGAGCTTAAGTTGTTTTCAAGACAAAGTCAATGAAATAAGAAATCCTAACCTATAAAGCCTCTAGTCATAACAGGAATTGTGACTCTATTGTAATCACCATGAGAAACCATTGGAGAGTTTTAGTCAGGAGTGTACATGATTCATGTCAAAATGATCTCTCAGCCTCAAATGTACAGAATGGATTGCAGGAGGAGAGATGAACACATACCTGGCCAAGCCAGTTTGGTGACTGGTATAGTACTATAAGCAGGAAATGATGGTGGCCTAGACCAAGGTGGAAGCAGGAGAGATGACAAGAAGTTGACCCATGCAGGGTGTATTTTGGAGCTAGGGATGGGAGGTCATGCTGAAGCACTGGATGTTGGGGATGAGGGATAGGAAGGATGGAACAAAGTATGTTTAAGGTATTGTTCCTATTCTAGAGAAATTCACAGTGGACCACAAAAGACTTTCACAAAATACATTATTCCTATCAAATGCCAAGGACCAGTTTCTTATTACCTGGCCTTGGAACTTCCTAGAAAGATGAAGGCTCATTTTCCTTAGTTACCTGTTTACTATGCTGTAGAACTTAGATTCCTAACCAGGTCTTCTAGGATAGGAGTTTCCCACCAAACTGGGATCTCACAAGGTTTGAATATAACTCATCTTGGGGATGAGAGCAATGATGACTGGGATCTTCCTCCAATATCCAGTGACACCAGCCTCGGCTCAAACACCTCTCAGTGATGGGAAGCTCATTACTTCCAAGACAGTCTGGTTATAGGTATTTTGACTACCAGCTTGATTTCCTTAATAAAATCTTTCTTTGAACCAAATATGAGTCCTTATATCTCTCACTTGAACTTATTTTCCTTCCATGTGAAGGAGTTGGAAGATCAGAAAAAAGGAGGTCTTCATAAGAACTAGAAATTATTCCATGTACAGTGTCTTCAATTCTCTCAATTTTGCTTCATTTACTAGATGCTCCTTGTAAAAGGGACTCCTTTCTATAGGACAAAAGATGTAAATGAGCCCCTACACTTGAATTATGACAGGGTGTATTTGTCGGTAGAGGCCAACTGCTGTAACAAACAATCCCAACATCCTAGTAACTTAACAATAAAACTTTATATCTTTCTTACATCATAGCCTGTGGTAAAGTAAATCCTTGGCCACCCCTCCAGCTGAAAGATGGTGTCTTTTCCCTTTCCCCTTCAAGCTGGGTTGGCCCATGACTGACTTGATCAGTGGAATTTGGCAGAAATGATGCTGTGACAGGTCTAGCCTTCTTCTTTTTTTTTTTTTTAAGATTTTATTTATTTATTCATGAGAGACACAAAGAGAGGCAGAGACATAGGCAGAGGGAGAAGTAGGTTCCCCGTGAGGAGCCTAATGAGGGACTCAATGTAGGACCCTGGGATCATGACCTGAGCCAAAGGCAGACACTCAACCACTGAGCCACCCAGGTGCCGCTGGTCTAGCCTTTAAGGGGGTGAATAGCCTCTGGCTACACACTTGGGTGGAAGCCAAACCCCATGTAAGAAGTCAGATTACCTGGAAACTTCCATGCTATGAAGAAACCCAAGCTAGCCAGAAGTAGAGTTCGAGTGAAAAGAGAGAGAGGCAGAGAGACAAAAAGAGATGGGCAGGGGAGCAGGGGTGCCAGCTAACATCTAGCTTTTTCAGCCATCTCAGCCCAGGTACCTATTTGTGTACAAAGAAGCCATCCTGAACATTCCAGTCCCCTATCTTACATCCCTTGCCTGAGTTCTCCTGAGTCCCTTGTAATGATTGACTAGAGTGTACTGTTAAGACCCAAACTCTAAGAGCCAAATTGCCTAGATCTAAACTCAGGCTCTACCACTTACTAGCTGTGGGCAAGTCACTTGGCCTCTCTGGTTCTCAGATTCTTCACCTGCAAATATGAATAATAAGAGTATCTATCCACTTCACAGAGTTACTCTGAAGACTGAATCAGTTCAAATATGTCAAGCAATTGTTGTAGTAACTGTTACAAATGTTAGCTGCTATTGATGTGAGCATGACCAGCAGGGATAAGATTGCTACTGAGTTCTGATCAGTTGAACTGGCTTAGAACCTGACTGGTCCCAATATCAGTGAGTGTTAGTAGTTATCCTAGAATGGGTTCCCCACAAGCAGGCCTCAAAACAAGGGGATTCACATGAAAGTAGTTTCTTAGCTGTGCTCTCAAGAAAACCTCGTGTGGCTAGGAGGGTGGGATTGGAAGGGAAGTAGGTCAGGTATGGGCATGGCCTCATCAAACAGAGTAGTTTCTACCTATGCAGCAGAACCTAATCCTAACTAAACACTGATATATGCTCACACCCCATGGCTTGCAGTCCCTGATATCTTAGTATTAGTGCTAGCTAACTTTTACTGAGCACACGCCACATTCGAGGTACTGTGCCAAGTACTTTACATACATTTTCTCATCCAATTTCCAAAATCTGATGAGCTATTACAACTTCATGATAGGTCCTAACAGGCAAATGATACACCAAAGTTTCCATTTAAGTAAGTATCTGATGAAGTTCATTAGATTCTGCAGATGAAATGTCCTCAGGTACTTTATCTACCTCTAAATTATGTCTGAGAGATATTACATTTACGTGTAAACACATTGGCCGACACAAACTTCTCTAGTGTAGTGAAAACTGGAACATGCTTATGGGTAATAAGTGCAGGGCTATTCATTCTTAGGTGAGAGTAAGAGGGTGTAACTGTGATGTGGCTTGAGGCACCTGGTCTGCCAAGGCCCAAGGTCAGTGATGGGCCCTAGCTTTCATCCTGAGCCCAACTCTGATTAGGCAGCTCTGAGAGCAAAGGCTGAGGCTATCCACGCTTAGGTGAAGACTGCAGCCATCGATTAGTCATATCTGCAGGGCCATAAGACTGTGTCTTTGTCCCTTCAGCTGCTATAACAAAAATACCATAAACTGAGGGAGCTTATAAACAACAGAAGTTTATTTCTCTCTGGAGGCTGGAAAGTTTAAGATCAAGACACGGTCAGATCTGGTGTCTGGTGAGAGCTCTCCTCCTGTTTCACAGACAAGCCCCTTTCTTACTGTGTCTTCACATGCTGGAAGGAGAGGGGGAGCACTCTAGGTCCTCTTTCATGAGGACCCTAATCCCATGGAGAGGTCTCCCCCCACCCCCCAAGGCCCCACCTCCTAATACCACGGCCTTGGGTAGCCGACTCCATATGAATGGGGTGGGGGCACAAGCATCCAGATCACAGCAGCCTGGACATGAACTGTATGTGCCAAACCTGTGAGAGCACATCAACTTGCGGAGGGCTACCTCCTAATTCCATTTTGCAGATAAGAAGGGGAGGTTGGAAGTGAAGTCACTTCCTCAAGGTCGCAGAGACAAAGGCAGAACCGCACACCCAAACTTGTTGCCAGGGCTGGCGTCTGCAATCACTATCTTATATGACAGCCTCCTAATTTGACACCAGCGCCTGCATGGCCCTCCGGCTGGAAGGGGACAGTGCCAGGTGCCTCCGGCTCAGGCTATACAGCCTCCCTTAACACCCAGGATCCAGTGCCTTCTCTGCCCGCGCCGCCCCCCAACACACTCCCTCTGACCCCAGGATTCCTAGCACCCAGGGACCCCAGCCTCCCAGGCAGGATGGGGCCTCGCGGTGGCCTGGCTGCAGCCCTGCCTGTCCACCTCCTTGACCCCAGCCCCCGCTGCAGGGCCCGCAATCAGGCCAGAGCTGCACCGGCCAGCGGCCCCTGCAAGCCAGGCTCGGCTATTGATCCCAGCGCTGCCCACAGCCGCCTCTGCCAGGAGAGGCAATTTACCACCAGCTCGGAGGTCACGGGAGGGACCCAGCCGGCAGCCTGCCGGCACTTTATGCCGCTATAAAAACCATTTAAAGGGCCACTTTGTGAGCCGCAGCGCTGCTTTCACCGGAGGAGGGGGGAGCAGCGGAAGCCGCGTGCCCGCAAGCCTCCCATCAAGCCCCCAGTCGGGCTGGATACCCCGGAACCTCTGCTGCCCCTCCTCGTATTCGCCTACGGAGAGGCTGCAGGAGCTTAGCGCCTGTGCCCCCGGCTGGGTGAGCTGGAGGGGAGCCTGATGCCCCCAAACCCGACTAACTCCCACCTCTCCGACGGATCATCCCCAAGTGCCTGCGCCCTGCTGCGTGCCTGGCACCCCTGAGCGCTCCGCTTCCCCTGCCACTTTTAGCATCTCCGCAAGGGCGTGGGTGCTATTATCATAATGCCCATTTGTCAGGAAAAACCCGAGGCTCAGGGGAAGTTAAGTGACTTGCTCCAGACCTCACAACCAGCAAGGAGCAAAGCCTGGATTTAAACTTGGAAAGTCCAACTCCAAAGCGGATGGTCTTGATTTAATCACTAGGTGACTGCTCAGCACCCATATTTTGAATAAGACTATCACTTTGATGAGGGCACAGAAGGCAAGCTGAGGGCAAAGCCCAAGCTGACACCCCCCAAGTGCCTCCCCCCCCCCCCCCCACTCCCAGGTGGGATAGGTGTGACATTCCTCAGGCACTCCTGGCTGCCCTAAAGCTAAGGGAAGGAAAAACAAATGGTTAACTAATAGAGATCACAGTCCAGCAAGACCTGAATCTCGCTCAGTTTACAAAACATCTTAGTGATTTACAAGAAAAAAAGCATTCTTATCAATAACCTAACTTCCAGAAGGAAACTTCCAACTGTCTTAATGTTAATGCTTTACTAGAAGGAAATATAACCTTAACTTGACAATGGCAAGGCCTCTAATATCTTGAATGTCCTCTTTAGCATACAAAAGTTCTTTTGAGGGGATCCCTGGGTGGCTCAGCAGTTAAGTGCCTGCCTTCGGCCTAGGGCGTGATTCTGGAGTCCAGGGATTGAGTCCCCATGTCAGGCTCCCTGCGTGGAGCCTGCTTCTCCCTCTGCCTGTGTCTGTGCCTCTCTCTCTCTCTCTCTCTCTCTCTCTCTCTGTGTGTGTGTGTCTCATGAATAAATAAAATCTTTTTTAAAAAGTTCTTTTGAAAACCTTCCTTTTACCTGGGTCCCCCCACACACTCCCAAGTATATAGTCAGTCACCCCTTAAAACCCCAGTGCAACAGCTTTTTCTGCCCATGGGTCCTGTACCCGCACTTTAATAAAACCACCTTTTTACCACCAAAGATGTCTCAAGAATTCTTTCTTGGCTGTTAACTCTGGACCTCACCCACATTCCAAAATAAATCAACTTCAACCTCGAAAGGCAGCTCTTAAGTAGAACATGGTTTACCAGCCACAAAGGGGAAGACCTTGGGGTGTACTTTGGCAATGAGGGGTAAGGAACCACTCCCAGCAACCCAGGCTGTCTCCTCCTCCCACCTTCCAGCTCCTAAATGCCCTTCCCACTCCCATCTGCCTGTTCAACTACCTCCACCTGCAGGTAGAGTTGGTCACTGTTTCTTTTGGGCAACCACTGAATTCATTCATTCCTTCCTTCATTGGGTGAGTCATTCTGCAAGCGTGTATTGATTTATGCTCTGTGCCAAGAGCACAGAATTGGGCTGCAGGCCCAGGGACACAACATTCCTACAGTCTAGTGAAGGAGACAGACGGTTAAGCAGGCAATTGTAATGAGGATGGACGCATAGTTGAAAGGGGAGGGAAGCCAGAAAGGCTGCTGGAGCCAGGGCCATTCAAATTACAATCCCAAGGATGAGCAGAAATTACCCAGACTAAGAAGGGTGGAGAAATATGTTCCAGGCAGAGGGAATAGCATGGACAAAGGCCCAGGGGTGAGCATCAGCATGGCACAAAATCTCCCTCATCAGTTAGTTACTAGAGCAACCCAGCCAGGTTTCCTATATAGCTGGAGCAGAAAATGAGAGAAGCCAATGAATGCATTCCTTCTAATTTTGGTCCCACTACCTCCATTCTTTGAGATGGACAACTGAGGTGGTCTCAATCTTCGGCAAAGTGTTGTAAGGTTTTATGCCACTGTAAAAGCTTGTTATAGCTTGGGGACAGGAGCCTTACCTTCTGCATAGGAAAATCTGAGGCACTTCTGGGGAGGAGGTGAGGTGAGGTATAGCAGGTGAGGAAGTGAGGCCAGGTCACCATGGGCCTTGTAAGCCAGGTTAACTCATTTGGCCTTTCTCAAACAAAGGGCAAATGGCAAATCATCAAAGGGCTGAGTGATGGGGAGCTGACCAGATTCTCCTCCTGCACAGGCACTCTGGGGACAGAGTGACAGCCTGCCTGCTTTTAGGTTCCTAGGAAGCCTGGGGCAAAAAAAAAAAAAGTCATGCTTCTCAGTTTAGAAATCATGTGAGTTCTTTAAAAATGAAATTTTAGGGGGCTGGGGAGGAAGGCAATCTCTTAAAAAGCCAAGGAAGAAGAGAGTGTTTCTGGCCAGCGTCATCCCATAGGTTTCTCGGTACCTGTTGACCCCACAGGAAGAACCAGAGGGAAGGGATCAGGCCAGAGCTACCCTTACTTTGCCAACCTTCCCAACCGCTTCAAGCTGCCACATCAGTGTCCTCTCCCTTACAGAGACCAATGAGCCCTTCAGCTTCTGCCTCCCTGCCTCAGGATCCCTGAGGACCTTTACACTCTAGCCCTGAGGCTCACTACTGCCTCCGCAGAGCATCCTACCTCATGGGTTCAATCTAACTTTTCTCCCCAAGCCCTAAATTCCACACCACCCTGGGTTTTCCAAGGCTTGATTCTACCTATTGTCTCACTTTTCTTGAGTCTTCAGTATTTTTCCATCCTCTCTCTGCTGGGAAGCATCCTTGCGTGTCCTGAGCCTTTCCCTCAGCCCCCTACCACCTTTCTTTCTCCACCATCACACTTTCCTCTAGAAAAGCAACCTCTGTTCATGGTCCCTGCTTCCTCTAAGCCATCTGTCTAATGCCAAGAAAGCCACCAATTCTTAAGCATTTGCTCTCTGCCAACTCTGTGTCATGAGCTCATCCATTTCTTATATGACTGTGTGAATTATGATCATCCTCATTTTACAGATAGAGAAACTGAGGCTCCAGGGTGGCAGGATGAATTAAATTGCTCAGTCATGCTACTGGCCCTAAACCCTGCCTCTCTGCCTTCCACGAGGACAGCCACCCATCTTATCCCTGCTGTACCCCTGGTAGATTTGAGGCACTCAATAAATATTTGTTGAATGAATGAATGTTCAAATTCATTAGTGATTTTTTTGCTAGCTTGTCTGGAGCCTTTCCTGTAAAGTTTTATGATTTAGTAACAAATACATTTGGTAGTAATGTTGTATGTATCATAGTGTCTCATAATCCCAGAATTCCTTTATGAATTAAGTATCTTGAAAAATAAAATAGAGTGGAATTCAATGCAATTCTGAACCCCTCTATCTCATGTCTTCATCCTTGCTGTCAAAAGGCAATGCCTTCTTAAACAGGTGAGAATGCCAGCTACATATTAATTTGGTTTTAGCTTGTAAAATATACTCAGGCATGCACGGTACAAAACAAAACAAAATTCAAGAAGGAGACAAAAATAATCAAAAGGAATGAATTTGGTAAATCCTATACAAAATGCAGCAGGTCTGAGAATATTTTGGGGGAGAAACACACATTAAAGAAAGGTTATTCAGGAGACAGAAGAGAGAAAAGACATCCAAAAGAATGAAACAGGGCAGCCCGGGTGGCTCGGTGGTTTAGTGCCCCCTTCAGCCCAGGGTGTGATCCCGGAGACCTGGGATCGAGTCCCACGTCGGGCTCCCTGCATGGAGCCTTCTCCCACTGCCTGCATCTCTACCTCTCTCTTTCTCTGTGTCTCTCATGAATAAATAAATAAATAAATAATCTTTAAAAAAAATGAAACAGTACAAATTTAGACAACGTTTCAAAGAAATAAAAAAATTAAGTAAAAAATTTCCTTAGGCCAATGGAAGAAAATGGCCGTAGATTGACATATAGAGTCAGCTAGGTGAACGGTCAATAGAAAAATTGCTGCTGCCAGTCAGAATGAGTTAGGTTCTGCTGCAGTAAAACCCTCCACTCTCAGTGGCTTAACATAGAGGTTATTTCTCAGTCACTCCACATTTCCAGCACACATTGAGTGCAGCTACACTCCATATCATATTCATCCTAGGACCCAGGCTGATAATACAGCCCTCAACTGGAATATTACTGAAATGTGGTAAACCATGTGTTAATGTTGATAGGTTCTGCTTAGAAGTGACACATGTCACTTCTGCTCACATATGATTGACAGAAGCAAATCTCAATGTTTTGCTTGAGCTTAACAGGGCAGGGATATATAACTCTCCCACAAGGAGGGCAGCATATAATAACCTTCCACTTCAGGAAAACTGGATTTAGGCAAATGGTTAATACTCTACTTCCTTCCTCCTTCCCTATATATACACCTTCTTCTAGGTCACAAATTCTAATATGTATAAAACCACTAGGAGACAAGTTTCAATGTAGTTTCTGGGATCTACCTCCAGAGAGGGTGATTTAGAAGATCTGGGGTGGTCCCCTAGGACACGCATAGCCACTCTGGGTGGCCTTGATGTCTGGTGGCATATGGCCCATTTTGAGAAACACTGATTTAACCTTAGATGGAAACTACTATCTTCTCCAAATGACCTTTCCTCATTCCTTGCTCAAGATGCATGCAACAAAAGACTCAAAATATCAGTGACTTGGGCAAAATGGAGATTTATTTTTCTCTTGCAAAAGTAAGAGGTCTTGAAAAGAGGAGTCCCAGAAAAAAAAAAAAAAAAAGAGGAGTCCCGGATTGCTCTGGTAACTCCTTGGTTATCAGCAACCCAGCCTCCTAATGTTCCATTATCCTTAGTCACTTCATGGTCCAGGATGGCTGCTTGTGCTTAGCCATTACATCCATATTCTAGGCAACCAGAGGAAGGATAGGAGGAAAGAAGCATGCATCCCTTACTTTTTAAGGAGACTTTCTGGAAACCCTACCTATTTCCTCTTGCATCTCAGTAGTCACTCAGTTAATCACATGGCCAAGAGATTATCTACAAGAGAAAATTGAATTTTGTTACTAAGGAGAAGGAGTAGGCTTCTGACAGTCTCTGCCACACTGTTTGCCATTCTGCAGTTTTCAGTAGTGTTGACATCCCTACCTTACGCTACTTCCTTACCCTGCAATCAGTCTCTGGGGTGCTGCCCTTCCCTGCTACATCAGCCATCAGGCCAAGACTTCTAACTTTGGGGGGCTGACTTCTCTCCTCCTCTACCTCAAATATAATAATCTCTCAGCTTTCTGCTCGTCTTGCCCAGAGGTGGTATGTGAACCACACCCAGCAAAAAGACATGTTTTGCTTGGCCCATAAAGGGTTGCTCTTACTGTTTTTGAATTAATTCATCTGCAACATTTACATCAAACTAAAACATTTCTATACAACAAAAGAAACAAGCAACAGAATAAAGAGGCAACATCCTACACAATGAGAAAAAATATTTGCAAACCATGTATCAGATAACGGTTAATGTCCAAAAAATATGTAAAGAACATACAGCTTAATAGCAAAAAAAAAAAAAAAAAAAGAAAGAAAGAAAGAAAGAAAGAAAGAAAGAAAGAAAGAAAGAAAGAAAGAAAAAAGGAAAAATGGGCAGAGGATCTGAATAGACATTTTTCCAAAGAAGACATACAAATGGCCAATAGGCACAAGCAAAAATGCTCACCATCATTAATCATCAGGGAAACACAAGTCAAAAACACAGTGAGATATCACCTCACATCTGTTACAATGGCTGGTATCAAAACAACAAGAGAGAGGGGCACCTGTCTGGCTCAGTCAGTAGAACGTGCCATTCTTGAGCCCCACTTTGGGTGTAGAGATTAAATAAATAAAATTTTTTAAAAAGACAAGAAATAACAAATGCTGGCAAGGTTTGACAAAACAGAACTCCAGACTGTTGTTGGTGGGAATGTAAATTGATGGAAGCCACTGTGGAAAACAGAATGGAAGTTCCTCAAAAAATTAAAAATAGAGCTACCATATGATCCAGCAACTCCATATCTGGGTATGCATCCGAAGGAAATGAAATCACTATTTCGAATAGGTATCTGCACCCCCAGTTTCCTCACAGAACTATTTACAATAGCAAAATATGGAAATGACCTAAGTGTCTGTCAACAGATGAACAGATAAAGAAACTCTCTTCCTCTCTCTCCAACTCTCTCTCTCCCTCTCTCCCTTTCTCTCTCTCTCTCTCTCTCTCTCTCACACACACACACACACACACACACACACACACACTGGAATATTATTCAGCCAAAAAAGGAAGGAAATCTTGTCATTTGTGACAACATGGATGTAGCCTCAGGGCATTATGTTTAGTGAAATAAATCCGAAAAACAAATACAGTATGATCTCCATTTTATGTGGAATCTAAAATAAAAGCAAAGTCATAGAAATAGGGAGTAGAAAGGTGGTTGCTAGGAGTTGGGGGTGGGGGAAATGGGGGCTGTTGGTCAAAGAGTACAAACTTCCAGTTAGATGGACAAGCTCTGGGGAGCTAATATTCATTCAGGTTGGTGACTAGTTAACCACAGAGTATTACATACTTGAAAATTGCTGAGAGAGTAGATCTTAAATGTTCTCACTACATACACAATTTTTAAAAAGATTTTATGTATTTATTCATGAGAGACACAGAGAGAGAGGCAGAGACATAGGCAGAGGGAGAAGCAGGCTCCATGCAGAGAGCCCGATGTGAGACTCGATCCTGGGACTCCAGGATCACACTCTGAGCCGAAGGCAGACACGCAACTGCTGAGCCACCCAGGCGTCCTTACATACACAATTATAATTATGTGGAGATGATGGATATGTTAACTAACCTTATCGTGGTAATTGTTTTGCAATATATATCTATATAAAATCATCACACACACAAAAAAGAAATCATTACATTGACACTTTAAACTTACACAATGTTACATGTGAGTTATATCTTAATAAAACTGGGGGAAAACAATAATTAAAAAATAAGTCCAAGGGATCCCTGGGTGGCTCAGCTGTTTAGCGCCTGCGTTTGGCCCAGGGCGTGATCCTGGAGTCCCGGGATCCAGTCCCACATCAGGCTTCCTGCGTGGAGCCTGCTTCTCCCTCTGCCTGTGTCTCTGCCTCTCTCTCTCTTATGAATAAATAAATAATTTTTTAAAGTCCATTTCACATGGAAATCCACATTACTGAATGCTCTAAAAAACTTGCAAGATCAGGCCACACAAGGCTCACATTCCTTTATGGCCACAGCCAGCTCAGTTGAGTACAGCTGCCCCTGCAGATGAAGCCTTAGTCCCACTGTGTCCCCCTGCCTTCCTAATGCTACTTCTGCTACTGAATCAGTGACCCTAAAGCTCTGTATTTTCTCTTGGAAGGATCTTAGCTTAGGTCACACCTACTTAAATAACAACTTAAATAACAACTTAAATCCAAAGCAACCATGATCTCTTACCTAATTTCAATCCTGCATTTCTAACATCTATAAATCTCTCCTGCTTCCAAGACCATTTTCACATGGTCCATGATTCTGCTTGGTCTGTGAACATCAGGCTAGTCAACTTACCTGTTTTTTAAGAAAGTCATTCTAAGAGACAGTAACATCATGAGCCCCCTGGGTAGGATGCATTGAGAAGAACACACCACTTCTGTGGTATTCTCACCAAAAATGCATAACCTCAATTCAATCGTGAGACAACATCAGACAAAATCAGATTGAGAGACATCCTACAAAACGTATGACAGGTGCTCATCAAAAGTGTCAAGATTATGAAAGACAAGAAACAAAAGAAACATAACAACTGGGACGTCTGGGTGGCTCAGTGATTGAATGTCTGCCTTTGGCTGAGTTCGTGATCCCAGGGTCCTGGGATCAAGTCCCACATCGAGCTCCCTGCAGGGAGCCAGCTTCTCCCTCTGCCTATGTCTCTGCCTCTCTCTGTGTGTGTTCCTCATGAATAAATAAATAAAATCATTAAAAAAAAAAAAAAGAAACATAACTACTAAATGCAATGCAGGATCCTGGAACAGAGAAAAAGCACCAGGGGAGGGGGGAATATTGGCGAAATTTGAGTAAGACCTGCAGTTTGCTTAGCAGAACTGCACTAATGTTCATTTCCTGGTTTTGAAAACTAGACTAGGATTACATAAGATATCAATATTAAGGGAAGGTGTATGACGGGTCCATAGGAACTCTATACCATTTTTTCAACTTTTCTGTGAATCTGAAAATTATTTCTAATGAAAAGTTAAAAACAAATTTGTTATAAAAATATTTATCTTGGGGTGCCTGGGGGGCTCAGTTGGTTAATACCAGACTCTTGATTTTGGCTCAGGTCATGATCTCAGCTTAGCATGGAGTCTGCTTGAGATTCTCTCTCTCTCTCTCTCTCTCTCTCTCCCATCTGCCCCTCCTCCCCTCAAACAAACCAATAAATAAATCTTTAAAAAATATATATTTATCTCATGGGATAAGTCATGTTAAAAAAATTACATACATAAAGAATGCAGGTGCTGTATCTTGATCCCCCTGTCCGCTCCTCCCTGCAGAGCCTAGCACAGTGGTCTGCCTTCTGCAAGTTCTCAATATTCCACATACTGAATTAGCTTGGTGTGGGGGGAAGGGGAACTAACTTTGTATTAGTAACACCATTTCATTCTTATGATAATCCCACGAGGACGGCATTATTATCCTTATTTTACAGATGAGGTCACTGAAGTACAAAAGGGTTTACAGCTTGCTCACTTGAACGCAATTTGTTTCTGAAATCACTCTCGCCCCCAGCACTTCCAGCCCAGGGGAGCACCTAACTGCTCTCCCCAGCACCCCACTCCCAGCCCCACCCTTACCAGCTTCCCGGTCTGTGCTTTCAGGAAAGAGGGCTGCTTCTGCTAGCTTCCCTGCTGTAGCACTTGGATTTCATTAACAAGCACAATTGTAATTGAACTTTTATTCACCAGCCACAGCTTGGCAATTTTTCAAGTTCTCCCAAGCTCGAAGCCTATGCTCACTTCCTTTGGGTGGACAGAGAGAAAGGAAAGCAAACCTCAATCCACATTCCTAGGGCCGTGTACCCTGCTCTTGTGCCCGTTTCTGTGTCTCCCTGTGTTCCCAGGACACTGTGCACTTAGTAATTTCTAAAGAAGGCTGTTAGATTCGGATGGTAATCACAGCCCCCTTCTGGCTCATTCCCTGGACTCTTGGCCTCATTAGAAATCCTCTCGTTGCCTGCTTCCAGCCTCTCGCTTGCAAGTAGATGCTGGCCTCTGCTCTCTTTCCTGCCAGAATCTTAAGGCACCTCATTTGCTTTTTTTCTTAATGTAACATTTATTGTCGTTTCCCTCCTGTTCTCTGATTATAGTAGGAATACATGTTTGTTGCAGAAAAATGTGAAAACATGGAAAATCACAAAGAGAATAAAACTCAACCATAATGCCACCAGCCAGAAATAAGCACTGCTATATATGGAGATGTAAGTAGTGGCCCTTGACTTTCTTAAATATGGCTTTTGTGCAAATTGCACATTATATATAAAAGTCCCTAATCTAGAGATCCAAAATGCAAGTAAAATAAGAGCATCTGTTTTCACCACACTGCACAATTCGAGGGAACATTGTTCATATTGGTCTGTGGGAATGACACCCCCTGAAGTTGTGCAGTGCACAATCTATGCAGCTGAACTTGGCAGTCATATTACAGGGCTTAGAAAGATGACACAAAGTGAATTATAGGTAAACTAAAGGACCAGAGCAGCTCTTGGGAACTGTTACAATGCAAGGATATGGAACCAGTATTGCCAGAATCATGTGATTTTTCCAAAAGAGGATAGAAATCTGGATTTTAAAATAAAACCACCAATTTTTAAAAAGATTTTTATTTATTTATTCATGAGAGAGAGGCAGAGACACAGGCAGAGTGAGAAGCAGGCTCCATGCAGGGAACCTGATATGGGATTCGATCCCGGGTCTCCAGGATCATGCCCTGGGCTGAAGGCGGTGCTAAATCACTGAGCCACCTGGGCTGCCCCAAACCACCAATTTTTAAATGCTGGTAACTAATTCACTTTTAAAAACCTGCTGTACAAAACAAATAGGCCTAATCTGAACTGTGAGGTATCTCATGAAGCTTCTCCTCCCCCTTCTTTCTCCTACACCTGTCATCCTTGCTTTCTCCATGGGGTGGCCTCAAGAGCTCTATTCCTAGGCAGGGAGCCTTACTCTAATTGTCCTGTGTTTGGGCACCAGGGGGTGGAGGGGTGAGGAGGCAGTCAGCAAGGGCCCCACTTATCCCTTGCCACTAAGACAATGAGATGACAGTTTCTTCTGCCACTTGGCTAGCATTTCATCCCTCTTCTACAAATGGATCATCAGCATATTCTTTTCAACCACCACATAACATAAGAACCTCTCTTTGAGAGCCGCCTGGGTGGCTCAGCTGGTTAAGCGTCAGACTCTCGATTTTGTTTTTGGTTTTGTTTTTTTTTTTCCAGACTCTCGATTTTGGTTCTGGTCATAATCTCAGGGTTGTGAGACTGAGCCCTATGTCATGCACTGGGCATGGAGCCTGCTTAAGATTCTCTCCCTCCCTCTCCCTTTGACCCTCCCCTCCCCCTCCCCATCCCCTCCCCCCACCCACTCATTCCCTCTCTGAAAAAACAAATCAAACAAGCAAACAATAACAACAACAACCTCTCTTTGAGAGGAATTTTGGTGAGTACAATGTATAGTAACATTTGAGCCACCCAGGAATCTTTTCATTGATGCCTCAGATGAGTGTTTAGGTGCAAGATTTAAGGTTGGGGGCTCCTAACCACTAGCCTGGGCGGGCTCCCAGGAAGAGTAGGGAAGGGACAGCAGGTCCTGGGTAAGGGAAGATGCTCAAGACCATTTTCCCATATGTCTCTCCTAAGGGGGACAGTTGATGTGTTCTTTTCTTTGATGACATGATTCATTCATGTAGTTATTTCAGTAAGATGTGTCCCACCCACTGGGCTATGAGCTACATGAGAGTAAGAAATGAATTCAGTTTCGTGCCCTGGCATGTCTCCGGTGCCCAGCAGAGGCGTGAGTACAAAGTAGGTACTCAGTGACCACTACTGAGTGATCCATGATGTCAACAATCCTCCTACCCCAGACTCAGGAAAAGCATCTCTAAATAACCCCCTCCTTCATATGAGATTTATAGCAACCATAAGTCAGGATTTTCATTGTTTTTAGCTCTCTAGGAATAGAAATCCTTTGTGATATGTGAGCCTACAGTTTCACTTTCAGAGAACCAACCTCCAAAGATACTTTTAGCAGACCGTTATGCATAAAAGTGGGAAACTTTGTAAACACTCCTTCAATATTTTTACCCATGCCTATGTGCAAATATAGTATTTAATATCTCAAAATTGTGTCTCTCCCACAACCACATGTTATAACTATTTTCCTGGGATGTAAACATTTTTCTTTTAACATTGTTTTTAACAACTACATAGAATTCCACTGCATGAATGTACCATAATTATATTTCCTGGTGATGGGCATAAAGATTGTTTCTAATTTTTTGATATTGTAAATACATTGTCCAGAAAAAGCTTACCCATAGCTCTGGTTATTTATTTGTATTATTTACATGATAAATTTATTTATTTATATTATAATATTTTATGTTAAACTACCTGGTCAAAGAGTATGCCAGTTTTGATGCACAAGTTACCCCACATAAATTTGTACCAAAGTTTCACATACTGTGCATGAGTGCTCATTTCTCCACCCCCTCATCCATAATAGATTCAGAGCCAGATTATGGGGTGAGACACCTAAACACTCACCTAGGGCATCAACGAAAGCATCCCCAGGAGACTCAAATGTTACTGAATATCCTAATCACCAAAACCCTCAAAGAGAGGTTCTAATGTGGCTGGAAGAAATGTGCTGAGCCATTTAAAGGAGGGTTGAAGCCCCTCAAGAGGCTTACTTAACTAACAATTAGATGGTCATTAACCTGCTGTCTAAGGAAAGTGGGTCCAAATCACTACAGGGATATTATTTTGCATATTGGAGCATGCAAGTTCAGGGCCAGAGCCAAACTGCTGGGGCATAGAGAGAGGCTGAATACTACTGTGAATGGGCTTCCTCAGACACTCTCCTTTTTAACTACTGAACAAATGCTTAATGGGCATTGGTTTTAATCATGTATTTTGTATTAACTGGAAGGATATCTGTGGTAAACTGATAACTAATAAAAGTAAACCAAAGAACAATATCTTTTGTACTCCTCACTTTTTAAAAAATTTATTGTTCCTTTAAATTTTTTGAGAGAGAGCGAGCCCATGTAAGCAAGGGGAAATGCAGAAGAAGAGGGAGAGAGAGAATCTCCAGCAGACTTCCCACTGAGCACAGAGCCCCAGGCAGGGCTTAATCTCACAACCCCAAGATCATGACCTGAGCTAAGAGTTGGATGCTTAACCAACTGAGCCACTGTATTCTCCACTTTTTAAAAAGATTTTATTTATTTATTCATAAGAGACACACAGAAAGAGGCAGAGACATAGGCAGAGGGAGAAGCAGGCCCCCTGTGGGTCCTGATCCCAGGACCTTGGGATCACAACCTGAGCCAAAGGCAGACGCTTAACCACTGAGCCACCCAGGTGTCCCATACTCCCCACTTTTTAAAGAGAGCTTCCATAAGCACTCATATGTTTCCATCTGCTTATATAAGCAAAGGAAAATATGGAAGATAATATACAACATTTTAACAAGGCGTATTAGGAATATTTAGTCTGTTGAGGGGAAGAAAAGTTTATTAATTTTATTTTATATGCTTGAATTATGTCAGTTGTTTTAATTGCATCAACAAGAACATACAATTTGTGTAACTCAAATGTTCAACTTTTTAAATTAGATCTGAAGAGACACCAAGTAGCATGCCCAGAAGAGGCCACATCTCAGATTGTCTCCAGCTAGATATTATTATTTTTGAAAATCTTTGCTTAAAAACTGGCAGTATTAAATACTGATCTTATGAGGATTATAATTGGCATCTCTTTTTGCTCTTGACCATATGGGATTATGTCTAGTATTTTGCTTTTAAGTTAATGTGGAAGTTGTTTTAAGATAGAAATTCTTCATCCTATTAAGGAAGTAGTACTTCTTTATTCTGAGTTTACCTAGAGTAGTTAAGAAAAATGCATATTAATGACTACTCATTTTTGAAACAAAATCTACAGAGTTGATCATTTGGCTTCCCTCTGTACTTATTGATATAATCAGATGTGTTGATAACTTTCCTAATATCAAACCATCCTTGCATTACAAGACTAAGCTTGATTGGGTCATGCTTTATTGTACTGTTAGTGCTAGAACAGATTTGGTTAGAATTGATTTGATGATGCTTTATTTAGGGTTTTTATATCAGTATTAATAAGAAAGTTTGGTTCGTAATATTTCTTTCTTGTGATGTCTATAATCAGATTTTGCTATCAGTTATGCTAGCTTCATAAAACAATTTGAGGAACTTTTCTTCTTTTTGTTTGCTCTACCTACTCAGGTAGTCTGGAAATGACTTATTATTTATATATTTTTAAAAAAAAACCCTCATTTGTAGGTACACCTGGCTAGCTTAGTCAGTAAAGCATGTGACTCTTGATCTTGAGGTCATGCGTTTAAGCGCTACATTGGCCATGGAGCCTACTTACACAAAAAAATAAATAAGAATTTAAAAATAAAAACAAAGAGGCACCTGGGTGGCTCAGTTGGTTAAACATCCTACTCTTGATTTTGGTTCGGGTCATGATCTCAGGGTTCTGAGATAGAGTCCCACATTAGGCTCTGAAATAGGGAGATTCTTTCTCTCCCTTCTGCTTGTCTTCCCACCCGCCTTGCACACTCTCTCTAATGAATAAGTGAATGAATGAATGAATTAATTAATTAATTAATAACTCATCCATAACATTATCTGAGCATTGACTCTTTCAGAGAAGTGGAGTTTTGTTTGTTTATACCTTTCACTATTTCTTTCAGGGCTACTGGTCCATCTACATTTTCCATTTCTTTCTTAAGTCAGTTTCACTCATTTTGTATCTTCCTTGAAAAGAAGCTAATTCATCCAGACTTTTAAATTCATTTACAATATATTGTAGTATATCCTTTGGTAATTCTTATAAAAGATCCTCTAATTCCACACATCTGGTTCCTTTTCCATTCTGAATTCTACTTATTTTCTTAGTTTCCCAAAGGTCTGTCTATTTCACTGGCTGTTTTAAAGAACCAGGTCTTATATTTAGCTATCAATGTTTTCTGGTCTTAGATTTTTTTTTACTTCAGTTTGGTTGGGTTTTTTTTTTTTTTTTAAGTGCTGTCCTGATTTCCTTGTATTTGTTTTGTTGACCTTCTCTTCCTAATTCTTGAGGTCAATATTCATTTCATTTGTTTTCTCTTTACTTGTTTAATGGCTAAAACATTTAAGACAATTATTTTTCCTGAATCCAGCTTTAGCTTATCCCATAAAACCAAAGATGTTACATTTCACTTCCACTTTCTTTGAAATGGTTTATATCCACAGCTGAGTTTTTAGGAGAGAGTTTTAATGGCTGTTGTTGTTTTTTCTTTTTAAATAACTCTTTCAGAGATTATTTTAGACTAAAAATAGGTTCATTATACAAAATAAAAATAAGAATTTCATCCAGAATTCACCACTCAGATGGTTATATACATCGTTTCAACCACTGGTGCATACAGCTGCTTCTTTCCTTAAAAAAAAAAAAAATCATATTATCTATATTACGTTAAAAGCCTCTCTTTCCTAGATATTGTATGTTGGTTATTAGGACCTCCTGCTACTACTCTTCAGGGGTTGTGAACTCTTGGGGTTCCTCCAGTAACTTCCATGGGGATTGTTCAATAGGTAGATTTTAGGAGATTTTATTGGTGTCTTCTCTCCTTTAGGAGAGACAGGAAGGCTTGTGACAATGATTTCATATATGAAAATATCACTTTGTCTCCACATCTTTTTCTTTTAAGATTTTATTTATTTATTTATTCATGAGAGACACACAGAGAGAGGCAGAGACATAGGCAGAGGGAGAAGCAGGCTCTCTATGGGGATCCTGATGCAGGACTCAATCCCAGGACCTCGGGATCACACCCTGAGTCAAAGGCAAATGCTCAACCACTGAGTCACCCAGGTGCCACTGCCTCCATGTCCTTTAACTAGCCACCCCATCATCAAGCTTGAAGACAAAGGGAACCGGAATAGACTCCTCATAGCCTCCTGTCTAGGACCCCTACATCCTGCCCAGGATCCCCAAATTTACAACCAGATCCATCCTGTACCATCTTGGCAAATCACATCATTTCTTAAGACCCTCCGCTTCTCCTACTGTAAGATGTGGATCACAGTAACCCCTAGCTCATAAGGTAGCGATAAGTTTTAAATAAAATAATATATAGAAAGCACTTAACACAGAGCCTGGCACATAATAAATACTCACTCAATGATAGCTGTTGTTGTTGTGACTAATCCCCACTACTTTCTAAACAAGCAAAACGAATAAAGATCTCACTTCTCAACTGAGGCTCAGGGGATCTCAATGCCTGCTACTCATCTGCAGTTTTACAAAAGCAATTAAAGCTTGCTTGTGATCGTGAGTCTCTTCATCGTCCTTGAAGCCCCGAGTCGCCCTATTGAGAGAGGAAGCCAGTGCCCTTGTGCCCGTTCCAGTGCTGTTTATTATGCCAGAGAGGCTGCTCAGACTCATTACTGCTGCAGAATACAGGCCCCCAGGGGCTGAAGTGAAGCTGGATAATTACCAACAGATCCCTAATAGGTATGGACTCAATGGAAACAAGTCAATCAGGAACGCAGCATTTATGTCTAAACTATTCCAATCCACACCCAGGGGCACCAGAGACTGCTAATGAGGGCCAAGCTCCAGAGGCCAAGGGCCCTGACCACCAACTCCACCCAAGAGCCTCCATGCTTAAAAGAATTGTGACACCCGCTCCTCCTCTGAACCACCCAGTGGCTCACCTCTAGGAGAAATGAGAGGCAAGCTGGTTTGGCCTGATATCAGAATTTTCTCTGCCTTGATGGCTGGCCCTGTCCTCTCCAGTAGAAGATCTAGTCCTCTCAGAAATTCCACCCTTAAAAGAGATCTCCTGAAGCAAGCCTCCCTCCCTGTTCTTCTCTCCCTTAAGCCCTTCTCATCTACATTTCTCCTCCTTCATTCTTGTCACAGGGACCATCATTTAAAAAAACCAGCAGTGATTTCTGAAAGCCACCTCCTTTACCCCCCTAGTTCTCTCAGAGCCACAGCACTGCCCTGAGGAAATGAGGCTTTATTTCTAACACTTGCTATCAGTATGCACACATGCAATTTAATCTAAAGCACAATGATTAGGGATGCTGGGTGGCCCAGTTGGTTAAATGTCCCACTCTTGATGCCAGCTGAGGTCGTGATCTCAGGGTTGTGGGATCAAGCCCTGAGGGGCTCTGTGCTCAGCATGGAGTCTGCTTGAGATTCCTTCTCCCTCTCGCTCTGCACCCTCCCTCATATGTACACACACTCTCTCAAATGAATAAATTCTTAAAAAGAAAAAGGCATGATGTTTAGAATTCCTAACAGAATGTTCCCCAGAGGTAAGAATTTCAGTCCACAAACTGAGTTTTCTGGATGGTTCTATAGCCTATCTTATTGGTATCCTAAGCCCCATTTTCTTTTGGTGGTAGAAACACAATCTCAGCAATTCAAAGAGGCCCCACTCCAGCTTGTTCCCAGGATGAGCAGGATACCTAAATTCTGGAGGCAGGAAGGGTCAAGTACCAAGGGTGAATCTGATCCTTGGTCACTGTCCACCGCCCATACTGGCATTCTCCAAGCCACCCTGCTTCCCTCCTGCCTTGGCCATTGTTCATTGTCTATGCAGAATCCTTGCTGAGATCTGCTCACTCCCATGGCAGAGTTACACTGGCCAGATATTCAGCTATTTCCAGACCCTTCTCCCCAAATAGCATGCACTCACCTGCTTTTCTACTGTACCATTCCTCCTCAGAGATGATAAAAGCCCCTGACTTAATGGACAAGGAAGGACAGAGACTCCTTGGTTAATATCTAAAATAATTATTCCCTAACAAATGTCAGACACACACAAAATTGTGGGTAATCAGGAGTAGGTCAAAGATCCAAAAAGAAGACCCTCGCCATTTGGGAAGCATCTGTAACACAACTACAATTGTGGACACCACTGACATTCCTAGAGGGAATAAGGTAGGTTAGATCAGTACAAGAGAAGTTGTGGTAGAAATTTCTATAGGAAGGGAGCTTCTTCTGGGCTCAGAGGCCATCAGGGACTTTTTTCACTCCAAAATTCCATACAAACATAAAAAGAGGATAGGTAAGTGATTCCACAGAAGGATGTGTGCTTATGTGTCATTCAGGTAAGACTTGGGTCCACCATGGTGGCTTCCCAACTCACTTCCTCATTTGCTTCTGGAACATATTGTTTTTCAAGACCTACTAACTGAGATCTTGAGCAAAAGTTAGAAGCAGCCAACATCTCTTGGACTCCTGCAAAAGTATTAGCCTGAGCCAGAAACTTAAGGCAGTTCATGCCACCAGATAGCTCTGTCATTCTTGGCCACCATTTAAGATGCAAACAGCATAGAGCATCTATCCTCTAGGAGAATATGGGTGGCCCAGTTGGTTAAGCCTAGGACTCTTAGTTTCAGCTTAGGTCATGATCAAGTTCCATGTTGAGCTCTGCACTCAGCACAGTCTGGTTGAGATTCTCTCCCTCTCCCTCTGCCCCTCCCACTCATTCTCTCTCTCTCTCTCTCAAATAAATAAATCATTTTTTTAAAAGATTTTATTTATTTATTTGAGCGAGAGCATGAGAGAGGTCACAGAGAGAGAGAGGAAAAGGGAGAAGCAGACTTGCCACCGAACAGGGAGCCCAATGTGGGGCTTAATCCAAGGACCCTGAACCAAAGGAAGACTCCCAACTGACTGAGCCACCCAGGTGCCCCAATAAATGTTTTAAAAAAAGATAATCTATCCTCTAGATATTTCCCAACCTTACTTTATCCTGAGCTTCTTCCCCACCAGAGAAGCTTCTTCCTACCCCTTCCAGGGGTTGGAATCAATTCCTTAGCACCTTGCAGTGGAGCCTGGTAGTAGCATTCCTCATGGACCCTTATTGATCACTGTGTCCTTCCCTACCAACTCTTCCAACCCCATGCAAAAGAGAAGTTCATGCTGCCTGATCACCTCTCCCTATAGCCTTATCACTGACATCCCTACCATGGGTAACTTCAGTGTCCATGAGATGACCTGTCCAACAAAAAGCCCCTTAGTTTTCGAACCCCACAACTGTGATGTCTCCCGTGTATCAACTTGTGCCATATCTGGAACTTCTCAGCATCTCCTAGAAGTGCCTCATGTCATAAATGCTAATTCTTCAGCTGCAAACTCTCTCACATTGCGCCAATAACATTGATGCCTTCAGAGTCTTGTCCTTCTCTTTTTCTCAGCCTGTGAATTTCTTGGCTTTACAACCTTTCCCAGCCAGCCTAGACCCCACAATCCCTCATTTTAGCTAACTGCTTGCCACCCACACTCTCAATCTCCTGTTCCTCTGCCACCACCTCCCTAACCCAGGTGCTGCTAAAAACCACAATAGAAACTCATACAAAAGTCACTACAAATGCAGAATCTTCAGCATTGGCTTTGCTTTCCAACCTATCTGGAAATCAAATAAGTTGAAGAATGAAGCATAAGTGTGTTTGGTTTAATTGTCAAACTAAATCAAGTCTTTCAGCTTCATTAAGATGTTGGTGCTTGTACGTAGAACCTGTGACAAAAGTAAACCAACCACTGTCTCTGACCCAAGCAGCAACAAAAAGTTCTGTGGGGTTTTTTGTTTTGTTTTTTGTTTGTTTTGTTTTTAAAGATTTTATTTATTCATAAGAGACACACAGAGAGAGGCAGAGACATAGGCAGAGGGAGAAGCAGGCTCTTCACAGGAAGCCCAATGCGGGACTCGATCCCTGGACCCCAGGAGCACACCCTGAGCTAAAGGCAGATGCTCAACTGCTGAGCCCCCCAGCTGTCCCAACAAAGTTCTGTTCTAATGGATTCTGTGGATTATGACACTGTTGCCATTTAAGAGGCCACCATGCTTGCCCCCCAGGGACAGTTTCAGAGGTTGGAATCAATTCCTCAGCACCTTGCAGTGGAGCCTGGTAGTAGCATTCCTCACAGACCCTTATTGATCACTGTGTCCTTGTGCAATGACCTAAGTAAGCAAGGGATTGTCCATGCTTGGAGAGATTAGCAAGGCTAATCAGCCCACATGTCCATTCTTAATTCTAGAGTGAAGATAGTCTCTTTGACAACAGATCTCCCCATCTCTGGGAATTAAGAGCACACCGTCTTTGTTTATGGTCAAGACTTCCTCATCTGATCCATCAAAATGGTGCATGAGAGGGTCAAAAAAAGGCACCCCAGTAAAAGCACACATGACCTTACTTATTATATACATATAATATTTTATATTTGAATTCTTTAAACAATGATACAGCTACACTATCCAGATCCAGTTGAGCCGTAGCCATCAAGCCATAGATCATTCCAACACTCAGCCCCCATGGCTGCCTTGTGAAACTCCGAGCCATGTCACACTTTGGTGGCCTGAATGGCAGGGCTTACTTGGCTTGTCTGTCTTTAATGCTCATACTGTGACATAGTCACTCACTCCCCTAACCACTGGTAAATCCCAGGCACAGGCAATAGAAAATGAATGGCAGGGGAGGCTTAATCAGGTGCAATTAGTGGCAATTATACCCGCTGTAGGATTCCAGAGCTGAGTTCCAGCCATATTCCTCATTTCCATTTGGTATTAAATGAGATAACAAAGGACTTAACACAGGGCCTGAGATATAACAGGTGCTCAGTAATTGGTAGTTGGGCAATAATGTTAGGCTGTGCAGGATTGTGGTTGAAAATAGGGACTCTAGAGCTAGATTCTTTTTGTTCAAAGCCCAGTGCTATTGCTTACTTGCCCTGTGGATGTGATACAGTTATTTAGTTGTCTTTGGCTCAGTTTCTCCTCCTTGAATTAGGTATAATAGTCACTACCCCATTGGATTGCTGTGGACAATTTAGCACATAGAAACCATTCTATGAATATTAGCTAATTTTATTAACAAGTTAATGATGATGAACATGAGAATGATGAAGATTAGAGGAATGAGGGGTCTTTGGAGGCTGCCCTACTATGCCCCTTTCTTCCTCCCCATCCTTTCAGGTTCATTACCCTGCAAAACCCCCACCCAGGGTCCATGCACCCTCATCATCTCTGCTGAGATTCTGGGGAAACATTTTCATGCTTATTTGGATTGGACTCTGCAGTAGATTAAAGATGGACACACATTTTTCTGACACTCCTACTATTGAGATGTGGGTCTTATTTCTCCTTTCTTGAATCTGGAATTCTCTTAGTGACTTGCTGAACCAACAGAATGCAGCAAGAGTCCTGGGCAAGTCCCAAGGCAAAGTTTTAAGAAGCCTTGCAGCCTCTCCTTGGACCTTGTGGAATGCTCACTCTCAAGATGCCCCTTCTCAGAACCCAGCCACCATACCTTGAGAAGCCCAAGCCACACTATGAGCCTGGTGTAGGCACCCCAGCCTAGAGCCCTAGCTGAGATTCCAAACATCAGCCAGCATCAACTGCTAGCCATGTAAGTGTACATTTTGGACATACAACCCTATCAAGCCTTCATATGACTGCTGCCCAGCTACCATCTATGTGCAACTGCATCAGGGACCCCAAGCAAGAAACACTCAGCCAAGTCCAGTCAACTCACAGAACCATGAGAGATAAAAATACTTTGTTGTTTGAAGCCACTAAGCTTTAGAGTGTTTTGTTACAGCAGAAATGAGTAACCAGAACAGTGCTCAACCTGAAAGAGGCTGTCAGGTTGTCTTCCCACCTGTCCTTAGGTCATTCTTTCCTCCTTCTACACCTTCACCACCTGCCCCTTACTTTGTAGCAGGGCATCTCCTATTATGGATAGTAGAATTTAGCCTATAGATAAGGTGAGGAGGTTTATTTAGAATGCCTGAGAGGCATAAAGCATTGCAAGCCTCCCAGAAATCCAAGAGCAGGAGTCACAGGCAGGTTGGCCTTGGTGAGACTGGGCACCTGGGGATAAGCAGAACCTGAAGTTCCAAGTGTTTCTTTCCACCCCTCCAGCATTCATTCCATAAACACCTTCTGAGTAGCCACTCTGGACCAGGGTTTTTCTGCTCTCAGTTGCTTTTGGATGCCTGCTTTTCTCTGGACTGTCTGCATCTCCTGATGCTTCCCCATCATCTACATTTTATCTTTTCTTTACATTATAAATACTGTCTCTTCACAATTGCCCCTTGTTTGTGACACACACTCCTCCCTCACATGGCCCCTACTCAATGTGAAAACCTCTCTACATGTGATTTGGCCACTTCAGCTGAGACTGAATGTCACAGGTCAAATTCCTGACAGCAAGAATGCATCAGCCACCCTTCAGGTGTGGTATCTTGACCTTGTCTGGTCAACACTTGGAAAGCTGGCACTGCGTTGATGTGGAGAGATTCTTAAGAGGGTGACAGAGTGACAAGTCAAGGGCTAGATCAGGAGACCTGCACTCTGAGAATGGCTCTGTCACTAGTTTGTATGTGGTCTTGTCTCCTCCTGTATGGAATGAGATAGTTCCATCAGGTGGGAGGAGAGTGGCAGTGCACCTGATAGTGTTCCAGAATCTAAGAGTAGAGAAGCATGTCAAGTTTGCCTATCTCTTTTAACTTTCAAACAACCTCTTTCCAATTGTGACTAATATCTTCATTTTACAGTTGGGCAAACTGAGGTATGACCAGATTAACAGCATGCTCAAGCTCACACAGCCAGGAAGCAACTCAGTTGGGACATAGACAAAAATCTGTTTGCCATCAAGGCCTGTGTTCTGAGTCATTCTCTGTACCCCTTATCTATGCCACAGCCTGTGTGCCCAGGAAGAAAACAATATAAAATTTAAAAAGGTTGAGAAAGGCTGGGATCATCTATGCTATTCCTTTAAACATTATATCTTTTTCTCTTATGCTCTAATATTTTTTTCTGTTAAGCATTTTAGAGCACTGGGGGCTTGGGAAGTAATAATGAGCCGGATGTAAACCAGAGACTTCAAGGAGAGAGGACTACTCACAATGACATCCCTCCTCCGCCAGGGGATGATTTCATGATATCACATAATACAAGGGTGGGGAGCCAGCTCCATCTCTTTCTATTAATACCATACAGTGGAAATTTGTTAAAGAAACAGACCTGTATCTACTGCTGCGGCCAGGGAAGTGGGAAAAGGCCTTAATCTCTGTAACCTCTTGGGCCTTCCAAGGCTATGTATGCAGAGCATGTGCAAGGTCCTAGCTGGGGTGGATGAGCACCTCCGTTAACTGAGCTCTCCTTCCAATGAACACAACCCCTGAGGAGGAAGGGCAGAGGCTCAGGTCAGCAGGAAGGGCTCCTCCCTCCCTACAGATCATGGTCTGGAGAACAGGGCTCACAGAATCTCAAATGTGCATGTGAATTTCTTGCTCTGTGTTGTGGCTCCCCGGCTGGAATACAGATGAAGCCTGCTAAAACCCAGTCGCCTGCAGGGAAAAGGCTGGCTGGAGTCTTTTTAATGTCTGCCATGAGACAAGGGAAAATCCTTCCACCAAGGGGTTCTCAGCTGGGATTTCCCCAGACTAGAACATACTTAGGGGGTACACACAAAATGAGGGGGTGGTGAATGCTGATGCTGCTTAGCATTTAATATTTCCAAAACAGACTTTGTAGACATCCTTACATGTACTAATTTTTTTAGTTTTAGTTTTAGGGTTTTTTTTAAGATTTTATTTATTTATTCATGAGAGACACAGAGAGAGAGAGAGAAAGGCAGCGACAGAGGCAGAGGGAGAAGCAGGCTCCATCCCGGGAGCCTGACATGGGACTTGATCCTGAGTCTCCAGGATCATGCCCTGGGCTGAAGGTGGCGCTAAACTGCTGAGCCACCTGGGCTGCCCTAGTTTTTGTTTTAATTATATATGGGATGAGAGGTAAAAAACCATAATCTTTTATAATATCTATGTTTGTGTATAGCACTTACTGTATACCAGGCTCCATTCTCAGAATTTTTAAAATATTAACTCATTTAATGCTTTAACATTTTACATTACACAATCTATTTTTTTAAGTAAGCTCTTCACCCAGTGTGAGGCTTGAACTCATGACCCTGAGATCAAGAGTCACATGCTCTGCTGACTAAGCTAGCCAGGTGCCCCTGCATGATCTATTTTTATCCTCATCTTACAGGTGAGGAAACTAAAGTACAGGGGGGTCAAGGAACTTCTCTTGGGTTAGACAATTAAATGGTGAGGCTGAGATTTCAGCCTAAACAAATGTACACCATAGTTGTACCAGTTAGCTTTTGCTAGGTAACAAACCATCCCCAAGCAGCATGGCGTTAAGCAGCACACATTTATTATTTCTCACAAATATATGAGTTGGCAGGCTGGTATTTCTGGCCTGAGTCAGCTCCACTGATGTCGGTGGTCTGCTGCCAGCTTGGGCAGAGCCAGATGGGCTAGCATGGCCTCATCTGCATGTCTGGTTATTGGATCCAAGTGAGCTGTGGTGATGAGGACGACTTGCTGTGTATCTCTCATCATCCAGTAGGCTATTCCAGATTATTAACATTGAGGTGGATGAGAGAGGGAAGATCCCAATATGTGAGTGCTTTTTGAGCTTCCACTCATACCATGTTTGCCAGTGTCCCATTGGCTGAAGCAAGTTACAAGGCCAGCCCAGAGTCAGTGTGGGAGGGAAGTACCCAAAGTCAAGAACTTAGGGAGGGGAATAATTAGGGACTATTTTTATAATCTCCACAATAGTTTTGGCTCTGAACTTCTCACTAAACTAAGCCCTTATGTTTCTAATAGTCTTACTCCAACTTTGGGCCTCAAGGGAGCTCTGGACAAGAATGGCTGTGAATAAATCTTATAGCCAAACAGGACCAGATATTGCTTATGTATGCCCAATGTCCCACCCAAATAGTACTCCACCATTATATAGAGACAGAATCTGACTAAGTGTCCATGGAAGGTAAAGGAAGTGGATTGTGAATCAGGGAGTTTGGGTCTAGTTACCTGAAATTAGCTGTGGGACCTTGGCTAGACCACCTCATCTCTCTGGGCCTTAGTCATTTTATTTTGCTTAATTCAGTAGTCCCATTCATTCAATAAACACTTATTTGGTTCCCACTGTGTGACAGGCATTGTGTTGGGCAACACAGATACAGTTGTGAAAATAGTTCTGTCTCTCATGAAGCATTTAGCATAATGTCAAAATAGGTGTTAACCAAATAATCTCAGTAATGAGCATATAATTCCAGACTGAGGTAAGTACTCTTAAAAGACAAAAGCACAGTTCTATGAGAAGTTACCTCAAAGGGATTTGGGGTAGACCATGAGAGTGGGGAATGAAAGGAGGTCCCCTCCAACTGGAGGACAGTGGGAAGAAGTTAACTAGGAGGACCAGGGGGAATAGAATCAAACCCAGAGTGACTGCAAGATAATTCTCCATAGATCTCATAATTCTCCACACATCTTAACAGCAGAGATCTTAACTGCCTTTGTCCTGGGCTAGCTTTTCAAGGATACTTGCATAGTGAACAGCCTTGGAAGATAGAGATAACACCTCCCTCTGGAGCATTAGGTCAGTATGCTCACTGCCCAGTATAAAAGATTCGGGTTCCCTAAGCTCTGGGTTCCTCTCCTGTAATGCAGTCCACTGCATGCACAGTGTCACTTAGTCCTCTTCACATCATCCTGTGGGAAATGGGACTCAGAAAACCAAAGCAAAATGATGATACTCTGGACTCTGCTATTGCTGTGAGTAATAGACTGTCTTCTTTCTCTGACCCAGGTATCTCTGGTCTTCTGCCAGCATTTAGGAAGCTGTGGCAAAGCTAACAGGTTAGCTTGCAAGAAGGCAAAACTCAGACCCATCATAGTTCTTGATGTTCCCAAGAAAAGTGGCACAAACTGAAGCTGGAGGATAAATAAAGCAGGGAGCAGGGATGAAGAGAGTTTCTGATAAAGAACAACATGTGCAAATGTGTGGAGGTGGTGGACAGCAAGGAAAATGGATTGTCCAATATAATGGGAATGGGGAACTTAATGAGGAAATGGGAAGAGATGAATCTGGGAGCAGGTGGGGAGAAACAGCATGTGATGCAGGAAGACCTTATCCTAAGGGCATTAAAAGCCACTGAAGGATATTTTGGGCAGACTAGACACAAAATCCACTGAGGCAGACTCTGAATATCCCCCACCCTAGCCTCCAGAACCTTTTCTACCTCAACACCCCCAGAAAATAGCCCTGGGTGCAGCATAGGTTGGCATAGCAACCAATGATGTGGCTGTTTTCTCTACGGTTTTATTTTTACAAGCTCTAGATTGTCAAGCAGGCTGTAGGTATGTTTGGACAATTACAGGCACTGGGCAGGGGGAAGAGAAATAGAGAGGCCACCTCTTTCTGGCTGAGGCCTGGACACTGACAGGAGGTAATTTCTTTTGGGAGACTGAGCACCCTGACTAGTCCTTTCTGGCCTGACAACCACTGTTTGTTGAATCCAGCCAGGCCAGGAAAGCAGTGTCTTTCCTGTAACCCATGAAAACATAGAACAAGAGAGTTTATACCCGGGGCTTCAGAAGGAGCTAATTCCTCTTATTTGAGAGTATACAATATATACAATATATTTGAGTGTATGCAGTGTAGAGTCAGGCTACCCGGGTTCAAATCCCAGCTCTTCTCCCTACCAGTTTTATGACTTCAGGCAAATTAAAAAATTGCTCTGTGCCTTTACCCCCACCTGTTAAATGGGATCTAACTTATAGGGTTGTCATGAAAATTAAATGAGGATTAAATACACAAAGTGTTTACAATGGTATTTGGCATATAATATGTATCCAGTAAATATTAGCTATCATTGTTCTAACTTGTTTGAAATGTACCTTCTTACAACCTCTATCATTCAAAACTTCAAGCATTTATATCATTTCCACCAGACCAGGCTTCACACAGCAAATCAAACACCTGTAGTCACTAGATCATAAGAAACTCCCTTGGAATCCATTGGAATCACTACACTTTGATATTTAAAACTTCCCCCCAAAAAAGTTTCAGATTCACTCAACCTAATTTGTTGATGACTCCCTAGTACTTATCAAGCTTGCTTCCTAATGGACACATAATAGACCTAGGGGGAGGAGGGCTTCCCACAATTTTCCTTGGGGAGATCCCAGTCAACCCACAGAACATGAGCAATAATAAATCATTATTGTTCTAAGCCACTATGTTTTGAGGCACTTCATTGATCAGGACTAGGTAACTGATATATGAAACATGTAGATTGCTCACCATTACCCCAAGATTCTGACTCAGTGAGTCTGGGATAGCATCCGGGTAGCTACTGTTAACTTGTGTCCCTAGGCATTTACTAATTCACATGGTGTGCATCAGCACCCTCCCCTCCCTTTCCTGATGACAGGAATCACCTGGAGATTCTTGGGCCCCAAGCCAGAACTTCTGAATCAAAAAGTCTAGGAAAAAGGTCCAAGAATTGAGAGACTGAATATACAAATGGACATTGGCCAGATTATATATAAAAATAGAGCTCTGACCCATTATTTGCAGCAATGAACCCACAAAGCTGAGCAACCTCTGTAGCCATCAACTCAACACAGCCAGGACTAGATCAATAGCTTCCTTAATTTTTGGCCTTGCTTCCAACTAGGACCAAGCAAAGAAAGGCAAATGTGCTCCTCTATGCAATCACATAGGAGGCCCCAGTTCTAGTTAGTCCCCCTCCAGCGTCCCCACACCAATAGCCTCTAATCAGGAAACACCCCAAATCTTCTCTTTTCCACTACAAAGCTTTCCTACTCCCTGCTTGTCTTTGAGTCTCTGCCAAAACTCAAGGTAGCTGCTAGAGTAAGCTCTGAAAAAAATAGCTTTTGCTGATTCTTATATAGGTGCTATTCATTTATTTCCATGGAATTTGTATATTTAGGGGCACCTGGGTGGCTCAGTGGTTGAGCGCCTGCCTTTGGCTCAGGGTGTGGTCCCAGTCCTGGGATCAAGTCCCACATTCGGCTCCCTGTGAGGAGCCTGCTTCTCCTTCTGCCCATATCTCTGCCTTCTCTCTGTGTTTCTCATGAATAAATAAATAAAAATATTTTTTAATTGTATATTTAATCAGAACAAGTGATTCTTCTTATTAGGGAAGTTTGGAAAACACCATCACAGACCCTTGCTGCTCAAAGTGTGGCCCCCAGAGCTATGGCAGTGGCAACAGCAGCAGTAGCAGTACTTGGGAGCTTTGTGTGATATGCAGAATCTCAGTCTCTACCCCAGACCTACTGTTTCAGAACCTGCATTTTTAACAAGATCCTAGAGGTGACCACCCTCCAGCACATTAAAGTGTGAAGAGCATTGACCGGGAACATTGATCCAGGTCAGCGGGTCTCAGCTCTGGGTGCACATTAGAATCCTCTGAGGGCTGTTTAAAATACCCAAAGCCTGTGTTCCACAGTCAGAGCATTTGATTTAATTGGCCCTGGGCAGAGTCTGCAGATCAGTGGTCTTAAAAGCTCCCCGGGTAATTCTCACATGCAGCCCATGGTACTAACAGCTGACCCAGGACAGGGTTTCTCACTCTTTGGTGTGTGTCAGAATCATCTGGGGAGCTCACTGGGCACACAGATATCCAGGCTGGATGAGAGAGGACAGTCCTAGCCTTGGTAAGAATAACCAAGTCCCGAGTGATTCTGAAACTGACCAAAGTAGGAGAAGCACTGTGAAGGCAGAGTCCCGTGGAAGCTTGCCATACAATTTTCTTTCCATCCTAATTTCTTCTTCTTCCTCAATTCCACTTGTCTGGCATCATGGCTCTTAAACATCAAGGAACAAGAGAACCTCAGAACTGGAAAAACTGTAGGCATCTTTGAGCACAGTAAATGAGGCTCTAACAGCCAAATCTGGCTCATGGTGTGCGTGTGTTTTCATCTATACAGATTTTTTTTTTAAGCTTTGAATCTACTGCCAGTATTTTTTTTAAAGAGATTCTTTTCATAAAAATTTACATTTCTGGATTCTCCTGGAAAATCAGGAGATCCAGCAACAATCAACTCATTCCTGCGTGGCAACAATTGGCTGGGATCGCCCCTTAAAATGGAGTATGTGTTCATCAGTTTCCTACAGTCCCTACCTGATCCACGTCACTCATTTTTGTTACCTGTCTGGTCCTTGCAAGCATCTGAGTTCGAAACCTTTATATTGAGAGTCCTACCATGTATTTTGTAAATGAGAAGACCAAGTCCTCCACCTCACCCTAAATCCCTGAGCTCTAAATCCCTGAATCACAGCCAGTATTGGGACATGGGTCAGACTTCTGACTGCGCTGCTTGTGGGAGCTGGGGATCCTGCCTTTCTGAGACCCAACTTCCACGCTAGAGAGCAATAACGTAGATCACCCCCACACCTTACTCAGAACTTGAGCATCATGAACTATAAGCCATCTCTGCTTTTGGTTTGGGGGCTGTCACCTACTCAGAAGCACTTACACAGCAATTAATTCAACCCGTTGAGCCTCAACAAGCATAAGAATAATAACAGGTCTAATCTACACGGTTATTTGAGGGTTAAATTAAGTTTTTTTTTAAATTTATTTATGATAGTCACAGAGAGAGAGAGAGAGAGAGGCAGAGACACAGGCAGAGCGAGAAGCAGGCTCCATGCACCGGGAGCCCGACGTGGGATTTGATCCCGGGTCTCCAGGATCGCGCCCTGGGCCAAAGGCAGGCGCCAAACCGCTGCGCCACCCAGGGATCCCTTGAGGGTTAAATTAAATCATGTTTGTAGGGACACCTAGGTGGCTCAGTGATTGAGCGTCTGTCTGCCTTTGGCTCAGGGTGGGATCCCAGGGTGCCAGGATCAAGTCTCACATTGGGATCCCAAGAGGGAGCCTGCTTCTCTCTCTGCCTATGTCTCTGCCTCTCTCTGTGTGTCTCTCATGAATAAATAAATAAAATCTAAAAAAAAAAAAAAAAAGATCATGTTTGTAAAACATTATTCTGGTACCTGAGACATAGAAAGGGCTCTGTAGTGAGCACTAAACACTATTAATGATTTTTTTCTATATATTTTTCAAAATAGTCATTGCTTGGTTTCTGCCAATCCCAAACTCACTTAGAAAGCCAGTGTGATAAGAGAGCCACCTATTGGATGAGTGGCTTTAGGCCAAGGTCTCAAAACTGGCTAAGCCTCAATGTTTTTCATCTGTAAAATAGGGATAATAATAGCACTGACTCCCCAGGGTTGTCTGAAGTTTAAATGAGATAATGTATGTAAAAACCTTGCCTACCACAGTGCCCAGCTCCTAATAATCGCAGCTTTTGACTCCTCAAAGCAGGGTTACCACCTAGTGGTATAAGAGGGTAACTGCAGGCTCCCTACAGGACATGAGAAAAACCATGGCCAATACGGCCCTCAGAGGTGAATAGAAAGGTGTGATTTGACAGGGGAAAGTGAATTCAGAAAGAGATAGCTGGCCACTCAGTGAGCTTAGGAAATGTTCCCAAGTCCATTCCTGGACCACTCTTTATCATTGCCCTGCACTCCTCATGACAACTCTAGCTTTTCACCTTGCTGGGGGGCAGGGGTCTCCTCTTGATGTTAGCCAGCTTGATTCTGGACTTGCGTGGCTTCTGGTTTGGTTCATGGTTATTTAGATTGCTGCTTGACCACTGGCTTGGTTAATGTGCCTTATTTCTGGTCTCAGCTACTCAGTTGTTGAATGCTGTGTGTGATTTGGCTCTGTACCATCATCATGGCTCAAGCCAGCTGGTCTTCCCCCAAATGTGGAAAAGAGCTGCTCTTCTCTGCTCAGAAGTATGGTCATCTAGAGGGGTGGCCTCTACCCCTTTCATAAGATACCTGCAAACTGATCCTGCCCTGCCCAGAAGAAACCCAAACCACACTAGGTGGCAACAACTACTCACTACTATCAAATGGAGCCACTCATCAGTCTACAAAAGTGCCCTGTGTCAGCCTCTAAAAATGTAGTATAAGATTTCTTTTCTCTGCCACTGTCCTCACCTAGCCTCTTGCTCCTTCCCAAGCAGGAGCCAGGATCAAGAGCAAGGTATTTCTCCCTCAAGGAAGGATTAGTTGAGTTTAAGGATGTCTTATGTTTACCACCATCGCAGAAATGGGCAGGGAAAGGCCATGCCAGGTGAATGGGGCCTCTTCCCACACTTTCTCTTTCCCTCAGATTCTTTACTTTGACAGAGAGAAGAGACTGTGGCCTAGTGAGAGAGGGAATCATCCAAGCAGGCAGAAAGGTTCATTTCTCTTTTTCTTTCAACAAATACTTAATGTGCACATACCAGATGCCTGGCACTGTTCAGGTGTTGGAGACACAGCTGAGGACAAAACAGACATGCATGCTCTCCTGGACCTGAATTCCTCAACACAAAGATGGACGATAAATAAGATAAGTAAAACACATAGTGTGTTAGTGATAGGTGCTAAGGAAAAACAAATCAGGTAAATGAGAAGGTGGTGAGAAGGTGACATAGAACAAAGACCGGAAGTGGGGAAAGACTGAACTGTGTGAACATCTGAAAGAGGAACATCCCAGGTGGAGGGAAAGACAAGTACAAAGCCCTGATGAGGGACTGTGGCATGTTCCAGGAGCTACAAGGAGGCCAGTGTGGCTGCAACAGGTGAGTAGGGGGAAAAAGTCAGAGATAAGGTTAAGGAGGTACCAAGTTGGGGGCACCTTTGTGGCTTCAGTTGGTTGAGTGACCAACTCTTGTTTTTGGCTCAAGTCATAATCTCTGGGTCCTGGGATCAAAGCTCTATGCCAGGCTCCATGCTCATCAGGGAGTCTGCTTGAGGATTTCTCTCCCTCTCCTCCTCCCCCTGTTCTCTCTCTCTTTCAAATAAATAAATAAACCTTTATTAAAAGGAGGTACAGATGGGCCAGAAGGTGAGGAGCCTTTGGGGAGTTTTCAACAGAACAGTAACAAGATCTAAATTATGCTTAATGGGGTCAATCTGGCTGCTATATGGAGAATTGACTGAAGGGGTCAAGTGTGATGAGGGACAACTGCAGAAGCAAGGCACCCACTGAGGAAGCAAGAGATGTTGGTGGCTTAGACCAGGGGAGTTGCAGTGGAGAAAGTAACAAGTGATAGGACTCTGAAAACAACTCTGGCAACAAACTTAGAGAAGAGTCAACACATCTCATGTGGAGCATCTACTACAGGTACAATTAATTCCATAATCACTTGTGTCCTATCCGTCCCATCCAAGAGAGTATTAGCTCTCTGCCATTGGGAACTGGACCTGTCTTTTTAGTTCTGTGTGCAGGTGCCCAGCACAGTGTCTGATACTAAGTGGACATTCCAATGAATGGATGGATGTGTGGATGTGTGGATGGATGGATGGATGGATATATGGATGAGTGGGTGGATGGATGATGGGGTAGAAAGTTCCATTTCCTCCACTTTCCTTTGTTCAAACCATAGAGTTATGATTGATCAATTTTAGAATAATTCATGGAGCTAACCAACGAGTTAGGGATATTCCAGAGATGCCCCCAACTAACAAAAAAAAAAAAAAAAAGGAAGAAGTTGTAAATACAGCAAAAGTCCTGAGGAGCCTCATCGGATGCCTGGGAGAAGCCAGAACTAGAGACATCAGTCGTCTCAATTGAGGTGAGAGACATTCTAAAAACTGAGCTTTGGACACTGCAGAATCTTCAGTGTGAAACATCTGCTGACTTAAGGCTGAGTGTGTGGTTCTTTTTGTAAGCACTTTTAATGTAACCTTGCATTAACTGAATTCGAGAGGTGATGCCTACCCAATATAGATAATCCTAAAGAGACCATTCTGTGGGTGATACTGAGGGAAGGCTGCACTTTATGTGAACGTTGGGTCCAAATAATTATCCAAGGACACCCGTCCTTCTCCACTGCACCAGGAAGAAACCCTTTTCTTGTTAAATATCCAGGTTCTCAGGGCAAAACCCGGCTCTGCCCAGACTGCCTTCCCAGCTATACCTCACCTGTAGCCACAGGGCAACTGGAGACAGTTTATCGAAAATAAAACCCGCTTTGACTAACTCAGCAGGTAATGTCTCAAGAATGGTTAGTCATGCAATTCCCAATCTGGATTCAGTCTGGCCACAAAAGCTTCTTGTATTCCACACAGTCATTAGCAACCCTGGAATCAATAGATTGCCCATGCCAGCCCTAAGAAATGCATGAATAGTCCTAGCCACAGACCCAGTTAAGCTACTGTGGTGATTCCAGGTGCCCACTCGGGGAAAAACTGCACTCATAGGAGTGTATATGCTTCTCCTTTCTCATAAAGATTTGTGTATGGCAGGTAAGTAAGTAAGTATGCCTGTGTTTTCAATCTCTCTCTGCCTCTCTGTTTCTCTCTCTTTCCCTCATACACACAGACACACATATTCTGGATTTTTTCCCCTTTAAAAACAGCATTGGTGGAGTGCCTGTGTGGCTCAGTCAGTTAAGCATCTGCCTTCAGCTCAGGTCATGATCCCAGGGTCCTGGGATCAAGTCCCACGTCAGGCTGCCGACTGAGCCGGGAGCCTGCTTCTCTCTCTCTCTCCCTCTGCCTGCTTCTCCCCCTGCTTGTGCTCTCTCTCTTTGTCATATAAATAAATAAAATATTTTTTTAAAAAATAGCATTGGTAAGCATGTGCAATGATAATGAGGTCTGAGACAGCTAGCCAAGGAGAGAAAAAAAAAATGTCTGTACAAGGAAGAAACAAAAGACCCACATCTGGGACAAAAGTTCAAGGGAGTATCTTAAGTTATCATTAAGATGCAGCAACAATAAGGATGTAATTGCCTGTTTGCCATACTAAAAAAATGCTAACTTTCAAAATGGAGAAATTAATCCATATGTTTAAATTTGTCTATATAAAGAATATTTTTAATGAAATAAAAATCTCTTATGTACAAAGAAATATGCAAATTGGTAAATACTTTCATTCATAAAAATGATGTTGTAAATGAATATTTATTGGCACCAAGTACGTTCATTACATATTGTTAAGAAATGAAATAAAACAACATAGGGTTTGCATTTCTAATAATCGAATGGACTAGGCATCTTGACAAAAATCCCCAACGCAAAAACATGTAGAAATCCTTCTAAATGTAGTAGAAATCCTTCTAAATGAATACATGCATTAGGATGCAAATAACAGAAGTTCTCCAGATGCCAAATTTGAAGTGAGGGCTGAAAATCAGAGTGGCAAATTGACACTGAGGCTTGAAGACAACTGCCAGTCTCAGTGACCAAGCAGTTTTTACAGTTTTATAGATTTTTTAAATATTTTTATTTATTTATTCATGAGAGACACAGAGAGAGGCAGAGACGCAGGCAGAAGGAGAAGCAGGCTCCACGCAGGGAGCCCAACATGGGACCCAATCCCCGGTCTCCAGGATCACGCCCTGGGCTGCAGGCGGCGCTAAACCGCTGAGCCACCCGGGCTGCCCAGCAGTTTTATAGATTTTTAACAATTACATGGTAACAAATGACCAAAGTCCTAGACCTCCCCATGGTGAAAGAATAAGGCCAAGATCCTCAAAGGACTATGCCCTTCGTGAAAAGTTTGACTAGAAAATAACTTACCCACTGGCAAAGAGATAAGACTAAGGAAGCCTGTTTGACTCAATCTGAGATCTGATAGGGAAAGAGCACTTCCTTAAGAATTCATAACCACAGAATTATTCTTACATGCATTTGGGATTTAAATTGCACACTCTGCAAGGTTTGGAAAACCCCAAGGTGTAAAATTAGTAGAGTGATTGCAGGTTGGTAGTACTTCAGAACACCCAGGAGAAGAAAATGCATATTCTCTCTAGAGGTACCTACCCTAACCCAAGCCTCCCTGGATTCCACAGAAAATGTCCCATTAAACATTAGCTGACTAATCAAAACTAAAAACACATTAATAACCGTGCTACCAGAAATGAAAATAAGCAGAAACAACAAACAGTAGAATTAGAACTTCATAACATAGAATTGTCAGACTCAGAATAAAAAAAAAATACTTTTTAAAGGAGAAAGAAATAAAATACTATCCCAAAAGAGCAGAGGCAAGAGTGAAAAATAACCAAATATCATTTTAGAAGATAAAATAATAATTTAAATGGAAAATTCAATGAACAGATAAATCAGCACATCAGAAAGAGATAAAGACAAAAAATAATGACCTGGAAAACAGACCTGAAAAAACTACCCAGAATACTGCACAGAGAAATAGAGATATAAATTTATAAGTAGTAAAGAGACACTGCTTCTGGAACATATACCCAATCCTATTTCCAAAAGAAGGGAAGAAATGTGCAAGGTGATATAAGCAAGATGGTGGAATAGCAGATGCCAGTCCTTCCTTACTCAAACAGAAACATCAATTCTGGCAACCATGCATGGATGAAAATACCTTTGTGGGACCCTGTGAGCCCAGTGAGAAATTCCAGCACCCTCTTCAAGATACAAAAACAAATGCATTGAGGAGAGTCAGAAAAACCATTCCACTTCATCTCTGTCACCCTTCCCCTGGGTGGCACACTCAGTACCAAGAGAGGTCCCTGGCCTGCAATTTCTCCCATGGGAGAAAGTGAGAGCAGAGTGAGTGCCTGGCTTCCCCAGCCTGGACAGATGTTGCCCAAGAGGCCCACTTCTGCTTCACACCACTCAGATTGCTGAAGAGATAAGCATAGTAGTCTGTAGAAGCTAGAATTAGGGAAAAGAAATGGGCTCATCCACAGGGATCTCAAAAGTCCAGCCACAGATCCTACTAACTACTCAGACTCCACCAAAAGGCCTGTCCATAAATCCCATGGAACTTCTCAGCTGCAGTTCCCCCAAAGGACCAATACAGCCCCCAGCACTTCATGTGTACCCCTAAGATAGTACATATGAGCCTCCATAAATGGTGTGCACAGGCTCCCACAAATGGCATTTGCAAACCCCTGCCGACAATATGTGAGTATTAGCAACAGGCTTGTTTCTGCAGGTTTGGGCGAACACAAGCTGGCACACTTCAAGACACTGTCCTGGGGAAAATAAACAGGAGGCTCTTGGCCCTTGCCCTGACTATGTGGAATGGGGAAAAGGCACACAATCCCAAGACTTCCCCTCCAAAGAAGGAACTAAAGGGAACGAAAAGAATGAAGAAAAGCAATCCTTGAAGAAATAATGATTTTCAAAAATCAACAAGAAAATTAATCCTGAGATTCAGAAAGCATAAATCCAAAAAGTTGTTTTAAATCCACACCTGTGGGACGCCTGGGTGGCTCAGTGGCTGAGTGTCTGCCTTTAGCTCAGGTCGTGATCCCGGGATGGAGTCCCATATCAGGTTCCCTGCAGGGAGCCTGCCTCTCCCTCTGCCTATGTCTCTGCCTCTGTGTGTGTGTGTGTCTCTCATGGATAAGTAAATAAAAATCTTTAAAACAAATAAAAATAAATAAATCTACACCTGTACACTGTCACACAGAAACTGAATAATATGCAAACTACTCCTGCCCTGACTCAACCCACCAATAATAAAGATCTTAAAAGTAGCCAGAAATAAAAGTCAAAGGAATAGAAATCTGAGTAGAAATACTTCTCAATGGAAATTTATAGACAATAGACTGAGATCTCAAAGTGCTAATAGAAAAGAAATGTCAACTTAGAATTATATACCTAGCTAAACTATCATTTTCTAACAAGAGTAAAATAATGCCATTTCATACAAATAGAATAAAATAATGTCTTCATTAAGGAATTAACAAAGGGAGTATTTGAGGAAGAAAGAAAGTTAATCCCAGAAGAAAGTTCTAAAATGCACAAAGAAATGTTCTAAGTCAGGTCTGCAGATTTGGTGGTCCTACATAAATCTTTTTTTTTTTTTTTTCAGTTTTTTATTTTGGTCCTACATAAATCTGGCTAGAATCATAAGAGCATAAGGAAGACATCACAATGGCACCATAAAGCAGGGATGGGCAGATGTTCCTTTTGAAAATGTTAAAATGTGAAGATGCTCTCCCTCTAAAACATACTGGTCCAGAAAACCTTTTGCCACCATAACATTAGAAAGTCTCTTCTGGAGGATGCTCCAGAGCTCCCTTCATTGCCTCCATGGTACTCTTCCCTCTGGATGAACCCAACCTACAACTTTATCCTCCTCCAAAGCTACAGAGCTGTTAATTTTTCACATAATCCTTCAAATCCATATGCCAGCTTTCTACTCAACTGATAGCAATTCTGGATAAAAAAGGCATTTCGTTTTAGATTTTTGAAAGGAGAAAGGTCATACTCAATGGAAAATAAAAGGAAGGAAATCTCATTTTACACCTCATGCTTCATATATGTTCCATCTCTTAAAATGGTCTTTCCCTCTTTTTGCCATGTGCAAACTCCTACTCATCCCTCAAGACCCAAATCAAGCATAAGTTCTGTCAAATATTTCCTGACTCCCTCTACACTATCACTATACCTTATATGTAATTTTTCAGGTTTTACCATTATTTCTATATGTCTGTCTTCATCACTAGACTGTGAACTTCCTAAAGACAAGAAGTACTTTTTTCTTTATCTCTGTATTCCCAATTCCTGGAACAGCATCTGACGCATACTAGGTATTTGTTCACTTGTATATATTGAATAGGTGGATGGCCTCCATGGATCTTCAAATAAAGTTATCCAAGAGATACAGACTATTCAATCACTAGGTAATCAGGTCCCACATCCGTATTCTGGATCCTGAGAGAAGTCTAGCTCACAAAATGTAAATCCCCAGTAAATAAGGAACTAAAGCTCAGCAGTGTGATTATATTGAAGTCCCCATAGGATCTGGGGTCAAATATCCGTTACATGGACCTAATGCAAAACTGAGCCCTGGAACTGCAAAAAATACCAGAGGGCTCTTGGACCTTGTCAACTGCCATGGTCCTGGAACATTTATTGAGAAATTTACTTATCAGGGTTGGTGACCTCCAGATTTGGATTTGTCTGCCTGCTTTCTAAGCTGCTCATTAATCTGCAGGACATTCTCTGAGCCTTGATCATTTCTGCCTTATTAGCATATCATTAATTTCTATGTAAAGCAGGGGTCACAGACCATCACTGTGACATAATAATTCTCTGAATGTAGGAAATGGAATCATTTAAATTTCTGAACAGAAATGAGAAGATATGTCTCCAAAAACGTGGCTCAGTGATAACAGAACAGGAAGCATCCTTGAGTAAGAAATGGCATTTTGTTGGGTAGGGAAGAGAATGTTAAAAATTCCAGGCAGGGGCCCTTTTTAGGTAAATTTCCAGAAAAGGCAAATCTACAGACGGAAAGTAGATTAGTGGTTGACTGGGGTCGGGGGTGGGGGGTGGGGAAGGGGATTAAGTATAATGGGGCTCAAGGGGTCTTACTGAGTGATGGAAATTTTCTAAAACTAGTTTATGGTGATGGATGCACAGCTCTACCAAATTACTAAACAGCACTGAATCACACACTTAAAACAGGTGAATTTTGTGTATGATATGTAAATGATCCCTCAGTAAATTGGGAGTTTTTTGTTAACAGTTTTAATATTAGCATATCAAAGCCAAAACAAAGTTTGGTCAGATACCACTGGTAGCAGCTCTGTAATAAGCCACCTCAAGAATTAAGGAGACTGAGGGGTGCCTGGGTGGCTCAGTTGATTGGGTGTCTGACTCTTGATTTTGGCTCCAGTCATGATCTCAGAGTCATAGGATGAGCCCTGCAACAGGCTCCCTGCTCAGCAGGGAGTCTGCTTGAAATTCTCTCCCTCTGTTCCTCCCCCAACTGGTGCTCTCTCTGTACATAGATAAATCTTAAAACAAAACAAAAAGAATTAAGGAAACTGAGATCAGAGAGGACTTTAAAAATTTGCAATAGAATGTTCACTCCAGTGCAATTGTTTGATTTTTCCATTATAGAAAATGTCAAGCATATAGAGAGAAAGGAGGTTATAACAAACCTCCATGTACACAGAACCCATCTTTAACAATGATCCAACTCGTAGACAATTTTATGTAATCTAAAAGCCCATCTACTCCATCCTACCCACCACATTAGACTTTACAGCACCATATTTATTAAATGTCGGACATATACTAATGAACACCATGCAGTACAATAAGCCCCCATAAACCTACCTTCTAGCTTCAAGAATTATCAATACACGGACACCTGGGTAGCTTAGTGGTGGAGCGTCGGCCTTCAGCCTTCGGGGTCCTGGGATCGAGTCCCACATTAGGCTCCCTGCATGGAGTCTGCTTCTCCCTCTGCCTGTGTCTGTCTCTCTCTTTGTGTGTCTCTCATGAATAAGCACACAAAATTTTAAAAAATAATTATTAATACATGACCAGCTTGTCTTATCTCTATCCCTCTCGCTTTCCCTATCCCTGTCTTATTGGTAGGCATACCTTAGACATCAAATCATTTCATCAATAAATATTTCATTAAGTATCTCAAAAGGTGAGGACATCATTATTTTAACATAGACACAGTACTATTAGCATATCCCAACAAAATTAATGGTGTTTTCCTGATATCACTAAATATCCAGGGTTCAGATTTCCAATTTTACCATAAATATCAAAAACACATATTTTTAAGAGTTTATTTTAATCAGGATGCAGTGAAGGTTCACACACTTCTATTTACTGACATGTGTCTCATTTCTTTTAGTCTGCAGGCCCTCCCCACCCCCCGCCCCATTTCTCTCTCATTTTCCTTGCAATTTCTTTGCTGAAGAAACCAGGTCATTTGTCTGCAGACTTTCTCAGTCTAGGTTTTGCAGCACTGTTTTTAATAACAAAGCACTGGAACCAGTAGACATCATCCATCGAAAGAAGTCAGTTAAATAAATGAGAATATAACCATGTAATGGAATTCATAAGAACTGTGCAATTAATTTACATCAAACAGAAAGATATAACAAATGTTTATTAAATATATACTATGTGCCAGGTTCTATTCCAGATGTTAGAGATAAAGCAGTGAATAAAATAAAATCTCTGCACTCTGAAAGCCTGTATTTGAATGCAAGATTACAGACAAACACATAAATCATTAAAATGGATAGAATGTCAGATGGTGCTACCTGGGATGGAGAACAATACAGCAGGAAAAAGGAATAAGGATTGTGAGGAAATGGGAAAGGAAGAATGTAGTTTCACATGAGATAGCCAGAGAAGGCTCTCATGAGGTGACATAAGAACATAGACCTGACAGAGGTGATCAGAGAGCAAGTTATACAGATAAATGGGAGGAAAAAATCCAAGGCAGAGGCAACAATCAATGCAAAGGTCCTGTGGTGACAGTGTGCCTGGTGTGTTAAAGGAATGGCAGGGAAAGGACGCCTGGGTGGCTCAGTAGTTGAGCATCTGCCTTCGGCCCAGGGCATGATCCTGGAGTCCCTGGATCAAGTCCTGCATCAGGCTCCCTGCATGGAGCCTGCTTCTCCTTCTGCCTATGTCTCTGCCTCTCTCTCTCTCTCTCTCTCTCTCTCTTTGTGTCTCTCATGAATAAATACATAAAATATTTTTTAAAAAATTTAAAAAGGAATGGTAGTGAAGCTAGGTGGATGCAGTGAGCCAAGGGGTAGGAGATGCTGCTTAACAGGTATCTAGACCCCGATAGTGCAGGGCTTTACAGGCTATCACAAGGATGTTAGCTTTTACTCTAGGTGATATGGAGCCATGGAAGAGGTTCCAGCTGAGAAGTAACAAGATAATGCAACAGTAGTAAGACAGCAGGAAGATAAATTTAAAAACTTGCTATACTTGCTAGACAATTTCTCCATCACCATATCAGTTCCTGCAGATGACCCTACAGGCTGATGACCAATTATCTTTCATTTGTCAGAGAGGGGACAGTACAAGAGCCCCTAAGGCCCTTCTGCTGAGGCTCAGAGCAAAGAGGTTTAGGTTGGGTGAAGTTTATTCGGAAGAAGTTCCTCCAGAAGGGTTGATTCTGTGGCAAAAGCCCCACTTTCTGTGGTCTAGCCTGGGTGCTAGCAATCTCTTTCTCTAAATGCCCTTAAGCAAACTATAGCCTGTTCCAGACACATTTTTGTAAATAAAATTTTACTGGTACGAGGCCATGCCCATTCATTGGCATATCTTCTAGGGCTGCTTTCAGCTAAGAAGAATTGGGTAAATTTGTTAAAGATCTTATGACCTCAAGGCCTAAAATATTTACTATTTGGCCCATTACAGGTAAAGTTTGCCCAGCCCTGTCCTAGAGAAACCAAGTCTCCTAAAGCCCAAAGGTTCAACCAGTAAGGTGGTTCTGGATCCTTGTAGAGTCATCGCCATTCTAAGGGGCTTCTTCCATTGGTCTAAGTGGATTTCCTGAGATGGGTGGTAGATGCCCAGAGCCCTTCTGCTCTCCCTTCCTTTTTTCTTCCTCTGAGAACTGGGGTGAGTGGGCCTGCCTCATGTACCACCCTTCCCCCACACCCAGAGTGAGCCCCCATACAACACAGGATGCCTTTGTGGGTTCATGAACAGCCCTGAGCTCAGATCCCACCTCTGCCACTGCTTACTTGTCACCTTATGCAATGTCTCTGGGACTTGGGCTTCTCAACTGCAACACAAGGCTGACAGGCAGCCCAGGTGGCTCAGTGGTTTAGCGCCGCCTTCAGCCCAGGGTGTGATCCTAGAGACCTAGGATCGAGTCCCATGTCAGGCTCCCTGCATGGAGCCTGCTTCTCCCTCTGCCTGTGTCTCTGCCTCTCTCTCTCTCTCTCTCTCTCTGTGTGTGTGTGTGTGTGTGTGTCTCTCATGAATAAATAAATAAAATCTTTAAAAAACAAAAACAGGGCTGACAGTAGCTGGTCCAAAGACTGCTGAGAGTTACATGGGATGGTGGGTGTGGAGACTGCGCACAGCACCTAGCCCTACTGTGTCAAAGCACACTGGCCATCACCACTGATGTGGGTGGGTTTCCTACTCCATTTACAGTTCCACTTGTATGCAGCTATAGACACTTCACCCCTGACTGGATCTAGTAATTACAGGGCTTTATGGGCTGTTGTCGTCACTATATCATTATCATTATCACAGAGCACAAGTGTCATTAGAGGAGCCCTGTGATCCTAGGCACCAGTGGACATCTCATGCTTTCCTGGCAACACTTTTTGGATAAAATCATCCCATCCCCTGTCGCAGTCCATGTAGCTTGAGTGGGGCTGACAGGAATTGTGGAGATGAAATGAGATGACCTAACATGACCTCAGTCTGGCCAAAGCAGGCAGAGATCCAGGAACTTCCCAAGAATTGAGCCATTTCCCAGCAAAGACTTTGCATTGCATTGGCCAATTTAAGAAATATCCATTCCTGTGTGGACACAGGCTAGAAGCAGCCTCTTCCTCTGGCTACCGCACAATTGGGTTTTCAGAGTCTCTTGGCCACTGTGTAGCCATCATTCCTCTGATCTCTGACCCTCACCTTGGGTGCTCACTTTCATATTCATATCACACTTCCATTCTTGCAGAGTCAGAGAAGTTTCTGGGGCCAAAAGTATCAATAGGGGACCCAACACTACTCCTAGACTCAAACTGCATTAGCTCCGAGGTGTAAACAAAAGCTGCCTTTATGTGTCCTTAAAGGGGGGGAGACTGTTTGGATGTGCTAATGACAAGGTGGGTACAGTGATTAAATTGGCTTCCCCAAAGGCTGAGCAGAATAATAGCTGTGTTTCAAAGCTGCCACTCCCTTCATTAAGTGACGAAAGGAAGCAAATGAAAGAAGGGTATATGGAAGCATCTTCTAGGAAGATGGAGAGCTCCTCCTTTCCTATGCCTCATTACTGTATCTAGAATAGAAGCTAAAAGGAAGAAATTGTTCAGTAACAACAAAAGAAAGTCTTTGGTAAGTGGCAGTGCTAACTTAGACAACCTGCCATATGACAAAGACAGGCTATTCTTGTTGGAGGTGTATGGAAATAGAGCGATAGCCACGTTTTTCTGTCCGGCGTACTGTCAACCTGTTTGACAAAAGCACCATGGTATCTTTTGTAGAACCACTCTCCCTCCTTGGCCCCCTCTCCTCCCTATTAACCTATAAGTCCCTGAGGTTTGGTTGGGGGGAGGCATAGGCCACTCCTCTGCCCCAGGGATGGGCAAGTAAGCCAGGCCTGGTCAATGAGGGCACTGCATGTCCTTATCCACAGCGATGCGTTCAGAGGTGAGCAGAGAGCCCATGCTGTACCAATCAGAGACACCAAATGCCATCCCGAGGGCTTTGGCTAGAATGATTGGGCAAAAGTTTTTCTCTTTGTCCTAGATATGCAAGCTAGTTGGATGCAGTCTGGAACCACAGAGGGACTGTCATGGCCACCACCTGAGGAGGGTCTGCCTAAAAATGAAATTGACCTAGACAGTCCAGCAGAGCCAAGAGACAGAGACAAGTCCTGATGACTTTGAGGTCCTGCACCCAGTCATGTCTAGAGCTAACTGTACCCCTGACCTTTGTTCATAAGCTAATAAATTCTTTTTCCATTGCTTAAATCAAGAGTTCTGCTTGATGCAAGTATCTGCCAGCCACCAAGAAATTAGGTAGGGGTGTTTTCTCCATCTAACCTGTGGGAAATCTCTTTTTGAGCATTTAAATATCCTTGTTTTTTGTTTTTTGTTTTTTTGCCACTGGAAATTGAATATGTGAAATTTTTTTCTTCTCCTTTGGCATTCTCTAATAAAAAGAAAAATGGACTAGGGAGGAACATTCCTTGACATGGTACAAATGAAGATCTATGTAATCAAAATAAGTCATTCGGTTTGATAAGAAACTCATCAAAATTCCAAAAGAGTCTTGGGGAAAAGGCAAAAATGATATGCAAATGCCAGAGGGAATGAATATATGAGCCTAAGCATCCCCTCAGTGCCTGGATCACTAAACAGCCTGATCACTCAGCAGCAGTTTGTCAGAGGGTTCCCAGGGCACACAAGGTGACAGCTTCCCACGTGAGATGCTAAGGAGGACCATCTCCATCTTGGGGAACAGGTTTCCTTGGTTGCCTTGCTTCTTGTGTCTCTCCTGTCACTTTTCATGGGATATGGGTTATAGGAGATGGTGGGGAGGTCTGGAGAATGGACTGGGAGAGAATGGTTAACATTTTTCTATGTAAAAATGATTGTTAGCTTTATGCAAGTTCTATTGGATATATATCCCTTTGAGCCCGGCCTACCCTATGGCATGTCTGATTTCCAGGATGCCAGATAGCATCATGAGGCCCATAGAGTTTGTTAAAATTCTTTAAGCCAGAGTAGTATCTGTCCTTTCTCCATATGGCCCAGAGGGCCAGGCAGCCTCACTGAGTAAGCAGGGAAGAGTCCTGGTATTTCCACCAACTAACACACAAATTGGTGAACACCAACATCATTTGGCCAGTCCAGATCTTTCCTATCCTTTCTCCTTGCCAACTCCTTTCCCCACCCCTGCACTGCACATCCCACTGCCCCTACCTCCCACCAGTAATCATTTCTGGAGTGAATAGTTGTTCACTGTTGACCTTCTGTAAACTCCAAAATCACCATTCCCAGATTGTGTATCAGTTTTTCCCACAGAGATGGGCAATCCTTAGGAGCTCACCCTCCCTACACATAAGAAAGCAACCATACTAAAATCTCTCTTCTCCAGGGCCACAAATAACTTATTCACATGGTAGCCATAGTAATCATCCATGCAACCACAAACTTTTTTTTGAGCATCTATTTTGTGGCAGCGCTCAATGAGGCACAGAGCTAAAAATGTAAACCAAGCTTATCTCTGCCCTCAAGGAGTTCATAGAAAAACTAAGCAAATAGAAAGAGCATGCCACTCATATAAAATCATCAACTGTCACCAACCAGAATTCCAAATGAAGCTGAGTTCCCAGACTATACACCTGTCTCTTTCCGGCTACTTCTATGTGCCCTGGTCCATCATTGTTAGGCTCTCTCCCTGGCTCTGGCCCTGGCCCTGGCCCAGCCCACCTACCCACTCCTTCCTCTGTCTGCATATTTGGGTCAGTTCCATTTCCCTCAGGTCCTACACCAATCCTGAAAAGTCTTTCTGCAGCACTGACTTTTCTGAACCCAACATCTGCAGCAGTACCCGCAGCCTCTTTCTCCTGCACCCATTTCTCCTCCTGGAACACAGCATTAGTCACAGACCCAAATCTGGAATCTGGGAACCAAAGAGCTCACTCCTGGGCTCTCTCCTTACATCCTGACTCCTTCTCCACCACGCTGATCTGAAATCTGATGCCAAGGGACAACTGCTGGGCATGTACTATGCCCTGAGCCATAACCTGAACCTTCCCCGTTTTTATCTGCGGCCCTCCTGCCTTCCTCCCTTGCTCTGCTATCATCCTAGCAACAGAAGCACAGAGCCCATTCAAGGAATAGCTTCCTCTGGAGAAACAAACGGGACTGTCCAGTGAGTAATCCTAGTTCAGGTTTGCTGACAGTAAGCTAGACGGAGGGGAATGTCCTCTGCTTTCAGAGGCAGGACTGTAGCACATACCAGCTTTGTCAAGGGTTCCAGGAACAAGAAACTGGTGGCCATATGCCATTCCTACACATCTAGCATCTAGACCTTGATTGCCTGTGCCAGAGCCTTATATTCTCCCCCAGCACAAGGCCATTTATACAGGGTGCTATAAAAAGGTAAAGACACAGGGCCAGGCTCTTCCCCCACAGTACAGCCCCACATTATGAAAAAACACTCTGGGGAATGATGAGAGAATGGGGGAAGGGTATTGCTTGCTTCATCTCCTGGCTCTTGACTTGGAAGTTTCCCTAACTAAGCGTACTTCTCACCATGTCATGGAGCATTTACCCCCACTCAGTTGGCCCCAATTTCTCTTAGAGTCTACCAGTTTTCTAGGGCCACTGTAACAAAGTACCAACAAATGTGTGGGTTCAAACAACAGAAATCTATTGTCTCACATGGTTCTGAAGGTTAGAAGGTCAAAATCAAGGTGTCAGTAGGTCCATGCTATGATGGCTCTAGGGGAGAATCCTTCCCAGCCTTACGTACTTTCTGATGTTCCTAGTGTTCCCTGGCATTCCTTGGCCTATAGATGCATCCCTTCAGTTCCATGGCCACATTCTCCCTGTGTATCTTATCATCGTCTTCCCTCTGGGCATTTCTGTCTCTGTGTTCAAACTGCCCCTTTTTTATAAGGACACTGGTTATCCTGGATCATGGCCTACCTAATGACCTCCTTGTAACTTGATTACTGTTATAAAGGCCCTGTTTCCAAATCAGGCCATACTCTGAAGTATTAGGGGTTAAGACTTCAACATATCCTTTTGGGTGTTCACAGTTCAACTCATAACAAGAAGTGTCCCTGACAAGACCCACCTTCTTCCCAAATGTATCACCATCTCTGTCTCTCTCACCCCTGGGTCCTCATCTGCCTGTGGGGCCCCAAGACTTCATGTGAGCTGCCCCAGGACACACACTAGGGCCCACTGCAGGTGTACTGGGACACTTAGTGTCTGTCCCATCATCCCAACTGTCCATCTTCATAATCTGGCCAGACTCCAGTCTGAGTATTTGAATAGTTAATGCTAACTATTGTGAGATTACTGGGATAGGCAGGTGAATAAACCTTAGAGTGTTCTAGTCAACTGTCTACTGTATTCAGCATTTGTTGAGTGCCATAAATAAGTCACTAAGATCTCAAATATGGGAAATACAGGGAACCATCCAAAGCCTTGATGCATGCAAAGTTTCCTTAAGCTACCTCTTTTGATGAATGGGGTGCCTCCCTGCCACTTAACATGAAAGGTAGGTTATTCAAATGATGTGAAGAATGGCTGAATGGGCTGGTGACTCATTAAACACTGTTCAAATACACACAACTCCTTTGAGTTTGCTGGGGACATCATAGTCTTATTGTGTAGACAGTATCATGACATCAATGAAACTTCAGAGGTGTTGTGATTCATTCTGTTCTCTACTTTTCGGTGTCTAACCCTGGAGTCCAAAGGGACAAGTCACAGCATTTTGTCACAGATTATTTCTTCTTTCCATTCCAGCTGCTTCTCCCTTTCCTAAATCAATGGGACCCTTTCCACCCCTACCTGGTCACCTGTCTTCATCCAGCTGGGATAGGACTGGTAAAACCCCAACAGCTGTGAGTCTAAGAACAAGGAGTGGGAGAGACATAAGCCATTCCAGCTGGGTGGAGAGTCTGGCACGAGGATAGATTTGAAATTGTCCAACCCTTAATTGATAATCCTTGTCAAGGGCCTTATGTTTGGCATCCCCTTTCTTATTCTGTTCAATTACTCATCCATTAGAAAGACACATCAAATGTTTTACCAAATAGGGTTGAACTCTACTTTGAAACCCATGATTTTTCTCAATTATTCCTCTTCCTTCTGGTTCCTTCCTCCAGCCTATGAATTCTAGGTATCATGTCTGGAAGGCATGCAGCAAAAAAACACATTGAATTTCCCCCAAAATTTCCATCTTATAAAAATACTCCCACCTTGGAGTACTATGTGCCAGGACTCCAGATCTGCGATGCTCAACACTCACTTACATTCTGCTTCTCAAAGAGAGGAGGGCACCCAATGGCTAAGCATATTTGAAACTTATTAAGTCATTCTTACTCATTCCCCATACCTACATTTCTGGGAGCTTGGCTACGGCCTCCCCACTCTGACGCAAAAAAACATTTCTATTAACCCTTCTGTGGAGTCTACATTGAGAATTTCCCAAATAAAGAAAATTCTTAGGTATAATTTTTTCCTGCTAAATTCAATTCAAATACCATCTATTAAACACATGTGTTGAGCATTATGGAAGGCAGACAAATGGGGAAATCTTAGTGCTGGCCCTCTGGGAGGCCAATAAATTGAGAAGGAGATGTGAAAATATACAAATAAGTGATATAGAGCAGATTCTGATAAATGCTATTCAAGGGGTGGGTAGCAGATGCCAGGTGGGCTGCCCATTTCTTCCCTTTGTGCCTTCATTCCTCCAGCTGCCAAGAGTGTTAGTTGCAGTCAGCTCCCAGCTGATTTGCAAAGGCATTTTAGGTATTTATTCAACTGATGCTTATTGAATACCTGTTCTAACCTGACACTGTTCTAGGCACTAGGGATACAGCAGCTAACAAGACTCATCTGGTCTTTGCTCTCATGTGCAAGTCAACAAACAAGATGTTTTTAGCCAGTGATAAGTGCTAAGAAAATAAAATGATAGCAGCTAAGACTATGAATGGAATGACAGAGAAGGGCTCCTTTGGGCAGGGTGGTCTTCCCCCAAAATATCGAATGGGTAGGCCAGGTGCAGATTTGGGGGAAGAGGGTCCAAGTGGAGGAAGTGGCAATGCAAAGACCCTCAGACAGCACTGAGACAGGTGTGTTTAATGAAGAGAATGAAGAACTGAGAGTCAATCCAGGAGAAAGCCTGGGGGAAAGGGGCGGCCAGGTCATGTAAGGCCTTAAGGTTAGGTGTTTGGATTTTATTCTAGGAAAGATGGAAAGGCACTGGCAGATTTAGAGCTGGGAGGGATATTTTCTGCAGTTTAGAAAGATGGTTCTGGTTGTTAGGTGCAGAAGTATGGAAGCAGGAAGCCTGTGACAAAGTTACATCACATTGCATGGTGAAGGGGACAGACACCCGGACTGAGCAGGTGGCAGCAAGGGCAGAAAGAACTGGATGGATCCTGAACACAGATTAAAGACAGCACAAACTACTAACATCCTGCTTAGCTATGGGTAAGAAGAAGAAGCAAAGAGACCAAGGATGACTTCCAGATCTGGGGCTTCAGCAACTGGATGGTAGTGATGCCATTTTCTATGAGGAGGAGGGATGAGTAGGCAATCTATGGGTAGACATTAGATGAAAAGGATTCCAGGCCAAGGTAATCTGAAGCCATTGAGATAGGAGAATCAGCGCATATCCAAGAATCCCCTACTAGTCTAATGCAGTTGGAACATAAGGTGTGTGTGGGTGGGAAGGAGCAGTAGAATAAGGCATTCAACAGGACAAGGAAGAAAGAGAGAAAACCAGGTTTCAAAGAGGAAGATAGTTGAGTCTGCCACTGGGCATTTTAAGTGGGACGTGACTGAGTGGCCTATTGGTGGATGGAAAGTGCTGTTGGCTATTAAGAGCACTCACCTGGAGTTCCAGAGAGAAGCAAGGGCTCCATAGACTCATGGTGGTTGAAGCTATTGGCTGGGTGAGATCACACAGGACAGGGCTAAGAATGGAGTCCCAGAGAACAGTATTTAAAGGCTGGGGAGGAAGGAGGTGCAAAAGGGAGCCTTCAGGGTCAAGGACCATCAAGAGAGCTCAGGATAGTCCTGACAGCCAGAAAAGGAGAGAAAGATTTTTGCAAAGTAACAGCTTCCTTAAATAGCCACCCACCCTCCTTTGCAGTTTAAAGTCTAACAGGTGTGGCCTCAGGGTTCTACTCTTCTTAAACTCTTACAGGAAGAGCCTCCTGCACCTTCAGCCAGAGTCTGGGTCTCAGTGGCCAGAGAGTATTCCCGGGGACCAATACCTCCCTCCCAGAACCTCATTGCTTCTTGCTTTATCTTCTCCCCTTGCCTCATTTCTCACAACAGCAAGGCTATGGCTTGGAATCATTGCCATTGGAAGCTAAGGTTAGTAGAAAGCCCCTTAAAGGCAGTGGTTCTCAACTCTGCATGCAGATAAATCACAGGAGAGATTGTCAAACTGCAACCCCAACCCCAGACATTCTGACTTGGAAAGTGAGAGAGAGCTGAAACCCATGAGTCTGCTTTTCTAACAGGACCACATTTTGAGTTACACTGCCTTAAGGCATCCTAGATTGCCATGCTGACTTCTTGCAGGCAAGCCTCTGGAGTTGTATTAAATAACAAAAGTAACAGCATATATTTATTGAGCTCTTACTATGTGCTACTCACTGCTAAATGCTTCCTTTGCATTATTTAATCCTAAAACAATACTCTGAGGGAAGTGGGATTATTAGTCTCATTTATTCTCATGGAAAGATGGAGTAACTTTCCAAGGTCACACTGTTTTGGCCGCCCTAAGGTTCCTCCCTCTGAGGCGGTCCTCCCTCTGAGCCTGTGACTTTAACCAATGCTTATATCAACTGCCCAAGTGGATGGGACTTGCCAAGAACTCAGCACACTGAGGACTATGCCAGCCCTGCTGGGTGTCCCTGAAACCTCTTGTTACAGAGAATGGCCATCTGTCCACTGAAATGATGGTTCTCTCCCATTCCCTACAACTGACACCCTTACCAGGTGGAATTCACAATATACCTCTGCAGACATAGCAAAATTTCTACTCTGCACATGGGGAAAATGTAAAAGAAACTTGACGCAACTATAAATCACAACTTACAGGCAGCCCAATAATTTCCAACTATCACAGTTAAGAAAACAACACCATGGCAATAATCCATCACTATGAACTATGGCCAAGATGAGATAGTCTGCAGGTTACGTGTAATTCTTAACACACTAACTATGATGTAAGGGAGTGAGAATAATGCATAATGCGTGCAATCTTATGCCCATTCTAATTTTAGGAGCTGGAAGGTAAATCACTTGAAAACTGTCTCCACGTTGGGTTGACATCTGTGTTTTTGCCTGCCTGGTATCCTTTCTACCTCCAATTCAGCCAATAAGCACACACACCCCAACTTCCTAGTGTGGTTGGGGTAGAGTCAGTTCCAGGCCAGTTCCTGCTCATAGTGGGTGTGTGTCCCTGATGTGGCCAATAAGAACACAATATGCCCCAGCCTATTGGTTCTAGATTGGTCACCAGACTCAATCAGAGCCAGTCAGACTCCATGCAGGGACTTTAGTCAGAACTGCTGAGAAAAAAGGATCTCTCCTGCCTCTTGTCCTGGAAGCTGGGAGGAGGCTGGCCTGGAGCTGCTGAGGTCTACACAGAGGATGATCACATAATTAATCATCCAAATTGGGACATTTTGAGAGTAGAAGGAGATACTGTCAGTAATTATACTGGACAGCAGGCAGGCATGGGGGCTATCTCAGGTGAGAGAAACTGAGTCCAGCTGGCAGTTTCATTTTTAAAATATTTTTTAAATAGACTTTATTTTTAGAGCAGTTGTAAGGTTCATGGCAAAGTTGAGTGGAAAGTACAAAGTGTTTTCTTGTACCCCTACCCCACCCTCAGCCTTCTTCACTGTCAATATCCTCCACTAGAGTGGTGCACTTGTGACTGTTGATGAACTTACACCCCAACACATCACTACCACCCAAAGTCCACAGTTTACATTAGAGGTTCACTCTTGGGTTGTACATCCTATGGGTTTGGACAAAAGCACAATGACACATACCCACCATTACAATATCATACAGAATAGTTCTGACACTTCAACAAATCCCTGGGCTCTTGCCATTCATTCCTCCATCTCCCAACCCCTGGCCCCCACTCGTCTTTCCATAGTTTTGCCTTTTCCAAAATGCCACACAGTTGGAATCATGCAATATTGGCTTCTTTACTCAGTAATATGCATTTAAGTTTCCTCTTTCCAAAAAATAAGTGGGAAATATCAGAAAGGGAGACAGAACATGAAGACTCCTAACTCTGGGAAACGAACTAGGGGTGGTAGAAGGGGAGGTGGGCAGGGGTTGGGGGTGACTGGGTGACGGGCACTGAGGTGGGCACTTGATGGGATGAGCACTGGGTATTATTCTATATGTTGGCAACTTGAACACCAATAAAAAATTTATAAAATAAAAAAATAAAAATAAAAATAAAGGGCTGCCAGAGGAAACAGTGTCCATAGGGAAACAGAGTTTCTAAAAATGTGGCCTTATGGGGATCCCTGGGTGGCTCAGTGGTTTAGCGCCTGCCTTCGGCCCAAGGCATGATCCTGGAGTCCTGGGATCGAGTCCCACATCGGGCTTCCTGCATGGAGCCTGCTTCTTCTCCCTCTGCCTGTGCTCTGCTTCTCTCTCTCTCTCTCATGAATAAATAAATAAAATCTTTAAAAAAAAAAAAAGGTTCCTCTCTCCATGTTTTTTCATGGATTGGTAGTTCATTTCTTTTTAGACTAATACTCCATTGTTTGGATGTATCACAGTTTATTTAGCCATTCACTGACTAGAGGACATTTTGGTCACTTTGAGTTTTGGGCAATCACATGTAAAGCTGTTATAAACATCTGTGGGCTGGGTTTTTATGGACATAAGTTTTCAACTCACTTGGGTAACTATTCAGGATTTAATAACATTTTCCTTTTGGAAAAATTTTAGATTTACAGAAAAGTTGCAGAGATAGTCCAGAAAGTTCCCATAAACCCTGCACATAGTTTCCCGTAAGGTTAACACCTTACATTGCCATAGTACGTTTATCACAGCTAAGAAACCAACACTATTACCACTATTACCAACACCATCACTATTAACTAAGGTCCAGACTCTATTCAGATTTCACTAGCTTTTCCACTAATGACATTTTCAGTTCTAGGATCCAATCCATGAGATCATATTCCATTTAGCTGTCATGTCTCCTTGGGCTCCTAAAGCCTGTGATGGCTTTTCAGTCTTTCCTTAGTTTCCATGGCACTGAGAGTTTGGCAGACTATTGGTCATATATTTTGCTGAATGTCCCTTAATCTGAGTTTGTCTGATGTTTTTCCCATGATTAAACTAGAGTTACAGGCTTGGGGGAGAAATGTTCCAGATGTGAAGTGTCCTCCTGGTCACATCATAACAGGAGGTACATATTATCAAAATGGCTGTCACTGTTCACCTTAGTCACCTGGCCAACATTTTGCCAGGTTTCTCTAATTAAAGTTACCTTGTTTTCCCTCCCTTTCCCATACTCTGTTCTTTGGAGGTAAGTCATTAAGTATAGCCCATACTCAAGAGAGAAGAGGTAACCAAGCTGAATATCCTGGCCAATGGTAGCTTTGAGCCCCTGGATTTCCCTATACCTGAAGCCATACACCCCTGGCCTTCTCAGTTATGTGAGTCAATACATTCTGGTATGGCTGGAACCAATCAGGGCTGATTTTCTGTCATCTGCAAGTGAATGACTTCTAACAGATGCCCCATATCCCTTCTTACCTTCTTCCAATCCACACAGAAGCCAGCTTGATTTTTTTTTTTAAGTGAACATATGATAAGTTCCCAGAACTACTACTAGGTCACAGCCTATTTGTACAGCCTGCATGATGAACATCCCTTGAGCTCCTGAACTGATGTAGCCCGGAGGCTTCAACCCCATCTGCCTCTGAGGGATAATATATTCCGTTGACCCAACCCTGTCAGGAAAGCAGTCTATTTAGACTTGCTGTTTTACCACATTTGGATAGCTCAAACATCCAGAAGTATTTATAGACATGATCTCTATCAAGGTGGGGGGAAGAGGGTGCTTTGTCAATCTCAGTGACCCAGATAGGAGGTTAATGATCTTGCTGGGGCTTTTAAGTTCAGTCTTGGGAATCTGTGCATTTCACAATAATGAGGGGAGCCCTGAAATACTGGAACATCCAGTTCTTTGACTCATTCTTTCATTCACTCAGTGAATATTCATTGAGTTTGTTATGTGTTGGGTACTGTGCCAGGCTCAGAAATACAATGGTGAACAAGACAACATCCTTACCATCATGGAGCTTATTTCTAGTGGGTAAACAGATGATAAAGAAGCAAATGAGGAAATAAACCAGGTAGTTTCAGATAACGAGTGCCTTGAGGGAAATAACAAACCTGGTAAGAAACTAACTGATAGGAGAGGAGAGAGGAGACTTTACATAGGGTTTTAAGGGAAGATATCTCCAAAAAAGCAAAAGGAGAAAAGGAACCAATCATGAGAAACACTAGGGGAAGATCTTTCCTGGCAGAGGGAACAGCAATGCAAAAAGCCAGAAAGCAAGAAAGAGTTTGGTGTGTTCCAAAAATGAGAGGAGAAGTCAGTATGACTACAGTGTGGGGAGTGGGCTGGAGAGCAACAAAAGATTACACTGAAGACGCAAGGGCCATCATGGAGGACCTCGGTAGCCATGGAAACGAGGACTTTAAGAAAGGGAGCAACATGCTCTGATTTATTTATGTTTTTTAAAGACTGCTTTGGCTGCTGAGTGGAAAATGGATTGCAAGGTGGCAGAATGGAAACAAGGATGACCAGTTAGCTATTACTGAAGTCTGAGCAGGGGTGGTGACTGATATCCAAGATGGTGGCTCTAGACTCCCAAGAGAAGGGAAGAGATTTTAGGGTTTTTTTGGATGACAGGATGTCCTGGTAAATTAGAAATGAGAGGGGATTAAAGCCAACTCCTAGGTTTTGGGCTTGATGATGGCCCCATCACCTGAATTAAACAGGCTAGGAAGTATAGGGTTCCATCCAGACATGTTACACTTATGATGTCTGGTAGTGAATAATGAAGCAGGGCATCTGCTGAGAGGGAAAGGTGAGGGGAAGAAAAGAGGCTTGAGAAAAGGTGGAAACATTTGAAATGGTAGTCTCAGAGGGTGATTAAGCAAACTCAATAAGAATCATGTGATGAAGTTTCTGAGGCGTGCTGTGTGCTGATCTGAAATTTGTGGTCATGAAGCTAAGGTGAAGCAAGGCAGCAGGCAACCCAGATGTGTGATTTTTCCCTGTGGTATTCAATTGCCTGGGTATAGACTGATGGTTTGGTCCAACCAATAATGAGGGTTTTTTTCTAGATGAATAGACAGACTAAGGCACATTATTTGAAATAGTGTGATGATAGTAATGTGACACATAACTTACATAAGACATTCAAGAGGCTGGGTAAAAATTTAATTATGGCAGTGGACTAGAACTACTGCTTTATCTAACATGGTAGCCACTAGCCACATGTGGCTATCGAGTGCTTGAAATGTAGCTGAACTGAGATGCACGTAAGTATAAAGTACACACAGATTTCAAAAATTGTATGACCAACAGAGGATGTAAAGTCTCACTAAAAATGTTATATTGGCTACAATAGTAACATGATAATGCTTTGGATCTCTTGGGTTAAATTTAAAATGTTAAAATTAATCTTAACTGTTTCTTTTATACTTCTCAATGTGGCCAGTAGAAAAACATAAATAACATATGTGACTTGCACTATGTTTCTGTTGAACAAGGCTGAACTGAGTTGGGAGAATGTGTGGGGTGGTGGTATTGGAATAAAAGAAGAAATACTGGTCAGAGACTAAGAGACTTGAAATTCAGTCTGAGGTTGTACAGTTACCATCAATGACAATGCTACAGGAACGCGTGAGGAGAGATGGAGAAACAGATGATGGGCATATAGGAAGACCAAGGAATGGAGAAGTCAAAGGGTTGGACGAGTTAGCTGTGTAAATGTTGAAATGTGGAAATCACCAAGAATGATGAGGAGAATAGGATGGAAATGAAGAGTGACTAAGTGGGCACTGGAGTCTTTAATGAGTGAGGAGATGCTAAATGACCACGCCGAAGAGGAGCAACTGCTACCATAATCTGAGGATTCCACTTGAAAGATTCAGTGATTTTTTTTTTTTAAAGAGGAAATATTTTGGAAGTGGCAAATGGGTACGCTGAGGTACATAAGGTGACAGAAACAAGCAACCTCACTCAGGAAGGCTGTCTTGGAGGCTGGGGTACCTCTGAATGTAAGCTTAGACAAGAAATGAAAGACAATGTCAGAGAAGAGGTTGAGAATATAGGGATGTCTGCTGGTTACAAATGGGAATTCCAGAGGGCACAGAGCAAATGTCTGTGGAGGGAAGAGGGGGATAAGGGAAAATGGTCCAATCAGGATGTAGAAAATACAATGGACTTTAGATTCTGGGTGACAACAGATGCCCTACAAGGCCTGGACTTCTGGGGCTGAGTGATGTCCCAGAAGCAAGTGATGATCAGCAGAAGCCACCATCCTAAATACTTAGCTTAATGGTTTAGAAGCAAGGTGACTTTCTTCAGGCATCTGACATCCTCACTGGTTCTGAGAGATGTTTTAAAGTCACAGTAATTAGTAATGATTAAAAAAAAGAATAATTAGTATAATGAGAGGTACCAGGAGTAATTAGAACTTGCAGTGATGTTGCTGTTGTGAAGACGAGTTAGAAAAGGCTTTTGATTAAACTAGATCAATGAGGAAAGATATTGGAAACAATGAGTGAGAATGTCAGCAAGTGTGTCAGTGGAGATGTAGTTGAAAAATGCTGCTGATGGAGAATTTAAGAATGCTTACCCAGGAAAATCTGCTCGCATGGAGCTTTATTTCTTTTTTAGTGTTTTAATGATACATGCAGATTAGTTTATGTACTGAAAGGAATGAGGAAGAATCTATACCAACTAATAACTGAGGCCACTCATAGGAATTGAGTTTACATTATATATTTGTCTTGAGTCTTCATTACGTATTTGTGCAAAGTTCACATGTTTATAATGAGCATGTATCATACAGAGAAATATACACAGATACTACATTTTGGAGCAGAAAGTATACCTATATGTGTAAAATTTTAAATTCTAAATTGAAATCTGTTCAAAAGGATTTGAGGTCTCTGATATAAAGCAGGGATTGGCAAACTTTACCGATAGTATCTTCCACTTTGTGGGCCACATGATCTATCACAACTATTCAACTTTGCCATGGTAACATTGAAATGGCCATAGACAATACATAAATTAAGAAGATGACTATATTCCAATAAAAGTTTATTTACAAAAAGAGGCAACAGTCCCTGATTTGGCCCAAAGACCAAAGTTTGCCAACATCTGAAATAATAAACACATAGAATAGTAGTGCACCTGAAGAAAGGCAAAAAGACATAAACATTATCTCATGTTTGCCAGGTAAGAATAATTTCAGAGGATCAAGGAGGGAATCAGGAAGGGGCAGAGGCAGAGACAAAAAGAATCCCAAGCAGACTCTGAGCATGAAACCCGACCCAGGGCTCAATCTCACAACCCTGAGATCATGACCTGAGCTGAAACCCAAGAGTTAGACGCTTAACAGACTGAGCCACCCACGTGCCCCTGGGTAAGAATAATTTAATGTAATTCTGGGTGCAACTTGCACCATATGTTAAAATTTTTTAAAGAGAAAAAAAGACAATAAAAACCAAGGCAGAGGCAATGAGACATTTCACATGAACTGGACTGACAGATGCTACTGACTTACAACCGAGAAGTTACCTTGAGGCTTCTCAGAGGTCAAAGCAAAGAGTGAAACATGCAAGCTTCAAAACCTCCCATCAACAGACAAAATGAAACATCTCAGATTAGCAGGAGGAATGGGCTTTTTCAACTTTTTTGAGCTTTGAGAGAATCTTATTTTCCTTTGGGTCTTTAAGGGCAGAAGACCAACTCATTCCAGTTTTCCTGGATTAAAAGTACTGCATCCCAAGAATTCTCTCAGTCTTGGGAAAATGAGGATGGTTGGTCACCTTAATTAATTAAGGGACATTGAGAGATGAGTTCTCAACAGCAGTTACACAAATTTCAGAGTTCTTTTTACACATGCCCATTTCTGGTATCAACCAAAAATAATGGTCAACATATCACTGGTCCAACACTCAAGTCATTGGTCCAACACTCAAGTATTTATTGAGTGCCTACCACGTGCCACGCACTGCAGATACAGAGCTAAATAAAACACTTCCCTGCCCAAAGGCAGATAGTAAGTACTAAGAAATGGAACAGAAGCCTTTACAGCTGCCTAGTTGAGACTTTAAGGAGAAAGAGAAGACAAAATACTGGGTTCTGGAGGTGGGATAAATAGAATTGAACACTGAGCACCTAACACACATGGCAGAAAGGGCAACATGATTGTTCTCAAGGTCACGATTGAAGAGAAGAAAGCAAAGGGAATCCTGAGAAGGATATCTCAAAGGCATTTCTCACACAGAACTTCAGGCTGGGAACTCTGAGATGCAGAGGCCACATGCCTCCTCAGAACTGTTTCTCAGTTAAAGCTGATGACAGAGCATCCAAATCTGACTCAGTGAGGGCAACTTACTGAAAGTCACAAACAGAAGCCTGCAGGTTGGCCCTGGGCCACAAACACCCACACATGTGTCACCTCTCTGAAGATCCTTACATTTAAAAAAATACTTAAATTTTAAATTACTTAAATTTTAAAATATTTTGGGATATTTTGCAAAATCATTTGAATTTAGTTAAAAATCAGAAGACCAGATGATCTGTCCCTGATGGTGCAATTAGCTAGATTCCTTCCCCCCCGAGATAGGTGTATCCATGCTCCACTGTGCAGAGATATCACTGCTCCCTGTTACCCCCTGACACTGAGGCCACAGGCCAGGCCCCATTTGCCTTCATTCTTGCCTTATTCCTTATTTTACACTTAGGCTGCTTTGCTGATTTAGTCATTTCTACTCAAGTTGGTGACCCCCAAGCTAAGCTAATAAGCTAAGTCATAGAGTTTCTTGGTGAACCAGCAGAACCAAGGAGATCCCAGGATTCTTAGAAGACAGTGCTTTTAGTGTTTGAGCTCTAGCCTCACCAAGAAGATGGTGGTCTTCCCATTCCTCACAGAAATTGTAAAATGTAACCTCAAACCTGTGTCAATCCCTGCTTTCTTCACTTTTAACTGCATGCTAGCCCCAGTTTCCCTTCCACTGACCCCTATAGTTCTCCTTGGGGAGCCCTCATCATCCTTAATATCTGCTATACCACTAGACCATCACTCCAGGAGGGGAGGGTTGCCCCATTCCATTGACTGCCAGATCAAGAGCACTAGAGCTAGAGGTTCTCAACAAATGTGGCTAGATGAGCAAATAAAATGGCTTCCTTTCATCCAAGATTAATTGTGCTTCTGGCTCTTAATCTCACTCCCTTCAAGAACCCTTGGACACGTTGACATAGTAGGGCTCTTTCCCTAAATCCAACACTAAGAAATCACCTTCCCTCCCCCTGAGGAAGGCCGAAGGTTAAACATTCTAAAATCTGAGGGACAGCACACATGGTGGGCAGAATTCTAAGATAGCTCCAAGGTTTCCTGCTGTAATGACCATGACTGTGAATATGACGCACAATCATGCCTGTGATCACACTACCTTATGTGGCAAATGGGACTTTTGCAGATATAATCAAGGTTACTTATCAGTTGACTTTGAGTTTCATCAAAAAGGAGGCTATCTGGAGAGCCCCATAAAACATGGGAGCCCTTTAAAGCCTGAGAGTTTCCCAAGCTGATAGCAGACAAGTAAAGTCAGAGAGACTTTTGAAGGATGAGAAAGATTTAACGTGCCATTGCTGGCTTTGGACGTGAAGGGGACCATGTGTAAGAACCAGATAATGGGACAGTCCCAGCAGGAATTGAATTCTTCCAACACTCTGAATGACCCTGAAAGTAGTTTTTTCCACCAGGGCCTCAAGATGACAGCCTAGCCCAGCTGACATCTTGGTTTCATCCTTGGAGAACCTGAAACTGAGAACCCAACTGAGCCCACTCCACTCCTGACCCACAGAACTGTGAGGTAATAAATGGCTGTTATCTTAAGCTGCCAAGGTTATGGTAAGTAGTTACACACCAATAGAAAACTAATACCACAAGTCACCACTACCTGTTCAATAGATAAGGAGGTACAGGATGACCAAAAGGTGGAATACTGCCCCCACCTGGACATAAAGATGAGAAGACACAAGCCAAGGCATGTTTGCTCTAGAATTACTACCTACCTGTTTACTGTACCTCCCAGTTCCCCAATGCTGAGTATCCCTTTTAAAACCCTCTCCTCACAAGAAAGCCCAAGCCCAATGTACAGCCAAGCCTGGGAAGAGTGTGTTTGGAAGAAAGAACATGGAAGCAGACAGCATTACAGGGAGGAGGACACGAGCTGAGAAGGGGGCCTCTGAGGTCTGTGACGAGTCAGAGAGGAGCCTGGGTCTCGCTTGACTCCAGGTGTTCTGTAGTGCTCAGCACACCACAGGAGAGTTATGCAACCTGAATGCCCCCAGGCCTCATCAGCCTTGGGGCACAAATGATTTATACTTGTAATTTGCTTGTTCAGATCCCTTCATTAGGGCACAGGATAAGTTGCTGGAGCAGAAAGACTTAAATACATAGTAGTTCAGGCAAAATAGAAGTTTATTTCTCCCCCATGTAACATCCCAGAGGTGGATAGTAGTCCTGGACAGGGAGTGATTGCTCTACAATGTCACTCAGGATCCCAGGTTCCTTCTATCTTGTTCTCATCTAAGTCAAAGCTCATCTACCACCAACAACAACATTCTAGCCCCCGCAAAGAAGAGAAGAGAAAGTAGAGGGCAAGCAATTTCCATTTCAGGAAGTGACACATCACTGCCTCTCACATTCCAATGGCAAGAACATGGCCATGCTGAGCTGCAAGGGAGGCTAAGAAATGTAGTTTCCACTGATCAGCCTACAGAGTCCTATAATTAAAAGAAGGGAAGAATACATTTTGGGGGACAATAAGGAGCCAACATGACAATACCACCTCAAGTTTTGCTGGGAGCCTTGGAAGACATTGCATGTGTGCTTGAACACCATCTAAGTCCCATCATTCCTGTATACTGGCCATGTCTGCTCTGTCAGTGCTCTGGGAATCAGCAGAGAAAACACTGTGCAGACCAGAGGGCAGTCCCCTTGAGCTCCCAGAACTGTGTGACTGTCTTAGTTTGGGATCCCTCAAAGCAGAGCCAGAGTCAAGGATTTGAGTGTCAACGGTTGATTTGGGAGGTGATCCCAAGAAGTAGGAGAATAGAAGTAGGAAGAGTAATAGGGGAAAGAAGAAAAGTCAATAAATTGTGTGCTGTTCACCCGGTAACTGTTGTGGGTAAGACTCAGTCCTACCATGGAACTCTGAGGAATTGTCTCTCTGAAGGATAAGAGGCTGAGACATTTTATCCCTCCTCCCATATCCCATTGGTTGAGGTCTATCTCTGGGGGCATGATCTCCCCTGCCTCCCCAAGGGCTGAGCCAGCTCTCAGTGAGACAGAGAGGCAGAGAGAAGGTGGGCACTTGAGGTGGTATGGTATCTGCATGCAGGAGAACTGCCCACCACTGCTGCTGCTGAAATCTGACAAGGGCCAAAAGGATGTGGTGTGGTCTGAGCTAAATTGGGCTGAAGACATGCCATCTCTGAGCCTGGAAATGAATACTTACAATGTCCTCATCATAGTTCCCTTGCACTGATGTAACTCATCCATGTAAATAATGCCTGGGGTTCATAGGCTTCTGGTCCAGTCCCAGCTGAAGCACGGCCCTGAATACCACCCCCCAAAAGTTATCTATTAACATACCTGTATTCTGGAGACTAAGGGAATTCATGAAAGTATTGCCTGACTTTCAATAAATATAGCTCCTACTATTATTACTATTAGCTTGCTGGTTTATGAACAATGCCTGGCTCCCATGAAGCAAGCTATATGTGATATAAATACTAACATTATTTTGGGCCAAGATCACACAGTTATTAAATGGTGGAGCCAAGATTCAATCCAGGCAGCCTGATTCCTGAGTCTTTGCTCCTAGCCACATTGTCCTGCCACCTCTCCAGGGGTAATCACTGGTGGCATTTATTATGTGATAATATCATTGCGACTCTAATGTATGGGCTACCTAGGAGAGCACTGAGAAGAATGCTCAGGGATGAGAAGGGGTGCCACAGGAATTCACAACCAAAGAGAGCCCTCCAGGGTAGCCTCATTCTGTTCCCACCCAAGCAGGGCCAGACACAAGGTACCGAAGAGACCAATCTCAGCGTTTATCACTGGGTCCTTCAACTGCTCCCAGCAGATGGGAAGGATGGGGAGGCAGTGATGAGGTTGGGGCCTCAAGAACACTGGATAATGGTGCAGGAGTTTTGGAACCTTGGTATAAGCGATTTCAGCTTGGTTAGCTTTTTAGGACACTGCAAAGAAATTGGATGTGGAGGGGGCAGGTGCAGGGAGCAGCCACTGGGCTGGAAGGCTGCCATGCCACCTGCAATGGGAGAGAGCAGAGGAGGAAGCTCATTAACCATCCCTGGATCATTAACTCTTGGTCCCCAGCGGCACAATCACTGACGCTGGATTTTTAGATGTGTCCATCTCTCTGCAGGGGTCTCTGGGGGCTCCAGCCTAGGCCAAGGCTTTCATCTTGGAAAGAAAGTAGAGTAAGTCACCCTTCTGGACACAGGAATCTGATAACCATTGTTTGGACAGAATAACAAAGGTGACTATTTACTGAAAGCATCCTCTGCTCAGGTGGGGAAACTGAGGCTCAGAGAGGTTAATTAAGTTGCCCAGGATACACCATTTAAAAGGGGCAGAGCCAGAAGTCAAAGCAAGTCTATTTGGATCCCTAATTCATGTTTTTAATCATTACATTGCCCTGAGTCTTGCAGGATGAATGACAACAGTTCTCATGGCCAGTGAGGGCATCCAAGAATGTGCCACACCAGCTTGAACAGTAGGCAGAGGGGTGTGGGTAGAAAGAGAACTGGTCAGACATGTAGGTTGCTCAAGTACACACCAATCAATTATTCATCAGTCAATATTCATTGAGAGCCTCCTATTTGTCAGGCCCCAAGAATGGAGAGGTGAATACAATAATTTGGGCCCCAGCTCTTATGGAGAGACTGAGAGAGAGGAGACACCAGCACCCATCATCTCAGATGGTAGCAGTGATAGGAAGGGAATAAAGGATGAGCTACAGAGTGACAGCACACAGGCTCACCCCTGGAAGTCCTCAGGAAAGAGAATGCAAGGGAAAGAAATAGCAAAAGCCCCACAGTGAATACAGACTTGGTAACTCTGAGACCTAGAAAGAAGCCTAGAGTCTGAGTGAGCGGGATGTGGGATAAGAGTAAGTCAAAGAGGTGGGCAGCTCCTGACCCCACCCCTATGGCCCTGCTCATTGCCTCACACTAAGATTCTAACTTTCTGTGTCAGGTTTGCTGACCAGTCTCTGACCTTCAGATGCCTGGTACAAGTCTAGGCATGGAATCAGTGCTTAGCTGGGGTTCACTGAACAGATCAGACCTGACCCCACAAGGAGAAGGTGGTAACTGTCAGCAGAGGTTGGGTGACAGCTCCTGTGGCCACCAACACTGAGGAGCGGGTCCAATTCTGCTCCTATGAAAGGAGAGCAATAGTCTGGCATGGCTTCCCTCTGGATTAGGGGTCACTCAGGGCTTAGTACCTGAGGGTCAGTGTTCTGCATCTTGGCTGTTCCCAGGATTAGGCGAAGCTCTGTTCCCTCTGTCCAGACTTGCCTTCTCCAGGACTCACTTGCTCACTTTGAGAAACCTTGCCTCTGGGAAGCCTTCCCTGATGACCTATCCTCCAACCCCCAGGACTTCTCTCTCTCTTTCCTGCCTTATTTTCCTCCTGAGCACTTATCACTCTTAACATGCCATATATTTTATATATTGACTATGTTTCTTGCTTGTCTCACCAGCATTAGACTGTAAGCTCTGTAGAGGCAAAGATGTTTGCCTTTTGGTTAACTACTATGCCAAGCTCAATACTCATCACATGAATGAATTAATGAATTAATGAATGTTACCAGAGCCAGATGATTCATGAGGCAGAACAAACATCACCATGGGACACCAGCCCCAAAATAAAACTGTTTCCATTTCAACAAATTAATTTAAACTTTGCCAATTAGCACATCTAGAAGGAAGCTATTTCAACACATACACTTTGTGTTTTGTGCTTTAGTAGTGTCTTTATTCTAAATTAATGGTGGCAGACCTAGGGAACACCATAATATTTTCAATGCTTAAAGCCTTTAAACCCAGTCTTAAATTCTGCAGCCCTCTACCCTGCCAAAACTTATCTATAAAACAAAGCCACCTAGTGAGAAACTCAGCTTCTTGAGTTAAGATTATTTTTTAATCTTTCTCTAAAATTTAGTCCATATCAGTTAAATATCAGTCTTCTATTTGAGTTTTACCTGGCTAGAGTGTAGCTTAGTAAAATGCAGATTCTTGGGCCCAGTCAGGTAGAGCAGAACCTGGCCACAGACTCTGCCATAAGAAACATGGGTCTCACTGCTACAAGGGATTGATTTAATGTTGGCATCCATTGAGACACGAGGTTGGGGAAGGTAGACCCAAGCACGGCAGTGGTTAGAAGAAGCCTATATCCTCCAAATATTCTTAGTAGGTGTTAAAAAATCCTGAAGTGATGAAGAGTTCAGGATGAGAAGATGGGGACCTACCCAAGGCACAGCAGAAAACTTTCCTCCTTGTCTCCTAGAGGCATTTCTTCCCCCCAACCCCTGCATCCTGCCCAGCTACAAATGTGGCTGGTTATAATGCTGCGCAGGAGAAGACTAAAAATTGGAAAATACTATTTATTCTTGCCCTAGGAGAAGATGTTTCCTATGGCCTATAAGTCTTGGGAAAAAATCATCCTCCCTGAGATAAGCTTGGAGCAAGTAACTAGATACCTGAAAATAGTAAACTCTCTCAATTTACTGCCAGCCAGATGGGTCTTTGACATCTTTTCAACTTCCCCAGAAACCAAATGAGCCCAATATACTAAAAAATGAGGATCCAGCCAAGTCATTGGCCATGCATTTAAGCACTTTGCTTCTAAGACATTCACATCTCTTATTCACTGTCTCTTCCCCATAGGTGCCTTAGCTGGTGGTTCATCCAAAGTCAGCCAGCAGAGTGTGGAAGGAAGCTCCTCACAGCATCTGTGATCTAGCTCAGAGGAAGGGGACAGCCCCATCTCAGAGTGGGAGGGCTGGTAGATGAAGGCAGACCCAGACTCACAGAGCAGGGGTCCCAATCTAGTGCCCACTGAGACTAGGTGGGGAACCTTGGAGTTTGAGGTGCGCTGAGCTGAAAACTACATCCCCCCTGCTGGGGGCAGCACTACTCAGCTTTTTGCCATACAAGATCCTCTAGGTTTCTTAAGACAATCTGAAAGTCTAGATTTTGGAATGAATATCCTTATTTTTCAATGTTGTCAAAAGAATTCCATTTTGTAATAGTTGTGTGAGCCAAAGAAAACATACCTGTAGACCACCAGCTTGTAATTCCCTTTATGGAGGAGTTGGGAGTCTGTACAATACCTGTAGCAGGTACATGGGGGTGGGAAGCAGACCAGAAGCCCAGAGGTAGAGAGGAGAGAGCTCAGGACTCCAGTCCGGGCCTTTCCATCAGATGGATGGAAAGATTCTAAAGACCAGCCTACCAGGCCCCTTTATCGATCACACCACTAAAGTCAGATGAATAGAGGAAGGGGAAACTCCCAGAAGTAAAGGATATAACAGTTTCCTATCAGATGGGGAGACAGCACAGAAAGAAGACAGGAGCTTAAAGCTCTGGAGTCTAATTGCCTCATGTGTGAACTTGGGCAAGTGCCTTAACCTCTCCCCTCTGTGCTCTCTCTAGTTATTTTTCTCATTGACATTTTTTAAAGGTTTTATTTTAAGATACTGCAGATTCACATTCACTTTTAAGAAAAAGAAAGGACACAGGTCTTTTTACCCATTTTCTCCAATAGTAACACCTAGTATAAATATGATACAATATCACAGCCAGGAAGTTGACATTGATACAATCCACTGACCTTACTCGTTTTCACCAGTTTTACATTCAGTTGTGTGTGTGTGTGTGTATTTAGTTCCATGCAATTTGATCCCATATATAGATTTATGTGAACACCACCACTATCGAGATCCATGAGAATCCCTTGTGCTGCCCTTTGATAGCCACAGCCACCTGCCTCCCTCCCCTCCTCTCTAATGCATGACAACCATTAATCTCCATTTCTAGAATTCCGCCATTCAAGAATATTATATAAATGAAATCTTATGGTTTATGATCCCTTGGGAATGGCTTTTTTTCCCCCACTCAACCGAATCCTCTAGAGACCCATCCAAGTTGTTGCATGTAACAGTAGCTTTGTTCCTTTTACTGCTGACTAGTAATTCATAGTATGGATGTTCTACGGCTTGCTTAACTATTCACCTGTTGAAAGACATCTGGATTGTTTCCAATTATTAGCCATTATGAATGAAGCTGCTATGAACATTCATGCATGGGCTTTTGTGTGACCCTAGGTCTTCATGCTCTGGGACAAACACCCAAGAGTGCAATTGCTGAGTTGTACGGTAAGCACATGTTTAACTTCCTAATAAACTGCCATACTCTTTTTGAGAGCACTTGCATCCCTTTACATCCCCACCAGCAATGAACAAGTGACCCAGATCCTTCACATCCTCACCAGCATTTGATGTTATCACTATTTTTAAAAACTGTAGCCATCCTATAGGTGATGAGGATTAATTAAGGAGGGCACTTGTGATGAGCACCAGGCACTGTACATAAGTGATGAGGCACTAAATTCTACACCTGAAATTAATATTACATCATATGCTAACAAATTGGAATTTAAATAAAAATTGAAATAGAAAAAAAGAGAAGTATTTGGGAAAAAAAATATTGTAACCATCCCAATCTCTATCGGGGCATCTCATTGTGATTTTAATTTGCATTTCCCTAACAGCTAATGATGTGGATGTCTTTTCACATGACACCCATTGACTTTTACAAGATCGGTCTTGATCTTGAGAAAGTTTACTAGCCTGATGAACAGAAATAATAATGGGAATAGTACTTACCACACAGAGATGCTGTGAAAGTTCTCACGAAGCACCTGAAGAGTGATTGGCATGGAAGTATTCAAAAAATGTTAGCTGTTAAAATTCCTGGAAGAGAAGAGTTAATAATATAAGCTTCAGAGTTAAACTGAATCTCTCTCTCTGATGTAGCTGACAATCCCATTCCTAAAACTCACCTTATTTCTCTATTAAATGGGAGGAATAACATCACTTCTTTATAGGGTTGCCACGAAACTCAAACAGATAATACACACAGGCACTTAGTATATTATCTAGCAAGTACTCAACTCTAGCTTTTCCCTCCAGCATTCAGTTTGAGGTCCCATGTAAGCCTTGTCTCCCTAATGGACTCTTCATGCCTCTTTCACCATTGTTTCCCCGGCCCTCCAGGGTCACTCTGCTGGGGCTGGGGTAGGGAGAATTCTGGAAACAAACTCTCCCATTGAGATTATTACTACAGCAGGGCCCTCCACTGCTCCAGGAGAAGAAACAACAGATTTGGCTGGGGAGCTGGGTGAGATCACATTTATCTAAGAAGCTTCCAAATGAAAACTAGCATTTGTACTTATTGCATTTCACCTCCAAATTTGATTACATTTCTCTCCCGCTGTAAATCTGCCTTCCCTTCTGCCAACTTATTATTAAAGCTAGGACTGAATTGGTGGAGTGATACGTAAAATTTCCATCTTGGCTTTGACATTCCAGGAAGTTACAAACCAATTACAGCTGCTGAGCCTCAGGCCCTCATGACTCACAGAGCACAACAAGGGATGGAAGAGGCCGGAATGGGGACACGGGGGAGATAGTGAGTTGGAAATCAAAGGTCAATTAAAATAAAACAGTCAATTTTAATTTTGCTTATATTCACATCCTTTTCCCATAAATGAGAAAGTAAATGAAGCTTGTTCATTTGTGTGGGTGTGGTGTGTGTTTTTGAGGACAATGAGGGCTTTTGAAATGGTTTCAGAGTCTCAAAGATCTGAATTTTGAAATGTCCCAGGGAGAAAACATACAATCTGGTGACCTGCCCAAATGTCAGCAGCTCTTGGGTAGCTGCCTAACAAAGAGCCAGCGGCACTAGCCTTAGGGCACATGGGTCTAATGTCAGCAGTTCCAGCTTTGGGAATGGGCACCTCTGTGTCTGGGCCCTGACTCTACCACTTAATAGCTGCAGGAACTTGGTCAAAGTGTGAGCAACTTCTCTGGGCCTCTATTTCCCCATCAGTAAGATGAAGATAATAATTTCTATCCCTGCTGGGGATTTTAAAGATTAAGATAAATAATGTAGCCAAGGTATCAAGCACAATGCCTGGCCATCTGTTCGTTATTTCCTTTCTCCTTGGTCAGTGGACCTGAAGCCCAACCAGACGACCTGAAATAATTACAGTTTAACTAGACCTTAATGTAGTGGTGTGCATCTTCCTGGTGAGGCTTAGTTAGGTTCCAGGACAGTTTTAATGTCCTTCATGTGGACTGTTTGATCTTTTTGTCTCCTAGAGGCAAGTGCCTGGTGGGGTTCAGCACCATGGACAGCAGAGATGCCGCTAAAGGCCGTTACCACAAAGCTCCGTTCACCATTCACCACCCGCTGACCTTTAGCCCTTCCCTGTCTGCTTGCTGATGGCTCAAAGATGTGCTGCGAGCTGTACTGCTGATGCAGAGTTAGGCTGTATTCTTGTGGCTCTAGCCTTCATTTGCTTCCAAGTTCATATTTCTCTTCTCCAGTTCAGGGAAGGGATTCCCCTAGAAGAAATGCCCAGTCTTTTTCTTTTGAGGCTGTTCTGTCTACAGGCTGGAACTGGAAGGATAAGAGAAGGGAAAGCAGGGGGAACTAAGAGTGGGATTCACCCCTGGTAACATAAGGCAGTGAAGCTTGGGTGGAGAACTAAAAGAATTTTTGAAAAGAGCCAAGTTGGTATGAATTGGAAGGATGAAGAACAGAGACAAGTGGGAGAATGTGTAACAAAATTCAATGGCCAGAAAAGTCAAGTCCAGAATGAAGTAATGTGTGATGAATGCATCAAAGAATAAGACCATGAGGGGATCCCTGGGTGGCTCAGTGGTTTAGTGCCTGCCTTCCACCCAGGGCATGATCCTGGAGTCCTGGAATCGAGTCCCACATCAGGCTCCCTGCATGGAGCCTGCTTCTCCCTCTACTGTGTCTCTGCACCTTTCTCTTTTTCTCTTTCTCTCTCTCTCCCTCTCTCTCTCTTTCTCTCTCTCTCTCATAAATAAATAAAATCTTAAAAAAAAGAATAAGACAATGAATGGTGAGTCAGCACCAGAATGCCCTAAGTGATGCACAGAACATGCAGTAGAAGGAACAGCATTTTATTATTTTTAAAAATATTTTTATTTTTTTATGAGAAAGAGAGAGAAAGAGTCCTAAGCAGATTCTTTAGTTTAGTGCAGAGCCTGACAGGGGGCTCAATTTCACCACCCTGAGATCATGACCTGAGCTGAAATCAAGAGTTGGATGCTTAACCAACTTGGAGCCACCCAAGTACCTCTGAAGGTATAGCATTTTAAAGGACCTGAACCAGTCTGGTGGAAACAAAAGATAGAATACAGAAAGAACAGAGACCAGCAATGGAGCAGAGCCCAGATGGGTGGGTGAGGAGCAGTGCAGTAGCAATGATTTATTTTCCTTTTCTCTCTTTCCATTGACCTTTCCTGGGACATTGAGAAAAATTTTAGCAAGGGTTGTTGTGATGGGGATTGCAGGAGTATCCAAACAGGAGACAAGAAAGAGGGTGTTTCCCCACTCCTTCTCATTCTCTTCATCATGCCACAGTCATTGCCCTAGCCATGGAAGACAGTACAAAACTGTGTACCTAAGGAAAGCCCCAAATTAAGTCACAGTATGCACATGGAGAGAGTTCAAGAGCATCCCTCTAGATGAGGGGATGATGTGGTTGATGTCAGCCTGGAACTGAAAGAAGAAGGCAGAACAATATCCACACATAACACACCTCTGCCTGGCAGCAATCAGCACCTGTTAATTCATTTGCAAGGTTTGGTTCCAGAGAACACCTGCTCCTCTATTCCCTAAGCATCTGATGTTGTCCTTGAAACCAGAATGCCAGCTTCCCAGGGAGGAGCAGAGACACCAACAAACACAGGTGGCAGAAGTCACCCAGCTGGCCCTCTCCTCCTCCCCACCCTGTACCTTTGCTAGCAAGGCCAACCCTCAATCTGCTCTTTTCCCTCTGCCCACAGCTGAGGAATCCCAGGCATTCTTGCTTCCTGTTTGCCAAGGATTTCACCAGGCTTATGCTCTGAGTGATCAGATGAGAACTTCGGGCCAGGGGAGGGGAAATCAGAGGGTACATCCCATCTCCCTCCTGGACCCCTGCCCATGCCGCCCTGTTTCTGATTGTGCTCCTCCCAGATTTAAACAAGGTCACACTTGAAACAGGTTTTCTCTTTTCTCTCTTTATCACTGGTTCTCAGAATGTGGTCCTGGGACCAGGAGCATCACTTGGGAGCTTATCTGAAATTCACATTTTAGACTACTAAAACAACAACTCTGGGAATGAGTCTCAACAACCTGCTTAAACAAGACCTCCAGAAAATTCCAATGCACACTGACATTTGGAAACCCTAGTCTGTAGGAATCACAGGAAGAGGCTGTCTAAAATTCCACCATGTTCACTTTTTTATTGTTCACCCCAGTTGGTGGAATCCTGCATTAGTTCCAAATTTCCCCTATAACAAGAAAAAAGTCCATATTGAACATTATTTCATATACATCTTCATGGATTCATGCAAGTATTTCTGTAGGACCCATTCTTTAAAATGTATTTGCTAGGACAAAGGATGTACACCTTCAGATGCTGATAGATATGCCAAATGGACCTCCTAAAAGGTTGCACCAATTTGCATTCCCACCATTAAAAATGGAAGGACATGCATCCTCCACAGTCTCTCCAGCTTAAACTATGTGTTCTCAATGCTTTCATTTTTTTTTTTCCAAACTGAGAGGTGAGGGCAGCTCCGGTGGCGCAGCGGTTTAGCGCCGCCTGCAGCCCACGGAGTGATCCTGGAGATTCTGGATCGAGTCCCACATTGGGCTCCCTGCATGGAGCCTGCTTCTCCCTCTGCCTGTGTCTCTGCCTCTCATTCTCTCTCTGTGTCTCTATGAATAAATAAATAAAATCTTAAAAAAAAAACTGAGAGGTGAAAATGATATCTTGTTTTGATTTGCATTTCTTTAAGAGTGAAAGTGGGCATCTTTTCTTATGTTTATTAACCATTTTAGCATAGTACTTTTTTATTATCTCTATTTTCAGCCATCAACATGCATGACTTCTATAAGAAAAAACAAAAGAAAATGTTCCTCTTCTGCAAAGGGCTTTGAGATCTACCTCCTGAAGGAGTCAGATGGTAGTTTTAGGGTTGAGTGTATGGTAATCAACTGCAGTGGTTGGTGGAGAGGTGTGAGATATTCCCAGGGTATAGGACTTTCAGTGCCAAAACCAGGAAAGCCCCCAGCAAAACGACTGAATGAGGTGGTCATCTTGCTGAATGATTTGTTCAGGGCATCAATAGCAAATCACCAGCCAACCTGAGGCAAGACTCCCAGACCCCTGACCTCCAGTTCAGGACTCCTTCATCTCCCCTAAGTACCTCACATGGAGACACCAGAAATAGACACAAGGTAGTTGGCTGACAGGACTTGTCAATCGCTCCTGACAGAAAGCTCCTTTTGCTCATTTACTTTGTAAATCCAGCATTAATCACAGAGCCTGGCAAATAGTTGGTAGCTAGAGTTACACCAACGCATTATCACAGGATTGAGAAGACCTCAATACTGCAGTATCCTGATCACACAAAATTTGAATCCATCCAATGATCTTTAAAGGAAATGTGGTTGAAAAACCATGGGCTTTAGAGTGGATAGCCCTGGGTTCTAATCATCCCAATCCAATCACTTGCAAGCTTCATAGCCTTGGAAAAATCTCTCTGATCCTCAGTTTCCTCATCTCTAAAATGGGACCAATTGTACCCATATCATAACAGAATGGTTGAGACATGAGGAAGACATGAGAAAGAGAAGGCAAAAAGGATAGATTGTTCTTTTTCTTATTAAAAAACAAAGTTGAACTGAGTAGATTTTAAAGATCATATTTACTTTATTCCACAATTCATGAAGTGGACAACATCCAATCTAGCAGATAGAAAGGAGTTCTGAAGAGCTACATAAGGCAAGAGATTTTATAGGCAGGGGGGAGCAGAAAGAAGGAAGCAAAAAAAAGAGTCAAAACTCTAATTAAGGTAAGCCTTGGTTTGGTGAGGTAGGGCTTAGCATAAGTGACTCCATTTTGGTCCGGTTATCTCGTTTTTAATACTCTCAAGGTGGGAAGAACCAGCACCATGAGAGGCTCACCAGTTGCCACCAGAGAATGAGTGGCATCTGCTTCAGGACTCTGCATTAAAGCACCTGGCTAAGAGGTCAAGAGGGGCCTGAAATACAGTCCACACTCTCCTTACCAAAGCACACTCTCTGGCACAGGGCTGAATGTGCCAGGGGAAAGAGGCACATTTTCTTCCTAGAACGAGCCCTCCCTTTGACAAGCTGTGTGGCCAGGGGGCTGTGTCTACCCAGAGAGGGTACATCTTGCAAATTCACACAAAGGCATTGTATAAGCTAGCAGCAAGCCTGCACTGCATCACCCCTGCACTACCATGGCCCCTTGGATCTCTCTTACCTCTCAAAACATGGAGGATAGATTCCTACGGACCCCAGCCCCGAGTTAGGCTGACCCTGACAGGTAATCTGAAGAGCAATCTTTTGCTCATTATGAATCACAGATCATCTGCAAAACAGGAAGCTGCCTAAATGCTGGCATGAAGTCTCTGTGAATTACCATATGAGGCAGATGGTTGCCAATTAAGGGAGGACTCAGCCATCATGGATTCAGTAGGGCTTCAAACAGGCGTTCACATGCCGAGGTTCCAGCTCTAAATGCTGGAGCACCTTTGCCCTGGCCTGCCCTTGTTGTTTACAGAGCTGAGAGAAGCCCAGCTGTGGATATTCAGGGACATCTTTGAGCAGAATACCAAACCTCTCAGCAGTCAATCCCTGTTCAATTAAGAGAAGAAAAGATGACTTCCATCCTTATGAATATCCTACACAAAGGAGTGGATAATCTAATATATTCTGAGATTATTTAAACTCATTAAAATGAATGAATGAATGAATGAATTAAACAGGAATTTATTAATTCTGTGGCAATGAGCTGCAGCAGGAACAGAGGTTTGATGACTCCACAGAACAAGCCAGAGATGTGGCTCAGAAAAGACAGGAAACCCACTCAGGTTATTTAAAGTACAACTACTCAACCAGCTAGCTAACCAACTAATCAGACAGACAAAACAGAATCAGAGGATCAGTCCCAAACATCCTGCAAAACTAGGATGGATGTTTCTTAGTTCTGTTCTCGATGTTAAATCCAAATGAATTATCCTAGAGGAGGGAGAACTGTTATCAACTAAACAAATCATATGCTGATAAAAGAGCTGTGTGTTGATAACAATTAATTCATTCATTCAGATGCTGCACACACGCTTCACACTCTCTGTTCAAGGCACAGGCTCCTCATCTGTCACAGCCACACAGACACGATGTGTGAACTCCCTCTGATGTCAGCAGACAGATAGAAAGCTCCTCTCCCCGGGCACACACACACCACTTACTGGGACACCACCTGAGGAAAGTGCCTTCACACACAGATCCCATGCATATATTCATCCATTTGCCTGCTTCAGAGTCACATGTACCAGTGGCCAACCTCCCCAACACCTAGCAAGATGATGGGACATTCTGCAGCTCTAGGGGGTGAAGAGTCACTCTCCTCCTCAGGAAGGGGTTACCCCTTGTGGCCTTGTATGGCCCCTGGCTCAGGCCATGATGCCACAAACATGTAAGGATCTTGCCAACCTGAGGCTCCAGGTTGGCCATCCACAAGTCAATATCTGTGATCTATCCTCGGCTGCAAGGACCCAGGAAAGACCCACACCCACTGTCCTCTGGGGAGTCCCGCTGCTCTGTGCTCTAAAATGGAGGTTATAAAAAAATAAAAAATAAAAATAAAATAAATAAATAAAATGGAGGTTATAAATGCAGAAGGAACCAAGAGCCAGACTGAGGATATAAACAAGGGCAGCTGGCCAGGTGGACCCTGGTGAATGGCAACCTAGGCCCCACTTAAAGAAGGCAAATGCTGGGGGACTTGGGTGGTTCAGTGGTTGAGCATCTGCCTTTGGCTTAGGTTGTGATCCCAGATTCTTGGGATTGAGTCCTGCATCAGGCTTTCTGCAGGGAGCCTGCTTCTCCCTCTGCCTATGTCTCTGCTTCTCTCTGTGTGTCTCTCATGAATAAATAACCAAAATATTTTTTTAAAAATTAAGAAAGAAAGCAGATGCTACTCAAGCCCTAGATTTTCAAATGAATCCTCCTCATTTTAAAAATGCTATAAAATGCTTTAAAGCTCCCCTCTTCTGGGCAGCATGGGTGGCTCAGCGGTTTAGCGCCACCTTCAGCCCAGGGCCTGATCTGTAGACATGGGATAGAGTCCCACATCAGGCTCCCTGCATGGAGCTGGCTTCTTCCTCTGCCTCTCTCTCTCTTATGATTAAATAAATAAAATCTTTAAAAAAGAAAGGGGGGGAAAAAAGCTCCCCTCTTCCAAGATAAAAACAAATCTATTTGCAACTTGGTCTGTTCTTTCCAATATCTGGTGAGTTACAGCTTTTGCCTGTACTCAAGGACACTACTTTGGTTAATTTTCATCACCAACAGCCCCTCTGGTTATCACAAAAATTCAGAGCTACAATGATGTTTCTGAGGGGTGTTTTCCACACATAACAACTGTCTTGGATCTAAGCACAGAAATAAGTTCCAGGCTAACCTGTACTCTTTCCATATTTTTCTTTTTCTCTACCCCCAGTAGATCTACTTCTACCATGGATTCACACAATGGCTTCAGCCTTCCTGTTGCTTGTAGACACAGATATCCTGAAGGGACTCTTTGCTACTTCAAAGCAGAATTTAAGACTAGTTGTCTGAATAACACTGATCCATATAGAAAAACTGCTCTTCGGGACGCCTGGGTGGCTCAGCAGTTGAGCGTCTGCCTTCAGCTCCGATCATGATCCTGGGATCCGGGATCAAGTCCCACATTGGGCTACCCACAGGGAGCCTGCTTCTCCCTCTGTCTGTGTCTCTGCCTCTCTCTCTCTCTCTCTCTCTCTCTCTCTCTGTGTGTGTGTGTGTCTCATGAATAAATAAAATTGAAAGAAAAGAAAAAAAAGGAAAGAAAGAAAAAGATAGAAAGACAGACAGCTCCTCTGGCCATATAAGCATAAAATTCTGTACTCCCAAAAGAGATGATATCCAAGCAGGGAAAAGAGGCAAAGCTTTGCAACAGCCCCACCTGGTTTTGAATCCTGGTTCAGCTATTTACCACCCATGCAACCTTGGGCGAGTTAATGTCTCTGAATCTTGAGACATTGAATTTTAGCCTCATTGGCTAAAATCAGGGTATTTCCGTTGATCTCATTGAATTACTGTGGGATAATTTATCCACTCATTCCACAAATATTATTGAGGTCCTACTATGAGCCAGGCACTTTTCCAGAAACTGAGAATATAATGGCAAACTGCTATAAAGTTCTTACATTCTTGGGACTTATTGGCCAGTGGATTGGATAATATGTAAAGCACTGGTACAGTGCCTGGAATATAGCAAACATCCCATGGTTTTCTCTCCTGTTTCCTGATTACTCTCTCTCTCTCTTCCCCAGTTAAGACCTTGCACTGGGGCCGGAGCTATCCATCTCCTTAACCAGGCTTTGACCACCATTCCTTAACCGTCAGGTCACAGCTCCTTTGCTATATCCCTTTAAACATTTGTCTAGAGCCTGCAGTTTCTGCTGATCCTTTCTCACTGCATACATGAGGAATAAAAGACCTGAGTTAATTAGGATATCAGTGCAGCTGTTTATAGGAGAGACATCCAAAATAATAGTGGCTTTAAAAGTTATAAATTAATTTCTCTGTCATTAAAAAGTCTAGGTAGCAGGCAGTCAGCGTTTGGTATGGTGTCTGCACAATCACCTAGATACGAGGATCCTTCTAACTTGTTTCTCTGCCTCCCTCATTGCATGGCTCCATCTTATGGCCCAAGATGACTACTCTAATCATTACATCCATATCCCAGATAGTAGAAAAGGAAAAAGTGGGGAAGGTGTGCCCCTTTTTCTGTAAAAGCATAACTAAGAAGATACACCTATGGTTTATCCCCACATCCCACTGACTAGAACTTCAATCCATGGCCATGCTCAGCCAGCTGCAAGGAAGGCAGGGAAGTGCAGTCTTTGCCTGAAAGCCACACATCTTTCTGACCCACTGCAGGGGGTTTTGAATGCTGCTTATGGTTGCTAATCTTGGTATTGACCTCATGGTAAAACAGGTATTGGTGAATGATAGGGCCTTTTACATCATATAAGATTTGATGGTTGTTTTTCATCCAAACAACCTTCTCAAATATTTGTAACGTAGAAGGTCCAAAGAAGAGCTTACAAGTTAGGGGAGTTTCTAAGGAAGGTGGCCTTCTTGAGTTCCAAAAAAGCCTTAAAGGGTGGCATTTGCTTGGTGGTCAGTCCAGTTCTGTTTTTAAGGCTGAAATGTTGTCCAGACTTTGCCAGTGGACCCATTTCTCCAAAGTGGACTTACCTGAAACAGAAGTTGGTACGTAAGGTGTAATTTCAAAATATTCATTTACAATGAGAAATATGATTGTCTGGGGATCCCTTGGTGGCACAGCGGTTTAGGGCCTGCCTTTGGCCCAGGGCGCGATCCTGGAGTCCTGGGATCGAGTCCCACGTCGGGCTTCAGGCATAGAGCCTGCTTCTCCCTCCTCCTGTATCTCTGCCTCTCTGCCTCTCTCTCTCTCTCTCTCTCTCTCTCTCATAAATAAAAAAATAAAATTAAAAAAAAAGAAACATGATTGTCCACTCGAGCCCAATGGCCATCACAGTCTCTACTATAGAGAACGTCACATGGGAAGCCAAACTATAATCAAATGTTTGCCAGTGGGGGAAAAAAAACTGAGCTTGATTAATCACTCTCAAATGTGGTGGCCACAATGAGTTTGGCCAGAAGCCAGGGCCTTGGCTTCTTATTCTACTGATAAATGTCACCACAGGTTCTCAAGAGAAGGAATGCTATAGGCAAAATCAAGCTTTGTACAAAAAGGCTTTTGTCCCAAAACTAAACTTTTTGGCCCGTTCTAAAGGTAGATCAAAGTCCTACTTTGGTGCAAGCAAGTCTTTCTCCCTGACCTCTTTCCCCACCTTTACTTCTTGATCTAGGGGCTTGTAGAAGACCCAGAGATACATCACTCAAGTCTCCCTTTGAGAGAAGCAAGCTGCCCAGTGGCAAGGACTATGAATAATTGACAGCCTCCATCTGGTAGCTCCTTCAGGGTCCTTACCTTTGAATCAAGGTAACACTCTTTGTGGGTTGGCCCCTGGCCAATGACTGAGCAAGGTTGTAGTACTAGGGCCTCGTCATTTTTGCCCATGTGGGACTCCTCTGATAGGCAGCCTGGGCTCTAGCACTCCCCCTGGATTGGGAGAAACCTTATGAGGTCTGCAATGTAGTCTCAGGGCTCCCCTGACCCCATCTTGCCTTCTCCCTTCTCTCCTTCCTTTTCTTTTACAGTGCAAAAAACCTTTGCATTCTGTCTCCACTGTGGTGTTCCAAGGAGCCCAACCTGCAACAGTGCTCTGAATCAGAGGCCAGCAAATTATGGTCCATGACCCAATACTGGTCTGTGGCCTGCTTTTGTAAATAAAGTTTTATTGGCACACAGCCAAGCCTACTGCTTACTGTGTCTATGGCCGCTTTTGCACTACAGTGGCAGTGTTGAGTAGCTGCCACAGAGCCTTGCAAAACCTAAGATATTTAATAGCCAGGGGGCCTTTACAGAAAGTTTGCCAACTTCTGCTCTAGATATTACAGTTGATGACAACCCAAGTCATGCAATGAAAAAAGAGGGTCTTTTCTCAAGGCCTGGATCCATGAGCCTGAGACATTACTCTGTACCTCATTTTATGTGTGTTCTTCCCTGGCTCATGTCTTGAACAATATCCTAAAGTAGATAAGTGAACTTCAAGTCAGAGTTTGGAGCCTGAAAGATATTGGAAGATCAAGGGAAGGGTCTCTGTCATCTCATGGGGTCCAAACTGTCTCCTCTCCCCAGCTGCTGCCTTTGTGATGAAGCTACAACAGCAATCCTACTATGCCCAATGTATCTAAGCTTAAATAGACTTACAAGTTTTTGTCATGACTGTGAAAAGCAGGAGGCAAGGATGTCGGGTAATCTCTTACTGCACCTAGCCAACATCTACTTTTGGAAACTGTACGCTGATTTTCCTCTGGGAAGCTACCCTTCTCCCATTTATAATCATGTGATTAATGTAGGGGCTAATCCCCCCTCTGGATCCAGGGATGGGCATATGACCCTAGTCTGGTCAATCTGAGTGTTCCACTCTTCTGAGTACCATAATCAGATTGCAGATGGGCACGTAACCAAAACTGTTTTTGGCTAGAGGTATTAGAAGTCATTTCTCTACTGCCAAATTGCTGAAAAGACTGATATATAAACCTGGCGTTTCCAGAAGCTGTCTTGCTGTCACCCAGGGAATGCTTGTCTGTGAATGATGCCAACACCAAGGAAAGCAGAGTAAAGACTGAGGTGGATGCATTCCTGTGGGCTTCATTTCCACACCTGGATCCAGTCATGCCCAAGGCTAGATCCAGCCCCCAGAATTTTCAGTTATACAAGCCAACAGGTTCTCCATTGTGCCTAAACAAATTTGAGTGGGATATTCTGTCACTTGCAGTCCCAAAGACGTGACTCATCTTAGGACTACATCCACACCAGACCCTATGACACACTGGATATTCCAGAGAAGAGACGGGAACTTCTTGAGAGGAAAAAGACATTGAAAGGATACAAGGAAGAGGTGACCCAGACTTGCCTCTCTACATCCCCAGGAGGATGTGCAGGTGTCCTGGCTGCAGTGACTCAGACCGCAGTGATGGATGATATCTTTATTCCAAAGCCCTCTGCTGTGATTGTGGTGCCCTGAGCAGATGGTTTTCCCAATGCAGTGAAGCAATCCCTTCAAGAAACAGTCTTAACGTTATTTCCAAATCCTCAAAGGTGGGTAACCAGGGGGATTTTATTAGACATATTTATTCTATAATCCAGCGTCTCACAAGACATCTAGAAGCTTCTTTTAAGCTGCCTCTCCTGCCTCCCAGCTATAATTCTCGTGTTGCTTCCCAGACATTAAAAATAAAATGAAAAAGCCCCTGTTGTGCAGGATGAAACAGGCTTAGCTGAAAGGCTCTCGCTTCCGCCCCCGCCAGCTGGTGGACATCCCTGCCTTCTACCTCCTTCCTGTCTGTGCTAAGTCTCCTTGTGTCAGGGAGCCTTCACCTGCCATGGTCAAACCGACTTTAGATCTGCAAGGCTGAGGCAATGGTTGAAATGCAACACAAAACTACCCTATTTATATTTTCATTTCTATTAGACCTTTATAATGATTCCTTATTGAACTGAAGCTTAAATGGCTAAAGACTGATCGTAATAGAACATTTAATTGTTTGCTTGTCTAACTCTCTCAGCCCTAATTAAATATTGTTTTTCATTGAGCAGCTTACACGGCGATGTTTTTTTCCTGTCACTGAAGAGAGCAAGGGGGCTGAGGCAGAATTCAGATGAGCCCATGCTCACTCAGTGTTCTCATCCTATTCGGTTTTCATCCAACAGTGGGGAACAGAGCCCTCTGGAGGGAGAATCAGAGTTCTAGGGAACAGCTTTCCAAGATGACCTCATGCAGGCCCTCAGAGGGGAAGGAGTTAGAAGATGAGGGATGAGAGCTCATGCTACCTTGCAGGGATTCCTACAGAAGGTGCAAGATCTGGGTGTGAAAAGCTGGCATTGGAGCTGTCACTGTCACCTTTCTTCACACTCCCCTTCTCACCCACCTCCAGGCCGTCACCCTGGCCCACGCCACCATCACCTCTCACCAGATTATTACAGAAGCTTCTTGATTGGCCTCCTATGTTTATCCCAGCTTCACTACAGTACGTTTCCAGCACAGCAGCCAGAGTCCTTTCACGTCACTCCCCCTCCGAGGGTCCCCCAGTGGCTCCCAGCTGACTCAGAAGAAAGCCAGGGTTCTGACAATGGCCTCCACCCTGCTGTTCCCTCTGGCCTTGCCTCCTAGTACTCATCCCTTTGCTCATTCAGCTCCAGCACCACTGACCTCCCTGCTGTCTCCTCGGATCCTCTTCATAAGCTTCCTCTTTAGGGCTTTTCACTTGCCATTCCCTCTGCCTGGAATATGTCTCTCCTGGAAAGCTTCAGGGTTCACTCCCTCACACCTTTATCCAAATGTCACTTCTCAGTGGGGCCTCTACGCCTTACATACTCCCTATCCTCCACCTCCGTTTTATTTTCCCCCATAGATTTTACTACTGACATACACTTTAGTTCACCTACTTATTTTGTTTACTGTTTATCTGGCCTACTAGATGTTAGCTTTAGGAGGGCAAAGATTTTCCTCTGTTGGTTTCACTGCTGACTCCGGCACTGAATAGTTATGCAAATAAATATTGTTTTTGACTGACTGAAGTGAACGAATAAATGCAAACATGCATAAATGAATGAATTCATTTCTGGCCATGAATCCCAGTGGCCAGGGACTGACTACTCTAGGCCAGGAGCCTGGATGTATCTGCACTTTGCATTCCAGAATTCTGGGCATTAAAGAAATCTTCCCATGGGTGATGAAGGTGCTAAGGGCAGAGTAAAGTCCAGAGCTCAGAATGAGCCCCAGCCTTCTAGCTATAAATGCTGATTAAAGCCTAGGGCAACACTGTGAAAGAGGAGGGGGACGTGAACGTGAGTTCGAAAAGGCCTTGGTTCATAGCATGAGAAGGGGCAAGTTGCCTCAAGGAGATTCTCTGAAGGCATCAGGCAAGGACAGCTCCGTGAGTGAAGCCATTACTGTGAACACCCATGGAGACCAGGGAAGCTCTGGGAGCCTGGGGATGGTTTGTCTGTCAATTCAGAAAAACATTTCCAGAAGGGAAGAAGGAAGTAAGATATCTGGGATCACCCCCTTTGTACAGGACCGATTCACAGGATCACGGGGCTAAGGTCATATGGCCCGTCTCCAGGACCAAAATGATTGAGACACATCTTTCTCCAAAGGCTAATGGAGAAGGGGGTTCCAGTTTAACCCTGTTCATCAAGTCTGGGCTTCCAAACTTCTTACAGAAAGGTAGTATTTTCCTATGAGACTTCAACATTTCAGAACCTCATTCAGTTCAACCCAACATTTATTCATTCATCAAGTTTTCAAGGTATGCACATTTTACATTTTGACAGTTGTGTCAATCCACCCACCAGAAATATTGTAGCAGTTTATATTGTTCTTTTCTCATGCCTTACATTGAGTATCTATCTATATTTCTACCTGCTTTGAGGGAAATCACACTTCCCAGAAATTTGTCTATTTGATTTATCCTTTCAAAGTTCTGGTCCTTGATTTGATTAATCAATTCCACTGACTTTTTTGCTTTTGATTAATGTAAGCTCTTATCTTTATTAATTTCTTCTTCTCACTTTTATTTTGCTGTTCATTTTCTAGCTCCTTATTTTGAATTCTTAATCCAATTATTCTCATCTTCAGTGTTCAAGCATATTTATTTTAGTAATAACAGCTTTAGATTATGGATTTTACTAAGAATAACTTTAGTCACACTCCCGTATGTATTTTTATAGAGTGTCCTCATCATCTTAAATGTCTAGTCTGTTTTTTCAGTATCGATTTCCACTTTGACAGAAGGGCTATTTTTTATTTTGTCTCATTTCCAGATGGCTACCACTTATCTTAATTTAGGCATAGTCTTGCTATTAATGGGATTGGGAAATATAGTTTGTAAAATTTTAATTTGGGGATTTGTTGTGCATTGCTTTGCCTGGGTACATACATTGTATCAGTCAGGATGGGTTAAGGTTAAGCTGCAGTAACAATCAAAAATTCTCAGTGGCTTAAATAACATGGGTAAACTGGGTATTCTTCTCATCATGCTCACTCAGGGACCTGAGCTGATAGAGGCTCCATTTTGACACATGCTTCCATGATCACAGGGGCAGAGAAAAGAGAGCCTGGCTCTTAAAGCCACTTCTGTGTCCATTTCATTGGCCAAAGAAAGTTTGGAGGCCTGAGTTCAACAGAGCATGGCTGTCTTATCCTCTCAATGGAGGACGGCTGAATATTTGTGAATAAATATTTTACCATATGCATTCAACAGATATTTATAAAGGATGATGAAGATACCTCCCACTATACATCAAAAACTGTTAGAGACATTGGGATCCTGGCAGATATTGTTGGTTGGTGTCCTGCCTCCCATTCTCATCCCTGACCCTCCTTTTCCCATCCGCTTTCCAGCCAGAGGTGGCTATGTGACCCAGATGTAAGTGGAAGTTGGTGGGACTCCTGGGAAAGCTTTTTCTTCTTTTTTAAACTTTTGCTTTTCTGATGTTAGTGCCGCCTTGTCTTCTTCTTCCTTCTTCCTGTCTTGACTGTTAATGTAGAGGCACACCAAGAGAATTCCATAAATATTTGCTTTGACATTGTTGAGCATCTATACCAATATCAGCAGCTGCCTACTTTCAGATTTCTCATATGAAGAAAATAGTAGCCTCATGTTCGTATAAGCCACTGTGGTTGGGTTTCTTGTTACTTGCATCTGAAAGCATTTCTGAGTCATAAAAGAATTCAGCATGTAAAACAAAATAGACAATTCCCATCTTCAGTGAATAATAATTCTTTAAAAGTATTGTTATGAAATAATAGAAAAGAGATACATTGGTTTCTGCCCCTAGTTCCTGCACAGAACTCCTAAAACCCTTGTAATTTCCTAAGTGACCAGAGCACTGAAAACTTATTTTGTTCTAATATTTGACTCCAGTTCCTGACACAGAGTTCCTAAATGCCTTGGAATTTCCTAGGTGATAGTAGTGTCTTTTGGTCTAATGAAAGAACTCCGGGTGGGCTCCTGGGTGGCCCTTGGATGGAGGCTGGTCACCAGAAAGACCAAGATATGATTAGAAGCCTGGAATTTTCAGTCCCACCAACTCTCTCCTCCTCATTCCCCACAGAAGGAAAAGGGGTAGAAATGGAGTCAATAACTGATCATGCTGATATGATGAAGCCTCCATAAAAATCTCAAAGTATGGGGTTTGCAGAACTTCCATGCGGGTGAACATATCCACATACCAGGAAGGTGATGTACCCCAATTCCACAGGGACAGAAGCTCCTGTGCTTGGGACCCTCCCAGACCTTGCTCTTTGTATCTCTTTATCTTTTCATATGTTGTCCCAGTAAGTGTAAAAAGTGTTTCTCTTAATTCTATGAGCTGCTCTAGCAAATACTTGAATTCAAAGTAGGGAGGTGAAGGTAATCATGAAACCTCTGATTTGTAGCCAAGTCAACAGAAGTTGTGGGTAACCTGTGACCTACCACTTGTGAATTGCATCTGAAGTGGGGAGGGGGGGCAGTCTTGTGGGACTGGGCCCTTAACCTATGGATTCTGTGCTACTCAAGTTAGTGTCAGAATTGAATTGACTATCCAGTAGGATACCCAGCTGGTATCATGGAGAGTTGCTTTGTGTGGGAAAAACACCATACATCTGGTGTCCAAAGTGTTGTGAGTGTGGTAGTTGTGTGAGAGTAAAGGAGAAAGACGCAAGAGGAAGGAGTTTTTCCTACTCATCTATGGACAGCTGAAAAGAATGCTAAATATGTATTCTAAATATGTAAAAGCTTATATAGTCCCAGATTATCATTGATCTTTAAAAATATGCTATGAGATGAAGTAAGACTGTCAAAATGTTGATAATTGTGGTACAAAGAATCTTCTTTTTCCCAATAAAACGTTTTTCTCAATTTTAATAGGCTTAACCACCACACTGTTACTTGGCCAACTCTAATTTTCACTGATATCAGTGATTTACCACTGTTATTTTTATAACAGCTTTATTGAAACTATAATTCACATATCATATAATTCACCAATTTTAAATGTACATGGTTTTCAGTATATTCAGAGTTGTGCAACCATCACCACAGTCTATTTTAAAATATTTTCATCACTCCAACAAGAAACTCTGTATCCCTTAGAAGTAATCCCTATTTCACCCAAACTCCCCCCACCCCCTCCACCCTTCCTCCATCCCACTTCTGCCCACAGCCTTAGGTAACTACTAATCTATTTTATGCTTCCATGGATTTGCCTATTCTCAACATTTCATATAAATGGATTCATATAAATGGAATGATACATTACGTGGTCTTTTAACATCAGCTTCTTCCACTTAGCATGTTTTCACAGTTCATCCATGTTGGCAGGTATCAGTACTTTATTTCTTTTTGTTCCTGATTATTCCATTGTATGAGTATACCACATTTTTTCATCCATTCATGTAGAGGCACACCAAGACAACACACACAACACACAACACACACACACAACATTTCAATTGTTTTCCTTTTTTAATATTGTGGATAATGTTGCTATAAATATTCATGTACAAGTTTTTGTTTGAACATCTTGATTTTGATTCTTTGGGGTATATACCTGTGAGTGGAATTACTGGATTGTTTAACTTTTTGAGGAACTTCCTAGCTGTTTTCCAAAGTGGTTGTACCAGTTTACATTCCCACCAACAGTGGATGAGGGTTCCAATTTTTCCTCTCCTCTCCAACTCTTATCACATCTTTTGTATTTTAGCCATTCTTGTAAGTGGGAAATGCTATCTCGTTGTAGGTTTGATTTGCATTTCCCTGATAACTAATAATGTTGACATCTTTTCACATGTTTATTGGTCATGTGTATATATATACATATATATATATATTTTTTTTAAGATTTTATTTATTTATTCATGAGAGACACAGAGAGGTAGAGACATAGGCAGAGGGAGAAGCAGGCTCCCTGCAGGGAGCCTGATGCCAGACTCTGACTCCATCCAGATCACAACCTGAGCCAAAGGCAGATGCTCAACCACTGAGCTACCCAGGCATCCCAGTCATGTGTATATCTTCTTTAGGGAACTATTTTTTTTTTTGCCCATTCTTAAAAGGAGTTGTCTTTGCATTTTTTAGTTGTAAGAGCTCCTTATCTATATTAGTACAAGTTCCTTATCAGAAATATGATTTGCAAAATTTATCTCCCATTCTATGGGCTGTCTTTTCACTTTTCATTTATGTCCTGAGCATAAAAACTTTTAATTTTGATGATGTCAATTACTTTTTTCCTTCTGTTTGTGTTTTTGGTGTCAAGGTCACAAAGATTTATATCTGTTTTCTTCTAAGAATGTAAGAGTTTTAGTACTTAATATCTCAGTCTTCAAACCATTTTGAGTTAATTTTTCTGCATGGTGTGAGGTAGACATTCAACTTCATTCTTTTGCATGTGAGATCCAGTTATCCCTGCATTTGTTAAAAAGACTATACTTTGGGGCAGCCCCAGTGGCGCAGCGGTTTAGCGCCGCCTGCAGCCCAGGGCGTGATCCCGGAGCCCCAGGATCGAGTCCCACGTCAGGCTTCCTGCAGGGAGCCTGCTTCTCCCTCTGCCTGTATCTCTGCCTCTCTGTGTCTCTATGAATAAATAAATAAATAAATAAATAAATAAATAAATAAATAAATAAATAAATAAATATTTTTTTAAAAAAAAGACTGTACTTTCTCCCGCTGGGTTGTCTTGATGCCTTTGTTGAAAATCAATTGGCTGTAAATATGAGGATCTCTATCTAGATTTTCAATTCTATTCCATTGATCAACATGTCTATCCTTATGGCAATACCACACTGTCTTGATCACTGTAGCTTTCTAGTAGGTTTTGCAATCAGGAAGTGTGAGTCCTTCAACTTTGTCCTTCTCTTTCAAGATTTGTTTTTATCTATTCTGGTTTCCATAAATTTCCATATGAATCTTAGCATAAGCCTGTTGATTTCTTCAAGAAGTCAGCTGTGATTTGGACAAAGATTTCATTGAATCTATAGATTAATTTAGGGAGTATTGCTATGTTAACAATACTGTCTTCCAATATAGAGCCTGTTTATTTAAATCTTGCTTAATATCTTTCAATGTTTTATAGTTGTAATGTAGAAGTTCTAAATCTCTTTTGTTAAGTGTATTATTATTTTTGTGTTTTTATTATATTTTTCGATGCTATTGGAAATGGTATTATTTTCTTCTTTTCATTTCCAATTTGTTCATTACTAGTATAGAAATACAATTGATGTTTGTATATTGACCTTATATGCTGCAGTCTCACTGAATTCATTTATTAGTCCTAATCATTTTTAGTGGATTTTTTATGATTTCTACACACAAGACCATGTCATCTGCAATTAGAGATAATTTGACTTCTTTGTCCAATCTGGATGCCTTTTATTCCCTTTTATAGCTAATTGTCCTGGCTACAACCTCCAATACAATGTTGAATAGAAGTGGTGAGAGCAGACATCCTTCTTATTCTTGATTTTAGGGAGAAAGCATTCAGCTTTTCACAAGTATGATGGCAGCAAGTCACCTCAATAATATGAACTCAGATGTGGTTAAAGGGGCTTCGTATGAATAACAAAAGACACTCCTTTCATATTTATCACTCTTCTCAGGAAATTCCAAAGGTTTTAGGAGCTCTGTGCCAGGAACCAGGATGAAGACCAAATATGCATTTCTTATTATCAATCACAATATTATAAATGTCCTCTTTTTCATTCTCAATTTTAATAATTTGAGTTTTTTTTTTTTCTTAATCAGTCTAGCTAAAGATTTGCCAATTTTGTTGGCTCATTCAAAATATCAACTTTTGGCTTCGTTGATTTTTCTCTATTATTTTTCTAGTCTCTATTTTACAAATTTCCACTGTAATCTTTATGATTTCCTCCTCCTTGCTTTGGGTTTAGTTTGCTCTTCTCTTCCCCTAGCTAATTTTAGTATCTTCTTTTTATACTTAGAATTTATAAAAATCCACAAAACATCTCCAAGTGCAGAGTTTTTTTTTTTCAACTAATCCTAAGCATAAATCAGGAAACCTTTTGACACAAAATTTAAGTATTCAGGTCAACCAAATTTCTTCTTTCCTTTGATTATTTCTTCCCCTCCATCTACTTCATTATGTATTTCTGGAACTCCTTTTTACATAAGTATTGAATAATTTGATCTAGTTTCATATCTTGTCTTTTATGATTTTTGTCTTTTTAAACCAAATTCTAGAGGAGTTCCTTGATAAAGCCTTTTAATTTATTCAGTTGATTATGCTATCCCATTTTTGAAATTATGCTTTGTATCTCCAAAATTTCTTTCGCTCCTCTGATGATACCTTTTCATAGGACCCTGCTTGTGCTTCTGTCATTACCTTACTCCCCTATATCTCCTGGCAACAGCATGGCTTTGGCTTTACAGTGTATACCTTGTCCTGAGTCTTCTGGGTACTTTCCCCTCCTTCACTTTGATGAATTCTTTCATGTGTCCAGAGGTTTTTCTCAGAAATAGGTGAAGATAGTTCAGTGCCAGTAGCTGAGAGTGAGCTTCATTAATGACTCCTCTTGTGGATGGATCATGAGACCAGAAGAAGGAAATTCTGCTTTGTTTGATCATTAGGTTGTTTGTCTAACTGACCTCAATTGCAGAAAGTTGAGGTAAATATGCCCTTTGGTTTATGGCATATTATCATATTCAGTCTGTGAAAAGCCTTCTTTTCATAAATAATTGAAAGTTCTTTCTCTTATTTATGCATATATTTAGTTATTCCCCTCACCCCCCAATAACCCCCTCCCCAAGGGGCTAATCACATACAGTACAGGATAGGTACTAATCACACACTACAGGATAACCCCTACCCCTATAGGTTGTGAATGCCCGCTCCAAGATTGTACTGTAGAACCCCTACTCCCTAGAACTCAGGACTTGTCCCTTGGATTGTCCTGTACTCAATGGTCCTTTTCTCTGTTGGGCTGGCTGAGAGACAGGGGCACCCAAAATGGCTGATCTTCCCACCAAGGCAACCGTGACCACCACATCATCTCCAGTAAATCAAAACCTAGTTGGAAAACTGAAACTTTCCATCTGGGACTTTCCAGCCAGGGTCCACCCCCCCATCGTCTGTACTATCCCCACCCCCAGCCAACCACCTAGGGACAGACACGGTGTTCCCTTGCCTAATTTGGCAAGGGGCCCACCCAGATCCAGACCTGGAACCAATAAGGCTTAAAAACCCCCACACTCTCCAACCCCTGCACAACTTCCCCGACTCGGGCCACCTCTAGGAGTCACAGAACCTCACCTGGGAGCGCTCCCCATTAAAGCATTCTCTAACCTACTGCCTGGCTCTGCCGTTTTTTTAAATTTCTCCACCATTCATTTAGAAAAAAACCTAACATTCTCTATCCTTTCACTGATTCCACAGATGCTATGGGAAATGTGCTGTAGAATGAACATGGAGGGAGCCATAAAAACATCCTGCTACCCCACCTTCACCTTAGACCAATCAGAATCTTTAGGTGAGGGTTCTAGACATCAGGATTTTTTTTTTTTAAATCCCTCCAGGGATTCTAATATGCGATGAGGGAAGAGATCCAGTACCTGAAGATTACTACTAAATTTCCAGAGGGCAGGAAAGCTATGCTCCTTTCTCTGTCATAAGAAGACAGTGCCTTGCTCAGCCCTGGTTTGGGTCAGAGTAGTTCACCTCATAAACCTAGCATCACATTTATACTCATGCTTGGTGGGGAGGGGAGGCAAGAGGGACTTTTTTTTTAGTGAGTCAACCAGAGAGAAGAGTATGTATATTTTCCCAAGGCCATTCCGGAGGTGAGTAGGCTCCTAACTCTTGGTACACAGCTCTGACTGCAAGAACCTTTTTGATGTGCCTCAAGGCTAGATCACTGAGTTCCATGGCCTTCCTTGTCCACTCACCTTTGATGAAGGTCAGGGAAATAATAGTCACTAACCCGATTAATGCCAAGCCAGACATTTTTCTAAATACATATGTGACACTGAGGCACAAAACTGCTAAAAAAAATTTTACCCAAGGCCACAAAGCTAGGAAGCGGTAAAGCTGGGACTTGAACCCAGGCAGTCTGGCTTCAGAATCCATGATTTCAGAACTGCTCCATTAGACCATCCCTGCTGCAGGAAGTGTGTGGCTTTTCCTACCACTAGCACCACAGGTCAGAAAGAAGCCAGCATGAGATTCTGAGCAAATATTTGTGGAACATCTACATGTGCAGGAACAAATCCACATAGTCTCACGGAGGTTCTGAGGCATCGGACACTCAAACCTCTCCTCCCTGTCCTTGTGCACACCTGTTCCCCTGGAGCTTCTCTGGCACATCTTTGCCCTACCTTGCTCTCTGAGAAACCTCTAGGTGGCTGCCTTCCTTCTGCTCCTCTGAGCTCAGGATGGCTCAGCAAAGACTGGGAAACTGGTCACCCAGCTCTGACCACTGCCACTTTTACCCTGGGAATAGCACACGTCAGACATGGGGCCAGAGCAACTGCACAGAGAAAGACTTTCTGTCCTGAGCTCTTACAGAGGGCCTGGCTGCTAAAGCCCCATTAGCCCAACCCACAGGCTTGGGGAGAAGGCATTCAGGGAACACAAGAGTGGTTGTTAAGTAGAAAGTGCCACGCATGTCGCCCCTTTGTTATCCTCTTTCTGCACTGTCACTCTGACAAGCTCTGCCTGACACAGGGGCATTAATTTTTCATGCCACCCTGCTGCAGACACACAGATTTGTTTGGAGCGATGATAAATGAAATGCAAATGTGGCTGGGAGCCCAGTGCTGAGATGCTGAGACTACAGGTCACATCATGCTTCCGCCTCATCCTCCTGTCCCCATGACACCTCCAGCCACTGCTTTACATCTGCTACATCCTGTGGCTCTGCAGAGCAAAAGGTGACTGCTGAGGAGAGGGAATACAATATTCTCGGCGGGTAGCAGCAAAGTTGATTAAGAAAAATTCACTCCCTCAATATGGTTTCTGATCTCATGTTTATCTTCATTTGAACCATCCTGGGTAGATGTGTTTTAATTGCAAGCAACAACCATTCCTTTTCCGGAAGCAGGCAGGGCATAAATTATAAAATAAATAAATGATTAAGAAACATCTAATTATTGTTATTAGTTTCTTACTTGAAGGTACTTCCAAGCCGCTTCTTATTAAAGTCATTCATCAAGGAGCCACCGTGCCCTTTCTGGAGGCGCTGCTCCCAGGACCAGTGCAGGACTCACTGTCTCATGCAGCACGCAGTGCTTAATAAACACGGAGAATATTGATGGCCGTGAATTCCTCCCTCAGCCTAAACTCCAGCATGATGGATTGATGCTTCCTAAACATGGCGAATATTCCTCCGGCCATTCATCAGCCCTACCACAAATACAGGTGTCAGCCGGAGCAGACGTCAGCCTCTAACTGCCTTCTCCAGAGCACACATACAGAGAAAAGCCCGCATTTCCCACACAGGGACCTCATCAATTTTGCATGTGCTGCAGTCCCTTGACTTATTAAATATTTATAACAATGTCATTATTTACCAAACAAGCTACCAGGCTGTGCCCACGGCCCCCAGAGCCATAAGCCTGAGTTTATGGAGCAGGGACCTCCTTTCAGGGCCTCCCTGCCTCTAGAGAGCCTTTTGAGTAGAGGCAATTGGGTCTAGCAGATAGGTTTCTCTGCCTTCCTTCAAAAATGCATGTGAAGGTCTCTCCATGTTTTGGAGAAGGAACAACAGGGCCAGAGGTGCATCATCCTGGTGGAGATCAAAGCACAGTGAAGTTTAAGGGTTTCCAGAGCTGGGAGCTCTCCCACTGGGGACCCGCATTTGCCATTCTGCCATCCTTGCCAAGATGTCCTCACCCTTCCCCTGATCTACTCTCTAAGTCACTCTCTTCTCTGATTCTACAATCCAGAGCTCTAATGCTTCCATGTAATGGCCAGTTATGTCTTTAGGCAAGAGACAAAGAACCTCATTCACTCCACAAAGATTTATTGAGATTTACAAAGATTGAGTTGCAAGGCACTGCCTCAGGTGCTGGGCTGTCTCCCCAAACTCACTCCCCCAGGCTTCTCTGCCAGAGCCCACCCTTCTACCCTCCCAAATACTGGTTGGAAATGTCAGACACTTCCTTCGATTTTCTTGCAATTTGGTCATAAGTAGATAACTAAGATCCTGGTCAACAAGAGGGAAGTATTTTTAGAGGAGGCTGGGGATGGTCTCTGGGAAATAGTCTCTTACTGGTCGAGAGACCTAGGCCATTATGTTTACACAACTGTGGCAGCCACAGAAGACCAAGTTTGCGGACAAAGGCTACCATGCTAAGAATGGCAGACAGAAGAACCATGGTTCTCAATGACTGATGAGCACTGCTCTAACCTCTGCACCTGCTCTGCTTCTAGACTTCTTACAAAATTAGGTTCTTAAAATGTCTTTCTTTTGCTACAGTAATAAAAAATCTCGCAGGCAAGATCCACTGATGGATTCTAAAATTTGAGTTGGCCAAAGTCTGAGATCTTTACATGCTAATAATATCTCTCCCAAGACATTTATTAAGTACAAAGGGGAAAATTAGTAATTTTACGGTAGAGAACCCCAAAAACATCACCTTAACCAAGTGACCAAGATTCTTATATCACCAGTAATATGACATAGCAATATCATATAGTGAGAAGGGGATATTGCTTCTGTGATATTCTTGCCAAGAAACACAAAACCCCAATCTAATTGTGACACTGCATGAGAAGACCCAAACAAAGGGACATTCTACCCAACTGGCTGTGTTCTTCAAAATTGTCAAGGACATAAAAGACTACGAGTTGTCACAGATTGGAGGAACTGAGACAATTAAATGCATTGTGGGACCCAAGACTGGACAGGTGTGGAAAAACTTGTGAAATCCAGGTGCCTGAGTGGCTCAGTGGTTGTATATCTGCCTTTGGCTTAGGCCATTGTCCCAGGGTCTTAGGATCAAGTCCCGCACTGGGTTCCCCATAGGGAGCCTGCTTCTCCCACTGCCTATGTCTCTGCCTCTCTCTGTGTGTCTCTTATGAATAAATAAAATCTTAAAAAAAAAAAAAAAACACCAAAAAACTCATGAAATTTGAATGAAGTCTGTAGTTTAGTTGACGGTGTTGCACCAGTGGTATCAGTGATTCTGTTGCACCAGAAATATCAGTTTCTGATATTAAACGTTGTACTAGAGTTACACAATACCCTAACATCTGGGGAAGCTGGGTGAAGAGTATATGGGAATTCTCCAAACTATTTTAGCAACTTTTCTGTGTCTAAAGTTATTACTTTTTGTTTCAAAAAAAATTGAGCCAGGGAGGTTCTCCTAAATTCTGTTACCAAAAAACAGAAATTTCCTCACTTCTTGAATTTGCCATAATAAAAATCACCTAGAGATTACAAAGAAAAGGACTTTATACAATCCAGATTCTCCTTCTAGTAACTGCATGGCCAAATACAGTTCTATAGGTTGATTGTTTAATTCTTTTTTTTTTAGCATCATATAGGGAATTGGATGTAATAATGTGAAAAAAAACCCACAAGCATTGTAGAATTAGGCCTAATTCACATCCAACACCTACTACTCATTATCTGTGTGATCTTAGGTTAAGTTATTAACTCACTCCAAGCCTCAGTCTTTATATGCATAAAACTGAAATAATGGAGCCCATGAAATTTAAATAGGGTAATGAGATAAAGAATGAATGCAGAGTGAGAGGACAGCATTGGATACATGGGTCCAAAGAGGACTTCCTAGGTAGGGTGCCACTGAGAGGAGAAAGGACTTGTATGAATACCTGGGGGATGAGCATTCCTGAGAGGAAGCACCAGGTGCCAAGACCCGCTTCAAGATACTAAGAAGTAGCTTCTGTGCCTGAAAGTGAAGAAAGGAGGATATAAAATGGGTTGGAAAAGAGGGCAGATTTAGGACATAGCTGTGGGAGTAGATCTGGACAGGGCTTGTGAATGGATCTGATGTAAGGATGGGAGTTGAAGGATGGATCCCTGGTCTGGCCTGAGCAGCTGGGGTGGACAGTAATACCATATACTAAGTTCTAGAATGCGCTGGGAAGATGGATCAGAAGCAACATTTAGAGAAATAATGGCTAGGGATTTCTGGGTGGCTCAGCAGTTTAGCACTTGCCTTTGGCCCAGGGCATGATCCTGGAGTCTTGGGATCGAGTCCCACATTAGGCTCCCTGCATGGAGCCTGCTTCTCTCTCTGCCTGTGTCTCTGCCTCTCTCTCTCTCTCTCTCTCTCTCTGTGTGTGTGTGTGTGTTTCTCTCATGAATAAATAAAATCTTTAAAAAAAATAAAGAGATAATAATGGTTAAAAAGTTTCCAGGCCTGATTCATAAAGTACAGGATAAAAAGACACTTAAGTGAAACTAATGGAAAACAAAGAGAAGCATCTTCAAAGCATTTAGAAAAAAAACTTGCAACACATTTTCAAAGGAAAACCATGAGATGAATAATCAACTCACTTATCAACAGAAATAACAGCAGAGACCACGGACTGAAAAGGAAAGAAAATAACTTGCAACCTAGAATTCTATTCCCAGTGAAAATACCCTCCAAAAGTAAAGGCAAAATAAAGACCCTTCCAATCAAACAGAAGCTAAGAGAGTGCATCGTGAGCACAGGCTGGGGAGAAAAAAAAGAAAGAAAGAAAGAAAAAACACTAAAAGGAATTCTTCAGGCAGAAGGAAAACAATTGCAGGAAACACAGTGGTAAACAGGAAGAGGGGGATAAGCAATGGAAGGTGAACGTACTGGTTCATCTAAATGAATGCTGGCTTTCAACATTCGTAATAATGTTAGTTACGTGTATTATGTATCTGTGCTTGATAAATACACATGGAATTGTAATGCATGGCAACCAGTAACAAATGGTAAAAAGGGTAAAATGGAATCAAAGTGTTCTGAGATCCTAAAGGGGCAAAACTTACTAAGTTTTCTTAGATTCTTCTGAATCAGGGATGCTGATACCACAAGGACAGCCACTAAAAAGAAAACAAAGTTAAGAGGATGAATAATAAGCTAACAGAGGTGAAAAACTGGAATTTAAAAACTGCTTGATTGATCTAAAAGAAAGGCAAGAAAGAAGAGAAAAAGAAACATAAAACAGGTGGGACAAATATCAAAGGAATGGTAAGACAGGAGATAAAATCAAATACACTTGTAATTAATGTAATGTATTAAATGTAAATAAACCAACCATCCCAATTAAGGCTTCCAATGAGCATGCAGACACTAATGGCCACATTTTACAGGTGAAGAATTTGAGGCACAGAGAGGTTAAGTAATCTGCCAAAGGCTGTCCAGCTAGGAGGTCATGATACCAGAACTGGAACTAGCAGCTTGCCTCTGGGACCTAAGCATGTCTCCCCTCCAGGAGCAGCTCGTGCCTCTCTGCCCACCCACTATTTTAGGTCAGCATTTCACAGACTGCACCCAGATTCCTGCAACAAGCTTCTAACCCGAGCTCACAGGTGCCACATTGTTGCCATGGTGACCATGCCAAGGCACAAAATGGATCTCATCTCTCTCCTAAATTAAAATTTCTTCCTGGATACTCATTTACTTCAGGACAAACCTAAGTCATAATAGGTCTTTCTAGATGAGGCCTCTGCTGGCCTCCCTTCTCCCTCCATCTACACTTCCTGCTTTCCTGCCCTACTTTCCTGGAATGTAGGATTTTTCCTGGAAAGCTGGATTCCTGGGGTCCCCAGTCAGGAAGATAGGAGCTCTGTGCCAATGGCTCCTCCTCTATGAAGCTCCCATGAGGGTCGGCCCCTCTCCCCATGCCTAGTGTTATGATTATGAATGGCAGTATTCCCTGAGCACTTTCTCTATGCCAGGTACTGTGCTGGATGCTTTATGAGCATCCTTCCTATTGTAACCCTCACACTCCATGAACCCGCACAGTTTTTCCTCATCTTCTAGATAGGAAGGGGGCTCAGTATGGTTAAGTGAATTACTCAAGCAAACCCACTGATTCAGGTAGTCGATTTTTACTAAGTACTAATATGCCTGGCACTCTCTGAGGTACTGGGAAAAGAACAGCAGGTAAACAAGCTCTAGAGATGAGCATACCTACTATATATGTTTACAGACTCTATGTTGTATATCACATATAGACTATATGTTGCATATAGACTATATACTGCATATGTATTGCTTATAGACGGATACAGCATATATACTACTGCACATAGACCAAATATTACATATATTGCATATATTCCACATTGCATATATACTGCAGATAGACTGATGTTGCATACAGACTGCATATACACTGTGGTAGTTAGTGACAAGTTACATGAAGCAAATAAAGTAGAGAAGAGGGAGAGAACATGAAGTAGGTTGCAATGTTTTAAATGGGTGGTCAGGGGAGGCCTTGCTGACCACTGACCTCCACTGACTTTACTCGATGACATCTGAGTAAAGACATGAAGAACATGAGGGCATGGGCCATGTAGGTACCTGGAAGAGAAGCCTTCTAGGCAGAATTCCAGGAAGTGGGCTGGAAGAGGGACGGGAATGTGGTGATGCCTTGAAGGAAAAGCAAGGAGTAAAGAGCATGGCGGTAAGCACTGAAATGTTTATTATCAACCAACTTGACCAGGACTAGACCCTGAGCTCTTCAGGACATGGTCATATCCCCAACACATAGACATACAGGAAGCACTACTAAATGAAGGAACTTGCACTTCAGTCTTGAGTGCAACAGTAAAGGGGCACTTTCCCCACCACGAGCATTCATGGACTGGGAACCCTGACACTGGTGCTGCCCATCCTCAGCCACACTGTGCCGCACCCACACGTGCCTTCCCTACCCCTCTCTGAAGGGACAATGAATCTGAGATGGCCTAGTATACTGTGGGCTTCTACGGATTCTTCTGAAAGGCACAGGAGAGCCTGCAGTGGTGGAGTGGCCGGATTTCTGACTACAACCCTGGTTTCACTCACAACTTCCACTTAAAGAAAAATCAAGCTGTTATAAATACAGAGAACATGTCAGACTAACATCACAGCCTTGAACTCTGGAAGAAATGAGGTGCAAAGCCATCAGGCTATATGGCATGATGCAAAAACCTATTGCTTTGGGAGAGAGCCCCTGTTGTTTCTCTATGTAGGGAATGAGAAACATGGCTAAGACCAGACCAAATCAAGATTGAATTCCAGAGGGTTCTAGGTGAAGCAGACCCAACCCACCTAGAGAGGGGAGTTCTGCTAGATGAGATGACCTGTGCAGAGATGCCTGAGACCAGAAGAGGGCTGCAAAAAAGAAAACCAAAATCACTACTGGGGAGAACGCAGGAGCACGCCTCAGAAAGAGAAAGGGGAAAAAAAAAAAAAAAAAAGAAAGAGAAAGGGGACACTGAGGGTGGGGAATAGGCCTAAGCCCCATGCTGCAGAGCTAGTGGCCTAGAATCACTCCCTGGGCACACAGGAACATGTGGTTCAGGGCCAGTGGCTTTATCATGCCTTTGCTTTCTCCAGGAAGACTGACAGAGGATGGAAAGTGTACAGGGGGAGATACTGTTCATTTCTATGGAGACAGACAAAATGACCCTTAAATACCTGTGTAACTATTAAATGTGTGTACTTTATGACAGGTACTTTTAGGCATAATGAAGCCTCTTGAGTAATTGGTGTACTACATGGTTAAACTCTTTATGGATTCTAAAGCAAAATTTCACTACTTAAAATGAGAAAGGTTTGTAAGTGCTCTACCTTGGTTTTAGGGCATGTGGCTCATACCTGCCCTTGGTTAGGAACTGTTTCTCTGCCCCAACCCTAAACCATCATGCTGTGCTATAGAAAACAAGCTCTTCTCTATGACCTGCATTTAAGATTCCAGGAAAAATGATGGCTTAGTGGTACTTATCTAAACTGAAACCCTTGCTCACTGAAAATGCACTCAACTCATAACGAACAAGCATTTCAACAGAGAGGTGAAGAACGCAATTAGACTTTTAAACTACATTTGATGGTGGCGATCTTTGGTGCCCCCAAGTGGTCATAAGTAATGTGACATCTTCAACAGGGAGTCCTGTCCTGAGGGGAAATAAAAGACTGCCAGAAAAATTTTATCAGAACACGGTGGTTAAAAAAGAGGTTATCTGGGGGCAAGAGAGAGACCAGAAAAGAATGGCTCCTTCATTAGAACTGAGCCAGACTGTGAGTTCCTGCCCAGCCCCATGGCCTAGGACACATTACCGCTTGGAGAAAGTGGGAATAATAATCCCTGATTGTGAAAATTAAAGCATCGTTGTATTGTGATATCTTTAAAATTTTACATATAGAGTATCTGTCTATATTCTTCTGTAACTTGTTTTTTTTCACTTAACACTGTGGCCTTAAAGCATTTTGTAGAGATAAGTGTGGTACACAGATAATTTCTGCTTAATTTCCAAGGCTAGTCAACACCAAAAAGATACAGGTTGGCAAGGGGAGAAAGAGGAATATGGCTTAAAGAGGGCATCATGTAATAAATTTATTATATTTTGTTACATTTTCCACTTTTCTCTTAATTCCAACTGTATACTATATAATCAACTGCTGTTCCAGAAATAAAACGTTTTAAACATAAAAATATAAATTTTGCTTCTTAAAAGTGCATACACCTTGAATAATAAAACATACAAATAAATAACAGAAATCAGTGACATATCTCATGCACTTGTTCTAAAATAATTTAAAATGTATGATACACTTTTCTTCCAGCCTCAAGGAAAGATATCTGCATTCCATACTACTGTACAACTAAAGAAGAAAATTATACAGAAATCACTATGAATGGTGCATGAACAATACCAAAGTATTTTGTGTACAGTGACAGGACATGCAGCTTTTAAGACAACTACAGAAATTCCAGTGTAAAACTAAAGAGTTTGCTAAAGAAACTATTTTTATAATGGGGCTTGAATTTGATTTTAACCAGTGGTGAGAGGCACAATTGGTGAGCAAACCGATAGGGAACACAAATACATGTTTGAAAGGCCTACAAAGATAATGTGAGCTTCAGAAAACATAGGAACTGCCTTCCCATTTGGTACTATACCGTGCCACTTAGAATAGCACCTAGGCAACTTCACACCTCATTTTCACCACAATAGGCCACTCTGCTTCAAGGAGGATTTCCAACTTGGATTTTTACTTAGATTTCATTCCTTGAAATGTTGAAAATACCAGGTAAATTGTTTCTTTCTTTTTTTTTTTTGTAGGCAGCATAATGCTCAACAGGATGAAACCACCTGAGAAGCACAGCAGACTACTTTGAAGATGTTTAAAGTGCATTCAGCTCACCACAGATTAAAACTAAATTTCATTTGCCTCCATAGGTAACATACACTGCCAAATTTTTGGATATTATTTTTTTTTAATTACTTGAAAAAACAGAGGGTTACCAAAACAAAGACTCCCAAATAAAATGCTTCACATTTGTTTTTAAACTAAAAGTCAACTCCTAAAACGACACTGTGGATAAGTAGAGAATGAGCTAACTAGGAAATTAGGTGGCAGCCTCGAGTTTGCTATTGTAATTACTATGGAGACATTCTATCAAAATCAGGAACAGGTTTCCCAAGGCCATGAAGGTTTTACTTCAGCATTTTCTAACTCAGAGTGACTTCCCAACTCCCCTGTGGGTCTGGCCCTGTGGTGGTAGCCAGAAAAAAGGCTCTGTGAAGGATGCACACCCTACAGGGGACTCTTGACTGCTCCAGCAAACTGAAGAGCACCAGATCCCACGAGACTGGCAAGTGTTCCAAGCACCCAAATAGGGCCTCAAATCAGAAAGGCTCCCTTATTTCAAACAGAATATTAGTATCAGTAGTTCTCAATCTTTTACTTCCTCTCCAATGAAACAGGAGTCTGAGTCACTCCTGAGTGCTTCACATGGCAGTGATTCTCACCATAGGGACAGTGTAGCACAGTGGCTCTCAATTCTGACTGAAATTAGAAACCCCCAAGAGCTTTAAAATATATGGCAATTCCTGGGACCTGCCCCTACACTAATTAGATCAAAAGCTTGGGAGTGGGACCCAGGCATTTTTAAAAGTTCTCTAGATGATTCTAGTGAATGCTGAGTATCAGAATCTCAGACAAGTCATTCAGAAGAGGCCTAACAGAATCCTGTGGAGAGTATGTGTATGAGACTTGGAAAAGCCTCCTAAGCCTGCAGTGGATCTCCTTTCCCTCCAAAATTGGGAAATAACAGTTTTAAATGCATGTGAAATAGATCTATAACCTAATCCACTGTAGAATGCTACCATAAATTCCATGAGCTTAGTCTTAATTGTGACCAGTGATTGGGAAGCTCCAAAGCTTTCCAAAACACCTTTAAGTCTCTACAAAAGCATTTTAAAATTGTTAGCACTATTAGAAGCCACATTCTCTTCTTGTGACGATAGAACCCTAGAAGATATAAAAAATTAAAATCTATAAAAAATGGCAGGTTATTTTTAGAACAAAATACTTTAGGAAAGTCTTCAGGCTAAATACAGTATATAAACCCGTGTGTGTTCAACATATCCAATTCCACTCCTGCTTGCAAAATACTTATTTTACATACAATCTTGCCAACAATCAAAAAAAAAATCAGCAAAGAGAAACATGTGCAAAGCAAAACAAGAAAACACATTCATGCTTTTCGGTACTGATGATTAAGCCACATGTAAAAAATTACAAATTCAAAAATAGAGCTCCATAATCCAAGAATTGCCTTTTTAAAAATTTACATTTAGCGTATTTTTTATTAGTTGTTTGCATAGGTTGTAAGAACATGCTTTCTGGGTTAGACGGAGGCCATGCAAAATTGTTTTCATTACTTGGGGGAAAAAAATGACTGGTCATGCTCAAATTGCAGCTGCAAAACAAACACTATGAAAGTTGATTAAAAGGCAGTGTGAAATACTAAGTGTTCATTTAAAGAAAGCATAGGATTTCCCTCCCAAAAATGTAGTGAAGTTTAACAATAATGTACCCTTTATGAAAGTAAAGATGACCAGTCTGCACAGTAACAGCTACTTTATGTTTATGATATAGGCACTGATTTGTCAGCAAATTTTGCTCTTACTTCCAAATAATACAAGTTCAACACACCTCACAGAATATGTTTTATTGAAACTGTGCTTATGATTTCTGTAACTATCTCAAAAATCCAACCCAGAAACACTAATTATCTTGACATTCAATAATTCTGATAACCTATGTAGGAAACAACAACTTTAGCTGTTGGGTAATTTGTCAGAATGAAATGTAACATCATATGTCAATCTATTTTTAAAAACACATTTATTTGAAATAAGTGAGCTCTGTTCACAGCTCTTCTCTGTTCCATTTTTCCTCAAGGCTGCCACTGCTGCTTCCTTTACATACTGTCCCTAGTTTTTTCCATGATAGTTTCTTTAGAGGGATGGCAATTTGTCCCCCGCCCCCCCATCCCCATATCTGTTTCATACAAACATGGATGACCAAATTCTAATGGAAAGTGACTTTGTAATGGATTTTCAACCCCTAAGTAGCAGAGACAGCTCAGTCTGAAAAAGTAGATGTAAGAGTAAAATGTCTCCAAAGATGAAGAAGGGCACTTTTGGTTTCCGGAACAGGAGAGACTTGCTCAAGAGGACCACAGGCCTTGGCCAGTTCACCAGAATCCACTTGCTCTCTTTGTTCGGGGGTCGGGGACCGTCACTCCATTTGGGGTATCACAAGCATCCCTTGGCTCATCAGCTGCGCTCCCAGGGCTCCTCGGCTACAGCAAATTCCTGATGCTTTCTGCTCGCCTTTACGAGCAAAGCAGGCCCTCAACGAACGTTTGCAGAATGAATGAATGAATCAATGAATGAATCAATGAATGAATCAATGAATGAGGAAAGAATAATTACAAGGGTTGAGGGCAGCCTCATATCAAATTACAATATTTTACCAGACCACAAATATTCCCACGTCCGTTTCTATTGGTCCAGCAAGGTATTCTTTTCAGTTAGGCTGCTTTTAGGATGGGAAACCATAAGGGCTGGGAGGTGATCTTGAGATGAAGTGAGCTTAACGGTTTCTTTGTGCTTCCACATTATATAAGGGATTACAGAGGCAAGGTGCAGGGCTGTCTGAAGGAATGACATAATCTCAGTGCACTGGATGTTCACAGGAAAATAAACCAAAAATAAAAAGTTTTTTAAAAGCAAAAAACAATACAGAACAGCACTACTGTCAGGGATTATTCTGTGCCTACCAGGAAATGACTGCTCTACTCAGACCCACCTAGTTGTCAACCAGAAACCCAGGCCCACCATCCTTAGCAGATAATTTTTAACCTCAAAGCATAGATATGCTCAATGTGCCAAACATCACTGGGAAAATAAAAAACAAAGCAAACACCAAGTCCCTACCAAACAACTAACTTGCCTACCAAACAACTGAATTGAACCAAGTAATAATTTTCCAATAAGATCTTCCACACCTCAAAGAGCATCTCCAAACTTTTGGGCAAATATCCTTTTCTGTGGCTTAAAGGTTGTACCTGTAGCTAGGGATGTAATTTTTATTATTTACCAAGGCCAGAAATGAAACAGCTTAAAGATGCCTAGACAATGCCACACTTCCTGATTTTTTTCATTTATATCCAAAAAAGGGGACTAAACTCCATAGACATATAGTTTACAGATGCTTAAATTTTATTTCTAGATCCCATGGAAAATTAAAGACATTTGGAGAATTGTTTTTGCTTAAAACACTAGATATAATGGAAAATCCATTCCTGGAGGACTCGAGAATAAAAATATTTGCCACTATGAAAATTAAACTACAATCTACTAATGCTTAACTGATAGTAGCCCTAGAGAAAGGTGTTATTAAAATCCTTTTTGTAGTCAAACTCAATTCCAAGGCTATTGCAGAGCTTCAGATAGATTTCACAGGATATTCACTTATTTCAAAGAAAGACAAGAAGCTCCAATCAGACAAACATTCGATTCCTGGTACTGACGATCCCATACTTGGTGTATCTTTTCCAGGAAATAAAAGTGACACTGAAAAACTAGCAGTGGCCAAACACTGATGGGGCTGTCAGTGTCCCCGCAGAGGCAGGAACAACACTGATGGCAACCGGTCTTACACAGTCACACTACAGCAGAGGAGAGGAATGCTGCTTTGGGAAACCAGACGCCTGTGCAGTGAATCAGGGACACCTAGTGAAGGGGTGAGTATAGGACCAAGCGCACAGGGCAACAGGCTCACGTTCAATGAACTTCATGGAGCACTATGGTAGCTTTCACAAGGCTGAGGAGCTAAGTCTTAAATATTGCAAGGGTCTAAAATTCTAGCTATCCTCAACATAAATGGCTTCCAGACTTGCAAGTTACCTGCTAATGCTCAAAATAGCAGCAAAATAAAGTTAGAAACCTATGGGAAATACTTCCCAAGAGGTACGGGGGGGGGGGGGGGGGGGGAAGGCAGTGCAGAATTCATAACTATTCATGTGCATGTGTTCTAACTACTTCACACACAGCAATACTGAAAAGGAAGGTTATAAATGGATCTGTGCACCAAGAGTTCAGGAAGAATTGGAAGGCTTTAATTTTTTTTAAAAAAGTTAATATTTAAAAGCATATAAACTTAGCATGCTATACTTCATGGCAAAGTGACAAATGCAATTCAAAGAGAATCAGGACCATGACTCTCGACATTTTAAAAAAATATAAAAATGGGGGAAAAAAAAGGCTATAAATAGCCAGGATACCTCTAGAAAGCTTGAAAAACTACATATCTTGCTTATCTGTGAGATTCTGTGAGGTTCTCTTGTTTTCTAAACAAGAAATGTAATTTGCACTGACAATGCCAGATGGAACATGCCCCACTCCTACTTTTGAGTTCTGGTTAAGAGATGAAATCTTAAGCACAAAGAAAAAAATGACTTACTGAAAAGCAATCTACAACTTTGACTGACAGGCAGGCAGGATCAGAAGTACACACGTAATACTGTGTCACACATTGCTTCAACACGCCATCAACTAACTGACTTTTGGCATTAGGCAACTTCTTTCTTCTCCAAGTTACAAGAAACACAGGCATGTGCACGCAAGGCAGCATGGAGCTTTCAGCTTCTAACACAGAAAAAGGCAACACCAGAGAAGGAAAATGGTACAGATTCATGCATCCAGTTCAGAATCCATTTTTTTCCAGGAATCTTTCAAATGTGTTAACTGCTCTACTGCATTTCAAAATCCCAAAGGCCTTAGTGTAGCAAATTTAGAAGAAAAACAAAATGAACTAGTGACTGGCTCTCTGGCTGTCCAAATGTGCCACCTCTTAGGACATATCCTAAGAATCAAGACAGCTTATGATACATACATCTGTGCAGACATGAAGGTATGAAAGACTTCTTTCCTACCTCTAGAAATTTCTATCTGTGGCAGTCAGAGAAATGACAGTCACCCCACAGGCCACCTCCTTCATTAACCCTTTTACTGATGCGCATCCACTCTAGACTAGCTGAGTATATACCTGAGAAACATTAGTGTTAAAATATTGCCCTTTACAGAGACTGGTAGATGGGGCCAAAGTGCAGAAAGCAAAGTCTTCTCTCGGTTTGTTGGTTTCACTGTTAGTGTCACAGTTTTTAGAGCTCCTGGTGCCACACGACAATCAGCTGTGAGGACAAATCCTGCTCAGATGAAACCCAAGTCAAATAACCCAATCCTTCTACAGCACACACTAATGACAGCTTAACTGGTTCACAGATTTCCAAACCCTAGTGTCCAACAAAAGTCATTAGAGTTCTCTAGAAAGAAGTATGTACAATTGCTAAAGGGACCGCCCAGGGTCTCATCTACATTATTCCAGTTAGCTTGTATCAATGCTTTGCCTATGGCTGTTATTTGGTTCAATGGCAGAATAAGGCGACGCTTTTAACAATCTGCAGTTGAATTCTACACACACATACACTCGCGCACGCACACACACGCACACCAGGCACATGACCCAAAACATACAAAAGCATAGAGGGCTTTGGTGGGAGGGAAAGGGTTCTAAATAAATAAACATCTTTACAGATAAAACACTTGGATTGCAGAAACATCACTGAGGTTTTTGAGAAGGCCGTGCAGAGGTTTGCATGCTAGAAGATAACTTTTTTGAGGATTTCTCAGCAGACTGCCTGCCACCAGGAGACGAGGGCACTCCAGAATCTAGCTGGGAAGACTTGGATTTACGAGCAGACAGCAGGGAATGTTTAGCAGAAGCAGGGTCCTTAGAGACAAACTGCTCTTTTCCAACTGTACTTGCATTTGGCTGCTGGGCACCTGGAGACTGGTAGCCTTTCTCTGCCTTGTCGTCCATGCCACTCTTACCAGCCAGCTTGACAGAGCTCCCAGCAACCTTCTTGGAGAGCAAGGTTGTTTTGCCAAGGTCAGTTGACCGCCGGGTTTCCTTCTGTCTCAAGGCTGACTTGAAGAAAGACAGCCCCTTGTCCTCCGACTTGCTGTCCCTCTTGAGACCAGCCTTCATGCTCGTGCTGGGGGAACGCAGGCTGGCCATGGAGGAGCTCCTGACATGCTTTCCATCCCCGCGGCCCTCCCCTGCCCTGGCCTGGCTCACCCGGGGGGAGTTGGGTTTAGAGCTAGAGGTAACGCTGGCTCTATCCGAAGCAAGGCTTTGCCTGGAGCCCTCTCTACTTAAGCTCCGGTCTGAAGTCCTGCTCTTCCCAGGAGGGAAGGGGCCCCTTGCAGCAGGGCCCGAAGCTTTTTTGGCAGATGTAGAGGAAGCGGTGTAGGTGAGGGAGGAAGAAGACTTTTGCCGCTGGGGCGAAGGAGATGACACGGAGTCCTGGGGTTTGGGGGAGGACTCCTTTCTGGACTGGCCAGGGGCAGGGGAGGAATGCCGTCCACTGGCCCTGGAAGAAGAATCTGCTTTGCTTCGGGAGCGGGAGGGCTTTACAGAAACTTTTACAGGAACAGGAGAAGAAGGGGATGTACTTGAAAGAGATGATTCCTGGCTTGCCAAGACTGGTCTCCCCTTCCGCAAGCTTCTATCTGGTTCAGAAGCGCCTTTGGAACTGGGGGATCTCTTGGCTGTGCTGTCTGGTTTCTTTGTGAGGGAGCCCGGGTGGCTTGTGGGTTTCACCTCTTTGACTGGAGAGCTGTCTACAGAATCACTCTGATCCACATAAGCAATCTGGTTATTGTTATCAAATGGATCGGAGATGGGGGGCACACGATCCCCTTGTGCTGAGTTTTTGCTCTGTGTGTCTACAACACTGGAGTTCAATTTGCGGGTGTCTGATTCATCTCTGAACACACCTTCCATGACAGCCAGAGGGGCCCGACCCACAGCCTTGTGCTCACGTCGGCTGTGACTATCACTTGGTTCCTGGTAACTGCTGGAAAGGTTCCGCAAGCTGCCAAAGCAGGAGATGGAGACTTTGTCATCCACTGCCTCCCCAATCTTCTCCAAGGTGGAGGCAGAGGTGTGGATCGGAGAGTCCCCTGAGAACCGGGAGGGAGAATTGGAGCGCATCTGCAGCTTAGCGGACAGGGACCAAGAAGGTCTAATGCAATTGTCATTAACGGCCAAGGGGCTGGTGACAGAAGATCTGGATGACAAGCTCTGACGCTGGACACTTCTCACGAATGGCCGAGTGGAGAAACCGCCTGAATGTAGCAGAGAAAATAGCATTAAGTTAAACTGAAAACATGTCCCAGCAACACCTTAAGATAACTGAAGAAGGGAGGAAGGCAAGCCTGGAATGACAGGAGCGTGACCTTCAGAGCCAGCACATCTGGAGTCAAGGAGCAGCCACATGACTTCAACTTTTCTGGACCCAGTTCCCCTATCTATAAAATAGGGACATTCTAACTCAGGGATCGGCAAACGGTCCCTTTACCTTCTTGCTGTACATCAGGAATTGAGAGACTTAAGGGCCCAGACAGTTAATACTCTAGGCTTCGTGGACCAACCACTCAACTCTGTCACTGCAGCATGAAGTGACACCACAGAAGACACATACACAAATGGGTGTATGTGGTTGTGTTCTAATAAAACCTTATTTACAAATAAAGGTGGGGGCCAAATTTGGCCCATAGGCTGTCATTTGCTGACCCTTGCTCTAATTTACAGGGCTGCTCTAAGAACTAAATAAAGTCCTAAAAGTCCTGTGCCCACCTGGCACTTCACAGACGCTCAGTAAATGTGAGCTACTGATCTGGCTTCTTCAACTAAGAACCAGCAGGGCCCACGGAAGTCAAGTAGTGGGCTCGAGATTACACAAAATCAGAGGCAGAGTTAATACCAGAACCACAAACTCTTGTCCTTGACTCAATGCCACATACAGGTTGGCCTGTAATTACGGCCTATAACAGCAGACTGGTGGAAAGAACCAGAGATGATACACTCTTATCCTGAGTGATTTCAAACTTCTGAAGAAAAAGTTCATAATTAGAACTATACACTTCTATTTTGAGTAGCTTAAAACTTCCTTCCAAAGAAAATATTCTAAATTCAATTCCATACATACTTGGCCCTGTAGCTGTGGTATTTATAAAACTGTCCAGATAAGATCCTCAGAGACAGACTCTATTCTGTGGGCACCACCCAGTACCACTGTGATGATGATGCTTAAGAGGATCCTGATTTCACCAACTACTCTGTCTAAAAACAGACCAAGGGCAAACCAGCTTACTGTTAACACAACAGTGAATTCTAAATTTAAAGGCTGCATTGAGAAAAACCTCTACTTAAACAAGCAAAGATTCACTGGCCAGTTTTCCATAAAATGCCAGGAGCTTAGCAATTCCAGCTAAGTACTCTTGTTAACTTACAAATGCAGAGGCAAAAAGCCAGAAGCGAGAGCAGGCGTGGAGCTGCAAGGACACAGACCTCCAGGGCCAGGCGGCCCCTTCCAGGCTCCTGCTGTTTCCCTCCACTTTGAGTTCTTACAATCAACCGTCACCAGACGCAGATTACAGCAACTGACATGTTAGCCGCAGAAGGAGACTTGTTGGGAGATGAGTCACCGTCCTCGTTAGAGAAGCTGAGCTCACTCTCACCTACTCCCTGCCTCACTGCCTGGACTGCCTGATCCTTCCAGCACCACCTGGGGTTCCTGTCAGAACCATGGGTTCTGCTGCTATTACTCACGTGGTAAGGAAAGGTAAAAAACACAACAAAAACACAGTTCTATTTGTATCATATTTCCCAAGTTTTTGCCATGTGACAATCTTCAGAATTCTTAAAAACTATCTTTATGCAGAGGCAAGAGTTTTTGTTGTAGGTGCTTCTGTACTCAAAAGAACACGATACAAATTCCTCTAAAGGAAACCACGGTGGAAAGGGGAGACGAGTCAGGAAGTCCAAAGCAGAGTGGAGTCAACACAGTGACTCCTCCTTGCCAGGTGGCCCTGAGCAAATCACCACCTTGCAGAGTCCCCTTACAGATTTTAGTGACTCTGAAAAGCACTTTCAAAGAAACGAATACACATTTTTGCACAGAGTTAAAGCCCCAGCCTCCACACTAGACCTTAGAAATGGAAAATAATGAAGTAGGAGAAAGTCTTCCTAGAGGTCACAGAGGAAAAGCGAATGACCCCGTTTATAGAAAATGGCACTTATGATTGTAATGCACAGCTACGCAGCTCTTTTACCTTCTCCCGCAGTCTTCTTGGGGCTTAGTTTCTAAGTACGAGGGACCCTGTGCCATGTCTGTGAGACACCATTTTGGAAATGTGTTACATAACCCATACCCACCATCATCTTCACTCCTCTCCCCGGCCATCTCCACCGACTCAGACAATGAGGCCAGGGAGGTGCGTCTGGAGGAAGCTGCGGAGGTCACACTGGCTTGCTTGCTCCCCGGGAGCCGGCTCACCCAATGTTCACACAAGGAGGAACTCGTGGAGCCTGTAGGAAAAGGAAGCAGGCACTGAGGTCAGGCCAGAATCCTGGGCCAGCTGCTTGGCACACACTCTCAGGAAAGTGCTGCTACCAAGCTGGGAGGTGGCCAATGTCAGTATAACTCACTCCTAGACCCCACGCTGTGCCTGCTTGAATATCCCATTCAGATGAGAAGGAGGGCAGACTCTCACACATGTTTATAGTAACAAAATCCAAGTATAGGCATGGACACTTCATAATGCAAAGTGCAAGTCTTAAAGTGATGACAACAGAATCATTCATACTAGTTGTACAAATATTTTTTAAGTACCTACTGCCGGGCACTGCTCTAAGCACACACAGGAAAAATTCTGACACAGAGCAAACAAAAGCAGCAGTGCTCCGTTATCTTCTTAGTCTCACTGCTTTGTGGAATCATTAAGTCATTTTCACAATATTAATATACAAAATACATGCACACACCCAGGCTATCTGCCAACCTGTAAGTCCATTCCAGGGATGCCCTGAAATATATTCTGGAGCAACAGAAAATGCTCTTGAAATGGAGAACACGACTCAAGTAGACCTCAAGAGGGTGCAGTTTCCAAGCATATCTCAGGCTCTGGAAAGCACTGGGGGAAAGCACAGAGCACTGGAGTGCTCACTGTCTTAACGGAGTGAGCGGCTATAGAAAGGCAGGTATACTGAGTGGGGCTTGACTCCAACAGAGGGTCACTCTGCTTCAGCAGTGCTTCCTTTTCAGTAGCTTCAAACCCACTCCTCGCAAGCTTCTAGGGGATCCAGGGTAAATACTCTCTAATGTGATCCCACATTACCATATCCCTGTCCTCAGCCACAGTCTCTTAAATTCTGCATTAAGAAGCATGCATCACCTTGTCTGGACTATCTGTGGCTACATCGAGACTAGACCCTATCCAGCTACCCAGCCCATCTAATAGGACTATAGCCTTCAACCCTTGTAACAAAACAGTCCGACTTCACAGGGGAAAAAAAAAAAACATTTCTAATGGTGCCATACCTTTTCTAAAAGGCTCTAACATACACTGACCTAATCTGATGCACAGAATGGCCCCATAAGGCAGGTATTATTAGTACTCCAACATTATAGATGATTAAATATGTGGCTTGGATGGGCCGTGCTCCCAGATGATCCAACCAAAACATGGCAAAGCCAAGTTTCATTCCTTCTTGCTTTTAGAATAGCATGCTATACTGCTTTTTTTCATTCACTCATTCCACAAGCAAACATGGCAACCTCATTTTGAGACAGGCTCTCCCGGCTTCCATGGGAACTCTGCTGGTTTGTGGATTCCACTCCTATTTCCTTGACTGCAATCATTTTGGTTTCTAGATTAAATGCAAATATGAGAATTTATCTGATCAACCCAAAAGAGTAATGAGACCTTGTGGAGAAGTTCTCTGGACCATTAATTATAATCTTCTGTTCTAGAAAAAACTGCCAAAGAAGAAGTTGGTCTTACCTGCCACTGAGCTATTGGCTGACCATGATGGAATAGCTGTCCGCCTCTGGTAGAAAAGGATGTATGCTGTCTGTGTGCAAACCTCATCTTCTGATAGCTGTTGCACATCACTGTCATCAAAGCAGTACCAGAGGCCATCCACAGAGTTCTTACAGTACGCTGCCAAAAAAGAGTCTGTCATGAGGACCAGGGACGGTGGGCACCAGCCACTCCACTCTGTCCATACCAGTGCTTTGGCTTATATAATTAATTCAAGAGCTTTTTAAGGTTGTACATAATAATGCACAAAGTGATTTAAAAAAAAAAATCCAAATGGCCTATCATGCTCAGGCAAAATTTTTTGAGAAATTCTAAACTATTCCAAATGGACAAAATTCTATTTAATCTTAGAAAACACAATATACTCATTTATTTAAACCAGTGGGTCTCAACCTGGGACAATTTTGCCCCTGTAGGGACATCTAGCAATGAATGGAGACATTTTTGACTGTCACACTAGAGGGTAGGGTGCTACTGGCATTGAGTGGGTAATCAAGGATGCTGCTAAACATTCTACAATGTGCAGGACAGTCCCCATGGCAAGAATTATCCAGCCAAGCTGTCAAGAGTGCTGAGGCTGGGAAACCCTGATTTAAGTATGTTGTCACATTTTAGCATTTATTAGATAGAAAATAGAACTAGAAATGATGATACTAATACTAAAAGCAGCTACTATTTGTTTAGCATATATTATGTGCCAAACCTCTCAGTTAATCCTATGAGATTTGCTCTACTATTATTCCCATTTTACAGAGGCTCAAAAAGATTAACCAGTTTCCCCAAAGTCAAGCAGCTGGTGAAGGGCAGGGCCCAGCTCAATTCAGGTGTATCTGGTCTCTGAGCTAACACTTAAACTACCCCACCCTGCTTCCCTGAAGGGTAGCACAAAAAAATGCATCCATGAAAGTTCCCTGGCAAACTAACATTTGAGCTCATAAATGCATGCATGTTTCTCTTCAGTTCAAATTCTAAGCCCTGAGAAAGAAAGACCACTCAAGTACCAGCAAAAGCAGACAAGAACTCAGTGTTCCTGGAAACCACATGATCTTGTAAGGATATTTCAAAGGGTGTGATAAGCTTGATCCAGAGGGATACAATTCTTATCACACTTTCTAAAAATACCCATTTATTGGAGTAAGAATAAATGAGTGCTAGAATATTTAGCTGAACACTCCAGGGACAGGGCATATAGGGTTCTGAGAGGCACCCAGGCAAGGAGGGCTACACCAGATAGGTCCCCAAAAAGAGCAGAATAAGAATCTTTTGATCATGGGGAGGGAAATCACGTACAGCTATGGACCCCTAAGACCAGAAGGGGAGAGAAGCAGCAATAGAGGCACCTGATTAAACAGCAACTTGTCATTGGTGTCAGGCCAGGTGTGAAATAGAAATGACCCGGCTGGTGAGGTGGCTGCTATTCTGGAGTGGGACATCCCTAAAAGAAGGAGACAGAGGGATCCCTGGGTGGCGCAGCGGTTTAGCGCCTGCCTTTGGCCCAGGGCACGATCCTGGAGACCCGGGATCGAATCCCACGTCGGGCTCCCGTTGCATGGAGCCTGCTTCTCCCTCTGCCTGTCTCTCTCTCTCTCTTCTTCTCTCTCTCTCTCTCTCTCTGTGACTATCATAAATAAATAAAAAAAAAAAAAAAAAAAAGAAGGAGACAGAGCAGCCCAGCACTAGCATCAATCTATTCCTCTTCAGGGTGGTCTATTCTCAGTCACATCATGGCAACTAAGGCAGCACAGTAAATCATTAATGGTTTAACAGTGTTTTTACAAAATAATTCTACTTGCTTTTCTTCCTGGCAGTAGCTTCTCAAATGTTTTCTAGACAAGTGTTATTTAAATGGTGGTTCGCAGACTGGTCCTGGTCCACAGCAAGATAAGCACCCAAACTGAGATAAGCATTTAAAAACTTTTATAGCAATCTGACACTGTTATGATATTTTTACAAAGGTACTGACTCATTAAAAATTGGAAATTAGGGCAGCCCCGGTGGCGCAGCGGTTTAGCGCCGCCTGCAGCCCGGGGTGTGATTCTGGAGACCCAGGATCGAGTCCCACGTCGGGCTCCCTGCATGGAGCCTGCTTCTCTCTCTGCCTGTGTCTCTGCCTCTCTTTCGCTCTCTCTGAATAAGTAAATAAATAAATCTTTAAAAAAAAAAAAAAATTGGAAATTTAAAAAAAAAAATAGGCAGGCTCTTCATCATAGAAGTTTGAATTAGAATCCGTACACAAGTTAGCCATAGGGCAGCCCGGGTGGCGCAGCGGTTTAGCACTGCCTTAGGCCCAGGGTGTGATCCTGGAGACCTGGGATCGAGTCCCACGTCAGGTTCCCAGCATGGAGCCTGCTTCTCCCTCTGCCTGTGTCTCTGCCTTTCTCTCTCTCTCTGTGCCTCTCATGAGTAAATAAATAAAATCCTAAAAAAGATAAAAAAAAACAAAACAAAACCACAAGTTAGACATACACGTAACCATGTGATTAACAGCCTGAACTAGTGCAAAATAAAATTCCAAATGAAAACTTAAAAACTCATCTTTAATTCAACAAGTGAAGGCATTTAAAATGTTGTCTAAACTAAAACCCTACACTTTTATATATCAGAAAAGCAGTGGTATGGCCTAGGCATCAAAAAGGGGAAATAATGCAGACAGTGCCTAAGCTCTTCCTAGGGAATAACAGGTCCTGAATGGCAGGCCCAAGCACTTCTAGATCACCGGTGTAGTCACCAAGTTCATATAAAGTCACCTGCTGTAGGTCACAGAGCATGGATGAGGTGTCTAGCTTCTAGCCCATGCTCCTATCTCCAAACTGTGCTATCTCCAAAGTACCTGTAGGTTTTCTGGCATTTTCCCAAGTCCATTCTATACAAAGAGTAACATGATAGGTTAGAATCCAGTACTGTCCTATTTTTCTCAATACTCTCTTGCTAGAAAGTGCATTATTTTCCCAAGAAACAATATCAAAGGAAGACACATTCTTTACCAAAGCTGAAGCTAGGTGAACACTACCCAGGCAAAGGTGCTACTATACCTGCTACCCAGTGAAATTAAATAATCTCTAAATCCTTTCCATCTGAAGAGTCTAAGAGTATATAATTCTATGACTCAGTATCCAAGAAAAGACATGACTGGTAATGCCACAAAGGCAAATATCCAATCAGATACATGACATTTATTATACAAGTGGGCCCCATAAAATATAAACACAAAATCTACAAGACATAAAGTCTTATCAGATTTTAAATTTGATTTAAACCAAAATATAGGGATCCCTGGGTGGCGCAGCAGTTTACCGCCTGCCTTTGGCCCGGGGCGCGATCCTGGAGACCTGGGATCGAATCCCACGTCAGGCTCCCGGTGCATGGAGCCTGCTTCTCTCTCTGCCTGTGTCTCTGCCTCTCTCTCTCACTGTGTGCCTATCATAAATAAATAAAAATTAAAAAAAAATAATAAATAAACCAAAATATAAAGTAAACTGTATCTAAAAGTTTAATTAACATTTAACTTTTGTCTTCTATGGACTTCAACTTCTCTCATTTTTCTCCCTGAGTGTGCTTCCCAGGGCAGGCAGAGGCAAAACAAACCATTCCAGTATGAGATAATACTTGGAATTGGTATAATTCCTCTCACAAATAACTGTTGCCTACAGCATCTAAGTACTGCAAGAACTAAAAGGGTTTCAAGAATAAAAGATTACTGTATGCAGTCATTGGTGGAGGGGTTCAGGAGCCCAACATGCTTCTTCAGCCTGCTGAGCGGGGGTTTTGGAGCTAGCTGCTAATGGAAGTGTCTCACAGAATTTGAAATACTAACTGGTGAAGCCCAACCTCCTCCACCTCCCCTGACCTTTATGAGTCAATGGCACCCTGAATTTTGTTGCGTGAAGCACTGAGTTCAGGAAGAAAGGAAGTCCCTGGAAGTACCTATGTGAAATGCGTTGAGTCTGAAGGAAGCAAAAATCCAAGTCCTGGCCACTCACCCATACAGATTGCCAAATTAACAGCAGTGCTCTGTGGACTCCCCCACACACATAAATGTCCAAGGAAGAGTCCCCACACCTGCCTGCTCCCCTGAGGTTCACACATGTCTTTAAGCCAGTAATTCCAGCTCTGAGACTCAGTCTCAAGGAAATACAAAACTGGAATATAAACTAAAAGATATGCATCAGTGTTACAGTTAAAGTTAAACACCAGGGCAGCCCGGGTGGCTCAGTGGTTTAGCGCCGCCTTCAGCCCAGGGCATGATCCCGGAGACTAAGGGATCGAGTCCCACATCAAGCTCCCTGCATGAAGCCTGCTTCTTCCTCTGCCTGTGTCTCTGCCTCTCTCTCTCTCTCTTTCTCTCTCTCCCGCTCCCTCTCTCTCTCTCTGTCTCTCTTGAATAAATAAAATCTTAAAAAAAAAAAAAAAAGTTAAACACCAGAGACAATAGACATGTTCAACAATGGGGAACACCTATATAAAACTAGAGTTCCACCAACAGAATGTTCTGTGGTCATGAAAAACAGTGTTTATAAAAATTAAGCACCAACATCCAAATACTTCTATTATAATGGTAAGCATGAAGACTGGGATACAGGGAATGCATGGAGGACTTGCACTTCATTGCGCTTCTGATTCTGATACTTTTACTGTCTATCTCCCTGTCAGCCCATACAGTCCTGAAGTGCAAGCAGCAGGTTACCATCCCCATGGCTTCTCCTGTGCCTCCGATACACTCTGACCATGCTCCCACAGGCCCTTCCTCTACTGCCCAAACACATTTCCACCACAGAACGTATTACACGTTACTGATCTTACATATTATCTGGTCCCCTACTTGAGTACACTCCTGGAAGACAGAGGTTGAGGCCTATTTGTTTCTGATGTGCCTCTGACAGCCCAGGGCAAGCTAAGTAGGACATGTTCCATGAATGTTCACCTAAATAGAACCTACCAGTACAATCATGACTGTGTAAATTAATGGCCAAAACATCTAAAAAAAACACCAGAAGAAATGTTACCTACATACAATGGTATATTATTCAGCCTTAAAAAAAAAAAAAAAAAAAGGAATTCTGACACATGCTAGAACATGGGTGAATCTTACAGACATGCTATGTGAACTAAGCCAGACACAAAAGGACAGATACTATATGGTTCCACTTATAGAAGATTCCAGGTGTAATCAGATTCGTAGAAACAGGAAGACTAGTGGTGACCAGGAGATTGGGGAGAAGAGGAGAAAAGGAAGTTGCTGTTTAATGTTTCAGTTTGGGAAGAAGAAAAACGTTCTGGAGAAGGATGGTGGTGAGGGCCTCAGAACAACATGAACGTACTTAATGCCATTGAACTCCACACTTCAAACTTGGTTCAAATGGTAAATTTTGGTATGTTTGTTAATCACAATGTTTTTTAAAAAGTTACCAATCATTATTTTTGAGTGATGAGCCTAAGGATGATGGTACTGTTCTCTCTCTCTTGTCTACAAATTTTAGATAATGAACATAACTTTTAAAAATGAAAAATAAATTTAGCCCTAAAACAAAGAGAAAACTCTTTGAAGTCACTTTAAAGACAGTATAAAACTGGTTCATATAATCACTCAAGGGAGAAGCTGGAATTTCAAGGAGGTAGAATGAAACCTCAAGAGTGGAGTGCAGGGGAGGTAACCAAAGTGAGCCCTCAATGGCCCAGACAGTGCTGTCTGCATGCACCCCTCCTCAGTCAGTTCAGACAGCTACTGGATGATCCAACTCAAGAAAAGAAGGAAGAATTTTCATTTTTTGTTTGTGGACAGAGATCCTGAGGATGAGAACTGCTCTCAAAGTTGGCACAGTGCCTACTAGAAGAGAAAGGGAGATTTTAAAGCAAAAATAACCCTGTCACAAGCAAAACATGTGTGAAGGAAGGGTCAGCATAGACACCCGGCCCCTCGCACTGCAGACCTGTGTAGTGCCCCCCTTGCATGGTGCCATGATGATTGCACACAGCATACAGGTCATAGACGTAGTCCTCAGGGTCCCTCCCGAGTCCATAGGGCCGTCTCCACGGAGACCAATGGGATGGCAAGCTCCAGCTGCTCTGACTTCTCTTAACCACATGAGGTGTCATGTCCAGGCCAGTCAAGGGGAACTTGACCATGTTCTGAAGTTTCATACGCCTGTCTCCTTCCTGTTGCAAGAAGAAAAACAAGTTCTGATGATATTTTCATGCAAGTGGATGGCAGATCAGTTGTGTGTGGAATGTGGACCCTATCAGCAAGAGTGGTTTTAGTTACCGATCTGAGGTTTCCCAAGATACATACAAAATAGGGAAACACATTAAAAGCTTTAACTATCTGGAGGAACAGGTTATAACAGCACTAAAAATAGAACAAGCAATGACCTACATGTAAGGGGTGATGAACTTCTTTGAGTCTCCTTATCTGATAGAGGAGTTTTAGGTTTTTGACATACAAAATTGTCAGTATCAGGCAGTTCATCCTAATACCTCTGTCACAGAGGCATGAAAAGTAATGGAGTAATCATGTATGTGAGAGATGAAGCACACTGCTGGCATAGAGTAGCCACTGGATAAGCACTGCACTCCTTTCCTCTCCATCTCTTCCAACAAGCATGTTAATGCTTAAACTGACTTAATATATTTATTTAGCTGATAATCTTGGGTAATCTGTATTTTCCATTAAGGCCACCGGGAAATCCTGAAATCCGTCAGCTCAATAGCTGTCTTCTGAATGCTTCCTGTGTCTGAGGAAGCTTTAAGAAATTAACCAGGCATGGATAAACACCCACCTCAAGAGCTGTGAATCTATTAAAAGAAGGAAAATGTTTATAAAAGAAAGGCAGGATGAGCCCTGGACTGTCATGAAGGTCAGACTAAAGAATCTGGACCTTACTTTGCAGTCAAGCGCTAAGGCTTGAGGGAGGGGACGTCATTAGGGCTGTGTAAGCAGTGTGCAGGGCATGACACTAAGGGAGGAGCAGCTTAGGTTAAGAAATCAAGTAGAAGACAATGCAACTGCAACCAGCTGGAAAGTATCACAAATCTGAAGTGGCACACTGGCAGCAATAATGAGGAGAAGGGGGCACACTCAGGAGGCACTGCAGAGGCACAACTGAACTGAAGAGATAATTGGGGAGGGTCCAGAGAGAAGTCAAAAGTGACTGCCTTCAAAAAAAAACAGAAAGCAAAGGAAGTTAGTGTGCGTGTGTCGAAGGGGCCAGAGAAGGCTGAAGGCAGGGCTCTGAACCTCACCAACTCTCTACCTGCAGATCCCAAGGGATGCATGCAGTTGGGATACTCCACCATTATAGGAGCCAGACCCCCAAACCTTTGAGTGAAAGCCCAGCCCTAGGGATCCTGGGCGTGTCATCCCAGATACCTCCACTTCATCAGCAAGTCCTAAACATCTGCTCAATCTATTCGGGTCTTATCTACTGCCACAGCTTCATACAAGCCATCAGCATCCTCCCTTGGATGGTTGCCATGGCTCCCTTCAGATCTCCCTAGCTTCATTTGTGCAGCCTCACATTTTCCATACAGCAGCCAGAATGGTCTCTTCAAATAAAAAATTTGGTCATGTTGCTTCTCTGCTTGTAATCCTTTATCAGAATCCCACTCTGCCCAAAAGGTTCTGCTTGGACAGCCAGTCCCTAAGCAGCCCTTCTACCTTAACTCACACCTTCCCCACCCTCCAGAAGTCTAGCCAAACTGGCCTGCTCAGTCTTTGGCACATGCTATCTCCTTGCACACATCGTTCCCTCTGCCACTGTGTACATGGCCCTGCGTCCAACTCACCTGGGAGATGCCCAATCCTAATCTTTCAGATACAAACCTAAAAGCCAGGCCTCAGACTTCTTAAACATTTACCTCCTATTTACCTCTCTTACAATGGGGTCTGCCCAGGACATTCCTAACTTTAGGGAATAGACAGCCTTTTTGGGAAAAACTGACTCAAGAGTAATACAACTCAAAGCAGATTTTCTTTGTATACATTTATGACTCATCTTCCCAACTACATGACAGCTCCTGGGGAGCAGGATGACACCCATTATTACTTTAGGTACAAAGAGAATTCTACCCACCCCCAGAAAGGAGCTCTACATTTGTATGTTTGTTTTTTTAAATCCCAAAGTACACTTAGCAAAATTTAAAGCATAACATTTGTAAATCTAAAACACAACATTTATAAATCTAAAGCAAGTCCTCAAGAACACAGTAAAATATCTGCAGGATGAACTAAAATGTTTAGAATTTAAAGGGTCACAGAATGTTCACATTTTGCTCTGGGTAAGATCAAAACATGTCCCCAAACACTGAGACAGATGTGTCTGTAACAACATGAACAGGACCACCAGACCAAAGAGGGACAGCCAAAGAATCCCTATGCAGTCCACTGGTAGGGGCGTAAGAAACTTGGTCATAGCTTTTCTTGCCATGACGGAGGGTTTACCTACCTGTCGAAATCTCTTTAGATGTATAATAAGCACATCAGGCAGAGTCCAGAGGCTTAACGTAATGCTCCCCTGCTGCAGCTGCTTACAGTGTGGGCAACGCCAGGCATCATCTGGGGCAAGCTGAAAACAAGGAGCATGAAATGACTTCCATTAAGCTCCACTTAAGGCAAGACTTTTTTTTTATAGGAGACCACGGCACTCATTTCTTGCTCAGGGCATGGTACAACTCAGAATCTCTCTGGAAACCACATTTGATGGGGGAGTCAATGGAAAAACACAATCACAAGAGGCACTTGGCCAGAGCTGAATAAATTCTCCCTCAAAAAGGGATGACTAACAGGCCAATATTATACAGAGGATGTTCAATGTTACAGAAGAACCTCAAATTCCACAAACTCCTGAACTGAACCTGTTGCCTTTCCATCAATATACTTCCTCTTCCTCTTCTTCTATGTCCTACATTTGCAACCACCTCTGCCACCCACTAAAAGCAGCACCAGCGGCAGGAGCAGAGGGCGGGTATTGCAAACCCTCAAACCCTTCCCTCTTCCTCCTGCCCCACATCTACCCAAAGTAATTGTCTCTGCCATGTCTCACACCTGTCTCCTCTACTCCATTCCCACTAACATGGCCTTCACTCAAAGTCCTCACCCAGGCTCTTACCTGGACTTCTGCGAGTCTCCTAACTGATCTCTCTCTCCCAAGCACTGAACGACTCCAATCAATCCTCTCTACTCCTGCTATCAATAAGGTCTTTCTGAACATTAATCTGAGGCTTCAGGTCCACATGTCACCTCTTCAGGATGGGGACATATTCAGTTAGAGGTGCCCATGAGGCATGTCTGGTGAGAGATTTAAATCTCCTCTGGAGTTTAGAAGAGGTATCAGATCTGGGACCATGAACATGATGAAGTAAGGAAACCATGGTATGGATGACAATCAATGCCCACTGAGATGGAACAGACAGAAGTCAAGAACAGAATCTTGAGGAATGCCTCTTTCAAAAAGAAATACTAAAGCTGAGAAACCACCAGAGTCTGAGGATGCATAGTCAGAAAAACAGGCAAACCAGAAGCATTCCCTTTTATGCACACCAAGGAGAGACAATGGCAAGATCCTAGAGAGGTCAAATGCAGACGGAGCAAAGGCCACAGAAGCGAGCAAACCAGGGGCCACCGAGAATTTCAGAGAGCAGTGTCAGAAGTGCAAGTGAGATGGTGGGAAGGAAGGAGCTGAAACCCCTAAAGGGGAATGAGGCAGAAAGGAGGAGGAGAAAGGCAGGCATGGCTCATTGGAAAGGAAAGCAGAACTGAGGGGATTTTTTTTTCATACAGGGAGATCCAATCATGTTTGTAAGAAATATGGGGAGAAAAACAAGTTTGGGTGGGTGGAAATGACTCAGACACTTAGACTGGCAGGGACCTACACTGTTACGCTGCACCTCTGGGTGACATATTTATAGTCTCCCTATGTGGCCATGCAGCCCAAGGCTTGTGGTAAAGGGCCAGGTTGTTATTTGTTTTAATTTCCAATACAGATACTTTTATAAGATACAATGAGAATGTCCTGACAATGTCTAACAGCTATAGCAGTTTTTAAAACATCTCTCATTTCTGTATTATCACACTGTAAGGTGCTACAAAGAGCTCCTAGACCTGCAGACCATACTTGGAGCAACACTGGTCTAGCTAACTGCCTAGCAAACAAAAGGCGGCTGTCTCAGTAGGCAGCTATTTCGTTTTCAGAAGGTCTGTCAGAGTTCTTCCTCATATTAAGACAAATTCATTCTCCCTGTAATTTTCAATCCTTAAGTTCTGCTTTTTAGATAGAATTAAGTCCAATCCCTCATCCACAGACAGTCCTTAAAGTGCCTAAAAATAGCTATCAGATCTCTACTTAAGGCCTCCTCTGTCAATTCAGCATGTTATGGTTTCCAGATGCACCATCCCCTAGCCACTGTCTCATGCCCCGGTTTGTCAGTCTCTTAACCATGAACACTTAGGTAATGAAAAGAGCAGTGCTATCACCATCTGAATTCTGGACCTGTTTTAAAGCATCCTTAAGGCAGCAGCTGATAGTGGCTGACACATGACACTGCAGATCAATACTGAGCTTGCAGATAACTAAACTCAAAGTTAACCATCTTATGGTCTGCGGCTAAATCCCTAACTCCCTAAATCCCTCCTCCATACCTCTACTACCCAAGTAATACACATTCATTCATTCTAATATGTACTTACTGAATGCTTTCTCTGTGCCAGGCACTGCTTATAGATGCTAGGGTTATTTTATAACCAGGACAGACTGTCACAACTCTCTCCCTTATCCCTGTGTTCCAGCCACATTGGCCTCACTCCTGTTTCTCAACCACAGTAGGTTCCTTCCTTGATTTACTTATTTATCCCCACTAGACTATAATCAGCCCAAAAGCAGAAACACTGCCTGGCTTGGTCCCTGTTATATCTGCAGTACCATGGGTAGCACCGAGCGCATAGTATAAACTCAGTGAACATTTACTGAATAAATGAATCCCTACTAAAATATATCTTGCCAGCTTGAACTCATCCTTCTAAATCAGTGAGATGTTTTGTGGAATACAAATATTGTCATCTAGTAGATCTGCTCAGTTTTAAGCTTTGTAACATTCTCAAACATCCCCTCCTCAACCAAAAAAAAAAGCCCAAAATAGGACAAGGTACCACACAGAGTCTGCCATCAACCTGTTTTAAAGTCAACTAACTATTTTATAATTAGGCCCCAAACTGGGGAAAAAAAAAAAAAAGATCTTATGAAAAACTATTATTAAAGGAACTAGCTATGAACAGCTTGGGGGAAAAGGACTCTATTAAAAGTATTTTCAAATATTTAAAGGGTAGACAAGTGGAAGACAATTAAGACTTGTACTCAAAAAAAAAAAAAAAAAAAAAGACTAGTCCTCAAGAATCCTTAACGAACTCAGGAGAGAGAACACCTGTTGGTTGTAGTAGCCTCGGGCATATTTCACGAAGGGCAGCCTCAGTGACCATTAGAGATATCCAGAGATGAAATGGTGTGTCTCGAATAGAGACTAATGCCTCATAACTAAGGTATTCAAACAGTGGCTGGACAATCACCTATTTGGAATCTGATAGAAGAACTCAACCATTAGAAAAAAGGAGTTTTAAAGTCCCCTCCAACCCTGAAATTGCAGGGTTCACTACATACAAGTGTGCGCAGTAACAATTAGTGGTCAAAATTATGATCCTAAACATGAACTCAAGATTAGCTGAACACCCAGGTGCTCTAGTCAAGGCTGCTCAAGGTGTATGAACTTGGAAAGTTTTAAAAACTACACAGGCCTTGATCCCATCCACAAAGACTTATTCATCCATGTATCTGTCCATTCTTCCATTCAAATACTTACGGAGTCCCTACTATCTGCAAAGCACTGTGCTAAGTGGTCCAAACCATGCTGTCTGATAGAATTTTCTATGTATACCTGCACTGAGCACTCCAAATGTGACTAAAGCAGCTAAGGAACTGAACTTTTAATTTTAATTAATTTAATTAATTTAAGTTTAAATTTAAATAGGTCCTGGTACTTATGTTCTTAGTACCAAAAAATTAAGAATCACTACTCTGGTTACTAAGGCAAATGATTTAAAATCTCCAAATCGAAACAACAACAAAAAAAGTGTTGTTAAAAAGAAAAGAAAAAAATTACAAAGGTTTACTTCTAGAGCATTTCAATCAAGGTTTTCTAATAATCTAAATGACTTTATGTTAAAGTCCTAAAAAGGACAGCACTTAGGTGCCCATTATGTGTGCAGAACTTACAGGAGTATAGTATGTCTGGGGACTTTTCTGGGGCATAATTTGCTTCTCTGGTATCATCCTACCACAGTTCCCTCCCTGCTACCCTCACCACCCAAGAAGTGCTGCCGGGCTCTTACCCGCTCCTCTTTGGTGTAGAGCTGGAAACACTGGGATAAAGTGCAAGTCTGAGGCTGATGATGACGCTCCCTCTGCAGACGGACACTTTCTGCATCAGGAATATACTCATCTTCAGTATTTACAAATAAGCTGCAATGGGGGGAAGGCAGGTATTCATCAGAGAATGTCTTGCAAAACTGACCCAAAAACTGCAGCTTTACAATGTGACTATAAATTTATAAACCAAAAAGAACCAATGTGTAATGACACCAACAGGTTATTCAGCTGGTCATGCAACTATTCTGTGTTCCAAAATACGCTTGAAAAGTTCCGTATCTGTAAAGTTATTTTCAAGAAATAACTTTATTATTTCTTTCATGGGCTTGGCCATGAACTGTTAATTCATAGATCCTTGTCCTTTGTATATAAGGGTATATGCATTTGGTGTAATTTACTAGAGTTAATAGGCCTACAATAAAAATCAAAGGGGTGCCTGGGTGGCTCAGTTGGTTAAGTATCCAACTCTTGATTTCAGTTTAGGTCATGATCTCAAGTCATGAGATCAAGCCCTCCACCCAGTGTGGAGCCTGCTTAAGATTCTCTCTCTCTCCCTCTCTCCCAGTTTCCTCTCTAAAAAAAAAGTAATTGGCCCTGTACAAGGATAAGTAAATAGCTCTGATAGCAGCAAACAAATGTTTTGAGGTCTTTGAGATCCGGACAACAGAAAGTATAGGAAAGAAATAACCAGTTAAATAAAAGATTAGCAACTCATTTGGATACTTAAAGAGAGATTTGTTTCAGCTAATCTGAAAGATCAAAGGGATGCTATTAAAATGATAATTAAAACAATGATTCTATAAGCACTAAATAAAAAAATACTCACAAGTCTTTTGTTTCCTTGTCCCATTCTACCACTAACTTCACATGTGCAGTGCCACCTGGTCCACAAGATTTTAATGCCCTAGAGGATGGAGAGGGAAGTGACATATTATGTTCTAAATAAATTTTACTTACATGATTACCTGCAATTTGATATCATAACAGGATTACTGAAAATCTTCATCATTGTTCCTCATCAGGAAAGGTTTCTGGAGAGACTGTAATGATCTCATATTTAGAATAACTAGGTTACAATTGGACAAAAAAATCCTTAAATTAAAATGTCCGGTATAGAAATAGATTAGAAAAAATCAGCCACATGTTATAAGGCTGTGCACAATCACTTTTAGATGTTCTTTATGACCTTTCCAACTTTTTGTCTCATTTCTCACCAACCCAAATAGAAACCGGATGATAGTTCCTCTGGGAACAAAGTCTGCTCCTGCATTTCTCCTCTCCTGTAAACCATGCCTGGCCCTTGGACTGTGCCCACGCCAATCTAAACTGACCTTCCTGTAAGGTTCCATCTCTGTCCTTTATAAAGCCCTCCCCCTAAGCTCCCTGTCTTATCGCCATCTTCTGAGAAACTCTTCAGCATTACTAGTCAATATTAATTACCCATCTAGAATTTGTTATGCTTTGCAGTATTCTGGATAACCTAATCTCTTAACTCTTGTCTCGGGTAGCCCTGGTGGCTCAGTGGTTTAGTGCTGTCTTCAGCCCAGGGCCTGATCCTGGAGACCCAGGATCGAGTCCCACATCAGACTCCCTCCATGGAGCCTGCTTCTCCCTCTGCCTGTGTTTCTGCCTCTCTCTCTGTGTCTCTCATGAATAAATAAATAAAATCTTAAAACAAAAAACAAAAAACTCATCTCTAAAACCAAACTTAAACTTCTTTCAAACAGAACCAGGTTATATGTGTATGTATGTATATATATATTTTGGAATCCTAAAATGAAGAAACTATAATATTTGTTACAAATTATAATAAAAACAATGTGAGCTTTTGTATTTATATACCCATATATGTATTGTGTATATATACACACACATTTGTATTGTTTTATTAATACAGTAGGGTGTCAGAAGCATGTAGAAAGCACAGAGGTAGCAGAGTGAAGTGACTGTCTACTGAGGGACAGGAGGGACAGAATGATCAACAAATGACACCACATGTGCAAAGGCACACACAAAGCTGTGCCACACATTCCAACAATCCTCATGCTCTGATGCTGCTGAAGGTTTAGAGAAGAAGAGCGGGACCTGACAAATGGGAAGCAAGCAGGGTTCAAACTGTGTAGAGCTTCATAGACCGTGGAAGTCTGGGTTTTATCTTTTAGGCCACAGGTTACCATTTAAGATTTCCAGGAGGAAAGTTGCATGATGAGAACTCTACTTTGGAAAACTTCCATCTTGATTAAATATGGAAGTGTAATTTATCTGTAGTCCTGGGAAATGCATTAATTTGCTTTCCTGACAGGGGTACTCCAGGCTTTTCTGATTTTAAAAAAAAGATCGTAATATCATATTCAAATATGAATGAAAAGTAAAATAAGTACATCTAAACAAGCCTAAGGAGCCTACCACACTTAGGTGAAAATTATACCAGACATCACTAGAAAATACACAGGAGCATAAATAAAATTCTGGAAGGTGAGTTACTGATTTTTACCTTTCTACTGTTGGGTGGCACAGCGGCTGCTCCTCCTGGGGCAGCAAGTATGTTATCCCCACAACACTGACAACACGCAAACTGAATGGACACACCTGCAATCAAACAATAAAGGAAAATGTGGCTGAGTTTCTCTTCAAGGCCATGTGCGCCACAGTGGCTTTTCCAAAACAGAAGGACAGCAAATGGTTTTGCAAAACTTCTGATGTTCTGTTACGTTGCTGAGCCACTATTATACACTTTAAAGATGATTTACCTAAGTGCAACTCACATATCAAATATGTTATACAGGACAAGTAATATGCTGCTTTAGGCTGAACATTAACTTAATATAAGTCTTAAGTTATCTTAAGGATATCTTAATATAGTAATCCTAATTTTGAAAATACACAGCTAATCATGTGCTAATCTTTAACAATAAATATGTATTACAAAGAAATACCTAGCAGTTCAAGGAAATTCTTGCAATGGCCAGAAAATGAGGAATTAAGTCCTTAGTCTTGAAAATCTGAACACAGCTGATTTTATCAAACAGCTTTCCACCAGGGCTCCTCAACATCCCAAATCCATGCCTAGTCTTCCCTAAGCACAGGGGTCCAAAATTCAAATTTCATCACAGTGACTGTTCCTTCACTGGGTATGCACCCATGCTATGCTAGAGTGTCAAAACGCTTACCCACCTGAATGCAAACTGTGGGCCTCAAGAAATACTTCATCTTCTCCAAGATTTCCTTCTGCAGAAGGTCCCATGCTATTGTCTTCTCTAAGTGCAGAACAAAAGGCAGTCCAAACCTAACACAGATAAATATTGCAATCACCTTAAAAGTACGGCCATCCCTTTAATGCTGTAATTTTTTATTTATGATTTCTTAAAATGGAACAACTACATTATTGGGTTTAGGATGGTTCTCAAAATAGGAAATTTAATAGTTATTTTCATAAGTGGATGAAAAAGTCAGAAGAGAAGCTTAGATTGCTAAATGAAATTTAATAGTTCATGTGCTAAAATGGCGACTGGGGATACTACATAGCAAGAGGACAGGATCAATGAATACAGTGAGGAAAGAAGACAGAAGTGGATATAGTCTAGCAAACAGTATGGGTCTACAAAGAACGGGTTGGGTGCTAGAGGAATAGACAGGGCTGGAAGGTCTGACATGCAAGACAGCATTACCCTGGTAGTCTGACAAGGAAGGCACTGGCAAGCAAGTCACAGTAAAAGTCAGCTGCCAGCCTAGGGTAGAAGCCATGAGGCTCCTGCCTATGCTAGGCCCCCAGGAGTTAGAGAATCAGAGGCAGGGCCACAGTTCTCTGCTCTGGCTGTACACGAAGATTACCAAGGCAGCTTTAAAACACCAAGATGTCCAAGGGCACCTGGGCGGCTCAGTGGTTGAGTGCCTGCCTTTGGCTCAGGGCATGATCCCGGGGGCCCAGAATTGAGTCCCGCATTGGGTTCCCCACAGGAAGCCTGCTTCTCCCTCTGCTTATGTGTCTGCCTCTCTCTTTCTGTGTCTCTCATGAATAAATAAATACAATCTTAAAACAACAACAAAAACCATGACGCCCAAGTGCAGCCCTCCAAGATTCTGTTGTAATCACAGTGGTATGTGGCGGGAGCACTGAGATTTGCTGAGGAACCCCACCATCAGAAGTGGTTGTGATATGCAGCCAGGCTGTTCAGACCTACTCTTTGTGCCTTACATGTGTCCTACCCACTCTCTGTGCAGCCAACTCCCTCCCGCCCTGCCTCTAGGCTATCTCCCCTTCACCACATCAAGACCCTGCGGAGGGATTCTTCTCCAGGAAGCACCCTATTGATTTGTTCCTTGGGCTATCTGGGCCATGGTGCTACAAGTACCCTCTATCTTCCTGCCTCTACCAGTAGACAGAGTTATCTGATAGCAGGAACTGTGATTTATTTATCACAGTAACCCAAAGAGCCAATGCCTAGAAATCAATAAATGCTTAATGAATGAATGAACAAGCCAAGAGTTTGAAACCCTGACTCAGGCTGAAACAGGGGCTCTCAGACCAGGAGAGCTGTTTCTAACAGCCTCCGTACACACAACAGTCCTCCATACACGGCAGGTCTTCCACACGTAGCAGCCCTCCACATACAGTACTGTGATGTGAAAGAAATTACAAGTGTGTATAAATCAGCCACTCCTGTTTTTCACACGGTCATGTCTTCACTTGTAAGAGAAGGGCATCACAAAAGGGACTCCACAAGTTTTTTAGTTTGTTTTTTTGTTTTTTGTTTTTTTAAAGATTTTATTTATTTATTTATTCATAGAGACAGAGAGAGAGGGAGGCAGAGACACAGGCAGAGGAAGAAGCAGGCTTCATACAGAGAGCCCAACATGGGACTCGATCCATGGTCTCCAGGATCACGCCCTGGACTGCAGGCGGCGCTAAACCGCTGCACCACCGGGGCTGCCCAGTTCTTTAGTTTTTATCAATGCGCTGAGCTGCCTTTCTTTCTGCCCCCTTTTAAACATGCCAAGCTCCTCTTAGTCTTAGGGTCTTTGTACTCATGTTGTCTCAGTACAGATCCTTTTCCCCAGAGGTTCCCATCACTCACACTGTCTCCTCAGAGGTATGCTACTTCCTCGGGTGGATTTCCCCATCCCCCTCTTTGGTGCAGCCTGGCTACACCCCTGACCAGCACACTCTATCACACCAGTAAAGACACTTGTATACGGCCAGTCTGTCTAAGCTCCACAAGAACACAGCCTGTCTCCTTCACAGCTCTATCCCCAGTGTTGGAATAGTGCCTGACACTGTAAACACCCAAGTATTGGTTAACAAATATCATAAATATACAAATCAACACATTTTGCACTTATGTTATTTAACCATTATTAAATGAGGAAGTTATCTCAAATCAACATTTGAAAAGGATAATAAAATGTTACCCTGACAAACAGGAGAAACAGAGTCCTTTGTCCCTGAAACATACCCATATCTCGTGATTACTCAGGTTACATTACTATTGTGATAGGGCTGCTTTAAAACACAGTCTAAAAAAATAAAAAAATAAAAAAAAAATAAAATAAAACACAGTCTAAAAGTCCCAACAATTCTTAGCAGGAAACAGACTTGAGAGAGATATGCGACTCCCAAATTTCTGACTTAAGCAGCTGAATGAATAGTGGTGCCATTTGCTGAGAGAGGAAATACTGGAAGACCAGATTTACAGGGAATGAGAGTCTGTTCAGTTTGGAACATAAGACTGAGGTGCATGTACCATCCAACAAGATATGTTAAGAATTAAAAAAAAAAAAAAAAAAAAAGCTGTTAAGAAAGTAGCTGGATATAGGCCTGAAGGCCCCACGAGGAACCTGAACTAAAAAACTAAAAATAAATACATCCATCGAGCCTTTAACAACTAGATGAGCTTGAAAAGCCTTTCTAATTCAGATTCTATCATTCTAATTTTATATTCTCCCCTTCTCAACTCCTCAAATCAGGTCAACTTATACGTATACTTTTTCTAAATATCAGAATCAAAAATTAATAAAAGTAAGGGGTTTTCGTGCCCACATTTTTAAATGTTTGAAAATATTAGACTTTTACAGTTTCAGCACTTATTGGTAATCTGGTTTTTACCTCTTCCCTTGTTGCCCAGTGCAGGCTCGGTTACACACTAATAGAACAATCTTGTCGCCTCCTGCTCTTGTTGGGGGCAAGTCTGTTTTCCCTTGCTTTGCTAATGCTTGTGTAGAAGACAGTCGATGATGATCCAATCCAAATTTCAAGTGGTTTAGATTGTTGTTTAAGTGGATTCCTGGAAAAATAAAAAAATAAAAAACAACTTATTCAAGAATTCAAAATTCTTTTTGTCATTCATTACAAAAAATTTACCCAAAAGAGAAATTAAGAAGTTGCATCATGTAATTTAAACTATAATCAAAAAAGAAACCAAATGATCTACTTTGAGATAATGCATCTAGCCATTAAAACAACTTTTTCTGGGGATCCCTGGGTGGCTCAGCAGTTTAGTGCCTGCGGTTGGCCCAGGGTACCATCCTGGAGTCCCGGGATCGAGTCCCACGTCGGGCTCTCAGCATGGAGCCTGCTTCTCCCTCTGCCTGTGTCTCTGCCTCTCTCTGTCTCTCTCTCTCTCTCTATCATAAATAAATAAATGAATGAATGAATGAATGAATGAATGAATGAATAAATAAATAAATAAATAAATAAATCTTTTTAAAAAAACCACAACTTTTTTTTAATTTCATTTTCAAGTAGACTCCACATCCAGCGTGGAGCCCAAGTGGGGCCTAAACTCACAATCCTGAGATCAAGACCTAAGCTGAGATCAAGAGTCAGAGGCTTAACCAACTGAGCCACCTAGGCACCCACCATTAAAATAATTTAAGCATCATCGTTTCCTTTAAATTAGCTTTAGGTCTTGAAAACTGAAATTTAAAACTGTTCACTTGAGGGCACTGAGGTGGCTCAGTCAATTGAGCATATGACTCTTAATTTCAGTTTAGGTCATAATCTCGGGGTCCTGGGATCCACATTTGGTGGGGAGTCTGCTTGAGGATTCTCGGTCTGTCTCCCTCTGCCTCTTTCCCGTACTCACACACACTCTCTCTCTCTCTCTCTCAAATAAATAAATCTTTAAAAAAAAAAAACAAAACTCTTCACTTGAGTGAATATTGGATACAGTTTTAGAAGAGCAAGTTTGCAGAGATGATTCACCAAGACAAATTTAGGGTGAGACCATACAACCAGCAACTAAATAAATTAAAAAAAAAATAAGACTAGTAAATGTGGAATGATCTTCAATATTCTAACTGTAGTTTTTTCTCCCTAAAGAGCCAGACTTTAGAAACAAAAGATAAACCACACTTACTAGATTCATAGTCATTATAGGGCATGTCACCCTTAATAAAACCAACCACACTGGATGGACCTACATTTAAAGTGAACAAAAATATATGATTGGTGGGCATGAAACAGGCTGTTGAAAATCAGGTCTTCAGAAATGCCTGAAAGCAGTGCTATCAATCAGAGCTACTACTCAGCAATTCAGCACCTAGTACAATGCCCTGTACTTAGTAGAAACTCAGTAAGTGCTTTATTAAACAATTGTTCATTTCGATAGAATACTATTCAGCCATAAAAAAAAGAACGAAATCTTGCCATTTGCAACAACATGGATGGACCCTGAGGGCCTTATGCTAAGTGAAAGAATTCAGACAGAGAAAGACAAATACTGTATGATCTCACTTATATGTGGAATTTAAGAACAAAACCAAGCTCACATAGACAGAAAACAGATTAGTGGTTGCAGGAGGGTAGAGTGTCAGCAAAATCAATGAAAGGGGATCAAAAAGTTCGAACTTCCAGCTAATAAAATAAGTAATGAGATGTAATGCACAACATAGTGACTATAGTTATTAATAATACTGTATTGTATATTTGAATGTTGCTAAGAAAGCAGATCTTAAAAGTCCTTTAAACTCATACCAAAGTTTAAAGGAAATCATACTCCAACTTATAAATAGAAGATAGCCCTCCAGAAATATCAGGGAGGGAGACAGAACATGAGAGACTCCTAACTCTGGGAAACGAACTAGGGGTGGTGGAAGGGGAGGTGGATGGGGGGGAAGGGTGACTGGGTGACGGGCACTGAGGGGGACACTTGATGGGATGAGCACTGGGTATTAGTCTATATGTTGGCAAATTGAACACCAATAAAAAATAAATTTATAAAAAAAAAGAAGATAGCCCTCCAGTACACCTAGGTGGCTCAGTCAGTTAAGCATCCAGCTTAATATAACTTAATATAACTTGCAGCTATATTCTCTTGGGGTCCATGATCTTGGGGTCCTGGGATGGAACCCCACATCAGGCTCCCTGCTCAGCAGGGAAGAAGAAAAAGCCCTCCACTGCCACCATCACCACACACACACAAAAAATAAGCACAACACACAAATAAGAACAACAATAAGAAAAGAAGAATAAAATAAAAAGTGGCTTGTACAAAACCAAAAGTATTCATAGCAGTATTTTGGCAATAAACTAAAAATCCATCAATATGAGATTTGCCAAACCTATTAAGGACATCAGCATTACAGCAATTTAAAATGACCAGTATGTGATTAATATAAAAATAAATTTCAGAAGAACTCGAGTTTAAAAAAAAAAAAGTATATAGAAACTAGAAAAAAGAAAAAATGGAATCTTCATCAGGCTATTAGAGAGAAGAAAAAATTTTAAACTAAAACACCAAAAACAAATTACAAAAGGAAGAACAGATTTCACTTCACAGTCACTTTAAACTTTGGTATGAAAAAATAAAAATAAGAGGATTTTGAATTTGAGACAATGAACGACCTGACTTCATTTCCTAGCTCTTTTGCAGAAGGCTGGTAAGACCTGTTCTAAAGTGATGAGGGTCCCTAATGAGAAGAGGGGGTACCACTCAACTGCACAGAAATCAAGCTCTGTGTTCAAAAAGCACACCCACTTACTACCAGCTGCATGACTGGGATGGTTACTCAACTTCCCCAAGTCTTAGCTCCTTCATGTGTAAAGTGGGGAAGGCAGCAGCATCATAAATCTCAAGTAATTCATTTACAAGGCTTAGAACAGAGGCTAATACTTAGTAAGTGGTATGGTCAGTCTTCTGACAGGGGCATTCTCTGGTTGGTAGATGACAACCTTGGACCTCACCAAATTCACTTAAAAACAGAAACTTAGGGCAACCCGGGTGGTTCAGCAGTTTAGCGCTGCCTTTAGCCCAGGGCATGACCCTGGAGACCCGGGATCGAGTCCCACGTCGGGCTCCCTGAATGGAGCTTGCTTCTCCCTCTGCCTTTGTCTCTGCCTTTCTCATGAATAAATAAAATCTTAAAAAAAAAATAAAAAAAAAGAGCTCAAATTCTTTTAAAAAAAACAAAAACAGAAAGTGTTAACTCTTCACACTAACAGGGGTGCACAAAGGGATTTGGGCAAATTTTCAGTTGAATGGACATTAATTGGGCTCTTATTGTGCATTAGGAACTATACTGAACTGCTGGGGTATAAAAGATAAAACAAAACATAGCCCCAACCGCAAAGAATTTCACAGTGTAGTGGAAGGACAAGAGAAGTACACACAATGTGCTGCTGTCAGAGATTAGCAGAAGACATGATGGAACAAGAGGAAGGCAGCCAGCCTGACATGGGGGAAGTGAGGAAGAGCTTGCTGGAGAAGGTGATAATGGAGTTTTTTACTGTAATATAATTAAAAGTAGAAAACAATTTCAGCAAACAAAGCACGCACATGAAAATGCAACTGGAAAAAAAAAGAGCTGCTAGGTCAAAAAAAATTAAAGCTGAAATAACAAACTACCTAGAAAATAGTAATGTAAATATGAATATACCAGAGATAACTGAATCTTAGTCTGGCAGTTGAGAAAGCTGACCAACCCAACATAAAGAATTACCAAAAAGTTCAGAAACTGGGGCATCTCCGGAAGTAGGTGGTGGAGGAAAGGAGGAACTAAATTAAGGACTTACAAAATAAGGGCACCAAGATCATTCAAAGCAGAAAGAATGGTCTCTCCAGCTAGGAGAGTGCTAGGAGCTAGGAGTACTGACTATTTACATACAACAAAAAAATGCAGGTAGACCACCACCTCAAACCATATACAAAAATTAACTCAAAATGGTGCAAAGATCTAAATGTAAGAGTTAAAGCTTCAAAACTCTTAGAAGTAAACACAGGAGTAAGCTTCATGGTCCTGGATTAAAGGATGAAATCTCAGATATGACACCAAAAGCATAAGCAACAAAAAATCAGACTTCAAAACTAAGAACTTTAAAAAAATAATAATAAAAAAATAAGAACTTTTGTGCATCAGAAGTCACTATCAAGAAAGTGAAAAGGCAATCTACAGAATAGAAGAAAATATTTGCAAGTCAGATATCTGATAAGGGTCTAGAATCCGTCTACCATATATAAAGAGTTCTTACAACTCAATAACAAGAAAAAATTTTTAAATTTAAAAATGGGGAAAAAATTTGAATAGATATTTCTCCATAGAGGATAAACAAATTTCCAACAAGCACATGAAAAAATGATCCATCATCATCCAAACACAATGCATGAATAAATGCAAATACAAGAACAATAACACATCACTTCACACCCACTAGGATGGCTATAATAAAAAAGATGGAAAATAATAAACGTTAGCAAGAATGTGGAAAAATTATAATCCACATATATTGGCGGGATAAAAAATTATTCACCTGTTGTAGAAAACAGTTTAACAATTCCTCAAAAGATTAAACACAGAATTACCATGACCTAGTGTTTCCACTCATAGATGTGTGTGTATCCCAAAAGAACTGAAAACAGGTATTCAAACAAACACAAATAGTCATAACAGCACTATTCCATAATGGGGAAATAACCCAAATGTCCATCAACAGATAAACTGATAAACCAAACATGGTGTATACATACAATGAAATACTATTCAGCCATAAAAAGGACTGCAGGACTAATACACACTACAACAGGGATGAACCCTGAAACATTATGCTAAGTGAAAGAAGCAAGTCAAAAGAGGCCATATATTATACAATTCTGTTCACATGAAAGTCTAGACTAGTCTACAGAGATGGAGAGTAGAAGAGTGGTTGTTTAGAACTGGGTGGGATGGGGAGACTACAGGGAGGTGTGTGTAGAGGAGACAAAGTAGGAGCTGAGAAAGGAACTGGAGAAATGAATTCTCAACAGAGCAAACCAAACGTATAAAAGTACATGGCATTCGAGACATACAGAGTAACCGAGATGGGATATGTGGAGAAGGAGACAGAATATAGTAAAGAGACTGGAAAGAAAGGTAAAGACCAACCATGGCAGGACATACATTCTTCTAAGGTGCTGATATATAATCTCAGACAAAGGGGGAAACACTGGCAATTCGATAAGCATGTAATACAATCAGAATATATATCCAAGTAAGTCTGGTGGCACCATTATTTCACCAAAAATAACTGAACAGAAGAAAGCTTACAGGTAAAGCTATTACTAGAGAAGTTACTAGAAAAGCCCAGTTGAGGCTGGTCTGAGCTGTATCAGTGGCAAGAGGACGAGGAGGAAAACTGTATAATGTTTAATAAGTTCTACATGAATTTTGAGGGAGAAGTGCTTGGGTTCACCTTGGGTGAAGAGAAGGATGGTGGCATCATGATTCCAGAGAAGAAACACAGAAGGATTGGGTCTAAGAAATGCTGGGTATTAAGATATGTTAAGTATTAAGATGATGCAGGACTTGTAAGCAGATTTCAACAGACAGTTAAAAGTCAGGGAATGGAAGCATAAGAAAAGACAGAATGAGCAGGGAGGTTTCAGTTCTAAAAATCATGGCAGTAGAAAGACATTGTTGAGCCTGGGTTCTCATTTCAGCAGTTCTTGAACTTTGGTGTACATTAGAATCACCTGTGAAAAACAGCATGCTGGGCCCCATCCCCGAGCCACTCGTTCAGTGGGCCTGGAGTGGGGTCCAGGAATCTGCATTTCTAATCAGTTCCTAGGTGCCTCTCATGCTTTAATAACTACTGGAGTAGAGAAAAAGAACAGAGGCCCCAGAACCATGAAGAACACTAAGGCCAGGAACAAAGTTGGAGTTGCCTAGCAACTTTCAAAATCAGAAATAGCCCCCAGATCCTCCAAGCACAGTAGAGAGAGAGATAGGCTAAGTTCCAAATCACAGCCCAAACCACAGGAAAAGGAACAGAGTCCTTACTCTCTTTTGCTGCCTTGATGCAAATTCCTTAAAAGCAAGGTATCAAAAAACATTCTATAGCAAAGAGTTAGAGTTTAGAAATTAAGCATCAGAGCAGATAACAAAATGCAAAAAAGAAAAAAAAAAGAAAAGAAAAAATGAAAAGAAAAAGAAAAAGAAAAAGAAAAAAAGCCATCATGCATCCTCCCAAATACTGTTAAAAGATGCTTAAGAAGCCACTTAAGGGAGGATTCAATCAGGTTTGAGCCTCAGACAGGGGCTGCTCCAACTGTGGGCAGGAAAGATTAGAAACTAAGGAAATATCCTTGCCTGAAACAGTGAGAACTGCCTTCTTCCAGAGAATGTTACCATAAAATTTATGCCATCACAAAAATAAGTATTATGTGTATTTTACCATAATTTTAAAAAACTATGCCATCATATAATAGACATCTCAAAGGGTAGACAGTTGTGAAACCTGAAAACCCTTATGGAAACAGATGCTCATTTACCTCTTTGACTGAGAATTCCTTCAGGCCTAAATATTTCTGGAGTCTCAAAGGCAAAAATGCAGTCGCTTTCATGGACTGTTTCCAGGTCGTCTGTGTCACAAAAGGAACGATGGAACCCATCATAGTACATTTCCGTTAACACAATCTAAAAATGGGAAAAATGTAAACAGTTGGATAACTGGAAAGTCAATACAAATTGATCTCCCGATTCTACCATGAACTCCAGCCCATCAAGGCTTACGGCGATGAGAGGGCTCTGAAACACATCACAGAGACCATACTATCCACTTTCAGTAAGAGAATCTTAGAAGCAGGATAACCTCTATACATGTATAATATACTCTCATTTCAGAATGCTATGGCACTGAATCCAGAGTTCCTCTAAGTTTTCGTGAAGAAGAGTCCCAGGAAATGATAAAGGCTAACCCCCTTGTCTCACAAGGGGAAGAAATTGAAGAGAGGTAGGAGACTTGCCAAAAAGTATCAGATTATTCAGTCTCTTGCAGCAAGAAGAGTCCACATCTGATTCCAAGACTTTCTCCTACATCATTAACTTTTCTTCATTTCAGGTTTAAAAAATGTCATACAACCATAGATTTTGTATTAGGAAAAAAAATGAAATAAATTCAAATATCTAAAAAAAAAATTTTTTTTAATTCAAATATCAATAGGAACTAGTTAAATATGTTATAGTCCTACTGTAATTATAAAGCTATTACAAAAAAAAATGAGCCACATATATTTGCACTAACATGGAAAGATATCCTAGTAAGTAACATAAAGAGTAATGTGTGTAAATGATTCCATTTTTTATAAAATAACAAATGTAGTAAATGCACAGGATAAAATAGGAGTGAATACACAGCACACTATTAGAGTTAGTAACACTTAGTTCTAAGATACTTAAGACACTTCTACTTTCTAAGTCCTATTTCTGAAATGGTTGAATATTTCACAATAAAACAGAAAAACAAAAGATGGGAGAAAAAACAATGGAAACATTTAGATGCTCATTACATGATCAGTACCACTGTCTAGAGATAAAGCGCTGGATTGGGCATGAAGAGGTTCCAGTCTCAGCCTGCCACCAACCAGCCCTATGTTCTTGAACAAGCTACACGGTTTCTCTGGGCTTCCTTCAAATGAGGGGGTTGGAACGGACTCCTAAGATCCCCTCTTCTAACGCAAACACACTACAAATCTGTGAGGTGAAAGAGGCTGGTGGCACATTCCACAAATAGTCCAAGAAAAATATTCCTGGCACATTCTTCTTCTAATGATTATAATGACCACATTGTTTTTCTGCAGGTGAACATTCAAGTGTAATTTACTTTCTCTAGCAAGCTAAGGTCAAAAACAAACTTGTAATTCTATCAGCCATTTAAACCACATTGCAAAAAGAGCCAGAAAGCACTGGAAGCTTTAAACATACAACCAGATCTGCCCTCAACACAGCCCCTCAGCCTGCTTCCCTCTTTCAAAAGTCTTTCCTCCCATCCTGAAGGGAAAAAAAAGAATCCATAAACACTTAAGAGTAAGGAAGGACATGAACATTTTATTAACATGCCAGTACTTGCCTATGAAAATGTGAGATACTCACTATATTAGAGCAACACCACTGGTTGCATTTGTTTTACTGTAGTATCTTCCCAAATGAAGCCACATGAGGCCAAAGTACAAAATACTTCTATTAATCACATGATTCCATAGCAGCTTCCTGAAGCTATCTAGGGAAAAGTTATTCTACCACAGAATCATCTTTCTTAGTAAATCTAAAATAGGAAATGTTTTTCTAAATAAAATCATAGTAGTGAATGGAGTAAAAACTGTGGCAAAAATGTCAAGTCACAAACAGGTAAAAAATACTTAGGGTCAAATCTTTAAATATGGGGATCCCTGGGTGGCTCAGTGGTTTAGCACCTGCCTTTGGCCCAGGGTGTGGTCCTGGAGTCCCAGGATCAAGTCCTACATCGGGCTCCCTGCGTGGAGCCTGCTTCTCCCTCTACCTGTGTCTCTGCCTCTCTCTCTGTGTGTGTCTCTCATGAATAAATAAAATCTTTTTTTAAAAAAATCTTTAAATATAACTACTTATCAAAAATTTACCCCAAAAAAGGCGGCAGAAGAGGTACAACGTTCCTTTCTCTCATCTAAACAAAGTGTGTCTCTAACCCAGCTTTAAGCAGAAAGTGAACCATACTGAGCATCTATATGTACTATACCAGCAAGCAGATATCCATTCTTATCACCATACTGGAAAGGGTCAACTTTTCTAAGCCTCTCTGACCTTCAAATACCAGAGGGATGCTCTACCTATTGCCCACAGAAAAATCCCTAAGAATGGCTTAAGAGAGGCTGAGTAATTATAAATGAAGCTAAAAGGAAGGTCTTGGTGTAAAATCATAGCTTTCCTTTTAAATATATATATATATACAATTAAATGAAGCATGAAAAGTTTTAATGTACATTTTCATCCTTTGGGTCTTAATTTTTCTTTCCTCCACACAGACACAATTGGTTTTACATTTCTACCTAACCATACTTGGCAGGGGACTGTTAAAAAATTCCAGAAGAGAAAGCAACATTTTTGTTTTGTTTTGTTTTGTTTTGTTTTGTTTTAGAAAGCAACATTTTTATGGCTCATGTGTAACTGGCCTGAGCAGGCTTATTACCTGATCAGTGGGGATCTTTGTTTCCATAGACACTGCTTCCCGAAGCCTGGCGACAGTCCCAGACAGAGGCACAGCCACACCAATCCTCATGCAGTGAGAACATTTCCCCTGATACACTACGGTAACATAGAGAGGCCTGTGCAGATCAAAGTCAGATCTTCTCATTAGGCACTTATTTCAACTAAAATACAGAAGCAAAACAAACCTGATCTGAAATTAACAAAAAACAGAAGCTAACCCACATCTCTATCTGGAAGCCAAAGGGAAAAAAATCTCATCTGGACCTAAGTAGAACCAGAAAACAAAAACCAAGGCATCTTTGGAGAAGGCAGCCAAACAAAATATAATATATCAACACTTGACTCTGTGCATTATATGTTCTTTACAATTCTCAGAAATTTCAAAAAACAGCTCAAATAAAGCAACTAAAAGTGCAAAATAAAGTCTCTGGAAAATCTAGAAGACACTCAACAACCCTCCCCCTGCCCGACACTATCAATGGATGAGCAACTGAAGAGACTAAAACCACAGGGACTGAAAAGACTTACTTGTCCCGTATGCCTGCTCACCCTGCAAATTCAGACAGGGTGGATTTGTGTCTTATTTATCTTTGTGTCCTAATGCCCTTGGCAAACCTCAAGGTTTTAATAATGTCTGTATTCAATTTATCACTAATTCCATTACTTGTCTAAATAAGTAAGAAGGAAGGACTAACAGGAACCTCCAGAGGAAAAGAATACACAGGAATGTACAGTGTTAATTTTATTAAATCTGTTCTTACCTTGTGTGGGGTAGAGGAATTGGCAAAGAAATGCAGAGGAACGGGTCAAAAGTGTTGCTCTGTTTCTGACAGTGAGGACATGTCAAAGAAGATCTTCAAAGACAAAAATGAAAGACATGCACAGTAGGATCATCTAGAGCAATGTCAAACAGAGCACATACGAGACAATTTGATATGCTCTTACCTGTACTGGGCTTGAAAAAGTTCTTGTACAAAAGTGCTACAGACAGGAAAAGATGGTCCCTCGGGCATCATATCAGTCTCTGATGGTGGCTAAAAAATGGAAAGTACAATTTCACAGATTAGAAGTACCAATTCTTGATGGAACCTGAAACAGTCACAAATGTCCCTTAATTCCTCTACAAACTGTGCATCCAGATGTTCCAGTGAAAAGGATGTGCTAATGGCATCGGAACACAGTGGCCAAGGCGGGGGTCACGAGGACTCATCTCACAGGCTGTCCCACAGACCATGCCTGTGCTGATCTCTCCACCCCCAATCCACCCAGTCAGGGAGTGCTCCCTGAGTGCTCCCACCTCCCTCCAGTGCAAAGTCTCCCTCTTTAGGACTCCCTCCCTCTCTCAAAGCCTCTTCCAGGAAATAACCCCAACCACTGTGCCCACTCAGTACTCAAGGCCCTGCCAGCTGCGCTGCTCGCTTTAGTGCCCAGCCACTCTACTGCATACTTAGTTAGCCTTTTCATGTCCATCCATCTGACAGTCACTGAACACTTGCTACCACGTGCAGAGAGCCCTGAAAAGGGCATTAGGACACAAAGATAAATAAGACACAATGCCTGACCTTGAGTACATCCCAATCTGGTGGGAGAGCCAGCCACAAGCACGTGGCCATATAATAGTAGAGTGTACAGGCACAGAAGGACCTTGAATCAGAATTACTTAACACCTTACCAAAATCAAAGAATGAAATTTTGAGGTACAGTGCAGAATTATCAAAAACTTTTAAAGTGGCAAGAGAATCGCAACTCTTTGGTCTTAATTATTTCCATTATATAAATCATTTTACCAATCGTATTAAGGCTGCATGAATAAAATTGAGGATGAATCACTGTTTCTTAGTAAGAATATTCTAGGGGTTCAGTTCCTACACTCAAATCCAATTGTAACAGCAAAGACACCCATTCATTTCCTTTATGAGTATGTATTCATTTCAGTGAGCTATAAGGCTATGGGTCTCAATGGAAAAGAAAAAATTTCTGCTTTAAAAACAGCTTAGTGAACTGGAATCACTTGACTGTCTGTAATCTAAAGCTAGTCATACATGCAAATATGTCCCCTCTCCCTAGACTCTTAAGTTCTTTAGACACAGCATTTCTCTTATGCTGCCAGCAAGCAGTAAACATGGGGAAAATCCTCTAAATATCGCTGAATTTTATACTCACCCAGAGCTTACTTGATTTCACTATATTAACCAAATGCAAACTGCAACAACTCCTCAGTGGAAGTTTAAGAGAAGAAACTATACTCACTCCATTCGATTAAGCCACCACGGAGCACCCTGTTCACTTGCTTCCTGGCTGCCCCAGCAGGGTGCGCACCCTCACCTTCACAGGAGGCTGGCCACTTTGCTTCACAGCATGATTGAGGTCTTCATGAACTCGGTCCAGAAGCCACAGCAGAAACTCCTGGGCGTCATGCTGGGAATTTCCCCGATATTGCAGTGCATTCTTTGACACAATACTCTACACAGGCAAATGAATCAGCATGAACAGTTGTGAGTTCCTGGCTTTAAAGATAAACGATTTATAATCTCAAAGAGGGATGCAAAACCTCAAGGGTGTTAGAGCACTTCCTAGAAAGACAGTAATATAAAAACAGATGTTTAATGTAAAAATGCCACTCCTGAGAAACAGGTACAGAAAACTTCAATGTACCTACCCAACAATCCTACTTTGAGGAATATATCTAAAAGAAACCATCAAAACAGCATGCCAAGACTTCTAAGAAAATATTCATTCATCAGGTTTTATAACAGCAAAAAACTGGTAATAACTTGAACATTTTAAAAATGAGAGCTCATTAAATAAATAACATAGTATTGAATTATAAACCCAAATATAAAATAAACACATCTACAATATATAAATGATTGAGTAAATAAACAAGGGGAAGAGATAAATCTTTATTATAGAATTCCAAATAATTAACATCATTAGTTCCCTCACAGGAGTTAGACCTTAACCTCCTACCTTGAGTAGTGACTTGCTTCCAAAGACTAGAATATGGAAAGAAGGGTAGCCAGTGAAAGGTTCTCGGTGAGCTAGTTAACTAAGTCCATGGCTCTGAAGCATACGGCCTGGGTTCAAATTTCTATCTCACCACTTGTATTTGTGAGACCTGGGCCTACCCTCTTCCAAAGCAAAAGGGAGAATAGTGATTTAATGTGATGGTTATGTGAGAATGAATGCACAATATTTCACATGTATAATAAGCACTCAAATTTCAGCTCTGAGTATGGGATTTGGAAGCAGGGAGGAAGAAGGGGAGATGACTGCACAAAGGGAGGACAGTTAGGAGACAAAGCTGATAAGGCAAGAAATAATAAGGGTCCAAGCTAAGGCAGTGAGGACAGAAACATGAAGGCAGGCCTGAGAAATTTAGGAACTCAGGCAGTAGACTCAATAGGATTTGTGACCTAATGAATGGGGACAGTGAGAGAGGAGGCATTAATGTTCCCAAGGTGTCATATCTGGATGATGGGCTACTGATGGTACCCTTCATCGAGGCAAAATGAAAAAGGAAGATGTCTGGGAAGATGATGGTAAGTCCACTTTTGAATCCATTTAAAGTTCTGTGGAATCTCCAAGTAGAAATACCTGGTACACAACTGAAGAACCCAGTTCTGGGGCTCAGTGGAAGAGTGTGTGCTAAGGACAAAGATTTGGGAATCAATAGATGGGTGGTAATTGAAATCATAAGTATAGCTGAGATTGCTCAAACATGGTCATGAGAGATCAAGCCAGAGGACAGAACCCAGAGGACACTATTATTTGGGGGCTCTAAAAGGAGACTAAGAAAAGGCCACCAAAGACATGGCAAGAAAAGCAGGAGAACTGTCTGTAATCTAAAGCTAGTCATACATGCAAATATGTCCCCTCTCCCTAGTCTCAAGAGTCCAGAGAAGAGAGTTATGAAGGAGTGATCAACAGCATTAAGAATGATAAAATAGGACAAAGAACTAAAAACTGTCCACTGTATTTTCCAATTAAGATGGTTATAGGGGAGTGCATGGCTGGCTCAGTCAGTGGAATGTGCAACTCCTGATCACAGGGTTGTGGGTCTGAGTCCCATGTTGAGTATTGAGATTACTTAAAAATGAAATATTAAGGGGTGCCTCAGTGGCTCCGTTGGTTAACCTCCAGGTCTTGGTTTTGGCTCAGGCCATGATCTCATGGGTAGAGGGATTGAGTCCTACATCAGACTCCAAACTCAACGCAGAGTGTGCCTGAAGATTATCTCCCTCTACCCCTCTCTGCACTCACTCTCACACACAGTTTCTCTCTAAAATAAATAAATAAATCTTTAAATATGTTTTTTTTAAAAAAGGGACAGATTTACAATTTGATTATGAAGAAGAACCATCATAATCTGATAATCAATTAGATGTGAATAACAAAAAGATGATTTACGAAGATTGATATTCAAGGAGAAAAAAATCAGGGATCCCTGGGTGGCGCAGCGGTTTGGCGCCTGCCTTTGGCCCAGGGCGCGATCCTGGAGACCCCGGATCGAATCCCACGTCAGGCTCCCGGTGCATGGAGCCTGCTTCTCCCTCTGCCTATGTCTCTGCCTCTCTCTCTCTCTCTATGTGACTATCATAAATAAATAAAAAAATTTTAAAAAAAGAAAAAAATCAAAGGGACACAAATGAGAGAGAATATACTGAAGTGTCAACTGGCAAAATTTACTAACTGGATAAAGTGGGCAAAGGAGAGGAAGGACACTAATAACAAAGTTTCAGTGACTAGAAGGATAACACTTGAATGCTATCTCAGACAAAGGTAGGCAAAAGGTGAAATAAGTGTGGGGAGTCTTCACCATACTACAAAACTTCTCCCAGAGTCAGACACCACCTAAATCACCAAATCCAGAGTTTTCTTTCTTGGTCCTCACCTTCCTCAATCTCCCTGTAGCATTTTATACTTGACACCTTATTTCATCTTGAAATAGTTTGGCTTCTGGCCTTATGCACTCATTTAAGGGAATCAAAGCCAGAGCCATTGGTGTGGACAGTGGGAAAATGTGAGCTAGAGAAGAAAGAGAAGATTTTCCAGTAAAGAAAAAAGACCAATAAAAGACATCAGCACTAGCAAAACCATTGATGGTATGGCCAATTCAGGATGGAAGAGAAGCACGTGACTGGTAATACTATATTAAGGGATACAGAGAAGAAATGAGAGAGGAGGACACCAAGGTTTTTAGTATCTGATTTAGATGGATAATAAAATCAGGAACAGAGGAAGAGACTGGGGGACAGCAGAGCTTTGAACATGCTGAATTTGAGGTACCTAGAGGATCTCCAGTGAGGTGAAGTCTGATGCTCAGGAAAGAGATCTGAGCTGGAAAGTTAAATCAGAGCAGCACTCTCTTACCATATGAACAGAGAGGAAAAAACGCAGGCAGCATCTAATGAGAAAAGGAGGCAGGTAGATTCTTGAAGAATGCTGGCACAGAAGGGACAAGTCACAATAAAGAAGTTAAATAAGATAAAAGCAGCCAGGCGAGCCAGAGAGAAGGAACAGCGATGTAAACTACTGCAGAAAAGCCAAGACAGGGGCAGCCCCAGTGGCGCAGCGGTTTAGTGCAGCCTGCAGCCCAGGGCATGATCCTGGAGACCCTGGATCGAGTCCCACGTCAGGCTCTCTGCATGGAGCCTGCTTCTACCTCTGCCTGTGTCTCTGCCTCTCTTTCTCTCTCTGTGTCTCTATGAATAAATAAATAAATAAATCTTTAAAAAGAAAAGAAAAGCCAAGACAGGCACTGAGACAGACCTTTGGAATGGCCAATTAAGAAGCTGATGGTGCAATTTTAGTGAAGCAGAATACTGACCAGAGAAGGTGAGAAGAAAAGGTAAGGAAATTGAATGATTCCAAGAAGACCACTCTTTATATGCAAGAGGCTCAGTTATAAAAGGAAGGAAGGAGGAAAGATGCTGTGCCTGGTAGGGGACTCCCAGGAAGACAAACTTACATACTGAGGGGAAGAACAGGAGATGCCTACAGAAAGAGGATTCTTCAGTGAGAGGCAAAGGAGGGATTCAGAAAAGAAGTAGTGAAGTGCCTTAAACAGGAGGTGGGAGACAGCAGAGAAGGAGGTAAGGAGGAACACCTGGGTAGCTCAGTGGTTGAGCATCTCCTTTGGCTCAGGTCGTGATCCTGGGGTCCTGAGATCAAGTCCCACCTCAGGCTCCCCATAGGGAGCCTGCTTCTCCCTCTGCCTGTGTTTCTGCTTCTCTCTCTTTAAAAAAAAGAGAGAGAGACTCTCTCTCTCTCTCTCTCTGTGACTATCATAAAAAAAAAAAAGAGAGAGAGAGAGAGAGAGGAGGAGGAGGAGGTAAGGATAGTTATGGATTCAGAGGTTAGAGACAGGAAGGCAGGGAACCTTTGTTTTTGTCAGTTGTTTTGGGTTGTTCCTTTTGGGGAAGCACAGGACAGCTGCCAAGAGGAAGTCTGTGTGGCAAGGCTAACAACAAATCTCATGGCACATGGCTGGGGCACGCAAACTGCCTGAACATGGCATGGGTCTGGTTTAAAACCCTCTCTTGTGTTTACTTCCAGTGGCAGTGGGGAAGTTCTCAGCATACACAGGTTCTTAAGAGGTTAGCCAAAATCAAGCTCTTCACTATGTATCACGGCAGGTAATTCATGCACAGTGTTCATCAAATTTCAGAGTGGAGACTACACAATTCTTTATCAGGACTGCATTAAATCTGATTTATGATTCCTGCCACTATCACTTCAACTCATCTACCACTTATCCCCCGATTGCTGTGTACAAAGTGCTGTGCAGAGGCTGCTCAACCAGATTTTTGTTGGGCACGACTTAACAGGCAACAGGACTTCTACAACCTCTGTAACTAGGGCAAAAAATGCTCTAGGTCAACCCCACCCTAAATCACTATATCACAAAGTAAAGGACACTTTACAGGAAACCTCCCTGAACACACACAAACACAAAGGCTCTTTTTTTCAACCCCTTTACCTACTTCACAATGATGACCTCTTCCCACTGCAGAGACCCAGGGGACTATTTATTTTACTTCTTACCAAGACAAAACAAAACACACAATAATCTAATAACCATTGTTTAGTATATGTTACAGAAGAAAGAAAATAGTTGTAGTCAAGAAGGAAAAATAGCGGAAATCAAGAAACGTAGGCCCAATCTCTGGCTCTGCCACAAACCACTGGTTATCTCGGGGTGGTAAGTCAGGGAACTAGTGATTTCTGGTTTATAAAGGGAAGCAGTTGAGTTGGCCATCGATGACACCCCTGTATCCCAAATCTCCCCTAGACTCTTCCCCTAGAGTTCTAACAAGTGATCTGATTTTTCCTTTGGGCCTCATCTGATGTTGCTTTGGTTTGCCTTTTATAATTTTTTGCATAATTAAACCTTAGTTTATTTTTGTTTATGTCCTAAAATCAATCTTTCTGCAGTTTTAAAAAAAAGTTAACACTAGAATATGTCATCTATAAATAGGAGCATCGCTACAATCTGAGAAATTATTTACATTTGTCACTTCTATGAAAAATAGAATATGTGCCTTCTTAAAATTAACCTTGCATATTTATGTCTATTTTATAGAATGTGAGTATAGTGCTTGTTTGGAAAAAGATGAACTAACCTATTAGTTTAAAAAAGGAGTTGGAAGCATGACCCAGAGAAGAAAAAGAATGAAGTCTATCCAATTGGCATGGTAAAATTAGACATGAGGTTCTTTTGTTCTAGGGTGCTACTCTAATATAGAAGCAACAGAATACTAAGCTCCAGAGTAAAGACAGAATCGTTCAAGATACACTTTACAACCCTATGAAGAAGACAACAAAGCAATGGCTATTGATGATCTCCACCTAAGGTGAATGGACATGATGGTATTGATTTGATCAGGAGGTGGGTTATTCCTCTTTCGGGGAAAAGGTAGCTTGCCAGAACTCACCAAACCAAATTATCACCCATTCTCCTTGATTCTATGCCAGAAGAAATGTAGAATTTATTTCCAGTGATGCTGGGTAAAAAGCAGATCTTGAGAGGACAACAGTATTTACATTTAAAGAAAAAATTGAAATGTGAACAGCTGAGTTCATAGATAGCATCTAAAAGTGTAATTTGGCTTCTGGACTGTATTGGAAAGAATGGAGTAATAACACTTGTCTTGAGAAGTTTCATCTTTTGAATTTGACTTTATGGACAACTACTGAGTTGATGAAGAATACTTAACTAAAACATAAGGGATGAGATTGGGGATGAATACTGTAAGACCAGATATGATCCACGAAAAACAATAATAGAGAATGAGTCCATTCAACAGTGTTCCATACCAGGGTATACAATGCAGCCATGTCAAAAAGGGTCCTCTGACTCCTTCATTCATTCTTTCCTCCTTGTCTTCACCTCTGTGAGGGAAGTCTTTTCACATAACACAAGTTAGGCTGAGAGGCCCTTGGTATTAGCCAGCTGTGGCAACAATGGGACCTTGAAAAAGACTGTAAGGCCTCCAGACCTTCACACATACTCGCCCTATGACAGGAATGCCCTCCACTCCCATCCCTCAAATACATTCCTTCACTCTCTCCTTCCTTGGTAGGATGGAGCTGGGAGCTCTGTAGAAGAGGAGAGAGATAGAAGAGAAAGAAGACAACAGGAAAGGAGCTTCAATCCAAGATGGAATGACAACTCAATGATAATAGTAGAGAGTGCCACATGGAACCTGTTTATGTATTTGAGTTTGGCCAGAGGGGAAAGGGAGTTAATTCCAGTACAGAAGGGCCTAACATGAGTAACTTGAGTCTAGGTGTCCCTTGTACCCAAGTTCTCATGATCCAAACTAAACACATTTGGGTAGCAAGGGATATTTGCATTGTTAGAAGAGTAGATTTGGCTATTAAACACACTTGCATGTACCACAAAGACTTGGCAACAGGGATTCATTGCTGCAATATAAACTAGGAAAAGTTTATACATCTTGTCTAAAAGAGAAAGCTATGAGTGTTGAGAAATAGTTACTGCTATTTCAAAAATTACAACTAAGCTGGAAATAGAGCTGGGATGAAAGGAAGAAATACAAAAAAAGAAATACAAAAAAAAAAAATACAAAAAAAGGAAGAAATACAAAAAAAAAAAATACCGCATACCCCAAGCGGTTCAGCCACATGAACAATGAGCAAAGATTTCACAACAGATCATAAAGCTATACAGGTAGAAAATAAAGCAGCAAGAGAAGACCCCCCCGCCCCCCGCCATACACAAACAGTGGTTGGAAGTCTCCACTAGAAATGCAATAGAAACAGAAAAATTGGATTCCGAATACCTGGGTTCAAATCCTCTTTCCTCCACTTTTTTACCTCATATGTGTTTTGAGAATACTTTTCTAAAAGAATTGCTGTGAAATTTTAATGAGATTTATTTTACAAACTATATAAAATGATTTTCACAACAAACAGTTTTATAAAAGCATTTTATAAACTCTAAAATTCTACACAGCTTCTATTATTCAAGTTTCAAAAATCAAGAAAAAAAGAAATGAATTATCCTATATAATCCTGGAAAATATCAAAGAAAAAGAAAAAATATCTAAAGCACTGGCTTTAACACTTGGCTGTACATTAGAATCATCTAGGGAAATTAAAAAAAAAAAAAAAAACTGGGAGCAACTCAGAGATGCTGATTTAATTATTTACAGTGTGACCTGATCATTGTTAACCTTTTTCAAGTGTGGTTTAAAAAAAAAAGAAAGAAAATTCTATTTCTCATGTGAAGCCAAGACAGAAAGAGCACGGCCGCAGTGGAAAAGTTCTAAAGTTTCACTTCCAAAAGTACTAAAACTTATGGGAGGCTCTTCTGTCATAACTGTATTATACCATTTATTACACTGTATTTTATTCATATGACCAAAACACATAACCTCATATCTGCCTCCACCATTAGACAATGATCTGGAATGTCTTATTTAATATTATTTTCCCAACACCTAGCAAATTCAATACTTGAAACAAACAATAACAATTAATTATTGAGTGCTTATACTGTATCAGGCATTATACCAATTGTTTATAGGTATTATTTCCTATAAAATTAACCCTCAGAAATTCCCTATGTTGTTAAAATACTGTTATCATTATTTATAGACAAAGAAACTTGGGATCAGAAAAGTGAAAAACTTGCCCAAAGTTACCACTATTCTTCAAACTCCTCTGATTAAAACAGCCTTAAAACATTTTTGTTCATAATCCTTCAATAAATGATTTTTTTTTCCTTACATGACTCAGAATCATACAGGGCTTGATCATTCTGAATGTCATTTCTTAATATGGACATAAAACATATGTTAGAGACTGAACTACAGCTGTACCAAGCCTGTGGCTTCTGGGAGCTTATTTGCTTTTAATAAATCCTTGTTAATCACTGTTTGTTTTGTCGTAATTTGCATTTTTCCTATGACTGAAATATGGCCCAGAAACAAAAAATGGAGTTTATCTGAGATGTTATTATTTGAGGAGTAAGAAGGAATTTGGACTATGTCAGAAGATCAAGTTGCAGTATGTGAAGGAGAACTATGTCTGCCTGAGTGTCCCACGATGCTGGAGAAAGCCAACAACAGAGACAACAATCTGGCTCTGAAGAACTACATCTGTCTCCCATAGCAAATGTAAAGGAAGGTGTTCTTTACCTTACTTACAATGCTCAAGCTGCTCTGCTGGTGGCACTGAATTCTGATCCTGTCCATCCTTCCCAGCATACCCTATGTGGTCAAGCCTAGGTGACTCCAAGGTTAAAGTCAACTCAGTCAACTCAGGTCATCAAAAGTGTTTATGTATCTAATCAACTAACTTAAGTAAGTCAAGAATATCTTCTTTTCGGTCTTTCTGTCTTTATCCAATACAGTCTAAGATTCTTCCTAACTACAATAAAATAAAAGCATTTTTAAAAGCTTTTTTTTTAAAGGAGGAAGGAGGAATTTTTGACTAACAACACAGTCCAAAAAGCAAATGTCCAGTCCTGGTTTAGCTAAAAGGCTATCTTATGGGAATGTAATCATCTTTAACAGTTAAAAATCAAAACAAGAAATCTTGGAGCCCTCTCTACTTGCTAAGTGGGATGCTGCTTGATTCATGAATTATTTATCTAATATAGATCTTTAAATTTTTATAAAAGTCAAAACAGAAAAGCCAAAAGTCATTGAAATATCTAAGAAATTATTGTACATTCCTACCATGGAACTTTGCAAATGCTTACATTTTAGGAAACATGTAAAATTAATACATAATACATTAAGCTTTGGAAAGAAGATGCAAAACTACATGTGAACATAATTTCAAATTTCTAAAATACATTTTTAAAGATTTTTTTGTCTTTTAGCCTTCTAAAATATACACCAAAACATTAACAGTCATTGCCTGAGTGGAAAGTTTTAGCTGATTTATCCCTTTCTTTCTTTATACATTTCCATATTTCCCACATTTTCTAAAGTGAATTTGTTGGTAACAATGAATAGGTGCCACTTAAGGAGATCTTATGACAGCACACCCTGGTATACTGGCTAGGGAACCCAAATCTTCTGCACGAAAGATGGCTGGCAAAACAAAGAAATGTACCTTATTTGTAGTTGAGGCTTTGGCCCCAAATACCAGTGAGTTGGACTGCACTACGCCGAGAAGGTCTTTTTTCTCTGCTAGACAGACCTAAGGAACTCAAACCAAAGTTTTATGCCTATAGTAATGCTAAGCCCAAATATATACAAAAATTTGGATCTTATCACTGGAGAAAAAAAAGGGACAGTGGCTAGCATCAAAGAAAAACGGGAGAAAGAGAGAAAAAAACAATTTATGTCTACAGACACCCACCAAGGGACTTTAAAAAAAAAAAAAGATTTCATTTATTTATTTTAAAGAGAGAGAGAGAGAACAGGAGCAGGGCAAAGGGCAGAGGGAGAAGCAGACTCCCTGCTGAGCAGGGAGCCTGTCCTGGTCTTGAACCCAGGACCCTGAGATCATGACCTGAGCTGAAGGCAGCAGCTGCTTAACCCACCGAGCCCAAGTGCCCCTCACCAGGGGCCTTTTTAAGCCACCCTGGCTTGCCAAGTCAGACATAAAGGCTTAGTCTTAGGAAGAGAAAAAAGAGAACCCAGAGTCAGCTTCCTGATCAAACAGAAGCAGAGAAAGAACACAGGATTGGTTTATAAACTCAGCATGTGGCACTACTCACTGGAACAGGGGCCAAAGTTCTTGGTTGAGTGGCACTGCTCTTTGGGATGGAAGTGAAGTGACCTATATACACCCTTGGAGGTGGAATAGGGTGAGAAAGACAATCAGTGGGGGATGCATAAGGTCAAGTCTTTCAACTATCCCAAACCCAAATCTGTAATCTGTGTGTGATTATACACAAAGAGACAAAGTATGCATCTTCTTGATTCTGAATATATTGATGGTAAACAGATCTAAAACGTTTTTGACAAACAGCCAATTTTATAAAGGGATCCAAAATATTCTGGAAATAATCTTGCTTTGAAGCATTACTGTTACTGCATCTTGATAACTGAAACATCAACTAGTAGTAACCAAGAGGCATCATTCATAAGCAGATCCAGGAAGTTTCACTACAAATTATGAGTTCATATTGGCATAAACCTGGAGTGCCATAAGCCCAATAAATCTTAGCTGGCTAAAGATCTTTCAAGTCACGGCCTGCCATATTACTTCTCCACACCCAACACTGTGTGCCTGACAGTCAAGTTGGGCTGACTCCTGAGCCACACACAGGTATAGCCTCCAAATCAATCCTGGCCTCTTCCAGTTCTTTCAACCCTCACATGAAAATCAGATTGCATAAAAACCCACACAAGGTGCTCGTCCTGGTTCCAGGCTTTTCCTAGCAAAGTACAACTTAGAACCTTTCTGCCTCAGCCTGGTCTGGCCTGACCAATTCTAGTTGGTTCAGGCCTTGGTCATCTCCTGTAGAAGGTGAAAGCTAAATGGAAGAATGTGTGAATACAAAGAACAAAGAGAATCTGTGAAATTAATACATGGTAACTCCCTAAGTTGTCAAACTGTTACTATCATATAGGTATGCTTCCACTTTAAAGAATAGATGAAGCTATCCTACCACACTAGTAATCAAAGACATGCAAATTAAAATAAAATGCTATTTTCCATTTATGGACATAAAGACTTCTATTCTGCAGCAGCAGGGTACAAAAGACATTCTTACATACTGCTAATGTATCCAATCCTATAAAATAAGGTTAAGGACCTTCAAAACAGATAGCTACTGACCCAGGAATTTCAATTCTATATATCCTAAAGAAATAATCAAAAGTAACTATAGTTTTCTTACTGATTTTAAGAACTCATATATGTTATGAATAACAATAATTTTATGCTTATAAAAAGAAAAAGCTAAAGATATATATAAAAAATACTCATCACAACCCATCCTAAATAGGTTATCACGTATCTTCATACAACGATCTGAAGAGTTTTTGTGACAAAAATTAATAATACAATATGAAATGAAAATCACATAATGCAAAACTGTATATACAGTTTGATACCAGTTATATTAAAACACACCCAGAACGGAGAAAAAAACAAGAAAGTAATAACCCAATAATTTCTATACATTTTCAATTTTCCTCTATTTTTACATATTTTCTAAGTCTTCCACAATAACTTAGATAATATTCTTATCAAAATAGATTTTATCTCATAATGAACTTTAGCAAAAGAAATCAAACACAAAAGAATATATACTTAATGTAAATCAAAACCCCAACAAGGAGCGCATAACTGGCTCAGTCAGTGGTGCATGCAACTCTTAATCTCAAGGGTTGTGATTTCAAGGCCCATGTCAGGTGTAATTTCCATAAAAGAATGATGTCACTTAAAGAAAAAAAAAAATGAGATACCACTTCACACCCGCTAGGATGGCTTTAAATTAAAGACAGAAAATAAACAAGTGTTGGTGAGGATGTGGAAAAACTGGAACTCTCAAGCACTGCTAAAGGGAATATAAAATGGTGCAGCCACTGTGCAAAAACAGTTGGGCAATTGCTCAAAAAGTTAAACACAGAGTCACACTATGACCCAGCAATTCCACTCCTAAGCACACACCCAAAAGAAACGAAAACATATGTCCACACAAAAATGTGTGCATGAATGTTCACAGCAACATTATTCATAAGAGCCAAAAAGTAGAAACAAACCAAATATTCATTAATGGGTGAATGGATAAACAAACTGTGGTATATTTATGTAATGGAGTATTTTTCAATCATAAAAAGGAATCAAGTATAATGATGAACCTTGAAAACACACGCTAAGTGAAAAGAAGCCAGGTGCAAAAAACCACGTTGCAGAACTCCATTTATATGAGAGGCAAATCTATAGAACAGAAAGTAGATTAGTAGACACCCAGGGCTGGGAGGTTGGGGGGAAATGAGGAGTGACTGAAATTAGGAATGGGGTTTCTTTGGGGGATAATAAAAATGTTTTAAAGTTGATTATGGTTATAGATGCACAATTCTGTGAATATACTAAAAACCACTGAGTTGTATGCTTTAAATGGGTGATTATATGATATGTAAGTTTATCTCAATAAAGCTGGGTTGTTGTTTTTTTAATTTTAAGTAGGATCCATGCTCAACATGGGGCTCAAACTCTTGATACCGAGATCAAGAGTCACATGCTCTACTAAATGAGTCAGCCAAGCGCCCCAATAAAGGTGTTTTTAAAAAGAATACATACTTTATTATTTCACTCATAATAAAACTCAAGAACAGGCAAAGCCTGTTAGAGGTGTTAAAGGCCAGAAGAATGGTTCCTTTGGGGAGGAGGGAGAGGGTGGAGCTTGGTAGGGAGCTATCAAAGTAGTTTCTAGAGTGCTGGTAAAGTTCCAATTCTTGTGGATTATTATCCCTTTAAGATAATTCATCAAGCTGTACACTACTGATGTATGCATTTTTCTATATATATGCCGTATTTCATTAAAAAGTTAAAAAAAAATTAGTGGTGCCTAGGGAGCTCAGTTGGTTGAGGGTCTGCCTTTGGCTCAGGTCATGATCTCAGGGTCCTGAGATTGAGCCCTGCATCAGCGGGGAGTCTCCTTGTGCCCCTGCCCCTGCTCGTATTCTCATACACTCTCTCTCTCTCCTTCTCTCAAATAAATAAAGTCTTAAAAAAAAAAAAAGTTTAAAAAATTAGTTGACTTCAAAAAAGGAAAAACACTAAAGTTTCTTATTTTAGCCAGACTCTCAGGCCCTACCTCAGTTTATTTAGTCTTATTTAGAGCTGACTGTACGTACCGGGTTACTTAACTAGAAGCAGATTAAAAATTGCAAAAGATGGGAATGAAGAAGCAGGAAGTATAGATTCCCAGGATAAAGTAAAACACAATAAAGCAAAAGAAATTAAGGACCATGAAGGAAGATGGTAGGAAGTGAGAGAGAGAGAATTACAAAAAAGCAGAATTAAGAATTCAAACAATACAGCAATCCAAAACCATTCCTAACATCCCACAGGACTTACAGCTCCACTAGCCCCAAAGAAACCTCCATTGTACGGAGGAACACAAGAGATGATGCTCCTAATACTCTAAAAATCACCAAGGACAGAGTAAAGGATGTCCAGAATTCTCTCTCTAGGTAAGTACGTAATTACTTACTAGGTAATTCTCTAAGTAAGTATGTAAAATACTCTATCAAGTCATCTATCAAATAATAAGGTTAAAATTTAAAGACCTGATGTTCAAACAAGTAATTATGTAGAAAATAACTTACACAAAAGACTTATTCCCCCAAAGGGCCAGATGAACGGGTTAATATTATGTCATTCAAAAAGATCATAAAATGACAACACAATGGCACAGAATACACCATCCCCCAAAGTACCCTCTAGGGACAGATACCTCAGTAGAGCCGGGTAACTCTGTAACACTGGAGATTTAAATACCACCCCTTCAAAAATAACCTATAATTCAAGGAGTCAAAGTCTAGAGCACACATGCATCAAAGGTAAGCTACAAAACAATTAGGCTTGCAAGGCCAGAGAACATTCTGATGAACATCAGAGAACATTCTGATGTAGAACACATTTCTCTTTAACACTTAACTACAGTGGACTTTTATGAGATCCTCCATGTTTTCTTCCTACCAAGGTCCCTTTCCTTTGTCCCAGGCTTGCTCTTATAGGCTGGGGTGGTGGATGTATGAGATGGCTGGTTGGTTTTTCCTCCTAAAATGTTCCCATCACTCAGGTGTAAAGAATCAATAGTTGTCAAACCTTGCAACCTGGGAAGCTGGTATCATACGGCAATAAAAAGGAAAATAAGGAAACTGAGGCTCAGTGACCAGCTCACCTAACCCAAAACTCATGGGTTCATATTTCCAAAAGTAAGGAGCAGACCTGCACCACGTTGCCCTCACCGTCCTTCTGGCACGATCCTCTAATGCTGACCGACAGCCTGAAGCCTGAGACATAATCAGGTATCATCAGGAAGCAGGTGTGGGCAGTTATAACAGCCTACTCAGCTGCCTGGCATCACAACAGAGCCTCAAAGGTAACAACCAGCAGGTCTCCAACCTAACCAACCCTTCCTCCCGCTGGATAGGTAACAAGCTGCCAACGCTCCTCTCCTCTCACCCACCTGCAGGGAAATGAAGTTACTCTCCTCTTTCCTTCCTTCCTGTCACTATTAAAATTCTGATATCATTAACTAGTAGCTATTTCCCATGAGCTACTGCTTTTAAAGGAGTATGTCTTTTCTTTAGCATCTCTAGTTTATTCTAACTTTCATGGAGATTTGCCAAGTTGTCACTACGCTATTAAAAAGGTTCTCCTGGGGTGCATGGGTGGCTCAGTGGGTTACGTGTCTGCCTTTGGCTTGGGTCATGATCCCAGGGTCCTGGGATAGAACCCAGAGCCCCGCTTTGGGCTCTTTCTGCTCGTTGAGGAGCCTGCTTCTCCCTCTCCCTCTGCCTGCCACTCCCCGTGCTTGTGCTCTTTGTCAAATAAATAAATTAAAAAATATTTTTTTAAATAAAAAGATAAAAAGGGACTCTTATTTTAGGGTAAGATTAAAGTACATTCCAAGTTAATGTAGCTTTATAATTACTGGGAGCACCTCTGGTTAGAAAAGTTCTACTATTCTTCTCCACCTATAGAGAGCTCTGGATCTCAAATAACAGGCTTGTCTCCTTCCCTAGTTTAAACACAAGCCTTTCGGGACAACTGGGTGGTTCAGCGGTTGATGGGACACCTGGGTGGTTCAGCGGTTAAGCGTCTGCCTTTGGCTCAGAGCTTAATCCCGGGGGTCCCTGGATCGAGTCCCAACACCGGGCTTCCCGCATGAAGCCTGCTTTTCCCTCTGCCTATGTCTCTGCCTCTCTCTCTGTGTGTCTCTTATGAATAAATAAAATCTTTAAAATAAATAAACACAAGCCTTTCTCTGCCTTCCTCATTGTTCAAAGTACAGCATATACATAAGTTCTTGGCCCATTCATTCACTCATAAACCTGCATACAAAGGACAGGACCAATTGTTATGGGAAACTTAGAGAGTCACAGAATTAATCTTTTTTTTAAATTTTTATTTATTTATGATAGTCACAGAGAGAGAGAGAGAGAGGCAGAGACACAGGCAGAGGGAGAAGCAGGCTCCACGCACCGGGAGCCCGACGTGGGATTTGATCCCGGGTCTCCAGGATCGCGCCCTTGGCCAAAGGCAGGCGCCAAACCGCTGCGCCACCCAGGGATCCCAAATTTTTTTTTAATCTTTTTTTTTTTAATTTTTATTTATTTATGATAGTCACAGAGAGAGAGAGAGAGAGGCAGAGACACAGGCAGAGGGGAGAGTCACAGAATTAAAAGTCTGTAGAAATGCCTGTTTCTTCATCTGTTAAGACAGAAAATAATTTATGTATCTACTTTACACTGTTATAAGAAATAAAATAATCCACTGTGCAGGGCATATGGTAAGCACCCATATGTTAGCTACGGGAAAAAAACAAGATGGAGAAAATTCCATACACCGTGCTACCATTTATCTAAATAAGAGAAAATATGAATACACACACACATATATACACACACAAAAGCTAGAGAAAATTAATGATTACATACACAATACACACACATATATATGCACACACACAAAGCAAGAGAAAATTAGTTTTTATATTAAACAATGAAAGAATAAATCATAAAATTTAGGGAGAAAGAGACCAGGGTGTCAGGATCAAAGACAAACTAGACTTCTTTGAATAGATCTTATGTTGGACACTTGACTTCAGGCCATGTATTTTATACATAATTATACAACAAAATTAAATTTTAAAAAGCAATGCTCAAAATCAAAAGCAAAAAGAAACAAATGAATTTAATAAGAATCCAGTTGGTGACAAAGTCACACTGAGAACTATTCCAAGTAATTTTAAGACATAGTAATTTGACTCTATAGGCTTAGTAAGCCATGTCCTATTGAGGGGGGAGGGAAGGGGACCATGAAAATAAATCAGATATTTTTCTTTTTTTTTTTTAATTTTTATTTATTTATGATAGTCACACACAGAGGGAGAGAGAGAGAGAGAGAGAGAGGCAGAGACATAGGCAGAGGGAGAAGCAGGCTTCATGCACCGGGAGCCCGACGTGGGATTCGATCCCGGGTCTCCAGGATCGCGCCCTGGGCCAAAGGCAGGCGCCAAACCGCTGCGCCACCCAGGGATCCCATCAGATATTTTTCAAATTCTCATAGATGGTGGAAGTATTGAGATTATTATCCCGAGACTTATGAGTGCATTGTGGGATAATGCAAATGAGAATTTACACCGATGCTAGGAACAGGGTTCAGCATAGGAGAAAGGAGAAACAGATGCAAGATCAAGGAGTTAAATAAAAACCCTCAAATCCTGATTGGGAATTATCAATATGAATTCTTGATTTAGTATGTCTTTAAAAGAAGTTACATACTTCCTAGCTCTGTCTACTTAGAAGACATAGGGATCCCTGGGTGTCTTGGCGGCTAAAGCACCTGCCTTCAGCTCAGGGCGTGATCCTGGAGTCCTGGGATCGAGTCCCACAACAGACTCCCTGCATTGGAGCCTGCTTCTCCCTCTGCCTATGTCTCTGCCTCTCTCTGTGTGTCTCTCATGAACAAGTAAATAAAATCTTAAAAAAGAAAAAAAAAGAAAATAAAGAAGACATAGACACCACATGCACCCCTAGTGCCCAGACTGTGACTTCTCAGTGCCATTTGCCAATAAAAGACAACCAGGGCTCCTTAAAGAAATGACTGATCCCAGATCTAGGGCAGAAAATGTGCAAGATGAGCCTGGAAAATCTTCCCTGGATTTGGTCTGACATCACAGACTACTAGTACCATGTCAAAAAGATTTAGGAGCTCACTTCTACTGGCCAAAAATGGCACAATTTGAGCATCAATAAGGTTAATAACTGTAATTGAGCCACATCAGATACACATTTAAATCTATGAGTTCGTACGGTTGCAAACAAAAAACTCACTGACCATATTTGGATATTAATAAATTACAGATACCTGGGTAGCTCAGCAGTTAAGCATCTGCCTTAGGCTCAGGGTGTGATCCTGGAGTCCTGGGATCCTGTCCCACATCAGGCTCTCTGCAGGGAGCCTGCTTCTCTCTCTGCCTCTCTCTCTCTGTGTGTGTCTTTCTCATTAATTAATAAATCTTTTTAAAAAATTACTTTTAAAACGAAAAATTAGGGAGAAAGAAACTTCAAGCATTTATTTTGCCTTTCTTCTCTAAATTTACTTTGCAGTACATAAATTGATGAGGGCAAGAGTCTCTACAGAAGTGTTCTAATAAGAATGTCAAAGTTATAATATCACCATTTTCGACCCTTAATGAACTAATGGATCAAGGAATAATCATCAATGTCTACTACCATAGTAAGACATAGAACCAGACATTATAAGCTTCCTGATCAAAGTTTATAACACCACCAAAAAAAGAAAGGGGGAGGGATTTTTTTTAAAAAAAGCCTTAATCTTATTAAGAACATTTTAATTGAAACTACAGGAATATAACAGGCAAAATCAGACTTTGGGAAGCTCTATGGCAATAACTCTTCAAACTGTGACCCACGGACAGGTGCCCATCCATCTATGAACTTTTTGTCACCAGTATATGACTAGGTAAGTACAGAAATTGAAAGCAGGCATTTATTTAGAAACACTTAGAGCAAACTAACAGAAGTTTTATGTCTATAGAGTCTAAATTTTTTCAATGGGGCTGGTTTTATGTATGCTTTTTATTTCATTTTCTGGAAAAGCTTAAAGGCCGAGTTAAGAAATGTATACTGTGTTTTGAATATAAAAGAAGTAAAAGCAATTTTTGAGAAGAAATAATGTAATTACGGGTAAACTTTAAAATTAATTTGGCAACAATAAAAACTGTCCAGTGGAAGAGACAGAATTTAGAAATGAGGAAGGGTACTTGAAGGCCACAGTCTTAGAATGACTGCCTTCATTAACACCACTTGCTATTTATTGAATAATTACTATGTGTAAGTTTCAATACTAAACCCTTATTTATTTGTACCTTCTTTCTTAATTCTCATAAAAACCAGGCAAGGTTCTGCTTACTATCACTGAACCCAATATCCTAATTTCAAAAAGGGAATAATCCCTCTTTCACAGGGCTGTAGTGAAAATTTGATGAAAAAATTGTATGAATGTACAGTTGATCCTTGAACAATGTGGGAGTTAGGGGCACTGACCTCCATACAGTCAAAAATCCGTGTAACTTTGGACTCCTCAAAAACTTAATAGAACCACAAGTGATCACTTTTTATTGCAATATACAACTTACTGGACAGACTAACTGCTCACACAGAGATAATCAGCATCACTTGGCATTTTAAGTGGATGCTTGCAACACTCAAGCTCACCGCCAAGAGCAACAGGAGGGAGTCATGAAAATATTACAGTAGTACAGTATTTTAATACTTAATATTTTATGCAGTTATAATTTAATCCTGCTTCCTACACTTGTTTACATTTGACTGTAAATGTGCCATGTACAGTCTGTGTGTGCTTAAGTTTTGATAAATTTTAACTTTTTGTAATAGGTTTGTGTATATTTTATGGTAGTAAATATTAACATAAACTAGGATCTAATTTCATGCATTTGTGACATACATTAACTTCCACTTAATTTTTTTGTTATTTCTAGGCTATGCAGTTCATCTGCCAGTTTAATTGCCACAAATCTCCAAAAAATTCACATATATATATATGTATATATATATGATATGATTATATGATATATATGATATATGATATATATGATATATATGATATATATATATGATATATATGATATATATGATATATATATATGATATATATATGATATATATGATATATATGATATATATGATATATATATATATGATTTTTTTTTTCAATTCTGCAAACAGGAAGACCCGCACAGTTCAAACCAGTGTTGTTCAAGAATCAAATGGACTCTGCAAATGATCTGGCTCCACACAAATAAATGGTATTTTCATTATTATGATTATTGTTTCTTAAATCTCCTGAGAATCAGATAGCTCTCCCTTGCTTTTAAAGATCAGAATACCAGGGGCACCCAGCTGGTCAGTTAGAAGAACACATGACTCTTGATCTCAAGGTCATGAGTTCAAGCCCCAGGTTGGGTGTAGAGATTACTAAAAAATAAACAAACAAACTTTAGAAGGAAGAAAGAAAGAAGGATTGATTAGAATACCAAGAATTAAAGAATTTACTGAGCTGGTGATGCGCTTACAAAGATTTCTTACAATAGAAGCAACAAAGGCATTTCCTGACCAGTCCCATGAAATCTTCTAATGCGTGAACTGTTTGTTTGCGGACACATTGTTTGCTACCATCCAAGCTCAACAACCGGAGGGAAGAAGCAACAGATGTTCAGTGACTGGCCAATTCCTCTAGGAACTGCCACAGTCCATGGCATCAAACAATGATTTCTAAATGGAGAAAGACCACAGTCAGATGAAAGACAAGATATCTTGATGTGCTCAACTGCAAAAATGTTGTTTGTTAAACATAAAAGGTCATTTGAGGAACAGCCAACAAACGAATAATTAGCAGTGCAAACAAGAATATTTTTGAGGGAAAAAGCTACACAGGACAGAACTTTAAATTACTCAGCTTTCAATGATTTCTTTTCCACTATTATATATAAAAGGATTTTTGTGGAAACCATGAGGTCATTGTTTTGCAGAGTCTTTACTATAGGAAACAGCTGTGGAGAACTACACAAACAGTGAACACTGCCCTATTTAGTAGCCCCTTATTGTGACAAGTGCATAGACGGGGACAGGAAAAATCCATCAAACCACACTCTAATAACAAAACAAAAGAGGCAGAGTCAAACAAAAAACTTTAGGCCACACAAAGGGAGACATAAAACAACTAATTCAGGATAAGCATCTGTAAGTTAGGACAAACATCTCTATTATTATATCTATATCTTGACTTAAGAGCTAATTCCAAGAACAGCTCCTTTCTACATGGGTTACCAAAATCTCAAATGATTCACTTTACACAGTACCTGATATATGACAGACATACAACAAATGTAATTTTAAAAAGAGGAGGAGGAGTTGTTCTCCTAGACACTTATGTTCAAATACTACATGACCTATCTGAAACTGAACTTACCCACCCACCTCCAGAATTGTTTTCCATTCTGTGCTTCCAGACTTGAACAGTGCCATCCCAAGACACCCTGTTTGAATACCTGCAAGTTATGTTCATTTCCTCCTTCTTATTCATTCTTCACACACCCATAAAGCTGCCAAACACTGTCAACTCTGCTTCAAATATACATTTTATATATGCTCAAAGGTCAGAGGAAAGGAACAAAAGACAAGGAAAAGGAAATAAATTAACTGAATCCACGCCAATCCACTATAGGTTATGTGACTCCCTTTACAATACCACCCAAGACTCTACTTAAACTTGTCCAGTGATAAAAAGACAATTATGTGAGATAGTTCACATAACATGCAGCTGAATCTAACTCTACACAGCTAGTTGTAGATTGCACCATAGTTCCTCTATCAAGACTCTTTCTTAAATATCTCATGACCCCTGACTCCACATTTCAATTTAAATGCATGATCTTTTCTGCCCCTTGTGCTCCACAATCCACTTCCCCTCTCCAACTGCTCTATTTCTATCAGATAATCCCCATTATTTTCTCCATCCCTCAGGTCTGAAACCTTAGTGTCTACTATTCCATCCCTTGGACTCTCCCTGAAAACGTCGTGATGTGCTCCAAAATGTCCCTTGGACTCACTCTTTCCTCCTCCTTTTCCTCGATTTATACCTATGATTGCCCTCTTCCTGCATTTACTTTCTCCTCCATCTGATTCATTTGTGCTTACCATCAAATCAACTTTTCAAAAACATTTTTTTCATCAAATTAGTGTCTGCACAGCTCAAGAAGCCTATTTTTTTTTCAAGAAGTCTATATTGAAACACTACTGATTGCTGCCTCAAGGCTAAGCTGTTGTGACAGACTTTCAAGGCCACCCACAATCTGCCTCCTCTCAGCTCATTCATCTGTACTTATTTCCCCTTCTCTCCAAATCAGCGGTTCTCAACTGAGGCAGTTTTGCTCCCCAGCAGACATCAGGCAATGTTTGTAGACATTTCTGATTGTCATGACCAGGGTTAGGAAAGGGATACTACCAGCATCTAGTGGGTAGAGAACAGGGATACCGCTAACCATCCTGATATGCCAGGACAGTCCCCGACAAAACAAACAAAACTGACCCTGTGAAAGAAAATAATTTTAAGTTTAAAAAATGATGAACAAGGGCAGTCACTGATAGGAGGAAGCACATGTCAGGGCAAGTAGGCCCTAGCATGCACTGTGGATGAGTCAGACAATCCTGTCCTCTACAGCTCTTTGCTGGGCAAGCTGGTAAGGTGTAGCCACATTTTAAATGCACCTTCCCTTTGACTCAACAGAGCCACTGCTAAGACTCAGTCTTTAGGAAATGAGACTCAATATTTGTTGAAGGACTGGCTATCATGATTAAAAACTTTATACAACCTAAATGTCCATCATTGGGCTTCTATACAACTGTTAAGAAGAATGAAATGGGCTTGGATATATCAACAACAAAAACAAACAACAGAAAAACAAAACAAAACAAAACAAAACAAAGAAAGCCATGCTACTCCCCCCCGGAGAAGAGCAAGTTCCCTACAGAACTATATGCAGAGCATGAACCCATCAGTGTAAAAGATGCATGCATGTTTATATATGTATTTAAGTGGTCTGAAAGGATTATTTTTAAGGCAGACTTCCAAAAGCACCTAACCGTGAGAAGCAATGGCATATACATAAAGCTAGCTCAGTTGACCTTATGTTCACTAAGATTCAGCACCACGTCTTAGAGGAAAAAAACACTACACGTTTCAGGACAGCCCCCCCCCCACACACACCTCTTTACGTTTTATGCTGAGAACTGCCATTTCAAAAGTTGCAAAGATAAGGCAACCATAGGCACAGGACTCAGTGTGTGCCTCAGCAATAAGGGGGTGACAAAGAGTGAAGTCAGAACTCTGGTTTTGCTCCCTCGGTCTCTAGCCAGCAAGTGAACCTCAGTTCCTTCACCTAGAAAAGCTAAGGTCACATTTGCCCCACATCTCCTTCTTAGTCTAAAATGTGAGGTCTCTGGGGATCCCTGGGTGGCTCAGCGGTTTAGCGCCTGCCTTTGGCCCAGGGCACAATCCCGGAGTCCTGATCGAGTCCCATGTCTGGCTCCCGGCATGGAGCCTGCTTCTCCCTCCTCCTGTGTCTCTGCCTCTCTCTCTCTCTCTATGTCTCATAAATAAATAAAAAAATCTTTTTTAAAAATAAAATAAAATGTGAGGACTCTGTTATCTCCTTTCTCTGGAGAGATGTGGAACTTCACTAAAACAAAAGTGACAACGTTTGACAGACACGGGAACTGACCAGGAAGAGACATACTGTCTATTCTATAGTGGGCCACAAAGCTAAAGGTGACCTTTACAACTTTTTTTTAGTTTTCAAGTGAATTCAAGGAGCATCTTGAAATCTGAGTACTCCCTGGGAACCACCGTGAAATATCAATATATTCAACATCTTCTCACAAACAAGGAAAACTTAGACCATAGGTCTGCAACATAAAATCAGAGCCCCCAACAGGAGTATGAAAAAGTAAGGTGTGAAAGGTAGCCAGTATAACCTTGACTGCTAGCTTGTCTACCACTACTCATTTATACATTTATTCCCTTTGTAACTTGAGAACTTTCACCTAGTAAGCACCACCAGGTACCACAGTTCAAGGGGAAAAAATATGGAAGAGAAATTTCTTTTTTTTTTTTAAGATTTTATTTTATTCATGACGGGGGGGGGAGAGAGGGAGAGAGAGAGAGAGAGAGAGAGAGAGAGGCAGAGACATACACTGAGGGAGCAGTCTCCATGCAGGGAGCCCGAATGTGGACTCAATCCCAGGACCCCAGGATCACACCCTGAGCCTAAGGAAGACACTCAACCGCTGAGCCACCCAGACATCCCAGAAGACAAATTTCTATTCATCAATTATTTTTTGTTTTACTGCAAATTTGGAAGGATTCCTCATAGCTCTTTTATCAGATCACTCTGTTCTAGTTGTTCTTTGGGAGCACAGTTTGAAAACCGCTGCTGCTATAAGATGTATCTTTGTTACTTGAGAGATTACCATTCATCTTTTTACTGACTGCAAAAGAGCAGAGCACTAGAAATCAGCATCAATAGGAACCTGCTAGTATCCTATTGGTTAGACAATAAACTCATTTCCTCTAAAACAGCATATTGAGTATTTGAGTTTCAGAATGAATTCTTTTCTCCCATTGTTTTACTAAGACAGTGATCCAAGGATCCTGCCAATGAAGTCCAAATTTTCTTCTAATGCTGCTGGCAAACACACTAAGAGGACAAAAAGTAACAAAGCAACCTTCTAAAGGCTGAGTTAGTAAGAAAAACACCCAAAGGAGACTCCAAACATTCCTCCAATGAGATGTTTCTCAATCTTAGCCTTACCCACATTTTGAGCTAGATAACCCCTCAATGAGGGAAGCAGAGCCCAAAGTACCCTCACCCCAGTTCAGTCAACCAAGTATGTCTCCAGAGAGGCCAAATGTACCCAGGAATGAAGGGCTTGGGGAAAGCAAAAGAGCCCTGGCTGAGAACCCTGTTCTACGAGGAGAAAAATACCTGCTTAAAAAAGTGACGGGGGGGGGGGGGGAATCCCTGGGTGGTTCAGCAGTTTGGTGCCTGCCTTCAGCCCAGGGCGTGATCCTGGAGTCCCGGATCAAGTCCCACATCACGCTCCTTGCATGGAGCCTGCTTCTCCCTCTGCCTGAGTCCCTGCCCCTCTCTCTCTGTCTCTCTCTCTCTCTCTCTGTGTCTCTCATGAATAAATGAATAAAATCTTTAAAAGAGAGAGAGAGAAAGAGAGAGAAAAGTGACAGAAATTTCTTAAAGTATACCAAGACTGGGCCAGTCAATCAATTTCATTCTGGGAAATGAAAGTCCTACCTTAACAACCATCTAGCTCACCAAAACCAAAAATCCGTTTACCTGGCAAGCTCCTAAAGCTCAAATAAATCAATGTGGTTAGAAATCAAGAAAGAATTCTTGATTGGAAAACTTACAAAGAAAATCATTAGTGACTTAAGGAAATTTTAAGACGATAAAAGCACAAAGACATACTAAGTGCTTTTTCGAGACCTCAAGGCAAACTCTCAAGATGGCAAATTGGTTTTATCTTCTCTGCCAACTCCAATCAACTGGTAGTGGCTGCCTGGAGCTCAGAATAGAGCAGGATTCTGAGGCTGAATGTGAGCTCAAGGAAAGAGTATTTGTAGCAAACATCAACATGTGCAGGTAAGGAGCCATGGTAACATGGATGCCTAGCATCTACCTTCTTGGTGTTCCACTCAACTTCCTTTGTGCTCAAAATAACGCCAATCAAATTTGGGGGGGGGGGGGCAGTAATCCTCCACAGTGCCAACAGGCTTACCTAATTCTGGGGGGGAGGGGGGAGAAGAAAAGAAGAAGAAAGAAGAAGAAAGAAGAAGGAAGAAGAAGAAAGAAGCAGAAGAAAGAAGAAAAAAGAAAAGAAAAAAAAGAAAACAAAAGAAAGAAGAAAGAAAGAAGAAAGAAGAAAGAAGAAAGAAGAAGAAGAAGAAGAAGAAGAAGAAGAAGAAGAAGAAGAAGAAAAAGAAATAATCTGATTCTATCATTCTACTGCTTAAAAATCAGCCCTGGATTCTCAGCTTCCCGAGGAAAATGTCCAAACCAGCACAGCCTGCAAAGCCACTCACAATCCACTTACAACACACTTCTCCCAAACTTTCTGTACCTCCATCGCTTTCCATGGTGTAACCAGCCACCAAACGTCTCATGGTTCCCCCAAAACCACATGCCCTTTCATGCCACCCCCACCCCTTCTCTGCCTAATTTCTGTTCATCCTGCAGACCACAGCTCTGTGATACTTTACTTGTTCCCTGAACCTACAACATCACAGCATCACCTGGGAGCTTGCTAGAAATGCAGAATCTCAGACCCCACCCCAATTCTGCCAAATCCACATCAGCTTTGTAACTAGATGCCCACGTGAATTATGTGCACATTAAAGAGTAAGAAGTGATGTCTTGGGAAATGTACCAGGCCTCACTAGACTCAGTTCTTCACAGGCACGTACAGTGTCTTCCCAAAATCAAAAGTGCCTCACACTCTAGCAGGCTGCCTCTGAGGCAAATCCCTCCTTACTCACCTCCTCCATTAAGGCAAGAAAACCTAAATATCCACCTTCCAGCCTCCATGGCAGCCAGAGATGGCCAACTGACATGGTTGTAAGTCAATGAAATGTAGCAGAAGCCTGCTGGGGAGCTGCTTCTAGAAGGACTTTTATTTTCCCAGTGACTTCCTGCCTTGACAAACAGTAAGGATAAAAAGCCAAAAATGTAACAGGGACAAAATAGCCAATGACAAGAGTGGAAACAGAAATGATCTGAGTCCCCGTTGGGCCCTTCAAGCCACTGTACCACATTAGTACATCTACCTCCAGGCTTACTGTGGGAGCCAATTCAACATCTTTACTGCTTAAGACATCATCATTAGGGCTTCCTCTTTCTTGTGCTAAATGCATTCCTATCTGATAGAGTAAACTCTCAATAAATGGGAAGCGAATGAGTGAATGCAATGTGGAATCTACTAGAGATTCAGAAGATTATATATTTTAAAAACAGGATCTCTAAGAATCTGTTCAACTTTGCCAAAGCATGCTTATAAATTAGCCTCCACATTTCTAGAATTATTGACCCATTTCTGTTCACAGCTTTTTAATGGATCCAAAAAAAAAAAAAAAGACAACCTCTTAAAATGCAATGCAATGGAAATGTTCACATACAAAAAGGCTGCAGAAATTGATTTTTACATTTTGGAAGGAGTAGAAAACCAAACTTAAAACACTGGGCTATGACCTTGAAAAGTTTGCAACTGCTGTAGCTACTTACAACTAGAAGCAAAGAGGGAAAAAGAGAAGAAAAAAAGACCTAAAATAACTGGTTGGTTGCCATTCTCTCCCACTTTCTCATTTTGAGATCTCTGACATGGATCTCATTTTTTTCCAGTCCCTATCCCAGTCAAATATTTTCATTTAAATTCCCAAGATCAAACAGCAATCATTTTTTTTATTTTTGAGAAAAACAGAACATTAATAAATATAAATAAAATGTATTAAAAAGAGGATGAGTGTGCTCTGACAGTATTATTGTTCCTCAACCAGGAGGGTCCTCAACAAAGTGCTAAATCCTCAGATTACCATTTTGTATTTTAGTAAAATCATTTATTTTTACTTAAATTTTATTTTTATTTATTTATTTTTTTTTACTTAAATTTTAGAAAGAAACTTCACAGCATCAATGGAAAGGCATTTGCCACAAATAGAAGACAAATGAAAAACAAACACAATGAAAACACCACCTTATTAAATCCTAGCTACTCCCAACTGCTGAGGCCTTTTAACTTAAAGCTTGGGGGGGAGGGGGGGGTTTGGTTTGTTTTGTTTGTTTGTTTGTTTGTTTTAAGGAAAAGTTAAAAAAGGAAAGGTTGGGGGAGTGAGTGTGAGGTGTTTAAGTCAGGCTATCACCAACCTGAGACCTTTTCTTGGGCATAATCAGGACAGACAGAACAGAGAAGGAATTAACTTTCTCACTGTGTGATTTCATTCTATTTAACATCATATCCATGTCCCACTTCAAAGTATCCCTCATACAATCTCAAATCATCTTCCCCTTTTTTGCTCAGAACAAGAGCCCATTTCCTTAGTGCAGCCTAAACAGCCCTACACAATGCAGCCCAGCCCAGGATCATCTGAGAGCTCACTACACCTCCCACAGCACCAGCAGACAAGGACCCGCGAGGGCCATTTCTAACCCACTGCCTGTTTTTGTATGGCCTGTGAGCTAAGAACGGTTTGTAGAGATAAATATTGGTAATCAATTTGATGACAGGGAACATTAAATTTTGAACTCCAATTAAGCTAAAGGTTATCCCTTCCAAAAAAAAAAAAAAAAAAGAATCTCATTCTTCTCATTAGACCTGTATTACAAAGTTTTATATTCATATTTTTATCAATGAAAAATGTGTGGAGATTATATTAACTACCTACATAACAGCCTCAAGTATGCAACCTGACCTTTTACTATATGGCCCTTTCCGAAGAAAAGAGTCTGTGGATCCCAGAGCTACAATGTTCCTCAAGTGGGCTTTAAGGCTCACTGGGCTCTTAGGCTTTCACTTTTCTTACACCTGGGAAGTGATTCCTCCTGACCTCCTCAAGGCTGGCTCTCCCTGGTTACTCCAGTCTCAGTTCAAATGTCCCCTCTTCCAAAAGGTCAGCCTTCCCCTGCCCCCTCCTCATTCAAAGTAGCTGCCAGCACATCAAATCAGGTCACCCACCAGTTTTACTCTCTTCCAACCATTATCGGATATCACCTTCTTTACCTTACTGAAATCTTAATAATAAAAACAATAAACGGGGCAAATGCACATGGTGCTATGCACCATGGAAACGATTTACCTACCAGGCTGAACCCTTTAAAAGTGCCAACCTGGGGCAGCCCAGGTGGCCCAGCGATTTAGCACCTGCCTTCGGCCCAGGGCCTGATCCTGGAGACCAGGGATCGAGTCCCATGTGGGGCTCCCTGCATGGAGCCTGCTTCTCCCTCTGCCTGTGCCTCTGCCTCTCTCTGTGTGTCTCTCATAAATAAATAAAAAAGTCAAAAACGGTCACAAATGGGTAATCTCCTAGAGTTCAAGGTAACATATCCACCTGTCTGCCGCTCACAACCACCTATGATGTGGGTACCGGATGAGGAAAGTGGCAGAGAGAGATTGAGTAAGCTGCCCCAGGTCACACTGCCTGTAAGTGGCAGGACGAGGATCTGAAGCCAGGCTCAACACTCCCATACCCAAGAATGTAAGTTCCACGCAGGCAGCCGGTCTTACTCCTCCGCCATATCCCTCCAGGGCCCATCAGCGGGCCAGGCGTGTAGTAAGCCCTTCCACAAACACACGATGGATGGATGGATGGATGGATGGATGGATGGATGGATGGATGGATGAACGAACGGGTGCTCCCCTCTCAGGGGAGAGGGGAACGGTCCTAGACTCGGAGCCCACACCTCTTCGGCCCTTGCGCTCGTTAGCGCCCGCCGCGCCGACGCACGACCTGGGGACCCCAGCGGCGCGGGGCGCGGGGCGCGGGGCGCGGGGCCCGGCCCGGCGGGGCTCACCTTGAAGTCGCGGCTGTGCTGCGGGGTGTACTCCAGGGTCCAGAGGGCCCGCACCAGGTGCGCCAGCTGCTCGGTGACCTCGCCCTGGCCCTGCGTGCCGCGGCCCACAGGCTGCTCGGGGTCAGGCGAGGGCTCGGGCCGCCCCGCCCGGTACTGGCCGAGCGCCAGGTACTCGGCGAAGAGCTCGGTGTTGCTGAGACACTGCAGCGTGGCGTTCATGAAGCACGTGTTGCCGTGGTTCCGGAGCCCCGCCACCCCGGGCACCGGCTCGGCGGCGCTGGCGGGCGGCGCGGGCGCGGCGGGCGGCGGCGGGCACGGCGGCGGCGTGGGCGCGGCGGCCGGCCCGGGCGGGAAGCAGCTGCGGAGGCCGCCGCGGTCCGGGGCGGCGCCCTCGGAGCTGAGGTGCGAGAGCGTGGACAGCGTCTTGAGGACGCGGCTCATGAAGCTGCCCACCGAGCGCGCCGACGAGGGCGAGGCGGGCGCGGCCGGCCCGGGCCCCGCGGGCCCCGCCGCGCCGCCGCTGCCGCTGCCGCTGCCGCCGCCCGCGCGGCCGCTCCGGAACAGCCGCTTGCTGAAGGAGCGCTTCTCCTTCCCGCCCGCCGCCGCCGCCGCCGCCGCCGCCGCCCCCGGCGGCCCGGGCCCGGGCGCCGTTACCTTGGACATGGCGGCGACCGCCGACGCTCATCACCGAGCCCTCCCGCCCGGCCCGCGGCCCCGCCACGGCCGCCGCCGCATCCCGCCGCACCGCGCCTCGCCGGGCCGGGGGGCTCGCCGCCCCACACACCTCAGAGCGCCGCCGAGCGAGCGAGCCAGCAAGCTAGCGGCGGCCGGCTGGGCGGGCGGGCGCGCGCGCGCGCGGTCCGCCCAGCTGGGCCGCTCACGTGACCCGCCCCTCGGCGCCGCCCGCCGGGCGCTGAAGCCGCCGCGGCTGCCATGTTGACTGTGGGAATGGACGTGCCCCTCCAGCCAGACGAGACGGCTCTCGGGCCCGGGGCGGTCCCGCTCTGTGAAGTCCGAGAGAGGCCATGTCTAGTGTGGGCATGCTCCTGGCGAGGTGGACAGCGCTGGGCTCGTGCCCGGGGATGGACCCCGGGGGTGGGTCTCTCCGTCTTCTGATCTGAAGGCGGAGGCCTGGAGAAAGTGCGGAAATCAGGTTGCCGCCCCTTACCAGCCCCGGGAAGCAGTGATGGACCGTGGCCCTGACCCAGTCCTGCCTGAGCAAGCCGGCCCTGCCCCGCTCCCGGCGGACCCGGACAGCCTGCGCGCATACCGGGACGCCATCACAGAACCTGGCACGTCCCAACAGGCTTGTCTTCCAGGTGGCACCTTGGGCTTGCAGTGAAACAGTATGATCCGAATCACCTTGCTCCTCAGACTTACCTTTAAATCCCCGCTAAGCTCTACCATCATTCATTCGTTCAACAGTTTCTCCTGCATGCCAACCACAGCTAGGAGCTGGGAATATGACAAAGTATGGAATTAACACGGTTTTGCCTGCCCTCTTGGCCTTTTTTCCACTGGCGAATGCTGATAATAGCTGCTATGTTTCAAGCATTGTGCTAAGCATGCAATGTTTCCCGTAATTTTCAGTTCAGTGTCTTTGAGATTGCTACGATGTATCCATTTCAAACCCAAGTTTGTTTCAAAGCCCCTAGATTTGACCTCTAAACGAAAGGTCACAGACCCACAAATGTCACAGGGACCAAGATAGGTCATATCAGTGAGTTAAAGGATCATGGTGTTTTAGTCATCATTTTGACCAGTTAATACTTCAGGTGACTTGACTCTCAGTGTTTCGGAGAATGTAAGGAATGATGGGGACCACGGCAAACTGCAAATCAACTTCTTTCTAAAGCCACTGATTATGCTGTATGTTGGCAAATTGAACTCCAATAAAAATAAAATAAAATAAATAAAATAAAATAAAATAAAATAAAATAAAGCCACTGAGCTCCATCCAATTATTCCAAGCAAAAAAATGAGGGCTCAGATCATCTGACTTTTTATTTTATTGTTTTGTTTTGTTTTGTTTTGTTTTGTTTCATCTGACTTTTTAAAGAGAAGTTGGGAATCCTGTTTTTAAATGTTGGTTCAACTAAAAAAAAAAAAAAAAGTACATCTTTGGGCTACCTTCAGCTCAAAATCATTTGGTTTATGACCTCTCTGTAGATTCTCCTTTGCTAACCTTTAACCTGAGTCTTGGTTAGAGAGAAATCAGAAGGGAGAGCCCTTCAACTTTTTAAAACATAAGTCCCACCTTATACCACATTTCACAGTAAATAGCTTTTGCCAGAGCTTTCCATCCCAAGTAAACAGGGTCTTTATGGTGATACCCCAACCCCAGGGTGCTCTGCACTAGCCTTCAAATCACCTACATTCCTACCTCCTACTCAAAATATCTATTCTTCACTTCATCTTGAGCTTGTCTGGACACCACGAAGAAAGCCGTCTGATCATTCATACTTCAGTGTGGATGCAATGGCCTTCAACCTTTGCAGACATATTTGAGGGGTTTTTTTCATATATGAAAATCATGGGGGACGGAAGGACAAAAGAAAGGAATAGCTTTTAGTGGAATTTCAAGCACTTTGACAACACTTTATCGTGATTCACAGCCATTGTGTTAAAAGTTTGCTTCCTTGCTTGTTTGCTTGTCTTTAGGTGATGGGAAGGGTCTTGGGGCTGTGGTCTCCCTAAATATCAAATGGACTTAAAAGTTAGCCTTTAGGGACACCTGAGTGGCTCAGCGGTTGAGCGCCTGCCTTCGGCCCAGGGTGTGATCCTGGAGTCCAGGGATCGAGTCCCACATTGGGCTCTTGGCATGGAGCCTGCTTCTCTCTGCCTGTGTCTCTGTCTCTGTCTCTCTCTCTCTCTGTCTCTCACGAATAAATAAATAAAAATCTTTTTTTAAAAAAGTTAGCTTTTAAATAGCTATCCCATGCTGCTTCATTTTTTTTTCTCCATTTTGGACCTACATGTTCGTTAGCACCTTTCTGCTTGCTCAAAATCTGCAAAAGACTATCAGTACTTAAGGCAGAGACTAGATCTGTTTTGTTGACTATAGACGCCCAGCATTGGACCAGGGGTCTAATAAATGTTTGGTTGAATGAATAACTGCACTAGAAAGAAATGGAGCATAGCAAAAGCTTTTCACTACCCATGTTTTATGCCCTGAATCCATCTCCAATTTCAGCCACCTCTATAAACTGTGTAAGCCATTGCATTGTGAGAGTCCCCCACTTCAAATGCCTGCTGTGTACCTCTTTGCTTTTCTGCCTCAGGGTTTTCTCCAAAGCCCTCACCAGAGGGGAGTTTGAATTAACAACTCCTTCTCCCCCAACGGGGGTAACCTTCAACCAGTAGGAAATACCAGCCACTGGGTAAACCCCCAGGCCTTGCATCCTTTGGAGAAACAACTCTTTCAGATGCACCTAATGGAGTTCTTCAGTGTTTCCCGAGGAATGGAGCCCCATTTGCCCTCTATAACCTGTTGAATAATGCACCCTTTTCTGAACTACTCTACTTCCCCGTCCTCCTCTTCCTACTCTACTTCCTCACTCCTGCTTTCAGGATCACTTCCCAAATATATTACCTTCATCCAAGTCTTTGTCTGAGTCTCTGGTCTACGGACCACACAAACTAAGACACAGAGCCACTTTAATTAGGGCTAGGTATTTAACCCAAGACAGATCTGGAATTGGTCAAGATCAGGTTTTCTCCTATCTGCTGGAAATAATCTTTCATCTTATCTACCAAGAGGACTTGTCCATGTGACTGTCCTGCTGACTGCTTTCCAGAACATAATTCTTTCCTTTTACAGTCATTCATGGCTGACAGACAGCAGGTGCTAACAAATCCTACTTTTTAAAATTTATTAAACTGAAAGTCAAAAACCAGTGGGAAGTTTTATCATGCTGCTTCTCTTTATACTAGAGTCTTAGCCTGAATATGACCCTAATGCCCAAGCCCTCCTCTCCAGTCCAAGCAAGCCACATGGAATCCAATTTCATCATGCTCTTCAAAGAAATTAGGGCTGAGCCCATCACCAGATGTGACTTCCTTGACTTGACACAGGGGCAAGCTCAGGCTCACCCTGATTGAACATTGCCCCACTGCAACTCCAGTCCTCAGCACTATGGAACATCTTGGTCTTAACCTCCACACCTTCAGGCAATTTGATCTAGACACGTGGGCCTTTGCTCAAGCTGTTTCCTCTATCCCAAACGCCTTTCCTTGAGCCTTTTCACTAGCTAACCTCTCCTTGTCCCTTCTGCGGGCTCTCTCAGCACCTCTTAGTCCTGATACTAATGTTACCACAGTAGAAGTCTGCTTACAACCTGTCACCTGCCCTGAAGTATAGGCTTCCATACAGCAGAGGCTCCTCTTATTTATTATTGGATACCTAGTAAGGTAGCCATTGTTACAGCATATTGATTATTTGGCAGCAATATATCTAAACAGCATGGGACCACCTTAGAGGGACGCATGACCCCCTTCCCAATCAAGCCCCTCCCACCACTCCAGGTTTATCGGTTCCCATAGGGCCCCAAAGCCAACCTACCCCAGCTTGGCCAGAAGAGGATTGGAAAAGAATTCCTAATTGGAGCACACAGATGGTTTTTTTTAAAGACCTATTGCAAACAACATTCTGTAGTAAATCTTCCACCATCCCTCTCTACCCCTTACCCATGCAAGGGAAACACAAATTAGAAGGAGTGGTGAAGTGAATAATCATCATGATCCAATCTTGGTCCATTCCTGCAACTATCTCCTTAAATTGACACCTCTGGTCAAAGGTATCCTCATTTCATATTTTGATACCTATTGTCATGCTGACCTCCAGAAAGGCTTTATCCTGTCATCAATGAATGGGAAGTGTGCATTTTCCAATCCCAAGACAGTGTTGAGTTTTTCAGTTGGTAGGAATGAAGTTGAACATCATGTGCTGTTTCTTCAGCTATCTAGCATCTAAACAGACTTTGGAAAGGATCCTGAATTAGACAGGACAGCTCAAGCTCCCACTGTGAAAAATGAGCAGGAACTGGGGAACAGATATTCCCCTTCTAACCCCAGGATGCCAGAGCCCAGGAAGGTGACCGAAGCGAGGGCAATCAGATGCTCCCACCTGGGCCTTGGCTCTGGAAGTATTGATACAAGGTTAACTGGACACAACACAGCAAATTAGTGAATCTAGGGGCTCTATATTCAGCACAGGTGAAGTAGTGGTGGCAGTGCCAGCAATGGTGGCAGTGAGGGTCCAGCTGGCTGCTCTAGTGGCAAGTTCTTACCGGTATCTGCCTTCCTGGGTTTCTGCCCAAGCCTGTTTCTCTGGCTCTGTTTGTTGTGTGAGCTAGCCTGATAGGCTTCCTATAAATTCCTTACTGCTGAAACTAACTCGTGTCAGTTTCTGTTGTTTGCAACCAAGAAAATACCTTTTTTTTTTTTTTTAAACAGTTTGTATTTTTACTGGTGTGATCTACTGTCCACATCATTTGCCCATTTTTTCTTTGATTCTTTCCTTTTATAAATGTCTGCTAATAAAAGCACTTTGTATACGAATTACATTACTCATTGGTGTATACCATTTGATTATTTACATTTCATTGTACTTACAATGTTTTGATATTAAATAGAAAATTTTAGTTATTTTATATGGTCAGGTTGATTAGTTTTTCATAAAGGTTTCTGATTTTTTTAAATAAACATGATCAAGAAAATAGCCCTTCCCCACTCCAGAATCATAAGAATACTTACTCTATTTCCATTTAGTGCTATTATGTTTCCTTTTTTTTTTCTTTTGCCTATTTTTAATGTTGCCTTCATCTGGAATTTGTTTTTGTGTGAGAAATGAAGTGGGGTTCTTGCCTTTTATCTACCTACATGGCTAGCCAGCTGTCTCAGCACCATTAAAAAAAAATTACCTAACTTCTTCCCACTGCTTTATAATGTCACTTTTTATCGCATATAGACTCCATATTCAGGGTGCCTGGGTGGCTCAGTCAGTTAAGTGTCTGCCTTCAGCTGAGGTCATGATCCCAGGGTCTTGGGATCAAGCCCCACATTGGGCTCCCTGTTCAGTGGGGAGCCTGCTTCTCCCTTGCTGCTCTGCTTGTGCTCTCTCTGTCTGTCTCTGTCAAATAAATTAAATATTTTTAAAAATAAAAATAAGCTCCACATACATTTAGAGTTCTTAAAAATTCTGTTCTATCTCATTAATGTGTCTTTATATTCCCTGATAATATAAGTTTAGAATATATTGCAATGTTTGGTAGGCCAATATCTATTAGTATTTGATTAGTTGGCTCCTTTTTCTCTCAAATGAATTTAATCATTTGGGGGAATTAATTTATACAGATTAATTTAAGGAAAATTCACATCATCACAATATTTTCTTATCTGAGAGTAAAGTATGGCCTTTAAAGATTACATGGGATCCCTGGGTGGCGCAGTGGTTTAGCGCCTGCCTTTGGCCCAGGGCGCGATCCTGGAGACCCGGGATCAAATCCCATGTCGGGCTCCTGGTGCATGGAGCCTGCTTCTCCCTCTGCCTGTGTCTCTGCCTCTCTCTCTCTCCCTCTGTGACTATCATAAATAAATAAAAATTTAAAAAAAAATAAATAAAGATTACATAAGGACTTTTTAATTAATTAATTTATTTATTTATTTATTTATTTATTTATGAGAGAGAGCACACATAGGGGGAGAGGCAGAGAAAGAAGGTGAAGCAGACTCCCCACTGAGCAGGTAGCTCCAATCTGGGACTCAGTCTCAGGATCCTGGGATCATGACCTGAGCCAAAGATAGATGGTTAACCAACTGAGCCACCTGGGCACCTCTACCCAAGGACTTTTAATGTCTCTCAAAACACAGCAATTTCCTTCCATAGGTCTCTGTAACATCAATGAGTTTATTCTTCTCTGCTGCTATTATGAATAGGATATTTTTATGCCATTGTATTTTCTGTTGTTTGCCCCTAGAACAAAATTATTTTTGTAACCAGCCACCTTGATATATTTTAGTTCTTTCTCATAATTTTCCGTTGATTGTCTTGGGTTTTTCAGGAACTCATATCAATGCATGAGGTAATAACTTGGCCTCTTCCTTTATAATATTTGTACCTTGTCATTATATTTTTCTTATCTAATTGCCCATCCAGAATTCTATTAAGTAATATTAATGAGAGTGGGAAAGCCTGCATCATTCCTGACATTAACAGCAATGCTTCCAGTGCTTCACCATTAAGCATGATGCTTGCTTTTGGTCTGAGATATATATTATTTATTGCATTAAAGTGGTGTCCATTTATTCCTCCTTCAGAAAGGGTTATTATCAGAAATGGATCTTGAATTTTATCAAATGCCCTCTGGGCATCGACGGTAATGAGCATATGCCTTTTTAATTTTTATTTATTTATTTATTTATTTATTTATTTATTTATTTATTTATTTTACCTTTGATCTGTATACCTATCATAGGTTTTGGGTAACAAATAACATAAACTATTTTTAGCTAACTTAAGCAGAAAAGGAGCTTATTGGAAGGGTGGGTATAGAGCAGCTCACAGAACTGTCAGAAAAGCCTCAGAATCAAACTTGGAAAATCAGAGGAGAAGGTACACAGCCAAGCACGTGTTTCGGATAATGCTGCTTAAGATGGCACCATCGGTGAAGTTGCCACCAAGACTGGCACCATCATTTAACAGTGGCAGCCACACTGCTGAACTTTTGGTTCTGCCGTAGCCACTCTGAATAATCTTGAATAATTTCTGATTGTCTTTGAGCTTTTGCTGTCACACCTTCAAAATCTTAAGCCAAAGTGGAGGCACTCATTGTGGTTGAGCTAGATCCTAGTTCTGGTCATAAGCTGCTAGGTTGTAGGGACAGAACCATATCTTCCTACAGCTTCTCTCATGGGAGATAGAACTATCTCTCATCTATCTTGAGACTCTCTCTGAAAGGAGGACCACTGAATGCTAGGCAGCCGAAATGATAAATGTCCACTGTAACCCATTCATGTGGTACACCATATTGATAGCATCAAGCTTATTGCTTTGTCTGCTTGCAAACGTTTCATATAGAATTTTATAACTATTTTTATAAGAAAGCTAGCTTGCAGGCTGTGTGTGTGCTCGGTATTCTTGTCAGGTTCCAGTTTTACTAGCTTTTTGTTTTTAATTTTTTTTTAAGATTTTATTTATTTACTTGAGAGAGAGAGAAAGCACAAGCACGGAGAGCTGCAGGCAGAGAGAAAAGTAGAAGCAGATCCCCACTGAGCAGGGAGCCCAAATGGGGTTCCATTCCAGGACCCCAGAATTGTGACCTGAGCTGAAGGCAGACGCGTAACTGACTGAGCCACCCAGGAGCTCCACCAGCTTTTTAAAAAACAACTGTGAAGTGTCCCTATTTTCTTTAGATCTGGAACAGTTTAAATGATGTGTTTTCAAAGGTTATAAAATTCACCCAATTTACTCTTGTAGAGCTGGCAGTTTTTTGAAATACTTCATAATTTTCATCCATTAAAATTGATTGGTCTGTCTAAATTTTCTTTCTCCTCTTGAATTAATTTCTGCCATTTTATCTCATTAGAAAATCACCCATGTTTTCCAGTTTGCTAGACAAATCTTACAAAGAATTATCTTAAGGTTTTATTTTAATTTTTAACTCAAGGACACGGATGTAAGCTAAATCTACTCCTCAATTTGCACCTCTGTTGTCATCGGTGTGGTGATGGCTTCCCCTGTTCCCCTGTTCCTGATATTTTCCCTGCTTCCAATCATGACAAATTGTGAGGTGTAACACTCCAGAGCTCCCTGAAGGCTTAGGCTAAAGATACTCTTTCTGAGCCTTGCCCCTCATCCCATCCTTGCTTGACTTCTTCCTTTTCTATGACCTGCTCCTCTTACCTCTTAGGAGTTTCTTCTAAGAGCTCTTCCTTTTTAAAAAAAATTATTATTTTTTTTAATTGGAGTTCAATTTGCCAACATATAGCATATCACCCAGTGCTAAAAGCTCTTCCTGATTGAATCACTTCACATGAATTCTCTTTTTTCTTTTTTAATTTTTATTTATTTATGATAGTCACACAGAGAGAGAGAGAGAGGCAGAGACATAGGCAGAGGGAGAAGTAGGCTCCATGCACCGGGAGCCCGACGTGGGACTCGATCCCGGGTCTCCAGGATCACACCCTGGGCCAAAGGCAGGCACCAAACTGCTGCGCCACCCAGGGATCCCCTTCACATGAATTCTCATCTGAGTCTGGCACTGGGGAACTGGCCTAGGACAAAGATGATTTAACTTATTCCCAGCCCAGGAAGACTGGTAAAGAAATGCTGTAAAACACTGTCCCTAGAGATACAAATGAGATCCTGTGAATTAGAGAAGTTGAAGTTAATAATTCAGTTGGGAGGAGGTAGGAAGGACTTCATTTAGAAAGTGTTAGTCAATCTGGGTTTTCAAGGATGACTAGGAGTTGGCCAGCTAGGAAATATAGTGTGGGGTGGGATGTTGCAAGAAGAGGTAAAATGGGCAAAAATTTCTAGTTACAAATAACATGCGGTTCCTATGCTTTAGGGATTCAAAATGTAGTGAGTGAACATGGGAAGCCAAACAGGTCTCAGAGAAATTATAATGCAAGGAATATATAAGGACTAGAATACACAGGATACTGTTGTTCTTGCCTCAGAGAATGAGCTGGGTTTGGAAGAGTGAAAATTAGTTTTCTAGACAGAGAAGGGAGTAAGGGAAACTGAAAAAGAATCGCATGTGTAATGATGCAGGGACATGAAAAGGTCTGGATGTCAAGGAGGCTCAAGTTCAAAGTAGCTCTACAGACTCAGAAATACAGGATAAGAAAAATATGTCCTTCCCATTCATTTCCTTTTAAAAGACAAAGTCTCAGCATGGGGCTAGACTGCTTTGTAAACTGCTCCAACACTTGCTAATCTTTCACTCTCTTCTTAAACACCAATGGAGCAGGCTCCCATTCAGAGCCTTCAGTAGACAACACTATTGGGATAGTTTGTAGCTTACATCCCACTGCTCTTTGAAAACCTTGCCACTCCCCAGTGAGAGGTAGAGTCTATGCCCCCTACTTTTGGAAACTCAGTAGGCTTTTAGGGCTGTGTTGACTAGCAGAAGTGACTATGTAACTTCTGAGGCCAGATCATAAAACAGACATATCTTTCATTTGTCTCCCTTGCTCTGTCTTAGGATGCTTACCCTGGGAACTCATGCTGTAAGGAAGCCCAGGCCACATCGAGAGGCTCATCTAGAACCAAGCCCAGAGTCCTGAGCCTCAGGCCCTGGCTGAGCTCCTGCTGACAACCAGCACCAACCTGCCAGCCATGTGAGTGAGCTACCCTAGAAGTGGGTCAATCCATCCAGTGATGCCCATACGTCAAATAGTGTATGATGCAGCCTTCCCTGCCAAGCCCTGTCCTGGTTGCAGACTCATGGGCAAAATAAATTATTGTGTTGTTTTAACCCATTGTGTTGTGGGGTAGTTTGTTACTTACAACTGGATAACCAAGCAAGTATCTAGATAGATTTTAATTACATTGTTTTGTTTTTCTTTTCTTTTTTTTTAATATTTTTTTAAATTTTTATTTATTTATGATAGTCACAGATAGAGAGAGAGAGGCAGAGACACAGGCAGAGGGAGAAGCAGGCTCCATGCACCGGGAGCCCGATGTGGGATTCGATCCCGGGTCTCCAGGATCGCGCCCTGGGCCAAAGGCAGGTGCCAAACCACTGCGCCACCCAGGGATCCCCTGTTTTGTTTTTCTATATTCATTTTTACAGTTGCCCTCTATTTATAGTAACACTGATAATCCTCTTACTACAGTGATATGATAAAATACATTTATTCATTGACTGTGGACTTGGTGACTCACTTCCAAAGAACAAAGTGTGGGAAGGGAAAAATAATAACTTTGCAATGGAGAGACCTAGCAGCCACTAACTTAACCAAGTGATCAAGTTAACATCACCCACAGACAAGTCAGGTTGATATAAAGTAACCCCTTGTCATAACCAGAGTTCTCCAGAGAAACAGAACTAATAGGGCATGTGTGTGTATATACATACAGAGAGAGAAAGAGAGAGAGAGAGAGAGAGCAAGAGATGGCATGGGGCAGAGATGAATGGGGGAAAGACAGAAAGAGGGATATATTATAAGGAATTGGCTCACATAATTATGGGGGTTGACAAGTCCCAAGATTTGCAGTCATCAAGCTGGAAATCTAAGAGCACCAATGATCTACTTCTAGTCCAAAAGCCAGCAGGAAAAGCCAATGCTTCAGTTCAAGTCTAAAAGCAGGAAAGAAGAAAAAATAATGACCTAGTTCATTCAGTCAGGCAGAAAGAATTCCCTCTTAACTGGTGGAGGGTTGACCTTTTTGTTTTATTCAGGCCTTCAACTGATTGGATGAGGCCCACCCAAATTGGGGAGAGCAATTTGTTTCACTCAGGCTAACAATTTAAATGTTACTTTCATCAAAAAATACCCAGAATGATGTTTGATCAAATATTTGGTTGCCCCATGATCCTGTCAAGTTGACATATAAAATTAAACATCAAACCCCAGTATACAATGTGATGAAGAAGACATTTCACCTCTATGGTATTCTTCACCAAAACCCATAACTCTGGTAGAATCAAAAGGAAACACTTAATATAAAACCAAATTTAGGGGCATTCTACAAAATTACTGACCAGTACTCTTCAAAAAGCCAGAGTCAGGAAAATCAAAGACTCAGAAACTGTCAAAGACCAAAGGAGACTAACAAGATATGATGCCTAAATGTAATGAGGTATTTGGGATTGGATCCTGGAACATGAAAAAGATTTTCATGGAAAGGCTGATGAAATCCAAGTAAAAGCTGGACTTGAGCTACACCAATGCTAATTTCCTAGTTTTAATTGTACCATGGTTGCATGAGCTGTCAACCTTGGGGGCCACCGGGTAATTTTATATAGGAACTCTATCCTCTCTTTGCAACCCTCTGTACATCTAAAATTATTCCAACATTTAAAAAAGTGTATTAAAACATATTTTAGTTTAAAAATGAGGGTAGATTTAAAAAATAATATTGAATAATCAATATTTTTTGTAAGGAAGACTTGAGAATGGTAGAAGAAATAAGAATCCCTTTGTGGGAGAGTTTGCATCTGGGCATCTTGAAAGACAACTGATGCACTTGCTTGGTACAAGGGGCTCCTACAGGGGCTCTCAGCTTCCAGAACAGGCACTTCCAAATGGAGGGGCAGTCTGACCCTTACTCACATTAACAGAGGCCAAAGACCAGAAATCCTTCCAGGAATTGTAAAACCATCATAGACAGTAGTCAGGAATAGGGAATGGAGACTCTGGACGAGTTGTAGACACCTGAGTGACACCAGAATGCCATGGAAAAGAAAAAAAAAAAAAACCTCTAACTTGCTTGCCCAAATCAGAGAATTGTGTGGTTCATTCCAATGTAAACACTCAACAAATATTGGAATGGGGCACCTGGGTGGCTCAGTCAGGTAAGCATCCAACTCTTGATTTCAGCTCAGGTTATGATCTCAGGGTTGTGGGATCGATCCCCGAGTGGGCTCTGCACTCAGCACAGGGACTGCTTGCGATTTTTTTCTCTTCCTCTGCCCCTCCCCCCACTCACATACATGAGCTCTCTCTCAAATAAATAAATGCAATATTTTTAAAAATATTGGAGTGCTCTCTATGTGGTAAACACCTGTTCAAGATCTGGGGATGCAGCAGTGAAAATACAAAATGCTTTCCACTCCAGATGGAAAATAAGCAAATAAACAAATATATTATGTAATCTCAGCTGTTGATAATCATTTGGAAGGGAACTAAAACTCAGGAAGGAAATGGGGAATAAGGGGAGAGACTCTTTAACATAAAACCTTGAAAGCCTCTCTGTGGAAGGACATTAGAACAGAGAAGTGAACTAAGGACAAATCTGGGGAAGACTGTCCCAGATGGAAGGAAGGGATAGTGCAAAAACTCTGAGTTGAGGATGAGTTTGGCATGTTCAAAGAAAAGCAGGAGGTCAGGGTGGCTTCAACAAATTGAGCAAAGCAGAAACTGGCCAAAGATGCGGTTGAGGTGATAAGCAAGAGGTCAGATAATGTAGGATCTTGTGGCCATGAGGAGGAGTGCTAAAGATTTAAATTTGCACAAAAATGGAGAAGGTACTATTGGTTATAATTCTGTGTGATGCAATGGGTGATGACTAATTGTTCAATTGCTTCAAAGCTTTGGGAATTTGAGGATAGAGGGATTTCTTGAAAAATGTGCAGATTAAACATATAAATTTTCCTCTGCTCTATACCAAAACATTTCTCACATGAGAGTCAAAGAATAAAACATGTAAATCCACAAAAGAGATAAGTGAAAAAAAGTGAATACACTTGATGAAAGAGTGTATGAATTAAGTTTCCATTGGTAGAAGAGAAGCCACTCTGTCTTTTGGGTAGGAAGGGGAATGTTGAGACTTACTCCACTATTGGAAGGCTGGGAAATGCAGGGCAAGCAAACCACTGTCACCAATCTCAGCCTGCGGCAGCCAAGTGAGTAAATCCCAGGAGCAACCTGGAGCCCTGTGCTTCCTTAAGGGCAAGGCCAGGGTAAGGGTAAGGCAAGCGAGGCAGTCTCCTTGGACACAAACTTTAAGAGAGCACCAAAACACTATGTATTAGGGTTCTCCAGAGAAAAAAACCAATGGAATAGACATAGATATAGATATAGATATAGATATAGATATAGATATAGATAGATATAGATGATATAGATATAAAGATATATAGATAAAGTATAGATATGAAAGGAGATTTATTTTAGGAATTGGCTCATGTGGTCATGGAGGCTGAGAAATCCCACAATCTGCTATCTGCAAGCTAGAGAATCAGAAAAGCTGGTGATATAACTCAGTCCAAAGGCCTCAGAATCATAGGGCCAATGGTGTGACTTCCAGTGTGAGTCTGAAAGACTAAGAACCAAGGGTGCCAATGTCCAGGGCCAGGAGAAGATGAATGTCCTAGCTCAAGTTAAAAAATAAACAAATAGGGATCCCTGGGTGGCGCAGCGGTTTGGCGCCTGCCTTTGGCCCAGGGCGCGATCCTGGAGACCCGGATCGAATCCCACATCGGGCTCCCGGTGCATGGAGCCTGCTTCTCCCTCTGCCTGTGTCTCTGCCTCTCTCTCTCTCTGTGTGACTATCATAAATAAATAAAAATTAAAAAATAAATAAATAAAAGTCTTCCTTCTTCTGCATTTTCTATTTATTTTATTTTTATTTATTTATGATAGTTACAGAGAGAGAGAGGGGCAGAGACACAGGCAGAGGGAGAGGGAGAAGCAGGCTCCATGCACCGGGAGCCCGATGTGGGATTCGATCCCGGGTCTCCAGGATCGCGCCCTGGGCCAAAGGCAGGCGCCAAACCGCTGCGCCACCCAGGGATCCCTGCATTTTCTATTTATTTTCTTTTCTTTTCTCTCTCTCTCTCTTTACAATTTTATTTATTTATTTGACACACATACACACAGAGAGAGAGAGAGAGAGAACAAGCGGGGGGAGAGGGGCAGAGGGAGAAGCAGGATCCCTCAACACAGGGCTCAATTCCAGTACCCCAGGATCAATGACCTAAGAGGAAGGCAGACACTTAACTGAATGAGCCACCCAGGCGCCCCCTCTTCTGCATTTTCATTCTCTTGGGGCCCTCAGTGGATTGGATGATGCGCAGCTGCATTGGTGAGGGTGATCATCTTTATTTAGTCCACTGATTGAAATCTCTTCCAGAAACACCCTCATAGACACATCCAGAAAATAATGTTTTACCAGCTATCTGGGCATCCTGGAGCCCATAAACCAACCCAATTCACTTATCCAAATAAAGAACATTTTAATGCAATATTTAGGGAAAAAAACTAACAGGAAAAATTCCATGATCAATAAAATGTCAAAATTGTAAATAAAAATAGACACTGATCCTGCTCTTGGATGACCCTGCCTCACTTACCCTAAATCCCAGCTCTGCTCAAGAGCTCTGGGAGCCTAGATGTCTTCTCATCTCCCCACAGCATTAAAAGACGTGACTTGTAGTAGCACGCCTGGAAGCTAATGAGAACTTCAGGTCCTGCTGCTTGCTCCTGTGTCTGCCCACAACTGAAACCTGAAAATAACAACGTATCTTTTATCTTCCAAATTCTTTATGGGTACCTCACATTAGCAAACACTAAGAAAAGATTCTTAGAAGTGTAATTCTAGGCTTCCTTCCTGTGATGCCAGGGAAACTACAGAAGAGGGAGGTAAGGCTGTCAAGTTAGTTATGGCTAATCCAGCAGAGAGATGTCAAGAAATTTCAAAAAGCTGGAATCAGATAAAGATAGTAACAGAACTGAGAAATATCATATCAAATATTTTCAGAGAGGAAGAAAACAACAAGGAACAATTTGTAGCAACTTGAATGGGCTACAAATAACAAATAACAGTGTTATGGGCTGGATTTCATCCCAGCACAAAATTAATATGTTAAAGTCCTAAGCCTCAGTTTGTCAGAATGTGACTGTATTTGGAGGTAGTCTTTTTTTTTCTTTTTTAAAGATTTTATTTATTTATTTATTTGGTAGAGGGAGAGAGATCACAAGCATGGTGAGCTACAGGCTGAGAGGGATAAGCAGGCTCCCTGCTGAGCTAGATCCCAGGACCTTGAAATCAGGACCTGAGCTGAAGGCAGATGCTTAACCCTTAACTGACTGAGCCACCCAGGTATCCCTGGAGGTAGTCTTTATTATTTTTTTTAAGATTTATTTATTTATTCATGAGAGACACAGAGAGAGAGGCAGAGACACAGGCAGAGGGAGAAGCAGGCTCCATGCAGGGAGCCCAACGTGGGACTCGATCCTGGGTTTCCAGGATCAGGCCCTGGGCTGAAGGGGGCGCTAAACCACTGAGTCACCTGGGCTGCCCTGGAGGTAGTCTTTAAAGAGGTGATTCAGGGGGCGCCTGGGTGGCTCAGTTGGTTATATATCTGATTTTTGATTTGGGCTCAGGTCAAGATCTCACAGTTCTAGGCTCCAGCTGAGGACATCATGCTCCCTGTTCAGCAGGGAGTCTGCTTTAGGATTCACTCTCCCTCTGCCCTGCTCCCCACCCCCATCCCAGCTTGATCTTTCAAATAAATATATCTTTAAAAATATATTTTTTATTCATTTTTTCATGAGAAACACAGAGAGAATGTCAGAGACATAGGCAGAGAAAGAAGCAGGCTCTCTGTGGGGAGCCCAATGTGGAACTCAATCCCAGGACCCCAGGATCACAACCTGAATCAAAGGCAGGTGCTCAACCATTGAGACACCCAGGAGCCCCAAATAAATACATCTTTAAAAAATAAAATAAAATAAAGAAAGAAGTGGATCAGTTTAAATGAAGTCATTTACAGTGGGCCTTAATCCCAAAGGTTGATGTCCTTATACAAAGAGATTAGGACGTAAATGCACACAGAGAAGGAAGATCACCTGGAGACACAGGGGAAAGATGACCATTTACACTCAAGGAGAGAGGATTCAGAGGAAACCAACACTGCTAACATTTTGATCTTGAACTTTGAGCCTCCAAAACTGTGAGAACACAAATTTCTGTTGTTTAAACCATCAGTCTCATTAGTTATTGCAGTCCCAGCAAACTAACATAGTCAGAAATTAGGGGCGTTAGCTCCAGCAAAAGATGATGTAAGGCATGGGGCTCAACATAGGGAACCCACTCAAAAGTCTATACAGTTGACCCTTGAACAATGTACAGTTGAACTGCTTGGGTCCACTTATATGTGGATTTCTTCTTTCTTTCTTTCTTTCTTTCTTTCTTTCGTTCTTTCTTTCTTTCTTTCTACGAATGCACTGCAGTACTGTAAAGCGTATTTTCTCTTATACTTTTTTTTAAAGATTTATTTATTTATTCATGAGAGACACAGAGAGAGAGAGAGAGGCAGAGACACAGGCAGAGGGAGAAGCAGGCTCCATGCAGGGAGCCCAACGTGGGACTCGATCCCAGGTCTCCAGGATCAGGCCCTGGGCTGAAGGCGGCGTTAAACCGCTGAGCCACCCAGGCTGCCCTTCCCTTATGCTTTTCTTAATAACATTTCCTTTTCTCTAGCTTGCTGTATTATAAGAATATGGTATATGATGCATATACATACAAAATATGTGCTTATTGACTGTTTTTTATTATTGGTAAGGCTTCCAGTCAACAGTAGGCTATTAGTAGTTACTTTCTTTTTCTGTTTGTTTGAACTTTAAGGAGTGGCCATTTATTGAATTTATTTAATTGCTCTTGATGGACAGAACTTTAGGTAAAGAATGGAGCCTCTATATTTACCTGTCAAAGGAATCTGTCAGTAGATACCTTTGTGAGGAGTCAAAAGTTACATGTAGATTTTCAACTTGTGGGAGTTAGAGCCCTTAACCCCTGCATTGTTCAGCTGTTCTGAACTATTCTGAAACCTTGTAAACCAAGTAAAAGATTACCACCTAAAGACTGAGACACCATCTCCAACCTAGCCCATTTTTGCCATTTGGTCCCAGACTGATGTAGATGACAGTAGGTGGGAAATTTGTGTTTTTTCTAGAGAAATAGACAGGGCTCTGATCAAAGTCTCTACACAGTGACACTTGGGGTCTGACACAAATGGCTGGTTTCCTTCTGAACATCTTACATTGAAGCCTTCTGAGTTGAAAAGTCATGCCTCATATCCATAGCTTTTTAATACCTCACTTTTAAAGATGAATGGTCAGCTCAGAATCATCAGACACTCGAGGAAACCCCTCAACTTTGAAAAACAGACAAAGCAAGCAATCAGAAAAAGAAAAAGAAGCTTGAAGGACATTGAGACAAAGCAGAGAGATGAAGAAAATTTATCAAAAATTATGTGTAGCACGTTTGAAGGGATAAGAAAGTATATTGCATCTGTAAAACAATGACATGATTTTTAAATAAATAAATAAATACATTATATATATATATATATATATATATGGCTTTTGGAAATTAAAGTTGCAGTAGAAGAAATTTGAAATTTAAAAAGTTGGAAGATAAAGTTGCAGAAACCTCCTAAAAAGTAGATTTTTAAAAAGCTAATGAAATTAGAGAATTAATTCATTGATACTCAATAATCAACTGGCCAGGAGTTCTAAAGAAAGCATGAATTTCCACCAGGAAGTAATAGAAGAAAATGTCCAGGACTTAAGAACATAAGCATTTAGATTAAAAGTACCCAGCATGGGGCAGCCCAGGTGGCTCAGCGGTTTAGCACCACCTTCAGCCCAGGGCCTGATCCTGGAGACTCAGGATTGAGTCCCATGTCGGGTTCCCTGCATGGAGCCTGCTTCTCCCTCTGCCTCTCTCTGTCTCTGTCTCTGTCTTTCTTTCTCTCTCTGTCTCTCATAAATAAATAAATAAATAAATCTTAAAAAAAAAAAAAACTTTGTTAAGAAAAAGGCACCCAGCACAATGTATGTGAAAAAAATCCCCACCAAGTCATGTAATTGGGAAATTTTAGAACACCAAGAACAAAAATATCTTAGAAACTTTCATGCCAGAAAAAACAGGATGCAGTGTCACAAGAATAGAAAGAAAGGAAGAAGAAAGAAAGAAAGAAAGAAAGAAAGAAAGAAAGAAAGAAAGAAAGAAAGAAAGAAAGAAAGAAAAGGAGGGAAGGAAGAGAGGAAAAAAGAAAAGAAGTGGAAATCAGAATATTATTAGACTTTTAGAAGCAGCACAAGAAGCCAAACATGATGAAGTAATGCCTTCAAAATAATGAGGGATAATTATTACCAACGTAGAATTCTATTCCCAGAAAAAAAATTATGCCAATTAAGAGCAAGGATGGAATAAAGTTGTTTCTATCCAGTGTTTTATTTTTTTTATTTATTTTTTATTTTTTATTCATGAGAGACACACAGAGAAGAAGAGACACAGGCAGAGACACGGGCAGAGGGAGAAGCAGGCTCCATGCAGGGAGACCGATGCAGGACTTAGTCCCAGGTCTCCAGGATCATGCCCTGGGCCGAAGGTAACACTAAACTGCTGAGCCACCTGGGCTGCCCTCTATCCAGTGTTTTAAAAGATGTATTTCCCATGACTTCTTTGTCAGGAAACTATTCGAAAATATAGTCCACCAAAATGAAAGATTAAACCGTAAGAACTGATTAGGCAACCTGGACACCGGGAGAGATGAAAGAAAATTTCAGAATGCTTAGAGGAAGAAAGTCTTACTCAATTCAGACTGAATAAGATTGCAGAAAGCGCTAGGAAAGAAGTATCTAACGGTAGAAAAAAGGGAAACCATGTGTCTGACCACAAGAAAAAACAAAACATTTTCTTTTTTAGTGAGGTTTTGCAATTCTGTTGGAGAGTTTAGGAAAAGTCAGAGATGGTGACACAGAAAACTAAGCAAACAAAAACAAGAAGCCACAACAACTCCAAGGAAAACACAAAAGTTGACCAAGAGAGGAAATGTAATCATAGCACACCACACAGATCAGTATGAAATAATATTTACACAACCAAAATAACATAAAACACTAAATTAAATAAAAACTGTGTCTTAACCATATTGGGAGGGTACAAGGAGTATGTGGTGCTATGAAAGCATAAATCTTTTTCTGCATTGTGGCTGTCACTGTTAGCTGCCCACCTAATATTTATTCTCCTCTGGATTTACCAGTAGAACTCTGATTTTGTTTGGGAAGCGAGGCATCCAGCTTAAAAGTTCCATTTTCACCTCCCCTGAACCAAGGAGTAACTAGACCCAGTTCTAAGGGCTGAAATGGAACAGGAATCTGTAGAGATTCCCGGGAAACTTTTTCTTTCCTGATCTAAGCACTTTCCTGATCCCTTCTGTCTTGTCACTTGCTCCTTCTTCCCCCCAGGAAAGCAGATTCCAGACCTGGGGATGTGGGAACCATTGTGTGACTCTGACATGCTATAGATGATGAAGCCAAAGAAAACAGGGGACTGACATCCTTGAGCAGTTGCACTAGCTTCTGGACACTAGTAACACATGAGCAGAAAATGAAACTAAACACAAAACGATTTGTAACAACACCCAAAACCATCATATATCTGGGAATAAATCTGACAAGAAACATAAGACCTTTACACTGAATACCACCAAATATTGCTGAAAGAAATTTTAAAAATCTAAATAAATGAAATACTAATAAATAAATGTTCAAGGTTAGAACATTAATATTACATTATTATATTCACAAAACTTCCAAAGAGTTGCAGCACTAGTACTAGAGTTCCTTAAACCCTTCACCCAGCTTCTACCTTTGAGGACATCTCAAATAACTGAGGTACAATATCAAAACCAGGAAACTGATATTAGCATAGCGTAATGGCTAGACTACAGACCTTATTTGGTTTTCATCACTTTTTTTTAAAGATTTTATTTATTCATTCATAGAGACACACAGAGAGAGGCAGAGACACAGGCAGAGGGAGAAGCAGGCTCCACGCAGGGAGCCCGACGCGGGACTCGATCCCACGTCTCCAGGATCAGACCCCGGGCTGCAGGCGGCGCTAAACCGCTACGCCACCGGGGCTGCCCTCATCACTTTTAATATATACTTATTTGTTCATATGAGAGGGGGGAGTTCTATGTGGTTTGATCCCAGGTAAATTCATGTAATTGCACACCATCAAGATATAGAATTGGATACACAAGATACACAAAGGAACTCCTCCCTGCTACCCCTCTATATTCCCACTCGTCCTCTCATATCCCCATCCCCATCCCTTAGCAACCATCAATCTAGTCTCCATTTCCTCTCATAGTTTTGTCAATTTGAAAATGTTAAATAAATGGAATCAAGTAGTATGTGATATTTTGAAATTAGCTTTTTTTTTTTTTAAATTAAAAAATGTTGGGAGCACCTGGGTGGCTAAGTCGGTAAAGCCGCCAACTCTTGATTTCAGCCCAGGTACACTGATCTCAGGGTCATGAGTCAGGCCCCATGTTGGGCTCCCTGCTGGATGTGGAGTTTACTTAAATTTTTTTTTCTTTTAAATTTGAGTATAGTTGACACGCAATGTTACACGAAATTAACTTTTCCCCCTAAGCACAATGCCCTTGAGATCCAGCCAAGTTGTTACATTTACCAATATTCATTCATTTTTATTGCTGAGTAGCATTTCATTGTATGTATGTATCAGAGTTTGTTTAACCCTTCAGCTACTGAAAACCTTTGAGATTATTCTCAGTTTTTGGTTTTACTAATAAAGCTGATATAAACATTCACTTCTTTGGAAAAAATGCCTTAGGATGCAATTACTAGGCTTTACAGTAAGTGCATGTGTGGTTTTATAAGAAGCTGCCAAACTATTTTCCAGAGTACCAGTTTACATTTCCACCAGTCATGTATAAGAGATCCAGTTTCTCTGCATCCTTGTCAATAAATATTCTTTTTAAATATATGCATTACGGTTATAAATTTCTACCTGAGCATTGCTTTAGTTGCATCCTCTAGACTCCTTTGTTTAAGCCATGTTAATCAGGGTTTCTGATACTCAGAACAGAATGAAATCTTAATTAGTTGTGCCCCACACAACTCCAGTGGGGCACCATTGACATCATGGTCTAGAGTTTTGAAAACAAAATTTGAAAGCTTCTCTTTGGGTATCTTGAATTCAGGTAGGGGGAATATTCCTGACTGGGATAGTCTGGAGAATACCTGCTATCTCTTCAAATATATTTTTTTTTTAATTTTTTTTTTTTAATTTTTATTTATTTATGATAGTCACAGAGAGAGAGAGAGGCAGAGACACAGGCAGAGGGAGAAGCAGGCTCCATGCACCGGGAGCCCGATGTGGGACTCGATCCCGGGTCTCCAAGATCGCGCCCCGGGCCAAAGGCAGGCGCCAAACCGCTGCGCCACCCAGGGATCCCCTCTTCAAATATATTTTTTAACTTTAGAGATGTTTTTCAATTTTTGATTACTTGCAACATATTTTAATAACAACTTTCTGGCTAAATGGGATAAGGAAAAATATCTATAGACCAAGAAGTATACTATATTAATAATGAGGTGAGACTTTTCTGAGATAAGTGGCTATTAAGCATGATATTCATTTTTTTTCTGTATTGCTTAATATCTTTACAATATTATCAAATAAATTTAAGTATATGTCAATTTTTAAAAAGATTTTAATTATTTATTCATGAGAGACACAGGGAGAGAGGCAGAGACATAGGTAGAGGGAGAAGCCGGCTCCCTGTGGTGAGCCCGTTATGGGACTTGATCCCAGGACCCCAGGATCATGACCTGAGCCAAAGGCAGATGCTCAACCACTGAGCTACCCAGGTGCCCCTATTCCAATTATTTTAAGAAAAGAGATATCTAAGAACACATTAACAGCCATTGAAAAAGCAAGCTCCCTCTTGAAAATCTAAATGAATTATTTGCGAAGAGATACATGACAACATTGTGATTATCAATCAATTGTTAAGTAAGCTATTGATCAAATCATGAAGCAACAGATCATCAATTTCTTTCTTTTCTTTTTTTTTTTTTTTTAGTGGGGCTTGGAGCCCATCATGGGGCCTGAACCCACAACCCTAAGATCAAGACCTAACGGTCTCTTGCTGGCTCATTCAACCCTCCAGCCTGCAGTTATCTGGGCATTTCTCCTGCCTGAGACAACCCTGCTCTCCCCAGACATCCCCTTCCAGAGCCATGGGAGCCAACAATAACCCAAATTAGAACTGATTCTATTATTTTACTCACTCATTTATTCCGAAAATACATATTGGGCTTCTACTAAGTGTCAGGCACTATTCTATACACTGGAGATAAAAAAATAAATAAATCAAGCAAAAATACCTGCTCTCAGGAGCTTACATTCCAGTGGAGACAAACACAAACAAATAACATATACATCGGAACCAATGAAAATTGATGCTATGGAGAAAAACAAAGCAGGAAAAGGGGAACATAATTACCCCTGCAATTTAAATCAAGTGATGATCAAAGTCTTGCCAGGAAGGTGAATTTTGGGCAAAGACCTGAAGGAGGTGAAATAGTGAGCCAGGCAAAAATTAGGAAAAAGGATGTTCTAGGCAGAGGGAATCATAGTGCAAAGACCTTGAGACAGGAACATGCCTGGTTGTGTTTGAGAAACAGCAAGGAGGGCAGCATGGGGTGAATTAATGAGAAGCAAGAATGGGATATGAGGGTTAGAGTGGTAACTGGTTTAGGGGCACTCAATCATGTAGGGCCCCAGGACAGACCACATGGTAGGGCATAAAACAATTCCTAGTATATTTAAAGGATTGAAATTATACAATATACGTTCTCTGACCACAGTTGAGTGAAATCAGAAATCAGTAACAGAAGAAATGTGAGAAATTAACCAATATGTGCAAATTAAGTAAGATACTCATAACTACACAAAGGTTAAAGAATAAACCCCAAGGGAAATTAGAAAATACTTTGAAATTTTTAAAAAAGCAAAGAAAATACTTTGTGATGAGTGAAAATGAAGATACAACACATAAAAATTTATGGGATGTAGCTCAAGGAGTTTTTAGAAAGAAATTTATAGCTGCAAATAACTATATTAAGAAAGAAGAGAGGTGCCTGAGAGGCTCAATTAGGCGTCTGACTCTTGATTTCAGCTCAGGTCTCAATCTCTCAGGGTCATGACTTTGAGCCCCACATTGGGCTCTATGCTGGATATGGAGCCTCCTTAAAAATTAAAAATTAAGAAAATATAAATTTTTTTTTAAAAAGAAAGAAGAAAGTTCTCAAGTCAATAATCTAATTATCCACCCTAAGACACAAGAAAAGGAATAGCAAATTGTATTATGTAGGACCATATGGGATTTGGCTTCTATAACCTCTGAGTATCTTTTGGAATGATGGTTACTTTTATGTGTCAACTTGTTTGGGGTAAGGGATGCCCACACATCTAGTAAAACATTATTTCTGAGTACTTACTTCTGTGAAAGTGTTTCTGGAAGAGATTAGCATTTGAATTGGAATGAATAAAGATCATTCTCACCAATGTGGGCAGGCATCATCCAATCTATTGAGAACCAGAATAGAAGAAAAAGGCAGAGAAAGGGCACATTTTCTCTTTCCTCTTGAGCTGGAACGTCCATCTTCTCTGCCTGCTTGTTTGAGCTCCCATGCTATAAACAAGTGTCATTTTGCAGCCTATTTAGTGCTCTGTTTTTCACATTTTCATGCTTTTTGTTGGTGATGTTGCTGTTTAAATCAGCACCCCCGTGTAGTGCTGACATGTTACCCAGTATTTGTAATCACCAAAAAGCTGTGATACACCTTTCAGAGAAAATATATGTGTTAGATAAGTTTCATTTATGCATGAGTTACAGTGCCATTGGCCATGAGTTCAATGTTGATGTTTCAATCATATATATTAAATGAGGTATCTTTATTTTAAAAAATTTTTAATGTTTATTTTATTATTTTTTTTTAGAGAGAGCATGCAAGTGCTTATGAGCAGGGGGAGGGGCAGAGGGAGAAGGAGAGAGAGAATCCTACTCAGAGAGGAGACCCGTCATGGGGCTCTATCCCACAACCCTGAGATCATGACTGAGCCCAAATCAAGAGTCAGATGCTCGACTGACTGAGCCACCCAGACGGCCCTACGTATGGTATCTTTAAACAGAAACACACATTTAAAATAATTATGTATTGATCAGTTGATGACTATGTTATGATCAGAAACTTGCAAGAATCTAACTCTGTATTTGGCATAGAAGTGATAGTTCAGTATCTGCTAATTCAATGTTAGAGGCAATTTTATAGAGCATAACTATCACAGGGATGAACATCAAGAATTGACTATACATTTCTAGTTTTATTTTTTTATTTTTTTAAAGATTTTATTTATTTATTCATGAGAGAGAGAGAGAGAGAGAGAGAGAGAGAGAGAGAGACAGGCTCCATGCAGGGAGCCTGACGTGGGACTCAATCCCAAGACTCCAGGATCATGCCCTGGGCCGAAGGCAGACGCCAAATGGCTGAGCCACCCAGGGACCCCTACGTTTCTAGTTTTAAAGGCAATCTATGACATCTCTTATCCATACCAACGAAATAACCTGGTTGAAGGAGGTCACTTTCACTATTTCATTCTTCTTACTGTATCTATCTTGAAGCTGCTAGTGGTATTTAGTAGAGCAACTCCCAGTGGAGACCTCCTGCATAAAGGGAGAGCCCACAAGTGCTGCTGTCCACGGTGCTGATCACACAGAGGCAGCTTCCTGCAAGACTTTTTATCTGTTTGCCAAATGCTGGCTAAACTCACTCCAAGGGAAGATTTTCATTGGCTGGCTTGGGAAGTATGCCCTTCCCTGAACCAAATGTGGCCAGAGACAGAAATGTTATGATTGGTGTTGAGGTTAGGGTTCCCACTAGCGTCACATAGGCTAAGGCAGGAATTGATGTTTCCCCAAAAGAAAATACAGGATCTGTTGCCAGTAGAAGGTGGAAAGGATTCCACATTGGCAAGAGAAACAGATTGCATCAAGAACTCCACTGTGATACTCATCTTCTGTGTGCTTTCAACACACCTCCCCCATCATTATAGGTAATCAGTGTATGTCTCTTGATCTTTAAAGAATCTGATTAATGAAAGAATGTTTTTTTACACTAAGAAAATGATGCTAACTTTTGTCAGAAGCAGGAAGAAAGTTAGGGGTTTCTTTGGAGAAAGAAATTGTCCTAGAAAATGGATGTAACCATATTTGCATTTCTTTAATATTGCATCAATTGATGTTATTGCCCCTAGCTAAGGTTACACACAGAAATATTATCTTGATCATTGGAAACTAGAGTCTGATTAATAAATAAGAATGATCCTTTATTACGCCACCACTCCTCATTAGCCCACCGAGCTGTAGAAGTCCCAGAATCCTACCATCATGTACATATATATGTAACAATCCTACCATGGTATACATATGAGCCTGGAAGTTTACATACTACTGTTCCTACACCTGATTCACATCATGCTGTAGGTTCTGTGGAGATAATTTGGTGAACTTTAGGGCTTACTGAGATAGCTAAACAGGTCTGGGATCAAGGAAAGTCTATTTTCCTGTTAGAATTCTAATTCTCTTTTTCCCTTTCCATAGCATAAAGTTCTCACTAGTGTCATCTAGCATAGGAAAATGTACCCCAGAAGATTTGTAGATTCTTCATCTGAGACTGAATATAGAATACACTCACTTTGAAAAACAAAAATGGCAGGGCACCTGGGTGGCTCAGTTGGTTGAGCATCTGATTCTTGATTTTTGGCTCAGGTCATGATCTTAGGGTTGTGAGATCAACCTCAACCCTCAGTGTTGTGACACTCTGCAGGTTGTGCAGAGTGTCAGGCTCTGCACTTAGCAGGGAGTCTGCTTCTCACCTTCTCCCTCTGCCCGTCCCCTACTCACATGCTCACTCTGTCTCTAAAATAAATCTTTAAAAAAGAAAAAGAAATAAAAATGGCATCACTCCACTCAAATGGGAAATAGGACTTTTATCCTCTATATTATTTAGGAGTCTTTTAGCTTCTAGTGAAAGAAATTGAATTCAAAATGTCATAAGCACAATAGCAAATTTATTAGCCCAAATGACTAAAATGTCTGGGACATAGACCCAGCTTAAGGTAGTGCTGGGTCCAGAGACTTATTATTGTTAGGACTGGAACCCTTTCCATCTCTTAGCTTTGTTTTCCTTTGTGTTGACTTCATTTCCAAGCCCCATGTGATACTCCCCACAGCTCTTGAATCACATAGTCCTTTCTGCTAGTAGCCCTGCCACCAAAAGAGCCCTGGTGGCTCAGCGGTTTAGTGCCACCTTCAGCCCAGGGTGTGATTCTGGAGACCCGGGATCGAGTCCCACATCGGGCTTCCGGCATGGAGCCTGCTTCTCCCTCTGCCTGTGTCTCCACCTCTCTCTCTCTCTCTCTCTCTCTCTCTCTGTCTCATAAATAAAATAAAATAAAATAAAATAAAATAAAATAAAATAAATCTCAGAAAACAACCTGGGTAGGCCTGACTTTCGTTGGATTTAATTGGGGCCCATACCTACTCCTGAACAAAACACTAAGACCTGAGTGATAAGATAAGCTGATTAGATAGACCTAGAGCCAGAAGTGGGATCAATCCAACTCAAATCAAACCACATGGACTGAAAAAGGGTGATGAATGGTTCTCCAAAGGAAACTCAGAGATGTCTCCAGAAAGAGATGGAATAGATGCTGATGGAAAAAGAAAATAAAAGAAAACATGACCGCTATACTACTGCTTTTGGCAAAAAGTCTATGTACTTAGGGGATAGGGTAAGTCTCATCTCATATTGATTTTTCCTAAGTGGCCTAGAAGTGCTACTATTGACAACAAAGGGATGTGTTGGTTCCTTTTAAGGTTCCTCTCTCACTCACTCTCACCACATTCTCAGAGAGATGCCCATCCACCTATAGTGGTAGACTTCTATGGCCATATTCGTTTATGCATTACTATCCTCATGGTGCTTGTTGAATGCACCAGGGATGAAGACACCTGACTCAAAGAAGCTAGTTATTGCCAAGCTGATGGCTAATCGAATTCTTTCTGGGGACCCACTAAGGCTGAGAGGGGTTTTAATTTTGCTTACATTAATTTGAGTTGGTTTCTGTTACTTGAACCCAAATGACATCACCAATATTTATTCCAGTCACAGCATTGAGAAAAGAACACCTAATGTTGAATGCAAGTGATTTTACTGTTCTCTGAACCGGCCCCTGGTGGTTGCATTTCCTAGGGTCTGAGCTCTTCTATCAGCAGCTTGTTGCTGAACCTGTCATTAGTCCCAATAGCCTTGAAATGCAGAGTCTCTCAAGGTTTCTTTTTGAGTGAGGCTGTATCAGTTTTCAATTTCCACAGCAAATGCATAACTCAGGTGTCTGGAATCGGGGGTGGGGGGGGAGGAGCTGGTTAGGCAATTCTGCTTATCTTTATTGGTCTTGCTATACAGAAAAATAACATAGAAGGAATTATTTGGATGGATAGGAAGTACTGGGAATGTGAGAAACATTGAGCTTTTAGATAGGGTAGCCAGGGAAGTTCTAACTGATAGAATAACAATAGAGCATAGACTGAAGGAGGCAAGGGGGTGATTTTCATGATTATCTGGGTGCATGTGTGCACACGTGTGCGTATGCATGTGTGGATGTGTGGATGTGTGTGTGTGTGTGTGTGTGTGTGTGAAGAGTTGGTGCTGGTAGAGTGAACAGCAGTAACAAATCCTGAGGCAGGAGTATGTCATCATATCCAAGGAACAACACAGAGGCCAATGAGAAAGAAGCAGAATGAAAAAAAAAAAAAAAAGAAGAAGCAGAATGAATCAGAGTGGTAGGAGATGAGGAAGGGTGATAACAGGGGTCAGACCAGAGAACCTTGTAGATGACCCTAGGGCTTTGGCTTTTGCTCTGGATGAAGTAAAACAAAACAAAACAAAACAACAACAACAAAAAAACAACTATCGAATAGGTTTAAACAGAAAGACATGCTCTGACTCTAATTTAATAGTATCCCTTGGCTAGTACTTTGACCATAGGCTGTAGAGGGGTTAATTAGGAGAATATGGCAACGATACTGGTGAGATATGGTGACAGCCCAGCAACAGAGACATCACCTAGAAAATTAGAAATGCAGATTCTCAAGCCCCATCCCACACCTACCGAAGTAGAATCTGCATTTTGACATGATGCACAGTGATTGTATGCATGTTAGTCTGAGAAGTTCTGTGTGAGAACAGGCCACTTCCTCTCTCTGGGCCTGTTTCTTCCCTACTGGAAGGGGCTGTGACCGAGAGGTATCTCCATGGTTCCTTCCAGTTGCAATTTTCTAAGCTCCTTTCCTACAGCTATCTGTGTGAGTCGCTATAAAAAGGCAACTGAGGGCAGCCCGGGTGGCTCAGCGGTTTAGCGCCGCCTTCAGCCCAGAGCGTGATCCTGGAGACCCGGGATCGAGTCCCACGTCGGGCTCCCTGCATGGAGCCTGCTTCTCCCTCTGCCTCTGCCTCCCTCTCTTTCTCTGTCTCTCATGAATAGATAAATAAAATCTTAAAAAAAAAAAAAAAAAAGGCAACTGAGGAGACCAAAGGATAAGCAGCCTGGTTGCAAGGCCCCTGCTGCCCACAGCCAGGCGCAGGTGGGCCCTGGAGCGGCTTCATGACCCAGGTCTGGAGGCAGCCCGGCGGCGTCAGAGGCTGCCTGGGATTTCTCCTGGCGCTGGGGCGCAGGGTCGCCCAACTGGAGCAGTGCGGGGCAGTAACAGGGCGGCAGGAGGCGCTGTGAAGTGCCAGTGGAAGGCGCGGGAATGCAGGGCGCTGGGTGGCCCCGGCGGGGCGCAGTGCCGGACGCACCGCGGCGCAGAGCGGCCTCAGGCTACAGCAGGGGGCGCTGCGGAGTCGCGGCCGGCGCGTCCCGGGCCCCCGGCGGAGCACACCTGGGCAGGTGGGGGAGGCCCGGGGGGCGGGGCTCCAGGGGCGGGGCCCAGGTCCGGCCCACAAGAGCCGGAGGCGGCGGCGGCGGCGGCGGGATGCTCTCGCTGGCCGGGCGGCAGGACGCAGCGCACGGGGATCGCGCGCACGGGACCGAGCCAGGTGAGCCTAGCCAGGCCGGGTCGCACGGGTGGGGGGCGCCAGGCACCCGGGCGGCCGCGGGGCCGTGGCTTCTCGGGCGGCGTCGGCGCGGTGGGTGGCGGAGCGGGCCTCAGCCCGGGCTGCCTCCGGAGTGGGATGCTGGGGCGCCTCCCCAGTCCGTGCGGGGTGCGGGTCCAGCCAGCTGCCCGGGACGCGGAGCTGGGCGACAGGCGTGTCTGGGCGACTCGGGAACAGGGTCGGGGCAGCGCCTCGCCTGGTCTCTCCGCCCAGCACCTGTGCAGCCCCCGCCCTGGGCCTCGGTGACGCTCGACCACGGCTGTTCCCCTTTCCCTCCGGAATGCCTTCTCGGGGGTGACTGACTGTGGTTGCAGAAAGAAGCAAACACTTGAGTCGCGCTGGATTCCGCACGCTGGCTTCTGCCCCAGCACCGCTGCGGTCGCCCTGTGCCGGGCGGGCCGCGGCGGCGGAGTCGGGGGCGGGGGGGGTGGGGGGTGGGGAGGCTCAGTCCCGCGCCCAGAGCCTGATGCTTGGAAGCCAGGTGAGGTCGGGGGTAAGCCCGCGGGGCGCAGGGGGGAGTCGCTGTCCTGAGCAGCCCTGCAATTTGAAAAAAGTCCTTTGAATCTTGCTGTGTGGCTTGGGGCCGATCACTCTGCACCTCAGTTTCCTCCCCTGTGAAATGGGCACAGTACTAGTACCTCATATAATTAGAGTGAGCGTTAAACAAGGTAATGTGTAAAAAAGAGCTGCGTAGGGCGGCTGGGAGTAGAAAGGGCTCAATAAACGATAGCCGCTATTGCTATTATTGTCATTATTACTATCTGAGGAGTAGCACAGCTAGTAGTTGAGTGTGGACTCCTGAGTTCAAATCCCAGCTCAGCCACTTTCTAGTGTGACCTTGGACAAACTACTTAACTTCTCAGGGTCTCCCTTTCTTTCTTCCTTTCTCTTTCTTCTTTTCTCTTTCTTTCTTTTTCTTTCTTTCTTTCTTTCTTTCTTTCTTTCTTTCTTTCTTTCTTTCTTTCTTTCTCTTTCTTCTTCTTCTTTTTCTTTCTTCATGAGAGACACAGAGAAAGACAGAGACACAGGCAGAGGGAGAAGCAGGCTCCTCGCAGGAGCCCAACATGGGACTCGATCCTGGAACTCTGGGATCACGTCCTGAGCCAAAGGCAGACACTCAACCACTGAACCACCTGGGCGTCCCTCTTTCTTTCTTTCTTTCTTTCTTTCTTTCTTTCTTTCTTTCTTTTCTTTTCTTTTCTTTTCTTTTCTTTTCTTTTTTCTTTTCTTTCTTTCAAGATTTTATTTATTTTTGAAAGACAGAGAAAGAGGCCAAGACATAGGCCAAGGGAGAAGCAGGCTCCCTGCAGGGAGCCTAATGTGGGACTCTATCCTAGGACCCTGGGATCATGACCTGAACCAAAGGCAGATGCTCAGCCACTGAGCCACCCAGGTGTCCCATCAGGGTCTCCATTTCATTTGTATAATGGGGGGAATGAGGATGCCTAGCTCAGAAGTCTATTGTGGAAATGAAATTAGTTAATACCTGTAAAGTACTTTATTTTTTTATATATATTTAAAAACATTTTATTTATTTATTCATGAGAAACAGAGAGATAGAGAGAGGGGCAGAGACACAGGCAGAGGGAGAAGCAGGCTCCATGCAGGGAGCCCAACGTGGGATTCGATCCCGGGTCTCCAGGATCACACCCCGGGCTGAAGGCGGTGCTAAACCGCTGAGCCACCAGGGCTGCCCTGTAAAGTACTTTAAAGAGTGAGAGCTCTGTGTCAGCAGTGGTTCTTCCTCAAAGGCATCATGTTTAATCAAGCAGCACAACCTAGTAGTAACCACAACCTTGCTTTGCTTTGAAGTTGACACACTTGTTTGTGTGAACATTTATCTGTTTTGTGATGAGCAAGACGGTTTAGCTTCTTTCACTTGTGTCTTCAGTGACATCCGTGGCTGATCCAGTGGGGCCGAGGTCAGTCCTGGAGAAGGAGCTGATGGGGCACAGGGACCCCAGGGATTGTGTTCAGTGAGGAGTTAGAGACAGGAGTGTCCAGAATCTGTGATTCTGAACATTACCCAGAGGAGAAAACCTTCCCTGGGTTGCAGTTTTATTTGACAGGAAATTGAACCTGGACCCAGGGTGGGTTTTTTTTTTTAATATTTAAAAAAATATTTTATTTATTTATTTGAGAGAGAACACAAGTGGGGAGAGGACAGAGGGACAAGTAGACTTCACTCTGAGTGTGGAGTCCCAGGTGAGGTTCTGTCCCAGGGCCCGAAACTCAGGACCTGAGCCAAAGTAAGAGGTTTAAGCGACGGAGCAACCCAAGTGTGTCCCTGGACCCAGGTTTTTGAAACAAACAAACAAACAAACAAACTTGTTAACTTTTTTTGCTTTTGGATTGTACTGAGAGAAGAGGTAGGGATGAGAAATATTTTCAATGACAAAACAAAATAAGTTACATTCTTCTTGCCAAGCAGCTAACAGCATAATTTTGAGAGTTGAGGTTCCCTCCATCCCAGTAAGGTCATATGCACCTGGGAGGGGGTGCTGTCAGAGGGAGGTGGCCGACTCTGGACATCTCACTGGCCCCTCCACCCCCAGCACTCTTATTTCCTTTACATCATAAACTTGAAACCCATTAACATCATAACCTTGAAAGCCTCCCACCTTTGCCCCAGCTCCCCAATTTGGAAAATACCCCCAATTTGGACAATTTGGGGTCAGAGTGGAAAAAAAGTAACTCCTGAAGTCCAGAATCCTGCCTGAAGAACTTGATGGGGCCAACTAAAGTTCTTGTCCCAGACATAGGCCTTCTGGGACATGGGGACCACCCTGTCTATCCTACTCCAGATTAAGGTATTCTCTACTTTGCCTCTGTCACTAATGGTAACATAGGAGGCAGAGTTTCCATATACCTCCCCTCCCCCCTTACCAGGGCTCAATACTGTTGGGGGGTGGTTACATTGACTCTCCAGAGTTTGGAAATTAAATAGCTCAGGATCCCTTCTCTCTCCTTCTTCCTTGGGGAAGGGACAGCACCCAGCACACCAGGCCTCTGAAAAGCATACACCACAGTGGTGAAGGTTAAAAGATTCCAATCTGGCCAGCCCTGGTGGCTCAGTGGTTTAGCGCCGCCTTGGGCTGGGGTTGTGATCCTGGAGACCTGAGATCGAGTCCCATGTTAGGCTCCCTGCATGGAGCCTGCTTCTCCCTCTACCTGTGTATCTGCCTCTCTCTCTTTCTCTCTCTCTCTCTGTGTCTCTATGAATAAATAAAATCTTAAAAAAAAAAAAAGATTCCAATCCAGTTCCTCCACTTACTAGCGGTGTGGTCTTGCATGAACTACTCCACCTCTCTGAGCTCATTCTCCTCCTCTATAATATGAAGTTTATTTTTTTTTTTTTTTTTTTTTTTTTTTTAATTTTTATTTATTTATGATAGTCACAGAGAGAGAAAGAGAGAGAGGCAGAGACATAGGCAGAGGGAGAAGCAGGCTCCATGCACCGGGAGCCTGATGTGGGATTCGATCCCGGGTCTCCAGGATCGCGCCCTGGGCCAAAGGCAGGCGCCAAACCGCTGCGCCACCCAGGGATCCCTAATATGAAGTTAATAGTAATGGTTGTTGAAACACAAAATGAAGTAGATGTAGATTATATATAGAGAGAGACTGTATATATTTATGAGACTAGTGAGAGTTTATATATTATAACCATGACTCTCTCTCTCTATATATATATATATACAATATATATAATATACAATATACACATATTAGTTCATTTCTTTTTTTAAAAAAGATTTTATTTATTCATGAGAGACACAGAGAGAGGCAAAGACATAGGCAGAGGGAAAAGCAGGATCCCCGCAGGGAACCTGATGTTGGACTCAATCCCAGGACCCCGGGATCACACCCTGAGCCGAAGGCAGATGCTCAACCACTGAGCCACCCGAGGGTCCCCTATTAGTTCATCTCTAGAAAGAATGTTGTTCCATGTTGTAAAGTGTCTGTGATTGAAATGCATCGTGTACACTGATGAATGTGGTCATTTGCTTTCCAACATTTTCCCCAAAGCTGTTATTTAATCAAAGTGTATTCCCTTAGTTAGTGATATCTTAGAATCATCGAGATATGGCACAGCGCCTGGCAAATATTAAGTGGCCCATAGTTGTGGACTGTTGTTTAAAAGGTGCTCTAGAAACACTGAATGCTTGACTGTAAAGAGAAGTTAAACAGAAATGAAACAGAAACTCTACTTGCACGAAAAGCAGAGGGGGAAAAGCCTAGAAAACATGGCAAGAGTGACCAAACAGGATCTAAGTTGGCTACCAAGAAATTCTCTTGGTAGATTATATTTGCTGGAAAAGATTTGCAGGGCACTTGCTCAGTGCCAGACACTGAGCTAGGTGCCAGGGTGGGCAAGTGTGATAGGAATGCTGCCCCAAGGGAGCAGGCTGAAGGAAGCCATAAGGTACAGGCCTCCTGCTCTAAATATGGGGGAGCGTGGTAAGAGTGGTATAGAGGCCGATGTGCAGAGGGCTCCTGCTCCAGGCACCCAGAGGAAAGGCTCCTCAAAGCTGTCCAGTGATTCACAGGTGAAACCGCACCCTGCGCCCCCACACGGCTGGGCATGGGGGCTGCAAGAGGGGGAGACAGCCCTTTGGCAGCTGCCAAGGCCAAAACACCAAATATCCCGCAAAAGGGGCGGGGACCTCAGAATGCGGACTATCCAGCCCCCAGAGGGAAAAAGGCGGGTGGCCTCTGAGGGCACATGGGCTGGTGTCTCCCAGAGTCTGGCCTCCAGGAAAAGGCCAGCTGGTCGGTGGGGGGGGGGGGGGGGTGTGAGCTCACCTGCTTTGCCTCTCCACCCCTCCAGTTTGCTTGCCCCTCTGTGTCCCCTCCTCGCCATGGCTCCTGGAGAGAAGATCAAAGCCAAAATCAAGAAGAATCTGCCGGTGAGGGGGCCCCAGGCGCCTACGATCAAAGAGCTAATGCGGTGGTACTGCCTGAACACCAACACGCACGGCTGTCGCCGCATCGTGGTGTCCCGCGGCCGCCTGCGTCGCCTGCTCTGGATTCTGTTCACGCTCACCGCCGTGGCCCTTATCTTCTGGCAGTGTGCGCTCCTCGTGGCCTCCTTCTACACCGTCTCTGTCTCCATCAAAGTCCACTTCCAGAAGCTGGATTTTCCTGCTGTCACCATCTGCAACATCAACCCTTACAAGTAAGAGGCAGGAGCAGGGCTAGGCTGTGGGGGCCGGGCAGAGGCCCAAGGCCCTCTCCACGGTGGCCCGTGCCAGCCCCCACACCTGCTTGTGACAAACCTGAATTCGATGCCAATCTTGGTAAACTCTCTCTCCCAGGTGTTAAATCTGTACCAAGTTTCCTGTCTATCAGCCGTTTCTGAGGTTGGACTAGCTCAGGACAGATAGGAGGGGGAGGCGGAGGGTCAGTTGCACTTGGAGGTTGGGCCTGGGATGCGCTAGCCCCCCCCCCCCCCCCCCGCAGCCCGGGCACGTGTGCATGCACACACACAGGCACGGGCATGCTCAGCCCAGCTTAGCCATTTCCCCTGAGCTCTGTAGGCTTATATCCTCACTCTCCCCGAAATGTGAGCTGGAGGCTGACTCAGAAGTGACACCCAGCTGACTTCCGGAAGAATCTCAGCTGCCCCAAACCCTCATCTCAGTGAACCCAGCCCCACTAATTGAGATCACTGGGCTCTGGGCAGGATCAGCCCTCCGTGCTGCCCTATTGTCTGCCAAGGGCCTGTTCTAAATGGGTCACTGGAGTCCTGCTTGGGATTATTGAAAACTGATCTGTGAGGCAGGTCAGAATCCGGCCGAATTCGTCTGAGCAGGTGTGGGTGTGGGGATTAGGGAGGAGCAGGGGAGGAAGATAATCAAAGGAAACCAACTGGTCAAAATCAGAATCAGGTCTAAGACTCATTCTCCGCCTGAGTCCTTTGACTCATTCTTCATCTCAGAGTCTTTCTGTCCCTCCCTCCCTCTCTTCATCCATCGCTTGTTCCACAACAATTTACTCAGCACCTACAAGTCATCAGGCAGTGTGCTAGAGTCTGGGGCATAGGACCAAACAACCCAACAGTCTTTGTCCTAGTAGAACTGAGTTACAGTGGAGAAGTGAAATATTATTATTATTTTTTTAAGAATTTATTTATTCATTCATGAGAGACACACAGAGACAGGCAGAGACACAAGGAAAGGGAGAAGCAGACTCCCCGCAGAGAGCCCGATGCGGGACTTGATCCGGGCACTCCAGATCACGCCCTGAGCCAAAGGCAGACACCCAACTGCTGTACCACCCAGGCGTCCCAAGAAGTGAAATATTAACAAATATAATTGCACTGATAAAAATCAATAGTGAATATTTATACACACACAGACACAGGATAAACGCATTGAATCTTGGTAATAATCCCATTTCACAGATGAGAAAACTGAGACACGAAAGGCTGAGATGATTTTTCTGGGGTCACAAATCCAGAACCGGGATGGGGAACTGGACCCCAGGTAGTTTGGCTCTGGAATGTATACACTCAGCCACTGTGCTGTGTCACCTGGTCACAGAGCAAGGGGCAGAGAGAGGAGAGAGGGGGGCAGATAGGAGGAAGATCAGGACTACTTGTATTATGAAAAGTTAAAGATGGTGTTATGCTTCATACAGTCACCTGTATTATTCTTTTGTGTTCTTAGGGGTTGTCAAGGTGACAGTTAAACATCTTCCCTCCCAGCACTGATTCAAAGGGAATCAGCGGGCAAGGACAAGTGTGCTTGGTGGAGACGGAGCCTGTGCCCGGGACAGACTTCCAGTTAGCAGCTATTGTCTGCACTGTAATTGTCCTCACTGTGGCTGGTTTATGGGAGGCACCTGACAGTCACCACTCCAGAAATGCTGGTTGGGGCAAACTCACCAACACACCCCGAGAGCAAGCAGATGGTAGTGGCAGAAATGAAGCCATGAGAAGTCACACAAGGGTCACACAGGAGCCTGTCACCGTTTATTTAAGCCAATAGTCACTTTGGATGGGGCTTAGTCTCCTTGGCCAAGCAGGCAGGGGAGAAGTGGGCCCAAGGCTGAACGCCCTGACGGAAAGCAGAGGGGGAGAAGGGCCAGCTTCCCCTTCCCCTGACTCCTTCCCACCTTGGCAGGTACAGTGTGGTGCGGGACCTTCTAGCTGACTTGGAACAGGAGACCAGAGTGGCCTTAAAGACTCTGTATGGCTTTCCGGAGAATACGTCTCGAAAACGTCGAGAGGCAGAGTCCTGGAGCTCGGCTTGGGAGGGCACAAGGCCCAAATTCCTCCGACTGGTCCCACTGATGGTTTTCAGTCAGGATGAGACCAGCCAGGCCAGGGACTTCCTCACAGGGCGGAAGCGGAAATTCAGCGGGCGCATCATTCACAAGGCATCGGATGCCATGCACGTCCACGCATCTAAGGAGGTGGTGGGATTCCAACTGGTGAGATGCACGTCCTCACAGCTGGGGGCGTGGGATGGGCTGCAGAGGGTAGGTCCAGGAAAGTTTCTGCTTTGCCATTGGCCTTCTGGTCCTACCCAAAGAAATACACCCAGTTAAGGGTGAATTTTCTACAGGTAACTAAAACTGACTTGGGTAATACTCAGCAGGAAAAAAAAAATGTCTTAGAAAGGGACCAGAAGCTCACAGAGACCTCTCAAAGGACAGAAATTAGGGAAGATTGGGGATCTAGGTGGAAAGAAATGGTGGAAAGTCATTTCACATATGGCTGCTGAATTAAATAAACTTCAACTATTTTCAGGCTTTTTACTATTCCATCCATAAAGGTGATTCAAATCCCGTCTTGGTCAAGCTTTGATCATCTAAAGGCTAACGGAGGGTGAGGCATCATGGTGGACAGTCTCATTAGACTGTATCCAACAGAGGAAAGGACGTTCCACCAAAGCAAAATTAGGATGCAGACCCTGAAGGGATAAAATAGATAAGAAATAGCAGAAATACCTGATGTCCCCTTCAGCACTTGCCTTTGTGAGGTGCTAGAGCCTGGCTTTTCATCTCTCCTTCCTGGTCCCATTTGAGGGGCTCTGAAGAAGCAGCCATTCACCAAAATCGAATTCCATTAGTGTCCTGGGCAAAGTCATTCAATCACCCTACCTCTCCATGCCCCAGACACTTCTGTAGGATGAGATACCACTTCTATGTCTTATACCCAGCTTGCTAATTGTGGGACCTCAGAGCACCAATTACAAATTCTGAAAAAATGACCTTTTCTTAATCGTTGAGACCTTTCCTGGCTGTTTTCATGAGATACCTGCTCCGTAATCCTCAAGAGCAAAATCAATCCTTCAATGTCCGTTTGAGAGTTTCCAAACTGTGTGATGAGAACGTCTGGCACATACGACAGTCTCCCTATAAGGCTCTCATTATTATATATTTTAAATGCTAGTCCTCCCAACTACTCTGTGAGGTTGGGAAGGATGGGCATTCTAGCCAACATTTGGTAGGTGAAATAATGGAGCCATAATGCTTTGCCCAAGATCCTGCAGAGAAATCATGTTGGAGTCTGGGCAAGCATCCAGATTTCTAGACTGCTGAGCCAATAGGAAATGGCTAGAGGTGTGTAGTAAGTCAGTAGCCATAATCAACCATAACTGGATATTTGGAGATGCTAAAGAAACTGGTTTTTCTTCTTAACTGGTGAACAGTCATAGGGAGTTGTGACAGTGAGACTCTGTCTTACTCTCAGCCCCTTCTTGGTCCTTGAGGCTGATCTCTCTCAGCCCCTGGAAGTAAGAGGAAGCCCATCCTTGCTTCAGATGTCTCTACTGTCCCCCCTGAGTGTCTGGTCTAGAGTCCCAGTTCCTCTTCCTTACCGTCCTTCTGAAAGCCAGTGGTAGTGCCAAAGGCTTCAGCCTGCTGTCTTGTCTTATTCACAGTGTTCAAATGACACATCCCACTGTACCCTCTACACCTTCAGCTCGGGGGTCAATGCCATCCAGGAGTGGTACAAGTTGCACTACATGAACATCATGGCACAGGTCCCCCTGGAGAAGAAAATCAACATGAGCTACTCTGCTGAGGAGCTGCTGGTCACTTGCCTCTTTGATGGGGTGTCTTGTGATGCCAGGTGAGGAGGGGATTGTGCTGTATTAGCTCCCTAGGACTGAGGGGCTTGGAGCTCCAAGCCCCTTGCCTGCACCTGCAGCTCAGTTGGTGGGCTTGTGAGCAAAAGATGCTCTTCTCATTGACCCTGCCCTTTGGAAAACAGCTTACATGGGAACTAGGCTCTAGAGTCAGTGAGGAAGATAGAGATGGCATAGAGTCAAAGTATCCATAGAATAAATTATTCATAAAAACAGTGTTGATGGTAGTCTATAACCTTGCATGCTACCATCATGCACACTATGATGGAGAACCACTGACCTAGCACAGAGGAAGGAATGAAGGAAGGAAGGGAAGGTGGGAAAGAGAGGAAGAAAGGTCTATGTACAGATAGGTGATTCCTCAAACCTTTCTGCCTTTAAGTAAGTTAACCCTCAGAGCCCTGGTGGTGACTGAGCAGTGAAGGGACATTCTAGAGTGTTCTGCCTCTCCAAAAGGCTTATTTCATTATTTTTAAACACTATATATAAGTAGGGATATTGGTCCTTATGAAGCTGAGTGATTGGAATCATGTCTGCCTGAGGGTTGGGTTCTAAAGTCAGTATAAGGACACATGTGATGCATTCCTTCTCAGGGGATCATTTCCTTGTATTGGGATGGAAAACTATCATATGCTGGCCAAGAAATTCACAAGTAGAAGAATTTGGGGCAGACATATGGCAGAAGGAGTGCCATGTTGGGAGGAGACAGATGAGAGGATTAAGAGAGGGAACAAAGCGGAGAATAGGCCTTCATCAACGTGTGTCAGCCTGGGTGAGGAAGGGCTTTGTGGTTTATCAAACGAGAGGTGGAGAAAGTAAGTCATGTCTAATGTCTATTGTCCATAAAAGAGACTTAGCCCCATAAACACTGCCCATCCAGCCATCAGGCTCAGGGGCACGAGGGGAGTTGCTACCAAAGTTCCTTCTGACCCATATTCTTCCTCATAGGAACTTCACGCTTTTCCACCATCCAATGTATGGGAATTGCTACACGTTCAACAACAGAGAGAATGAGACTATCCTCAGCACATCCATGGGGGGCAGTGAATATGGTAAGGAAGCCCGCACCAACAGGGAGCATGCTGGCAGCAGGACAGTTGGGGTGCTCCAGCCTTCCAGAAATGCGGGATCTCTCCACCTGGCCAGCAACCAGGGACACCACTTCCCCTTTGACTGCAGTGTTTCCATCAGCATTCGTGTTAGCTCCTTTTTTTGGTGCCTGTTTTCCTTGTTGACATCTCCTCTTTACTTTTGGGAGAGAGCAACAGTGACATCACTGGAAAATCACTCTGCTTTATGCTTGTAGCTGGAATGAGTAACGCAGGGCAGGCAGCTTTCAGGTGGACTTGAACCCAGAAGTTCAAGGAAGGCAAACATACCTTTATCTTGGTTAAGATAACACATTCTGGAGCCCGAACCCTGCTCTGCCACTCACTGTGTGACCCCATGCAAGTTACTGCACTTCATCTACAAAGTGGGAATCATAATCATATGTCTGCTCTAAGGTTACTGAGGGGACTTAATATATGTATTGTGCTTAGAGTAAGTCCTGGCACACACTGTATCGGTCTGCTCAGGCTGTGTAACAAAATATCACAGACTGAGTAGCCTAAAAAACTGATATTTCTGTTCTGTTCTGGAGGTGAGGGGCCCAGGGTCAAGATGCTGGTGAATTTGGTTCTTGGTGAGACCTTTCTTCCTGGCTTGCAGATGGCTGCCTTCCTGCCGTGTCCTCACCTGGGCTTTCCTCTGTGGGAGGCAGAGAGAGTGAAAGAAAGAGAGAATGAGCTCTGGTATCTCCTATTCTCCTAAGGACACCAGTCCTATGGGATCGAGGCTCACCTCATGACTTCACTTAACCTTAATTACCTCTCTAAAGGCCCTGTCTCCAATACTGTCACATTATGGGGTAGGATTTCAATATATGAATTTAGAGGGAGGGAAACATAATTCGGTCCTCAACACACATGAAACACATCATAAGTGCTAGTAGTTACTACTACTACCACCACCACCACTAATAATACCATTATGAGGGGATCCCTGGGTGGCTCGGCGGTTTGGGGCCTGCCTTCGGCCCAGGGCATGATCCTGGAGTCCCGGGATTGAGTCCCACATCGGGCTCCCTGCATGGAGTCTGCTTCTCTGCCTGTGTCTCTGCCTCTCTCTCTGTGTGAGAGTGAATGAATGAATAAAAATCTTAAAAAAAAAATACCATTATGACCTCCAGTACTCCTACTACCGCTGTTCAGCTACTGGAAGGCAGGAACAGATGGGCCTGGCTTACCCACAAGAGGAATTTTTGCAGTCCTCTGCAAATTGAACACGATTTGATATGCAGATGAGGTTCTGCTACATATGTGCTGTGTGACCTTGAGCAAATCACTTGCCTGCTCTGTGCTCTGGTTCCTTTATTTGCAAATGGAAGAAGTCAGAATGAACTCTCAAAGTTTTCTTCTTTCAATCCATATTGGCCCTGCTCATTTGCTCATTCACCAAACATTTATTGAGTACCTGCTGCATGCCAGGTCCTCTTTCAGGTGTCAGAGATACTGAGGTCAACAGATGCCATCTCTGCTTCCAGGGAGCTTGAATTCAGTGGGGGAGGGACAGATAACAAACGAATGAACAAACACGTAGACATTTTCTGCTTATAATTCCTAATGAGGGCTATGAGGAAAGTCAGGTAGTGAAGGGGAAGGGGGTGCTGGAGTCAGGATGGGGGTTTTCTTTCAAATGAAGTGTCTTTGAGAACAGTTAGTTAGGGGTGAGAAGATCCAAAGTAAGGTCCACAGAAGAGCATTTGGGGCACTTAACAAGTACAAAAATCCTGGAAGGAAATGAATTCAATGTGCTGTAGAAACAGAAAGATGTCCAGGGTGCCTGGAGCTTCTTAAGAGCTCAGGGAGGGGAATGAGGAGGGGAAATGCAGGCAGGGCTGCATCATCGTAGATGTGACAGCCATAGTCAGGTTGATGGATTTTATTCCACAGAATTCCCATGTATCCAATGAGATGCCACTGAAAGGCTTTAGGCAAGGGAGTGACCTGATCTGATTTCCAATTTTATTATACTTCTTATTTTTAAAAAAGATTTATTTATTTATTTATTTGAGAGAGAGAGAGACAGAGGGGCGGAGGGAGAGAGTCTCAAGCAGATGCCATGCTGAGTTCAGACCCCGACGCAGGGCTCTATCTCATGACCTTGAGATCACGACCTGAGCCAAAACCAAGAGTCAGATGCTCAACCGACTGTGCCACCCAGGTGCCCCTGAGCTCCAATTTTCAAAGGTCCTTCTGGCTGCTGGATGCAGAACACCCTGCAGGGGTAGGAGCTGGAGTGTGGAGAGGAGTTAGACCAGTGATCAAATACAGCATTAGTGCTTTTCTATAAGGGTTTTAGCAGCCACAGCACTGCATGTCCCTTTGGATGCTCTGCAGAGCTCCGCATCTCAAAAGAACATGTGGAGATGCATGTCTGGGGCAAGGTAGCAGTTATTGCTCAGCAGAACTGTGGCCGTGATGCAATTTTGGGGCACACGGCAGTGAGCAAGTCAGGCACCATCGCCCCAACCCCTTCTCCACGAAGCTCTCAGTCTAGCCCTGTCCATCTTTTACTTGTTGGAAATGCCCATGTCTTGGTTTTGAGATTCCCAAAGCAGCGGAAGAGGTAGGCTACCACCAGGGAGTGTTTAACGAGCCTTTGACCACAGTAGCCATGTATCCTCCCAGGGCTGCAGGTCATCTTGTACATAAACGAAGAGGAATACAACCCCTTCCTGGTGTCCTCCACTGGGGCTAAGGTGATTGTCCATCGGCAGGACGAATATCCCTTCATCGAGGACGTGGGAACAGAGATCGAGACTGCCATGGCCACCTCCATAGGGATGCACCTGGTAAGAGAATATTCTGATTCCTGTAGGGGTGGCTAGGAGAACAGCTCTTTTTTTTTTTTTTTTCAAGGATAAACAATAAGGTACAACTTATGGAAAAGTGTGTTGGTTTCAAAAGGAAGCATCGTCCTGTGTCCTAATAGTCCCTGCAATGGTCATTCCAGCAGTTATGCTAAAGGCTGTCTCTGTATCTTCTCTATGGACAAGCGAAGACACAGGATGGCATTTTGGGAAAGAATTGAAGTAACCTCGCTTGTTGCAAAGACAGACACTAACTAGCACTTATGGAACCTGTGCATCAGACACTAACTATATTTGTCACTAATGGAAATAGAGCAGATTTTTTAAAAAATATAATCTTTTTTAGGATCTTATTTATTTATTCATGAGCGACACACAGAGAGAGACAGAGAGGCACAGGCAGAGGGAGAAGCAGGCTCCACACAGGGAGCCCAACATGGGACTCGATCCCAGGACTCCGGGATCATGCCCTGGGCTGAAGGCAATGCTCAACCACTGAGCCACCCAGGTGTCCTTTTTTTTTTTTTTTTTTTTTGAAGTAGAGCCGATTAACACCTTTCTTTCTGGGCCGCCTGAAAGATCTCCGAAGCATATAAACCACTCCTTTGGCTAATGGGAAGTCACTGGGCCATCGGAACTCTATTTAGCCAATCATACCTCCACCAATTTCACCTCATTTATCAAGAACTATTCTCCCTCAACTCTTTGACCTTCTCTGACCTCACTGGGTGCCAAAAACACTCATACCTGTCAACAGAAGCACATCTCTGCAGATGTCCACTCCCTGAGTCAACTATGCCCAATGGAAGCAGAAGGGCAAGGTGAGGAGGAGTGTGCCCCCCAGCCACTCCACTACTTAGGCAATCTTCTTGTTTGCAGGACTGAGGTCTTTTTATGCCAGTAACTCTCCACCTTTTGTCTTCATTCCTTGCATATCTGTCCTCCAGAGCAGTGGTTTCCAAACCTGACTGATCATCGGACTAAGATCCATTGAATCAGAATCTCTGAGAGATGTGTCCAATATCCGTGTTTTTACCAAACTCTGGTGATTATTCCAAGAGGCAGAAAACTCAGGAACCTCAGCTTTAGAAAGTTGAGTGGTTCAACAGGAGAGGAGAAGCAGTGTGTCTTCCTAAGCAAAAGCAAAGCTAGAATGACAAAAGCTTTATTTTTAAAATTTTTAAAAAGATTTTAGTTATGTATTTGAGAGAGAACAACCAGTGGATTGGGGTAGAGGAAAAGAGAGAGAGAGGGAGAGAGAAAGAGAGAGAGAGAGAGAGAGAGAGAGAGAAGCAGACTCCCTGCTGAGCAGGAAGCCTGATGTGGGACTTGATCCCAAGACCTGGAGATCACGACCTGAGCAGACACTCAACCAACAAAGCCACCCAGGCACCCCTAGAATGACAAAAACTTTAGCACAGCCATAAATGATGGCTTTGTTTGGGGTTATAAAGTGATATAGTGAGCACTGGGAGTATATCCATCCATTATTTATCCATTCAACAAGCATTATCTGAGCACCTTTACATGCTGGACACTGGGACCATATCAAAGTGTAAGACTCTGTCGCTGTCCGGTCGGAGCTTAGAATCTGCCAAAAAATTGCACAAATGATTAATTGTAACCATCATCAGTGCTAGCAAGGAGAAATGCAGGATGCACAAGAACGTATCAGGGGGATGGCTCACCTACTTTTTTTAATGGGGGGAAGTGGGGAGTTCAAGGAGTGCTTTCCTAAGGAGGCAATATTTAAGTTGAAACAGCCTAGATGATGAACTGACACGGTGCCATTCCAGAGGAAATCTGTGGCTCCAGTGCCCCATCAAACGGACAATCCTGGACAAGAGAAACAACCAGGATGGTTCCCTGGAACCCAGGTGCTCTCGGGAGACATGTTCCAAAGTGCGACATTTGTTGCAACACGGGAAGTGTCCTGTACCAACTTGGACTGTGTGGATACGGATTGCTCCTCCCCCCCACAGATAACCTTGAGCCCCAAGCTACGAGACCATGACTTGGAAAAACTTTAGGGTATCGCTTAAGGCTCGAAGTAATTGATTCTTCTAGTCCCCAGAATTGCAAAACTCCCAAATAGGAATAGTGAATGTTTTCACCCAACATTTCCCGTGCAGTTTTATTTGCAGCCTGAATGATGATTCGGGACTTGCAGTACATCCTATATCCTTTAAAAAACTTTTATGACCTCTCTTTTTTGCCCTCTCCATCCCTTCAACCCCTCACAGTGTCTGCAGGCCTGGAGGTGAGGATCCAAGATGTTGGACAAGTGCAAGAACTCAGGACTTCTACCCTTCTACCCTCTGATTTCCTTCTCTGAGCTTAGAAATACCCACCATCTTGTTAAGAAAGAAAATGTTTTCTTTAACAGTGGTGGGTAAACAAAGACATGGGTAGGTTTTCTGCTACACCTAACTTAAGACATATAGAACCAAAGCGACAGAGCAGGGTCAGTCAGCTCTCTTTTTGATTTATGAGCATTTGGAACAACAAAAGGTAATCTTAGGGATTATAAGAGGTCAGCGTGGGGTCACTAAGAATAAGTCCAAACAAACTAGACTTCCTTCCTTTCTTCTTTATTTGTTATTTGTTTATTTTTTTTCTAGACAGACATGTGAAGCTGGTAGACACAATCAATTGGTTAAAACATTTTCCTTCATTCAGTGAGGGACTGTGTGTCCAAAGCACTGGAAATTCAGAAATGAATACAACAGAACACCTGCCTTTAAATATCTTATCTTTAAGACAACACAGCTTTGCAACACAGTTCCCAGCCCCATGGGAACAGAGACATTCTCTGTCTTGTTTCCAGGCTCAGTTCTTAGGACATAGTAGATGCTCAGCAAATAACGTTGGATGGACAGATGGATGTATGGATGGATGGACAGATGGTTGGGAGCCCAGAGAGCAGCTGTTGGTGAAGGCTTCCTAGTGATAGAGTGTTGAAAGACAAGTGTCAGGCAAATAGTTTTGTCCAAACGAAGGGCAAAGCAATTACAAAGGGGTCACAGGAAGGATTTTAAACCAAGCAGTAAAACTTTCTGAGAAATCGCTGTCTGGGGCCCGCCTGGGTGGCGCAATGATTGAGTATCTGCCTTTGGCTCAGGTCATGATCTCAGGGTCCTGGAATCAAATCCACATCAGACTCCCCACAGGGGGCCTGTTTCTTCTGCTGCTTACATCTCTGCCTCTCTCTCTCTCTGTGTGTCTCTCATGAATAAATAAATAAAATCTTAAAAAAAAAAAAAAAGGAAAGAAAGAAATCTCTTTGGCTGAAGCATAGTCATGATAAAGTAGCCAAGATGAGTAATCAAGATACTTGAGGCAGCATATTTACAGTAACCCCAGAAAGAAATGATGAGGCTCCTAGCTGAAGCCATGGCTGGGGGGATGAGCATAAGTGAATGGATTTGAGAGATACTCCAGCATGGAAGCAACAGGGCTTGACATCCAAGGTCAATGAGGAAAGCCTTCACTGAAAGGGAAATTAGATTGATATTTAGGTTTTGGCTTGGGATAGTGGGGTGGACAGAGGTGCCAGGCTCAGAATTAGGGAATGCAAGAGGAGGGATAAGTTTGTGGGGGAAGATGACCACTTCAGTTTGGGACATACCTAAGCTGTTGTGCCTTTGGGAAATCCAGGTGAGAAGGTCCAGAGATGCTATGAACCTGGAGCTCAGGAGAAAAACAGAGGTGGGGGTGGAGGGGTGGGCATCTAGCATAATTTTAGACTTGGAAGTAAATGCCATCACCCAAGACCTGAGACAGAATGCAAATATGTAAGGGCTGAGCAGGAGGAAAATGGAGAAATAGAGGCAGAGAATGAGAAGAAGAAGCCAGGAAGAATTTGGTGTCAGATAAATCAAAGAAGAGGATTTCAAAGAAGATGTGAGCCAAAAGTGCCAAACGCAGCTGAGAGGTCAATCAAGATAAAGGACAAAAGGTGCTCTCTGGGTTTGGCACCAGGAGATCACCAGTATTCTTTGCCAGAGCAGTTTTCGGTGGAAGGAGTGGAACAGAAACCAAAGTATGTTGAGCTGGTCATGAATGGGAGATGAGGAAGTAGACAAGGGTAGACAACTCACCCAGGGTGGTGTGGAGCCAGATCTTGGAGAGAGGGGAGACTTCATTGTCATTGCAAACCCTATTGTGCATTTTTAAATCTATAAACACAAGCACGCCTCTTTTCGCAAGCATATGCATAACAGGGATTAAGTGCCCAGGTTTGTACTTTGGTTGTATAATCTCAATGTCTCAGTTACCTCATCTGTGAAATGGGGATGATAATAATGATGTGACTTTATGGGCTGATGAGAATTCAATGAGTAGACTCATGTGAAGCACTTGGAACAGTGCTTCGTATGTAGTAAGTGTTCCAAAAATATTGGCTGCTACTGTACTTTTTATTTTTAGGAAAAGAGATGTGAAGGAAAGGAAAATTAAGTTTGAAGCTAAAAGAGAGGTTAGGAAAATTTTTCTTGGCATTGGTGACACCTTCCTCCTTTCTGAGACATTGATCTCTTCCATACATAAAGAGCATAAAGAGTACTAGTTATTTGCCATATGTATTACAAATATCTTTCCCGGTTTATGCTTTCCTTTCGTTTTCTTTATGCTACTGTTTTACATGCAAATACTTCAGATGTTTACATAGTCGAAATCTTTGTTTTCTTCTTTAGTCATTATGCTTATTGAGGATTTTCCTTCCTTGAGATCAGATACTGAGCTGAGTTACCTTCCAGTTATTTTATTATTTCAATTAATACTTTAATTCACTAGAATGTTTTTTCTGCAGGATGTGAAGTTGAGATAGAATTCTCTACTTCCTCCAAAGAGTTAACAGTAGTCCTCACTTCATATACGGAGGAATTCTTTTGTTCCTCCATTGATTCAAAGTACCAACTTTGCCATACACAAATAAATTTTATAATTTATTACAATATAAAAACAGAACAAAAGCAAAAGGAGAGTTAAACCACCCATAATTCCATCTAGGGCATCATTCTGCTGCCTGGGCTTTTCCCTGGCACAGTTCATACCTTTAAATAGGTGAGCTGAGGGGTGCCTGGGTGGCCCAGTCAGGTAAGCATCTGACTTTGGCTCAGGTCATGATCTCAGGGTCCTGGCATCCAGCCCCTGGGGGAAGCTTAGAGGGTGGCATTGAGTTGAAGTGCCCTCCATGGAAGCCACTGTTAGCATCTTTGTACACCAGGGCCCAGCCAGCCGTGGCATGTTCTGGACACCCTGAATCTGTTAGCCACCCCGCTATTGGAGGAATGGAGTAAGTCTGTTTATTCTGTACTGATGCAGAAAGATACTTACTCTTTATTGTTAGCAAGAAGGGGAGATTGCAGGGCAAAGGCAGTGTATGAGTATGGATATGTCTGTCTGCCTGTCTCTCTGTGTATCTGGGATCAGATCTGCTCCTCTCCTAGGGAAGAGAGGAGACCACGTGGTTACTTTTCCCTTTGCTTCTGTTTAAATGTTTTATTTATTTTTTTTTTATTAAAACTTTTTTTTTTAATTTTTTTTTATTTATTTATGATAGTCACAGAGAGAGAGAGAGAGAGGCAGAGACACAGGCAGAGGGAGAAGCAGGCTCCATGCACCGGGAGCCCGACGTGGGATTCGATCCCGGGTCTCCAGGATCGCGCCCTGGGCCAAAGGCAGGCGCCAAACCGCTGCGCCACCCAGGGATCCCTGTTTAAATGTTTTAAAATGGGCTCTGTTCATTGCCCTCAAGGTCCCTGCAGTTAATTGGGGGAGACTAATGGAGAGCAGATGGATTACAATACAAACAGAAGGAGATTACAGCTACTTGAGTTGGCTACATTTTCTACCTGGGTCAAACTTCTTGATTCCACCCTCCCCCCAACCTTCATCCCCTTTCTGTCTATCTGGCCACTCTTCAAGGAAAAAAAAAGATTTTCTTCCTCTCACAAATCTGCCATCGATTTCCCCTTTTCTCCCACTCTCAGGAAAAACAAAAAACAAAACAAAACAATACAACGCCCCCACCCCCAAGGAAACTGGCTATAAACTGGTCACAATTTATATTCAGTTATCATATCCCTTAGGAGACATTATACTTTTTTAAAATTTATTTTAATATTTTTTAAAGGTTTTATTTATGTATTCATGGAGAGACATAGACAAAGAGAGAGGCAGAGACATCGACACAGGGAGAAGCAGGTGGCTTCTCCCTGTGGGGAGCCTTATGTGGGCCTCAATTCCAGGACCCTAGGATCACGCCCTGAGCCAAAGGCAGATGCTCAACCACTGAGCCACTCAGGTGCCCCATTCTTTTTTTTTTTTTTTTTTTAATTGGCTTGTCTGGATTGTTTATTTGCAGTGACAAATAGTAACCAGAGCCAAAAGTAGCCAATGAAACATTATTTCAGAAGGTTTTTGAACTATGAGTTATGATTCTCTCACCTCCTCTGATCAGGGTATCATCATTCTACTCTATTGGGCATTCCTTGGCCCTCTCCAAGAAAGTCAATTTTCCCAAGTCAACTTCTGGGACCAAAATACAAGAGGGTAGGAAATGGGTCTTTCCCTGGAAGGAGGATCTCATGAAGCACACAGCCACTGCTTATCTTTTTTCCCCTCCTGCCCTCTCCCAGTGGATTCTCCAAAGGCTTACTACCATTTCAAAATCCAAACCCAGATTTCGCAGCATGGAGTCTGCCGTGATTTGGTCTTGGCCTCCCTCTCTGGCTCCATCCTTCTCGTGCTGCCTTCCAGCCACCCTGCACTCCAGCCTTTGCTGCTTCTTTTGCCTTACCCCCTTCCTCCACGTCTGAGCAAATCCAGCTCTTTCTTGCCATTCCTTGTTGAGCCAACATGTCCCTTTCTCAAAGACACCTGCCCTGATCACTCTTGGAAAGACCGTACCCCTCCCCCCAAGCCCTCCAGTCCCTCTTCCCAGTTTCACTGATCACTGGCCCTAATTATCCACTTATCGGATGCATTTCTTTGCCTCTTGATTGTCCGTCTACCCCACTAGAAAGTAAGCATGAGAGCAGGGAGCTTGTCCATACCGATCATTGTTGAGTCCCCAGTGCCTAGAAGAGTACCAGGCATCTGGTAGGTGCTCAGTAAATATTTGCTAAATGACGAAGTGCTCAGCTACCAGGGGTGTCCCCATCTGGATCCTGGGACAAGATAGGGCTGAATGTGTGCTGCTGTGATTTCAGACGGAGTCCTTCAAGCTGAGCGAACCCTACAGCCAGTGCACGGAGGATGGGAGTGACGTGCCAATCAGTAATATCTACAACGCTGCATACTCCCTCCAGGTATGGGCGGAGGGGGCCCTCAGCCCTGGGCTGTGGCCTGGACCCAGGAGACAGCTATCTGGAGGCTGGGGTGTGTCTGGGACCAGGAACTCTGGTGATGATTCCTGGGGTTCATCCAAAGACCTCAAGAACAAATAATGCCAGCGGTTTGTAATCTTCTGCAGCCTGTCTGTAACGAGAGCTGAATTGATTGAGGTTTGGGTGGAACACAATGTACAGCCGAGACAGGCCTGCTTCCCTAAATAGGCCTTGGCAAGTGAGGGACGGGAGAGAAACAGTCTGGGAGGGGCATGCGCTGAGCGGTCGGGACCCTGGCTTCTGGGCCTCTTCCTGCCCCTCGCTAGCTGATGTCCTTGGGCCAGTGATGTCATCCTCAGCAATCATGGGGAGGATTGGATCAGGGGCTGCCAACTGGCAGCTCCCCAGCTCCTTCCAGCCTGCACACCTAGTTTTTCTGGCCCAGGTGGCCATTTAAAAGTCAGAGACTTTCATATAAAAACCTAGATTTCCAGCCTCTCTTAAAAAAACAAGGTCTGGCAACATGGGGGCCCATATGCCTGCAGTATAAACAGTGGGTGGAGTTGCCCCATTAAAAGACGCGTGTGTTCTCATTCACTGTAGTCCCCACCAGCCCCTAATGCACTACCTGTATCACTGACCCCTGAAAGCATTTGAGTGTTCAACCCTTGAGGGCCATCCCCTTATGCCTTCTCTTACATTCTGGGAGTCTGCAGTTCCCCTCCTACTGGGATGCTCAGAGTTCATGAAAATCACCCCAGCAGAGTAAAAAGAGCAGGTGTTCCTACGCCCTGAGTCCTCTATAGCTTACACCAGAGCTGAGCTGGAAGGTGGTAGGGATGCTAAGTGAGAAGAGATTGCTGGTCAAAGAATGTCCACTTGTAATAAACATACAATCAAACTGAATTCAAGACCAAGAGAAAAGAAAAAAGGTCAGTTCGTTGGAAAGACACGCCTGGTTAATATTTAGTGAGAGGCTACCATGTTCAAACACCTTACAGATATCAACTCACTTCCTGCTCACAACCACCTCATGAAGTAGGTACTGTTAGACTTATTTCAATGGTGAAGAAACCCGAACATCAGAGAAGTTAAGGAAGTCCCTGAGGTCACACAGCTGGGGCATGGCAAACCGGGATTTGGAGCCCTTGTCATGAGTTTTCATGCTATATAAGCTTTGTGGATATATTTTTTTAAGATTTTACTTATTTACTTATTTGTGAGACACACAGAGAGAGGCAGAGACGTAGGCAGAGGGAGAAACAGGCTCCCTGCAGGGAGCCTGATGTGGACCTCGATCCCAGGATCCCGGGATCACAACTTGAGCCAAAGGCAGACGCTCAACCACTGAGCCACCCAGGTGCCCAAGCTTTGTGAATATTGTGGCGGCTTATGATGCCCAAGGATCCAGTGTAGAGGGACTGGACCTGAGAACAGAAGAGTTGGGGACCATGTTTCTCTCTGTTTCTTGGCATCTGCTCCAATGTCCCCTCCTCCCATGTCAGCACTCAATGCAATTGGGAAAGGATCGCCCCGGGTCCAGCCCCAGCACAGCCTGTTCTCCACAACTCAGCCGAAATTCTCCATAACTTTTCTACCTTGGTCCCTTTGGTGTCAAGGCCACCCCTGGCCCAATCAGCTGTGCCACGAGGGACCCATCTACGCTGTCTGCCAAGGCTGTGGGAAGCTGATCCTCTGGATGCGGGTTGTGTAGAGAGGGGAGCTCTTTGGCGTCCACGTGCAAGGAGGTTAAGGGAATCCTTGGGCTTCGTCTTTCAGATCTGCCTTCACTCGTGCTTCCAGACAAAGATGGTGGAGAAATGTGGGTGTGCCCAGTACAGCCAGCCCCTGCCTCCGGCAGCCAACTACTGCAACTATCAGCAGCACCCCAACTGGAGTAAGTAAGACCCAGCCAGGGGCGAGCATCAGCTCAGCCACAGCACCAGCCTGTGCTGTGGCCTTTTGCAGGAGGGAGGTGGTGGTAGAGAAATGTGAAGCAGAGTTTCACTCCTGTCCTCAAGCCTGGCTTGAATTCTACTTTCTGATTTGAGGACCTAATGCTGAACCCCAGCCTGTGCTAAGAGGTTGACCACCTCTGTCAACTCCAGGAAGTAGAACTGTTGACAGTACCCTTTTCACAGAACGGATAACTGAGGTTCAGAACGGTTAAGCAACTTGTCCAAAGTCACACAGCCAGGGAGTAACAGAGCTAGACTCCAAGCTAGTGCTGCCGACCCCCCGACGGATGTCCTTGACCTCCACAGCATTGTGTCTCCCAACATGGCAAAGCAGCATTTGTTTCCAGAGAGCCAGTGTTTGTAGAAAATGGGAGGAGAAATCATTTAAAAGAGACCCCGGGGGGGGGGCACCAATGGTGACTCCCAGGAAGGGCGCTGTGGCCCTGCAGCTCACACCACCCTCTGCCTTGTCCCTCAGTGTACTGCTACTACGAGCTACACCAGGCCTTTGTCCGAGAAGAGCTGGGCTGCCAGTCAGTGTGCCGGGAAGCCTGCAGGTGAGTGGGCCTGGGAGGATGGGACACACCGGGCTGGGCCAGGTCGGGCGGCCCACGCTCACTCTGTGCCCTTCCTCCCTTAGCTTCAAGGAGTGGACACTGACCACCAGTCTGGCACAGTGGCCATCTGTGGTTTCCGAGGTAAGTTCTCCTGGCCTGTCTCTGCCCTCACATCCTCAGCTCTACCTGTGTCCTCCAGCCTCAGGGGAGATGCACAGAGGAGGCCAGGTGGGGGGCTGAGGCCCACAGAGGAGGCCCACAGCCTGGCCCCGGCCTCGCTAGGCATCCCCAGGTCATGCCTTCTTTCTCCATTGCAGAAATGGTTGCTGCCTGTTCTCACTTGGGACCAAGGCCAGCAAATAAAGAAAAAACTCAACAAGTAAGTGGACCTTCGCCTTGTTTCTTCTGCCTCGGCTGGCTGTGGGCCCCAGCCTCCTCACCTGCTTCCTCACTGCCATACCCTCTCTTTTTCATGTATTCCTTTCTTTATTCAACAAATATTGATTGAGCTCGTGTCGGGAGCCAGGCCCTGATTTAGGTCTGGGGTTCTCAAACGTTTTGACCATAACCTGCAGTATGAAAATGGTTTTCTATTGATTATATAAATGAGATAAAAAGTCTCATGTAACAGCCCTTCCTTATGATGTACAAAGCATTTAGGCCAATCTTCAGACGCTGCAAACCAGTAGAGCCAAATCAACTGTTTACATCCATTCCAATGATCCTGACACCATTCTAAATGATTAGTGCCTGTATCAGTTGACAAAGACTTTGAACATCCCTGTGGCTGAGATCTGATATTTCCTATCCTGTTTTGCTTTGTAAAAAGTACTGGTCATGGCTTAGGAAGTTGGTTTCATGGCTTCCTGATACATCTTGACCAAGTTGGAAAAAAATACTCCTCTGAGCCCCGCAGCTTCTGATCTCACTTAAATTGTCCACATCAAAATTCACTTCCAAGGGAGCTTTAGCCAAAATCAGCCAGGCCAGAGTTCAGGGACCCCTGGATGGAGACAAAGGTGTAAGAGAGGATGAGGGACTTGCCATGGGACCTCACATCTCTCTGGGCCATTCCCATCTCCACAGAGCCCAGCACTGGGCCTCGCCCAGTGGAGGTCAGACTAGCCTCCAGTATTTATTGAATATCCCCTAGGTGCCAGGTGCTGTGTGCAGTGCTGGGGGTACCATGATGACTGAGCAGACATGATCCCTGCCCCCAATGTGCTTATGGTCTAGTCATTAAAATAGACTTTGGCCAAGCAATTGCAAACTATTAAACCAAGCATCGCATGCAAGGCAGTGACCCCTAGACCAAATGCAGCTCCACAAAAGGGATCCGTTACTTCTGGCTTTCCTAAAAGATCAGAAGTTCTGGAAATAGCAAACCTCTGTTCTTGCATAGCACGAAAGAGCTGAGTAATAGCTGCCCCTTTGACATAGGCATGGGCTTTCCAGCTTGCCGCAGTTCTATCAGGAGGCAATTTAGTACCATGGCTTACAGCATAGACTTTGAAGCCAGATTTATCCAAGTCTGAATTGCAGTACATTCTTGGATAAGTTACTTAACCGACTGGGGTCTTGGTTTCCAGATCTATAAAATGGGGATGATTAAAACATAGCTACATAGGGTTGTTTTGAATATTAAATGAGGTAATTCACATAAGGCACTTGGAATGGTTGGTGGTGGGGATACCTGGGTGGTTTAGCGGTTTAGCACCTGCCTTCAGCCCAGAGCGTGATCCTGGAGTCCTAGGATCGAGTTCCACGTCAGGCTCCTTGCACAGAGCCTGCTTCTCCCTCTGCCTGTGTCTCTGCCTCTCTCTCTCTCTCTGTGTCTATCATGAATAAAAAAAATCTTAAAAAAAAAAAAAGGAATGGTTGGTGGCAACACAGGAAGTGTCCAATAAATGCTGGCTGTTATTATGGTCATTATCATTTCCTTATACCCAGCCTACCTCACTCATTTACATTACCTGCATGTCTCCTGTACGTATTTGAGATTGCAATCAAATAATCGCAATGTCAGGGCTTAATAAAGAATAGGGAGCTAGGGGAGTATATAGCAGGGTGGGCTGACTTAGTCTGGAGAGTGGGAAATGGTTTTGAGGGGAATGAGTGACCTGAAAAACCAGACCCAGGCTGGGGATGTGGTCTAGGGTACACACAGAGCCCCATGGGCTGGGTTCCAGGACCCCCAGGAAGCTCAGGGCTTGGGCTGTGCTGGGGGTTGGGCAGAAGCGCTGGCCATTTAGTAGAACCCAAAGGTGCCTGACTCACCTTGGCCCCGCCTGTTGGAATTTCTGCAGGACAGACTTGGCCAAACTCTTAATATTCTACAAAGACCTGAACCAGAGATCCATCATGGAGAGCCCTGCCAACAGCGTGAGTATATTCCTTCTGGCACCTGTCCAGGGTCTGCAAATGTGCCCATCCGACAAGCCTCAGGGAGCAGAGTCAGATGCTGGCGATCCAACCTGAGCCGGTAGGGCCGCCGTAGGCCAGCCAGGCCTGGGATCAGAGTAGGCAGGGGAAGAAGGAACAGGAAGCCCACCCACTGCTTCCTCCAAACCCATTCAGGGCCAAGACTTGCCAGGGACTCCCTTGGGAATCGGGGTCCCTACATGAGACCAACTCGGGAGGAGGGGCCCTCTTAATGATGTGGCTTGACTTCCCTTGCAGATCGAGATGCTTCTGTCCAACTTTGGTGGCCAGCTGGGCTTGTGGATGAGCTGCTCTGTTGTCTGTGTCATTGAGATCATCGAGGTCTTCTTCATTGACTCCCTCTCTATCATCACCCGCCGCCAGTGGCAGAAGGCCAAGGAGTGGTGGGCCCGGAGACATGCTCCCCCCAGCCCTCAGGGCCAAGACAACCCGGGCCTTGATATAGACGATGACCTGCCCACTTTCACCTCCGCATTGCGCCTGCCGCCAGCCCCTGGGACCCAGGTGCCTGGCACACCACCTCCCAGATACAATACCTTGCGTTTGGAGAGGGCCTTCTCCGACCAGCTCACAGATACCCAGGAACCAGCTGAGTCTTGAGGCCGGGAGGTGAAGAGAGATGTAGCTAGGACCCCCAGCCACGGTCTGAGATCTTAGACCCTGTCTCCTGCACATGGAGGGGGACCCTTGGCACCTCCTCTAGGCTCTTCAGAGACATTGACTAAAAGTCTGCTTTGAACAACAACACAGGGCTTCAGTGTGTGCAGGGGGATCCATTGGACCCTGCCCAGCAACCCTCACAGCTGTCCAGGGTGAGAAAGATTTGGCAGCCCAAACCCCTCGCACATCTGCTCCAGAGAGAGATGGGGGCCAAGGAAATGGTGCTCGCCCGGACAAAGGCCAGAAGTGAAGCCTGACAGAGCTATCACCAGATCCTGAGAGAGAAAGACTCCCCCAAAGCCCCAAGCCTGGAGTTTCACCCACTCCTCCAGCCTGGGTGGGGACATAGGGGGATGACCCGAAGTATCAAGGGCGGACAACCATTGCCTAGTGCCAAAGCCAGAAGAGGCACCAGCCCTGAAGCTGGAGCTGTCTGTGAATCAGGTGTTCTCAGTTTGTGACATTGGGGCCAGGTCTCCTCTGTGCCCTCAGGCAAGGAGCTGGCCCAAGGTCCTCAGAGGGTGTACGGGGCAGAGTGCAATGGGGGATGCCTGGGGGTGTGATGGGAGGTCCTCACTCTGGGAGCAGAGGTGGGGCCATGTCCTCTGCAGTCAAGCCAGTGCTCCGGGCCCCTTACCCAAGCACAGGGACACCCCGGTTAAGAGGTGGCCCAAGGCACAAAGGATCATCTGATAACTCACCTCAGCCTCTCTTCCCCTTCAGGCAGGCCCTTCCTCCCCCACCAGTGGCCTGCTCCTCCCCAAAAAGCCAACCACCGCTGTCCACCACTTCCATACTCACACCTTCCAACATGATAATACCTAACATGTATTGAGCACACAGGTGTTCAATATTAGCTCAGCAACAGTGTGCTGGGTGCTGTTCTAAGCACCTACAGAGATGAGTGTTGGGGACAGCAAACTGCGACCCGAGGTCCAGATCCTGTTTTTGCTCAAGACCTAGGAATGTTTTTTTATTTCACTTTTCAGTGGTTAAAAAGACCAGAAGACTCTTCTGTGACTCGTGGAAATTACATACGATTCAATTTTTCAGTGTCCATAAATAAAGTTTTATTGGCACCCAGCCATGCCCACTTATTTACATTATTACCTGCACCTGTGTTTGTGCCACAGCGGCCGCCAGCCAAGTAGTTGCAACAGAGACCCAAAGTTTGGGAAACCTAACATATTTATACTCTGGTCCTTCACAGAGAATGATCTCCCAGTCCTTGGATTGGCCCCTTAGGTAGGTCTGATTATCCCATTGTATGCATGAAGAAACTGAGGCACAGAGGGGCTAGTTTACTCACCCCAGGGGACAGGGGGTAGGAAGTTGCACAGCTGGGATTTGAACCCAGACAGTCCGACTCCAGAGCTGTGCACCTTGTCACTCCATCACTTTGCATCCAATCAGTATCTGTGCCTTTTAAAGGTGAGGCTTGTGTCAGTGCAGGTGGGAAGAGTGGAGGCTCAACATCTGGCTATGGGGCAGAAGGAAGTCCTTCACCCAGTGTGCAGAGGCCTGCATTTCAGGACTGCCCCCAGCACAAGGATGGTTGCTAGTGGAGACAGGTGTCTTTGCAAAATAGCGGGGGCTGTGGGCCCCTTTCTGGGCCCAGGGACACCTGGTCTAACCTGACTCTAGGCCAGTGGCTGCAACAGCCGTCTCAGCCCGATTCCACGGGACCTCCCTGAGTGGGACGCTGGAAGAAGCCCTGGCAGCCAGCAGGGAGGAGGTCACCGTGACCCCAGGCTGGCTAGAGCGCGCCTGAGGAGTGGGCTCAGAGGCCAGGGCCCAGGCAGGCAAGCATCGGGTTACAGAGAGTGCAAGCTTGGCTCCTGTCCATCCTGGGCCGGGGTGGCTGCAGCCAGTGCTGACAGGGTATTGCGGGGCACGGCTGCCCGGGCATTGCCACGGGCTTCCTCCTCCTCCTCCTCCTGCTCCTCCTCGGTCGAGGCGGGAGCAGTGGGGGCTGTGTCCTCAGATTCGCGGAACTGACCGGGCTCCGCATGATGTCACAGGCAGGAACACTTCCAGCAGGCCGGTGTTGCTGCTGGCTCTGTCAAAGGCGAGATCAGGAGCATGTGGAGTCAACAGCCACCCACTCCTCCCCCCCTCTGGGGAGCACATGCTCACACCCTGGGCTCCAGCCATCTCCTTCCCTCCTGGGAACACACCCAGGGCTTGTGTCCCTGCTAAGCGGCCCTTTCTTCCTCCACTCATCGATGCAGGCCAGACACTAATGTCACCATCGCTATAAAGTCTCCCCAAACCCTCTCTTGCCCCAGAAGTCAGAGTTCCCTCTCTTATAGAAGTTTCATCCCCTGGTAGAATTTGTATCCATGTAACTGTCTCTCTTCACTAAACAATGACCACTCTGAAGGCAGGATGGCTTATCTCTTCGCCCTGAGATGGGGACAGGACTCAGTCTAGTGATGGCATTTAAGAAAAGCTTATGGAGCTAATAAAAACAATAACGATCATAACCATGGCTAATAGTTGTCGAGCGCCTGTTGTTTGCCAGGAATTCTGCTGAGGGCTTGACATCCAGTGTGGGTAATCTTGCAAATAGGGAAACTACTTGCAGAACAGTTGCAGCATTCTCCTCCCGGCCCCACCACCAGTGCTGACAACCAGGAGCACCGTCTTTCAGGTGGAAGCTTTTTCTCAGAGGTTGCCAAGTTCCCTGCCCCGGAGAAAGCCCCTCATGCCAGTCCTCTCTGCCTTCCCTCCATCCAGCCTGCTCAGCCAAAGGGCCCTTTGGGCCAGGACAGAGGTGAGGGTGGGAGAGAACCACTTCATCCCCAGACCCCATGGCCGGGAGTTACAGACTCCAAGGGACAATGACTTCATTTGTAGATCATAGGAAGATTTGTTCTTGACATGCTATGGTCCTCAAGCTGTCACTTCACTGCTCCTCTGGTCTCCCCTCCAAGTGTGCCACAGCCCACAACCCACAGAACATCTCCCTGGTGACAGAGACAACTTGCCCTCAACAACCCGCACCCCAGAGGGGAGAGCAGAATAAGACCCCAACGTCTGCTGGGGTGACAAACTCAGGAGACAGGCTTGGGCCAGATGGAGATGTGTGGTCCTCGTCAAGGGAATGGATTAGGTCACCGTGGGGGACAAACAGTCAAAAATGGAAGCAGCTGAGACCCCTAGGTGGCTCAGTGGTTGAGTGTTTGGCTTCGGCTCAGGTCATGATCCCGGGGTCCTGGGATCAAGTCCCACAGCAGGCACCCCTCAGGGAGCCTGCTTTTCTCCCTCTGCCTGTGTCTCTGCCTCTCTCTCAGTGTCTCTCATGGACAAATAAATACAATCTTAAAAAAAAAAAAAAAAGGGGGGAAGTAGCTATAGCATGAGAAGGTGTCCAGACAGAAGATGAGGCATCACAAGGCCCCCCTCCCTCCTCACAGATCCCTATTTCCCAGTCCTCTTTCCTCCCTCATCCCCACTCCAGGCCACACCAGAAGAACGTCAACCAGGGGCAGCACTTCCTGCTTAGAAGCCTCTGGTGGCTCCTCGTCACCTTGGCTGCACTTCTCAAGTCACAGGACTCAGCCTGTGGTGCCAACTCAAGGTGGCACACAGACTTAATGGCCATGCCACGTGCTGTCCTCTCTCTCTCTCCACTCATCCTCCCAGGCCAGGTATAAATCTCCTGTCCCTATAAAGTCTGCCCAGACCCCCTCCCCTGGCCCTGAAGTGTTAAATACCACTGACTGATGGAATGGGGAAACCCTTCTACTTTCCCAGGTGCAGAGACATCAAGCTCCCCTTTCGTGCTCCTGCGCCTCTTACACCCTGGCCTGCGACAGCTGCAGCGGAGCCTGCAGCCCGACGGTACTAAGCACCGCTGTTTCCACTGCCTCTTTCTGTTCCTGTTACCTGCTCACTTACTGTAAGCAATACTGGGGTCTCCTGCGGTTACTTGTTCAACAAGCACTTCTTCATTCAACAACTGTTTGCAGAGCACCGCATTAGTTTCCCATGGATGCTCTAATGAACCACCACAAAGTCAGTGGCTTAAAACCACAGACATTTGTTCCTGTGGAGGCCGAGAAAAATTAAGACCATTGCCTTTGTCAACAGGGGCCCAGGACCCATGATTGGGTCCTGCAAAGGATCCTCTGAAAAAGGGGGGAATGTGGGACCCAGGAAATCTAACAAAACTCCCCTACCCCTGGACAAGCAGAGCAGGACTAACTCCATTTTGTGCTACACCCGCCATCTCATGTAAAACCCCCCACACGACCTGCCTGTTGTTTAAGGCGCTCCCTCACCCTAGTTTAGCTATTAAGCACACCCTTATCAGAAACCAGCACACTTAGGAATGCGGGACCTCTGACCTTTAACCAGCCAAGGAATGAAAACCCCTCTTTTACCCGCCAAACCTGCACACCAATTCTAACCAGAATAATAGGCCAGTTCGAATGGTCACTATAGGGTGAATCGTGATTCAATTGGCCACCTGCCTGCGGACCAACATGACTGTGCAACTTTCTGCGTGTGTTACAATCTCACTGGCCGCGGGCCCCTATGACACTGCTGTGCTTCTTAGTCTCAGGGTCCAAGTCCCTGCTCTGCTGCATGGAGTATATGTGCAACCAAGCTCGAGCTTGTAAATAAACCCTCGTGTGTTTGCTTCGGTGTCGGCTCCTTGGTGGTTTCTTGGATTTGCAATCTTGGGCACAACAGTTCCCTCACAGTTCTGGAAGCCAGAATTTTGAAAAGAGTCTTTTATTTATTTATTTATTTATTATTTATTTATGATAGTCACACAGAGAGAGAGAGAGAGAGAGGCAGAGACACAGGCAGAGGGAGAAGCAGGCTCCATGCACCGGGAGCCCGACGTGGGATTCGATCCCGGGTCTCCAGGATCGCGCCCTGGGCCAAAGGCAGGCGCCAAACCGCTGCGCCACCCAGGGATCCCCTTGAAAAGAGTCTTATGGGCTAAAATCAATGTGTGAGCAGGCCTTGTGGTCCCTTTGGATGCTCTAGGGAAGAACGAGTTTCTTTGCCTTTTCCAGCTCCCAAAACTTCATTCCTTGGCTTCTCCTGGCCCCTTCTTCCACCTTCAAAGCTGGCCGACTAGCATCTTGCTTCGATTGTCACACTGACTTCTTTGGATGCACCCAAAGCTCCTCTGCCTCCTTTTTATAAGGACACTGGTGATCACATCCAGGGTGCACCCAGGTAACCCAGGATAATCTCCCCATCCTGAAATCCTTAACATAATCCCATCTGCAAAGTCTCCATTCGTGCCCTAGAAGGGAACTTTCACAGGTTCCAGAGATCAGGATGTGGATGTTTTGGGGATGAGCACTGATGGATGTAGGGGCTGGGGATGCATCTGTGAGTCGAGCAGAAAAAATTCCCTGCCCTCGTGGAATCTGCTCACTCCTGGGGGAGAGACAGATACAAAAACGATGAAGAAAAGAAGTAAATAAATCACATAGCACGTCAGAAAGCAAGAAGTGCGATGGAAGAAAGAAAATGTGGGGTGGGGCAAGGGGGGACTGGGAATTTACAGGGGGCCACTCGTGGTGTTATTAGGGGAGAACTTCTTGCAAATGCATCATCTGAACAGCTTGAAGGAGAACAATGTTGCAGGCAGAGGGAAAAGAGTAATAAAAGAGTATCCTCTCAAAAGACTTAAGCAATTATTTCATTAATTATTATTATATTATTTATCTACATTTATGTATTACTAGAATATATATTTATATCTTCTATGTGTGTTTCTATATTATTTATATAATTATCCTATTTAATGTAATTATTAATCATTAGTAAAATATCACTCAGCCTTGAAAAGAAATGAAGTTACCAGTATTTTCCATAATACAGACAAAGCTCGAAACCAGTATTTTCTATAATACAGACAAAGCTTGAAACCACATGTTGTATGATTCCATTTCTATGAATGGAAATCAGTGAATGCACAGGGACAAACTGGATTCAGAGTTGCCAGAGTTAGGGGAAGGGTAGAAATGACATGGCTGTTTAATGCATATGGGGTCAGTCTCCTTCGGGGATGATGAAAATGTTTCAAAACTAGATAGAGGTGAACCTACAAAATGTCACCGAATTGTATACTTTAAATGGGTTTTAACTTTATGTTATATGAATTTTGCCTCAATAAAAGAGTCGAAAAATAAATCTACTTAAAGAAGAACAGTGAAGTGAAACTATGAAGAAAAGCAAGAGGCACCCACTGCGGGACAGCAGGAACTCCTGGGGGGCGGGAGTACCCCAGGCAAGTGCAGAACTGGCTAGCAACGATCAATTTCTCATCTTAAATGGCAGTGCAAACACGGCTGTGTGCTTTCCTCTTTTTTTTTTTTTTAAGATTTTATTTATTTATTCATGAGAGAGACAGAGAGAGAGAGAGAGGCAGAGACACATGCAGAGGGAGAAGCAGGCTCCATGCAGGGAACCCGACGTGGGACTCGATCCCGGGTCTCCAGGATCACCCCTGGGCTGAAGGCGGCGCTAACCCACTGAGCCATCCAGGCGTCTCCCCCTTTTTTTTCTCCTTTTACCCAAACATGGTATTTTACTCCTTTATAGTGCATGATTTTGCACAATTTTTTAAAATCTCAGAAAAGGGAGAAAATGACGAGTGAGTTATAAGATAGGTATGGCGTGGACGTTAACAGCATCCTAGAAACAACACAGTGTTCCAGGAAATGCCCTGAAGAGTCAAATATCACACCGGCTCCATCCTTTCCCTCCTCCACAGAGACAGCCCCACAGAGACAGCCAGGCATCCTTCAGGATGGGTACCCTGGGAAGTTCCCCGGCCAGGCCTGGTCTCCCCATGAAGCCACTGCACCCCCCAGCCAGCTCAGGAATCATTTCAGCTTCTCTCCCGGGGCAGGACCAGCCCAGGGTGGAGAAGGAGCCTGGATCAGCAAGATTCCTGAGACATGTGCTTTAATTGCAGGCTACAGGCTGAAGGAGTCTCATTGTGCCCAGCTGGAAACTGGACAGAGCAGGAGAAGGTGAAACAGAGCTGATTGTTCCAATGTTCCCTCACCCTCCTCCAGGAACACTCCTGGAGGAATCTTCCCAGCTGTCTGTTCCCATCTCTCTGGCCAGACCTGCAGGTGTTTGTTGATGAATAGTTGTGTGATAGCTGCTTGTGGACTGACTGTGTGTCCTCAGGAATCTGGTGGTTGTCTTTTTTTCCTTTTAAATAACATTATTCGAAATACAAATTTGCATTTGTATTTATACAAGAGTGATACATGTTGCATTAGAAACCTTGTCTGCAGGGATCCCTGGGTGGCTCAGCGGTTTAGCGCCTGCCTTTGGCCCAGGGTGTGATCCTGGATCCCGGGATCTAGTCTCACATCAGGCTCCCTGCATGGAACGTGCTTCTCCCTCTCCCTGTGTCTCTGCCTCTCTCTCTCTCTCTCTCTCTCTCTGTCTCTCGTGAATAAAAAAATAAAGTCTTTTAAAAGAAGAAAAAGAAACCTTGTCTGTAGGTGCCAAAAACCTAACTCACGTTGGACTGAGAAGGAAAGAGCTACATTTCAGCTACATTTCAGCTCCAATAACCAGAAATGTATTCCTAGCTTCAGGTCTGGCTGGATCCAGAGACTGAAATAATACGATCAGAACTCTCACCCCTCCCCTCTCCGTTGTGCTATACTCTGTAATAATTCCATTCTCAAACACACCCCCTCACAGAGGGCTAAAGGATGCTGGAAGCCCCAGATGTGTATCCCATCTCTCAGCACCCCCAAAAGAAAGAAAGCCTCTCTCTTACAACTATTTAAAAAAAGAGTTATCTCATGGGCTCACATTGGACACACTTGGGTGAGCGTCTCTTCTTCTTTTGGCCAATCACTGTGGCCAAAGGGATGAAACACTGTGACTGGCCAGATCTGGACCATATGCTTATTTCTGCATTGGAGGAACGGCCTCCTCTCCTAAAAAGCGGCATTGACAGGGGGTTAAGGAGTGATTTAACTCCAGGATCCCCACCAGGGAACTGCTATGACAAGAAGGAAGAATGTATGCTGGTTTAGTACAAACAAGAGACCTGCTTCACATTGCAGAAAATCGGAAAATTCAGAAAAGCACACAGAAGAAAATAAAGACCAGCCCTTATACCACATTGACAGGCTTCCTCGATGGATCTTCTGGATTCTCTTTTCATACATGAGGGAACTCGATCAAGCTCAGAGGGCGCTCCGACCCAGCAACATGACAGCGATCCTAGCAAGAATATGAGCAAGAGAAGAATAGCAAAGAGGACTTTGGTGAGACAGTGAGACTAGCTACCCATGGTTCCTTGCCAACCTCCCACAGCAAGTCAGTACCAAGTCCCCACCAACCTCAGAACAAATTGCTGCCTCCTCGAATACCTCCAGTCACCCACCCATCCATTGTCAATTCATTCATCCATTTATCCATCCATCCTACCACCCACCCATCCAACAAGCTCCAAAGCCAGACTACCTGGTCCTGGGGACTTGGTTCAAATCCAGATCCCAACAATTTCCAGCTGGGTGGCTTTGGGCAAGTACAGGACCAGTCCATGCCTCAGTCTCCTCATTTGTAAAGAGAGGCTAATAACAATTTCTACCGTCTAACATTATTTTGAGGATAAAATGAGATAAGGCAGATAGTAAGTGCTTAGCTGAGGGCCAGGCTCACGAAAGATCCTCGGTAGGGTTTTCTAGTGTTAGGTTTCTGTGGTTGCTTTTTACACTAGGGATCTACCCCAATCGGACATTCTCCAGGCTGCCTATAGGTAGGCAGGCTAAGGTTGACCTGGGCTAAGGTCAGCCAACCACTGCCAGCTACAATTTTTCTTTCTTTGCTGCCCGAGGGGCAGTTTCTGGCTTCAAAGAATGGTGAGGACCACAGGAAAATGTCCTCGGGGACTTAGTGATAAGAGAAACTGCTGTGGGCAGCCTGGGTGGCTCAGCGGTTTAGTGCTGCCTTCAGCCCAGGGCCTGATCCTGGAGACCTGGGATCGAGTCCCACATCGGGCTCCCTGCATGGAGCCTGCTTCTTCCTCTGCCTATGTCTCTGCCTCTCTCTCTCTGTGTCTCTCATGAATAAATAAATAAAATCTTTAAAGAAAAGAAACTACCATATCTTGTTCCTTTTTAGAAAGAGGGGGAGAGCTGGTGTGCATTTGCAAGGGTGGGGGAGGGGGGCAGGAGGGGCAAAGGGAGAGGGGGAGAGGGAGAGAGAACTTTTAGCAGGCTCCATGCCCAGCCATGAGCAGGGCTTGATCTCAGGACCCTGAAATCATGACCAGAGCAGAAATCAAGAGTTGGACACTTAACTGACTGAGTCACCCAGGCATCCCAGAAGCTGCTCTAGCTTTAATGGGGAAAAAAAAAAAAGCAGTTCAGGCTTTGCAACTCCCGAGGGTTCTGAGGCAGTTGTCCAGCCCTGGCATCTGGTATTACTGACTTAAACTTCCTGGCTTACAGCCGGACACCTGTGAATTCACCAAACTGGACCATTGGAAAACCCCTCTGTAATGTAGACCTGGGGAGAGGGACAGACAAGTGTCAGCAACCCCCTTCATATACTTGGTGGACAGTTTATGGAGATGGACAGACTTACAGAATACCTCAGGAACCTCAGGAACCAAGAGAGTGTCCTCATTATTTCCTCCCCCTTGGGCAGAGAGAGGGGAAGATTTGGGAAGTCACTAGCTGGTTCTCCAGATGGAAAACTGTATTTGGATTTCTGGGCCAAGATTTGAGATCTTGAAATAATGTCCTAGGTCCTCACAAGTGATGGATGCAGCTCAGGAAATAGTAGGATGCTGTGGTTGCCCCGAGCCAGCCAGCTGGCTCTAGAGACTTTACCCTGAGTCTGAATAAAGAGAAAAAGAACAGGATCAGGGCTTGGCAAGGGCCCCGAGTCAAGGGTCATTTCATGGCCATCGGAGGGCCCAGCCCACAGTCAGGGTCAGGAGTCAATCTGTGGTCAGGATCAGGGTTCAACCCACATTAGGGCCAGGCCCAGTTAGTGACCAGGCTTTGCTTATCAGGTTTTGGTGGAGGCTGCTCCCTTGCTGGCAGGCATTTCTGGAGGTGCTCTTGATGTTCTCCTGGACCCTCTCTGCTACTTCCATGCCATTCCTTATTGCCCCCCTCCTTTGAGGCCCTAGGCACTTGATATACCACCCTCATACATCCTTGCCTATGTCACCTCTGACATCCACCCACCCCCTAGCAAACCTATATTGCTTTGACTCATTCACATGTAAAGAGATGGGGTTCTTCTTGCCCAGCTTACGTAGATCAGACTCATCAAGTGATTCTGAATGTCACATGCTCAGTTCTGAGCCAAGCACGGTGGCCAGAAGATGAAGCTCAACATTAGGCTGGAGGCCCAATGGAACTCACTATCCTGAACCTTGGGAACAAGCACCCCTTGAGGGCAGCTTTCCACTGGCCTCCCAATTAAGGGCTTTAGAACCCAGCTCCACAGTAGGTTTGGAGGAGCCCTAAAATGTGCTGCGCATCTCTCGGGGAGATAGGCCTTCCAGGAATGCACTTTCCAACTAGCTTCTCACATCAGGGAGTTGGAAACTATGTCCTTAGCAGTGGTGGAGGAGCAAAGGGAAAGCAGTCTACTTACCTCTGAGGACAAAGCTTTCCCTGAGGGAAGCTCTCCACTGGGCTTCTCACTGGTCCCTACCCCAAATCACGGGGATCCCCAAAGAATGGTGGCTGCACAAACAAGCATAGATCCTCACTTTGAGCAGCTAGAATTTGAACCGTGAAGAAACCACTTAATCTGGAGACCTCCCAACTCCATGAATACCTCCATTCCAATTGCTTCCATCTCCATTCCTCTAGAGCCACCCACTCCCAAGGCCACACCATGAACTTCGCCCCCATCTGTCCACTCTTCCTACTCTACTCCCTCCACCCCAGCTTCTTGACCCAATCCAAATCTCCAGACACCCTCAGCCTTCCCTAGACTCCCAGCTCATCAGGCCTTGCTCCTCACTTTCTTTCCACTCTAGACCCTCTGCTCTCAAATATTTCAACCACCATCATCTTACTCTTTCCAACCTCCCAACCCTGTTCAGTTTCAATAAGAGTTCTTTCTTCGGGCTTGCGAGCTCACCACTGGGGACAGTCATGTCACTGTGTCAATCTGTCAATCATACCTAGGGAGGGCAATGGTAGTTACTTAGCATAACGCTTCTAAGTCTTTGATGTGCACACAGTTCACTTACAGATCAAATTTAAAACACAACTGCTGATTTCTTAGGTCTGGAGTGAGGCTTGCAGTTATCAGCAGCTTCCAGGTGAGGCCACTGCGGATGGTCCCAAAAGTTCACTTGGGACAGCCAGGTTTTAGAACAATTCTTTTTACTCTGCTGTTCCTCCTACTTCCCTCTGGGGAAGAACCTCCCGGGGCACTTGTTAAGTATAAAGATTATCAGGTCTCTCCTCAGGAATTTCTGATTAAGTAGGTATGAATTGAAGACCTAGTGACTTCATGATTTTAACACATTCCAAGTGCCTCTTATCTCCTGGGGTGATTGAGAAAGACTGCTGTCTCATGGTCATTTGGGTTGAATGATTCATTTCAGTTTCCAGGACTTCTGTCCTCCACAAGCTCTACACCTTCCCCACCGCCCTAACCTTCAGCAGGTGAGCTGGCCCTTACCTCCCAGTGAAAACCCAGACGGGTTGGCATAAACTCTTCTGCCACTAAGCTTTAGTTACACCCCCTCTTCTCTTTGTTCTTTTCTCTCCAGTCTTGGACAAAGAGGCATCTTGTCTACCTTAGCCCATCCCACCGGCCTGCCTCAGCCACCTTGCTCTATCCACAGCTCCCCTTCTTGCTTCTCGGCCGTTCTCCTGACCCCTTCTCTGCCTGTGAAAATGCTCTTGTCCTGAAATCCCTCTCTATTCATACCCAACCTTCCTCCTTCCTTTACCACTTTGTGTGTGGGGTGGGGGTGGGGATGGTTATATCTATATATATCCTACAATGCTATCATTTAAAAAGTGATATTTTAGTGATGCCTGGGTGGCTCAGTGGTTGATCCTGGGGTCCTGGGATCAAGTCTGCATCGGCCTCCCACAGGGAGCCTGCTTCTCCCTCTGCCTGTGTTTCTGCCTCTCTGCGTCTCTCATAAATAAACAATATCTTTTAAAAGATGATATTTTGTCAGGAAACATTTTTTAAAACATTTTAAAGAGAATTTTTTTAAAAAGAGAGAATTTTTATTTTAAAATCATTTTAGGGGGCATCTGGGTGAATTAGTTGGATGGGTGTCTGCCCTTGGCTCAGCTCATGATCCTGGGGTCCTGAGGTCCTGGGATCAAGGCCTGTGTTGGGCTCCCTGCTCAGTGAGGAGCTTGCTTTACCCTCTCCCTCTGCCTCTGCCCCCTGCTCATGCTCTCTCTCTCTTTCTTTCTCTCTCCCTCTCAAATAAACAAATAAAATCTTTTTTAAAAATCGTTTTAGATTTAGAAGTGAGTCACAAAAATAGTACAGAATTCCTATATACCTTTCATTCAGCTTTCCCTAATATCAGCGCCTTACAGAACTATGGCACATTTGTCAAAACCACAAGATGGACATGGGTACCATGCTATGAGCTAAACTACAAACTGTATTCTATTTCTCCAGTTTTCCCGCCAGTGTCCAAAACTAGTATATTTTTAGTTAGACAAGGCCAATCATTCCTTTAAAAATTAGGCAGTACAAATATAAAAAGAGAAAAAAAAAATCATGGTCACCAAAGCCACCATCTAGACACAACTACTGCTAATATTATATTCTTCCCCTGCTATGTTTTATCCATATAAATCTTTTTAAAAAATATTTTATTTATGTATTTATTTATTTATAAAGCAGGGAGAGGGGCACAGTGAGAGGGCAAGAGAACATCTCAAGCAGGCTCCATGCTGAGCACAGAGCCCGACATGAGGCTCAATCATACAACCCTGAGATCATGACCTGAGCTGAAATCAAGACTCGGACACTTAACTGACAGAGCCACTCAAGTGCCCCAAATCTTTATTCTTTTTTTGTAAAAATATACTCACCCTCCTCTTCAATGTATTTTTCCCACTAAATACTGTATTATAAATGGTCCTGCATGTTAGCAATGGTAGCTCCAGATCAGAATTTTTATTTAATTGAAATTTTTCTTTTAACTTTTTAATAGGTAATTAATTCTCATGGTTCAAAATTCAGAAGATAGAAGGAAGCATTTAGCAAAAATAAAGATACCCCATTTCCCACTCACCCAGTCCTTTCCTCTCCCAGATTATTATATAGATCACAAAATGTTGAAGGCTGAAAGCAAATTCCGGGATGAATATACCAATACTTTACTTAGACCTTTCTGGTTTGATACATAGGCTGTTTTCAATGGTTTATATTATAAACGATACTTTGGTTTTTTGTATGTTTTGGGTTTTTTAAAAAGATTTTATTTATTTACTCATGAGAGACAAAGAGAGAGAGGCAGAGACATAGGCAGAGGGAGAAGCAGGCTCCCTGCAGGGAGCCCGATGCGGGACTTGATCCTAGGACCCCAGGATCACAAACTGAGCTGAAGGCAGAGGCTCAACCACTGAGCCACCCAGGTCCCCTTATAAATGGGGTTGTTTGATTTAACAACCTAATAACTCTACCTTTGTCTAGTTGTCCAATGATTTCCTTAGGATAAATTCCTAGTGGAGTGGGCAGATTGAAAAGTCAACATATTGTGGGGTGGGGAGGTCTTTGATTTCAAATTGCCTTCTACAAAGATTATGCACCACTTCCCAACACCAAGGCCCAGCCAGGTTATCAGATGGGCCACAGCAGTGTTGCTTTAATCTGCATTTCTTTTGTAACCAGACAGGTTGAGTTATATCTATTGGGTATCTAGATACAGATAAATTTCTTGGAAGATGACCTCAGATGGCTGCCTCCACTTCTCTACTCTCTGGTGACCTCAAACTCCTTACAATCTGAGATTCAACTTCATCCCTTCCACACCACAATGTTCCAGCAAAGTGGGCCACAGAAGCATCCAACCAACTGGGCCCTTCTCAGCCTCATCCTGTTTAAGTTCCCATTGTCACTGAATGGCATAGACTGGCCCATCCTTTAAAAATAAATTGTGGTTGTTAGATTGAGCCTGTTTTGTTTTTTTAATCCAGCTTTGTTTATAGAATTCACATTTCTATGTATCTAATTCAAATTTTGACAAACGTATAGTCGTGAAATCACCACCATGATCATAATATAGAATACTTCCATCACTCCCAAAAGTTCCCTTGTGTTTCTTTCTAGTCAATTCCTCCCATCCCCAGTCCCCGGCAAGCAAAAATTTGTTTTTTACTACATAATTTTGCCTTTTCTTGAATTTATATATGAGTGTAATCAAATATTATTTGGGCTTTTGTTTCGGGATTTTTTTTCACTTAGAATAACGCTTTTAAGATTCATCACTTTTGGGGCATTTGGGTGGCTCAGTCGGTTAAGCGTGTGCCTTTGGCTCAGATCATGATCCCAGGGTCCTGGAATCAAGCCCTATATCGGGCTCCCTGCTCAGCTGGGAGCCTGCTTCTCCCTCTCCTCCTGCTTATGCTCTCTCTCTCTCTGTCAAATAAGTAAATTAAAAAAATCTTTTTTTAAAAAAAGATTCATCGGGATCCCTGGGTGGCGCAGAGGTTTAGCGCCTGCCTTTGGCCCAGGGCGCGATCCTGGAGACCCGGGATCGAATCCCACGTCAGGCTCCCGGTGCATGGAGCCTGCTTCTCCCTCTGCCTGTGTCTCTGCCTCTCTCTCTCTGTGTGACTATCATAAATAAATAAAAAAATAAAATAAAAAAAAAGAAGTGAATTTACTTATTAAAAAAAAATAAAAAAGATTCATCAACAGTGTAGCACATATCAGTAGTTCATTCCTTTATATGTCATCCTATGGATACACCACCTTGTTTATCCGTTCCCAGGTTGATGGGCTTTTGGATTGTTTCTAATTTGGGGCTTATTTATTTATTTATTTTAGTAATCTCTACATCCAGCGTGAGGATCAAACCCACCACCCTGAGATCTTTGACTGAACCAGCCAGAATCCCCTGGGGCTATTATGTTCCTAAGAACATTCAAATACATGCTTTTCTGTGAACATACGTTTTTCATTTCTCTCGAGCAAATTTCTAAGAGTGGAAGTGCTGGCACACTCTACTTATCTTTGTAAGAGGCTGCCAATCTGTTTTTCCAAAGTGACCGTCTGATATTACATTCCCACCAGTGGTGTATGCAAATTCCCATTGCACTACATCTTCACAGCACTTAGAATTGTCCGGTTTATAGCTTTAGCCATACTAGTAAAGTGATACCTCACTGTGGTTTGTTGTTGCTGTTGTTGTTGTTGTTGTTGTTTTAAAGACTATTTACTTATTTGAGAGAGAGAGAGAGAGAGAGAAGAGAAAGCAAGAGATAGAGCATGAGGGGAGGAAGAGGGGCAGTGGGAGAGGGAGAAGCAGGGAGCTGGATGCAGGGCCCGAACCCAGGATCCCGGGATCATGATCTGTACCAAAGGCAGACGCTTCCCTGACTGAGCCACCCACATGCCCCTCATTGTGGTTTTAATGTGCATTTCCCTAACAATGAATGAATTTGAGCATCTTTTCCACGTGCTTGTTTGTTACTCATGTACCTTCTTCAGTGGAAACTTTCAACTAAAAAAAAAAAAATTGGCAACACATGCCCAGGGTTTAAAAAAAAAAAAACTCAGAAAGTACATGAGGGAACAGTAAATCTCCTCCATGTCACTGATCATACTGTAAAGGTGACAGCTGAGGAAACGGGTAACTTTCCTCCAGTTACAAAGCTAAGGAGTGGTGGATCTGGGGTTTAAACCAAGACAGTCTGGCTCTAAGGCCACATCCTTATCCTTTTTTTACATAAATCATAGCATGTCCTGTTGTATTCTGCTTTTGACCTTTTTTCACTTCAAATATCTTGCATATTGTTCCACATTAGTACTTATTGATCTTCCTTATGTGTTTTAACAACCCCATATACTCCCCTGAAATAATGTGCCATTATCTATTTGGCAACTCCCCCACTGATGGACACTTAGGTTGTTTCCGACCCTTTGCTTCCACAAATTTGCTTCAGTGAATATCCTTGTACTCTGTGAGCATAGATAAGCATATCCATCCAATGGATTCCTAGAAGTGGAATTGCTAAGCCAAAGGGTGTGTGCCTTTACTCTTCTAGAGTGCCTGTTTTCCCACATCCTCTCTCGAGACAGAGTGAAACTTTCCTGTTCTTGCCAGACTGGAAGATTTTTTCAAAATGGTGCCTCTTCATTGTTTTATTGCCCATTTCTTTATGAGTGAGGCTAAGGATATTTCCATGTCTTGAAAATCCAATCACAGTTCTTTTCCAACATTCAAAATTCTTCTTAAAACGCCTGGTGGTATCCCATCTACTTCCTGGTTTTGCTCTTCTTTCTCCAATTTTTCCTTCTTCCCCATCTTCTTTGCTGGCTTCCCTTCCACCCTTTTCCCTCTCCAAGTGGCAGTTCTCCATGGTTTTCTCTTTGCCTCTCTATTCATTTTACTTCACACTTCCGGACTATCTTGTTCTTGCTCCTTTGTAGCAGCGGTCATCGCCCCCTTATTTGCAGTTTTAATTCTATATCTTTATATGATTCTCTGGGACCTCCAGATCCACATTTTTGGTTGCATTCTAGCCATTTCTACATCAACACCCTTCAAGCACCTCAAAAGTCTCTAAGCTCAGGGGCGCCTGGATGGCTCAGTCAGTTGAGCTTCCGACTCTTGATTTCAGCTCAGGTCATGATCTCAAAGTTGTGAGATCAAGCCCTGCATTGGGCTCCATGCTCAGGGGATGGCCCCCCTCCCCACCCTCACATACACACACTCCCTCTCTTAAAAAAAAAAAAAAAAGTTATGTTCAAAACTGAACTTGGTCCCTCTCCCTCCCTCCCCAAATATGTTCATCTTCCCAAAACGGCAGCTGGCAGCACTTCTATCTACCCAGAAAGTCAGGCAATACCGCCTGGAAATCATTCTGCCCCACCCTGATCCAATCAGTCACCAAGCCCTAAATGATAGGCAGGCTTAAAAGGAGAGTTGCCTCAATGCATTGGACCAGAGCCATAACTTACACTTCTAAACCTGGGGACAGAGGTCTTCATCAGAGACTCTTTCAAACCTCCTTTGGCCTACATTCCTCTCTCCTTGGTCCCAGGATAGCCCTGTCATTTACCTTTTATTCCCTTGATATTTGAGCACCACCTTTGATTTTGGATATTTTACTCTGAGTAAGTAGAGTTGGCGAGTGCTCAGATTTTTACCTTCTCACGGCAGCCTTAGGCCAGGCCTTACCTACAGGGGAAGCAGGCCAGGGAAAACCCAGTTACTCTGCACCACAACTTGGCCCCAGAGAAGTCTGGGAAGGCGCAGGCCCAGGAAAAGGCCTTTCACCTTCTCCAGGCCGGCGCAAACCCGGGGCTCTAAGAGATAGCTGAAGCTATCCCTCCAGACTGGGGCAAAAGTTTTACTCCTCCTATCTTCCCCGAAATGCACTACAGATGATAAAAGCAAGCCTAGATGGTAATCGTTAACACTGATAAAACTTTTACTCTATGCCAGACTCTAGAACCGATGTGCTATACTCAACAACAACTTTGTTTGAGCCCCACAGGGGCCTACGAAACCAGTCTTGTCCCCATTTTACAGAAAAGGAAATGGAGGCTCTGAGATCTTAAATAAGTTTCTTTGACTGCAAAGTCCGTAAGCTTAAACACTTCCTACACTCCAGGGTAGTGGCTCATGGGTGCAGAACCCCAGCCAGGGAGGACTGGGCTGCAGACGTGCTGCATTCCTCGGGCCTGGTGTTTCTTGGACAATGGCAGAGGGTCTGCCCAGTGTTCAGCCCTGGCACAGTCCTTGCCACTGTCAGGCAGTTCCCCCCTGCAGGCCTCCAGACCTCAGGGCACGGGCCCAGATTAGGAGAGCTCGGTTCTCTCTACCCTAGGACTTATTTTGCTCCCTGGAGCTGCAGTAAAACCCCAGCCACCAGTGTTCCACCAGTCTTGCTGACCCCCGGCCACCATCTTTAGCCTGGTTCCCTAAAGCAGGCCATTTATTCTTTCAGTGAATATTTACTAAACAATCTGTGACAGGCCCTGGGCAGGAGACAAAAACAGTGCCTAGCCCTGTGGCTCACATATACTTGACTCCCCATAAATATTTTTCGAATGAATAAATAGGCCCTGCCACACTCTGGAGACAAGGCTGTAGGGGAAGACACATCAGTGAACAGAGTTAAAATCCCAGGTGGTGAGTTCTGTGACAGCCGGAATACAAGAATTCCTAAGAGCACAACGTAGGGTACCCACTTGGGAGGACTTCCCGGAACATTTCCCCGAGGAAGCAGTGTTTAGGCTGAGGCCTGAGGCATGGCTTAGTGAGCCAAGTGAAGGAGGATGAGGCAAGGGGTCATGAAGTTTATTATGAGGAAAAGCCACCCCACAGATGGGAAATAGGGAGGGGCCCCATTTACGGCAGGCCAGCAGCATTCAGGAATTTCTGTAAGATACAGGGAGCTTCAACCAGATTGAGGGGAGGGACTGCCAAGCCACGCTTCATTCCAGGCAACTGAAAAGCCCATTCAAGGACCAGGTGGAAGGGGCACGAAGATCCCCATGGTCCCTGCTAGTGGCAAGCACACCAGCTAGGGACAGCGGTGGGGCCAGTGTGTGAGGGTGATGTGGGGTGGGGAGGGAACAGAATTTGATTCGGCTCATATGTCCAACCCTGTCCAAGAGATGTGCTACATTAAAAGAGGTGACCCCTGTACATGGCCCTCAGGAAGACCAGCTGGCTTTATTTAAGAAGTTGTCAATGCTCCAGTTATATCTGAAGATACAAGGGACCCCTGGGTGGCTCAGGGGTTGAGCCTCTGCCTTCAGCTCAGGGCATGATCCCGGGGTCCTGGGATAGAGTCCTGCATTGGACTCCCTGCAGGAAGCCTGCTTCTCCCTCTGCCTATGTCTCTGCCTCTCTCTCTGTGTCTCTCATGAATAAATAAATTTTTTAAAATCTTTAAAAAAAAAATCTGAGATACAAGAGGCCACTTTACACACAAAAGTGAAATCTTCAGTGCGTCTGTCCCGGGCTCCTTCCCTATCTCCACAGGTTGCTGACGCTTTAGCAAGCAAAGTAAAAGTACAGTAAATATAAACTTTTCCCTCCTCTCTTTGAATATTTTGATATTCAAACAGGCCGTGTAACCCATCTTATCGCCTAGCATTGAGCAAACATAGGCCTCCTCCTAAAAGAATAAACAGGAAATCATGACTGCACATCTGTAGAGATCAAGCAGGTCAAAGGGATGCTGGTATAAGGGATTAGAGCAAATGTCCCAGGATAAGTTACCCTGATGGCCCAGAAGATAAAAATGTAAGGGAGAAGATTTCTAATTGGTGGTCTTGAGAGCAGAAGCTGTTGAATGTCTCAAATATATACAAATATATATATGTATATATATGTATATATTTTTAAGGAGGCTCCACACCCACACCCAATGTGAGACTTGAACTCACGAATCTGAGATCAAGACCTGAGCTGAGGGGCACCTGGGTGGCTCAATGGTTGAGTGTCTGCCTTCAGCTCAGGTCGTGATCCCGGGGTCCCAGGATGAGTCCTGCATCAGGCTCCCCCACAGGGAGCCTGCTTCTCCCTCTGCCTGTGTCTCTGCCTCTCTCTCTCTCTCTGTGTGTCTCTCATGAATAAATTAATAAAATCTTAAAAAAAAAAAAAAGATCTGAGCTGAGAGCAAGAGTCAAATGCTTAAATGAACCTCAAACAATTCTTAATAATAAAATCACTTAGAACATGACACTACTCTGGAGATGAAAACTATATCTGTTGAGTTTTAAAAGGACCCACAGACAAGTTAACAGAAGCTTGGACATTGCACAAAATCAAATCAATCAGAAGAACAGATTAGAAGCTTCTAAAATTCAGAGGAAAAGAAAATGAAGGAAAAACAAAAGATAAGCACATAGAAGAGACTCAAGGGAAAGATGTGCATATAATTAAATCCCCAGAAGAACAGAATAGAAGAAAAAGACTCAAGAGACTCACAGAAATTGTCACTGAACAGAGGTTTCTCTCTCCCTTTCTTTCTGCCTCTCCCCTTGCTCACTCTCTCTTTCTCTAAAATAAATAAATAAGTCTTAAAAAGGAAAAAAAGAAAAGAAAAGAAAAGAAAAGAAAAGAAAAGAAAAGAAAAGAAAAGAAAAAATCTAACATGCAAAAGTTCAGCAAAGATACCACCCATATATACCTTTCCAAAACAAATTTCACAATGAATCTCTCCTGCCTGAGAAACAATACCAAAAAAACCCTCCCGGGAACAGGAATGCTAACAAACAAACACATTAGAAAAAGAGAGATAAGCAATATGGATCTAAGAAAAGATCAGGGAATTTTAACAATACCAATCATGATTCAACACCTTGATTTGTTACCTATTGCCACATAACAAATTACCCTAAAATTTAGTGACTTAGCAGCATTTCAACTGGCCAACCAAGTAAAAGACATGGCCGTTCCCAATACAAGGGGTGCATCATCCGATCCACCAAGAACCAGAACAGGACAAGAAGACAGAGGAAGGGGAATCCACTCTCTCTGCATGACTCTCTGGGGTTTTTTTGTTTTGTTTTGTTTTTTAAAAAGATTTTATTTATTTATTCATGAAAGACACAGAGAGAGGCAGAGAGAGAAGCAGAGACAGGGGAAGCAGGCTCCATGCAGGAAGCCCCATATGGGACTTGATCCCAAGACTCCGGGGTCACACCTTGAGCCGAAGGCAGACCCTCAACCACTGAGCCACCCAGGCGTCTCTACCTGACTCTCTGTTGAGAGGGGATATTGGACTTTGATCTTCCCCTGTGCTTGAACTGGGACCGACATCGTGTGAAATGTGTGTGTGTGTGTGTGTGTGCGTGCGCACGTTATTGGTTCTGTTTCTCAGGAGACCCCTGACCATACCACAACACCATAACAGTTGTAGCCATCAAAAGAGTTGTGATGCCGAGGGACATAAGCCCAGTTCAAGCCAGCATAAGCTAAAAGAGGAATTTATTGTTTTACATAACTGAAAAATCTAGAGATAATGAATCAGGTTTCAGGCATGTCTTGATCTAGACACTTAAATGATTGCATTAGGGCTGTATCTTTCCTTCAGTCCTTCAGAAAGTCTTTCTTAATTGTGGTGGACAAAATGGACTCAAGCAGTCCAAGATTCACATCCTAAAAGCTTAGCAACCCCAGAACAGAGACAGAATCTCAGGTACACAAGTGCTGGAAAGAATTCTGATTGACTTTGGTTGTGTCACGTATCCATCCTATCACCATGGTCAGGGTGGTAGGGGGCTCTGATTGACTAAGCCTGTGTGTGTTATGCATTATTTTAAAACTACATAAATGGTATCATATCATATCATATGCTAGCTTTAAAATATGTCCACAAATTCTTTGACATCCTTCCTTTGAAAAGCGGAGCCTAATTTCTCTTCCTTTAAATGTACACCAAACTTAGCAATGTATTTCTTTTTATTTTTTTTTAAAGATTTTTAAAATTTATTCATTTATGATAGACATAGAGAAAGAGAGAGGCAGAGACACAGGCAGAGGGAGAAGCAGGCTCCATGCCAGGAGCCCAACGTGGGACTCAATCCCGGGACTCCAGGACCGCACCATGGGCCAGAGGCAGGCGCCAAACCGCTGAGCCACCCAGGGATCCCCTGTATTTCTCTTTTTAAAAAAAATTTTCGTTATTTATTTGAGAGAGAGAGAGAGACAGAGACAGAGAGAGAAAGAGCATGAGTAGGGGGAAAGGGTAGAGGGAAAAGGAGAAGCAGAGTTCCCGCTGAGCAGGGAGCCTGACACACGGCTCGATCTCAGGACCCTGAGACTACCTCTGGAACCAAAGGCAGATACCCAACTGACTGAGCCACCCAAGCACCCCAGTAACTTATTCCTAATAAATGAATATATAAATGGAATATGACAGAAGTAATGGCATTTGACACCCGAAGTTAAATTATAAAAGACACTGCTGCTTCTGCCTTGTGCTTTTGTGGATCACTTGCTCTGGGGGCTAGTCAGCTGCTATATTGTAAGGAGACTCAAGCAGCCCCGTGGAGAGGTCCACGGGGGGAGAAGCTCAGGCCCCGCACAAGAAATCGGCTTGACTATGACAGCCATACAAAGAAACCACGCCAGAAATGGATCCTCCAGCCCCAATCAAGTCTTTGGATGACTGCAGCCCCAGCTGACATCTCAGCTGCGTGAGAAACCCTGACCTGCAACCTTCCACTTAAATTCATGTTTCAGGGATCCCTGGGTGGTGCAGCGGTTTAGCGCCTGCCTTTGGCCCAGGGCGCGATCCTGGAGACCCGGGATCGAATCCCACATCGGGCTCCCTGCATGGAGCCTGCTTCTCCCTCTGCCTGTGTCTCTGCCTCTCTCTCTGTGTGTGTGTGTGTGTGTGTGTGTGTGTGTGACTATCATAAATAAATTTTTTTAAAAAATTCATGTTTCACACAAAGTAGGAATATGATAAATGTTTGTGATGTTTGAAAGCCACTGATTTGGGAGATAATTTGTCACGTGACAATAGATAGCTAATACTCTTATATTCCTGTAACATGCTTTTTTCCTTTTCCCACTCAATGTTGTGTTTTTTCAGCTCTAGCCATACTTACTGATGCATATAGCACAGGTGAGTTATTTTGAGTTATTTTGCCTGCCACAACCACATCTTATTCAGCCATTCTCCTGCTGCTGGGTATCTAGATTGTTTCCAGGTTTGCTTTTTTTTTTTGCCATCATTAACCACACCTCAGGGTACATGCTTCCTTATGCATGTATATAAGAGCTTCTTAGGCAACAGGCACTAAAATTTTTCTGGAGAGTGCTCACTTGTTCTCCAGAGTCAATATTCCCAGATGGTCTCCCACTCACAGTGTTTGAGAGCACCACATCCCCCACATCCCTGATAACACTGATACTGTCAGACTTTTGAACTTCACTCTGCCACCCTGAAGAGGGAAAAGAATCCCATTGTTTGAATTTGCATTTCTCTGGCAACCAGTGAGCATGCTCGCTCCAAGCCTCCCACTAACAGGCCTTTCTCTGCTGGCATTCTGGAAGCACACCTGGGACCAGAGTCCTCACCAACATGGGGCATAGAGCTCATCAAATCACTCTCAGAGATCTTCACGTCCCAAAGGATTTCCCACGAGCTTCCATGTCCTGGGCAAACTCTCTTCTTTGTTGCTGGCCTGTTGGAATACCTAGAAATGCCTCAGTCAACCAGACATTTCCAGGAAAGATGCGGGCTTCCGACCAAGGTCTGGAGTCACCCAGTTCCGGGGCTGGGGGCCGGTGCCACCCCCTCCTTTCCCCTCAGGAAATGGGGCAGCCTATGGCAAGGGGCAGCGGCCAGCCAGGCGCTGAGCCAGAGTACAGTCTTCCACAAAAAAAACACCCCAGAGTTCTTCCCCTGGAGTGTGGCCCAGTAGTGCAAAGGGGACCACGGAGGGAAGAGACATTAGCAAGCTTCCCAGGGCAGGCATCAGGCACCTGCCAGGGCCCACAGGCCTCTGCTTGTACTCTGAGGAGCCGGCCAGTGGGAACAGAAAACAGGGATCTGGCTTCAGATTTCCTTCAGAGTTGGGCTGTTCTCATGGGGCCCCAGAACCAGCCCAGACCACAGGCAGAGCCTCAGCCTGGTTCACACTACACTAGCGACCCAAGCGGCCCCACTATGTAGTTCTTCCCCCAGCTTCAGGAACACTGTCCGGGGCATCTGCAGGAAGATGCACTCTTTATCATCATAAAGTTATTTGCAAGCACCTTCACAATTTTCGCATCCACAGGCCACTGCACAATTATAACATCCACTGACGATTTCCAATTTAAACACGTTCGTTGTAAAAGGAAGCTTTCTATCCCTATCCAGCATCCGTTGCCAAAAAGAAAAGGCAACTACTGAATATAATAAAAATAAACAATATTATGGGACACCTGGGTGGCTCAGTGGTTGCACATCTGCCTTCGGCTCAGGGCGTGATCCTGGAGTCCCGGGATCGAGTCCCGTGTCCGGCTCCCTGCATGGAGCCTGCTTCTCCCTCTGCCTGTGTCTCTGGCGCTCTCTCTCTCTCTCTCTCTCTGTCTCTCATGAATAAATAAATAAAATCTTTTTTAAAAATAAACTAAAATATTACTTACTAAAATATTAGTAAGCTCTATTAAACACCATCATCTGCTCTCCTTATTACGAAACAGGCTGGCAAAAACAGAGAAATGTTACAGACCGACTAGCACCAAACTGAACTCTTTCTCAGTGATTCTATCTTGTTTGATGTGTACAAGCCACTCTGTGAAACAGCCTGGTAGCTTCTCATCAAAATTTATTTTTATCTTTTTCGGCAATAGGGTAGCGGCTGCCCAAGCCTGTCTTGCAGTTTAGGGCGGCCTGGGCCCTTCTGAGTAGAATGTGAGCAGATGCCACTTTCTACTGAAGATTTCAGATTCTGCAGGTGCCTCTTTCTTGCTCCTTCCAGCTCACCAGGCTGGCGAAGAAGCTACAGGTTAAAAATGCCAGAATCACTGCTCTGAAGGACTGTGTGGGAGTTGTCCCACCTCCGTACAGCTGCCAAAGATGATCAAATGGGCAAAAAATGCATTCTTATTTCACTGGTGCCTCTACATCTGTGAGTCTGTTTGTTAGCCATTTAGCCTGCTATAATACCAAAACCTACAACCTTTGCTCTCAGTGATACTCATTCCACAAAGGGAAACAATGTATTGCAACGATTAGGTGCACGGCTTTGGATGGGGTGCCTGAGTGGTTCAGTTGGCTAAGTGTTCGACTCTTGATCCCAGCTCAGGTCTGGATCTCAGGGTTGTGAGTTCAAGCCCCACATTGGGCATAAAGCTTACTTTAAAAAAAAAAAAAAAAAAAAAAGAGTGTGGCATTGGATGTAGGACAGATCTGGGTTTAAACCTGGCCCTGCTCCTCACCAGATGTGTGAACTTGGCATGGTCAACTAGCCTCAATGAGCCTCACGCTATAAAACGGACCTAACGATCATGTCTACCACATAAAGTTTTTCTAAGAATTAAGTGTAGAAAGTGTCTCATGGATTCTATTTCTTCAGCATACCTTCGTTCTGTTTTGTTTGTTTTACATTTTAGGGTTTCTAGGTGTGTCTTTTAATGGGTGAATACGTTTAATATGGTAATGTTTTCCTTTTCCTTTTTTTCCTCTTTCTCCTAGAAAGCAGTTGTTAGTTATATGAATGACGTGGGTGACATCTTAGAAGCAAGGAAATACGTTAAGATCCCAATAAGTGTCAAAAAGAGAGTAGCTATTGTTTTTGATTATTACAGCTCTAGCAGACAGTGCTTCCAGAGTGATTCATTCGACCAATAACCCAGAGGTTGCAAACAGGAGGACTGTCTGCCAAATCTGGCCCAAGGGCGTTTTGATTGGCCCATTTTATTGGAAGAAATTGCCAAACTGAAAATGGAAAGGTTTCATGGAACAAACTGGATTTCTGGCTTCTTTTTTTAAAAAAATTCTGGGGGCACCTGAGTGTCTTAAGTTTGTTAAGTGACTGCCTTTAGCTCAGGTCATTATCCTGAGGTCCTGGGATCAAGCCCCACATTGTGCTCCCCGCTCAGTGGGGAGTCTGCTTCTCCCTCTGCCTCTGCCCTTCCCCTTGCTTGTGCATTCTCTCTCTCTCTCTCAAATAAATAAATAAAATCTTAAAGTAAAATAAAAATAAAATTCTGGAAAACCTGACTTCACTGGGCTGCATTCTGGAACATATCAGCTAGAGCTCCAAGGCAACTACTTCCTCTACAAGCCAGTTCCCCACAGACCCACCTCTTCTTACTGCGGTAACTGACCATCTCATTTATTTCAGTACCCCACTTGGCTCCTGTTGGCATTTGACTGTGGAACCCCCCGCAACAAATAGCAATTATTGAGTGAATGACATCTGCTCTTTCACCAGTTTGGTTGACTTGGGGCGGGGCGGCGTTGGGACTGCCAAATGTCAGCATCAGTGCCGTAGACCCGAAGAGTCCAGGTACTGTGGGCAGAGCCTTCCACTGTTAGCGAAGACAATGAAGAGGACATATTTCCTTAATCTCACACCTGGTGTGCAGTCACTTTTTAATAAATCTTAGTTTTCGGGGCACCTGGGGTGGCTCAGTCAGTTAAGCATCCAACTCCTGATTTCGGCTCAGGTCATGATCTCAGGGTGGTGTGATGGAGCTCTATGATGATTCTCTATCTCTCTCCCTCCTCCCTCTCTATAAACTAATTAATTAATTAATTAATTAATAATAAATAAAAATAAAAAATCTTAGTTTTCTTCTTTGAAGTATCACCTACACACAGAAAAAGAAAAGCACATCTTTTCTTTTACGGCATATCTATGCAACATGACAAATTGTCACAGATGGAACACAACTATATGAGCAGCACCCAGCTCAAGAAAGAGAATGTCATCAGTACCCACCTGAAGTCTGCCTTTTTGTCCCCTTTCATCACTAACACTCCCCCTCTTCCCCACCCTTGCTCCACCGAGAGTAACTACTATCTTGACTTTTAACAGCATAGGCTGGTTTCTCCTGTTTCTATATTTTACATATATGTAAACATGCAGTATGTACTGTATGACCTCTTTGCTCAACATTAGGTTTAAGGTCATGCATGTTGTGGCATGCATTTGTAGGGGGTTCATTGTCATTGTTGATAATGTTCTCTACAGATGAATGAATATACAACGATTTTTTTTTGTGTTCTGTAAATAAGCATTCGGTAGTCTCCACTCTGGAGTAATTACAGATGGTGCCGCTCTGAATACTCTAGCACACGGCACTCGTTAAATAAACAAACAAACAAATAAATAAACAAACAAATCTACCCACCTCCATTTACATGTAGATTTTTTCCTTTGCTGGATATTTCTGCTGAAGGAGGAATTGTTGGGTCATAGAGTATGCATAAGTCCAGTAGACTACAGTGATTTTTCCAAGTGACTGCAGCAATTTTTACTCCTGCCAGCAGGGTATACGAGAGCCCTCGCTGCTCCACATCCTCATCCACTATTGGTAATTTGTATCTTTCTTTTTTTTTTTAATTTATTTTTTATTGGTGTTCAATTTGCCAACATATAGCATAACACCCAGTGCTCATCCCATCAAGTGCCCCTCTCAGTGCCCGTCACCCAGTCACCCCCACCCCCTGCTTACCTCCCTTTCCACTATTTCTTGTTCGTTTCCCAGAGTTAGGAGTCTCTCATGTTCTGTCTCCCTCTCTGATATTTCCCACTCATTTTCTCTCCTTTCCCCTTTATCCCCTTTCACTATTTTTTATATTCCCCAAATGAATGAGACCATATAATGTTTGTCCTTCTCCGATTGACTTCTTTCACTCAGCATAATACCTCGGTGTCCATTGACAGATGAATGGATAAAGAAGATGTGGTCTGTGTATACAATGGAATATTACTCAGCCTTTAGAAACAACAAATACCCACCATTTGCTTCCACCGTGGATGGAACTGGAGGGTAATTTGTATCTTTCATTTAAGCCATGCTGGTGGCTGTATGATGGTAACTCACGGTGGTTTTAATGGATATTTCTCTGATGGCTCATGTCATGAGCACATTTTTACATGTTCATAGTCCATTCAGATACTGTCTTTTGTGGAGTGACTGTTTTTCTATTGCCTTATTTTCTCTATTGGGTTGTCTGTCTTTTTCTTATTGATTTGTAGATCTTAGTGTATTGCACCTACAATTCCTTTGTCAGCATCTCCTCTCCCCCTGGTGCTGTTTGCCTTTTCACTTTCTTTATGGTGTTATTTGATGAACAGACAAAAACCTTTTTAGTTTTAATGTAGTTCGAATTATTTATTTGGCTTTTTAAATTTTGAAGTGGTGGTGGTACTTTTTGTGTTCTGATAGAAGCTTTCAGTTGACTGTAAATATCCATTTTAAAATATGTTAACATGGGATCCCTGGGTGGCTCAGTGGCTCACGCCTACCTTTTTGGCCCAGGGCGTGATCCTGGGGACTTGGGCCCAAGTCCTGCGTTGTCGGGCTCCCAGCATGGAGCCTGCTTCTCTCTCTGCCTGTCTCTGCCTCTCTTTCCCTCTCTCTCTGTGTCTATCATGAATAAATAAATAAAATAAAATAAAATAAAAATAAAATGTTAACATGTTATTTAAATATATGCATGTGTTATTTAAATATGCAAACATGTCTTTTAAATATGTGAGCATGTTACTTAAATATGTAATTGTGTTGTTTAAACATGCATGTGATTTAAATGTGTAAGCACATAATTTAAATATGCAAACATGTTTGACTATGCAGATAATTTATTTAAATATGCAAATATGTCAGGTTTTTATATATATATATAAATTTTTTTTTTTTTTTCTATTTTTTTTTTTTATTGGTGTTCAATTTACTAACATACAGAATAATACCCAGTGCCCGTCACCCATTCACTCCCACCCCCCGCCCTCCTCCCCTTCTACCACCCCTAGTTCGTTTCCCAGAGTTAGTTTATTGGTGTTCAATTTGCCAACATACAGAATAACACCCAGTGCTCATCCTGTCAAGTGCTGAAGTCAAGTCATCCCATCAAGTGTTGAAATGAGCCTGGCTCCCTGCCTCCTTTACAGGTGAGATGAACAAATGACACAGCTCTGGCCACTGAGATATAAACATCTGCTGGGAGAGGGAGAGTTCTGGGAAGTTTATGCTCTCCTAATAAAATGAGTCAACAGTGATTATACCTTTCCTCCCCTCCATCTTGTGCCTTGAATGCAAATGGAATGTATGGAGCTGCAGCAGCCATCTTGCCTCCATGAGGAAAAGGCCAAGAGAACTGTAATGACATCAGCCCAACATAAATGAGGCTAAACCAACACTAGTCCCTGCTTTTCTGGACCTCTTGTTATAGCATATAAATAAGCTTCTAATCACTTTCTGGGACTTGCAGCCACATTTTTTTCCTAACTGATAACAAAACAGTCCTCTATCTCCCCCTCTGCCCAGCTAATCCTTTTTTTTTTTAAGATTTTAATTATTTATTCATGAGAGACACAGAGAGAGACACAGGCAGAGACATAAGCAGAGGGAGAAGCAGGATCCCTACAGGGAACCTGATGTGGGACTCTATCCTAGGACCCCAGGATCATGCCCTGAGCCGAAGGCAGATGCTCAACCACTGAGCAACCCAGGTGCCCCTCCAGCTAATCTTTTTAAAATCTGGCTGTGTGAGTGTTCTCCCTGCAATCAGATGCTTTCAGTGCCCTCTATCCTGGCTTTCAAGGGCCTTCAAAAGCTGACCACAGCTTTTGTCTAAAACTCTGTCTTCTGCTCATTTCTTTTTTTAAAAATTTATTTATTTATTTATTTATTTATTTATTTATTTATTTATTTATTTGAAAGAGAATGAGCATGAGTGAGGGGAGAGGCAGAGGGAAAGGGAGAAACAGTCTCCCCACTAAGCAAGGAGCCCAATATGGGGCTCAGTTCTACGACCTTGAAATCATGACCCCAGCCAAAGGCAGATGCTTAATCGACTGAGCCATTCAGGCACTCTCCGTTCATCTCTGATTCATACAATTCACTCTTTCCATTTTTCATTCTCTTTACTCAATCCCATATTCCCTAGTCCCGATGCCAACATTAATAGAGTGCTAAATTCTATATCCCATTGGAATATTATTTATGTGTAAAGAGATTCAAGAGACATTTTCAAATATGGAAGAACTCAGTTATTAGAACACTGTGACTCATTCTGGAAGAATTTACTTGAGGATGTATAATGCAGTCAACTGGAAGATAAACCAAAATGAAGAACAAATGCATGAGAATATCTAGCGTGAAAGGACTGGCATAGTACTATATGCCAATGAATGTAGAATAAAGTCTAAAGAGAATTAAAGGTAAGAAGTTAATAATTCTAGCTAACATAGAAAGTGGAGTAATTGTTAAAAATACTGAAAGAAACATCCTCATGGTAATTGTTTAACTGTATTCAACTGGGAATATCACTTAAAAGATATGTCAAACAAAACAGATAATATTGTTTATATACAAAGAGTTCGTGCTCGCTTCGGCAGCACATATACTAAAATTGGAACGATACAGAGAAGATTAGCATGGCCCCTGCGCAAGGATGACAAAGAGTTCTTACAAATCAATAAGAAATATAAACAAACGAGGACATTCCAGAAAAAATTAAAATGGCTAAAAAATATACCAAAGATGTTCAACCTTATTGATGAGTAAGTTTAAGTGAAAACAAATGATCATTTTTGCTCAATCTCATCTATTGAATTGGCAAAGAATAAAATCAGGTAAAACCAGTGTTTGTGAGGATGTGGAGGACGAGCAGTCTGATTGGCTGTAGGTATAAATGGGCACGACTTTTGTGGACAGCTCTTCACATTCTCTAACAAAATACAAAACATATGATGCCAGGAAGACCGCTTCAGACCTCCCCAGCCCATGCCTACCAAATAAAATCACATTTTTTTAAATGTTCATAATATGATAACTGCAATCCCCAACTCTCCCAGGAAGTGCAGTCTTCCCCCACTCCCATCCTGGGCTGTCCAAGGAATGCTTTGAAGCTTCTCTTCCAGGTCCCCTGTCATCTCTTGCTCTGAACTGCTGCCCACTCAAGACTTTCCAGTTCATCTTTAGCTGTCTGTTCTGTGGTCCCCAAACCATTTAATTACAGACACAGGCTTAACCTTCACTTGAATCTCCTTTCAAAATATAACAAAGAGTGGTGCCTGGGTGGCTCAGCGGTTGAGTGTCTGCTTTTGGCTCAGGTTGTGATCCCAGGGTCCTGGGACTGAGTCCCACATCGGGCTCCCTGCATGGAGCCTGCTTCTCCCTCTGCCTGTGTCTCTGCCTCTCTCTCTTTCTCCGTCTCTCATGAATAAATAAATAAAATCTTAAAAAAAAAAAAAAAGCATAACAAAGATGTTTGAATCAAATTTAACCAAATGCTTGCAGAAAACATAGCCTAGAAATTGCCTGACATGGCCCCTCCGTGTGATTGTTCCTGGGGACCCCAAGCCCAAACCCAGCCCAACATAGGGTCTTTCTACTTCCAACAAGCTTCCATGGGGGTGAGGCGCTGCCCAGCCCCCTTCAAGCAAGATTGCCCCTCCTCCCTCTTGAACAGAAGATTTTTTTTCCTGCCATGTGCAGTCCTACAAATCCTTAATTCTTTTATGATGATAATGTTTTGCTTTACGATCAGAAAAACATATACACATGTGACAAAATTACAGAAGCAAAAAACAAACCTATCCAGAAATGATAGGTGGATCCAACTAATAAATAGAGTCATGATTCTGGTAGCCAGAACAGACAGTTCAGTCAAAGAACACCCCTCCTAGAGTACACCTCATTCCTGTCTGGGTGTGCCACATGTTACACTCAATAAATGTTTATTGAATGAATAAATTAATGTTGACCGCCCCCCTTCCCATTCACCTTAGGAGATAAAGTTCAGACTCATTTGAATGGATTCCAAGTCTTCATATCCTGGCTTTAAAGTCTCATCCTTTTCTTCTTGCCAATCTACTGTATTCACTGGGTCCTTCCTGCACAGTCTTAGTCTTCTCTCAAGGTTTAGATGGAGTCCCACTTCTCCCTGTAAAGTCAGCCCATCCTCAGACACCCCCACCCCCACCCCGGCCCCATGCCTAGAGCCATCCCTCCTTCTTTGAGCTGGATTCCTGCTTCTTCATCACACTCATCTTATGTCCTGGTTTTTTCTCTCTACATGTAAATCTTGTCTCCTTGAGTAGACACATCCCGGGGTGGGGGGCGGAGGTTCTTCTCCTGCTTCCATTCCTTCCACACAGCTGGTGATCAAGAAATAGTCATCAAGGGATCCCTGGGTGGCTCAGTGGTTTAGTGCCTGCCTTTGGCCCAGGGCATGATCCTGGAGTCCCGGGATCGAGTCCCACATCAGGCTCCCGGCATGAAGCCTGCTTCTCCCTCTGCCTGTGTCTCTGCCTCTCTCTGTCTATCATGAATAAATAAATTTTAAAAAATCTTAAAAAAAAAAAAAGGAAATAGTCATTGACTTTTGAATTCATTATTCTTCTCCTTCTTTTCATTGAATCATCAAATCTGTTTTAGTCTGGGTCCCCAGATCTTGGGACCTGAGACCAGGATTTCTGTGAAGGTGATTTATCAGGCCTTGTGGTGGGGGGGTGGAGGAGGGGAAGAATAGGGGAGTGGAGGAGTGGGAAGGGGAGGGCAATTAAGTGGAACAGAGCTGAAAAGTGGCTCACCCTCCAGGGGAGCTTTGGGGACAGTGTGGGCCCTACCTACAATTGTCAGTTCAGGACAAAGGAGCTGGAGTATCTTCCCCTCCCTCCCCACCCCATCGTCTTTGATTTAAGGACTGTCCCCAGGGCATGAAAACTTTTAAGCATTTCTGGTTCTCTAGAACATGCAGGAAAAGCAGGTTCTGGCAGCCTCAGGGCAGCCCTCCAACAAAGAGATGAAGGTACTGGCTGTTGAGTTTGGAAATGCATAGGAACCTATGGTGCCCCCAAACCTGAAATCATCAAAAGGGCACAGACCGCTGACCCCATCCACACATTCTTCCAGCAAAACACCTATATACACTCTAGACACCGTATGGAAATTGGTGAGGCAAAGCCTTAGCCCTCTGGTCTGGGTCTGGTCCTGAAGTCTTGAAGGGGTGAATGTCGCACATGATTCCATCCTTCCAGGTTCTGGAGAAGTGTGAATGAAGAGGCAGGCAGGATCCCAGGGAGGAGGTGGGTAAACTATCCCGGGGATTCCCAGATATGACTTAGATCTTAAAGAATGAGTAAGGGGGGGGAAGACGGTATTCTTAGCAAAAGAAATAGCGTGTCCAAAGCAGAGCAGCAAAAGTACACGTTTGTTTAGAAATGGGGAGTAGTTTGCTGTGGCTGGAACATAGGGTGTGGGAGAAAGGGAGCACTCTGGGAGCTCAGGTTGTTAAAGAGAGCCAAATCGAGGGGAAAGTTTTTCCACCCTGCTAGGTGGACAGTAAGATTTTTTTAGGACATCTGACTATGATCAGAGAGGTGTTTTAGGAAGAGAGTGGACGCATAAACCACACACTGGACGCTGGATATTCCAACAGCCCAGCATCTGTGACCCCAAGCAGAGGATTCCATATCGTAATAGGTCCAGGACGAGCCACACAAGCCCAGGCAGGTGAATGAATCGGGTCTGGAGCTGCATGTTGGGGCGGCGGCGGAGGGGCGGGGGGGCGGGACCCGAGCTACGGACGCACCAGAAAGAGCCAAGATATGAAGACACAGAGACACAGAGAAGGGTTTCTGAGGAATTCAACACCTAATCCGGCAGGACACGTAAATACGAATATTCTCTGTTTATGACTGATGGTTAATTTCAGTAAATTCCCTTTTTCTGGCTTAAGCCAGTTTGAGTCACATGAGGAGTCCCTACTAATATACAGAATGTATGTTTTAAATCCAAAATACCAACAACAAAAAAACCCTTCCAGATACACAACCAGAAGAACTTTGTAATAGAGGGGGAAAAAATTCTACCGATTATGTTGAACTTATAAAGGTCTCAACCTCATTACATAAGACGCTGGAAAATATTGAATAGTTTGGACCAAGTTGGAAGGAATGCCACACACAGCCCATCTGCCCCCTCCTGAGCTCCCCATAAACTGAATAATGCTCAAAGGACCTTGCTTGTCACTTGCTTGTTGGGGGAGAGGGTGGATGCTCAGAGAGGCTTTGGGAGGACAGGAGACATCACACTATATCTGGTCCCTGTGATACTGATTCAGCAGAGCTGTTTGGATCAGAAGAGGGAGTCCCCACAAAGCTGTTCCATGTCTGCTACCCCAAATCTCCCTGAAAGGGAGCAGAGTAGCACCTTGGGGACCTCAGGAACATGAGTCACCCTGCAGGGCTCTCGTTCGCTGGCAGACTTCACATGGCACAGATGGTTTTCTTTTTCCTTTCCTTTTTTTTTTTTTTTTAAGTGGACTCCAGGCTCCACACCCAGTGAGGAGCCCAATGCAGGGCTTGAACTTGTGACACTGAGATGAAGACCTGAGCTTAGATCAAGTTGGATTGGGGCACCTGGGTGGCTCAGTCAGTTAAGCAGCTGACTCTTGGTTTCAGCTCAAGGTCCTGATCTCAGGGTCCTGGGTTCAAGCCCTGCATCAGACTTCCTCCCCCTCACTCTGCCCTTCCCACCTGCTCACTGTCTCTCTTTCTTTCTCTTGCTCTCTAAAAAAAAGTAAATAAAATCTTTAAAAAATAGTAAAAAGAGTTGGGGGCTGAACCAACTAAACCACCCAGGCGGCCCCAGATGGTTTTCTAAGTACAGAGGGCTTTGCCATCTGAATGCCCATGAAGCCAACAACAGCTTCAACAGTGTCAATAAGGTGGTATTCAGAGGAAGCCACCTAGCCTTAAATGCTTTTATTGATAAACAAGCAATTGAAATAAGTGAGCTGTGCATTCAACTCAAAAAATTGGGGAAAGTAAAATAAAAATCAAAAGAAAGCAGAGAGAGAAAATGTACAAAATTACAAAGAGAAGTTGTGGAAAGGGAAGGAAATCGAACAGAATTCACAAAATCAGAAGAGCTGTTTATTTGAAAGGACTAGTCAATAAAATGATGTGAGTATGTGCGTGCACAAATTCCTTCTTTCTGACCTACTTTTAAAAATCCTAGGGATCCCTGGGTGGCGTAGCGGTTTGGCGCCTGCCTTTGGCCCAGGGCGCGATCCTGGAGACCCGGGATCGAATCCCACATCAGGCTCCCGGTGCATGGAGCCTGCTTCTCCCTCTGCCTGTGTCTCTGCCTCTCTCTCTCTCTCTCTCTGTGACTATCATAAAAAAAAAAAAAAAAAATTTAAAAATCCTATCTTTTTTTTTTAAGATTTTATTTACTTATTCATGACAGACACACACACACACACACACAGAGAGAGAGAGAGAGAGAGAGGCAGAGACACAGGCAGAGGGAGAAGCAGGCTCCTTATAGGGAGCCAGACATGGGACTCGATCCCGGGACTCCAGGATCACATCCTGGGCTGAAGGTGGTGCTAAACCGCTGAGCCACCCAGGGATCCCCTAAAAATCCTATCTTGATGTATTTCCTGTTTTGCTCCTTCCTCTCCCCATTACATTCTAGGAATATGATAGCTAATGTCATTATTATAACCACTCTTATGGTGCGACATTGGAAGAAAGCAAGGTATGGGGAGGGGGTGGAGAGTAACAAGGTGCAGGACTGGACTATCCGCTCAGCTGGTTGGAGGGCATTGGAGACCCTGGAGGTAGCAGTGATCTTATTTATTTTTTTTAAATATTTTATTTATTTATTCCTGAGAGACCCACAGAGAGGGAGACAGAGGCAGAGACACAGGCAGAGGGAGAAGCAGGCTCCCTGTGGGAAGAGCCCGATGCAGGACTCAATCCCAGGACCCCGGGATCACGCCCTGAGCCGAAGGCAGGTGCTCAACCACTGAGCCACCCAGGTGCCCCTGTCTTGGCTATTCTACATATTAATTCCTAGGTCTCCTGTGGTTTTGTTTGCTATTGTGATAACTTCAGCCATTCCATTATCCAAACTGGAAAACTCAGAGATATCCCAGGAGCAAACTTAAAAACTGTGCATAACCCTTCTGAAGAAAACTGTAAAACAACACAGACAGATCTGAAGAAAGACTTTAACACATGCAAGACACATTTCTGGGTGTGAAGACTCAAATATTGAAAAGGTACCCATTCTCTCCAACTTAACAGATATTTTGTAGCTTTAACAGATTTCCATCTTTTTCATCACTGTTTTCAAGTTAATGGTATAAAACAAGTGATTTTAAAAATATTGTGTTAATCTCCTCCCCATCATGGTTCCTGTTTCTTTTCTCTTCCCAGATGCTGTGTTTTGTATTTTCTTCTTTTTAGCTTGCCTTACTGTAATCTGAATATGTCTGGAGGATCACATGGCTGGTCTTAGAACAGCTGCATGTTCCAGAAACGTTCTTGGTAGGACAAAGTCATTTGGAAAGACTATTCCACCCTTTCCTTCCATCTTGTGGAAGAGGCAGGAAGGGGATTTTAATTATGCCAACAACTCCTTAAGGATCACTTCTACTGGGATGCCAGGGTGGCTCAGGTCATGATCCCGGGGTCCTAGGATCAAGTCCCACATTAGGCTCCCTGCATGGAGCCTGCTTATCCCTCTGCCTATGTCTCTGCCTCTCTCTGTGTGTCTCTCATGAATAAATAAAATCTTTTAAAAAATTAAAAATTCAAAAAAATGCATAGGTCTGTACGTCTGAAGAGGTGTACATTTTTAACTTTTTAATAATTTTTTAAAGATTTATTCATTAATTTTTAGAGAGAAAGAGAATTAGAGCATGTACAGGGGAAAGGGCAGAGGGAGAGGGAAAGAGAGAATCCCAAGCAGACTCCCCACTGAACTTGGAGCCCAACACGGGGCTTGATCCCATGACCTCAAGATCATGACCCAAAACCAAGAGTCAGATGTCCAACTGGCTGAGCCACCCAAGAGTCCCTTTTTATAAATTTTACTTATATGATAATTTAATAAATAAGCAAAGCAGTATGGTGTGTAGTGCAGTTCTCAACAAAGAGATAAATGAGACCAGAACCAGACCATATACATAAGGCAGTTAAAATACAAAAATACAGCTTCCCGGGAGGTGGTTTGCATAACAGTGTGAATACGCTTAGCATGACTGAACTGTATACTTTAGAATGGTCAAGATGATAGATATTATGTATTCTGCCACGATTTGTTTTAAGTGGCTTTATGTTGTTAAGTGTTGAAGTCAGGAGATAGGTATTTGCGGGATCATGATACCATTATAATACTTTTGTTTATAATTGACATTTTCCCCAATAAAAATTTTTTTCTTTAAAAATATGGCTTTTGGGCAGCCTGGGTGGCTCAGCGGTTTAGCGCTGCCTTTGGCTCAAGCGTGATCCTGGAGACCCAGGATCGATCCCACGTCGGGCTCCCTGCATGGAGCCTGCTTCTCCCTCTGCCTCTCTCTCTCTCTCTCTCTCTCTCTGTGTGTGTGTCTCATGAATAAATAAATAGAATCTTTAAAAACAAAACAAAACATGGCTTTTCAGAATGGTGGTGAAATGCTAACAAAAGCATGGAGACACTGACTTTTTGTTTAGGAAAAATAAGATCTCACCTCAAAGAGGTGTTAGCTTTTGGGTTGCCTGGGTGGTGCAGTTTGTTAAGTTTCGGGTTCTTGGTTTCGGCTTAGGCAGTGGTCTTGGGGTTGTGGGATCCAGCCCCGTGTAGAGCCTTGCACTTGGCTCTGCCCTTGGCATTGAGTCTGCTTAGGATTCTCTCTCTCTCTCCCTCTGCCCCTCCTGCTCTCTCTCTCTCTCTCTCTCTCTCTCTCTTTCTCTCTGTCTCTCATAAATAAATAAACCTAAAAAAAATCAGTTAAAAAAATCAATTAGCTTTTAAATTTTTACACAGGAAAAATAAAAACATGGAAGCAGAGAACAACAAGGGAGGGCAGTCTTGTGACCTGGGAGGGAAGAAGAGCTTACAAAGCCTAGAAGGAAACCCAGAAAACATAAAAGAGGAAAAAGAGCAATGGATTTGGTGACATAACAGTTCAAACTTATGTATGGTTAAAACACCACCAACAACATAATGTTATTAAAAGCTCAGCTGTAAACTGGGAAAAACTACCTCCCCAAGGCCATGTCACCAATGATGGACTGTGCCTGGCCCCTAGAGGCCTCTGAGTTTGCTTCCTGTGGTGTAAATCTTCCTTTCAAGTCTTTATCTTTGCTCTTCAAGCTCCTAACGTTGAGACATTAGGAGCCCTACAATGCAGAGACATTAGGAGCTCATGATAATTAGGGAGGAAAACCCCAAATGTAGTATGGAGTACAAAGGGAGACACCCCTGCATGGTTTTTGTTTTTGTTTTTGTTTTTAAGATTTTATTTATTTATTCATGAGAGACACACACACACACAGAGAGGCAGAGACACAGGCACAGGGAGAAGCAGACTCCTTGCAGGGAGTCTGATGCGGGACCGGATCTGGGGTCTCCAAGATCACACCCTGGGCTGAAGGTGGTGCTAAATCCCTGAGCCACCCAGGCTGCCCACCCCTGCTGTTGTTAATGACATCAGGCACGGACCCAAGAGAATTAAAGTGTGTATAATGGGGCTCTCCCACTGCACATCCCCAGCCTCAGTTTGTCCATCTGCACACGGGGTTGGTGATGAACCTGCTCGGCCTGGTACCCGGCAGCAGGCTAAGAACTAGAGAAGTGTTAGCTCTTCATTTTGATGGGTGACAGATGGGTTTGTGGATGATGGTGGTGGTCTGGGTGGGAATTTATTTTCTTCTGGATAGATTTCTGTGATTTCTGAGCACTAGAACATAATGAGGATTACTATTATAATCAAGAAAATGTTACTTATATTTGTCTTTTTTGTTTTTTTTTTTTTAAAGAGGTGACTCAGAGATGAACTGAGTCTCTGAAGGAGAGTTCAAAGAAGGAAAAAAACCAGAATGCTTGGGGTAGTTTGTAGTCTTTGGGAGTACGTTTCCTCTCCCAGATTCCTTATCCCAAGTACATGCAAGGGTGACTAGGGTACCTGCCCCACCTGTGAAGGTCTCCGTGAGGTGAGGAGACAGGGAGGCAGACACCTTAATACAGTACAAGGTAATGAGATTCAGGACATAGAGGAGTACAGAAGGTTACTACCAGGGTAACTAGGGAAGGTCATCTGGAGGTGATATTTGAGCTGACTCTTGAAGATTGAGGAGGTGTTCCCAAGTGGAGTTGGGGGAAGACAAGAGAGGTTCCTAGAAGAGGGAACAGCATGTGAAAATGCACACAGGCACAGAAGAGCATGGCTAAGTTGGGGTGAAGCAAGACATCCAAATAGATTCTTCCAGGAGTGGGGGAGACAACGAGGCGAGAATGGCGGGCTGATGGTTGTGAGGGTCTTCAAGGGGTTTTGACTCACTTTAAGGTGAAACAAAGCAGGAGTTTATTGGAGCAGAGAAAACTTGCATTCATTCAATTTCACAAATATTTATTAAATGCATCCTGTATTATTATTCTTTATCCCAAGTGTTCTGTTGCTCCTGTAACAAACGACCACAAGCTTGATGGCTCGAAACAACATAGATTGATCATTTTACAGTTCTGGATGTCAGAAATCTAAAGTGGCTTTCAATGGGCTAAAGCCAAGGTGTAGGCAGGACTACGTTCATCATTCTGGAGGTATAGAGGAGAATTCATTTTCTTGTCTCCAGCTTCTAGACAGAGGCTGTCTGAATTCCTTGTTCAAAGCCAACAATGCCCAGTAGAGTCTTTCTAATGAGGTGATCTCTCTGGATCTGATGATCTCTTCTGTTTCCCTCTTTGCCATTTAAGATCTCTCATAATTACACTGGACCCACCCACATAACCCAGGATAATCTCTCCCCATCTCAGGGTCAATTGGGCAGCAACCTTAGTTCCATTCTCAACCTTAATTCCCTCTTGTCAGGCAACATAATGTATTCACAGGTCCCAGGGATTAAGACGTGAAATCTTTGGAAGCCATAATTCTATCACACAGACTAATCATGGTACAACCTGGAAGGGGACTACCCAAGGGCATAAATACTAGAAGGTGTGGATCATAGAGGGCTTTTGGCACACACACCCTTAGATTCCTAGCTTGAGCCCCTTGGAGTTGATAGGAGAAACGCTACAGCCTCGGCTCACATGCCAATGGAAATTAAAGCTCTCTTTGGTTTTCTAGCCATTTGTATGGTCTTCTCACAATGCTCTGTTCCCATCTTCTTTTTTTGCCAGCTAGGCCAAGGTCCCGTCCAGAGGAAGATTCTCGTGGTGCTGGGCATAAGGGTGGGGACGTTCTGGTTTCAGGCAACTATACCACCACCATCTGGTGTTTTCTCATTACACCTGGCTTCTTAAAACCAAGGACAACTGGGAAAGTCCTAATGTGACATTGCTCTTCCCATCCTTCCCTCTCATAGAGTGGGTAAATCCGTCCTTTGTTTTGCACAGTGGACAAAACAAAATAGGACACAGAAAACAGGTGGTTTTTAAGGAACATCCAATGTTTGGGACAACTAAAGTAAGAGGGTTGGAGGTGCCTGTTTCAAGGTGACGGGCTCTGGGCATCTGATTTCTCATCCTCATGCCACCGCATGAGATGTGCCCTCACGCTGAGGGACCAGAGGAATGTTTTCCACGGTCACCCTCCATTTACACTTGGCTTCCAGCTGTATTTTCAACAGGAGGGTTTCTGGTTGTGCAATAAGCATCTTAGGATGTAGAAACAGGTCAGGCAGCAGGTAAGGTCAGCTTAAGGTCATTTTCATAATTAAACTGGTTGTAGGCAACTTCTGGGCTGTTTGGTCCACACTGGGGCCCCAGCTATCAAAATAAATAAACAAATAAAAATTTTTAAATGAAAAAAAAAAAAACTAGAGCGGGGGTGACTTTGATACACTCCTTTACCCCACTGCCAGTACCCCAGATCCGTAACCAAGACCTGCTGCTTTAGTTCCCTAAATGGCCCTAGCAGCTGTCTTCTCTCCAGCCTCCCTATTACTGTCTACTCCCAGATGCTGCCAACCTACCTGGGCTCCAACAAGATCCTCCAGGCCAGTGGCTCCGCATCCTCTCTGCCCCTTTCTGACCCGTTGTTTTCACAGCAGCCTAAAGGTCTTTTGAACATACAAAGTGCTCATAGGTCCCCCACTCCCCCAATATAATGCCTTTCCACTGTTCTTAATCTAAGATTTCAGGGTTCACATGGCTTGCAAGACCCTTTATGGTTGAGTCTCTCTCTCCTTTGTGTTCTGTGCTTCATTTGTGGATGCCATCTTGTGGCACACACCCCACCCTTCCCCTCACCCTCCCCACTCCAGTGTGCATCTGCTGACTTCCAACTACCGGCTTGCTCTCCCCACCCCCAAAGATTTTATTTATTTGTTCATGAGAGACACAGAGAGAGACAGAGACATAGGCAGAGGGAGAAGCAGGCTCCTTGCAGGGAGCCCGATGTGGGACTCGATCCCAGGACCCCGGGATCACGACCTGAGCCGACGGCAGATGCTCAACCACTGAGCCACCCAGGCGTCCCCCTGACTTGTTCTTTTGCCTGAGTGCCTCCTCTGGTCTTTGAAGCTGCTTGCCTACTGGTCTCCCACCCCTAGCAGCCCTCAGACAATGGCTGATAAGAGCTGGGGGTGGAGGGGTGGGTAAATGCCCAGGATCCTCACTCGGGTGGATCATTCTGAAGTGTATGTGCCCCAGCAGGATTAACCCTGTTGCCCTCAGTGGTTCCCGGCTTGAGAGTTGTGATGATTAATTTCATGTGTCTGCTTGGCCAGACAGCAGTGCCCAGTTAATCAATTAAGCATCAGAGCGGGGCTGTGAAGGTATTTGATAGATGTGATTAACATCTACAATCAATTCATTTTAAGTAAGGGAATTATTCTTGATGACATAGATGGGCTTCAATCAGTTCAAGGTCTAAAAAGCAAAAACTGAGGTTTCCCAAAGTAGAAACTGCCTCGAGACTACAGAACTCCTGCCTGAGTCTCCAGCCTGCCAGTGTGCCCTATAGATTTAGGACTTGCTAGGTCCATATTCATGAGTTCATTCCTTTATAGGAATATTTTTATTTTTATATCCATCGCCCTATCTATCATCTATCTGTCTATCTATCTATCTATCTATCCATCTATCTATCATCTATCTCTCTATCCCCTATGGGTTGTATTTCTCTGGAAAATACTGATATAAGAGTATACCCTTGATTGGTACACTCTTGCCTTCCCTTGTCTGTCTCATTACCCCATTCCCCTACTCTTCCACCTCCCAGATAAACTACTTGCACCTGAATCCTCTTCCCAGGGTCTGCTTCTGAGGGCACTCACCCTAAGAACCTCCTTCAGTATCCTAAAGGTGCCATGCAAGGCGACCAACCCATCCCAGTTTGCCCATGGGTTTCCCAGTATTAGTTATGAGGGTCCTGTGTCCCAGGAACTACCTCTCCCCCCGCCCTCGACACTCTATCCCTGGGGAACTGGAATGCTTTGTCCAGAACTGTCCCACTCTCCAAACTGAAAATCTGGTGCCTGCAACCCCCCTCAGCCGCCCACTCAGCCTCAGACTAGCGGGCCGGCTGGTAACGCTACCCACTGTCTCCCGTTGTGACGCCTCTGCACATGCTGTTCCCTCTGCCTGAGAAAACTTCCTCCACGTCTCTGGTTCATTTCCACCGATCATCCTTTCAGATCTCCCCCTCGTATCATCTCCCCAAGGAGACCCTCTCTGATCCACCCAAGCCAAGTCTCCCTTGCATCATTTGCGGACATAGCAGATCTTATCCACGTCTGTCTCATGCACTAGAGTACACATTCCCATGGAGGAAGCTCTTATGTGATGGATGGGTAGCCCGGTGTGGCCACGAGAGGGAACACAGGAGAGGCTTGGGAAAACAGGTTTTATTCTGTCCCAAGTCCTAGAAATAGCAGCCATGCCATGGCACGCCAGGCTAAACGGGGAAACCTCGCCTTGGTCAGAACAGAGACAGGAGCAAGGCCAAGTCTGGCCAGGATTGGCTAAACAATTTGGGTGGGCTCTTAGCTATGGGCCTGGCTCCTAGTTGCATGGTATCCGGCCCTGAGGTGACTAAGGCCAAGGAATATTGCTTCCTGGAGTCTATGGGCCAGATATAGCAGGTATGGCTTTGGATTCATTAGTTTGCATCTCAAAGGCATGCTTTGGGCTGGGCCCTCTGCTATCTGCAAGAATTGTCTAGATCCAGGAAAGACAGTTTATCCGCAAACAGAAAGGCTTTTAAGATATCAAAACATTAAAAAAAAAAAAAGATACCAAAACATCATAATTTACCAAAAAAAAAAAAATATATAAAGCATACAAAGCTGTATTGGGGTTACTCTTCATTGATTCCTGGCTCATAGTAGGCATGCAAAAAATATGTGTTAAATGAATGCATTTCCAGGACAGTAAAAGGTCTAATCCATGTAAATTCCTTCCCATGGCTATCCTGTGGAGGGTATTTATGATCTGGGTGGAGAAATGGAATCAGAAGTAAATACATGGGAAAGACCTCAGGAGGCAGAGGGGAGACAGTTTAGAGGGACATTTTAAAAATATATATTTGTTGTTATACAGGTGATGTTTCAGATAAACAAAAGAGAGAAATTATCCAATCTGATCGAGAGAAAATAAACTGAAAAAAAAAAAAAGATCTTCAGCACTTGAAGGAGAATTAATACCAATTCTACATAATCTCTTCTAAAAAGTATAGGAGGAAGGAAGGTTTCCCAATTTATTTTATGAAGCTAGTATTACCCTGATACCAAAACCAGAGAGACACCACAATGAAAGAGAACTTCATACTATTATCCCTCATGAATATAGATTCAAAAATCTTTAACAAAATAATAGCAAAAAAGATCAGCAATATATAAAAATAGGTATGCACTATGAACAAATGGGGTTTGTTTCAGAGATGCAGTAGTGATTCAATATTTAAAAATCAATGTAATCTACCATATAAACAGGCTAAAGAAGGAAAGATCATGTGATTATGTCAATTGATAACAAAAAAAGCATTTGTAAAATTCAACACCCATTCATGATAAAATCTCAGAAAACTAGAAATACAGGGGAAATTTCCCAACTTGATAAAAGACATCTACAAAAACCCATAGCTGTCATTAAACTTGATGGTGAAAGGCTGAATGCTTTCCCCTGAGACCAAGAATAAGACAAAGATTCAGAATCACCAGTGTCATTCAACATAGTAAGTTCTAGATAGTGCAATAAGGCAAGAAAAGGAAATAACATCTCTAAAGGGGACACAAGGGATTCTTGTGGTGATGGGAATATTCTTTATCTTTTTTTTGGCGGGGGGTATTCTTTATCTTGATGGCATCAATGTCAATATCTTAGTTGAGATATTGTAATATAGTTTTGTAAGATATTACCATCAAGGGGAAAACAGAGTTTCTCTGTATTATTATTTTATTTTTTTTATTTTTATTTATTTATGATAATCACAGAGAGAGAGAGAGAGAGAGAGAGAGGCAGAGATATAGGCAGAGGGAGAAGCAGGCTCCATGCACCGGGAGCCCGACGTGGGATTCGATCCCGGGTCTCCAGGATCGCGCCCTGGGCCAAAGGCAGGCGCCAAACCGCTGCGCCACACAGGGATCCCTCTGTATTATTTATTACAGCTACATGTGAATATACAATGATCTTCAAGTTAAAATTTTATTTTTTTAATATTTTATTTATTTATTCATGAGAGACACACAGAGAAAGAGAGGCAGAGACACAGGCTGAAGGAAAAGCAGGCTCTATGCAGGGAGCCCAATGTGGGACTTGATCCCAGGGCTCTGGGATCATGCTCTGAGCTGAAGGCAGATGCTCAACAGCTGTGCCACCCAGGCATCCCTTCAAGTTAAAATTTTAATTTAACTTAAAGAAATACTAGTACCTGGGTCCTAGCTCAAACCAGTGGAATTAGAATCTCCAGCTATGGTTCCTAGGCATTGACTTTTTTAAAGTTTTTCAAGTGATTCTAATATACAGCCAGGACTGAGAGCCACTGATTTAATGACACATGCTCAATATCTTTCCAGGTCAGATACTTCTACCTCATAATTTTCCCTGGTGACATTGCATTTCAGTATGCGCCAGAGTCCATTTAAACAATACTCTGCTATTTGACAAATAGGTTGTTTCCAATGTATTGTTATGATAGATAAATATCCTTCTAGATTAATGTTTGGACACACCTATCATTTCCTTTACTAAAGCATGAATATCTTTAAAGCTTTCTGTTATCTTGCCAAACTGCCACCCAGAAAGTCTGAACAATCCCACTAGTTTCTGTGTGTATTTTTTCCCAAATACTTGACAATAGAAGGTGGCATCATTCTTTAAAATCCATGCTAAATTAAAAATGTGTTTCTGATGCTTTAATTTACACTTTTGAGGTAGATTTTTCTTCATGTGTTTTTTGCCTGCTTTGTGAATTACCTTTGTGAGTTACCAGTTCATATACTTTTCTCATTTTTCTGCCAGAAAATGCCTCTTCTCTTATTTATCAGAGCCCATACAGGGACGCCTGGGTGTCTCAGCTGTTGAGCATCTGCCTTCGGCTCAGGGCAAGATCCTGGGGTCCTGGGATTGAGTCCCACACCGGGCTCCCTGTGAGGAGCCTCCTTCTCCCTCTGCCTGTGTCTTTGCCTCTCTCTCTGTGTCTTTCAAAATAAATAAATAAATCTTAAAAAAAAAAAAAGAAAAAGAAAAAGAGCCCTTACAAAGAGTAATGGAAAGATATTAACCTTTTTTATATCATTTATGCTAGAAATATTTACCCCAGTTTTTCAATAGCTCCTTAGTTGTGATAGTGGTACTTTTTCCCTGTGAGGGGTTTGTAATTTTTATGAAGACAAATCTATCAGTATTTCCCACAAATGTCCACACACAAATTTTTTATGGCTTACTAGCAAAAATGTACAGGAAATCTTTTTTTTAAACTAAGAAATTTTATGGAGAAGGATCAAGATTTTTGTTTTTAAAGATTTTATTTATTTATTCATTAAAGACACAGAGAGAGGCAGAGACATAGGCAGAGGGAGAAGCAGGCTCCCTGCAGGGACCCTGATGTGGGACTCCATCCCAGGACCCCGAGATCATGACCTGAGCCAAAGGCAGATGCTCAACCACTGAGCCACCCAGGGGCCGCAAGATATTTTTTTAAAGTAATCTCTATGCCCAACATGGGGCTCGAATTCACAACCCTGAGATCAAGAGTCACATGCTCTACCAACTGAGCCAGCCAGCCAGGCACCTCTGAGAAGAATCAAATAATGCTTGATGGAGAAACAGTCCGTCTTGAGAATAGGAACACAAGAATTCTCAAAACATCCACACTGTACAAACAAAGTTATGCCAAATAAAACTCAAAAAGAATGCTTATTTCAGAGCCATAAGGATTCGTATTTGACCAAGAATTCAAAGTTCATTTGGAAGACCAAAATGATCAGCATGAACTAGAACACTCTAGAAAATAAAAGTTGTGAAAGGGTCTTTGCCCTTTAGTAAAAAACCTAATATTAACCACGATAATTCAATGGTGTGCTTTAGTACCGAAATAAAATTCATTGTAACAGAGCGGGTGGCCCAGAAACAGACACAGGTAGATTTAGGAAGGTATTATATGATCAAGAGGAGGTGAAGAATCAGAGGACAAGACTATGTGATATATATGCAGTGGAATATTATTCAGCCATGAGAAAGAAGGAAACCTGATCCAAGTTCCCATGGCTAGTAATTGGGGCAGCAGTCTTGCCCCAAAGTCTGTACTTCCTACCCCAAGAGGTGGTGTTGAGACTGAGAGGTCTCTCTTCATCGGGAGCACATCTGGGCCACTGCTCTTGGCCAGACTCAAAGCCTGGGAAAACTACAGGACCTCCAGAGCTTCGTGGCCAGCTGGCCCTGGAATGTTTGTGACCTCCATTTATGAAAGCATTATGGCCAGGCAAGGGGGCGAGATGCTTCCTGGACATGACCTCGTCCCACATTCACTCCTCACAGCGACCCCTTGAGGAACATACTGTTAATTACCCACATTTTCCAGAGGAAGAAGTTGAGGTTCAAAGGGATTAGGGAACTTGTCCAGAGTCTCACGGTAGGAAAGGGGTAGAGCCAGGACAATTATCCAGATCAGTTCCCTGGAGCCCCGAATTTTCATACATTTGTGGTCTTTTGTGTTTTTCCTTGTCTTTCACCCCTGGTAAACCTTTTGTGATTGTTGTGGTCTTATGCTTGGTAGGTTCTCTTGAAGAACTGTCTCCCCTTGGGTGTCTACCCATGTTCAGAGCGTGATTTTACATGGAGTCATAAATGGAATCATGTTGTGCATTTTTGGTGCATCTTTTCTGTTATTTTTCTTGGTGCTCTTATCCTCTCTAATTCTCCTCTTCCTTCAGGTCCTTCCCTGGTAACCTATGAAAACCAGTTGTGTGACCTTCTACTGTTTTCTTCATTCTCAAATAATCCTCTCTCTCTCTCTCTTTTTCTCTCTCTCCATGCATGGGCACACACACACACACACACACACACACACACACACACACCCCTCTCTCCCTCCACCCTGCTTCTCCTTGCAATAGCACCTCTACTTCTCTCATCTTGACTCTCCCACCCCTCTCTTATAAGGATTCTGGTGCTAACATTGAACACCCCCCCTCCCGCCCCAATAATCCAAGATAATCTCTCCTGTCAAGATCCTTAACTGAATTACATCTCTAAAGTCCTTTTTGCTGTGTAAGGTAACAGATTCTGGGAATTAGGATGTGGATATCTTGGGGGAGGGGGAGCCATTATTCAGCCCACCACATGGTATAAACCAGTAAAAGCTAAATCCCCCTGCTTCCCAACTGCCAGGTCTCTACTCCCTACCCCTCCACCCCTGCACTGTTTCCAGTTTTCTGATGTGTTCTTCTGAAGATATCTTATGCAAATTCCAATATACTTTATCCATTTTATTTTTTTCACAAATGATTGTATATTATATACCCACCCCTTTTCATACCCCGATTTCTTTTGTCCAACAACATATCTCGGTGATTGCCTCATTGCCAGCGCCTCAGTATGCAACTAGGAAAGTTACAGGACCTGAGAGGAAATCCAGTCCAGCAGAAAGGAATGTGACTTCCACAAGGCAGACAGTAGGCATGAGAAAACCAGGCAGTGTCAGGGATCCTGACAGGTGGGCGGAGGCCCAGGCCTGGGAACGGTGGCAACATGGGGAATTCCAGGAGGCGGGCCAGCTTCAGGGCCTGTGTCATCTGGGAGCCCCAGCTACTGGACTGGTTCAGAGGCAGGTCCCAGGTGTCAGGAGAGGAGACTGGCAAGATGCAGGAGGAATCCCAGTCCTGGGCAACTTACCAAAATAGGCATTCAGGAACAGAGGACTCAACAACTATAAAGCAATTCCACAAATATTGACTTAGTGGCTGCAACAAGCCAGGTGCTGAACTGAATGGCAGCTCATACCGAGGATGAGACAGGCATGGTCCATCCCTTCCCACAGCTCGTGGTCAGGTGAAGAGACAGCCAGGTGAGAGGCTGTTGCTATTCAATCTGCTAAGTGCTATGGTGGGAGGTTAAGAAGTCTATGAGAGAATGGGGGTGAGGAGGAAAGAACAATGCATCCAGCTGCATTTATCAGGGTAGGCTAACTGCTGTAATACCCCTAAGTCTCAGTGACTTACATCATACCTCAATACAATCGGGCTTATTTCTCACTCACATTACAATTAAATGCTGGTTGGAGAGACAGCAGGTGAGGCTCTGCTCCACACAGTCATTCAGGGATCCAGGCTCCTTTTATCTCATGGTTTCATCACGCTCCTGTGAGGTGTCAGAGTTCTCCATGGGGTCCCCCTGCATCTGCCAGGCAGAGGAAGAAAAGAGAGACTGAAGAGGGGAAGGTGACATAGGAGGTTTTTATTGATTAGGATTTGAATAGGTGTTCAAGCCATGGCCATGAGTCACATGGCCCCACCATCTGCATGGGAGCCTGGGAGGTAGAGTCCAGCTATGAGCCCAAGAAGTAAAAACACCCCAGTTGAGTGAATATGTAGCAGTCTGTGCTGCGCCAGACCTGGGAAGATGGGGTAAACTTCCTGGAGGGCTGGTTTGCAAGCTGATATCTGGTGAGTACCTAAGTGCTAGCAAGTGAAGGGAAGAAATGAAGGAGATGAAGGAGAAATCAAGAAGGGCAATGTTGCAGACAAGTATCACTGTCAGCAAAATGCAGAGCCTGGTTGGCTAAGTCAGGAGCATGTAACTCTTGATCTCAGGATCATGAGTTCAAGCCCCACATTGGGTGTCAAAATTATTAAAAATAAATAAATGAATGAACTTTTATTTATTTTTATTTTTTTAATATTTTATTTATTTATTTATTCATGAGAGACACAGAGAGAGAGAGAGAGAGGCAGAGACACAGGCAGAGGGAGAAGCAGGCTCCATTCAGGGAGCCTGATGTGGGACTTGATCCCAGGTCCCCAGGATCACACCCTGGACTGAAGGTGGTGCTAAACTGCTGAGCCACCTGGGCTGCCCATAAAAGAACTTTTAAAAGAAAAAGAAGAAAAGAAGGAAGGAAGGATGAAAGACATAAGTCTTATCTTCTTTTAAGAATATATAGCATTGGGGCATCTGGGTGGCTCAGTGGTTGAGCATCTGCCTTCAGCTCAGGGCGTGATCTCAGAGTCCTAGGATCGAGTCCCACATCAGGCTCCCTGCAGGCAGCCTGCTTCTCCCTCTGCCTATGTCTCTGCCTCTCTCTGTGTCTCTCATGAATAGATAAATCAATAAAATCTTAAAAAAAAAAGAATGTATAGCATTGACAATCATGGCAGGTTGAAGGAAAGAAAGGTCTGCTTATCTAGAGGGGAAAAGGCAAGCTGTGGTGGCAGAGGAGCTGCTGGGGCTGGATCAGGTTGGCCACCATAGGTAGGGTTAAGGAATTTATCACATGAGTAATCAAAGCCATGGAAGGTTTTTCAAGTGAGGATCAAGTTTGCATTCTAGAAAAATCTCTCTGGTTTCTGTGTGGAGAAGAGATCGGAAGGGGACCAGAAAAGATGCCATAAGAGCAGCGGTCTGAGAAAAGATGGCAATGTGAGCCACGGGAGTGTCTGTAGGAAGAAGTGGGATTTCTAGAATTTGTGATGGATTAGATGTACAACTAAGCAAAAGACAGGAGTTGAGGACAAAGGCTGGGTTTCTATCTTGGATGAGTGAATGGTTGATGATTCCATGATTCCATTTGCCAGGAAGGGCAACCCTGGCTGTTCTTTTTTTTTTTTTTTAAGATTTTATTTATTTATTCATGAGAGACACACAGAGAGAGGCAGAGACACAGGAAGAAGGAGAAGCAGGCTCCATGCAGGGAGCCCGAGACGGGACTCGATCCCGGGTCTCCAGGATCATGCCCCGAGCTGAAGGCAGATGTTCAACGGCTGAGCCATCCAGGCGTTCCCCTGGCTGTTCTTAAACATTGGATTTGTTGAATTTTGGTGCCTAGGGGACAGATAGAGAGGGATCCCCTGCAGGCAATTATAATTGGGTCTGCAGACTAAGGGAAGGATTTGGGCTGAGGAGGTAGTCATGGAAGTCAATGAACTCACTTTAGGGGAAGAGGGAGGAGAAAGAGGAAGAGAAGAGAGGAGAAGAGAAGAGAAGAGAAGAGGAGAGGAGAGGAGAGGAGAGGAGAAGAGAAGAGAAAGAAGAGAAAGAAGAGAAGAGAAGAGAGAAGAGAAGAGAAGAGAAGAGAAGAGAAGAGAAGAGAAGAGAAGAGAAGAGAAGAGAAAAGAGAAGGAGAGGAAGGAGAGGAGGTGGGGAGGGGAGGGGAGGAGAGGGAAGGAGAGAAGAGGGGAGAAGAAGAGAGGAGAGGAGAGGGGAGGGGAGGAGAAGAGAGAAGAAGGAGGCTTGGCAGGAACCCCTGTGAGGTGCCAACATTTCAGGAGCGAGCAGAAGTGGAACTCACACAGGCATCTGACAAGAAACAGCCGGGTTCATAGCACAAAAGTAAAGAGCTGAAAGCCATCCATCCATCAGGGAAGCTGGTGCCATTCATGACAGCCAGAGGACTGATGAGAAGGAGGGGAGCTGGAGGCAGAAGGGCGCTGTGAAGGGGAGAAGGGGTCCAGGACAGCATCAGAGGGCCACTTTGAGATGTCAGCAGAAGGCATTCTTCACTTTCAGAAGGAAGGAAGGAATACACCTTTCCTTGATATCTTGGTGCTTTTTAAGTTCTTTGGAACTAAAACACTATCCTGGGGAAAAAGAGTGGTGAACCCCAACTTCATTAATGTAACAAATATTTATTAAGCACTTACTATGTGACAAGCAAGCACCTGCGGGGGATTAGGCAAATGTGAATACCCGAGCCACCCAGGGATCCCCCAGGGCAGTACTTCTAAGATCTGTTTCTACTCCCAGTACTTCTGACACCAAGTGCGTGGGAGTTTTTTTCCCCACATCAACCCATTTTCTGAGTCTCTGGACACCAACTGGCTGTCCTATGATTTCATTCAATTTAGCCATAAGCTATCTGGAATCAGCATAGACCCCACAGGTTAAGGACTCACTCCCACAAGGCTGCCCCACATCAGGCACCATAAGTGATGGGTGCCCACGGTGCTCACATTTCTGTCCAACTTGACTACAAAGTTGGGGAATTCGTACAACCACCTGTCAGGTTTGATAATGTCCTGGAAGAGCTCACAAAACTCAGGGAAACATTTTCTGTCCATTTACTGGTTTATTATAAAGCATACAACTCTGAAACAGATGAAAGGAAGAAATGCATAGGGCAAGGCATTGGGGGAGAACACTTGGAGCTTCCATATCCTCTCAGAAGGTGCTAACGGCAGGGGCGCCTGGGTGGCTCAGTGGTTGAGCATCTGCCTTTGGCTCAGGTCCTGGTCCCAGGGTCCTGGGATCGAGTCCCACAACAGGCTCCCCGCAGGGATCCTGCTTCTCCCTCTGCCTGTGTCTCTGCCTCTCTCTGTGTGTCTCTCATGAAGAAATAAATAAAAACTTAAAAAAAAAAAAAAAGAATGTGCTAACTGCACCCCTCCCCCAGCACCTCTATGTGTTCACCATCCCAGAAGCTCTCCAAACCCCACATTTGCTCACATTTTTTAGGCACGATTTATTAAATCATTGGCCAATGGAGGTTAACCTTATCTCCATCCCTTGTCTCTTCGCAGTAGGGCAGGAAGTTCCAATCCTCTAATCCCAGGGTTGGTTTTCCTGGCAACCAGTAGTCTGAAGCTACCTAGGAGCCCACCAAGAGTCACCTCATTAGCATAAACTCAGGTCTGGTTGGAAAAGGCTAATTATGAATAAGAAAGAAAACAAAAAACCAGCACCCGCTCCTCTTACCACATCACCGCTGGGAAATTCCGGTGACGGAGAAGACACAAGAGCAGGGTTGGGAAGAAAATGCTGGCGTTCGGTTTTGGGTGATTATTCATTTGGAGATGCCTATTGAACATCTGTCAAGAAGACAGATGTGCGCTAGGATTTCAGGGAGGATGCTGGAGATACCTGTTTGGGAGTCTTCAGCCTACAGCTGATCTTTAGACTTGCAACTGGCGATGAAGTTTCTGCTTCCTGGAAGAAGAAGCCAGAGAAAGAAATCACATTGTTAGCAGAAAAGCAAACAATCTTAGGTGTTTCCCATCCAAGTTTGTGGAATGAAATTCATACCTGTTCCATTAGAATGGGTCGCGGTTCTTTAAACCCATCCAGGCATGACAGATCCGGAGCCAGGCAGGGTTGGGCTTGCTGGGGGGTCCAGGAAGGCTGCAGAGCTTCCAGCCCTCTCCAGGGCTTCTGCGCAGCGCCTGCGAATCAACAGCCGCCGACCGGCGTCTTTAATTGGGCTGTCGTGCCTGCTAGCGTGGTTCTTGCCCTGCTGAGGCTTGTCGGTTGAAAATCCAGAAGGAGCGCATCTGGTTGTTAGAGGAGCAAAACATTGCCAAACTAAGGCACACAGGATTTATTTATTTATTTATTTATTTATTTGAATTGGTTTTTTTTTGGGGGGGGGACAAAGTATTTAGAATTGAGGGGTCATGGGTAATGAACCACGTTATCAACAAATGGCACTAACAACTAATAATGAAGCCCCTTCCTGGGTGCCCAGTGCTAAGAGCTTTGAAGATTTTTTTTTTTTTTAATTTACTCATGGGAGACACAGAGAGAGAAAGAGGCAGAGACACAGGCAGAGAGAGAAGCAGGCTCCATGCAGGGAGCTCGATGTGGGACTCCATGTGGGACTCCATGTGGGACTCGATGTGGGACTCAATGTGGGACTCGATCCCGGGACTCCAAGACCACACCCTGGGGCCTGTGAAGTATTCTTACTATCCCCAGGTTTTCATGTGTAAATAAGCACAGAGAGGGTAAGTGATTTGCAGGAGGTCACACAGCAAGTAATTCAAGGAGGAGGCAAACACAAATGTGTCCGACTCCAAAGTCCTGTGCTTTGGAGGAATAAAACCAGGAAATGTCAGAAGACTCCCATTCCACCACTCTGCACTTGGTGGCTATAGAAGGTGTGCAGGTCTGGGTCCCCAGGCCAACACCAGCCTCTCCCCAGCCCTTAGCACAGTGATCAGCGATCAGCATACAACTGGTGTCCAGAGCTTGCTGGATGAATGAATGATCGAATGAACAAGCACACAGAAAGAATGATTAGCCACCACATTGCAACGTGCTTAGCAATTAGCAAGCCTGTCTCTCCAGCTAAGCTGTGAGCTACCAGAGGGGAGAGACACATTTTTACCTATTATAACAAATGGAGTCTAACATATTGGGAGTTTAGATACAGGTTAAAGGTCATAGGCTCTGAAGGCACCTCGCTCAGGTTCCGGCCATGCCTCTTTGACCCTGAGCAAGTTATTCAAACTATCCGTGCTTTTACTTCGTCCTCTGAAAAATGGGGAGAATAATAATACCTATACCATAATGATATATATTAAGATTTTATTTATTTATTCATGAGAGACACACACACACAGAGGCAGAGACACAGGCAGAGGGAGAGGCAGGCTCCATGCTGCAGGGAACCCAATGCGGGACTCGATCCCAGGACCCCAGGATCACGTCCTGAGCCAAAGGCAGATGCTCAACCACTGAGCCATCCAGGTACCTCGAAATTTATCAAGATTAAACAAGTTTGAGATTAAATATCTTAAATAGTAAGATGCTCAAAAAACACCGGCTGTGTGTCTATGGAACCAGACAGAAAGAAGTCCCTGGTTGTTCCCTGGTGGGGTCAGGTACCGTTTGAGCCCCGTAGCCTAGAATAAGTAGTATTTTTAAAGGTGTGTTAAGTTCCAGGGACTGAGCTAAGCACCTGATAGGTATCATTGCATTTAATCCTTGCACCAATAACATGAGATGGGTACTATTATTATTCTATATTCCTGATAAGGAAGGTGGGGGTTGAGAGAGATGAAATAATTTGCTACGAGTCACAAAGCAGGTGAATGCAGATAGGAATCAGTCCATGCTCTGGGAGGTTAGGAGCCTGGCGTATTGTATAAGAAAAACAGAAACTATTCTGGGGCTTTCGAGAAGAGGGAAGTTCACACACGGAATGGATTACACAAATGAGCCAGCCGCTGAGAAGGCAAGGAGGGGATGGTGGAGCAACCCTGGGCTTAGTAAGAGCAAGAGCGGGAAGGTGCCATCATGGCCGGGGCACAGGTAGCAGGTGGTGTCCCTCTCTGGGGGGACAGGTGAAAAGCTACACCAGAGAGGAGACTCAGCCTCTGCTGAAAAATGCTCTCCTAAATTGAGAAGAGGGGAACGTTGCAATGTGGTGGCTAATCCTAGTTCCTCCCTTTGTCCCACCACCCAATCTCCTGCCAGTCCCTCTTTTTGCCTCAATTTAGCTGGAAGTCAGCTGGCCAGCTGGCAGTGACACCGCAGAAATGTCATTTGCAAAAGATCAGGCAATGGGGCCCTCTGGGTGCCTCAGGTCTTGATACCGGAGTTCCCAGATCGAGTCTCTCATCAGGCTCCCCATGGGGACACTGCCTCTGCCTATGTCTCTGCCTCTCTCTCTCCGTGCTCTCTCTCTCTCTGTCTCTCATGAACAAATAAATAAAATTTTTTTTTAAAAGATCGAGGAATGAATCTAAGATCAAACAGGCCAATGCTCCACATATTGTTTTATTTACCATTGAAACCCCAGCAGCCCACATAATGGGCAGTGCATAGGAGACGTTTCATAAATATGAAGGAAAGACAGAAGGAGGGGAGGACAGCAGGCTGTTCTGCTCCTGGACGGAGCAACCTCAAATGCCTACAGAATCCAGGCAGCTTACATAAAGGCATGGCGCAAACTGGTTGCAGGGAGTGGTGAGGATTGTGTCAAACTGGAGGACTGTGCACGCCCTTTCAATATGGGGTAGGCCTACTAGGCTGCAGCCAATTTCTGCCAACCTGGAACATAGATGCTGCTTTCCCAGATCGGCTGACTTCTCAGGAAAAACTGAGTATCTTCATTTGCCAGTTAAATCTACCATTTTCTAAATGTTGGCAAAGAAATCAAATCCAGGTGATCCTGGGACAACTTACTGGCCCAGAAAGCAAAGGAGCTTATCAAAGACTATTCAGGATCATGATCAAGTCAAGAGGACACAGAGCCAGACTGACAGGGCTCCCACCTGATACAATGACGTCATTTTGAAGCATCAAAAAGAAAGAATGAATGAGAGATCCTAGAATGGATCCTGGAAGAGAAAAAGGACATTAGTGGAAAAACTGAAGTCTAAATAAAACTCTGGTGTTAAGATAATAGTAATGTATCAGGGCACCTGGCTGGCTCAGTCAATAAAGTGTGTGACTCTTGATCTCAGGGTTGTGAGTTTGAGCCCCAAATTGGAAGTAGAAATTACTCAAAAATAAAATCTTTAAAAAAAAAAGATAATAGTGGGGTGCCTGGGTGGCTCAGTCGGTTTATTGTCTGCCTTTGGCTTGGGTCATGATCCCGGGGTCCTGGAATCGAACGCTTTGTCAGGCTCCTTGCTCACTGGGGAGTCTGCTTCTCCCTCTGCCCCTCCTCTTCACTCCTCTCTCTCTCTTTCTCTCTCAAATAAATAAGTAAATCTCTTTAAAAAGATAATAGTAATATATCAATATTGATTTCTCAGTTTTTTCAAAGGAACCACGGTAATGTAAGATGTTATTGTTAGGGTACCTGGGTAAGAGCATATGGGTGCTGTCTGTACTATCTTTGCTATTTTCTATGAATCAAATTATTCCAGAATTCAAAGGTTATTTAAAAAAATAATGAATATGACTGAATGAAACACCTTGATAGTAATTTCAAAAATCACTGAGTTCATAATGATACTAAGAGAGAGAGAATAAGAATTTGTCACCATGGGAAGTGGCTATTGGATGAAATCCTTACTCTGAAAAACAGTCATTGAAGGGAAAGATTTTTTTTTTTTTAAGTAGGCTCCACGCCCAACATGGGGCTTGAACACACAGCCCTGAGATCAAGACCTGAGATCAAGAGTCGGAAGCTCCGCTGACAGAGCCACCCAAAGACTTTATTCCGCCCTCGTCAACAAGGGGAGGAAGCTCTTCTTTACAGAACAAATGATGAATAAATGATGAAGGAAGGATAGCACTAGAATTTTACAACCCCAGATGAAATAATTGACTCAGGCAACATCACCATTGGATGCTGAAACCATGAGGTGAAAGGGTCAAGGAAGGTTGAGTAGTCACGTGGTACCAAATCATCGGCCCACAGAGCTCTTACTGGTTGCAAGTGAAGAAATAACCCTACAATGTAAGGGATCGGCTTTTCACCGCCTGAACCCACTAATCAATCTTAGCTTCTCTAATGAGACAGCCAGTGACTCGGAGCCTTCTGGTGTGACGCAACAGGACACTCATAGCACCACCTAGAAAGGATTCTTGCCAAAAATGTCTGACCAAAATCTGATCAGACCTTCAGATCCAGCTTCTGGTGTACCGGAAACACAGGAGCAAAAGGGTCAAGTTAAGTACATCGCAAGTAAGCCATCAGACCAAGCCAAGAAGGGAGGGCATTCTACTAGTAAGACAATGGGCTTCGGCTCTCCAACAAGTCAGTGACCTAGAAAAAAAGGGAGGAGAAGAGAGAGGAGAGGCCATTCTAGACTTAAAGAGATTTATGAGGTATGATCAAACACAATTTGTGGACCTTGACTGGGTCCTGGTTCGAATCAAGTGTACAAAACGTTTGGGGGGAAATGTGGATATGGAAAATTCGATGGGAACACAGATTTGGGGTTCATTTGGTTAGATGTTACAATGGTACCGTGGCTAAGTAAAGAAGGATCTGATTTTTCTTAAAGGATGCAGACTGAAGTATTTAGGGATGAAATGGCACATTGACTATAAATACTTTAATAAAATACTTCAGCCAAAAAAGAAAAAGCAGATAAAGCCAATATGGCAAAATGTACACAACTGTTTTATCTAAATGATGCATGTATGGATGTTCATTATATGATTCTCTCTACTTTTTGGTGTGTTTGAAATTATTCATAATAAACAACAAAATACAAGCGCAGGCTGAACAAGCATTCATTTTTCTCACAAATATTTATTGAGCACCTACTATGTACCAGGCACTGATCTAAGCAGTGGGGCTAGATTGAAGAATTTTTAAGTCCTTGTCTGCCTTCCTGGAATTACATCCAGTTGGAGAAGAAAGACAAGCAAGTATAATGTATGACAAGTGCTACAGAGAAAAACAAGGGCAAAAAAATAAGGACAAGAAGAAAATCTATATTGGGTAGATATTGCTATTTCATGTGGGATAATCTAGGAAGACCTTTCTGAAGGGTTGACATTTGAGCAGAGACCTAAAAGAAGTGAGAAAAACAGCCATTGGGATACTTGGTAGAGGAGCAATAAAGCCGAAGGAACGGCAAGTGGAAGGGCCCTGAGGTAGGAGTAAGCTTCAGGGTATTCAGGAAGCAACAAGGAGGCCAATGAGGGTCACATGGAATGACAGGAGGGAGAATGGTAGGAGATGAGCTCAGAGAAGGTAGTGAAGAGGAAGGAGGATCAGAGATTATGGGGAAACCTACAGGCCATTCCAGCTCTTACTCTGAGTAAGACAGAAAACATTAAAGGAGGGACATGATTGGACCTAGGAGTTTTTATTATTTTTTAATGGGATATCTTAACATATAAAGGTAGAGAGAATAGTATATGAACACTCACATACCCATCACAAGCTTCATCACTGATTCATGCTGAGTCATCCATATCTTTCTCACCACCTGAACAGATTATTTTGAAGTAAATCCCAGGCATCTTATCTTTTCATCTATCCATATGTTTATATCTTTAAAACATAAGGTTCCTTTTAGAAAACCCACAAAAAAACCATCATCACACCTATAAAAAGGAACAATAAATCCTGAATATTGTAAATCATTTAGTGTCCAGTTGTCCCAGTTGTCTAATCAATAATTTTCATAGAGTTTATATGAATCAGCATCCAAATAAGAATAAAGATTCACAATTGTTAAAAGAGCTCTTAAATCTATTTTACTCTCTAGGATTCTCCTTTTTCTCTTTCACTTTTATTGAGATACAACTGACATATAGGACACTTTGAATTTACACAAAGTGTAAATTCACTATGCACAGCATAGTGATTTGACTTACATAAATTGTGAACTAATTACCACAATGAATTTAATTAACATCCACCACCTCATATAGATTAAAAAAAAAGAGAGAGAGAGAGAGAGAGAGGAGAGAAAAGAAAGAAAGAAAGAAAAGAAAAGAAGGAATTTTTTTTTTTGTGATAAGAACTTTTAAGATCTACTCTCTTAGGACCTTTCAAATATACCCACAGCAGTGGTAACTATAATCATCATGTTGTACATTACATCCTCGGTATTTATTTATCTTATAATTGGAAGTTTGTACCTCTTGACCACCTTCTTCTATTTCCCCTACCCTCCACCCCCTGCCCTGTAACCACAAATCTGATCTCTTTTTCTATGAGTTTGGTTTGTTTTTTATTTAAGATTCCAGATATAAGTGAAATCATACAGTTTTTGTCTTTTTCTCTCTGGCTTATTTACTTAGCCTAATGCTCTCAAGATCCATCTTGTTGTTGCAAATGGCAAGATTTCCTTTTTTTTAAAGGCTATATTAAATATTTATTTATTTATTTATTTATTTATTTATTTATTTATTTATATACCACAACTTCTTTATCCATTCATCTGTCAATGGACACTTAGGTTGTTTCCGAGTCCTGGCTTTGTAAGTAATGCTACAATGAATATAGGAATATAGGAGTGTAGATATCTCTTTGATATAGTAATTTCATTTCCTTTGGATTCTTTTTAAAGATTTTATTTATTTATTCATGAGAGACACAGAGAGTGAGAGAGGCAGAGACACAGGCAGAGGGAGAAGCAGGCTCCATGCAGGGAGCCCGGTGCAGGCCTCGATCCCAGGACCCCAGGATCACACCCTGGGCGGAAGGCAGGCGCTAAACCGCTGAGCCACCCGTGCATCCCACATTTCCTTTGGATTTATACCCAGTAGTGCAATTTCTGGATCACATGGTAGTTCTACTTTTAATTGTTTAAGGATCCAGGATTCTCCTATTCTCATATTTATTTTTGTTTTATTTTTCTATTGACAAAAATGGGTCATTTGTCCCATAGAGTTTCCCACCATCTGAATTTTGCCACTTATATCCCTATGGTATTATTTAACAAGTTCCTCTAGATTTTTTTTTTTTAAGTTGGTAGTTATATCCAGAGACCTGATCAGATTCAAATTTACTTTTTTTTGGCAAGATTATTTCATTGATAAAGTTGGGCACTTTTGTTAGAAGATACATAATGTTTGACTATCCCTCATGTCATTGTATAAGCAGCCACAAATGATTTTTACCTAGATCTGTTAATTCTTTAGAAGTTTTGAAACTTTGAAAGTATATATATATTTTTTTCCTTTACAAATTTTCAAAACACTGAATTAATTCCCTAGTCCATTCCTTTTCTATTGCCGTGTGACAAATTACCAGTATAGTGGCTTAAAACAGCCTGGTTAGCTGGGTCCTCTGCTGCGGTCTCTCACCAGGCTGTAGTGAAGATGTTGGTGGGCACCGTGGTCTCATAGCAAGGCTTGACTGGGGAAAGATTTGGTTCTGAGCTCACTCTCATGGTTGGGGAGGGGATTACACAAGGGTGTTAACACTAAGAGGCAACCTTTGGGGGCCACCCTACAGTTGTCCTGCCACACCCAGCATCCTCTGGAGGTGACTGCTGAGTTTCATTTATTTGTTTGCTTAGTATGACTTGGATTATTTAGATCTTTTTTTTTTAAGTAGGCTCCACGCCCAACATGGGACTTGAACTCACGACCCTGAGGTCAAGAGTCTCATGCTCTACTGACTGAGCCAGCCAGGCGCCCCAGTATGACCCAGATTATTAAAACATAAAAGGATTATTCCTGGTTGCTATGTGGAAACTATAGGGCAGGGGAATATGCTGTAAGCATCCCCACAGCCTCATCATTTGCTACCTTAATATTAAGTAATATGACTTAAACACCATAATGAGACAGAGACTGTAGGAACAAGCCCCAAATGAAAAACGTTATGCACCTGTAGCACTTTCTGTTTGCCTTTATTGTAAAACTGCATCTCCTACAGAGCACAACCTGTATGCATATTGGCAGGGAGTGGGATTGTGAGCTGGAACTTTCTCTGAATAAGTGGAGGCTCTGTCCTGTTCCACAAACTAGCCTGACCATTCTGTTGGTGCTGTGTCTTCTTTCAGCTGGTGCTGGAGCCCCAGTAAAGCCTGTGCCTTTGATTTGGGGGTCTGGCCTCATTTCTGTCATTGTGGGGCCCCCCAAATCTGACTCTAGTTAACAGTTCTCTGTAAGAGAAGACAGTTGGCTGCTGCCATTTAATTGTTGCTGAGATGGTTATTGTTACATATGTGATTAAACTCTAGTTTGTTTTTTAAGATTTTATTTATTTATTCATGAGAGACACACACACACAGAGAAGAGAGAGGCAGAGACACAGGCAGAGGGAGAAGCAGGCTCCATGCAGGGAGCCCGATGTGGGACTCGATCCCAGGACTCCAGGATCAGGCCAGACCCTGGGCCGAAGGCAGCACTAAACTTCTGAGCCACCTGGGATGCCCCAAACTCTAATTTTTAAAAAAGATTTTAAAAATTAATGCATTTGACAGAGAGCACAAGCAGGGGGGAGCAGCAGACTTCCCACTGAGCAGGAGCCTGATGCGGGGCTCCATCCCAGGACTCTGGGATCATGACCTGGGCCACCCAGGCCCTTAAACTCTAATTTTTAAAGCTGCATAATTGCTGACTTTTTAAAGGCTGCCCAGCAATGACCCCACACTAGCCAGAAGGGTTTTACCTCTCCGTAGACTGACCCGAATGAAGGTCCCCTCCTTCCCAGCATGAACTAGTGATTTCAGGCCACTTCGGTAGCAATTAAGTAGCTTCAAAAGTAATTCTGGCTCAATAAACACTCAGTTGTCTGAGGGGACCTGGTCCTATTTTAGTATATGTGCTGCCGAAGCAAGCATGGGGACCTGGTCCTAAATTAAATCGGCCCCTCCTATTCTTTTTAAAAGTGTAAACGGTGTTTATTAGGGCTTTTCAAGTTTTTAATTACATATGTGATATATGAAATGCTACTTTTTAAGGGGATCCCTGGGTGGCTCAGCGGTTTGGTGCCTGTCTTTGGCCCAGGGCACAATCCTGGAGTCCTGGGATCGAGTCCCTGCGTCGGGCTCCCTGCATGGAGCCTGCTTCTCCCTCTGCCAGTGTCTATGCCTCTCTCTCTCTCTATGTTCTATCGTGAATAAATAAATAAAATATTTTTTTAAAAAAAGATTTATTCATTTGAGAGAGAGAGAGGAAGGAAGAACCTCAAATAGACTCTGTGCCCAAAGCGGGGCTCAATCCTGTGACCCTAAGGTCGTGACCTGAGCCAAAAACCAAGAACTGGATGCTCAATTGACTGGGCCACTCAATGCCCCTATGAAATACTTGTTTTTTAAAAAATGTAATAGAGCTAAAGATAAAATTAGGCTAGAGCACCCCTACCTCTGTTTCCTCCCTTTCCTTCTAGAGATAACTATGATTATGTTACCTTGTAGGACTTTGTCTCTGCCTTTACATAAACATATGTACTTGTTAAAATGAATTCTGTTGTTTTATATGGTTCTTATGCAAATAATGTTATATTGCAGGCACTGTTCTACAACTTGCTTCAGTATCTTCAAAAGTGAATATGACCAGGTAGGAAAGACCCAGCACAGGAAATATAAATCAATGATACTGGAATAGCATTGTATGGTGACCAACAGTAGAGGTGAGCACAGCAAAATGTATAGGGTTTTCGAATTGCTATGTTGTATACCTGAAACTAATGTAACATTGTGTGTCAACTATAGTTCAAGAAAAAAATAATATTAATTTAAAAAATAAAGAAAGGGGACGCCTGGGTGGCTCAGCATTTGAGCATCTGCCTTGGGCTCAGGGCATGATCCTGGGGTCTGGGATTGAGGTCTGCATCAGGGTCCCCGCATGGAGCCTGCTTCTCCCTCTGCCTGTGTCTCTGTCTCTCTCTCTCTCTCTGTGTGTGTGTGTCTCTCATTAGTAAATAAATAAAATCTGAAAGAAAGAAAGAAAGAAAGAAAGAAAGAAAGAAAGAAAGAAAGAAAGAAAGAAAAAGAAAAAGGGCATATAACAACAACAAAAAAAAGAGTATGACTCATTAAACACTAATCGTTTGGGAAGACTTAGTCCTAAATTCTCTCTCACCCCACATCCAATGTCCCAGCACGTTATGTCAGCTACCCCTGAAAAATCCACTCAGAATCTAACTACTTCTCCCTACCTCCATTTCACTCACCCTGGTCCTTGTTTCAGCTCTTGGCTTCCTATTCTCAACAATTCTCATGGGGTGGATCTTCTCAACTTCTGGTCAGGTATGCCCAAAATAACCCAAAGCAGGGATTTGAGCAGATATTTGTACACCCACATTACAGCATTATTCATTACAGCATTATTCACAATCACCAAAATGTGGACACAATCCAAATGTCCATCAGCAGATGAATAGATAAGCAGAATATGTCTGCTTATACATATACATATATGCATATACATATGCATATACATGCAATGGAATATTACTCAGTCTTAAAAAGGAAGAAAGTTCTGGAGCACCTTTAAGTGGCCGACTTGATTTTAGCTCAGGTCATGATCTCAGGGACATAGTATTGAGCCCTAGGGCCGGCTTTACGCTCAGTGACAGTCTGCTTCTCTGTCTCCCTCTGCTTCTTCCCCTACTCTCACTCTCTCTCTCTTAGGTAAATAAATAAAAATCTTTTTTTTTTTTAATTTTTATTTATCTATGATAGTCACACAGGGAGAGAGAGAGAGAGGCAGAGACACAGGCAGAGGGAGAAGCAGGCTCCATGCACCGGGAGCCCGACGTGGGATTCGATCCCGGGTCTCCAGGATCGCGCCCTGGGCCAAAGGCAGGCGCCAAACCGCTGCGCCACCCAGGGATCCCAATAAATAAAAATCTTAAAAAAAAAAAAAAAAAAGAAAAGAAAAGAAGAAATTTCTGTCATGTGCTACAGCATGGATGAACCCTGAAGACATGCTATGTGAAACAAGTCAGACATAAAGAACAAATAGTGTATAATCCCACTTACACGTAGTACTTTGAGTAGTCCAATTCATAGAGACAGTAGAATATTGGTTACCAGGGCTGGAGGGAGAGGGGCCTGGCTCATTATGGTTTAATGGGTATTGTTTAATGGGTACATTATTGTTTAATGAGTTTTAAGTTTTGGAAGATGAAAAAATTCTGGAGGTGGGTAGAGATAATGGTCAAACAACAATGTGAATGTATTTAGTGCCACTGAACTGTACACTTAAAAATGCTTACCAGGGCGTGATCCTGGAGACCCAGGATCGAATCCCACATCCGGCTCCCGGTGCATGGAGCCTGCTTCTCCCTCTGCCTGTGTCTTTGCCTCTCTCTCTCTCTCTCTCTCTCTCTCTGTGACTATCATAAATAAATGAAAATTAAAAAAAAATGCTTAAAGTGGGGGCACATGGGTGGCTGGCTGGGTGGTTGAGCGTCTGCCTTTAGCTCAGGTTGTGATCCCGGGGTCCTAGGACTGAGTCCTGCATTAGGTTCCCCGTGGAGCCCGCGTCTCCCTCTGCCTCTGTCTCTCATGAATAAATAAATAAAATCTTTTAAAAAAATGCTTAAAGTGGCAAATTTTATGTTATATACATATTATCACAATGAAAAAAATACATTAAAAATTTTCAATCAAGTTACATCACCCCAAGCCCTCCAAAGCCCTCCACCTCAAGGACTCAAGACTAAAGTCCTTATACTGGCCCTCCTGCATGTTTTGTCTCCTCCCCCCAGCTTCCTGAAGCCCCCTCTTCTCCTAGTTCACTTCTACTCCAAACACGCTGGCCTCCTTACTGCTCCTCAAACACACCAGTCTTGCTCTCTGCCTCAGGGCCTTTGCACTTGCTGTTCCTTCTGCCTGGTACATTCTCCCAGATATCTGCAGGGTGAGCTTTTTCACCTCCTGTAGGCAGACCATCCTATTTAAAATTCAAACTCCAGCCAGTCTCCTTTGGCCTGCATTTTTTTCTTTCCCCCAAAGCAGTTATTACCACATAGAAAATACTTTATCTTATTTATAGTCCGTCTTCCCTCACGAGAATGTAAGAGTGTTAAAGCATTTTCAAGTCTCCAAGCCTGACCTGACCTTTCTCAGGATTCCCGGATGCAACTGAAAACCTCAATAGTGAAGTTGTGAAGTTTGCTCTCAGATCTTCTTGCCTAGGTCAAGGCCTCTCAGGAGCTGATTAAATTTTTTCTCTGGGCAGGTACAGCGAGAAAAATGGAAAGGTATGTGCTCCAAGTGACCAGGTGAGCCCTGAGCGCCAGCCTGGCTGTGCCCTGTGGGATCTGGGCTCTGTGGTTAGATTTCCGAGAACAAAGTGAAAACTGCCAGGCTTGGCAGTGACCAGAGGTTTTGAGGCTGGTTGGAGGGGGAGGCCAAGCAGGGACAGCGGCACTCAAATGTCCACAGGGCAGAGACAAGTGGGCAGGCCATCTGTGCCAACACTGGGGCACCACGGGAGTGAGGGTCATGGGGAACCAGGGCCCATTCGGCTGCCAAACAGCCCCAGGTGGCCCAGGCCAAGCAGGAATGGAAGGCCTGGGTCACCAATCCTCCTGACTGCTTTTTTCCAGAGAATCAGGAAGTTGATTTTTATGTGTTATTTCCTGACTTTGAAACATTGGCTCAAAATTGTTTTAATGCCATGTGGTCTGACAAAACATGTTTGAAAACTGGATCTCCCCCATTCCCCCACACACCCCATTCTAGGACTACCAGTTTAAAACTCTATGGTTTAGCCAAAGGTATGAGAATGCAGAGTTGGGTTTCAGAGGGGCCTGGTTTTTCCACAGTTTGGCCAAATTCTTCAATATCTGCAAGTCTGTTTATCTGTAAAATGGGAATGAAAATAGAACCTATCTCATAAGATTGTTTGGAAGGATGAAGGAGCATACATGTGCCTGGCCAGTAGTACCGAAGTTCGACAGTGCTAGGAGCACTAACTGGGGTTGGGGGGACAGATGGCCTGGGGAATATTGGGGAGAGAAAGAAGAATGACAAAAAAGGACAGCATGGCATCAGCTGTGTGTTGTGGTCGGAGGCGTGCTCTGGCCTGTGGGAATGAGCCTGGAGATCCAGAGACAGGTCTTTGCTCAAAGATGCGGTCAGTCAAGCCAGAGCTCCAGCGCTCAGGGCCTCCAGACCTGCAGGTGGCACTGCATCTTTAAGAAGTTCTCAGTGTCAACCATCCAGGTCCCAAGCCACCACTTCCCATTCTTCCTCATTAAACACACTTTTCTGTCTGAGCCTAACTGTAGGACTTTACATCTGTCCTTCTTTTAGCTTATCTTCTTAGTTTGGGGCTGGAAATTCCAGACTGTCAAGATTCTGTTAAAAAAAAAAAAAAAAACAGATGTATTAACTGTTCCTCCTGATTCCTTTTGTCATTTGGATAACATTTTCACCAGAATCAGGAGTCTTTGGTTGCAAGCAACAGAAACCCCAACCCAAGATGGCTTGAGGAAAAAAAAAAGGGGGGGAGGGAATTTACAGCTTCAGGCCCCTGCAACATCCAAGGGTAGTGTGCTGGCTTCAGACTATGCTTGACGTGGGTCACATGATGAAAGCAGGACCCAGTGGGATTCATTCTTATTCAGCCTCTCCACTGCTGCAGCTCTGCATCTAAACAACTCAGAAGCCAGTGGTGTTCCAAAGGAAAGTCTCCATAAAGAGTGTCACTGACTATGGTTAATCTGACTTGGGCCACGTTCCCTCCCTTGAAACAATCAGTTTCCAAAGAGGAATATAATGCTGCGCTGACCACTAGGCTGGGGCTATATCAATCCTGAATGGGGTTGTGATGAATGAAATGAATATCTCAAAATATCTCAAAGTATGGAGTAGGGATGAGGAAGGGATGATGACACTAGAGCCAAATTAGGCACAGTTGCCTGAAGTAGAATGTCTTGATGCTTAGCACCTCACTCCCGAAAAGAAAAACAAAATTTTTTACCCTATTTTTTATGCAAAGTACTGTTTAAATAGTGGTTATAAAGTGCAGTATCTAACACCCCATTGATCACCAGGGCTAGTTTGGCTGATCCTGGATCCCCTTTCCCACCATATCATCTCCTAGAAGTGCATGAACCTGATTAAAGAAAGGAGGAAGACTGTCCTTCCACAATAGTATATAAATACTTGATATAATTGGGGGGGAATGGGGTTGATACTTAGAGATGTCCCAAACCAGTCATGAATCCCTCCAGACATGAATTCATCTAACTGTGCCCACAGGTGTTTAGTAAAAGTTATTGTTGTTGTTTTTAATTTGGCCAAATGATCCATAGTTCTAAACACCTGACGAAAGTCCACATGGATTTCTCTGGCATCCTTGAGACCAGAGCCCCAATCAAAAAAGGGAAAAAAAGCAAGTTCAGTCTTCACCAGCTCAAGCCAACTCTGAGGGAACATGACTCTCTTTATTCCCAACTGCTTAACATATATATCTTAAAATGTGTTAGCCTAACATCAACTGGTCCATAGTTCCTAGACACCCCCAATGCTAGCTACCCCCATACTGGACATCATGACTCAAAGAAAGACATGTCATCTGTACAAAGCTGCTCAGAGAAATACAGTCCTGGAGAAGAGACACCCCAAAAATGTCCAACACTAGAGACTGGCCAGGAAAACACAGTGTGTGAGCCAAAAGGGAAACCCTCCCAGATAACATGGATTGGGTTGAACCATAGGAAATTGCATTTTATAGGCCAATGATAGTGAAAGGCTAACAATTTCAGATTGTCACAACTGACTATATTATGGTAATGGTTTTCAAAGTGTGGTCCACAGGCTTATGGGGTTGGGGCAAAGACCTATCAAGAGGTCACAACTATTTTCATAATAATACTAAGGTGTTGTTTGCCTTTTTCTCCAGGTTGACATTTGCACTGACAAAAGCAGTGGTTGACAAAAGCAGCAGTGAGTAAAATGATATGAAACTATATTTCCTTCATTTATTTCAACTAGAGAACATAATGCAACAGACCAAATGCAAAAGCAGATGCCAGAATCCAGCTAGATATTAAGAGATTTTAAGAATTGCTAACCAGGGCAGCCCAGGTGGCCCAGCGGTTTAGCATCACCTTCGGCCCAGGGCCTGATCCTGGAGTCCCGGGATCGAGTCCCACGTCGGGCTACCTGGGTGGAGCCTGCTTCGCCCTCTGCCTGTGTCTCTGCCTCTCTCTCTCTGTGCCTATCATGAATAAATAAATAAAATCTTAAAAAAAAAGAATTGCTAACCAATGCCATTCCTCCCATTAATATTTTCTTTTGTTATGGAAATTATTTTTCATAAAGGCATTTTAATCATGTTAACATGTAGCAGGTTTATTATTTTTATATTTTAATGATTAAAATATTTATTTAAGATTCATTTATTTATCTGAGGGAAAGAGCCGGGGGAGGAGAAGAGGGAAAAGGAGAGGGAGAGACTCTCAATCAGACTGTCTGCTGAGTGCAGAGCCCTATGAGGGCCTTAATCCCATGACCTGTGAGACCACGATCTGAGCAGAAACCAAGAGTCAGTGGCTCAACCGACTGTGTCACCCAGACGCCCCTGATTAAAAATATTTTTTAAGTATCTGTTTTAATTTCTAATGTGGTAAGTACCAATAGATATAAACCTTGTGATCAAAAGCTCTATGGGGTCTAAATAATTTTTAAAAGTGCAAAGGATTCTTGAGACTGTAAATTTTGAGAATTCCTGTATTAGGATAATTTACAGAAAAACATGCAAGATATGAAGTGGAAATAATCAGCACAATAAAAAAATTATATAAAAACATGGAGAGAACACTGGGTTCACAGACACACAGTATTTGTTAGAGAGCTCATTTTTTTTTTTCATACAGAAAATTACAAAGAATAATGAAACAGTTATCCCAGGGTCTCACCACCTATAACTAAAAGTTAACATTTTGTACTACTTGCTCTGGGCCTTTTAAAAATAATTAATTAATTAATCTACTAATTAATTAATTTAACTTCCCAGCTAAGGTTAGAATTCCTTTGGTCCCCATCCCATTTCTGAACTCTGCAGGAACCACTTTGATCTCCTTCCAGTGTATACAATTGTAAATTCCTTATGGCAGTTTAAAAATTTTACTCAAAGTAACTCATACTGTACAAATTAATCTGCAGCAGTTAAGTCTGCAGGCAGGCTCTGGATTAGGACTACCGGGGTTCAAAGCCCAACTCTGACATTTCCTGGTTGCGTGACCTGGAGTAATTTTTCTACCTGTCTGTGCCAGTTTCCTCATCTGTAAAAATAGAGATAATACTCGTATGTACCCCATGAGGTTGTTGTGAGTTTTAATGTAAGTGCTTGGACAGTATCTGGTACAGAATTAACACTATAAAAGTGTTTGCTCTCTGTTATTCCAATTTTATTTATTTATTTTTTAAATATTTTATTTATTTAATCATGAGAGAGAGAGAGACAGAGACAGAGACCCAGGCAGAGGGAGAAGCAGGCTCCATGCAGGGAGCCTAATGTGGGACTCGATCCTGGGACTCCAGGATCACGCCCTGGGCCGAAGGTAGGTGCTAAACCGCTGAGCCACCCAGGGATCCCCTGTTATTCCAATTTTATTGCTATTTTTCACTCATGATTTTGAAGTCTATGGACATCCATATACATAGACTATGTTCTTGTTAAGTGCTGTATAATATTCCATCAACTAAACATGTCACATTTTATTATTTTTCTACTACAAATAATGACAATAATAAAACTTCTTTTTGCTTGTAGAGGTCCATAGATTTATAGTGCCAAAAATCTTCTTGGCTGACTAATTTTCTCCAGCAGAGGCCGGAGCCTCTAGAAAGCTCAGCCTCTCTGGTAGACAGAACAAAGCCCTCCCAAAGATGCCTGTGTCCTCATTTCCAGAACCTATATATCTGTTAAGTTACAGAGCAAAGAGGAATTAAGATTGCAGATAGAATTAGGTTTGGCAATCAGCTGGTGTAGAAATGGAGAGATTATCCTGGGTTATGGGGGAAAGCCAAATGCAATCGCAAGGGTCTCTAGAAGTAGCAAAGGGATACAGAAAGAAGAGAACTGGGAGCCCCTGGGTGGTTCAGTTGGTTAAGAATCTGCCTTTGGCTCATGTCATGATCTCAGGATCTTGGGACCGAGCCCTGTGGCAAGCTCTCTGCTCAATGAGGAGTCTGCTTCTCCCTCTCCCTCTGTACTCTCTCTCTCTCAAATAAATAAATAAATAAATAAATAAATAAATAAATAAATAAAATTTTTAAAAAAGAGAAGAGAGAACTAGATAGATGGTACAGGAGAAAGACTCGGCCCCATATTGCTAATTCTTAAGATAGAGGAAGGGGCCACAAGCCAAGGAATGCAGGCAGTATTTATAAGCTAGAAAAGGCAAAGAAATAGATTCTCCCCTAGAGCCTCTAGAAGGAACGCAGTCCTCTCACCTCTTGATTTTAGGGGTGTTGGATCTCTGACTTCCAGAACTGTAAGTTAATAAATTCGTGTTTACTAAGCTAATACATTTGTAGTCATTTGTTACAGCAATGACAGCAAAGGAATCCAGTGTCTCAAGAGACATGGAGAAGGCTGACTCTGGGGCTTTGCCAGGGGCACCTGAAATGAAAAGCCATGTGTTGAAGATATTGGCGAGAAAGTGGCTGAAATGATGTCCTTGGAACCTCAATCTGCTGAAGAGAAGAGGAAAAGAAGTGAGGACTGGAGTCAGGGGGAGGGCCTGGCAGTGAGCAAAGCCGGAGTGCAGTGGGAGTCACTGAGGAAGCCCCCAGGCCCCACCTGCTCCGTAGGCTCTTTGAATTTCTAATGCAGAGGCAGGGCCATCAGGGACCTAGGAGTGACCTTGGAGGGGGCTGAGTCAGAGAGGGAGAAGGTCACTGGGAAAGCAGAGGTGAGCTAGGGGCCCCTGGGTGGCTCAGGGGTTGAGCATCTGCCTTTGGCTCAGGCGGTGATCCCGGGTCCTGGGATCGAGTCCCCCATTAGGCTCCCCACAGGGAGGCTGCTTCTCCCTCTGCCTGTGTCTCTGCCTCTCTCTGTGTGTCTCTCACACATAAATAAATAAAATCTCAAAGAAGAAGAAGAGGTGAGCTAATTCCATCTCATAGGTCAGCTGAGGTTCACAGACCTTTGGGGGGAAATCTACTGTAGGAGCCTGTCCTGCAAACTGCTTGAAATCCCCACCTTGCCCAGGCGGCAGTCTGCAGCCAAGAGGGTGTGGAAGTGACAGGGGTGCAGTCACATGTGTGTGTTGCACGCGTGTGTTGCTTTGCACACCCCGGGGTAGGATGGCGTGGTTAGCGTGTGTGTGTGTGTGTGTGTGGCCTGTGACCGGCAGGGGGTGCGGGGGGGGGGGGGGGGGGGGGGGCGGGGGGTGGTGACACAGTAATCTACCTGGGAGCACATGGGGGGCCATGGGTGTCTGGCGGGTAGGGGGTGCGGGGAGGAGGGTGACACAGTGGTCTGCCTGGGGGCACGTGGAGGGGCAGACGGGCAGGGGGTGCTGGGGGGTGACACGGGGGGGCCGTGGGGGTCCGGCAGGCAGGGGGTGCTGGGGGGGGTGACACAGTGGTCTGCCTGGGGGCACGTGGAGGGGCAGACGGGCAGGGGGTGCTGGGGGGTGACACAGTGGTCTGCCTGGGGGCACGCGGGGGGAGCAGACGGGCAGGGGGTGCTGGGGGGTGACACGGGGTGGGGGGCCGTGGGGGTCCGGCAGGCAGGGGGTGCTGGGGGGGTGACACAGTGGTCTGCCTGGGGGCACGTGGAGGGGCAGACGGGCAGGGGGTGCTGGGGGGTGACACGGGGGGGCCGTGGGGGTCCGGCAGGCAGGGGGTGCTGGGGGGGGTGACACAGTGGTCTGCCTGGGGGCACGTGGAGGGGCAGACGGGCAGGGGGTGCTGGGGGGTGACACAGTGGTCTGCCTGGGGGCACGCGGGGGGAGCAGACGGGCAGGGGGTGCTGGGGGGTGACACGGGGGGGGGCCGTGGGGGTCCGGCAGGCAGGGGGTGCTGGGGGGGTGACACAGTGGTCTGCCTGGGGGCACGTGGAGGGGCAGACGGGCAGGGGGTGCTGGGGGGTGACACGGGGGGGGCCGTGGGGGTCCGGCAGGCAGGGGGTGCTGGGGGGGTGACACAGTGGTCTGCCTGGGGGCACGCGGGGGGAGCAGACGGGCAGGGGGTGCTGGGGGGTGACACGGGGGGGCCGTGGGGGTCCGGCAGGCAGGGGGTGCTGGGGGGGGTGACACAGTGGTCTGCCTGGGGGCACGCGGGGGGCCGTGGGGGTCGGGGCGCGCCTCGGCGGGGGTGCGGGGCGGGGCGGGGCGGGGGCCGGGCGGCCGGGGCGGGGAGGTGCGGCGGCCCGCGGTCCCGGCGCCGCCCAGCTCCGCCCGCGGGCGCTCCCGGCCTCCCGGCCTCCCGGCCTCCCGCCCCGTCGGAGCTCCCTCCCCGTCCCCGCGGCCGCGCGCTCCCGGGCCCCGCGCCGCAGCCTCCCCGCCGCCGCCCCCGCCGCCCCCGCCGCCGCGGAAACAGGTAGGACAGCGACCCCGGGCGAGCGCAGGGGCAGCCCTGCCTCAGTTTCCCCGCGGGGCCGGGCCTCGGGGCGCAGGGGGAGGGCGGCGGGGGGCCCCCGGCGAGTCCGGGGCGCGGGGGGCGGGGTGAGCTGCCGCCGGGAAGGGTGACCCCGGCGAGAGCCCTGAGCGTTAGCGTGTGTGTGGCCTGTGACCGGCAGGGGGTGCGGGGGGGGCGGCGGGGGTGGTGACACGGCCCCCCCCGGGCGACGCCGCCCCCCGCGCCGGGGCGCCTCCGCGCGGTTCCCATTTCACAGACGGGGACACTGAGAGGCAGAGGGTGGCGGAGCGTCGTGCGCCGCGGTGACGGTGACCGAGCCCAGAGCCCGTCTCCTGGCCTCTCCTGCCAGGCGCTCCCGGGGACCGGGAACCCGCGGCTCGGGTGGCCCCCTGCTGGGGAGGCCGGGCCCGGCGCCCTGCTCCACAGAGGGGGCTGGCCCGAGCTCGCGGAGCCCTAACTTTTCGCTGGGCCCCGGGCAGGGGACGGTGGGGAACAGCGGGTGTGTCCGGCGGCCCGGAGCAAGCCCTTCCCGCCGCAGCGTGGAAGGAGAAACTGAGGCATGGACAAGTTTAGGCAGGAAGCAGCAGAGCTTCCCCACCCCTGCAGCTCCCTCACCTGAGCCAGGTCGGGACAGCCCGGGCTGGCGTTTGTTCCTGGCAGCAGAGCCCTCCAAGAGTCCCTGGGGGACTTCTGGAAATGCTCCCCTGAGGCCTGGGCCCCCCTGGGCCCCCCACGCGGCTTCCACCGCTGACTCACTCCACCCACCTGCCCACTGAACTGTGTGATTCCAGGAGGGACACAGGGATCCATCCACTCCCCATTCCCTCCCTGCTCCCAGAAGGTAGCCACTTTCATAACTTGGGGTATTCCTTCTAGACTTTTCCTTCACCTATGCAGTCATATATATGTAAAGAGAACATGTAAAGTGCATCATGACGCTGTGGACAGATATTTTAACAGAAATGGTGTAATCCAGCCTATTCTGCAACTTGCCCCCTCTCATCATTTCTTTTAGAATTACCCATGTTGTGCGTATAAAACTGACTTAGTCATAGGAATTTGGGTGCTGCTTTTTAAAAGATTTATTTATTTGAGAGAAGGGTGGGGGTGCCAGGGGGAGGGGCAGGGGAGAAACTGTAGCAGACTCAGCGCTGAGCCGCAGCTCAGAAGCGGGGGGCCTGATCTCACCCCCAGCCAAAAACAAGGGTCTGATGCTTAATCACTGCACCACGCAGGTGCCTCCGGGGGCTGTGTTTTATTTCAGCTTCTTCTGTAAATTGACATCTTTGGGTTAAAGATTTTGTTCTTTGTTCTAAACTAATTTCACAGGATCTGAATTTGTGGGATAAGGTGTCCTCTCTTCTCTGTTGCACATGTGCATGTATGCACACGTGTGCACACATCATGTACATGCATGTGCGTGTACACATGCTTCAGTACAGGTCTGCATATATACGCATGTACGTGTGCACAAATGTGTGCGCTACAGACACAAGCACACACATATACATACACACATGCACAGGTGTGTCTGTGTGCCTTGCACACTTCTGTCTGTGGGCAAGGACAAACATGGTGCCCCCTCTAGCTTCACTCTCCACTGAGCCCAAAGGCTTGGGCCTGAGCCAGGGCACACTCTCTGCCTGTCCAGGCACCGGTGGGCAGAGTTCCCAAAAGGGACAGCATCCAGGGGTCCTCTCTGGATGCCCCTAGTGCCGCCCCCACCTTCTAATAGGAGACAGGGTCATTAGAAAGCATGGCTGGCAGATGGGAGTGTCCTGGGTCCTATGTGTTCCACACACTCCCCGGGTCCAGGCTGGGGGATGAGAGTGTGTGTGTGTGCTGGAACGTGGGCCAAGACCATCAAGACTTTGGTGGAATGCCTGAAAACAGCCAGTGGGGAGAATCCGGAATCAGGTGGCGCTTGCATTACCGTCTCAGGTCCTCCACTTCCTAACTGGGGTAGTTCCCTTCCCCTGTGTGGGCCACAGCTTTCTCATCTGCACCACGGGGGTGAGGCCTGTGGCAGCCTCCCCAAACTGTGGAGTGCATCGATGGGGTGATGAAACAAAACACTCACTCAGAGCATTGTCAGCCCTTGGTGAACAGGAAGTCTTGTCCTGAACTGGGGAGACCTAGAGGTGGCCCCTGGGTGGAGGTGACGCTCAGAGTCACCACTTGGCCCATCATTTCTTGTGCACACCCTATATCCAGGCTGGAGAATCCTGAGTGCTGAGTGGGCTGGAGGATGAGTTTCCTGGTTGTTGAGGGCCAGGCTCAGCTCAGAGGAGTTCAGAAGCTTCACAGCATCTGCAACAAGTGACCTGTGCTCCTGGCCATAATTGAAGGTGCAGTCATGAAGTGAGTTGAGGTCCCCAGCTTTGAGATCTGAGAGGCAGCAAAAGTTGAGGAGGCCCATGGGCAGCTTTTGTGAGCTTTTTTTTTACATTTCAGATTACTCTCAAAAAATTTTTTAAAAGATTTTATGTATTTATTTCAGAAAGAGAATGAACACACGTGGGCGACAGAGGGGGTTGCAAAGCAGAGGAGAGGGAGAGGCAGACTCCCGGGATGAGGAGGGAGGGTTCCATCCCAGGGCCCTGAAATCAGGACCTGAGCCAAAGGCAGATGCTTAACCAAAGGAGCCACTCAGACGCCCTAGATTACTCTCTGATTTTAAAAAACGGGAGATGTCACATAAAACTCTTTATCTCTGGATCCTCTTGAGAAATCAGAAAATCAGACACCTTTGGCCCTAACATTTGGCTGTCCCCTTAGATGGGACGGGCACCCTCCGGGGTGCCACAGCCCCCACCTGGGCCACCCCTCATTCATAAAGAACAGCAGAACACAAAACTTAATAACCTAGACTCACCAGCAGCTTCTATATCTCTGCTTGGCCACAGATGAGTTATGTGATCTCAGGCAAAGTATTTAGCATTTTTGTGACTCAATTTCCTCAAAAGGAAAATGGGGATAATAAGCAGCACTTGCCTCAAAAGGTTATTTTAGGCATTAAAGGAGTCAGCAACTTAAGCCTCTTAAAACAGCGTCTGGTGTGTGATACACACTCAGTGTTGATGATGCTGGTGCTGATGCTGACAATGTTGATGTTAGCCGCTGGGTCCCCGTGGTAGCACAGTGTGCAAATTGTACTTGATATAAAAGCTGTGGAAACACAAGTGAGGGAGGAAGAAAGAACGGAAAGGAATGCTTTGAGCCGTTTTTTTTCAGATAAGATGCTGCCATCCGAGGTATTTTTATTTCCCAAAGACAGAAGAGGACCACTTTTCAGGGAAAGATACAAAGAGGAGGGGATTCTAAGCTGGGTTTTGAAGGATAGATAGGAGTTTCTCTGGATCACTAAAGTGAAAAGGGCATTGCCCTACAGAGAGGAGACAAAAGGACCCTGAGATCATGATGGGGCTTATGGCAGGAAAGGGGATGAACATTTTTTGCATACCTACTAGGTGCAGGTGCCCTTATAATCGCCTCCCCTGTGGGCTTCATAATGCCCCCTGAAAACCAGGTCTGTGATCCCCATTTACTGATGAGTCAGAGGCTCAGGGCGGATGAGCACTTGCCCAAGAGCTTGCACAGTGGGTCAGTGGCAGAGCTGGGGTCAGGCCCCAGATTCTAAAGCCCGTGCACCCTCTCTGAGCCTGGTTTCTCCTCGTAAAGTGGAGATAGTACTTCCAAAACCTACTGCACAGGTTTGTGGCAAGGATTAGATGAGAAAATTCTTGCACAGATCTCACAGCACGGGACCTGGCACAGAGCAGTTGCTCTGTTATTTTCATTGGAACAAAGCCCGTATTTCTCCAGACCTCTCAGCCTCACTCACACCAGATGGGGGAGCCCAGGGAGTGAATGAATGAGCTGGGCCAGCGGATCTCAAAGTGTGGTCTGTGGACCAGCAGCACGGAAGCAGCCTCACCTGGAGCTGGTTAGAAGTGCAGATTCTCACACCCACCCTAGACCTACTGAGTCAGAGACTGGGGATGGGGCCCAGCAACCTTTGTTTTAACAAGCCCTGCAAGTGGTTCTAAGTGTGCTGAAAAATTTCAGGATCACTGGCCTAGAGAACTTGCAGCCTCTAGTCTGCCCACCTGAAAGGTCTGGGCAAGATTTGACTTTCAGAGATGCTGAAAGCGAGGGATGCCCCAGGCAGCTGAGGACCCACCTCCTCCCCATAAGAAGCTGTTATTAGAGACCCTTCTGTGCCTAGGGGCCTTGGTGGGTTGTGCCTTCCCCCCTGGACCCCCATGAGAACATATGTCCAGCCATGAGTCCTGAGCAGTGGGGAATGATCTCAAGACTCTGCAGGAAAAACCATTAAGGAGGTCTCAGGTCAAGTGACAAGGAGTTAAGTACAGGCTGGAGATAATAACCTAACTGCAGAGGACCTCCAAGTGGAGACGTAGGTCCCCTCCATGTGTCCTCTTTGAAGCACTGATCAAGAGTGGGAAGCAGTACAGGGGCGCCTGGGTGGCACAGTTGGTTAAGTATCTGCTTTCGGCTCAGGTCATGATCCCGGGGTCCTGTGAAAGAGCCCCATGGCAGGCTCTCTGCTCAGCGGGGAAGTCTGCTTCTCCCTCTCCCTCTGCCTCTCCCCTCACTCATGCATACTCTTTCTCAAGTAAACAAAATCTTTTTTAAAAAAGGAGAAAGAGTGGGAGGCAGTACAGCCTAATGGGTGGAAGCATGGCCTTGCTTTAAATATCGAAGTTGCGGATCCCTGGGTGGTGCAGCGGTTTGGCGCCTGCCTTTGGCCCAGGGCACGATCCTGGAGACCTGGGATCGAATCCCACGTCGGGCTCCCGGTGCATGGAGCCTGCTTCTCCCTCTCCCTCTGCCTGTGTCTCTGCCTCTCTCTCTCTCTCTCTCTCTGTGTGTGTGTGTGACTGTCATAAATAAATAAAAAATTAAAAAAAAATATCGAAGTTGCTAGGTCTGCCTACATAAAAATTAATATTTCCTGTATGGCCAAAACCAAAAGCACCCATGAACCTGCATATCAAACTCATAAAAATATTTGTCACTTCTGTGACAAAGAGTTAATTTCATGGGCAAAGAGCTCTTGCAAATCAAAGACCAAGCACCCCCTCCAAAAAAGGAAAAAAGAAAAGAGTAAAGGATATGATTTAGCTGTTCGCATAAAAAGAAGTACATAAAAGGAAGCATAAATTCAAACAGACGAAAAGATGCTCAACCACTCTTCAAAAAAAAAAAAAAGAATTGCATTGCAAAACCCCAGTGAATTCTGCTTTCCACCTCCCAGATCCCGGGGTAACACTCAGTGTCGGAAGTGGGGGCTGGGGAAACCAGCACGCTCCAGCTCTACTGGTGGGAGCACAAATTGGGGAGTCGGGAAAATTGTCAATATTTATGAGGCCCATACCCCAGGGCTCTGCAATCTCACCTGCAGGAGTTTACCCTGTGGGTATCTCTGCCTTGGGCACAGCGTGTTAGAGCAAAGATAGTCAGCCTTGTGCATAAGAGCAAACAATTGCAGAGTAAACACCCATCAGAAAGGTGCAAGTACTGGACGTGTGGGAACAGCCACACACGAGAATATGATGTAGCCATTCAGAAGAAAGCAGTAGCTCTTTATGAATGGAGGGGGGACCCTTTCCCAGATGTATTGTTAAAAGAAAAATGCTATGGAACAGTATACAGTAGTCTAACCATCTGTGTGCCTAGAGCCCCTTTAAAAAAAAGGACAAGAGGGCAGCCCGGGTGGCTCAGCGGTTTAGCGCCGCCTTCAGCCCAGGGCCTGATCCTAGAAACCCGGGTTAGAGTCCCACATCGGGTTCCCTGCATGGAGCCTGCTTCTCCCTCTGCCTGAGTCTCTCTCTCTCTCTCTCTCTCTCTCTCTCTCTCTCTCTCTCATAAATAAATAAATAAATAAAATATTTTTAAAATTTTAAAAAAGGACAAGATAAGCATATATATGTAGATATTTGTATATGCACATTAAACCCTGGGGCAAAAAAAATAAAAATAAAAAATAAATAAAAAATAAAAAACCCTGGGGCACACTCGGGAAGCCTGTGCTAGTGGATGGCTTTGGGGAGGGAAGAAAGACCTAACTTTTCACTGCACACATTTGGTATTCTTTAGAAGTCCCCCCGCCCCGTACATTCATTACAGTACAGTGATAAATTCCAGCCACACACATCTTCCTTATTTGAAACAAGCATAGCGTGAGAGAGAAGGTGAACTCCCTTTTTGACCACTATTCAAATTATATGTTTCCAAATAAAAATGAGTTACTGTTTTTAAAAATAGAGCCTTTGATCACAAAAGAGCAAATATTGTATGATTGCACTTACATGCGATACCTAGAATAGGCAAATTCATGGAGACCAAGTAGAATAGAGCTTACCAGGGGCTGAGGGGTGGGAGCGTGGTGGTTGGGGGAGTGGGCGCTAGTGTTCACAGTTTCCTTCTCTCTGGGAGGATGCAAAAGTTCTGGCGATGGATGGTGGTGATGGTTGCATGACAGCGTCAACCCACTTAATGCCACCGGAACGTACACTTAAAAATGATTAAAATGGCAGGGGCGCCTGACTGGTTCAGTTGGAAGAGTGTGTGACTCTGGTTCTCGGGATCTTGAGTTCAAGCCCCGTGCTGGGTGTAGAGATGACTTAAATAAATAAACACTTAAGAGAAAATGATTAAAGTGGTAAACTTTAGGTTGTACAGTTCGCCACAATAAAAAAATTTCTAGACGATTCAAATACAAAAAACACAAAAACGTCGGGGCTCTGATATCAGACTGCTTGGGTTCCAGTCCTTGGTTCCACCACTTCTGAGCCGTGACTGCTTGATCAAGTGTGTATTCTTCTCTGAGCCTCTGTTTTCCTACCTGCACATGGGGCTGCCCAAGAGTACCTGGCTCACAGGAATCCTGCAAGGCTTAAATGACTTTGTCCACACAAAGTGCTTGTTGCTCTGAATCTCTGGGACTATTCTAAAAGGTCAGGATGAGGAGAATAAGGAGCTAGAATCAGCCCCTGGACCAAATATCAAGACCAGCAGGTTCAGATGGGGACAGGGCCTAAGGAGTTTTCAAAAGCATCATCTGTATTTTTATTTTGCTTTGTATTTGCAAAGTTAAAAAAAATTATGTTTCCATCATCTGAATTACAAGATATAAATTCAGAAGAAATATTCCTAGCTGGTAGGAATATCCAAAAGATACAGTGATTCTTAACCCGGGCCTGCTAAGCTCCAGAGATCAGAATCCTGGCTCTGCGCTTACCCACTGTGTGACTTCGGGCAAGTTACTTAACCTCTCTGTGCTTCAGTTTTCTCATCTGTAAACTGGAGATGATAAGAAGTCTCACCTCAGTAGGGATATTATGAAGATTAAACGTGTCAAGTGCTTAGAACGGTCCCTGGCACGCAGGAAGTCCTAAATAAACGCTTGTTAAATGAGTAACTTGAAAGAAGCCTGGAAGTTGTTAGCACTTCTGTTTTGAAATGAAGAATTTCTTTTTTTACACTAAGGAAATGGGGTCCTGGCCAAGCTACAGTCATGGAGCTGAGCTGAACCTGAAGCAAACCTCGTGGGTTTGCTGGGAGATGGCAGGGGTGGGGGGGGGGGGGGGACGTTGCCCAGCAGATGAGGGGTGGAGACAGGCTCAGAGAGGTTCAAGAATTTGCACAAGAGGCCACACAGTGATAACAGCAGAATTTGAACTCAGCTCCAACTTGCTCCTCCTCCACTGTGCATCCCTGGCAGGGAGAGTCTTGAGGATTGTGGGGGCGGAGGGCATGGGGGAGGGGTGTGTGTGAGGCACTGGTGTCCCTACGACAAACAGAGCCCTTGCCTTGCAGACTTCTAGAACAGCCCAGACAGCCTTGCTCCCTCTCGAGGTACCAGGGAGCTCATTCTCGAGCCCAGATCTGGAAGGAAGACTAAGATCTGGGAAGTCTGGTGCACCCTCTTTCAGGAGCTGCTGGAGGTCTGGCCCCTACAGAAGATGACTCGGGGTGTGTGTGTGGGTGGGGTGCTGCAAGGCAACCTCCCCAGACAAGCTCCCCCGCCCTCTGCAGGCTGATTCCTGAAATTCCACTGTGGGTCCCTCACCTCTGTCTCTGTGTGGAGTTTGTTGATTTTCCTGGTTGAAAGTCACCACCTCCCACCCCAGGGAGGATCACCTTTGTCCTTCCTATGGGGTTTGTGCTGCAATGAGGGGCTGCGTGGGGGCTTATGCTGAGTTTGGTGAGAGAGACCACAAGGGGGTCTGTGGCTGTGGCCTTGGGGCGGCTGCCTTTGAAAGCTTTAGCGGTGCAGGGAGGAGGGGGGAGCGTGTAAAATGTTTAGAAGTGTGCTTGGCCCATGGGAGGTGCTCCCTCCTGGAAGGAGGGGCCATGTACTGGACCAGGGGAGTCCCGGTTCGAGGCAGGCTGCTCCGGGAGACCTGTCCTCAGAGGACCTGGAAGCACCCAGGTTTACCCAGAGTCCTCGAGAGGCAGTTTGTCTAATGGTTGAGTTTGGGGGTCAGACAGTCTGGCGTTGGAGCTCAGCTCTGTGTGACCTTGGCCTTGATACTTAGCCTCGGAGCCCCAGTACTAGCCTGAGGACTGGGGTCAGTAGCAACCCCCGCTCCCTGCTCAGGGCCTGCTCAGGCCCCCCAGTCACTGGCCCCATCCTTCTCACTGCCCCGGTTAACTCCAGAAATGTTCTTGCCGGGCTTCGAGAAGGGAGGAGGGCGGGGCCATGGGAGGAGAGGCCTGTGTAGAAAGGCCCAGAACACCTCCCCCTGAAGAACTCAGCGAAAGTTGAACGATCAGAATCTGGGCCTGGCTCTGTGTGTGTCCAGGGAGGGGTGGTGTTCCGCTGGAGAGCACCCTGGCTGGCTGCAACCTCTCAGGCTGTTGGAACAGGAGCTGGTCTGACGCCTCTAACAGGAGATGACACGAGTGACAGCCCAGCCACGGGATGATGGGCCCAGTGAGCAGACCTCTCCCCCCATCACTGGCCCCCCAACACACATACAGAAGACAGAACCTTGAGGAGTAGGGTGGGGGTTGGGGGCCAGGGGATGACATTTTCCAGCATTTAGGGGGTGTTTCCTGAATGGGACGATGCTAGTCCACAGGGATTTAAAGGTGTTTTGTTGGCTGCTTTGCCCCTGCAGCAAGGGGCCAGGTACTGGAGATGCAGCAGGGAGCAAGCCACGTCTCCGGGCCCCCAGGAAACTCTGCGGTCCCTGCCCTGAGACCCCCTCTCCAGCCTCATTCCCACTCCTGAACTCCCACTGGGGCCCTCCTCCGTCTGGACGGGTGGGGCTGACCTCTTGCTGGACCTTATGATCTAGTTGGCTGAGGACCCCAGGCTAGAGACTGCTCCCCGAAGGCGGACAGTTCCCCGAAGCTTGTCATTCCCTCCAGGAGGTGTGACCCCTCTAAAAGGGAACCATGTTGCTTTGCTCACCTTACACGCAGGGACACGAACTGTTTCTCTTTCAACCTGTGGGATGGGTTGTCAAGTAAACGCTGTTGAGGCCCGCGTGGCTTTCTCCTCTACAGTAATAATGATAAAAACAGTGTGTTTTAAGCCTACATTACATGCCAGGCTCGCGCATTATTTCACAGAGATCTTTCAGCAACCATAAAGGGTTGGTACAAATATTCTTCCCATTTGACCCCTGGAGAAGCCCAGCTCTCTCACTCACTGCATGATCTCATTGCAGCTTTCCAACAATCCAGTGAAACAGGAGGTGTAATTGTTTTGCAGATAAGAAAATGGGCTCAGAGAAGTTGAGTCACTTGCCCAAGGTCACACAGAACGAGCAAGTGGTGCGGCTGGGGTTCAAACCCAAGCAACCGTTCTGACCACAGAGCCCACTTTGCTCTCCCCATCCTGCCTCTCCTTGGCTTCCAGGTGTTATTTGAGAAGTGGGTGCGGAGGAAGAGTGGAAATTTTTACTCCATGACATGGTTCTTGAAGCCCTTGGCTCACCTGCAGCCAAGTATAAGGTTTCAGCTGTTTGCTTCCCAGGAACTACCCTGGGTCACTGTGTGGGTAACGATTCCAGAAGCCCCCAACAGAGAGGGGCAGCCCAGAGCCCAGCCTGCGTGTGGCTCTGACTCTTGGGGCAGTAGCCCCTCACCTTCCTGGGCACCTGATTCGCAGCCTCTGAATTTCCCTGGAAGCCTGACTTCCTCCTGCCAGTCGGCCACCCAGGGATCCAGGAAGCCCACAGGGGCTGGGTCTGCCTCCCACCAACTCAGTTCCCAAATTTGGGCTCAAGGCCCAGAACACCATACTAGATTTTAGAGGTTGGCAGGAAATGAAGACATAGGTGGAAGAAGAGGGCCACTTTCCCCCATTTTTTTTTTTTTTACGATTTTTATTTATTAATGAGAGACACAGAAAGAGGCAGAGACACAGGCAGAGGGAGAAGCAGGCTCCATGCAGGGACCCCAATGTGGGACTCGATCCTGGGACTCCAGGATCACGCCCTGGGCTGAAGGCGGGCGCCAAACCGCTGAGCCACCCAGGCTGCCCACTTTCCCCCATTCTTGTCTTTGATTCATGCCTTTCACCTAGTGTTTGAGGAAGAAGGTGTTTACTTCATAAATTCCAGTGGAACTCACTTTGTGGATCCAGGGCCCGGGAAGCCCAGCTGCCCCAGCACTTACAGAGCACTGACATAGGACCAGCATAGTGAGCCATGTTTGGCCTGATTTAGCTCATTTAATCTGCACAGTAACCCTCTCCACCATCACAACCATTCTCATCACCGTCATCACCTCCTTCGTTGTCATCCCTGCCCCCATCATCATCATCACCTTCGACACTATCAGCATCCCCATCATCTCCATCATCACCTTCAACACTCTCAACACCTTCATCTCCATCATCATCATCCCCATCATGTCCATCATCACTTTCAACACCTTCAACACCTTCATCACCATCATCCTCATGTTATTCCATCATCATCATCGCCATCATCCCTGTCATCACCAGCAGCAACATCATGGCCACCCGCATGGCTTCCCAGACCCAAGACCTAACATTGCAGATGGGGAAACAGACCCAGAAGACATGACCCATCCATCCCCTAGGAAGATGGTTAAGAGTTTGGGCTCTAAAGTCTGACAGACCCAAATTTGGTTCCTAGTTCTGACACTTTCTAGTTGTGTGACTTTGAGCAAGTAATCTAACCTCCCTGAGCCTCAGAGTCCTTGTCTGTAAAATGGGGGTGAGCACAGTTCCTGCCTCATGGGGTTGTGATGTAGGTCACATGAGGTGGTGCAGATAAGCCTTGGCACAGGGCCTGGATCAGGTCATAACAGCAAAGCAAACATAGGGTCACACTTTGGTAAGGGGAGAGTGTTTGGTTAGGAGTTCCCAGCACCCCTGGGCTGCTGAGGGGCAGGAGCTGCCCAGTGTGAGAACGGCACTGGAGGGCCACCTCGGGGCAAGTTGGAGACAGGACTGGAGGAGGGTGGAGGAAGGAGGTCCTAGGAGGCACCAGCCACTTCTGTTTCTGACTCACAGGCTTCCCTACCATCCATGGTGGCAGATCCTGCTGGGCCCTTCTCCCCCTTTGATAATATAGTCCCAAGCAGCAGTAATAGCGAGCATCCAAGCAACTGTGAACATTTCACTGCCAGCCTCTGAGGCTGCTGTGAGCAGCTGTGTGGGCTGTGTGCTCCACAACTCCATGGGTGTCATTCACATAGACTACACTGTGAATGATGCCACCTAGAGTTGTGCAGTACACAACCTTCACAGCTGTATAGGGCAGCTCTCTGAGCCTCCTTCCTGGAAAGGGTGCAGAATCTATCTTGGGTGAGTCAGGTCTGGCTGCAACTCAAGGCAGAAAAGATTGAGTGGTGTCTAGATGCCATCTGAGATACAGAGAGACCAGGCATGCTGCCTAAGGCTTGTCCTTGAGAAGATTGTGATGGATTATTGATTGTCCTTAACATAGACAAAGCAGGCTCTACAGTCAGACAGACATGCATTCAGTTCTGCTCTACTACTCTTGCTGTGTGACTTTGGGCAAGTCATCTGACATCTGTCTCTCAGTCTCCTCATCTAAAAAATGGGTATGTAAAAAATTTAAAAACAGGTATCTAATAACATACATGGGTATGTACTATGTATCTACTCTCTCGCAGAGCTGCTGTGAGGTCATGAGACGATGCAGGGTAAGCTTTAAGCACAGGACCTGCCATGCAGTTAAAATGGTCACTACATGCTAAAGCTCAGTGATGGCACCAGCCCGGAGGGTGGGGCTTGGAGTCGCCCATTGGAAGGCAGCTCCCTGAAATCCTGCCTGGGTGATGAAGGATTGGGGGCCCAATCTGAAAGTCTGTGGCCCAGAGCCAGATCAAGCCAATACTTGACCAGGCCTTGTCAACACCACCTTTTCAGAATCAAGTGCTACTAAGGTTTCGGGGATTGTGTAGGGGAGGTTGTGTGGGCAAATACCAGGAAGGAGAAAGGCCTGCATTCCCAGCCTTCATGCCCTCCATTCAGTCCTGTAGCCCAGGGGTCAGCACCCTATGGCTCCAGGACCAAGCTCGGCCCACCACAGCCCATGAGCTAAAAATGGTTTTATCATGATTGAAAAAAATCAAGAGGGGCTCCCAGGCTGGCTCAGTTGGTTAAGTGGCTGACCCTTGATCTTGACTCAGTTCATGAACTCAGAGTCCTGGGATTGAACCCTGCAGTGGGCTCTGCACTCAGCAGGGAGTCAGCTCTCTCTCTCTCTCTCTCTCTCTCTCTCTCTCTTCCTCACTTGCTCGCACGCTGTCTCTCTCTCAAAAGCAAAGAAATAATATCTTTAAAAAAGAAAAAATCAGGAGCACCTGAGTGGCTCAGTGGTTGAGCCTTTGGCTCAGATCATGATCCTAGGGTCTCGGGATCGAGTCCGGCATCGGGCTCCCTGCATGGAGCCTGCTTCTCCCTCTGCCTATATCTCTGCCCCTCTCTGTGTGTCTCTCATGAATAAATAAATAAAATCTTTAAAAAAAGAAAAAAATCAAGAGAAAAGTAATATTCTATTAACATGCAAATTAAATGAAATTGAAAATGTAGCATTCACAAATTGCTGTTGAAACACTGCCACGCTCAACCATTTCCCCTTAGCTGGGGCTGCTTTTGCAGTACCACGGAGCACTGGGGAGCTGCGACAGACTGTGTGACCCGCAGAGTTTAAGCTAGGACCGTCTGGCCCTTTACTGAGAAAGTTTGCAGACTCCTGCTGTAGCCTGAAGGTTCCCAAACTCTACTGCACATTGGACTTTCCTGGGGAGCTTTCCCAAAGCGCTGGGCTCATTCCCCAGACCAAGGATATCAGGCTGTCTGGGGGTAGGAGTCGGGTGTCAGTATTTTTTAAAGATCTACAGATGATTCTGTTATGCAACCGAGTTTGAGAACCTTTGTCAGCCATTCTTGGGTCCCTACTGTGTGCCTATGGCCATGTCTGGGAGGGCTGTGCCCAAGCTCAGAAAGCTTGCCCAGAGCTTAAGGCACTTCTCCTGCCCCGAGGCCTCTGAGCACGTTTGCAGGCTGGCGCACCACGGGTCTTACCCACAGAGTCATGTTTAAATTAGGAAATTTCATTTTGGCATCCGGGTTTCCAGATTCTCTTGGAAAATGGGAAGATCTGGCCCTCCTGAGCTCACATTTCCCAATGGCAATAATCAGCTGGATCTGATGTGGCTTCATTTTTTGGTGCATCACCTGCTTGGCCCCTGAAAGCATTTGAGTATGAGACTCCTTGACGTGATGGTAGGGGAGTCCAGGCCAGGGCATCTTGAATTTTAACATGCACACGCATGCCCTGGAGTCTTGGCAAGTGCAGATTCTGATCCAGTAGCGCAAGTGGGGCCTGAATGTTGTGTCTCTAAGAGGCTGCGAGAGGATGCTGATCTGGGGGGTCCTTGGTGCTGTACTTTGAGTAGTAAGCCGAAGGCCTCCATTCTCAAACTTTTGCGTGGCCCAGAGTCTCCTGGGGGTGCTGTTCAAACCCAGAGTTTCCAATTCAGGAGGTCTGGGGTAGGGCCCGAGGATTTGCCTTTCTGACCAGTTCCCAGGTGTTTTGGCTGCCATGGGGCTGGGAGCAGACTCCAGGAGCCATTGTTCTCAACTATGTGCTGTGCACTTGACCCATTGGCCCTCACCTGGGGTGAGGGTGCTCCGAGGTCCCCCAGATGGCCGGATGTTTTTTCCCTCTGAGGTCAGACTCCTTGACACTCAGCTGTTGCCAAGGGAATAAAGTTTTTTGTTGACTTCTTGGGGCAATTGTCTCTTTGAGCAGACCCAAGTTCAAACCCACTATTTAAAGACGTAGCGGGAGGCCTGGAGAACGTTCTGTCCTTGTGTTGCAAACCTCTTCCCCATTCCAAGGAGTTCTGATCTGTGCATCTCACAACACAGGCCACCTGCAGGGAGGTCTTGCATTAGATACTGCAGGGGGGCCCTGCTCAAGCAGATCCGGGCCCCAGATGTGGGGTATTGGGTGGGCCTGGGCCCTCAGCTCCCGGCTTCCAGCCCCAGGCTGTGGCTGCTGTAGCTTCAGGGACATGGGCAGGGCCCTCTCTCTGATCAGGCCGGGCCCTGCGCCATCCACCACAACTGCCTCGAACAAGAATGACCACCCAGGCCAGGGCCAGTTCCCTGAAGTCCTTGAACTTGAGAGGGCTGGCAGCCAGATCTGGATGGGTGAGCTTAGGCAGATCAGAGATTATGAATTATTTAACTCGCTTCCTGGACCCTGGAGAGCAGGGACTCACCGATTTCAGAAGCTCTTTGCATCCAGAAGCCAGAAACCCCTGCCTGCAGCCAGTCCAGCACAGCCTTCATGTCCAACTCATCAGGATGGCCCCCCAGTGGCCCCCCAGCGGGCAGGTGCATTGGGGAGCCTCGGACAACCCTTGTGCAAACTCTAACTCTCCTCTCACCAGCTGGGCGACCTTGGGCAGTCAGCTGTGCTCTGGCTGCCGTGACTCCTCGCAGGATTGACTCGAGGGTGAAACGAGAAGGTGTGGGTAAAGTGCCGTGACCATTCCCAGCACATGTTAGGTGCTCAGCAGACGGTAGCCGCTGTTATCAGCGTAACAGTAGATATTAGTTATGATTATTTAGTTATGTAAACTGTTCTGCCGCAGTCTCCCTCCCATTTTCCTGCAGACTGGCAGACAGAACCTTGCTTATGCTCAAAAAAAAAGCACGTATTTGGCAGCAGCTGTATTCATTTTTATATTCAGTTCATATTTTTTTTTCTTTTTTTTTTCTTTCTTTTTTTTCTTTCTTTTTTTTTTCTTTTTTTTTCTTTTTTTCTTTTTTTTTTTTTTCAATTCATATTTAAGTGCCTCCTGTGTGCCAGCCATGATTCTAGGTCAATGCGGCCCAGTATAAATAGAACAAGCCACAAATATGAGCCACCTAAGCAACTTAAAATTTTCTGATAGCCGTATTATTTTTTTTTTTTTGAAAACGAAATAAGACACAGGGGAAATTCATTTAATAATATATTTCACCGAACCCACACATTCAAAGTATTATCAACATTATCTGCGTTTAGAATTACTAATGAGATTTTTTAAGTATTCCACACATCATTTAAAAATGTTTAATTGTGCTAAAAACATAGACCACGAAGCTTACCCCCTTCTCCATGTCTAAGTGTGTGTTACAGCAGCATTAAGGACACTCACATTGCGCACCCAGTCTCGAGAACTCTTTTCATCCTGCACAATTTTAATATGTTATGTCTCTACTTTTCGTATGGTTTCTTTGAAATCCGAATTGTGTTCTCAGCTGGACTAGTGGAGTTTCCAGCACTCACTAGTTGCCGAGCGTGGTAGTGGCTTCTGTACTGGACAGACCAGCTCCATTACTGGGGTGAAACTGGAAACAAGAGAAGTGTAGTGTGTACCCACAGGGAGTTTAAAACTCCAGTGGTCAGAGACAGCAAATGAATGAAATGAATGAATAGATTAGATAGTCTCCCAGGGCATTAGGTTCTATGGAGAAAGTAAATAGGGCCGTGGGCTGGAGCATTCTGGAGGGGTTGGGGGGTCAGGTCACCTCTGATAGGTGGTGTTGGAGCTGAAGCTTCAAAGAAGAAGCTAGCCCCATGAAGACAGATCCAGGGTGATAGTCCTCAACTCTGCCTGTGTATCAGACTCTGTGCAGAAATTTTAAATTAAAAAAAAATTTTAAATGTACAGATGCCAGGCCCTGCCTCCACCTGCAGAGCCATAGGCACTGTGCATAAGGCCCTGGCATTATGTCTTCTAAGTGCTTGGCGAATGACCTGATGCATGGCCAGCTTTCCTGTTCCACTCAGCAGGAGCAGCAAGTGCAAAGGCCCTGAGGTGGAATGACCCCAGCATATTGGAAGAACAGAAATGAGGACAGGAGAAAGGAGTAGGGGGTGAATCTGGAGGGGGCAGGGGCCAGGTTCACAGGCCCTTGAGCCCATGCTAGAACTTTGGGTTTTATTCTTTTTTAAATTTTATTTCTTTATTCATGAGAGACACACACAGAGAAAGGAAGAGACATAGGTAGAGGGAGAGGCAGCCTTCCTGCGGGGAGCCCGATGTGGGATGCGATCCCAGGACCCCAGGATCATGACCTGAGCCAAAGGCAGACGCTCAACCACTGAGCCACCCAGGTGCCCCTGGGTTTTATTCTAAATGTGACAGGAAGCCATTGCTAGGCTGGTAGAAGGAAAACTAGAAGGTCTTTTTGCCAAAAGTGCTGAACGCTCACTTTTTTCTCTGCCTTATTAAAAAAAAAAAAAAAAGTTTAAGGTACCACAGTACCACCTTTTGCCCTTCACCTGGAAAGAAGGATTTCTAAAGCATCCCTTGGTTGGGGAGGAAAAGATTAGCTTCATGCATAAGCATAAACCATTCCTACTTGGGGGCAGCAGGGTGAACTTACAGACCTGGTCATCCCCAGGCCCAGATTCAGGAGGGGGTCTCCCAGTATGCTCACTCCTCACCCCTACTCACCCTCATGCCTACTGCTTACTTCTCCTCTTATGACATATATTGGGCTTCTAGGGCTGCTATGACGAAATACCACAGATTTTTGTGGCTTAACAAAAAAATTATTTTCTCATGGTTTTTGGAAGCAGGAAGTCCAAAATCAAGGTTGGTTTCCCCGAAGCCTTGGCTGGCAGATGATCGCCTTCTCGCTGTGTCCTCATGTGGTCTTTCCTCTGGGAGTATACACATCCCTGGTGTTTTTTGAGGTGTCCAGATAAGGAGGCCGGTCAGATTGGCTTAGGGTCCGCCCTCCTGGCTTCATTTTAACTTAATCACTTCCTTAGAGACCATATCTCCAAATACAGTCCCATGCTGAGCTACTGGGGATCGGGGCTTCCACATAGGAATTTTGTGAGAACACAAGTCAACCTATAACATAGCTCAAAGTGGCAGGTGGACAGAGGGGGACCAGGTGCTTCCCACCTCACCTTTTGGCTACAAGCAATGGTGATATTTGGAATGTTTAGGTGAAAGCTACCTTCCAGTTGGAAAGGTCTTCAGCCATAAACAACCCTTGCAAACCAACCAAGGCATAGCAGCTGATTGTCAACCCTGTCCCCCAGCCCTGAAGTCCAGGCATATTTATTGAGCACCTACTGTAGGCAAAGTTCCAAGTTCTTGGGGAAATCTGTCCAGGGACCTCCATACCCAGTAGGATAGATTAGAGAATGATGTATAGAGCCATGATACAAAGCAGATGGGACCAAATAAAATAGGAGGGGGGTTGGTTCACAGAATATACTGGGTTATGGAGGCAGGAAGATCACTTCCATTCAGTGGGGAGCTGGCCATTTCTTTGAAGACATGCATTAGAGAGACACCTGGGTGGCTCACTGGTTGAGCATCTCCCCTAGGCTTGGGTCATGATCCCAGAGTCCTGGGATCGAGTCCCGCTTCGGCTCCCCGCAGGGAGCCTGCTTCTCCCTCTGCCTGTGTTTCTGCATCTCTCTGCATGTCTCTCATGAATAAATAGAATAAAATGTTAAAAAAAAAAAAGACATGGCATCAGAGCAGGGCCTGGGGGAAAGGCACCCCAGGGGAGAAGCAGCATGAGTAAACGTGTGCTGATGGGAATATCCGGAGTATCCCTGGCATTCAGCAAGTGGTCCTATTGGACACGGGTATGAGAAGCACAAGAGAAGTTGCTCACAGACACACATCCCCCTCTACATGTGCCAGACACTTCGCAAGAGGCTTCATATTTGCAATTTAATCTCCACACCAACCTACAATGATGTAGGCAATATTCTCCACTTGTTTCACAGATGGGAAAATCAGGTGCACAGAGAGGATAAGTCAATTCTGCAGGGTCACACAGCGAGAAAGTGACAGAGCTGTGATTCGAACTCAGGCTCTTAGCCACTACCCCACGTTGAAGGGAAGTGAGGGGAATAAAAGGAGACATGTAGGTTGGGGCCGAATGTAAGGCGTCTTCAAAGCCAGCGGAGGGTTTGGCCTTCATTCTGCAGACATCTGGAGCCATTGAAAGTGTCTGAAAGGAATGTGACACAGGCAGCTGAGCCTCTGGGAAGTACAGTCCCCAAAACGGAATCATTCCTTTACCAAGCCGGGAAACTCCCCTTGCAGCACCTGTCCTTCCTAAAGCAGCCTCGCAGGTAAGAATGTAACCTTAGCAGCCACCCCCATGTTTTCCTCTTTCCCCTAATGATAGCCAGCAGTCAGTCAACGCTGTACCAAGGGCTTTATGAGCATTATCTCATTGTAATCCCCCCTGAAAATAAAAGCCCAGTGAGGGCAGCCCTACTGCTGACCCCATTCACAGATGAGACAATAGAGGTTCAGAGAGGTAATAGGATGGGTCCAGGTGCCACCCAAGTCCAAAGTGGGCTCATTCCAAAGTGCACCATTCTGATAATAATAGAATAATTTGTGTGTCCCAGCAGGAAACAGAGAGAGAGGCTGTAGAGCTGGACCTGCTATGGGATCCTCAAAATATTTTCAGGTTGACATTACCTTTCGGACTGTACAGGAGCACAGCATTTTATTCCTAGTGGAATAACAAACCCCCACCTCCACCTCCACCCCCAGCACCCCTGGCATCGTCCAGGGCTGGGCTGAGCTCCCCACTCCTAGTCACCTCCAGCCTTGGCAGGGAGAGAAGTAGGGAGCACATGAAGCTGACCACATTCTTCCCTGCCGGCTGTCAACACACATCATCCACCCTGGGCAAGTGGCCACCTGCGGGGCTGCGGAGGGGCGGGGCTGAGGGCCCGTGTCCTCACCATTGGCACCCCCAAGTCATCTGCCCCTTCGGACGAGGTGACACAGCTCCTGGCAGCGGGCCTGGTGGGTGAGGTGTTTTCTCATGTAACTCTGATCGTACGAGATAAAGCCTGGTGTAGCCAAGTCCTCAGCAAGAAGGAAAGCAAACATAGCATTAAGACTCTGTCAACAAGGGTTTGGAAGGTAGGAGCCATCCAGGGCATACAAGTTCTGAGCCTGCCACCCCCTCTGAAACCCATCTTCGGCTCACCCCCTCCCCGAGAGGAAAGGAAAGGTCCTCCTGCAGACACTGTGGCAGGAATTGTCAAGATGCCAGAAACCCCAGGCAAATTTGCCTAGTGGATAGAATAGCCTTCCCTTTGGGGGTTCATTCAACATTCTGAATTTACAAAAAACAATAACAACAACAAACTCTAAATAACAGAAATTTTTGGAAAGCAGTTACAAATATTAGAGCACAAGCTGAAGTGTGCATCCAGCAAGTGTACTTCTCTCAAGCCTACACTCATCCCAACCAGTCCAGAATCCACCCACCCCCCAGAGGTCCATCTACATTCTAGGAAGCCTACATAAAAAAAAAATTCTGGGGCACTTGGGTGGCTCAGTTGGTTAAGCATGACCTTCAGCTCAGGTCATGATCTCCAGGTCCTGGGATCAAGCCCATGTCAGGCTTCCAGCTCAGCCAGGAGTCTGCTTCTCCCTCTCCCTCTGCCCCTCCCCCTGCTCATGCTCTCTCTCTCTCTCTCTCTCTCTTTCTAATGAATAAATAAAATCTTATTTACATTTTTTTTCCAGGGACGCCTGGGTGGCTCAGCGGTTGAACATCTGCCTTCAGCCCAGGGTGTGATCCTGGGATCACGAGTCCTGCATCAGGCTTTCTCCTGCTTCTGTCTCTCCCTGTGTCTCTGCCTCAGTCTCTGTGTGTGTGTGTCTTTCATGAATGAATGGATAAAATCTTTAAAAAAAATTATTCCATAATTCCCAATGCCCTAATTTTTTTAAAAAAAGATTTTATTTATTTATTCATGAGAGACATAGAAAGAGAGGCAGAGACACAGGCAGAGGGAGAAGCAGGCTCCATGCCGGGAGCCTGATGTGGGACTCGATCCCGGGTCTCCAGGATCACATCCTGGGCTGAAGGCGGCGCTAAACCGCTGAGCCACCAGGGCTGCCCTAATTAGCATTAGCCAATGCCCTAATTAGCATTTTTCCTGACAATCGATTTTTCCACATACACATGGGGTCCGGCTTATGATTATTTGCCTTTACCATGGTGCAAAGGTGATACATGTTCAGTAGAAACCATACTTGGAATTTTGAATTTGGATCTTTTCCCAGGCTGGTGACACATAGTATGATCCTCTCTCATGATGCTGGGCAGTGGCATCTTGAGAGTCAACAGTCAATACGCTCAAACCATTCTATACCCGTACGACAGTCTGTTCTCGATTTCAGTATAGTACCTCATCAGTTACATGACATATTCAACACTTTTTTTATAAAACATGCTCTGTGTTAAACGATTTTGCTAAATTGTAGGCTAATGTCAGTGTTCTGAATACCTTTAAGGCAGGTTAGGAGAGGCTGTGATATTCAGGAGGTTAGCTGTATTCAATGCATTTTTGACTTAGAATATTTTCAACTGGGACACCTGGGTGGCTCAGTGCTTGAGCGTCTGCCTTTGACCCAGGGCCTGATCCTGGAGACCCGGGATCGAGTCCCACGTCGGGCTCCCTGCATGGAGCCTGCTTCTCCCTCTGCCTGTGTCTCTGCCTCTCTCTCTGTCTCTCGTGAATAAATAAAGTTAAAAAAAAAAGAATATTTTCAACTTACCACGGGGTTATCAGGACGTAACCCACTGTAAGTTGAGAAAGATCTGTAGGTATGATATTGCTTTTATTGAGTAATATTCTCTCATAAAAAAATCCTCTTTTTTCCATGTTGCCATAAAAAATCATTTCCTCATTTGTTATACAAGCAGTATCTGTTCCTTGCAAAAACATTACAATATACAGTTTAAACTAAAAATGTTTTTTTAATGCCCCAAGATCCTTCCACCCAAACATAATCACTTTAAATACTTTGGTTAATCTTATCCAAACTTTTTTTCTATGCACATGGTTACCTATACATCCATAGTTTGTTTTTTGTTTTTTGTTTTGTTTTTGTTTTTTTTATTTATGATAGTCACAGAGAGAGAGAGAGAGAGAGAGGCAGAGACACAGGCAGAGGGAGAAGCAGGCTCCATGCACCGGAAGCCCGACGTGGGATTCGATCCCGGGTCTCCAGGATCGCGCCCTGGGCCAAAGGCAGGCGCCAAACCGCTGCGCCACCCAGGGATCCCCATAGTTTGTTTTAAACAGAAATAATTCACCATCCTTCTTAACAGCTCTGCAGCCTTTTATTGTGTGCCTGTATGGTGGTCTGTCCCATGCTTCTGGCCTGTTGTACATTTAGGTTTTCTTGCTGTGGGCATCTGTGTCCGTGCAGAGAAGCCAGGCAGTGAGGGTTTTGTTGCTATAAAGGGTGGTCCCCTTTCAAGCCCACCTGTGGTACTAGATCCCCAGGTGAGCAAGGAAATGACAAACCAGGAGCACTCAGGTCCTCCAAGGTTCAGCATATTGGCCAAAGGCCAGATGAATGCTTGTTTCTCCTTTAAAAGGCCATTCAAAAAGAAAGCGGGTTTTTCTGCAGCTGTAGCCACGTCTACGGTCTTGGGGCTCGTGGGCTTTCGGGCTGGGATGGCAGGACAAGGGGTAAGCTTCTCCTGGGGTAGAGACCTAGGTCTGGTAGTGAAGGAACCGACGGACAGAACAGGTTTGGTAAGAACACCCACCGCCACGTGCCATGCACGCCATGCACATTGCTGGGGGGCTGTCTTTGGGTTGCAGATGGTGAGGTGTTTTATCTAATCTGGTGAGTTTCTGAGGCAAGGGAGTCTTGCCTCGCTGAGTCTGTCTCCCTGTGCAGTGTGGCGTGTGGAGATGGTTTTTAGATGTTGTGCAAACAAACATCTTTCATCTCATCAGTAATTGTTTATGTTGAGGTGTATTAGAACACATATAATTGGTGACATCGAACCTGTGATTTTGGGGACACTCTGGCTTAGGACAAAGCTAAAGTAGGTGTTTAAGTAAAAACAAGAGTGAGTCAACAGAAAGAAAGATGGGTACCCAGATACAGCCCACACCGTGAAGGCACCACTCAACGTGGGCCCTTGGGCAGTGAGCAGTTCATCCCCGGGAACGAAAGCCAGCCGGCCATCCTCAGGTCCAGTTCTTGACCTGCCTTTGCTACCAGAGGCTTCTGTCTCCAGAGACGGCTTTTCAGACCTTCTTCATTCCTGCAGCGTAAGCTGGATGGAGAACCTAGAAGGTACTGGAAACAAACAGTCAGCACAGGTGCATCATCTGAGTTCCTAAAACCTGCAAGCTGCTCTGGTCTGGTCACCTTTGAACATGGGAGTCCTGTCCTGCAACACGGTAAATGCCTCTGATGGCTTTGCACCTGCACCCTAAGTCAGGCATCTATTTTTGAAGTAAGATTTTTTAATTTTTTTAGATTTTTTAAAAAAGATTTTTTAAATTTATTCATTAGAGACCCAGAGAGAGAGGCAGAGACATAGGCGAGGGAGAAGCAGCCTCGCCACTGGTAGCCTGATGCGGGACTCGATCCTGGGACCCCGGGATCACACCCTGAGCCAAAGGCAGATGCTCAACCACTGAGCCGCCCACGTGCCCCTGAAGTGAGATTTTTAAATAGATCTGTGTATCTGAGATTTTCTTTAGCCTCTGCATTGTCACGTTAGCATACGAAGGGGCCCCAGGGCTCTCCTGACCATTATTGCGGGTGGGGAGGGAGGAAAGTAGGTGTAAGCAGCCGTTCTTGGGGCCATGGATGCCTTGTTAGCACCAAGAGCCGCAGTTCACCATGAGTGTGCACGAAGCGTTCCCTCCCAAATGCCTCTCTCTTTCGGATGCTGTGATTGCTTTTCTGCGGTGCTGAGAGGCAAGGGCATGTGGTGTGAGAGCTCTGAGCAGAGGGGTCTGCAGGGCCCCAGGCCTCCATGGAGCTGGCTGGGGGTGGCGGGGTGGGGTGAGGAGGACCCCAGTTACGGCATCACATCTGGAGACCAGACCGGGTTTTCCAAGGACTCCAGTGCACGGTCCCTGCAAGGTGTGGCCGGGGTTCTTTCCAGCAGCAGCAGCAGCAGCAGCAGCAGCTCTGAGCACTTATCTGACACCATTACTCATCTTTCATCCCAGGACCAGCCAGACTGGCACAGCAAGGCCGCTTGGAGCTGCCAGGTGGACAGGATGGAGCCTGGCACCAGGTTAGGGTGGAGGTGGCGGCGGGCCCTGGCCCCACATGCTTTGCCCACCCCCACGCCGGCTTCTCTGGGGGTCACTGCTCTGTTCTGCGCCCTCCTGGGCTCTGTTCAGTGCCTGCAACGTTGGCTCCAGTGGGCTCTGCTCTTCCCAACACCCCAGATCACAAGGTTCATGTTCTAATTGGCCTCTTCAGGAAAGCTGGTTTCATCTTGCTTGGGGACAAAGGGAGAGTGCTGGCACGTGAGTCATCTGCAGGATGTCCCAGGAGGTGTGGGGAGAAGAGTGCATGGGCTGGGCTGGGGTCCCCAGTCCCGCAGCCGGACGCAGCCAGCCTTCCGCAGGGAGCTCACAGCTGTGCTTTCCCAAGATGGCTTAGAATTAGCACAGCAGGAAGGGATTCCGTATTGCAGGTCTGGGTTTGGCCTCTCCACCTACATCCTTGACTGGATGATGCCACTGGCTGCGTGAGGGTTGGGATGAATCCACCACCACAAGATCTGGGATAAGCGAAGAGCTTTATAGGAAAACCCAAAGGCCAGAGTCAGCAGCACAGAGATGTTTTTGATCTCTGAGGCTCCCCATCATCCTGCAGGGAGGCATGCTGGGGCCAGGGCACCTGCTGAAGTGGTGAGGGCTCCATTCCAGAGGAGGGACCCCCAACCCCCTGGGTCTTCCTTCATATGGGACAAGTGTGGCAAGTGACCTTCTCAGTGGCTGTGTACATGGCTGCTGGTGCCCACCAGGCTGGGTTTAGGTGCAGCTATTTATAGAAGTCTGGAAAGCCAGTTGCCAGCTGATGGAGACCATGGGATTTCCCTGCCAGGGAAGGACCCAGTCCCACAAGAAGTAGTCGGGGTGCCACTTTTCCAGTGGGTCATTTCTCCACGAATGACAATCCCAGTAACCTAGGGTGAATACCCAGGGTCATTTTGAATAATTCTGCTCCTTAAAATAATAATGACGGTGATAGTAATCGCAGCTACCATGTTTCAAGACCTACTATGTGACGGGCACTGTGCAAAGTGCTTCCCACACATTATCTCATTGAATCCTGCCAACAACCTAGGGGGCATAGGTACTGTTAGTCCCATTTGACAGAAGAGAAAATTAAGACTTGGAAGGCCAACATATTGTTGTCAAGAATGGGGGCCCTCCCCTGGGGAGACAGCAGAGCCAGGCCCTAACTGGGGGTCTGACTGCCCTAACATAGGCCAAACCCTATGCCATCCACCCCCTGATGGAAACATCCAGCATTTGCTGACCTAGCCAGGGCTATGGGATGCGCTTATCTGTGCCACGGATGGGAATTCCTGACTGCCCTTTGAGGGTGCTCCGTGCCCCATGGAATCCACCATCACCCCACCACAGAGTGAAGCTTTGGGACACCTACCCACATACCCCATGCCACCCCCAGATGCCACCCCTCAATGTGGAGCAGTGACCCCCAAGGACATCTCCACACAGTGCAGGAGTTGGGATAGAGGGATAGATGCATAGAGGGAGAGGGGAGTGACCCCCTCCATGGCCCCACCACAAAGCTTTGCTTTTTCCCAAAGCTTGGCCAGTATGCCTGGTGTTACAAAACATTTTAATCCCTGTGCATCTAATGGCTGCCATACAGAGTTTTTTGATCAAACTCCCACCTGCATAAATTCTCAAATCTAATGGCTCTTTTTAACTTTTTGCTTCTGTCTCCTGTGGGCATGTAGGCTATCTATATAAAGGCTGGGCTTGATTTATTTCTTTACTCTTTGTTTATTGCGGCATGCTCGGTGCCTAAACAGTGCTGAGCATACAGTAGGGGTTTAGTAAATATTTATAAGTGAATAGATGAAACATTGACACGATCCCAAATACAGAAGGTACAGAAGGAGTAACACATTTCAAAAGCCTCCTTCCCTGCCTGTGCCCCCAGCCACCCAGGTCTCCTTCTCGAAGGCAATTCATGTTACTGCTTTCCTAGGCAGCCTCTCCAGGATAGGCTCTGTGCCCACAAGTAAATGCCTTTATACTTCTATTTCCTCTTTTTTTTTTCTTTTTTTTACACAAATGCGCATGGGCGTTATATACTCTAATTCCCTCTATTTTCTCTAACTGGTATACCTTGGGAGCATTCTCTGTCTCTGATCAGACTATTCAGTGATCTCAAATAAGACGACCGTGTCTCCCCTCCTGGAGGAGCCACTTACTTATCCTCTCCATTAGTCACACTGAGTGTAACTTTATGGGAGGACCCCTAGATGTTGGTGTGCCGTAGCCTTGGGCAAATGAGGTGTGTGTGTACTCGTGGAGGAGGCGGCTGTGCCCATTGATTGCTACACTGCAAACTTCCCCAACACCCACCAGAGTGGGGTCAAGAAGTCAGGTGTCCCATCAAGTCTGTTGGTAGAAGTGGCTGGAAGCCAGGCGACCTGGTTTCTATATCCAGATCTGCCTCTGACTCACTCTGACGGTGGATAAGTCCCTCTGGCTCTAGTTAAGCCCTCTCTGTGAAATGGGCATAATTACAACTACCCCAACCTACTTAAAAGGAGGGCATGAGGATACATGACAAAATGGTTCAGCTAGGTAAGAAACCTACAGAGAATTTTCTAAAGGGTGATAAGCAAGATGATTTTTTAAAAATATTTTATTTATTTATTCATGAAAGAGAGAGAGAGAAAGAGGCACAGAGACATAGACAGAGGGAGACACAGGTTCCATGCAAGGAGCCCAATGTGGGACTCAATCCTGGGACCCTAGGATCATGCCCTGGGCCGAAGGCAAGCGCTAAACCACTGAGCCACCCCGGGATTCCCCAAAGCAAGATGATTTTAAGTTCCTTTTTTAAAGAGGGATAAATAAATAAATAAATAAATAAATAAATAAATAAATAAATACTCTTTTTTAAATAATTAAATTATTTTACTAGGCATTAGGAAAATATGGCTAACACATCAACCATATTTCACAGATATGGTGTTGCTGAGGGCTCATAGTATTGCTTAGGACAAAGCTGAATGTTTTTAAGGAAAAAAAAAGGGAGTTCGGTGGTGTTATACATTAAATGAATAATGATACAGGTGCTCCAGCAAGTCAGTGAAAATTGTGATTATGCAAAGGACTGGTGTTTGGGAAACATTGAATTAACAAGTGGGAGGAAAGTAAAATCAAACTTACAAATACTTATCTGAGGGATGCCTGGGTGGCTCAGCGGTTGAGCCTCTGCCTTCAGCAGCTCAGGGTGTGATCCTGGGGTCTGGGGATCGAGTCCCTCATCGGGCTCCCTGTGAGAAGCCTGCTTCTCCCTCTGCCTGTGTCTCTGCCTCTTTTCTCTCTGTGTATCTCTCATGAACAAATAAAGAAAATCCTGTAAAAAAATACTTATCTGAAACCCATTTTAAGGATGTCTTCAATCAGATGTCAATAAACTTTATTAATAGTTTAGGTTTTACTGGCCCCATTTGCAGCATATTCCTTTTTTTTTTTTTAACAATTCTTTAAAAATGTAAAAATCTTTCTTAGCCTCTGGTTTCACACAAAAACAGGCCTTGGGCTAGATTTTGAGCTGAGATTTGTAGGTTCTTGTAGTAAATTAAGGAGCTTATGGAACATAGTAGCTGCTAGTGCCCCCAATACAGGTAAAACAACCTGAATGGGATCCATGTATTAATGATTCTTATTTATTTATTTAAAATTTTTAAATTTATTCATTTGAGGCAGAGAGAGAGAGAGAGAGCATGAGCAGGGGGGAGATGCAGAGGGAAAGGGAGAAGCAGACTCCTTGCTGAGTCAGGAGTCCGATGCAGGGCTGGATCCCAGGACCCTGAGATCATGACCTAAGCCAAAGGCAGAGGCTTAACCATCTGAGCCACCCAGACACCCCTTATTTATTTATTTTAGGATTTTATTTATTTATTTGAGAGAGAGAACATGAGCGAGGGGAGGGGCAGAGGGCCAAGCAGACTCCCTGCTGAGCACAGAGCGTGACCCTGGGGCTCCATCCCAGGAACCTGAGATCATGACCTGAGCCAAAGTCAGACGCTTAACCAACTGAGCCAACCAGGCACCCAGACCTTTATCTATTAATAACGTTAATGTTCTACTTATTTCCCTGCCTTTCCAGTGTTGTAATGAACTCATGGATTTTTATGCATTTAATATGTTTCAATTAATTGCATAGTTTTTTAAAGATGCTCAAATTCTCCCATCATTGCCAGTGAGGACCCCTTCAAGAGTCCTCAACTGACCCCAGTCTTTGATGCCTTCCTTTGCTTTGGGTATGACACGATATCCCAGGCTTAGCCTCTACATTTCCTGCACCAAAACTGATATCAGGGGATCCCTGGGTGGCGCAGCAGTTTGGCGCCTGCCTTTGGCCCAGGGCACGATCCTGGAGACCCAGGATCGAATCCCACGTCGGGCTCCCGGTGCATGGAGCCTGCTTCTCCCTCTGCCTGTGTTTCTGCCTCTCTCTCTCTCTCTCTCTCTCTCTCTCTGTGACTATCATGAATAAATAAATAAAATCTTAAAAAAAAAAACTGTTATCAGCCATTTTTCCAAGAAGCCCTGGTTCCTTTTAGTTGGGAATGATATTTAGAGACCAAAATCTAGGTGCCTAGAATGCATGTAATATTTGCACATATAAATAGAAATGATGCCCAGGGTATGTCCTGGTCCCTGGAGAGATTCCGACCCCCCCTCTAAAAAATCCCTCTTCACCATCTCCAGCCTGCCGTGCTGATCCCCATCCATGACTCGGATCCTGGCCAGGAATCTCAGCCTGGCTTGGAAACAGTGAGTCAGTCATGTTCTGATGCTGCCTGCCCTGGCAGAGGCAGAAACATGAGAGATTTTCCAATAACCAGAGTCCAATCCATTTTCAGGCTAACCTTCAATTAACCATAAAAATCCCGCTACCCAGAACTCTTATTCCCTCATAACCTTAGATAATTGAGGTTTTACTGCAAAAATAAGTACAGGGGATTTTAATGAAAGCATCTGACCTACAATTTACAGGATTCACAAAGTCAGATGTCCATAGGAGCCAAAGCAGAGAATTTAAAAAAGGGAGTAAGATGAGCTGAGTATAAGAAAATAGGGACCCAGGGGATTTGGGGTGGGGGGAGCACACGTTCCATCTTAATGAGGGCGCTGCCACTTTTCATTTCTGGCAGAAAGTTGCCACATGGAGACAACTGTCAGATATTTGTTAGTTTTCAAAACATAAAAGTCTAGATTTTTAAGATGTGAACTCTTGTAATTTTATGGGGTTTTTTTTAAAGATTTTATTCAGTTATTCATGAGAGACACACAGAGAGAGGCAGAGACACAGGCAGAGAGAGAAGCAGGCTCCATGCAGGGAGCCGATGTGGGATTCAAACCTGGGTCTCCAGAATCACGCCCTGGGCCAAAGGCAGCACTAACCCACTGAGCCACTGGGCTGGCCCTAGAACTTTAAATATAAGTTACATACATTACTTCCATTTTAAATATTGTGTTTGAAAATAAATAAATAATAGCATTTGATGAGTTTTGACAAATGTATACATCCAGTTAGCCACCGTCTCAGCCAAGATCACCTCCCAAAAATTCTCTTGTATGCTCTTTTAGTCAATCCAGGGTCAGGGAATCACTGATCTGCTTTCTGTTCCTATAGATTAGTATGTCTTTTCTAGGGCTTCGTATAATGGAATCAGGTACTATGTACTCTTCTACATCTAGCTTTTAAAACTAGCATGTTTCCTTTTTCTCCTACCCACCTATTTTGTTCTATTTTTCAATAGTTGGTTCCTTTCTATTGCTGAATAGTATCCCATTGTATGAATGTGCCACAATTTATTTATTCACCTGCTGGTGGATACTTGGCTTGTTTCCAATTTGGGGTTATTAATGAATAAGCCTGCTGTGAATTTATACAAGTCTTTGCGTGAACATGTTTCCATTCTCTTGGATAATTAAAAGTGCAATTGGTACGTCATAAGTGTCCACTTAGCTTTCTGAGGAACTGCCCAACTGTGCCATTTTGCATCCCAGCCAACAGGGGTGGGCGGGAGAGTTCTAATTGCTCCACATCCTCGCTGACATTGAGTATTGTCCATCCTTCTAGGGGGTGGGAAATGGTGTCCCACTGCGGTTTTGATTTGCATTTCCCCCAATGACTAATGATGTTAAGCATCTTTTCATGTGCTTATGGGCCATTCATATATCTTCTTGTATGAGGCATCTTTTCTAATTTTTTGCCCATTATTTTGTTAGGTTGTCTCCTTCCTCAGTTGTAAGAATTCTTTATTCTGCATACAAATGCTTTTTCAGACATATTATTGCAAGTATTTTCTCCTAGTGTCCTGCTCTTTCTTAACAGTGTGTTTTGAAGAGCAGGTTTTAATTTTAGTATTTTAATAAAGTATAATTTATAGGGGTTGTTTTTCCTTTCATGATTCATGATTTTAGTGTCCTATCTAAAAGACATTTGCCTACCTAAGATTGCACAGATTTTCTCCTACGCTTCTTCTGAATGTTTTATAGTTTTAGCTCTCATGTTTAAGTCTCTAATTCAAGTTAATTTTTGTATGTAGTGTGAAGTAGGAGTTTAGATTCATTTTTTCTTACATGGATATGCATTCATGTCAGCATCTCTTCTTGAAAAGACAATCTTTTCTGCACTGAATCGCCTTGGTACCCTATAGATTGTTCTTCCTTTTCAAAACTGGATAGTTGTTGTTTTTTTCTATTTTAGTGATTAGAATTAAATCAACTCCAGAGGTAAATTTAGGGTTAATGGAGGTCTTAACAATATTGAGTCTTATGACCCATGAGTGTGGCATATCTTTTCACTAGGCTTTCCTTAAATTTTTTCTTTTTTTCTTTTGTTTTTAGAGAGGTGGTGGGGAGGAGCAGAGGGAGAGAAAGAGAATCTTAAGCATTCTCCATACTCAGCTCGGAGCCTGACATGGGGCTTGATCTCACAACCCTGAGATCATGACCTGAGCAGAAATCAAGAGTCAGACACTCAACCAACTGAGCCCCTCAGGTGCCCTTAATTTGAGTAATATTTTTTTAAAAAACCACTAAGGGTGCCAAGACAATTAAATGGGCAAAGAACAGTCTTGGTGATGGAATGAGCGGGTATCCACATGCAAAAAAACGAATTTGAACCCCTACCTCACTCCACAGACAAAAAACTAATGCAAATTAGAGTCACATGGCTGACTCAGTCCGAGGAGTGTGTGACTCTTGATCTCGGGGTTGTGAGTTTGGTTTTTTTTTGGGGGGGTTGTGAGTTTGAGCCCCACATTGGGTGTAGAGATTACTTAAATAAGTCTTTAAAAAATTAACTCAAATTGGATCCAAAGATCTAAATATGAGATAAAATTATGAAGCCCTTAGAATAAATCAAAGGAATAGGGATCCCTGGGTGGCGCAGTGGTTTGGCGCCTGCCTTTGGCCCAGGGCGCGATCCTGGAGATCTGGGATCGAATCCCATGTCGGGCTCCCGGTACATGGAGCCTGCTTCTCCCTCTGCCTGTGTCTCTGCCTCTCTCTCTCTCTCTCTCTCTCTGTGTGTGTGACTATCATGAATAAATAAATAAAATATTTAAAAAAAATAAATAAATCAAAGGAATAAATTTTTATGACCTTGGATTATGCAATGGATTCTTAGCTGTGACACCAAAGCACAAGCAACCAAAGAAACATAGACAAATTGGGCATCATCAAAAGTTTTTCATAACCCCAGAACAGAATATTTTTGCAAATCTTATATCTGACAAAGGACTTACACAGAATACATAAATAACTCTTACAACCTAATAATAAAAAGACAACCCAATTAAAATATGAGCAAAGGACCTGAAAAGACATTTTTCCAAAGATATGTTGACCGTATAGTGGGATATATTGGCCAAAAGTACATGAAAAGACGGACAGTATCACTAGCTCTTAGGAAAATGCAAATAAAAATGAAACCCCCATTAGGATGGCTAGAATAATTTTTTTATTGAATAATAACAAGCGTTGGAAGAGGATGTGGGCAAATGGAATCCTCATGCACTGCTAGTGGAATTTTAAAATAGTACAGCCACTTTATTATTTTTTTAAGATTTTATTTATTCATTCATGAGAGACACCGAGAGAGAGGCACATTTTATTTATCCATTCACCATCCATAATATGGAATATTATTTGGCAATAAAAAAAATGAAATACTGATCCATGCTACATGGAGGAACCCTGAAGACATTATGCTAAATGAAAAAAAAAAAGTCATAAAAGACCACATTAGGTATGGTTCCCTTTATATGAAATGTCCAAGATAGGCAAATCTATAGAGACAGACCCTGGGGCTGAAGGGTGGAGGGAGAAATGAGGAGAGACCCTAGTGGATACAGAGTTTCTGTGAGGGGAGATGAAAATGTTTGAAAATTTATTTGGATGGTTGAGCAACTCTGTGAATATACTAAACCCCACTGAATTCTACACTTTAAATGGATGAGTTATGTGGTACTGGAATTATATGTGGATAAAGCTGTTATTTTTAATTTAAAGATTTTATTTATTTATTCATGAGAGACAGAGGGAGACAGAGAGAGGCAGAAACACAGGGAGAAGGAGAAGCAGGCTCCATGCAGAGAGCCCGATGCAGGACTCGATCCCAGGACCCCAGGATCACACCCTGGGGCCGAAGGCAGACACTCAACTGCTGAACCACCCAGGCGTCCCCAAGCCATTATTTTTAAATGAGAATTATAAAAATGAATACCGTGCCAACAACAGAAACCACTTTTGCAAACCCAGTACAGCTCCTAGGTCACGATCTGCAACCTCTCATTCAGAAGGTTTGGAAGAACTGACCGTAGGACGAGCATTCCCGTGTCCCTTGTCAAGGTAATGGGTAGAGATATGCACTGTGTTCCCCGTTGTCCTGCCACCAGGACACTGAGTCAAATCTCAGGACAGGGGCACCTGGGTGGTTCAGTGGTTGAGCATCTGCCTTTGGCTCAGGACGTGATCCCGAGGTCCTGGGATCGAGTCCCACATCGGGTTCCCCACAGGGAGCCTGCTTCTCCCTCTGCCTGTGTCTCTGCCTCTCTCTCTCTGTGTCTCTCATGAGTAAATAAATAAAATCTTTAAAAAAAAAAAAAAAAAAAAAAAAAAAAACCTCAGGACAGATTTGTCTCTGAAAGCAAGTGTGTGTTTCCTCTTACAAGAATTCGGGGCACACAACACTTACTGTTGTATTTGTGGCCAGGAACGTTGAGCAAGATGCTAACCCAGTTTGGGGCCAAGATGCTAACCCAGTCTGGGATTCTCTGAAGTGTGACCGTGTCCACTGTGCCCGAGTCCATAAGTGGACGCAGTCTCCCCTTGGCTTGTTTGGGTTGGTTTCAGCTGTAAGCTGATTTAAACCTTCCTACACAAGCTGTGTATACATTCCAAACACAGACCATCTCCTCCCTTGGGGGTAAATCTGATGGGAACAACATAAAGCTGTTTGTAGCATTCATTGATTTTTACTTAGTTGATGGCCCACGGGACCAAACGAGGTAGGAGAGAAGCCGGCACTCCACAAACCTCTGTTATTCCTCTACCACTGCCACAGCTTTTGCTACATGGCATGCAATTGTTTACTGAATATTTTTCTGTATTTTTTCCGAAGATTTTATTTATTTATCTGAGAGAGAGATAGTGAGAGAGAGCACAGGTGGGGAGGGAGAGGGAGAAGCAGGCTCTCCACTGAGTGGGGAGCCTGACCTGGGGCTTGATCCCAGGACCCCAGGATCATGACCTGAGCTGAAGGCACAGACTTAACCGACTGAGCCACCCAGGCACCCCCTGATTATTTTTCTTTTTTTTTTTTTTAATTTTTATTTATTTATGATAGTCACAGAGAGAGAGAGAGGCAGAGACATAGGCAGAAGGAGAAGCAGGCTCCATGCAGGCTCCATGCACCAGGAGCCTGACGTGGGATTCGATCCTGGGCCTCCAGGATCGTGCCCTGGGCCAAAGGCAGGCGCCAAACCGCTGCGCCACCCAGGGATCCCCCCCTGATTATTTTTCTTTAAACACATTCCCCCCGCCCCACTTTTTTTTTTTAACTGAAGTGTTCTTGTGACAAGAGATCTTGCCATGAATAGGAGATCCCTCTCTTAAAAAGAAACCTGGTGAAAACAGAATGATGTTAATTCCAACTAGATACTGTCACCTGTAAAGTTCTGAGCCTGAGGCCTCATTGTTAATCCGGGAGATTATTGGGGGTTAAATAGATGCTAAGGGCCTGTTCATACCAAACCGACTTTCTCCTTGGATGAACCAGAATGATTAACTGAGAATGGCAAAGGGAGACATCAGAGAGGCCCTTTGTCTGGTTCTCCCATGGCAGTTTATTGGAGCCTCACGTGCTATTCACCTATTAGCCCTTGGGGTGCCAGACTATGAAGACAGACAAAGCTCCAGTTCTTCCCAAATTTATAGTTGTGGATAATAATGTCTAAGAATTAAATAATGCACGCACCATCTTGCAGTACCCGGGTCATTATAAACACGTGTACTTGACAGGGCCCTTGGAGTTGTTACTACTGTGATCACTATAACTTCATTTTCCCAGAGCAGGGAATGGGCCCTCTAGGGAAAGATGGGGGGTGGGTTAATCTGCGAACGTCCCTGTTAGAGCCATGATGGCCTGAGCAGGCACACGGAGCTTGATTTCCATCAGAGAGCAGAGGCATTGGAGGGGAAAGCCTTTAATGCTTTGGCCAGGAAAGTGGGGGATATTAATGTGTCAGAAAGGTAGGTCAGCAGTGAACATGCTTGAGCAAGTTTAAGATCTCTGTTTAGATATGAAGGTCTGGCATTACCCATTTGCTGTTTGGTGAAGTTCCAGGGACCGTGCTGGGCTTATCAGGAATACAGAGCTGCTATTCTCACAGGACTTATTATCTCATAGGAATGAGATGCCACAGGCAGAAGTATGATACAGGGTAGAATGAGGTGAAGTTCTTTCTTTGTTAAGATTTTAGTGGTTACAAATGATAGACACCCAGTCTGCATCAGCATAAGTAAGAAAGAAAATGTATTGGTTCTTGTATCTGCTGAGTCTAAAAATAAATGGTTTCAGGAGTGGCTGGATCCAGGTGTTCAAATGTCAGAAATCACTCTCTCCATCGTGTGGCTCTGTTTTCCCCTGTGTTGGCTGTATTCTCAGGCAGTCTCCCTGTTTGTGGTACCAAATAGCTTTAAAAAAAAAGAGAGATAGCATAAAAGGAGTCTCTGCCTCAGTTATAATGGCATAAAGTAATAAAATTGAGTCTCAACATCCAAACGGGTTAATATGAGTACCCTCAGATTAGGGGCGGAGTCAACCTGGCAGCTCACAGCAGCTGAGGCTGGGGGAGGGGCGGTTCCCCTGAGGACACACAGAGCCAGGGGGAAAGGACGCTGGACCAGCAGACACTGCACCGCCCACCACAGTGCCCCCCCGCCCCACAAGAGGCAGCAGCTCTGAGAAGAGGGAGAGAGTCACTCCAGCCAGGGAGTCAGGACAGCTGCAGGCAGGAGGTGGCCTTTGACCAATTGGGGCTCCAGGGATAGAGCTGGGGTGCTCCAGAAGCAGGTTCCTTCTTTGTCTGCGGGAGAAGGAGGGAGGAAACAGGTTAAAACTACCTGAGAAGCCATCAGGTGCAAGGCTCTGTGACAAGTATCTTGGTTCATCTTCACAAGAACGCTGTCTCCTCATGCAGGTGAGGATCAGAGTCTCAGAAAGAAAGAGTAGATCCTTCTCAACAACCCACAGCTAGCCCTGATGCTGCTCCTGGGCCCACCCTCACACACCCCCCCCACCTTCCTGTCCGTGTCTTTCCAGATGGCGGGTTTGAGGGCATCACGCCTCCACGCCTCCAAATCCTAAACGTGGCCCACAAGGTCCTGCTCACCTCTCCAGGCTCCCTCCGCCTCAGAGCCTTTGCTCCTGCCGTCCCTGCCACCTGAGTGACCCCCTCCACTCCTCTTCACCTAGTTAACTCAGCTTCTCGGGGGACTCTCAGCTGACGGGTTGGGGTGGAGGGTGCTTCTGTAAGAAGGATAGCTGACGGGTGCCAGGTAGCCATCCACACGCTACATATTTTCATTCAATCTTCACAACAACCCATGAGGGAGAGGCATTTTTTTTAATGATTTTTATTTATTTATTCATGAGAGATGCAGAGAGAGAGGCAGAGAGACACAGGCAGAGGGAGAAGCAGGCTCCCTGCAGGGAGCCCGACCTGGGACTCCATCCCAGGACCCCAGGATCATGCCCTGAGCCAAAGGCAGACGCTCAACCACTGAGCCACCCAGGGTCCCAGGAGAGGCATTATTATCCGCATTTACAGATGAGGACCCAGAGGCACTGGGAAAGTGATTGGCCCCAAGTCACCCAGCTAGAAAGTGGTGGAGCTGAGATTCAAAGCACACATTTCAGCTGGTTCTTCACCACCACCCCTTACTGCCTCTGGGACCTCAGAGCACAGGGTCCCAAGCCTTCCTACCATATTTCATAGCTACACACTTTGGATGGATTATTTGACGAACATCTGTCTCACCCACCTGCTTACAGCTTGTAATAAAGGTAGCTGATGGGGTGCCTGGGTGGCTCTGTCGATTAAGCTTCGGACTCCTGATTTCAGCTCAGGTCATGATGGCAGGGTCGTGAGATCGAGCCCCACGACCCACACTCTGCCCCCACTCTCCCATACTCTCTCTAAAGAAATAAATAAATAATAAAACGAATTGAATAAATTAAATACATACATACATAAATAAAGGTAGCCAGCACATTGGGCACTTAGTCTGAGCCGGGCACTGTATTAGCCCATTTTATGCATCACCTCGTTTCACCCTGTCAGCAATTCTGTACATTAGGTACAATCACCCCATTTTACAGACAGGGTTCCTAAGGAGTTGAGAGTTTAAGTAACTTGTCCACTAGGCTGAAAATTCCCAGGAGGCAGAAACCTTGCTTGTTTTGCCCATTGTTGAATCCAGAGGGACTAATTCAGTATCTGGCATACAGCAGGCATTCAATACATGCTCTTTTTTTTTTTTTTTTGGTTGGATGCGTGGAGGAAAGATGGCCGGGAAGGAGAGAGGGAAGGAGTGGAGGGAGGGGAGGGGCGGGATGGAGAGGGGGCAGGGAGAAAGGGGGACGGAGGGCTGGGATGTGGCTGCCCCTGCGCAGCACCCCCCACACACACCTGGCCTTGGTGTCTCCGTGCAGGGGCCACGATGCACCTGAAGAAGTACCTGCTGAAGGGCCTGCACCGGCTGCAGAAGGGCCCGGGCTACTCGTACAAGGAGCTGCTGGTGTGGTACTGTAACAACACCAACACCCACGGCCCCAAGCGCATCATCTGCGAGGGGCCCAAGAAGAAGGCCATGTGGTTCCTGATCACGCTGCTCTTCACCTCCCTGGTCTGCTGGCAGTGGGGCGTCTTCATCAGGACCTACCTGAGCTGGGAGGTCAGCGTGTCCCTCTCCCTCGGCTTCAAGACCATGGACTTCCCCGCCGTCACCATCTGCAACGCCAGCCCCTTCCAGTAGGTGCTCCCGGGGAGCTCTCCGCCTCCCTCCCTCCCCCCTTCTCCCCCCACCTCCTCCCCCTCCCTCCCTCTCTCTTTCCTTGCCCCCCTTCCTTTCTCTCCCCCTCCCTCTGGCCCTCCTCATCCACCTCCCTGTCTCCATCCCCTCTCTTCTCCCGCCCTTCCCTCTCCTTCCTTCTCTTCCCTCCAGATTCCTTTTCTTTCCGTCCTCCCTCCCCTTCCCCTCCTTGTGCTCTTTCTCTCTCTCTCTCCCTCTTTGCTTCAGCCCTTTGCAGCAAGCACCTCGCAAAATCCCTGCAAAATCCCTGCTCGTCCTGGGCTTTAAGAGAACCTAGGGGCGTCTGGCCGGCTCAGTGGGTAGAGCGTGCAGACTCTTGATCTGGGGGTTGTGAGTTGGAGCCGCATGTTGAGTGTAAAGGTGACTTAAACATAAAGTCTTTAAAGGGAACCTAAAAATATACCTGGTGGCCTCTGCCGTCAGGCTCACCGGTGCCCGGGACTGAATCAACCAGTGTGGATTTCTGAGCACCTGCTGCGTGCCCCAGGCTGTGCCAGGGCAGGAGGACCGCAGCAATGGATAAAACGAGGTTCCCACCCTCTTCCCAGCCTCCCAGAGCAAAAGGACATTAATGTTTTTTGCCCCATAAATATTGAATTAATTCCAATTATGATGATAAACAATATATAGCAACGCTACATCAAGGGCTTATGAGTTGTCAGGCAGCGTGCTGAGTGTTTTTTGGTTGATTTGTGGAATTCTCACCCACACAACCACCTAGGGGGTGGGCGCTACCGTGATAGCCCCAGCTTAGAGGTCCGCAAAATGGAGATTCAGAGAGGTGAGGGAACTTGCCCAGGGACACACAACGAACAACTGTGGAATTGGAGCCCAGGCCTGATGTGACTGCAGAGGTGCCACTGTTCAAGCACTTGATGGCAAGGCCTCTGAAAGGGACACACGGAGCGGCCCAACCTGGCCAGGGTTGAGGAGAGGCAGGGGGTCAGTCAGAGAACACCCCCCAAGGGATGAGTAGCAGTTAGCAAGGTGGAATGAAGAGGGCCCCACGCGAAGGACACCTGCAGAGGCCCTGGAATGGGACAGAGTTGGTGCTTTCAAGGAACCGAAGGAAGGGCCAGCATGGCTGAGTCAGAGAGAACATTCTTGTCCAAAAGAAGGTCCTGGAAGCGAATTCATACTTCCTGATTCTGTCTCTAGTTATCAGCAAGTCCCTTCTTTCTAGTAATCGGGCTCCTGCCTACTGGGGTGGATCCCTGGGGCTGCTCAAGAGAACCCGGAGTAATCATAGTACCAACCCCACCCTGTCCAGCGCCTGTTCTGGACGCTTTATAAGCATCACCTCACTGAATCCTCCTAACAGCCCTCCAGGGTAAATACTCTCTAATCCCCCTCATTCTGTAGACAGAGATCGGAGCCTCAGAGGTGCTAACTTGCCCAAGGTCACAGAGATATTGAGTGGCATGTCAGGATTCGAACCCAGACCTCCTGCCAGGCCCCACCACGCTTGACAGCAGCTGTGGACATCCAGGCCCTAATAGCAGCCGCATCCCCACCGCCCGCCACCCTCCCCAGTCCTCCTCGTCCTGTGCATACACAGGAGGCTGGTTTAATGATCAGGGGACAGGAGGTGTCCACAGCTGAAGCTGATGCCAGCTCGGGGTGCTCTGCCCCTTTGTACCAGGACGTGAGCCTGTGGCCCGGGTCTAACACTCACTCCTGCTAATGTCTTCACACTGCCCTGGTGACCACACTGTGTGGCAGAGGCTGGGATAGATCCGGAGGGGTCACTCCCTGGCGTGGACACATTTCTTCCAGACTGACCGGTCACCCTTTGCAACATGGGGGGAGCCCAGCCCCACGCTCCCAACCACCTCCTGCCTCCTGAAACTGGATCCTCTTCCCAAAGTCACTGCTGGAGAATTGGGACCTCGGGATCACAGACCTGTCCCTCCTCCCTACATTTTTTTGTGTCCTCCTGGGAGGGAGCTCGAGAACCTCTGGGCAGGAACAGCAGCACGCCTGCTGCTCCAAACCCAGGTTCCCTCCTCAGCTCTACCGCTCTACAGCGGGGTGGGCTCGGGAGATCACAGCGACTTGCAGGGTTTCCTGATCCTTCCCTGGGGAGCATCACAGAATTGTGGGGAAGATCAAATAAAGCGTCCGAAGCACCTAGCGCTGGCACACGGCAAGCAATCGCTGACCATGGGCTGTTTCGAGTTGTTCTCATTAGAATGTGACCTTCGGAAGGAAGGGGACCGGGACACCTGGGTGGCTCAGCGGTTGAGCACCTGCCTTCGGCTCAGGGCGTGATCCCAGGTCTGGGGATCGAGTCCCACATCGGGCTCCCTATGTCTCTGCCTCTCTCTCTCTGCCTCTCATGAGTAAATAAATAAAATCTTTAAAAAAAAACACACACACACATAAGGAAAGGGACCCCATGTGTCTTGTTCACTGTTGTATCTCTGTGCTCTGCACGGTGCCCGGCACATAGTAGGTGCTCAGTGCGTACTCGGTGAATGACTAGGTGAGCAGGTGGGTGGAAGGAGACATGGACGCCTGGGCCGGCGGGTGGGCAGAGAGGCAGGGGCTCGGGGGCAGCCAGGCTGGAGCGAGGGGGGAGTCCCAGAGGCCCCTGCCCCCTGACCGGCCCCCTCCCCACCCAGGTATTCCAAAGTCAAGCATTTGCTGAGGGATCTGGATGAACTCATGGAAGCTGTCCTGGAAAGGATCCTGGCTCCCGAGCACAGCGATGCCAATGCCACTAGGACCCTGAACGTCACCATGTGGAACTACACGCCGCTGGTTCTTATCAACGAGCAGAACCCCCACCGCCCGGTGGTCCTTGACCTCTTTGGGGACATCCACAATGGCTCAGCGAGCAGCAGCCCAGCACCAGCAAGGTCCTGCACTGTGCACGGGTGCAAAGTGGCCATGAGACTAGTAAGTGGGCCCTGGACCCAGGGGGGCGGGTGGGAGTGTCTTTCCTTTTGTAATCTGGGTCTTGCGGGGGGTAAGGCAGGCTGGAAGCCAGGGCCTATTTTGTATGTTTACAAAGCTCTTATTCTTTTTTTTTAATAGAAGTAGCTAGTATGTTAGTCAAGATCCTATTGGATGCCAGTAACCCAGGTCTAACTAGTTCAAGCAAAACAGAGAATTCACTGGCTCATATGCTGAGAAGTTGGGTTCAGGTCTGGCTGGATCCAGGCATTCACATGCTGCCATCAGGACTCTACCTCTCCATTTTTGTTCAGGTTTCTCCCAGTTGACCCCACTCCCTGGCAGGCTCTCTCCATGTGGGGGGTCTTGGCAACGCCAGACATACACCCCATCGGCTCAGCACTCACCCCAGAAACAGAACTCCTCTTCCCCTACTGTGCCAGCAAAAGTCCTGGGACTGTCTCATCGGGTCACATGTTCACTCCTCAACCAGTCCCCGTGGGCCGGAGAATGGGCTTTCCTGATCTGCCAGTCACAGGTCTGTGTCCTGGGGCTGAGGTGATGTCAGCCTCGACCCCATGGACCCAGTGAGGGGGAAAGGGAGCTTCACAGAAGAAGGAATTAAGTCTTAACTATCAAAAGACAGGGACATACATGTGGGGCAGGTAAAAACCCACAGCCACGCAGTACAGTCTGATGCAGGGATGCCTGCAAGCCCGCAAGTGAGAAGGTTCCTTGTCTGTGCCTCTAGGTCTATGGAGCTCCCTAACTGTACAGACCCCTGGTCCCCACTCCCGGAGAATCTGAACGGGGCTAGGAATCTGTATTGTTAACAGACTCCCTGGTGATTCTGATGGTCCCCTTGGTTGGGGACCCAGGCTGTGACCATACACTCCCCAGAAGGAGGCTCCTGACCTCCACTGGGATGGGACTCCACCTGCGTCCCCCTAAAACCAGCAGACAGTGCAAGACTCCAGAGTCCCCATGCCAGCTCTGACCCAGCATTCTGCTATTTTTTTGGTGCAGTTACTTGGCTTTCTGTGTCTGGCTCCTCACCTGTGAAGCAGGCTTGTTCCCGCTGGCCGCACCAGCTGTCAGGGTCAGGCTCTGTGTGTGTGCACGCGGGGTGCATGCGGTGTGTGCATGCGTATGCATGTGTAGCGGGGAGGGGGGTCTGCTGGCCTTGTTCCCTCATGATGATGGAGTAGGGTTGCTGTACAAATCAAATGCGGTAATAGAAAGCTCTCAGCAGGGGCACCTGGGTGGCTCAGTGGTTGAGCATCTGCCTTTGGCTCAGGTCATGGTCCTGGGGTCCTGGGTTTGAGTCCTGCATCGGGATCCCTGCTTCTCCCTCTGCCTATGTCTCTGCCTCTCTCTCTCTCTCTCTCTCTCTCTCTCTCTGTCATAAATAAATAAATAAATAAATAAATAAATAAATAAATAAATCTAAGAAAAAAAAACAAAAAAACAAGCAAGCCCTCAGCACAGAGCCTGGGATAGTGAGTACTAAGTATTATGGTCAGGGATCCCTGGGTGGCGCAGCGGTTTGGCACCTGCCTTTGGCCCAGGGCGCAATCCTGGAGACCCGGGATCGAATCCCACATCGGGCTCACGGTGCATGGAGCCTGCTTCTCCCTCTGCCTGTGTCTCTGCCTCTCTCTCTTGCTCTCTCTCTCTGACTATCATAAATAAATAACAATTTTAAAAAAATTTAAAAGTATTATGGTCATCTCCCTAAGGAGAGACAAGGAGACCTCCAAGAGCGGGCCTGAGGGTGGTGACCCTGGCTGGCCCTGGGGAGGGCAGTCATCTCAGAACATTGAGAAGCTCCTCCCAGCCTCCTGGGTTCCAGAAGGAAGGCCTACTGTGAGGGCAGATAGAGGCAGAGTAGTTGAGGCCAGAGTCCTGGGCCTGTGTCCGTGCTGCATCTGCACAGCGACCTGGGCATCATGGTGGGCCAGCTGTGGTGACAGGGAGGGGGGGTCCTGCACAAGACCCATGTCCTTCCCCCAGTGAGAGAGAGGGAGCCTGGAGCCTCGAGTCCTTCATGGGCCACACGGCCTCCAGAGAGCTGCCTCTGGAAGTCTCGAGGAGGCCAGGAAAGGAGTCAGGGAAGGAGGAGGGCCCGGGTGCGTCTGTCTCTGTGCCCACAGGAGCATGAATGGGGATCATCTAGGTGTGGGCCGGGAGAAAGTTTGGATATGGGCATGTGTAGCTGTGGCCATGAGATCACGTGGCTGTGGTTATCAGGACATGGGCATCTGTCTGCGTGTACATGTGTGCGCATGTGCATGTGTGCATGCGTGTCATCGCTCATGCATACAGCTACGTGTGGGGGTCCCCGGCGACCCCGCGGGAGGGGACAGCCCCAAGCACTGCGAGCGTGAGTGTGAGCACACTGCCCACCGGCTCACAGCTGTGCAGCCTGGGGAAGGACAGCTGGGGGACCTGGCCTTAGGGGCAGAGCCAGGGTGGGGGGGACCCTGCACCCACAAGGACCCCCGTTGACTTCTGCAGTGCAGCCTCAACGGGACTGTGTGCACCTTCCGGAACTTCACCAGCGCCACCCAGGCCGTGACGGAGTGGTACCTCCTGCAGGCCACCAACATCTTCTCGCAGGTGCCACAGCGCGAGCTGGTGGAGATGAGCTACCCCGCCGAGCGGCTGATCCTGGCCTGCCTGTTCGGGGCCGAGCCCTGCAGCTACAGGTGAGAGCTGCCCCCACAGCCCGGGCGATGAGGCGGGGACGGGGGAGGCCCGTGAGGACGAGGGAATCGCTTCAGGACACATCTGGAAGGAAAGGAGGAGGAAGGGGGAAAGAGCTAAGTGCGGCCATGGGCTCAGGGGCCGTCGGCTCCATCCGTGGGGCATCTGGAGCATGAGCTGCACCACGGGATTGAACTCCTGAGGGGCCAGCCTTTTGTCCCCCTTGCGTCGGTCCCTCACGGGCCATGTGCCACCCCAGAAGGATGGGGTGGGGCCCCCTAAATTCCCAGGCTGGAGGGCTGCAGAGGGGGCAGCTGTAGGGGCCTAGCCTCCAGCACCCGGCGGCTGAGGGGTCTGGGTGGGCCCCCTGGCACCTACAGCCCTGAGTCCCATCCCTGACCGTCCACCTCTGAAGCCCCCCAGGAGGACAGCGGAGTGGGCCCAGGTCAGCATTAGAACAGGGCCCTGGGAGCCTTCGCGGTCATCCCTGGCAGCCCCCAAGGTTGAGAGGATGGCAGAGTGAAAACAGCATTCACCCCAAAAGCCTGCGGCTCGTAGAGTGGGTCCCCAGGCCCCCGCGTCCTTTGCCTCCCCTGCGCCCCGGCATCTCCAGAGCAGGATCAGGCCTGGAGCCTGGGCCCGGGCACAGCTGCTGTGGCCGCAGGGCCCCCCAGGCCTCAGGCCAGACCTCCAGGTGTGTGGGGCCCAGGTGTGCGGGGCCCAGGTGGTCTGGGGCTTCATGGTCTCGCGCTCCAGGCCTCTGGAGAAGTCCACAGAGTCCTGCCACTTCTGGTGTCACCCTCCAGGGACTGTGCCTGAGCCCAGCTCTCTCCACCCACCAGCCCCCAGGAAGCTCTAATGAGCGTCTGCTGATCGCTGGGGGACCCTCGGTTCCCGCAAGCGCACAGGAGCAGGCATTGTGCAGGCAGTGCCAAGGACCCCAGGGCTGTGGAGCCCGCAGAGCTGCAGCCCTGGCCGCATGGTGTGAACTGGAAAGGTGTGACCGGCGGGCGGAAAAGTATGGCACACTGTCCCTGCCGACAGGACGTGGCGTGCCCACGGCGGCAGCTTGGCTGGCTCCTCGCTGGCTGGGTTCCAACCCCTCGCTCTCAGCCGGTGGCCTTTGCTCAGCGCACCCCTGCCCGGCGGCTCCTGGCAACCCTCCCATCGGGCGGCAGTCCTGAGTGGACTGGTGTGTCACATCCGCACGGTCACCTTTGCCCTCTCAGTGAGTGAGAGATGTCAGGCTCTGACTCCAAGTATATGGCCCACCTGCCCAGGGAGAGTGGCCCTGGCCTGGGGGCGAGGTGCGGAAGTGGGTCCGCTAGGGTCTCCAGGGATCTACTCTCAGGTCCCCGATGCCTGGAGTGTGCACCCCTGCCACCGGGGGGTCTCGGTGTGGGAAGATACCCATTGTGCCTACGGCATGGCTCCGTTGCGGGCAGCCCCAGCACTGGGGATGCACACTTGCTGCCAACGTGGCACCCTCCAAAAAGCAAAGCAGGTCCCATTGGGTTACGGGGACTGAGACTGAGCAACAGGTGGTCCCCCAAAGAGAAGCTGAGCTGTTCCCAGAGACGGAGGAACGGATAGCTTCGGGGCAGGCAAAGCAGCCAGCATCGGCCACGCAACTTGTGTGGTGTGGCTGCGGCTGGGGAGGGACTCTGGTGAAGGGGTCAAGGCCGGGCTGGGCGGTCAGAGCCCTGGGTTCACATCCTCGCTCCATCTTACAAGCTTAAACAAGGTTCACCGTGATGGGCCTCAGTTTTCCTCTTCCGTAACGTGGGGTAATAACATGCCTACTCTGGGGGGTTATTTTGAGCATTAAAGTTAATATGCCGACAGTAGGGCTGGCCCCGATACGTAATAGTTATTATTGTCATTAAACCCACATTTGACAAAGAACTCATTATTCAGTAATGATGCTAAAGTTCATGGAGCACTTCTGATGTGCCAGATGCTATTCTTAGCACTTCACAGGTATAAACTTATTTTAACCCTGGCCACAAGCCCATGAGAAAGGTGCTATTATGTCACCCCATTTTGTATGATGCAACCATGGCCCAGAGAGGTTAAGCAACGTCTCCGAGGTCACACAGCCGGTGAGTGGCAGAGCTGGCAGCCTGGGCCGCCCCGCATCACCGTACTCGCCCATCAGAAAACCAGAGCATCATCTTCCCTCCCCACCCACCTCTCCCAAGCCTGTGCTTTGTCACCTGCCTTCCTGAGTCAGCCTCAGACGCGGTGCCAGAGGACACGTGCCTCTCTCTGTCCTCCCGACGCTGGGCTCCAAACGCTATGTCCCTGCTGCCTCACTGTCCTTCTGACTCCGACCTCTCTCCCTCGAACGTGGCAAATGCTCAAGAAGCAGCAGCTGTAATTAGGACAAAAGGAGCCACGTTCGCATCCAGGTCGACTCTGATGCCAAACTGCCTGGATGTGAATGCTAGCCTGTGTGCTAGGCGCCCCTATATGAGCATTATTTTATTTTATTTTTTTAAAGATCTTACCCATTCATGAGAGACATAGAGAGAGAGAGGCAGAGACACAGGCAGAGGGAGAAACAGGCTCCACACAGGGAGCCCGATGTGGGACTCGATCCTGGGTCTCTAGGACCACGCCCTGGGCCGAAGGCAGGTGCTAAACCGCTGAGCCACCCGGGCTGCCACTGAGCATTTTTTTAAATAAACTTTTTATTGTGGAATAGCCTTAGATATACAGAAATGTTGCAAAGACATCACACACAATTCCCTTGTAACCCCCGTTGTTAACATCCTGTGTCATCACGGTAATTTGTCAAAACTAAGAAACCAATAATCAGCCTGTTGCTATTAACTAAATGTAACACATTACTGAGATTCCCACAGTGCTTCCCGGTGACCTTTTCCTGCTCTGGGATTCCAGAATTCCATCTAGGAGACCACATTTCGTTTAGAAACTGTGACAATTGCTCAGACTTCCTTGTTTCGGGTGACCAGGACTGTTTCAAAGTACTGGTCAGCTGCATTACAGCAGGTCCTTGACCTGGGTTTATACAGATAAGACAGGTTTGGTCAAGGGTCCCTGGGTGGCTCAGTTGGTTAAGCACCTGCCATCGGCTCAGGTCATGATCCCGGGGTCCTGGGATCAAGTCCCACATCGGGCTCCCTGTTCAGTCTGCTTCTCCCTCTGCCCCTCCCTCTGCTTGGACTTGCTCTCTCTCTCTCTCTCTCTGTCTGTCTCAAATAAATAAATAAAATATTTAAAAAATATGGCTTTGGGGGAAGAAGAGCACAGAGTAAAGTGCCCCCCTCATCACATCATGCGCCGGGAGGGACACATTGGCCACATGACACCGCCTAGGATGTTGACCTTCCTCATGTGGTCAAAGCATGGACAGGGCCCCAGGTGACCACTTTCCCTTCCATGTCCATGTGCAACTAGTCACTAAGTTGAGCCCACACTCTGAGAGGGGGACAGCGTGGCAGGGAGACAGGGGGGTCTCAGCTCCTGGCCTCCTGGAGATGGGAATATAGACTATTTGGAATTCCTCCGTGGGGAAGGTTTCCCTCTCCACCGCTCGTTCATGTCATCCCGTCATTTATACCAGGAGGGACTTCGTGTGTATTTGCGTTGTGATCCATACCACATTCTTTATTCTACTCAAATCCTTCCAGCTCTGACCAGTAGCAGCTCCTCGTGTTGGGCTCCTGTGTCTCTCTGACACGTCCCCATCTCTCTTTTATTTGGTGGGTGCTTCCCTACATTCTGGCACTGCAAGACACCCCAGCTCGAGACTCAACCATTGCTCCGGGGAGCTCTGCTTCCTTTCATTGGAGGATGGTATTTAGAAGCCAAGATCTAGGCATAGAGAAGCAGCAGCAGCAGCTTATTATTCTGCTTCAGGGATCGGCTCCCTGGCTTCTGCCCTGGGAAGCCTTTCCTGATGCCCACCACATGGTACCACTGCTGTTCCACTGCTTCCAGACTTTTCTGGAGGTTTGCACCCGTCTGGATCTGCACGCCTTACGCCTGGCCCGGGCAAGGTGTTTTTGGGAACGTGCCCGGCCCTGGAACAAGAGTCGCCCGGTGCTGGGAGCAGCCTCTCCAGGCAAAGAGCATTATCAACAAGCAAACAGTTGGCACAGACAGCATCGGGGATGGAGAGCACAGCCTGGGCAGGAGGGGATCCGGCCACACCCGGAGCGGCCTCCTGCTCTTGGGCTGCAGATGTCTGAGACGGTTTCTCGGGAACACTGTGTCCTCACGCCCCTGGGGCGGGGGCTCTCCCTCCAGAACAGTGCCCGGCTTCAGCTGGTTTGCCCTGCTCTGTTCCTCCTGTGGCCACAGCCCTGATCCCACACAGATGTGTGCTCCACCCTCCCAAAGCTATTGCTTCCCTCTGGGCCTTTGCCTGATGTGCCCTTTCTCCCCTGTGCTCCCTGGGTGGCTCGGCTACCTCTTCCCCATCCTTAAAAGTCTCAGCTCAGGCCTCCCCTCCCCCAAGAACCCTTCCATGACCCACACACTCCCCACACACCCCAGGGAGAATGAGTATCACTCCTCCGTGCTTATCTCTGGCGATCCACTTATCACATATTATAATTTACCCAACAAATATTTACTGAGCGTCGGTCTACCGTGGGCCAGGCTCTGCAGACAGAGCGGGGAGCGGCAGCCAGCGCTCGCTGAGCATTTCAGCGTACTCGCCATCCAACCCTCGCCTTCGTCCTTTCGGGTACATACTATTACTGTCCTGGCGGCGTTACAGGTGGGGCAGGCGAGGCTCAGAGAGCCCAAGCTCACCAGCTACTCAGTGACAAAGCCAAAATTTGAATCCTGGCAGGGAGGCCCCCAGGCCTGGGATCTTGGCCTCTAAATGCTTCCTCCCTCAAGACAAGACAACTGGCCTCCCTGGGCCTACCTTCCAAAGCATGAGGCAGCTGACAAGCAAGCAGTTAACTAAAGAACATAATTTCCAGTTCTGACATTTTGACACATGCCATCAGGGAATAAGCAGGTAGAAATGATCAAGTAACTGGGTAGGGAAGTGGCTTTGCATGGGGATTGCAGGAGCTGGCAGGAGGGTGGGGGTGGGGGTGTCTCGCTCAGAGCAGCTGAATCCTGAAGGATAAGGAGAAGCCGCTTATTTGGCCAGCTGGCCAGAGAATATTCTGGGCACATGGGGCAGTGGCCACAGGGACCCTGAATTTGGAAATATCTCAGAATCTTGCTGAAGTGTAACACACAAGGGAGAGAAGAACCAACGTAGGGCGTTTGCATTTCCTTCTGCGAGCAACAAGGGGCCTCCAGAGGGTCCCAAGCAGGGGTGCACCCTGGTCCAATTCACAGTTCAAACAACCGCCCTGACCACTGCGCAGAGGAACATTGAGAACAAGAGGGGAAGCAGAGGCTCCTGCAGGAGGAACACAGGACCGGGTGCTGGTGGCTTGTGGTTGCAGAGGGAGCCTGCGATGGAGAGAGGAGGACAAGCCAGAGGCACATTCTGGAAGGGGAGCATTGACAGAACCTGCTCGAGTCCCCCGCCCTGCTGGGTCCCCTCCCCTCTGGCCACACGGTGAACTTCCAGGGCAGGACTCTCTGGTTCACCTCAGCTGTCCCCAACCCAGCACCTGCCTCAGGAAACACTTGCTGAATGGAGAAATGTGGTTTCTTCCTGATTTCCCTTTCACTCCTGAGGACACCGGAGCCCAGAGGTGGAGTAAGCTGCTCATACCTGCCCAGGGTCAGTTCGCGGCTTAGATGTCCCAGCCGGCGTGGGACCCATCTTGTTCTGCCAGCGAAGGGGGGGCAGGGGCGCCAAAGGTGCAGGGCATGGCTTCCTAATCTCAGCATGCAGCAAATAACAGCTGACCTCACAGGGTTACTCTGAGGATTGAATGAGAGGATGTATGCAGAACTGTGCAGCACGGATGGGGCTGGCTCCTAAAAGTGGCAGGCAGTATTTCAAAATATGGGGCTTAGAAGACAATATCACATTTCAGTGGCTATTTCTGCAAGAAAAAAAAATATGCAAAGACTTTTTAAAGCTCTTCCTTACAGAGCCTCGAGGACACACCTACAGACAGCAGAGAGCGCGATGCGCCATCCACATCCCACAGCCACGACTCACTTCCCCTCCTGTCCGTTCTGCAGCAAAGCCCAGACTCCAGGGTCTTTTCACCTGTAAAGAGCTCAGAACATATCTGCCAAAGAGAAAGACTGTTTTCCCCCCAACCAAACCGCCAAGCCATTATCCCACCTGAAAAGAAAACAATAATTCCTCAGTACCCTTAGCTATCCGGTCATGTTCACTCACAAATGTCATATCTTTTTGCTTGTTGGTGTGTGCGAATCAGGATCCAATTAAAGACAGCACATTGTGATTGCGACCCAGATCTTTAAAGTTTCTATTCTTTAGTAGGTTGTCTCTCTTTTCTTCCCTCACAATTGGGTTATTTCTCCTGTTGCATTCCCCAAGGTCTGGATTTTGCAGGTTGACTTTCTTTGGTGTCTTTGAACGTGTTCCTCTGTCTCCAGTACTTCCTGTAAATGGTGGTTCAAGACAGATGCTCGGTCCTGTCCGGGGAAGATTTTTATGTTTTACTAGCAATACCAACTCTTTGGCAGCCTTTGCACTTCCATCAGGAGACGGGCAGCACTGGCCACCACCAGTGTGCATTCCCCAAGGCCATTCATTTATCCGGGATTTATCCGGGCTGTGAAACAGTGATCAATTCACTGCCTCTCCAAGCATTAGCTGGGTCAAACCAGAACTGTTTTAATAGCTATATTAAAAGAAAAAAAAAAAAGTCAGATGGAAGGAGCTTTAGATTAGAAGAAACTTGAAAGACATCAACCAATCACATATTAGCTTCATTTAGATCCCAGTTTAAACAAATAAATTGTAAAAACAAAATCAACATGTATGAGATGATTAGAAGTTTGAACTAAATATTTAATAATATTAAGGACTTTTTGTTAGTTACGTTTAACATTGGTAATAGCAGTATTTTTATAAGAGTTCTTACTGGGACACCTATGTGGCTCAGTGGGTTAAGCATCTGCCTTCAACTGAGGTCATGATCCCAAAGTCCTGGGGTTAAGACCCGCATCAGGGGCAGCTTGGGTGGCTTGGCGGTTTAGCGGTTTAGCGCTGCCTTCTGGGCGTGATCCTGGGGACCTGGGATCGAGTCCCACATTGGGCTCCCTGCGTGGAGCCTGCTCCTCCCTCTGCCTGTGTCTCTGCCTCTCTCTTCCTATCTCTCATGAATAAATAAATAAAATCTTAAAAAAAAAAAAAAGACCCGCATCAGGCTCCCTGCTCTGTGGGGAGGCTGCTTCTTCCTCTCCCTTTGGGTGCAGCTCCCCCTGCTTGTGCTCTCTTTCTCTCTGTCAAATAAATTTTAAAAATATTTTTTAAAAATTTAAAGAGTTCTTACTTTCCAAGATACATCTGGAAATGTTTACAAATAAAATCATGCTGTCTGAGATTTGCTTGAAAATAATATGGAAGGGTGATGGGGGTGGAGATGAAGCATTAGTAGCTATGCTGTGATGATTCTTGAAGCTGGTCTTCACGGTCTAGACTTTTTTGTGTTTGAAATGTTCCGTATCCCAAAAAGTCTTTTTTAAACTGAATTCTTTGAAACATGTTATACCATTGCTACTGCCGTGAGCTAATTTATGGAAACATTTCTTGTTGCTGTTGACTTATTTCCTGAGGAAACATTCCTGGGACATAGGAGAGGACCCTGTATAGGGTCCCGCACACCTCGTGGTAAAGCTCAGTCTTTCCTGAGCTCTGTTGGGCCCTCTCCTGATTCATCCCCTCTCTGACCCACCACGTCAGCACTTCCCTCCGTGCGAGAGTTTCCAGTTTGCCCATCGCATCTGGCTGGATGCTGTGGCTCCCTGCAGGTCGTGAGTCCTGAGCAGCAGACCATCAAGGAGACACCTGCTAGGGTGAGCCCCGCTCTCTGGCTGATGGTGTTTCTTTTAGGAACTTCACGTCCATCTTCCACCCTGATTATGGCAACTGTTACATCTTCAACTGGGGCATGACGGAAAAGGCGCTCCCTTCGGCCAACCCTGGAGCTGAGTTCGGTGAGTCTTGGTTCATCCTGGAGCCGGAGCCGTGGGGCTTGGCATCCCCACCAAGTGGGCCTAAAAGACCAAGTGACCACAAGCTGCGGAGGGGGAGGGCCTGGGTCAGGCAGGAGGCGGCACAAGGGGAAGTGGTCATGGTTGGGCCTCTTCTGTGTGCAGGGAGCCGTTCCCTTGTCCATGCAAAATGAACAAAACGTTTTACAAATTTAAAAAACAAAGGAAGGGTTTAAATTGAGCCCAAGTTAGGAGAGCTGCCTAGGATACAGTCTTCACAAGGAGGAGAGTGCCTGGGAAGGGAACGTTTGGAGCAGCATTACATATGTTTTTTACCTAAAGGGTTGCAAATAATCATAATCAGGACATTCTAGAAAGTTACAGACTTTATCTTATATCTAGTATGTGCGAGGCTGTATGGCTTTTACCTTATGGGAACCAGGGCTTTTTTCTTTTTCTTTTTATGTTTGGAATGCTCCTTTTTGGTTGTTTTAACAAAGTAGATATACAATGTGTGCTGTTGGGGGCAGAAATAGGGCCCATGCTTTGAGGTTTTGACGAAGTCAGTTGACCTTGGTAAATGTTATAGTTTCCCTGGGAGCCTAGGAGCAGGGCTCACAAATATTAAAAGTTGCAAATTTTCTTTATCAGCCTCACAGAACTCCTCTAAACGTCCGGGGTAGGGACCAGTGCTCCCATTTTGCTGATGAGGAAGGTGAGGATTCAGAAGCAGTATAGCTCAGGGATCAGAGCTCAAGCTCCTGTACCTGGGGGGAACTGCGGTTCCACCACTGATTCCCCACCCCCCCAGGTGATCCTGAGCTCAGGACTGAACATCTTGAAGTCTTGGTTTCCCCATTCAAAGACAGGTAGCACAGGAAAGCCTATCACATACACCTCCCTGTGTCATTGCGGCATAAGGCAGTCACTCGCCTCGCACGGTGCCTGGCAAAGTAGGAAGTGCTCAGTACATGCAGGATATTCTTTGAAGGCTTAAGGAACTTGCCCAGCAGCAGCACACAGTGGACACTTGGCAGAGCCCACACTCTTAGCCTCATTGCTACGTGGTTCTTAAGTGAGACAGAGAAAGGGTGACGGAGTAAAGAGAAGCAGGGAAGCAGGAAATGGCTGATGACAGAGGCCACACCGTTGGCCTGTCTCTGGGAAAAGACTCACGGTGGCCTCAGGATGGCTTTGGCAGCCTGGCTGTGAGCGAAGCACAAGTGGGAGTGATCCTCCCTCCCCTACCCCATCAGCTTCTAACTTCTCGGGCTTCCAGGAGGCAGGTTGTTATTCTCAGGATCAAGGCTGTTGGTCAAGAGGGCACGTGGGTGGGGGTGCTGACCTCCCTTCATCCAGCCGCATGTCCCTAAGATCACCATGTATCAGAAACATCGGTCAACTCACTTCATGGGGGCAGATGATTAAGACCAAGGAGCTCAGCTGCCTATGTTAGAGCCCCAACCACTCCCCTTCCTTGCTGGGTGACCCGGGACAAGTCCTTTCACCTCTCTGTGTCTCCATTTGCTCCCCGTAAAATCGGGATTATGATAATACCTTTGCTCTTGTGAGCACCAGTGATGTATGGTAAATCACTTGGCCCAGCACTCAGCACCTAGCAAGTGCTCGATACATGCTAGCCTGTTGTCCTACCCACTCAACACAGCCCTGTGGTGCATCAAATATGCAGTCTAATCTTTGCCCTCAAGAAGGGAACCATCCAGTGGGGAAAACAAACAGTAAAAGAATCATATAATTGAGGCACGTACTTGGGAGGAAATTTCCAGAGCTAGGAGATCTAGTCTTAGTAATCAGGGAAGGCTTCTGGAGGAAGTGACACTTCGGCTGAGATCCAAAGGAAGAGCAGGGGTTTCTAGGTGAAGGGTGAAGGGTGAAGGCAGGGACATAATTCCAGAGTAAGGGAAGAGCATTCTTGAGGGAACAGCATTTGTGAAGTCCCAGCAGCAAGAAGGAGCTTGGAAGCCAATAGAGATTGAGGGAGGAGAGCAAGGACCCATGTGATCTGAGGTAGGGTGGTACAGTGCTGCACCCCCAGACTTACCTGCCATATGGAAAAGAGATTATGGGGCTGGGAAGAGACATAGTAGCTTGAGCTAGGATGGGGGCCTCGGAGAAGGCAAGAAGTCTCAATTTCTCAAGATAGAGCTAGCTTCCTAGGTGGACCCTGGAGGTCGCCTTGGCTGGGTGGGGAGGGGACCTGGACAGGTGGATGGTGGGTCTCCCTTCAGCCTTGGGATGCGAATTCAGTAGCCCCTTCCCACAGGCCTGAAGCTGATCCTGGACATAGGCCAGGAAGACTATGTGCCCTTCCTCACGTCCACGGCCGGTGCCCGGCTGATGCTCCATGAGCAGAGATCGTACCCCTTCATCAAAGATGAGGGCATCTATGCCATGTCGGGGACAGAGACATCCATCGGAGTGCTGGTGGTATGGCCGCAGCCCTAGGGGAGCTAAGGGTGGAAGCCCACCTCCCTTGGGGTCTGTTCTTGCCTTGTCTTCTGGCTGGAGCCCCCCTGCCAGGGCAGCCATGCTGGGGGGAAGATGGGCATCCTCTGGCACCTCCCAGGGCCTGTGGCTCTCCATCCCCTTTTGGCATCCCCACTGACCCCCATGCTTGATGGGAGGGAGGTACAATGGGGGCTTCCTAGGGGTGACTGAGACCTCCAGGCAACCTCTCTGGACACAGGACAGGCTGGAGCGCAAAGGGGAGCCCTACAGCCAGTGCACCGTGAACGGCTCCGACGTCCCTGTGCGAAACCTCTACAGTGACTACAACACGACCTACTCAATCCAGGTGGGAAGACAGGGCAGGCCTCAGGACCCTGGGACCATGGTCGTCCACATCGACCAGGCCCGAGGCCTCAGGGCTCTGGGGGAGCTGGTCCTGGCAGGGCTGGCTCTACTAGATTTTTGTTGGTGACCACAGGGTGGTTTGGCGGGTTTTGTGGCCTTTGGGGTTATGGAACCAGTCCCATCCCTGGGTGCTCACCAGGGCCCAGGGCTGCTGGCCACTGCTCGTCCCCACCCCTCTGTGCCCTTGGGGATGCCCAGAACACAGGGATCTCACTCTGGGGTCTCCCTGGAAGAACTCTGGTGTGGGAGAGATGCTGTGCTAAGGGGCTCACATGTGTTATGTCATCCTTTGGTCCTTTCTATGCCCCACAGGGGAGTAATAGCATTTATTAACATACTAGTAATGGCATTTATTTTATATATATATATATATAATTTATTTGATGTAAGTATTAATATACAGAGAGTAGCAGGCTCATCATGTGCTAGGCGGGCACTGTTCTGGGTGCTTTACATACATAGATTTACTTAATCCTCACAATGATGCTAAGATGTAGATAATATTATTAGGAATGAGGAAATTAGGGTGTATAGGCTCCAGTACAAAGGCCTCATCAACTTACCTGGGAAGTCCCTCTTGGTATCCGGCCTCCATCCCTTCTCCTTCCACCGAGAGGCCTGTCCCAAGACCCAACCCCAGTGGAAAGGACAATCTAAAATCTCTGCACAGGTGATGAATGCGATCACTGGTGTATACTTCTCTCCCAGCCCAGGCTGCCTTTGCAGATAAGAAAACTGAGGCCTGCCTCTCTGCCAGTGGGCCCTGGAAATCCACGCGCCCCCCACCCGCCTACCCTCCTGCCCACCCTGTCCAGCTGACCTGTGCGCTCCACACCCTGACCCAGCCAGTGTGGCAGCCTTCTATCTGGAGGGGCTTCTGCCTGCAATGGGGAACTTGGGGGAACCTTCCAAGGGATAATGAAGGGATAGACAGACAGGCAGCACAGAGGGAGGCCACAGAGGCATCAAGCAGGTCCAGCCTTATAGAGACCTCATTCCAGAAAAAGCTCAGCTCTTGCTTTATCCAGGGCAGCCACCCCTCTGGCCAGAGACCTTGGGAAAGACCCAGACCCTGGTCGCGTGCTCTGCTTGCATCCCTCACCCCTACCCCCAGCCCCTCCACCAGCCTCTGTCATGGGGCCTGGAGAGGACTCCTCCTTTCCAGGCGAGACAGTGAAGTCTGGAAGAATGCAAGACCCTTGCCCAAAGTCAGAGCTCCCTGTCCGACCCCACTGGCCCCCTCGCCCCAGCTCTGTTCCTCCTGGCTGTGCCCGCAGGGAGGCCACAGGTCTGTTGGGGAGAACAGACCTGTGGGCTGTTCTGGGCTGCGAAGGAAGAAGCCCGCAGCAGATGTGCTGGGCTGCGAGGGGAAAAGCCCGAAGCAGAGCCAGGAGCAGGAGATATCAAGGGTTGGGGCGAGGGATCCACCACATGCAGGACCTGGGAAACTGGACAAGCAGAGACACATGAGTAACAGCCACTTCCATCCCCAGGCGGCGCCAGGACCCTCTGGCTTAGCCCACAGGTGCAACTGTCACCCTGCTCCACCCACAAGTGACCGCAGGACATATAGTTGGGCTCTGAGTGCACTGGAACCAGGTCGGGGTGACCTGAAATCCCAGCACGAGTAGAGACTCGGCCCACAAAGTCCCCAGGGTGCCATCCCCACTCTTCCTCCCCCTATCCCTACCAGGGGACATTCTGCTCACTTCCTCTCCCATCAAGGCTGGCAGCCCTGTTAATAAGAACCATCAGAGTGTTGGCTGTAGGATTTGGAACAAGCTGCCCCTCTCCATGTCACGTGCAGACCCCAGCTCTGAAAGGTGGCGGGGCCATCCTCTGAGAGCTGGGTCTGGCCTGAGTCCCTCTGCGGGGACCAGGGAATGAGAGGGACAGCGACATCCTGAGGGTGGGAGGGTCAGGTGGTGCAGCTCCTCAGCCAGAGGGACCCCTCCCCTGGCTCCTTGGCTCCAGGGACGCCCTCCCCCTGGGGCTAGGTTGGGGACATCAAGTCACATCCGTGCTCTCCCGCCCTCCCACCACAGGCCTGTATTCGCTCCTGCTTCCAAGACCACATGATCCAGAACTGCAGCTGTGCCCACTACCTATACCCGCTGCCCCGTGGGGAGAGATACTGCAACAACCGGGAGTTTCCAGACTGGGGTGAGTTGGGGGCCAGGGCAGCTGGCCAGCTGTGCCCCTGCTTGCCCGGGCTGTGACCACAGAGCAGGGGACAGAGCTGTGTGTCCTCAGCGGGGCCAGGGGTGTGGCCAGGCCTGAGCCTCCATGGCCCGCAGCCCCCCTCCCTCCTGCTTTATGTGTGCCACGTAAATGCCTACACACACGTGAGCTGGGTGTGCAGCTGCTGGCGAGGGCACGTGTGTGTGTTGACATTTCCTCATGCACACAGGAGAGGGCATCTGTATGTTTGAGTCTTAATGCACAGGAGCACTCGGGACTGCAATGCATTTGTACGTGTGTTCATGCTCGTGTATGGATTGTTTCCAGCGTTTGCATCTGTGTATGCTGGTTCGTGTGCCCACACAGATGTGTGCGTGCATGCACCCACATGGCCACAGCATGCTGTCTGTGTCTTTGTGGGCTCACCGGGTCTCTCCGTGGGGTGCTGGGTGGGAAGGGAGACTGAAGTGGCCCCCAAGAGTTTGAGGCCCTAAGCCACAGAAGCAGGAGCCCTGGTGTTGTCCAAATATAATGGATGTTGTCAGAGGCAGAGAGAGGCCCAGCCCCGCTTAAAACCAATGAAATATGCAGCCAAGAGTGGGAGCCTCTCCGTTTCAACCTCCCATCTCTTCATGCACAAGGTGCAGGACCCCAGCACCCAGCCCCCCGGCAGAGGGGAAGCTGCTCACACCCTGCTGGGCTGAGTCTGGGATGTTTGGGGAGAGGCTCCTCCAGGCCAGACTGGGGTGAAACAGCTGGACATGGAGACAGGGAGGGAAGGGCTGACCCTCTATGGCAGGAGAACTTGGACAGACAGCTCCCCGCCTACCACCAAATCATGGGCCTTGGGGGCCATGGCCAGGAGGGCAGGGGGAACCAGAGGCTCAAAGGGAGAGAGGAAGACCTCTAGAAACCCTCATCTAAGTCTCTCACCCCCCACCCCGTCCTGCTCAGCCTATTGTTACTCACACCTGCGCATGAGCGTGGCCCAGAGGGAGACGTGCATCAACATGTGCAAGGAGTCCTGCAAGTAAGTGTGGATGCAGAGACCTGAGGGGAAGGCATGGTGGGGCAAGGGTGAGGGGTGCAGAGACTCAGGGGGCAGCGATAGGCGCCGTGGAGACTTGGAGGGCAGGGTTGGGGGTATAGAGACCAGGGCAGGCAGGGGTGGGAGGCATGGAGACCAGGGGGAGGACACAGAGACTCGGGGGGCAGGGATGGGGGTGCAAAGACTGGGGGACAGGGATAGGGGTACAGAGACTAGGGGGGCGGGGGTGGGGGGCACAGAGACCAGGGGCTAGGGGTGGGGGCACGGAGATTGGGGAGCCTGGGGGAGGGGTGGTGCTGGCAGGGACAGCGACAGCCACGGAGCTGCCTTCTCTCTTCCAGTGACACCCAGTACAAGATGACCATCTCCATGGCCGACTGGCCTTCTGAGGCCTCTGAGGTGAGGCACTGGGGTGGCCCGGCTCCTGGCCACCCATCTTTGGGCTGGGGACAGGTCTGGGCCTAGGTCTGTAGGCTATTGGTCCTTCCACCAGGGTCCCCCAAGGCACTGTGCCGGGGACACAGCACTGAACGAGAAGGGCACAGTCCTTTGCTCTTAGGGAGCTTGCGTTCTAGTGGGGGAGATAGACAACGTACAGAAATCAGACCATTTCCAAGTGTGATCATGGGAGCAGGTAAAGAGGATGCGTGCAGAGTAACCAGGGGAAAGCGCTTTAGACAGAGGGGTCGGGGAAGACCTCCCTGCAAAGGTGGCATTTGAGTTAAAGCTAGAGGGGCTGAGGCAGCCTGGGCAGAGGAACAGCCCATGCCAGGGCCCCAGGTGGGAAAGAGCCGGTGCAGGATGGCAAGGCCTCTGGGGAAAGCTTCTGGAACCCAGAGAGCTTCCTCCCTGTAACAGCAGCCAGCGTGCACTCTTACCTTCCTCCTCTTGGTGCCAACACATGGTCCCAGGGGGCCTTCGGAAGCTTCGGGGCTGTGGTCTACAGGCCCCTGACCCACAGCAGGGCCCCTGGTTGGGAGGGGATGCTGCAGGTGCCATAGTTTTCAGCTGCCCTCTTGGATCCCAGGATTGGATTTTCCACGTCCTGTCTCAGGAGCGGGACCAAAGCACCAATATCACCTTGAGCAGGTGAGCCTAGAGTCTGGGTGGGGCTGGGGAAATGCAGAAAATGGGAGGAACCTGAGCCTCAGGGGAGGGGTTGGGATATAGGGCAGCTACTCAGACACCTTCTCAAACTGGTCAGATCCAGGAGGAACCCTGGAGGAGGAGGACTGGGGAATGAGAGAGAAGCCAGCCAATGGAATTCAGGGTCTACCACCTCCCAAAGGAGAGGCTGTTCCTCCTTAGGTCACCTGTTCATCCACCCATCCATCCATCCATCCATCCACCCACTCATACATCCATCCACCCACCCATCCATTCATCCCTCCATTATCCATCCATCCATCTATCCATTTGCTCCTCTACCCACCTATCTATCCTACTCATTCCCCCATCCACCTATCCTTCCAGTCTTCCACCCATCCATCATTCATTCATCCATCTAATCTTTCTCCCATTCATCTATCCAGCCATTCATCCCCCCATCATCCAGTCATCCATTCTTCCACTCATCCATCCACCCACTTATCCTTCACCCATTTCTCCATCTTTTCATCCATCAAACACAAACACAAATTGAGCACAGGAAAGACACAGGTTCATACCCTCGGGAAGCTCCAGTGTAGAGGACAGGAGTATGCCAGCAGTGATGAGAGTCTGCAGAAGACCCTTCCTTGGGGAGCACAGCAGGGAAGGAGCTATTTGTCCCCTGATAAAGAGCAAGGCTTAGGACTCTATGCAGAGCCTACTGAGTACAGGCTGGGGCCCCCTGAGGTGGGAGAGGGGAGCTCAGAGCTGTTCCTTGGGGCCCACAGGAAGGATGCTGGGCAGAGATGCTCTTTGTGGCCCTCCAAGGTCCAGAGGGCCCAGGAGGGGCAGCACTTTGGGTTCTTGCTTGGACCTCACCGCCCCTGGTTGTGGACATGCAAGAAGCCCAGCCAGAGGACTGGGGCAGCCCCTTGGCTGCCTTTCCTGTGAGCGTGGGTGCTTGTATATGTGTGTTTGTGTGTCTTGGAGAGGGGGCACCAGCCCTTCTTGCTGCCCCTACAGGAAGGGAGTTGTCAAGCTCAACATCTACTTCCAAGAATTCAACTATCGCACCATTGAGGAGTCGGCAGCCAATAATGTGAGTCTGGGGGCTCCCAACGCTTCAACCCTGTTCTGCTGCCCCTCCCCCCTGCATCCTGAGGGTGGGGAGTCCCTAAAGGAGTCCCAACTGGTTTCCCTGTGCCGAGATGGTCACCCCATCCCCCTTCCTGGCCAATAGCCCACCTCACAGGAAGCTGTAAGGGGAGGCTTAGGGCAGGAATGTGCAGCCTGACCCCTAACCCCACCAGGCTGTCAAACCCCTGCTCCCTACAGATCGTTTGGTTGCTCTCAAACCTGGGTGGCCAGTTTGGCTTCTGGATGGGAGGCTCAGTGCTGTGCCTCATTGAATTTGGAGAGATTCTCATCGACTTTGTGTGGATCACCATCATCAAGCTGGTGGCCTTCGCCAAGAGTCTGCGGCAGAAGCGAGCCCAGGCTCGCTATGCTGGCCCGCCGCCCACCGTGGCTGAGCTGGTGGAGGCTCACACCAACTTTGGCTTCCAGCCTGATGTGGCCAGGCCTGGCCCCGATCCTGGGACTTACCCTGATGAGCAGACTCTGCCCATCCCAGGCACCCCACCCCCCAACTATGACTCCCTCCGTCTGCAGCCACTGGATGTCATCGAGTCTGACAGTGAGGGCGATGCCATCTAGACCCAGGGAGCTCAGAACTCAAACCCGAGAAGCTGAGATCGTTGCCCGAAGGCTTCCCTTCTGGGTGCTCTCTCCAAACAGCCAGGATCTGAGGCCAGAGTCTTGTTTCCCTCTACAGAGAGACCAGCAGCTCCTGGCCAGTCCCAGGTAGAGGGCTCTGTAGGGTCATGGTGCTGGTATAGATGTGGGAAGTGCATACTCCTTTGGTTTCCTGCTCACACCTCCAACCTGACCCAATCCTTGGCCGGGATGTCCGCAGCCAGGCTCCAGAGACCCTAGAATACCCTCACCTGCAGGCTGGCTAGTTTCTTCCCAGTGCCACCACCATCTGCTCCAGGGAAAAACAGGCAGACATGCTGTGCTGCCTGTCCCCAGAATCTTTTCTGTCCTGGCCTTGGCTGACCTCTGCGAATGGGTTTGGTAAGGGCAGCAATTGTGGAAAGCAGAAAGAGCATGAGGCCCAGGGGTGGGGTGGAGGAGGGGGGCTGCTACCAGGTGGCATATATTTTGTTCTAGAAAATAAAAGTAGAAAACATGCAGCTGAGCTTTGTTCTTTGTCGGACTGGGCAGCTGGAGTGCCCTGATGCATCTCCAGGGGTGGGACAGCATTCCTACTGGCTTGAAAGCCAGGGCCTGGCCAAGGAAAGGCTCCCAAGCAGGTGATTTTTAAAGTCCCTTTCGAGTTGTCCCCAAAGCAGTGGTCTTAGGACTTAATGCCATCCACCATACTTCTTTGGGTTGCAAGGAAAGAGAGAAAGAGAGTAATACCCAAGATTCTTTCAAGTGAAAGAACCTCAACCAGCTCAAATGATGTCTCCCGGTCACCCAGTCTGTCCCAGGCGGGCTCCCCTCACATTGAAAGCCCATGGGCAAGTCCAAACTCACCCTCTCTCCAGCTCAGCCAACAGCTAGGAGAATACCTCGTTCTCAATTGTCTCAGCAAGGTCTCAGGCTGACTGTCGTTGGTAACTGACTGGGTCACATGCTCATCTCTGAACAATCTGTGTGACCGGCTGGATAGGCTGCTTGGGTTGGGCAGACCCTGCCCATACCTGAGGCCAGGTGGTCCCCAGCAGAATCATGTGGTCCCGGATGGTGGGGACATGGCTCCAAGGATTGCCAGATAAAATACAGACCCCCACGGTAAATCTGAATTTCAGATAAACAACGAATTGATTTCTTAGTATAAATACATCCATGTAATATTTGGGACAGGGGTGCCTGGGAAGCTCAGTAGGTTTGGCCTCTGACTCGATTTCTGCTTAGGTCATGATCTCAGGGGGTGAGATAGAGCCCCATGTGAGGCTCTGTGCTCAGTGTGGGGCCTGCTTCAGATTCTCTCTCCTCCATCTGCCCCTCCCCCACTCGTGCATGTGCACACACACTTGCTTTCTTGCTGTTTTAATAAAAATGTTTTAAAAATTAAAAAAAAAAAGATATTTCGGACATATTAAAAATCAAATAAAATCATTTGTTGTTTTTCTGAAATTCAGATTTAACTGAGTGTCCTGTATTTTTAACTGTTCAAGAAGGGAACCCGGATGGCTCTCCAAAGAGAGATCAGGGAGCCATTGCCAAAGAAGAACGGGGTCTGGCACAGCTGACCAGTGCCAGCCCCAGTAATGAGGAGCTCTGGCTTTAGAGCCTGGGCATCAGAGGGCCCAACCCTGCTGGTCCCAAACACCTGTGTCCTTGGCGGGGAAGGCAAACAAGCAGGCCTCCCATTAAGTGCCCACAGTGGCACCTGTGGGGGAAGGTGGTGCCACAGACTTGGAGCCACTCCAGCCAAAGGCAGCGCTGTGAGCGACGGTGTGGGGAGGGCCTGGAGGAAGAGTGTTTCCCAGCTTGGGGCCAGGCAGGTCTGCAGGCTGGAGGCCAGCTCTTGGTGGTTACCACGCTGACTCCCATGACTACTACTTTTATATGAGTGATAGTTGTCATCACACTATTATTTGTTGTCGTTATCAAACAATGGCAACATTGTATCAGACACTTACCACAGGCAAGGCGCCAGGCCAAGTACTTAGTAGGTCTTTTTCCAATTAATTCTCATGACTGAGAAGTATTGCCATCCCATCGTATGCATACGTAGATGGAGACTCCGAGGGGTAAAGTCGGATGCCCCAGATCGCTCTTCCAGTAAGAGGCGAAGGCAAAATTCCAGCCTCAGCCCCTCGCGGCCAGTAGTCATGAGAACACTAGTCCCTTATAGGAGCCCAGAGCTTTCGTATTTGCAGTCTCATCTGACGCTGTGGGGCAGGCAAAGCAATGATTATTATTGAGCTCCCTTTACCAGCTCTTCGGTCACACTAATTCAAGCTGACTTAAACTAAGAAAAGGGAATCCATTGGTCCTTGTAATAAGAGTCGAAGGATTTCATGTATGGCTTTATCCAGGGGTTCACCTAGATATGGTGATTTCTCCATCTCCCCGGCTTTCTTTTCTTCCACGTTGCTGTCCCCCTCAAATAAGTTCTCTCCTGTGCTGCTCTTCCCTGCACCGTTCCAGGCTCTATCTCCTCAGCTCAGCAACTAAATAGCAGGAAGGAAGCTCCTCCCTCATAGTGTCCCCGCAAAAGCCCCGAGAATGAGGGTCACTGAATCAGCCTGGGCCACATAGTCATCCTGAGCTCTGAGAGCTTCTGGTCAGAGACATTTTGAAGCAGGAGTGGGAAGGGTGCTCCCTGCTGCCAGAGCTGTGTGTGGATGTGTGAGACCGGTTCCAGGCCAACAGTAGGCATCGGCTGCCCTCCCTGCTCTCAGGGGAACATTTCAGAGCATGTGAAGCTCTCTGAAAGCAGGCTCTGAGTCAGACAGATATGGAGAAGAGCTCTGTCCTGTTCCGACCGTAGGGCCATCAGGGCCTTTTAGCACTGAAGAACCAAGCTTGAGGGGATAACTGCCCAGAAAAAAAAGCATTCTGTAACTCCCATGTCTTACCCACAAAAGGGAGGGTAGGTTACAGACGCTGGAGACTATGAAATGAACATTTACTGTACACTTCCTATGTGCTTACCCCCACCGTACCTCACTGGCTCTTCAAGTAACGCTGGTTAGGTATCACTGTGGCTCTTATTTATCACAAAAGAAACGAGGCTCAGAGAAGTGAAGTGACTTCCTCAAGGTCACACAGCTAGGAGGTGGCAAAGCCAGGAATCAAGGAGCTCTCCTGGACACTGGCACAAAGGTCATCCCAAAGAGGTTTCCACTTTCCATAGCACATTCTGCCTTCCTGGTTTCCGGCTCTCACTTCTTTAAGGCAGGAGCCAGGCTTGATCTCTGCCAGGGACAGTCTGTGATCTACCACATGAGAAACCAAAATATTTTTCTTGGTGCGGGTTCTTTCAGGGCCAGCAAAACTGATTCCTGGGATGTGGGGACAGAACATTTGGGAACCCCTGGATGCCAGAGCCAGCGTGGCAGTGGTGTGTCAGCAGCCTGCAGGGGCTGGTTCACGGGAGTCTGTGGGTCCCGTGGTCAGGAGTATAGGTGCTGGGGGCACCCCAGTGACTTCAGGCAAGCCCTATAAACCTCCCACACCTCAGTTCCTTTGTGTGTGAGCTGGGGCTAATATTCCCTGAGGCTGCAGAGGCGTCAGAGAGAGAGAGAGAAAGAAAGAAAAGTAAAGTTTACACAGAAGCAGAAACACACTACACATCAATTCCAATAAAGGACCCCACAGACAGGGTGGCATCCCCTGTCTCGCTTGCTAACAGAAACCCAGCTTGTTCACGGCACCAGTGCTCCCAGCACTGCTTGGGGCCAACCAGTCCTGCTTGGTTCCAGCCAGGGTTTCCGTGGCAGGGGAGAGTCCGGTCCTCGGGCAAGGTCTGGGGACCTTTCTGGCTGTCACAGCTGGGGAGGGCCACCAGCACCTAGTGGACAGAGCTCAGGGATGCTGCTGAACATCCTAGGACACATAGGGCAGCCTCACAACAAAAACCCACCATTCCCAAGACGACAGAAAGCAACAGGAGTGCAGAGACTGAGAATCCTGGCCAGAGGCAGTCCTGTTCCCCTCGCTCCCAGCCTCGCTGGCAGCCAGGAGGATGTCTGGTGATCAAGAACCGGCCAGGGAGATGGAGGAGAAAGCCATGGAGGCCGCTAGGAAGGCCTTTGCCTCCAGGGTGGAAGGGACAGCACCTGCTCTGCCTTTGTCCCCACTAAATGCCATGTGATGTCTGCAGCTGCAGGAGTTGCCCCACTGGGAGGAGGCAGCCAGCACATAAGGAAGAGGTCAGGATTACAGGGAAGCCGGTCCTGGTCCTGACCCCATACAGCCACTGGGTCAGGGCACACGCCTGTGCAGTGGGACTTCTCAATCTTGAAAAAACTCAACTCCTATTTGCTTGAGTCACTCAAATTATATTATTCTGTTCCCTGTGGCCAATTAAAGCTACTGGCAAAAAAAAAAAAAAAATCTGATAGAGTCCACATCATCCTGTGAGTTGTAAAACAAGACAAAGTAAAAGCCCAAGTCCTCAACTCGGCCTACAGGTCGGTCTGTGATCTGGCCCCCACCTCCCCTCTGATGTGACTTCTTACTTCCAAGCCGCTGACCTTTTGGACATGCCCCAGGGCCTGGTAGGCACTGGTCCCTCACTGCCATGCACAGCTCTGATCTGGGGGCTGTCCTCCACCCGGACGCACTTTTTTTCCCTGGCACCACTAACTGACATCATCTTCTTTGTTGGTTTATCTGGGGATTCTCTCCCTCCTTCCCGGCCGGTGTCCCGTGTATAGAGATGGCACATGGGAGGCACCAAATATTCACTGAGCAAAGGGAGAAAAACAGCCTTCTTTCATTTCACAGTATTTATCAATTCTGTTTTCAAGATCAGATCATTTAGAAAATCATCTGAAAACTCTAATGAATAATATGCTTCTAATTTACAACTTTTTTTTTTTTGGATTATACAAATGAAGCAAGTCGTTTTGAAATCCTGCCCAGTACCAGGCAGAATTTTTGAGCAAATCCATTCTGAAGAGCTGCTGTGACCCCAAAACCCCAGCTTTGGGCCTCTTCTCAACCAGGTGCAGGGGGTGGTCAGTAATCCACATTCCGCATGGCAGCCACCGTGGTGGCAAGGCGACGGGGCAGGCCTTTGCTGACCTGCCTGTAATCCTCAGGTTTGGTCTTCAAGAGCGTCACGATGTTCTGGAGTGTGCGGGATGGCTGCAAGCCCAGGGCATCCATCACATTGATCAGATAGTCTGTGGGAAGGAGGAGCAGACACACACAGCTCAACAGGTTTTGTACCAGGTAAGATGGAGCCCTAATAGCCTCCATGAGGGAGATACAGACATCCACCCCAAACCCCCCCAATTCCAGGTGTCTGCTCTGCCCCCAGCAGCCCGGTCTTTACTCTGAGGGGTTTTCCAAGAGGATTAAACCTACTGTCAGCTTGGGGGCACTTGGTTGAGGGTCCAACTCTTGATTTCAGGTCATGATCTCAGGGTTGTGGGATCTGTCCCTGCATCATCAGGCTCTGCACTCAGCACAGTCAGCTTGGGATTTTCTCTCTCTTCCTCTCCCTCTGCCCCTCCTCCCTGCTCACATGCGTGCATACTCTCTTTCAAATAAATACATAAAATCCCTCCAAAAAAACAAAACCTACTGTCAGCCTGGCCCAAATGCAGGAATTCTAGTTGAATAAGGGAGTAGCCAACCCCATGGCCATGCCCTACTACCTACTGCACACTCAACGCTCCAGCTGGATCTATGACCTATGCTGGGACTCCTGAGTTACTGGCCACACTCCCTAGCGGGCCCACTGACCACATGGAGAACCGAAGGAGTCCGGGGACACATGGGCTTATATGAGCAGTGACAACAGCTTCCCAGCACAAGCCCCACTATGAAGACAAGGACAGTGTCTGAGGCAGTGGCCTGGTACAGTTCCCATACTTCTCACTTTACCCCTTGGGGTCCTAGTTAGAGACAGATTCCTGAGCCCACCCCAGACCATGTCAGTGAGAATCTCTAAGAGAGGGCTCAGGGACTGTGTCCTGAAAAGTAGCCCCATGACGCTAACCACTAGGCAAGCCTGGGCAACACCGGCAGAATGGGGAGGGAGAAAAGTAGTTTCCAAGGTGGGGGTGAGCTCGGTGAAGCCTTTCCTCTCTGAGTCCCTGCATCCATCCCCGATGCTGCACTGACGAGAGGATGAAATGGGCCAAAGGCCACGGGAACAGCTGATGTGTCACAGGTGATAAATGAGTGCAGCCCTGACTTCCTCCTTCCGGGGCAGGTCCAAGTCAGCCCTGAGGGGAGCACTCCGCAGCGTCCTCTGGTTCCTCCATCGTCCTGCTCTAACGGGTGGCAGATGGCAGACCCCGCAGGCCCCTGCTCATTTTCTGTCCACTGACAAGTTACACTCTTCTGGTGGACTGGACTGCAGCTCCAGGCATGGCTAACATCTTCTCTCAGGTCTTCTGGAGGGCCCAGCATAGGGCAGGTTCCACAAAAGGTGCCTGCTCTGCCCTGGCGGGCGGGCTGACTCATATCCAACTCAGGGTGAGCAGCTTCCCAGGAAAGGCGCCAGCAGGCGGCCAGGCACCTGTCGCCTGCGCAAGTGTATCCATGACACTGAGCTCCACTCGACCGGGAGCCAGGAGCTGCACTGTGACAGCCCATGGTCTACCGTGACATCTTCTGTTTGGCCAGCACAGTTTTGTTTTGGATTTGTCTTTAAGGAGGCCACTGACCTCCTGCTCTCTCTTTAGTGTAACCACCTGGTAGCTTCATGTGCCAGTGTTAGTCTCCTGGCTCCTGACCACATGGCCAACAGTGTCAGCTCAGTAGGCCCAGAGATGGTCTAAACCTCCAAGCACCATGGCTGGCACATAAAGGCTGCTCGGTCAGTGCGGAATGGGGAACAGATGTGAAGGGCAGTGGAACAGAGGGAGAAATAACATGGACAGCTGAAATCGAGGGGCACTATCCGCATCCCACCCATGTCGAGTGGTTCTGTCCTCCATGCTCCTGCCTGTATTAACAGGCACCACCTATGAACCCACAAATCTCCTCACCCTTCCTTCCTGAGCATGGCCGTTCCTCTGTATGTGCTGAGAGCTGACTGCAGAGTGAAGTCAGGACACCTGGATTCTAGGCCTGGCTCGCTAGCGGCCCTGGGACCCAGACAGAGGTACCTTATTTCTAGTTCTGTAGCAAAGTGGTCATCCAGGTCATAGCTCTGTCTGGGTCCCCAGGGAGCTGATCTTTGAGGCTCCTACCAACCTCTCCCCGAACCACCCCAAGAGCTTCTTCAGCTAAGGAGCAGGAAGGTCAATGGAATGATACCAAGAAAGTAGAGAGACTCCCTTGCACCTGCTTGCAGCACCCACAATCTCAGAGCACTGCCTATGGAGACAGGTGGCAACAGGAGCAGGTAGGCACATGCCCCTCTGCCCTGGGAGGCATGCAGGTATCGTAGGTGGCCTAGTTATCCAACTGCCCTGTGCCTCCGAGTCCTTACCATGACGGGGGATGGGAGACCTGCACTGTGCACTGACCTCACAGGGGAGCTCTCGAGGTGGCCTAAGATGTGAGTATAAGGGCTTGGCTCAACGCCTGGTATGTCTGGTGCATGGTGACAGCTTAATCAGCTTGGGTTCAGGTGACGATACAGATGCAGCAGAAGGCAAGGGAGCAAACATGAGTCTGTGTCCCTCACTTCAACTCACCTCACAGAAGCCCCCCTCAATGACTCTTGGCTGCCATGGCCTATCAGAATTCCCCATGATATTTTTCAAAATACAGATGTCCATCCTTCAACCCAGACTTACTAGGCCAGAATCTCTGGGGTGAGGCCTAGAGAATCTGCATTTTTAACCAATTCCACAGCCAAACCCAGAGGTGAAGTCAAGGGGAGAGCTGGAGGGTGGGGGGCACCACCAGATGCAATGGGTCACAGCTATCCCTCCCACAACCTGTCCCAGGGGCACCCACCGATGTCGGTGGCCAGCTGCTTGGTGGAGTGCGGGGTCAGCTCGGGGATCTGCAGGATCACATCACAGTAGGTTTGCATTGTGGCTCTAGCAATGGAGCCCAGCCAGTTGTCAGCCATGTTGTCCAACTCGGGCAATTCGTCCCCTGCAGAAGGAGAGAAGGTCACCAGAGGAAACCAACCTCGGGAGCTTTTACCCACCACCAGCAGCTTTTACCCCCAGGAGACTAGGCCCACGACAGGTGCCATATGCCCAAATATGCCAGGAAGCTACAGTCTCAGTGGGCAATACACGGAACAGAGAGCAATTATATTTTAGGCCAACTGGTATGGATGGAGCACAGAGAAGATTCAGGAGAGGAGACAGTCAGGTGGGGGACAGCGATCTCTGTGTTCTCAAAGATGGGAACTCAGTTCAGGCCAGTGCAGACTGGGAGGAAAGGCAGGAGGGGGATCCTGTGAGAAGGCAGCCCACACCAGCTGAGAAGGCGGGTGAGCTGGTGTGGCCTACAGGGGACAGACAGATGGCAATGGTCAACACACGGGCAGCACATCAGAACTGAGACCTGGCCCAGGGCCATTCAGCACTGATGAGCGGGGTGTTCCCCAATCTCTCAGAGCCCAACTTTGTGGGACTGTGGCGGGAATCACTTGAGGCCTCGATTGGGCCTCAAGCGCCAAGAGTGTGGCACACTTGTAAAGCCACACACACGGTGACTCTCAGTGCCATATCACTCATGGGGAGGCAGAAGGAATATGTATGCAGAGTAGGAGGGGGCAACGTTGGGGTAACAGGGCTGGGCCACGGAGGGCACCCTGAGAATCACGTGGACCCCATGTCAGGGCAAACAGGCAATGACTGTAGGTCCCCAGCAAGGTTTTGATGTGACAGGCCCATGCAGGGAGAGCCCATCAGGCTGGGGTGGGGTGACGCAGAGATGAAGCGGCCACTCTGGCCAGACAGGCCTGAACTCTAGGCAAGGAGGGGGACACCGGACATTAAAACAACAAAAAAAGTATAGGGACGAGCAGTGAATAATACATTTAGGAGAAGATAAGCAAAATGCTACTATACCACGACCGCTAATAATAATACAGAACATAAAGCTACCATCTGGTCAAATACCATCTGCACTCGGGAAAATGGAAATACCACTGAGTTCAAGGGTGGGATGCCATTATTTATTGTTTTTAAAATTGTGACCTTGTTTTACATGCAGCATCTGTACAACACACACAAACTAAAAAAGTAAAACACGAAAACAGGATGAGCATAAATGAGCATGAGGATAAGAAAGTGTGATCTAGGGCCTCCACCTGGAAACGGACTGCTGGCCTGGTAGTAGCGTGGCCAAAAACGCAGCAAGGCAGGGTCTGGGGGATAAACCTCATTCCCGGAGAACTCTGGCCCAGAAAGGGATGAACCTCGCAGGCCAGGGCTCAAACAAGACCCTCCACACAGTGAAGCTGGTGCTGCAGCAAGGGCATTGCCAAAGATTGACAAGAGCCCAGAATTGAGAGTTCACACCCAGGCTTTGAGTGCACCAATGGACTGTTTGCCGAGTACACGCGAGGAGAAAGAGCATTCTGGACAGACATCACCAACACTGTTTGAAAGAAATGGCCAGGGTAAACAGCACATGTGAGATGGTCCTGCTTATGGAGTGCGTGTGCAGGCAAATCTGTGGAGAAAGGCGCACTGGACAGTAGTAGTTCCTTAGATGCTAAGGAACTCAGGGTAGTAGATTTCTACTCGGAAAAGTTTATAATTTTTAAAAACTGAGAAAAAAATCCTTCAGAGCAGCTAGAGTGTGAGCATGTGGGGGCAGGAGACAGGACTGTGTGCCCTAACTGGGTGGGATCCAGAAGGGTCTCCAATCCCAGGCCAGGGTGGAGCTGGATCTCATCTCATAGGTTCCAGGGGCCCTGGGGGTTCTTAAGCAGGCCAGGAATAATTAGAGGGCAAGGGCAAGAACCAAGAGATGGGAGCAAAATATACAAAATGTAGGACAGAAAAGAAATCTCAAGAAGGAAGGATGTTAAAAGGCCAGCCCAATGAAGTGGGCTCAGCAGCGCATCAGCTTACTGCATGAGTCTTACTATGGGAATGTCTTACCTGGGCCACACCCTCCACAGGGCCACTCTGTGCCTGGGCCCACCAGGCTGTCCCCTTTGCCCATAAACCCAGCCACAGAGAAGGGAGCCTCCGCAGGGCCCAGCACCACATCTAGGCAGCAGGCCAGTCCAGCACCCAGCCCAGTCTGCCCCTGGGGGAGCCCGCCCCACTGCGGCCCAAACTCGGCATCCCCACTGAGGGAGGGGATGTGGTAAGCACAGAGATTATAGTTCTCTTGCAAATGCCCCTGCTGTAACACACATCCTATGGGTGACCTCTGGACATACCACTTCTGAGTTCCCAACATTCAATTTCCTTCTGGGAAAAAACTACGCAGAGATTTTTTAAAACTCCCTTGTAAACCACACGGCTTAGGAAAACTCATTTATCTAAGCCTAAAAGTTCCTACTGGCTGCTCACTGTCTTAAACTTTAAAGTTCTTAAAACTTGCAAATGTTAACTTGCTAGAAATCTCCTGGGTAATTCTTCCCAGTTTTCTGTATGTTTGAGATTTTTTGTAATATCATGTTGAAAGGGAGGGGGTAGAAAAGAAAAGAAAAAAGAAAGGAAAAGAAAAGAGAAAGGAAAAGAAAAGAAAAGAAAAGAAAAGAAAAAAGAAAAGAAAAGAAAAGAAAAGAAAAGAAAAGAAAAGAAAAGAAAAGAAAAGAAAAGAAAAAGACCCAGATGGACTTGTTGTTGTTTTCTACCACTGTTACAATTTTACTTTATGGCTGGAGTTTTTTCCCTCTTAACAATGCCCAAAGCAACGGCCTAGCACAGAGTAAGCAATTAATAAAACTCTCTTAAGTGAATGAATGACTGAAAACAATTACAGTTTAACTAAACCTGTATGTATTTATTTGCAGTGGGACAATAAGACTTTATGCTCTTCCTGGTGTGATGCAACAGATAGAGACACGGCACCACTGTTTTCTTGCCAAAGAGTTTGAGCTTGAATTTAATCCGCATCAATAAGAGATACATGACGTTAGGGCGCCTGGGTGGCTCCAAGTTGGTTGAGTAGACACTTGGATACCTATTGGTGTATTTATGTGTGAAATAATATGATGCCTAGGATTTGATTTAAATATTCTCAAAAAAAATATATGAGAGGAACATATAAAACAAGAAGCCATTCTGGATGCCAGACAAGGAGGAGTACGTGGGGCTTGATTGTACTGGTCTCACACCCCATGTGTGCATGTGTGTGCGCGCGCGCATGCATATGTACATGCAGGAAATGTCTATGAAAAAAAAGAAACTTTTTTTTAGAATTTAGAAAGTATATTAGCAAATAGATGGAAGATTTTTTATGATAACTACTGTCAACATTTCAGGATACATATACTTTTTACACACAATATAGAGTCTTATAAAAATTTTTCAGACGATACAGAACTATAGTGAATAAAAAGTAAACATCGTTCCCACTGTACCTCCCACGCCCTGCCCAGACAGAGCCACTGTGACCAGCTTCAGATACATCCTTCCAAACCTGTTTTCTATGCTTTTACAGACATATGTACATGTAGAAATACACAGGGTTGGGTTTTTACAAAACAGAAGCCATGTTGTATATGTTACTTTGTGTCTTGCCTTTTTTGTCTTAACAATGAAAGATCTTTCTTGTCTTAGTAAGAGAGCAATATTTTTTTTGAAGATGTCATCTCTAAGTACAGATAGGTCTACCTCTCTTCTTATAGAGAAGATTTTAAAGAAAATACGTATGTCATGTATATGTCACAATATACTTAACTACTTCCTGAGAAGCAGATATTTGAGTTGTTTCCAATCTTTTGCTGTCACAAACAGTTCTGCAATAATAACCTCCATGGGCACATAAACATGGATTTCTCTAGAATGGACATCTGGAAGAGGGACTGCTGAGTCAAGATGTTGGGTTTACTTTGACTCTTGATATTGATACAGACTGATGCACACACTGTCTTTAACAATTTATTCTCCCATCCCCAGGTCCAATCTTTGGTTTTCTTTGTTTAAATAGTGCGAGCTATCACACATCTGGTAGAATGCATACAACATGCTATGTTTTGGAGAACTAGAAAGTCAGTGGCATATACCCACCTCCCTGGTCAAGAACCCCGAGGCTGCCTGCCACCTGCCCCCCATGCATATGCAGCAGGCAGCCACCAGCCTGGTCCCGGGGAGCCCTCTCTTGCCCTGCTCTGAAGCTTCTCGCCATGTCTGCATCACCCACCTTGTCCTCTGGCTTGGCTATAAGTATTCTTTCTTATTTCTTTGTTCAATAATGAAAGGGTGAGAATCATTCATGTGTCACCGCACCTCATTCAGTCTTAATGCTGCATTTCATTGAGTGCATCATAAAGCACATATCCATTTTACTGTGGACAGACGCTTGAGTTGCTGCTAGATTGGGGCTATTTGCAAGTCACCGTGAATATCCTTATATGTGGGGGCACATACAGAAGAGATTCTCTGTATAAGTCATTAAATAAATTTTACAATATTCTTTTACAATTTTATAATATTCTTTTATCCATTTCACTATATGGATATCAAAAATTTTTAACCAATCTCTACAATTTCAGATTTATTTTTCTTTTCAATGTTTTGCTTTTATAAACAATGCTGGGATGGACATTCATAGAGTTATACTCATGATTATTTTACTTGCACAATTATCTGGCAAGAGAATTCTCAGTCTATGTCTGGCAGCTTCTTGTTCAGAAGCTATGCTGTGTTATCTGACATGTAAGTATATCTGTCAGAAGCTTGCTGCGGAACCTGCCTTTTATCAACATAACGGGTCACTTTGGCCTGGCTTTTTATCTTTTGCTCTGATTCAACTTCATCACCTATTCAACTTCATCACCTTGCTTTCTTTTTTTGGATTTACATGGGATGCCTTTTCACATCCCTTTATTTTTAGCCAATGTGATTTTATTTTCAGTGTGGCACCTTTTAGTAAGCTGCTGAAATCTTTTATATACCATGTGATTCTTCTGTTTGCTCAGCCTTAAGAAGGAAGGCCTAGAATATCCCATATTAGGAATAAGATGACTTTGGATCAGAAAGTATGTGGTCCCTATTCAAACCTGGGCCCAGATAATGAGAAAAAGGAAAAGTTTTAATCTGTTATATCTTCACCCTGTCAGTTTAGAGACTGAGAAGCATTAGGGAGCTGAGAACAAGCTGTGGCCAGAGGCATCTGGATAGGAAACGTCACCTCCATGGTGATGAGCTTATGTTTGTCCTAACAAGCAAAACTCTTCTTTTGGATGCTGCGTTACTTGGCACGTGGTCCACAGAGGGAGCTCGCACTGGCCTGGTGGGATTCTTGCCCCCAGAGCTTGTGTAACCCTGGGCCCTTCTGCCACTGCCTCCCCAGCTGAGTTCCTCCCCAGGGATGCTCCGCATACAGTGAGAGGGTCCAGAGGCCCTCTCTCTAATCTGCTCTGTCCTGCAAAAGTTCCTCAGGGGGTATAAAAGGTGGACCCCATCTTTCCTGTCCCTATTTTAGATGTTCAACGATTCCCTCAGTGGGAGTCTGGAGAGAAGCGTGTGTGCTGAGGATCAGGGAGCTCCAGCTAAACCCCTCCTGGCTTTCAGGCAAGCCTCTCTCACCTTGCTCAGGAGGAAAGGGCAGCTTCCCAGCGTGCAGAGCCAGCTCCAAGGCAGAGTCCTCCTGAGTCACAAAAGGCTCAAGATTCAGGGGGAGGGACATGATATACTGCCCAATCTGAAACACAGGAAAGCACTTTCAGTCCACATTGCCACACACAGCTAATTATTTCTGCAGTATATTCATGTGAAGACAAACAGAGGGGCAGCCCAGGTGGCTCAGTGGTTTAGCACCTGCCTTCAGCCCAGGGCGTGATTCTGGAGTCCTAGGATCGAGTCCCACATCAGGCTCCCTGCACTGAGTCTGCTTCTCCCTCTTTCTGTGTGTCTCTCATGAATAAATAGGTAAAATCTTAAAAAAAAAAAAAAAAAAAAAAAGGCAAACAGAGGACAAACAAAAGCACGTGACCTGGAACGATCCCAACTCTGATCTTTCCCATGTGTGCTAATACTGCTATGACGGGACCTTCAAAAAATCAATGGCAATTTGCATGTGTATCACAGATTCATCCTCACACTAATGGCTCCACTATTCTTGGAATGCATTCAGTGCAATCTTTACTTCAAATGAGGTAATGGACACCAATAAGCACTTGCGCAAATAAATATAAATTATTACTATTCATAGATGCAAAACCAGTAGGATGCTAACATTGACAAGTGCAGGGCCAACTAAGAATCCAAATCCTGTCTTCTGGGTTTGGCTGTGGGTCTCTCCTTTAGAAGTGATCTAACTAAGAGAAGGAAGGAATTTTGTTGGGAAAAAAAAGCCATTAATAATTATAAATTAATTTGTATGGAAAACTGTATTGTTTTCATAATACAAACTCAAGAAATAGAGATCGACAACACCTTCTTGGCTAATGGGGAATTGGAAAAGACAGGATTACAAAACATTTGGGATGAGCCCACAAATAATACAATGCTTGTCACGTATTTATCAGATGCACATGACTTGGCCATTATGGGTATACTTTAGATGCCAGTTTCTATTAAAATTCATAACTTTTGCATTTTAAGTGTACATTTTTGTTTCAAAATAAAATTGATTTTCAGGTTACAACAACATACTGCTTTAGTTTTTGGTTTTGTTTTTTAAAAAGGTCTTTGAGCCTATTGCTGCTTTTTTTTGGTTCTATATTTGTTCCATATGTTTGAACTTAGAGTTGATACTGATTCTGCAAACTGAAAGTCCAAAGATTATCCAAGTAAGATCTTCCCCTCCTGGCCTCATACACACCTACATGGTGGCAGACTCCCCAAATCTCCCAGCACAGAAGGAGATTCCAAACATTTCCAAACATTGGATGTGGGCTGGTTGTAGTAAGTCTCAACATCCTCTGATCCATCATGCTAACAAAACGGTTAGTTTGCTCTCCCTTTAAGGAGGTACACAGATAGTAAAATAAATGAAATCAGCATTCTTTTCTTTGCATTTAACTTGGTATAATCTCTTACTCAAATTAGGCACATGGGCTGCTTTCCTCACTAGTAACAAACGCCACTGTACAATTCAGCTTAAAAATGGCAACAAATGCATCATTTTTCCAAAAGACCAGAGAAAGAGAAGGAGCTGGCTTCTGGGCTTGGGATCTCTCCCTTCTAATTCCACATGGCAGGTACTTCCTGAATACCTACTCTGTGCAAGGACCCCAGGTATACTCCTATTTGGTACAACTTTCATGACTGTAGTCATAACATTCTAGCTAAATCCACTCACCCAGTTTTGCCTGAAATGAAGCGTCAGGATCATTATACCTTGCAACTATGTTGTTTTTTCAGTTTTCTTTCTTTTTTTTTTCCAAAGCATTTTCTCCTATTTCGCCCTTCTATAAAATGCCCACGAGGCTCTGTGTGGGAGAGGGCATTCACCAAAGAGGTGCAGGGTCATTTAAGTGCAAAATTTCAATCATCTGATATCTTGGACTTCAGCTAGTTGGTGGAGCCTGTGGAGACTGCTGTGGTTCCTAGACAGATTCCATGACCGCTGGTCTTTCTCGGGAGTTCTATGTTCATCTTTTGGAAATGGATGTGGAAAGGGATGCTTACCATCGCGCCTGAGGCTATTTGTCTACTATTCCCACATATTCAATAGATACTCCTTGATATCCTGTTTGGGTAAGCTCAGTGACACAGGAAAAATGAAGAGCTTTGTGGTCAGATGGACTTGGGTTTGAGTTCCGGCTCTACCACTGTGGGATCTTCCTGGTGTCACCATCTCTGACAGAAGGATGACCGACCTCATACTCACTTTAAAGGGCTGTGCCAAGGATGAAATTAATGTCATATGATACACGCATAAAGGACCTGGTGTCCTAACAGAGCGGTTGCGGGATAAATGGTCCCTCTACCACCCCCCACAGCCTTGCTGCTTGCCTGTGAAATGCTACCACCAACCAGCTCACGTTGTTGCTATCAAGATAAAATTCTGTCTAGGCCACGCACTATCTCACGACACTGATAAAAGCCTCACACTGTCCTTACACACAGTGTGTGTCTGATAAGTGCTCATTTCCTGAGTTCAGGTCATCAGCCCCCAGGCACAATCCCTAACTGGTTGGGGGTGGGGGGTGCCATGGTAGGTGGGAAAGGGCCTGGAAACAAATCTGGGCCTCCCCTACTCTTCCACATCTCAATTACCTCAACTGTGAAATCATTCAATAACCTCTCAGGTCCCTTCAGCAACATCGTTTCCTGAATCAATTTAGATTATACTACAATGTTTCAGTTCTAAAAATAAGATTATTCCCATTGGTTGTAAGAACCAACCTACATCTTTTTTTTTTAATTTTTTTTAAATTTTTTATTTATTTATGATAGTCACAGAGAGAGAATGAGAGAGAGAGAGAGAGAGAGAGAGAGGCAGAGACACAGGCAGAGGGAGAAGCCGGCTCCATGCACCGGGAGCCCGACGTGGGATTCGATCCCGGGTCTCCAGGACCGTGCTCCGGGCCAAAGGCAGGCGCCAAACCGCTGCGCCACCCAGGGATCCCCAACCTACATCTTAATAGCTTCATAAGTACAGGTTCTCAGGTACTGCCTTGGAAAACAGAAGGAAAGTGATTGCCATTTTGGTTTTTTTTTTTTTTTTTTTTTTTAATTTTTTTTTTATTTATTTATGATAGTCACAGAGAGAGAAAGGCAGAGACATAGGCAGAGGGAGAAGCAGACTCCATGCACCGAGAGCCCGATGTGGGATTCGATCCCGGGTCTCCAGGATCGCGCCCTGGGCCAAAGGCAGGCGCCAAACCGCTGCGCCACCCAGGGATCCCGTGATTGCCATTTTGAACTTGACACTGCTCCCAACGAACAGAGAGAACAATGCCATCCTCCTTGCTGCCGCCAGTGGGATCACTGGACACTTCTAGCTGTACACTAGTTACTTTTAAAATTCCTTTGTATCTCTTACAATAGACTCATAACTTACAAAGCAGTGGGTTCTAAAGTGACAGCCTTAGGCAAAAATTGCTTATCTCAGAATCACCCTAGAGAATGCCAGAAATCTCCCGCAGTGTGAGGTACCTGTTTGGAGTACATTACTCCTTCCTGGTGCCTGTCATGCACACTGACATCTAAGGGCAAAGGAGCTAGACTGCAGGCAGGAGTGAAAAGAAAGGCCACATGCGGGCGTCTGGGGAACTGTCCACTCCCAGGGGTGAATGGAGAAGGCAAAAAAGACTCCAAGTTCTCTGTTCCCCAGCAGGGTTAATTCTGTTCTTTAATATGGAGACTCTGTAACTACAGTCCTTAAGGGATTTCTTTCCTGCTGTGAAATTACACATGAAAACATCACACAGGGCCTGGGGCAGGCAGGGTAGGTGTTACTAAAACATTGGCTGAATTTGAATTCAGAACTACATCTACAGTGTTCCTCTGAAAAGTCATTAAGAAGAATTTGGCCCCCTGCTTCCTGTCCTTCCAAATCGGAATTTCCTATGTGCACTCAGGCTGTGATGCTCTTAGGTGGGGGTCACACCTCCCATCCGGAGAGATGGGGGAGGGGTATGAATGTGTTAAGGTTTTAAAATTAGTTTGTGTTGTCAGTTGATTTAATAAGGGCATCAGCTGCCTTTGCTTAAAGCCCTGGTAACAGAAGACAGCTACCCAAAAGCAAAGGTTCAGACAGCACAAACGTGGTAATGACTACTTTCCCAGAAGGGCCAGAATCAAAAGGCAAGGCACGGTGGACACTGCTACAACCACCCCAGAGAAAAGCCCCCAGAAGCCCTTACATTGCTGATGTACTCCAGGGGAGTGAGACTGAAGGTAGGCAGGTCGTCGGTCAGGGTATCGCCAATGCCTGCTGTGTTCCAGCTCTAGGGCAGAAAGGAGAGAAAGCAATCAAGGTCACAGAAGCCAGGGGGCCCCGGAAAGTGCCACACACAGGAAAATACTCAGAGAATGTAGCATTCCTACAGGTGTCTTTGGTTGGAGACAGCCTTGGGAATCGTCACTATTCAACAGACGAGGTATTTCTCAAGTCATCACCCTGAAGCCTGCCACATAGAAAATAGTTCTTTCTCTCTCTGGATTTCTGCAGATACATTAAACAGGAGCTCCTGCCTTCTTAATAGAACTATTTGCTGAGAATTGTTGTTCCCACTCGGTCTGTGAAGAGGATGTTCCATGGTCTGAGTTTCTTCAGTCTGGAGGGCACACGGGCTTAAGAGCTGCTGGGCACAGCTAGCCTAACTCCTGGGTCTTCAGCACTCTAGAGACTAGGACCGCCCCGAATCCTCCAGAGGCCCCATGTAAATACCTACGTTGGGAGGGAGGCCTGGGCAGCCCTTTCTGGCTGCAGGAATATCCAAACCATATTCACTCATACTATTTACTGCTTTTATTTCTTTCTGATTTCTGCACCTATTTCTCAACTGATTCAGAGCTCATAGGGAAAGGGAAGGGAAGGAACCTCCAGACCTCACCAGTGACCCTCTGTCCCCTGTGATCCCTCTGTCTGGGGAGATGCTCTTCCTTCTGACATTTAAAATGAGAACGTCGGTGCACCTGGGTGGCTCAAATGGTTAAGCATCTGACTTCAGCTTGGGTCATGATCTCAGGGTCCTGGGATCGAGTCCCACATCAGGCTCCCAGCTCAGTGAGGAGTCTGCTTCTCCCCCTGCCTATCTCCCTGCTTGTGTTCTCTCTCTCTGTATCTCTGTCTCAAATGCATAAGTATAATCTTTAAAAAATTAAAAATAAAATTAAAAAAATAAAATGGGAATGTCTATGGTATCACTGTGTGAGCTTTCCCAGCAGTCTCTCAAGAGTCAGGCAAATTACCAGCACGTGCATGGTTACGGAGTTCAGCTTGGCACACCTTCATGCACGAATCTAGTTTCTTAATTCCAACTTGAGTCACCCTAGAGCCAGCCTGGAAAACAAGGCTCTTTCTGGCTGTACTCCTGGAGTGACTCCCAGGTCACGTTGTAGCTGTTCTCTGCAGCCACCTGATGCCATCTGGTTGCTTGATCCTTTAAGCAACGTTCCGGGAATGTAATGACCACGTCCACCTCTGGGCTCCCGGCCCAGCCTAAGCCTCAGCTGCCCTCCCCATCTTCCCCAGCACCGGCTCAATTCTAATATTCTTTGCTTGAGACAAGTTCTTTTCTTCCCCACCTCCACCTTTGGTTTTCTAAACTCCTGTTCTTGCTTGAGAATCCTCCTCTGCTTCAAAATAGCCTAATTTTCTTCAGTTACCTCCCACCCCATGGAGAAGAAACACTGTGATCACCCACATGTACTGTGTGCCCATGATGTACAGAGCCTCGTGTCCCGCTTGGTAGAGAGGAGACAAAGAAATATAAGACTTGGGACACTTGAGTGGCTTAGCAGTTGAGCGCCTGCCTTCAGCCCAAGTCGTCATCCTGGAGTCCAGGGATCGAGTCCCACATCAGGCTCCCTGCATTGGAGCCTGCTTCTCCCTCTGCCTGTGTCTCTGCCTCTGTCTCTCCATGTCTCTCATGAATAAATAAATAAATTCTTTAAAAAGAAAAAAAGAAAAGAAATGTAAGACTCAATCCTTGCTCTCCAGAGCAAGGCAAACCAAGATCCCCTGACACACTCCCCTGCTATATACCCCAACACGGGTCCCTCCCCACCATGCACTGTGCACAGGCTACTACTTGGGAGATTGAGACAAAGGCAGAGTTTGATACCATAAGAGTTCAGAGGAGGGAGGGCTCAGGGTGATTACAGGAGTGGGCTGCAGGATGCCTGAGGTGCAGAGAGGGAAGACCAGAAGGGGAATGCATATCTCTCAACAGTGGGCTAAGAAAGGGCTTTATTTTCAACAAATAAATCGTAAGAGAGTGAGAGAAGGGGAAGAGAGAAGAAGAGAGGGAAATGGAGGGAAGGGGATAGAACGGTGACCTGTGGCTCATAAAAAGACACATTGACCAATCCTAGCATGCAGAATGAACCTGAATCTTGACTGCAACAGTGAAATTATGACTTTTATGACAACTGGAAATTTGAACACTGATTAATGATATTAAGGAATCATTTCTAACTCATGGGTGATTTGGGTACTATGATTATTTTTAGAGTTGTTATACTTTAGAGATGGGATATATACAAGACAGATGGCCAGGAGTTGATCATGTTGAAGAGAAGTGATGAGAACATGGGGTTCATCATACTCTTCTCTCTACTCCTGCATATGTACAGAAACTTCCCTAATAAAGTTTTTAAAGATAGACTATTATACTGGACCTGAGGAGCCAGGCAAGGTCCTACATGGGGGGAGGGGGGGGACAAAATCAGAGTGGTGCTTTATAAAGATTAATGAAGCAACTTGGGAGGATTGAGGGAGAGGAAACAAATAAAAAGTTCCAGGAACAGCTGGGAGAGGAGGAGACGCCTCAACGAGAACAGGGCCATGGAAATGGATGGGAGACCTCTTTAAGAAGAAGGAACAATGCAATAGTGATCATTGCCAAAGAGAGCTGTGGTGACAGGACAGAGACTCGCAGGCCAAGGAGGCAGACTGGTGGGAGAGGGACGATGCCCAGAAGAATGGGAGTAACACTGAAGGGCTGAGCGGCAGGGAAAGATCAGTGTCCCCCAGCACATACAGGGAATGAGCACTGCGGGGCTAGAGGCCCTGGGAAGGCTCCATGGGGAGCAGGAGGAGAGTGGTCAAGCAGAGGGCAGAGGGGGAGAACGGCCACAGTGGAACACAGTTTGGAACAAGGGACGGTGGATGGTGGGACAAACTAGGGAGATGCTTATTAGCAAGCAGGGTAACAGGGAAATGTTGCAGGTTATGTTTTAATTGTTTAAAATGTATTTAAAATTTCCTTCATATGGGCTTTTCTATCCCATCTGTCACCAGATAATGTGGGCAAACGTCAACAGTCAATTTTGAAATGGAATATAGTGTTGGTTGATATTCTTGAAATGTGAAAGGGGAATACAATTCACTGGCAAACATTAAAAGCAAACACTGAATGACCAGGGTTTAATTTTTCAAATCCGTAAGGCTAAAGTGCTTGCCTTTGTGTTGTGTGCTTTCCTGCTGGCAACTCTGGGAGAGCTCCTCCTAATCTCTGAGCTGCCCGCCTCCATTCCCAGGGCCCCCCCTCGGTGTCCTCGGCGAGGCCTGGGGAGGTCTAGGGATTCTAGCAACAAGAGTCCAACCAATCAGTGAGCTCTGAAACGCAGAAGTGGGGCTGGAAGAGCAGTGGTAAGAACTGAGCTTCCAGAACAGAAGGTCAAGATGTTAGGATTTGCAGGGGGGGGGAGGGAGGGGATGTAGGAAACCAGTGAAGGGGATCAGGAGTACACTTGTCATGACAAGCATACTATATTGTACACCTGACACTCACAGTGTATGTGAATTATACTGGAATAAAAAAAAGAGGTTAAAAAAAAGATCCTGATTATAAACATTCCCACAAATCACTTGTGTTATCCTATAATACACATGAAATATTTTGAAAACAGCTACACTGATATTACTACTGGCAATAAAATTGCTGGATGGAGTTCAAAAAAAAATTTTTTTAAGCTCTAAGAGAAGAAAAATAATAAAAGCAACCAGTTCTAGAGGTGGGGGAATGGGGACAGGAAATATAAAGAATGCTAATCCCCTCACATCTTTCAAAGCTGCTCAATCAGTACCAGCAGCTATGTAAAATGGAAGTGTGACCAACCAAAAACAATGACCCCAGGCTCTTAATGGTTTTCATAATCCTTCTTGTGCAACTTCGGAGAGATCTTCTGGGTGCTGCTCTTTTGTAGGGAAGAACCTATTATCCCAGGTTCCACCATCCCTTTGGTTTCACTTCCTTTCTCTTCCTTTTCTAGTCAAGTTCAAATAAATGTTATATTGTATACATTTTGTTTTGTTTTTTAAAAAAAAAAAAAACCAGCATGTATAGGACAGTTCCACTTCTTCTATGGATCTATCCCCTGGTGCCCCTCCAACCTCTGGCACAGGGCAGGAAGAGGTGTCTGGGGGGTGAGCACCACATGTTCGCACAGATTTCTATATTGTGGGATTCTGAAAAGATCTATTGCTTTTTTCACTGTAATATCCCGGACTGCCTGAATTTCTGAAAACGAATATGTGCAATTTTTATTTTAAAAAACTGTCATTCCTCTTAAAAAATGAGACTCACAGAGAAGAAAGCCAGCCCTTATAAAGCATCTGCTCCGTGGCTGCTGCAAGGCTAAGTTCTATCATCTATGAAATGTCATGTAATCTTCACATCTGCATGGTCAGAATCAGTGTGTCCCCATCTAATGAGATGAGGCCTTCATGGGAAGCCGCGTGATGCGATGGGACCATGTCAGGGACATCCCTTCTGCTGCGCTGTGACAGAAGTGGCTCTCCTCTAGCTCCCCCACCACCACCACCACCTCTACAACAGAAATGCAGAATCTGACTGCAGTAGCCCCATGGCATTCTGCAGGAAAATTATAATGAATGAAAATCCCGGAATTTGGGGGGTAGAAGGAACTCTGAAATCATTAGTCCAACCCATTGTTTCATGGATGGGGCTTCTGAGATCCAGAGAGATCTGCAGACTCTGAGGTCTCAGGTCATACAGTGAAGGAGTAAGTGGCCCTCGAGCCCTGGTCTCATATGCTTTCTAGAGGACAACAGGAGGCAAACAACATGTAATCATGCTCCACGAGCTCTTGGTGCTTCCGAAAAGGATCTCCTGGCTATTAAAGGCCCATAACTGGGTCTTTCTCAAAATTTTGCCCCAGAAATCTAAATGGTGGTGAGGAGACCAGACCTGTGGAAGTCAGAGCCAGCAGAGAAGTGACTGATGGGTAATCCCTTGAAAGGAGTCAGGACAAGCAGCAAAGGGTGCAAGGTGAGGGAAGGGTGGCACCCCAGGAATAGCCAGAGTAAAGGCATCAAGGACAGAACACAGCAGAACCCCTCAAACCCCCATCAAAATCACCAAATCAGATCTGGTAAGCTACTCTCCCTGGTGAAGTTCCAATTCCAAAACCAATGCTCATGGAAAGAATGCCCCAACCCGCCCCAACCTATCCGGTGGCACATAATCTCCCTCACTTCTCCCTGAGAAGGCACAGCTGCTCCAAGTGGTGAAAGTTAATCAAGCAATAATAATAATCCCAAGAAGTAGGATGAAAGTAAAGCATCACGGTGACTCCAATTAAGATAAGAAATTCTTGCTAAGCAGTAAGTTGCAAGGGAACTGTATGGTGGGACTTCCAGCCTGGAGAGTTAGAGCTGTTCCTCTTAAAGCTCCTGGGGGGTCAGGGTGGCGGGTACCCATGCTCAAAAGTGCTCAAGAAGGAGGCAGCACCCAGAGGGAGATCTATGGTCAATGGGAAACTCACGTCCATCTTGGAAACGAGAAGCAGCTGCTGTTTGATGCGCAGGAAAACGGAATCGAAAGCCAGCTGGTGGGCCTGCTGGTTAAGCCGAGTCAGCGCTATGCGAGACGCAGACAGCAGGTTGTGGTTACTAGACCCTTTTTCCTAAGATGAAAAAATACAAAAGGCCGTTAGGGCCCGGCTCTACCCAAGGTTATTAGCTAGTTCAATATTTTCAAAAGCTGCTGAAAGGAAGACAGTGAGGGGGTGGGTCCGTATGATAGTGTCTCCCAAGCAGGGCTATGCTCTGGTACCCCCTGCAGAACATGCTGGATTACAGGTGCACAGGCTCCACCTCGGAGCTGCTGAATCAGAGACCAGCAGGGGGTCTGGAGCCCAGGAAGCCATGTCTTTAACTCCTTTTCCAGGCAATTCTGATGCATCTATTAACTGATTCTGATGCAAGCTCCTGGGCTGGTGGTTTAGCAACAATTAAGTGGGGACTGTCCTTCAGGGATAGAGGAAGGGGGAGAAAATGATCTCAAGTGCCAGGTAAGAACAAGAGTGAGGGACAGGAGTCTGATTCCCAGAGAGGTCAAGTCAGTTACACCTGGCTGTACAGAAGAGTGCGAAAACCTAAACGAGTCTCAAGGAATTCCAAACAGCCTGAGAAAGCACAGAGATGGAAAATGTAACCTTAGTTTTGCTATTATAAATGGACTGATTACAATAACAAACTAAATCAGATCAGCAATAAAGATAAACAAGAGTTGCTTTAACCTAATCACAGAAGCATGGATGAATGAACCTGCACAACTGTTTTAAGAATTATTTGTCAAGCTCCAGCGCAGCCAGCAGGTGGGCCGTGTGAGGGCAATGATGGAGCCTCAGACACATCCAGAGGTTTACCTTGAAGTCATCCCCGAAGCTTGAGGCCCATCAGGACACCCTGACACTGCATTTGGTGCCATAGGAACAGTAAAGTCTCCTCTGCCTATCACCAAGACGGCAACATTCAAACCTGACCAGGGGCAGAGGGATGGTTCTAGAAAGGATGCTACAGCACTCTTAGGATCCTGGGGCCATTCACAGGTTGCTTGGTGGCTCGTTCCATTTGTTGGGAGGCTCTTCTGTCCCCTGGATCCCAAGGGGCCCAAAGCTCAAAGGGCAGCACAGTGGTAGGTACACTAAGAGCTTATGCTAAAGGGGCAGCCAGAAGGGAATGCTTATCCTCAGGTCCTCCTGCTGTCAGGGGGGGAATCCACTTCCCCCGTGGCAAGGTGGGGGGCCTCCTCTGTGGGTTCTGTCCACCAGCAGGCAGTACACATTCTGGTCCCCTCTCTGCCAGTTAGTAACAGGGGCCTATCCCTGCAGTGGGGCCAGAGGTCCTCCGGGCAAGTCTAACTCTGGAGGGAAGTACAACAAGCCCGTCTGGCCTCTCATCCAATTTGCCTTTCACCATTAACAAAGCTCCACTGTCCCAACTCCTACACCTTTATTTCCATTTGTTCCAATCCAGGGTAGTTTACTAATTCCTTAAAATGCAAGGTAAATCAGAGAAGTGGCAGTGGGGCACACTGTGGCCCATACACTGAACCAAAAAGCCTGGATCAGGGAAAGGGTGACAAGCAAGAAGCTTCCATTTGCAAGAATGTTACCAGTCTGCTCTCATACCTTAAGGGTGTAAAGTATTTCCATTAAACTGGCATATTCGGCCGGGTTATCTTTCTGGAGATAATTATATTCTTGCCATGGGTTCTTGGCAGAGCTCTTCTTGTCTGTCAAGATACTGTCCTGAAAACCAGCCAGGCTTCGAGGACTGTAGGAGTCAGAGAGATATTTGCCAGCTGTGGACAAAATCCTGAAAAATGAAAGCGAGCATTATGCCCTGAGCTGTTTGCACAGAACTTTCCTCTGGGAGCATTCTGTTTGCTCCTTACCAAATCCCAGGATACCCTTATGAGGCAGATTACTTTGAGTCCATTTATAGGGAAAGGAAGACACCCTTCATCACTGGGCTTGGACCTCAGGCGGACAACAGATGCCAGGTGGTTTTAATTCCTATTTAACTCCAGGTCCACCAGAATAGGCCCCCTTCCTGATAAGACACACAGCCTACACAGGGCAGCTGTCAGTTTGCTCCTGTCTGGGATACTGTGTCTTTTCTCTGTAGTCCTTTCTCGCTCTGTGCGCATCACTATTGGGAACAGAGCCATGGGGGGCCCCCAGCCCCTCAGCCCCAGTGGTGCTAGATGTGGCGGTGGGACAGCCAGCCCTGGGAGAGCCATGGCAGCCTGGAAGCACAGCCTCTAGCCACGAGACTCCCTGTCACACAACTGGGCCGCTGTGGTATTTGTGTTCACTCACCCGAGAAAGGCTACTTTTGTGGTTGAGGTGCCACAGAGAGAGCTACTGAGAGAAGCAGGCACTTTCCAATTTCTCTGAGGAGGAAAAACGCCTAGAGAAGGTTCTAGATGAAGACTGATCTCTAAGGGGTTGAATCTCTATCCTTCCCTGATGGATGCTGCAAATCCTCTGCTGTTTTCCCTGAGCCCAGCTGGACCACCCAGAGTACACATTTGACTGTGCACAGAACTGTATGAACATATGCAACCAGGAGGACAGACATCATATTCTATCCCAAGAGTGGCTGACTCCTTGGCCCCTCCTTTACCAGAATTTCTCATGAAAAATAATTGCTTTGGGACGCCTGTGTGCCTCAGCAGTTAAGCAACTGCCTTCGGCTCACAGTATGACCCTGGAGTCCTGGGATCGAGCCCCACATCAGGCTCCCTACATAGAGCCTGCTTCTCCCTCTGCCTGTGTCTCTGCCTCTCTGTCTCTCATGAATAAATAAATAAAATCTTTAAAAAATAAAATAAAATAAAGAAAGAAAAAGAATTGCCTTGGACTTGGCAGCTTTTAGGCTGAACTCACTCTTTCAAAACAAAAAAAAGTCTAGTGAGCCTATCAAGGAATGTATGTTACCTGTAAACCGTGGGGACAGGGCCTTCCCCAGGAACCACTGCTGACACAAGCAGCCACCTGCCTCTGCCACTAAGCAAGTTACGCTCTTCCCTGTCGCTTAAGCCTCCAGGTGACTTCGGCTATGTCTTTTGTCTGCCAAACTGTGGCCTGTTCCTGACACCCTTACTTTCAACTGTTCACTCTTCGTGAGGGCCAAACAGGGTGTTCTTCCCCTCCGAATTCTTAGCACTGAGCATAGGGCCTGGCCTATAGCAGGTGACCCTGCGTTTGGCAAGCAAGATGTTGAGAGCTGCCCTGAGAAATCAGCTCCCCTTTGGCAGGGTCATGGCCACTTGTGCCTCTATTCTCTCAGCAAGGGGAAACTGGCACCAGTCTGCCATCCACAATGAAGACAGATATGTCAGGAATGTCTTAAGTATTAAAGACCACAGTTTAAAATGTCAGAATAGTGTGCTCAAAAATAAGAACCAAATCTAAAAAAAAAAAAGTCAAAATAAACACAGTTCCAACCCTAAGTAATGAACAGTACTTTCCTCCCCAGCTTCTTCCTCATCCAGACAGATACCATTAGATGAGCTAATCACAGACTCAGATTTCCTAGGATGTGTATTTACTAGTACTATGAACTAAACCTTACTGAAATGAACACTTGATTTCTTCACTCACAAAGAAACATTTTCTCATTACTGGAATGGGCTATAAATAGGTCTTGGGGATGGCAGATAATTAAACCGTCCTCACCTTCAAGAAGCTCAGAGATTAACGGGGGAGTGCTAATGACTATGTGGGGAGACAGAAGGTAAGAATGCACAGAGGGAGAGGCTAACGTTATACTTCCATGTGCCTCAACTCATCTCACTTCATGGAAAGTTATCATTCACTTCTTTACGAGCCATGGACACTTGTAAACTTACACTGGACCTCCCAAACCTGATGTTCCCACTAAACTGTGCCACTAAGATCTTACCCGGTGAAAACACCACTCTGTCAAAAATAAGGGATAGGTGGTGTGAAAGTACAGAGCAGCCGAGGCGAACTCCCTGTATCTCACCTGGGACTTGCCTAGTTCACCAGAAAGCCCTCCAGGGGCACTTGGCCCATAAGTCACAAAATGATTCCTTTTTGCAAGGAGGTGATCTTAAGAGCCCCAAAGCCAATGTTCCTCTTGTCGCTGAAGTAATCTGGAGTGTTTTGAGCTACTATCTTGGCCACCTGGGGGGGCCAAGAAGGCACAGTCCTTGGGCCAAGTCTGGGTTCCAGAGGGGAGATGGAGGGGAGATTGACAGGAAGATAAGATAAGCTTTATAGGCAGCTGCCACACCCTGGCCTCCCTGATGGGAACACAGATGGTGACTGTCGCTCTTTTCCCTTTCCGGGCTCGATGCTTCCAGAATGAATGATGTCACCTCTTAAAGAGGCTCCCCTGGATACGCCCAATTGGTTCTCAACTCACGCCAAAGCTTGGGTCAGATTTTCAGCTTCTCTGGGCTGCAAAATGCAGATGGTCCTTTATCTACCACGGTCCTGTTCAGCCTCCCAATCAGATCCTTTTCGTTTTAGAATGCAATATTCACCTTCATTAAAAGACTAAGGAAAACCTGTATGTCCTGATATGGAAAGATGTCTGCTGTACACAGGCAGAGAAACCCAGGTCCAGGGTGGGAAGCTAATTTGTGAAAAAGACAGTGTGGGCAAGTGTGGAGGTGACACACTCCAGACGGCTCAGCTGATGGCCAGGTTCAAATCACTGCCTCATGGTTACATGACCTCAGACACAGCTATTTCCACAGGTCATTTCTTTTACCATCATCTGTGCCAGACTCGATGCTTTAATGTCCCGTCATCTGTAAAAATATGATGAACAGTACCTACCTCTTTGGCCACTAAGAGGATTATTGACAATTCCTGTAAAGTCCTTAATGTCAGAGCTCAATAAATATTAGGGGTGGGGGCAGATGTTAATAGTGTTTCTTCTGGAGAAGATTTTTAGGGTGAGTAGCTTCCATTTTTATTTTGTATATTTGTGAACTGCTTTCAGTTTTGCAATGGGTTGGGGCCAGACTATAATTACTACTGAAGGGGATCCCTGGGTGGCACAGCAGTTTGGCGCCTGCCTTTGGCCCAGGGCGCGATCCTGGGGATCCGGGATCGAGTCCCATGTTGGACTCCCGGTGCATGGAGCCTGCTTCTCCCTCTGCCTGTGTCTCTGCCTCTCTCTCTCTCTCTCTGTGTGACTATCATAAATAAATAAGAATTAAAAAAAAATACTACTGAAATTAAGAAAATAAGAAGCCGCATGCCTTTCTTTTAAATACATAAATGTTACATGTCTGGCTGGCTCTTCCCAGGAGTCCTCTGAAAATTTAGACCCACTCACTTGCCCTCTGCCACAGGCCCCCCTCACTGTGTGTGTGTGTGTGTGTGTGTGTGTGCACATGTACACACGTCAGCATGAGTGTGTGCGGGGGCAAAGGGGGTAATGTTTATTGCATTTATAGTATTTAACACACACTCCACTACGTGACTGTGGTGCTTCGGTTCTATTCATTGCTGTGCTGGGCTGTTCAGGAGTTCCAAACAGCAGTAGCTGCCCATTCTACTCCACGGAAAGACATTGCCCAGAACAAGAACTGCTGTGGGTGATTGTGGAAAATGAAGACAGTGTGTCGGATCAGAAATGAAAGAAGACAAAAAGCAGAGAGAAGGAGAAACAGCTGACTCGGAACACTGACCCCACCCCTCAACCACTCATCCCTACTTCCCAGAAGGTGGGTATGTTGCTGTGTACACCCTATCCCATGCTGCCCCCCACCACCAGCTTTCATTTTACAGTGGACTACTGGCAGAAACTCCCTCCCACGCAGATTATTTTAGGACAATACAGGATTATCTGAGTAAGAGATGACAGAGCTGCTGCTAGGCTCTCAGACAAGTATGAGAAATAGACTTCTTCCCCCCAACTCCTAGAGAACACAGAAATCAGCTGTCCCAAGAGAATGAGAGATTTAGCTGGAAGAAGGAAGGAAATTTGGAAGGCTGGAGCCCTTTGAGGGGAAAATCAGTCTGAACCCGACTACTTCAGGGCAACAGAAAGCCCTGGCAGGTATGGGAATAGAGAAAGGAGGGAAAGAAACTTTTCCTAGGGCTGACCCCTGAAATCTTCCTTCTACACACACCAGCTCTGGCACCACAGAATTCTGCTGCCAAACCGGGAAGGCTGGCTGAGTGAATCTCGATTCCGTGGGCTGCCCCACGGGCTTTCATCACCACCCATAATGCTGTTTCTATGGAGAAATTTACTTTGAGTCCCAATAATTAACTTACAAACAAGCAGTCGGAACCCAGCCCATTTATAATTTGGAGACAACACGTACTGATTCCTCATTTGGGCTGCAACTTCCATATCTAACCAAAACTCTGTGACTACTGCCAAGGAGCTCAGAGCCTTGCCCTTTTTAGGTGCTTAGTAAATGTTTAATGATGACAATAATGACACCTTATATCTAGGTACAGACAGTTCTTGAGCCATGTGACTTTCAGATTTGACCGTATGTTGTCATTGCTGTGTTGTGTGCTGTATCAGGTTCTTCCCCAGCCAAGAACCCAGGGACTCACCCACAACTCTGGCCTACCTGTTTGCTAGCTGCTGCTCGAAGTCCCCACATTGCCGTAAGAGCTCGCCACAGGTGGCTATTATCCTAAACAAAACAAAAAGCACTTCAAGTTCAAGTACCTGGAATGTTGACATTTACAGGACAAACATTGTCTCATTCATAAACATTCTAACTATTCACTCCTTTTGGTGGTGCTGGGTTCTGGAGAAGCGGTTAACCATTGAACAGTCTACCTGATGTGTCTCGTTTATTAGTAATTCATGGAGAAGGTAAACACGACCCCCTTCTAACATCCTCCAGTCGCAGGCCTCTCTGCTGGGAATCACAGTTTTGTCCTACAGGTCTCAGATAATCTTACATTTCCCAAATACTGAGGTGCTTTGGGGCTTCATCCTTAAGGAAATGAGTTGGAAATACTTCATATCTAAAATGTAAAACTCAGAGCACCTGGTTGGCTCAGTCAGAAGATCATGTGACTCTTGATCTTGGGGTTGTGAGTTCGAACCCCACATGGGATATAGAGATTACTTAAATAAATTTTAAAAACTTTAAAAAATAATAAAATTTAGAAGCCAACAATACATTTAAAAAAAAAATCACTCACCACGATCAAGTGGGATTTATTCCAGGGATGCAACAGTGGTTGAGTATTTGTAAATCAGTCAATGTGATACATCACATCAACAAAAGAAAGGATAAAAATCATATGATCATCTCAACAGATACAGAAAAAGTATCTGATAAAGTACAATAACTATTCATGATAAAAACTCTCAACAAAGTAGGTTTAGAGGGAATATACCTCAACATAATAAAGGCCATACATGAAAAACCCACAGTTAATTTCATCCTCAATAGGGAAAAGCTGAGAGCTTTTCCCCTAAGGATCAAGACAAGGATGTCCACTCTCAGCACTTTTATTCCACATAGTACTAAAGTCCTAGCCACAGCAATCGGACAACAAAAAGAAGGCATCCAAATTGGTGAGGAAAAAGTAAAACTTTCACTATTTGCAGATGACATAATACGATATAGAGAAAACCCTAAAGACTCCACCAAAAAACTATTAGAATTGATCAAAAAATTCAGTAAAGTCATAGGATACAAAATCAATGTACATGAATCTGTTGCATTTTTTACAATAATGAAAAAGCAGGGATCCCTGGGTGGCGCAGCGGTTTGGCGCCTGCCTTTGGCTCAGGGCGCGATCCTGGAGACCCGGGATCGAATCCCACATCGGGCTCCCGGTGCATGGAGCCTGCTTCTCTCTCTGCCTGTGTCTCTGTCTGCCCCTCTCTCTCTCTCTCTCTCTGTGCGTGTATGTCTATCATAAATAAATAAATAAATAATTTAAAAAAAATGAAAAAGCAAAAAGAGAAATTAAGAAAACAATCCCATTTACAACTGCACCAAAAATAATAAAACACCTAGGGATAAACTTAGCCAAAAGGCGAAAGACCTGTACTTTGAAAACTATAAAATACTGATGAAAGGAACTGAAGAGGATACAAATGGGAAGACATTCCATGCTTATCGTTGGAAGAAACAATATTGTTAAAATGTCCACACTACCCAAACAATCTACAGATTTAACACAATCCCTATCAAAATACCAACAGCATTTTTCATAGAACTAGAACAAATAATCTTAAAATTTGTATGGAACCACAAGAGACCTTGAATATAGCCAAAGCAATCCTAAGAAAGATGAACAAAAAGCTGGAGATACCACAACCCCAGATTTCAAGATATCTTGGAGTAATCAAAACGTATGGTACTGGCACAAAAACAGACACACAGATCAATAGAACAGAATAGAGAGCTCAGAAATAAACCCACCCATATATGGTCAATTAATCTATGACAAAGGAGGCAAGAATACACAATGGGGAAAAAAACAGAGTAAATACATCTCTTCAACAAATGGTGTTGGGAAAACTGGACAACTACACACAAAACAATGAAACCAAATCATTTCCTTACACCATACACAAAAATAAACTCAAAATGGATTAAACCTTAAATGCAAGACCTGAAATCATAAAACTTCTAGGAGAAAATATAAGCAGTTATTTCTTTGATTGGCTATAAAAACATTTTTCTAAATATGTTTCCACAGCCAAGGGAACAAAAGTGAAATTAAACTATTGGGACTACACCATCAAAATAAAAAGCTTTTGCTTTTTGCAAAGGAAACCATCAAAAAAAAACAAAAAGGCAATCTATGGATTGGGAGAAGATATCTGCAAATGATATATCCAGTGAGGGGTTAACATCCAAAATACATAAAGAATATATACAACTCAACACAAAATAAACCCCAAATAATCCAATAAAAAAATGAGCAGAGAGGGGCACCTGCGTGGCTCAGTGGTTGAGGGTCTGCCTTTGGCTCAGGTCGTGATCCCAGGATCTGGGATCGAGTACTGCATCGGGCTCCTTGCAGGGAGTCTGCTTCTCCCTCTGCCTATGGCTCTGCCTCTCTCTGTCTCTCATGAATAAATAAAATCTTAAAAAAAAAAAAAATGAGCAGAGGACTTAGCAGACATTTTTCCAAAGAAGACAGACTAGTGGTCAACAAACACATAAAAAGATGCTCAACACCACTCATCCTCAGGGAAATGGAAATCAAAATGAGATATCACCTCACACCTGTCAGAATGCTTACAGTAAAAAATATAAGAAATAATAAGTACTGGGGCACCTGGGTGATTTGGTCGGTTAAGCATCCAACTCTTGATTTTAGCTCAGGTCATGATCTTAGGATCATGAGATCAAGCCCCATATAGGGCTCTGTGCTAGGGGTGGAGCCTGTTTAAGAGTCTCTCTCCCTCTCCTTTTGCCTCTCTCCAGAGCATGCATGTGCATGCACGCCTGCACTCACTCTCTCTCAGAAAGAAAGAAAGAAAGAAAGAAAGAAAGAAAGAAAGAAAGAAAGAAAGAAAGAAAAAAAGAAAAGAAAAGAAAAGAAAAGAAAAGAAAAGAAAAGAAAAGAAAAGAAAAGAAAAGAAAAGAAAAGAAAAGAAATAATAAGTATTGGTGAGGATGTGGAGAAAAAAAAACCCTTGTGCACTGTTGGTGGGAATTTAAACTCGTACAGCCACTGTAGAAAACAGCATGAAGCTTCCCCAAAAAATTAAAAATAGAATTACCATATGCTCCAATAATGTCACTACTGGGTATTTACCCAAAGAAAACAGAAACACTAATTCAAAAGATATACTCCCATCCCTATGTTTACTGCAATATTAGTTACAATAGCCAAGATATGGAAGCAACCCAATGTCCATCCATAAATGAATGGATAAAAAGTATGTGCAGTATATACAATGAACTATTATTCAGCCAAAAAAGAATGAGATCTTGCCATTTGCAATCACATGGGTGGACCTAGACAGTATTATTCTAAGCGAAACAAGTCAGAGAAAGACAAATACCATGATTTCACTCATATGTGGATTTAAGAAACAAAACAAAAAAGAGATAGACTCTTAACTACAAAGAATAAACTGGTGATTGCCAGGGGGAGCTAGAGAGATGGGTGAAATAAAGGAGATTAAAAAAATTAAATTTAAATTTAAAAACCAAAATTCATTACTTAGTATTTGTCAGATGTCTGCTACTTGCAAGGCAAAGAAAACTGTTTTGATACTAAAACTACCTCTCCGATCCCATGAAAGACAGATGAAGACTAATCCATTTGGCTTCTCAGAGATAAGCCTGAATGACCATCATACCTGTATTTAATAATCCTTTAATTTTCAAGTAATTTTATGCTAGGCCTCAAACTGCAGCTACTGAGTCCTTCAACACCAAACTATAAATGTCAGGACAAATCCAAGGATTAAAAACATCTTAAGTCTAGTTAATTTTTAACTTCTCTAAAAGTGCCTATCTATCACCAAGGTATCTAAGCATTCCATCATAAGAAAGGTTTATGAGAAAATGAAATATTCCACTTTTCACTTGCCTCAGGTACAACAGAAATAACCTTCTTGTACATAATATTTTCTGGTATACCAAGCCACCACAGATGATAGGGGATACAGTTAGCTTCTAGAATATTAAACTTCATCCGAAAAAAATAAAAGTCCTTTGGGCAGCCCGGGTGGCTCAGCGGTTTGGCGCCGCCTTCGGCCCAGGGCGTGATCCTGGAGTCCTGGGGTCGAGTCCTCGTCTGGCTCCCTGCATGGAGCCTGCTTCTCCCTCTGCCTCTGCCTCTGAGGGGTCTGCCTCTTTCTTTCTCTCTCTCTCTCTCTCTCTGCCCCTCTCTCTCTCTCTCTCTGCCCCCCCCTCTCTCTCTCTTTCTGTGTGTCTCTCATGAATAAATAAATAAAATCTTAAAAAAAAAAAAAAAAAAAAAGAAAAGTCCAGATCAGAGCCCATGAGAAGATTATCCAAAAAGCCCTGGGAGGTCTTGGATCTGCTCTGATTGAAGACAGCTTTCAGGGACGCCTGGGTGGCTCAGTCAGTTGGGTGTCTGCTTGTCCCTTGCAGACCCATGTTGAGTGCTTATAATCACTTAAAATATCTTAAAATCCTTTTAAATTAAAAAAATAATAAAAATAGGATCCAATCAGGTATATATTTTCCAAAATATAAACTCTAAGTTATTTTAGACCTGAAAAACTAAATGCTAAGGGGAAAAAAAATCTCAAACCAAATATAAAAAAACAGAAGTCCCCAAAGGAGATGAGTTCATAAGGACTTTAAAATGCTTTAGCAGTGAGAGGGGTCTTTCTGGGTTGCTATTGTTGTTGTTTTTAATTGGCTTGTTTTTAAAGTTTAGTTTTTGCTTTAAAAAAAAAGAAAAAGAAAAAGAAAAAAAAAAGGTAGAAAAAAATGAACCCTTACAAACACATGTCATTTTTACCTATTATATGATATTTCTGCTTACTACATGTAGCACACATTTAAATTACAGCCCTCAAAAAATAAAATAAAATAAAATAAATTACAGCCCTCATTTTTACCTGATGGAGTTCTGAAAAGCTGTCCAATCTTCTTGAAAAAGCGAGTTGGGAGGAATATCATCCAGCTTGCACTTCTTTCGTATTGACTGGAGAGTACTGGTGAAATCAGACACATACCTATGGCCAAAAACAACAAGAACAACAACAAAAACCGACAGGGATGTTATCATAAACTCCTCAGCTCTAAAGATACTCAGAATCACATGGCTCTGGACAAAGGGCTAAGGACCTCAAGAGCATCTTTAGAGGCTCCCACTAAGGAGTCTGACGATTTGTAAACTCTGACCACAGAAGAGTCTTCTCTATATGGCAGGGCTATCTTTCTCACCTGCAAGGGCAGTTTTAAGAGAGATGCTCAAGATAAGAAAGAAGAGAGCCACTAGAATGAAGACTGGTAACCCACCAGGTGAGAAGTGGAGCTGGTCAATTACTCCCTGGCCCAAAGAACCATCCTGACCCATCATGGCCCCACTATGATACCTGACTGTCACCTAGGACACAGTAACGCAGCTCGCTAATGCCCAGGGTACTTTTGCAGGATTCTTGTTCCCCTCAATTTAGATTAAAAAGCCAAATTTCATGGCAGGCAAGTGATGAGAATGGCACAGGATGTGAAACTGGATTCAGAGCTGAAGTCCCTCCCCCTCAGACTGCTGTTTGATCCCCCAGTTCCTTCTCAGCACCCAGCACAAGTATAAATCAGCAGCTTCCCTCATGTATGTGTTTAATGTATGTGTGGAAGCCCCGGGAGAACAGGACTATCCTCTTCTAGCTGTTAACAGTGTCCCCAGCAATTAGCACAGAGTTGGGCACAAAAGAGACACCTGGAAACAGTTCCTAGGTGAATGTAAGACTTGCACAGGGGCCTTGAGAAAGCGTCTGAGTGTCTTCAGGCCTGTTTCCTCATCTTTAAAATGGACTTAATTAATGTGGTCTTCTATGTTGCCTCAAAGAGTCACGTGACAATGAAATAAATGAAATAGGGGTTCCTGGGTGGCTCCATCCGTTGCTCCATCTGGGTGGTTCCTGGGTGAAGCATCCAACCGTTGGCTTTGGCTCAGGTTGTGATATCAAAGTCGTGGGATCAAGCCCCATGCTGGGCTCCACACTCAGTGCGGAGTTTCCTTGTCCCTATCCTCCTCAAGCACTTGCTCTCTTGGTCTCTCAAATAAAGATTTTTAAAGATATATTAAAAAATAAATGAAATAATATACATAAAAGTTCTCTGAAAAGTATAAAATAAAAGCTGATGTGGGGCAGTGTTGTTTCCAAGGACATACAGTTGTGGGAACATGAATGAATACATGCATGTCCTTGGGAGGGTGTTGTGAGGGTGTTCACCATGTTGTGAACATGGGTGAGCCAGGGTCTTGTTCTCTGGAAATCACAAGGTTCCCTGAAAACCTAGGACATCTGTGTGCATCACAAGAATCCTTGATAGCGGAGAGCTACGAAACCAACATTCTACTAATGGCACCTTCCCAAGAGAGGTGAGAGGTGAGAGCTTTCTTAGGGAAATCAATCCTTGGCGGGGGGAGGGGCCTCAAGGACCCACTGATGGGGGGGGATGTTGAGGAACATAATTGTGCTTCACCGTCACATTAAACAACTCTGCCACCACCCTGCAACTGTGACAAAAGTGTCTTAGAAGAGTACGCCATCAAATGATGCACCTCCTCTACAGCAGCTCGCAATAGCGTTCCCGGGACACTGAGTGGGCAGCAGAGCATGGGAGGCAGGGGCATCTGTTCAGCCACAGTGTGTATCCCATCACATTCTCATCACATTTGTCCCCAAACCATCCAATTCTCTCTCAGGATAAATGTTTCTGGGTATCTCTACCACCTAAGAGTCACTGTGATGGGGGCTTTAATCATAAGCTTTCACTTAATAACAATGATCACCATGGGGAGAGCCTCATCACTTCATAGAGGAAAGACACCGGGCCTCCTACAGGTCCCAAGCAGTAAGCACCAGAGCCAGGACTGAGGCTTGGGTGGCTCCAACCTCAGAGCCCACACTCTAGGCATAGGTGGAGAGCCCCTGATCTTAAAACCCCTCTTGGCTGTCATATCCTATAGCCTCACCCTCGTTCAAGTTAGGCCAGTCCCCTTCTGCCTCCCCTACATGCTCCATCCTGCTGTCCTTAATGCCCTCCCCATGACGGAACAGGGTCCCATCTCAACCTTGCTCCAGTTAACTTCACACTGATTGCCCTAATTTTAGAGACAACAGCTGCTGGGGTAGCTTCAAAATCTTCCCTTCTCTAGGTGACCTAGTTTCACCACATCCCCTCTGCACAGTTTCAATTTTTAATATAGATCTGTGTTATTTTCTAAAATGAAGTAATCAGGGACGCTTGGGTGGCTCAGCAGTTTAGCGCCTGCCTTTGGCCCAGGGCGTGATCCTGGGGTCCCTGGATCAAGTCCCTCATTGGGCTCCTTGAGTGGAGCCTACTTCTCCCTCTGCCCGTGTCTCTGCTTCTCTCTCTCTGTGTCTCTCATGAATAAATACATAAAATATTTTTTTAAAAAAGGAAGTAATCAAAATAATCAACAGGATAACTAAAAGTAAAAATATCACAAGAGCTGAGAGGGGCAGGGATGAGAGGGACAGCCTTACATACACTAGTTCCTCAAGATACAATGGCTAAGGCTGATAAACAAAAATCTTCTTTAAAGTATGGGGCGGGGTGCAAATTGAATTTAAATAAAACATTTTTTAAAATACAGGGAGAAGAGCTGAAAGTCTTCCTTTGAAAAACTAAACGCAAAATGTACAAAAGTGGATATGTCTGAGCAGAAAGACTAAGAGTGGGCAGGAAGGAAGGAAGACTTTTACTTTTTATACCTTTATGTATTTTTTAAAAATTACTCTAATGCATGGTTTTTGTTATTTCATTATAAATTTTTTAGATCTCAATAAGAAAAAACTCTTTCCATCCACAAAATCCTGGTTGGTGGCGGAAAAACAAAGTGGCCAATTCTGTATGATGAGACTTGTTGCTCATGCTCCTCTTCCTACATGAATGCACCTGGGCTTGTCTGGTTACATCTCTGTCTGAGACCAGTGCTTATGTCCTTGGCAGCCCTAATGTCTACACTGGGAGCTGCCCTCCTAAGCTGCTGCTGTCCATTGCAGTGACCATGAGCTCTGGCTCAGAGGCCTCAGAGCTCATAGGGGCGTGCTCAGTATTTCTGGAATGACAAGAGGAGCTCCCTAAACTTACTACAGCAAAAGAGCTTTCTCTTCAGTTAAAAAAAAAAAATTCTTGTGGGGCACCTGGGTGGCTCAGTCAGTTAAGTGTTTTACTCTTGATTTTGGCTCAGGTCATGAGATCCTGCCCACATCAGGCACTACACTAGGTGTGGAGCCTACTTAAGATTCTCTCTCTCTCTGCCCCTAGAACTACCCTGAGCTTGCACACACACTCTCTCTCTAAAATAAATAAATAAATAAATAAATAAATAAATAAATAAATAAATAAAAAATTCTTGAGCCTGAGGGCCATGCCAATCTAGAACAAGCTACCAAGGGAAGGTCTTTGGTGAGCCCAAGAATGTGTCTGTCTACAAGCTAGAGACTGGAGGGATCCCTGGGTGGCGCAGCGGTTTAGCGCCTGCCTTTGGCCCAGGGCGCGATCCTGGAGACCTGGGATCGAATCCCACGTGGGGCTCCCGGTGCATGGAGCCTGCTTCTCCCTCTGCCTGTGTCTCTGCCTCTCTCTCTGTGTGTGTGTGTGACTATCATAAATAAATAAAAATTTAAAAAAAAAAAAAAAAAAAAAAAGCTAGAGACTGGAGCTCTAATCTCCTGAGGGCCCTGGCACCTCAACTGCACAGGTCAGAAAATCCAGATTTAGGCTGCTTGCTCACTTTTTCTTTTTCCTAACTAAATGAAACTTCCTATTCTCTCCTTTCTTTCTTTTTTTTCTTTTTTTTTTAAAGATTTTATTCATTCAGGAGCCCCGGTAGCTTAGCAGTTTAGTGCTGCCTTCAGCCCAGGGCGTGATCCTGAAGTCCCGGGATCGAGTCCCACGTTAGGCTCCCTGCATGGAGCCTGCTTCTCCCTGTGTGTCTCTATCTCTGTGTCTCTCATGAATGAATATATAAAATCTTTTTTTTTAAGATTTTATTTATTTATTAGAGACAGAGAGAGAGGCAGAGACACAGGCAGAGGGAGAAGCAGGCTCCATGCAGGGAGCCTGACGTGGGACTCGATCCCAGGACTCCAGGATCACGCCCCAGACCAAAGGCAGGTGCTAAACCGCTGAGCCACCCAGGGATCCTCTCCTTTCTTTCTTTAAACAGCTCTATTGTGATGTAATTCATATACCACACAATTCTCCCATATAAACAGTACAATTCAGGGGCACCTGGGTGGCTCAGTTGGTTAAACATCTGCCTTCGGCTCAGGTCATGATCCCAGAGTCCTGGGATCAAGCCCCACATCAGGCTCCCTGCTTAGTGGGGAGCTTCCTTCTTCCTCTGCCCTTACCCTGCTTATGATCTCTTGCTCTCTCAAACAAATAAAGTCTTAAAAAAAAAAAAAGTACAATTCAGGGGCTCAAGGGTGGTTCAGTGGGTTAAATTTCTGTCTTCAGGGCACACCAGGTGGCTCAGCGGTTTAGCACCGCCTTCAGCCCAGGGCGTGATCCTGGGGACCTGGGATCGAGTCCCACATCAGGCTCCCGGCATGGAGCCTGCTTCTCCCTCTGCCTTGTGTCTCTGCCTCTCTCTCTCTCTCTCTCTTTCTGTGTGTGTCTCTCTCTCATGAATGAATAAATTAAAAAATCTTAAAAAAAAAAAAGACGAACATTAAAAAATAAATTTCTGTCTTCGGCCTCAGGTCATGATCCCAGGGTTCTGGGGTCAGGCTCCATCTGAGTTGCACTCTGCTCAGCAAGGAGTCTGCTTCTCCCTCTTCTTCCGTCTGCTTATGCTTGGGCGCTCTCTCTCTCTCTGTGTCTCTCTCTCTCAAATAAATAAAATAAAATTTTAAAAAGTACAGTTCAGTGGGTTTTAGTGTAGTCACAGAGCTGTGTGACCATCACCACAATCAACTTTAAAACATTTTCATCACCTAAAAAGGAAGTCCTGTACCTTTTGGTAGTTATCCCCTGTCTCCTCCAAATGCCCATCTCTCCTCAGCCCCAGACAACTGTCAATCTAGTTTCTGTTCCTACCGATTTGCCTGTTTTGAACACTTCATGTAGATGGAATCATGTAACATGTGGTCTTTTATGACTGACTTCCTTCACTTAATTAGCAGGTTCATATTTTTCTCATTTTGTTTTTTTTTACAGAAGAAATGCATGAATGTATGCCCCTTTTTGAAAAGTCAGAAAATACAAAGCTAAATCCCCTGAGAACACCATCCTAGTTCTTCCCCACCTCCCCAAAGATAACCGATGTTTAGAGTTTGTAGCCTAACCTTCCACATAACAGGGCTCAGCAAATTTTTTTCTGTTAAGGTCCAGATATTTTAGGCTTTGTGGATCCGAAGATCCATCTTAACTACTGAATTCTACCTTCACAGACTATAGGGAAGGGAATGGGCATGGCTATGTTCCAATAGAACTTTATTTACAAGAAGAGGGCAGGTTAGATTTGGCTCATGAGCAGAGTTTGTCGACCTCAACTCTACAGGAATAAATGATGCATGTTAAAGCATTAAAATAAAGATCCAGGGCAATCCAGGTGGCTCAGCAGTTTAGCGCCTGCCTTCAGCCCAGGGCATGATCCTGGAGACCCAGTATGGAGCCCCACATCGGGTTCCCTGCATGGAGCCTGCTTCTTCCTCTGCCTGTGTCTCTGCCTCTCTCTCTCTCTCTCTCTCTCTCGCTCTGTGTGTGTCTCTTTTTCTGTCTCTCATGAATAAATAAAAAAATAATAATAAAATAAAATAAAGATCCAGAACAGGGATTGGTACTTTGGCTTTTTTTGTAAATAAAGTTTTCCTGGAATGCAGCCACGCCCATTTATGTGTTGTCTACAAAGTCTCTATTGACCATAAGACCCACAAAACCTAAAATGCTTACCCTCTGGCCCTCTGCAGAGAAAGTTTCCTGAACCCTGCTATGGAAAATACACTCTATTTTTTGCATATTCTTTTTATATACTGTACTAGACTCTATATAGTAATCTACAACTTGCTTTTCTTCAATCCACACTATGTTTCTGACATCTATCAATGTTAATATGTGCAGATCTAATTAATGCTGTATATGCCAAAAGGGTCCCCTTCAACGAGTATACTCTATCTTATCTGGTGCTGCCAAATTCATGGGCATTCAGGCTGCTTCAAAGATTCCACTGTTACTAACAGTGCTGCAATGAACATCCTTAAGACTGCCCCCTCAGGCTCAGATATGCATGCTTCTCCAGGGCTCACAGTAGGAACACAGAACACAAGCATTTTGAACCAGGGTGGTCAGCAACTTCTGCCCCACACCCCAGTCTTACTTGGCAAAGAGGGATTTCAATGCTGCCAGCAAGCCACAGGTCCCCAGGCCATTGGTGAATCTGATGCATCTGTCAACGGCTGCAGAAGCCAGACCAAACAGCTTGTTCACAGAGTGGCTCAGCTCCTGCACGCAGTCAATGACTTCCCCGTGCTCCTGCTCAGCAAATACAGACAAACAAAAGCCACCTCAGACTCCAGAACAAAGGAATAGACAACATGAAGATGGGGGAGACCTCCAAACCTCTTCACCCATGGTCAGGTGGCAGAAATACAGTCCCAAGCTGCAAGAGCCCTTCGAGAGTCCAAACCAAGGGAGGACATCTACATGGCCGGTGAGATCACACACACTGGCTCCTGGCAGAAAAGCTTTACACTTTTCATCTCTTTCTGTGATTAAGATAGGACTTCTCCTCTGGGCCTAAAGCTAGAATTCAAATTCTCCGTATCAAATGCTCCCAAAGAATGTAGGGAAAGGAAAATGCTTCTTCCAGGGGCAAGAACGTTAACTGAAGTGGAATGGACTTTCTAGGCATGTCCCTAGAAAACAGAAAAATGGCAGGAGGCAGCAGAACTTAACTAGTGTGAGATCTGCTCTTAAATCACTTCATGCTAGATAACCTTATGTTGGCAATGGGAATGCCTTCCCTTCTCCTTGGAGGCCTGTGCAAGTAAACCTGCCCCGGGACCACCGTCCATGAATGCTCAGGGGCCGTGTCCATTTGCATATGTTCCTTAGACAAAAGACTACCATAATAAGAATTCATTACATCAGGGGTAGAAGGGGAGGAGGGCGGGGGGTGGGAGTGATTGGGTGACGGGCACTGGGGGTTATTCTGTATGTTGGTAAATTGAACACCAATAAAAAAAAAATTCAATTACAAAAAAAAAAAAAGAATTCATTAAATCAGGGAGATGATCAACTTATACCCAAAAGATTTTTTTTTTTTAAGATTTATTTATTCATGAGAGAGAGAGATAGAGAGAGGCAGAAACACAGGCAGAGGGAGAAGCAGGCTCCATGCCAAGAGCCCGACGCGGGACTCGATCCCGGGACTCCAGGATCACGCCCTGGGCCAAAGGCAGGCGCTAAACCGCTGAGCTACCCAGGGATCCCCTATACCCAAAGGATTTAAGTCTCTCGGGGCACCTGGGTTGCTCAGTGGTTAAGCGCCTTTGGCTCAGGTTGTGATCCTGGGTCCTGGAATTGAGTCCCGCATTGGGCTCCCTGCATGGAGCCTGCTTCTCCCTCTGCCTATGTCTCTGTCTCTCTCTGTGTTTCTCATGCATGAATAAATAAAATCTTAAAAAAAAGAAAAAAGATTTAAGTCTCTCATTCTGCTGGACTTTTGAGATTTTAAATAGAAAACTGGCAGCGCATCTGAGGTCTCATTTTACACTTGGACTACAAGAGTCCACAAGGTACTTAGAGCCTGTTTTTTGCATACCTGTTCCCACTCTTTGCATGTTTGATGCTACTCTCCACCTTCTCCAGTGCATCCCACCCCCAACCCCATGGCTGGCAAACCAGATGATCCCTCACTGGCCACCGGCAGTGCTGTGACATTACCAAAGGCACCGCGCTGATTTGGATGAGGACGTTCTTCTCTTCCAGGTCACCATACTTCAGCTGGTAGGGTTTGTATGGACCATACACAGCCTCCACCAGTTCTGTGACTTTCACCAGGTTGTACTCATCTTGAGGGAATCAAAAATTAAAATCAATAATGAACAAAGAGTCTGAAATTGCTGGCAAACAACAGGTGAAAGGTAATGTACTGGAACTTTGCTGGTTTCATCTCAGGGGTGACTATATTTTGTTAATCTGCTTTTGTTTTCATAGAAGCTGTAGCAATCACTTCAGTAAATATTTTGATGAATTTGGGTTCTGTGTAAAATTTGTCTAGACCACAAGTAAAGACACCAGCTCGCTTCTTCCCATAACCCACTATTGTTAGGAATCCCTTCAAATGATAACTCTAACCAAGGCCAAGTTCCAGAAGTGTTACAAAGAAAAGGCTCTGTAGGAAAAACACTTTTCCAGGACTTTATGGACAGGATACCCCATATATAAGGCTTCCAAAGATTCCTATATTCAACTACATTAAAAAAAAAAAAAGCATGATTGTATCAAATATTGAAATGGGCATATTCCAGGACATAGCAATTCAGTTTTTAACTTGAATGTTTACCCAAGTGACATCAGCAACCATTGATAATCCTTGCCTGAATAAACTTTTACACTGCTCATTATTAAATGGTGGTTTTCTACTTATCTCATTCCTTCTACATCTATCTGCAGGCTTTCTCTTGTAAAGAGATCTTCCTTTCTTGCTCTCTTTAATATTCCTGTGAAATCGTGGATTCCTTTTGTATTCATTGTGTTATGATCCAATATTGTCATTATTCACTTGGATGCCCAAATTATTTCAAATTTGGTCAGTGGTTACCCCTTCAGGCTGCCTCCTGTAATCTTTCTGACATATTCCTAATCGGTCTTTGAGTGGGTCAGCTGGAATCCAAAATCTTTTCTCTAGCCTGCAAGGACCCACACGCACTGACCTCAGAAGGTGGAAGAGGGAGGCAGCAAAGAGTGAAGGCGTTTCCATCCAAGCTCCCCTGTCTCTAACCTATGTGGCCATGTATGATGATAGAACTTTCGATGCCTGTTTCCTCAGCTATAAATTGAGGTTAGTAATGGCGTCATTCTTATAAGGCCTTGGTGGAAACTACATAAAATCTGTGTTTAGCGTGTGGTAATACTCAATAAAAGCCTTCTCTTTTTATTGACTACTGCGCCAGCCTTTCCTCCCTCATAATGGCCCTGGTCTCCAGCCTTCTCTTGGTTCCTCAGAAGCATCAGGCTCCCTTCTGGTCACAAGATGGTGCTTCTGTCTGGAAGGACCCTGTTCTCCCTTATCCTCCTGCATCTGGTCACCTCCCATTTTTTCTTTCAGGACTCATCTACCTCAAGTCACCAGGCTCAGTCAGCTTTGTTTGTTCATATATTCCTCTAGAACCACTCTGCTTTTCTTCAAAGTACTCACCTCATTTTGTAATTATACACCCATTACTATGATCATCTGGTTATCTCCCACCAGAATAGATGTTGTATGACAGCAGTCTGGTTTTGCTCAGCATAGCAATCTCAGCATGTGACATTCCAGGACTACTCCATTTGCAGTTGAAGGAATAAATTAAATGTGACCTACCCATGAAGCAGTCATGAAAAATAATTGGACGTGTACATATATAAAACACATACACACACACACTCGGTTAGGAATCAGAGTTCTCACTGTACAAGAAGGGATGTAACTGGGGCAGCCCCGGTGGCACAGCGGTTTAGCGCCGCCTGCAGCCTAGGGTGTGATCCTGGAGACCTGGGATCAAGTCCCACGTCAGGCTTCCTGTATGGAGCCTGCTTCTCCCTCTGCCTGTGTCTCTGCCTCTCTCTGTCTCTATGAATAAATAAAATCTTTAAATAAAATTTTTTTTAAAAGGGAGGATGTAACTGGTAAGTCAGAAAGTAAAAATTTGTGGTAGTGGATCTGATTTGGAACAATCAGCAGAAACTGGAAATAAGTGTTTCCTAGCTCTATCCAGCAAAAGAGCCTAGAAACCTAGCAACAATGGGTACTCTTGGTGTCCAGACCTTGTTCTAAATACTATTTTCCATTAGAAGAAACCAGGCTCCTTGGGAAAATGCAGGTCTGAGGCAGGGAAGGTATGTGTTCCTGGAACAGTTTGTGCCCAACAGCAAGAAAGCACTCAAAGACTGGTGGGGACACAACAAAAAAATCAAAGAGGCAGCCTGAAGGGGCAACCACTGACCAAATTTGAAATAATTCGAGCATCAAAATGAATAATGGCAATAATAAATTTTAACACAATGAATAAAAGAGAATCCATGGATTTACAGTGATATTACAGTGAGCAAAGGGGACAACTGGCTGGCTCAGTCAGAGGACTCTTGATCTCTTGATCTCAAGGTTTTGAGTTTGAGCAGCACATGGGGTGTAGAAATTACTTATATATAAAAAACTTTTAAAAAGTGAGGACAGAAAGGGAACTATCTTCTTTATAATATAAAAGGCCTGCAAATAGATGTAGAGAGAATTAGGAAATCATTTTATAATCAGCAGTGTAAAAGTTTATTCAGGTAAGGATTACTGATGGATGCTGAAGTCACTGGGTAAATGTTTTCTGAGGATTAGTTATTCCTATGGGCTCAAAGCATCACCCCATGGATTATTTATTAATTACAAAGAGGAAGAGGTACCTTTGTAATGGAGAGATCTAGTGGATACATCTACCAAGTGATTAATCCAACCATCACCAATGATTGGACATTATGTGTCCCTGATGTGATGCCAAAGGAAATATGTAGCATTCTTGCCGAAATATTTAATCTAAATTTAATCTTGAGGGAACAATCACAGACAGTTCCAGAATATGGGACATTCTACTAGAAAATTACCCTGTATTCTTCAAAGAGGTCAGTGTCATGAAAGACAAAAAAGAGATGACTGTTTCAGAATAAGAAATTAAAGAGATAAGACAACCAGATACAATGTGCACCAACTAACTGATCTTAATGGAGGCAGAGGTGGGGAAGTAGCTATAAAGACTTCTGTGGAACAAAAAAAAAAAAAAGACTTCTGTGGAAAAATTTGTGTATTAGGTGACATTATTGAGGCAATATTAAATTGGGGGGGTTGATAAAAATAACAATATACTCTATTAAAAACACATTTAAAGGAGGGGCGCCTGTGTGGCTCAGTCAGTTAGGCATCTGCCTTCAGCTCAGGTCATGATTCTAGGACGGAGCCCCGAATCATCATCAGGCTCATTGGGGAATCTGCTTCTCCCTCTGCCCCTTCCCCTGCTCATGCTTACTCTTGCACGTGCACACACTCTAATCAATAAATAAAATCTTTTTAAAAAATATTTAAGGATACAGAGATACTCTCATTCATACAGAATCTGCATACACATAAAACACAAAATACTATTTCTAGATGCCAGATGGAGAATGTTCTTCCTTCTTTGTGTTTTTTTAGTTTTTCTATAATGGATACCCATTGTTTATTAATTATAAAACCAACTTAAATTATCTTAAAAATTTAGTTTTCCTATTGCATAATCTTTTATATATTTCTAATTATTACATGCGTTACTAAAATAGAAAAAATGTTAAAGGCAAAATATAAAGTTAGAAAATATACCTGCCAACATACTTGATAAACAATGGGAATAAAATCCTTATTACATAAGTTTATTTCTGGAAGATATACCAAATTTTTAACTGTGGTTATTTTTGGCAAGCTGGGATTATAGGAGATTTTCAGTTTGTGTTATAGATTTCGATTATCATGAATTTTTTTTTATCATGAATTTTTATAACATGTACTTTGTTGCCTTCTGTTATGTATTTAATGATATATATATATATATCATTTTAAATAAAATGCTCTTATAAATTGACCAGAAACAGATTAAACCCTCTAAAAGAAAAACAGGCAAAAGAATAAGCAATTTGGAAGAGAAAAAAAAATTTATAATGTAAACTAAAACTTGATAGTAATCAACGAAATGAAAAATCAAAATGAAATATCATTAATTGTCTAAGAACCAGGCAATTATAGGGAAAAAACAGGAGCATCTAGAGCATCTAGGCATGAGGGATGGGTGCCCTCACTCACTCCTGACAGACAGGAAAATAGGGAGAAACTTTCTAAAGAGCAAAATATGATAAACATCTTTAAAATGTTCATTTTTTAACAACTGTAATTTTTAAACTTATCATAAGTAATAAGCAAAATTTGGGGGCTCAAAATTAATGTTAGATTGTTCATAATACTTCTATTTATAGTGGTGGATAAAAAAATTAAAGTAAGCCATAGTTATCAAGTGATTATTAAAAACCATGTCTTGGGAAAACATTTAATGACATTTTTTAAATACTAATTATATTGAGCAAAAAAAGATAATTTAAGATTATATATACCAGTTTTAAAGACATGTATGTGTATATATTTATATATATATTTGTGGAAAATGTGTATTTATATTGGAATTACTGGGAGAGGGATCCCTGGGTGGCACAGCGGTTTAGTGCCTGCCTTTGGCCCAGGGCGCGATCCTGGAGACCCGGGATCGAATCCCACGTCGGGCTCCCGGTGCGTGGAGCCTGCTTCTCCCTCTGCCTGTGTCTCTGCCTCTCTCTCTCTCTCTCTCTCTCTCTGTCTCTGTGTGACTATCATAAATAAATAAAAATAAAAAAATAAAAAAAAAAGAAACTTGGAATTACTGGGAGAAAATATAACAAGGCTGCCAGTGTTTCTGAGTGCGAAGGTGGTGAATCATTTTTATTTTCTTGTACCTATTTTTATTTTTGTGTGTTTTTGAAGTATCTTTTTACATTAAAAAAGATACTTTTGGAAAACCTCAATAGGAATCATTAAAAATCTAAGTTTCTGTGGCTGGCTAACAAAGCACTTCTATGTCTGATTCTTTGGAAGGTGGCTCTCTCTTCTTCAAGAATATCCATCAACAGTGGGAGGAAGGCAGCCTGTCCTTTGCCCTACCTTCATTCTACTCTGCTCTAGTAGGTAGCTTGTCCTACACTCTAGCCACTTGGACATGGCATCTTGGTCCTCTGGAAGCTATCCACATCCCCCTTGCCTCTCCCACAACTGAGACCTGCCGAGCGAGTGAGCCAAAACACCTATGAATCATCTGGAACTCGAACAATAAACACTCCCTGGAATGTACAAAGTAATTATACACAAATGTAATTAAAGAGAATAACTATTAAATAAACCAAGTTAGTGACACATAGCAGCCAAATGGCAGAACAAAGCTTCCTGAAGTGATTTCCTGATTTGACAGCAGCATGTGTCACGAGATCTGTGCTACTTAAAAGTCTATGATGGTTTTAACTTAACCAGGGATACAGGTAACATACCACTGCTGTGTTCCTAAATGGGAATTAGGAGTGCTGTGCTCCCAGATGCAGCTAGGGAAGGTCCATTTCCCCCATAACCACCCTTAGTCCCAACACAACCCTTCCCTGCCCTTAAAAACTTGCTGAAGTCCCAACAAAAAGTTCCTCTAACCTCTTTGTTCTCTTCAACTTACTTTTTAGGTTGAGTGGTCTGAGGTTTTATGATGCCTCAAAGGGAAGAGGACTCTACCCTCCCAATGTAACCTGCTGCCAATTCAAGGCCACTGGTGCCCAGCTACCTCTTTCATATTCTAAGCCCCTGCCAAAGTGCCCGTCACTTCCCCAGAGCATGCAGAGCCCCTAGTAGCACTGGGACTGGTTAATACAATAGGTAACAACCATTTCCATAATGGCAACGCTTTCATGGAAAAGGCTTCTATATTTGCTAAGAAGGAAGACAAAGATCCCTTCCAATTCTATAAAATCAGTCATCTGAAAAGACAGCAAACCCAGGCCCCAGAAGCTTCAAAAAGAGCAAGTAAAGACAAGCCAGAAGGAATGTTTACGTGGGTGGGGGAGCTGTGCCATTTCCAACCCCTTGGCAAAGTGGGCGGTGGCGTCATAGAACTCTAGCAGCTTGAGGAGCTCCAGCTCAGGCCCTGCCCTCTCCACGCCGGAGCTGAGGCAGTCAGGTAGAGTGGGCAGCAAGGCCCCCAGAGTCTGAATCAGCAGCACAGTCACCACCTCGTGGGGGTTCTTGAAAACCTGCAGTGGGAGAGAGTAACGCATTAGCACACAGGACCAAGCAGGAGCATACCGTTTAAAGAAGCAGTCTCCTGGATGCTCTCAGAGGAATGTCTCCAACAGCTGGAAACTGGCCTGGTCAAGAGCTTGAAGCACCAAGCATTCTTTAGCCCCAACTCAAACAAGCTCAGAAAGCCCAGTAACTGGCAGAACTTGCAACTTGTTCAGGACGATTAGCTACTTTATGTCTATTACTGATCCCAAGCTCCTCTTTTCAAATCTATCACAGGTAGTATTTAGATGGCTACTGAGGACAGTGAGGGTAACAGTGCAGGAACTGGGAGTGTGTGGCAGACAGGGAACAAAATAAAGAGCAAGTCGCTGAGTCAGGGTCGGAGGACATTCAGCTAGATGTACAGACCAGTCCACAGCCACCTCTACCCCGTGAGACTGATCTTCAGTAAAGATGGATTTGTCTTTTATTCTAAGGACCATCAGGGAAGAGTGTATCCAGGGCCTTTTAGATTATAGATTTACGGGACACCTGGCTGGCTCAGCGGCTGAGCATCTGCCTTTGGCTCATGGCGTGATCCTGAGGTCCCGGGATCAAGTCTTGCACTGGGCTCCCTGTATGGTGCCTGCTTCTCCCTCCGCCTGTGTTTCTGCCTCTGCCTCTCTCTCAATATCTGTGTGTGTGTGTTTGTATGTCTCTCATGAATAAATAAATAAAATATTAAAAAAAAAAAAGATTATAGATATACTTATTCACCAAGAGTCCAGGGGTACCTGTGGCTCAGTTGGTGTCTGCCTTCTGCTCAGGTCATGATCCCAGGGTCCTGGCATCAAGCCCCACATCAGGCTCTCTGCTTGGTGGGGAGCCTGCTTCTCCCTTTCCTGCTCCCCTTGCTTGTGTTCTCTCTCTCTCTCTCTAATAAATAAAAAAAAATCTTTTTAAAAAGTCTTTTTTTTTTTCCTGTTTTATATACTATTGATCTCTTGGACAAACCTGGAAAAATGTACGCAGTACATTTAGAGAGTAGTTCTCACAGTCTCCCCTGTGTTGGTCAAATGTTTAACTTTTTAAGTTTTTTTATTTTAAAGATTTTATTTATTTATTTGAGAGAGTGAGAGAGAGAGAGCAGAGCAAAAGGAGGAGCAGAGGGAAAGAGAGAAGCAGACTCTCCGCTGAGCAGAGAGCCTGATGTGTGACTCGATCCAGGACCCTGGAATCATGACCTGGGCCAAAGACAGATGCTTAACTGACTGAGCCACCCAGGTGCCTCTCAAATGCTTTTTTATTATAACTTAAACATGTACAAACATGAAAACAAGATGTAAGGCCAATCTTAGGTAACTCTAAGGCCAAAAGAGGTGCAAGTTTAAAAACTATAAAATCAATAAACTCAAAATTTTATGAGGAAATACCCTGAGAGGAATGAAAATGAAAACACAACTTCCCCAAAGTTATGGGATACAGCAAAAGCAACACTAAGAGGGAATTTTGTAGCTTTAAACACATACATTAAAGAGGAAGAAATATCTCAAATCAGTAACCTAACTGTACACATTAAGAAAAAGAAAAAAAAGGGGGATCCCTGGGTGGCTCAGCGGTTTGGTGCCTGCCTTTGGCCCAGGGCGCGATCCCGGAGTCTCAGGATCGAGTCCCACGTCGGGCTCCTGGCATGGAGCCCGCTTCTCCCTCTGCCTGTGTCTCTGCCTCTCTCTCCTCTCTCTATGACTATCATGAATAAATAATAAAAAAAAAAAGAAAGGTAACCCAAAGCTAGCAGAAGGAAGGAAATAAAATGATCAGAGGAGAAGTAAATGAAATAAAGAACAGAAAGTGAATTTTAAAAATCAACAAAACTAGTTGGTTCTTTGAAAAGATCAACAAAATTAACAAGCCTGTTATCTAGACTGACAAAAAAAAAAAGAAAGAAAGAAGACTTGAGTTACTAAAATCAGAAATGAGGGATGCCTGGATGGCTCAGCGGTTTAGCACCTGCCTTGGGCCCAGGGCATAATCCTGGAGTCCCAGGATCGAGTCCCACATCGGGCTCCCTACAGGGAGCCTGCTTCTCCCTCTGCCTGTGTCACTGCCTCTCTCTCTCTCTGTGTCTCTGATGAATAAATAAATAAAATCTTTAAAAATAAAATAAAATCAGAAATGAAGATGGGTACATTTACTACCAATTTTACAGAAATAAAAGGGATTATATGACACTATGATGAAGGATATGCCAATAAATTCGATAACTTAGATGAAATAGACAAATTCCTAGAAACACAATTTACCAAAAGTAACTGAAGAAGAAAGAGAAAATTTAAATAGTCTTTATAACTAAGTAGGAAGGAGGCAGAATCAGTAATCAAAAACTTCCTAGCAAAAAAACCCCAGAACAACTGAGAACCAGATGGCTTCACTGATGAATTCTACCAAACATTAAAAGAATTAACAACCCCCACCAAAAAAAGAATTAACGCCAATCCTTCTCAAACTCTTCTAAAAACATTGGAGAGCATTCTATATTCTGAACTGTGTCTCCTCAAAATTCATGTTAAAAGTCCAAACCTCCCCCCCGCCAAAAAAAAGTCCAAACCCCCAGTATCCAGAATGTGACTATGTTTGGACCTAGGAGTTTTAAAGAGGCAATTAAGGTAAAATGGGTCATCTGGGTGGACCCTTATCTAATCTGACTGGTGTCTTTATAACAAGAGGAGTCAGGACACAGACACCCATAAAAAGAAGACACAGGGAGAAGATTGCCACCAGTAAGTCAAGAGAGGTCTCAGAAGAAACCAACCCTGCCAATACCTTGACCTTGGACTTCTAGTCCCCAGAACCATGAGAAAATGAATTCTACTGTTAAAACCATTCGGTCTGTAATATTTAGTTATGGCAGTCCTAGCAAACTAATACAAAACACTTTCTAAGGTAACTTTTTTTTTAAGATTTTATTTATTTACTCATAGACACAGAGAGAGAGAGGCAGAGACACAGGCAGAGGGAGAAGCAGGCTCCATGCAAGGAGCCCGATGTGGGACTCAATCCCGAGTCTCCAGGATCACACCCCAGGCTGCAGGCGGCGCCAAACCGCTGTGCCACCGGGGCTGCCCTACAAAACACTTTCTAACTCATTCTATGAAGCCAGCATTAATTTGATACCAAAGCCAATCAGATTCTAAAAGAAAATTACAGACCATTCTCTTTATAAAAACACAATCAACAATACCCAAAAATAATAGTAGACTGAATTCAGCAAGCATATTAAAAGGATTATACACCATGACCAAGTGGGATGGATCTCTAAAATGAAGAATGGTTCAATACATAAAAATTAATCAATGTGGGATCCCTGGGTGGCGCAGTGGCTTAGCGCCTGCCTTTGGCCCAGGGCGGGATCCTGGAGACCCAGGATCAAATCCCACATCGGGCTCCTGGTGCATGGAGCCTGCTTCTCCCTCTGCCTGTGTCTCTGCCTCTCTCTCTCTCTCTGTGTGTGTGTGACTATCATAAATAAAAAATTAAAAAAAATTAATCAATGTAATATGCTACATTAAGAAAATCAAGGGAAGAAAACACATGACCATCTCGGTTTATGCAGAAAAAAAGTATTTGACAAAATTCAACATCCTTTACTGTTAAAAAAAAAAAAAAGTTAAATGAATCAAACAAAAAAACACTCAGTAGGAATAGAGGGATGCCTGGGTGGCTCAGTGGTTGAGTGTCTACCTTTGGCTCTCGTGATCCTGAGGTCCAAGGATCAAGTCCTGTATCAGGCTCCCTGCAGGAAGCCTGCTTCTCCCTCTGCCTATGTCTCTGCCTCTCTCTGTGTGTCTCTTATGAATAAATAAATAAAATCTAAAAACAAAAACAAAAAGCTAGGAATAGAAAAGAACTTCCTCAACATGATAAAGGCCACATAAGAAAAACAGCTATCATACTCAGTGATGAAATACTGAAAGTTTTTCCCCTTCCTAAGACCAGGAACAAGACAAATATGCCATTTTATTCAACATAGTTTTGGAAGTTCTAGCCAGAACAATTGGACAAGAAAAAGAAATAAAAGGCATCTAAACTGTAAAGGAAAAAAGAAAAACTTATCTCTCTTCATAAACTGCATGATCTTGTAATGTAGAAAACCCAAAAGAATTCACATACACGCACAAATTAACATTAATAAATTCAGCAAAATTATAGGATATAAAATCAACAAGCGGGGGATCCCTGGGTGGCGCAGCGGTTTAGCGCCTGCCTTTGGCCCAGGGCGCGATCCTGGAGACCTGGGATCGAATCTCACGTCGGGCTCCCGGTGCATGGAGCCTGCTTTTCCCTCTGCCTGTGTCTCTGCCTCTCTCTCTCTCTCTGTGTGTGACTATCAAAAAAAAAAAAAAAAAAAAAAAAAAAAAAATCAACAAGCAAAAATCAATTGCATTTCTGTACACTAGCAATGAACAACTCAAAAAGGAAATTAAGAAAATAATACCATTAATAACAGCTGAAAGACCTATATGCTGAAAATAATGAAAAGCTGCTGAAAAAAATTAAAGATACAAATAAATGTCAAGACCATCCTGTGTTCATAGACTGGAAGACTTAATACTGTTAAGATGGTAATACTACCCAAAGCCATCTACAGATTCAAGGTAATCCCTATTGAAATCCCAAAAATGTTTTCTGGAGAAATAGGAAAGCCCATTATAAAAATTCACATGGAGTTTCAAGGAATTTCAAATAGCCAAAACAATCTTGAAAAAGAACAATGTTGACTATCTTGCACTTCCAGATTTCAAAACTTACTACAAAGGTACACTAATCAAAACAGTGTGGCAGGGATCCCTGGGTGGCGCAGCGGTTTAGCGCCTGCCTTTGGCCCAGGGCGTGATCCTGGAGACCCGGGATCGAATCCCACATCAGGCTCCCAGTGCATGGAGCCTGCTTCTCTCTGCCTGTGTCTCTGCCTCTCTGCCTCCCTCTCTCTCTCTCTCTCTCTCTCTGTGTGACTATCATAAATAAATAAAAATTAAAAAAAAAAAAAAAAACAGTGTGGCAGCAGCTATAAGGACAGACATATAGCCCAATGCGATAGAGAGCCTAGAAATAAACTGTCACATACACTGTCAAATGATTTTTAAAAGAGTGCCAAGACTATTCAATGGGCAAAGGGCAGACTTTTCAACAAGTGGTGCTCTGAAAACTGGATTATCTACATGCAAAAGAAAAACACTGGAGCCTTACTTTGCACCACTACAAAAAATTAAGTAAAAAAAAAAAAATTTAAGTCAAAATTAATCAGACCCAAACATTAAAAGTATAAAACTCTTAGAAAAAAAGTTTAGTTGGGCACCTGGGTGGCTTGGTCAGCTAAGCATCAACTCTTGGTTTGGCTCAGATCATTATTTCTGAGTTGTGAGATCGCGCCCGAGGTGGGGAATCTACTTGAGATTCTCTCCCTCTCCCTCTGCCTCTGCCCCTCCCCAACCCATACATATTCTCATTCTCTCTCTCTCTCAAGTAAATACAACCTTAAAATACATAAATAAGTAAATAAAAGGAAAGGAAAATAAATGTTGGCAAAGATGTAGAGAAGCTGGAACCTTCACACATTTGCTGGTGGGAAGGTAAAATGGTGCACCTGTTGTGGAAAACAGTCTGGCAGTCCCTGAAAAGGTTAAACGATATGATATGATATGATATGATATGATATGATATGATCATATCCAACATGATATGATCCAGCAATTCCATTCCTAGATATATACCTCAAAACCAATGAAAAGAGGGATCCAAATAGGTTTTTGTACACCCATGTTCACTGCAGCATTATTCACAATAGCCAAAAGGTGGGAGCGATCCAAGTGCTTATTAACAGATGAGGGAATAAACAGAATGTGGTAGATACATATAATGGAAAATCATTCAGCCGTAAGAAAGGAATGGAAAATTGTGATATCTGCTACAACAGATAATCCTTGAAAACATTATGCTAAGTGGAATAAGCCAGACACAAAGAATAGATATTGTATGATTCCACTTTTTTTAAGATTTTATTTATTTATTTGAGAGAGAGAGAGAGAAAGAGAGAATAAGTGGTGGGGAGAGGCGGAGGAAGAAAGAAAGAGAGAGAGAGAGAAGCAGCTTTTCTGCTAAGCAGTGAGCCCTATATAGGGCTCCATCCAGGGATCCTGGGATCATGACCTGAGCCAAAGGCAGATGCTTAACCACCTGAGCCATCCAGGTGCCCCTGTATAATTCCACTTCTAAGAGAGATCTAGAATAGGAAAATGTAGAGAGACAGTAGCACAAAAGATACCAGGGCATGGGGGGAGAAGGGAATGGGGAGTTATTGCTTGATGGGCACACAGTTTCTGCTTGGGATGATTTAAAAAGTTCTAGAAACAGATAATAGTGATAGTTAATCAAATTGTCCAATGTACTTAATGCTGCCTGACCGTAAACTTAAAAATGGTAACAATGGTAAATCTTACATTATATATATTTCACCGCAATAAAAAAATCATTTCAATTTTATAACTAGTAAAATTCAAAATAACAGGACAGATGAAGATGATACCCTGAAACTAAATTTTGTCATCATTAATTCAATGTGATGGCACAGGTTCTTTTGAGCTCAGCATGCCTCTACTGCTTTGGGTGTGTGATAAGGATTCTTACACTGCTTCTACCTCTAGGCAAACTTCCAACTATTAAGGAAACATCCAATTGGCTATGGCATTAAAGAGAGCACACTTGGTACCATTGCATTCATCATGTAAGTACTGAGTTTGTCCCTAACAGAATAGGGACACCAATACAACTTATCAAACTTAGTCTTGAAGTAATACCTTTATCTGCTATGGCTCAAGTTCAAAGTTCCCCAATAGTCCCTGTAATGTCCTTGATGTTTTTTTTTTTTTTGTCATCTTGTAGAATCCAATCAAGGATTGATTGTGCAGTCACATTTAGTTGCCATTCTTTTTTTTTGTCTCCTGTAATCTAAAATCAATTCCTCAAGTTTTTTCTTTCATGACATTGACATTTTTAAAGAATCCTGGACAACTGTTTCACAAAATGGTCTTGAATTTGAATTTGTTCTGCATGTTTCCTTTTTTTTAAAAGACTTATTTATTTATTTATTTGAGAAAGAGAGAGCATGAGCAGGAGGAGCGGCAGAGGGAGATGAGAAGCAGGCTTCACACCGAGCAGGGAGCCTGATGAATAGCTCAATACCAAAACCCGGAGATCATGACCCAAGGTGAAGGCAGACACTCAACTGATTGACCCACCCAGGTGCTCCTCTCTGCATGTTTCCTCATGACAGCATTAGGGTTAAGCTTCCCGGGCAGGGAAACTACATAGGTGAAGCTCTGACACCAAAATCATTCTTTTTTTTTTTTTTAAAGATTTTATTTATTTATTCATGAGAAACACAGAGAGGAGAGGGAGAGAGGCAGAGGGAGAAGTAGGCTCCATGCAGGGAGCCTGACGTGGGACTTGATCCCGGGTCTCCAGGATCACGCCCTGGGCTGAAGTGAGCCACACGGGCTGCCCCCAAAATCATTCTTTTTTTTTTTTTTCCCAAAATCATTCTTAAAACAGCAATGTCATCATTCACTCTATTGCTCCAGACTCTATCTTCCCGAGAAAGCCACACTTCTGTCTTGAACTCACAGTTCCTCCACTGCATGGTTCCACTAACCACACACATAGCTGTACCAATACAGATCCTCCCGTCTCTGGCCAGTGAAGTCCCTTCACTATGAGCAAACATGCTAATGTCAGAGAATCATCACCTTCAGATACCACCCAGCCCAATATTGTCATCTGACCGAAGAAACCTTTTGCTGCAAGAAAGGAAGGGACCCGAGAAAGAAAGGGAAATGAGCCTTGTCTAGAAAAAGGAATTCTGACTCCTTGCCACATCTTGTGAGGAAGGATGGCACAGTGAAAATCTCCTTTCCACTTCTCTCCTACTCCAGTGACCCAGGGTAGGGGAAGAATTAAACTAAGTAACTCGTTCTAAGGAGCTTTAACTGGTTGATCAGCTGAAACTATAAAGTCAGATCCTAAACCTTTAGTGGCATTTTTTTTTTTTTTTACACATTTCAGTTAAAACACATTGGGTCTCTTATGCTCAAAGGTATTCCCTGTCCTTTGAAGCGATCTGGCAAAGGAATTCCTCCCACCATCAGCCAAAGAACCACCTACCGCCAAGTTCACAGACCATAAAACCGAACGTCTCAACTAGAGCTACAGAATCAACATAAACAGCCCACCTGAAAACAATTTGACCTGACCTTACACAAAGACCAACTCAAGATGGACCACAGACCTTACTATAAAAACTAAACAAGCTTCTAGGAGAAGGGCATCTTTGCAATCTGGGGAGGGTTTCTTAAAAAACAATAACTATAAAAGAAAAAAATTGATAAATTAGGCCTCATCAAAGTCAATACCTCTGTTTAAGCCACAGACTGGAAGGAAGTATCTATAAAACATACTTGTCAAAGGACTTTTATCTGAACTATATAAAGAACTCCTACAACTCAATAATGAAAACGCAAACAACACAGTTTTCTGTAATGGGCCAAAGATCTGAACAGACTCTTCACAAAGGAAGATATAAGCACACTGAGAAGGTGTTCAACATCCTTAGTCATCAGGAAAGTTCAATTTAAAACCACAATGAGATACTACAACACACCCACTAGAACAGCTAACTTAGAAAGACTGACATCATCTAACGTTGGCAAAAATATAGGGCAATCAGGACTCTTGCACCCTTGTGGGAATATAAAACATACAACACTTTGGGAAAATGTCTGGCAGTTTCTTATAAATCTAAACATACACCCGCCCAATGACCCAGCAATTCCACTCCTTGGTAATTACCCAAGAGATATGAACATGTGTATCCACAAAAAGACTTAGAGAACAATGTTCATTAGCCTCTTTATTCATAATAGCCTCAAACTGGAAATATCCCAAGTGTCCCTCAATATAAGAATGAATAAACAAACTGTAGTCTATTCATGCCATGTAACAGTATTTAGTAATAAAAAGGAACAAAGTACTGATTCACACAACAATGTGAATAAATCTCACAAACATATGCCCCTGAATCAAAGAAGCCTTACTGGAAAGAACACACACTATATAATTCTATGTAAAATTCAAAAACAAACAAAAAAATTTCAAAAACAGGCTAAACTAATTTATAGTGCTAAAAAATCAGAATAGTGGATGCCCCCAGGGGTACTGACTAGGAAGGAGCATGAGAGAACTTCTTATAATGATGGTAATGTTCTCTGTATCTTAACAGAGATTATGTTAAACAGAATTTGTCAAAACTAATCAAGTGGCATATTTAAGATCATTTCATTTCACAATTTTACCTCAAAGAAAAAAGGAAACAAATATTGAACTCTAGTTACTAATATGCATGTCCAGAGGTAAATGATATTTGTAACTTCCTTTGAAATGAATAAAAGAATAAGACCAAAAGGGCAGCCCAGGTGGCTCAGCAGTTTAGCGCCACCTTCAGCCCAGGGCCTGATCCTGGAGACTGGGGATCGAGTCCCACATCAGGCTCCCTGCATGGAGCCTGCTTCTCCCTCTGCCTGTGTCTCTGCCTCTAGCTCTCTCTCTCTCTCTCTCTCTCATGAATAAATAAATAAAATCTTAAAAAAAAAAAAACAGACCAATGAATGGATAGATACATGGAAAGACAGATTTATGATAAAGCAAGCATAGCAAAATATTCATTGGAAAGTGCGCAAAATGGGTGCCTGGGTGGTCACCATTCAATTCTTTCAACTCTTTTATATGTTGAAAATTTTTCATATTAAAATGGTGGGGGGTAAGTCAGAAGGGGACACATTTACTGTGGTGTCTTTGGTTTTCTTTTGTACTATACTAAGCTTCAGGAGATGAGAGCCACTTATTATGCTTATTACCCTCTGAAAAGGAAATGGGCCATGGGCCAAAAGTAACAATTGGCACAAACTCACATCTTACAAAATTTAGGACGAGGCCTGAACAGAAGTCTGAGAGGTCTAAATCCTTTTTCTTAGATAGTTAATGGCCTTTACACATGTGGATGTAAACTGGTTTTATCCTCATGACACAAGACAGAAGAAGGAACACAGAAATGAATGTGCAGCAACAGGGTGACTGAAGAGCGACAATTGACATAAATGTTGCGAAACGTCTAGAGGTTGTGTTTTGCATTGTTGTGACCTAAATCTGAGTTCCACTGGCTCCAGGAGAAGCAACAAGAATGGAGCAGAGCACTTTAACCAAAGGGAGCAACAAACCCTGGATGAGGGATTCTTTCCAGCTATGGTCAAGTTCCTATACAGCAGGGGAGAAATGAACCCTGCCAGAGGAATTCACAGCTCATTTTGAAAGCAAACACAAAATACCAAGCCACACCATCCACAGGACAGTAAGTCACAGCCTTTTCTCTCCTCAAAGAAAGAAAGAGGATCTGGGGCATCTTGTGGCATCAAGACCCAGGAACAAGGGTTCAGGCCTTGGATGGCAGAAAGTGCCATGCCGAGAGGCTTGGGGAAAATAAGTGATGGGAAGCTTCCACTGGAAATGAAGTTCCTCTGTCGTATCAGTCCCCTAAGTCAGAGGGCACCTTTAAAACTGCACTCTTCCTCGAACTCTGGGCATGCTGTGTGAACAAGGGAAACTAACTTTAGGCCAGGTACATTATACCCGAAGTTCAGATAAAAACAATCTTGTTCAGTCAAACACCACCTGACCAAGGGCCTCCTGCGTTTAGATTAGAAGATAATGGCCTTCAGGAATTCCATGGGCTCCCTGGCCGAACAACACGCAACACTGTCACATTAGATTCTGTTTAAGATACAGATAAGAATGATAAGAGGAGTTTTAAGGAGACCTAAAGATTTTACTGCCTTGGGTTTCGAGGCTTATCTTTAACTCCTTTGGTAAGGGCAGCAAACAAGGAGGTGTTTCAAGCAGTGCTGGAAGCAGTGGGGACACCACTCCCAGGGCAGCCACCCGTTCCCTAGGACCCAGCGAGCTGTTACCTGCGTTGCCCACTGGATCTGCGTATGCCAAGCCCCGAGCAAGGCATCATAGAATCCAGTGAGCTGTCGGTCCAGGGGGAGATCACTCTGACACAGTTCTTGCCAGGCTGCTAAAAGCTGCACCTGCAAAGACAGAACAGAGGGGACCTTGCTGAGTAAACAGGACATGCCACCCACTATAGCTGCCCTGCTGCCCCAGCAAAGCAAGAGATTTCCCACTGCCTACCACCCTGAGCAATCGGGTGCCCACTGATGACCATTTGCTGCAAACAAAGGTGGGGTGGGTGGCAGAAGGAAGACTTCACAGTCACCTGCCCTGATCACGGATTAGAGTTTAAATCCATTGCTCTCCAAGGGCTCCTTTCTCCTTTTACCTTGCCCCAAAAGCCCGCCAAGTCCCTTCCACTGGGCCTGCTACAGTCTTCCCAATAGACTTTAAGAGGTGTGTGTGTGTGCACGGGCGCACACACACACGTGCACTTTAGCTTCATGGCCCAACACCACAGCTTAAAACATACAAGAGTGCTGGACTTGAAGGCATTAAGTTAGCCTGGAAAGCTGTTGACGTTTTTATGCCATGTCAACTATTCTAGAAGACAGAAAATTCTTTAGGCTTGCTGAGGACATGAGGCCTAAGATACGACTCTGCCTTGAAAGACAAAAATGAGGGAAATTAAAATAACTGTTCCATCTGTAAGTGAAATGCAGCTATCAACACAAAAAAGGCTGAAAACTGAGAGCTTGTTTTTTTCCAACTGGTGAGCAAATGAATCCACAGGCTGGACCAAGAACACCCCCTACTGGCTAATTGGAAGAAAAAGGCTAGAGAGCAAGGAGGCAGGTGTTTCTCCCTTGGAGCAATGACAGCTGGAGTTCTGCAGCCCAGCAGCGAAGCATTCCACAACCATAAGCACCACAGGCTCCTCACCTTGTGACATTTGTAGTAGTAGGCGAGCAACTGGGGCATCCTGTCAATTTCAGTAAACACCTTCACGAACACTCTGGACTGCTCTAAGGGAGGACAATAGAAAACATGAACACCTTGTTACCAGGCTTCCTGTTGCAGAAAAGAGAAAGAATTCACCTGGCTAAACGTGGATATATGTAAGCTTGGGTTCCAAACTTCCTACCTACACAATGAATTAACTCATGCAGGGAGAATATAAATATGAAAAATAAGTCAAGCATAAGGGCAGAATGAGACTCAGACACTGTGAGCCGTAGCCTGTTTAGGTAACACATCAATAGCATCAGCGACATAGCTAAGATTATATATCAGCAAAATAACTATTACATGGGAACAGTGAAATGAGTTTGAATCAGGATTGGGACTGGGTAGGGGTAGGGGTGTGTTGGTGAGGTGGGAAGGAGCTAAGCCTGGGCTGCAAAATTGAAGGAGACTCTCACTTTCAGGGCTGTGCAAGGGCAGGGTGAGAGCCTTCTTAGATTTTGTGCTTTAGGTAATTCACCTGCCTTACCTCCTTCTGGCCCTGAGTAGAATCCTAAAATGTCAGTGACAGAAAGGTATCTAAAAAACCATCAATGAAACTCATTTTACAGGGGAAGAATGTGCAGCCCAGAGGGCTTCAGTCACTTGCAGGTCAATAGCAGGACTGCTCAACCACAGTACAGATTGAACCATATGAAACTACTGCTCTTCAACTATTTTGACCCTTCTCTGCTGAGAAAAAAATCATGCTCCTTACTGCCCCTAGGCCTTTGCACTCACTAGGCCTGGGATGATCTTTCTGGCTATGTGGTTCTTCCCTTTTCAGGAGGGCCTTTCCCAATCAGCTAACCTAAATTAGGTTTCTCCTATTATTTTTTCCCTATCAGACCTTTCCCTTTGTAGAACTAATCAAAATCTGTATTATTCTATTTAGTTACTTGTATAACAGTTTACTATCTTTCTCACCCTGGGAAATACAAGGTCTATGAGGCTGTGACCTTTCCTGTCTTGTCTCACTGTTCCTAGAAAATAGCAGACACAGTAGGCACTCAAAAAATGTAAATTAATGACTGTTTAAAAGAACATTGTTTTTTGGCAATATAAATAGCATGTTTGTGATGGAAAAAAATGGAAAACAAGAATAAAAAACTGCCTATCATACTCTGTTATGGACTGTCAACATTATGGTGTATACTCAAAGAATGCTTTATAGATAGAAACTGCTACAACATTTACTAGTCTAACAATACAATCATAACTTTAAAAATTTCAACACCAGAGAGTAGAACTTGTCATTTCTTGAAAAAAATAATAAAACAGAATTTGGCAAGTTAGTAAAAGTGTTGGAAAACTCAAAGGTGACATGTGAGTCTTTGGCCCTTACAGAAGAATTCAAGTTTTTCAAGGTGAATACATTAAAATAAACACAAATTTGTAAAACCAGGGGAAGTTCCTGAATCAGAAAAGAGAAAGAAAGAAATAGGAAACCTACTTTGGCAACAATAATAAAGACTTCTAGGCTGCTGCCAATACTACCAATTCAATGCAGAAAGCATTGCTGAGCCCCTGCCTGGTGAAAAGCCATCTGTTGGGTGCTGCAGTGTCTGGTGGTAGATGTGTTGTTTTGCAACCAAACCCTACTGCCCTTCTTCTGATGACAGAAGTCTGGTTGTTCTCTGAGGGACCATGCACCTGCCTCCCATTCTCCCATTTTCCTTTTATTTTTTGCAAAGGAAAAAATTTAGTTTATATTACCAAATAATACCATTAGCACTTTCCTATAGCTGCTAGTAATTACATACACATAAGACAGAGAGAATGTCAATTGTCTTTATCAAATCATACTACTATTTATTAGTTTGGTTTTATTTCCAGTTTTTTTGATATGACATCACTGTATGAGTTTAAGGCATATATCCTGCTGGTTTGATCTACACATATTGTGAAATGATATTAACACGTTTAGCTAACATCCATTTTGTCATATGGACATAGTAAAAAGAAAGGAAAGAAGAAAAGAATAGGAAAAAAATTCTTCTGATGAATACTCTTAGGACTTACTCTCTTAACAACTGCCCTGTATATCATATAGCAATGTTAGCTACAATCATCATGTTGTACATTGTATCTGTTATCTTATAACTGAAGTTTGTACCTTTTGACCATTTTTCATTTAAATATTTCCAGTGAAGCTGACTCCAGGATCCAAGGTATGGCCAGCCACAGCCTCACATCCATCTGATCAAAAGTAATTGGTTTGAAGGTACAAAAGCCTGACCATCAATGCAATCAAGATTAATCCTGGGATTTCTTCGAAAGTTGTGGGGACAGAAGCCTGGAACTCCTGGGGCCACCACATGAAAAGTACACCTGGAAGTAGTAATGCCAACACACAGAGAGACAGAGCCAAGAAACAGCAAGAGAGACTGGGTCCTAATAATAACAACACAGTTTGTCCTCCTAGATCAGTAAGACCTACTCTTGAACTTCTCAGTTCCATAAGCAATATATTCTCTCTCTCTCTCTCTCTCTCTCTCTCTCTCTCTCTCCGCCTGTTTGTATTGGGTTTCTGTCACCTGCAACCAAAAGGATCCCAAACTGATACAGGCCTCATGTGAATAAGATGGGGTCCCTAGTCTATGCTATCCACCCACAGTGTAATATAGGGCCAATGGATTCTTATTATTTCACATTAACCACTGACTTTAGATTATAAACAAGACAATATAACAAACATATAGCACCAATGGGAAACTTCGTTTACATTGCTCCTGCATAGGATTTCACATTCTATTTAGACATAAGGAAGTATTTCTCACTTAGTGCTTTGCTCATAGGAGATATGCCATAATCACCTGTTAAATGAAATAAATATATGGGAAGAAATGCTCTTAAATCTCATCCTAAAATATTTCCCTCACTGCATCAGTCTGTACTGCTTTGCTCTGGTTCCTCCTAGGTATAGACATGGGCACCACCCATTAGGCATGTGCCTGAGAGGGCTACCCTTCACCCTTCTCCCACTCTGTCACTCATTTTTTCTGGAAAAAGAGAGTATCTGGTTGAATGGATCAATAAATATAAAGAGGTAAGGATAATGTCAAAGACTTTCAGTATACCAAGTAGGTAACAACATAAAAAAAAAATGCACTGTGTATAAGCTACCTGTTGCCCTTTTACATTCATGCTTTTTCCAAAGCTTTTTCATTTATACAACCTCACTTCAACCTCAGCACAACCCTTTGGGGCCAGAGGATACAGAAATCGGCAATGGAATAAATAAGCCAGTCAAGATTACACAACCAGAAGGGCTGAGACCATCTCTCAGCCAGATCCCTGATGCATCATCTAACTCCCAAGACTTGTCCAAAATGACAACTGACAGGTGCAGAAGGTTAAATCTCAGATCTAGCAAAGAATTCCAGAAGTGGTGCTGATCCAGTTCAGAGAAGAGGGGAGGATTCCAAAAGGAAAGTCTCTGGAGAAAAGGGGGAAGGAACTCAGAAGAATGCCTCACTCCCACTGTGTAAAAAAAAGACAGCCTGTGGACCGTAGCAAGAATGAAACGGAATAAAAAGAAAACCAGAAACTTAAGGATAAAGTGAAGCTGAATAGGACAGGAATTAAAATCATAGTGCTGGGATGCCTGGTTGGCTCAGTGGTTGGGCGCCTGCCTTCGGCTGAGGTCATAATCCCGGGATTCAGGATCGAGTCCCGCATTGGGCTCCTTGAGAGAAGCCTGCTCTCCCTCTGCCTATGTCTCTGCCTCTCTCTCTCAGTCTGTGTCTCTCATGAATAAATAAATAAATCTTAATAAAAAATAAAATCATAGTGTCTGAGCTGACTCTACAAAAATGAACTGAGTGTATAAAGGTGTGATAATAGAAACACTATTAATTCAACTAAAAACAATGGTATACGAGGAGAATGGAAAGGGGAGAAAGTAGTGGTATGAAAGTGAAATCCTTAGCTATAACAACAGGAAGCCAACAGACAGTGCCTAAAATTAATATACAAAGAAATAAAATAAATGTATTATGCAAAAGGGTGCCTGGGTAGCTCAGTCAGTTAAGCATCTGACTTGATTTCTGCTCAGATCATGATCTCAGGGTCATAGGATTGAGCCCTATGTTGGGCTCAATGCTCAGGGGGGAACCTGCTTGAGATTCTCCCTCTCCCCCCCTTCTGTGCACCCCACACCATGCATGTGCACATGCACGCATGTTATCCGCTTCTCTGAAATAAATAAATCTTTAAAAGTAAATAAATGTATTATGCAGAATATAAAGTGAAATGCCAGAAAAAAGAGCTCTGAGAATTAAAAGTGGTCTCCTGGGTTCAGGACTGGGGAACAAAGTGGTAGAGGAAAAAAATGTTCTTTTCCCCAGTAAAACCTCCAGTACTATTTAACTTTTTCAACTGTTGGTGATGGAAACAAATTCTAACTGAATTCAAGAAAAGGAAAAATGAAACCAATGAAGTCATTGGTGGGTTTGGACTTTCAATTTGTAGTGTAGCTCCATCTGCTGAGCTAGAGGGCTTTTAAGAAACACAGCTGCTTGGAGCACCCGGGGTCCTGGGATCGAGTCCCATGTCCCCCCTGGACCGAGCCCCCCACTCAGCAGAGATCTGTTTCTCCCTCTGCCCTCCCCCAACTTACGTTCCCTCTCTCTTTCTCAAATAAATAAAATTTTTGGGATGCCTGGGTGGCTCAATGGTTGAGCATTTGAATTTGGCTCATGTTGTGGTCCTGGTGTCCTGGGATCAAGTCCTGCGTCAGGCTCCCTGCTCAGTGGGGTCGGCTTATTCCTCTGCCCCTCCCCCTGCTTGTGCTCTCTCTATCCTCCTCTCAAATAAATAAATAAATAAAATCTTTAAAAAAAAATACTAACAGTCATCTCTGGGTGCTGAGTTCACTGGTAAATCATCTTCTCTTTTATTTTATGTATATCTTTCCAATTTTCAATAACCTGTATAGGTATTTCTTTTATAATCAGAAACAGTTTCAAAAAATTTTTTAGGGATCCGTGGGTGGTGCAGTGGTTTGGCGCCTGCCTTTGGCCCAGGGCGTGATCCTGGAGACCTGGGATCAAATCCCACGTCAGGCTCCCGGTGCATGGACCCTGCTTTTCCCTCTGCCTGTGTCTCTGCCTCTCTCTCTCTCTGTGTGTGACTATCATAAATAAAATTTAAAAAAAAATTTTAATTCATCTCTCTTTCAAAGTTCTGCACATATATTTGTGCTTTCATAAAAGCTGCCTCGATTTTCCACCATCCTTTCCCTCACCCTGGGAGGATAGCTAAGGCAATTTTCACATTCCATCTTGTAATAAAATTATTTGTATGCTTGTCCTCTCCAGGCCTCACCCTCAACCTAGCTGTGAGGTCCCTGAAGGGCAGCAACCTTATCTTAGTCATCTTTGCATTCCCGGCTGTTCCTCGCATAATCAGTATTTTTAAATAATATTTAGAAGTGAGTTATCCTTTCGAAATGCCTACATGGAATTACACCAGATAGGATTTGTACAAAAGCAAACAAACTCAACCCCTTAAATGTGCACGTATTCGATAACTTGAGGAATTAAGGAAATAATTTGGTAAACATCAGCATTCCACACGTACCAATGGACTCTAGGAGCCACATTGTGGTATTAATATCAAGTAGTTTCTTACATATTTTCCTAAGGGCAGAGGAAATGACTAAAAGGTAGCACCTGCTCCTGAACTTACTGCTGCAAAGCCAGGGAGGCAGCCTCCGGGTCAGGCTACCTGGCAGCACCACCTCTGGCACTCGTCTGCCCCCTTCTGGCTAAAACTCAGATGCCACCGTCTCAAATAAAAGTAAAAAGAAAAAGGTTTTTTTTAATTTTTAAAAATTTACTTATTCACGAGAGACACACAGAGAGAGGCAGAGATACAGACAGAGGGAGAAGCAGACTTCTTGCGCAGAGCCTGATGCAGGACTTGATCCTGGAACCCTAGGATCTTGACCTGAGCCCAAGGCAGACACTCAACCACTGAGTCACCCAGGTGCCCCTAGAAAAAATATTTTTTATTTTTTATTTTTTTTATTTTTATTTTTTTTGAAAAAAATATTTTTTAAACTGCACGAACAGGTAGGTACCCAATCTTTTATACCAGCTGGGGAGGAAAATCTGTGAGAGGAACTATTGTGATGATAACCCAGCTAGACTTTGGAAATACATCAGTAGATCTCACTTTGATGGGCAGGAATCCATGAGTTAGAAGATGGCTATCTGCCCTTAAAATGCTTATTATTTTCCTCAGAACCTTTAGATAAATGAATCTTTCTGCTACATGTAAAATTGTGCTACAAAAAGTTGTTTCAACTTAACTGAATTCATTGGTGTAAAATGAAATAGGCATGTGAACTTGGAGACTGTCACTCTAAGCAGAGATGGAAAGGGGTAACGTGTTGGGGATGTACTAATTTAGCAGAGATTTTGCCCCTTTTTTAAGTAGGTCCACAGAACTCAAGGCCCTGAGATCAAGAGTTGGACACTTAGCCAACTGAGCCACCCACATCCCCAGAGATTTCCTTTATTTTTTTTTTTAAGATTTTATTTATTTATTCATGATAGAGAGGAAGAGAGGCAGAAGCAGGCTCCACGTGGGGAGCATGCCTTGGGACTCAATCCCGGGACTCCAGGATCACGACCTGGGCCAAAGGCAGGCACTAAACTGATGAGCCACCCAGGGATCCCCGAGATTTCCTTTAAAAAAACTCTTAGAGGGATCCCTGGGTGGCTCAGCGGTTGAGTGCCTGCCTTTGGCCCAGGACGTGATTCTGGAGTCCTGGGATCGAGTCCCGCGTCGGGCTCCCTGCAGGGAGCCTGCTTCTCCCTCTGCCTGTGTCTCTGCCTCTCGCTCTGTGTCTCTCATGAATAAATAAATAAAGTATTTTAAAAATAAAATAAATAAAATAAAATAAAATAAAATAAATAAAATAAAATAAAATAAAATAAAATAAAATAAAATAAAATAAAACTCTTAAGAGTGACGCCTGGGTGGCTCAGTGGTTTAGCACCTGCCTTTGGCCCAGGTCGTGATCCTAGAGTCCAGGGATCGAGTCCCACATCGGGCTCCCTGCAGGGAGCCTGCTTCTCCCTCCGCCCATGCCTCTGCCTCTCTCTCTCTGTGTGTCTCTCATGAATAAATAAAATATTTTTTTTAATTTTTTAAATAAAAATAAAATAAAAAACTCTTAGATAGGAGTGCCTGGCTGGTTCAGCTTGTGGAGTATCTGCCTTTGGCTCAGGTCATGATCTCAGGGTCCTGGATCGAGCTGCATTGGGCTCCCTGATCAGTTGGGAGTCTGCTCCTCCCTCTGCCTCTGTCTTTCCCTGTCTCTTCATACTCTGTCTCTGGCTTTCCCTCTCTCAAATGAATAAATAAAATCTTGGGGGAAAAAAAAAGCCACCTTGGCCTTCCAGGAAAAACAGCTGATGAAAGAGCCCATTACCTTGGGAGGAAAAAACCCTTCCTGATGCTCACCAAAATTCACTACCAGGAGAAAAACATACCATTTCATCTGTGCTGAAGTCAGGGGAATATCTATATGACAGAACTTCAGAGAAAGTAATCAGATATTCAGTTACTTTGGCCAAGGAATGAGGATGCCAGGAGCACTTGGCATGCTAGCAGGGAGTGGCTGAGCATGGCAGGACAAGGTGGAGACAGGGAGCAAAGTGGGGTCTGGACCAGGTGAGGGGAGAAGGCTTATTTCTGCCTCAGCCCAGCAGCAGCTGAAAAATGCCACTTGCCCCTTCTGCATCCATCCTGCCTACAAAGAGTAGGTATGGAATCAAGCTTGATTTAAATCTGTTAACAAAAGCAATCAAATATAGCTTTCCCTTACTACCAAAGCCCATAATCCTGACCCAGAGGACATCATTCAAACCCAATTCCGGTAGAAAACCCCTTCAGAAGAAAAGGAAAACCACTTTAATTCAGGGAGCCACTTCCATTCCTACTTCTTCTCCAACCCCACCCAACTAGAGGTACACCCCAAGCACATTACTGAGCTCTGTGGGGCTGTAGCTGCAACAAATCAGAGAAAACGGGAGGGACAAAGCAGCCAGGTGGTGACTTTCCAAAACCCAACTCCAGTCCTAGGATCCTGATGAGGAGGAGAACATTCCAGGCAGACAATTGAGAAAGGCATAAGTTATGGAATGAAAAGGCTGGAGATGAGTACTGAATCCATCCTCTTTAGGCAACCGAAGAGCACAAAGGGAGAATGCAACCTTTAATTCAAGGGCAAGAGGAAAGATCTCAACAAAGCCCAGGTAAACAATGAGGGGCTTCCAGGGAGATCAGGTTATTTTTCAGCAAAGCCCAAGCCCAGAAAAGAAGCAGCCACATATACATGTGAATAAGCAGACACAAACACAAAGAGAAAAATTCCACAATGGGACCTATGCAAAAGTACCACAGGGAGGGGAAAAAGAAAAGGAACACAGGGTGCAGAAGGTACATCAGGAGAGAACCCCAAGAACAAGTAGAGAAGATAATAAGGAAGTAGAGGACTTTACCACCACCATAAACCAATTAGGCCTAAAACACACACAGAACCCTCCACCCAACAACAGCAGAATATATATTTTTCTCAAGTGCCCACAGAACATTTCTCCAGGATAGGTAATACCTGAGGCCAGAAACAAATATAACTAAGATTGAAATCATATATCTTTTCCAATAACGATGAAATAAAACTAGAAATCAAAAGAAGAAAAAACAATGGGAAAATTCACAAATATGTGGAAAACAACAGTCTTAAACAACTAATGGGTCAAAGAAGATACCGTAAGGGAAATTAGGAAATAACTTGAGACAAATGAAAACAAAAACACAACATATCAAAACTTATGAGATGTCACAAAAGCAGCACTGAGAGCTAATTTAAAGCTATAAATACTTACATTATTAAAAAGGATTTCAAGCCAACATCTTAAACTCCACATGCTAAAGAACTAGGAAAGGGCAGCCCGGGTGGCTCAGCAGTTTAGCACCGCCTTCAGCCCAGGGCGTGATCCTGGAGACCCGGGATCGAGTCCCACACTGGGCTCCCTGCATGGAGGCTGCTTCTCCCTCTGCCTGTCTCTCTCTCTCTCTCTCTCTCTCATGAATAAATAAATAAAACCTTTAAAAAAATAAAAAATAAAGAACTAGGAAAAAACAGAACAAACTACCCCAAAGGTAGCAGAAGGCAAGAAATAACAAAGATCAGAGCAGAGCTCAATGTAATAGAGCAAAACAAAAAAGAAAAACCAACAAAACCAACAGGTGGTTCTTTGAAAAAAAAAAAGAAAAAAAAAACTGACAAACCTTTACTTAGATTCACTATGAAAAAGACTAAATAAGTTCAGAAATTAAAGAAAGGACACTACCACTGATCTTACAGAAATAAAAAGGATTATAAGAAAGTACCATGGGGCACCTGAACAGCTCAGTTGGTGGACTAACCAATTCCTGATCTCATGTCTTGATCTCAGGGTTGTGAGTTCAAGTCCTACATTGAGCATGGAGCCTTCTTAAAACAAAAACAAAAACAAAAACAAAAACAAAAACAGGGGCACCTGTGTTGTTCAGCTGGTTAGGCATCTGACTTCAGCTCAGGTCATGACCTCCAGGTCCTGGGATAGAGCTCCATGTCCAACTCCATGCTCAGTAGAGTGTCTGCTTCTCCCATTCTCTCTGCCCCTCCACCAGCTCATGTTCACCTGCTCTTGCTCGCTCTCTCAAAAAAATAAATAAAATCTTTAAAAAAAATAAATAATAAGATCAATAAATAAATAGAAAGTACTATGGACAATTACACACCAACAAATTGGATAAACTAGATTATTATTTTTTTTAAAGATTTTATTTATTTATTTATGATAGTCACACAGAGAGAGAGTTTGGCAGAGACACAGGCAGAGGGAGAAGCAGGCTCCATTTAGGGAGCCCGACGTGGGATTCGATCCCGGGTCTCCAGGATCGCGCCCCAGGCCAAAGGCAGGCGCCAAACCACTGTGCCACCCAGGGATCCCGGATAAACTAGATTAAATGAACAAATTCTCAGACACACACAATCTACCAAGACTGAATCATGAAGAAATAAGAACTCTAAATGAATCTAAAATAAGGGGACTGAATCAATGTTCAAAAACCTCTCAACAAAGAAAAGCACACCAAATGGCTTCGCTAGGGAATATACTAAGACATTTCAAGAAAAATTAATACCAATACTTCTCAAACTCTTCCAAAAAACTAAAGAGGAGGAAAACTTTCTAACTCATTCTATGAAGCCAGTATTACCCTGATACAAAAGTCAGACAAAGAAAATACAAGAAAAGAAACCTACAGACCAATATCCCTGATGAATTTTTTTTTTTTTTTTTTCCCTGATGAATTTTTTTGAGCGAGAGCAAGAGCAAGGATGAGTGTTCTCAAGCAAGGGGAGGGAGCGAGAAAAGAAGGAAAGAGAGAATCCCAAGCAGACCCCACACCCAGCGCACAGCCCAATGCAGGTCTCAATCTCACAATCTGAGATCATGACCCAAGCCAAAATCAAGAGTCGGACACTTACCAACTGAACCACCCAGGTGCCACATCCCTGATGAATACTGATGCAAAAACCCTTGACAAAATATTGACAAACCAAAATCAGCAGCATATTAAAAAGATTATACTCTACAGCCAAATGGAATTTATTCCTGAGATGCAAGGATGGTTCAATACATGAAAATCAATCAAAGTAATATACTGTATTAACAGAATGATAGAAAAAATCTACATGATCATCTCAAATGATGCAGAAAAAAATTTGATAAAATTCAACACTTCTCATGATATAACTCAACAAACTAGGAATAGACACAAACTATGTCAACATAATAAAGGCCATACATGAAAAGCCCCCAGCTGACATAATACTCAATGGTGAAAGACCATTTCAAACAGGGAGATCAGGAACAAGACAAGAATGCCTATTTTTGCCACCTCTATTCACCTTAGTGCTGGAAGTCTTAGCCAGAGCAATGAGGCATGAAAGAGAAATTAAAAGTATTCAAGTAGAAAAGGAAGAAGTAAAATTATCTTTGCAGATGATATGATCTTATAATCAGAAAATCCTAAAGATTCCACAAAAAACCTGTTAGAACTAATAAGTGAGGGGCGCCTATGTGGCTCAGTCAGTTAAACATCTGCCTTCAGGTCAGGTCATGATCTTGGGGTCCTAGGATCAAGGACCACATCGGGTTCCCTGCTCAGTGGAGGGAGTGCCTGCTTCTCCCTCTCCTTCTGACTGCAGCTCCTCCTGCTTGTGCTCTCTCTCTCCCTGTCAAATGAATGGATAAAATCTTTAAAAAAAAATAAAAAATAACTTTTTTAGTTTTTAAAACTGAGAAGAGAGTACTTCAAAGATTTAACCTAGGAAAGAGAAGAAATTTGAGGCTATAAATGTTTTATACTCTTAAGGAAATTACATATGCTTTCCTTAACAGAATCTAAGGTGGGGCACCTCGCTGGCTCAGTTGGTAGAGCAAGGGACTCTTGATCTTGGGGTTGTGAGTTTGAGCCCCATGCTGGGTGTAGAGATTACTTTTAAAAATAAACTCTTGAGATGCCTGGGTGGCTCAGCAGTTTGGCGCCTACCTTTGGCCCAGAGTGTAGTCCTGCGGTCTAGGGATCAAGTCCCACATCGGGCTTCCTGTATGGAGCCTGCTTCTCCCTCTGCCTGTGTCTCTGCCTCTCTCTCTCTGTGTCTCCCATGAATAAATAAATAAAATCTTAAAAAAAAAAAAAAAAAAAAAAACCTCTGGGAGGGTGTGCCTGGGTGATTTGGCTGGTTAGGTGTCTGTCTTGGGCTCAGGTCATGATCTCAGGGTCCTGGGAACAAGCCCAGCATTGGGCTCCCAGCTCAGCAGGGAGTCTGTTTCTCCCTCTCCCTCTGCCCCTGGCTCCTGCTGTCTCTCTCTCATTCTCTCTCAAATGAATAAATAAAATCTTTAAAAAAAAAAAAAAAAGACTATGGGGAGAGTTGGTGAAGAGCTCAAATAGACCAGAGAGAACACAACATATAGGGAGAGGGGAAACGGAGAGCTGATGGACAGATATCTGAAGTTCTCAAAGATGGAAAAAAAATAATTTAAGAAATTTTCTAGAAATGGAGAAACACATGAATCAACAAATAAAAAAAGTTCACACTATGTTCCAGAAAAATATTTTTTCCCAAACTAAAAAATAATCTAGTGAAGTAACTAAACTATAAAGCAAAAGAAAGAATCTTATAAGCCAGGAGTCAGCAAACTATGAGCCAGCAGGGCAAATCATCACCTGGTTTTGTCATAAAGTTTTATTGGAAAAAGAGAAGCCCAAATCTTTACTACTCAGCCCTTTACAGAATACGCTCGCTAACTCCTGTTTTAAATATTCAAAGAAAAGAAACTTACTATCAAAAAAAAAGAAAGAAAGAAGCAAGCCAGTCTCATACTGATTTGCAAAATATAGTTGGCAGAGAAGAGGAAGCAAGGTTTCTAGATTCTAAAGGAAAAAGTGTGATCTAAAAATTCTAAAAGCAGCTACTGTCTTCTACATGTAAAAGCAATAGAAAGACATTCTTTACTACACTGAGGATATATATATATATCTGTTATCTATATATATATAATCCCCATGCCCTTCCTGAGAGGAAGAAAATCTACTTGAAAACAGAATCCTGGGCAGCCCCGGTGGTGTAGCGGTTTAGCGCCACCTGCAGCCTGGAGTGTGATCCTGGAGACCCTGGATAGAGTCCCACATCGGGCTCCCTGCATGGAGCCTACTTCTCCCTCTGCCTGTTCCTCTGCCCCTCTCTCTCTCTGTGTCTCTATGAATAAATAAAATCTTTAAAAAAAAAAAAAAAAAGAAAGAAAAGAAAACAGAATCCTGGTTATGAAGAGAAGCCTTAAAGAATTAACAAATGGTGAAAATACTGGCTGAAAAGTCTAACAGAGCACTGAATCCATTTAAACAAGATATTGAGCATAAATAAACAATTACTGGCAATTACTGTAGAAAACAGTTATATAAAGATAAAATATTAACAAATGTGAAAATTTTCTAAATTTAGAAATTTAAATAGAAAAGCCATGTGATAAAAAAATTAATAATCTGAAAATTAATAATGGATAATTTGATAGCATATCATGATTAAAATTCTATTTTAATCCCCAGGCCCCATGACTGGGTGGCTTATTCAGTTGTCTGTCTTCTGCTCAGGTCATGATCCTGGGGTCCTGAGATCGAGCCCCACATCCGACACTGTGCTCAGTGGGAAGTCTGCTTCTCCCTCTCTTTCTGCCCCTACCCACCACTCGTGTGCGCTATCTCAAATAAAAATCTTTAATACAAAAATTTCTAGGGGCGCCTGCATGACTTAGTCTGTTAAGTGCCATGCACATCAGTGCACGCAAGCTCTCTCAAATAAAAAAAATCTAAAAAAATAATCTAGACTATGCAATCTTCTAGATTGGTGGGGAAGAGGGACGATAGAAAACAGGAGGAATTAAAGCACACTAACTGGGGGTTAGATGATGTTTTATTTAAGAGGCTGATAAATTGAGAGAGAGTTTATTATAATTTGAAATCCTAAAAAAAAAAAAAAGAAAAGAAATCCTAAGTCACTAGAAAAACTAAAGTCAAGTTATCTATCTTTCACATCATCTGTGAGGGATAAAAACAAAATAGAAAAAGAAACATAAGGCAGAAAATATAGAGACGTACAAGACTGAAAATTTCTGTTAAATAAAAACTAAATGGGATAAAGTCACTTACTTAAAAAGTACAAGGATTAGTTTTAAAAAAATCAAAGTTCGGAGTGCCTGGGTGGCTCAGTGGTTGAGCATCTGCCTTTGGCTCTGGGCGTGATCCTGGAGTGCTGGGATCGAGTCCCACATCGGACTTCCTGCACAGAGCCTGCTTCTTCCTCTGCCTGTGTCTCCGCCTCTCTCTGTCTCTCATGAATAAATAAATAAAATCTTTAAAAAAAAATCATGGAAAGCTTAAAGGTTAAAAAAAAAAGGAAGGGGTGAAGCCATACTAAAGCAAGTACAAACAAAAAAGAAGGCAGAGGTTGTAATATTCATACCCAAGCTGAACTGCAAGCAGAAAGCATTCAAAGGGGCCATGACAATATTTGATAAAAATGTTCCTTAAGAAAAAAAAAAAAAAAAATGTTCCTTAAGGGACGCCTGGGTGGCTCAGTGGTTGAGCATCTGCCTTTAGCTCAGATTTGCGTGATCCCAGAGTCCGGGAATCAAGTCCCACATTGGGTTTCCAGCATGGAGCTGCTTCTCCCTCTGCCTGTGTCTCTGCCTGCCTCTCTCTCTCTCTCTCTCTCTCTGTCTCTCATGAATAAATAAATAAAATCTTAAAAAAAAAAAAGTTCCTTAAAACCTAACAGAGTAATAAGGAAAAACCAAAGCTTTCCAATCATTTCTCTGATGCCAACACAACCACGATACTAAAACCTGACAAAGATATTTGCTAGTGAGATCTCTATGAAAAAATTCTAAATATCAACAAATATCCAGTAGCACATTAACACCCACACACTTGTGCGTGCGCAAAGACACCTCACAAACATGTGGAGCTTGTTCTTGAGTTGTCAGAATAATATAATATTAGGAATGCTATTAGTATGATTTCACATATTAGTAGATCAGAGGAAATAAAAATCATATTTGACAAGGGTCAAAAGTAAATGTAAATTTTACCTCAAAAAAAGAGAATCATAAGCCAATAATGAACTCTAGTTATCGATATGAAAGCTGAAGAAGTGTCCTGTTATCTAGAAGTTACTCTGAAATGCATCCCAAACAGAACCTAGATGGATTGAGATGGCTGGGTGGCTAGATTCATGACAAAACAAATGTGGTAAAATGCTAAGCCAGGATCTAGATGGTATGTTTGTTTTACATTTATCTCAACTTTTCTGTATGCTTGAAAATATTCACATAAACTATTGAAAAAAGACCACCACCATAAAGTTACAACTTAACTTTCAAACTACATAATTTAACCCACATTAAGACCCTCAAAAGGTTGAAGATTTGGAAAGCCTTACCTTTGTGAAGAGGTGTGCACAAAGACAAGACAGGGCCCACACTTACCTACAGACTGAGAGGTGAACGCCGCCACAATCTGGGGAGAGGCCAGGGCTTCCAGCCTGTTCTTCAATGCCTCCAAGTGCACACATTTTTCTGAGTAGTCTGGTGTATCAACAAGCATCATTAAGCTGTTCTGCATACCTGTCAGCTTGGCAGAAATCACAGCTATGTCCTATAAAAAAAGCCAGAATAGAGAATATTTATTTTAAAAGACCTCAGGGACTTCAATTAAGAATGGACAAAATAGGGATGCCTAGGTGGCTCAGTCAGTTGCCTTCGGCTCAGGTCATGATCCCAGGGCCTTGAGCTCAGTCAGTTGCCTTTGGGCTCCCTGATCAGCGGAGAGTCTGCTTCTCCCTCTCCCTCTACCCCTCTCCCCGCTCACTCTCAATCTCTCTTATTTAATAAATAAAACCTTAAAAAAAATGGACAAAATACAGGAGAAGGAAATTCATATAAGAAAATGCCCCATAAACATATTATGTTCAATATTATTGGTAGTCCAATCAATGGAAATTAAAATTAAGAGTTGTCCTCCTAACAAAGTGGAAAACCCTGGAAAAATATAATGGCTATTATTGGTGAGGGTGTGAAGAAAAAAGTCTGATACCATAAATTTATATTGATTTTCTAGAAGGCAATTTAGAATATAATAGCTATATTATATATATCAGGTCGTGATCCTGTCAGTGAAGCAGAAGATACTAACTCCAGGTGGAAAGACCCAGAGCAATTGCAGATCTTCCCAACCTATGCCTACATGTCTCCATGCACTGCTTTTTACTAATCCCTTGTGGTTTCGAGGAAAGAACCTTCTCATTTGTTTCTCCAAACCTCAAGTGCCTGCCTACCCAGACTTTGTGACATCCCCTAGGCAAATGACCTACTTGAGTCTTAAATGTCTCCTCGATATCGGCACTTAGTGTGCTCCACTTGTCTGCTTCTTGAAGAGACTCGGCGGCAAGCTGCATTCTGGACTTTACCTGGTCAATTTCCACCAGTACCTACAGGAGAAATGAGAGGTCAAAAACTAGGGAAGTGGTAGTTCCTTTACCTCTACCTTCCCCCAGTGACTTGAAACTTAAGCATCATGGCATGCTCCTGCCTTTAGGGAGCTTCCGTGCCCCTTCCGACACCAAATGCGTGGCTACATTGTACAGCGGGTGCTGAAGAGAGATGTACACACCAAAAGAACCAGAAAAAAAGAGTATTTTGAGTGTTGGATAGAATTTTGAGATAAGGTCGTTCGTGAGTAAGCCTTCCAAATACAAGAATCAGTATTTAAGAGAGGAGCCAAAATACCTGCATCGATTGAGATGTATCCTGTTCAAATTTTTTAATGTCCTCCTTGACAAGGATCATTTGTTCTTTTAGGAAAGACGCCTCCTGTTTAAGGGCTTCAACATCACGGAGCACTTTGGGCATGTTCTGAAGAGCCTGGTGACTTGTTTCTGTAGCAAGAACCCAAGAACAAAAGATAAAAATCGGACCAGTCACCAGGGAAAAAGATGAATAAATCCGAAGACAGGAAGAGAATTTTCCACAAAGCACTACCAACCACACAGTTTTCTGAGCCTGTGGAAGATGGGGAGTGGACAGGAGGTGGGCTGAGAGGTGGGCTCTGCCAAGACCGTGTCCTCCCCAGTCTTATGGGTGAGGGCCATGTGATATGACAAGGAAGGAACCATCAACCTGACCCAACATTAATGCTTTTCCACCACTGAGTTAAATTAAAACTCCTTTTGTGAGGAGAGAAAATGAAAGAAGCTGACACTGGGTAAATGTCAGCTACGTGCCAGGTGCTTTACAAACATTCTACATTTAATGTCCACAGAAATCATTAGCAGCCACCTCTTACAAATAAGGAAACTGAGACTCAGAGAGGTTGAGTAACTTCCCTAAGATTTCGCAGAGCTGAAACCCAGCCTTACGTGGCTCTGACCCCAATGTCTGCATTCCACAGTCTTCAAAATTGAGTCCACAGACTACCAGTGTCAGCTGGGCACAGGTAGCAGGTCCCTAAGCATCTGCCAGTTTCTTATTTAACAAGTCTGGTAGGAGATCAGGTGAGATTAAGAAAGCTGCTTTTTTTTTTTTTAAGATTTTATTTATTTATTCATGAGAGACACACAGAGAAACACAGAGACGTAGGTAGAGGGAGAAGTAAGGTTCCCTGTGGGGAGCCCGATGAGAGACTTGATCCCAGGAACCCTGATCATGACCTGAGCCAAAAGCAGATGCTCAACCACTGAGCCACCCAGGAGCCCCAAGAAAACTGCATTTTTTACAATATTTTTTTTAAAGATTTATTTATGGGCAGCCCTGGTGGCGCAGCAGTTTAGCGCCGCCTGCAGCCCAGGGCGTGATCTGGAGACCCTGGATAGAGTCCCACGTCGGGCTCTCTGCATGGAGCCTGCTTGTGTCTCTGCCTCTCTCTCTCTCTCCCTGCATCTCTATGAATAAATAAATAAAAATCTTTAAAAAAAATAAAGATTTATTTATTTATTTATGATAGACAGAGAGAGAGAGAGAGAGAGGGGCAGAGACACAGGCAGAAGGAGAAGCAGGCTCCATGCTAGTAGCCCAACGTGGGACTTGATCCCGGGACTCCAGGATCACGCCCTGGGCCAAATGCAGGCGCTAAACCACTGAGCCACCCAGGGATCCCCGAAAACTGCATTTTTTAACAGATGTCTGAAACACGGAATACAACTTGAACATCTTTGCAAACTATGATGTGTTGTGTGGATTTGGGAGAGTTAACAGCATGCCCCTCTAACCCTTTAAAGGGCAATTCATCGGGGAATCAACCAAATTAAGTCCAGCATCTCCTGCTCTACCAGTGCGATGAATGGAACCTTAACATCTTAAAGAAGTATTTCAGGAAACTGTTTATTCAGCTGTGCCATAAAATAATGTTTCCAGCATGGCCTGGGTAAAGTTCTAAGGCTAAGAAAACAAAGAATAGTGATTTCTTCTGCACAGAGACTGACTTTTAACAATGCTGACTTTTAATAATTGTTACAGCCCCAGCCTTCTGCCTGCTAAACCCCAAAGTCACTCTTCAGTACCTGCTGTTCCCTGTATACCTTTTTCCTTCTCCACAACCACCCCCCCCCCAAATTTAGGCCACTCTTTTTTCCATTTTAAAACTATCATTTGGGGATCCCTGGGTGGTGCAGTGGTTTGGCGCCTGCCTTTGGCCCAGGGCGTGATCCTGGAGACCCGGGATCGAATCCCACGTCGGGCTCCTGGTGCATGGAGCCTGCTTCTCCCTCTGCCTGTGTCTCTGCCTCTCTCTCTGTGTGTGACTATCATAAATAAATAAAAATTTAAAAAAAAACTATCATTTGCAGTGAGAATATCTGGGAGGGTAAGGGCTAGATTTCACTGAGAGGAGGAATGGGACCACTCTCTTAGATGATTGTAACATTCTACTTCCTGACAGAGGTTTGAGTTATCCTAGCTGCCTACATTTGTCAAAATTCATCATATGCATCAGGTAAGATTTGTGCATCTCACCTTATATAAATTATTTTATGTAGTTAAAAAAAAAAGAGCTGTAACAAGTACTGAATTCTATTATGTTTAGAGTACCAACTGAAATGAACAGGAGTAAAGTATACTGATGTCTGCAACTCATTTTGAAATACATCAAAAAATCAGATGGATGGGGATCCCTGAGTGGCTTGGCGGTTGGGCATCTGCCTTCGGCTCAGGGTGTGGTCCTGGGTCCGGGGAGGAGTCCTGCTTCGGGCTCCTTGTGGAGAGCCTGCTTCTCCCTCTGCCTATGTCTCTGCCTCTCTCTGTGTCTCTCATGAATAAATAACTAAAATCTTAAAAATAATAATAATAATAATAATAATAAGATGGAGAATGGAAAGGAGGATAGGTAAATGGGCAGATTTGTGATAAAGCAGGAGTAGTAAATTGTGACTTGTAGAATCTAGGTAGAGGGCATATGGATGTTCACTACAAATTCTCTCAACGTTACTGTATGTTTGGCACCTCTGCCCACAATTGTTCAAGTCAAGAACCTGCTATCATTCTTTATGTTCTCCCCCTCTCATCCCTCATTTCAATCCATCAGCAAGTTCTTTCCATTCTTCCTCCTAAAAATATCTTAAATCTACCCGTTTCTCACCATACAGTGAGGTTATGCCAGTGGTGCCATAACCCCAGTTGAAGCCACTATGATGACAGTCCACTCTTCTGAACAGTTGCCTTCAGAATGGAGACAGAAATCAATCCATGTCCCTCCTCTGCGTAAAAATCCTCCAGTACCTTCCCATGACACTCATTTTAAGTCAAATACAAACTCTATAATGTGACATTAAAATCCCTGCATGATCTGGTCCTTGTTTGGGGTTTTTTTCCCCTGCCCCCAACTTGGCCTGTTAACCCATCCAACCTGGGTTATGGGTCTTGTTCCACCCAGTATCTCTGGAACCTGGAAAACAGTTTGTGTCCAATAAATATTAGGGCACAAATATGTGAAGGCTCCAATTTGGAGTCTTCAACATCCCCTCCTTGAACCTTTGCTATAACTTCTCTTCACTGCAGACTTGAGCCCTTGTCTCACCTTCCATAAAAATAAACCTTTAAACCTCGGAAGATGGGGCAGCCCGGGGGCTTAGCGGTTTAGCGCCGCCTTCAGCCCAGGGCCTGATCCTGGAGACCCAGGATCAAGTCCCATGTCAGGCTCCCTGCATGGAGCCTGCTTCTCCCTCTGCCTGTGTCTCTGCCTCTCTCTCTCTCTCTGTATCCCATTAATAAAAATTTTTAAAAAAATCTAAAAAAATAAAATAAAATAAAATAAAATAAAAAATAAAATAAAATAAAATAAAATAAAATAAAATAAAATAAAATAAAATAAACCTCAGAAGACTTCCCACTGTCTAAGGTATGAAATCTCAACTCTGGAGGATGACCAAAAAGAGGGTGCCTGGGTGGTTCAGTAGACCAAGTGTCTCACTCTTGATTTCAGCTCGAGTCATGATCTCAGGGTCATGGAACTGCTTCCAATTCTCTCTCCCTCTGCCCCTCCCCTCCTCCTCACACACCTGTGTTTGCATTCTCTCTCTAAAAGAAAAATAAAATGATGGCCTGTAAGGCCCTTTCACAGTTTGATCCCAATCTATTTTTCTGTCTTATCTTCAGAAGTCTCACCATGCCCCCACACCCCATGAGAGTGTGATCCTCTAATACTAATACTAATGATTATGTTTGCTGATGTTACAGAGGGAGCTCTGTTTGAACTTTTCACTCTTCCGTAGACTGGCGAGGCCTTTTTATACCCACATGCCTCTGCATGTGCCATTCTTTCTCCGTTTCATACCAGAGAGGTAGCAAGGTATAACGGATAAGAGCCTGAGCTCTGGGAACCAAATATTTGGGTTGAAATCCAAACGAGCAACATGATGCTGGGTCGGTTACTTCACTCAGCCACAGACTCTACAGCTATAAAGTGGGAATAGTAACTGGGCCTACCTCTAAGGATTAGTGCCAGGTTTAAATTGGATAATTATGCTGAAGGGAGCAACATTAACATTTTGGCCAGGACAGTCCATCGTGCCAAACCATCCTAAGCAATGCGGAACACTAAGCATCCCTGGGCATTCCCACTAAACGTCCAACCATTGTGACATTCCTCACCATTGCAATGAGTAAAAACACTCCCAACAACTTCGAGATATTCGGGGGACGGTGAAGGTGTTAGGAGGCAACATTACCACCCGTCCTTTGAGAACCACTTAGTTAATCCATGTCAAGCATTTAAGAGTGTCTGACACATATGAAGGGCTCAAATACTGCTATCCTATTATTATCAATGTCCTCCCCCTCTTTGCCCCATGAAGTCTTCCTTCAAGACCTTACACAGGCAGGAAAGAAAGGTGCGTGCCTCTCCCAGGCTAGAGGTAATGACACACTTCTTCCGGCCCTCCTAGCTCCTGGTTCCACTCGCAGGAAAGCCAACCCTGGTTGCAATTTAAGTGACCAAGGCAGAAAGCTCCTGAAAGGTAACTTTCTGCCCATGGCCCGTTTCTGGGCACATGCTTAGAGGATGCTCAGTTATGAGGATCGGTTGCAAAGTACAATAAAGAATCTACAGCGGGCGGTCCCGGGGTGGCGCAGCGGTTTAGCGCCCCCTTCCGTCCAGGGCGTGACCCTGGGACCCGGGATCGAGTCCCGCGTCGGGCTCCCGGCGTGGAGCCTGCTCCTCCCTCTGCCTGTGTCTCTGCCTCTGTGTGTGTGTGTCTCTATGAATAAATGAATAAATCTTTTTAAAAATGTTATAAATAAATCAAGCAAGCAAGCAAGCAAGCCAGCAACGTCGGCGGCGGCGGCGGCGCGGGGCCCGGCGGGCAGCGCGGCCTCACCCTCCACGGCGTGGTTCACCTCCTGGATGAACAGCTGCAGCTTCATCACCAGCGTGGCCGCGTGGCCGTCCGCCTTCCCCGCCGCCGCCTCCTTGGAGCCGGCCCTGAAGGCCGCGTTGATCCACTCCTTCACGTCGAAGTCTTCCGCCAGGAACTTGGAGAAGTCCATGGCCGCTGCGCCTCGGCCCGGCCACGGGCGGGCCCTGCGACAGCCCCGGGGCTGACCCGGGGGTCGGGGGGGGGCGGCAGGGGGAACCCACGGCACCCACGAAAGTCGCCCTCTGCGGCCCTTCCGTCAACTCGCGGGGGCCGAGGGCTCGGGGTGGCCCACGCCGCGCGCCGTACTTCTTCCGGAAGTACGTGGCCGTTACCATAGCGACCGCCGGCGTTCCGGACGTTCTGCAGAGCTGGGCGCTGGAGACAGCCCCGCACCCCGTGCTTGCTCAGACAAGCCGGCCACTGGAGCCTACGGAGAGCGGGTGACGCAGGCGATCTGGCCTCATCCTCCAGCCACACTGGCCCCCTGTCCTTTCCTGAAACACGCCACGCCGGAACGGGAGCTCGCCGGTCCGCTTCATTTGTCATAGGAACCAAAGTATAAAATTTAAAAAGGCGAGAGGCTTGGGTGGCTCAGTGGTTGAGCGCCTGCCTTTGGCTCCCGGAGTGATCCCTGAATCCTGGGACCAAATCCCACCCTGGGTCTCCCGTGGGGAGCCTGCTTCTCCCTCTGCCTGTGTCTCTGCCTCTCTCTATATATCTCTCATGAATGAATGAATGAATGAATGAATGAATGAATGAATAAATAAATATCTTTAAAATAAAAAATTTTTAAAAGGGCCCCTGGGTGGCTCAGTCCGTAAAAGTGTCTGCCTGAGTCCTGAGATCCAGCCTGCTGCTCTCTCTCCTCCCCACTCCTGCTCTCTGTCGCTATGTCTTGTCTCTCTCTCGCTCTCAAACAAAATCTTTTTTAAAAATTTCAAATCCTTTGTGTACAATTGTAAATAACTTTACCATTTACCTGTTCTACAATTGGGAATAATTTTGCCATGCACTCACTCATTCTCACCGCAGGCATACTCTGATTCAATGCATACAGTAATTTTTTAATACTCTGTATATCTAAGAACCTAAATCCACGAATCAGGAAAGCTATCCTTGGTAGGAGCATTGGAAGCCCCAAGTGCCTCTACGATATGCCCTTCCCTCCCTGATGAACATTTTAAAAACAGCTTTACTAATAATTTACAGGATATAAAATTCACCCATTGTAAGTATACAATTAAATGATTTTTAGTAGATTTAGAGTTGGTCTATCTCCAACAAGAACACTTCCATCATCCAAAAAAGTTCCTTCCTACTGATTTTTTTTTTAATTTTTTTTTTTTTTTTTTTTTTTTTTATTTATGATAGTCACACAGAGAGAGAGAGAGAGAGAGAGTCAGAGACACAGGCAGAGGGAGAAGCAGGCTCCATGCACCGGGAGCCCGACGTGGGATTCGATCCCGGGTCTCCAGGATCGCGCCCTGGGCAAAGGCAGGCGCTAAACCGCTGCGCCACCCAGGGATCCCCTTTCCTACTGATTTGCACTTAATCTCTGCTCCCACACCAGGCCCTAGACTAGTCAGCTGACTCTATAAATTTACCTTTTCTGGACATTTCAGATACATGAAATCATATACTGTGTAGTCTGTTTCATCTGGTTTCTTTCATGTTGCATAATGTTTTTGAGGTCCATTTGTGTTGCACCATTATCAGTTTGGTTCTTTATGTTGCTGAATACTATTCCTTGTGTGGATATGACATTTTATTTATCCATTCACCAACTGATGGATATTTAATCTGTTTCTAGTTTCAAGTCATTATGAATATTGCTGCTATGAATGTTCGCTACATGCTTTTGCATAGACAAGTTTTCATTACTTTTGGATATATTCCTAGGAGTAGAATTGCTAAGTTACAAAATAAATTTATGTTCAACTTTTTGTTTATCTTTTATGTATTTTTAATTTTTATTTATTTATGATAGTCACACAGAGAGAGAGAGAGAGAGAGGCAGAGACACAGGCAGAGGGAGAAGCAGGCTCCATGCACCCGGAGCCCGACATGGGATTCGATCCCGGGTCTCCAGGATCGCGCCCTAGGCCAAAGGCAGGCGCCAAACCGCTGTGCCACCCAGGGTTCCCTCATTTTCTTAATAGTGTCTTTTAGGGACAAGTTTTTAATTTTGATAAATCCCACTATCACTTATTCTTTTTTATGGAACATACTTTTGGTCTTGTGTCTAAGAAATCTTTGCCTGACCTGAAATCATGAATTTCTCCTCTAAGTTTTCTTCTAGAAGTTTTAAAGTGTTAGCGCTTATATACATGACTGTGGCCCACTTTGAGTTCATTTTGTGTGTATGGTGTGAGGTAAAGGCCTAAGTTTATTTTTTTAGAGATTTTATTTATTTATTCATGAGACACAGAGACACAGGCAGAGACACAGGCAGAGGGAGAAGCAGGCTCCCATCCGGGAGTCCAAAGCGGAACTCGATCCCAGGACCCCAGAATCACGCCCTGAGCGGAAGGCAGATGCTCAACTGCCAAGCCACGCCCCCCCTTTTTTTAAGTAACCTCTTTATCCAACATGGGGCCCAAACTTACAACCTCAAGGTCAAGCATCACATGCACTACCAACTGAGCCACTCAGGTGCCTGTTCGGTTTTTTATATACAATTATCCCAGGACAATTTTAAAAGCTTTCCTCTCAGGACACCTGGGTGGCTCAGTGATTGAACATCTGCCTTTGGCTCAGGTCGTGATCCTGGGATCCTGGGATCGAGTCCCACATCAGGCTCCCTACAGGGAGCCTGTTTCTCCCTCTACCTATGTCTCTGCTTCTGTGTGTCTGTCATGAATAGAATCGTTAAAAAAAAAAAAAAAAAAATTCCTTTCTGGGCAGCCCGGGTGGCTCAGTGCCGCCTTCAGCCCAGGGCCTGATCCTGGAGACCCGGGGTTCAAGTCCCGCATGGAGCTCCCTGCATGGAGCCTGCTTCTCCCTCAGCCTGTGTCTCTGCCGCTGTGTCTCTCATGAATAAATACATAAAATCTTAAAAAAAAAATTCCTTTCTCCAGATCTTTGTCAAAAAACAAGTGACACAGATGTAAGGATTTCTGGACTCTTCTGTTGCATTACCTATATTCCTATTTTTATACCAATACCAAAGATTACTGAAGATTATAGTAAATTCTAAAGTCTGATGATGTAAGCCCTCCCACTTAAAAAATTTAGTGGGGGGATCCCTGGGTGGCACAGCGGTTTAGCGCCTGCCTTTAGCCCAGGGCGCGATCCTGGAGACCTGGGATCCAATCCCACGTCGGACTCCCGGTGCATGGGGCCTGCTTCTCCCTCTACCTATGTCTCTGCCTCTCTCTCTCTCTCTGTGTGTGACTATCATAAATAAAAAAAATAAAAAATAAATAAAAAAAAATTTAGTGGGGCACCTGGGTGGCTTAATTAAGCATCTGCCTTCAGCTCAGGTCATAATCCCAGGGTCCTCGGATGGAGCCTCCTGAGCTGCACTCCATGCTACAAGAGGAGTCTGCTTCTCCCTCTCCCTCTGCCCCTCACCCTGCCCATGCTCTCTCTCAGGTAAAAATTTTTAATAAAATAAGGGGATCCCTGGGTGGCGCAGCGGTTTGGCGCCTGCCTTTGGCTCAGGATGCGATCCTGGAGACCCAGGATCGAATCCCACGTCGGGCTCCCAGTGCATGGAGCCTGCTTCTCCCTCTGCCTCTCTCTATCATAAATAAATAAAAATTAAAAAAATAATAAAATTTTTTTAATTAAAAATTGTTTTACTACTCCAGACCCTTTGCATTTCCATATACATCTTATGACCAGCTTATCAATTTCTACACAAAAATGCTGCCGGAATAGGGATTTTATTGTACAGATCACTTTGAGAATTGGCATCTTAACAATATGGAGTCTTCCAAACCATGAATGTGAAATGCCTCTCTATTTATTAAGATCAGGATTTTCAACTTGGGTGTTAATCACACTTGTAGCCAGTAATTCTTTATTGCTCAGGCTGTCTTATGCATTGTACGATGATTCACTGCATCTTTGACCTCTACCCACTAGATGCTAAAAGCTTCCCCTTCCCCAGATTGTGACTACTAAAAATGTCTCCACACATTGCTAAGTGTCTCTCAGTGGGAAAAATCACCACTGGTTGGGAACCTCTCATTTAGACCATCTTTAATTTCTCTCAACAATACCTTTTGTTGTACGTTATAAGTACCTTGCACTTTTGTTAAATTTATTCCAAAGTATAGCATTAAAATGAATGCAATCATGTGAATGTAACTTTCATTTTCACATGTTCTTGTTGTAGAAATACAATTTATTTTTGCATATTTATACCTTTTGAACATTTATCAGTTCTAGCTATTTATGTGTCCGTGTGTAGATTCCCTGGCATTTGTCTATGCACAGGTTCATAACATCTGTGAATAGTTTCTTTTCCTTTTTCCTCTTTCTTCCCTTTACTAACAGTACAGGTGAGAATCTTCAGCACAATACTGAACAGAGTGGCAAGAGCAGACATCTTTGCCTTGCTCCAGATCTTCAGCATCTCTTTACCATCCAGTCCAATCCCTTTTTCAAGATGACCAAATTCCCTTCTATTCCTATTTTGTCAAAATGTTGGATTTTATACATAAACTTTTCTGTACCAACTGGGATAATTTCATAATTTGTGCCTTTTACTCTATTTATCTGATGCTATACAGTAATTGGCATTTGAATGGTAAACCAATCTTGCATTCCTAGGATAAATTCTACTTGGTCATGATGTAGAATGTTACCAGCTTTGCTTTGCTACTATTTTGCTGAGGACTTTTGTATCAGTGTTTATGGGGGAAAACTGGTCTGTAATATTTTCTTTGTAGTCTTTAATTTTGGTTTAAGGGTAATACTGGTCTCAAAATCATTTGGGAAGTGATCCTTCTCTAGCTTCGGAGTTTGTAAAAAATTGGGAAGCCTCTTCTTTGAATATTTGGCAGAACTTAACGTCAAGAACTTAGATGAGGATCTTCAACCTCGAGTCGTCTGGGCCCAGGCATTTCTTCTTTAGAAGACTTTAAATGATCAATTCAACTTCTTTTATAGACCTATTCAGATGTTCTATTTCTTGTTAAATCAGTTGGTAATTCAGGTCTTTCTAGAAACTTGCCTATTTCACCTAAGTTGGCATAAAATTCATAACATTCCTTTACAATCCTTTCCAACTTCTGTAGAATTAGTAATGATGTCTTCTCCCTCCTGAGTTTGGTAATTTATCTTTTTTTTTTTTTTGGTAATTTGGTAATTTATCTTTTGTTGCTGGTCACTCTCCTATCTTGAACCATAAAGTGTTCTTAGTAATGGAAGTCACTCATGGCACAGCACCAAGATTGAAGTCATGTAGGTGCCCGACATCATACAGACTCCATCCAAACCATAATCTCACGACTTCCAAGGTTCCTTGAATTTGAGAGAATTATGCTCTACTTGTCTCTCCACAAGTTAGGCATGAAATGCTACTCCTAGTCCCTCAGAATGTGACCTTATCAATAGCATCACTGTAGATGTAACTAGTTAAGATGTTATACTGAAGGATTACCCTTAATCCAATATGATCAATATCATTATAAGATGGTCATGTGAAGACAGAGGGAGACCACCACATGACCACGAAGGTAGAGATAGGAGTCATACAGCTGCAAGCCAAAGAATCCCAGAGATCAAGAGATCATTGCAAAACATTAAGATTATCTAATAGGTTTCAGAGTGAACGTGGCCTGATTTCAGACTCCTAGCCTCCAGAACTTCCAAATTTCTGTTAAGTCACCCAGCTTAGGGTATTTTGTTGCAGTAGTCCCAAGGAAACCAATACAGAGACATAAATATCTTTTGTTTAACCAACTATTACTTTGGGCTTATCCATTTCTTGCAGCTAATACTAATCTTGATAGATACAGTGAGGATGTTCAGATTCTATCAAAAGCATCAACCTTTTTTGTAGCCTCAGCAAACATTAGCTTAGTATCATTAGCAAAAGTTTATCGGTTTCCAGGAGAACAAGAAAGATTGTGAAATAAACAGTGACAAAATGGAAGTAACCATAGTTCCAATGGTAAATTGAAAAATGAAATCTAGGGGATCCCTGGGTGGCTCGGCAGTTTAGCGCCTGCCTTTGGCCCAGGGCAGGATCCTGGAGTCTCAGAATCGAGTCCCACATTGGGCTCCCCACAGGGAGCCTGCTTCTCCCTCTGCCTATGTCTCTGCCTCTCTCTCTGTGTCTTTCATGAATACATATATACAATCTTTAAAAAAAAATGAAATCTAGGATAAGGTGACTTGAGGAGAAATAACAGCACCTACGTTTATAGAGTACCTATTGTGTCTGTATTTTATTGGCTTCTTTAAACCTTCATCAAAACCTATGAAATAGGGATCCCTGGGTGGCGCAGCGGTTTGGCGCCTGCCTTTGGCCCAGGGCGCGATCCTGGAGACCCGGGATTGAATCCCACGTCGGGCTCCTGGTGCATGGAGCCTGCTTCTCCCTCTGCCTGTGTCTCTGCCTCTCTCTCTGTGTGACTATCATAAATAATTTTTTTTAAAAAATCACAATTAAAAAATAAATAAATAAAAAACCTATTAAATAGATTTTTAACATTTTTACAATTTAAAAATATAAAAACTGAGACCCAGACGGTTAAGTGTCCTGTCCAAGATGCTACTGGTGGCAAAAAGCTAGAAATGGAAATGGACTCCAAAGCCTATACTTGTTTCACTCTACAATGCTGGCTAACAAAGACAGGGTTGCTAGAGAAGAGGGAAGTATGCTTGGGCCCACAGAAATGAAGCCAGTAGGAGGGAGAAGCTGGAAACGCACAGAAACTACCATGAAATTCATGTGCCAGTTTTAATACAAAGGACTTTTAACATATAACTGACAATCCCATCTGCTCTCAGAAAAAGCAGAGAGCAGGGGCTATTCTTTTTCCTACTAAACAGTTCATAATAATAATGGCATTATCTCCAACCTTTACATTAAAAAAAATAAGTCCAGTTCATTTGCTTGAACATGCCCAGAATATCTCCAGATGAGAACTAGTAACACTGTCTCCTAGAAGGGTAATTGGGTGGAAGACTTTTCTTTCACCTTTTGTGTGTTAATTTAGAAAAACATTGAGCAAAAAAAAAAAAAAAAGGTTTTTTTTTCAGTCTAGAAACTTTAGAAAATGCAGATAAAATTTAAAGAAAATCCATTTGCAGGGCGCCTGGGTGGCATAGTCCAGTCCAGCTCTTGGTTTTGCCTCAGGTCATGATCTCAGGGCCTTGAGATTGAGCTCCGCATCAGGCTCCATGCTGTGTGGGCAGTCTGCTTAAGGCTCTCTCTGAAAGAAATCTTTATAAAAATTCACTTGTAATTCTAGGACCCAAAGATTACCACTTATCATATATACACATATATATTTAGGTTGCTTGGCTTTATTTTTAAAAAGATTTTATTTATTCGAGAAAGAGAGAGAGAGAGAGAAAAAGAGGCAGAGACACAGACTGAGGAGAAGCAGCTCCATGCAGGAAGCCCAATGAGGGACTTGATCCTGGGACTCCATAATCACGCCCTGGGCTGAAAGCAGGTGCCAAACTGCTGAGCCACCCAGGTTGCTTGTCTTTAAAACTGGGGTCATAATAAATATAAAAGCGTGTGTGTGTGTGTGTGGGGGGGTGTTCCCCCAATAGATTGTTGCCATAATATCTTGTAGATAGCTAATCTACTGCAAATCCAGTCTTCCCTCCTCCTTAGCCAAAACCCAATTTCACGTGGTGTGGCACTGTATATGACAATTTCTCAGCCTTCTTTGCCTAAGGTGTGGCAAGGTCACTAAACAGACAATAAGATGTGAACACAAGTATCACATGAAACTTCTAGGAAGCCTTTTGAATGTCCATTTTCCTTTATTACCTTCCTCCCCTTCCTTCCTGTGCCTTGGAATGTCAGCATCTCAAGCCATCATTGTGTAGTATGTTGAGGAGCATATCCTTGGGTGATTTAGGGATGGCTGGAGCCTGGGCCCCTAATGACTTTGTGATGCTTCTAACAGCAATAGTTCTGGACTATTTCTGGCCTTTAAAAAAAAGATTTTATTTATTCTCGAGACACAGAGAGAGAGACACACACACACACAGAGACAGAAACAGACATGGGCAGGAAAAGCAGGCTCCATGCAAGGAGCCCAACGTGGGACTCAATTCCGGAATCATGCTCTGAGCCAAAGGCTCAACCACTGAACCACCCAGGCATCCCTCTGGCCTTGTTTTTTGTTGTTTTTTTTTTTTTTAAAGATTTTATTTATTCATGAGAGACACAGAAAGAGAGAGAGAGAGAGGCAGAGACATAGGCAGAGGGAAAAGCAAGCTCTATGCAGGGAGCCCGATGTGGGACTTGATCTCAGGACTCCAGGATCACATCCAGGGCCGAAGGCAGATGCTCAACCGCTGAGCCACCCAGGCATCCCACTCTGGCCTTGTTGTTTTTTTTTTTTTTTTTTTTTTTTTAATTTTTATTTATTTATGATAGTCACACAGAGAGAGAGAGAGGCAGAGACACAGGCAGAGGGAGAAGCAGGCTCCATGCAGGGAGCCCGACGTGGGATTCGATCCCGGGTCTCCAGGATCGCACCCTGGGCCAAAGGCAGGCGCCAAACCGCTGCGCCACCCAGGGATCCCTCTGGCCTTGTTTTTATCGAGAAAATAAACCTTTGTATTTAGGCCACTGTAATATTTCTTCATTAAACATGCTGCTAGTCATGTGCTTTTTTAAGGAATAAACAATGAATAATATAGAATGCCTTTCTCTAAGTCTATTGAGATGACCAAATAGTCCAGTTAAGCTACTGGATGTGGTAAACTGCAATCCCAAAAATGCTTTGTACAGTGTATTCTTTAAATATGCCACTGGCTTTAAAGCTAATATTTTGCATATGCATTCAAAAAAAAGAAGAGACTAAGTTATCTACTTCAGATTTTGGTGTCAGGGTTACAAATTCTAGTATGCACAGCTTTGGTTACAAAATTAACTGAATGTCTTATAGGAAAAGTGTTCATCCTTAGTTTCTAAGTGTTCTGTTACAGACTTCATCTTTTAACTAGGCTTGGTAGGCTTGGGGATGTGTCTTTTTTTGGGGGGGGGATGTGTTTCAAAATGGCTAGAACTCTTCTAGTGTCTAGATTTCAGAATATAGTTTCCAATTAGCATTAATTTTTTGTTACCTTTCTATCCTTGATGTTTACTGTGTCTCAGTATTAATTTGAAACTCACCAAATTTTAAATATTTGCTTTTTATTTTAGGAGATAAACTTTTTTTAAAAAAAGATTTTATTTATTTATTTATTCATGAGAGAGAGAGAGAGAAGCAGGTTCCATGCAGGGAGCCTGATGTGGGACTCGATCCCAGGACTCCAGGATCATGTCCTGGGCTGAAGACAGGCACTAAACCGCTGAGCCACCCAGGGATCCCCTAGGAGATAAACTTTCTAATTATGGGCAAGTCAACTCTGTTCATGTGCTGGAAGAAAACCAAATGGACAGGCTAACAGCAAATAGTAAATTAAAAAAGATTCGTAGCTATGTGCCATGCAGTATTGTAGTTGCTTTACATATATTAACTTTTGATTCTCAAAAAAATTCCATTATGCACTTCATAGAGGAGGAATCTGAAGAAGATAAATTACTTACTCAAGGTCACATGGCTTCTTGGAGGTAGTAGTGAAGCTAAAGAGCTGAATTATAAGTTTAGAGCTGACTTAATCATCAAATTGTTTGGGACTTCAGAAGACCTCAAATGTTAAAATCGTATGTATCTGAAACCTGTAACACTGCAGTATGTTTCTACAATTTTAACTTTTAAAAACTCAAAAAAATGTTATCTCTAGAAGGGGAATAAAAATTGGAAGAATGTTCACTTTTTTTAAAATGCAAGCTTTTTCAGAACAAACGTGGTATAATTGGGAATACACTGGGCAAGGGAGAGAAAGTCCTAGATTTTTTTCATTCCAGCTGACAATGAATGTGTAAGGTCCATTAAATCTGAATCTTAAGTGCCTCAAGTATATAATGAAAGGCTTGGCTCATCTCACCTGAGGACATTTCCTTTGTCTTACCAGGCCCCACCTCTTTCTAGATGGAAAATGCCAGGCCATAACTTTATTTAAAAAACGAACAAACTCGGGATCCCTGGGTGGTTCAGTGGTTTAGCACCTGCCTTCCGGCAGGGTGTGATCCTGGAGTTCTGGGATCGAGTCCCACATTGGGCTCCCTGCATGGAGCCTGCTTCTCCGTCTGCCTGTGTCTCTGCCTCTCTCTATGTCTCTCATGAATAAATAAATAAAATCTTAAAAAAAAAAAAAAAAAAAAAGAACGAACTAAAACCACCATGCCAGGTCACTCTCCTACTATGTTCATCAAAAGAAAAAACAAAACATATGATGATAGAATTTTATATTTTGGGGCTGGGTCAGCATCTTCTACATGAGATATATTTAAATAATTTGTTTTGTAAACACTAGCAATCAAGCATTCCTTGTATTTTAGAATATCATCTTTGCTTTCTACCCTGAATGTTTAGTCTCTCAATTTACAGTTGTTTTGTCTTGCTTGTTTTTAAAAAGGAGGCTTCACGCTGGGCTTGAGATCCGAACCTCAGATGAAGAACTGAGCTGAGATCAAGAGTTGGACGCTCAACCGAGTCACCCAGGCACCCCACGTCATTTTTAATAAGTAATATTCATATTCTTTGGGTCATTACGCCATTTACTCTGTTTTCAACATTTCCAACCTCCATAGCCCATTTATGCTCACAGTGGCTCAAAGATCAACAAGGTTCTATCCTAGTCTTAAATTTGTTGAAAGAGATAAAGGGAGAAGAGTCACCTCCTAGTTGTCATGAAAAAACATGGCATTATCAAAACACGAAAGGACTTTCTTGTGGTTGCAGCCAAGTGCTCATTCTTGGCAGCTGCCAGAGGGTAGGGAGCACACAAAGTTAGAAAATAGCAATGAACAATTAAGCATTCAGCTTGACTGCAGGTACTTTCAAGGGCATTAGGAAGTCATTCAGGGTATCTCAGCAAGGGGTCAAGTGGCCAGATGTGTTAGAAAACTTTGATGGGGGATCCCTGGGTGGCGCAGCGGTTTAGCGCCTGCCTTTGGCCCAGGGCGCGGTCCTGGGGACCCGGGATCGAATCCCACGTCGGGCTCCTGGTGCATGGAGCCTGCTTCTCCCTCTGCCTGTGTCTCTGCCTCTCTCTCTCTCTGTGACTATCATAAATAAATAAAAATTAAAAAAAAAAAAAAAAGATTTAAAAAAAAAAAAAAAAAAAGAAAACTTTGATGGTGGCAAGTATAATGGTTCAGAGAATTGGAGGCAGATTACTGTACCCCTTTCCCCCTTCACTAAAAGCCAAATCAGGGCCATGACCATGTGAATGCAGGGGAGGGCAAGATGTTGTATTTAGAAATATACTAGATGACAAAAATGAATGGCTCTAGAAGGAGCAGGAATCAAGTATCCATGAAGGCTCAGAAAGGTGCTTTCAAATAAAAGTACATGTAGGGCAAAGGGGAGGCTGGGTTCCATTTTAAGCATTCAGAGCCTAAGACAACAGTAAAACCTGCAGATAACCACTGATGAATATGGATCTGACGTCAGCAAGGAGGTAAAGGCTTGACATACAGGTTTAGGACCCATCTAGTGGTTAACTGCCCAGATGTGCTTACAAGAGTCCTAAGGACTAAACCCTGGAGCAATGCCACATTTAAAAAGGGACAGAGGAAAACAGTCATAGAGGTATATTAAGAGATGGGGTGAGCAGAATTCTGGAAGAATTCAGGTAAGGGAAATACTGATCCTCAGTGCCAGATCTCCACCTAAGACATGATGGAGTTGTCTCTGCACTAGAGCAGAAGATCCACGAAGGGAACGAGTTTTGCTGTTGGATCTGCAGTGCTTACAACAGTGCTGGGCTCTTAGTAGCCAGTCAAAAGGATACAGGCCAGGTCTTCAGTAGTTACCGAACTTGATCATTAGAAGGCACTGATGATAAACACCAGGGCCACTTTCAGGAACTGCCCCTCTCCCCCCACATCCCTACCCTGTCCAACTCCACCTAAGCATGGCTGGGAGTCTGCCTCCTGGAAGACAGAAGGTTGAGACAGACACGGGTTCACCACTGAACCAGGGGGTAAAAATCTCATGTGTCTCAATCACCCATTTTAATAAAGTTCTACATAGGTAGACATCATCATTATGACGGGTTCCTCTTAAAGACTATGAAATTACCTAGAGCCCATAAAAGCTATACAGAACCGTTGAACATGCAAGTAATTTTAGATTAAAATGAATCTTATGGGAGTTATGCCAAGTGAAGAAGTTGTCCATCACTTATCTGTTTTATGAGTTTTCACATTTGCTTACAAATTAGTATAGCTAGATGATCTTTTACAGCTCCCATCCCCAACAAGTACTGTTGGTGGAGTTCTCACTATATGCCGAAGTTCAAAGATCAAACTGGAAAGTACCAGATTTTGTGATAAAGAACCCCAAATAGAGCCTTGTGGTTCCTGAGGTAGAATCCTGCTCTGACAGATGAGCAGCTGGGATTCCCAAGTCCATCAGGCCCTGTTGGCAAGGCGAGGCTCACTTCCCCTACTGACCAGCAAAACAGGACTGGAGAAGCTGTTGGCCCACAGCAGGCACTTGCTGACAATGGCTGATAAACCTGAACTTTCCCTGCAAACCACTCCAGCTGTTTGGACCCCCAGGGACTCTCCCTTCACTAAAGCCCCTCTTTGAGTACCACAGCCTAAAATACTCCTATTTCCTCCACAGGGAGAAGGGCCCTTCAGGTTTAGTGCCTCTAAATGCAACAGGCTCTGCATCTATTTACTCAAGACTCCACAAAGCATATTTGCTACACGGGTATTTATTTAAGGACTTTCTATATTCAGTCACCACTGAAATCACTGCTAAGCTCTTTCCGTATCTATTTGCGTCACAGTTCTTCATGTTGGGCGGTGAGGTCGACAGGCAAGGGTGAGCCTGTTAGTTATGATTGATGATGACCAGCATGGCGTCACAATCGAAGAGCTCTGAGAGTAAACACTCGTGGAGGAAGAGGATGAGAATGGAGAGGAGGGTTCTGAGGAAGGGCCCAGACAGGCTGCCCCACCCAAAGAACCTGAGGCCTGCATGAGGCCTGGGATCTGCTTTCCCCTCTGCCCTGGAAGGTTCTCTCTGGGTGATTCTAAGGCACAGTGGTGAAGGACATGATTGGCCCACTGAGTGTGGTCCTCTGGTCTAGTGGCAGCCCCTCGCCCGGCTAACAGTGCAACAAGCATTCCATTTAGAAGATCTTCTCAAACACATGCAAGCAGCATTCTCTAATGGAAATGGAGACAAGGTCTTTCTTGGAAGAGAGTGCCCCAGAAGACACTCTCTGCCCCAAGACCAACCAGGTCCCTTTTAAGGTCCCTGAGAACAGCAGCCTGGGAGCAACCAAGACTTTCAAAGGCTGACAAGGCACAGAGTGGATGAATGAAAAGATAACAATACATGGAAAAAACAAAACACAACACAACTTTGGCTTATACCTCCAACCTGAGGCAGGGACTTCCGTGTCCACCAACATGCAGAAACAGATGATTGTAGCAGATGGCTGTCAGAAATGCTTTAGCATTTCCCACACGGTCCACACCTCAAGCCCTCTGCTCTACCCTCCCCCACAACCCCCCCCCAATACACACACACACACACACACACACACACACACAAATAGTATCTGCAAGAATAAGTCAGAGGTTGGGATCCAAAGCCTGAAGTCAGGATAGAACTCTTGGCACTCCGCACTAAATCACCATGATTAGTCCTATCTAGACAGCAAAATTCACATTAGCCTAAGCTCAAATGGCAGGGTCTGTCTTGTGAAAAGTTAGGCTGCACCCAAGACTGCCAGATCTGGAAAGTCTTTCACTTCTCCTACTTCGCTGAAAGGCTGTCCACCCTGGTTGAATGTCAGCTTATACCGTAACCGGATGGGCTCCTGGACAAAGATAGAAGACATTAAATTAGTGGGGAGAGACACAGACCAGCCCAATGTAAGAGCTTTTACCCACCCAGTAGTCACCAAAGAATAGCATATCATGTTAACTCCATGCCAGCGAGGCCTTCAAACCACCATATGACAGGAACACCTGGCCAGGACCCTCTAGGACGACACATACAAGGGGAGCCAGCCATACATCCTCGGAGAACTACCACACCTTTGCAGTCCTGAGGTGGACCACAACTCAGAGACCACCTAAGGAGGGACAGGCAGAATTCACACCCTTTCAGAGGACTCCATGGTACAGGGGGAGTTTGTGTCACTCTCTTGGTTCCCAGCTCATGGGAAACTGGTCACAGATCTTCCTTCAATGAGCCCCCGAAGAAAAACAGACTCAGCGAGGAATATTCCACCACCACTCCCAACCGGAGACTTTAGAGCAAGACCTAAATAAACCTTTCAACCTATCATGTTGTCTATCTTCAGTTCAGGGCCCCACCCCCCATCCCCTTGCTATCAAAGTTACCAGAACATACTTTGTGTGGATTGTCAAGCAACAGCATCTGAGAGATCACAGCTGGAGGCATCAATGGACTGAATGCAGGGAGCTTGGAGCTGGATGCCGGCTGCAGCTTCACTCTCATGGACTATCGGGGAGAGAAAAATCCATTATCTAACTCATTCCTAACAAAGTACAGCTTCAAAGATGGAGTTTACGTAAACACCCATCAAATTAAAGGGTTCAAAAATCCTTTCCTTCCATAAACAGAAGTTGTGTGGTTAATGCTGGCTTCTGAGAGGCAACATGAGGAGCTAGGGCATACCTTGGGCTGAGTTCTAATTCTGTTTCTTACTAGTTCTGGGAACTTGGGCAAAATACTTAACCTTTCTGAGCCCTAGATGAGAAATTTATAAAATAGAGGTAACAATAACAAATCCCACAAAACTACCATGAGGATGAGATGATACATATCTTTATTTTTGCCTACCTCAAATCTTTCCTTTCAGGACCTCCTTTCCCTGTTCATTGTGACACTGGTATGGCTATTAATCAATGGGGCCCTACTTCCCTTGGAAAGGAATGGATGCAGTATATAAGTTGGCCAGAGTACCTCATATCCCTTAACACAAGTTACTGGTCCCAGGTATGCAAGTAATGCCAGCAGAGCCAATCCTAGCTCTTTCTTGGGTAATCAATATGCGTGCCTCATATCACATGGAAGTTTCCTTCTGAGATAAAAAGAGTTAAGGAGGTTAAGAACTATGTCACTCCAGAGCTGCTGATAGCCATTTCCATGCTCTGTGGATTCTGCTGGAGAATAGGCTCCAAAGAAGAAACCAAAGTCAAGAGGCAGAAAGAGACAGATTCTTAAGGAATCATTTTAAGAACTTATCTGGATCCAGCCACATCTGAAGTCAGATATTCAGAAATCCCCAGTTACACAAGCCGATCAAATTCCCCCCTTTGATCTTAAATTCCTCTGAAGATTGTGTCTCTGATACCTAACTAAAAGATAATGTCCTAGCAAAGGACCTGGCACTCAAACATAGTAGCTTAATTGAAAAATTCAAAGCTGGCCAGTGACGACTCACCTTTGGCACAGCCACTTGAAACATGATGTCCCAGACAGGCTGGGTGGCAGTGCTCATCATGGTCAACAGCAATACTTGCACCTCCGGGTGGCCAGGGGCCCCAGTCTGGGAAAAGTGGAGCAGAATTCGGAATCCATTCCGGTCATACACGATAAGAGGCGGCAGGCTGCCTGGTAGAGAAGGACCCAATCAAAAGGGTTACTAGCATGACCACAAAGTCGCCCACAGCCAAGCCTGAAAGAGATGTACATGTTATCATCGAATGCTACTGATCTCCAGTCAGCATAGCTCCTAGACTGACCTCCTTGGACCCAACCTTTCTGCACCACCAGCCCTCACTACTTCCAGTTGGACTTCTAAGGCCCTTCAAACTGATCTCTCCCCACCATCCAACCATCTGAAGCACATGACCAGTTGTTTTTTTTTTTTTTTTTTTAAAGAAAAAAGGAACTTTTTTTTGAGGGAGACAGGATTATGACTAAAATATGCTGAACACTACAGAAAATACAGGATATCATAGAAAAATGAAATAAAAAACACCAATAACTCTACCCAGAAATAAACATTGCTAACATCTGGGCCTATGTCCTTCTGGTCTCTTTTATATGACTACACACACACACACACACACACACACACACACATACACACACGCACCTCTTGCATTTGATTTTATAATACTATAAACACAGATCTCTTCAAGTCAATAGGTTTAATAAAATTCCAATTGAAATCCTAACAGGATTGTTTTAATTCAGCTAAGAAATGATTCTAAGGCAAATGAGGGTGGGGTTGGGGGGTAAGTTCATGAGACTATCCATTTAAAAAGAGGAAGGAAAGGTTATTTGCATCAATAAATACACATAAGTACACAACTGAGCAAAGAGGTAGAAAACAAAGCATGCAGAATAGACCTAATAGGAGAACTTAACACATTAGAACACCTATTTCAAAGTCAGTAGCTGATTCAGTAAGCAGCAGACAACTACCTAACCTGGGAAAAAATTTTTTAATGAAGATCCTTATTTTATGCCAAACATCACTTATCAAAATGTAAGTTCTACAGCAAATTACCCTTCAAGAAAGGAATTGAATCAGGGTGCCTGGGTGGCTCAGTCGGTTAAGTGAGTGACTTGATCTTCAACTCAGACCATAATCTCAGGGTTGTGAGATCAAGACCGGCATCAGGCTGAGCATGGAGTCTGCTTAAGACTCTCTCTTTCCGGGCAACCCTGGTGGCTTAGCGGTTTAGCACCGCTTGCAGCCCGGGGTGTGATCCTGGAGACCCGGGATCAAGTCCCACGTTGGGCTCCCTGCGTGGAGCCTGCTTCTCCCTCTGCCTGTGTCTCTACCTCTCTCTCTCTCTCTCTCTTCTCTCTCTGTGTCTCTATGGATAAATAAATAAAATCTTAAAAAAAAAAAAAGACTCTCTCTTTCCTTCTTCCTCTGCCCCTCCCCAACTCAAGTACACAGGCATGCACATTCTATATCCAAAAAAATTTTCATTAAAAAATAAAAAATAAATTGAATTAATAAATGATAGTGCCATGATTATATAATGTATGGAGACATTTTAAAAAATAAAGGTTTTGAAGAACAATTCAGAGCATGAAAAACTGCTATGGCTTATAACATTAAAGCAGACTATAAAACATTCTAAGTATACTACAGTATGCTTTTACAATTTATTAAAAACATGTATATGCACATGGCTAAGACAAGAAAATACACTAAGACATAACAGAACTTCCATCTCTGGGTGAATAGTATAGTATAGATTTCAATTTTCTGCTCTATTTTTTCTAAAATTTCTTCATTGAGGGGTACCTGGGTGGCTCAGTCAGTTAAGCATCTGACGCTTGATTTCAGCTCATACCATGATCTCCAGGTCCTGGGATCAAGACCAGAGGCAGGCCCTGTTCTGAGCACGGGGTCTCCTTGAGATTCCCTCTCTCCTTTTCCCTCTCCCTCAAATGATTAAATAAAATCTTTAAAAAATTCTTAAAAATAAAATTTCTACATTTAATGTATTTTTTCACTTAAAAGAAAAAAATACAAATAACAAAAAGATTATTTGAGAGAGAGAAAAAAAAAAAAAAAAAAAAACAGCAGTGGAGGGGAGAGGGAGAAGCAAACTCTCCACTGAATAGAGAGCTGGTCTCAGAGCTCCATCCCAGGACCCTGAGATCATTACCTTGGTCGAAGGCAGATGCTTAACTGACTGAGCCATCGAGGTACCCCTAATTTTTTGTACTTTTTAAATAATTTCAGATTTATAAAATGTTACAAAAACACAAAGAACTCCCATATGCTCTTTATCCAACTTCCTTAAATGTTAACATTTTACATAACCACAATACAATTATCAAAACTAGGAAATTAACACTAAAATGTATTATTATTATTTTATTTAGAAATATCACTAATGATAGTCCTTTTCTTTTTTTAAGATTTTATTTACTTGCCCCAGAAAGGGTGCTAAAGAACACAGGGATGCTTTTGTTTTTACAGCCCGTGACATTCTGATTTACCAGAACTAAAACTAGAATAATTGAAATTCAATGGTGTGAGCCTAGATATGGGACTTCAATAAAAGCCTGAACTGTCTACCAAAAAAAAAAAAAAGACTTTATTTACTTATTCATGAGACCCACAGAAAGAGAGTGGCAGAGACACAGGCAGAGGGAGAAGCAGACTCCATGCAGGGAGCCTGATGCGGGACTCTATCCTGGAACTCCAGGATCATGCCGAGTCGAAGGCAGATGCTCAACTGCTGAGCCACCCAGGTGTCCCTGAACATGTATTATTTTTAAGTTAAAGTAAATATCGTAAATGATTCCCACCACATACTGACTGTTTAAATTCCTCTGCCTAGTTCCAGGGCTCCTTACAATGTGACCTCAGCACGCCAAGCCATAGGAGAGCCATATGCCCAGAGAAAAAGGCCTGCACCATACATCTAAAGACCCCAGGTATCTCCTGCTCACATGTAGCATGTCAACTGTATGCAGTCACCTTCCTTCCATCCTTCGTAAGGGAATAATCTCTGCTCTTCCGTTCTAATGAGGACCCCTAATGGAAGAGGACCACCAGCCAAGTTCTTCCTTTCCATCTAACCCCACATCTTCAGAATTATTTCTGCCACACTGGACATTCCCCTACTTGAATTTCAAATGAGTGAGCATCACATCTGTAAATAGACTCAAGCCCCCTAAATTAAAGCCCCCAATATCCTTCATCTATAGTGTCAACCCCAAGACAGAGAAAACTTTACAAAAAATAGTAGGTAAGAGACTATGAAGCCATCTTCAGGCAAAATCTCTACCAGTCACCTTACCCAATTTAAGAGCCAACCCCTACCAAACCAGAGCAGATAAAGCTGGATATCTAATAGCAAGGGAAGGGGAAAAAAAGTGAAACTGTACTTACTGGGCTTAACAGACTCCAAAGGGACAAACACTTGAGCCAGAGGTGTATTCTGGGAGGATGGGGAAGAAGCCAATGGCCCAGCTTCCCAGGACCAGCCTGGAGAGGACTTAGTGCCAGGTGGCACTTCCTTAGGGATGCTCTTCTGTGGAACATAATTCCTGCAAAGAAATTTTTAAAAATATTAAGACTAGCAAAAATTACAGACAATTCCAGAAATCTGATTAGGCTTTCTGAAGAATGATATACGAAAGGGGGGGAAAAAAGAAACATATATGTCTCCATTTACTCTGGAGGGATAGGACTTTAGATGGGTAATTTCACCTGTGCTTCAGTTTTCTCATCCATAAAATGGAAATAGTCTAGCATCTATCTCATGGGGTTATTAGGGTTTAAAAAAATTTATTATTATTATTATTATTTTTTAATTTAAGACAGAGAGAAAGAGGCAGAGACATAGGCAGAGGGAGAAGCGGGTTCCCAGGGAGCCCTATGTGGGACTCTATCCCATGACCAGGGGATTATGCCCTGAGCCAAAGTTAGATTCTCATCCGCAGAGCCACCCAGGTGTCCTTCATGGAGTTATTAGAATTAAATGAGAAAATGTGGGCAGCCCCCGTGGTGCAGCGGTTTAGCCCTGCCTGCAGTCTGGGGTGTGATCCTGGAGATCCGGGATCGAGTCCCACGTTGGGTTCCCTGCATGGAGCCTGCTTCTCCCTCTGCCTGTGTCCTAGCCCCATTCTCTCTAAATAAATAAATAAATAAATAAACAAACAAATAAATAAATAAATAAAAATGAGAAAATGTATAAAAGGCATTTAGGGGACTGTGTGCACATAATAAGGACCCAATAAATTATACCTATTAAGGTAATCAAGGCTATAGTTGTCGGGCAGCCTCTGACAACAAATTGCTCAGTTAGGTTAAGTTTCTTAAACATGGTCACCAGAATAGCGGGACCTAGGAGATGATAACACTGATTACACTGACCACTTCATTCACACTTCATGATTTTGTCCATTTGGAATATAGATTGAAAACATTTTTTTTAAGTAGGCTCCACATCCAGACCCTGAGATCAAGACCTGAGCTGAAACCAAGTCAGACCTTAACCGACTGCTCAGTCACCCAGGCACTCAGAAAACATTTTCCAATACAAATTGAAAACTACAGGGATCCCTGGGTGGCGCAGCGGTTTGGCGCCTGCGTTTGGCCCAGGGCAAGATCCTGGAGACCCGGGATCGAATCCCACGTCGGGCTCTGGGTGCATGGAGCCTGTTTCTCCCTCTGCCTGTGTCTCTGCCTCTCTCTCTCTCTGTGACTATAATAAATAAATAAATAAAATTAATAAAAAAAAAAAAACAAAAAAACAAATTGAAAACTACAGTCCAAAGTAACCTGCTCCCAAATCAGGAAGATAACCAGCCCCCTGCTGAGTGGCTAGAAGTAAATGGAAAGAAACCCCCTCTGGGTGACAACAAGAATGATCTCCCAGCACATCTCCATGTCCACGAGGGCCCTGTGTCTCTATTGCAGACATGGACACTCTCAGGCTGTCTACAGGAAGACAAACCACTCCAACCTTCCCAGAGGCAAAGCAAAAGAATCTACATACATGTCTATATTCACGCCCTAGAGCACCTCTACTTTTAGGAATCCAGACTACAAAAAATGCTCCAAATGCCTTTGAACTGAAAGCTATGTAAATAACCACAAGAGGGGAATGATTAAATATACAAATATTACATACAACCATCAGAATGGGAGAAATTTATATAAACTAATATGGACATGTATCAAAGATGTAATATGAAAAACTCACACTGGAGTAGTTTGAAAATTATGACCCCATTTGTATAAAAATAAGCATTTTATCACTCCCTAAAGATAACGTCAAATGTTCCTTCTTTGCATTTCTTGTGTGTAGTAATGTGTTAATTGGGTCTTTCTATATTATCTATTTCTCTAGTGATCAAATTTTGCTTAACTTCAGATTACATTGTAATCAGAAAAGGAAAAAAAAAAAAAGTCTATGATCACCAAAATCATCATTATCATCCACTGCTGCTACTCCTTAAACCAACCCCTTTGCAAAGGTCCTGACCAAAGCATGTCTTTTCCTCTGACTTAGGATGACGGCCAAAGGAGAAGGGAAACACATATTGAACTTTTGGTAGACAGGAAGAAGTCCCTCCAGGGAAAGAGAAGTCTCAGGCTGTCTTCAGGTGTCACCCCATACTCTACTACATTAACACTGCTCTTTGGCCCAGCCCCCACGCCAGGAGCATGAAGCATGCATAAGAGCCACTCTTCTATTTTCCTTGCCCACAAGACTCACAGAGGCCCTGGACATGGCTGTGGGGAGAGGAGATCCAGCAAGTTCCTTTCTGCAGGAGGGCTCTGAACACCACCACCTGGCAGTGTGCTGGCGGTGGGATTCCTCTTTTCCTTACAGCAATTCTGATCGGCAACCTGTCAAACCAGGAATGGCTAAAATAAGGGCAGGGTATGAATGATCAGGGGGGTGACACATGATATAGGCCTACTGCATTTCCTGGGGCAGGAGGAGAAAGAAAGGGCAAGAGAATATAGGACTCCTGATCAGACCTTCCGTAAGCGAGAGCCTGGATACCACTAAAGAGAGTAGGGGTACAAGGAGAGGGAAAAATGTGTCTCTTGGGGGGGTTCAAGTCAGACAAGTATAGGTAAGGAAGAGGCTTTGGACCGCCAAGTCCATAACTGCCACCAGGCTATGCTGTAGCCCCTTCCCCGTGCCCAGACAGCACTTTCCTCATGAAGTTAGGTTTGGGGGACCACACACCTCCTCTCCAGCCCCTAGGAAGAGCTTCCTTACCTCGTTGGTAATCGGAGCATCACCAAGTCCTATAAGGAAGAAACAAAAAGATGCATACCAGTAACTCTACCCAATAGGAACTGGAGATTGATTCCATGTTCATCCTTTCTAGAACATTTAGAAAGCCTAAGCAAAGCAAATTACCCAAAATCATTCAACTCCTCCATGGCAAATCTGAGACTAAATGCAAAGAGGACCTCTCTCTGAACTTCCCAGGATAGTAGTACCCCCTTATCCATTAGGGGATATCTTCTAAGACTCCTGGTGGATGCCTGTAAAGGCAGATAATGCTAATCCCTATGCCCCCCACAAACACACATATACATCTACAATTAAGTTTACTTTGTAAGTTAGACACAGTAATGGTAAAATAGAATAATGATACACTGTAGTAAGAGTTACATGAATGTGGTCTCTCTCTCAAAATATATTATACTGTACTCACCCTTTGTCTTCTTGTGATGGGAGATGATAAAATGCCTACGTGATGAGATGAAGTGAAGTGAACAACGTAGGCATGTGACATAGCCCTAGGCTACAACTGACTTTCTGACCATAAGTCAGGAGGATCATCTGCTTCCAGACCTCTGGTAACTGAAACCATGGACGAAGGTGGGAAGACTACTATACACCCAGCTCCCTCTAAAAATGGGCATATTCTCTCCAAGTGGAACCAGCTTACTCACTCTCCCCGGGAGTCAGGGCCATTCTGTGCCTGCTCCCCCTGAACACCAACCCTCACCTAAGGCTGCCAGGTCCTGGTGAAGTAATGATGGTGCCACAGTCCCAGCCTCCTCAGATCCATTGTCCACCTCCAAGTCAATCAGAGGGCAGCTCTTCATGAAGCCTGCTGGTTTCTGAAAGACTAGAGAATGGTCAAAAAAATATCAGGATGAAAGCAAAGTCTCCACTTAATGCCTGTCAGCTTCCCACAGGCCTTCTCCCAATCAGAAGACATCACATGGGCCACTCAACGAACACCCACTGCATGGCTGGATGTACAGACTGAGTTGGCATCTGGAATATGAGGCAGCCAGAGGACTGCCTCTCCACCTCAGCTATCAGTGTCCTCCACTAAGGATCCATTCAACCTGGCCAGAAACAGAGCTGATGTCTCTAGCTCACAAGCCTTTTGACCAAAGCTAATCACAATCACTGAGCGCTTAATAAAAATATAAAACTCAGGCCGAGCTCTAAGCAGTCTCAATTCAGAAGGTTCAGTTCTACCAGGTTCTACCAGGTTCAGTATATCAGGTCCAAGCTGAGGACCTAAGAATCTGCATTTCAGCCAGTATTGCAGATGATTCTAATGCAGCTAGACTGCGAGGCACCACCAAAGCGGATCTTTTTTTTTTTTTTTTTTTGGTTTCTAACTCCTGTAGGTAAGCATTCATGAGAAAAGGAATCAAAATCTGGGTACAATATAGCCATCTGCTTCTGAGGACAGCCAAACCTGGGGTCGCACCTGCCAGTCAGTTCATGATGGCACATGTGGCAGAAGCTGGCTAAATAAAACCTACTGTCAATGGGAAGGGCAAAAATGTGTCTCATTTTTATAACATAACCCAGAATATTCTGAGAATCCATTTCTTCTCTGGGATTTATAGGATGACCAGGCAGAAAGTAAGGAGAGGCTTCTTTTAAAGTATTATAACCTTGGGAAAAAAGAAAAAAAAAAAGGAGAGGCTTCTTTGCACATACCTCTGGAGACAGGTAGGTCTCCTACTGAGCTGGTCACTGTGTTCCCAAAGATGACTCGGCCCTCCATCACCTGTTTGTATAGCAGAACTCCCTGGGTGAGAAGGTCATTTGCCTGGAGAATCTCCGCTGAAGGAGAGAAAAATGAGAACCTGCCTGATTTAGCTACCAACAATCTCGGTCTTTTTTAAGCCATTCCAGACAGCAGCTGTCCCATGGCTCTACCAGGTTCAGTATATCCATGCCTCCTGCCCTCAGATCAGGTGATCAGGCCCCTAGCAGACCCAGTCATTCAGTCCCTGAACCCCAATACTTCTAGCTTTCAAGATGAAGGCGGAACCAAATTTCTTCACCTCCATTCCCAGTACCTTTCAACAGGATAGTCAACACTTGAAACATGTCTCCTTCAACCAAGGAACTGAAACTTTAATTAACTAAAATAAAAAACTGTTCCTGTCAATGTGGATACAAACATTAAGAGAGTTTTGCAGGGAGGCACCTGGGTAGTTGTCAGTTAAGTGTATGCCTTTCGCTCAGGTCATGATCTCAGAGTCCTGGAATCAGCCCGTCAGACTCCCTGCTCAGCCGGGAGCCTGCTTATCCCCTCTCCCTCTGCTGCTCCCCCTGCTCATTTTCTTTCTCTCTAAAATAAAGAAATAAAATCTTAAAAAAAAAAAAAAAAAAAGAGAGAGCAGCCTGCATGGCTCAGGGGTTTAGCACCACCTTTAGCCCAAGGCGTGATCCTGGAGTCCAGGTATCAAGTCCCACATCAGGCTCTCTGCCTGGAGCCTGCTCCTCCCTCTGCCTGTGTCTCTGCCTCTTTTTCTTTGTGTTTCTCAGGAATAAATGAATAAAATCTTAAAAAAAAAAAAAGAAATATGATGAATTTATAAGAAGTATCAGATTTGGAAAAACATACCTAAATACCACAGGGCGTGCATGCCCTCAGACCACTGTGGTCTAAAGAAACTTTGTAGGTCAAAGAACATGTTTTTTTATGTAATAAGAAAGAGGTGAAGAAAAGAGCTGGGCAGCCAGGGTGGCTCAGGGATTTAGCGCCGCCTTCAGCCCAGGGCGTGATCCTGGAGACCCGGGATCGAGTTCCGCGTCGGGCTCCCTGCATGGATCCTGCTTCTCACTCTGCCTGTGTCTCTGCCTCTCTCTCTCTCTCTCTCTCTCTCTCCCCGTCTCTCATGAACAAATAAATAAAACCTTAAAAAAAAAAAAAAAAAAAAAAGAGGAGCTATCTATTAAAACAAGACTTATGAAATGCCACCAATTACAAAGTATGGCTTTTTTGAGTCTGATTTTAAAACTAAATGCCCAGGGAAATCTGAACACTGATGATCACCCTGAAACATTTGGAATTTGCTTCAAAGAGAATGAGGGATGTGGGAGGAGAGCACGGTACACATGAAACAAAAGGAAAAAAGATAAGCCATGAGCTGGTAATTGTTAACACGTAAAGGGCACACAGGATTTATCCCACTCTTTCCTTTTACGTGTTTGGAAATTTTCCATAATAAAAAGTACAAAATGTTTTATTTAAATCCCTATGCAGGGGCAGCCCCGGTGGCGCAGCGGTTTAGTGTCGCCTGCAGCCCAGGGCGTGATCCTGGAGACCCGGGATCAAGTCCCACATCAGGCTCTCTGTATGGTGCCTGCTTCTCCCTCTGCCTATGTCTCTGCCTCTCTCTGTCTCTATAAATAAAATAAAAAATAAAATAAAATAAAATAAAATAAAATAAAATAAAATAAAAAGAACTCACAATCTCTGCTCCTCATTATAAATCAATCAATCAATCAATCAATCAATCCCTATGCACAGGTACTAAATTCTCCACTGTCTCTACCATCATCCCTACTGTTCCTCCTCAGCCAGCCTCAGGTAAGTGCCCCCTGAAGGCACTCAGGTTGGTGAAACCTCCAAGATACAGCAGTTTCTCAGACTTCTGTGGACGCCAGTATCCATTCCAGCATCTCCCTTACACCCAACTTACATGGCACATTTCCACTGCTCTTTCTGCTTTCAGACCTGCAGATGACTGCTTGCTCAGGCCTAGACTGTCTTGGAAATCAGTTCTAAGCCAAGACAGGACACATCCTTCTGAAAAACCTAAAGCCACTCTGTCTTATTTCTGGCACCACTGTAGCCCTGCAGGAAGGAGCATGTGTTCCACCCCCCAGTGTCCCAGCTGTGCCTCCAGAAGAACAGCTGCGTTACCGAGTGCATCATCGTCATCCGTGGTATCACTCGCCAGCCGAAACAGGGTGGGCCTCAGCTTTTCACATCGCTCGTACACGACCTGAGAAAACAGAGCCTGATTTCACTGCACACACCAAGGACCCACAGCAAGGCCCCAGGTGCCTCCAATAAGCATACAGCAGAGTCTGGGGCTTCTGGCATTCTCTTTAGTCTGTCCCAAATGCATGACTGCAGGTTTGAAGTGACAAGGCCGTTAACAGTGTTGGAAAAGGTATGGGCTACAGTTACCTGAATTTTTTAAATAGTTAAAAAGGCGACCTAAGAATCCACCTTCTGAGCATGTAGGGTAATACCTCTTTTCCAAGCTCCTTTCCCTGCCCCCTAGAAGAGCTTTAATAATGGTAACCCCACATGGAAGCCTGAAGTGACTGCCCTGCTTTAAAACTAAGACCCAAACACCCCATCCAACTGTTGTCTGATGCCAGTCTTGCTTTTCCCACTGCAGGTTCTCCCAGGACTAAATCTCATTCTGCACTAATTAACAACTGGGAAATCTCACTCTCCTCATCCCAGGAGAGTGCTCTGAACAACTTCACCCTCCACATGCTATGTACTAAGGAGGACATGTAACTTCTGTACACGTTGGGCTTCCTTCCTTGCAAGGGAGCATATTAACTTAATACTCCAGGCCTCCCTGGTGGCAGTGCTCTCTGCTGACCTTCCCGGGGCTGGTGAAATGAAGACCTGATAGGGGAGTCTGGGAGAGGAAGCAGGAAAGAGTGAGCCCCTTCCTGCCACTTTGCTCTTGAGAGCTACCTACCTATACGGAAACCCACATTCGGCTCTGCTCCTACCAGCTGTACGTTTTAGAGAAGGAAGCCCCTGGTTTGCCAGCACTATTTTAGGTGGTAGGTACACCTACCTGATTAGGCTTCAGTATTAGGAAGCCACTGGCCAATATTTATGTGCCACTTTTTCCAAAGTAGGCTTTACCCATTATAAAGGTAAAGGTTTGTTTCCCGCCACATCTCTCCTATCTTCTAGCTGATTATCATCTTGGGTGGGGAAAGGGGGGAAAGTTGTGCTATTTAGAAGGCCAGCATGCCAACCCTGCTGATGGACTTGGGCGCAAACTCACCACAGGGAATTGGCTTGAGTGTCTGCCTGGCCCAAGCCCACTAACCCTTCTGAGTACTTTCCCCTCTGGCCCCAGAAGGTCAGCATGATCTTCTCTATAACACTATTCAATCCTACCTGAGCTGATTAGCCTGGGGTAGATATAGGAGCCATGCTGGACAAGCAGATTTTTCGCTTAGGAACTTGGAATAAGGAAAGATACTAGTTTGCTTCTACTAACCCAGTAAAATGGAAGGGCAGGGAAACTAAGGAGCTAGGTGAAGGCCATCTCTCCTGTGCAGAGAAGCATAAGAAGCTGGACAAATGTAGCTGACAGAAGGAGGGAGAAGAGCACAGCTCCAAGGACAGACTAAGAACGGTTGGCTTCCATAGCATTCCAGTTCCAGCACCATCTGTCTGCACTGGGCAGTACTGGCATAGCTAGGACAGTAAACGCACTAGCGGCAGAAGAAAATAGACAAACTGAATTCCAAAACTAGGGTAGCTTGGGTGGCTCAGCGGCTTAAGTGCTTGCCTTCGGCCCAGGGTGTGATCCTGGGGACCCGGGTTCGAGTCCCATGTCGAGCTCCCTGCATGGAGCTTGCTTCTCCCTCTGCCTGTGTTTCTGCCATTCTCTCTCGCTCTCTCTCATGAATAAATAAATAAAATCTTAAAAAAAAAAAAAAAAGAATTCCAAAATTAAAAACGTTTGCTTCAGAAGACACTATCCAGACAGTGAAAAGCCAACCCACAGGATGGGAGAAAACCGTCTGACAAAGGACTGGTATCCAGGATAGATGAAGGACCCTTACAACTCAAAAACTAAGAGACAGGGATCCCTGGGTGGCGCAGTGGTTTAGCGCCTGCCTTTGGCCCAGGGCGCGATCCTGGAGACCCAGGATCGAATCCCATGTCAGACCCCCTATATGGAGCCTGCTTCTCCCTCTGCCTGTGTCTCTGCTTCTCTCTCTCTCTCTCTCTCTGTGACTATCATGAATAAATAAATAAAATCTTTAAAAAAAAAAAAAACTAAGAGACAGCCCAATTAAAAACTGGGCAAAGGATCTGAACAGACATTTCTTCAGACAAGATGATACACAAGCGGCCAACAAACACAGGAAAGAAAGCTCAACTCAAGCTATCATGGAAATACATTTCAAAACCACAGTGAGATACCACTTAACACCCACTAGGATAGCTATTATCAAAAAGACAGGCAATAACAAGTGTTGGCAGGATATGGAAAACTGGAACCCTCACATATTGCTGGTGGGATTGTAAAATGGCACAAGGATTTGGCAAACAGCTTGGCAGTCACTCAGAAAATTAAACAGAGCCACCGTATGATCCAGCAATTCCAGTTCTAGATATATATACTCAAGAAAATCAAAAGCTTACATTTCACACACCAAAAAACTTACATACGAATGTTCATAGCAGCATTCATAATAGCCAAAGTGGAAACCCGAATGCCCAACTGATGAACGGACAAACAAAATGTGAGGCAGCCATACAACGGAATATAATTCAGTCATAAAAAGGAAAGAAGTTTTGATACTTGTTACAAGATGGAGAAATCTTCAAAACGTTAAGTGAAAGCAGCCAGATTCATAAGACCACATGTTGTAGGATTCAATTTACACAAAATGTCCAAAGAGGCAAATCTGCAGACACAGAACATAGATTAGTGGTTGTCAGGAGCTGGCAGGGGAGGTGGTGGTAGAGTGTCTGCTAATGGGCACAGGATTTCTTTTAGGGCCGATTCAATTCTTCTAGTTAGTGTTGATGGCTGCTTTTAGAATATGTAAATTCTCAATAAAGGTGTGAAAAAAAGACCTCAAGATGTGTAGGATGTGGAGGAATTGGAATTCTCATGTAATGCTGTTAGAAACATAAAATGATACTACCACTTTTTAAGAAACTGGCCAACTATTTTCCAAAGTTAGCTATATACTTAGCATGTGACCCACCAATCCCACATCTAGGCATGTACCCAAGAGAAAGGAAAATTTATGTTCACATAAAATCCTGACACAACCATACACAATTGTTTATAGCAGCTTAATTCATAATCACATAAATAACCCAATATTCATCAAAAGATGGATATACATATTGTAATATACACACACAACAGAATACCACTCAACAATTAAAAGCAAACTATTGATATGCATTGTATGAATGGATCTCAATTATGCCAAGAAAGGAAAGCCAGAAGGAAGAAACAGAATGAAAGAAAAACAGAAAAAAAAGAAAGAAAACTATATTGTTCCATTCATACAAAAGTCTAGGAAATATAAGTTAATCATAACAGAGAGTAGGACAGTGGTTGCTTGGAATGGGGATAGGGAGAGAGGGAGGAAAGGAGAGGAGGGATTACCTAGGGGGGAAAAGGAAATTCTGGGGGGTGAGGGACATGTTTACTACCTTAATTGTGATGATGGCTTCATAGACACACACATGTCAAAACACATCGAATATGTTTTAAATATGTGCAATTTCTAATGTGTCAATTACACTCAATTATACTTGAATCTTTTTTTTTTTTTTTAAAACAGTACCTGCAAGGCCTCCTGGTCTGGTGGGGCCTGCCCCGGCCTGCGGTACATGCTCAGCATTTCCTGCAGCACCTTCACATGGCTCCGAACCTCCTCCACAGCACTGACTCTCTTGGACACCTTCTCTGATTTCTCTTGTTCCTTTCAGAAGAGAGAGGATGGAGGTGAGGGAGAAGATAATGCTTGAGCAAGGGGCGGGAAAGAGGCACTGCGTTGGCAAGCTCAGGGAAGTTACTAGAACACTGAGTGGGCGGGAGTGTTCACTCAGTGGGCGAAAAAAACACTCTGAGTCCAGGATCTCTGCAAAAGGCAATGCAGTCCAGGGACCAGGCGGTCCACTGCTTCATACTACCAGCTTTAACCCCTTTGAAAACCAGATTCCCCAACTAGACTCACTGGGACAGAAACGGGGGTCTGTGAATGCTTTGGGCTCTTACATAAAAGTACTTGGGAAGTATACAGCATGATTCTGCTTCCAGTCACATCCTGCTGCCCTCAGGGGACCCTCAGCTGTGCCCCCATTCTGGGCCCAGAGGCACTCTCTTTCCCCGGACAACTGTGTACCCAGGCCCTCAAGCACACACATCCTGAGTTCTGCAGAACACATTGGAAAAATTCCCACCTCCTTGACCAAGTTCTTGATTAGTCTGTTTGCAGCCTGAAGATCCTCAGGGTGGTTGCTCTTCAGAAGCCTTGTCAGAAGCTAAAGAATGAACACGAAGAGCAGGTGAGATGACCTCCCATGTTAAATGGCCCAGAGCAGTAGCAGCAGTTAATACAGTAATCCTGACAACAGCTCATTTCCCATGCATTCTCTTACCAAGTCCCCAGGATAAGAATATGTAGGTATTAGGACTATCCCCCACAGACCACTCGTTTTCAATACCAGTAGGAAGGTGAAAGGGATACCCCCCAGGAGACATCTGGCAAAGACCAGAGTCATTTCTGGTTGTCACACCTGGGAGTGCTACTGGCATCTAGCGGGTAGAGGCTGGTATACTATAAACTCCCTACAGTAAACAGGACAGCCCCCAACAAGAAAATTACCTGGACCAAAATGTCACTAGTGCTGAGGTTGTCCTGGGCCATACACTTTATGATGGGACACACCCATCAGTGATCTTGTTCGCTTTATTCCCAACGTCTAGCAGAACACCATGCACATGGGATTCACTGAGTCGTCACTGATGCAGTAAAGATGGCTACACTGAACCCTAGAGTGGGTAAGTAACTTTGCCCAGGTGATGCAGAATTCTCTTTCTGCAAAGTCCATGCCATCTCTCCTCTTCCCACCCTCTGCAACTATTAAAGCATCAGTAGGAGAAGAGCCAGAGAAAGGCAGCCCAGAACCTAGTACAACCCTGCCTTTCTGACCCCATGGCCATGGAACCTCTAGGTCCAAAGGAAGGGTACAGCTGACAGGTGCAGTTAGAGGCAGAGGGAACCCAAGCCAGACTCAGACAGCCTGAAGCTTTCCTGGTACTCACTTCCCAGAACCTGTATGTGACCAAGAACAGTAATGACCAAAAGCACAGCCCCACCAGTGCTCAAGAGCCCTCTTCCCATTCAGAGGCACTCTAAAGCTATCCCTAGGTCTTTGTCCCTCTCCTTACTGATGTATGAGAAGCAACAATTATGGGAAGCAATAGCAGAAGGAGAATGTGTAGGATCAGGCTTACTGGCGCGTGCACACACACACACACACACAGAAAAGAGAGAGACGAGCCAATATACAGCCGATTCCACCATCTTCTCCTAATACCACACATACACTGTATACAACTGACCATTCACATTGCCCACTTGGGTTATCCTTTTGTACCTTCTTTCCCTCGGAACGCTTATACAGATAAGCATGGAGGGAACAAAGAACATGGCATTTATTATTTGGCCCATCCATGAAGAAAACATTCAGATCTGTGCTACCTGACTCTAAGAGCCTGCTCCAGAGAGAACTCACTAACCCACCTCCCCATAGTTCCCCAATCTTTGGTTCAGGGATCAGAGTACATGCCAGGGGTATTTCAGGAGAGTCCCTAAAAGGGGTCTGATCAGATTCCAAGTCGGCCACCAAGGTCAGGGAAGGGCTCCTTACCTTGGACTTTTCTTCATCAGCATCAAAGATAGAGCTCTTGGGCCAGGGGGAAGGTGGAGGCAAAATTTTATCCACTGGTAGTTTAGGGTCTTGCTTGACGATTCCTAAAACACACAATTTGTGAAGTTAAGATACGGATATGGGTACTTCTGGACTTCAATAGCATGCAGCATAAAGTCCAGAAACTCCCAGCTCCTGATATCCCACTGGGGAAACACTCTGTCAATGACTTTTTTTTTTTTTTTTAAAGATTTGATTAAAAAAAAAAAGATTTGATTCATTTATTCATGAGAAACACAGAGAAGAGGCAGAGGGAGAAGCAGACTCCATGCAGGGAACCTGATGTGGGACTCGATCCCAGAACTCCAGGATCATGCCCTGAGTCAAAGGCAGATGCTCAACCGCTGAGCCACCCAGGGATCCCTGTCAACGACTTTAAAGGGAAAGATCCAGGGAATGATCAAGGCTCTGCATCCTCCTTCAGGCAATTCCAAAGACCCAGAACCAAGAGAGGGGACATCAGAGCCAAACTAAGTGAAATCAGAACCATACCCTAGAGCTTGTGGGCTGTGGCCCTTGCGCTATAAAAATACTGATCATTGTATGCAGGTACAAAACCTCCCAGGACCCAGAAATTACTGTAGGATCCACCACACTCCCAAGAACAGTGAGTACATGTGACAGAGCAAAACAGTCCATCCTGAATCCAGGTTCCTTCTTCTACAGAGCTCTACAGACTCCCAGCCTCCGCACAGGACACAGAAAGGCATGAACTACATCACTCTAACCCTGCCAACACGACACTGAACAACCTAGAAATCCACTGCTTTTCTTGAATCCAATAAAGAGTGGAGATCACAAGGCAAGAAATGACCTGAAATCTAAGGAAAGGCAGCGCCTCCAAGTCAGGATGGAAGGCAGCACCAAGGCGAATTCAGATAAAATTGTTTCTAAATTGTTTACAGGCCAGTGTGAGCTAGCAAGAGAACACAGAACCTTTATTTTTTTTTTTTAAGATTTTATTTATTTATTCACGAGAGACACAAAGAGAAAGAAAGAGAGGCAGAGACACAGGCGGAGGGGAGAAGCAGGCTCCACGCAGGGAGCCCAACATGGGACTCAATTCCGGGTCTCCAGGATCACACCCTGAGCTGAAGGTGGCGCTAAACCGCTGAGCCACCCGGGCTCGCCCAACACAGAACCTTTAGGCCCCTAACACACAAGAGGGACAGGCTCTTCTCCAGGCACTCTTGGAAAGACAATGGGAAAGGCCTGCTGTCCCACCTATGCCCTTCTCCCTCCCTCCAGAACAAACACCTTCAACTGCTGGGGAAGGACAATAAACCCTATAGTCGGGCAGCCCCGGTGGCCGGTGGCCGCCACCTGCAGCCTGGGGTGTGATCCTGGAGACCCAGGATCGAGTTCCACATCGGGCTCCCTGCGTGGAGCCTGCTTCTCCCTCTGTGTTTCTGCCCCTCTCTCTCTGTGTCTATGAATAAATAAATAAAATATTTTAAAAAAATAAAATAAAATAAACCCTATAGTCCTCAGAGCAACAGTGGGAAATCTACTGCAGCTTGAGAAGAGAAAGCCTTGTGCCCCTAGGGAAAGGGCAGGATCACACACAGGTCCTACTGAAACCCAGGACATGGTGCCCACCTAAAATCAAGGCTTACAACGAATTATGACCCCTACCCCTTACCAGGCTAACTGGCATTGGGTAATAAGTCATAACAATCAACTATTAAGAAAGTATCTGGAAAAAAACCCTCTCTGAGGTGCAGAGCAAAAAAAAGGAAGACCTAACACTGAGATGAAGCAAATACGGAGAAAAACTCTAGCAAATAAGCTCCCACACTCAACACAAGCCAACATCATAGGAATTTAAAATCTGGTATAGTGAGTGAGGGTAACCATAGTAACAGTAGTCTCAAACCCAGCTCAACTCCTGTGTACAAGAAGGAAAGGTCTGCCCGTTTCAAGGGCGCAAAAATTATTTGTGTCAGCAGCACCTGGCCGGCTCAGTCAGTAGAGTTATGTGACTCTGGATCTCAGGGTTGTGAGTTCAAGCCCCACGTTGGATGCAGAGATTACTTAAAAATAAAATCTTTAAGGGGTGCCTGGGTGGCTCAGTCAGTTAAGCGTCTGCCTTTGGCTCAAGTCATGATCCCAGGGTCCTGAGATTGAGCCCTGCATCAGGCTCTCTGCTCAGCAGGGAGTCTGCCTCTCCCTCTCCCCCTCCCACCCATTCACGCTCTCTCTCATTCACTCTCTCTCACTCTCTTGTTCATGCTCTAAGTAAATAAAATCTTAAAAAAGTAAAACAAAAATCGTAGAAAATCATGTGTCTCAGTCTCTACTGTCCTACACAAGATATCCAGCTTTCACTGAAAAAAAAAAAAAAAAAAAACACAAAGCACACAAAAAACAAAAACAGATACCGTGAAGAGGAAATGCAATGTAAGCCATGGAGTCCGACCTTGTTTCTTCAGCATCTGGTAAGCATCTCGGATCTTTATATCCTCCGGAAACCAGACAGTCCAACTGAAGAGTATTTCAATGACTCTTCCTTTCACTTTTTCTGTGGTCCAGGAACCTAGGTACTGAAAGGAAAAAGGCAAAAATTGTAAAGCTGTAAAGGACAGAGCAGACCAGCCAGCACACGCTACCAAGGAAGAGATGGCTGCGGAGATCCTGGGCAGTGAGCTGCCCACAGCTGGTGGAGCTGGGAGGTGCTACAGGCCAAACTGCCTGGTAGCCAGCCACAGGTACCTCCTGGACTTCAAGGAGTCAGCCTCCACAGCTGCTCACATGAAGCCCACCACATACTAGGCCAGGTTAGAGCCACAGGGGAACACTCATTTGTTGAACAAGGCAAGATTAGTAAAAGAATATACTTGGTCTTTGTCCCTAGTTCCTGGCACAGTTTCAAACACCCTTGGAATTTCCTGAGTTATAGGAGTATCTTTTGTTATTCACAATGAGCCCCTTGGACCACACATGAGTTTATGGTAACCATTCATGGGGAGCACCTAGTTTCAAGGGAGAGACTGACCACTTTCAGAAAAATCAACCATGTGATGACAGGGTTGGAACGTTCCTAGGCCAACCCCCAAGAGGGGAGAGAGCTGGAGACTGAGGCTAATCACAGCTAATGATTTACTCAAAATGCCTACATAATTGCAGATAAAAACTGAAACAACAAGGTTCAGAGAGCTTCCTAGTTGAATACATGGATGTACCAGGAGGGTGGTGTAGAAGCTCTGCTTCCTATTCCCCTCAAGACTGTGGTCTATGAAAAAAAAAAAAAAAAGACTGTGGTCTATGGATATCTTCCATTTACATCCTTTATGACAAAAGGGTAATAGTGAATATAGTGCTTTCCTATCTTTTGTGAGTCTTTCTGATGAATTATGTACCTGGTTGGGGGGTCATGGGAACCCCTGAATTTGCAGCTGGTCAGACTGCAGAGGAAGTAGCCTAGGGACAGCTGAGACCCCCCGGCTGGTATCTGAAGTAGGCACAGTCTAGGTAGGACTGAGCCCTTCATGCATAAGGCCTGTGATCACTCTGGGTAGTTAGTGGCAGAACTGAAATGAATTAGATTGCAGGACCCACAGCTGGTTCAGAGAATTGCTGAGAAGTAGCAAAGGAGGGCTCCATCCATGTTAGGCACCCAAGAACAGTGTTGCTAAGACAGGGGCTGGGAGAAAACGTACAAGGACAGGCAAGAGAGGACATAAAACTTAAAGCCACACCTCATATTTCTTGCCATCGCCACCAAAAAACCTGCCCTCAAGTGAGTTCCTCACCCCTCTAGGCCAGCCACCACAAGGCTATCTTTGAAGGGAGAATGGGAAAATGCTGATAACCAAAGGCAGGGCTCTCAGCTGATGAGCATGACCAGCATCCTAGACCCTGAAGAATACTGGGGAAAGCCATCGAAAAAGATGTGACCACCAGCCGACCTGTGAGCTGGACCTGGGCAAACTAAGGTTTCTCACTCCCTCCGCTGTCCTTGGAATGCAGACACAGCTGTGAGACAATGATGTGGTGTGGAGAACACCTACATACTGCACCTCACTGAACCTCCATATGGCCTCCATATAAACCCTAACAATGTGGGATCTACTCACCTTGCTGCCACACAGGACAAGCCTTGTATCTAAGTTCTAGCATACACAGGCCAACTTCAGATTCTACCTGGGAGACTCCAGAGAAGGTTACGAACCAACGAAGAGGAAAGCTTCCATACACAGGACATCCCCTCTCAGCTCTGTCACAAAGCAGAGACTAGCTGGCAGGCTCTGCTGTGAGCAGGCCTACCTACAAAGGGGCACGAGGGTTTGAGGGCAGGGGGTAGATACAGTACAATGAGCAAGCACAGTACAGCCAAGCCCAGGGTGCTCACCTTTGGGGACAACACTTTGATCAGCTCATTCAGGAAGCGGAATTTGGCCACCTCGCTGTGGAACTTCTCCCCGCAGTGGTTCATACACATCTCCAGCACCTGCACAGACATAGGACCCCCACAGGAAAAGGAAACCCATTGGCTTCGGGCTTGTCTCACAGCTGATGAGCATCTTCCAGAACGATGGCTAGGGTTTTCCTGAAGACTATAAAAACACTAAAGTTTGAGGAAGGATGACATTTTCAGATTAAGAAAAAATGCTGCCTGTCTAATCTTGCTGTAACTGCCAGGTTTGTGAACAGGAAAAAAGCTCAGTGGGGTGTACCCTGAGGCCACCCCACCTTTTAAGGAGAACTCCTGGGTAGAAAAACTGGCTAAAGAATCACATCCTCCTCAGAGGCAGAGATCTGATATGTAACACACAAAGGACTGTTAAGCCAGAGGCAAACTTGCTGGCACTCCAGTGGCAATATGGGGCCTGCAAGGTCTTCTTTGGTCTACACTGTTTACACTGGGCTTGCAAGCTCCAGTGTTTCTATCCTCACTCAGCAGCTCACTCCGTTATGTGACCAGTCAGGCCCTGTACATGTGGCACTTGAACTTGCCAGCCCTGGTCTCAGGAAGATGAAAGAAAACCTTCTTCTCCTTGCCCCCAAGCAGGCTCAATGCTGTTCTTTATTTTATTTTAAAGATGTATTGATTTATTCATGAGAGATACAAAGATAGAGAGAGAGAGAGAGACACACACACACACACAGATAGGAGAAGCAGGCTCCATGCAGGGAGCCCAGTGTGGGACTCGATCTTGTAACTCAGGGATCACGCTCTGAGCTGAAGGCACACACTCAACCACGGAGCCACTCAGGCGTCCCTCAATTCTGTTCTTTAGAAAGAGACCTAGGATGGAGCAACCCGAGCACAGAACTCCCTATCAGATGCTCTCCACCACACTGAAACAGGTCTAAGGTCCAGCACTCTGTAGCTTCAAGGCAGGAAAGCTTAAGTGAAAGTGCAAGCCAAACTCACCGTTAAGGCATAAAGAGATTCTTTCTCTTGTGGAGACTGGATCTTGTGGGCCAGTAGCCAGGGTGCGTGGGTTGGGCTAAAGGAAAACAAAGAGACCTGGGCTGTGGGTGGAAAGGAAGAAACCAACCAGATGGCTGAGTACACTCAGTCAAGCCGCCTCTCTTCCAGAAGCGCAGGTCCCAAAGCAGAGGTGGAGTAATAGGCACGCAGCCCACACGCCTGTCCCTGAAGGCCAACACACCCTTGTCACAGTGACAATACCTGACATCCTCCTCCCTACAGCCAACCCATCCCTAGAACTCCAAGCAGAGCACTCAGGGCCAGACCTGTGTGTAACCAGGTCATGAGCAGTAGACCCTGTCTGTTGGAGGACAAATGCTCAGTAAACACTGGAGTAGAAAGTGCGATCAAACTTTTTGTTCAGATGCGGAATATGCAGCATCATATAGATTAAACATGTGAATGACTAACGTCTTCAGTTCCTATCTAGATGCTATGGACAAAAGAAACCAAATCAAATAAACAAACAAAACAACAACAACAACAAAAAACCAGAAACCAACAAAATCTTACCCTTCTCCTGACTTTTCTTAAGAAAGAGGATATTTAATTTGCAGAGAAATCACTGATATCTCTTGCATGGCTACATAACCTAGCTACATTCTATCCATAATATCCAGGGGTCTCCTCAGCATTAGTGTCTTCAAACACTGCAATTTTTTCCCAAATGATTGCCAATTACAAACTGACTATTCTGTTTAAAGAACACAAACCAAAAAGAAACAAAAAAAACCCATGAATTTGCTATTTCCAGAAAAATAATGTTTTTGGATCATAGAGGGGAAAAAAGGGGGGGGGGGGAAGAAAGCCTCATTCTCTTTCTCTTAGGTAAAAAAGACCAAAGAGATAGAAGTGTCTACTCAGTCTGAGATATCCCGAGTCTTGTGTATGTGTGTGAAGGTCACCTTACCCATTGGGATCAGTGTTCACCTGGTCACAGAAATTCTGGATAGCTGACCAATCCTGTTCTGACACGCCTGGGTCTGTGGCTTTATCTGTCAAGGAAGTAAAAATAAAGCATAAAAAGAAACATTCACACACATCCCCCCACCCCCAACAAATAAAGTGGCAGCCAAGGACTGTGACAGCACATCAGACCCAGCAAGCAGACAGCTGAAAGGGACAGGACTATGGCTGCGCTGTTGGCCACTATCAGGCACATGATATGGCTTCACTGAAGATCTGCTGACTGAATGAACAAGCAAGCTTTTGACTCCCCTTCCAGTGCAGGGGTGGGCCTATGTGCGCCTCCTTCATGCCCCATCATTGGCCCTGCAATGAGGATGAGCAAGGGCCAGCCTCTGGGAGGCTGTTGCTAAGTTTCTTAGCTCTGTGATGATAAGATTAGAATATACCACAAGGCTCTGGGTGGTTCCACTTGGTCATCTCACCATCTCCGCAAAAACAATACCCCTAAGTCTAACCCTCAGCTTACTGAAATCCTCTCTGACCTTCCTATGTAAGAAGCTTCTCCATGTGTCAGTGGCTTGTGCGCACTGACAAAAGGGAGCTCCTTGCATTCACTCCTCAAAATGCTGTTCCTTTCTATAAACTTACACATTCCTGGGGAGCCCAGATCCAATCATGCTACGGTCCCCTGCTCTAAAACATTATACGCAGATGAAATCTGAAGACACTAAGCATTGAAAGGAAGGGGGCAGAGCCACAGATATACCTGCAGAAGGGGGATTATGAGAAGGCCTAACATAAGACCATGCTCCACTGAGGGGAGGGACAATCTGTCCTCTTCCTGGTGCTGGATGACAGCAGCTTCTCTCCTCCCACTGCTGCTGCCCAGAATTCCTGTCCAGCCACTAAAGAAGAGTGTCCATCCCCCATGTCCTGGCCCAGACTAAACCAGGCCCTGCTCTCTCACAGGGGAACTGCTGAGAGGCCTCTGTCCTACCCATTCCTAACCCCCACCCCCCACTCCTTGGTGTCCAGCTTTCTGGGGCCTAACCATCCCGCCAGTGAAAAACCTTCCTGAAGGCTCCTGATATAAGCTCTGCAACAGGCTGATTCTAGGGTCCCGTTTCTGATACCATTCCTTATGCCTGAACGTCTACTCCTCTCTTCTCAAAATCCTGCGGTTCTTCAAGGCCCATTTGAATTTCCACCTTCTCCTAAAACCTCCTCCCACTACCCCGCCCCTGCGTTTCTCCACCCTTCAGATGACTGAGGACTCCAAGGTCAAGCAGAGTTTAACCTTTCCTGATTGCAAGTCACACTTCTGTCATCTGGAAGTCATGTGTCTCCTCAGCTCAGCAGTGAGATTCAAAAAGCCAACTCCATTCTAAGTGAAAACAGAAGACAAGGGAGACACTTGGCTTCTTCAGACTGTCACTGCCAGCATTCCCTCACCAATTCCTCCTCAAAGCCCTTTCCCTGTGCTCACTCTTGAAAATCCTATCCATCCTTCAAGCCCCAATTCAAATGCCTCTTCTTCATAAAGACTTCCTTGATCTGCCTCGCATGGCCACAAAACAGAGGCCTCTCTTCCTTCTCAGAAGGCGCACATTCTATCTGCCCCTCTTCCAATGGAGATCTCTAGCTCCATCCTTGACTTGTGACATGTCCTTGGGCCCTGAGGGTCTCACCTCCCTCTACTATAAAGGAAAACAGTACCTCCCTCACAAGACAGTCCTGAGGTTCAAAAGAGAGTATCAAGTGCCGGATACAGCAGCAAATATTGAAGTCATCCATAAAGCACAGCTAACCTTATTGTTTATTATAATGCAGTCTCTGCCTTCTGCTTTAAAAACACCTGTATGTGACTTACTGCACCTAAAGGGAATAAAACTCTAGAAGGCAAAAAGCCATATATTTCCTGCAGAGCTTAGTACAATGCCTTCCTCAAAGGCACAAAATAATTACTCACAGGGCAGCCCAGGTGGCTCAGCGGTTTAGCACCACCTTCAGCCCAGGGCGTGATCCTGGAGACCCGGAATCAAGTCCCATGTCAGGCTCCCTGCATGGAGCCTGCTTCTCCCTCTGCCTGGGTCTCTGCCTCTCTCTCTCTCTGTCTCTCATGAGTAAATAAATAAAATCTTAAAAAAAAAATAACAGTAATAATAATTACTCATGAAATAAATTATTTAAAGCAGTGATTCTCAGAGATCCTGATTAAGGAGGCCTGACTCATCTAAAATAATTCTGATTTTGGCTTCCTGAAGTTTTAAGTTCACTACAGGTCCTGCTTGATGCCTCTGGGCATTCGGACTTCAACACATGACTGGACCTAGAGCAGAGATAGGCAAGATCCACCCTTCCTCCTCCTGTACCCCTTCCTCTGCCACCAAGTAAAAAGAGTAAGACAGGCACCTGCTTTTCCACAAAAAGGAAGACAGTTCTATGAGGTTAAGTCATGTTCCAAACCCTTAACCAAGGCCAAGCAGCAAGATCTATAAAGTGTGAGAGTATTTGTGTCATGAGGATTCCCTCAAAGTCTATCCCACCCTGAAATAATAGCAATAATGGTATTAGATGCTTTTTTTTTTTTTTTTTTTTTTGTAAAGAAGTTACTATGTGTCAGCCACCAGGTGGAGGGCTTCCCAGGCCTCTCTTCTGTCCAGTCCTCAGAAGGGAGATGACCACTATCCTCTCACTATTTTACAGGCAGAGACTTGCCCAGCCACACAAGCCGGGAAACAACAGCAACAAAACTTCATTCCTAGGTCTGCCCCAAGCCAGGGCCCAAACATTTCGTCCAGTTCCTTGACAGAGATAAGTCCTCTTTGGGAACTAGTTTCCTGGACTTTCTCACCACTGAGTTATCAGCTCCCTAAAGCAGGAAAACCTGTCTCATTCACCTTCACATCCTCCAGCACCCAGAATAGTCATTGGCACAAATATCTACTGAATGAACAAATGATTCACCTTTTACTACGCAGGGCCTGGCCAGTTGGCTGGACCTATTTCTGACTCCAGGAGAGGGCTATTCCAGTACAGAAATAACTGGGTCTCCCACAACATAATGCCATCCTGCCAAGTTGCTTCAGGAGCCTTGTGCAGCTCCAGAGAGAAGCCCCCAGAAACTCAGCAGCTGGACCGGGCTACAGCACCAACCCAGATTTGCAGGACACTCCTCTGCTCCAAGGACTGGCTGGGGGCCAGCAGGGCACGGCCAGGGAAAGACTCAAATAACCCCTTCTCTGCTTCTCAGGACTGCCACAGCCCCACCAAGGGCTACCTCAGGCATTAAAGTGGTTTCTGTAACTGGCACTTGGGCAGGACAAGTATCACTAGTGCCATACATCTGCTTCATAAAAGCAGTGTTTCTATGCATTTCAAGCCTGCTACACAGTGAGAGGTATTAAGAAAACAGCTGAGACCTTCGGTAGTGAGTGACATGGCTCATTTAAGAGTGACTAAATCTGAAGCCAAATCATCTCATACCAGATGCCAACTAACTACGAGAGTCCTGACTCTGGTGCCAGGAGCAGCCTATGCTGATAAGAGGAACCCTGAGGCTGTGAAGAAGGAGTCACCTCAAGGAACATTTAGAATTCAATCCTTCGGAAAGTATCCACTGACCCCTACAGTCCAGCAGTCATTCAATCAAGCACACGACAGAAGCCCAAGACCCACCATAGGAATGTCCTATGCTAGGCTCCAAGATAAAGAATGAGCTCAGCCCTCAAGAAGCTGGGAGAGTATAAATAGACTGCAACTTGATCACTGAGAGGCACAAAAGTGGGGCTGGAAGGAAGACAGGACAGATCACCTGGGAGCAGGTCCAGGTGGAAGGAAGACAGGGATTTACTGAGCACCCCACGTTAAGCAATGTAAGATGGCACCTAGCCCCTGGAACCACTGCTATGGCTACAATCCCAGAGACCAAAGGGACCCAGTACTGCTTTTAACAGCACAGGACTGGCAACAACCTCAAAGGCCCTTTAACAGGGAACTGGTTAAAACGATTATAATATACCCATACAATGGGATGTAGGTTTTCAAAACCAAGAATGAGGCATCTCTCTATGCAGTCATAAAGAATTGAACCACCAAAATCAATTAAGTTTGGGGGTTGGGAGGCTGCAGAATGCACAGAAGCTGCTGTTTGCATTTTTAAAGCATGAGCTTCTGGTAACAACTTCCTTCCCCCCCTCCTCTAATTCTTATTAAATTCTAGTTCGTTAACATATAGCGTAATACTGTTTCAGGAATAGAATCCAGTGATTCATCACTTCAGCTTCCTGATATTCCTTTGACAAACTACTCCTCCACCAGTTCTACATCTAAAGTTTTTCCTTTTTTCTCCTACTAAGCCAATATGAGTTTTGGGCCACTCACAATATATCTAATAATATCTATGTGCCAGGCCCTATTCAAGTGCTTCACATGTATTAAGCACCCCAAGGACAGATTACAACTCTCCTCATCTTCAAGACACAGCTGCTCTACTTGCTGAGACATAGTCTGTTAGTGACCTGAGCTTGGCAGTCCTCAGACCCCACATAAAATGACTTCCTTCTCCATCTAGCCCAGATACACAGGGCATTCTTGCAGCTACACTCCTGTGCTTCCCATAGCCTCAACCCCTCTACCTCCTTGTCCCTCTATCGTACCCACTCCACTGTGCCTCACATCCTAGCAAATCCAGTTGTTTTTTTGTTTTTTAAGATTTTATTTATTTATTCATGAGAGGCAGAGACATAGGCAGAGGGAGAAGCAGGCTTCCTGTGAGAAGCCCGGTGTGAGACTCGACTCTGGGACCCCAGCATCATGCCCTGAGCCAAAGGCAGATGCTCAACTGCTGAGCCACCCAGATGCCCCACAAATCCAGTTTAAACCACAATTCACCTCCTCTGATCCTACAAGGGGTGGAGAATCACACAACCATAAAGATTACAAGAAATATTTCTGGTGGGCAGTCAACACTCCAAAGTACAAACTCCGAGAACCTCTCTAAACTCAGAAGATCTCAAGTGTGAAGGGAGAAGATACTCCTGCCCTTCTCCCTGAGGGAACATTTGGCAGTATCTGGAGACATTTTAGGCTTTCTGTGGGCATTCTGGCATATGCTATTGGCATCTAGTGGGTTGAAGCCAGGGATTCCACTAAACATCCTATAATGCATGGGCAGACCCCAACAACACAGAATTATCAGACCCAATATGTCAAGAGTGTCCAGGTTGAGAGACCCTGCTCTGGAGCATCCGAGTAGGCTCCCCTGTTTTCCTCACCAGCATTTCCCAAACTTCCCCACCTCCTTCCTCAAGCCCCAAGTTCTACCTCAGCCCAGGCTCAGCAGGGAATGGTGGCAGTGACGCTGAACCTTATTTGCATGTGTAATCATCTTTATCTCCTTCCCCCAACATTTGGAAAAACAAAAGGTGCTCTTCCTCTTTGTGAAGCCAAGTCACCCCTTTCTGCTCTGGCTCTGACCTCCCTCAGCACCTGCAAGCTCTTTGCCAAGGGCTCCAGCATCGGACTTGGAATTTAAGGGCAGTTCCCCAAAGGAAGAACAGCGTGGAGGGGCTTACACGTGCCCCTCTCCTTATGAGATCTCCTTTACACCTGAATTCCCTCTAGCTACCCTTCCTCCTTCCTTTCAAAAACACCATTTACAAAAAAAAAAAAAAAAAAGGCTAGTGACCAGAGGCAACATGCTCACTACACCAGACAAACTTTATATTTCAGAGCAGTTGTTGCCAATTCTTCAAAACTCAAGATTCCATACAAAAATATAGTTTCTAGAGCAGCCTGGGTGGCTCAGCGGTTTAGCGCTGCCTTCAGCCCAGGGTGTGATCCTGGAGACCCAGGATCGAGTCCCACGTTGGGCTCCCTGCATGGAGCCTGCTTCTCCCTCTGCCCTGTCTCTGCCTCTCTCTCTCTCTCTCTCTCTCTCTCAACCTTTGAAGAGAGAAGATCAGTGGCTCCCCATTCTCCCAGCTTTCTCCTGCCTATGTCAGCTCCACGTTCCAGGTCAGGCTGCTTTCCCCACCTGCTTCTTACATGCTGAGGTTCTCCGTGCTCTATCTGCAAACCTCTGCTCTTGTTATCATACAACACTGCCTGCCTGGGCAAGCTCTCTGCCAGTGAGCTGAAGATTCTCACACTCCGGCTCTTGCCCTCTCTGCCTAGAGAGTCTCTCTTTGGCTGTGCCACTTGCACCTCAAACTCCACAACTCAACCATCTCTTCTTAAACTAGCCCTCCCCACAGGTGACACATTTCTAACCAACCGGTTAACCGAGTCGGAAACCTGAGGTCCATCCTAGACTCCTCCTAGTTTCCATTCAGATACATCAAGGGTGCTGATTAGGGATCCCTGAGTGGCTCAGTGGTTGAGCGCCTGCCTTTGGCCCTGGGCGTGACCCTGGAGACCCAGGATTGAGTCCCACATCGGGCTCCCTGCATGGAGCCTGCTTCTCTCTCTGCCTGTGTCTCTGCCTCTCTCTCTCTCTATCTCTCATGAATGAATAAATAAAATCTTAAAAAAAAAAAACAAAAAAAAAACAACGGTGCTGATTGTGCCTGCTAATTATGTCTACTGTCAGGCCCAATGCCTTCGCCCCCACTTCAACCCCTAAGCACCACTGAAACAGCTTTTTATTTACTCTCCCTGCCTGGCCTCATCGCCTTAACCAATCTGGCTCCACATCGCTGCAGGTGATGCTTTCAATAGGTGTACTGATCAGATGCTCCGGCTGAAAACCCCACCCCCACGCGGCCACGAGATAAAATATAAATTCCTTTCTGCAGCCTCCAGGCCCCAATTAGCCCTGCAGACTCTTCTCCGGGCTCTTTGTTTTTGAGGCTGTACACTCCCGCGGTACCCACTGCTGGTTCCCAGAACGCTCCACACCCACCGGTCCCCAGCTTTTGCATATGCAGTTTCCTGTGCCTGAGACACTGTCACCTCCACTTTCCCCTCAAATGCTACGTGCGCTGCGACAAACGCCAGGTAAGCCCATCAACTCCTACCACTACAAGTTAAGCCAAGGCTGCCTGCACCCCACAATTCGCCTTAGCTATATAACAAAGGTGCCCTTTCGGTGGGCTTGGACCCACTAAACAAGGTCTTTGGGATCAAGGACCCTGTGTTACCCATCTCTGCACCTAACAGAGCCCAACACAAGGCGCACAGTCTGCATCCTCCTTGAATTTCAATTCCTCGCCGGTTACCCGTGCCCACGGGACTGTCCTGAAGTTTACCATACGCGTCAGTCCGGCCAGAGTAAACTGCACAAAAGGTACGAAGGGCTTGTTTTGACACTAACGACAGCAGCCTGATAGGGATCGCAAGAGGTTCGCAAGAGGTTCCCCGGCTTGCACGAGCCTCCTTCCGTGTCAATGTCCTCATCTCCAAAGCGGCGTTAGTGATAGAAGCTGCCTCTTGGGGTCGTGATGGGGATGCACAGCGGCTGAGACGCCTCGAGCGCCGGGCGTGACACAAAAGAGAAGCTGCACAGTGGGGAGCCACTACGTGAGCGGTGCTGGCGCCGGAGGACGGCAGTGGCGGCGCGCAGGGCGCCCAGGGCGCAGTCCGCCGCCCGCCAGGCGGGATCCGGGGCCGTCCCCGCGCCCGGCCCGGGCCCCTGCCCGCGGCCACCTGCCCGCCGCCGCCGCCGCCGCCGCCGCCGCGTCAGGAGAGAGGCCCGGGGACGCGGGAAGCCAGGCCCCCCGCCGAGGGCCGGCCCCGCTACTCACTGAGCCACAGCTCCAGCGCCGCCGCCGCCGGCCCCGGGGGCCCGCCGGCCGCCTCGCCCCCCGCCGCGGCCCCGGCCCCCGCCGCCACCGTCGCCGCCGCCGCCATGGCCCCAGCCCCGCTGCTCCAGCCGCGGCCGCCCCTGCCCTCCAGCCGCCGTCCGGCGCGCTCCGGGGCTGCCGACGCGGCAGGCGCGGGCGGGCACGTGACGGGGCGGGGTCTGCGGCGGCCCCGCCCCCCGGCCAGGCCCCGCCCCCGCCCCCGCCCCGCAGGCCTCGCGGGGGTGAGGCGGGGGTGAGGCGGGGGTGAGGCGGGAGTGAGGCGGGGGCGGGGCCGGGAGCGGGGGCCCGGGGCTGGGGGCGCTGCCTCCGCGGCCGCTGAGTTTACTCGGGTCCAACTTCGCGAGGCCTGCGTGCTCGCGTCCTTCAGGAGTAGGCTTGTGGGATGAAATGCGGGATGCCCAGTTAAACTGGAATTTCAGATAAACTAGGAATAGTTTGGGGGGGGGTGGCGGTCATTTTATCCAGGAGGGTCTTCTCCCACAACTTCTCTGAAATGACACACCCGCTTTTTCTCCATACTGCCTTATTTTCTCTGTTGCACAATACACCATCGACCTACCTAGATTTTTGCTTATTTTGTTAAAGGATAATTCTTTCCCCAAAAAAGTCATGATTCTCATGCGTGTTGAAATGAACACGTGTTAAATGTTTTTTTTTTTCTAAAGATTTTTTTATTTATGATAGACCTAGAGAGAGAGGGAGAGGCAGTGACACAGGCAGAGGGAGAAGAAGCAGGCTCCATGCAGGGAGCCCGTCGTGGGACTCCAGGATCGCGCCCTGGGCCAAAGGCAGGAGCTAAATAGCTGGGCCACCCGGAGATCCCCTGACGTATCAAATGTTTTAACTCTTTAATGAAATGAGGGGAACAGAGCAGAGGTGATGTTAGAATCCATTCAGGAGAGAAAAAAGGGAGATGCCTGGGTGGCTCAGTGGTTGAGTGTCTGACACAAGGGTCCTGGATCGAGTCCCGCATCCAACTCCCCACAGGGAGCCTGCTTCTACCTCTGCCTATGTCTCTGCCTCTCTCTGTGTGTCTCTCATGAATAAATAATTTTTTTTTTTTTAAAAGGAAGAGAAAAAAGGTTGGGGCACCTGAGTGGTTCAGTTGGTAGAGCCTGCAACTATTAATCTTGGAGTTGGAAATTCAAGCCCCACAGTAGAGATTACTTAACATCTTAACAAAAAAAGAGAAAAGGAAAATGTATACAGAATAAAGGAATGTTGGAACATGGACAAATGGACACAAACCTAGCTTTACCATCAGCAGTGACGACTGTCCACCCCCCTGGCAGAATGATTTGCATTACTATCAGTCATCTATGAGTAGACCACTTGTAAGAGGTCTGTGAGACAATGAAAGGCGGGGTTGTCTAGACAGTGCATAATTTTTCTTCAAAGCACAAACCGTCTATACACTATTGCCTGTTTCTCTATAAAAGCCTGCCTACTATAAAAGCAAAAACTTTGCTCTGTACACTTGTATAGCCCCAGTACCTAGAACAGTGCCTGGCACACCAGTGTCACTAAATACTTATTGAGTAGCCAAATGAACCCTACAAACCATAAGAGGTAGCAATAGGGCTTTAGGCCCCATCTCTGGACAAGGATGTCAACCACTTCCATTTGGCCTCAGTCTGTACTTTCTAATTTCTTTCTTTTTTTTTTATTTTTTTTAATCTTTTTTTTTACATTTTTATTTATTTATGATAGTCACACACAGAGAGAGAGAGAGAGAGGCAGAGACACAGGCAGAGGGAGAAGCAGGCTCCATGCACCGGGAGCCCGACGTGGGATTCGATCCCAGGTCTCCAGGATCGTGCCCTGGGCCAAAGGCAGGCGCTAAACCACTGCGCCACCCAGGGATCCCAATTTCTTTCTTTTTTAAAAGATTTTCTTTACTTACTCATGAGAGACACAGAGAGAGAGAGAGAGAGGCAGAGACAGAAGCAGGCTCCATGCAGGGAGCCCGATATGGGACTCAATCCTGGGACTCCAGGATCACTTGCCCTGGGCCAAAGAAAGGCAGGAGCTAAACTGCTGAGCCACCCAGGCGTCCCTGTACTTTCTAATTCTTTTTTTTTTTTTTATAAATTTTTTTTATTTATTTATGATAGTCACACACACACAGAGAGAGAGAGAGGCAGAGACACAGGCAGAGGGAGAAGCAGGCTCCATGCACTGGGAGCCCGACGTGGGATTCGATCCCGGGTCTCCAGGATCGCGCCCTGGGCCAAAGGTAGGCGCCAAACCGCTGCACCACCCAGGGATCCCTCTAATTCAATTCTTTCCAGCTTATCTCTTAACTGTGGCAAAAAGCCCTTTGAGGAAAGCATCCTGTGATAGAAACCGAAATGACCCCCTCAAGCAGTAAGGATTGCCCCAGAGCCAGCAAGATCCTGACTGTGATTGACCCTAAGATATTGATGACCTGAACTTCAGTGCCCACCTGCACTACCCTCACTTTCGTCCCACCTTTTCCTTATATAAACCGAAAAGTATTTTCAGCACTTCAGAGACATTTTTATTTATTTATTTATTTTAAGATTTTAGGGCAGCCCCGGTGGCACAGCAGTTTAGCGCCGCCCGCAGCCCAAGGCGTGATCCTGGAGACCCTGGATCGAGTCCCACGTCAGGCTCTCTGTATGATGCCTGCTTCTCCCTGTACCTCTGCCTCTCTCTCTCTGTCTCTATGAATAAATAAATAAAATCTTAAAAAAAAGATTTTATTTATTTATTCATGAGAGACATAGAGAAGCAGAGACATAGGCAGAGGGAGAAGCAGGCTCCCTGGGGTGAGCCCGATGCAGGATTCCATCCCAGGACCTGGGGATCATGCCCTGAGCCCAAGGCAGATGCTCAACCACTGAGCTACCCAGGCACCCCTGGAGACCGTCTTTCAGATGTTAGACCACTCTCTTCCCTGTGCTGGTCTCACTAAATTAAATCCCTCTCTTGTTTCATCACTACTGTTTCTGTCTTTGGATTTTATCAGTAGTATGGGGCCAAACCTGATCTGTTTGGGATCCAGATGCCCTTGCACCCTTTGGGCCTAATGACATCCCTACCCCAAATAAATATACCAGCCAAGTGAAGTATCACTATTGTGCTAGCTCAGTTTCAAAATAAATCTAGCTACACACATCTCCGTCTGACAGATTGCTGCCCATAACTGCCTTCTACATGGAAAGGGTCACGAAAGGGCTCTGAATGACAAGTAACCAAAGTGCTTACTGTGTGCCAGCTTCTACACTAAATTTTTTATGGTTGTTACCTGTTGGTAAACTTGGGCCACTGTAACAGAATACCTCAGACTTGGCCTAGACATTTCTCACAGATCTGGAATCTGGGAAATCCAAGATAAGGTACTGCAGATTGGGTCTCTGGTAAGACCTCACTTGCTGGTTTGCAGAGGGTTGTCATCTTGCTATGCGCTCCCAAGGTGGAAGGAGAGGGGGAGGGGCGGCAGGAGTGGGTGGGAGAGGGAGAGAGCATGCACTATGGTCTCTTCCCCCTATAAAGATACTAATCTCTTCATGAGGGTGCCACTCTTGTGACCACATCTAACTCCCAAAATCCTATCTCCAAATGCCATCACATTGGGACTTAAGAGCTTTAATATATGAATTTTAAGGGGACAGCTTCCACCTATAACCCGATTCATATAGGCGAAATTTTGTTTTTCAAAGAAACTGCATTGTCTACAGCACAACCTTCTGTGGGTATTTTTTTTTTTTTTTTTTTGGTTCTTTGGAAATTATATCTCCGTAAACTGTAGATAACTGAGAGCAATTAGAAATTATTCTGGTCTACAAGCATGCAAATGAATTGTCCTGGGAAGATACAACCCGCCTCCATGTGGAAAAACCAGTTTGTCTCCATTTTCATGTTCATTTCAATATTCCAGATCTATAAAGGTGTCTGTACTGTGGATTCTCCTTTGAACTGGTTGCAACATCTCCTAGGGTCTTCACTAATGAGTCAAATAAAATATTTAACATGTGTTCATCTCTTGAAAATTCTAAATACCTGGCAACACTAGAGCTGGATTTCCTCACTGCAACAAATATCTGTAGATGACTAGAGACTGTTCCCTGTAGAGGGGCAGGAGCTCTCCATTTGCCAGGGACCCACCATCCATCACTTCCTAAATTTTTTTTTTTTTTTTCAAAGAATCCATGGTTAAGTGGACCCTACATGTTTTTTTTTTTTTAATGATTTTATTTATTTATTCATGATAGACACAGAGAGAGAGAGGCAGAGACACAGGCAGAGGGAGAAGCAGGCTCCACACAGGGAGCCCGATGTGGGACTCAATCCTGGGACTCCAGGATCACGCCCTGGGCAGAAGGCAGGCGCTTAAACCGCTGAGCCACCCGGGCTGCCCCTAAATATTTCTTATAACTGGCTATGGTACCGATTTTAAGCAAATACACTCATTTGACATTTTGACGTGTGGATCAGTAGTTTTCCAACTAGCATTTGTTAGAATCACCTAGAGGGCTTGTTAAAACACATAATGCAGGGCCCGACCCAGACCCACACGGTTTCTAATTCAGTAGGTCTAGGGTGAAACCCAAGAATCTAATTAGTCTCCAGGCAATGCTGATGTCGCTGGCCTAGGGAATGCTACAGAAAGTTAAAAAGTGGGGAGTAGAGAAGTGGATTGGGGGATGCCTGGGTGGCTCAGTGATTGTCTGCCTTTGGCTCAAGTTATGATCCCAGGTCCTGGGATGGAGTCCTCCATTGAGCTCCCTGTGGGGAGCCTGCTTCTCCATCTGCCTAGGTCTCTGCCTCTCTGTGTCTCTCATGAATAAATAAACAAAATCTTAAAAAAAAAAAAAGTGGATTGGGAATTCAGGATAGTGGTTGGGTTCATACACCATTGAACTTCTGGCACTTTATAGATGCAGAATAATTGCTGGTGGAACCAGAATCCTCTGGCTCTCCCTACCTCACTTTAAGCACCAGATAGGAGTTGATTGTACTTTGAGTCCTTTCTTTTGTATGTCCTGTTCCCTCAACCTGGACCTCCCTCCCTCTGCTGTCTGTCAAACTACCTCCTTGTTGGGCTGCCAGACCCAGCCAATAAAAACAGAGGAAGCCCAGTTAAATCTGAATTTCAGACAAATAATGTTTTATTTTTTAAATTATTTTTTAAAAAGATTTTATTTATTTATTCATGAGAAACACAGAGAGAGAGAGAGAGAGAGAGAAAGAGAGAGGGAGGCAGAGACACAGGCAGAGGGAGTAGCAGGCTCCATGCAGGGAGCCCGAAGTGGGACTCGATCTGGGGTCTCCAGGATCACACTCTGGGCTGAAGGTGGCGCGAAAACGCTGCGCCACCGGGGCTGCCCAGAAATAATTTTTTAGCACAAGTATGTCCTATATATTGCATGGGACATACTTGTGCTAAAAAAATTACTGTTTATCTGAAATGGACATTAAAAGGCAAACCTCAACTTCTTCTAAAGAAAGTGTTCGGGGCAGCCCCGGTGGCGCAGCGGTTTAGCGAGCACGGCCTGCAGCCCAGGGCGTGATCCTGGAGACCCTGGATTGAGTCCCACATCAGGCTCTCTGCATGGAGCCTGCTTCTCCCTCTGCCTGTGTCTCTGCCTCTCTATGAATAAATAAATAAAATCTTAAAAAAAAAAAAAAAAAAAGAAAGAAAGTGTTCCCTGACTGGCTTCTCTCCTTCCCCAATGCCCCCACCCAGGAATTCCATATCCCTGTACCACTTCCATTGCCTCCCTACCAACTTCAGTTCCACATTCTTATTACTGTAATTGTTGGTCTCATATGACATTCTCATCTCTTTGAGGTGGGGTTTCTTTTTAAAGCTTAACAAATAAATGTAAATACATACACACATAAATATATAAATAATTGGGACTGAGTGTCTATAATTAATGAACCTTTATTACTCCTCTTCACATCCCCAGGCCTAACAGGGCCTGACATACAATGGGTATTTGTCAAATGAATGAGAAAAAGACAGAATTGAATGGATTTGGTTTAGAGGGGTTCTCCAGGTGAACAGACTGCTGTGCTGTCCTACTGCTACCAGGATTGGGGGAGTGGTGGGAGGGGGCAGGGCTGAGGGGGCTCTGGCCTGCGGGAAAGACCATGACCTAACATTTGGCCCAGCTACCAAGGATTAAGTTGGAGTTCCCCAGGCTATCATGATGAGCACAAGTGCCAAGACAAATTGTACTGGCTTCCAAATTACTTTTTTTTAAATTTTTAAAAAGATTTCATCCATTCATTCACAAGAGACAGAGAGAGAAAGAGAGAGAGAGAGAGAGAGAGAGGCAGAGACACAGGCAGAAGGAGAAGCAGGCTCCATGAGGGAGCCCGATGGTGGGACTTGATCCTGGGACTCCAGGATCACACCCTGAGCCCAAGGCAGGCACTAAACCACTGAGCCAGGCATCCCCTGGCTTCCAAAAAATAAAAATAAAAAATAAAATAAAATAAAATAAAAAAATTTCATATCCTGTGATTCACTAATGAAAATAGTTACCACAAATGATGTGAAGTTCCTGAACGCTGCAAAACAGTGTTCTTGCCTAAACATAGTGACTTTGGCTGAGACAGGATCAGTGCACTTGACTGCTCACCCTGGTCATCTGATCCAATCAGAGGTGGATCTGTTTTGCTCAGCAGTGTCGATGTGAAGCAGTGCACTCTCAGCACCAGGGGTACAATGGTGAAGACCGAGGAGGCCCCTGTTCTCCTAGACTTGACTGACACCAATACAGAACTGTGGAACTCCTCACTTACACAAGTAGTTATGCAACCGATTCCAATTGTGTGCTTTGGAAAAGAATAGGGTGCTGATGACTCAAGACAATAGGAGGGCTTTTTGTGAAGAAGGCTGAGGCTTCCCTGAAGTAGGAGAGCTGGGATCTGAAGGCTAGGAAGGAAGTGACCTGGCAAAGCCAGAGAAAAGAGGATGGACGAGTCTTCCAGTCACAGAGGACAGCAGTGCAAAGGCAGGAAGGAGATGTGTCTAGCAGCCTCGGGAAGGCTTATGTGGTTGAAGACCAGACAAGAGGGCATGTGAGGGGCTGTAATGGGTGCAGTGCAGCTGGGGAGCCAGACGAAGGTCAGGCTGTGGGGAGAAAGCGTGGCTTTCCCAGGACAACAGCCCCCCCTCATGCCTCATTTTCCAGTCATCTCCTACCAGGGCTCCCTACTTCTGGTCTGGTTCTGCTCAAATCTCTGCAGCACAGCTGCCAGGATGAGCTTTCAAATAATCTACACACAAATCCGATCACGTCACTTCCCTGCTTAAAATATTTCCGTGGCTTCTCACCTTCTACCTTCTGAAGATTTAACTCATGTCTTCATTAGCTGAACCTGAGGTTTGTTCAAGTGCCCAAGACTCCCCAGTCAGCCATGCAGCTCAGGGAAGAGCTGGCCCTGCCCCCAGCTCTGGGTCTGACTGGTCTATGAGGATGCTTCTCCCACTTCCCCAGAAGTTCAAGAACAGGGAAGTAAAGTGGGCAATGGTGCTCAGAAAAGTTTCCTTGCTTTTAAGGAGAAAGGCGCCGAAAGCCACAGTCTCTGACAGCACACGAAGGAGGAAGTGCAGAGAAGCCCAAGCACTTTAGGCGAGCCACTTGTGAGCAGAGAAAACCAACCCAAGGCTATACAGCCAGATGTAAAGACCCAGGGTCTTTACTGATGTCACTGAACGTTTAATTAACCAACCCTAGAGCCTGCCTTGCCCCCTGAACTTCCTGTTACATGAAATACTAAATCTTATTTTAAGCTGGTTTGAATCTGGGCTTTTTTGTTATTTGCATCAGACAGCACCCTGATACCCTTAACCTGGCAAAGAGGGCCATCTTGGGGGGAGGGGGGGCCTGGGCGGCCCAGGTCATGATTTCAGGGTCCTGAGATTAAGCCCATCGGGCTCCCTGCTCAGCAGGGAGTCTGCTTCTCCCTCTGCCTGCTGTTACCCCTTATTGTGCTGTCAAATAAAATCTCTAAAGGGGGAGCATTTGGAATTTCCCTCTGCCTAGTTTCTCTGCCCAATTCTACACCCCCTTAACTCCTACCCTTAGTTCCAATCATGACCACCTTTGAGAAGTTCTCCTTTCCTCATTCTACTTGGAATACTCTTCCAAACCCCACAGACCTGGGAAACTCATCCTTAGGACCCAGTTCAAAGGTCACTTCATCTGTAAAGCCTTCTGGTACCCCTGAACAGATTAAAATCCTCCCTCTCTGGGGTCCTCACTTTCTAACTATTCATTGCTCTTGGTTCCTGGGAAGGGAAGAATTTTGTCATAAGACAAACATATTAACTGATAAATAGATGACTTCCAATTTGAGTCCCCACTGCACATCCTTCTATATTGAACTATTCCATTTGTCCCTACCTTTCACTTCAGTCTTTGTCTAAAGTCTATCTTATGAAGGGACATGTGACTGGCTCAGTCAGTAGAGCATGTGACTGACTCTTGATCTTGGGGTTGTAGAGCATGTGACTCTTGATCTTGGGGTTGTGGGTTCAGGCCCCACATTGGGTGTAGCTTACTTAAAAATAAAACTTGAAAAAAAGAGGTCTATGTCTCATAGCTAGCTAGATTCAAAGCAAATTACAGACAATAGACCAGCCTGCTAACCACAATTGCAAATCTTGCAAAGTAATGCTGGGAAACTATCAGAATTTGGCAGTTAAGACTAGCAGATGACTGCCACTTCTGAACACACTGGTTTGACTGATGGGCCCTTATTTTTTTCCATTAGATCTTCACTTGATTCCCTATTGTGTGTCAGGCAATATGCCAGGCAAAGAATGAGACAAACCGCCTGCCTGTCTTAATTTTATGTTTTCAGAGTAAGGTAGGCAGTAAACGTATATAAGTACACTATATAATTTCATATGATATTAAGTATTATGTAGAAATAAATAAAATAGGGCAGCCCGGGTGGCTCAGCGGTTTAGCTCCGCCTTTAGCCCAGGGCATGATCCTGGAGACCCAGGATCAAGTCCCACGTCAGGCTCCCTGCATGGAGCCTGCTTCTCCCTCTGCCTCTGTCTGTGCCTCTCTCTCTGTGTGTCTCTCATGAATAAATAAATAAAAATCTTAAAAAAAAAAAAGAAAGAAACAAAGTAGTATAAAGGCAATGTGAATGAAATTCCAAACTTGGTTACAGAACAAGTGATCATTTTCTAGAAAAGATACTGAGTGATTCTGATACTTTAAATGCTGGGCACTCTTTTACAAATTTTCTTTATATCAGCTATTTTAATCCTCACAACTCTTTTAACACAGTAACAACTGCTAACCCCATTTTACAGACGAGGAAACTGAGGTACAGAAGTCACATGGTGAATAGGTGGTAGAACTGGCTTTTCAGTCTGGATAGTTAGCCTCCATGGCCCTCACCAATTCACTATGCTCTCAAAAGCGCTGGGGGATGAACCTGAGGTTGTTTCAAATGTGTGAAGTCCCTTCACACATACCCACAGTACTGAGCAAAACCCCCAGTCTGAAGACACATGCTGTTTAATAGTCAGCTCACTCCAACTGAGGAAATGGCAGCAGCTTTATCAACTCACGAGCCAGTTTCTCATAACCGTCCTTTGTGTCATAGAAGCAGAGGCTCTGATGTCTCTCAGTAATTCAGAGTTGGGCTTGGACTCTAGGTTGTTGTAAGCCTGAGTTTAAATCCTTGCTTTGCATCAGGAGAGTTCATTAACTCTTCTGAGCCTCAGTTTCTCTACCTATAACACAGAAATAAGAATACCTCTCTCAAGGGATTGTGGAAATCGAATGAGGATGGACTACAACACTACCAGCATAATCTGAAGCTCAACAGTGGTCAAGGCTCACGTACATGCACAATAAACCACAAGTATCAGTATTCTGCATCCCCTTCTGCAGGAAATGCCTATTGTTTCTCCATTACCCCTTCTTCTGGAAAAAACTTCCTACTTTTCCTTGGGAGTGACATTTCCCGCATTGAGGGACTACCTATTCCCAGCTAAGGAATGGCAACACAACCAGTCAGCCCAACCAGACACTTTCTTCTTAAGAATGTAAATCTTTTAGGGAGACTTGGCTGGCTTGGTCGGTCGGGAGAGCGTGTTACTTGATCTCTGGGTTGTGAGTTTGAGCCCCACAGTAGCTGCTGAGATTACTTAAAAGAAATGAAAAAAAAAAATGAAAAAAAAAAAAAACCCAACAACAATGTAAATCTTTAGCTAGTCATCTAAAACTAAAGGGGAAAACACATATAAGGAAACAAGCAACAACAACAAAAACAGTTGTTCATGTATCCCCACTGAAGAAAACAGACAAGACTGGCCGTCAGCTACTGCTGCCTCAACCAGAACTTCCCTGGTTCCTTATCTTTTTCAAGAACTGATTCTTTGGCTTTCTTATTGATTGTTGGACTCACTCCATGCACTTAAACTCCCATAAACCTAAACTCTCCAAAAACTCATAGTTTCTAGTCAAGTTATGTTCAGCAGAGTTGGTTTCTATTGCTTGCAACCAGAAAGCTTTATCTGATGTGTTTCTCAAGAAAAGACCAGGACTCTGTAATACATAACAAACTCTTTTTTTTTTTTTTTTTGACATAACGAACTCTTAATCTCTGTTCCTTACTTCCCTGGGCAAAGAGCCTCTGTCACTAGGTGACAAATTATCCCTAACCCAAGTGGCTTTTTTAGATTTTTTTTTTTTTTAAGATTTATTTATTTATTCAGTCAGAGAGAGCAAGAGAGAGGCAGAGACACAGGCAGAGGGAGAAGCAGGCTCCATGCAGGAAGCCCGATGCGGGACTCAATCCTGGGTCTCCAGGATCACACCCCAGGCTGCAGGCGGCACTAAACCGCTGCACCACCAGGGCTGCCCCCAAGTGGCTTTAGAACACAACCATTATTTCAATTTGTGTGTGTCTGAAATTCAGGAGCAGTCTTGCTGAATGGTTCTGGCTCAGGATCTTTTTCATAAAGGATGGAGTGGTCTGAACACCTGATAGACTCAAAGATCCGCTTCCAAGATGGCTTGCTCACATGGGTGTGGCCAGGAGGCTTCAGGTTCCTGACCCATGAACCTCTCCAGAGGGCTGCTTGAGTGTCTTCAGGATGTGGAAGCTGGCTTCCACAGAGTAAGTCATCCAAGAGAACAAAATGGAAACCATGAGGTATCACAAGTCAGCCCTACTCAGTGTGACTATGAGGGCATAGGAATGACTGGGGCATTTGTGAGGCTGGCTGCCACATGGGGAAAGCCTAGAAACCTCAGTAGGGTCTTTTTCAAAACTTTTATTTATTTTTCCAGAATGGTCTTTATAGCCAGTCACCGTTTTCTTTCCACTGTGGACATTCCTATTCACCCCAATAAGAACATCTTTTTCAGGGGCATCTGTCTGGCTCAGTCAGAAGAGCATTTGACTCTTGATCTTGGGGTTGTGAATTCGAACACCATTTTGGGTGCAGAGATTACTTTTTTTTTTTCAGAGATTACTTAAATAAATAAATAAACCATCTTATTTCAGAAACCTGCAGACAATGACTTACAAGAATGGGCAGAGAGAGGAGATGGATATGAAGAAAGAGGTGTAAAACAGGCAGGGCGAAGGTATCAGTCCAAGGACCAGGCCTGGAGAACTGGAAAAGAGAAAGAGAAGACCTTTAGAGAAGCAGACACAGGATGCCCCAAGTGCAAGGACAAAGAGCAGTATAAAACGCAGTGCTCACCCTCGGCAGATGGTCACTTCTCCTTTACAAGCCATGCACCAGCCATCCTTCACTGTTTCACATCCAATGGGGCCCGAGAACCGAGACCCACGTGTCCAGGAAGCTGCCAAGCTGTTAGGGGCTGACCTGCTTCCTTAACACTCCTATGCTGAAGCCTTAACCCCAGGACCTCAGAAGGCGACTGTATGTGGAGACAGGACCCCTAAATGGGTGATTAAGTTACAACTGGGCCTTTAGGGTGGGCCTTCCTCCAATCTGACCCATGACCTGAAAAGAGGAAATGTGAACACCCAGGCAGAGGCCAAGGGCACACACCAAGGAAAGACCATGCGAAGACAGAGAGAGAAGGTGGCCACGGGCAAGGCAAGGACAGAGGCCTCTGGGAAGCCACATCTGCCAACACCTTGATCTTGGACTTTCAGACTCCAGAATTGTGAGAAAACAGTTTTCTGTTGTTGAAGCCTCCTGTCTGGCAGCCTGAGATCAATGTGACACACAAGTCCTCTAGACAGTTCTATGAACCAGCCCCTAACCTGTGCCGCTAGAACCAGACATGAGGTAAGAAGCTGTAAATGCACTGTGTGCACCCAGAGAATGCACTCGGGATTCCTTCCATGAGCTTCTTGGGGCCCCTCTGCTTCTCTCTGAAGGCAGTTTCTAGGCATGTCCAGGTTCCCAGGGCCACTTCCACCATCCTGCACGTCTTCTCTCTAGCTGGAAAGCACCTTCTGTATTCGTTCTCGCACTTCCTTCACTCCCAAGGACACCATCATCTCGGCCACGGGGGGTCCTTGCTAAGAACGAAAAGGGAAAACACTGCCTTACTGCCTTAAGCTGCCTACAGAGGGGACACCCAGCCTCAGTCAGGCCAACCCCAGTGCTGCCGCCTGCACCCCAATGGGCACAGTTATTAGCCTTCTACTGTCTTCACTTTCTGCGGCTGGGGATGGCTCCCCAGAGCCTGTGCTCCCCCATTGATTGGTCTACCACCCCCAGTCAACTGCCAGCTCCATGTAGGTAGGGAGTGTGTTTCATTCACTGCTATACTTGGCACAGTGCTTGCACATAGTAGGTACTCTGTTAAGTACTATCTGCTCAGGGACTGAATGAAGGGAGCGATCGTGTTTCATTTGGCTTTTTGCCCCCCAAACCAGAGCTTAGTGCCGGCCAGTGAATGTCAGCTGAATGGATGAACGAGGGGCTCCAGGGAGCCGTCCAGCCCATCTGCCCATTTACCAACTGTCCGCTGAGGGCCACTCGGAGGAACTGCATCACAGTACTGTGTCTGGTCCCTTCCAGGCCTTCTGATACCTTCTTCAGTTCACGATTCAGCATGTCCTGAGTTAGGCTTATACTGGGTGCTTCTAAGATCCTAGAAGAGAGGGGCGCCTGGCTGACTCAGTTGGAAGAACATGCGACTCTTGATCTCAGGGTCGTGAGCTCAAAACCCATGTGGGGTGCAGAGATTACTAAAACAAACAAATAGGAACACCTGGGTGGCTACATCGGTTACACGTCTGACTCTTGTTCTCAGCTCAGGTCTTGATCTTGGGGTTGTGAGTTCAAGCCCAGTATTGGGCTCCATGCAGTGCATGGAGCTTACTCAAAAAATAACAATAGAAATAAACAAACAAACAAACAAATAAACTTAAACAAAGCCTAGAAAAGAGCCAGCCTATGGAGGCCTGCATGGGCCTGCGGCAAGCAGATAAGAGGGAGAATGTCAGATTAATGGTCAGCTGTGATTGTCAAGCCTGCCTGGGGGATAAGAGGGGAAGGAAGATCTACCACCCCCATCCCCATCTAAGTCGAGGAAGAAAAACAACCAAAGGACCACATACCCAGACAATTTAAGCACAATATAGGAAAACTCCATAATAGGAAGATTGACTCATTTCTACCTTGGTGTTATTGCTTGCTATGCCTCAGTTTTCTCATCTGGAAAGTGGGGATAATAACAGTGTCTGCACCTCACAGGGCTCTGGTGGGGCTAAGTTAAAAGTTGTCAGGCACTAAGAATATTGCCTGAACAGACAAGAAGTACTCCAGAGTAGAAGATCTTATATTTCATTAGAAAATTAATTATTAGGGCAGCCCCGGTGGCTCAGTGGTTTAGCGCCACCTTCAGCCGAGGGCCTGGTCCTGGAGACCCAGGATGGAGTCCCACATCAGGCTCCCTGCATGGAGCCTGCTTCTCCCTCTGCCTGTGTCTCTGCCTCTCTCTCTCTCTCTCTCTCTCTCTCTCTCTCTCTCTCTCTGTATCTATCATGAATAAATAAAATAAAATTTAAAAAAAAGAAAATTAATTATTAGCTAACATTTATTATATCCAAGGGCTCAGAGGCATTGCAAAAACGAACTAAGGAATGGGTTAGACATAGGATGGAAGGAAGCCCTCAGGGAAATTACCTGAAATGCAGTGGAGGGAAGACTCTTTGGTGGTGGTGGTGGGGGGGGGGCGTTAGCATAGAATGGCAGGAGAAAAGATATTGGGAGACCCCAGGTCCCATAACAGCATTGCCACCAACTTGCTACAAACAGTCTCTTTTTCTTTCTCTCTCTCTCTCTCTCTTTCCTTTTTTCTTTTTAACTTTTAGGGCAGCAACCATGCTCTTGTACTCTCCCTGGCCTCCATTCTGGAACATAAGACTTAGGCCTATCAGGTCTGTTTCATCCATGCTGGCGTTTATGAACTCCCCTGTGAAGTCACAGATGCCGCCTTCCCAGGTGAGAAAAACAGTGGCCAGGAACAGCATCTTGTATAGCTGCATGAAGAGGCAGGTGAACCTGGAGGCCTCGTAATCGGAGAGGCTGCTATACCTGGAGGTGATGAAGTAGGGGAAGTAGCCCAGGGTGAAGCAGTTCCCAAAGCAGAAGAGAGTCATGGTGCCTGCTGCCTGGGGCCACGCAGGTCTGCGTTGCCAGCCTGGCAACCTCCCCTCGTGCTACAACCATTCTCTGCCCACAAGTCGAAGCACTTAAGACCTAAAGTCCAATAGGCCAGCAGCTGCTCTCTGCTTTCCTGGCAGGCCAGCTGAGATCCACTCTCACAAGTGTGTTTGAGTTTCAAGAGGTTCTCCAATCAGAGCTGGACTTGCCAAAAAATAAAATAACAACTCTGAGTCAGAGCAAAGGACAGGAGCAGGGTGGGGTGGGTCTATTTTACGTCACCTTCCCAGTTCTCTTTGGCAACTATGGGAACCCCAAACCGGAAATGCTGTAGAGGGGCTGGGGCAAGAGAGCTTCACTGGTGCGGACAATCCACCATGACAACTGTGACACTGCCTGGGCACACTGGGGTCCAGACAGCCCCCTGCCTCTGCTGGGCTTCGGGGAACTGTGTTCAGAAGTAAGGTGAAAAGACTGCCTCTTACAACAGATTCCCTCCCTAACTCGGGCGTCTGAGCAACTGAATTTCAATGGTAGGCAAGAGTTAATCATTCTCAATGCATCGTTGACTGGGCCAGGGAATCACTGTTATTTCCAAAAGTCCAGGAGGTAAAATACGGAAAATATAAAACGTAGCGCGGGGAAAAACAGGTACACTCGTCCATGTCACTTTGGGGAAGCAAGCTGCCAAGGAGCTGGTGTAAAAGTGACAGGCCTGAGGTGGCCAACAGTGCAGCTCAGGACACGTCAGAGCTGGTCCAGAGCTTGGCACAGGCACAGAAGGGACTTCGAGAAATCTGGCAGCTTCAGAACGCTTGGGTGTCAGTTTTCCTGCTTTGAGTGGGAGCCCCAGACTATCTCTGAAATCTAATCCCGTGGCAAGGATGTGGGGTTAAGGCAATGGTCCTGGTGAATTAGAACTAAGAGCTCCTATGGTGGAACGCCCTAAATAAGAGAATAATAAAATAATAATAATAATAATAATAATAATAATAATAATAATAATGGCTCTTGGGAATTTATCCTAGAGATATACCTACAGACCTGCTTAATGAAGTCTATACATGGCTATTCGTTGCAGCATGGTTTGTACCTGTAAAATCTGGAAGCAGTCCAAATGCCTATCAATAGGAAATGAATTAAATAAACTATGGTAAAGTGGTTTAATAATGGGATAGGTGTAGATGTAGAAAAGAAGGAGAATGCTCTCTAAGCACTAGGCAGATACCTGTGAGGTATCTTAAACCAACCAAAGACACAGAACAGTTACATTTTTGTGTAAAAAAGAAGGATCATCTAGATAGTATTAGGAATAGTAGTAACGCACAGAGGATTCTGGAACTGGGTGGATGGGGGACAAGGATAAAAATGGGCTTCCCAATTATCTACCTTTTTTATACTTTCTAGGTGTTAAACTCAGGTTTGAAAGGCTTGAATGTGTTCATAATCAAAATATTAAATTTAAAATTTAAAAATTTCTAAGATTGGAGTTATATGTACACACATCATTGAATACTCTGACCTTAAACAAAGGAAACAGCTAAGCTTGGTACATTTCTGTTGGGGCCTGGAGTAGGATGGAAAGCTTACTTTTTGCTATGGACCTTCTTGTACCATTTGTGTTATTCTCTAGTTTTGGCCACATGCTTGTTTTGTATTATAACAATATATTGAGGTTTCTAGGCTTCAGGCACTGTCTGAGCACTCTGCACGGAGAGATATATGGCCTCTAGGCCCAGCCAGCCTGGGTTTGAATCTCTCCTCCTCCAACTTACTATTATTTTAGACAGGTTATTTCACCTCTCTGTGTCTTGATTTTCTCATCTATAAAATGGGGATACTGTTTTAACCTGATATTTTATCAGGCTGCTGTGCATTTAAGTGTATACACATACATACACACACCCTTCACATGTACATAAATACATACCTAATGTATATAATACATAAAATAGCTTACTGCAGTCATGTGTGTGAGCACTTATTATCTACTTTAGTTTTCACAGTAAAGGTGGGCGGATGAACCCAGGTAGACCCAACACCAAAGCCCAAATGCAGTGCCCCCTTCCGGGGACGGTTTGGGCTCCTCTGGGTAAGCCCCCCTACCAAACGGAGCCAGCCAGCATTCATCTTGCCAAGATCCTCTTGCTAGCCATGGGGCTGTGTGGCAGGGCCACCTGCCAGCCCTGGAAAGAAGAAGTCAAGTGAAGAGCCTTGAGCTTGGCCTGTAGGAACTCACCCCAGCACACGCTTGGCAATTGCGTCCACCTTCTCTGAGATGGTACCCAGCTGCACTCGGCCCACAGCAGGGCGAGTCCACAGATAGGAGTGTGCTGGGGACACCAAATCCTGCAGGCGGCAAATGTGACCCTGGGAGAAGAAGCAGTCGCTGAACACACTGTGGACAGGAAGTAATGGGGGCGCCACCCACTCCCTCAGTCTCCCGGACACCACACCTGTCTCAGCAGGATGATCCTCTCCACGTAGGCTGGGTCCAGGACATCTCTGTCTTGTAGTTGGCTCCCAAATGTCTCCTCCACCAGGGCCTGCAGCTTCCCCACCAGCTGGCGCCTCTGGGTCTCGTTGCTCACCAGCCGACAGAGGTGCAGCCTGTAAGAGAAGCCAAGGGACTGTGCTTACAATGGCATCCCCAGCCCACCCAAACCCTCTCCCTGCAGGGGACCAGGCAGGGTTTGAAGAATGACATGTTACATGAGCTGTCCCTTCCACAGCCTAGACATGGAATATATGGGAAAGGGATGTGACCAAGGTCTGAATCAGCCTGAGAACCCCAAGCAACCCAGAGAGAGAGCCTGTTTGCAGGGCTTCTAAAATAGTAGCATTTAACATTTTAAATTAGGAAGATCACATAAAAACAGAGATTTCTGGCTTCTCTCAGGAAATCAGGAGATCTGGCAGCAAATGTCCCTCATTCCCCACGCTTCAGGGCTCGAGCAGGGTGGTGGCTGCCTGGTTACAGGCACAGGACGCTACAGTCTGCCAGGCCCTCTCCTCCCCAGTTCCTCTTTTCTGCCTGCCACCCTCCCCTGTGCTACCAGCCTGGCCTGGGCAGACACCTGGGCTTACAAGGCAGGATCTGCAAGTCTCTGCCCCCTTGCATAGTTTAAAGCTGGAGCTCTGGCACAAACAGGCAGAGATCAAAAATATGGATTTCTAGGATTTGAAGCCATGGGACGGTCCAGAGGGCAGAACTGTTTGAATCCAGGGCTCACGGTTAAAAACTTCAGGTGTCCTTGTCAGTTCAAAGTTCTCCTCTCCAGAATTATCCTAGCTTCCTTGTTGCCTCTCTTTGGAAGCAGCAAAACCTCTAGCCAGACTCGGTCACTCTTCAGAACCCCCCCCCCACAGGCTGCCTTCACTCCCAGTAATGTGGGAGGGACCCGAGAAGGAGTAGTTCAGGGCCAAGGACCATTCTGCAGGCGCTTGGCCCTGGTCCCTGACATGGAAGAAAGGCAGGCAGCAGCCCTGGGTGAGTATCTCCTGGGCTCTGGAACTGGACAGGCCTGCGGATCAGACCAGCCCCGTGAGATGCCTGCAGGAGGTTACATGGTCAGAGTCTCCGGATGCATGATGGGGGACGACGGAAGCCTTTGTCATAGGGCACTGTGCAGACTAAATGAGACCATATGTAAAGCCTAGAGCACAGGGCAGCTGCAGACGGGCAGGAAGTCAGAGCAGAGGCTCCTGCACATCAGTGGTGGAAAGATGAGACCCTGTGGAAAGCTCTCTGGAGTACACACTGTCCAAAAGACATGATTTTCTTAAAAAGAAATTAATGCCACATGCTGAAATGGTTTCTAGGACTGTCTCAGCGGCGAGACAACAACAGAAAACAAGCCATCAAGAGACCCTAGTGGCCACGCTGGAGATAACACATGTCAGGTTCAGGGCCCCAAGAGGCAGACAGTAGGTGCTGGATAGCTGGTAATTACTGTTACTACTCCCACCACAACTCTAGGGTTGCTGTGATGGCGACTCTTACTACCAGCACTGAAATCATCACAGAAGTGGCTTGATGTTAGAGATATCTCAACATGACACCTTTGGCTGCAGTAAACCTGTGGGCATCAGTTCCAACACTGCATCTCCTCCCTGATTCACACTGAGCAAAGCCCACCTCTACCTTCCTCTGGCTGCCCTCATGCTTTGGGGAGGACTGGAGCGGGTCACCAAATATTTCCCCACCCTGGTCCCATGTCCCCAAGATAATGCTTTCCCTAGATCAGAAAGGGAGGGTACAAGTTACATTTGCTCTTGAATGCCCCATTCAAGAGATGCCTGCTGTTTACTATGTGAACCTGAGATAGTTGTGGACCTGCCCTCGGTCTCAGTTTCTGCATAGGCAAAATAGGGCAGGGTCATGCAACTGACCCCACAGGTCGAATAGGAGAAATAAATGAGATAACATCCCTAAGACATCTGCAGTCAATGTAAATTCTCCGGGATCAGGCAAGTAAAGCACTGAGGAGAGCCTGTGCCCAAATTGATGCTCAAGAGATGGCATCAGTAAGTCCCTTGTCCCTTAAGCACATATCTGTCCGCTGGTTTTACCACTGAGGCCCTAGAAGGGTATGTCAACAGTGATCTGAACTGTGACTGGGTTTAGAGGTCTGAGTGAAGAACTCCATGAAACATGTAACAGGTGCCATGAGATGGTGCTCATTCACTGTGTTGGTTAGGGGGGGTTGGGGTTGGGGTTGGAGTTGGGGGATGGTGATTCTGAGATGAAGATGCCCCTTTTCCAGGCCATGGTTAACAGAATCCACACAAGGGATGGCCAGGAGTAATGGCAACGACAAAAACAGTACCCACCACTTACTGAACACTTTCTATGTGCCAGGGGCGGTGTAGAGTCCTTTGGCCGAATGTTTATTTTTATTATTATTATTTTTTTTTGTAAAAAGTTGGCCGAATGTTTAATTGAATTTTTTTTTTTTAATTTTTATTTATTTATGATAGTCACAGAGAGAGAGAGAGGCGCAGAGACACAGGCAGAGGGAGAAGCAGGCTCCATGCACCGGGAGCCCGATGTGGGATTCGATCCCGGGTCTCCAGGATCGCGCCCTGGGCCAAAGGCAGGCGCCAAACCGCTGCGCCAGCCAGGGATCCCCTAATTGAATTCTTAAGACAACTGCACGAGGTGGGTCCTGTTATTAGCCCCATGTTCAAGAAGAGGAAACAAAGGCTCCAGGGGGTTAGGTGACTTACTTGCTCTGTGTCAGGTCAAAAACATTAGACAACCGAGTCACATGGGTCAAATTCAGGCCTCTGCCCTAGGGGCCCATCATCAGCCAGAAAGCCCTTTCCAACCAGCAGCCACTCAGGTTCCGCACTCACCTGTTGAATTCTGGGAGCTTGTCCAGGTCCAACAGGGCTGAGTGGCAGGTGATCCTGGTCAGGTCAAACTGTGTTATCAATTCTGGCAATGTCCTGCCCATCTGGTTCTCTGCAAGTAGGCATGCCCAGCTTCAGCCCCCTGCCTCTCCTTTCAATCACAAGGGAGGCTGGGTGAGCATGTTTTGAGCTCCCCATTCCATTTCGACCAAAGGGATTCAATTTCTAGCTCTTTTAGATCAAGGGCCCAAATGAGCTTTCACTTGCAGAAAGGATTCTGTCTCTCTGGAAAATCAAGTTTGAAAACAATCAGACTAAACCAACCCTTACTGCCCTCACTGACTTGAGCTGCAGGAACGGTATGCCCATAGCCTGGCTGTGCCTGGAGATTGATTCCACTGGATTCAGATGTGGCCTGAGCATAAGTACGTTTTACAAGTCTCTTGGGTGATTCCAAAGCACAGGCAGCATTATGAACTGCTGCGGTGGGAGCCGCTCCTCTTGAGTAGCAACCGCCCCCCCCCACGCAGTCAGTGGGCATCGTGGTCAGGCCCAGGCCTAAAGAGAGTCTCTGCCACGGCCCTTCCAGGCTGTGGGACTTTAGCAAGTCACTCAAACTTCTCGGAGCCTCTCAATCCTCTTACAAAGAGCAGGGATAACTAATACCACTCAAGGATATTTTAAGGAGTAAAGCAGATAAGAGTAGAATAAACAGTAAGCAGACTATCACTCCCCCATTTTCAGAAATCCCGTTCACAAAGAGGTCATTGTCATTTGCTGCTTCTTTAAACTTTGGGCTCTAAGTCTTGGGCCAAGGATAAGAAGGCTCGGCTGGGAAAAACACTAGGGTCATAGTAATAACTTAGTAATACTGTCGGAACCCACACTTGCCATAGCGGTAGTGATAGAATTGTCATAATCATAAGATCTGTAACTTTCATGCTTACTGGTTATCAGATACTTTGCTGGGTGCTCCATACTCATGGGCTCAGTGAATCCTAACCCTATGAGGTAGATACTTCTCCCCATTTTACAGATGAGGCCAGTGAAGCTCAAAGACCATAAGCTCCTAAAGGGCAGGGGTTATATCTATCTTGTTCACTGTTGTAGCCCCAGCACTAAGCACAATGTCTGGCTCAATCAACACCTGTTGAAGACATGAATGAACTTGTCCAAGACTGTGTAGCTGGCAGGTGGCACAGCCAGGGCTGAAGACCAGGTGGGCCTCACCAAAGTCCTAACTCCTCACTCCTATGGTTTTGCTGTGACCTCCCAACTGTGTGTGTGTCGGGCGGGGGTGGCAGTACCTGCAAACCCAGAGCCACAGTTGGTGATGATATCAAGCAAGGCATCCGGCAGGAAGTCAGCAGCAGCAAATTGCTCCAGGAAAATGTCCCCTTGCCTCTTGGACAGCTTGCTGCCATCCTTGTTGAGGAGCAGAGGCAGGTGGGCAAAGCGAGGTGGCTGCCAGCCCAGGGCCTGGTAGAGAAGCAGGTGCTTGGAGGTGGAGACCAGCCACTCAGAGCCCCGCAGCACATGGCTGATGCCCATGTGATGGTCGTCCACCACACAGGCCAGGTGGTACGTGGGGAAGCCATCGCTCTTCAGGATGACCGGGTCCCCCTCCACACTGGCTACTTCATGCCGATTCCAGCCGTACACCAGGTCCTGGAAGGCTGGGGCTTCCCCCTCTAGGCGGAAGCGGATAGCAGGTTTGGGGTCTTTGGCTAGCTTCTGGGCCACCTGCTTCTGTGTCAGGTTCCGGCACCGATTGTCATACCTGTTGGGGAGCAGAGCAGCATAGTGGCTAAGAGTACCAAAGACAGACATGAGTTCTGTCTTTGTCGCTGTTGGTTAAATGACCGTGGCAAGTCATTTACTTCTCTAGCTCTTTTTCTAGTCTCTCCCTAAAAAAAAAAAAAAATATTTATTCATGAGACACAAAGAGAAAGGCAGAGACATAGAGGGAGAAGCAGGCTCCCTGCAGGGAGCCTGATGTGGGACTTGATCCCAGGACCCCTGAGCCAAAGGCAGACACAACCACTGAGCCACCCACGTGCCCCTCTTTTTCTAGTCTTGAACAGGAATAAAAAGAGGGATATATTAGAAAACCAAATGAGAAAACAGTATGGCAGACACTTACACTTGCCTACCTTCCAGCCTGTCCCTCTTCTTTGTTAATAAGGAGATGGCAAAATGCCTAGTCCCAGGGGCTGAATCACAGCTGGTGTAGCCAATCATGCAATCTCTTTCTTGATGCTGGCAAATGGTCCAGGTAGGAACACTCTACTCACTGAGACTCAAACAAAAGTATGCTTAGGGGCAGCAGAGGGTTAGGGTTCTGGGAAAGATTTTCTCTCCATTTGAGAACAGAAGAGCCACAGGAGGAAAAACTCTTTTTTTATTCCCTGCCTTCTCCTTCTGTGCTATTCAGATGTTGTCTTATGAGGACAGAACGCTTAGCCACCACAGCCACTTGGAACTGATACACAGGCACAGCAAGGAGAAGCCAAAACAGAGCCCCGATGTCTTGAAGCTACTGGTTTTATTCTTGAGTGTCTCACCTCCAGATTTCTGCAAAGTAAATGGTTAATGTCTGTGTAGGTTATGCCCTGGCTACTCCAAGTAAGGTCTGTGGACCCCCAGCAGCAGTCCCATCTGGAATCCTGTCAGAAATGTAGCATCTTGGGCCCCAGCCCAGACAAATCTGAATCTATGTATTAACTAGATCCCCAGGTGAGCCGTCTGTGCGTTAAAGTACAAGCGCCTGTAGCTTGTCCCTTTTTTTTAAAGAAATTGTTTTTTAAGTAAACTCTACCCCCAACATGGGCTTGAACTCATGACCCCGAGATCAAGAATCACATGCTCCAGGGTCGCCTGGGTGGCTCAGCGGTTGAGTGTCTGCCTTTGGCTCAGGGTGTGATCCCAGCATCCTGGGATCAAGTCCTGTATCGGGCTCCATGCATGGAGCCTGGTTCTACCTCTGCCTGTGTCTCTGTCTCTCTCTGTGTGTCTCTCATGAACAAATAAACACAATCTTTTTTTTTTAATTTTTATTTATTTATGATAGAGAGAGAAAGAGAGAGAGGCAGAGACACAGGCAGAGGGAGAAGCAGGCTCCATGCACCGGGAGCCCGATGTGGGATTCGATCCCGGATCTCCAGGATTGCGCCCTGGGCCAAAGGCAGGCGCTAAACCGCTGTGCCACCCAGGGATCCCAAATACAATCTTTAAAAACAAAAATCCCATGCTCCACTGACTGAGCCAGCCTGGTGCCCCTGGTTTGTCCCTTTTTTTTTTTCTTTTTAAGATTTTATTTATTTATTTGAGAGAGAAAGAGAGTTTGAGCACAAGCAGAGGGAGGAGCAGAAGAGGGAGAAGCAAACTCCTCACTAAGCAGGAAGCCTGAGATCACAACCTGAACTGAAGGCAGACACGAGGCCACCCAGGCACCCCAGGTTTGTGCCTTTTAAATAGGGTATTCCATTACTTGCTCCCCAAAGCATCCTGATATACAAATGTAAAGCTTGAAAACATACCTCTTGACAGAAAGCTAAGTGTTCAGTTGGTAAATGACTTTGTGGATTCCATGACAGAATTTGACCATGATTTTAAAAGACCTCATACAAATATCTAGTCCTTGTCCAAACAGTTCATTTAAATTGGAACCTAGAGGGGTACTTGGCTGGCTTAGTCAGTAGAGCTTGACTCTTGATCTCAGACTTTAAGCCCCACATTGGGTGTGGCGCCTACCTTAAAAAAAAGGGGGCGGGGAAGGGAGTGGCACCTCACTGGCTCAGTCAGAAGAGCATACAACTCTTGAACTTGAGGCTATGAGTTCAAGTCCCATGCTGGGTGTGCTGATGATTTAAATAAACTTAAAAAAGTTTTAAGAATTCTTCAGGGGATCCCTGGGTGGCGCAGCGGTTTGGCGCCTGCCTTTGGCCCAGGGCGCGATCCGGGAGACCCAGGATCGAATCCCACGTCAGGCTCCCGGTGCATGGAGCCTGCTTCTCCCTCTGCCTATGTCTCTGCCTCTCTCTCTCTCTGTGTGTGACTATCATAAATAAATGAAAAAAAAAAAAAAAAAAAAAAAAAGAATTCTTTAAAAACAGGAGCACCTAGGCGGCTCAGTCAGTTACACATCTGACTCTCAATTTCGGCTCAGGTCACGATCTCAAGGTCATGAGATTGAGCCCCACATCATGGTGAGCACGGAGCCTGCTTGGGATTCTCTCTCTCTCTCCCTCTGTCCCCCACCCCCTGGAGTGCATGTGTATACTCTCTCACTCAAAAGAAAAATAAACAAAATGGAGCTCAGATATTCTGATGCCACTGCTGAGAGGAAGCAAGGTGGTCAAGGGCCACAGGACAGTGTTTATCAAAGTTCCAAACTGGTCCTGAAATTCCACATCTAGGAAGGTCTCCAATAAACAACCTGTACACACGCACAACAATATATGTCAACATGATCCATCCCAGCTCCTTTGTTATAACTACAGATTGGAAATACAAAGATTAGTAAGGGGACACCCGGGTGGCTCAGTTGGTTAAGCGTCTGCCTTTGGCTCAGGTCACAATCCCAGAGTCCTGGGATTGAGCCCTAGGTCCAGATCCCTGCTTGGCGGGGACCCTGCTTCTCCCTCTCCCTCTGCTGCTCCCCTGGCTTGTGCTCTCTCTGTCAAATAAATAAAATCTTAAAAAAAAAAAAGATTCGTTAGTAAGAAACTGGTTTAAGGGATGGTACATCTGTACAGTGGAATACTGTACAAGTGTAAGAAAAATCCATGGGCCAATATAGACTGATATCCTCAAGACGGTAAGTGGAAATGGGTAAGTTGTACAAGCTGTAAATTGTGTGCTGCTGTTGGGATGGGGGAGAAGAGAAACAATGCACACTAAGGATTGTGTTGAGTACCTAGAGGAGACCTAATAAAAGTCTCACAGCATTTGTCTATGATGAGGGAAACTGAGTGGCCAGAGTCAGAGTTAGGAGAGATCTTTGCATATATATCTCGTTGGACCTGAAACCCTTTTAGTTACTCAGAATAACCAACAATTGAAATTATGTGTTACTGTTGCTCATGAGCCAATGTGATGGTCAGCTCTGACATGGCCCCAGTGATTCCCGCCCTCCCATGTTTCTACCCTTGTGTCATCCCCTCCTCAGAGTGTGGGCTGGACCTAGTAGCTTCCTTCTTACAAAGGGAATGCAGAAGTGATGAGATGTCACGTTCTTGATTTGGTTACAAAAAGACTCTGGCTTCTGTCTTGCTTGGTCTCTTTCCTTCTGGCTCACTGGCAGCAAAGCCTGCTGCTATGCCATGAGCTGCCCTATGCACAGGCTCATGTGGCAAGAAGCAGGCATCTCCAGGCAACAGCCAGCGCAGCCTGAGGTCTGCAAGTAGCTTCATGAGAGAAACGGGAAGCAGATCCTCCATAAGCCAAGCCTTGAGAAAACCACAAAGCTGGCCAAAACCTTGAATGGAGCTTTGCAAGAGGCCCAGCTAGGCTGTGCCCAGACTCCTGACCGATAGGAAGCCACACGGTGGCCAAAGTCTGGGGGTGATCTGTTAATGCAGCAACAGCAGAGGGACATATGCAACTTTGGGGAGCAGGTTCTCACCGTGGTGTCTGGCGGTTCCTCAGCGCCTCCTTCTTCAAGAGCTCTAGCCGCTGTGGTGAGCAGAAGCAGGGGTAGGCAGCGCCGGACTCCAGCAGTGCTTTTGTGGCCTGGGCGTATAGCTCAAGTCGCTGGGATTGCTGGTAGGGGCCCACAGGACCTCCCCGGCGGGGACTCTCGTCAGGCGGGATGCCTAGGACATAGCAAGAGACAATCATCACCAAACACTAATAACGAATGTCCTTGCAGCACTGGTTCCCAGGCACTGTTCTACGTACTTTGTGTGTTCAGTAAGGCCTGTAATCCTCACGACAATCCTCAGGGTCATTACTATTGCGATTTCCCTTTCACAGGTGAGAAGTTAAAAAACAAGAGAGGCTAAGCACTCAAGGTCATGTGGCCTGACGGATAAGGAGTCATGGAGGTGTGCTGCCTTCACAGTCTACGCTCTCAACTGCACACCTCCTCTCTACCTGTCCTTCCCCCAGGTGGGAGAGCAGCCCAGGCCTGGCACAGCTGGCTCAGATCAAAGCATAGTTCCTGGTATAGTCCGTCAGGCCTTGATGGGACCCCCGGTTCTGTGCCTGAGCAGCTGTAACAAGGGATCCTGAAGATGTGTGAGTGCCACAGTGCCAAGCACCTGTCAGACTGCTTTTCTGTTCTGTTACATCGCCAAGCCTCAGAACCACCCTACCAGCTAGATGCCATCACGACGCCCATTTGGTAAGGACACTAGGCACAGATGGGTTGTTACTTCACTTGACCAATGACAAAGGGTACAACTACACTGAAACCCAGGCTAGCAGATCCCAGTCCACGCTTTTAACTACTTGTACTGCCTCAGCATCCTTCCCTCCAAGATGGAGCTGATGGCCTACTGCGCACAATAGCAGCAAGAATAGGATGCATCAGCACTCACAAAATGCTTAGCCCAAGGATCACGTGGAGAACCACGGCACTATGTGGTGTTCAATGAAATGTGATCTCTTCTGAGCCATAGCCCCAACCCAAAGTCTAGTTTCCTCAGGTCACGAAGGACAGATTTAACCTATAAACACATCCCACAGAGACAGAAGGGGCACAGAAGAGCCAGATGGTGGGGTTTCTGCCCTCAAATAGTTTTCCGACGAGTTAGGAAGGTAAGGATGTGATTAATCCTGCATACTTGACATTAACAGACTGCAGGCAAACGGGCCTGGGTTCAAACACATTGGCCTGCTCTGGAGCCTTGAGCAAGTCACCTTTCAGAGCTTCCAATTCCTCATTGAGATTATAACACCTGGGCAGTACTTTGAGGTCAGCATGAGATGGCATAGGTGAAGTGCTTGGTGTATTGCCTGCTAAGTGCTAAGCACTCAGCCAGTTTGGACTGTGATCATTATCATTCAGCTAACCTCTCCCGCTGGGTCTCTGTTTCTTAATTTGTCAGAAAAGACAGTGATTCAGGAGCCCCTTCCTGACATAACTTTAACATGTTCAGCATTTGGAATGGCCCAGGATTTTAAGAGTAGCTTTAGGGTAACTGAAAACATATGTTCATGTAACAGCTAGTACATAAATGTTCATAGCAGTTCCATTCATTGGAGTAAAAAAACTGGGACGTCGGGGTGGCTCAGTCAGTTAACCGTTCAACTCTTGATTTTGGCTCAGGTCAAGATCTCGGGTCCTGAGATTGAGCCTCACGTCAGGGTCCAGGCTCAGCAAGGAGTCTGCTTGAGATTCTTTGTCTACCCCCACCTCAAATAAATAAATCTTTAAAAAAAAAAAGAGGAAATAATCCAAATGCCCATCCATTGACGAATGGATGAACAGAAGGTGCTATTTCCATATAATGATTATTTGGTCACAAAAAAGAATGAAGTATTGACACATGCTACAACATAGAACTCCTAAGCTAAGTAAAAGCCAGTCGTGTTAAAGGTCACATTATTATCTGAATCCATTTATATGAAATGTCTGGAATAGGCAAACAACAGACAATAGATTAGCAACTGCCAGGGACTAGAAGGAAGCAGGAATAGGAGTGACTGCTGATAAATATGGAGTTTTGTTTTGGGAGGATGGAAACGTTCTGAAATTAGATGAAGGTGATACTTGGCGTTACATAGTGAATATACTAAAAACCACTGATCTGTACGCTTTTTTTTTTTTTTTAAGATTGTATTTATTTATTCATGAGAGATACACAGAGAGGGGCAGAGACACAGGTAGAGGGAGAAGCAGACTCCTCGCAGGGAGCCCGATGTGGGACTTGATCCCAGGACCCCAGGATCATGACCTGAGCTGAAGGCAGACACTTAACCAACTGAGCCACCCAGGTACCTGATTTGTACACTTTGAAATGGTGAATTTCATATGAAGTGAATTAAATAAAGGAAGGAAGGAAGGAAGGAAGGAAGGAAGGAAGGAAGGAAGGAAGGAAGGAATGAATGGTGACTCCTAAGGCAGGAAGCTACAGAGGTCAGCCACCCCTCTGCCTTGCCACAATGCTGGGTAAAGAGCTCTGCTACGGGGCCACAGGATGCACTCACATGATCATACTCCACAAGGGGCTCCAAGGGTGGGACTTGTTCATCAGTGTACCTCTTGTGCCTAGTACAGCACCTGAACATAGCAGGTGCTTCGTGAAATCCGAGTTCTCATCCTGGTCTGCCTGGCACTACATGGTTCCACTCTGGCCAACTTCTGTCTTCACACCTAGTCTCCCTGCTTTGCTCACTGTGCTTGGGCCACACTGGCCTCTTTGCTGCTCCTCTAATACATTACACGCTTTCCTGCAACAGAGCCTTCACATCTGCTCTTCCCTCTGCTTTGAATAGTCTTTGCCCAGGTAACCACAGGGCTGCCCCTCACTGTGCAATCTCTGCTTTCATGTCGCCTCCTCCAAAAAGACCATCCTGACTAAGAGAACATCTCTCCCTGCCAGTTCCCTAACCTGTCACCCTGGTCTTCATAGCACTCATCAACACATAACGTCACGGTGAGAATGAATTAGTTTATCTACCTTTCCCTACTCACTGGACACAGGGTCTCCGTTCAATGCTGGAACTTGACCTTCATTATAGTAAGTGATCTTTGTGAACGAATTCCTTTATTCAACTAATCTTGACTTAAGCATCTGCTATAATGTTCTACGACAGAAGGTACAGACATGATCTGTTTTTCCCCTTTGGGAACCCAAAATCTTGTTAATAATTTACCTGAGATTAAGATACACATCTTATAAAAGTCTTGGTATTTTTGGTATTTTTCCTTGGGGAGCCTAACTGGTTCTACCTGTCCTGACAAGTAGGTGACTGTTGACCCAAGGAACACACACACACTCCTCATCTTCCCGTAGTTTAGCAGGCCTCTGGATTAAAATTCCCACAAGAAGATTGACTTTAGATGCTGTACAGGTTTTGTTTGGCTCACACAATATGGTTTATAGAAAAAAAAAAAAAAGAAATTCGGGCTCAACTTTAACAATGGGAGATATTCATTAAAAAGAGAGTAATAAAGACTTGCATTTCTGAGTCCTCTGGGAAGTGAGAAGATTGAACAAGCTGGGCTAGCATTCCCACATGGGAATAAGGGCTGGCCGGAGCTTTCTCCCACTATCGGCCTACTTGCTCCAGAGCAGATGCTTGGCCTGTTTTCCTGTCTGCTCCCAGCTGGATCTGAGATTCTGCGGTAAGAAAAGGAACCTCAAAACGGCCTCGGAGCTGTTCCTCAGGGAGCTTCAGCATGTTCTGGGGTGGCACGTGCCCCCTGAGACAGCACAAATGTACACATCTCTATAGGAAATCCTCATTCTTCATCTAGGGCCCCAGGAGAAGGCCTATAGAATCCCAGCTCTGCCTTCCCCCTTGGAGAAGGTTCCTTTCCCTTGCCTGTCTCACCTGCCCACTCCAGCATGGCCTCGATATTCTCTGCTGCCCCAGGCACAAGGCGGGTCTGATCTGTGTCCTCCAGCCTGAGGATGAAGCTCCCCTGGTGCTTCTTGGCAAAGATATAGTTGTACAAGGCAGTGCGGAGGCCACCCAGGTGCAAGAAGCCTGGTAAAAGAGAACGGTTCAGACAAGACAAGGATAAACTAACGTACCTAACCCAAAAAGGTAAGCAAGCCCTGCTTGTAACAGGATGTCCCAGTGAGTGTCAAAGTTCAAGAAACAGCAACCCTGTCCCATATTTCTAGCTAAGACCCAGACAGACAGCCAGAGGATGGGGGTAGTCGACTCCTATAGCCCCTCATCCTGGAAGAAGACCACCCAAGTTTTAGAGTATGTGATTTTGTGAAAAGATTTCAGCTCTACCCACCATTCTACTTTGAAATTTGCTTTAAGGCTAAGTTCTACCAAAATGAGGACAAGCAGAGGATTATCCACTAAAGCCGTATCACACATGCATTTAACGTGTGCAAATTCAATGATGTGCTTGGGTGAAAACAAAGAAAACAAAAAAACCCATACAATTATGCTTTGCATAGACTCTTTGTTTTTCACCTTAAGTTTTGGCTTTCAACATGAACCAGTATTTGACTCCACTGTATTTCTTTGCACCTGAGTTCAAACTCCTAAGATTACCATCATTCCTGACTGAAAGCTTAAAATTAAGCATTTTCCAGGCGCGTGGGTGGCTCAGTGGCTGAGTGTCTGCTTTCGGCTCAGGTTGTGATCCCAGGGTCGTGGGATCAAGTCCCACATTGGGTTCCCCACAGGGAGCCTGCTTCTCTCTCTGCCTATGTCTCTGTGTCTCTAATGAAAAAATAAAATCTTAAAAAAAGATTATTAACAAGCATTTTCTCATTTCCCCTTATCCTATCTTCTTTGGTCCAAGCCACGGCCCTACCTCCACAATGAGCTTCTCTGCATCCACAAGTGTAGAAGGCTGTGCAGGACACCAAAGGCTCTTCTGCAGACTCCAGTTCAACACTGATTAAGTAACTTTCGGCTAGTTATTGCATGGTCACCACAAAAACCAGTGGTCTCCAAGATGGAAGACGGAAGGGCCAGTAATTGAAAGCACAACCTCTCTCTCTTTTTTTAAAGATTTTATTTATTTATTCATGAGAGACACACACACACAGAGGCAGAGACACAGGCAGAGGGAGAAGCAGGCTTCATGCAGGGAGCCCAACGTGAGACTCGATCCCACGTCTCCGGGATCAGGCCCCGGGCTGAAGGCAGTGCTAAACCGCTGAGCCACCCGGGCTGCCTGAAAGCACAACCTCTTAAACCAAATAAACCTGCATTTAGATTCTGCATTCATTTACTAGTTGCTGTCCCTTGGGGACCCGACTTCCCTTGTATGAGCTTCAATCTCATCTGTTAGTAAAAACAAAAAAAATAGAAACGTCCCTCATACAGTGGTTGTGAGATCTAAATGTTGGTAAGTACAGCTTTCAATTGGTTTTAGCAATTAGTGATTTGTATTGCTTGATAATTCTTTTTACCTGTCTGTAATCAACAGCCTTCATAGGCTTTTCCTACAAATCAGCAAGGAAAATGAGAACTACAATCATAAAAAAAGAATATTGGTTACTAAGTACCAGACCTTGCTAAGAGCCTCAGTTGCATCAGCTCAAACCCGTGAGGCGGGTACCATCATTAGCTCCATTTGACAGAGGGTGACACTCAAACTCAGAGAGGTTATAGAATTTGCCCACATCACACAGCTAAGAAGTGGCAAAGCTGGCAACGTGGACTCGGCCAATCTCACGCCTTGGCAGCCAACCACTGGGTGCTCTGCGAAGGACAGTGCAAACCAGTGCTGGTCTGTGAATTAGTGCCAGCTCACAACCAACTACGGAAATTGAGAATAAATGTTTAGAGACAGCTATCTGACAGAGGAATCTTACATCTGGGGAATCTAATAGAAATACGCTCACGGGAACCCTGGGTGGTGCAGCGGTTTAGCGCCTGCCTTTGGCCCAGGGCACGATCCTGGAGACCCGGGATCGAGTCCCACATCGGGCTCCCGGTGCATGGAGCCTGCTTCTCCCTCTCCCTCTGCCTATGTCTCTGCCTCTCTCTCTCTGTGACTATCATAAATAAATAAAAATTAAAAAAAAAAGAAAGAAATACGCTCACATCTTATACACGTTCGTATTTTCCCTTTTCAGTAACTCACTGATGTCAGGTCCTATAAAAATATTGATACATGATCAACTGGAAATTAAAAGCTAGTCCCGTCTCAATGGCTTGAGAAGCCCACTCTGCACTCTACTGCCTGCCGGAAAGATCCTGTCACTCTGAATAGCTGGGATCTTGCCACAGAGGAAGCCTTAAGTGTGGACCCTAAAGTTCAGAATCAGAGGCATGCTTGGTGTCGAAGGGGCAGAAGGTGGACTCCTTGAGAACAAAAACCCGAGGAACTAGCGGAGAGGCCCATGGCGCCCCTGCCTCACTCTCTGGCTTGCTGAACGCCAACACCACTAACCACAGGGCCTTTATACCTGCATGCAATTTCCTCTGCCCATAACGTTCCTCCTATGGGCTTCACGTCTTTGGGTTCCAGCTCAAGGGATACGTGCTCAACAAGGCCTTCCTGAGCTTCCTGCCTAAGCCCCAGCTCCCTCCCCTGCTTCGTTTCTCACATGGCTCATGGCACTGTCTAAAAGGATGGGGATTTTTTTTTTTAAGACTTTATTTGTTCATGAGAGACACAGAGATACAGAGAGAGAGAGAGAGAGAGGCAGAGACACAGGCAGAGGGAGAAGCAGGCTCAGGCTCCACGCAGGGAGCTCGACGCGGGACTCGACCCCGGGTCTCCAGGATTACGCCTTGGGCCGAAGGCAGGTGCTAAACCGCTGGGCCACCCGGGGATCCCGAGGATGGGGATTTTTACACGTGCTCGTCGCGGCCACCACAGTGTAGGCGTCTTGAGGCCAGGGGCCGCCATCCTTCCCCGAGACCCCCACATCCCATCGCCTGGAAGGGCGCCTAGCACACGCAGTCTGTGCCTGACGTGCACTCATCGGACACAGAAATAAAAGGACGGAACACAAAGAACTTCCTGGCAATAAGAATAATTTCCGCTCGTGGACCTGCTTCTGCCTCTGGAAAATGGGGTCGCCCTGCCCGCCCAGTGCGATGCCACCGGAAGGGATTCGTTCGGGAACCTTGGGGGGAGGGGGTGGCGGGCACTGGACGGTGGACCTCGACCTGCAGCGTCACGTCCGCCAAGGTTACCTGTGGGGCTGGGGGCGAACCGCACTCGCACCGCAGCCCCGGCATCGGCGCCCACGCTGGCCGCGCGTCGTCCCACGGGGCGGCCCAAGGGCGCGAGGGGCCTCACGGGCCACAGCAGCCTCTTCAGGAGCAACGCCATGTGGGATGGGAACGCACACGTGGGCTTCTCAGTGCATCACTTCCGGGCACCTCTCCCGGCCAATCCGCATCTGCCACAGAGGGCGCAGCCCCGCCCCTTAAAGGTACAGGCCGTCTAGCCTGCAAGCCCACGCCCCCGCAGCGCAGCTGCGGCCCCACTCGGCCTCTAGGGGGCAGGATCCATCAAGCGGGCTGTTTCTCGGACCCGCCCCCCTCGGCTCTCTCGAAAGCTAAAGCGTGGCAGGGGCCGGGCCGGGGAAGCGGAGGAGGCGGGTCTCCATAGAAACGTCCACCTGTTTCCGGCCAGGCTGTGCGAGATTAGGGGCTGCTGCGGGGGCCAATCTCAGCTAACTCGCTTTTTCCCGGCGGCCTTTGCGGGAGCGGTGGGTGTTGTACACAATCATCATGGCGGCGGCCGGAGCCCCGGATGGTGAGTGTGGCGGCGGTGGCGGGCGCCCGGGTTGGGCCCAGGTGAAGCGGGCCTCCGGGAGGGATGCGGCCCTGGGCGCTGGGGAGTAGCCTGGCTCGGGAGGGGAGCTTCGGCGGCGCCCGTGCAAGCTTCGGTCCCAGGCCCAGCCTGCGGCGAGCGCCCACCCCCTAACCCCCTTGCAGGCATGGAGGAACCTGGCATGGACACGGAGGCCGAGACGGTGGCGACCGAGGCCCCCGCGCGGCCCCTGAACTGCGTGGAGGCCGAAGCCGCGGCGGGGGCGGCGGCGGCCGAGGACTCCTGCGCGGCGCGAGGCAACCTGCAGCCAGCCCCGGCCCAGCCCCCTGGGGACCCTGCGGCCCAGGCCTCGGTCAGCAACGGCGAAGACGCCGGCGGCGGCGCCGGCAGGGAGCTGGTGGACCTGAAGATCATCTGGAACAAGACTAAACACGACGTGAAGTTCCCCCTGGACAGCACAGGTTCCGAGCTGAAACAGAAGATTCACTCGATTACAGGTAATCGCCGCGGCGCTGTCAGCGCCGGGCAGCCTTCCCCACCCCGCCTGCGGATTCCTAGTGCTCCTACTGTGGGCACGCACTGACCACCCTCTTGGCATCCGCTTCCTTAATGCTTAGAACAGGTGTCCGGGGTAAGTGTAGGATTCCCATTCTTCAGATGGGGAAAATGAGACCCAAGATCAAAGAGCTAGGAAGTGGCTGAGCTGAAATTCAAGCCCAGGTCCGAATCTTAGGCCCAGGCCTATAATCAGTGCCCCAAACATCTCTAATGAAAATCATCGGAGGCACATGTTAAATTTGCAGCTTCCAAACCCTCTTCCCTGGAGAGTTTGATTCAGTGGCTCTGGAATGTGGCCAGAAATGTATTTTTAGCAAATCTCTCGGGTGATTCTCATAAGGGAAATTTAGGAAGCATTGCTGTTGACTGTCATTTGGCCCTTTCACAGATCCTCCTATTTAGTTTTTAAAATATATCTTTTTTAATTTTTATTTATTTATGATAGTCACAGAGAGAGAAAAAGAGGCAGAGACACAGGCAGAGAGAATCAGGCTCCATGCACCGGGAGCCCGACGTGGGAATCGATCCCGGGTCTCCAGGATCGTGCCCTAGGCCAAAGGCAGGCGCCAAACCGCTGCGCCACCCAGGGATCCCTCCTATTTAGTTTTTAGTTTTGTTTACAGCACTTTGCCTGCTGAAATGATTTTTTTTTTTTTTTTTAGGTTTTGTGTAGCCTGTTAGCTCCATAAAGATAAGAACTTTATCCACCCCCCCCAAAAAAAAAAAAAAAAAAAACTTTATCCTTACCGGTTTCTGTATCACTTAGGCCTGTGGATTCTCACTTAGTATTTGGGTGATCAGAGGATTGAGAAACAACTTGGAATGAATGATAGCTAATACTATTGAACAATTAGTAGCAGATACTGCGCTAGGTGTTCTGTTTGTTTTATTCCTTAATCCTTAAGAGGAGTCCACACACAAGGATATATTGGCTTCACAATATAAAATTTTAGAAACTGGCTCAGAGAGATTGTGAGTTGCCCGAGTGCGCAAATATGGTGGCAAATATTCATTGGAAATATTGTGTCTGTTGCCACACTGCTGTGGTCTAGATACGTTTTTCATACCTTCCTTTCACTTGTCTCCTACCTCTTCCCAAGGTCTCCCTCCTGCCATGCAGAAAGTCATGTATAAGGGACTTGTCCCCGAGGATAAGACGTTGAGAGAAATAAAAGTGACCAGCGGAGCCAAGATCATGGTGGTTGGCTCCACGATAAATGATGTTTTAGCTGTAAACACACCCAAAGATGCTGCCCAGCAGGATGCAAAGGCCGAAGAGAACAAGAAGGAGCCACTCTGCAGGCAGAAAGTGAGTTTGTCATGTGATTGCTAATCTTGGGAAGTTTGAGGCTTTGTCTTCTGGAGCCTTGGCTGGTTATATTCTCCCTAGAATAAGCTCCTTTTCGGACAGGGCCCATGATGGAAATTTATGGCAGCAGTTGGGTGCGGCTGGCTGTTGAGTGAAGGTGACAAGTACCTGAGATTTGCAACTTTGTCTCATCTGGCGGGTCAGTGTGTCTCAAGTCTATTTACTTTAGGATAAGATCTTTGTAAAGGCAGGCTTCAGACCAGGTATTGAAAGGAATCAGATGTGAGTTTTTCTCCTCTGTTTAGTGCCAGAAAAAAATGCCACCAGAATTAGAATTAACCCCACATGTTGTACAAGTGCTTACATTTGTTTTTTGGTTTGTGGTTTTCCCCAAGTCAACAAGCCATTTCTGGATAGCCATTGAACTCAGCATCTTTCAGAGGTTCCTCTAAAACTAACTTTTTCAGGAAGCCAAACGAAGCTGACTAGGAACATAACTACACCAGCTTTGGGTTTTTTTTTTCCCCTCCTGGTCCATGAATTGGGGGCCTGATTTTTTCATATTCTTTTGCTCACTTTGGATGGAAGAGATCCAGCCTTGTCTTGTGCTCATTGTAGCCATGAAAATTCCTTTTGTAATTAGGAAAAGTGAGAGTATTTCACTACAGGGGGACTGTTTGGAAGAACCATTACTTGCAGTCTTACCACCCAGCAAACCCCGCTCTGTTGTCATGGAACCTCTTGGCCATGGTTAGCAGTTTTCCAGGAAAACAGATATTCTCAACCTGTTCCTGAGTAGAGTAAACCAATTTGGGGTTTTTTCATTTTTTGTTTTGTTTTGCTTGTTCAGAGTAGATCAGTTGGAACCAAAATCAGTTTTAGTGACCCTAGGCACCAAGGCATATGGCTAACAGTGTGAGAAGGATAGTGTTGTGTTATAGGCCCATAATTCTCTATGCATGTTTCCAAAACTTGACCAGAATTAGTGTGAATATTCATAGTTTGCTATAGAAATGTTAATGTGTTTGATGATAAGGTGCTGCCCTGGATCCTGTAGAGGATAATGTATAAGGTGTTCTTAAACTTTGTAGTCTTTATAAAGTTTGTAAGACTTGGGTTTTATAAAAATCTAAAACATCTGTCTGTAGGGTTTTAGGTAAGGAGTTGTGAGCCTGTATTAACATCCAAAAGGTATTTATTTGGACCTTTTCACCCTCAAATATGAGGTCAAAATGTAACCAATTGACTTTTCCATTTATCTGTTTTCGCTGCCACGTATATGAAATTGCCAAATGTGGGCAGCCAGGGTGGCGCAGCGGTTTAGTGCTGCTTTCAGCCCAGGGTGTGATCCTAGAGACCTGGGATTGAGTCCCACGTCAGGCTCCCTGCATGGAGCCTGCTTCTCTGCCTGTCTCTGCCCCTCTCTCTGTGTCTCTCATGAATAAATAATAGAGTCTTAAAAAAAAGAATTTGTCGAATGTGAGCTTGTCAGGGGTGACTGTGTGTTCCACTGATCACACCCTTGGAGCATTACATGCTTTTTATTTTTATTTATTTTAAGATTTTATGTATTTATTTGTGAGAGACACACAGAGAGGCAGAGACACAGGCAGAGGGAGAAGCAGACTCCCTCCAAGGAGCCAGATATGGGACTTGATCCCGGATCCCGGGATCACGCCCTAGCGGAAGGCAGACGTTCAACTGCTGAGCCACTCAGGCAGGCATCCCCATTACATGCTTTTTAAACAAAAGCTTTGAGTTACCAATGGCAGCTTAACGGCCTTCAATTGTTTTCCACAGTACAGAGAAAATTATTTCAAAAGGTGCTTGCAAAATAGTCGAATTAAGCTGTTAATCTCTGCTGCTCTGTTTTGTAGATGGCCAGTTATGAGGCCTAATGTGGCCTAATGAGAGGGACCCATTCTCCTGGCGTCTTGTCAGCGTGTTCAGGAATCTGGGGCTGATAACGTATGGGGAGCTTCTGCTAGCAGTCTGGCAGCATTGAGCGTATCCCCCTGCCAGAAGGTTTCTGCCGTGCCAGTGAGGGCTGCAAGTGGCTCATGACCATGTGATGGTTAAATTCGGTGGAGTTGCCTCCCTTCACCCACTCACTGCTCCATGGTTTCGGCCTTACCAGATAGTGACCTAGAAAGCCACAGGTGGAGAGGAGACAAGCTCAGGCATTTGGGCTGCTCAAGAACTGTTTTAGGGAGCTGTGAGCCTATTGACAAACCTTAACAGGGCTGCCTCAACACCCCCCCGGGAGGACAGAGTCAGAGGCTTGTTAACCTCAAGCCTCTGTTAACTGCCCATAACTGCAGGGTAATGGGCATTTTACTTGAAAATATTGTCTCTCCTGGCTTTCTGTTTAGCTGAGGTTGAGGGTGAGGCTGACTTCTGCAGTAGTCTGAGTTTCCATATGTTGAGGAAATGCCCCTTGTAGGCAATTAGGCTGACTACCAGCATTGTGATAAGTTTCTCTAGGAGTTTCAGCTGACGGAAATGGCTGTCATTTTGTACCTACCAGGAGGACAACACCCTTTGTGGTTCACTTTAGCCTAATGCTTATGCCTTTCAGTGGCCTTTTTTTTTTTTTTTTTTTTGTCAGAGGAGAGGATAGAGTTTATTTGAATGAGTAATCTGGAAACCTCAGTTGCTCTAGAACTTTGATGTCTAAAATGGCAGCCACATAAAGCTTCTTAAAATTCAGTAAAATTGGGAGTTTAGTTCCTCAGTCATCCTAGCCACATTGCAAGAGCTTTGCAGACACAAGTGTCTCCTGGCTGCTGTTTCAGATGGCACAGATGTAGGACATTTCTATCATCAGAGACCTTGCTGCCCGACAGCACTGCTCTTTAATGTCAGAGAACCCATAATCTGTACCCATTAAAAGCTTTTGAACCAAAACACAAAGGCTTTCTTCCTCTTTTTCGGAAAGGTAGTAACATGACTAAGATGCCGTCAATTGATTGATGATTTTTTTCTGACTTACGTTATAGCAACACAGGAAAGTGTTGGATAAAGGAAAACCCGAAGATGTGATGCCATCTGTTAAGGGTGCCCAGGTAAGGTGGACTCCTTCATGAGCATTCTGAAAACGAATCAGTCCTCACTTGTGCCTTTCTGAGGTTCCTGTGATCATGTCCCCATGTCCTGTGCCTTGTCCTTCCTTGTCTTTGTTTCCGGTCTCTGTCTGTCACTGTGTTCTTTTGCCTCCAGGAACGCCTGCCGACGGTACCCTTATCTGGCATGTACAATAAGTCCGGAGGCAAAGTGAGGCTCACCTTCAAGCTAGAACAAGACCAGCTGTGGATCGGCACTAAAGGTAGGTTCCTGCCCTCCGTCCCTTCCTGGCTTGCTGCCTCGGGCACCCAGCAGCACTTGGTCTTGGGTGCAACTGTGCTTCACCTGAAATCTCTCTTCACTGTGCTTTGCGTGCTCTTGGCTTTCTGTCTTTGCTTCTAGATGGCTCACCTTCTGTTTGGACCCTTTTCCCTCATTCTTTTCAGTCTTCTGTCAGGGCCGATCCATCAACAGTGGCTCTTCACTCTGTACCCAAAACCAGAGGTCCCAGAGATTTTTGGATTTCTGCACGTTCTGTAAAAACCAAGAAATTTCACTTGATCTGATGTGGGGGTTTTGGGGCTTCTCTTGAAAACAAAACAAAACAAAAGGTCTAGCTATTCTGGATCTGCATTCTCACCTGGCAGCGATCAGCTGGAGCCAAGTAGTAGGTTCAGATGAGCCATGCCACAGTGCTTCCTGTCCGCGTACTCTGTATGGAATCAGCTTTGTTCACGTCCTGTCACCTGCCTGACCCCTGGAGGTCAGAGTCTGTCCCCGTGCTAGGTATGTTTTCCTCGTACTGAGGACCTGCCCCTTCTTCCCTCCCTGTTTGTGCTCTGCCTGCCTCTACCTCCCTCTGCCTGTGCCTAGTGGGACGGGCTTGCTGCTTGCTGTTGGCTGGGAACTGTTTCTGACTATCCTCCCCCACTGTTCCCCCAGACGGTTCAAAGTCTTGTCAGTTACACTCCAAAATTATCTGTGTCCCTTTTTTTTGCCACTCTGTTGTGCCAGTTCAGACTCTTTGCAATCTTAAACTTGGTTTGTTAAAGCAAGTTAACCTATTTCCCTGCCCTGTGTTCTGTTCTGTCCTCCCTGTCTTCCTCCCTGGTTACCCTGCTCAAAAACTTTTGGCTCTTCCAGGCCAAGTTCAAATGCCTAAACGCAGCATCCAGTGTTGTCAAATTTTGGACCTGGCCTTCTGCCCCGCTTGCCCCATTTACATGCTCTGGGCTTCAGCTGCATCAGCCTGCAGTTTTCACCGTGCTCTGCACGGCCCAGCATCTTTGCTCCTACTAGGCCCTTGCCTGGAATGCTTTCTTCCCATTCCTTGTTGTTGAGAGATTCCCCCAAAGCCCTACTTAAATGTCCTCTCCTAATGAAGCCGTCCCCAACTCCTCTCCCACCTTCCAAATGAAGTCCTCCTGCTTCTGTTCATAGAGTGTTCCATTTACATCCCCAGAGCACTCATTCCTCCCTAACTTGTTTGTCCGGAGGGAACCAAACATGCCTAATTCACCTGATTCTTGTCAGCTCTGTAGGTGTTCAGTGTTAGAGGTAAACGCTAAAGAGAAGTTTAGGGGGTCCCGTCACATGAGGTTAGCTGGTTCTAGGGACAGACCATCCTGTAGGACTCTGCTTCAAGCGGGACTTCAAGTTTTCTGAAAGGGAATCAGTGGCACTATGGGATGTGAAGTGTTTTTATCATTCCAAATGCCGACCCAGGCATTCTCGTTTGTCGCTCTAGGCTGGTTCTTAAAGTGAACAAAGACCGAAGTGCCAAAAGCGCAGGAGTCTTCTCATGATTTTGTGATAACTTGCTGTGTGTCCTTCATTTCACCCTCGCTTCTAACTTCGTGGTTAGAGCAAGTGTTGCAGAGCACGTGAGGGCTTCCCTCCGTGTTCCAGTGGGCCTTCGAATCCTTCCCCGGGTACATGCTCTGTTCCCCTCACCCTGAGCTGCCCTGCTGCTCTCAGACCCCTCCTCGTCCATGACTTTGTAGGTGATTGGGCTTAGTTCTCCGTTGTCTCGCTGACTTCCCCATTGCCTGCCTCTTCCTTGACCTCCACTTTCTCTCCCAGGCGGTCTAATGGAAGGCAGCTGCTAGGGCTGGTACAGGGAGTCACCTGTGGGCTGGGAGGATGGGGGCCAGTGGCGGAGGCCTGCAGGGGAGGCCGGATGAGGATTACGCCTGTAAGTGCTCTTTGGTTCCTCAGGAAATGTTGCCCTGTTAGGAGGTTGTGTAGGAAGCCCAACCTCACCGCAGGCCTGAACCAGAACCTCCCGTACCAGTGGTGGAGGTTTTCTCTCCCTTGGCAAGAAGGCACTCGAAAGAACCTTGACATGTTGGAGTTTCCAAGCTTTTGAAAGCCTCCTTTCTCACCAGGAGCATGGCTTAGGACTACTGTGTTCACAGGCAACAAGGCTGAGGTTTGCACTCGAACAGATCACTGGACCAGCATAATGTCAGGCAGTGTTCTCACTGGCCCAGGAGTCTTGGCATCTGAGTGTCAGAAGCACCCTCCCAGCAGGACAGCTTGTTCTGGGAGTTGGCCGCCAGCCACCGGCTTCATCTTTCCACTGGCAAGAAGCTGCTGTGAAGTGACCATCCCAGCAGCTGGTTGGCCTCTTTCTTGGGGTGGGGGCAGGGGTGGGGAGGGCACTTTACCCAGTGACACTCAGGGGTTCCTCCTTGCAGCTTAGACTCTCGGTGGTGGCTTGTGGAGGAGGTAGTCCTCACAGCCTCAAGCTCCCAAGCTAATAGAATCAGCCTTAGGCAGGAAACGCAGATGGGAGGAGCCACCGGGGGAGCCCGTGCCCTGTGCATAGTGGGGCTGTCCAGCTTGATCCAGCTCATTGCTGTCACTCAGGAATGTGGGCCCAGGATGGGGTTTTTAAGAGAAGCCAGAAATTTATATTTTTGAGTGGAATCTCTGGACATTTCAAGGTGGCCAGTGTTTTAAACAGTTTTGATCTTAAAAACAGCTGCTGGTCAGGTCCTGCCTGTGGGTCACTGTTTTAGAGCCACTGAAAGTCACAACCTGAATGGACATCTTCATGTCCGTTCTCCCCACTACCCGTTTTTCAGACACCAAGGCCCATGGGCTAGAAGTCAAACGTCTCCAGTCACCAGCTAGGCTAGAACCCAGACCTCTGAATTCCAGGTCCATTTTGTCAACTCCTCCATTGGCAGATTCTCCCTCTTCCAGATTTTTCTCTGCAGAGGCTGTAATGGGTTTTTCTCTGACTTGATTTAACTTGGCTGAGAACTTCCCCCATCCCTGCTGTGTCTGCTGTTCCTGGGGGGTGGGTTCTTGTAGCACAGGTACTGCGCCTCCCCTTCTGCCTCCTGCCCCACGCTGTGGGACTGGGCTTACTTCCTACGGTCTCTTCTCACTCCTGCCATCCTTCACTGCCACCTCTCTCTTACCTGCCATCCTTAAACTTGCTGCAAAATGTCTTCTGCTCCCCTCCACCCATGATAAGTGGTACCTTGAGGTACAATGAAAGGTTGTAAATGTTTAAGAGCACTTTCTCAGGTGTGTGTTTATGGAGGGTGGGGAACTGGGAGAGGGAATGGGGCGAGGGGTGGGAGGGCAAGTGAGGAGGAGGATGGGATAGAGACTAGTCTGAAAGCCCTAAGCACTCCCTGCCCCTGCGAGCCACGGGGGCATGCTGTTGCCTTTGTTCTTGGTCCTCTTGACTGTCCCTCCCCCAGGCGCCAATGACCTTAGTCAACGTGGGGCTCGGGCAAGAAGGCTGCAGTGGAAATCCTTGGGTATTTATAAATTGCCAGACTTTTAAAAATACCACCAGGAAGGTGCTCACTCTGCTCCCAGAGACCTTTAATATATGCCCTGGGCAAGTCTTGTTCCCTATTTGCTCCCAAGAAGTTCCCAACAGCCAGGCAAAGCTCTGGGTACACTGGTCAGAAGACCCCGTCCCGTCGTCCTTAGAGCACGTGGGAGACTTGCGATTACAGTAGATCCCCAGAGCCACCAGCCCTGATGAGGGACTGCAGAGTCACAGGAGTGGACAGGAGGGCCTTTGAGTAATCACTGTAATCCCTCTCAACTAGAGCGGACTGAGAAATTGCCCATGGGCTCCATTAAAAATGTGGTCAGTGAACCTATCGAAGGACATGAAGACTACCACATGATGGTAAGTAGCCCGGCGTGGTTTAGCCTCTCACTGCACTCCTGCTTCTGCTCAGCTAGCAGGGAATGGAGTTCTGAGCTTTCTTAACTGAAGAAGTGAGCTCAATATTCAGAAGATGCAGTTTTAAGACCCTCACGTTTTCTTCATCTACTTTGAACTCAATCTGTGACCTATTCCTAAGTTTATTTTGCAACACCCACCGCTCCCCTCCCATCAGTTTAAAGGGGATATGTTTTATATCTTTACCTTCCTCTTCTATGTAATATTTTTGTCTTTAGATCAGGAAAATAAACACAAAGAGGAGGATTGGCTTGTGGGTTTTCATTTTAACTTTTGTCCTGTGTATAAAACAAAATCTCCCACTAGCCTTGGCATTTGTGAGGACACCGGGTGGTCTCCTTCCGTGGAAGTGGTACTCTTCTCAGGCAGCAGCCATCACGTGGCTGAGGACACCACGGGGAGGACGGGGTCCATGGTCATCATTTGTATGGAGGTGTACTCTAAAGAGAGCAGGCTATTCTTTCCAAGACAGAACGTTTGGAGGCACTCCCCAGGTTCGTACAGAACAAAGCCAAGAATTCAGTGAGGCAGTGCATGGAGCAGCTTAGGCAAACTCCTGTATTTTCCCAGCACTGTTAGGAGGGGACACTTTAGGAGTCCAGTTTAGTTATTTGAACCCCAAAGTCACTATGATCACTATGACAGGGACCCGACCTGAGCCAGTAGTAAGCTGGGGGGAGACAGATATTTGAGCGGCAGCCAACAGCGCTGTAGCCGTGTCGGCCCCGTTCCAGGGACAAGGAGCAGCAAGTGGCTTGACCTGTGCATCGGTATTGGAAAAATCCCCTGCAGAGGGAGGTGTTGGAAGATCCCAGGGAAAGGGGGCTGGAGTTCTGGAGGTTCTCTTCTGGGAGGATGGCAGGTCTCCTGGCTCGAGGGAAAAGTCAGACAGGTCCCCTCCCTTGCCCTGTTGGTGTGTGTCCACTCAGAGGCCCTAAAGCCAGGCCCTGGCTGGGGTTGCAGGCCCCAGGCTGCAGCAGGGCTCCTGGATGTCCTGGGAGTGGCAACGTCCAGGGGGCTGCTTGCAGGCCCTCTGGCAGCCCTTCACCCCTCGTCCTTAAAGGGTGGCAGACGGATTCATTCTGCCTACTTGGTGATTTTTCCTGTTGACAAAGTCGGCTTCTAGATGTTTTTAGCTGAGCCCCTTCACTCCCTTTTGGGTCTTTCCTATTACCTGTTTTGCCCTGTGGCATTCGCAGCCCCACTTTTCAGGCAGCCGGGGGAGTGGGGTTCCCAAAAAGTTGAGCGGACCATTTCAGACGTCCTTTAAGAAAGCAGTTTGGATGGCTAACACTTTAATACTCAGTTCAGAAGCTTATCTATCAGGTCATTTCTGGTGGAGTGGTCGTGATCGTCCCTTGTCTTTCCTCAATGCCATGAAGTGGCACCTCAACCTCTTTCTGAATGAAAGTCCTTTGCTCAATTTGCAGATGCCATTTAAGTAGCTAGATTAATGGTATCCTAGCTCACATTAGAGAGGGATGGCTGTGCTTTTCATTCTTAGAGAAACATTTAAAAATGCAGAAGAGAACAGAGTTGAACAAACCCATATATCCATCACTAAGAAATGACTTGTAAATATTTTGTGAATTGCTTTTAAACGTTTTTTTTTTAAAATAAAAGAAAATCTACCAACAGTGATTACGTCCCCATTGTCTTCCCCTCCCCCATTACCATGAGCATGATTTCTCACGTGGATCCTTCCCAGCTCTCTGCTTTTGTGTTCGTATAAGCCCATGAATGAGATACAGTACTGTTTTGTGTTTTTTCAGTTTTCGTAAATGGTATCATGGTATGTATCGTTCTGCAACTTGCTGGTTTTGGTTCAACATTGTGATCTGTCTGTATTAACTGTAGATTCAGTTCATGCCTTTGAAAAATAATCCCGCATTCATTCGAATAGGCCACGTCACTTTTAATTTTGCATTCCCTGACTGATGGATATGTAGGTTGTTTCCAGGTGGTTACCAGTCCTGACAGTGCTTCTGTGAGCACTCCGATCTGTTTCTTTGTGCATGTGTGACAGTGTTTCTAGGGCAGTGGTTCTCAAACTGGTCTCTGGATCAGGAAGGACGACATCACTGGGGAATCTTGTTAGCAATGCAGATTCTCAGGCCCAAGACCTTCCCAAATCAGAAACTCTAGGGGGTGGAGTCCAATCGGTCTGTTCTAATAAGCCTTCCAGATGGTTCTGATGCACACTCATGTTTGGGAGCCACTGCTTTAGGGTCGGCTATGCTTAACCCTCCACCACCTTTTTTGGGGGGAGCGTGGGGGGGACCAGGAGAATGCTCTCCATGTGCAGTTTCTCCCTTCCCTTAGTTAACTCACTTCTCAGCCCTCATGTTTGTCGTGCTGCTTGCTCAGTCTCCCGACCTCTGAAGTACCGCTTGGTTTTCCTTTTTCCCTTCCAGGCGTTTCAGTTGGGCCCCACGGAAGCCTCTTACTACTGGGTGTACTGGGTCCCAACTCAATATGTGGATGCAATCAAAGACACTGTGCTGGGGAAGTGGCAGTATTTTTGAAAGCACTTTCACCTCTGGCCCAGGAGACTGACCCAAAGTGAAGGACATTGCTGGGAGAGGCCTGCAGCATCCCTGGATTTCAGAGTTCTGGGACTTTGTTCAAAACAAAAAAAAAAACAAACAAAAAACCTATATCCACTCTAAGGCGATGTGGGGACTGAAGCCAGAGGTGATGTACTTTCACCATTAGCTTAATTTTAACTTAAAATCGCCGGTTCCCTTTTCTGGCAGTCAGCTTCATACCATTTTTAAAGTCAACACGGTTGAAATCAATAAATCTGAGTTCCGAACATATTGTGTGGAATACTCTTAAGTGTGTTTGAGAGTAGATCTACCAATTTTGTTTAGAAAGGAATGATCAAAAGCTTGCTGGTTTCCTTTTAATTTTTTTTAAAACAATTTCAACTGAAATATTTTCATAAATCTTTGGTTGCAAACATTTGGACTGCGTTGTGATGAGTTGGGTTTTTGTTTTTATCCTTTTCGTATAAAATTGTATGCAAAATGAGGGTGGGTTAGTAAGCCATATTTTTCTGTCCATTGATTCAGATTTAATTCTTTTCCCTTTTTTATGTTCTCACTTCCTAGATTTGAGTTTTTGTTTCAAAAACCCAAAGATGTCAGTTCCTGTTTTTGTACCTCATCAAAGCTTCCTCTCCTGGCCTTTCTCCCACCATGCTGCTGCTTGAGAATGCGCGGTGGGAGAGGAAGAGCTGTTTGGTCTAGGACAGGGAGCTGTCGCGCTTGCTGTGCTGTTTGTCGAGCAGCGGAGTATCTCACAGTGACTCCTGTCTAAACGTCTTGCCCCTTGGGCCCTGGTGTCTGCTCGTATCCTGGTTGTCCAATGCCCTCACTGTTTGGCTTCAAGGCCCAACCTGGCATGGGTGTGCCTGGGCTACGCTGCCTAAAAGCCACAGTTCCCGGGCTGACAGACGCCTCTTCTAGGAGGAGCTGGATGGAAGACCGTATCTACAGCCATAGAGCCACAGGCCCAGATCTTCTTTCTTTCAAAGTTCTGAGAAATTCTTAAGCAGTCCAATGATTATTTCAATTGTGCTTCTCCATTTGGTCCTTCTGCTCATGCATTATGTTCAAGTGTCCTTCATCCCAGGTTCAGAGATGCTGCCTTTCTCAATTAAAAGACATGTTGACCTAGTGGGTCGGCCGATGTATTTAAACATCGAAAATGGGATAAATTGCTTTCGTGATTAGCTCACCCTCTTCTGGTTTTAGCCCTTACGTTCTTGGTACACGTGAGCTTCTGTTGTTTCCTTATGGCTCGATCGACTCTGACACGAGGGCAAGTCTCTTGGTGATTGATACCCTTTGTGCTCTTCGCTGTTTCTCTGCTGGCTGTCTTTGCAATTCTCCTCTCCCTGGCTGCAGACTCTCATAGTAAGGTTTGGCGAAAGATTTTCCAAACTTCACATTCTGGATTCTAGGCTGTTCCCCCTCATTCTGTGAAATGTAATTAGCATGTGTTCGCCTAAGATGACTATTTGTGAGCCAGTTAACGATGATACTCTACGCCCTTCCCTTCCAAGCTGTAGTTCAGGAATCCAGCCCGTGTAGACAGACTTTGTGCTTTTCACGGTGTAGCCCATGCCCAGTTATACCTCTGGGCAGGGAAACCTACTCTTGCTTTTGTGGGGGGCACACGTACCATATGTGAAGTGTAGCATCCAAGAAACTGCCTGTTTGTCATCCCTTGAAGAAGGAGCAGTCACTGCAGCTTTTCTGTCCTCGTTGGCCTGCAGTTCCTGGAGAAAAGGGCTTCTTTGCTACTTGTCAGAGCCTCCCTCTGCAGGACAGGCCCACAGAGGAAATGATCACGTAGCAAGCAGAGGGTCCTCTTGGTTTGAATACTGCCCTTTTTGTTGGCCAGCGCCCCTGTCCTGGAGACGTATCCTGACAATGCCACACACACCCATTTTTGTTGTCGTGAAGCCAGTGTCTCCGTCCCCAGACTGGCCTCGCAGTGCTGCTCTCTCAGAGGCCCTTCCCGCCAGTCTCCTCGTTTGCCCTGTTTGGTGGGTGCCCGTGCTGTCTGCCCTCCCTCCCTCCCAGTGAGAGCGTGTGTCCCCTTGTCTCCCTGCTCCCCAAGGGCCAAACTGCTTCTCACTCAGGCTGCTGTCATTTCTAGACAGGACCAAAGCCTGTGTGAGCCTTTTTCTTTTACGTAAAATGGTGCTTTTTCCTTACTTCAAGATACTATATATAAATAATAATGTCAATGACATCTTTTCGTACAGAGCCGTTGGAGTATTGCTTTACAGAGCTCAGTAAATTTGCTAGAACGATCTTGAGCTCTGGCTCCTGACCCTGTCTGCGTCGAGACCTTGCTGGGAGCCCTCGGGAAAGCAGAGGTGGACAGCACCAGAAGCCACTGGGAGAAGTATTTGACTTAGATCCACGTCTGGGTCACAGCAGTATTCACGGTTTTGTCACTCGGTCCCGTGAGCGGTCTCTTCCTTAACCTTGTTTATGGTCCAGAATGTACTGCCTAAATCCGTGTTAGTAAATGGAAGTCTTCATCCCCATAGGAGGCATCACAGTGTTCGTTTTTCCTCAGGAGTGTTTCTCTGCACTTCCTTCCCTGTGGAGGGGGATGGGCTCCTTCCCCGGGGTCTTGCCCTCCCTTGCCGTTGCAGGAGACATGCAGGTGGGTGGCATCAGGAGGAGCCGGTTCGAGGAGGAGCTCCTGCATGCGGGGAGCAGGCTAGGGGCTTGCCATCTCTTCTGTGCAGGGTGCTTCTCTGAGCCTCCTGAGGGCTGCTGCCTCTTCCAGGGTCTGTGCTGGCACTCCTCCTGCAGGTTTTGGCTAACAGATGTCAGGCCTTCTTCCCTCTCTGAGGCCACTTGGCAGAGTCACTACCAGGTAACCCCGGCCAGGGCCCAGGCAGATTTGCGCAGCTCTGTCTCTGTCCGTCTGGGCCTCTGAAAAGCAGACTCGTGAGTTGCTGGACTCTCTGGGATGAAGTATTTTAATTGAAGCGGGGCCTTTGGCAAGTAGCGTTGGCTCTTTTTTGGCATGGTTGAACTGAGATAAGGGAGCCCTGGTGGACACAGCGGGGGCTGGTGAGGCCTTAGTAGCCTCCTTAGCTGCTGCTCTACCTTACGGAGGGCCGAAGAGACCGACTCTGCCACTTTGCCACGTCTCAGAAAAAGTTGCCATATTTCAGCCAGAAGGGACTTGCTTTCCTGTTCCTCTTCCTAACCATGTGCCTGGAGGCGCCATCCTGGACTCTTGCACTTGGCCTTCCCGTTCTTTGCTGGGGCAGCGAAGGGGAAGGGATAGACACCGTGTGCCAGGGCCGTGTAGGGCAGGCTTTCTTTCCACCCCGTCTTCTGGGGGAGACCTTTCTCTTGCTCCTTGCTGCTCTGTTCATGCCTGTAGTCTTGGAAAAGGGTGGTCCCTTTGTCTTAAGGCTCTGTGAGGAAGTCCTCTCCAGTCAGGATTGGCACCTGTTTCCTTCCTAATAGGGCCGGGTGGCCTCTCTGAAGTTACAGGTGGTCAGGAGCCCTCCAAAGTGCAGAACATCTGGCACATCTACCTGCCAGGCTGGGTGGTTCTACTGCTTTCTAAATTTCTAAAAAAACCTCTTTCCTTTTCTTTCTTAAAGAGTTCTGCAGAATTATTTGACAATATACGTAAGTACCATGTTTCCTTGTGGTGTGCGCACTGTTCTGGTTTCTGTTTTTAAATCAAATGCCTGTTTGGGAGGAGATGAACGTATTTAGTCTATTAGATCTGCGCTGCTGGATTTTTTTTTTTTTTTTTAAAGTGTAACCTTGACTAGCTGTCTTATTGTTTATCCTGTAAGATTAGTCTATCAATTAAAGTTTGATAATTAATTGCGTCTCCTTTTCCTTCCAATTTTTCATGCGCCTAATCCATACTGGGGATTGACCGATATTGGGGATGGGCCTGGGGCTGGTTGTTTTGTTTTGTTTTGTTTTGTTTCGTTTTGTTTTGTTGCCAGCTGTGGTCTACTCTATTACTGTCTATTTATTTGGCTTAAAGCATATTCAAATTTGTTCCTGTGAAATATAATCGATACACTGATTTTGTTTTTTGTTTTTGTTTTTACTGTGTTAGCCAAAACAACCAACTTGTCAGACACCTCGAGTTAGGGCAGCCTTCTTTCTTCCCATGTTCTAGTGTCAGAGGGAAACTGCCTTCCTGTCCTTACACCTTCTGACTATTGCTTCATGTGACTTTGCCTGGCCATTTGGCCTTCGAGGGCATGTTTAATAAAACACTGAGATGGAGCTACAGCTCTTGGGGCAAGCTGCAAAGACCCAGGGGTGAAGGTGGGGTAGGGGAGATCTATTTCAAAAAATAGGACAAAAACAGTCCTGGCCATGAAGAGTCATACAGTTTTTCACAACTGGTTCTGACCTGGTACCACCCACCCTTGGCATTTTTTTTTTTTCTCAGTATCTCAATTCTGAAATGATGCTATCAGATTCTTAAGGATCTGTTGTATAAGGGAGAGGGGTGGATGGGGACTGTGCCATGTGCTGCACATTGGCTGATGCCCACCTGGAGAATCTTAGTACAGAGGGTGCTTCTGGATTTTATCCCAGGTTTGAACGCTTAGTTATTTCAGGCACCTTCAGACTAATAGGATGATTGACTGTCCTCAGATGGAGAATGGGATAAACTCCAGCCTGAATATCTTACCGTACCTTCTGGGGAGATGTGTGGCATTCTCTCAGCAGTAGTAACTAACAGAACCCTTTCTGCAGTAGGGATCCCGCGAACAGTCATTACGGCAGGAGGCAATGACTGCTTCCTACTCTTGCTCAAGAGGTGCTCTGGTGAGCCCATCCATGCTGTGGGAAGTTGACATGCTTCCCACCCATGAGCTCTCTGCCAACACCACTTGGCTTCTTTGAACCAGGATTAACCCCTCTGGCCCTCCCTAGTTTAAGGCTCATTTTGATCTGAAGCCTTGTTAGCTTTGATCTAGAACCTTTGCTGCTGTTCACCCTATTTCATAACTCTGAATTCTCAAGTTTCTTGCTTCTGTTTTACCCCTCTCAGCCTTACCTAATTTTAATTCCTCACTGTTTCTCTTCTTTTGTTTTGGTTATTTTCAAATCTACAGAAAGTTGAAATACACTACAGTGACCACCTCATACTTTACACCAAGTCCACTAGTTGTTAAAATATTAACCACACACACTTGCTATCTTCCCCAGACACACATGCACTTTATTTTGCCAGAACGTTTGACAGACATGCAGACATCGTGACATTGAGCACTCCTCTCCTCAGAATGACACTGTCACACCTTAGGCATAACACCATTGTCTCACCCAAGAAAAATATCAGTTCAATAATAACCTGATACACAGACCAAAATATCTTCTAGAGCTAGTTTTCTCCAACTGGTTTTTAAAGATGGATTTATTTGAAAGAGAACGTGTGTGCACACACAAGCATGAGCAGAAGGGGCAGAGAGAGAGCATCTCAAGCAGACTCCCTGCTGAGTGTAGATCTCAGGACCCTGAGATCATGACCTGAGCCAAAATCAAGAGTTGTTTAACTGACCAAGCCACAAAGATGACCCTGTTTTTAAATCTTTACCCCAATCTTGTGTTTTTTTTCAATACCATTGGTAACTTTTGTTATTGCTAATCTTGTTTTTTCTCCCCCCCCCCCTTAAAGTTATTTTCCTCCTATATTTCTTTCATTTTAATTTTCACTGTGAACCTCCTGATCTCTTCCTTTCATGTCCTGAGTCTCTTTTTTAATGTCCTGGCTTTTTCATGATTGGTCAGAGCTATGGTTCTGAGGAGGCGCCTGGGAAATGGCACCTCACGGCCAGAATCCTCTCATCCACTGATCACTCTGCTCCCCTCCCACATCTAAGTCAAGGACTCACAGATTCCAGGGCTCCAGGACTCAGAACTCTTGATTTTCGGTGACAGTCTTGATTCACATGATGTAGGCAAAATGATTTGGCTCATGTAACCCGAAAATCCAGAGTCTCAGACTTCGCCCAATGCGGGCACTTAAGTCAGGTTGTCAGCTAACTCCGGACTCTGCTTTGCCAGGTGGAGCTCTTAATTGGCTTGTGGCCCTTGCCCTCCACAAACACACAAACATGGCAACCTTAGCATCTAAGGCATGTCCTAGTTGACGTCTATTCATCATGAGTCTGGGGCTTTCAAACACTCCAAACTGTAGAAAATGGAGCAGCTTTGGCAGGCCACCTAGCAGGGTTTGGGCTAGATGCCAAGCCAGTGCTACTTGGTAAGGGGCTTGCTCCAAACACTGCCTTCAAGCCTTGTGACTTCAGCTCCTGAAGGGGCTTACCATGTGCCAGGGGCTGGGTCAAATTATGCATGTGCATTCTATTGCCAGCCCTTTGCCACATCCTTGTCACCCCCACTTTATCCATTAGAGGACACGGGCACAGAGAAGCTAGTGGCTTAGGCAGGCTTGCGTGCCTGCCAGTGACTAAGGCTCCCACTGGAACCTGGTTTTGCTTCTAGTTAGTCTGTGCTCTGGATAGCACCCTGTTGTTGAGAACTGAGGAAAGAACTCGGCTACTTTTCTTTTGTATATTTCTTTCTGGGGGTTTAGCTGTATGTTTTAAGGGCACTAACTTGTGCCTGTAAGTTCTATTTTTAAACTTTGAACCCTGACATTCATCGGCTGCAATGTTAAAGATGAAAACAGTAATGCATGTACTTGCTCAAAGAACTTCTAGTGGTAGGTAATCCTCTCACTCAGTTCTCAGCTCTGGTCAGCCCTTGAAGGAGGTAAACTTCACTTTAGGCTTACACATCCCAGGTCAAGTCATTCTCACTTCAAGCCCGTAAGGCTGAGGGCTTAACTGTGGGGACATCGAAGCTGGAGGGGGCCAGCTTGCAGACACTCAGACTCCAGCCCGCGGCTCCAGTCCGGAGTTTTTCTTGAGCTCTTGCTGGTTATCTGTCATTTGCTTGGGATCCTACAAACACATCCAGCACAGTCCCCAACTGAAATTCTATCGGCCTTCCATCTGATCCGCCTCCATTCCCTGTTTCAGACAGTAACTCAGGCAGCACCCAAGCCATCTACTTGAGATCCTAGGCTCGCTGCCCTTTTCAGCTGACCAACTGCTGCCATTTTTACTCCCAGAGTATCTTTCGAGTCCATCCCTTACTATCCCAACCCCCAAATCTGCATTTTTCTCATGAGCTCTTCCAGTAACCACATACATCCCCTCAGGCCACCCTTGGCACACATACCTAGCAGTGTCTGAGGCCAAGTATATCTGACTGTGTCTCCCCTGCAGAAGATCCTGTCAGCACCTGCTGCCGACACGTTCCAGACCGAAGCCCTCCTTTGTGACCTGATCCCAGCCACAGCCGGAAGCCACGGGCAACCCCGCCCATGAGTTCATGCTGTAGCAATGTCCCAGACTGAGCAAACGGGCGTCCTAACCCCTCTCTTGGCGCACGCCACTCTCCTGCCTGCCTGGCTAGCTCCACAGAGCCTTGGGAACTCGGCTCAGGCCTCAGAAACATCAGCGCCTCTGCTACTGCTATTCCTTCCTGTTTTCATGTACTTTTTTTTTTCTTTAATATTTTTAAAACATTTTTCAATAGGCTCTGCACCCAGTGTGGGGCTTGAACTCATGACCCTGAGATCGAAAGTCACATGCTCTATGGACTGAGCCAGCCAGGTGCCCCATTCACATACTTTTAGGTATCAGTTTTATTTTTCATTTGTTGTACAATACAATACTTATAATTTTTTTAAAGATTTATTTTAGGGAAAGCAGTGGAGGGAGCAGAGGGAGAGAGAATGTCAAGCCTACTCCCCAGTGAGCAGAGCCCAACATGGGGCACGATCTCATGACCCCGAGATCATGACCTGAGCCAAAATCCAGAGTCACTTAACTGACTGAGCCACGTAGGTGCCCTGGTACTTATAATTTAAAAAATAATGATTAACAAAAATAAGCCAGTGTATTTCTACCATTTCATGGTAATCATTACGAACATTTTGGTATGTGTTTTATAGAGATGGAATCATGCTATTTATAATGTTTTTATTTTTAAAACACTGATCTTTCCATGTCATTGTATCAAATTGTTTCTATTTAGCCAATCTCATGTGGTTAGACATCAATCTGTACGCCATCAGTATATTCTTTGTTAGGTGTATCATGAAATTTTTTAGTTTAACAACTTTCAAACCACACAGTGGAAAGAATATGCACACACATGCCTGTCCCCTGGCTGCCAGTTAACATTGTGCAGTTTCGGGATCCCTGGGTGGCGCAGCGATTTGGCGCCTGCCTTTGGCCCAGGGCGCGATCCTGGAGACCCGGGATCGAATCCCACGTCGGGCTCCCGGTGCATGGAGCCTGCTTCTCCCTCTGCCTGTGTCTCTGCCTCATTCACCCTCTCTCTCTGTGACTATCACAAATAAAAATTTAAAAAAAATTTACAAAAAAAAAAAAAAATTGTGCAGTTTCACTTTTTTTTTTTTCCTGAACCATCTGAAAGTTAGCCAGAGACCTCTTGATGCTTTACTCAAGTGTTATTAATAAGTCTCTAACCCCTGAGAATAAGGTCTGGTACATAATGCTGATATTAGACCTGAAAAATCAAACGTATGTCACCTACATACAGTCGTTTTCAAATCATTCTTTTTCCCCAGTCCTTCCACATTCCATAAAATTTGCCATATCTCTGGTCCCTTTTAATTTAGAATAGTTACCCAGTCCTTTTTTCTCCATGATACCTTCTAGATTCATTTTCTCATGATCAGATTCAGGTCAAATGATTCCAGCCAAGCCCAGAGGTGACATCCCTCTTGGTTCTTCAGATAAGGAGCTGCGGTGCTTGTTGCACGACTGCCGATGCTGAGTAGGGTATATCACACAGACTGACGGTCTCACCTACAACACGGGGAGCTGAGAGTGTAGCTGTGTGCTCAGGCCCTGCTTGCTGAAGCATGCCCTGTGATCGGCGTGTAATGGTTTCACTGGCTGAATGAGTGCGCTTACTGTTTGGGGGTCACAGAAGAGTGGAAAGTGAAGGCAGACCTGGAGCCGGGACAGCAAGCAGGTCGTGACTGGCCTCACGACCCTGCCACCAAGGGAACAGCCTACAGCAGATGCACAGATCCTCAAAGGCATTTGTAGGCAGCCATTAAAACCAAGTGCAAACAAAATAAAAAATAAATAAAACCAAGTGCACACAGGGGCACCTGGGTGGGTCAGCCTGTTAAACATTATGTCTAACGTTGGCTCAGGTCATGTTTCCGGGGTCCTGGGATTGAGGCCTGAGTCGGGCTCCGTGCTCAGAGAGGAGTCTGCTTCTCCCTATGCCTACCCCCGACCCCACCATGCTCTCTCAAATCTCTAAAACACATGCACACAATCTCATTTATTGTTTTATTTTTTTTTAATTTTTTTTTAAATTTATTTATGATAGTCACAGAGAGAGAGAGAGAGAGAGAGAGAGAGAGAGAGAGGCAGAGACACAGGCAGAGGGAGAAGCAGGCTCCATGCACTGGGAGCCTGATGTGGTTTTCGATCCCGGGTCTCCAGGATTGCGCCCTGGGCCAAAGGCAGGCGCCAAACCGCTGCGCCACCCAGGGATCCCTCATTTATTGTTTTAATTCACACATCCTTTGGAATGCTACATTTGGCCAGTTCACTGCCTACCTGTGGTGGCACAGGAGTCTGTCAGAATTTTCCAGCAAGTTCTTAGAGTAGAAAGATCTTTGCTGTTGCTTAATACTCAGATCCTAAAATAGCATTACCAGCAAATTATCCATATGTACTCAGTAATTTTTTCCCCCTTATTCTAGCTCGAGACTTCCCAGAGTTACAAGGGATGTGCACGGTATTTCACTGCAGATGAATGGTTAAGACGATAGCAAAGCAGTCACTCAGTGCCAGCACTGCTGAACTTCACCTTAGGCACAAACAACCACAGATGTTTTCTGGCAAAATGTGCAGCTGCCAAAGGGTTGAAATAACTACAGCAGCTTATCCCAGATGTTAAACTGCTTCATCCCAATCAAAGGAGCCATCATAGGCTGTTTTGTTCCCTCTTGGTTTCCCAGCGCCCAGGAAGCATGGTTTGCTGATTAAATGCTGCTGTAATAGAGTAAGGATGCTCCCTATGCTCCAATTTGGCATTTTCCAAGAACTTCTAAAGTATTAAAATATATAATGTGCAGTGTAATAAATGCTTCCTGGAACTGAGAAAGGAGGTATGTCTGCCTAAGACGCCAAGAGTGACACTGAAGGCAACTGGGGCATTGGTGTCCCCAAGAAGGAACCCAGGCCCTTCTATCACCTCATCCTTCAGCCATGAGATTCTCTGCCAGCTTAGGGTCAGATAGCCCCTGCACGTCTGTTTCTTCATCCTATTTACCACAAGGTAAAAACTAGAAGTTTTGATACAAGTAGAGCAATACTTTGACAGGTCCCAAATGAAATCTCAAGAGCGAGGTAATTGCCTACTTCAACCCAGGGCCTCACACAGCGCTAAGGAATAAAAGGAGCAATGCTGCTGCTTACTGATACAGGACAGAGGGACCCATGTCAAACTGACCTTCGAGGAGCACAGAGAACTTTGTACCTTGGAAAGATATATAGGACAGGGATGCTGACATGATACACATATGCTGGTGTTAGCTGACACATCTGATAAACTTAACTGAAAACAAAATTTTTTTGAGGTATTAAGTCCTTTTATCCGCCAATACTCATCTGAAGGCCATGGGAGAGAAATTTCTTTCAGATACGCTGCTAGAAAAGACATTTTTTATATGCATGAATACCAATGACTAATCAGATAAGTCTTAAAAAATACTAAGCACAGTTAAGACTTGGGGGTGCCTGGGTGGCTCAGTTGGTTAAGCATCCGACTCTTGACCTTGGCTCAGATCTTGATCTCAGGGTTGTGAGTTCAAGCCCTGCATTGGGTTCCACACCCACCAAAAGCCTACTTAAAAAATAACCGAATTAAATATATTAAGTGAAGTCAATATAAACAAGCACTTTGTAGGCACTAAAAAACTGAAGACTGAGAAAAATATTGGTTTTATATATTTATTTTCAAAGGGAAAAACAGACAATTTAAATACAAGTCTAAACAGAATTACTCTGTCAAAGGCAGCAATAATGCCAAAACGCGTTCTCACTTCCAGACATTCGCCAGCATCTTCTGACTCTTCTCTCAGTGAAAAAAGGGGTCTGGCAAAGACAAAGTTCAGTGTTTCTTTTTGGTGCACTGACTTTTAAGGACTTTGAAAGTGCTCAATCCAGGGTAATGAAAGTTACAGACACTCAGAACAAGGTTTTATTTAAAAAGTTAACCACTTGATTATCCCAGAGCCTGAAAACAACAGCTAATGTTTATTAACAGGTTGCTTTACCATCAAGCACTGTGTTAAGTAATTTGCATTTGCTACTGAATTCTACGTTCAAGAAAGCCTCAGGTAGGTCCTCTTATTATCCCCTGCCTGATTAAGAGTCAGGCCATCTCAGCTTCGAGGACAGCAGGCTGAGCTGACTTTGGGTGTGTAACTAAGGGTGCTTAGTTACCTTGCTCAGTGTTTTATAGAAGACTGCTTTTAAGGGGAGAGCTGACAATCAAGGAAGTCCTGTCCGAGAATGAATTGTTCATGGCCCAGCTGAAGGATAAAGATAATCACTAAGGCCAGCCCCCATTGAGAGGCAGATAACCAGAAGGGGCCTGCATTTTATAGGCAGTGAAAATTTGTCAGACATTTCCAATTTTCCCATTTCTTCCCGAGTCTGTCTGTATTGAAGAACTACAGAGATTAATTAAGCAGGAGAACATGATTCCAGAAGTCATTTACCTGATCTCTTACTCATATACATCCTTCTTATCTGCAATATAATCTACAATTTCTTGTGGACACATTAACTTCTCCGCATCTGTGTCAGGAATTTCAAATCCTGAAAGTAAAACGTACAATGCATAAGTGTAGAAAAAACAAATCCTTTAAAATTAAATGCATCTCATGCTTCCTTACCACCTTCGTACATGAAAATTTCCCAGCAACCCTGAATCCCATTTAAGTCATGGCCCAGTTATATTCTAGACAGCATTTCTATCATATTGAGTATGCTGGGTCTTTAAAAACTGTAATTCACAGGATAGAAAATGCAGCCATTTAAAATGTAAAATTTAGTCGTTTTTAGTGTATTCACAAGTCGTACAACCATCACTATCTAATTCCATAACATTTTCGTGACTATGTTCCCATCCTACCCCTAACTGATACCATCCCTCTAGTGAGCATAACCTGTGAGGAATTTTAAGTTCAGCTCTGCAGGACAGCACAGAAGCCCCCTTGGCTTTCATTCAGGCAACTTACTCAAACACTGGGCCATGGACCCTTCAGAAGCCTCCTGTGCACAGTTGTCTGAGACATAAGCATAACCTGGGAGTGTACATGGGAGGCACTGCAGGAAACCAGACCTGTGTATTCGTATGTATGTGTATGTGTGTATGTGTGTGTGTGTGTGTGTGTGTGTGTCTCCCTCCCAGGCACACCCAGTTACTTCTCTGGGGGTGGACTTTTGGGGTGCTCAGGTGTACTCAGCTTCTCCACAGGGAAGGTTCTGCCTTCATCGTGGAGCCCCCACCTAAAGCATCCAAATCCCATCCTTCCCCAGACCTTGTCTGGTCACTCAGCCCTCAGCACCACACTGGGCAGCACTCAGCTGGCCCCACACAAAGTGCATTCTAATGGAGTGCAGTGTCCCTAGTACTGACTTCATCCAACAGTGGGCAGGTGGTGGCGGTGGTGTGGTGCTGTTTCTACTTATGTATTTGATTCAAATCCCAATTGTGGATCCCCAGCATTTCTTCCACTTAAGAATCATTTTGTGCAGACCCCAGACTTAGCCTATTACCAAATTCATCCTCCATGGCCATGATAATCTCCACTTGGTCCAAACTGTCTAAGCCCAGGTCTTTCATAAAGTGGGAATTTACCGAGAGCTGCAAGAAAGGAAGGCCAAACACAAAACTGAGTCAATGAAAGTAATTGCTTCTCAAGATAACAGAGAGGTATGATGTTACTTAATCATTACATAGAAGATTCTTCTTAATATAAAGAGGCCATATTTTAAATATGTGATATCCAGCATGTTATGTTTAACCTGTGCCAGCATATACTTGGTGTGTGCTTTGTGCTTTATATGTTAATTTATTCAAGCTTGTTCTGAAATGGTTAACAATATACACAAAGCTAATGATGGATTTCATTTTATGTATTTTATTAAGATCTTTGATCACGGCTCAGGAGAACTATCCTGGGGGCATAACATACAACGTGGTGACTATAACAACACTACAGTGCATACATGGAGGTTGCCAGGAGAGTAATCTTAAAAATCATCATAAGAAGAAATTTCTGTAATTGTGCCTGGTGACAGACGTTAACTAGACTCTTTGTAATCAATTCACAATTTGGGGCGGGGAGAGGAATCTTACACAGGCTCCACGTCTTGTACAGAGCCCGATGTGAGGCTCAATCTCACAACCTTGACATCATGACCTGAGCCAAAATCAAGAGTCAGATGCTTAACAGACTGGGCCACCCAAGCACACTGCCCCTTCCTTTTTTCAGTTCATAATATTATACAAATATGTTGTACACCTGAAATTAATAAAATGTCAATTAGACCTCAATAATAAAACCGCCACCATCCTACCTACACAGATTCAATTATTAAAGGAAATCTGTGCACTACTATGAGAAAAATGCCAGTGGTTAAGTTAAAAAAAAAAAAAAAAGCAGGGTATGAAACAACATTTACAGTATTTTGCCACTTGTGTTTTTAAAAAAGGGTAGAATGGGGCACCTGGGTGGCTCAGTTGGTTAAGCATCTGCCTTTGGCTTGGGTCATGATCCCGGGGTCCTGGGATCAAGGCCTGTGTAGGGCTCCTTGCTCAGCGGGGAGTCTGCTTCTTCTCCTCCCTCTGTCCCTACCCTACTTGTGCATGCATGGAGACTCTCTCTCAAATAAATCTTTAAATAAAAAAGGGTAGGAGATAAAGATCACATAGTACATAAAATACACATACATACATGTGTATACTTCTCTGAATATGTATTGAGTAGCTCTGGAAAGATACATGAGAAGCTGGTTCTGCTGGGTGCCTCCCAGAAAGGGAACTGGGTGGCTGGGAGTCAGGGAGACTTTTTCCTAAATATCCTTTTGGACCCTCTGAATTCTGTACCATTGATTAAATACTCATTTAAAGAAAAAACATTAAGCCACATCAGTTACCTTTTCTGGGTCAATCTTGTCATAGAGTTTCAAGACATAAAGAACCCGGTCCTTGATCCCCTCTAACGTCAGAGGGGGTGCATCGCTATACTGATGGCACAGCTGTGTACCTGGAACCTAGAACAAGGGCAGGAAGGGAGAATTGTTGAACCTCTGGGTCAGTGCACTAGCTCAGGTACCTTTCATAGCTTTTAGGGTTTCAGAGAGCCACCTCCTCTGATTCTAATCGTGGCCTTTAGGCCACTCAGAGTCACAACACTGGGTATTTCCAGAAGCCCTAGCATTCCAGCAGCATAAAAATGGGCCTCCTTTCCCCCTCAGAGCCAGGACTGGCCCTCCTGGCTCCCGTGTTCAGCCCTCAGGCTCTAGCCACTTGTCTGGCTCAGGGAGACTGGCTGCCACTAAAATCATGCAGGGTCTGCAGATAAGAATAAGTCTTGTGGCACCTTCTGCAACACCTTGCCACTCTAAGGCATCGTCACCTTTCATCAGCACACCTGAGTCAAAATAGCCCATCTAGACAGAGATGTCATGGTGGAGAGAGGCAGCTCACCTGAGGACCACACACCAGCAGGTCTAATATTGCCCCCTGACCTCAGCCAGGACAAATGAGCCAGCTACCAACCCCAAGAATAGGGAAACCGATAGTCATTATAGTCCAATCTGTTTCCCTTCAGGGTAGGCTTGCCTTATTGCCACCAGTAAAACCATGAGCCTTTCTAACTTTTGCCATGATGGGAGGAGTATCTCAAATGTCTCTGATACTAACCTACTTGATACTCAGCTAGGCATTAGGGTGCTGGCTGGATCCTTTCACCAAATATGAAAGGAACTCTTTTAAGATAGGTTTAATGCCATGGAAGGCACAGTGCAGAACCAGAGAAAACAATACAGCTGTCTGACAGTTCTGCTCACTGTGGAAGTCCCTAATCTGAACTGGTTTACCTTTTAAAGTTGACTTTAAGTTTGGGAGTTCTTAAGTTAATTTGGAGTTCTCACAGCATTTCCCCAGAGATAGTGGGTTTGCATGTTGGGGCTCAGGTCCCCGAGACTGACAAAGGTCTATGGAAATCATAATAAAAACTACTGCCATATTAGCCAAACCTGTATACACCTCTGTGTAAGAAATATATCAAGGTGCCTGGGAGGCTCAGTCGGTTAAGCATCTGCCTTCAGCTCAGGTCATGATCTCTGGGTCCTGGGATCTAGCTGAGTTCCCCCATCACTTCGGGCTTCTTACTCAGCAGGGAGTCTGCTTCTCCCACTCCTTCTCCCTCTGGCCCTCCCCACCGCTTGTTCTTTCAAATAAATAATATCTTTTTTTTTTAAAGATTTTATTTATTTATCTGAGAGAGAGAGAGAGAGAGAGCGCACAAGTAGGGGGGAAGGGCAGAGGAAGAGGGAAAAGCAGACTCTCTGCTGAGCATGGAGCCCAATGTGGGGCTCTATCATGACCTGAGCTGAAGGCAGACAGCAGATGCTTAACCAACTGAGCCACCCAGGTGCCCTGATAAGTAAAACCTTAAAAAAAAAAAAAAAAAAACAAAGAAATATTATCTTACAAAAAAAAAAAATCAGGTACTGAAATCAGATTTAATCAGCAAGCTATAAAGATTAGATGAAGAGCTTTATGGATATTCTTTTTTTTAAAATTATTATTTATTTATGATAGTCACAGAGAGAGAGAGAGGCAGAGGGAGAAGCAGGCTCCATGCACCGGGAGCCCGACGTGGGACTCGATCCCAGGTCTCCAGGATCACGTCCTGGGCCAAAGGCAGGCGCCAAACCACTGCACCACCCAGGGATCCCGATATTCATTTTTTTTTAATTTTTTTCTTTATGGATATTCTAAAGGTATTTCTAAGTGCTTTCAGGGTTTAAGAGCAGTGGTTCTTTTTGTCTCGTGTATATAGCATCCTTTCCTTTCCAATTGCAACATGGGTTAAGGAGACCTCTGCTACAGGGACCTCTCCAGGCCTACTTACCCACAATCACTAGAAATCTCCAAGCCACAAATAAAATGAAGCAGCAGAAGGGAAAGAGACAGAGGAAGGAGCAAGGAGTTAAGTGGTGATGACCGAAAAGGGAGGAAAAAAGAAAAAAGGGGGAAGAATCTGATGGAGGCCTTGTCTGTGTGCACATCAAGAAGATATGAGGGAGGGGGCAGCCCCAGTGGTACAGCGGTTTAGCACCACCTGCGGCCTGGGGTGTGATCCTGGAGACCTGGGATCGAGTCCCACATCGGGCTCCCTGCATGGAGCCTGCTTCTCCCTCTGCCTGTGTCTCTGCCTCTCTCTTCACTCTCTCTGAATGAATGAATAAATCTTAAAAAAAAAAAAAAAAAAAAAGATATGAGGGAGGATTACTAGTGAGGAGAAAGAGAGAAAACTCCAGCTGTGCTGCAGAGCCCACAAGGAAGGAGGCCGCTGGAAGGGCACACGGTTCACTACCCCAAGGGGCCCGCTAGGGGTCAGCATCAACCCCAGTAGCCCAAGCAAGTGCCCGCTCTTAGGCCAGGTGTGCACCGCGCAGTGAAATAAAAGGGTTTCCATCTGGAGAGCACAGGCCAGTTCCGAAGTGGGGGGCTCCAGTGGGCTCAGCACAGGGCAGGCAGGTGTAGTGGGTGACAGCTCACTGGAATAAGCCTGCCTACATCTGTACCCTGGCACTAGCTTTACTAGCTTTTTGGCCTGGGCCATGTTACTTAACCCTCCTTAGCTTAGTGTCTGTTTCCTTAGCTGTAAAATAAGAACAAGCAACATTACAAAGCTCACAGCATTTGTGAGGATTCACTGAGGGAATGTGGAAGCCTCAGAACACTGCCAGGCACACCTACTGAGGGCTGTCTAGGGGGATCAGGGCAGTGACCTGCCAGTCTGAGACTCTGGTAGTCATGTGGTCCCTACGTACTTCCTACTCCTTCCCTCTCAGGCCTCCACTTCTGGTCTCTTTATGGACTTATCATAAAATCAGACTATGGCGCTGCGCTAGGCACTTTACAACCAGCACTTCTTTTAGTTCTGACATAAGTCCTTTACAGACAGGAAAGAGACAGAGAAAGTTAGGTATGCTCCCCAGGCCTCCCCAGCTTGGCCTCTTGGGAGGGCCTTACTGCTTTCTTCCTGCTGGATCTCAGCTGTTTAAAAAAAAAAAGAAAGAAAAAAAGAGGGGCACAGAACAGGTAAGCACCTCAGTGGTGTCCCCAACAGTCAACAATGTTTGTGGTGTTTTTCCCCCAAGGTCTGCACTTAACAATTATATGTGACACAAGTCACTTCCCACAGCCATCAGAGAAGGCACTGTGTGCAGGAAAAGAGTGACTACCCCCTAGAGTAGTAGAAACCAGTAACCTGGTGTGTCCATCAAAAAAGCATCTGTCTCTACTCGGGTACATCTCTGAACTAAGGGAAACTGAAGAACCTCAGTTTAAAGTTCAGGAGACTGGGATCCCTGGGTGGCGCAGCGGTTTAGCGCCTGCCTTTGGCCCAGGGCGCGATCCTGGAGACCGGGGATCCCACGTCGGGCTCCCGGTGCATGGAGCCTGCTTCTCCCTCTGCCTGTGTCTCTGCCTCTCTCTCTCTCTCTCTCTCTATGTGACTATCATAAAAAATAAATAAATGAAAGAAGAAAGAAAGAAAAGAAAGAAAGACAGACAGTAAGTTAGTTCAGGAAACTGCTTTAAATGCAGCTCTACCAACTGCCCCCTGGACAGCTCCACCCTAGTAGCAGACATCTCAACACTAGTCTGGAAAGAAGTTCGTTACCGTCTCCAAAATGCCTTCCACCTCTTTGCCACCTGGCACTCTGGCCAGGGACCTGAGAGCCAACCTCCACTCTTCCCACTGTCTCACCATGATGTTTGCTGGGCCACCCAGCCTAGCTGACTGGGAGGAAAGATCTCACTTACTCAACAAACCTTGTTTCATGTTCACTCCCTGCAACCTAAACAGAACATCCACATTCCTCAGTGCCTATCCACAACATGCTCCATTCCACAGGTACTCCGAGGGTCAAATGAAAGAGTGCCGGCTGTCCTGGCCTCTGCATGTGCTGTCACACTCTGCCCTGAGTGCATGAGAAACTGCTGCCTTTGAGATCGCGCTCACTGGGGGCACTAGTTAGGTCCCTCCTCTGTGCTGTACACACACCTGTCTTCACGTGTGGTTATGTCTTTTCTTAATACACAGGACCATCTCAACAGCCTGTGAGCTTTCTCATGTGCCAAGACTGTGCTTCGGGTTGGAACTACAAAGATAAATAAAACGTGATCTCTGCCCTCAGAGAAGCTTATGGACTAATGGAGAAGATCAATCCAAACAGATTATTTAAGTTGTAATAAAAAATATGGCAAGAGGGGCACCTGGATGGCTTAGTTGGTTAAACATCTGCCTTCAGCTCAGGTCATGATCCTGGAGTCCTGGGATAGAGCCCAGTTGGGCTCCCTGCTCAGCAGGGAGTCTGCTTCTCCCTCGCCCTGCCACTCCCCTGCTTATGCTCACGCTCATACATAAGTAAATAAAATCTTAAACAATTAAATGTGGTAAGAGCCATGACAGACTTATTTGTAGGCTGCTTCAGGAACTAGAATTGTCATTCAGTCCTTGACAGGCAAGAAAGAGACACCAAACTTAGAGTTAGCCCTGAAAGGACATGGGCATTCAAGGAGGGAAGGACTGGCCAAGAAAAAAAAAAAAAAGTATGAAAGTGTAGTGGGTCTGTGTGGGAAGAAATGAGTTCATGTTGCTGGAGACTGAAGGTTAAGGTGGTATACAGACAGGCTCTGAGGCTGAGGCGCCCAGGGCCGTAGACCTGAAAAAGACAAAATAGCTAAGCTCTCCCTGAACAAGCATTTTGCCTTCATCTGGGTACCATGCCCCACAGAACTTTTTGGAAATCCTCTCTGTGCTCTGGCTTCAAGACAGTTCAGATTTGGGGGCCTGCCTGGTCCAAGTCAAGACTTCCAGGTTCTGCTTTAGGCCACTTCCCTTGTTTTTCTTACCTTCTATTTTATACTGTCTCCTATTTTTGTATCCAGGAGAACTGCTCTGGCTCCTTTTGGCTGGGGTAGGGTGTTTTTGTTTTTGTTTTGTTTTAGGATTTTATTTATTTATGAGACAGAGAAAGACAGAGACATAGGCAGAGGGAGAACCAGGCTCCCTACAGGGACCCTGATGCAAGACTTGATTCCAGGATCCCTGGATTCCCCAACCTGAGCCGAAGGCAGATGCTTAACCACTCAGCTACCCAGGTGCCTCTTGGTGGGGGGTTTAGAATGTAAATGAAGAACTAATCACCCTGGAGTCAGCACAGTGGATGGATCTGAGGAGAAAAAAAGTCTCATGGAACAGAACAGGTGGAATGTGCAATAGTCCAGATGAGATGAGCACAAGCTGGAGGTGAAGTTTGGGGTAACTGAGAAATAGGCAGGAACAGAAACCAAGAGAGTGAAGAGACCTTTGGAACTTAGCAACATTTAAGGATTAGACAGAAAGTGTCAACAGGGTAGGAGCAGAGGCGGAAGGAGAGAGAAAGGATGAACCAAAACAGAGTGTAGAACAGCCTAGGGAACACAGAAGGATGAGCTGGCAAGGTTACCAGGAGGCTGCAGTGTATCCAATGACGCTTCCTTTGTATTTAGCTCTTTACCTTCAACAGCTAGAATGAGGTCTGGCACATAATTGTCCCTCAATTTTTTTTTTTTTTTGAACGAGTATGTAAGTGGTTGTTCTCTCCAATCAGGATGTAAGGTGGTTAAATGGGAACACTTAGTCAATATAAATATATACATATAAATCAAATGGTTCTTCTGCTGTATATGAACCAAGCAGAGGTAGTGGGAACATCTCTCAGCACCATAATGGTCCAAGGACCAGCAGCAGCAGCAGAATCTTCTGGAAGCCCACTGGAAATGAAGCCTCTCGGACCCCTTCCCAGAATCTGTATTTTAACCCAATGATCTGTAACAATCCAGAATGAGAATCCTTGCTCCATGAATAAGGACAATCACTTTGCACTTTAGTCTACCATGGAAATCAATCTCAGAGACAAAAACACCTGGCAACTCCACATAATGTCCTTTTAACTCTTAACTTCAGGGTGACACTTTGTTAACCTTTTGATTCAGGCAACAGGGCCAATGCCTTAATTAATTAATCCATTACGTTGTCAGTAAATCTCAACCCTAACCACCCGCAAGAATCACTTCGTGACTTAAAAAAAAAACTGGCACCTAGACCCCAACTCTTAGAGATAATGATTGATTTGGCCTGGGCATCCTCATTTTTTTTTTTTTAATTCTAACATGCAGTTAATACAGTTATACTAAAAAAAAAAAAAAAAAATACGGTTATACCGAAACCCCTATCATACTAAGTCCGCAGGTTTGAGGGGTTTCTCAGTTTGGCCTGGAGAGCCTACTCTATATTAGGGCAGTGGTTCTTGCTCTCGGCAGAACCCGTTAGTCACCTGGGGGAACTTCAATGAAAACCCATGCCTAGGGCCTCATCGCAGAGAAGTCCATCACAATCGGCCGCTGGGGGACGGGGTGGGCAGGGAGCTGCCCTCCTCCTCCCCAGCGGCCCGGGGGTTTTGAATGCGCGACCAGGGTCGGAAATCACGGCCGGCCCTAAAGAGAATTTCTGCGTCGCAGAGAGTTCACCGGACAGAAGGGCTAGATACTACTTTTCTCCTATCTTTACTTCCAGGAGGCCCGTAAACAGGCAAAAGGCACAACAGGGAGAAAGCCTGGGCGACAACCGCTCTGGAGAAGACTGTAGGCCAGTGTGGCTCCCCCCAGAACCCGGTCACGGTACCTGCCATTGTCACCACGACTAACGGACACCAGTATGCGGGAGCTTGCCTAGCACCCCACCTAGGTGCCCTCAGAAACCTCTCCGCGCCCCCGTGAAGCAGACCATACCCCAACCTCGCCGCTCAGGCCGGGCAGCGAGGTGTCGCTGCCGGGAGACTTGCCCGAAGTTTCGGAAGGCGGCAGCGAGCGTTCGAAGCCGGGGGCGGTCGCCGGGAACGTCCGCGCGGCGGCTCGTACGCACTAGGTCACCCGGACTCCCAGCAGGGGTCAACCCAGCACCGCGGGGGCTGGCAGGGGCGGGGCGCCACGGGGACCCCGGGCACCCCGCCGCGGCTGGCCTGGCCCCTCCCCCGCACCGCCACCCCGATCCCTGACCCCTGCCGAGCCCCAGCAAAGTCACCGCGAGTCACCTGCGCGAGCACCGGGGCTGCCTGCCGAGCCCCAGGCCTCGTCCGGGCTCCCGCGGGGCACAGCGTGGTGCCGAGCGGCCGGGCCGCGGCCAGCGTGGGAACCCGGGGCAGCGGCGCCAAGGCCGCGGGCAGTCGGCGGACACAAGCCGAAAGGACACGAGCCGCCATGCCTGCGCCAACCCAGGATGCACTGCGCCCCGCGCTCCGGCCCAGGGTCCTCGCCGCCCCGCGCGCAGCGGACGCACGGAGCGGACGCACAGAGCGGCGCAGCCGGACGCCGCCGGCTATAGCGGCCCCTGGCGGCTCCTGGCGGCACTGCGCCCCGGGTTGTGCACAGGTGTCGAAAGGGTCCCGGCCGGCTCCGTGCCAAGGGCCTGCAACTCTTGGTCTCCGCTGGATTTCAAGATGAAATATGATTGATTAGATGATAGATGATAGATAGATAGATAGATAGATAGATAGATAGATAGATAGATAGATAGATAGATAGATAGATAGATAGATAGATAGATAGATAGATAGATAGATAGATGATACATGATAGATGATAGACATAGATTAGATGGATGGATGGATGGGATAGATAGGACAGATAGATATTGATAGATAGGGATCCCTGGGTGGCGCAGCGGTTTGGCGCCTGCCTTTGGCCCAGGGCGCGATCCTGGAGACCCGGGATCGAATCCCACATCGGGCTCCCGGTGCATGGAGCCTGCTTCTCCCTCTGCCTGTGTCTCTGCCTCTCTCTCTCTCTCTCTCTCTGTGACTATCATGAATAAATAAATAAAATCTTTAAAAAAAAAAAAAAAGATATTGATAGATAATAAGTAAAAAATTATTTAATAGGTCAAAACTCAATATAAAATAAGAATGTCAAAAATCAATTTAAATACGTTAAGGCAGGAAGCCTGGGTGGCTCAGTGGTTGAGCGTCTGCCTTTGGCTCAGGGTGTGATCCTGAGGCCTCAGGATCAAGTCTGGCATCCGGCTCCCTGCAGGGAGCCTGCTTCTCCCTCTGCCTGTATCTCTGCTTCTCTTTCTGTGTCTCTCATGAATAAATAAGTAAATAAAATCTTTAAATAAATAAATAAATACATAAATAAATAAATAAATAAAGCTAATAAATGTGGGAATTATAATAAAACAATATACATGTTTAAATTTTAACAATATGGGACGCCTGCGTGGCTCAGCGGTTGAGCGTCTGCTTTCGGCTCAGGGCGTGATCCCAGGTCAGAGGATCGAGTCTGGCACCAGGCTCCCTGTGAGGAGCTTGCTTCTCCCTCTATGTCTCTGCCCCTCTCTCTGTGTCTCTCATGAATAAATACATAAAATCTTTAAAAATAAAAAATAGGGCAGCCCCGGTGCCCCAGCGGTTTAGCGCCACCTTCAGCCTGGGGTGTGATCTTGGAGACCCTGGATAGAGCCCCATGTCAGGCTCCCTTCATGGAGCCTGCTTCTCTCTCTGCCTGTGTCTCTGCCTCTCTCTCTCTCTCTCTCTGTCATGAATAAATAAATAAAATTAAAAAAAATAAAATTGAACAATGTATATAAGTAATACAGCTCATGAAAAGTGGGTGAGAAGAAATTTAAATGTGCTAATCTCTATTTCTTTTTTTTTTTTTTTTAATCTCTATTTCTTAGCAAGGAGCTCAAGGATATTGATTGAATCCAAATGCAGAAAAACAAATCCAAATTCTGAAAACTGCCTGGATAGACAATCCACCAATGCCTTCAGAAGTCTTCAGTTTATTTTCACTTTTGTTAAATTCAAGTGTAATAAAATGTGGTGCCTTTAATTTAAAATAGACTGCATGGGGCACCTGGCTGGCTCAGTCTGAAGAACATGCGACTCTTGATCTCCAGGTAATGAGCTCAAGCCCCATGGTGGGTGTAATGATTACTAAATAAAATATAATAAACTTTAAAAAAATAAAAATAAAATAGACTGCACAATACCATCTCACTGCTGTAAAATTGTTTCTATTTATGCACTCATTAAGAAATTGAATATCTGTTATGTGCTAGCTGCTACAGCAGTGGGCAAGCCAGGCAGTCTGTTCTCATAGAGTTTATATTCTAGTGAGAAAATAGAAAATAAGCAAATAAAAATTTTAAAAACCCACCTCCCCTAAAACAAAAAATCCAGGGAAGTAGTGATAAGTACAAAAAATTTCCATGGATGAACAATAAAGTAGTAGGGGAATAGTGAGAGATGACAGCAGGTGCATTATTTTAGTTAGGGTGGTTCTTGAAGGCCTCTCTTAGGAGGTGATATCTGAGCTGAGACTTCCATCAATTTGGAGGAGGGAAGACAGAGCCTTGGGAATCACCCTGCTGCTGGTGATACCAACCAGAGTGTCGGTGGCAATGCAAACAGTTGACCCCAGGCTTCTCTAGCATCCTGATTCCATCACCATCACTTCACTGCTTATTAATCAGTTGGAAGTGTAATTGGATCACCTCTTTGGGAATGGTCCAGCTCCATTTGGGGTGGCAGCTTTCTATTTCTGCAGAAAACCAGCAGCCAAAAAAATCTGATTGGAGTCTGAGGATCATGGCCCTTTAAATCTACTTCAGCCACCAGTGACACAGCAGCCTCTGATTACTCCTTCCTGGTCACACTCCGGGACAGACCCATGGGACAGACATGTAGTGTGACCGTGCAGCATTAGCAGAAGAGGGAGCATGCAACAAGAGCCTGCTAGACTACTAAGCCCCCAACTAGAACCCTAGTTTGCCACGACCTATCTGTGTTATATTGCATCCATTTGGTCAAAAATAATAAATCTCCTCTTATTTAAATGACATATTTTGGGAGACCTACTTTTTCCTCCAGCAAACACATAAAATGTCAGCCTCCCTGGTTCGTAGGGTCGAAGGCTGAATATTAAGATTGAGATCAAATCTTCAGTGGCTGGAAAGATTTAGGAGAGGTCACTGGTGCCTCCCAGTAGCACCCCCATTGAAGGATATGGAATCAGCTTCCTCCATACATCATCCCCCCAGCCACCCATTGTCCCTCCCTCTTTCCAGCGCATTTACACTATTGTGTCACCCCCTCCCGCCACTTTCCTCTTCTCCCCTATGTCCTCAACCCTCTACTTTCTCCTGGCTCTTTCCCTTGAGCCCATAAATATGCCAGTTTCTCCTGGTTTAAAAACAAGGCCAGAGGGCAGCCCCGGTGGCGCAGTGGTTTAGCGCCGCCTGCAGCCCGGGGTGTGATCCTGGAGACCCGGGATTGAGTCCCACGTTGGGCTCCCTGCATGGAGCCTGCCTCTCTCTCTGCCTGTGTCTCTGCCTCTCTTTTGCTCTCTCTGAATGAATAAAAATAAATAAATAAATAAATAAATAAATAAATAAATAAATAAATAAATCAATCAATCTCCACTCTTGCCTCCATAAATCCACTCTTCACTGTGTTGCTAGAGTGGGAGCTTATTACTCCACTGGTCAAACCCTACACCCGCTGAATAAAGTTCAGGTTTGTTAACATGCATCACCAGCTCCCTGGCTACCTCTTTAGCTTCCTCGCTCCATCCCCCGCAGCATAATTCATTCTCCTGCAATCCTGAGTTGTGTATAGTTCAGGCCATACTGTGCTTTCTCTTGGAACGCCCTTTGCTTCTGCTCTGACCTATTTACCCAGCAACACTCCGCTAAGTTGTCATTCTTCACGGAACTTTTATGGAACTCCTTTGTGTTGTGCTAACTGTCCAGCCTTTGAGCATTCTGAACATAACCCTCTCAATTTAAAACACGGTATTTATTGCTTTGTGTCACGGTCTCTCTCATTAGACTTTGCGAAGGCCAGGGACCTCACAGCAATCATTTTCATACCTACAAGTATGCGTTCACTGTTTGTTCAACCGTTACTGAACTTATGTAAGTACTGCTTAGCTCTGTTTAAATCTTATAGGGGACAAATTTCTCAAGATCCCTGAGTAAATTAAATCTTTGTGTGGGGCACTTGGGTGGCTCAATGGTTGAGCATCTGCCTTCAGCTCTGCCTTCATAACCCTGGGGTCCTGGGATGGAGCCCCACATTGGGATCCCTGCTCAGTGGGGAGTCTGCTTCTCCCTCTGCCCTCTCCCCACTCTGCTCATGTTCTCTCTCTCTCTCAAATAAAAAAAATAAAACCTTCTGGGGAGCCCTGGTGGCTCAGCAGTTTAGCGCTTCCTTCAGTCTGGGGTGTGATCCTGGAGACCCAGGTTCAATCCCACATCAGGCTCCCTCCACAGAGCCTGCTTCTCCCTCTGCTTGTGTCTGTGCTGCTTTCTCTCTCTGTCTCTCATGAATTAATAAATAAAATCTTTAAATAAGTAAAACCTTTTAAAAAACATAAATCTTTGTGAAAAGCCCTCTATTATCTATGATGTACCAGCAAATAATTGTTATCACATTTAGGCTAGAGATAGTGGGAACGGAACAAGTATAAGAGAGAAAGTTGAATTCTTTATGCCATTGTATCAAAGGGAAATAATGAAGTTAGCAAAAACCATGCTAGCAAACATTACAAAAATGGTCTTTAAAAGAGAAGTAACAGAGCAAATAGGTTATATGGATCATGAATACATACTCATTCAGTAAGAATGTTGAGCAAATATTTAATTGAAGGAGACAAAATTTCTGATGACACCACCCAGTTAGAACCCTAAGGATCTCTGTCTCTCAAATCAAGTAGGCAAAGGTGAAGATGATGAGCTCAGGACACACTGCTCTGTTGCCTCAAAGTAACTCTACTGACACCACAGCACTGGAACCAAGGACGCACATGAGAAGGTAAAAGAACAATGGCATTTCTAAACTGGCATATTTTAGTAGGCTCTGTATTTATTACCTTTAGTAGTTATGTAAAAACAAAGCATTACAAATAGCATAAAAAGCATATTGCGTGTTAGTATACTAAGTTAACTGAAATTTGCTTATTATGCAAGCATTACTGAGTGTTCTAATTATAAAATAACTAGTTGTTCTGAAAATTATCTAAAAGAATAGGAAAAAGAAGACAACAGGCCAAGCAGAATGTATCAAAATAAATATTTATTAACATCGGAAGCTTTATGTACACCTTTAAAAGCAATTGTGCAGACATGAGGAATTACAAAAATTGACCTAAAATCATTTCTCCCAAAGTATAAATGAACATTCAAGATCAGTGGTGCCACTACCATCAGAATAAAAAGATGTGTCTGAATGAATACAAGTAATTAGTTTAAATGTCACCCAGATATCCTTTATAGCTACAACTCTAAAAAATACTAATTGGTCAAAAAAAAAAAAAAATCCAGAACGCTGTGTTTTCATATCAGTAGCGGTATACAAATATATTTCCATCTTTTTGTCCAGCCAGCAAATGAGAATCTGTACCTGACCATTTAACAAAGGACCAATGCTGGTCAGAGATAGGTGGGAGGAGAGCGGTACAATGACCCAGAAGTAGGTCCCAAATGGCAATTGTTCCAGAAGTCAACACTGCGGCTGCAAAATGATCTTTCACGTCCCCCTCCAGGAACCTAATATCAAGCAGAGAAAAAAAAAACCCATTCAAATCACAAATTCAAAGAATTTTTTTCGTTAAGCCAAAAATCATGCTCCCAGAGCAACCACAAGAACAAAAATACCTGTAAATATGACACCTATGTTTGCCCCTCAAGGACTGCTGGCAAGTGTGTTGTGGTTTTGGATGCAATCATGTGTCCAGTCCCTGGCCGCTCACAGGAACTTGCCTTCCACTCTTCAAACTGGCCACGCTTGGTCAACGCCGGCATCTTTGCTCTTGCTATTCCCTCTTTAGCAAGCCTGGATTTTGCCATCATTCAGGCCTGTCAACCTCTGTAGAAAGGTCAGGCCTAATCTCTTGTCTACAGAAGTGTACATATGCACACTGTTTCCCATCGCATTTCCTGTTTCCTTTTCACGTGTGAGATTATCCTTTTTTCATATCTGGGGGGGTATCTCTCCTACCAAATGTAAACATCATAGAGCAGAAATCTGGTTATCTTTTTAAGACAGGGGCTCTGCATTAGCTGCTTGGGTCTGAATTCTAACAAAGTAAGAGCTTTGTGACCCTCTGTGACCCCGAAGTTCTTCGGCTTTATCAGTGAAATATGAATTATGATAGAGTTGATATAAAAAGCTTAGCAGTACTAAATACATAGGAAGGGCTTAATACAGTTTTATTCCTCACTGCCATACCACCAGCACTTCGAAGAGTGCCTGGGACACAGTCAATCCTTAGTGAATATTCTGAGTGAACTGGATGACATTTTTTATTCTGAGCTCCCACTCAACTTTGTGTAGCTGACTCCTAACACATTTTTTGAAACTCTGTAATCTTCTCTGATACTCTGTCCCCAGCCCTCCACTGCCAGTAACTCTCCATTCTTTGTGGTCCAAAACACTGCAAGCCTCGGGGCATTTTGTGCACTGAACAGTAGTGTCTAATTTTCTCTTATTTCCATGAGATTAGAAACAATATGGCCCTCTACAGAATCAGCACCAGAGAGGTTTCAGGGCTTGCTAAACAAATGGTTTTGAAGAGTGACGAAGGAAATGCTTGATGGAGTAGTTCTCTTTACCCTCAATTGAAGAGAACTAGTGACTATGGTTCTCTCTTCAAATCCAAAGAAACAAGTTCTATATAGAAGCACGTATTGCAGATGATAGTTATGAGGTTCCCGTTGAGCTAAGAACAGTTGCAGAAATACCACAGCTGGCTAAGTGCAGAGGGAGAGAGATGGTCTTTTAGAACACTGATCCAGCCAGCTTTGCACAAGACCCAAAGAAACACAGAAACATACATTGTATCTATCAAACTTACTTATCTTTGCATATTGTTAAAGCTAGACTTTGTGGTCTTGATCTACTAGATCTATTTTCAGTCTTTGCTGCTGATTTCAAATGTAAAGAAAGGTAATCTCTGGGAATGACATGTTCAGATGTGGCTGGGTTGGCCTAATGATACAAGCACTGCTTCAGAGCTCTAGAAAGCTTATATAATCCTTGGGATGCCAATAACTGTATCACTGATACATCAATCTTCTCATCAGTCAGTAGGTAAATATCAACTGCTTACATGATGGAGACTCACTCCATTTTCAAAGTAAAAGATACCTTCCTAAATAACTTAAAACTTAAATTTTAATTTAGGTTTAAATTTAAGTTTAAACTTAAACTTAAAACTTTAATTTAGGTTTTATGGAAAGGTCATTTATGTAGAGAAAACTAATTGTTTATATTCAAAGTGGGTTTTTTTTCAAAGTGGGTTTTGTTATGGGAAAAGACAGGGTTTGAATATACATAAGATACCTATCCTACCCCGTATTGGTAGGGATCAGAATGTAGGGAATCTGGGGTTTGATTCAGATCTACTAAGCTTTACATTTCTTCCTGCTTCTTAACATTCTTATGATCTGCAGTATTGCTTGGTTTCCATTCATTTAAGTGACACAAAAATATCTGGGTTTTGTATTTGCACACGTGCCTTCCAAAATGTCATACTCAGTGAACAGCAGCATACACTTGCCTTCCAGCCTGCCCTTGAGGAAGACAGTACAGCATCACCCCCACACTCAGAGTTGTCTTAGGGTTAATCACGATCAGCTGAAACACAGGGCTTCCCAACAGCTCACTCTCTTTGGCACAAGGATGACTCAGAACAACAAACAGGAGCCCCTAATTTAAGAGAAAAATTAATAACCAAATAAATCAGCAAGAGTACGGTGGAGAAAACAAAGGGTTGACAGAAAGACAAAACCAAAGAATTACAAGAATTGACCAACAGTCTCTTGAGTATGCAGGATTTAATCACTAGCTCTTTTTTTTTTTTTTTTTTTCCTTAAGGCAAAAGCTGTTGAGATTATTGATGAGCTGGACATATGGCATCTTTAGCACAGGGCTCAGCCAGCCTTGCCAGTGGGAACCTAGTGGACTTGTTAATTTCCTCCACCTTAGATACAACTAATATCTCATGCCAACCATTTGGGAAAATGCTGTCAGAGGCAAAGAGGGCATATAAACATGCAGAGGGAGTCCTCAAACTGCAGATATTCATTGGTAAGTTGATTTTTGAAAATTTGGAACACATTTTACCCGGAAAAATAATCTTTTAAGTGGTGACTGGATTTTTAGGCCAGTCTGCAGATAGCCTATTTGCACTTATAGAGTAAGAGTGACCAAAAAAAATACACCATCACCTATGGTTGTCTTCATGGGAAACTGTGTTACAGACTTCTCCTGGCTTTAAAATCACATGTTCTAATAATAAAATTATTGTGCGTGGAGACATACATATCACACAGACATACATACCTACACATATATGATATATATGTATGTTACATATTGAAAGTAATCCTCTTTGAGGGTAAAATGGGGAAAATTAATTATAGAGCCGTATGGGATTAATAACATTCATGTCTATTTTATACATTTCTAGAATGACTGCATTATTATAATGAGAAGAAATCACTTAGAAACCTAGGTCAAGAAAAGGTTAGATGGCATATATTTAAAAGGGTTGGCAAATTGTGGCCCACAGGCCAAATCTGGCTCAGTGCTTCTCTCTGTAACCATGAGCTAAGAATGGTTTCTAAATTCTGAAATGGTTGAAAAAAAGATAAGAAAAATATTTTGTGATGCATGAAAAAAATCATATGAAATGAAATTCAAGTTCTAGAATGTTCTATTGTCCAAAAAAGTTTACGTGGATCATGGCCACGCCCATGTGTTTTCATTTTATCTATGGCAGACTTTTAGTGCTACAGCAGCAGAGCCGAGCAGTTGCAACAGAGACCATGTGGCCTGCAAACCTGAAGATATTTACCATCTGGTCTTTTTCTTTTTCCCCTTTTTAACCATCTGGTCTTTTTTACAGAAAAAGTTTGCGATTCCTGTACAATAATATTAACTTTTTTCTGAAAGATGGCTTCATGGAGAACCTTTACGTACTATCTCCCACCTTTCTCTGTTAAATGCTTTACTATCAGGTAGGCATTAATGTTGTAATAACAAAGATATAAAGTCATTTCAATGCCTAGTTGGTAAATGTAATAATTCCAGAGATGAAATTTTATTTTATGAACCTTTTATTTTAAGGATGGAAAAAGTTGGGCAGCCCTGGTGGCTCAGCGGTTTAGCGCTGCCTCTGGCCCGGGGTGTGATCCTGGAGACCTGGGATCGAGTCCCACATCGAGCTTCCTGCATGGAGCCTGCTTCTCCCTCTGCCTGTATCTCTGCCTCTCTCTCTCTGTGTCTGTCATGAATAAATAAAAATCTTAAAAAAAAAAAAAAAAAAGGAAAAAAAAGAAGAAAGTTAGCCTTGGGGCACCTGAGTGGCTCAGTTGGTTAAGCCTCTGACTCCTGGTTTTGGCTCAAGTCATGATCTCAGGGTTATGAGAATGGAGCCCCACATCAGGATCTGCCCTCAGTGTGGAGCTGCTTAAGTTTCTTTCTCCCTCTTCCTTTGCTCCCTCCCCACACACCATGCTCTCTCAAATAAATAAATCTTAAAAAAAAAAAAAAAAAAGCCTCAAAGTAAGGTGACAGATTATCTAAGATCACACAGCTTCTGAGTTTGAGTCCACAGATCCTCAGGAAAGGTGCATCTCTGCATTCCAAGCCTGAGGTGGTGTTGTGTACACAGCTGCAGCTGAGGCTGGGAAAGTCAGTTTCCATACAAGCATGGAGCCACCTACTACTGCCTTTGCTTGTGGCTCGATTGTGGGTACTGAAAAGTTACCCCTGACTCATAGCATCTGCCTTCAGCCTGTTCAGATGTCCAAACTAGACCATAAGCCAAGTCTACCAACATAATGGCTGAGAAGCTATTCGTTTCTATGTGACAACACTAAAGCCTAAGGGAAAAACATGTCTAGGACCATTTAATCCATCTCTCTAAGGGCACTCAGTCACATCATAAATCATTTATGGCAATGTGGTTGGGAGTGAAGTCTGGTAACAGGCATGATATTTCTTGGTATAAATTCACAGCTAGAAATAAATGTTTGCCTTTAGGTCACAACAGCCAGAAAATTTACTGAGCCGTCATATTATACCAATACTTATCTTCATCCATAAATTTCAAGCAAGAATAAATGCTGTAACTCAGTTTGGACAAAAACAGGCAACAGAGAGGTTCTGTTAATTACTTCTTACTAAGCTACTACTGTTACTCAGTGGGACCATTAGCAACACACAAAATAGACACAAAGCAGTCCAAATAGATGATCACTTACCATTTCAGAATAGGCTTTGCGACAAACTGAAGCTTGGTAGCGATCACCAATGTGCATCTTTTTCAGGAGCTGACCAGTCTTTAAATTCCTTAGATACCAAAAATAAGGAAGCTGATAACATTCTTCTAGCAAACTGGCTTTCACATAATATTTTCTTATTTATCACAACATCCTTTTAGGAAGTGACCAAGGGAGAAACTAAGGGATATGGTACCTTAGTTTTGTTTAGTTACAGATTTAGCTAAAAAATAAGGACTACTGGTTAACACTGCCAGTAGTTTAACTTGACAGTTCAGCCTTAGATTCAATCTGCTATATCACTAGGAATAAATCTCTCCAAACTCCATGAGAAGTTTTCACTTACCTCAGTTAACTAGGTATTGAAATCAGGCACACAGTATGGCTCTAGCATTATGATTTTGTTACACTCCTTAGCATTATTGGGCATTTGTGATGTTGGTAACTGCTCTACCTGGGACGCTACTGATGAAAAACCTTCAGTTGGTTTCCCATTACCCACAAGATAGAGACTATATTCCTTTTCGTGGTATTTATAATCCTCATGAATCCAGTGCTGTGATACTGTATTACTCACTGTTCCCCATTATGCATATTCCTGGCTCTGCACCTTCGCTCAAGCTAGTGTCCAAACACCTTCCCCATTACTGACCAAGTCCCATCCTTGTTATCCACCAATGCCCTTCCCTTCTTTATAGCCTTATGTCCTGCTTCCTCCCAGCGGCAGGAGCTCAACTTAGACTCTCTCACTTCTCCCAGTCTGCACCAATCCACAGAAATCTCCTCTCATTCACTTCCCTACAGTACTGTCCATATGCCCCATTTTTTATTTAATATAGACTATAACGGGGTGTAATGTGTTCATTCGACCAACACTTCGAACATTCTGTGGACCAGGCTCTGGACATAAAAACTGAAGAAGGAAAACTAAACGTACATAAGCAAGGTTTTCCTCGCCAAGAACAACAAAGGATTCAGCCCTACAGAGGTCAGTACATGATCTCTATTTAGTAATTGCTCTTCTCCCCAAGTCCCAAAGTACCCTGTCCGAATTTGTCTCACTCTTTTGTCTAAACTGTAAAGGAATTGTATTAGAATTGTATACTTTGAAAAAAAAAAAAAAGGAATTGTATACTTTGAATTGTAAAACAATCTCATTTACTTACTAAATTTTAGAGGCCTTGGAATGAGAATTCATATCTACATTTCTCATAGAAAGTGATATAGTTTGAATGATTGAAAGATGGGTGCTCAGTTAGTACAGCTTGACGAAGATTAAATATTTAGACCTTCACCAAGAGTTTCAAAAGGGGCCACTTGAACCTTGAGTATAACATGATGCTTTAGAGATTTAATACATCAGAAGTTAAACAGGAACTACTATGTGTAAATATAAAAGTATATAGAACCCAGAAGGTAAATGATAGCTGTTTTTTAAAAATATTTTATTTATTGGTTTATTTATTTATTTTTAAGGATTTTATTTGTTTATGAGAGACACAGACAGAGAGGCAGAGATACAAGTGGAGGGAGAAGCAGGCTCCCTGCAGGGAGCCCAATGCAGGACTCGATCCCAGGACCCCAGGATCATACCCTGAGTCAAAGGCAGACACTCAACCACCGAGCCATCCAGGTATCCTGATTTTATTTATTTATTTATTTATTTGAGAAAGAGGGAGGGAGAGCGAGCGAGCAAGCAAGCGAGAGAGCGCCCAAGAGCAGGAGCAGAGGGAGAGGGAGAAGCACACTCCCCGATGAGTGTGAAACCTGATGTGGGGCTCGATCCCAGGACCCAGGGATTATGACTTGAGCCAAAGGCAGATGTTTAATTGACTGAGCCACCCAGGCGCCCCAAAAGATAGCTTTTTTGTTTTTTAAAGATTTTATTTATTTATTCATGAGAGACACAGAGAAAGAGGCAGAGACATAGGAAGAGGGAGAAGCAGGCTCCATGCAGACAGCCCATTGTAGGACTCAATCCTGGGACTCTGGGATCACGCCCTGAGACAAAGGCAGACACCCAACCACTGAGCCACCCAGGCGTACCCCAAATGATAGCTTATTTTTTTAAAAAAAGATTTTATTTATTTATTCATGAGAGACACACACAGAGAGGCAGAGGCACAGACAGAGGGAGAAACAGGCTCCCTGCAGGGAGCCTGATGTGGGACTCGATCCCGGATTCCAGAATCATGTCCTGAGCCAAAGGCAGAAGCTCAACCACTGAGCCACCCAGGTTCCCAATGATATATATAAATATTTTTTAAAGATTTATTTATTTATAAAAATAAAATAAAATAAAATAAAGATTTATTTATTTATGATAGAGAGAGAGAGAGAGAGACGCAGAGACGCAGAGGGAGAAACAGGCTCCACACCGGGAGCCCGACGCGGGACTCGATCCCGGGACTCCAGGATCGCGCCCTGGGCCAAAGGCAGGCGCTAAACCGCTGAGGCACCCAGGGATCCCCCTGATAGCTTTTTTTTAAATAAAGGTTTTATTTATTACTCATGAGAGACACAAAGAGAGAGAGAGAGGCAGAGACACAGACGGAGGGAGAAGCAGGCTCCATGCAAGGAGCATGATGTGGGACTCCATCCCAGGTCTCCAGGATCACACCATGGACTGAAGGTGGCGCTAAACCGCTGAGCCACCTGGGCTGCCCTCAATGATAGCTTTTGATAGACAATATGATCTATACATCTTTAAATATCCTAAACAAGGTGTTAAGGCAGGCTCTGAGAATAGATACAAGATATGTACCTATCTTCAAAGACTTCCATAAGACAAAATAGCCTGTGCTAAGTTAGAAATAAGGCCAATATTTAAAAACTTAAAAAAAAAATAAGGGCAATACGAATTCACAGAGGGAAATGTCAATGAAGGCTGAGGTATTACAACAGAGCTTAGGGCAACTATGGGGCTGTAGATACTCCTTAAGCTTAAACTTAGAAGCTAAGTGGAGAGGTCCCTCCTCAATTTCCAATTCTGTTGTGATCCATTTATAAAATGCCAAAAGGTTACTGTTAAAAAAAGGGCAAACTAAAGGATGGGAAGAAAACTGGGAGCTAAGTAGTATGGACTAGATGAAGAGAAATTTTTTTTCTTAAGAGAAATTTTTATACCAAAGCACTGGGGAAAAGGGAGCTGAAGAAATTAAACAAATATGGCCTTCCCTGAAGGTTTTGTTTCTTGGGGAGAGAGGACTGGGAGAAAAATGTTATATTATATTATAATACAATGTAACGTAATTATCTTACATTATACAGTAATAGTATAATAGAAGTTCTGGAGGTAGGATATTGATTAATGGCAAGGAGACCAACTACTAGATTACATAGTCTGGGAACCAAATAATGAAGGACTGGACTGTTGAAACACCAAAAAGAATAGAAAAGACAACTTTGTAAAGAATATTGTCCTCAAATAAGACCTCCATGCATAAATACTGAGCAAAGTGCCAGAAGTAGAAACTTGCTGCTCTGGACAGAGGGCCATCTGAAAATAGGGTTTCCTGGCAGACTGGAACATGGTCAAATTTCAGAGGCTCCCCGGTGGGGAGGGGACAAAGATTCTCTCAAGGACCACGCTTCCCTAGTTTATTCCTAAAGGCTTAGGGTTGGACAGAGGAGGTAGGGTAGCAGGGATATTAATATCACAACTTGTCTTACCAAGACCTATCCTGGCCCTAAGGAACCAGTTAAAGGAGAGGACTTGGGAGGAAAAAAAAAAATCAACTATTCTCTTAATATAATTAACCTGGGATCCTGGGTGGCTCAGCGGTTTGGCACCTGCCTTCGGCCCAGGGCATGGTCTTGGAGTCCCGGGATTGAGTCCCACATGGGGCTCCCTGCATGCACCCTGCTTTTCTCTCTGCCTCTCTCTCTCTCTGTGTCTTCTCATGAATAAAAATGATCTTAAAAAAAAAAATACAATTAACCTTGAAAATGCCTTTGGCCAGGTATGGTTCTCCCTGGGTCTGAAAAGAAAGGTGGCTAAGAACTCCTTGAATCTGGTCTTCTATTATAAATTCATTCATTTGGGGGCACTTGGGCAGCTCAGTGGTTGAGTGTCTGCTTTTGGCTCAGGTCGTGATCGCGGGGTCCTGAGATGGAGTCCCATATCAGACTCCCTACAGGGAGCCTGCTTCTCCCCTGCCTATGTCTCTGCCTCTCTGTGTGTCTCTCATTAATAAATAAATAAAACTTAAAAAATAAATAAATTCATTAATTTGGTTCCTTTAAACACATATATTTTATAATTCTGGATCGTATTCTAGGCATTATTAATGACATCACATACACTCTGGATTCTGTTAGATTCCTTGGGAAAATACTGATTGTTTTCCCCTAGTAAACAGTTAATTTGGCTCAATTAAAATTCCAAAATGCTGAAAACCCAATTCAGTTATTTTTTCCCTTACCTGGGCTGCTTTGAGTCTGCTCTATGCACATGTAGTTCAAAGACTAGCCAGATGATTAGGCAAAGATTTTGAGGCTCATCCTCTCGCTCTCTCTTTTTGGGGGATTTCCGGATCTCTTCCTCACTTTCTAGCTGCCTCACTCTGAACTCTCCTTTGGTTCTTTAAGCCAGTAAACAGAAGGTTTTTTATCAGGCTTTTAGTCCCCCAGTGCACAGACTAGGGCTCGCCCCTCTAGCTAAAGGCCATAGGAACAGGAAAACTGTCCACTGATATTTCCTGTTGAATGTTCTCCAGGATGTTCTTTTTCTTGCTCCTCAGTGCCCATAGATAGTTTTTTTTTTTTACTTTGTCCAGAGTTTATTGTTATGTGAGATAAGATAATTGGTCTGATGGAAGCCATTAACCAGAAGCAGAAAAAATTGTACATTTTTGACAAGAGTAAAGTTTCCTTTATTTTAAAATAGTCTACTCAGACTGATCTTAAAAGTCAGTTGCTTGACTGACTGAGCCATCCAGGTACCCCCAAACAGTCATATTTACAGTCTCTTATCTAGTTTTAAAAACTCTGTGAAATTAGAGGTATATTATGGATGAGGAAATGGAGGGCCTTGAGAGAAAGCTTACCAAATAACAATGTTGTTCATTATAGTAGTACCAAGCAGAGCTTCCTGCATCCCTTGGACCTCGGCAAAAGTTAATACAGTCTCTTCAGGGGGCATCAAAAATTGTTTTTCTTTGCTTCTGCATTTAAAACGGTATTAAAAATCAGCATTTTGTACCAACACATTTTCTAAGCAGCCCTTGCCTTGTACATATTACTGAACTATGCGTAATATACACTAATCTAATACCAGAATAAAATTTCAACTAGAAAATGTGTATTCTAAATTTTCTCCAATGAACATATATTACTCTCATATTACCTACCTGGATATATTTGCAAGCACCTCAAATTCATCATATTCAAAATTAAAATTGCCAGTTCTCTCTTTATATCTTGTTTCTTTCTGCATTTCTATCTCAGCGAATTTTACCACTGTCTACCCAGGTGAGAAATGCAGAAACTTGGACATTACCCTTGTCTCCTTCCTCTCTACCTGTTCAATCACCAAGCCCTAACGATTTTAGTCTCCTCTTTCTCAAATCTGTCTGCTTCTCCCCGTCTCCACTAATACTTTGCTAATTCAAGCAGGCAATTATATGTCTCTTGCCTAGATTACTACAACGGATCATGAGTAAGTAAGACAAACTAGGCCCATGCCCTTCTGTTATTAAAAAAGACAGATAAATAATAAAGGGTAACAAGCGTATAATAGAAATAGAAGATGTTAGGAGTTCCGTTTTCAACATGGTATTTTGAAATATCCACTAGATGTCTAATAAATAGACATGCAGGTCTAGAGGCTGAGAAAGAGCTCAGAGCTAGACATAACACATTCACAATGTCAGCATCTAGATGTTAACTGAAAGAATTAACCAAGTGCAGAATAAGAAAAGTCTGGTATCCTGAGACACCTGTGATATGTAAAAGATACACAGAGATTTCTAAACAGACTGAAGAACTGTTTGCTGAGCCTGTCCACTCCACTAGCTTCCTTGCTGGTACATGTCAAGCTTCCTAGTGTTGGGGCAGAACCTGCTATACAACACCTAAAGCCCAGAAAAACAAGAAGCTAGTGATCTTTGTCTCAAAGCCTGCGATAAAAGCATTCTTAATGATTAAAATCAACCGTCTTACCTTCCATCTTCTGCAAAAGTCATGATTTCTACTTGTTGGTCACAAAGGGTCCCACTGCTACTGACTAGCCTCCTCCCTGTCAGGCCAAGCACAGCTTTTATATTTCCAGAACTCAGTAGTACTTGCTTTTCACGTTTACCATCAGAGGAGCAAAGTAATGACCTAAACCAAGTATAAGGGAAAATGTGGAGAAATCAGGAGTAAGCCTTTTCATATGAAAGGACTGAGTTCCTATTTATTTATTTATAGAGTGGGGAGAGGCAAAAGGAGAGGAAGAGAGAATTTTAACAGAATCCACACTGGGTGTGGAGCTCAGTCTCATGACCCTAAGATCATGACCTGATCTGAAATGAAGAGTCAGAGCTGGGACACCTGGGTGGCTCAGAGGTTGAGCGTCTGCCTTCAGCCCAGGGTGTGATCCTGGAGTCCAGGGATCGAGAACCACATTGGGCTCCCTGCATGGAGCCTGCTTCTCCCTCTGCCTGTGTCTCTGCCTCTCTTTCTCTGTGTCTTTCATGAATAAACAAATAAAATTTTCAAAAAAAAAAAAAAAAGTCAATCGACTTGAGCCATCCAAATGCCCCTAAAGTTCCAACTGTATTTATTTATCTATTTATTGATGGATTTTATTTATTTATTCATGAGAAACAGAGAGAGAGACAGAGACACAGGCAGAGAGAGAAGCAGGCTCCATGCGGGGAGCCCGACGTGGGACTTGATCCCAGGACCCTGGGATCATGCCTTGAGCCAAAGGCAGATGCTCAACCGCTGAGCCACCCAGGCTCCCTGAAGTTCCAATTTTAAATGGAAACTTTAGTAAGGGATATTATTCAATTGATAGGGTTTTTCAAAACCTCTCTTGGATCTAAACTTAGATTTTTTTGTTTTAAGATTTTATTTTAAGTAATCTCTACACCCAAAGTAGGGATTGAACTCACAACTCCAAGATCAAAAGTCACATACTCTACTGACTGAGCCAGCCCAGCACCCCTAAATTTAGATTCTTTTAAGATTCAAACCTACTTTACAACTTGCACTCAAAACAAGTTTGACAAAGACAAAGGGAAAGAAAAAACTACTTTTTGAGAACCACATACCTGATTTCTCTGATCTCCAAATTTCCCAAAGCCACACACACGAGATTACAAACATCGGGCACTGGAACTATCTGTAATACTGGAACCTAAATAAAACCAAAAGAGCCAAAAATTATATTTGGTTGTTTCATTTTTAATTAATCTAAATTTTCCAAAATTTGTCACATCCTCTCTTATTTTCACTGTACCAGGGTAGTTTCAAATATTGGACAAATATGAGAAAGTTCAGCATCCTCTTTTTATAAGGTAAATCTAAATAAGTCATATGCAAAACTATGTGTATCACAGCATTTATTTAATATGATCTACACCTCTAACAATAAAGGAATATTTAAATGAATCCTGCCATGTGGACAAATGGAATACTGTACAGCCATTTAAAATGTTTCTTCAAAAAGTAAGTTTATTCACATATATAAGTATCTGTTTAGCACCACTATGCAAATCACAGTGCTAGAAGCTGTGGATACACTGGAAAACAATGAAATTTACTGAGTAGATCATAAGCATTCTCATAAAAAAAAAAAAAAGGAACTATGTGAGCTAATGCATTTGTTGTTATTTTATTTTAGATTTAAAAAAAGATTTTATTTATTTCTTCATGAGAGACACAGAGAGGCAGAGACACAGGCAGAGGGAGAAGCAGGCTCCATGCAGGGAGCCCAATGCAGGACTCGATCCTGGGACTCCAGGATCGTGCCCTGGGCCAAAGGCAGGCGCCAAACCGCTGAGGCACCCAGGCGTCCCTTTATTTTAATTTTTTTGAGACAGAAGGAGAGGGAGAGAGTGAGAGAGCAAGAGAGCACGCGCATGTATGGTGGAGAGGGGCAGAGGGAGAAGGAAAGAGAATCCAAGCAGACTTGCACTGAGTGTGGACCTGAGATCACGACCTGGGCCCAAACCAAGAGTTGGATGCTTGTACACCTTAAGCAGATTACAATTTTGCCAGTCATTTTTCCATAAAGGTGGAAAAATAAAATTCAAAATAAAGAAGTATGGATATGTAGAAACATGGAAAAATGTTCATGTGTTAAGTGAGAAAAAAGCAAATTTAAAAGTGTTAGGCACACCAGGATAGAGAGTATGTAAACTATGAATGAAGATGGACAAGGACTAGCAGAAAATACATATAGAAAAGAAGCAGGAGGAATGCTTTGGTGAAGGTGTAAGGAACACAGGTTTCAGCAAACTTAGGAGTCAGAAAAGACACAAAATTCTAATCTCTAATACATCTAGCATAAAAATCTGTTTCTCAAAAATCGGGTGATTTTTTAAAAATTTTTATTTTTATTTATTATTTTTTTTTAAATTTTTAAATAAAACACAATGTTGGGATCCCTGGGTGGCGCAGCAGTTTAGTGCCTGCCTTTGGCCCAGGGCGCGATCCTGGAGACCTGGGATCGAATCCCACGTCAGGCTCCCGGTGCATGGAGCCTGCTTCTCCCTCTGTGTCTCTGCCTCTCTCTCTCTCTGTGTGACTATTATAAATAAAAAACAAAACAAAACAAAACCACAATGTTCATTATAGTCTTGATGGTGGGTAGGTATATGGGTGCTTACTATACAGCTTTTCTCTAGGTTTGAAAATTTTCATAATGATATGGTAGGAAAAAGGACTCATCTCTGTTCTTACATGGTCATGGGTCCCATTCTTGGTAAGCTGCCCAGCGACATTACCATGTAAATGTTTGCAAAAACTGCTCCCAGCTCTAAGATTCTGACTTACCTCTGTAAAGTGCCAGGAATAAAGTTTTTCCCACTGCAAAGTATTGAGAGGTTTCCAAAGAGAAACTACATATTCACAGGCAGTTATGATACATGGCTCTTTGAAACCCGCTATTTCCCACCACATGGCACTCACATCCACTGAACAGGAACCAGAAGGATTCTGAAATAAATAGCAACAGCAGTTATGTTAAAGCCATACTTGGGATCTGTTTCATGAAAAGAATATGTATTAAAACTGCTGGGTTATTAGGATTAAATGAAATACCAAGTAAATGTAATTAAATGTAATTAAAGTTTTTTTTTTAAAGATTTGATTATTCATGAGAGACAGAGAGAGGGAGAGGCAGAGACACAGGCAGAGGGAGAAGCAGGCTCCATGCAGGGAGCCCGACGTGGGACCTGATCCCGGGACTCCAGGATCACGCACTGGGCCGAAGGCAGGCACCAAACCGCTGAGCCACCTAGGGATCCCCCTAATTAAAGTTTTTATAGATCAAAAGAAAGAGTGGGGCACCTGGCTGGCTCAGTTGGTAGAGCATGTGACCCTTGATCTTGGGGTTGTAAGTTCAAGCCCCATGCTGGAGAGATTACTCATAAATAAAATCTTAAAAAAAAAAGAAAAGAAAAAGAAAAATTAAAGAAAAGAAAAAAGAAAGAGGTTTGTGGGTCTCAAGTAACTAAAAAAATCTGCCCTCTCCACACTTATATCATAAAAGATCTAAAAATGTATAGCTCCAGAGTAGAAGAGATTCAGATTTAATCACAAAATGCAGCCCATAAGAACCTGCCTATCTGGAGATGAAACACCCTGATGAACCACCCATGGTTTAAAGAGGGAATAAAACTGAAACAACATATTACAGTTGACCCCTGAACAACGTGGGGGTTAGGTGCACTGACTTCCCACACAAAGTCTGCATGTAACTTTTGACTTTTCCAAAACTTAACTACTAATAGCCTACTACTGACAGGAAGCCTTACTGATAACATAAACAACACATACTTGATATGTTATATTATGTACTATATGGAATAAAGTATAGAGAAAAGAAAATATTAAGAAAGTCATAAGGGAAAGAATATACATTTACAATTCTGTACTGTGTTTACTGGGGGGGAAAAAAAAAGCCTGCCTGTTAAATGAGCCTGTGCAGTTCAAACCTGTGTTGTTCAAGAGTCAACTGTACTTACAAATAAACAAGGAGAGCACTATGTTTTTGTTTTTGTTTTTAATTTTTTATTTATTTATGATAGTCACACAGAGAGAAAGAGGCAGAGACATAGGCAGAGGGGAAGCAGGCTCCATGCACCGGGAGCCCGACGTGGGATTCGATCCCCGGTCTCCAGGATCGCGCCCTGGGCCAAAGGCAGGCGCTAAACTGCTGTGCCACCCAGGGATCCCAAGGAGAGCACTATGTATCCAAACTCACAGGGTATAGCCAAAGTAGTATGTCCAAAAGAAATTTATAATCATAAAGGCATTGATCAAAAAACAAGAAAAATTAAAGGAAAAAAACAGATTCAAGAGGTTAGTAAAAGAACAAGTAATAAGCACAATGAAAAACAGAAGGAATTAAGGGCAAAACCAGAAATAAGTCAAATAGAAAACCAAAGAACCTAATTAACAATCAATACAACCAAAAACTAGGGTTTTTTTGGGAAGACCAAAGGAATGGTAAATCTCTTAAGTTTGATAGAGGAAAAAAATACTTGAGACAATGGGGACTAGAGATAGAGCGTATGTAAGTGAATACAAACAGACCAAGAAAAAAAACTTAGAATAATAACTTTTTACCTACAAGTTAGAAAAATACAAATGAAATGGTTGATTCTTTAAGAAATGTTCTTAAAAGTGATTCAAGAATAGCTTTGGAATGACTGTTACTATATATCTTTATACAAAAGGAATCCGGGGATCCCTGGGTGGCGCAGCGGTTTGGCGCCTGCCTTTGGCCCAGGGCGTGATCCTGGAGACCCGGGATCGAATCCCACGTCGGGCTCCTGGTGCATGGAGCCTGCTTCTCCCTCTGCCTGTGTCTCTGCCTCTCTCTCTCTCTCTCTCTCTCTCTGTGACTATCATAAATAAATAAAAATTAAAAATAAAAAAAATAAAAAAAAAGGAATCTGGGGCTCACAGGGTAAATAATTTGCCCAAGATCATGTAGCCAGTAGTCGGCAGAAACAGTTTATGTGGGTTTCAAGCTCTTTCTTTTGAAGAAGACCAGATGTCCCCAGCTGGGAGTGTTTTTGCAACCTTTCCCTGGCAGCTATCTAGCCACACCTGGGACATTTTGGGTTGTTATAACCAGGGACAGAGTGCTACTGTCTCTAGTGGGTAGAGGCAGGGCTGCTGCTAAATGTCCTACAATGCACAGGACAGCCCCTGCAACAAGGAATTACCCAGCCCCAGATGTTCAGAGTACTGAGATTGGGAAACCATGTTCTGTGCCATGCTATTTCAAGTATCATGAAAAAACTTAACTAGGACACAGGTCCAATCTACTTCTTGGGATTTATTGAAATAGCACTAACAATGTTTTAACTGTATTTCTCGTAAATATATATATATATTATTCTACATATATTAGTATATATACTAATTAGTATATATTAGTTATTAAGTAATATATTATTATATAAGATACCAGTGAGCCACCCACGCATCCCAACCATTCATTATAATCTACAATTGTTACCCACTTTCTTGTAAATCATCATAGGTGATCCTTCCAGAAAGACTACACCATTTGGATAGGAGGGCCATAAGTGACTTTCTCCCTCTCTGTCAAAATACATGATTTTTTTTTTTTTAAGATTTGTTTAGGGACACCTGGGTGGCTCAGGTTGAGCATCTGTCTTCGGCTCAGGTCTTGGTCCCAGGGTCCTGGGATTGAGTCCCACATCAGGCTCCCCACAGGGAGCCTGCTTCTCCCTCTGCCTATGTCTCTGCCTCTCTTTTTGTGTCTCTCATAAAAAATAGAATCTTAAAAAAAATTGTTTTTAAATGAGGCTCAAATATATATATATAAAAAGATTTATTTTTTTATTTATTTGAGAGAAAGAAAGAGAGCATACACACAACGGTTGCAAGGGCAGGGGAGCAGAGGGAGAGACAAAGAAGCAGACTCCCTGTTGAGCAGGGAGCTGGACGTGGGATTTGATCCCAGGATCCTAGGATCATCCTGAGCTGAAGGCTGATGTTTAACCGACCCACCAAGCCACCCAGGCGCCCCAAAATGCCTGACTTAAATTTAGATACAAAGTTGAGTTACCTAGCTTAAGTTGTTCTTGGCAATACCTTGACATAGAAATTTCTTCCAGAGAAGATCTCAAAATATAAATACAGCTAAATATTGCAAAAAACAAAGAATTTAAATGTTTTCTGAATCTGTTTCACCAAGTTTATTTAACAATGCTAAATTAAGAATGAGGGGAACGCCTGGGTAGTGTTAAGATCAAATTCTTCTCAATTTTCCTAGCAATTCATTAAATTTTTTACATGTAAGACACAAGACACATAATGGAACAGTCTTCTGACCTTTAACTTTGAAACCAATTGGAGGTGGCCTGGGTTTGAGCTTTGACAAGCAGGAAGCTCTGCTACTTCAGTCTGTGGAAATAAAAGTCACACCATTAATCTAGGCTTTATAGATGTCTTCCTGCATTGCTCATTCATCATCATGTCTATTCGATATATGTTACCTTCTCTGATAACAAGAGCAAAGCTCCATATGACTGCTTCCTTGACAAGAAAGGGAATCGGATCCCCCATATTTAAAAAATACATTCTTAACTTTAACTTCCCCCAACTGAACTTAACAGGTTATAGTATAGTCCTATCAAAGAGACATGTTAAATTATTCTTAAACACTGAGAAGCCAACATGTAAGAAAGTAATACGCTATCTAAATTCACTGAGATATTTCACTCTTTCATAGAAAATCTCACCAGGGAAGCAGATTGTTCCTGTTCAGTGGACTGTTTCCATGACTCCGGCTGGGGATTTCCACACAGCTGGTTGTCTTTGAAAGGGACCGACTCAGTGGGAAGAGGTGTTGCCTGGGGACCAGAATCACAGTCACAGGAAGGCTGTCCATCTCGACCTGACACAACCAGGGTGCCACCTGGTTTTGACAGGTTGGTCCAATTGTCGAGTTGTTTCTGATCACTGTCTTTTAGTGTATGTGCTGCCGAAGCGAGCACATGATCACTGTCTTTTAAGTGAGGAAGTTGGGGTGTAGAGCAAGTTGGTCTGACAGTCTCTGTGCACACTTTTTCACTGAGTGCTTGGGAGCCAAAAGCTGGAGTTGTGCCTAAGATGGGGAAAGTGGGCGAACACATGTCTGCTGTCGGCCTGTTACTGTTCTCGGGGGCACTGGTATTTAAAGGAGTGAAAAGTAATATGGATGAAGAAAGACCCTTCTTCTGAGACCGGCTTGTTAGGCTTGGCATTTTAGGTTGTGCTTTTTCTGGGAGAACCAGAATTTCCTCTTCCAAGTCCTTCATTTCAGTATCAATTTGTGTAGGAGTCAATTCTTCCAAAACAATACAGTTTCCCTCCTTAAGATGCTTCTGTGCATACATTTTCGATACAATAGGCTCAACTGTTTTTTCTGAATAGGACTTCAGTTTTTCAAGCTTAAGAGGTCCAAAGATTTCATCAGGTAACTGAAAGTCTGTGGTTTTGAGAAAAGATGACAGTTGCTTTAAACTTAGCATCTCATTCTCATGAAATGAAGCCTTGAACACAGCAGAATCCAAAGCTAGATAACCATTCTTTCTGGAAGAAAGGGAGTCTTCTTTTTGACAGTGATCTTTCTTCCCTAAAATAGAAAGGAACAAAGTTAACAACAAAATTCCAATGCCCAGGGACACCTGGGTGGCTCAGCAGTTGAGTGTCTGCCTTTGGCTCAGGGCATGATCTCGCAGTCCCGGGATCAAGTCTCACATTGGGCTCCCTGCATGGAGCCTGTTTCTTCCTCTGCCTATGTCTCTGCCTCTCTCATGAATAAAGAAAATCTTAAAAAAAAAAAAAAAAAAACTCCAATGCCCAATACAGAGTGAGATTTTAAACTCCAATACAGTACAAAACATCCACCACTCTTCCCACCAGGACTCTGAAACCTCAGTGAATGGTTCAAAAGCCAGCTGGCTAACTAGCAGTTCTCCTTTGGCAGTGCCAAAAACAGTACAGTGCTGACAGCAGTAGCTGGGAGAAGGAAGACCAACGTCTGGTCCCTCTGGTCCCAGCTCTGCCGCTGATCCAGTTACCTTGGGTACATCAGTTCACTTCATTTTCCCTGTTCTCTCATAAGGGACCTGAACTAAGAATCTCTAAAATCCTTCCTACTCTAAAAAAACTATGGTTCCAATTATAAAATTCTGATTCCAACAGGTTACCAGAGCAGTTTACAAAATGCTGGTTCTTCTCACTGAAGAAAACTTAAGTCACCTTTTCAAGGAGAATAATTTATTACTTTTTTTTTTTTAAGATTTTATTTATTCATGAGACACACACACACACACACACACACAGAGGATGAAACACAGAGGGAGGAACAGGCTCGAGTCTGACTTGGGACTCGATCCTGGGTCTCCAGAATCATGCCCTGGGCCGAAGGCAGGCGTGAAACCGCTGAGCCACCTGGGCTGCCCTAATTTATTACTCTTAAAGCAGCTGGTGTTCTATACCATTCAAAATGTAGATCAAGTTGGCCCAACCACCTCCGCAGGCACATTGTCACAGCATGCCTAGAAGCCAAAAGCTGTAGGAGTGCTGAAGATGGGGAGAGTTGCATCCATCAACAAATAAATGAATAAAATGTGGTACATACATACAGCGGAATATTATTCAGCCATAAAACAGGGTACATGCTGCAACATAGATGAATCTTGAAAATAAGTCAAGGGAAAGCAGCCACACAAAAAAAGTATTAATTCCTTTTATATGAAATATCCAGAACAAGTAAGCCCATAAGATAGAATACATATTGGTGGTTGCCAGGGGCTAGCAGGGAAAAGGAAATGGGGAGCGTTAGGGGCATAGGGTTTCCTTCTGGGCTGATGATCATGTTTTGGAACTAGGTAGGGGCCCCAGTGTCACAACACTGAATTTATTATATGCCAGAGAATGGTTCACTTCAGTCAAAAGGTTAATTTTATGTAATGTGAAGGTCATCTCAAGAAAAAAAAATGTTTAATGTAGCAGCAGGTTACTATAATCACAGTGGATTATTTCAAAGTACATTTAAAAAGTTCCCAGTTTATAACTAGATTGCCCTACTTTCTGATTGCTTTGTATTCTTGTTGGCTTAAAGATGACAATAAAAAAGTCATAATGATTATGGTTTAATTTTAGTATATGTGCTGCCAAAGCGAGCACTGATTATGGTTTAATTCATTAAAAGTTAATTAATTATAACTCATAGGCCAAAGCCTATCTTCCAATGCCATAGAGCAGTCAGCTGCCTTTTTTTATAAATAAAGTTTTACTGCCACACATTTATATGTTCTCTGTGGCTACCTTCCCACTATACTGACTAGTTGTAACAGAGCACAAAGACAGTATTTACTATTTGACCCTTTACAGAAAGTTTGCTGATATCTAACACAGAACTGGAGTGTTCTCTTACCCTGAATAATTACTTTTTCATTCTGATCTTTGTGTAAGGTGATTTCTTTCTTGGATCTATTAACACCTGATGTGCTAGGAGTTGGCAAAAGTAGTTCATGATGATCTAATACAGGTGGGCAGATTGACTTTCTTTTTCTTCTGTGTCTTCCACCAGATGGCTGGGTAACTGCCTTCCTGGGAAGGTTATCTTCAGTTGGCCCAGTGGGAGAGTGGACTTCAGTTAAGGACCGATGTTTTTGAGATCTTCTTGAACTTGATTGTTTTGTGCATGTGTCAGAAGTCCTAATTTCACTCTGGTCAGTCTCTTCACTGCAAAGGTTTAAATTTTTAGTTGCGTCTTTACTTTTATTTTTAAACTCTTTCTTTCTGACACCCAAATGACTTTGAATTACAGCCTCCAGGGCTACCTTCCTCTGACAATTTGACATGCGCCGTGTTGTTCTAACATAATATTCTGCGGGAAATAGAAGGCCTTCAAGCACTGTGCAAGAATATGTTTGATTTTCTGTAGAAGCAGGAGAGATTACTTCTGGGCTAAGACTCTTAGATTGACTTAAAACCTCATTTTCCTGAAGACTTTCATTTCTACCATCAAGAGTGTTATGGGGAAATTTTAAAGACTCTTCTGTGTGATTCTGTCCTTTTAAGTTTTGGTTTTCATCTGCTGATAAGTTATCATAAATGAGTTTATTTGGAGAGCATGAATTATCTGGCTCTAAGTCAGGACTTTGAGGCAGCTGGCCACTTGCACTTATACCTGGGTTATCTTTAGAGACCGTAATTTTTTTCACTTGTGCCTCTAGGTTTACAGGTGAAGCAGGGTTAATGTTTTTTAAACTGTGAGTAATAAGTTCCCAGTCATCTTTAGGAGGCTTATGTTCAAGGTGATGACTGCTACTGCTATTCGATAGAGTAAATGAAGCAAGTGTAGGCACCATGGGGAAATTATTTCCTCTTACGAGTGCATCAACATCTCTTTGTGGTTTGGCAGTTGGTGGAATTAATATACCCCTTACATTAGTTTCCATCACTGGTGATGGAGAACCAGGAATGTCAGACATAGAACTTGAAAGGTAAGTTCTTTTAGTTATAGGTGTCCTAGGATTTTCTCCATTGTTTTCTTCCTGTTCCTTTAGTCTTTTTCCAGACAGTATGAGTGAATCTGTGTCAAACAAAGAGTCTCTTGCCTGTGAAGTAAATGTTCTTTTCTGCTGCTTTTTTCTTCTCCCTGGCAGCTTACTCTGCCTTTTCTCAACACCAGGGCCACCGACCCAGTAGGGAAAATGTTCTTGGATATCACCTGTTCTTTGTATATGTAATTCTTCCACAGAGCCATGTTCAGGGTTGAAGGACTCAGGCTCAATGTCAAATGTGACAGGTGTCTTTTCTCCAGTTTCTTCATCCAGATGAGTGCTAATTTGCAATGTGTCACAAGGAGATACTTTATTTTTAGATTCTGAGAAAAAAAATTATATAATTAATATTTTCCTTTTAAATGAAGCAAAAAAATCCAATTGTTTATTTTAAAATATTATATAAAAATACATTTATTAAGAGTCGATATTTCATTCAGACAGATCAAAGTTCAAATTTTTAATATTCTAACACTAATAATTTTAAGTAAATGTAAACAGAATGGTGATGGAAAAAAGGATTTTAAACTAAAAGATTATCTCTTCTTTATTGCAATCATCTTTCCTCTTAGTTTCTCCCCCCCGCTTTACTGAGGTACAACTGACAAATAAAAATCGTATATATTAGAGGTATAAAAAAAATGTTTTCATATGGGTATATGTGAAATACTATGTGAAATACTATCACAATCAAGCTAATTAAAATATCCAACATATTAAAAAAAAAAATCCAACATTTCTAGGGACCTGGGTGGCTCAGTCCATTAAACATCTCTTTTTTTTTTTTTTAAAGATTTTATTTATTTATTCATGAGACACACACACACACACACACACACACACACACACACACAGAGGCAGAGACACAGGCAGAGGGAGAAGCAGGCTCCATGCAGGGAGCCTGATGTGGGACTCAATCCTGGGTCTCCAGGATCACGCCCTGGGCTGAAGGCAGACGCTAAACCCCTGATCCACCCAGGGATCCCCAAACATCTGACTCTTGATTTTGCCTTGGGTCATGCTCTCACGGTCATGGGCTTGAGCCCCGCATCAGGCTCCATGCTCTGCGGGAGACTGCTTGGGACTCTCTCTCTCTCTCCCTCCCCCCATTCCTCCTTCCTGCACTCTCTCTCTCTCTCTCTCAAATAAATAAATAAATAAATAAATAAATCTTTAAAAAAAAAATCTATCATTCACGTAGTTATGGTTTTGTGTGTGTGTTGGGGGGATGGGAACACTTAAGATCAGTTCTTCTAGCAAATTTTGAGTATATGATATAGTATTATTAACTAATTGTGTATCAAAGCTGTAGGACTTATTCATTCTGCATAATTGAAACACGGTACCCTTTGAACAACATCTTCCCATTCTCCCCACCATCTCACCTAATTTTTTATTACATGTCCTTTTTTGGGGGGTCAAATAATTTTAATACCACCTTTCCATTTTAATAGCCTCCAATTTTATGATTATAAATTACTTATTAACATAATTAATGACCATTGTTTTTTTTAGAATACTTCCAACCGGATTTTTTTTTCTCTGTACATATATAAATACTTAATTCTTTAAAAAAAGACAACCTCTTCCCAATATTTACACAATAAATATAATTTCTAAAAGTTGAAAGGGGAAAGAGCAACTAAATAAATAATTCAACCAAAAGAACAAAAGAACAGTTCATTGCTCACGGAATTGGAGAAAATATTTACAAAGTATGTCACTGATAAGGATCTAATAGCTAGAATATATTAAGGACACTTACAACTCAACAATAGAAATGCAAATAACCTAATTAAAATATTGGCAAAGGACTTGAGTAGGTATTTCTCTGAAGCAGATATACAAATGGCCAATAAACACGTGAAAAGATGCTCAACATCATTAGTCACTAGGTATGTAAATCCAAGCTATAATTAGATACCACTTTACGTCCACTGGGATGGTTAGCATTTTAAAAATGGAAGATGACAAGTATTGGTGAGGATGTGCAGAAACTGGAACCCTTGGGCATCACTGTAGAATGTAAAATGGTATTGATGTAGCAGAAAACAGTTTGGCAGGTCTTCAAAAAGCTAAACAGAGAATCATCATATGACCCAGCAATACTGCTCTCCTAAGTATATACCCTAAAGAACAGAAAACATACATCCCTACACACAGCTGCATTTGAATGTTCATAGCAGCATAATGGCCCGAAAACGTAACTAGAAAGTAAAAAAAAAAAAAAAAAAGTCCATCAACTGATGAATGGATGATGCATAAACTGTGATTCATCTGGGATCCCTGGGTGGCGCAGCGGTTTGGCGCCTGCCTTTGGCCCAGGGCGTGACCCTGGAGACCCGGGATCGAATCCCACGTCAGGCTTCTGGTGCATGGAGCCTGCTTCTCCCTCTGCCTGTGTCTCTGCCTCTCTCTCTTTCTCTCTCTGTGTGATTATCATAAATAAATAAAAATTTATTAAAAAAATTGTGATACATCTAACCAATAGACTAGCATTCAGCTGCACAAAGAAGTGAAGTACTGATGCGTGCTTGGATGTAGGTTTGGAGGAACGATTGCTGAAAACATAATGCTAAGTGAAAGAAGTCAATCACAAAAGGTCACATATTGTATGGCTCCATTCCCATGGAATTTCCGGAAGAGTTAAATCCACAGAAACAGAAGTAGATTAGTGGTTGCCAGGGGTTAGGGGTATTATGGGTACAGGGCTTCTTTTCAGGGTGCTGAAAATGTTCTGGAATTAGATAATGATGATGGTTGGACCATCTTGTAGGTATACAAAGAACCACTGAATTATGTACACACTTTAAAAACAGTCGATTGCCGGGGATCCCTGGGTGGCGCAGCGGTTTGGCACCTGCCTTTGGCCCATGGCGCGATCCTGGAGACCCGGGATCGAATCCCACGTCAGGCTCCCGGTGCATGGAGCCTGCTTCTCCCTCTGCCTATGTCTCTGCCCCTCTCTCTCTCTGTGTGACTATCATAAATAAATAAAAATTAAAAAAAAAAAAAAAAAACAGTCGATTGCTTATCATCTTTTGGTTGTGAGAAAAAAATCATAAGCAAATATACCTGGAAAATGAATAATAAAGCAAGCAGAAGTAAATGGGCTAGCTTTACCTGAGTGGTTTAGCTGTGGTAAAGTATCCTGCTGAAGCAAGCAATCATGTTCTTCCGCTGTTTTCTTAATAGAATTCTTAAACTTCTCAGCTCTTTGAGCACGCTAGAGAAAACAAAAACAGCTCAAGGAACGAATTTAAGAAAAAGGAGGGTTTTTTTTTTAAGGCTTTATTATTATTTTTAAGAATTGTTTATATAGGGACCCCTGTGTGGCTCAGTGTTTGAGCATCTGCCTTCAGCTCAGGGCGTGATCCCTGAGTTACAGGATCAAGTCCCACATCAGGCTTCCTGCTAGGATCCTGCTTCTCCCTCTGCCTAGGTCTCTGCCTCCCTCTCTTTTTCTTTCATAAATAAATAAATAAAATCTTAAAAAACAAAAAGAACTTTTGGTATATAGTTCATACTATGATACCTCAATTTGAGAGAATAAGATTCACTTACCTGAAGGCGGGCCAGTGTCTTGCTGTATTCCCTTTTCAAGAATGCTAATTTTTCCTTCAACTGGAAGAAGAAAAACATCACACAATACTGAGCAGGTAGAAAGGAAGAGTCAGAGAGAAGGGATACATTGCCTATCAGACCCCAGTATACACTGCTTAGCAGGTACCCTCAGCAATAGACAGTGGAGGGAATAGCAGGTGCCCACAATACTTTCAGTTCTCACAAGGCACCAAGCTCTCTAGTACCTCAGCACCTCTACGTAAATGGTTCCTACCACCTGGAGCATTTCCTCCACAACTCATGTAGCTAAGTCCTGATTCTTAAGCCTCAACGTAGATTTTTATTTCCCCAGGGTAGACTTCTAGGTCCTTCCTGAAATCCAGGTGAGACATTCCACATCTCCATTGTTCTTCCTTTATCACAATACTTAAACTATGCTGTCTGTTTACTTCCGTTTCCCCCGTCTCACTGTGAAATCCCTGAAAGTAGCAGGAGTTGTCATCCTCAGACATTCTTTCAACAAATGAATCTCCTGTCAGTTAATGGTCCAGGTATCCATAGTACCTAGAACAATAACCGATAACCACTATGAGTCAGTTATTGTTTTAGCTGCTAGAAACAGAGTTGTCAAGCTTATACACAAGTGAGGGATTCAGAGAATTAACAAGAAAATGAATAAACACAGAAGATGATATCACATGATAATCAATACCCAGATCGACAGGGACGTGTGAAAGTGCCTGAGCTACTTTAGGTAGGGTGGCCAAAGAGGCATTTCTGAGGACTACCATTTGAGTGTAGACCTGAAGGAGGAAGGAGCTAGCTTTGGGGAATTCAAAGGAAAAGCAAGGGGCAGCCCAGGTGGATCAGCGGTTTAGTGCCGCCTTTGGCCCAGGGCCTGATCCTGGAGACCCCAGATCAAGTCCCACGTTGGGCTCCCTGCATGGAGCCTGTGTCTCTGCCTCTCTCTCTCTCTCTCTGTCCCTCATGAATAAATAAATCATTTTTTTTAAAGCAGCAATTTGTCCAAGATCACATGGTTTATAAATGGCACGATCCAATAGAATCTGTGCTTTTTAAAAAAAAATTTTTTTTTAAATTTTTATTTATTCATGATAGTCACAGAGAGAGAGAGAGAGAGAGAGAGAGAGAGGCAGACTCCATGCACCGGGAGCCCGACGTGGGATTCGATCCCGGGTCTCCAGGATCGCGCCCTGGGCCAAAGGCAGGCGCCAAACCGCTGCGCCACCCAGGGATCCCAATCTGCGCTCTTAATCTCTATGCTAGTTTGCTTCTCTATGCTTATTTATCTGATTTATCACCACCTTATCAACACCTGAGAATTATCTGGTTGACTTATAAATAGATCCGTTTCACCTGCTACTGGAAGGTAGGTTGGGTAAGTGGACTGATAAACTACTGTGAAGGAGGGCAGCCCGGGTGGCTCAGCAGTTTGGCACTGCCTTCAACCCAGGGCCTAATCCTGAAGACCCAGGATCGAGTCCCACGTCAGGCTTCCTGCATGGAGCCTGCTTCTCCCTCTGCCTGTGTCTCTGCCTCTCTCTCTCTCTGTGTCTCTCATGAGTAAATAAATAAAGCTAAAACAACAACAACAAAAAACTACTGTGAGTGAAGAGTTTAGCATGATGCCCGGAACAGCCAGCACTGATACATTCAGGCTAACATCCTCAGCAGGAGCATAGGCGGCAGGGGTAACGACGGCCAGAGCAGCACTGCTGTAGAAGCAAAAGCTGGAAACGCACTAAACGTCTCAGCGGAGTAACGTCCAATGAAAAGATGGCCCTTCCATAATCACCTAACACTCTAGAACTTTAAAAGACAAGGCAGGTTAACATGAAGTAACATGGATGAAACATGAAGAAAGAAACCGAAGTTGCAGAACCATCCAGATCATAATCTTTGTAAACAACTACAAAACACAGACTTTTGGTGGTTTTAGGGGATACAAGCACACCCTTCCAAACCCCCTCGTCCCGCCCACCACGCACACATACACGCGCCAAGAGATCCACAGCACCGGGCTGTTCAGAGAGCTGTCAAGGGGGTGGGCGGGAGAGCGGGAGAAGCCAGGACTGAGAGTGCGTCGCGGTGGGGGGGACTTCAAAGGGGACTTCGGCTTTACCCGCAACTTTTTGCACCTCGCATCTATGCACCACTGCTCTAAGACAATCGGTTCTTTAAATGCCTCGCGTGCACAGGCCTCTCCATACTTTCACCCCGGGGCCCGCTGCGTCCAAAGGGCGAAGGTCAGAGGTCACGCCACCCGCGGACCGTCGGGGATGCAAAGCCACGCCCCAAGCCCGAGGCAAGGAGCCAGTCCCGAGTCAGCCCTTCCCGCACACCCCGGGCACCTTTTCCTTCTCCTCACAGCTGAGGGGCTTCCCAGGAGGCTCCTCCATCGGGCCGGCGGCCGAACGGAAGGAGCAGCCGTCGCCAACCCCCGGGCCTGGGGACGCAGGGAGCCGGGGCCGACCCTGGGCCCTTGGGCGCCCGGGCAGGAAACGGGGCGCACCCCCGGCGCGCCACCAGCTTGCACATGCGAGCGCCGCGCGCCGTCCCCACCTGGCCAATTGCATCCGCCGCTCCGTCTGCGCACGCGCAGCCCGCGACGGCCGAGTAATGGAGCGGGGCCGCCTAGCGGAGGGCCGAGCTGCGGATGAGCGCGGAGGACGCCGAGAGCGGAAGTGGAGGAGCGGCCGGAAGTATCCCGCATCCCATCCCCGACTGACCGGCTGACAGGCTCCCTGACAGGAGCGGGAGCTGCGGAAAAGGGTCGGCGGCCATGGAGTTGGGCGAGCTGCTTTACAACAAGTCCGAGTACATCGAGACGGTGCGCGTGCCCTCATCTGCCCTCCCCTTCCCGAGGCTGAGGTCCCCATTCTGCCCCAGCCCCACCCTGGGCCCCTTTGGCGTTTAGTCGGACATTACCTGGGGCCGCTTAGTGAATGGCCCACCTTCGTTATTAACGCCTTGCATGGCCAGTTTTAGGGTTTTAAAAAAAATGTATTCCTGATTTCCTAAAGATCAAATGCCTTCCAGAAAGCAGGAGAAGTCTCATCCACCCTAATATCAAGAATATCAGTAATATCAATAATAACTCCGGGTTTCGGGGTTTTTTAGACTAATGTGTTTTTTAAAAAGTTAAAAATATTTTTTTATTACTATGTGATAGAAGACGGTTAGGTTCTTTATAGTCAACGTAATATATAATATTACTTATTAATATACAATATATAATTATGTTACATAATATACGGTTATATATTATATAATATATAGTCAATGTATATTAATATATACTATATAACATATAATATATATTATATATATAGTCAATGTATAATGCGTGTAAATTGCTTGAAGTATGGTAAGGGCTCACAAAGTGTTGCTGTGAATTCTCTCAACTCCGATATGGGTAAAGGCATTATCCTGGATTTAGGGATAGAAATGTAGAACTGAGACTTGAATCCCCGTCTCTGATGTTATTAGGCTCTACACCTACCACATTCAAATCCTGGATGCCTTCCTGGGATCCATGGTTTCCTAATCTATCTTTGGTTTGATTATCCGGGATTCATTCCATGGAAGACTCCACCCCGCCCCAAAAAAGTCCTTTTTTCTCCAATAGCCGCTCTCTTGATGGAGACCTCTTAGCCCAGAACCCACTCAGCTTGCCCAGCCCCATTTTCTGCTCTTTGCTTTCAGGCGTCTGGAAACAAAGTTAGTCGCCAGTCGGTGTTGTGCGGAAGTCAGAACATTGTTCTCAATGGCAAGGTAAGGGCAGAAGCCAGTTCCAAGATGCCTACCTCTGCTTTCTTTCCACTAATTATCACATTAGCTGGGCAGATCATATGTTGTCACGACTCCCATTTATTGCTGTACATTACGAATTCCCTTTTTTTTTTCATTCTCTAAATTGTTTTTTTAAAAAGATTTTATTTATTTATGAGAGACACAGATTGAGAGGCAGAGACACAAGCAGAGGGAGAAGCAGGCTCCCTGCGGGAGGAACTGGATGCAGGACTCCATCCCAGGACCCTGGGATCACGCCCTGAGCCAAAGCAGACACTCAACCACTGAGCCACCAGCCGGCCCACTCCAAATTTTATTGAACACAAAGATTCGATAAAAGGAGGCAACAAGGGATCCCTGGGTGGCTCAGCGGTTTGGCGCCTGCCTTTGGCCCAGGGCACGATCCTGGAGTCCCAGGATCAAGTCCCACGTCCCATGCTCCCAGCATGGAGCCTGCTTCTCCCTCTTCCTGTGTCTCTGCCTCTCTCTCTCTCTCTATGTCTATCACAAATAAATAAATAAATAAATAAACCTTAAAAAAAAAAAAAAGAAAAAGAAAAAAGGAGGCAACAAGAGACCTTTTTACCATGATGCCAGGAATGACATACAATGGCACCCAGAACTGAAGTTATTTTAAAGTATTGTAATGTGCCCTAAACTACTAGACACAAACATAAATGGGCAACAAAATATTTTAGTGTAGAAGCTATAAAGTACAGTAATATAATTAACTGTTTAGTAATAATGATTCGGTACTAGCTGAAACTCTTAAAATTAATTTGGTTTCTGCACAGAACTAGAAAATTCAGTTAACCCAATCTGACTCATTAGCAAATGTGTGAAGGTTGTTTTAGAAATCCCTTAGGTAAGCCTGGGAAGATCAAAACATTTTCTGTGATTTTACAGGGAAGATTTGTTTTTTAAATTGTGATAAAACATATGTGATAAAATTTGCCACTTTGTTTTTAAGTGCACAATCCATTGCCATTAATTATATTTATATCTGGGGTGCCTGGGTGGTTCAGTTGATTGAGCATCCTGCTCTTGATCTCAGCTCAGATCTTGATCTCAGGGTTGTGAGTCCAAGCCCCGTCCATGCTGGACGTGGAGCCTACTTTAAAAAAATCCTATTTAAACCATCATGTAGCCATCATTACTATTTCTAAAACTTTCATCACCCAGACAGAAGCTTTGTACTTATTTAAGGAATAACTCCCTGTTCCTATCTCTGCTGCTCCCCACTTAGTCACTAATAACTTCAGTCCACTTCCTATCTCCATGAATTTGCCTATTCTATATATGTAATATTTGTCCTTTTTTGTCTTGCTTATTTCACTTAGCTTAATGTTTTCAAGGTTCATCCATGTTATAGGGTGTAAACTAATACATATATATGTGGTTTATATTCCTGTAAACTATATACATATATAGTTTAGCTTTACTTGATTTCGTTTCCTACTTTTTTTTTTTTTTACACTCACTTGTTATAATAATCATAGTAGGAAACACCTATCACACCTACTAAGTAGAATTGTCCTCAGTTCTGTTTCTAAGATTCACTGTGGTTTGTGTATTTTCCCTCCTGTGTATAGTTCCATTTATCCTCTCTCTTTTTTTTTTTTTTAATTTTTTTTTATTTATTTATGATAGTCACAGAGAGAGAGAGAGAGGGGCAGAGACACAGGCAGAGGGAGAAGCAGGCTCCATGCACTGGGAGCCCGATGTGGGACTCGATCCCGGGTCTCCAGGATCGCGCCCTGGGCCAAAGGCAGGCGCCAAACCGCTGCGCCACCCAGGGATCCCCCTATCCTCTCTCTTATTGGTTATTTTGTTCCCAGTTTTTTATTTTGTCCCTTTCAGAACTGTGAGATTTCTATTTTTCTAAATCCTTATATTCGGTGTCACAGTGTTGCAGGGATAGGCAGGGATCAAATAAGTAAGGAAGACTGGATGCCAACAATAGAGAGTGGTGGGGCCTGGTGATGTCCTAGCTAAACTCAGACTGTTGCCATGTGGGAGTCTAGGCTCATGTTTTCTCAGAGCTTCTGATCTTCTCAGAAGAAACTAGAAATCTGGGTTTTTTATTTTTAATTTTAGAGAGAGAGCATGAATGAGAGAGGGAGCAGGAGCAGAGGGAGAGGGAGAGGGAGAAACAGATTCCCTGCTGATCAAGGAGCCTGACTGAGATCATGACCTGAGCCAAAGGCAGTCGATTAACAGAATGAGCCACCCAGGTGCCCGTGGATTTTTTTTTTTTGTAATGCAAAATGTCCTACTATTGAAATAATAGCACTAAATTTAAGTGATGAAACAGGCTGCATGAGACAAACAAAACCAGTTTCTAGGTGCAGTTCTTAGACTTGCCACCTTTGCCTCATCCTTTGTTGAGTTCAGTAAACTCTGCTTTAGTACCATTTCCTTCCCTGCAAGATCGTTATGTACACTTGATCTCATTTTAACATCCTGCTGCCTCTCTTTTGAATCTGACTTCCCATCTTCAGGTCCACTCATTATAAGGTAGGAAGCCAGGATTTGAATCCCTTGTGCTAAATCTCTTTGACTTCCTGTGATATCCTTTACTTCTTATGTTTTTTTGTGTTTGCTTCTTCAAATGGGAGTGAGATTTAGACTGCCTGAGGGACTTCTGTGGATTGTCTTTATTCTCAGATTAAGATTGCTTTTTTTGTTTAAAGCACAGTAAAACAAAAACAACCATTACCAAGTACTCTGTACTCTTGGTATTCTGCTTCCATCCAAAGAAAAGGAAGTCATTTTCTCTGATTGTAGATGGAAACATAAACTGAAAACAATGATTAAAGTAAATGAAAGATTTCAGATGAAAGTACATGCTAGAGGGGCACCTGGGTTGCTCAGTGGTTGAGCAGCTGCCTTTGGCTCAGGTCATGATCCCGGGGTCCTGGGATTGAGTCTCAAATCAGGCTCCCAAAGGGGAGCCTGCCTCTCCCTCTGCCCTTGTCTCTGCCTTGCTCTCTGTGTCTCTCAAGAATAAATAAATAAATAAATAAATAAATAAATAAATAAATAAGAATAAATAAAATCTTTAAAAAGAAAAAAAGAGGGGGATCCCTGGGTGGCGCAGCGGTTTGGCGCCTGCCTTTGGCCCAGGGCGCGATCCTGGAGACCCGGGATCAAATCCCACGTCGGGCTCCCGGTGCATGGAGCCTGCTTCTCCCTCTGCCTGTGTCTCTGCCTCTCTCTCTCTCTCTCTCTGACTATCACAAATAAATAAAAATTAAAAAAATAAAAAAAAAGAAAAAGAAAAAAGAGAACATACTAGAAACAGAGATCTCTTTAAACTTGAAGACCTTTATTTATTTATTTATTTATTTATTTAGGTTTTATTTATTTATTTTGACAGAGAGAGAGAGAGAGAGGGAGGGAGCACAAGCAGGCAGAAGGAGAGGGAGGAGGAGACTCAATTTCAGGACCCTGGTATCGTGACCTGAGCCAAAGGCAGATGCTTAACTGACTGAGCTACTTAGGCGCCCTGAAGAAGACCTTTTTTTTTTTTAAGATTTTATTTATTTATTCATGAGAGACAGAGAGAGGCAGAGACACAGGCAGAGGGAGAAGCAGGCTCCATGCAGGGAGCCTGATGTGGGACTTGCTCCTGGGACTCCAGGATCACGCCCTGGGCTGAAAGCAGATGCTCAACCGCTGAGCCACCCAGGCGTCCTTAAAGAAGACCACTTTTAGAAATGGTCATTTTATAGTCAGCAGCTGATGAGAAAGTCTCTTTTTTTTTTAAATTTTTATTTATTAATGATTGTCACAGAGAGAGAAAGAGAGGCAGAGACATAGGCAGAGGGAGAAGCAGGCCCCATGCACCGGGAGCCTGATGTGGGACTCGATCCCGGGTCTCCAGGATCGCGCCCTGGGCCACAGGCAGGCGCCAAACCGCTGCGCCACGCAGGGATCCCGAGAAAGTGTCTTTTTACTGGTAGAGATGTTATAGACCAAACATGTAGGTGAGATTGCTAAACTCTTCTAAGTATGAGCCCACTTCTTTTTTAGTATTTTCTCTTTTTTACTAATTTAGTAATTTTAGCCTGGTGTTCAGGCTAGTGACATATCTAAATTCACCTGTATTCAAGACATTCCTCATCTACCTCTCTAGCCTAATCTTCTGTCCTGGGTCCCACACCTTCATTTACAACTGCTTATTGATCATCCCATAGATACCTCAAACTCAGCATTTCAAAATTGAATTTGTCATCCAATCCCCAGGATCACTCATTCTATTATAGACTCTCCCTCTAGACTCTCTTTCCCCAACATCTAAACAATGAATAGATCATATTGATTCTCTTCCTTTTTTCCCCATTTTTAACATTTTATCGTGGAACTTTTTTTTTAAGATTTTATTTATTTATTTGAGAGAGAATGTGTGGCAAGAGAGAGCATGAGGTGGAGAGAGGGCTGGAGGGAGAGGGATAAGCAGACTCCCCGCTGAGCAGGGAGCCCGATGCGGTCCTAGATCCCATGACTCTCAGACTATGATCCGAGCCAAAGGCAGACACTTAACCAACTAAGCCATCCAGGAGCCCCTATACTGGAACATTTAAAAAGTTATCTTTATTGAGATGTAATTTATATACAATAAAGTGTACCCATTTAAAGTTTGCAGTTTGACAGGTTTGGTTTTGTTTTTTAAATATTTTATTTATTTATTTGACAGAGAGTAAGAGAGAGCACAAGCAGGGGGAGTGGCAGAGGGAGAGAGACAAGCAAGTGCTTGTCTTGGTGCTTCCCACCGAGCAGGGAGCCCTATGCAGGGCTCAATCCCAGGACCCTGGGACCATGACCCAAGCAGAAGGCAGATGCTTAACTGACTAAGCCACCCAGGCGGCCTGCAGTTTGACAAGTTTTGGCTGATGTTTACTTCAATGCAGTCACTACCACAATTAAGATATAAAATTTTTCCATCACCCTCATTTTCTTGAACCCCTCTATAGTCAGTCCTCCTATTACCCTTGGCCCCAGATAACCACTGTTATAAAACTAATAGAGATTAGTTTTGCATTTTCTAGATTTGCCTATAATGGGAATCGGTACTGTTTGTAGTCAGGCTTCTTTCAGCATAATGTTTTTGAGATTTATCCATGTTGTTGTGTATATTAGTGGGCTAATAATTCATTACTTTTTATAGATGAGCAGTATTATTATGGAACTTTTAAGATACGTATCAAAGTAGAAAGAACATACAACAAATCTCCATATACTCATTCTCTGCCTTCTGCAATTAGCAATATTCTGACATTCTTGTTTCATCTGTGTACCTGCCTTGCAAACCCATACGTATTTTGACCAGGGGGAGGGTAGGGAGCTGGGATATTTTATTTATTTTATTTTATTTATTTTTAAATTTGTATTATTTTTAAAAATATTGTATTTATTCATGAGAGACACAGAGAGAAAGGCAGAGACACAGGCAGAGGGAGAAGCAGGCTCCATGCAGGGAGCCTGACGTGGGACTCGATCCCGGGTCTCCAGAATCAGGCCCTGGGCTCAAGGCGGCGCTAAACCTTTGAGCCACCCGGGCTTCCCTTTTTTAAGGTTTTATTTATTTATTTATGAGAGACACAGCGAGAGAGGGGCAGAGACACATACAGAAAAGCAGACTCTTCGCAAAGAGCCCGATGGGGGACTCCATCCTGGACCCTGGGATCATGCCCTGAGCCAACAGCAGACACTCAACCGCTGAGCCACCCAGGTGTCCCAAGAGCTAGGGTATTTTAAAGCAAATTGCAAACACTGTATTATTTCATTCATAAATACTTTAATATGTATCACTAAAATTTAAAGGTTTAAAAGAGTACCCTTATGATATATTTTTTAAGAAGCCAGCAATTTCCTAATATCATCTAATCCTCAGTCCATATTCAGTTTTTCTAGTATCTTAATATGCCTTTTTACAGTTGGTTTATTCAAATCAGGATCCAAACAAAGTCAAGTACACATTGTGTCTGGTTGATGTATCTCTCAGGACCCTTTAAATCTGTAACAGTTCTCTTCCCCTAGCCCATTTTTCTCCCCATGCCACTTACATGTTGAAGAAACTGGCTCATTCTGTAGAATTTTCAAATTTTGAAGTTTTTTTTTCTTTTTTAATTCATGAGAGACACAGAGACAGAGGGAGACATAGGCAGAGGGAGAAGCAGACTCCCCGTGGGAAGCCCGATGTGGGACTTGATCCTAAGACTCCAGGATCACAACCTGAGCCAAAGGCAGATGCTCTACCACTGAGCCACCCAAGATTTTTCAAATTTTGAATTTGGCCATTTTTTAAAAAAGACTTATTTATTTATCTGACAGTGAGAGAGCGCAAGAGAGCACAAGCTGGGGGAGCAGCAGGCAGAGAGAGAGAGAGAAGCAGGCTCCCTACTCCCCAACTGACAGAGCCACCCAAGTGCCCCTGAATTTGGCCAGTTCTATTTACACAGTTGTTGAATGTGGTCTCTCTGTCCCTCTCCTCCCTCTTAATTAATAGATCTGGAGGCTTGATCAGATTCCCATACCTCATATTTCTCTTTTCCTCATGTACAGCTGTTGGCTTAGAGAGGACCCATCTCCTTGTTTTACTCTGATCCACTGTCATCATCATCAGTGACTGGAGGGTCACTTTCCCTCCAGTCTGACCTGACCCATCCATTCATACTCTAGACTGCTTTCAGAGTAATAGTTTTAAAATGAAGGTTTAGGGGCACCTGAGTGGCTCAAATAGTTAAAAGTGTTTGCCTTTGGCTCAGGTTGTGATCCCAGGGTCCTAGGATCAAGTTCTGCATCAGGCTCTCTGCTCAGCGGGGAGCCTCTTCTCTCTCTTCCTCTGCCTGCTACTCCACCTGCTTATGCACACACACTCACTCTCTCTGTCAAATAAATAAAGTCTTTAAAAAAAATAAATATAAAGATTCAGTGTATTATACTTCTCCTTAAAAACTTTCATTGAGTCCTTATATCCTCTGGGGAAAAAGCCTAAGCTTCTGTATTCAGCATACATAATGCCTCAGAAAGCCTGGTCCCAGCTTACTTTCCTAGCTGTAACCCCAGCCATATGCACTTTTTTTAAAACCGCATTTATTCATTTATTCAAAAGACATTTCCAGAATGCCTACTCTTTACGAGGCACAGGGCATCAATTCCCCCAAACTACTCAGTTCTGTTATTCACCCTGCAGCCCATCTAGGCAGTCTTTGGGCAGCTGGATATCATACCCTGCATTGTAGCACTTCACTTGAGTCAGAATTTGGGAGAAACCAGAAGCTGAATAGGCCTAACTCTGGGAGCATGAGGTTGGAGGTAGGAGCGTTGGGAGATTGGGCAAAGGTAGGAACAGCCTGAATTCTCACTGAGAATCACTGAGCAAGCAGCCAAGGCATAGGGGCAGGTGGAACTAAATAAATCTGAGGAGGTGAGTAAACTAGGTCTATAGGCATTCTCAATAAAGGTCTGTTTGTTCAATGAGTCCTATTGATGAGATATTAAGGGCAAAGCTCGTGATATGCTGGGAATATCTTCAACTGAATCACTGTTATGAAGCAATTCTCTTTACCTTAAAAGTTACCCTTTTGACAGCACATGTGACTCAGTAGATCATAGCATAACTTCAATCAGTGTCTTCTTACCAACTCTTTTTAGTTGTTTTAGGCTATGTTGGTAGTTTTTTTAAATGTGCTTTATTTTATAGACAATCGTGATGAATGACTGTATTATCCGAGGGGATCTCGCAAATGTAAGGGTTGGACGCCATTGTGTTGTGAAAAGTCGGAGTGTCATAAGGCCTCCATTCAAGAAATTCAGCAAAGGGTATGTAAGTTAATTACTTTGTTTCGGGCTTGGGTGAGATGCTACTATGGGTGGTGTGTTCCACCTGTTGAGTTGTGATGTAAGGAGCAGGTCTGTGCTGTGGTTTGGGTCACTGAGGAAGAATTCACTGTAATGAACACAACTCTGGTGGTCTTGGCCTAGCTGTTAGTTGGTGGCCAGAAACAGAATCTACTTAAGTTGGCAAAGGCAGAGGGGGTTCTGATGAAGAGACACGGGCATATTTAATGGAATATAAGAGTAAGAAAAGGGCCAGGCCTCACAAGGGACTAGAACGTGTAACTGGACAGCCAGAATCAAGACAACTATTCTATCTCTCTTCTACCGAGATGATATTTTTCTTTCTTTCTTTCTTTCTTTCTTTCTTTCTTTCTTTCTTTCTTTCTTTCTTTCTTTCTTTTTCTTTCTTTCTTTCTTTCTTTCTTTCTTTTTATTTTTTTTAAAGATTTTATTTATTCATTCATGAGAGGCACAGAGAGAGGGAGAGAGAGGCAGAGACACAGGCAGAGGGACAAGCAGGCTCCATGCAGGGAGCCCGACGCGGGACTCAATCCCGGGACTCCAGGATCACACCCTGGGCTGAAGGCAGGCGCTAAACCGCTGAGCCACCCAGGGATCCCCGAGATGATATTATTTCTTATCAGTCCTTGTCTCTGCATTTCTGCTTCCTTCTCCTCTCTTTCACACTGGTTTCATCTTCCCCCTTTTCTCATGGATCCAACTGTGCTGCCTCCCTTATTCGTGTCAGTTCTCTTTAGGCTAAGCAGATACCAGCCAAACATTTTAAGTCTTATTTCCAGACTTTTGGCAGAGGGCATCTGATTGGTTCAGCAGGAGTTAAGTGCCCACACTTTGTCCTAAACAATTTTGACCCGGAGGGCAGGGGTAAGTCAGGCCCACTCTTCTCTTGGTGGGAGTAAAGATTGTCTAAGAAAGGACATGGACATGGCAGGAAAACTGTCCACTATGCCTGATATACTGGGTTTTGGAGGGTTGGTTTTTTTGTTTCTTGGTTTTCGGTGGGGTTTATTTGGCCTCTCCCTCTTTTCCCTCCTGGCTCCTACCTATGGCACCATCTGCATTTCATTGAGTAATTGAGCAAGCATTGATTGCTTTCTTTATATCAGTCATTAGATTCTAAGATGGGTAAGTAAAGATAGGTGAAATTGCATTCCTACCTCAAAGTTATCAAAAACCTAGTGATAGAAATATTTACATACATAAATGGCTACTATAAAATGTGATAGCCACCATATAAAGTGAAACTCCTGTCACAGGGCCATGAACATGGTTAGGGAGGAACAGAGAAGAGAGCAACCAACTCAGACTATAATATGTAGGAGTAGAGTGTGCAGGAATCATTGCGCATGTCTCAGAATGAGGCCAGACTCCAGGCTTTCCATTACATACAGGAATGGGGGCAGGGAGTCAGTGTAAATCATTCACGTGAAAACATTTGCTCATTAGCTCAGAAGGCTATTGGGAGGAAACTAGAAAACCTTGTGGTGGCCTTTTGTGGTTCCATACTGTGACAGGTACTCTGCTAGAGTTGTCCATTCCCCCTTTTGTTGGCAGCATTATTGGGCTGGATATGGTCTCAGAAAAGCACCGAGAATAAATAGGGGGTTTGTTGGTGAACAGTAGGATGTGTAAATAGGAATAGTCCACATGAGAAATATAGGAATACAAAAGTGTAAATAGCAATGCATGAATAGCAAATGAGTATGGATTCCCCCATCCCCCACCCCACATATCTCAATACCAAAATCAGATAATAGATAATGAAACCAGGTAGTAATACCAAGTTTGGAAGTTTTAATTAATTTATTTATTTTAAAGATTTTATTTATTTATTCATGAGAGAGAGAGTGAGAGAGAGAGAGAGAGAGGCAGAGACACAGGCAGAGGGGAAGTAGGCTCCATGCAGGGAGCCCGACGTGGGACTCGATTCCGCGTCTCCAGGATCATGCCCTGGGCCGAAGGCGGCGCTAAACCGCTGTGCCACTGGGGCTGCCCTGGAAGTTTTAATTTAAAATTCAAAAGCTAACAGTGTTGCTGTAGACTGTGGTAAGATCAAGGAATTCATTGTCATATAAGGGTCCTCGATCAAAAATACAAATGGATTAAGGAAGATTTAAATAAACCATAGGTCCAGGGAGGACAAGCATTGTCTCTGACAAAATATTCTTGACAGACTGGAATACAGGACTAGAAAAAGCCAGCGAGCATACAGCTACTTCATTTTAGTTCCAGTCCAAATATTTTCCATCCTAAGATACTAAAGTTGGTAGTGTGACCAGAGAATGACTATGAGTGACATTGAGGAATCATGGAGAATGGGAATGATGTCAAAAATCTGGAGAAAGCCTATTGACTCCTACTCATCCTTCAAGTCTTGATCTAAATGTTATTTTTTTTAAAAGATTATCTATATTTATTTGAGAGAGAGAGCACAAGCGGGGTTAGGGGCAGAGGGAGAGGGACAAGCAGACTCCCCACTAAGCAGGGAGCCCAACTCGGGACCCGATCCCAGGACTCTGAGACCATGACCTGAGCCAAAGGCAGATGCTAACTGTCTGAGCCACCCAGGTGCCTCCACACTTTTTTTCTTTAAAGATTTTTTTTTTTTAGGAAAAAAAAAAGAGATTTTTTTTTTAGGGACACCTGAGTGGCTCAGTGGTTGAGCGTCTGCCTTTGGCTCAGGGCGTGATCCCAAAGTCCTGGGATCGAGTCCCGCATCAGGCTCCCTGCATGGAGCCTGCTTCTCCCTCTGCCTGTGTCTCTGCCTCTCTCTATCTGTGTCTCTCATGAATAAATAAATAAAATCTTAAAAAAAAAGGGTTTTATTTATTCCTTAGAGAAGACAGATGAGCAGGAGGAGGGGCAGAGGGAGAGGGACAAGAATAATTCCCACTGAGAAGGGAGCCCTGGGATCGTGACCTGAGCTGAAGGAAGACATTTAGCCAACTGAGCCACCCAGGCACCCTAGGAGCAGTCTTATTGAGACAAGATGTTGAAGTTGAGAGTATGATTTGCAGTTTTATATAAACCTTGATCAAAAGCACATCATACTGGGATCCCTGGGTGGTGCAGCGGTTTGGCGCCTGCCTTTGGCCCAGGGCGCGATCCTGGAGACCCGGGATCGAATCCCACGTCGGGCTCCCGGTGCATGGAGCCTGCTTCTGCCTCTGCCTATGTCTCTGCCTCTCTCTCTCTCTCTCTGTGTGACTATCATAAATAAATAAAACTTAGAAAAAAATAAATAAAAACAAAAGCACATCATACTGACATTTTTGTTGTTCATCTTCTTTTCCTTCTCTAGTGTCGCATTCTTTCCTTTACATATCGGGGACCATGTTTTTATTGAGGAAGATTGTGTGGTCAACGCAGCTCAGATTGGCTCTTATGTTCACGTTGGCAAGAACTGTGTGATTGTGAGTATGGTGTCTAGCCTCACTGCCCTTCCAGGTCCTGTCCCTTACATCAGTAGGCCTCTCCTTCTGTGACCAAGCAGGGTAGAACTAGTTTCTGGTCTACTGGAATTAGAGTTTGGATTTGGAGTTTTCTGGGCATTAATAATCATGGCTAAACTTTTTCTTTTCTTTTTTCTTTTTTGGCTGAACTTTTTCTAACCTCTTCTATATGATGTTAGATTTTGCCTTTGATTATTTTATTTGACCCTCATAATTATCCAAGGGTGGTAGTTAACTATTATTACCCCTGTCTTCAGGCAACAAGCCTGAAAACCTTAGAAATTAGGGGATTTGACAGGGCAATGAATGGTAGAGCTGGGATTCTAACCCAGGCAGTATGGATAGCATGCCCGCTCTGTGGCCTACCTATTGCTTTATCTCCAGGATCGTACAGTCTAGCAGAGGCCTGGGGCATGACATTAGGGGAACTGCAAGGAGTTCAGGGTGATGGGCATGCAGGGTACAAGTGGGCCCTTTTTCAGTGAAACCTATAGGACCCTGGTCCACAGGAGCCTTGGCACCTACTTGTTTCGTATGGCCAAGGTGTTACAAAGTTGAATTTCTTAGTATTTCATAGATGAAGAGCTTGATTTCATTTGGATTTCTGAGAATATCCTGGATGAGAGTGTTAATGACCAGAGCTGAACTGTCTCAAAGATTAGGGAAAATGTTTCCTATATTTTAAATTTGGACCCAAATTCTAGCTTCTAGGACAAGCCAAGAACTTTTTATGTTTTTATTATTTATTTACTTTAAAAAAAAAAATTATTTACTTATGAGAGAGAGAAAGAGAGGCAGAGGCAGAGACACAGGCAGAGGGAGAAGCAGGCTCCATGCTGGGAGCCCGACGCGGGACTTGATCCCGGGACTCCAGGATCGTGCCCTGGGCCAAAGGCAGGCGCTAAACCGCTAAGCCACCCAGGGATCCCCCTTTTTATGTTTTTAAATGGGTGTTCCACGTCTGGGTGGCTCAGCGGTTTGGCGCCTGCCTTCAGCACGGGGCATCAGTGATCCTGGAGTCCCTGGATCGAGTCCCGCATCGGGCTCCCTGCATGGAGCCTGCTTCTCCCTCTGGCTGTATCTCTACCTGCCTCTCTCTCTCTCTCTCTCTCTCTCATGAATAAATAAAATCTTAAAATAAATAAATAAAAATAAATGGGTGTTCCCAGTAATACAGAGGCAGCTCTCTGTTAGAAAAGACTCAAGTATCAAAATACTTGGAGGAACCATGCAGTCACATTCTGTAAGCCACAAGAGCACAGCAAAGGTGGACCATGCAATGGAGAGCCACAGTGCTGTGGAAAACATCCCAATCTGACTTGTTAGGCAGAATTAAATGAAGTGGTTGTTTTGCCAGATATTCTCCTCCAGGAGTCCCTTCATATATATGTATTAGAGACAGAGGGTCTTTAGTTTGGCATGATGTTGAAGAAAGGGGAAAACAGTGAAACCCATCCTATCCCCTCATTCTGTGTGACAAAAGCTGGCTTTCTAAGCCATAGCTGTTTTTTTGACATTTTCTTCAAAGTGATGACATCCTCATAGTAGCCTCATGTGTCAGTCCTGTCCTTTAGCCTCAGAGCAAAATGTCTGAACCATTAAAATCCAAATGCTCTTCCCAGTGCTTAGGGAGTTCTAGTTTTCTTGTCCTGTGCTCTGCTTTTTGTGCCACTTTTTTTTTTTTTTTTTTTTTTTAAGATTTTATTTATTTAGTTGACAGAGAGCCAGAGAGCACACCCAGGGTAATAGCAGAGGGAGCAGGAGAAGCAGGCTCCCTGCTCAGCAGGGAGCTCAATACTGGGTTCAATACCAGATCTTGGGATCATGACCTGAGCCCAAGGCAGATGCTTAACTGACTGAGCCACCCAGGCACCCCTTTGTGCCACTTTTTTTTTTTTTTTTAAAGATTTTATTTATTTATTCATGATAGTCACACAGAGAGAGACAGAGAGGCGGAGACACAGGCAGAGGGAGAAGCAGGCTCCATGCAGGGAGCCCGATGTGGGACTCAATCCCGGGTCTCCAGGATCGCGCCCCGGGCCAAAGGCAGGCGCCAAACCGCTGTGCCACCCAGGGATCCCTACTTTTTTGATATATTAGTTCAGACATAGTCACTGTTGGGTATTGGCAGTACTTATTTGTGAGCCTTTTACAAATTCTCAATCTCAGGAGAAAGATTCTTTTAGAGTTCTAGAATCTCAGAGCTCACAGGAACTCTTTTAAAAAAGCCAGCTGTCCCCATGACTCACAGATCCTTCCGATAGCATCCATTTGGTAGTCTAACTCCCGTTTGGGTGTGTGAAGGTATAGGTGTCAGAGTGGCTCAGATGCCTGCCGGAGAAGCCACACAGGCAGTCTTCATAAGAACTGTTACTGTGCTGTGAGCTTTACATTTATTGTCTCTAATCCTCATTGTGTCCATGCGAGTTTGGTTTTATGTCTTGTTTTACAGACAAGGAAACTAAGTCAGAGAGATGCTGAGTGACTTGTGTAAGGAGATACAGGTAGCTGTGATACTGGCAACATGGAGTTCTTGACTCTTTGGAAAGTCCTCCAGGAAAGAACAAAGATGCAGTTTCAGCTTTTGATCTTTTCATCTATTGCCAATGCATTCATGCCTAAGAAGTACCAGCATTTTGACTTTTGCTGTTATTTAAGTGATTAGCTCGCCCAGAATGCTCTGAAAGCTGATTACGCATCATTTGCCCGAGTGGGCAGAATGGCTAACTAGTGGACACAGCAGGTGCCTCCAGACTGTGTACATGGCTGAAGGTTTTATTCACACTGCTCTTCTTTTCCAGGGCCATTTATCTACAGATTGCTTCTGTGTGAATGTGTCATGCCTCATGCAGCACATTCAACTTCTTTCCATTCAGTGCCCATGTGCTTAGTCAGAATTATAGGAGCCTAGGTGTCATAGGCTATCTTTGAGTTAATTTGAGAGTCACCAGGGGAGCTGGCCAGCTGCTATATTTTTGGAATTGCCACTAGCAGGTAATTCATGGGAGAGAACTTTCCAAGAATGAACGGATTGCTGCGGTGGTGATTTGTTCCTAAGCCACAGAGAGCGCCAAGGATTGCCAAGGCTATTATTCACCTCGCCAGACAGCTTAGTAGTCACTTCAGAAATTCATACCTTCAAGGTATAAGCTTTCTAAAAATTCATTTGGTAATCTACCTGAAAATTCCTGGAAATACATGCAATTTGGGTATTTTTTAGTAATGGGGAAATTTTTAATACAACCAAGTCAAAATATTTTTCATATTCTTTGGTAAAATCTGAAATCTGGACAGGTTAGCCTTGTCTTGATGTTGTTAGGGATTCCACATTGTCATCCAAGTATGGTTTTAAAGATTTATTTATTCATGAGAGACAGGGAGACAAGGACATCAGTAGAGGGAGAAGCGGGATCCCCATAGGGAGCCCAATGCAGAACTCGATCCAAGATCCCAGGATCACAACCTGAGCCAAAGGCAGACGCTGAACTGCTGAGCCACCCAGGCATCCCTGTCAGCCAAGTATGTTTTATCAGATCATTTGACCAGAGCACAAGTGAACTCACAGGCCCTGGTGATGTAAATTCAGTCAACGAAAACCCAAACTTTCATTTACCCAGCAGGTAGTCTGAGGCACAACTTTAATCTGTAAACAGAAGCCTGTCCTTTCCCTTAACCCAGGAGACAGATGGATCTACTAGACCTTATTTCTTGCCCTCAAAATGCTGTGAATGGTGGCAGAATTGAAAAGTGGCAGCAGTGGATAAGTCAAGCATAAGGCTTGGCTTAAACCTTCAAAATGAGCATATTTGCTAATACAAACCAGTAGTAAAAAGTAGACTCTTATTCGATGCACAAGTGGCTCCAAGGGTTCGATTGATACGAGAATTAGTCTCCTCTTTCCCCCTTTCCCTTGGAAGGTTCTCAGGCAGGTTCTTCACTCATGGAAACAAGACAGCTGGTCCAAATGTCTGTCCTATCCTCCAGAAACCCTACTGGAAAAAGCTATTTTCCCAGTAATACCAGCAGAATCTTTGAGAATAAGATTCATCAGACTGATTGGGCTCATTCCCCACATCAGTTGCTGTGGCCAGGCTTGGGGCTTGGGGTTAGCATAGGGGACTGTGATGGGCAGAGGGGTGGTTTCCAAGAACAATACAGGTTCTGTTACAGAAGAAAGGAGATCAGATGTCAGACAAGCATAATAATAAATGTCTACTGCATTTTAAAAGACAAGCAGAAAATCGCACAACTCTTGGAAGACTGAATTTGAATCTGTAATGCCAAAGATAACATGAACTGTCCCTAGCATTCAACCCTTCTCCAAGTTCATGCACACATGCACACATACACATGCACATTCATATCCCTACCTCCTGCTTGTCAGGTGCCACCCAAAATAGGGAATTGTGACCAAACCTCTTGTCATTGTCCTTATCTATTATATGATAGCATGGATAGAGAAAATATAAAATAGCATTCCATACAGCAGACCAGGCAACTTTTATTCAAGCATTTCCTGCTCTATTTCCTAGTGACAAGATTTTAATTTCAGGGGCGCCGGTGTGTGTTGAAAGACTGCTGCAAAATTCTTGATAACACAGTATTACCCCCAGAAACTGTGGTGCCACCATTCACTGTCTTCTCAGGCTGCCCAGGTAAGCTTGGCTGTTGAATATGAAAGCTCATTTTCCATCACAAGAAAAAACATACGCAATTTTTTATCTCTTACAATGTATTGATCTAGCTAATTTAAAAATTCTCCTGCTACAGATTACCTAGAAATGCTATCTAAAATATAACCAGTATCTTTTCAAATGCATAATTGGGTTCATAAGGAAATTTCAAGGGTCAGAAACAAAGAGGAAAAGAAACTCTCACTATAAGTATGGTTAGGTTTATGTAGCTTCCTAATTAGAGTAGTTTAGGGTTTCATACTCCTGTAGGGATGAGAGAGAAAGCCTTGTATCCACAGAGAGATCCTCTTAAAGTGTGATCTCCCAACAAAAAGCTGATAGAGAGTAAACCCGCCACCAGCCCAGGAAAAGTATAAAGAAACAAGACTCTCTTGGCCTGGGTTCTGGGTAGAAAAAGAAAAAGTCTCCATTTCTCTCCAGAGAATTCTAACAATGGCTTCATGTTGGTTGGAGATTTGAGTTTATATTTCCCACATTGCCCAAAAATGCCCAAACTGAAAATTTGACGTTAACCGTGGTCTAAGACTAATGATAGCTCTAGGACACCCAAGAGAAGCAAGTACATCCCCTCTCGATCTTGGCTCACAGAATGCCATCAGGTAAAGCCTTCATCAACTCAGTGTTCCAAATGATCAAACACGTGAGGAAACAAAAGTGATACATGCATATCCTAGAAAATTTGGAAAACAGAAAATCAGAAGGAAGAAGAAAATCTCATGTCCACTATCCCACCCCAAGGCAGTCTCTTTTCTTCTCCATATGGTTTTATATGGATGAACTTATGCAGCGTGGACAGAGGGCACACCAGAGATTCACAGATGGAAGATGCTATGTAGGAAGAGATTTGACAGTAGATGAGATCTACCACCAACTGAGTGGTTTAGTTGCTTTTCTAATTAAAAAACTCATCACTCAGATCATTGACTTTGGGTTTCAGAGATGTACAAAATCATCCACTTAGAATCTTTAGGGAGGAAATTGGCTGTTCTGCTGTTTCCATGCATCTCTGCATTTGCAGAGGAGGAAGGAGAGCCTTGCTGAGTGATTCTCCCTATATTGGGTTCCCACTGTGGAAAAGTCTCATTGTTCTTAGCAAATGCAGATCAGAATAGCCCCAGCCTTTGTCTTAGGTTGATTGTCAGACAGTTATCTGATCTGAGGTGAGAAGTAAATTGCCAGAGAAATACCTTAATCTCTTTTAACTTATTCAAGGTTCTTAGAACCAGGTGTGGTCTTTGTGCATTGATGACTGAGGCGGGAGACACCACTTGGTATTTGTTTTGTTTTTTGTGTGTTTTTTCTTTTAAAAGATTTTACTTCTTTATTCATGAGAGACACCAAGAGAGAGGCAGAGACATAGGCAGAGGGAGAAGCAAGCTCCCTGCCGGTAGCCTGATGCGGGACCTGATCCCAGGACCCCAGGTCCCCGGGATCACAACGTGAGCCGAAGGCACTCAACCACTGAGCCACCCAGGCGCCCCTACTACTTGATATTTTAAATCCAAATAAGCACTGTGTTTGGAGGTTCTGATGGAGGATTCAAGCTGCCTGAGACCTCAGAGATCATTGTGTAGATGGGGAAACTGAGAGATTGGATTGTCTGTCTACAGGATCAGAGCTGGTTCATAGGAAAGCCTTGACTAGCACTTAAAATCCTTATTTAGAGTCTAGTACTTTGTGCATTGTGACAAGAGACTTCCCATGTTTGTTTTCAGTATTTTCACAAGGAAATGCTAACATCTAGATACTGCTGTTGGCAATTTACATCTTTTATAAAGAAGCCTAAGACTGTAGGACAGCCAGCACAGTTTTGGAGGGCTCCACTGTGTGACATTGAGTAGTGGAACAAAATGAAAGGAGAATCATCCAGGAAGAATCTGGGTCACGAACTAAAAAGCCTAAACTGCCTGTAGGAGTCAGAAGTGATTGAAGTAATAGCCTATCATGGCTGTCCCAGAATACAGGCGTAACATTATAAGAACTTCTGATATTTCATGAGGAGCTAAAAATCTGAATTTCTATGGGATATATCTGAATTTTTAAGGGTTGGCTGCTAACTTTTTAAAAAAGATTAAATACTGTACAGACCAAACATATGTTTGCAAATCTAACATGGGCTGCTCATTTGTAAAAGGTAGATGTCTGTGAGAATTTTGTATTTTTTAGACTTTTTTTTCTATCCTACCTGTTATTTTCTCTCTATATATGTATGCAAGTGTCTCTGTTTGTTTTGTATGCATATTAATGCAGAGGTATGTGTTGTATATGTGTATATATGTACTTGTGTATATAACACAGATATATAAAACTGCTTAACCTGTATAAACAGATTCACACTTTCTCTTGTTTGGAAACTTGTGTTCTTAATGGTGTATCTTGGGCATCTTTTCTTGTCGTATGTAGAGATTCCCCTAATTCCTTTTCATGGTTATGTGGTTTTCAGTGCATAAAAGCACCACAGTGTAATGGATCAGTTCCCTGGTATAATGGGTCATTAGACGCTGTATCTGGATTTTCACTATTAGAAACTTTGCTGCATTAATATTCTTGTACATATATTGTTTAATTGGGCAAGGTTATTTGGAGGATGAATTCTTAGAAGTCATTCTTCAGGCTACAGAGTGAACTTTTAAAAGTTTTGCTAGATTTTCCAAAATTCCTCTTCAAAATGGTTGTACAAATATATGCTTCCACCCATAGTGTACAGGAGTGCCTCTTTCCTAGAAATCTTTAAATACAATTTTTTGTCTTTCAATAGGATATTTCTGTTCTACTCCCATCCACGATTTGTCTATATGTAGCAGGTTTGGGGGTTGGATTCAGTTTCATTGTATGAACAACAGAGCGGTTTCTTACCTCAAAGGGTGTTCACCTTGGCTTGCCCTGTAGGTGTCACACCACAATCCAGGGGATGGACCAATCTTTGAAACAACCTCCCATGTAGTCAGAGATGCCTTAACTCTTTAAATCATACAATAATGTACTAACTGCTTTTATCTGGAAGATATTTATCCATTCGAGGATTTGTATTATTGTTTGTCTCCCCCCACACACAAAAATTCCATCTTGAAGATACGGTCAGTAAAAATATTCTGCTAGTGTTGAAGCTGGAAGACCTAGCATTTAGATGCTCATGAGTAAAGAAAAGGGCCTCATAGGGGTTTAAATGGAAATTAAAACTGCTGGCTTTCCTCGGCTCCAGTTCGTTGACCAGGTCTTTCTTTCTCCAGGACTGTTTTCAGGGGAGCTCCCAGAATGTACCCAGGAGCTGATGATTGACGTCACCAAGAGCTACTACCAGAAGTTTTTGCCCTTGACACAGGTCTAATGTCTCTGCCTCGTGTCTTGAATTCGTTTGAGCTCTAAGATGAACTTGGGGACAAAGTGAGCCAGCCAGCATCTACAAAGAGCTCTTGTGTCTTTGATACCTTCTGCCCTCTTTTTTTCTTTGTCTGGTTTTAATTCTTTAGAATTTCCCAATCCTTCCAGGTTCTAAGCTCTTAAGACTTTGACAACAGAACGTCTGGAGGAATTGTGTCCAAATGCTGTGCTTAATGGTCTTATCTATTAACAGTCACTTCATAACATTATCTGTGGAACACAGAATCATCTGTTCCCAGCACTCCCACCCCTTGGTGCTGTGGGTGATGGGATCCTGCTGAAACAGGCCTGCAGAGCAGGGCGTGTCCCAGGTGGAGGTCGTGAAGCTCGCATGCTACTCATGGCCATTAGCTGCTCACACAGTGAGCACCTCCCACATGGGTCACTCTCAGCTTCAATGAGAGCAACATTTGGCCAGTTGCTACAATTGCTAATGGTCGTGGGGGGGAAAAAGTGTTTGTGACTTTTCAGAGCCCAGATTCCTTTTGGCTACTAAAACTTGAAGGTAGGAGTGGTTAGCATTTCTCCTCTTCCCAAAATGATCTTAAATGTCATTTTAACCCAGGGTGATTAATAAAAGGCTATCTAGCATTCTGTTCTAGGGCCTTTGGCTTTCACTAGAAGGGGTTTTATTTTTGCAAAGACCTAGGTATGAGTCTCCTGTGTGGATGAATTAGTCTAGCAGTCACTCCTTGCCTCACAGTATTTGGAGGCAACAGCATATGCCTTATTTCCTTGAAGATGTAGCCTTTGTGACACTTGTCCTCTGGGCTAGAGCCATTCACCCACTCGTATTTGCCATAAACCTTACATTTCAGACCAAAATATCTGTACCTGGACCCAATCACATATATACACAGGGGACTCTTAAATCATTCTGTGGGCACAGAGCCCCAAGGAGTAAATGAAGTTACTAGTGCTCTTCTTAATTCTCTCCTGGGGAATAACACAACCTTGCCTGGTTTTGCTCTGACTTCTTGGTCTAAAAGGAAGAGTTAGAAAGGAAGGTCTGAAAGGCTTTGCTTTGCTTAATGCTCTGATTCTGCTGTGAACAGGATAAGGTAGTCCAGCCTTGAAGGTTAGGATCTAGCAGGAGCTTTCCTGACTTAATATCTGGTTATGAGGTTTGTTAAAATGGCTATATGTGGTGATCTCCTCTAGGTCAATGTAAAACTGTTCCAGTTTGTCGTTTTTTTTTTTTATGTTTGTGCATTAAAAGATTAACACGCAAAACAAAGCATTTGAAGGTGATCCCTCTCCACCTCCATGATGGCTACCTCACTTCGTCAGGCAGCCTCCCTGCTGAGCAGGGAGTCCAGTGTGGAGCTTGATCCCAGGACCCCTGGATCGTGACTTCACTGCATGCCTGGTCCCTTGCTATAAATTTTACATTCACTATATTGCTATGGCTCACGCCAACCCAGTAAGGTAGATGTTATTCCTATTTTACAGATGAGAAAAAAACTCAAAGATCTTAGATAACTTGGCACAATCCATACAGTGAAGAAGTAGCTGACCCAGGTATATCTGGCAGCCTAGTCGTGCAATTCAGCTCTCCCCTAGTAAGATGAGACTAGGCTTTCCCTTGGAGCACATCTGCTACGAGTCCTATCTGATACCAGTAATGGCTGCAATTTGTAATGGCTGCAAATTTTTGTTTTTAAATCATTTTCTGGCATCTCCCCCAGCCAGAGGGAGATGGTATTGATTGAACCATCCAACACTGTCTGTCACAGACAGGAAGCCCAGTGTCCCTTCTTAGATGACTGACTCCTTGCAATGTGCCCTGTTGTCTTGTAGCTGCAGTTTTGAAGGTAAATGGGAGTAGGTTCCATGAGAGAATTGTAGAATTGTCTTGCTTGCTGTAAGAAATAGTGTCATAAAATTCCGTACCATATGGTTGGCACTCTATAGAGGAATCTGCAAGTTGGATTAGACAAAAATCCAGTTAGAATGCTTTGTTGCAAGTGACAGAAATGCAGCTTGAGCCAATTTAAGTAAGAAATGGATTTTATTGGCTTCCGCAACAAATCATGGAAAAGACTAGTTTGAGAGGCAGCGTAATATGGACCTTAAGCAAGTTACTTAATCTCTCTGCCCTGGTATCCTAACCTATATGACAAGAATGACAATAGTGTCCCCCACAGAATTGGTTCAGATTAAATAAGCTACTATATATATAAACATTAAAGATAACTCCTAGCACTCTGTAAGTAATAATATCATCACCACAGGGACAACTGTATCCAGAGATTTAAACCCCATAGAGCTCTTTGTTTTCTATATCTTTTTAAAAAATATTTTATTTATTTATTTTTAAAGATTTTACTGATTTATTTGAGAGGGCATGTGCATGAGAGGGAGTAGGGACAGAGGGAGAAAGAGAAGCAGCCTCCCTGCTGAGCAGGGAGTCCAATGCAGGGGCTTGATCCCAGAACCTCAGGATCATGACCTGAGCTGAAGGCAGATGCTTAACTGACTGAGACATCCAGGCCCCCTTGTCTTGTATATTTTTTTCACCTGCACATTAGTAAAGGTACAGACGAGGCTGCTGTAACAGAGAGACCATGGAAATACTGTGGCTCCAACGAGTTATCCCTCCTAACAGTGCAGGGATAGGCAGGTTGTTCGGGACAAATAGGTAGCTGGGCTCAGTGAACTCATCAAATACCCAAATTACTGGGCCACCCTTAGCTACAAGAGAGGCTGTAAATTTAGTCACTGTTTGGGTAGCTAAAACTCTGAAGAAGGAGATTCTAACAGTAAAAAGGAGAGGGGGAGATTGGACTAGGGAGACAGTAAGCAAGCTCTCCCAAGCCTGTGTGTTGGCTTCCTTTTCTCCTACTGTGAGTGGGCTTTCCCCACGCATTGGGGCATGTGGCAACTGACAGCTCCAGATGCATACCCTTCCAGCTTGGTGACCCTGAAAGAAAGCCTTTTTCCCTCCAGTACTAATTTGTAAAAGTCCCACAGAAAGGTTCTCAGTGGCTTCTGGCAAGTCCCATACCCTTTTGGATTAATTACTGTGGCCAGGGCTGTACCATAGACCTGATCTGGGTCATGAGCTTTCCTCCATCCCTCCATGGTGGGAATGGGTGGAGAAAAGAGTCCATCACCAAAGCAAGGTATTGGGCAGACAGAAACAATAGCTAGTTCAAACAGTAAAAGAGTCTAATTATTGACTGATACTGTTAGAAAGGCTGTTGACAGTCTTGTGTCCTAGGAAAGGCCAGCTGGACTCTGTCTCCATGGTGGCTCTCACCCCAGGGACAATCTGTCACCAGATAATTAAAACCCAGAGAAGAAAGTATCTTGTCCTCACAATACTCCCAGAAGAGCAGACTGATGGGAGAGACCTTGGTTGGGACTCTTTCCAGTTGGCTTAGGGTAGAGGGGGAACTCACTGGCCTATGGGGCTGATAAGGCCAGGGCCAGATTGGACTTCAGGCCATATTCCAAGACTCACAACAGCATCATCAGGGATCTGTCTCTTCAGTTATTTTATTTTATTTTATTTTATTTTATTTTATTTTATTATTATTTTTTAAGATTTTATTTACTTATGAGAGATACATAGCGAGAGAGAGAGAGAGAGAGGCAGAGACACAGGCAGAGGGACAAGCAGGTCCCATGCAGGGAGCCCGACGTGGGACTTGATTCCGGGTCTCCAGGATCAGGCCCTGGGCTGAAGGCGGCACTAAACCGCTGAGCCACCCGGGCTGCCCTGTCTCTTCAGTTCTTGAGTCTGCTTTCCTTTGAGTTGGCTTCATTCTCAGGCTTCACAAGTGACCCTGCAGTTCCAGTTATTAGTAGAAAGAACTCCCCCCCTTTTTTTTTTAATGATTTTTTATTTATTTGTGAGAAAGACCGCACAAACAGGGGGAGGGGAAGAGGGAGAGGGAAAAGCAGATTCCGCACTGAGCAGGGAGCCTGACACAGGGCTCGATCCCAAGACCCTGAGATCATAACCCGAGCTGAAGGCAGACACTTAATCGACTGAGCCCCCCAAGCACCCCAAAGTTCCCCTTTCTTGACAAAACCCGTGGACCTGGCTTTCATTGGCCCAAACCTGGGAGCTATCAAGCCTCAAGTAATCATCATGGCCAGGAAGGTGGAATGCACTGATTGCCTAGACCTGGGTGGGGCACATGCCCACATAGACTGCAAAGTGGTGCCTGGTGGTTGTGTGTGTGGAGGAGGTGATATTACCAGAAGAGAGGATGAATGGTTGCTAGGGAGGAAAAATCACCTGTCCAGTTCACACCTCTTCCTTTTCTCCAGTTGTCCTCACTATCCTCAGTCTGCCTACCCTTACCACATTTCCAATCTCATTACCCTTGGTCTTGGGAGGGAGGGTGCCTCCTGAGAGGTACCTGGGCCTGGCACAGAGAGGATATTGCTTATCAGAAGTGTAGTGCCCAATAAAGAGCCATTTAGAGGATGCTCCTCTGCCTGGAACTGCTTCCTTGTGGACCCCCATAACACCTTGTGGAAGGACCCTTGTCAAGATTTAGATAGCATTCTAGTTATGTACTTGTGTTCTTGTCTGAGCCCACACCAGCTAAGGAGTCCGGTGTGAGCCTGTGGGTATCTGGCATATACTTAATAGAGTGTTTACCTGGATATGAGTTCCTTCACCCCTGAGTCCCTACCCAGCCTAAGTAAGTCTCATGTTGCAGGGTCCCTGGTGCAGGAAACAAGGACGAATGACTGGTTTGTGCACCTCCTGTTGGTGGATTCTGTTGCATGTGGTTACACAGGGCTCCTGTGGTTAGTTGGGATCTGCAGTGGCTTCTGAATTAGTCACTTCTGCATGGGCCATTTCACTCAGCGCCTGAGGCCACAGTTCCCTTCTTTGTCACTCTGACCCATGTGGGTGCTGACAGACTTGACGTGAATCAGACAAACATTGCTTCTATTTAATACATCCTTGGAAGTTTTTCAGCTATAAAGAGGGGATTTTGGTGGATAGGGAGGCCTTTCTTGGTGCATTGATCTGGCCAGTGAGAGCCCACAGGGGTCTAGAACATGAAGCCCCAGACATGTTCTGACTTGCCCTCAGCTATTTCCAGGACAAATTGGCATTATTGGACCTGGTTGGTTGCCTTGGGTGATTAGATCTTGGGAGCTGATCCCCTGGGGGATAGTTTCTGTGGTGCTGCAAGGCCCCTGTAATGCCATTGGCAGTGTTGAGACAATGTGTTAAGGCTTTGTTATTTCAAAAGAGCTGTCAGGAAAGTGTCCTGCCATCTTGAACCAGTTCCTGTAAGTCCAGGAACACTGAAACACTTCGAGAGCCCCCCAGTAATCTGGTTGTACTTTTCTAGAACATGCACTTGGGCTAGGAAGGTGGGGTCCTGACTACTTGCTACATCTCGCATTTACTCATTTAACAAACACCTGTTGTGCTGCTGCTGAGTACCAGGCCCTGCCTTTCTTAGCTCCTGTAGAAAATAAGATGGAGCCAGACCGCTTCTGGAGGGAATCTTACTTTTTAAAAAATTTTATTTAAATTCAACTTGCCAACATACAGTGTAACACCCAGTGCTCATCTCATCATGTGCCTGGAGGGTCTTATAGATTAGTAGGAGAGAAAGCCAAGGAAACAGAGTTTCCTGGGGGCCCTTTTTCAGGTCATAGTGGTGAAGGGTGTGGGCATCAGAGACAGGCAGACCAAATCCCAGCCCTGCTGTTTGCTTGCCTTGTGACTTTGGGCAAGTTATCTCCCCTTGTGGAATCTCAGATTTCTCATCCATAAAATGAGGAACATGAATAGGGGTTGTTAATAAGAATTTAAATGCATTCATACATGTAAGGCAGGACTGCTGGCTCAGGGTAAGCGCTCAATGACTGGTAGTTTTAACAACTGTTATTACGAAATGATACATCTTGAGTGAAATTCCTAATAGTATAAGGTATAATATTCTTGTATATTTTTTAATTTAGAATAAAGTTAAGAACATCTGTTCATTTATAATCAATCTACCACAAAGAAGAGATGGGGAACAGAAATTACCCTTCCTTGCCAGGCACTTATTAGAGAACATTTAATCCTCCCAACTGTCAAAAACGTAGGGATTTTTATAACTCATTATTCAGAGGAGGAAACTGATCTTCATAGAGGTTAAGTAAATTTGCCCAGTGTCACACATCTAATTAATGACTGAGCCAGAATCAAAGCCAAGTCTTATCTGGCTACAAAGTCCATGTTTTATGCAGTTCCCCCAATATCCCAGGCCTCCAAAGCATGTGGCTCTGAGAAGGAACCTTGCTGCCCAATCAGTTAATCCTTTGTTTTCCTGAAGTTTTTGCTGGTGGGTTGGCCACATGTACTTGTCATTCTGCAGTCCAACCCAGACCCTGAAGTGAGAAGAGTTAGCACAGGACGTCCCTGCTTCCCCAACGAGAGGAGATGGCTTGTTTTGTATCTCCAAGTCCATTGGACATCATGCAGATGGCTTGTGCATATGAAAATCATCCAAGAGAAGAGACACAAGAATGGAGTCCACACCCTCTCTGGCTTTCAGACCGTGGGTCTAGACATTCAGCCCTGGTCTTTCTCGACCCTACCCACCTACCTCTTTTCAGCTATATTCATCTCAACCTTTGGTGTCAGCTAGGCGGGCTTTCCGACTTTGCATAGGGACAGCAAGAGCCCGGGGAAGTAGTAGGGCTAGAGGAAGGGGAGAATAAGGAAATCTGAGACTCAGGAACTGCAAGACCTCTTAGAGACCCTGAGCTCCCTGGGAATAGCCACAGGTTCTCTTTATTTCAGTAATCATAACAACAGTTGGCATGCCCATGTGCTTGGTGTGTTTGAAGTGCTCTCCTCCTAGAAGCTCTTCACAGGAATCTTCAGAGATAGGCATGTCCCAGAATCCTAGGAGATGGGCACTATCATGATCCCCATTTTATTGACGTGGGATTAGAGGCACAGAGAGGTTGAGTAACTTGCCCAAGGTCACACAGCTAGTAAGGGGAGGAACTGTTGTTTGAACAGGGTTCTCTGGTCCATGAGTTTAAGATATACATCATGCTGCTTTTAGGTCCATTTAGGGTTCTCTGGTCCATGAGACATCATGCTGCTCTTTGATAGGGAGGGAGGGAGTGAACAAATGAATCTGGTATTTGTGGCTAGCCAGACAGATAGGGCCCCCAGAGGCTGCATAAGGGGTACTTTGGAGTCAGCAGAATTGGGTTGCAATTCTAGCTCTGCCACCTCCTGCCTATAGGACCTGGGGCGATAACCTAATCCAGAAGTGCTCATTTCCTCATCTTCAAAATGGGAATAAGGTCTTTGTGAGGATTCAGGGAGATCATCTCTGTAAAGCTCTTAGCCCCATGCCCAGCATCTAGTAAGGGCTCAGTAAGAGTTGGCTATTAGTATTCCTGACACTCTGCAGATCAATGGTATTAATGTGGTAGTTGCAGCTGTACCCATTGAAAGTCCACATTGACAAGAACTAGAAAGGAACATGAAAACAGTTGTTAAAGGTCAAAGGAAATTAAAGTTTCTTCAGTGCTTCACCATTTCTTAAAAAATGTTCCTAAATGGAATAAAATATACATGCCATGATTGCTAAGTGGTCTTATCTTATGAGGGGTTGTTTCTGCCTCTGCAGAAAAGAGTTAGCTTCTAACCACTTCAGACCTGTGGTTAGAATCCTATCAGTGCTGAATTTACTGCTAGGGGTTTGAGTAAATTTGCAATGAGGAAAAAAGGAAGTTTTTAAAAATGACTTTGTATTTTGTGGCTATTAAATCTGGAAATATGATAAAATTGATTTAAAATGTTTCATAGTTCTAATTTCATAAATGCTGGAGGGATCATCTGATCAATGAAAGGTGTAAAAAAAAATAAGGTGTTAGTGGAATACAGCTTCCTCCTTTTAGCTATCGATGCGTGTGTTGGAGTAAATTCTTTGAATATTGGAACTAAGACAAGTCTTCATGATTTTTGCTATGATTTGTGTCTGTTGGAACTTCTGGAAGGGGAGACAACATGAAAAGAGAGGCAATTTCTGTATGGAAATTCACACTTGGAATTGGAAAAAGCAGTTAAATTGCCAGTGAGCCCTAGTTGAAATCAAATGTGTGATATGTAGAGACCAATGACCAGCTAGTCTGATGTGCATGGTTTTGAGCGGGTCAGTTCAGACTCTAAGACTGACACCGGGAAAAGGAAGCCTAGCTTGTCACTTGAACCTGGACCATGGTTGTCTGGTACTGTGATATGTCTTTCTGCAACAAGCCAAAGAAAAACAGCTGGCTCTTCTGGAATCCCAAATTCACAGATTCTTGTCTGGACATGACTAAGCTGCAAACTGCTACAGGCTGCCGCGAGTTGTTTCAGCCCAGCAGGAATATTGACCCTGGGAACATTAGAGATGTAGGACCCCTTCTGTAAAGCTCTAAGTGATGAAAACCTCCATCATGGACGCTGGCTGGATCATCAGACCATATATGCATGCCCACAGAAGAGGGCTTCTTCTCTGATGGGACCATCTAAAATCAAGCTGCTGGTCGGCTCTTTATAACTAATGTGGAGGCTACCTGAACCCAAATTTGTGATCCCTGCCAACAGCTGCACACTGGAGGAGGGCACATCATAGGGACTGTGACCCCTCCGCCTGCTGTTAACAGATTGGACTCTGGGCCTTCTTGACAGGGATGTCTCACTGCTGTTGACTTGTGTCCAGCTTTCTATATTATTTGGAACTTACCACAATGGGCTGATAGATGGATCGGATGCTGCTTCCTTACTCCCTCTCCCTCCATACACACTTAGTAAGGTAGGTTCATTATCTGACTCTAAGAGAGGGATTGATTTTGGCTGTTCACTGGATAAAAGAGTGGGAGGTTATGTAAACCCATTTTAAAATTTTTGAAAATTCAGGCTTTCATCCTCATGAGTCAGCTAGGATGCCATCACAAAATGCCTTAGACTGGGAGTTTAAATAATAGAACTATGTGTTCTCATAGCTCCAGAGGCCAGAAGTCCAAGAGCAAGGTGTTGGCAGATTTGATTTCTCTTCTGGTCCTCTCTCCTGGGCTTGCCAATGGTCACTTCCTGTGTCCTGACATAGTCGCCTCTATGCTGTTTGTGTCCTAATCTTCTCACAAGGACGCCAGTCAGATCAGATGAGGGCCCACCCTCATGTCTCAATTTTAATTGAATCACCTCTTTGAAAGCCCTGTCTCCCAATATAGTCACATTCTAAGGTCCTGGGGGTAAGGGCTTCAACCTAGGAATTGGGGGGTGGGGTAGGGACACAGTCCAACCCCTGTGACACATCCTGACCAATTCCTGAGTTTGTCTTTCTGGTTAAGTTAGATAAAAAAATATTTATCTGCAAAAATGTATTTGTGCCTCTTGCATACATCCCTTGCAGAGAAAAGGCCTGGAGTAGAATAAGAGGTGATTGAAAGAATGTTGTTGGTTTGCTGAACATTGGGGCCTCCAGGGGTTTTTAACAATGGACTGACGTCCTGGCACCTGGAGAGCCTTGGGCAAGTAGGAGGGGGGCATTTATGATCCTGGTTTTTCATGGAAGGTTTCCCTTCTTCCTGACAAGACTTCAGTGCTGCCTTTCTATGCACTGGAGTGCTCAGAGTTAAGACCACTGAGTCTATGCTCACACCTGGCAGTGCCAACTGTGACAACAGAGGGCCTCCGGGCTCTCCTACACAGAATGCACATTCACAAGATGCATAAATTTGTTCATGAACAAGCAAAACTGTTTGCAACTGACTGCCTTCAGGCTGCCCTTCAGAAACCAAGGGCTGGTTGGATCTTTCAGACTGGACTGGAAACTCTAGGGCAGGAGGCCACAGAATAGGAGGCTTACACTGGGGGCCCTGTTAACCTTCACCATCTAACGTATGTCCTGCTTGAGGTACCCTAACATTGCATACTCACTTCCAGGGGGACCTTGTGCCCAATTGTACTTATGTCTTTGTGCCCTAGCACCACACTGCCTCAGCCCTGGAAGGCTTCAGAGCAGCTTGCACTTGCCACACACAGTTGTGCTGGACCTGGATGTGGTCCCACGGTCCAGGTAGAAATGAATCATACAGAAGTTGAGTGAGGAAGCTGCTTGGCTTTCTATGAGGAAGCTGCTTGGCTTTCTAGGATAGACTGTTGTTGTTGTTATTGTTGTTTTTAATTGAGGTATAGTTGACAATAACATATCTAAAATAGACTTTTATGGTTAATGGGATATATTTTAAATGGCTAAATGCAGGACCCCTAACAGGCCTGAGATCAGTACTACAGATTGGTCTCATCATTTTGCAGGGGGTTCTACTGATAATAAATTTGCTGCATAAAGCCTGGGCCAACGGCCAAGGTGGGGGACAGTGCAGAAGAGAGTTAACAATGTAGGCCTGAGATTACTCTCCTTGTTTGTAAGGCTGAGCCTTGGCTGACATCTGGATAATTGGATTTCGAGAGGGTTCTCAACATACTCTAAATGACGAGTGGCTCACTCTGCCTAAATGTTGCAAACAATATGGTTTATCCTGAATACCTGCTTTCTTTCCAGGAATCCAGAATTTTGATATGTGCTAGGCAGAGAGCACCTTGTTGACAAGCTCCCAGGAAAGGCCCTGGGTACTGAGTCTCTATGGAGCTTCCCTGGCAAATAACATTTCACCTTTGTTGTCAGAACTCAGTGCTGGAGGAATTAAGTGTGTCCTGTGTGACTCCACTGGGAAAGGGCTCTGGGAAGCTTGCGCGGTTTTCTCTGTGCTTTGTTCTATACACCTTTTCCCTTTGCTCACTTTGCTTTGTGGCCTTTCTCTGTAATAAATTATAGCCTGCTAATAGTAAGACTCTGTGCTGAGTCCTGTAAGTCTCCTAACAAGTCCTCAATCTACGGGGTAGTTTTGAGTTTTGCCCAAAACAGGGCATGGGTGGACTTCTGGGGTGCTGGTAGGGTTCTCTTTCTCAATCTGGGTGTTTATGTGGGGTGGGTTCAAGTTGTGAAAATCCATTGAGCTGTACAGTTATGATATGTAAACCTTTTGTCTACATATTTTAAATTTCAATGAAAAATACATACCACAAGGATAAATAATAGCAACTTAATTAAAAAACTTCCTTTTATTCAGCAAGCATTTCAGTTACTTCTTTTTACTAGGCACAACTCTGGGAGCTTGGAACATGGGCTAGGAAAGACGTCATCATTGCCTCTCAGTTTATTGGGAGGCAGGTAGAGATACTTAAATATGGTCGATATTTGCTGGGCTCTGTCCAAAACATCATAGGGTGCAAAGGGGCACAGAAAAAGGACTTCTAACTTGGGTACTTTGCCGTTGTAGGGTTTCCACTCTACTTTGGGAAGTCAGGCAAATGGGCAGAGGGAGATAGCTGGGACCTATGGCAAACTAGGAAAGTATGTATGTAGGCATAGACTTGCATTTTGTCTTGCCTTTTTTTTTTTAAGGAAAAAAACCACAAATCCGAATTTTTATGTGCGCTCTCTTGATTTTTAAGTGCTGTAAATGAATCCAAATTTTCCAAAGTGGGAGGCCAAGCAGAACACCCCCCTGCAGGATGTGTGGCCTTGACCTGTTTGCTGGGCGTTCTTCCAACCAGCATCCTTCCTCTCACCAGACTTGAGGGTCCACTATTTTAGGCCCTGAGAAATGCAGCAGTGAGCAAGCCAGACAACCTTCTTGCAGAGCGGGGGGGGGGGGGGGGGGGGGGGGGGTCCCCGGTCCTGTGCTTCTCAAACATCAGCATGTGTGGAAATCACCTGGCAGTCAAATTGAAAAGCAGATTCCTGAGTTAGGATGTCTGGGGTAAGGCCTGAAATTTTCTCCCTAACAAGTTCCCAGGTGGTGGTAATTACTGGTGGTCCCTAAACCATATATGCTTTGAGTAGAATTGCTCTGTATTCCGGAGCGGCTTAGGTGTAGCTACTATACCTGCCATGTAAGTGCATCTGTCTGGCAAGCTCCGTGTTTTTACTTGGGTTTCAGCTTATTGGGGCGTATGGAAGAGAGTTGAGGACATCGGAGGCGGCTGCCTAAGGCTGCCCTGCCAGGTCTCTATTCTAAAGAGTTTATATTCTAGAAGGCGGGGGTGGAGGAAGGTTTTAAGGAAAAGCTTCCTGGAGGAGGTGCATGGGAACTGCAGGAAACTCCCCGGCAGCCCAGCCGAGAAAGGAAGAAACGCGAACTCCGCCTGTCTTCGGGCCGGGTCTCTGCATCCCCACGCCGGGTACGGTTTCCCAGGCACCCCACGTGTCTGCCGTCCGCGAGTCCCTGTCAATCAAGTTACCCCTGGGCTGGGTACGGGTTTAAAGGCAGCTGCGGTGCGGAGCGCTCCCATCGTGCCGCGCGGCGGGCGGGTTTGGATTTTAAATCCCCGCGGCCAATCAGTGGCGCGCAGGCTCTTGTAACGTTCCCGGCGCCGCGTTTGAATTCGAGGAGGAGCGAAGCGGTGCCAAGCCTCTGCCCAGACCCTGCTAGGTCCGCGGGCAGATCCGGGAACATGAGTGCGGCGGCAACTGCAGGGAAGCTGGCGCGGGCACCAGCCGACCCAGGGAAAGCCGGGGCCCCCGGAGCTGCAGCTCCCGGGGCTCCGGTGGCCGCTCCGCCGGCGAAAGAGATCCCGGAGGTCCTAGTGGACCCGCGCAGCCGGCGGCGCTACCTGCGGGGACGCTTTCTGGGCAAAGGCGGCTTTGCTAAGTGCTTCGAGATCTCGGACGCCGACACTAAGGAGGTGTTCGCTGGCAAGATCGTGCCTAAGTCGCTGCTGCTCAAGCCGCACCAGAAGGAGAAGATGTCCATGGAGATCTCCATTCACCGCAGCCTCGCTCACCAGCACATCGTAGGCTTCCACGGCTTTTTCGAGGACAGCGACTTCGTGTTCGTGGTGCTAGAGCTCTGCCGCCGGAGAGTGAGTGTCGCTGCCTGGGGACCGGGGCTGGGAGCTCCGGGGGCTCGGAGCTGCTAGAGAGGAGGTGCTGGGGGCCTCGAGCTAGGGATTGTAAAGGTCTTGAGGAGAGGGGAGAGGGTGCTTGGCACTTGGAGCTGCTAGGGGAGGGAGTTCCGGTTCAGTGGCGCCGGGGTCCTGCTGCTGCTAGAAAAGGTGCTCCTGGACGCTAGATTTTGAGCGGAGAGGGGGTGGCGCAGGTCGGAGGAGAATCCTGGGAATGGACGCAAGGCTTCCGGAGTTGCTAAGGGAGGAGTCCCGGGTAAGGGGTGCTGAGGGTGCGGAGCTTCCGGAGCAGGGTTGGTTGGGTGGGGGAGAGGGCTTTTGGAGCCAGACTTCAGAGCTTCCGGGAAGAGAGGCGGCTAGAAAGGGATCTCCTGTTGCGAAAAAGTTCGGGGAGGGATACCAGGGACTCCGAACTTCTGAGGAGTGGGGCTTGAAAAAGGCTTTCCAGCTGGGAGGCTTTGGAGGGAGCTAGTGGGAGAAGGGGTGCTGTGAACGGTTGTGGCCAGGCTTGATTAGGGGAGAGGACAGATCGGAGCGGTCCTGGAGAAGGAATGCAGGGGAGCGTCCTGGGCTGCCCTTAATGACAAGCCCTCCCCCATTGCCTGGGTACGGGCTCCCCATTCCACCTCTCTTTCCCCCCCACTCAGTCTCTCCTGGAACTCCACAAGCGGAGGAAAGCACTGACTGAGCCCGAAGCGCGCTACTACCTTCGACAGATTGTCCTTGGCTGCCAGTACCTGCACCGAAACCGGGTTATTCACCGGGACCTCAAGCTGGGTAACCTTTTCCTGAATGAGGATCTCGAGGTGAAAATAGGTGAGTGCTAGGCCTTCAGGGGTGCTTGACACTCCCAGAAGCTGGAATGAGGAGGAGGCTGGGAGAGAGGAAGAGGATGGTAGAAGTCTGGGCTGTTGACTGCCTCCAGAATCCTCTTTGGCACAGAAATTTAAAACCTGAGAGCCCCAAGCCAGTATCTTACAGATGGATTTTTTTTTTTTTTTTTTTTTTTTTTTTAGTGCTCCTACACAGTACTTTTTAAAAAGAATTTGAATTAGTTTCCATTTTTCAAATTGGGGTGCTCAATGGAAAAATTGGGATTTGGAGGTCCAGTTCTGAGACAGTATCCCCTCAAGCAGCTCTTTGCTGTAGTAAAAAGTAGCTATTCCCCTCAGGCTCCTTTGGATTTGCCACAGTCCCAACGTCTCTCAGTTATTAACTCACAGACTTGCCTGATGGTCCTGATCTTTACTTGCTTGATCCGTAAGGGCATTTGAGTTGCCCTGTTTCCATCAATTCCCTTTTGGAACCATGGCCTTCCTTTCTGAGAGGGGCAAGAGGGACACTGGGAGGCCCTTCTCGGCCAGCATGGTGGGAGGAATGTGGGTAAGCCTTACTGCCTACAAGGAATACAGATTGGGACACAGGAATCAAATGACCCTGCTTCTTGACAGTCAAACCTGTACCAGTTTCTGCATTGACAGATGACAGAGGCTAGCAACTGAGTACCCCCTCTTCCTCCCTCTGTCCCAGGGGATTTTGGACTGGCAACCAAAGTGGAATATGACGGGGAACGCAAGAAGACCCTGTGTGGGACTCCTAATTACATAGCTCCTGAGGTGCTGAGCAAGAAAGGGCACAGTTTCGAGGTGGATGTGTGGTCCATTGGGTGTATCATGTAAGTTGGGAGTTGTCTCAGGACCCACTTGGCCTCAGCAGGGGCCCTTTTCGACATCTCACTGAGCTATCCTGTGGACTGCCTATGGAGAGGCTGCTCCAGAGAACAGATTGCCAAAAAAAAGCCTGACTTCCTTATCTTTTCTTGTCACTGGTATCCTGCAGGATTCCTGCAGCCTGGGCTGTGGGTCTGGGGAAAGGCTTGGGGGTGCGGTGGTCTGCACAAACCTGATGTAGGCCCTTGCTACTCTAAGTGTGGTCCACAGACCAGCATTCCCTAGGAACTTGTTAGAAATGCAGAATCTCAGGACCCAGACTGCTGACTGGATCAGTATCTGGATTTTCACAAGATCCCTGGGTGATTTCCATGCACAATAGTTTGAGAACCAGTGATCTAGAAAGCGGCATTGGGTGAGAGGAATAAGGCCAGGAGTTACAGTTGGCAGGAGGAGGCCAGTCTGCCTCGATCAAGGCCTTCCAAGGTCGGTGAGTGGTGGGCAGAAGGTTGGGAGTTTTGGGGTTTTCTCTTATTTATTGTTGTTGGCCTGTGTACTGGAATGCTAGAAGTAAGTTGTGGCAATGGCTTTCCTACTTCTTTGCAGTGGAGCTTTTTCAGATGAAAACTTCAAGCCTTGAATACAGAACTATTAAAGTGGGACTCCTATAAATAAATAAATAAATAAATAAATAAATAAATAAATAAATAAATAAATTTAAAAAAAGTGGCACTCCTTCTGTAGGGACAGGTAGCCCATGTGCTGAGACCTGTTTTGTACTGGTTGACAGCCTCTGGGGTCCTGGATTACTACAGGCCCTAGCTGAAAAGTCACTAGCCTTGAGAGTCCTGGTGCTATCATCTGTCTTCTCCTGAGGACTCATCCTGGCCCATGTCCTGGCTCCTGTGGACTTGAGGACTGTCCTCAGGGGCCTCAAAGTCAAGAGTTTCCAGATGTCAGGCCTCCCTTCTAGCCCTGAGATGATTCCTCCGGGGTGTAGGTTTTGGCTGGGAGCCTTGAGCTAAATCACCCCCTTTGTGCTTACAGGTATACCTTGTTAGTGGGCAAACCACCTTTTGAGACCTCTTGCCTCAAAGAGACCTACCTCCGGATCAAAAAGAATGACTACAGTATCCCCAAGGTGACCAAAATAGTTTTTTATTTTTTATTTTTTTTTAAGATTATACTTCTTTATTCATGAGAGACACAGAGAGGCAGAGACATAGGCAGAGGGAGAAGCAGGCTCCTCTCAGGGAGCCTGATGTGGGACTCCATCCCAGAACCCCAGATCATGACCTGAGCCAAAGGCAAGATGCTCAACTACTGAGCCACCAAGTATCCCCCCAAAATACTTTATTATGTTTTTTGGGCTCCCCCCCCCAAAAGCTTTTTACTGAGCCCAGCCATATCCCGGGGACAGAGATAGGTCAACCCTACCCCTAGGGTAGACACAGAGCTTTAATGGATTTGTGTCTAAAATTACATACAGAACTTGACATATGTGCATAAAAACTTTGTTTCTAAGGGGAGAGAGTTTATAGATTCTCAGAGGTTGGGTTAAGAGCAAAAAATAAAAAAGTGCAGAGGGGAGCAGGAGGCAGACACAAAAATGCTACTTAACCTTCTAGATTTAACTAGGATCTACCAGATCACAGTGGGCAAATGGCCTGAATCTTTTGAACTCTAGTTTCCCATTAATAAAATGGAGTCACTATCTCTGGAGCAGCTTACAGGTGCCTTGTGTACAGTAAGCACTCACAGAATCCTGAACCACTGAATACAAAGTGGTGTGCATTTTTGCAACCACCAGTGTCCGTGCATTGAAAGGAATAGCTGTTTCTGGGGAAGCCTGACACAATGGCTGCTTTCTGGTTTGATATCCGTGACACATGTGAAGTCAAGGGCCCTAGCTCCTTATGGACAGACCGATGAAATTTATCACAAAGAGTCATTTAACTGTGGAAGGTTCAGAGGGTTTAGAGTGGGTGTGCAAGACCACCCTAATGCTTTGGTATAGGTGCTGGCTCTACCACCCATTAGGTATATATATTCTTAAGAAAGCCACTTACCCTCTCTGTTCTCCGTTTCCTCATCTGCAAAAGAGAGATGGTAAGAGATCGAGAGATAGAGACCTCCACTACTTAGGTGTTTCTGTGAAGGGTAAACGAGCTAAAACACATGACGTGCTTGGAACACTCTCCTGGCAACATAGTAAGTGCACAGCTAATGCTAGGCTGTTACTATGCATTTGACCCATGCTAGGTTATCTTCCATCAAATCCTAGTAGGACTCCAGGCTTGGTGCTATGTCCTTGCTCTCCAGATGAGGACACCAAGTCCTTAGCGAGTTGAGTTACTTGTTGCAGCTGGTGTTGGGATAATACTGGGGCTTAAACCAGGTCCTTATGACCCCACAGCACATTCTCAACTGTTACCCTGGTGGTGAACAACTTAAGTTAGGTGAGAACAAATTCAGGGGAAATCAAATTAATCAATTAATCTTGAGTCTCAAAAGGAAGGAGAAGTGATCATTCTCACGGCTTAGGTTGACACTTGTCAATTCAGTAAAACCAATAGTGGGGAACCTGGCAGATTTATGGCTATTGAACATGACGTATGTTGGCCAAGGTCCACAGTACCTTCATGGCAGCACTGCCCTTGGGTCCCCCGTCACAACCTGCTCACAGCTCTCTCTCTCTCTCTCTCTCTGCTCCAGCACATCAATCCTGTGGCCGCCTCCCTCATCCAGAAGATGCTCCAGACAGACCCTGCTGCCCGCCCCACCATTCACGAGCTGCTCAATGATGAGTTTTTCACTTCTGGCTACATCCCTGCCCGGCTCCCCATCACCTGTCTCACCATTGCACCCCGGTTTTCCATCGCTCCTAGCAGTCTGGACCCCAGCAACCGGAAGCCTCTTACAGTCCTCAATAAAGGTAAAAGAGCAGACCCCTAGAGAGAACCTAGCTTTGTGGATGGATGGCCCCCAGAGCCCAGGCATGCAGTAGGGCCCACCTCTGTCTTTGAAACCACAAACCTAACTCCTCAGGGCAAAATGCCCTTCTTCCCCTGGGCCGGCCCTAGGTGGACTTTAACTATGGCTGGGTCAGACCTGTCTTGCCCGAAAAAACTCTTAGTGTTAAATAAAATTCCTAACACCATACTTTGATGGTTCATTGAAAAAAAAAAAAAAAAAAAAACATGAAAAATTTCAAATACATACATAGGGCCTAATGCAGAACAGTCAGATTTTGTCACATTTGCTTCATCATTCCTTTTTTGTTCCTATGAAGTATTTTTGAAGTTAATTCCAGACATTTTGGTCATTTTACCCCCACATAGCATTCAGCATGTACCTCTTTAAAAGAACAGCCGTTTTCTTATAAAACCACACACCTTGCTTGGGTTGTCATTATGCCCAGTTAAAGGCCAGAAGTAGGAAGTACATACTTCATGGGGGAAAATTTTTTGAGTTTGTACTGCTATTTCTGAGTCACATTTTTTTCACCACATTATTTCATTTTTTTTTCACCACATTATTTCAATATTATTTCAAACTTATGAAAAGATGGAAGAATAGATAAAAGCTCACTTTTCTCCATGAATTAATGTTTTTCTTTTTCTTTTTCTTTTTCTTTTTTTTAAGATTTTATTTATTTATTCATGAAAGACATAGAGGGTGAAGCAGGCTCCATGCAGGGAGCTTGACGTGGGACTCGATCCAGGGTCTCCAGGATCAGGCCCTGGGCTGAAGGCGGCACTAAACTCCTGAGCCACCCGGGCTGCCCAATTAATGTTTTTCTACACTTTGTCTCTTTCTCTTTTATATGAAGTTGTGTGTGTGTGTGTGTGTGTATCCATTTTTTTCCCCTGAACCACTTAAGAGTAAGTTATATATGTCCTGCCCTTGACCACTTAATACTTGTGTATTTCTTAAAAACAATATTCTTTCACATAACTATAGCACATGACACAGTGAGCAAGTTCTGGAAATTGAACACTGTTACAACCTTGTTTTGTCCACTGTGGAGTTAACACTTTTGTAATTTACGAATGTCCGATTCAAATACAATATTGTATTTCAATTATTATATTTGAATTATATTTGAAATACTTTTTTCTCTGTGTTTCAATATATGAATTCATTTGTTTCTGTTGTAATCTAGTACTGTTTTTTTGTTTTTAATCTAATACTGTTAAGGGTTCCTTTTTTGTTTTTGCCATTTCTTTTTATTGGTGATTAATATCTTGGTCAGTTGGTTAGGGTGGTGTCTGATGGGTTTCTCCACTGCAGTTACAGTTTTTCCCTTTGTAATTAATACCTTGTCGGAGCTACTTTAAAACAATCCTGTTTTCTCCTCAAATTCTTGCATCCTTGGTGTATCTCCACGGATCTCATGACAATTGCTAATGTGTTTTTCTAATTTCTTTTTTTTTTTTTAAGATTTTATTTATTCATTTGAGAGACAGATAGCGAGAAAGAGAGCACAAGCAGGAGGGAGGAACAGGCTCCCCAGTGAGCAAGGAGCCTAATGGGGGCTTGATCCCAGGACCCTGGGATCATGACCTGAGTCTTTCCAAAACCAAGAGTCGAATGCTTAACTGACTAAGCCACCCAGGCACACTGCTAGAGTAAGGGTTTGTTTGTTTGTTTGTTTGTTTGTTTTTAAAGATTTACTTACTTATTTTACAGACAGTGTGTGACTGGGGTGGGAGTGGGAACAGATAGAATCCCAAACAGATGTCCCTCTGAGCAAGGAACCCCACCAGGGGTGCCCAACACAGGGCTTGATCTCACTACCCTGAGATCCTGACCTGAGTCAAAATCAAGAGCTGGTCACCCAACCGAGCAACCTAGGCACTTCCTTGCTAGAGTTTTTGTTTTTGTTTTTTATTTTACTTATTTATTTGAGAGCAAGAAAGAACATGAACAGGGAGAGAGGGAGCCCAACATGGGGCTCAATTCCAGGACCCCATGATCATGACTGAGCTGAAAGCAGACCCTTAACTGATTGAACCACCCAGGTGCCCCTTTGTAGAGTTTTTTTGTTTTGTTTTGTTTTGTTTTTTCCTTTGTAGAGTTTTTTTTTTTTCCTTTGTAGAGTTATTTTATTTTTTTTTATTTTTTATTTTTTTTTAAATTTATTTATTCAGAGAGAGCGCGAGAGAGGCAGAGACACAGGCAGAGGGAGAAGCAGGCATCATACAGAGAGCCTGATGTGGGACTCGATCCAGGGTCCCCAGGATCACACCCCGGGCTGTAGGCACCGCTAAACCGCTGCGCCACCAGGGCTGCCCTTTTGTAGAGTTTTTAAAGCAAACCCAGATATCCTATTATTTCACATTTCAGTTCTTAGCATAGTTTTTTATTTTATTTTTTAAGATTTATTTATTCATGAGAGACAGAGAAAGAGAAACAGAGACATAGGCAGAGGGAGAAGCAGGCTCCTCGCAGGGAGCCGGATGGTGGGACTCGATCTCAGATCCTGGGATCATGACCTGAGCCAAAGGCAGGAGCCCAACCACTGAGCCACCCAGGTGTCCCCATAGCATAGTCTTTTAAGTTGAAAACCCTGATCTTAAAAAATATAAGACAAATTTCATATTCTACAAGGAGAACTAGCACATGTTGGTGGAAAAGGAGACATCAGAGCAATAAAGACAATAAAAATCATCCAGGCTTTTCTAAGTCAAAACCAATGAGAGAGAATCTCAAAAGTGTATCTTTTCAGACTCTTTGGACATCTGTATAAAATTTAGGGGTAGGAAAGAAAAATCTTATGTTTTTATCAAATGCCTGCCTAATCCATTTTGTTAATGAGCTATGTGCAATTAATTTACCAGGTCCTCCCATTTTCCTGGATTTTAATTCTTGGCTGGGCAGCTCTGAGCTGCTGCTACCTTTACACTATCTCTTGGAGTGACTGGTGGTATCCTTAAGGGTCCAGCTTTGGGGCAGAGGCCAGAGTGTCTGAAGCTCTTTGGTTGTGTGTGGCCATGAAGCCTTCCTTAAGGGCTTGGCTTGGCCCTTAAGGTATGAGTATCATGCTCCTGTCAAATGAGCATAGCAGCTTCCACTCTATAACCCAGCACTGACTCAGTTTACCCAAAGTAATGGCAGCTAAAATAATTTTTCTCTGGAGAGAACACCAGCTATGGCAGAGGGTCCCATGCCCCTCCCAATCTGCTGCCTTTGTGCTCAGCTAATGACTGTGTGTCATTTTCCTAGGCACAGAGAACCCAATGTCTGAGCGGCCTCGGGAGAAAGAGGAGCCAGCAGTCCGGGAGACCAATGAGGCAGTTGACTGCCACTTGAGGGATATGCTGCAGCAGCTACACAGCGTCAATGCATCCAAACCCTCAGAGCGGGGGCTGGTGAGGCAAGGTGGGCATGGTAGGGGCCCCGGGGTGGGGGAGCCTGCACACCTGGAGAGGTTGGGGAAGTCTTACCTGGAGAGTGTCCAGGGCTCATCTAGGCCCCAGTCTCCATAATACCGTTAGTTCCTCAATTTTCTATAGATTAAAATCCACATGAGTTAGCCTGGCATTCAAGGCCCTGCCTGTCTTTTTCTGATTCATGTGGAACATGTGCCCCATCTTCCAGCACCTCCATATGCTATTCATACATCTACACATGTTCTTTCTGCTGTTCGGTGAATTCTTGCTTAGTCTTTAAGAACCTCAGGGCTCTTGCTTGTACTCTTGACTCTTCTTCTGGAACATACTTCCTCCAGATAAGTGCATGGCTCACACTCTTCTCCTTTGGAGTCTGCCCCAGTGTCCCCTCCATGACCATTTTCCTTGTCGCCCACTCCTAGCATATCTCATCCCCCTGTGTTTAAATTAGTGATTATAGCATGCACTGAACATAATGTTTTGTTTAGTTTTTAAAGATTTTATTTGAGAGAGAGAGCATGAGCAGGGGGAGGGGCAGAGGGAAAAGGAGAAGCAGACTCCCCGCTGAACAGGGAGCCTGACGCATGGCTCAATCCCACAGCCCTGATAAGATCATGACCTGGGCCAGAGTTGGACATCTAATGGACTAAGCTACCCAGGTGCCCCTTGACATTTTGATGTATTTGGAATTATGTATATTCTCACAATTTTTAAATCATTCAGAACCAAAAGATTAGATAATTTGTTGGCCACTGACTCTCACCTTGATAGAAGTAACCTAGACATTTTGTCCTCTGTCCCTATAATGAGACTGTAAGTTCCATGAAGGCTGGGTTTTATGCCATTGCTCACTGCACCTGTGACAGTGCCTGGCATAGGGTAGGCCTTTGGTCAATGGATGGACTGAAGAAATGAATGGAACTGGGTGCTCTGCACTGGAACCTCTTTCCTGTATTTTCCAGGGCTTGGTGATGGCAAATGTCCTGCTTGGCTCTTCTCTGGGGCCCCCAGCCTCTTGAAGGAGCCTGTGTGGGGCACCTAGCAGTCCTCCCTGGCATGGGCTGTCTGAGTGGACCAGAGGGGAAGAGGCTGGTGCTGACTAACCATCTGTCTGTTTCTGTCGCAGAGGAGGCTGAGGATCCCGCCTGCATCCCCATCTTCTGGGTCAGCAAGTGGGTGGACTATTCAGACAAGTACGGCCTTGGTAGGTTGCTTCCAGAATGAGCAGGTGGCTCAGGTATGGCCAAGTGACCTTTAAGCTATTCCAGGCGCTTGCCTTTTTTGGCTCCTTGGTCCTCTCCTGTCTCCACCCCAGAACTCCCATTTGCACCTCCCAGTGCCCCCCCACCCCCCGCTGCTTCCCTCCCTTCCTGAGGTCTCCCTGCACCTACCAGGGTACCAGCTGTGCGACAACAGTGTGGGGGTGCTCTTCAACGACTCGACACGCCTGATCCTCTACAATGATGGTGACAGCCTGCAGTACATAGAGCGTGATGGCACAGAGTCCTACCTCACCGTGAGTTCCCATCCCAACTCCCTGATGAAGAAGGTGAGTACCTGCTGCCCGCCGCAGCCTGATGTTGCCAGGAGGGAGCCATGTGCCTCAGGTTAGGCTCTAACTCTGGCCGTCCTCCCTCCTTTTCCAACCAGATCACCCTCCTGAAGTATTTCCGGAACTACATGAGTGAACACTTGCTAAAGGCAGGTGCCAATATCACGCCCCGGGAAGGTGATGAACTCGCCCGGCTCCCCTACTTGCGCACCTGGTTTCGTACCCGCAGCGCCATCATCCTGCACCTCAGCAATGGCTGTGTGCAAATCAACTTCTTCCAGGTGAACCAGGGTCAGGGAGAGTTGGGGTGGGGTACCTGTGTCTGTCTGCAGGCTCCCAGAGTGGGGTGGGAAGAGAGAGGCGTGGGACCCGTCCTTGGCATCAGGCATCAGGAAGAGTGTGCCAGGGTTGGAGAGGGGCAGGAATCCCTCATCAGCTGGAATGTCTCCCCTGTGTTCCCCAGCATGCACTAGCAGCTGGGACCCTCAGGTCACTGGTAACTCTGTCCACCTGTCTTCCCTCCCATCCGTCACAGGACCATACCAAACTCATCCTGTGCCCACTAATGGCAGCCGTGACCTACATCGACGAGAGGCGGGATTTCCGCACGTACCGCCTGAGCCTGCTGGAGGAATACGGCTGCTCCAAGGAGCTGGCCAGCCGGCTCCGCTATGCCCGCACCATGGTGGACAAGCTACTCAGCTCCCGCTCGGCTGCCAACCGTCTCAAGTCCTCTTCATAGGCCTTCCTCCCCTCTGGACTGGCACCCCTTCCCACCCCCACAGCACCTTGGCCCGTACTGGTTAGCTTCCACAGTGCCATTTTCTAGAATGTACCCCCCCAGCCCTGGGGGCTGGGAAGAGCTACAGCACCCTTGCTGATGGGGGTCACCATGTAAGTTATTTTTGTACATGTTCGGGTGTGGGTTCTATGGCCCTGTCCCCCTCAACCCCACCATATGAATTGTACAGAATATCGCTTTTGAATCTGGGACTGTCTTTTCCTTGCCTTTATATACATTAAACACATGTGAATCTTCTTTTTCTTCTGTAGTCCCTGAGGATGCCTGGCTTCCGGGCTCTGGACATGTCTTTGCTCCAGAAGCCCCAGGCTGCCAAGACTCTGCCAGTCTTTTCTGCCACTGAGGCCCAACCCCTTGTATAGCGGCCTCAGCTCCCGGCAGCTCCTGGGCTTGGCTCCTTGGCCCTGGAGGCTGGTGGGTAGTAGGGCAGGAAGAGGCTTTCAGAGGCACAGCTCCTCATGGCACCGTACGTGTGCAGCAGCAGCCGCGGGAAGCGAGTTGTGAAGTACTGGACGAAACTGTCAGGGATGTGGCCTAGCGCCTGCCGTACCTCAGTCGGGAGCTCCCTGTAGTGGTGCTTCTGGAGGGAGGTAGAGCAGAGAGCCCCTGCTCAGCTGTGACCTGGCTGCCCCATAATCCGGGCCCCGCTCAAACCCTAGAGCACACCTTGTTCCTCATAGCACGGAGCAGGTCTCGCACTGACGTTCCCTTATACGTCCGGAACCTTCTCAGATCTGTGGGAGGAAACTCCTTGGCAAAGCTGGCCCCACTCAATTTTCCTCAGTCTCCCAGACCCACTCTGAGCCTGGCCTCTACCTGTCTGCAGTGGTACAGAGATGTGCTTGTGCCAGTTGCACCGGACCACCGTGGAGCCTCCTGCCTCCAGCGCCATCACCAGGGCCCCTTGCTCGGACTCCTTCTCCAGCCAGTCGCTGACGTCCTAGGACCCGATAGAGTTCTTGAGCCTCATGACCAGTTTCAGAGGCCACAGGGCCCAGGAGTGCCCTATGACTTGGGGGGAGCAAAACAGCAAAACTTATTGCTTTAGGATAAGGAATATTGCCCCTTGGGTACAGCTTCTCAGTGCCATGTCTCCCATGCCAGGTCTTCATCAACCTGTGAGGTGTAGGTACTGTTGCCCCTGTTTTACAGATGAGCAAACAGGCTCAGAGGCATAAAGTCCCTTGGTCAAGGTCACATGAGTGGGATGGGCTATCTGGGCACTGGTGTAGCATGAGTGATAACTAGGGCTGAATCTAGGGTTGAATGGCCTGGGGTCTGTGTCACATAGGGGTAGGGGCAGGGGTTGGAGGCTGGGGCTGGGAAGTCCGGTAGTGAGCAGATGAGTGCCAACATGGCAGTGTAGGCCCCAGCTTGGTTCAGAGAAGGAGCTGGGCTTTCCGGAATAGGTAAACAAGTTCTCTTTCCCTAACCACTCTGGCTTCCCCTTATCATTCAGCACCCAGACCTGGGGACCTATCTGGGGCCATCCCCAAGATTTTCCTCTGACCTGGAAGAACTGGAGCTGCTTGGCTCTGCTCCAGAAGAAGGGGTGGGCAAGCACCTGGTGAGCAGAGGGGCGGGCCTGTGGCAGGGGGCTCAGCATGACCTCAACCAGGTTCCTGGCGACCACCTTGTCTGTAGGGGCAGATGGGAGCAATGGCTTCAGGCCCACCTGGCCCTATGCCCTGTTTCCTCCCTTCTCTGCCAGGCCCAGTCCTGCCTCACCATGGGCCTCTTCCTCCAGGTGAGTCAGACTGGGAGTCCCTGCAAGGATGTTTGCCTGGCGATAAAGACTCTCTCCAAACGGGTGGTTGCCACCAGAAAGCACGTAGTAGAACACACAGCCCGCAGAGAAGATGTCCACTGCGCTTGTCTGGGGGCCAGAGAGACCAACATAAGAAGGCAGTCCCCGCTTCCAGGAAGCCTGCCTGGTTCAATTCTCCCACGGGCTGAGACCGTAGTCACGGCTTTGGTTCAGACTAGAACTCGAGGACGCTTCCTGAGCACTATCTCCTTGACCTGAGGTCTCCTCCCCTTTGCAGCACTGAAAGGGGCCCATGATTTTCATCCAAACTCTTTGCCCCACTGAGCTGCTGGTGCACGTGTGCAAGCTGTATTCCTTGAGGCCTAGCAGGTAACGAGTGAGGGAGGCTGGCCAGGCGTGAGGGAATGAAACGGCAGTGAAAACCCTTCTGTAGCGCAGGATTTCTTAACCCAGTTTCTATTGACATTTGGGGCTGGATTATTGCCACGGGGGTCTGTCTGCATTGTAGGGTGTTTAGCAGCTTCCCGGGCCTCCACCCACCAGATGCCAGTTGCCAGCCGCGATTCCCCTGCCAGGTATGACAACCAAGAATGTCTATAGACAGTGCCCAGTGTCCCCTGGGTGACAGCCACTGCTCTAGGTAAGAAGGGATGAACCACGCCACTCTACAGATGAAGAGACAGGCTTGGTCACAGCAGGAGGGGCACGGGGCCAGGGCTGGGGCTGTGACTCACGGGACTGTCGGAGGGCAGGAGCTGTAGGAGCTCCGGGGCCATCCAGCCCTCCGTGCCGGGGATGCCCGAGCGGAGGCTGAAGCTGCAGCGGCCAGCGGGCAGCTTCTTGCAGAGGCCGAAGTCCGAGAGCACCACCCTGCCTCGGCCGTCAGGCCCGTCAGGCCCCGCGATGAGGACGTTGGCCGGCTTCAGGTCCCGGTGCACTGGGAGCAGAGCAGGGCTGAGTGGGGCGGTGGGGGGCAGGGCCAGGGCCGGGGGGCGGGGCCTGGGCGGGGCCGCGCGGAGGGTGGGCGGGGCGGCGGCAGGGCCTACCTATGTGGAGGGAATGCAGGTGGGACAGGCCGGACATCAGCTGCTGCAGCGCCGTCACGGGCTCCAGGCCCCAGCGCTCCAGCTCTGGGTTTTCCACGTACTGTAGAGGTGGGGGACAGAGCGTCACTGTGCAACCTGGGACCCCGCCACCCCCACCCCCCCACCGCCCCTCTGAGTCCCGGCTCACCTCCTGCAAAGAGGCTTGGCAGAGCTCCAGGGCGATGTAGTGGAACTGGGGTTCCCGCTCCGTACAAAAGTAGCGGAGCACATTGGGGTGCCTGTCTGACTCCTGCAGCAGCTGGACCTCCCTCCGGACCAGGCCGAAGCATTCACGGAGCAGCCGCTTGACAGCCACTGCCCGCCCCTCCAGCTGGCCCCTGGGAGGATCCGAGAAGGAAGACAAGGAAAAGGCTCCCTCCTGCACCCACCTCCGGGAGCCTTTGGAAGAATGGCCCTCCGAAGGACAGTGGCGCAGAGTGCCCTGAGCGCCCCCTCTCCAGCCGGGCTCCTAGCTACCTACTCACCGGAAGACGAACGTCCCGCCTGCCCCGCGGCCCAGCACGTCCTTGGGGTTGAAGGAAATCTTGCCCACCACGGTGAGCCGCTCAGCTGAAGGGAGAGGATGGGGCATGGTCTTGGGGAGGCTCTGCTCAGGCCACACCATCCCGCCCCCTAGACCTTTCTCTGGACTCCCAGCCACCCACGCCCAGCCTGGGGCTGCCACTTCCTGAGCTCTTGGCAAGTTACTTAACCCCTGTGCCCTCGGTTTTCTCATCTGTAAAGTGGGACTCGTGTTGATGATCCCACGTGGTGACTGTGGATTAAATGAATGAGTGGGGGGAGAGCTGCTAGATTATCTTCCTTGTCATTCTCCCTCTTCTGGTATTTTCTGCCCAGATTTCTTTATTTCCTCTGCCACTCTCCCCACCTCCACGAGTTTTAAATAAACTCTTTTCATTGAGGAATTGGCTTCAGACAGGAAGATGGGCTTGGCAGCTGGCAGCATGGTGAGGGTGAGTGCAGTCCCCAGAAAGATTGCAATGGGAGTGGGGTAGGAGGGGGCAGCACTGAGCATTTGCAAAGCTGTCTCAGAGTTAGTTCTAGGGCAGCAGGGACCCTCCGGAATGCGTTGGTTTCCTGTTAAGAAGGATGGGGTTGGCTCAGGTGGGCCGAGGTCTGTAGACTTGGACAATTACTGCTCTTCCCTTTGGGTAGCTTGGGAGACACCTCTCACAATGAATGCCCCAGGCATGTCTGGCCAGGCTATGTGCCCTGCTCAGCTCCAAGGGACACCATTCATAGAGCTCAACGTACATGGCGCCCCCAGAATTGTGCAGTACAGGTCCTGAGAACACTCTACTCAGGAAGAGCTGCCCACTTGAGTCTCTGCAATTAGCGCTGGGAAAAGCAAATGAAAATTAGCATCAGGATCTGTGAGGAAAGTACCAAGCTGTCCCTCAGTATCGCTCTGGATTATTTTAGTAAAAATTCCCTCAAAAAAAAAAAAAAAATTCCCTCTCATCTGTCAGCAAGATGCAGGAAGTAACCTAGATTTGTGTACCCTGGCCTCCAGAGAATGGCTGGGCTCAGGGCCTGGAAGCTTAGGGAGGAATCGGCCTGTTTCTGGCAGCTTGGAAGGCAAGGACAGAGTTGCTGGGGTCTGATGGACTCTGGCAGTGAGAGGTGAGTGTGGACTCAGGTGGCAAGGAGTGAATGAAGGGCAACGGCAAGAAAACCCACGGAGTGCTTGATGAGAGCCATTCTGGGAAAAGATTCAGCTTGAGTCTAACCCCCAAGAGATGAGCATTTCAGGATGCAGTGGGTATTATATGGACCCACTCAGAGACAGTAAAGTGACAAGAACTGCAACACCTCAGGGCTCAGGCCCATTCTCAGGTGTGCTTCGAAAAGAGCCAGCCCCTCGGGAAGGGGATTCACAGAGTGAATATAAGCATGAATGCTGGGAGCAGCATGGAAGCATCAGGCCAAGCATGGGTGGACTTCGCCTGAGCTCAGGGCACAGCAGCATGGCTCCAAGGCCTGAGGCAGTGGTCTGACCAGTGACCAGGAGGTGCCAGCAGTAGTTCCTGCAAAGGACTCAAGGCCAGTCCATCCCAGAGCCAAAGAAGCAGGAGTAGCCTGGACTAAGCATGGGAAAGCCCCCCTGCGGACACCAGGGGAAGCTTTAAAGGGCTAGTTTATAGGGTCTAGTTGACAAGAGAAATTTTTTTAAATGTTATTTATATCAAAAAAATGTTATTTACTTATGTGACAGAGAGCAAGAGAGCACAAGCAGGGGAAATAGCAGAGGGAGAGGAGAAGGCGGCTCCCTGTTGAGCAGAGAGCCTAATGCAGGGCTCTATCCCAGGACCCCGGGATCATGACCTGAGCCAAAGGCAGATGCTTAATGATTGAGCCACCCAGGCACCCCAACAAGAGAAATATTTAAAAATAAAAAGTCCTGGGCAGCCCAGGTGGCTCAGCGGTTTAGCGCTGTCTTCAGCCCAGGGCCTGATCCTGGAGACCCAGGATGGAGTCCCACATTGGACTCCCTGTGTGGAGCCTGCTTCTCCCTCTGTCTGTGTCTCTGCCTCTCTCTCTCTCTCTCTCTCTCTCTCTGTCTCTCACATGAATGAATGGATAAAATCTTTAAAATAAAAAAATGGAAAGTCCTAAAGAGAGGGGGTAAAAAAACCAAAATGAGACCTAGGTAACTTACTAGTACTGTTACTGAATATGTTAAACTAACACAAATAGTATTAACGTCACTCAAGACTGATTTAATAATAATGATTCTGGTATGATTCTCTCATAATGAGGTGATACAATGAGGTGGGTGTTATTCCCATTTGACAGATGAGAAAACCGAAGCTCAGAGGAGGAAAGCAACCTGTCAAACTGAACAGCTGGTGGAGTTAGATCTATACTCAGTTCTATCTGCATCCAAGAGTCCTTGAGAGTAATGACAAATAATGATGGCAGACATTTCTAGAGTGCTTAACTACATAGGAGGCTGTAAGTCCTTTCTTATTAACTCAGGCTTAATCACTGGACTATAGTGGCTTCTAATAAACCTGAACTTTGAAACTAAATCTGCCCCCTCTTTTCTCTTTCCCTGACTCTGCCCTTTTCTGTTCATTCAAGCTCACCGTCTGGGTCTTCAACTGCCTGGGCTTGCTCTGGGGAATTTGGAAGGCTCTTCTGGCCCTGTGAGGTGGCCCCTGACGGCAGGGGCTGAGCATTGTGTGAGATGTGAGGAGGATCTGCGGGTGCCAGGAGGGGCTGCTGAGGGTGTTGCTTCTCCACCAGTTGCTGCTGTTGCTGAAATACAGGGCCAAAGAGGGCTCAGCCCTGGCTAGGTCTGCCCAATGAGGGACCCAGTAGTGGTGCCTGAGACAGCCTCACACTGGACCATTAATCTACAGAACACAGTAGCAGGGGCTCAGGGAGCTGCTGGAAGGTAGGGAGCAGAATCGGAGCTGGGTGAGGGAGAGAACTGCTGAGAGGTCTTGGAGAGGACAAGCAGAGCTCCCCCAAGGAAGACCCTAAGATGGACCTGAGCTCAGGGGCGATAGGCTTACCTGCCTCATTAGGAAGATGATCCACCCTCCCAGAAAGACAGCAGTGAGGCTAGCTGCCAGCAGGTCTTGAGGTCCCAGCCCTGGATACAAGTCTGGGGTTTTCTCTTCAGGATGCGGCTCCAGGTTCCAAGGTTTCTCACGGCTCAGGCTCCGGAGCTGAGGACAAAGGAACTTTCACTCTTAGAACACTGTGGAACCCCTAACCCTTCTCCATCATCAGTACAGGGCGGCTGGGCTTAGCTAAAGGGGTAGTGGGTGATTAGTCTACGTGGTGGGAAACGTGGTGCTCTCCGTGGTGCTGAAACATCGTGGTGTCGCAGGAGTGTGGTCTTCAAACCTTGCTGATGATCAACATCTCCTGAGAGGGGCATCATTAAAATACAGATACTCTTGGGAAATCTCCAAAAAATTCAGATATCCGGGCAGCCTGGGTGGCTCAGCAGTTTAGCGCCACCTTCTGCCCAGGGCTTGATCCTGGAGACCCAGGATTGAGTCCCACGTCAGGGTCCCTGCATGGAGCCTGCTTCTCCCTCTGCCTGTGTCTCTGCCTCTCTCTGTGTGTGTCTCTCATGAATAAATAAATAAAATCTTTAAGAAAAAAAAATTCAGATATCCATCTCCAGTTCAGTGGGGCCTGAGTGGGCTCCCAGGAGACACTGATGAGCAATCAGGTTTGAAAATTACTGCTCCAGGTCATGGCTTGTCTTCTCTCTCTCTCTCTCTCTCTCTCTCTCTCTCTCTCTCTCAAGATTTACTTATTTGAGAGAGAAAAAGACAGAGGGAGAGGTGGTCATGGCTATTCTAACCTTGAGTCACTAGGTCACTAGCGATTCTTTCCCAATCCTCTCCTAGGAGAGCATGCTTTTTTGTTTTTCTGTTTACATTTCCTCATTTGATAAGCACTTTATAATTTTTACACTGAAGAAGAATTAAAACTGTGATTCCTATTTCACAATTTAGATAACCAATATCCTTTGACACTTCTAATATGTTTCTGGCAATAACAACATATACATATGTTTTTCCTCCAGAAAATTGTGTGACATCAATTGACCCACCCTCAGATGTTACTCCTAGAAGCCTGAGGGAAAGGTCCAACAGCTGCCCTCCCAACCTGCCAAGTCTCCCCCCTTCCCCAATTCCCATGCCCTCTGCCCTTCTAGTACTGACCTCTGGGAAGAGGGCTGGGGCCTGTGTGCTCTCTGAGAGTCTGTTCTCAGCAGTCTCACTCCTTGGGGTGGGATGCACTCTTAGCATGGTGGTGTGCAGGACTGGGGGTGGCTCATGGTGTCCTAAGAGGCAGAGCAAAAGTCAGCTGGCTGAAGATGACCTCAGCCTGTCACTCAGAAGTTGGGCTCATAGGTCCTTCATCTTCAAATTTGAGCCAGAAGAATCTCACCAATGAGCAGCCACTGGCTAGGGAGGGTCACACTGCCTGAGGGGTATTTAACAGCAGTGCTAGGTGAGCCCTCTCGTTCTCCTGAGACTTGGAGTGTCACTTCTTCTGTGGTGGGGCCATCCATGGGGGCCAGGGTCAGTCTACGAGGCTATGGCAAAAGATAGAGTCATGAGTGAGGGAGCTCCTCTTCTGCCCCGTCCCTTCTTTCCAGCCCCTCAGAGACCCCTTCTCACCACTAAGGCCACCCCTGTGTGAACGAGTGCTTTAGAAACATAGAAGCCAGTCTCATCTTTCCCCACATACAGTGTCATCCTAGTGAGGGAGAAGAAAAAAGGGGAGAAGGATGAGTGATGGTGGTGGGTAGTTTCAGTTACCACTGTACCCATGTCTTTGTATTGTCCCCTCCCACATTGACTCTGGGCTTAGCCACCTGACTTGCTTTGGACAATGAAACAATAGAAAATGTGATGCAAGCAAAAGCTTGAGAAGTGTTCGTGCACTGGAATTTGTCTTTTCATGTTGTTCTCACAAGACCACCATGTGAGGAAAGCCTGGCTAGTCGGCTGGGGCATGAGAGACATCATTTGACATCCCCTAGGCCAAATAGTCCACCAACTATGATATAGTGGAGAGAGGTCATCCTAAACTATCCAGGCTCAGCCAAGCCACCGGATTGCCCAGATCAGAAAACCACCCAGCTGACCCACAGAATCCTGAAAAAAAATTAAGTGTTCATTGTTTTTAAGCTCTGCATTTTGGGAGTGCTTTGTTATGCAGCAAAAGCTAGGTGATACAAACTCTATAGTCAAGATTTTTTAAGATTTTGTTTATTTAGTCATGAGAGACACAGAGAGGCACAGGCAGAGGGAGAAGCAGGCTCCATGCAGGGAGCCTGGGGTAGGACTAGATCCCAGGTCTCCAGGATCACACCCTGGGCTGAAGGTGGTGCTAAACCACTGAGCCACCCCAACTGCCCTATAGTCAAGATTTCTTTCTTTCTTTCTTTCTTTTTTAATATCTTGGGTAGATGGCAGAAGTTAGTGCCATTCTTTTTTTTTAATTTTTTTTTATTTATTTATGATAGTCACACAGAGAGAGAGAGAGGCAGAGACATAGGCAGAAGGAGAAGCAGGCTCCATGCACCAGGAGGCCGACGTGGGATTTGATCCCGGGTCTCCAGGATCGGGCCCTGGGCCAAAGGCAGGCGCCAAACCGCTGTGCCACCCAGGGATCCCTGTAGTCAAGATTTCTAAATCTATGTCTAGCCCAGACCTCTTTCAAGAGCTCAAAATTTTTTTTTAAAGATTTTATTTATTCATGAGAGAGAGGCAGAGACACAGGCAGAAGGAGAAGCAGGCTCCACGCAGGGAGCCCGACATGGGACTCCATCCCGGGTCTCCAGGATCAGGCTCTGGGCTGAAGGTGGTGCTAAACCACTGAGCCACTCGGGCTGCCCTAGAGCTCAATTTTCTAAACCTGAACTTGTCCCTTCATTCCTTAGCTCTTTCTCCTCTAGTGTTCCCTATCTCTGAGAACAACAGCACCCATGTGCTTCTAGAAGCCTGCACAATGACCCTTGACTCCTTGCCCACAATTACCAAACTCTTCTGATCACCAAATTCTTATTGTTTTTCCCTCTTCAGATCTCTTACTTTCTACTTATTTCCATTTCTAGTGTTTCCACCCTACTCCAGAAGGTCTTTATCCCATGCCTGAATTAATGCAATATTCTATGCACGGGCACTTCCTAGCTACACCACTCTGATATTCTCCACACTCCAGCCAGAGTTGTCTTTCTAAAATGCAAAGATGATCAAATCACTTCTTTGCTTAAAACCTTCACACGACTTTTCCTTAGCCTCAGGAGAAAATGTCCAAACCATTTAAATTATCCTGCAAGATCCCTGCTATACACCCTCAGACCTTATTCCCTGTTCAGATCTATGGTCTAGCTTTATTTAATTTATGTTCCCTGGCTGCCATGCTCGCTCGCTCTCTCTCTTGCTTCCTGTTCATCCTTCAGGTTTCAATTTAGATGTCCCGGAGAAAAGGACATCTAAATTGAAACCTTATCATCTGCTGTTATAATTGCCCTCTTCCACACTTGTCTCCCCCACTAGACTCAGATTTCTGTAGGTAGGAAACGCTGGCTGTCTAATTGTACTTCCAGAGCCTAACAAGTGACTGGTACACAGTAAGAACTCAATCAATATTTGTGCAATGAATTCAATGAATGGATAATCCCTGATTTTCCCAGTCTGTCTCCTTGTTCCCTAAAATGGGGACTCTAGGGCATTCGTTCCTATAAGGGTTAGAGTTAGTCTTTAAGAATCAATAAAGCACAGCACCTACCAAGCAGAGCAAGCTCCATCCGTACCCTGGAGTGGAGACCCAGAGGCCCCCTGTAGGCCATATTGTACCCTAGAGTTGCTGAATAGCAGGGCTCTCCAGAAGGTCCTGGGGGAACTGTGGGGGGTGGGGGTGCTGGGCACTGGTTATTTGCCAATCAGTTTAGTAAACAACCAGTTTGAAATATTCTGGCCTGGGTTCGGCTATATTGGTGTGTCATGTTTGAACATCACATCTGCGCAAAGGGCTCCTCCCCAGTCCCCAGGGATGGGTACTTACAGAAGTTGAGTGTCCAAGGCAGAGAAGACAGTAGCCGTGTGCTGGGGGCCTGAGGCAGGCAGTCGGATGTGGCCCCAGCGGAGGGCGAGGAAATGCAGGGTGTCCCGAGCCAGCGTGAGATGGGGTAGCTGGCGCAGGCTGTCCTGGTGCCAGGCGTAGATTCCCATCACCGGCATGCCCAAGTCCTGTGTCCACAGCACTGCCCCACTTCCTGGGTCCACGGTGAGCAGCAGGCCCATCCCACAGGATGTCAGGTGGCTCATATCTGCCAAGAAAGATGTCTGGGAAGATGTGGTCAAAGAGCTCTGACCTGAGGCCTCTCATAGCATCTTGGGGTGGTGGTGGGAAGTTGCACTGAAGGTAGGCCACTGGGGGGGGCACTCAGGTGTGTGGGGGTCAAGTGAGATCCCCTGGAGGGTGCTGAGGACATGGGAAGTTCAGTCAGAGTGCGCCAGGTCACTTTGATCTGTCAGGGGGTCAGTCAGGGTCAACTGGGGAGCTGTGTAGGATGTGGGGTTCAGTCAGGGCCATCCAAAGGTGACTTAGGTGTGTGAGTCAGTCCAGATGGCTTGAGAGAGGTCACTTGGGATGTGGGGTAGTCAGTGATGGTCTCATTGATGTCACTCAGGAGAGGTCAACCAGGGGCAGCCTGGAGGCCTGTGGGTCACTTGGGAGTCATTTAGAGTGTGAATGGGATTAGTCAGGGGCCCCAGGGGTATCAGTTGTGATGTGTCAGGGTTACTTGCATGGATTTTTTTTTTTTTTTTTACTTGCATGGATTCTTATGCAAAATGATGAGGTCAGGGTATGAGGGGTGGCTAAGGGGCACCTGTAGGGTCATTCAGGCAGTTGGGTAGGTCATAATACCAAAAGGGTGGTCAGAATTACCTGGGGGAGGTTAATCTGGGGGGAGGTCACTTAGGGTTATCTCCCAGGGTTCATTCAACTTTGGGGGTCAGTTAGGACATGTGAGGACTCATCAGAGTGTTCGAGGGTTGCCTGCGGTCACTTGGGACAAGGGGGCCCCCAAATGGCTCAGCTTATTTGGAATACAGAAGGTCCCCTGTTAAGGACTGCTTGCGGTATGGGAGGGTCAGGCTGGGTGATGGGGAGTCACTTAGGGTTGTCACCACGGGTGTGTCACTCAGAGTGTGGTGGGGCTTGGTCGTGGGTGCCACCCAGGGTTCCCTGAGTTGGAGAGCTTGCTCCAAGGCTGGAGCCAGAGAAGGGAGGCACTCACATTTCCCGGGCAAGCTGTCCATGGGGGCTGCTGAGTAGCGGCGGTAGGTGATGTTCCAGCGAAGAGCCGGGGCCCTGGGGTCGTGCATAGTGACCGTGAACTCTGCCAAGGCCCAGAAGCAGGGTTACCAGGAATGCCCATGTGATACTCCTCTCATTTCCTCCCCAGGGGCTGTCACTGTACACCCGTCCTAGAGCCCAGAGTCTGTGAGTTTCACAGTCTGGGTCACTGCTGTACCCTCGGCTCCTTGCTTCGTGCTCAGGGAAAGGTGTGTTGACTGACAGATTGACTGGCCTGGATTCAGCTTGGAAAGCAATCCCCAGGCCTGGACAGCACAAAAGAGGGGGCTGGCTGCCCACAGCTTGGGGAGCAGCTGGGGCCTGACTCACGTGTTCGGCCGATGTAGAGGCGGGGGGTAGGGGGACCCTCTGTGGTCAGTGTCATCTGTGTCTTTCCTGACTCTGGGTCCACCACAAACCAGGCATCCTGCTTCCGGCCTGTGGAGGTGGAAAGTGTGCCAGCCCTCAAGATGGCCCGGGGCAGGGTGTGCAGCCTGCTGTCCTGTGCCAGCTGACAAGGTCCTTGTCCCTGGCAGACCTGGACCCACCCGCAGACTGGAGAGAGGCGCTTACCCGTGTAGAAGACGCCGTCAGAGCTGCGACACGGGGAGGCGTGAACCAGCTCGGGGATGGTAAATGGTAGCTTCTGAGAAGGAACATTTCCAGGAAGGAGTAAGAGCAGAAGAACATGTACAACCCACTCATGAGGCACAATTATTATCATTTTCATTTTCCAGAGAGGGTAAGTGACTTGACTGTGGTCACACAGCCCCCTCCATGCTCTGGCTAACAGAAGCCCAGGCCCTCTCCCATCCCAAACATTGTAGGAAACACACCATTAATCCCTGTTGTTTCTGGGTCCCCAAGACGTACAGACTGCCATCAGCTGGGTCTGAGAGAAAGGCTGTCCTGTGGGGCAGAGGGGAACAGGGGAGGGTTAGGCACATGCTCCCTGGTTTCATAATGACCCTGTGTCCCTCTGTCTTCCCCACTATTAGGAGCCCACCTTGCGGGAGGCATCACAAAGCTCTAGAAACAAATCTCTTCCCTTGCTTCCAACATGCCCCTGCCCCTCATCCCACCAAACTCCTCCAGACAACTGCAGCTTCCCCATCTCCCAGATGCCCCCTCCTTCAAAGACCACAGGTCCACTTACTCGGTGACGTACATTGGCCCTTGGATGATGGGATCTGTGGGTACAGGGACACGGAGCATGAGTCACCTCCTCCAGACTCCCCGCTGATAAGCATAGTCCTATTCATTGTGTGCGTACTGGGTGCCAGACACCGAGCCAAACATTTGACATTCATGTAATGTAATCCTCCCAAGAACTCTGTGAAGTAGGGTCATTACCTTTGGCCCCATTTTAGAGCTGAGGACTCAGAGTCCTCAGAGAGGTGACTCAGAGACTCAGGTGAAGTGAATGTCCCAAGGCCACACAGCTGAGAAGTGTGCAGATGTGCTGCGCTGGGCTCTACCCCAGGCTCATTTCTCCTCTGCCATGGGACCGCCACCCCTTACTCACCATCCTTCAGCGTCCACTTCAAGTCCCCTGTCTGCTTGTTCAGTGCGTGGAGACTTCCATCCAGGGTGGACACTAGCAGGAGGCTCTCTGGCCTGAGGGTCTGGACCTGAAGTGGGAAACAAAGTCACCTCCTCTGAGGAGCCCGGGTCCATCCCTTGTCCGCACTCCATGCAGGGCTACCTGTGACTCCCCTTCTCGAAGAAGGGGACAGACAAAGAAGGAAGCATGATTGGGGAAGCTGCTGACTCCCTCCAACCCCATTGATCTCCTTGGCCCTAGACAGGAGTTACAGCAGGAGCTGGGGGACCCAGCCCCCATGGTGTCTAAAGTCTCTCCTCGGGATGCCTGGGTGGCTCAGTGGGTGAGCGTCTGCCTTTGGCTCAGGTCATGATCTGGGGATCCTGGGATCGAGTCCCACATCGGGCTCCCCTCAGATGCCTCTCTCTCTGCATCTCCTATGAATAAATAAATAAAATATTAAAAAAAATAATAACAAAGTCCCTTCCCTACCCTTCAATTCTTTCTGGTTTTCTAAAGAAGACGGAGGACCTTTACAAATGGACTTCACAGCCTCCCTATGAGGTGGGTGCTATTGTTTCCAGGATGTACAGATGAGGGAGAGAGACTAAGGTCACACAGCTTAGGTCCTTAGCCTAAAACCAAGCAGAAGAGGTACCTGAACCACCATGTCTCTGATTCCAGTGCCTGGTCTCTTACTCGTTTGCCACCCTGTCCGGCTGTCTTGGGATGACCCCTTCTGCCTCCCCACACCAGCCCAGCTGCTTTTGGTGCCAGGCTCCAGGGGTCCTCTGGACCAAGGCTCTGGGTGGCCAGGGGAGGGAGGGAGGGCTGGAGCTGCTCTTTCGTCTAGCCCCTACTGGGCTAACTCACCTGTGCTCGCCCCTCCTTGAGCAAACAGGGTGAGGCTGAGCGCCCAGCAGGAACCCTAACATCCGGGTGCCCCAGCCACACCCCTGCAAAAACCACATCCTGCTTCAGGACCCTCAGGTTTGGAGCTGAGCCAATGGTTTTGGTGGCGAGTCGGAAAACTGCCTCCTGGCCCCTCTCTTTTCGCAGCCTGCTTTGTGGTCTGAGAAGAAGCTGCAGGCTGGTTGCCCACAGTTGAAGTAGCTTGACCATCATCACGTCTACAAATTTGTGTTCAATTCGCTCATTTTTAACATTGGATATATTTCAATTTTAAAAAAGTCTAGATTTCTAATTTCTCTCATTTCTACTTTTTCTAATTTTTCTAGAAACACACCTGCTCTGGCCACCCTGGGCTCACAGCCCTACTTGGCAGCCATGGGTGAACCCCCCAGCCATGCACCGCAGGGGGATGGCATGAACAGCCAACACTCCATGGTCCCATTAGCTGTTCTGGGGGCTCCAGGCTGAATGAGTGGATTCCAGTCTGGGCGCCTTTGCCTTCTGCTGCATTTCTGTAAAACTGGACTCTTACCTCCTGGCAGGGCTGGACAGGAACCCCCACACCTTCTCCTTATTTATCCCAGAGGCTCTGAACCCAGGGTCCAGTTGTGGGCAAGGGAGACTGGCTGTGAACGGCCTGAATTTGTAAAACTGGGTGTGGGGGTTCATTTCTCCACAGAGGATTAAGTTGACCTTTGTCACCGCAGGGGATCCCAGGACTTTTAGGACGCCAGGCCCCCCAGCCCAGGCTGTTCTGCACCTGCACCCCCGCGCTGCAGGAGGGGGCGGCTGTTCGTGCCTGTCCAGGCTGGCACAGCTCTCCAGCTAGGTCATCGTGGGGCAACGGGCAACGCCCCCCCACCCCCCCGCAAAGCTAGGAAGCTTTTCCTGGCCAGGGTCCGACTTGGGACCCCTTGGAGCCAGAAGAGGGCAAGGCGCTCCCCCCTGCCCCAACCTTGGCGGGCCCTGCGGCCGCCCCATTTCTCACCTGTGGCCCCGGCGTCCGGAGCAGCACCGCGAGCTGGAGCAGGAGCCCGAGGCGCAGCGGGGGCCACGGGCCGCACCCCATGGCCGGTCCCTCGGCGCCTCCAGGGGACAGCAGGGCCCCCAGCCTGGCCCGCAGGAGACTCCGCCCCCGGGCTGGGCCACTTGGATCCGCAGAGGCCGGGGCGCAACCTCAGCCGGTGTCCCCCTCCCTCCCGCCCGCCCTTCGCATCACACCGACCCCCCGGCCCCCCGCTGGAGAGAGCGCGGGGAGGTCAGCGCAGGCCACTCAGGCAGCGGGTCCGTGCCAAGTAGTCCACCGAGCGCCCCGCCTCCGTCACCCTGAGCTCGGTCAGTGGTCCCAGCACCACGGATGGCAAAGCGGGCCGGTGGTTGGGATTCCAGTTCAGGCGTCTGCCCTCAAGGCTTGCGGCCGGGCCTGTGCTGGGGGCCTCTGCGCCCAGACACCGCGGAGCATGGATGAACCGATTGTTCATTCAATAAATATTTACCTATTACGCAGCCTGGGAGGCAGGAGAGATAAGGTACCGGTCTTTGCAGAACTTACAGCCTCCCGAGCCTTAGACACCAGTCAGTAGGGCATCCAAGCGCTCCCTGCTCTGGTGGTTCCAGTCCTTGTGGCTACAGACCTCCCAGATGGGGTTCAGGGATGGCCTGCCGGGGTCCCATTAGCTGTCAGTATTTGGGCTCATTCCTTTCTCGTTCTTCCTTGTGTAAAAATCACTGCTGATCTGAGGATCATGCAGCTTGGCTCTGCCACCCTCTCAGTCATCCTTGGCCTTCCTGGTCATTGCCCCCACAGTCACTGAAGAGTTTGCTAGCGGGTCCACAGCCTCCATCTCCACCCCAAATACGCCACTATCACTGGTGTATTCAGTATCACCTTCTCCCTCACACTGCCCTTGACCCATGCTGTGGTCAGCTCTCCATTCCCTAGTAACCCCAACTAAATCTGCCAGCCGGGCACCGCATCCCTCCGCTGCTCCAAGGATGGGTTGCTGAGTGCTCACAGAATTCCCCTTGGCTGAATGAAGCATCCTGTGCCCTCCTGCCCAGGACTGACTGACACGAGGGAACCATAGACTGGCCCCTTTGCCTCAAGCTGGAACCAACTGTGTGGTACAATTGGTGCTGGGGAGGTCCCTGTCCTTTGCTCACTCCCCTTCTCTGAGAGAGCTCTTCCCATCCCTTGAGCAAGAACCCCTGCCTCAGGCTCTGTTTTCAGAAGGATCTAAGGCATCCTCTCATCACATTTTTTATCAAATGTAGCCTTAGAAAACCCAACTGCCTCATGGCGAGAAGCCTCTTTTAGAAACGTGTATGTCATAAAGTCTTTGGTTTACTTGGTGGGTCACTCCTTGACACTGGCTGTTCCAATACTGCCACTTGGCAAGGTGGTCCTCACTTTATAGCAAAAGCGACTGCTTGCCACTCTAGAAACCAGACCAAGCTACTGAGGGTGTGAATGAACCCTCCTTTATGCTTTGTATTTTGTACACTGTACACTTGCTCTAGAATGTACATTGTGTCTGTTAATTATGCTCGGATTCATAGTCAGTTCTCATGCAAATCAATGTGATTTGCAAAGACAACCTACAAATGAACTCGAATAAATCATTTTGTGTGTGTGTGTGTGATGATCTGAATAATACACAGTGTGGAGACTTTGTAAAATTCAGAATAATATAAATAAGAAGAAAAAAATTCATTCATGGTTCCTCCTTCTGGAAACAAAGTATCTCTGTTTATAGTCTCTCATAGTTTCTTCAGTGTTGTTTTTTTTCTACACCTATATGGGGTTTTGGGGGGGTTCTTTCTTTTTTTCCCCTATGCCTCTATGTTTTAGTGGTCTACTATGCTCAAATATTAATGATGTTTACCCCTCCAGAGCCCCCCCGCCAACAGCCCTTATATTCAGGGGAGGCTGCTCTGAATTTATTGCCTCAGAGAAGGAAGGAGAAAGAGAAAAACCAAAGCTTCTTTTAGCTTTTGTTTTTGAATACCTCAGGGCATGAACCTAGACCAGAGAGAATAAATAATGAGAGTGGAAAAGTCTCTCCCCAGGCTCAGAGAGGAAGGAAAATAAGAGGAGCAGGGAGTGAGAAGATGCTAGAACCTCTTCACCCAAGGACCACGGAGCTTTGTGGGATCAAGAGCAGAGGGGATTTGTGTCTGGCTTCAGGGTGGAGCCTGGAGGAGCAGTGAGCCCTGGAGACACTGTATGCTGTGTCTGCGCAGAAAGGGGTGTTGGGGAGGTTCTTACTGTCTAGTGTGATGTGGAGGTGGGGGTGTCTGAGGGAGAGTGGGAGAGAAGTGGGGGTGGGGAGAGAAAGATTCTTTAGAACTTAAGAGGGACAATGCCCCAGAGATGAGTAAGGATGAGAGACAGGACCCAATGGCATCTCAAGAGATGCCAGCTGGACAGATGATGGCGATGACAAGGACACAGTGTCCTCCTACCTCCTGACATTATGTAAACTCCATGGAACTTAAACCCACCCTGGAGAAAAGCTGGGAGAACCAGATGGGGCTGAATTTCTTCCACCTGGCGCAAAAGGGAGCTTAAAATAAAACATGAAATTGAGTTATACAGAAATAAAGTTAAGTTTCTTCTCCATACATCAATTTGTGCTCTTAAGTGCTCTGCTCCTAGACAGATACACATAAACCAATAGCCTTTCTTCATCCTAGCACAAGAGTGGAGAAAAGCAGAAACAGTAATGGGAAAAATATTCCAAGCGTGATAGCAATAAAAAGAAAATGCTTAGGAATGAATTTAACTAGAAAGGCAGGAGACCTCTGTGAGGCAAACTATAAAGTTTTATGAAGGATATAAAACAAAATGTGAACAAATGGAAAGATGTGACCCTGTGTGGGAAGATTTAACATAATTAAGATGTCAATTTTCTCCAAATTAGTTATAAGTGTAATGAGATTCTATTAACCCAGGGTTTTTAAAACTTGGCTAACATAAAGATCATGTGCAAGAATAAATGCTGGAGAACAGTCAAGAAAAGTGTGAAAATGAAGAATAATGGGAAGGGGGCTTATGTTACCAGATATCAGAGTACACCATAAAACTATATTATCAATGTCATTTCTGCACGGGAATTGACAAATAGATAAACATATCTGTTGGATCAAATAGAGAATCCATAAATATATATCGGTATATGTGAGAATTTAATAAATGACAATGATGATATTTTAATTCGATGGGAAATTTAATAAGTGCCTTGGCATAATTATCTACCCATCAGGAACAAAGTAAATCTTCCTCGCTCTCTTTCTTTATTCCTCTTTCTCCGTTTTCTGCCTCTTATATTCGCATTTTTTAAAACCAAAGTATAGGGGCACCTGGGTAGCTCTGTCGGTTAAGCATCTGCCTTTGGCTGGGGTCACAATCCCGGGGTCCTGGGATGGAGTCCCACATTGGGCTCCCTGCTCAGGGGGGAGTCTGCTTCTCCCTCTTCCTCTGCCTGCTGATCCCCCTGCTTGGGCTCTCTCTCTCTCTCTGTCAAGTCAAATAAATCATTAAACCTTTAAAAACAGAAAAACCCAAATTTTAGTTGACACACTATGTTACATTAGTTTTAGATGTGCCACCCAGTGATTCAACAACTCTGTACCTTCTGCTGTGCTCTCCAGGAGGGGAGCTACCATCTGTTACCTTTCTTTCTCTCTCTCTTTTTTAACATGGATTTTCTTTTTTAGAGCCATTTTAGATTCACAGCAAAATTGAGTGGCAAGTCCAGAGATTTTCTGTGTAGCTCCTGCCCCCATACATTCATAAACCTCCGCTATTATCTACATTCCCCACTAGAGGGCGACCTTTGTCACAGTCCATGAACCTACACTGACACATCATATCATCCGAGATCCACAGTTTACACTGGGATTCTCTCCTGCGCTGTACATTTTATGAGTTTGGACTAATGTACAGTAGTCTGAAGCCACCTTTAGGACATAATACAAGGTATTTTCATTGTTCTAAAATCCTCTGTGTTCTGCCTATTTGTCCCTTCCTCTTCTTTCTTTCTTCTTTCTTTCTTTCTTTCTTTCTTTCTTTCTTTCTTTCTTTCTTTCTTTCTTTCTTTCTTTCTTTCTTTCTCTTCTTTCTTTCTTCTTTCGTACTTTCTTCTCTTCTTCCTTCCTTTCTTTCTTCTTCTTCTTCTTCGTTCTTCCTTCTTCTTTCTTTTCTTCTTTCTTTCTTTTCTTTCTTTCTTTCTTCTTTCTTTCTTTCTTTCTTTCTTTCTTTTCTTCTTTCTTTCTTTCTTTTTTTTTAAGATTTTATTTATGAGAGAGAGAGAGAGCGAGGAGAGGGAGGAGCAGAGGGTGAGAGACAAACCAACTCCGTACTGAGGGTGGAGCCCGACTGGGTGCTCAATCTCAGGACCCTGAGATCATGACCTGAGCTGAGACCAAGAGTCAGACACTTAACCAACTGAGCCACCCAGGGGCCCTCCCGCCCCCGCTTTAATCTTTGGCAGCCACTGATCTTTTCACTGTCTCCATAGTTCTACCTTTTCTAGAATGTCATAGAGTTGAAATCATAGAGTATGCAGCCCGTTCAGACAGGCTTCTTTAACAATATGCATTTAAGTCACCACCATGTCTTTTCGTGGCTTAAGAGCTTATCTGGATGCAACACATTTTACCCATTTACCTAATGAAGGACATTTTGGTTACTTCCTAGTCTCAGCAGTTTTGAATAAAGCTGCTATAAACACCTGTGTGCAGGCTTTCATGTGGATCTTGTCAGTTTCTTATTAAAAGACATCAAACTTACAGAAAAGTGTACAAATCATAGGTCACACAGTGAACGCATCTTTTTGACCTCTACACAGATTAAGAAACAGAACATGACTGGCAGTCCCAGAATGGTCACCTGTGACCCATTCTGAGAGTTACCTCTACCCTGACTTATAATATCATAAATGAGTTATGCTTATTTGTGATATTTATACAAATGGAATCATACCATATGTCTTCTTCTATGTCTGGCTCTTTTTTCAATATTATTTTTGTGAGATTGCCCATGTCATCAAATGTACTGGTAGTTCACTCTCCTTGCTGTGTTGTACATATTACATTGCATGAATTACCACAATTACCAGTAATTTGCTGTACTGCTAATTGGCCTTGATGGCCACTAGATGTTTTCTATTATATATATTATATATATTTCTATTTCTATATATTATAGCCACCAGTTTTTGGCTATAATAGAGTCCTCTGATATTCTTGCACATGTCTCTTGGTGACCATATCTATGCATTTCTGTTGGCTATCTCCTTAGGTGCAGAGCTGCAAGTGTCATAGGATGTGTGTATGTCCAGCTCCAGTAGATTTTGCCAAACAATTTTCCAAAGAGGTTGTACCCGCTTACATTTAGTGGTGGTGGTGGTGGTGGGTAGATTCTTATGCAATAAAAAAATATATAGAACTATAAAAGAGAAAAAAACAGATATATTTGAAATATATAAAAAACTTTTAGAAGGGCAAAAGATACTATAAACAAATATCAGATTAAAAAAATACTGGCAAGGGATCCCTGGGTGGGGCAGCAGTTTGGCGCCTGCCTTTGGCCCAGGGCGCAATCCTGGAGACCTGGGATCGAATCCCACATCGGGCTCCCGGTGCATGGAGCCTGCTTCTCCCTCTGCCTGTGTCTCTGCCTCTCTCTCTCTCTCTCTGTGTGACTATCATGAATAAATAAATTAAAAAAATACTGGCAGGACAGAAAACAAACAAGGACTAAGATCTATAACACAAACTGCTCCTATAAATTGGCAAGAAAAAGACAACCAAAAAATACACAAAGGCTATGAATAAGAACTTATGTAAGATCAACTCCAAAGGGGTACCTGGGTGGCTCAGTCGGTTAGGGGTCTGCCTTCAGCTCAGGTCAGGATCCCAGAGACCTGGGATGGAGCCCCCCACCCATAGGCTCCTTGCTCAGCGGGGAGTCTGTTTCTCCCTTTCCCTCTGCCCCCCCATGCACTCTTGCTCTCTCTCACTCATTCCCTCTCTCAAATAAATAAATAAAATATTTAAAAAGATCAACTCTAGGGGATCCCTGGGTGGCGCAGCGGTTTGGCGCCTGCCTTTGGCCCAGGGCGCGATCCTGGAGACCCGGGATCGAATCCCACATCGGGCTCCCGGTGCATGGAGCCTGCTTCTCCTTCTGCCTATGTCTCTGCCTCTCTCTCTCTCTCTGTGGGACTATCATAAATAAAAATAAAAAAAATTAATTAAAAAAAAAGATCAACTCTAAACATGTGAAATGTGCTCAAAATCACGAGCAGAGAAATGTAAAAACAAGATTTTTAAAAAGTAACAAGTATATCGCTTTATGCCCATAAATTTACAAAAATTAAAAAGAAGGCCAAATAATGGCAGAATGTTGATAATTGCTGAAGCTGAGTTGTGAGTATCTGGGTGCTCATTATACTATTCTATTTGCTTTCAAGATGTTTTAAAATGTCCATAAAAAAAAGTAAAAAGTCTAAACAAAGAAAAGTAAGAAGACTAAGCCTATTGCTGCCAGGGATCTGGGGAAAAGCACACTTTCATATGGGGTTGCTAGAAATGGAAATTGTTACAGACTTTTGTGAATGAATGCAATTTAAAAAATAATTTATTTAGCATAAAACCACATAACCCCCTTGACCTGGAAAACCCAGTCTTGGGGATCTTTCCCATAACAATAAAAGATTTTATATTAAAAAACATATTAAAATATATTTTAAAAGATTTAAAATGGTAGAGGTATAAGGGTGCTTACTGCAGCATTGTTCTTTGTGCAAACAAGGAGAAACAAAGCAAGTACTCTTCAGCTGAGAAACAGCTGACCTAGTTACAGAACATCTGCACTTCCGAGTATTATGCAGCCACTAAAAATAATAGAGTAGGTTCATTAATTCAGAATGATTTTTATGTTATATTAAGAATAGCAAAATGCAGAAAAGAGCATTATAGGAACCTATTTTTGTAAAACCATGTGTATGTATATATGTGTAAATTATTTTATTTATTTGAGAGAGAGTGAGCATGAGTGGGAAGGAGGGGCAGAAGGAGAGGGAGAAGCAGGATTCCCCTCCAAGGAGGGAGCCTGATGTGGGGCTCAATCCCAGGACTCTGAGACCACAACCTGAACTGAAGGCAGATGCTTAACTGAGCCATCCAGGTGCCCCTATATGTAAATAATTTTATACAAACATGGATAAAAATACAGAATGCAATGTATTGGTTTGTTGACAAAGATTCTATGGTACATCAATGGGGGTATATTATACCAACAAAGAGATAGAAGTGGCAAAAAACAAATTTGAAAGCTGCTCCAAAAAATCGTGTATCTATTCTCTTCACGAAATAGTCAATGTACATATGTGTGTGGGGGTGTGTGCATTCGTGTACATATAAGTCCTTGTCCAAACAAAGCATCTGTTTATATACTATGCAGAGCGGTGTTAATCTCCATGTTTCCGTACCCTCTCAGTTCTGTCTGCAATAATTCAGCTCACTAGGTTGCCTTTACAAACAAAGTAGAAGTCCTCCTTTCATCCTCTGAGTATAAAGATAATCACCATTAAAAACAGATATGACTTGGAACACTTGGGTTCCAAGTTTGGGTGGCTCAGCGGTTGAGCCTCTGCCTTCCACTCAGGTAGTGATCCTGGGGTCTGGGAATCGAGTCCTGCATCGGGCTCCCCACAGCCATCCTGCTTCTCCCTCTGCCTTTGTCTCTCCCTCTCTGTGTCTCTCATGAACAAATAAATAAAATCTTTAAAAATAGAGATGACTTCTTGCTTCCCATATTTGACCTTACTTCGTTAACCAGCCTGCAAGGAGAGTTTTATTGTTCCCATTCTACAGATGACTAAACTAAGTCCCAGAGAAGTTAATCAATTTGTCCAAGTTTACAAGGCTAGTAAGTGAAGAGGAAGTGTGATTCAAAGCTTGCTCTGCTTGACTCCTGAGTCCCAGAACTTCACCTCCGTGTTACATTTTCTTTGCCTCTGTTCTTCCCTCCATGGGTTTTTCAGAGGTTTCGCCTTGTCTAGATAAAGGAGGCCCTGGGGCAGCCGGGCCTGTTAGGAGGCGGGCAGAAGCAATCTTCATTGCTCAATGCCCAGGGAGCTCACCGACACACCACACTGAGGTTTGAGGTCAAATACCCAGCTGGGATTCTTCTGCCCAAACGTGGTCCCCAGATCTCCCCCGGGGACTCACCCACGCTCAGACTGCGTGCCCAGTTATTTCTCTATCTCTTACCCCCTTGGGTGGTGAGTAACAAACGGCCTCCCTACAGCGAAATGAGTAAGCTCCCGGCACCGGGTTTGGGAGTCGACTGGAGCCTCCTGTCTTTGCCTCACGAGAGGCCTCTAGCGGTAGCACTGCAAACTGCAGGTTTACGATTTCACTTGTGTCACCTGCTGAAGTCAGGGGATGGGTCACCCACCAAGGGGCAGAGGAGAGGAGCCTCGTGACAGTGGGGAGAGCTGGCCCCGTTGTGCTTCTCGATATGCATGCTGATTGTGTGGCACTTCTCTGTGTATGTTTCACAGGTGTGCTGGAGTCCGTTTCTGAGAGCCGAGCGTCACATTTTTCAGAATTTTGTGAGTTGTCCATTAGTCACAACCATCGTCAAAAATTAAATTACAGGGCAGCCTGGGTGGCTCAGAGGTTTAGCGCCGTCTTCGGCCCAGGGCCTGATCTTGGATATCGAGTCCCACGTCAGGCTCCCTGCATGGAGCCTGCTTCTCCCTCTGCACCCCCCCCCCCACCTCTCTCATGAATAAATAAAATCTTTTTTAAAATTACATAAACCTCCAGTTAAATATGTTTAAAACAAATGTAGTAAATACTCAAAATGCATCACTTCCTATTTTACTGTCCTCTCTGTTCTGGAGATGATTCGCCTCCATGGATGGTATCTGCATGGTGGGAGTACTCTAGAATGATCGCGACTATGCATCGCCTTCCGGCTGCAAGCTGGGCAACATCACATCAGCAACTTGAAACCAGCAGGAGCAGGAGAATTTACACCACAGAAGTCAGCAGATGCTGCAAAACGGGGCTTGATTTATTGTTTCGTTGACTGCCTAGATCTAAGAAAGTGCAGAAAACACTACAGATTAAATTTCAAAGTGCTTTATGGGGCACCTGGGTGGCTCAGTTGGTTAAGCGACAGACTCTTGATCTCAGCTCAGGTCTTGATCTCAGGATCATAAATTCAAACCTTATGTTGGGCTCCACATTGAGCATGGAGCCTACTTTAAATAAATAGATAAAACTGTTTTGTGCCTGGGAATGCCATAAAAGAAGTGGGGAAATATTCTTCTGGTCTTGGAAACCTCTTTTCCGGTTTAGCAAAGATGTTCATGTCACTGAAGAACAGTGAAGTTCCAGAATATGTCTTTGCTGTGTTACTTTTCACTTCCTTGTTGTTAATGTAAATAAAAATATCAACCAATGTGCACTTCAGAACTACATTTGGAAAGGCGATTTTTGAAAATATACCAGGTCATGCAGCTGATTATACTTCCATGAAAGGTTAAAAGCAAGCAGAGAAGCAGACCTATGGATTTGTGCTCTTCTGGTCAAAGTGTGGTGGGTCTCATACATAGTAGTTGTGTGTCAAATAAAATATAAGCACATTGTAAAAGAACACTTAATTTCCCCCCAAACCCAAACCTAGCAATGGGCTCACCCACCTTTTAAGTCCTTGAAAACCACAGTGAAGAGGCACCTGTCAGGTCCTCTTCTGAGCATCAGCTTCTCTCAGAGCTCACTGGGAAGTAAGTAGTTCTTGGCCAGGACAGTTCTTAGAGTTAACTTTTCACATCCCCTGGCTGACCAGAGGTTTGGTTTTAAGTCTTTGAGTTACCGTGAGAAAGGATGAAGAATGCTGGCCTGGAGGGGAGTCCAAGACCCCTTTGTGCACCAGCCCTCCTAGTGAAAAGGTTTAGAAGTTCCAGCTTTGGCCACATCATTTTGCTTTTGTTTTTTCTCATTCGGGGCTTTGAATTGTTCCTCTGATCTCCGTTGAGGCTGTGTGGTAGTAAGAGATCTAAAGCTGCTTCCTGCTGTGCATGTGCGTAAGAGTGTATATGCATGTGAGTATGTATATGCGTGTGTGTGCACGTGTGTGTGTGTGTGGTATATGTACAGATGTGTGTGTATGCATGTGGGCAATATGTGTGTGAATGGCTGTGTAAATGCATGTGTGTATGCATGAGTGTGCGTGTGTGTGCATGAGTGTGGTTTAGAAGAATTTGTTTCTAGATAGATCTCTGATACAAGTCCTTTGCCCCTGGAGTCATCCTTCCTCATCATGAAGATCCTGACTACAAACCTACTTGCAGCAGGAGGCAGTAGAGTGAAGCGGGCAAAAGTGTGGTTTGCCACTGGCTTCAACCAGTCCTTCCCATGCCCTCGTGATTACACACCTCTCTGAGCCAGAAGGTTTCCAACACGCACCCTCAAGTATATGTCAAATTATTGATAAATTACATACATAACTCCCATTCTAAATTATAGATATATATGTAATAAAATATAATAAAACTGAAATTAAAAATACAGGAAATGGTGGCATTAATTTACAAAATGCTTTATTGGGGATCCCTGGGTGGCTCAGCAGTTCAGCGCCTGCTTTTGGCCCAGGGTGTGATCCTGGAGTCCTGGGATCGAGTCCCATATCGGGCTCCCTGCGTGGAGCCTGCTTCTCCCTCTGCCTATCTCTACCTCTCTCTCTGTGTTTTTCATGAATAAATAGATAAAATCTTTTTAAAAAAATGCTTTGTTAAAAAAACACTTTGTAGGGGGACCTGAGTGGCTCAGTGGGTAGAAAGCCTGCCTTTGGCTTAGGTCATGATCCCAGGGTCCTGGGATCAAGTCTTGGATCATGTTCCCTGCTCCACAGGGAGCCTGCTTCTTCTCCCTCTCCCTCTGCCCGCCACTCCCCCTACTTGTGCTCTCTCACTCTCTGCCAAATAAATAAATAAAATCTTTGAAAAAAAAAAAACAGTTTGTTGAGGTGTGATCAACCATGAGCTGCACATATGAAAAGTGCACAATTTAATACATTTTGACATATGTGAACGCCCATAAAACCCTCACGCAATCAAGAGAGCAAACATACCCATTATACACAAAAGCTTCCTGGTATCCCTTTCTAATTGTTTCTCCCTACACTTCCTGCCCACCCCTCCCCAGCAACCACCGATCTGCTTTCTGTCACCATAGATTAGTTTGCATTTTGTAGAGTTTTATATAAATGGCATCAGACAGGATGTACTTTTCGCGGGGAAGGAGAGTCTGGCGTCTTTCACTCCACGTAATTATTTTGATATGATACCCATACATAGATAGTCGTGGGTGAAAAGCATTAGGGATGAAATACAGTTTTTAAATTTTATTTATTTATATATTTATTGAGAGGGAGAGGGGAGGGGGAGGAGCAGAGAGACAGACAGACAGACAATCTTAAGCAGACTCCATGGCCAGCTGGGAGCCTGACGAGGGGCTTGGTTTCACGACTGTGAGATCATGACCTGAGCCAAAATCAAGAGTCAGATGCTCAACAGACTGAGCCACCCAGGCGCCTTGAAATACACTTTTAAAATCAGATTTTGTGTATTTAATGGTATAAAATACATTTTGCTCTCAGATTACAGAGATTTGATCTTAGGTTCTGGATGCTGGATTTATTTCCTTCTGCATTGAACTAATAAACAGTTTTTGTAACTCAATTTTTATTTTTTTTATTTTTTGTAACTCAATTTTTAAATTGGGAATACATTCGCCTGGTTTAAAATCTAACCAGATGCAAAACTATAAAGTGAAAAGTCCCCCTTCACCTACTGTGACCCATCCACCTAAGTTGCACTCTGCCCTCCAGTCTTTATAGGTTTCTTAGGTATCTTCAAGGTTTAGTTATGTAAATATGAGTACATAGGTACATATATATATTTTTTTGTTTTCCTCAACTTATTATGGAAAAGATAGCATATTTGTTCACAATGATACACACTGTACTGCACTTTGCTTTTCTCATTTGATATATCTTGGAGATCTCTCCATATCAGTTTGTAGTAATGTTCTTTTTCTTTTTGTTTACAGCATCATTGTATTTCAAGTTTTGGACTTTGTTTAACCTAATGGATACTTGAGTGGTTTCCTTTTTTTTTTTTTTTCTGGAAAAAAAACACTGCATCAAATAGCTTTGTGTCTACGTCATTTCACAAGTGTGCAAGTGTATCTGTAAGGTGAATTCTTAGAAGTTGAATTGGAGAATCAGGGTATACACATTTATAATTTTGATAGTGCCCGTGTGACCTCTACAGGGGTTATGCCAATTAACACACCGTCTTACAAGAGATGAATATACCTATATCCCTATAGTCTCAACAGTGTTTATCCAACTTTTGGATATTTTCCAATTTCAAAAATGAAAAATGATATCAGAGTGTAGTTTTAAGTTGCTTGTGTCTTCATAAGACTACAGTTAGATTGGATGTTTAGTTTTTAAATGTCTTGCTAATTGTGATGGTTTCATAACCTCATTGTCTAGTATCTCAAGGCATGAAACGTGCCAGCTGCCTGGCTTATGTAGTTTTCTTGAACTTTCTATGAGAATGGAGAAGTTGATGTGTTTCAATTTTGACCCACTGCTTACATCAAACGTGTGTTTTCTTAACTTACTTGAATCCAATTATATACCCAGAAAAGAGGAAAATTAATAGTTTAAATTGTGTTGTCACTAGATGAGGAAGATTATCCATCAAAAGGTGTACAGTACTTTTTCCTCCACTATCTCATTATCTGACAAACATTATTCAGTTAGATGTATGGGTTAACTACAAGTTCATAGACACAAAACCAATACTGTGTTTCATGGTAATGAGTAACTTTCCCTGCAGTTGCTTTTTGAATTACATGTTGACTTAGGAACTCAATTTCCTGTCTAAGAGCTGTCTATTGTCCTGGATAAGAGTGCTAAATCCTTTGCCTCATGCTTTCCAGTGTGAAGGGGGAATTGCTAGTTTATTTGCATGAGGCCAGCTGGCCATGTATATCTGCTGTGGCCTCCTCTAGTTTAGGGAGAGCAGAGGTAGGCATGGAAAACACTTTGGGGATGCATGTCTCACCTGCAGTTCTTCTTTTGGAAAAGCCTTCACAATCCCTGCAAAAGGTGAGGGATTTGGCTCAGGTCATGATCCCAGGGTCCCTGGGATCACATTTGATTCAAAGTGACCATGACTCCTTGGCCTCAGAGTAGACTAGGCAGGGATATCTGACCCCAGCTAAACCAAGTAGATCTATTCCCCTTAAAATCTGAATTAATGGAAGGAGAATTTAGGAAGCATCGGAACTGTGAGATACCATGGGATTGGGGCCAGAGCTCATGCTTTGGAACCCAAAGTCAAGGACAGTTCTAAATTATCCTTCTGGGGATGCCTGGGTGGCTCAACAATTGAGGGTCTGCCTTGGGCTCAGGTCATAAACTTGGGGTCCTGGGATTGAGTCCTTGGGCTCCCCGCAGGGATCCTGCTTTACCCTCTGTCCCATGTCTCTGCCTCTCTTTCTGTGTCTCTCATGAACAAATAAATAAAATGTTTTTTAAAAAATAAATTATCTTTTTTTCTAAAACCTCCCAGTGCTTGAGTTCCAAAGTATGGGCTTGGAAACTGATCTGCCCCTAGAGGGAGTCGGGTGGCTGGGGAACCGCCTACTCCATGTTTCCATGAGATTCCTCTGATCCTGGCACTAATACACCTTTTCTTTAATTATTTAATGTCATTCAACAAATCCAGAGCATTTGGGTTATAAATATATGGGATGCTTATACATTGGTGATGGAAATGTAAAATCGTATACAACTGTGTAAGCAACACAGTCTATGGAACCCAGTTTGTCTCTATCTCCTTGGGTTAAATATTCACATATTCTGTGACAGAGTGATTTTAGTCCTTCTTCACCAAGAAAAATGCCTTCCACCCAAGAAAAACTCCTGAATATGGACAGGCATGTTCATACCAGCATTGTTCACAAGAACCGAAATCTGGATGCTCAGCAGTGGGGCAGTGGAATGAATCAATTGTGCTGTAGTCACACGATAAATAATGGTCAAGCCAAAACTATGAATGACAAGGACCTGGCACGATCCAGCTGCACATCAGTGGCATAATGTGGAGTGAAAAAGCACGCAGCTGGGACCATGTTTGTTGAGTTCAGGGCTCCGACCCCCTCACCCAGCACATGCCAGCACAGTAACTATTTCTCACATGAATGAGCACAAGGAACAGAGCATGCGTTGGGAACTGTTGATTAAACTGACCAGAGAGTGGAGACACAGTGGCTTCTTCTCCCCCATCCTGTCACTTTTCCCACCCATTTTGTCCTTTCTTTCTGCTCCCCATCCCTACTTGTTTGTTGTTGTTGTTGTTGTTTGTTTGTTTTCAGCAGATGACCCAGTCCTAGTTTTTAGATTTACTCTCATTTTTCACCGACTCTGGACCCTTTGACTCAGCCTCTGATTTGAATGGCCTGAAGTTGTGCCCCTGGCATCTGGCATTTTTAAAAATGCCAGGTGATTCTAATGTGCAACCAGGGTTGCACATTTCCTTTGCTGGTTGGTTCTGCTTGTTTGTTTTTATATGAGTATGTGACATAACCTCAGCAAATGTGAACTAAGGGGAAGTCTGCTGCGAAAGCCTTCTGAGAGAGATTCCCTTCTCTTCGGAGGCACCCTTATATCTATATCTATATCTATATCTATATCTATAATCTATATATCTATATCCATATCTATATCTATCTATATATTTAATCTATATCTATCAATGGAATCACACAACATGTTGTCTTTTTTTTTTAAAGATTGTATTTATTTATTCATGAGAGACACAAGAAGAGAGGCAGAGACAAAGGCAGACAAAGGCAGAGACAAAGGCAGAGGAGCGGCAGTCTCCCCGTGGGGAGCCCAATGAGGGACTCGATCCCAGGCCCCAGGATGACCTGAGCCAAAGTAAGATGCTCAATCACTGAGCCACTCAGGTGCCCCGCATGTAGCCTTTTGTGTTTGGCCTCTTGCACTTAGCATATTTCCGAGGTCCATCCATGTCCTACATGTACTGATACTTCCTTTATTTTTATTGCTGAGTACTATATTCCATGTGTGGATACACCATGTTTTATTTCTCTGTTCATTAGCTGTTTCTCCCTTTAGGTTTTGTGTGAACATAGATCTTCACCTCTCTTCCATATACCCAGGAGAGGCATTGCTGGGTGGGCTAGATCATTCTTGCACTGTCCTGTGATAACTCCTGATGGCAAGCTCTCCAGATCTGTACTACACTAGGCCCTTGTCCAAACTTGATTTAGTTTTCTCCCCCAGTAAACCAGTCTGGCTTTACTTCTGAGATTCCCTCCTCATATGGAGGAACTTGCCCTAATGGTCTAAGAGAATGATGGCTTGGCACTGACGGGTTAAACCAGTTGTTCCCTTTGCTCTCCATGGGCTTCGAGATACTCTAGACTATATGGCGCACTGGGTTCTGGTGTATGCTAGTCATCTTGCCAAATTCTACTTTTCCCGAAGAACTCTGAAGAGAAAGCATATTGTTCTTTTAGTGAACACAGATTTGTAGAGAATGCAGAAGTCATAGTTTAGAGCAGATCCAGTCTGCTGCCTGTGACTCTACGGCCCACAAGCCAAGAATAGTTTTCACATTTTTAGATGATTGGGAAAAAAAAGAATAATACTTTGTGACCGACGGAAATTATATGAGTTTCAAATTTTAGTGTCCATAAGTAAAGTTTTATAGGAACACAGCCAGGTTTATTTAAGTATGGTCTATGGCTGCTTTTGCACTACAACAGCAGACTTGTGGGGGTGCCTGGTTGGCTCAGTCCTCTGAGCATCCGACTCTTGGTTTGGGCTCAGGTCATGATTTCGGGGTTGTGGGATGGAGCCCTGTGCTCAGAGGGGAGTCTGCTTCTCTCTGGCTGCCCTTCCCACCACTCTCTCTCTCTCAAATAAATAAATCTGTAAAAAACCTCCTGTTTTAATTTGGACTTGAAAACTTTGTGATGTTGAAGCACCTTTGTAGACTTCTTTACCATTTTTATTTTGTATCTTATCAGGTTTTTTTTTTCCTAGTGAATAAAAGGTGGGTTTTTTTGTTTTCCTTTTTTTTTTGTTTTTTGTTTTTTGTTTTTGTTTTTTTTTTTACTTTTTAAGGAGATCGTTGTATCCTAAGGGATTTTTTTTGTAAAGATTTCATTTATTTGATAGAGACAGAAGAGACAGAGACAGAAACAGAACATGAGTGGGGGGCAGAGGGAGACCGAAGAAGCAGACACCCTGCTGAACAGGCAGCTTGAAGTGGAGCTCAATGCGGGGCTTGATCCCAGAACCCTAAGATATGACCTGAGCCAAAGGCAGTTGTTTAACTGACTGAGCCACTCAGGTACCTCAAGGAAATTATCTTTTGGCCTTCTCTCTGGCGGTTAGTGCTGAGAGTATGGAGTGTGTGCTCTGGGATTGGAACACACATCTGTTATTTTAAAAAAATATATACGCAAAAAAAAATCTAAAAAAATCACTATTTTTTAAAGATTTATTTATTCATGAGAGACAGAGAGAGAGGCAGAGACACAGGCAGAAGGAGAAGCAGGCTCCTCATAGGGAGCCCAGGACCCTGGGATCACACCCCCAGCTGAAGGCAGATGCTCAACCGCTGAGCCACCCAGGTGTCCCTAAAACAATCTTTTAAAGGAAATTATCTTTTATCTTTGATATAGACTGTGAAGGTTTTCCCCAGTTTGTCTTTCTGACCATATAGAAGTTTTAACTTCACGTCGTAAATTAGCCAATCTTTTCTCTATGGTTTCTGTGCTTTATTTCACGCTTAAAAAGACCTCCAGTTCAAGATTATGACAAAATCTATTTGAGATTTCTTTGAGTTTTGTACAATTACATTTTGCATTTAAACCTTTGTTCTCAACAAAATAAATAAATAAATAAATAAATAAATAAATAAATAAACCTTTGTTCTCTCTGGAGTCAATTTTGGTGTAAGGAGGTAGGGGTACAGCCTTATTTTCCCCCCAAAAGACAGATGTCCCAAATGACATTTATCAAGTAATCCACATTTCCCCCACTGATTTGAAATACCACTTATATCAAGTGCAAAATTCATGTATGTATTTGGGTCTATTCCTGACTTTCCTGTCTGTTTCATATCTGTCTACTCCTGCACTGTTACCACAGGGGTTATTGTACTTTTATAGTCTATTTAAAAATCTGTTAGTTAGCTTACTCCCCTTACTTTTACTTTCCAGAGCTTTCCTGGATATTCTTGTTTTGTTTTGAACGGCTTTATTGAGATATAACTCACATAATGTACAAGTTACCTTTTTTTTTAAGGTTATTTATTTATTTATTTATTTATTATTTATGATAGAGAGATAGAGAGAGAGAGAGAGAGAGAGAGAGGCAGAGACACAAGGCAGAGGGAGAAGCAGGCTCCATGCCAGGAGCCTGACCCGGAACTCAATCCCAGGACTCCAGGATCGCGCCCCCGGCCAAAGGCAGGCGCTAAACCGCTGAGCCACCCAGGGATCCCCACAAGTTACCTTTTAAAGTATCCAGTGCGATGGGCTCAGTATACTCACAGTGCAACCATCATCACAGCCAATTTTCAAACATTTTCATCACATCAAAAAATAAACCTCATACCCTTTAGCTTAATTCCCTTATACCCTGGTTCCTCTGGCCCTAAGCAATTTACTTTATACTAATTTACTTTTCATCTCTTTAGATTTTCCTATTCTTAATGTTTCATAGTAAAAGAGATTGTAGAATATGTGGTCTTTTATAACTGGTTTGTTTTACTTAGTGTAGTGGCTTCAAGGGTCATCCGTGCTGTGGCATGCATAAGTACTTTATTCGTTTCTATGGCTGAATAATACGCCATTTCATGGACAGACCACATTTTGTTTATCCAGTCATCAGTGGACATTTGGGTTGTTTCCATCTGGGAGCTACTGCGAATAATGCCGCTATGAACATTCATGTTCAAGTGTTTGTGTGCCTGTATGTTTTCAATTCTTTAGGGTATGTCTAGGAGTGGGATTGCTCATATGGTAATTCTGTTTAACTTACTGAGAAAACTCCAAACTGTTTCCCACAGCAGCTGCACCTTTTACATTTCTACCAGCAATGCACGAGAATTCCAATTTTTCCACATCCCGGCCAAGACTTGTTATCTGTTATTTGTGGGCTTTTTTTTTGTTTTGCTTTGGGTTCTTTTTAGGGGGGAGGGTTGTTTTTGTTTTAATTTTAGCCAGTCTAGTGAGTGTGAAATGATTATATCATTGTAGTTTTATTTGTATTTCCCTGATGACTAATGATGTTGAGCAATTTTTTTATGTGGTTATTGGCCGTTTGTATATCTTCGTAGGAGAAATGTGTATTCAAGTTCTTTTGCTCACTTAAAAATTGGCTGTCTTTTTGTTATTGAGTTGTAAGAGTTCCATATTTTCTTGACTACTCTTTTTTCAAAGATTTTTAAAAATTATTTATTTTTAAATTTTTATTCATTTATTTATTTCAGAGAGAGAGAGAGAGAGAGAGAGGGCACACAAGCATGGGCAGGGGGAGGGGCAAAAGGAGAAGTAGACTCCCTGCTGAGCACAGGCCTGGGGCTCCATCTCAGGGTTCTAGGATCATGACCTGAGCTGAAGGCAGCCACCTACCTACCCACCTGAGCCACGAAGGAGCCCCATTTAAAAAATTTTTAAGTATCTCTACACCCAAAGTGGGGCTCAAACTCACCCCCAAGATCAAGAGTCACAAAGTTCACCAACTGAGCCCGCCAGGTGCCCCCTGACTCCTCTTACAGCTGCGCTTTTCTATTTGAACTTCAGTATACTGTCTCATCAAAAATGGCCAGCAGCATTTATGTGGCTTAGCAGCAAAAACAAAACCAACCAAACAAAAACAGATGTTCAGTCTGAATCCAGGCCAACAGGTTCTGCAGATGAAATTCTTGCCAAAGCCTCTCCCCTTTTAAATGACCCCAAATAATGTGGCCAGGTAATCTATCAAGTTGATTTAAACCCTACTTGTGTGCATAAAGCAGGAATAGATTTTAGCATCGTGTTTTCCTCTTGGCTTGTGATGCTGGTGTGTGGATGGGAGTTGTTAATTACTCTCTGGCCTAATTTACTTTGGCGCTGACTCAGATTAAGGTTGGAGTAGCTCTTTCCGAGATCAGCATCCCAAAAGGGCCTGAGGTGATTACTGCTCCATCCCAGGGAGTCCTGGCTCTCCCTGGGTTCAGAACCTAACTCACACTACACCCACAGCCTGACTCACAGCAGTGGACAGGAGTGGTCGCTGGGCTTCATTAGGGAGCCATGTGGTTTCCCACACACTTCAGTCCTTGGAGGCATCTGAAAGGGAATCAAGCTTTCCTTATGCCAGTTGTCTGGTCCTTGGGGTATCTGAAAGAGAAGTAAGCACTTCTTAGATCAATATTTTCAAGGCTGATCTGTTTCAAGCCTCTGCATGGAGGCTTCGGCTGGAGAGCGACCGTTTTTTCCAGTTTCTCTGTCTCCAGGGTGGCTATGAACTTGAACTCCTGTAATAAATGGCATATATATATATATATATATATCCCCGGCCCCCACTAGGACATTTGTGTAAATGTGTGATTATGATAGTGGAAGATGGAATAATGAGAGATTTAAAACTGGATACTTCTGTTACTTGTTCCTTTGCAACTGAGTTTCTTAACACTTTTTTCATTACAGCCTGCCCTTAAGGAGTGTTTTTACACTATTTTTCCTAATCATGATATTTTAATACTATGAAATTTTAATACCCCAGATATGCTATATGCTATTTATGCACTATATGTGTATCTGTGTTTTATACACAAAAAGAATATGAGTTGTGGCCCCTCTTGGGGAGATATGTCCCCCACTGGGGATACGTGCTTTTTTTTTTTTTATTTGTATTTTATTTATTTATTCATGAGAAACACAGAGAGAGAGAGAGGCAGAGACACATGCAGAGGGAGAAGCAGGCTCCATGCAGGGAGCCTGATGTGGGACTCGATCCCGGGACTCCAGGATCAGGCCCTGGACTGAAGGTGGTGCTAAGCCGCTGAGTCACCCGGGCTGCCTGGATACGTGCTTTTCAATAGTTCACAACAGGCTCCCCTGGCAGCCTCCACCACTTAAAAAAGCAGGCAGTCTAGCAGGTGGTTTGAGGAGTGTGAGTTAATCATGCACATTGTGTTTCACAGAAGTGGTTGGTGCATGGTGAGCGGGAAATGAGAGGCCCTGTTGTTGCCACTATCACCATATTAAGCTTGGTCACAGTGATGTTTGTAACCCCCTCTCAGACTGGGGGTTCCTGTGGTGCTTGAGGGCTGGCCTGAGGCTCAAGGCATTCCAACTTGAGCTTCTACCAGAGGTCCCACGGGGCACAGAAGGAAGGGAACTGAGCTGGGTGGAGACTGTGGCCAGGGGACAGGCCGCGATGCCGCATTTACACACGGCACGTGTTCCCCGGGTGTAGCTCCGTGTGCCAGGCAGGAACTGGTGGCGTCTGAACTTTTGATTTCTCGGAAGCTGGCAACTGGATTTCTCGTTAATCTCCTGCATTTTAGCACCGGCTCAATTGGCCATCAGCAATCAGGCTATGTGGAAGGAACAAAAGAGATGAAGGCAAGTCCTACAGACTTGTCCAGGGTTAACTGCGTAGCTGGGGGTTGCATCCACATCCTTCCAAATCCAGGGGCCCTTCGGGTCACCCCAGCTCCCCTGTACGGCTCACGACCCTCCCCGCCCCACCCTTCCTGGGGGGTCCTTCAATGCCTCTTCTGCTCCTGCAGCCTGAGGAAGGGGCCCCAGGCTGGGCCCCCGGGGGCTGGGGACAAGTGGGTCCATCCAGCTCCCCGCCCCGCCCCCCGGGGCCCCTGCGCGGGGGACGTGGATTGTGTCCCTGGGTGACAAGGTCGGCGGGCCCGGCCGTCCTGCCCGGGAGCCGCGAGCGGGGACGCGGCTGGGAGTCCCGAGGGTGAGATGGCGCGGCCGGGGGGCGGGCGGGCGGGCGGGCGACCTCGCGGCGGGCTCCGGCTCGGCTCGGCTCGGCTCGGCATGAAACGCCCCGTTGTCCGCGCCGCCCCTCTGACCCCGCCACGCTGGGCATTGTTCTCCGTCCGCCCGGGTCGCGGGTGGGAGGCGAGGCACGCAGGGGTTCCCGAGCCTGGCTCCGCGCCAGGCCTGCGGCCTTCGGCCCCGGGGCCAGCGGGCGGCCGCGCCCGGGCGCGGGGGGCGGGGGCGGGGCGGGGCGGGGCCGGGGCCGGGGCCGGGGCCGGGGCCGGGCGGCTCAGCAGGCGCAGCCATGGGCTCCCGCGGCTCCCACGCGGCGCGCATTCCCGACGCGGACAGCATCCGGCGGGAGACCGGCTGTGAGCGGCCGCGGGGCTCGGAGCCGGGGCGGGGGGCGTCGGGAGGGGCTCCCCGCGGGGCCGCGGAGGGGGGCGGGGGCACGGGGGGGCCTCCGGGCCTCGGGCCCCGCGGGAGCGCGTCGACACGCCCCCCGCAGCCCGGCCGCGCGGCCCGGGTCCCGGGGGGCTGGGGGGCGGGGGAGGTCCCGCCCGGGGGGTGGGGGAGGTCCCGGGGAGGGACCCCGGGGAAGCGGGTAGTGGGGAGCGCCCGCGGCCGTGTCACCCTCCGCCTCCCGGTCCCGCAGTCTCGCAGGCCAGTCTGCTCCGCCTCTACCACCGGTTTCGGGCACTGGACAGGAACAAGAAGGGCTACCTGAGGTGAGGGACCCGGCCCCAGGACCTGCCACCTGCCCCTCTGGACCCGGTCCCCTCCTTAACCCTCTGTCCCTCTGAACTTTGACTTGACAGCCGCATGGATCTGCAGCAGATCGGGGCGCTGGCCGTGAACCCCCTGGGAGATCGCATCATAGACAGCTTCTTCCCCGACGGGTGAGGTCCCGCTGGGGGTGTGGTGGGGGAGGGCTTGGGGGAGAGTTAAGGGGAGAGGCAGGCGGAGGGCCAAGGTCACCTCCACTCCATTGTCCCCAGGAATCTGCGAGTGGATTTCCCAGGCTTTGTCAGAGTCCTGGCTCACTTTCGACCTGTCGATGATGACGACTCGAGCATGCGAGACCCCAAGGAGCCTGAACCCCTCAACAGCCGAATGAACAAACTTCGCTGTGAGTTCGTGGGGACCCCTCCCCAAGCGATGCACCGCACCTCTTAGCGAGCCTGTAGATGACCTCCCCCAAGCCTCCAGGGTGACCTGCTGGAAAAGAACGAGGGAACACTCAGCTTTCCCTCCTCCTCCCCTCCCTCTCTATTCTCTTCCAGTTGCATTTCAGCTCTATGACCTGGATAGAGATGGAAAGATCTCCAGGCACGAGATGCTACAGGTTGGAAGGATGCAAGAACAAGAGATGTGATATCTGACAAATGGGTTGTTGAAGGGAAGGGTTGCGGGGGGATGGGGTGGGTGACTGGGCAATGGAGGTGCAGGTCACTGGGGTATTTTTTTTTAAGATTATTTATTTATTTATTTATTAGACACACACACACACAGACACAGGCAGAGGGAGAAGCAGGCTCCATGCAGGGAGCCTGATGTGGGGTTTGATCCAGGGTCTCCAGGATCACACCCTGGGCTGAAGGTGGCACCAAACTGCTAAGCCACCGGGGCTGCCCAGGTCACTGGGGTATTAAGTGGGAATCCAGCATTGGGTGGGGTTTAGTTGGGAAATGGATGGGGAACAGTTGGTTATGAGGTTGGAAATAGACTGGTGGTTCTTTTTTTTTTTTTAAGATTTTTATTTATTTATTCATGAGAGACACAGAGAGAGGGAGAGAAGCAGAGACACAGGCAGAGGGAGAAGCAGGCTCCATGCAAGGAGTCCGATATGGGATTTGATACTGGGACTCAGGATCATGCCCTGGGCCGCAGGCAGGCGCTAAACCACTGAGCAACCCAGGGATCCCTAGACCAGTGGTTCTTAACTGGAGGTGATTTTACCTCCTGAATGAGTTGGCAATATCTAGAGACATTTTTGGTTGCCACAACTGAGGGAGTGGAGTGGGCAGCACTGCTGGCATCTAGTAGGTAGAAGTCAAAAACGCTGCTAAACATCTTTCGATACACACGATAGCCCCCATTCTCCCACAACAAGGCCCCAAATGTCAACAGTATTGAGATTCAGAAACTCTGTGATAGATTTGATGAAGTGGGGGTGGTGGTGGTGGTGGAATTGGGAATAGTGGAAGGATGAGGAGGGGGATGGGGTGGAGAATGGAGGGAGGTTGAGTTGTAAGACTTAGGTTTGGGTAATGAGTTTGGGCATACTGTTGAGGTGAACGTGAGATAGAGAGACAGGTGGGGGTTTGAATGGAGAAGCAGTAGGGGAAATTATTGGGATATGGTGGGAAGTGAAAAAAAATGGTTGAGAGATAGATTACAAAAGGGGTAATAACATTTAGGATGATGTGGGCAAGGTTTGGGGGATGGGGCGAGTGTCTCCTCTTTATGGCTGTCCCCTGTATGCCTCCCAGGTCCTCCGGCTGATGGTTGGGGTGCAGGTGACAGAAGAGCAGTTGGAGAGCATCGCCGACCGCACGGTACAGGAAGCGGATGAAGATGGGGACGGGGCTGTGTCCTTCCTGGAGTTCACCAAGGTCAGAATGCCCTGAGGCCTGGGGAGTTGACTTCAGGAGTCCCTAGGACAGATGGACATGGGAAAGGAATTTGGGCAGAGGGATGGGGATCGCTAAGGAAAGGTGGGGCTTTGGGGATAGGAGAGGAGGTGGGAAGCCTAGAGGATTGAGCTCTTGACTACCACCCATCTGCCCCTGCCAGTCATTAGAGAAGATGGACATCGAGCAGAAAATGAGCATCCGGATCCTGAAGTGACCCTCTTTGTGCCGTTGGCTAGCTTACACAGACCAGCTCAGCGTGGAATTTATCTTCAGCCCCTACAGAGGCAGGGCCCCCAAAACTGTATTCATGTGTCTATGCTAAACTCTATTTAGGGCCAAGGAGAGAAAGCTGGAAGGGTGTGTACTAAATAAAGTGTAGCTTATTTGATCTCAGATTCATAAATCAGCCAGCAATCTTCTGGTTGCAAGCAACTGAAAACCCAATTTACAGTGACTTAAGTGAAAAGGGGATTTTTATGGGCTCATGTAATTAAAAAGTTTGAAAGTATCTTCAGAATATAGGAAAAGCCTGGAAGTGTCTTCAGGCACAGTTAAATTCAAAGGACTCAGTTATTAATTTCTCAATCGACTGTGTGTGTGTGTGTGTGTGTGTGTGTGTGTGTGTGTGTGTTGGGAGGAGGGCTCTTTCCTCATGGTGGATGGCCACCAGCAGCTCTCGGTTTATATCCTAGTAATCCAATGGGAAGGGATTACCTGGGCAGCCCAGGTGGCTCAGCGGTTTAGCGCTGCCTTCAGTCCAGGGTGTGATCCTGAAGACCCGGGATCGAGTCCCACGTCGGGCTCCCTGCATGGATCCTGCTTCTCCCTCTGCCTGTGTCTCTGTCTCTCGTGAATAAATAAAGATTTTTTAAAAAGGAAGGGAGTACCTTCTTTCAGTAATTCCAAGCGAAGAGCCTGAGTGGGTTCTTGTCCCTAGCTCCAGGAGGCCTCGTTGCTCTCATTGACCTGGCCTGTGTCATGTGCTAACTGTTAAAGCCAAGAAATAAAGCCTGAGGACTCACGGTGGGGTAAGGAGTAGCTGTTGACAGGAAAATGAAGTGTCATTATCAGAAGAAGGGGGAATGATGCCAGTCAGGCAAAACAAGAGATATCCATTACTGTGAAGTTGACCAACTGGAGGAATTCTTGAAGTCTGACTTTTTAAATGGGTTTTCACTGATCCTGTGGGTGCATGCCAGTGTGATGGGGATGGGCAGGTGGGGACAGAGATGATCTAAAACTAATAAATAAAAACATCTGTTCCTAAGGTAGGAAACTATTCAAAGATTTGGGAATAGTTCCATTTCTTTCACCATAAGATGCTCAAGCATTGATCTATCACAGAATAGAGGGTAAAAGACACATGAAGTTGTGAGATCCTAGGTCTATAGCAAAATGCTTTGGCTCTACCAATAGGAGATGCTGTGGTGCCCTGCCTGTATCTTCTCTCTGGGCTGTGCGGGAGTTGTCTGCTCTCAACACATGGGAGTCAACTGCACCGAGGGCTTCCATCTATGTTTTCAGTGATGTCACGTGGGTAGCTTGAATCAGCTGTGGTGGGAGTATTTACACCATGGACATTGGCAAATGCAATAGGCCAGGGCTGTTCTGCTTAGGAGAGCCCGTCATTAAACATTTAGCAGCACACCGCCTGCTCGGCATTCATCATCACTATATGTGTCAGTGGCTTCTATTTTAGCCCAGCTTTATTGTATTGTAATTGGTGTACAGAAAACTGCACAGAATTGATGTGTATAATTTGATGAGTTTGGACATAGGTATATACTCATGTTCCCGTCACCACAACCAAGGTAATAAACATTTATCATCTCCAAAAATGTCCTCGTATCACTTTGATATTTGTGTGTGTGTGTGTGTGTGTGTGTGATTAGAACACTTAACATGAGATCTACTGACGTAACGAATTTTTTTTAAAGACTATATTTATTTGAGAGAGTGAGAGTGTGTGCATGAGCGGGGGAGGGGGAGGTAGAGGAAGAAGCAGACTCTCTGTTGAGCAAGGAGCCCCATGCAGGACTTGATTCCAGGATTCCGAGATCATGACCCCAGCCGAAGGGAGACATTTAAGCAACTGGGCCACCCGGCACCCAACAAATTTTTGTTAAGATTTTATTTATTTATTTGAGAGAGAGAGCACAAGTGGGGAGGGGCAGAGGGCAAGGGAGAAACAAGACAGCCAACTCAGCAGGGAGACTGATTCAGGGCTCGATCCCAGGACTTCAAGATCATGACCTGAGCCGAAGGCAGACGCCTAACCGACTGAGCCACTCAGGCACCCCTGGCTTAACAAATGTTAAGTGTACAACATCAAATTGTTGACTATGGGCACAGTGCTGTGCAGATCTCTGCAACGTACTCATCTTGGATAACTGTGACTTTATCCCCGTTGAACAAGAGCTTCTCTTATGCTCTCTCCCTTCCCCTTGCTAAAGACCATTCTATTGTCTACTTCCATGGATTTGACTCTTTTAGGTGCATCACAGAAGAGTCACGCGGTACTCACACAGTATTTGTCTTTCTGTGACTGAAGTGTTTTGCTTAGCATAACGTCTCCCAGGCCCATTCACGGTGTAACAAATGGTAGAGTTTCCTTCTTCTTTTTTAAGACTAATATTCCAATATATGCATATACCACATTTTCTTTATTCATTCATCTAATGCCAATGGACATTTGGGTTGTGAATAATCCTGCAGTGAACACGGGAGCCCAGATATCTCTTTAAGATGGTGATTTCATTTCCTTCGGATAGATACCCAAAAGTGGGACTGCTAGATCAGATGGCAGCTCTGTTTTTTAAAATTTTTTAGGAACCCCAATGGCTTCTTTCTACAAGCACAGATGATATTCTATCCATGAGCTTTGCCTGGCATAGGCATGTACTTAGCTTATGTGAAGGACAAGTTGAAGTGTTGGGGAGTCAATGGCCATTGGGATGACAGATGGAGATTGCTAGACAAATACCCAGTTTATTGACCCCTCAGTTTGGACAAGTTAGAGGCATGTTTTCTTACCTCTTGAAATCTCCAGCAGGTCTGAGCAACCCCCATCCCACCCCGGTTATTCACAGCACGGGGCTGCTTATTAAAGCACCCTGCACTGCACCTCCCCACCCCCTTATCTCATCCCCACTCTCCTACCACTGCTTCCTGGATCACTTCACAGATAAGCAACTGGCTCTCTGATCTTCGGCTCAGGACATTTCTGAGGAAGCCTACCTGAAGATGTACCAGACGGTCCGGAACACACGTTCACACTGCAGTTGTGGGCACTCAGAGGGGACCCTTTGAGGAAGGACTGTGTCAGATAATTTCATGGCTCCAGGCATTTGGAAGTCATGTAGAGACTACACCCTTTTGGGGGCTCTCAGAGTGTGGAATTGCCTGGGGTGGCAGATCAACCCCATTTCAACCTGATGCTTTGATATGATTCTGACAGATGAGTCTCAAAGTTGAAGGGAAGGGGGGTGGCAAAGAGAATATTTGACTCCATTGGGAGTTTTGCGATTTTTGTTAGAAGATGGCCACGTAAACAAAGACTTTCCTATTGAGGGATGTCTGTTTAGTCTTTGGCCCCGGATTAAAGATGAGAAGCAGAGGAAGGGGGGTATAAACCTCACTGAGTGGCAATTTTTTTCCAGGCACTGTGGGAGAAGATTTGTATGCAATTGACCCTTGAATGACACAGGGGTTCAGCGTATTGACCTTTACACAGTCGAATATCCACATGTAACTTTTTTTTTTTAAGATTCTATTTATTTATTCATGAGAGACACAAAGGGAGAGGCAGAGACACAGGCAGAGGGAGAAGCAGGCTCCATGCAGGGAGCCCAATGTGCGACTTTATCCCAGGACCCCAGGATCACGCCCTGAGCCAAAGGCAGACGCTCAACTACTGAGCCACCCAGGTGTTCCTCCACATGTAACTTTTGACACCTCCTCCCAAACTTAACTCATAGCCTCCTCCTGTTGACCAGAAGCCTAACTGATAACCTAAACAGTCAGATCATGCATATTTGTATGTTACATGTACTCTATACTGCATTTTTACAATAAAGTAAGCTGTAGAAAAGAAAATGTTATTGGGGCGCCTGGGTGGCTCAGTGGTTGAACATCTACCTTTGGCTCAGGTAGTGATTCCAGGGTCCTGGGATCGAGTCCCACATTAGACTCCCCGCAGGGAGCCTGCTTCTCCCTCTGCCTTTCTCTCTGTGTATCTCATGAATAAATAAATCAAATCTTAAAAAAATAAAATGTTAAGAAAATCATAAGGAAGAGAAAGTACATTTACACTACTATACTGTAAAAAAAAAATCCACATGTAAATGGACCCACGCAGTTCAAACCCATGCTGTTCGAGGACCAACTGTATGGATAGAAATAGAGGGGAGACAGGCAGAGAGCGAGAGAGAGAGAGAGAGAGAGAGAGAGAGAGAGGGAGGGAGAGGTGTCTTTCTTTATAGTTGGTCTTTTTTCCATTATAGTTCCTCAAATTTTCCTGATGATATATATATCTGATTAAAGTTTAGACCTTAAATTAAAACAACAACAAAAAAAAGAATGCTTGGCTGCCTCTCTCAAGTACAGCAGGTGACTCTTGGTCTCCAGGTTGTGAGTTCAAGCCCCATGTTGGGCATAGAGATTACTTTAAAAAAAAAAAAAAGTTTTGATTCTTTGGTCCTGTTTGAGGGCTCCTGAGTCTAAGAGAAATCTAGATTTTTAGTACGTGATTTTTAAAAAAAGATTTTATTTATTCATTCATGAGAGACACAGAGAGAGAGAGGCAGAGGCAGAGGCAGAAGCAGGCTCCATGCAGGGAGTCCGATGTGGGACTCGATCCCAGGACTGTGGGATCACACCCTGAGCTGAAGGCAGACGCTCAATTGCTGAGCCACCCAGGCATCCCTTAGTACATGATTTTTATGTTGGAGGTTGAAGGACCAAACTTTTAAAACACTTAAAGCTTCTGGCCAGACTCCTAGTGACGGCTCTCTATGAGAAGTTCTCCAACATCCATTAAAAAACACTGAGCACTCCCCTGGCCCACAGGCTTTCGAGAAGGCCTTCCAACCATTCCTGCCCACACCTGCTCTGTGCCAATGGTCAGTGCTTCCAGTACCAGGGGTTCCCCAACACTCTACTCCTTATTCTGGTGGATGGAGGAGTAAACTGCCCCCCTCCCTAGTATGAAAGCCCCCTGATCCAGCCTAAGCTCAGGAGGTTGGAGACTTCTGTCATGCAGGAAGGAGGGGCATCAGGATGCCCAGGGGAGCACAAGCTGTGTGTACCTCACTCTCTGGATACCAACTCTGGCACCGTTGCCTGGGGATACGTTTGCTGAAGTGTGTGGGGGGAACCTGGTGACACCTTTAAGGAGCCCCTGTGCTGTGAGCAGGAGTTGCTGAATTTAAGTGATTTGTTACCATCCTCAGTCTTTTTGCTACAGTACCTAGGCTCTGTGTCTTATCCACTTATTATTTGCTTATAAACAGATTCACTTAAAGTGGATACATTTGAGCTTATAAAGGAAACTGAATATCACTACTGTACATTAGGAATCAGCCCCAAGGGGCACCTGGGTGGCTCAGTGGTTGAGGGACTTGGGCTCAGGTCATGATCCTGGGGTCCTGGGATCAAGTCCCACATTGTGCTCCCCACAGGGACCCCGCTTCTCCCTCTGCCTATGTCTCTGCCTCTCTCTCTGTGTCTCTTAGGAATAAATAAATAGAATCTAATAGAAATAAAAAATAAAATTTCTAAAAAAATAGAAATAAATAGAATTTAATAGAAAAAAAAAACAGCCCCAATTGCCATAAATAACTGTACAAAAGCAGCAATACATACAAAGACCCCTCCCCAAAGTGTCAAAAGGGAGATTAGCAGTTGTTGGAGAGTTGTAAAAACAAATTTGCACCAAACAGAGCTTCTCTTTGGTGATCTGAAGGATGGAAGGAGGACTGAGAAAGAAATGACCTTTCCACCATGTGATTCAAGGATGTTATTTAAAGCTGAGAGGTTACTTCCAGAAATCATCCTGCGTACATGGGTTGTGTGTTCCCTCCACTGTGGGGACCCCCAGCTAAGGACCCTATGACAAAGAAGTCCTGGGCAGAGCTTGCCTCCTGTGGGGACGGTTTGGAGGCAGTCATCAGTGAGCTAGACACCCTGGCTGCTGCTCAGATTGGGTTTGGTAGAGGTTGGCCATGGAAACGGAGTCCACTCGCTAGGTCAGGTCCAGGGAAATGTAGCAGGGCTTTATGACAGATAACTCATTATAGAGCTGGAGAGGTGACAAGCAATAGCTTTCTGCTAGCAGACTCTTCAGGGAGGGGCTGGAGGCAGCTCTAGCTTGTGCTTGGAAGCCTCACTTGAGAAGGGTCTCCCAGAGGGGTGTGGGGCAGGCACTGGAGCTGTCCCTCTTGGGCCACCAGGGATGCTTTGAAGGGGTGTAGCCGACCTGGAATCTTCTGGACCCATGTGCATAACCATCTACATATCCTGAAGAAAAGATGGAAGTTTCTGAGCGAGCCCCTTTCCTTGCCATGGTAACTGAAACTGAGACAGTGTGTAGGGAGCTCCGAGGAGGGAAGCAAGCAGAAAGAATGAGCTAGTGGTGTTGGATAGATCTGATGATGGCTACCATCGCCTCTTTGTAACTGATCAGGAAAACAGTTAAGAAAAGAATCCCGGGGGGATGTCTGGGTGGCTCAATAGTTGTGTGTCTGCATCTCAGGTCGTGATCTCAAGGTCCCGGGATCGGGCTCCCCGCAAGGAACCTGCTTCTCCCTCTGCCTGTGTCTCTGCCTCTCTCTATATGTCTCATGAATAAATAAATAAAATCTTAAAAAAAAAAAAAAAAGAATCCTAAACATGGCTCTCAAATACAAGGAAGCTCTGGGTTGTCCTCAGCCTCGCCCAGCCAACATCAATAAAACTCTCTTGATGTCTGAGAGGCAATATACGGGCTTGGTTTCTGGTCAGAGACCTACCCTACAAATCAGTGTGGCTCAGTAGAAATGACTTGAGTTTTGGAGTTTTATTAGGCCTGAGATCAAATCTGCAAACTTCTAGTTAATTACTCACTGAAGACCTTGGCTAAGTTGCTTTGCCCTTCAAGGCCTCAGCTTCTATTATCTCTGAAACAGATGATAGCAGCCACCTAGTGGAGTTGTCACATCTTGTCCTTCCCGTAACTTGCTGCCCTCCCTCACCACCAATGTCCCCCCCCACCCGCCCCAACCCCACCAACCTGCTTTACTTCACCTGAGGCCTTTTGGCCTCATCTGTAAACTAGGACCCTGATCTGTAGCAGTCAGGATTCTTCCCATTGTTAACTGGTTTATGAAGGAATAGGAATTTATTGGTTCATATAACCGAAGGAAAAGTCCAAAGGTAGACCAGACAAAGGAGAGTCTCAAATGCTCAATAATATGATCAGAAATTAATCTTTCCACTTCTTAACTCTGCTTTCCTCTGTGTTGGCTTAATTCCTAAGCAGTAATCCCAATGAAAAGAGAGCCTCTTTCTTTTTTTAAGATTTTATTTATTTATTCATAAGAGACAGACGGGGGGGGGGGGCAGAGACACAGGCAGAGGGAGAAGCAGGCTCCATACAGGGAACCCGATGTGGGACTCAATCCTGGGACTCCAGGATCACTCCCTGGGCTAAGGCAGGTGCTAAGTCCCTGAGCCATCCAGGAATCTCCGAGAGCCTCTTTTTCTCGACAGTTGGGCCCAATGTCCCAGAAGGGAGCCTCAGTTTACTCACTGTACCCAGGTAGATGGGCCACTATGAATATCCAGGCTGGGTCACGTGCTCACTTCAGGAACTGGAGATTGTGATCTCACTTGAACCAATTGCAGCGCATGTGTGTGTTGTAGTGTGTTGATTCCCTAAAGGAAAATCATAATGCAGGTGCATGTTTGACGAATAACTATATATAAATGGGATTTTTTTTTTTTTTGGCTACAAATAACAGAATTTCCAACTAACAGTGCCTTAAACAATTAAGACCATTATCTCACATTATAAGATGTTTCTCATGGTAGGCCGTCCTAGATTGTTGAGTGGCTCAACAATTTTATCAAGAATCCAAGATCTCTTATCCTTCCATTCTTCAGTACATTGGCTTTTAATTCCCCAGTTTGTTGCCTCATGATTACAAGATGGCTGCTGTGGCTGTAGCCATCACATCCTCACAGAGGCAGTGTCTAGAACAGGTGTCTGAGTGGATGGCAAAGGCAGTTAGAGATAACCCCTTTCATGTCCTTCTCCTGGTCATTGAGGACAATCCTTCCCAGAAGTATACTCCCCTCATAGACTACCTTTCACTTGTGAGTGGTCAGCACAAGAATACCTCTAGCTGTAAGGGAGGCTGCAGAAGTGAATATCTGACATCTTCAGACTCTATCATGGGAAGTGGGTTTTCCTAATAATGTGAAAAGGAGTGAATGTAATAATTCATCATCCTAATAATGTAAAAGGAGTGAAACAACAGCCATGCAGTGAGTTAGACTCTAAGTGTGACTGTGGTAGTGAACACCCCCTGGATGGCTCGTAACATCAAGAGTCTATCTGTTGCTTATGTTCCACGTTGTTAGACCTCTGCTCCACATGGCCACACGCTGCAGGGCCCGGGCTGAAGGGGCAGCCCTGTCGGGGACATGCCATTCTCATGGTAGAAGCAAAGCAGCTGCAGGACACCTGGATAAGTTTTGGCGTTGATCTGCTATACGACTTGCCTACTTGGAAACCAGTGGCCGAAGGAAACCACGTTCCAACCTGAGGTTGATGGGGCAGGAAAGTTTATTCCTTTCACATGGAGCCACTGCCTATCACGTGATACTCTGGTTCTCTGCTGCGTGTCAGCAAATCACCCTCAACTCAGCAGCTTAACGCAACCACCATTTTATTATAACCAGTGATTTTGTGGATCAGGGAATCGGGCAGGGTTCAGCTGGGCAACTCTTCCGCTGCGTGTGGTGTTAACTGAAGCTATTCTGTAGTATTCAGCTGGCAGATGGCCTGTAGGGGCTGATTTGACTTTACTTAAAGGTCTGGGACCTTGGTAGGGATACCTTGAAGGCTGGACTCTCCAGGTGACAACATGAAGACTCCTCCCCCAACAGGTCAGAGCTCCCACAGGCAGTGTCCCAACAGATAAGAAGTGGGAAAGCCCAGGCCTGACTCTGCCACATTACTTCTGCCAAAACGTGTCAAGAAAGAACAGTCAGAGAGCCTACAAGAGGAGGGAATACAGACTCCTTCTCTGGAGCAGAGAAGTATGAAAAAAATTACGGTCATCTTTTACTTGCCATGCATGGCTACAGGTACGGATGCAGAATCTTACAGGGAAGAGAAGGTGACTTTTTAAGGATTTTTTTGAAAAGATTATTTATACATTTATTTATTCATAAGAGACATACGGAGAGAGGTAGAGGCATAGGCAGAGGGAGAAGCAGGCTCCCTGCGGGGAGCCCGATGTGGGACTCGATCCCAGGACCTCGGGATCACACCCTGAGCCAAAGACGCTCAACCACTGAGCCACTCAGGCATCTATTTTTTAAGGATTTTAAAAAAATATTTATTTGAAAAAAAATTTATTTATTTGAGACAGAGAGAGAGCTGGGGGAGGTGTAGAGGGGGAGAGGGAGAGTCCTCAAGCCACTCCCTGCTGAGCACAAAGCCCAAGGTGGCTCTATGCCGGGATCCAATGACCATGACCCGAGTGGAAATCAAGAGACCACTGCTTAACCAACTGAGCCACCCAGGAGCCCAGAAGTAGACTTTTTAAAAAAGGAATTTTGGGAGGCAGGCAAGGAGATGGGCTAGATGGATGATGGGCATTAAGGAAGGCACTTACTGTGATGGGCCCTGGGTGTTGTATGGAATCACTAAATTCTACACCTGAAACTAATACTACACTGTGTGTTAACTAACTGGAATTAAAAAAAAAAAAAAAACCTGAAAAAGAAAAAAAAATGGATTTTAAGATGGGCCTCACCTTAGCAATTCACATTTATCATGAAACGATTTATTTCTCCTGCAAAAAGCTTTGCTTCCCTTGGGTGCCCAGCTGGGGAGAGGGCTCCACGCTCATTAAAAGGCTGCCAGAGGGGCCCCTCAAAGGTTGCTGGGCTTCAGAGGCTCCTAGTCGGCTCCAGGGTGCTTGAGTCCACCCTGGGAGCCAGCCACCCGGTGGAGGTGATTCAGGGGGTCACCATCTCCTTGGTGAGTGGCTTCTCCTCACCCAGGAAGTCACGGAGCTGGGGGTGTGCGCCAGCAGAACCCGGGAGCGCAGATCCCAAAGCACCTGCTTCCAGTTCTTCTCCGGAACCAGGGCAGGTCCCTGGGGTCTGGGGCTTTACCCCTCATCCTGGGAAGGCTCCTGCGCCCAGGGACTGGGTTTGCATCATCAAGAGATGCTTGGGCACCAGCTCTGGAACTGGGGCCCGCGCCCTGCAGATCCACCCCGGCCCGGCGTGGGAACAGAAGCCCAGGGGCAAGTAGGGTGCAGGGGGCCCGCGGGTGCAGGTCCACCAGGCGGTGGAGGCAGCCTCCGCCTCATGTCGTGATGCTGATGAGTCTGGGAGCTCAGGGATGATTCCTCGGTAATAAGGAGCTCAGCTCAAAGGAGGGTGTTGGCTGGTCCAGGCAGGCAGAGGGTGGCCGGCGACGTGGCTCAATGTTTGCAACTGGAAACAAGGATGGAGGGGGTCCCTGGGTGGCTTAGTGGTTTAGCATTTGCCTTCAGCCCAGGGCCTGATCCTGGAGACCCGGGATCGAGTCCCACGTTGGGCTCCCAGCATGGAGCCTGCTTCTCCCTCTGCCTGTGTCTCTGCCTCTCTCTGTCTATCATGAATGAATAAATAAAAATCTTAAAAAAAAAAAAGAAAGAAAGAAACAAGGTTGGAGGGCGGTCGGAGGCTAGCAGCAGGGGCTTCCCCGGGGGCTGTTCATCCAAACACTGCAGAACAAGACACGTATCCGCAGGGCCACGGGGCGTGCTGCCATGAGACACAAATTATTAAAACATAGTTATGTTAAGTAGTTACATATTAGTACTTATCATGAAATCAAAATAATGAAAACATAGTTACGTTGAATAGTAAACTATTAAATATGACAAACGTAACTATGCTTTCATCATGTTAACATATAACTATTGAAGCTATATGTTAAGCATATAGGTTAGTTAATATTTATCATGAAACCAAAAGGATCACAACGATTGGGATACTGTTACAGAAAGATGAATGGAACAAAAAAAAGAAGTAAAAAGAAAGTACAAGGGTGCCTGGGTGGTATAGTCCGTTAAGCCTCTGGCTCTTGGTTTCTGCTCAGGTGATCCCTGTGATCTGGGGTGATGAGATGGAGCCCTGCCTTGGGCTCTGTGCTCAGCCGGGAGTCTGCTTGAGACTCTCTCTCTCGGCCCTTCCCCCCGTGCTCTCTCTCTTTCTCTCAGTTTAAATAAATAAATCTTTTAAAAAGTAAAAATATACACAAACACCTAGTACAGTACAATATCATATTACATGTTTATATATCAGACTCCTGAGTCATATCATAAAATGAAATAATAAACGGCTTAGAAAAAAGATAAATGAATACTAATATAATCTTGAGATATCCAAGGCTTTTCTAAGAATAATCACCAAGGAAAATATTAATAGTGTTAATTATGTAGAAATTTAAAATTTCTGTATCTCCCAAGCAGCACTGAAAAGTATAAAGATGGGGTGCCTGGGTGGCTCAGTCGGTTAAGCCTCCAACTCCTTTTTTTGGAAAGATTTGATTTATTTATTCATGAGAGACACACAGAGAGAAACAGAAACATGGGTAGAGAGAAAAACAGGCTCCCTGAACCAGAAATTTTAAAAAAGAAGTATCCACAAGGGGCGCCTGGGTGGCTCAGTTGGTTTAGTGTCTGCCTTTGGCTCAGGTCACAACCTGCTGAGCAGGGAGCCTGCTTCTTCTCCCTCTACCGTTCCTCCTGCTTGTGCTCTCTGGTATGCTCTCTCTTTCTCTGTTAAACAAACAAATAAAATCTTAAAAAAAAAAAAAAGAAATATCCACAAGCATGTAAAGATGTCCAGGCTCGATGCTGATTAAATTCTACTTGAAACCATGATTCTTCTTAAAGATCAGATTTGATTTTATTAATTAAAAGCCTTAAAAACGGCTATATTCTTTGATCTAGAACTCTCATTTCTAGGAATTTATCCTAAGTAGATAATTTGAATGTGCAAAAAGGTTGACCTACCAGATTGTTCACCTAAGTATTATTTATAGCAAAGGGAAAAACCCGAGTTATTAGTCCACTGCGCAACTGTGTAGGTGGTGCAGTGCTAGGGTGCAGCGCTAGGGGTCTCCATTTAGGAAGGGACTTGATCTTCACCTGCCTGGAGTGCTGGAGTTGACAGATTGTAGCCAGGCGGATTTTGCTTATTTGTGGGGCCCGTTTAGTGGGAAGTCTTGCTCCAGAATGCCCCCCCTCCCCGCCCCCTGCGGCTGCCAGATGCATCACGGTCTGGGCTTTCCTCTGGCGGATGCTTCCTCACATTTTATGTTCCCAAGTGTTAGTCCCAGGAAACCTGTGTGCTCCTAACTCCATCTCCGTGTCTGCTTACCAGACAGCCTAGTGAGTGGGTCAGAGTTCAGTTAGAAGCAGAACCACCAAGGGTGACGCGGAGTAAGAGATCTCTTGTGGTAACTAGGAGGCAAGGTGGTGGCTTTCCTGAATCTGGTGTTGGGTGTGAAGTCAGCAGGGTTGGCATTTGGGAAGGGAAGATACACATGAAGTGGGGAAAATGCCAAGATGAATGGGAGCTCGTGAAGACAGCATGGAACCCTACAAGGACAAACTGGAATCTGCATCTGTTCCTGCCTCCCACCTTGATGATGTGGGGTAACTGATGGGAGAAGCTGGTGCCCATCACATGCACATGACCCAGGGTTTGGAGAAGTCAAAGGACACCCACAGTTGCTAGGGCAGCTGCAGGCCTGGCTGGTGCTCCACGGCAAGGGGGTGAACCAGCAGGTCAGCTTCCAGATGTGTGACTGGCAACACCTCTGTACACTGACCTTCAGAGCGTAATAATGGCTGCTTCTTCACTTCCAGTTGCCCACATTTTGCTCATGGCCAACGAGGGAAGGGAATTCTTAGAAATGCAGTCCCAGCTTAGCTAAGATGAAGCAGAAGGAAGCCACACAATGAGATTGGTTAAAATTAATATGATGTATTCATAAAAAAGATGGTATTTATGTATTTAAAATTATGTTGTACAGACTATTTATTGTCCTTGAGAGTTGGTATGTACAGCATGACCCTATTTGTAAAAATCTATATAAAAACAAGTGTTCTAAGGGGTTAAACTTTTAAAACAAAAAACAAAAGGCAAATTGAGTCAATTCCTCTCCTTTAAAGCCTTTAAATAGTTTCCCACTATGAAGTTTAAGTATTTCTGTATTGTTTTAAAATGATCTCTCTTTTTTTAAAAAAAGCTTTATTTATTTAACAGAAGAAGAGAGAGAGAAAGCAGAGGGAGAGGGACAAGCAGACTCCCCACTGAGGGTGGAGCCAGACCTGCAGTGTAGGCGGGTAGAGAGTGAGACTCCATCCCAGGGCCCTGAGATCATGACCTGAGCTGAAATCAAGAGCTGGATGGTTAACTGATTGAGCCACCCAAGTACCCCTTAAAATTTCTCTTTAAGTGATGACCAAAGTTTTCTAATAGTTACTTTGCTCTAAACTACACCATTTGAAATGTTATATATATATTTTTTGCTAAATTGTAACTATAAAGGCATAATAGTTATGGCTACTTTTTATTGAACTAAGCCATCCACAAGCATCCTGTCATTTAATTCTTACACTAAATCTAGGAGTTATATTTTTTGTTTTAGATTTTTATTTATTTATTCACGAGAGACACAGAGAGGCAGAGACATAGGCAGAGGGAGAAGTGGGCTCCCTGTAGGGAGCTCCATGTGGGATTTGATCCTAGGACCCTGGGATCATGCCCTGAGCTGAAGGCAGATGCTCAACTACTGAGCCACCCAGGCACTCCTCTATGACTTAGGTATTTTTATTAACCCCACATTATGAGTGTGAAATACTATTCCTGTAGCTAGTAAGTGGTGAAATCCATGGTCCTTGCCCTTAATCATTAAGCCATTCTGTCTATTGAGAAATTGTTGGTTTCTAATCATATAGGTGTTTCTTTTAACATTCTCAATTTTCTTCCAGTTTTATATATGAATTCTCATAATTACACTTCAGTGTAATTATGATACTGATGAGGTTCAGGGGAGGCTGCCCCCAAGTATATAAGTTTGGCATATTAATTATTTTGAATTAAACTTATTTAGGAAATAGCCAGTGCCACATCAGTCAGAATGGCTAAAATTAACAAATCAGGAAACCACAGATATTGGTGAGGATGCAGAGAAAGGGGAACCCTCTTACACTGCTGGTGGGAATGCAAACTGGTCACCTACTCTGGAAAGCAGTATGGGGATTCCTCGAAAACTTGAAAATAGAGCTACCCTACGACCCAGCAATTGCACTATTAGGTATTTACCCCAAAGATACAAATGTAGTGTTCGGAAGAGTCACCTGCACCCCAATATATATAGCAGCAAAGTACACAATAGCCAAAATAGAGCTCAGGTGTCCACTAACAGATGGGTGGATAAAGAAGATGTGGTATATATACATATACAATGGAATAGTACTCAGCCATCAAAAAATTGAAATCTTGTCATTTGCAATGACATGGAACTAGAGGGTGTTATGCTAAGTGAGATAATCAGAGAAAGACAGTTATCATATGACCTCACTCATATGTGGAATTTAAGAAACAAAACAGAGGATCATAGGGAAAGAGAGGAAAAGATAAAACAAGACAAAATCAGGGATGCCTGGGTGGCTCAGCGGTTGAGCATCTGCCTTCAGCCCAGGGTGTGATCCCAGGGTCCTGGGTTGGAGTCCCACATTGGGCTCCCCACAGGGAGCCTGCTTTTCCCTCGGCCTCTGTCTCTGCCTCTCTCTCTCTCTCTCTCTCTGTGTCTTTCATGAATAAATAAACGAATAAATAAATAAATCTTAAGAAAAAAAAAAACAAGACAAAATCAAAGGAGGGAGACAAACCATAAGAGATTCTTAATCATAGGAAACAAACTGAGGGTTTGCTGGAGGGGAAAGGGTCTGGGGATGGGGTAACCGGGTAATGGGCATTAAGGAGGGCAGGTGATGGAATGAGCACTGGGTGTGATATAAGACTGATAAATCACTGACCTCTTCCCCTGGAACTAATAATACATTATATGGTAATTAAGTGAATTTAAATTTTAAAAAATCTTTAAAAATTACACATACACACACAAAGAAACAGCCAGTGCCAGAAGGACACTCTGACCCTTGTCTGTCCCCCTGAGAGCAGGAGTAGATTCCCCATGTGGAGAGTGCCTTCCCTGCGCCTGGAGGGGAGAGACATCCGTATTGCCAGAGATGGGGCGAGAAGGCTGTAGAAACAACTCTTGTTATGTCTTGATTAATTTCCTGACCCTGAGCACAAACTGTTTTGTGTTGTCGTCTTGACAAACTCTTTGTTTCTTTGTCTGAAAGGTACCAAATTGCCCATTTTGGTAATTTCTTTGAATCTTATATTTTTATGCTCTCTCATCAGTACAAAATTAAATTTGTTTTTCTCTTGTTAATCTGTCTATGTCAATGTAATTATTAGACCAGCCAAAGAACTTAAGAGAAGAAAGGAAAAGTACTCCTCCCCTACAACACTTAAGATATCTGCTTGTCACTTCCCAGCACAAAGATAACTGACACAGGTTGTGTAATACTGAAATCTGAACTTCTTATCGAAACCCTTACCAATCTCTTTCCTGACTCTGAGCATTTTTTTCGGACTCCGTCTCAAGCAAATGACTACTTAATTAACTATTAATATTCATTAACACTGTCAGGCCAAGCAGGTGTTACAGAGATTAGCAAGACGAGCCCAATATCATGGAGCTCCTACTCTGGCAGACAATACCAAGAGTAAATACACACAAAATACAGATAAGTGCTGTACAGAAAGTAAAACAGGGTGATTTTATAGGCAGTGATTGAGGCTGGGGTGGGGCTAGTTTAGATAAGATGGTTGGTGAAGGCCTTTCCGAGGAGGTGATATTTGAGGTAGGGCCTGAAGGCTGACAACAAGTCTGTCATGGAGTGGTCAGGAGGAAGAATATTCCAGCCAAAAAGAAAAGCAAGTACAAAGGTCCTGAGGTGGGAACAGAAAGTGTTCAAGTAAGTGAGGAGAGAGGGTTGAGATATATTGAAAGAGGTGGAGGCTATATTACAGAGGCCAGTATAAAGTTTGGATTTTATTCTAAGAGACACAGGAAGCCACTGGAGAGTTTTAGGTGGGGCTGAAATAGAATGCATCATAAATTTTAAATTCGTCACCTTGGTTGCTGCGTAGAGAATGGATTAGAAGGGAGCAGAGTAGAAGTGGGTTTGATGGTTCTTCAGTACTAAAACAGAATTGCCATATGACCTGGCAATTCCAGTCCTAGGTAATAGTGACCTTAAAAATAAGAGTTTATATAGGGGTGCCTGGCTAGCTTAGTGAGTAGAGCATGAAACTTTTGGTCTCGGGGTTGTGAGTTCAAGCCCCACGTTGGGTTTGAGATTACTTCAATCAATCAACCAATCTTTAAAGAAATGAAAGTTTAGGGATGTCTGGGTGGCTCAGCGGTTGAATGTCTGCCTTCGGCTCAAGGCGTGATCCCGGGGTCCCAGGATCGAGTCCCACATCGTCCCACATCGGGTTCCTCGCAGGGAGCCTGCTTCTCCCTCTACCTATGTCTCTGCCTCTCTGTCTGTGTCTCTCATGAATAAATAAATGAAATCTTTGAAAAAAAAAGTTTATTTTACCAGAAAAAATGGGTTTATTCGAGAATAGGAGGTACAATTCAGGACAAGCAAGCTTTGGCAAAAAACATAGGCTAGTCCAACAAATGGAGCAGAGGAATGTTATTTTTATGAAGGAGGAGGAGGAAGTTGGGTGAGGTTCTTCTGGAGGGAGGTCGCTTGGAGAAAAGCAGGAGTTCAGGGTGAAGACAGTTTCTCACTGGCTGTGTTGCAAGGGGTGGTTGATTTCTTTTAGGAGATGCGCGGTCCATCTTTTCCTGTTGGGGACTGAAACTGCTGATTCTTTGCTGGCAAGGGTTCTTCTATTGGGGCCTATAATTGACCCTCCTTCCTGTGATTGGTGGTGTGTGGTATGGTGTGAAAGCTCCCCCTTCTGGTCTCCTCGCTTTAAAGGTGAGAAGAATGGATGCGCCTACAGCATGGATGACCTTGAAAAAACTATGGCCAGTGAAAGAAGCCATCTGGAAAAGGCCACAGGTTGTGTAATTCGTTCTACAAAATGTCCAGAACAGGTAAATGCATGGGAATAAGAAAGCAGAGTTGTCGCTAGGGGCAGGAGGGAATGTATTTTGTTGATTTTTAAAAAATATTTTATTTATCTATTTGAGAGAGAGAGATTGAGTAGAGCAGGAATAGGGGGAAGGCTAAGGGAGAATGAGAGGCAGACTCCCCACTGAACAGGGAGCCTGACCTGGGGCTCAATCCCAGGACCCTGGGATCATGACCTGAGTTGAAGGTGGACACTTAACAGACTGAGCCACCCAGGCACCCCTAGGGAATGAGTTTTGATTGCTTAGTGGGTATGAGGTTTCCATTTCCATTCCATCATTCCATGATGAAAAAGTTCTGAAACTAGTTGGTGACAGTTCCACAACATTGCAAATGCATATAATGCCATTGAATTGTAAACTTTACAGTGGCTAAAATGGCAAATTATCTGTTATGTGTATTTTACCACCACAGTGATGATGATGATGATAAATTACAGAAAGTTTTATGAAAAAATGCATCTTCTCAGATCTTCTTTAGAGATTATGATTCCCCAGGTCTGGGGAATCTTATGGACATTCCATTAAAAAAAAAAGAAGAAGAAGAAGAGGGGCATCTGGGTGGCTCAGTGGTTGAGTATCTACCTTCAGCTCAGGTTGTGATCCTGGGGTCCTGGGATAAAGTCCTCCATCAGGCACCCCACGGGGAGCCTGTTTTTCCCTCTGCCTATGTCTCTGTGTCTCTATGTTTCTCATGAGTAAGTAGATAAAATCTTTAAAAAAAAAAAAAAAAGAAATAAAAGAGGGGTCACTTAGACTAGGAGAGGACAATGCAAGTTAGGCTGAGAAAGGCATGAGACCAGGGCACCTGGCTGTCTCAGTTGGTAGAGCATGCAACTCTTCATCTCAGGGTCGTGAGTTTGAGTCCACACTCAGTGTAGGGACTACAAAAGAGAGAGAGAGAGAGAGAGGGAGACATGTAACATATTTTAAGGGTAGAGACAACAAAACAGCTTAAGGTTTGAATGGGGGGGCAGTAAGGTAAAAAAAGAATAAAAAATTGTTCATAAGTTTTTGGCTTGAGCACCGGTTGGAGAATGGTGCCATTTATAGAGTTGAGAGATTCTAGAGAGGCAATAAGTTTGGAAAATGAAGTTTTGTGCAAAGTGATATCTTTTCTTGGAGAGAGTGCCCATGGCAGAGACTGCTAGATGCCTATTATAGCCCATCAATTCTCCCTTTCTTTAATCATGGAAAACTGATTTTATTTGGAGCAGCAGAATGCTTAGCTAAGTTTCCTTTGCAGTTAAGGATGGCCAATGAATAATAAGCAGGTCTTTAAAGATTTTTAGAGAGGAATATTCAGTGGAGAAGAACATCCCTCTCATCTCTTCCTTTTCTGCCTGCTTAGGATATGAGCTTCATAGCCATAATGTGAACCCGGACAACCTTGATCTTGAGGTTTGAAGTTACATGCTAAGAATCCGAGAAGGAGCCTGAATCCCAAATAACTTTGTAGAGGTGCCACACCTGTTCCAGCCTTTTACATCAGAGAGTAAACCCTAAATTGTTTAATCTGTGGTGATTGGATCTCTTACTAGAAGCTGAATATAATTTCATTTTGATACTACACCAATTATAGAAAAATATATTTCCCTAGAGTTTCCAAAGTTCGCACTTTAATTCCCAGCCTCCTTGAAACACATTGAAGAAGTGCCTAGAACTAGTTTATTCATAGTATGTAAATGAAGTACCTTAAAAAATATTTTCTGAACCTGCTTTTGGCCCAATTATCCCTAACCAACATGTGTCAGCAATATAAAACAAGCGTTTGCATTTTTAAAAAAAGAATTTATTTATTCATGAGACAGAGAGAGAGAGAGAGGCAGAGACATAGGCAGAGGGAGAAGCAGGCTCCACGCAGGGAGCCGGACGTGGGACTCGATCCCGGGACTCCAGGACCACACTCTGGGCTGGAGGCAGGCACCAAACCACTGAGCTACCCAAGGATCCCCAACGTTTGCATTTTTAATGTGTCATTTTGGTGCAATCTCCTAAATTTTGGCATTTTAAGCATCATGCTTTGGGCATTATTTAAAGATGATAACATTGAAGAGGTTGATCGCAGTTCTCTGGGTACCAAGAATTATCCTGGTTTCTGTCCCACAGTTGAGAACATAAGGCCTTCAGTGCATATGGAAACATTGTTGAGTTCTCCAGATATACTCCTTACACCCATAACAGAGAGTCTGGTACAGACTGGACATTGAGTTATTATTATTTTTTTGAACCTCTAAAAATAGTCATTTGAAAAAGTACCAGGGATACATGCAGATACTTTTATGGAGAACACCCAAAAAACTGTTGATGATGATTACTTCTGAGCAGTGGGAATGGAGGTCAGGGAAGGGGATGAGAAACTTTTGCTTTCCAAATTATACCTTTAAAAATGTTTTTTTTTTGGGGGGGGGACGCCTGAGTGGCTCAGCAGTTGAGCATCTTCCGTTGGCTCAGGGCGTGATCCCGGGATCTGAGATCGAGTCCCACATCAGGCTCCTTGTGAGGAGCCTACTTCTCCCTCTGCCTATGTCTCTGCCTCTCTCTCTGTGCCTCTCATAAATAAATAAAATCCTTTAGAAAACAAAACAACAACAACAAAAAAAGTGTTTTTTTTGTTTTTTGTTTTTTTTTTTTTTGTTTTTGTTTTTTTTTTTACCATCATGGTTTTCATAGTGAGTGGGTAAGAGTGACAGTTCTAGGGGCACCTGGGTGGCTCAGTCTTTTAAGAGTCTGCCTTCGGGATCCCTGGGTGGCGCAGCGGTTTGGCGCCTGCCTTTGGCCCAGGGCGCGATCCTGGAGACCCAGGATCGAATCCCACGTCGGGCTCCCGGTGCATGGAGCCTGCTTCTCCCTCTGCCTGTGTCTCTGCCTCATTCTCTCTCTGTGACTATCACAAATAAATAAATAAAAAAAAAAAAAAAAAAAAAAGTCTGCCTTCGTCTCAGATCATGGTCCCAGGTTCCTGGGATCAAGCCCCACATTGGGCTCTGTGCCCAGCAGGGAGTCTGCTTCTCCCTCTCCCTCTGTGCTCTCTCTCTCAAATAAATAAATAAAATCTGAAAAAAAAGAAGAAAAAAAGAAAAAAGAGTGACAGTTCTAAGAGCCCAGACTGTGATGATTCAAATCCTGTTTTACCACTTATTAGCTCAGTGTCCCTGGGAAAGTTCATTTACTTTGTTTACCAAACACTTATATTACAATTAATATGTGCCACTGTTCTGGGCACTTTTGAATTTATTATTATTAAAATATAAGTGACTTAAAATGTTATAGTAGTTTCAGGTGTGCAGCATAGTGTTCCAAGCACTTTTTTTTTTTCTCTGATCCAAGCACTTTAAAAACCCATATGCAGGGCAGCCCTGGTGGCCCAGTGGTTTGGCACTGCCTTCGGCCCGGATGGGATCCTGGAGATCCAGGGTCAAGTCCCATGTCGGGCTCCCTGCATGGAGCCTGCTGCTCCCTCTGCCTGTGTCTCTGCCTCTCTCTCTCTGTGTCTCTCATAAATAAATAAAATCTTAAAAAAAAAAAAAAGCCATATGGAGAGCCATTTCCCTCCACCCCCATAGAAAGTAACTGAGAGCTGTTGCCAGCAGTGGGGTGAATGAACATGTCCCTTGGCTCCTGGCAAGCGTTCAGATGCCTGCAGCCACAGTTTGAGTACAACCTCATAAAAGCCTCAACCAGAAGCAGCTCCCTGATTTTTGACCCTTAGAAACCATGTAAAATGATAAATGTTTGTTGTTTTGAGCTGCTAACCTTACAGTAATTTGTTACACAGCAGTGGCTAACAAATACAACCTCCCACCTGGGAGGCTGCCTGTCTTCTTGCTTCAGTTTGAACAATGCTGCCTCAGTCTGCTTCACACTGTGGATTTCCTTCCATCCTAGGAATTCTCTTTCCTCTTTCCTGGTTCCACCATTTATTTATACACCAGACCCCTGCTTTTCTCTTTATACTTTTCATTTCTCATTTGGGTAGAGCACTTGCAGAATCCTTAAGAAAGAGTACATGGGTGATAAATTTTTTTGAGAGCTTAAATGATTGATAATGTCTTTATTCTGCTCTTGTACTTGAATGTAAGATATCAGGGCCTCTAATTTTAGGTTGAAAATATTTTTTACTCAAAAAATTTGAAAATATTGTTTCATTTTCTTCCTGGGTTCCCATGTTGCTAGTGGAGAGTATGAATCTTTGTGTGTGGCTGTTTTTTTTTTTTTTTTAACTGAAATATAGTTGCCACACAATAATACACTAGTTTCAGGTGTACAACATAGTGATTCAGCAGGTTATGCTATGTTCCTAGGTGTAGCTACCATCTGTCAAGTGTACATCATGACAAAGCCATTGACTGTATTCCCTATGCTGTGGATTTCTTAGAAGCTTGGGTCTCCCAGTCCCTTTCATGCATTTTGCCCATCCCCCCACTCTCCTCCCCACTGGCAACTGGCTGTTTTTGGTTTTGTTTTCCCTTTCTGAGAACTTTTACGAAGCATTGTAGGTTGTGATTAAGCATGTAGATTCTAGAACCAGACTCCCTGGATTCAACTCTGAATTTCCCAATCTGTTAAACCTCTCCAGGTCTCAGTTTCTTCATCTTTAGGGATAACAATAATACCTACTCATAGAGTTTGGTGAAACTGCCCTACCTCACTGATGTCACTCCTTCTTAAATGGTTTGGTGCTCTAGACCATTTCTGGAGGAGGGTCTAGAACAGGGGTCAGAAAGCTTTATCTGTAAAGAAACAGTAGGGGCACCTGGGTGGCTCAGTGGTTGAGTGTCTGCCTTTGGCTTGGGTTGTGATCCCAGGGTTCTGGGATCAAGTCTTGCATCAGGATCCCCACAGGAGCCTGCTTCTCCCTCTGCCTATGTCTCTGCCTCTCTCTCTGTGTCTCTTATGAATAAATAAAATCATAAAAAGATAAACAGATAGCAAATATTTCTGGCTTTGTGGGCTATGACAACTACTCAGCTTTTCTACTATGGTGCAAAAGCCACTACAGACAAAATGTAAATGAATGAGCGCTGATGTGTTCCAGTAAAACTATAATTACACAGTGGCGGTTAGCTTTGGCCCACTGACCACAAAGGCGGAGGAGATGGAGAAGATACCATAAAAATTAATAAAGGGAAGCCCTCATTACAGTCAAGAGGCTAGAGGGGGAAGCCATACCACTTAATGTCAATCCCAGGAAGAATTGTCAGTTACAGACCCCAATAGAAGAATATCTACCAAAGAATCATCAATTTCAGGTCCTTGTAGGGAAAAGATGCACATTGTATCTCCTGTAAGAAATGGATCACCCCTACAACTCAGCCAATGAGAAAATTGATGTCAACCTGAATTCTTGTTTTTCTCCATTGGAATTTATCTTTTATTTTTTTATTTTTTTAAAATTTTATTTATTCATGAGAGACACACAGAGAGAAGCGGAGACATAGGCAGAGGGAGAAGCGGGCTCCTGGCAGGAAGCCTGATGTGGGACTCAATCCCTGGACTGGGATCATGCCCTTAGCCAAAGGCAGACACTCAACCGCTGCCCAGCTCAACCGCTGGGCCACCCATGCATCCTCGTTGAGATTTATTTTAAAGGAACCCAAGGGTTCTTGTCAGTCAGTTAAGCATCCTACTCTTGAGCTCAGGTTTGGGAGTTCAAGCCCTCGTTGGGCCCATGCTGGGCATGGAGCCTACATAAACGACGACAACAACAACCCATCAACTTCCTCCTCCTTCTGCATAAAATAATGTTCCTCGCCTTTGCCTGTTGGACTTGCCTAAGTCTTGCTGTGGCTTGTATGTCCCCAGTTGTAATTCTGTTATCCCCAAACCCATTTTCATTGGTAAAATAACTGACAGTCATATTTTTAAGGTGAACATTATAATTATTCTCTCCCTTCTGTGCTCATTCTATTAGACCCCACAGATGTAGAGACGCCCCCTAGTGGAAGCATCTCAGACTAGGAAGTCCGACTGCCTTGTAACGGGTCTACACGGCTGTAAGTGGGTCCAACCATTCAACTGTATAAAATGCAGGGTTGAGTATTGCAATGTTAATGAGATAACTTGGATTAATCTTCTGCGATGATGGGAGCACATTGGCAATCATGTTATACCTGAATTTGCATTACGATGGGTCACGTATTCACAACATTTTACTGTACTTACACCCATGGGGAAAATACTTAGCTCTTTATATTATTTTACTATAAAGAAACAACAGCACCATGGCATTTTTATTCATTAGTTCTAGGTCTGATGACCTTCCCAGGATGCAAAGATGAAAGTTACAGTCTCATCCTGGAGGATCTGAGGAAGCAAGCAATTGATCTGCAACCTTACCTGCGTCACAACAAAGTCCTTTTTGCCAGGGGAGCTAGCAAAGACTGAAAAACAAAACGAAAGATACAATCACTTCTTGTTAAGAGGTGACGAAAAGGGCACTATATAGATTTCTGAGGGCTGGTAAATTTTATACTGTTTGGCTAAATTAACCCTTTGTAGTTACCTCCATCTGGCCTCTGTTTTCTGCTCTGGGTTCTTTCTTGGACCTGTATGTCTTGCCTGGGGGTAGGTATAGGTGAGTGGGGAGCAGCTTCCTCCTTATCTCTCATTGCCTCTTGGGGAAGGTGCCTCGAAGTGAGCTCAACACAAGTGCATCCCAAGCCTTGTCCCTCAGGAGCCAGTGAGAACCCAAATATCGTCACCATCTCCCTTTGCCGGTATCTCCATCTTTACAAGACCAGCTGCATTGGAGGAGCCTCCTAAAAACTCTTGATGGGGCATCGCTCTTGCTATTGTAGTTCCACCTGCATGAAGACCACACCTCCTGTGCAGTTACTGGGACAAGTCCTCTTCCACTGCCTGTTCTTATGACATTCTCCATCCTGGGTCCTCAGCCTGCTGGATCCCCCATCTGCCATCAACAATGTCCAGCTGATTCTTTCCTCCTTCCATTGTCAGGGACTACTGGTCCCTTCTTCCAACATTATGCTAGTATTAGTTAACATATAGCTTATTTTATTTTATTTTATTTTATTTTATTTTATTATTTTATTTTATTTTCCTTATTGAAAATTTCAGATGTGTTAAACCTTCTTGTAAAAATTTAAAATACTTCAGGGCTCCTGGGTGGCTCAATGGTTGAATGTCTGCCTTCAGCTCAGGGGGTGATCCCAGGGTCCAGGGATCGAATTCTGTATTGGGCTCCCCACAGGGAGTCTGCTTCTTCCTCTGCCTATGTCTCTGCCTCTCTCTGTGTCTCTCATGAATAAATAAATAACATTAAAATTTTTTTTTTAAATCATCCAGAAGCATGTATAGGAAAATGGTAAGAGCTCTTCCTTCACTCAACTCATTCTGGTCCCTAGAGATAACCACCATGAGTAGTTCTGTGTTCATCATTCTGGAACTATTTTTCAAAATGCAATTCAGACTAATGGATTTTTAGTACAAATATGCATAATTTAGAAAATGGTGGATTAAGGAGATCACAGCTCTGGGAATTGGGCTGACTCCATCTGCGCCTTGTATGACTTGGCAGCATGTGAACGTGACCACACTTGTTGAAACTTCACTCCTTAGGCTTCCCAATGACCACAGTCTAACTACTGTTTTTTTGTTTCCTTTGGGGGTCTTCTCTCATCTGCCCCTCCCCTAAAGGCTGGTGTTCTCTGGGGGCTCTGATCGATGGAGCACAGAATTATAGCTTCTCTTCTTCAGACTTACAAACCCACACCTACTATTGAAATGTGTGCTGAGTTAGAGCTGAGCAGGAACCAACTGTTACTGGAAGTCGAAGTAGGATGGACTAGCAGATTCTAGCCTTGTTCCAATCAGGGTCAATAGCCATGCAGAACACTACCAGTCCAAGGATTATTGCAGCCACTATTACCATTGGCATTCTGGTTGGTTAAAAAGGAGCTCAGATCTTGTTGCAGAAATAAACACCATCCACCCCAATCCCAATCACTGCTATTACCAATATCCATTAGCATCTGTGGATGGTCATGGGGCTGTTATTATATAACTGGCATGGGGAGGGGGTATTAGGAGTCTGGGTCTGAGGCAGTGGGGAAACAGGAGTGATAGGAATGAGCAAAGGATGACATGGCATCTGTGCCTGCTGGACCACTTGGAATAGATTGCAGTCTTTGTCATTAAGAGTGTAAAGGACAGGTGCTACTGAATTTTTTTTAAGTTCTTTTTTTTTTTTGCGGGGGTAAGTAGGGTGTATAAAACGCATAGAGACAGATGCATAAAGCAAGTGGACAGACAGCACAAGGAATTGTGATAAAGCAAACACCCACATAAGTAACCACCACCTAGATGAAGAGATAAATAGAACCAGCCGCCAGGAGCCCCTAGATGCTTCCTCACTTTCAAAACCCTCTCCTTCCCACCCTGTTCCTGAGTTTTTGGTAATCACTCCATTGCTTTTATTCATATATGAATCACCTTAGAGTGCATCCCTGGACCATACCATTTGATTTTGCCTGCTTTTCAACTTTATGTAGATTTATTCAAGATACATTTTTTGGAGAATGTTCTTTCACTTAACTTTACATTTATGACATTCATGCTCATTATTGAATGGGACGTTTGTGCATTCTCACTGTTCTAAAGCATTCCATTCCATTGTGTGAATCACTAACACTTATTTGTTGTTTTTTTAACCCACTCCACTGTTGAAGGACATGTGGGTTGTTTCCAGTATTTGGCTTTAGGAATATGCAGAACAGCCTTTTTTTTTTTTTTTTAACTTTCTTTATGAGAGCCCTTGTGATTGTCAGGAAAACAAGCAGGGTTGCCATGAGGTAGTGATGTGGCGTAGCTCGTTCTTGCAGAGTCTACTCTCCCTGGGCAGCTTTGTGAGTATGGGGTGCTGGTACCTCAATAGACCTCATGAGGGACACTCTCAGTTCTTCCTTGATGAGGCATCCTGTGCCTTAACCTGAGGCCAAAGAGAAAAGGGACTTTGGGTTTTTATACTGCAGTGGAAAACTGGTACATGAGTACATATGAGGTGCTCTTCAGACATAGGAGTAGGGTCCAGATAGGCTCAGAGGTATTGACATTTGGGCATAAGAGGGAATGTTCTAGACCTGAATCCACTCTGTCAAGATTTTCCCCGGACCTGCTAACTAGTGAGGGGGGAAGGGCTCTCATCATACCATCTGGGTGGGTGATGTGTTTCTCAGTGGGTCAGGGATAGGCAGTGACAGGTTTCCATTGGTGGTATTGGAGTAAAAGGACTTGTCCCCTTCTCAGCTGTAGCAGATGTGGCTTACCAAGATGGTCTTGGAATGGGGTACTTACAATCCATGCAGATCAGCAATGATTAGTGGTGCTTTTGCAGGGTCTGGAAGAGCCTCCCTGTGGGCAAGAACCAGGTCTGACCCTATGCATTGGCTAAATAAAACCAACTTTCCTTCCTCTTCCTCTGTGTTTCAATGGAGATTGCCTCAGGAGCTTTCCAGTATCCTGGCTTCACAGATCGAATGATGCAACCAATAGTGATTAAATGCTTATTATGTGTCAGGCACTAATTGAAGCATTTTACATGCATATGCATTTAAGGCTCAGATATCATTAGGAGTGAGATGATGTGTATCACTTAACTTTTGCTGTTTAACAAATCTCCCCAAAAGGTAGTGTCCTTTTTTTTTAAAAGATTTATTTACTTATTTGAAAGAGAGAAAGAGGGAGAGCAGGTGGAGAGGGGCAGAGAAACTAGTGCAGATCCGCAGGGGCATGAAGTGCAATGTGAGGCTCCATCTCACACCCCTGAGATTATGACCTGAGTCAAAATCAAGAGTCAGATGCTCAACAAACTGAGCCACTCGCCCCAAAATGCAGTGCCTTAAAGCAACACACATTTATTATTTCTCATAGTTCTGTGGTTTTGCTGTGTTAAAAATAAGACAACAGGCCCCAAATGGAGTCTCTTATGCTCAGCCCCACATTACCAAATGGAGATTTAATACTTAATTTAATTATGTTTCGGCTCTCCCAGAAATGGAATTTTAAACCAGTCAGTTGGGAATTATATGGTTAGTAATAGTTAGGTAATCTGTCTGATAGACTCCTGCCCTCCTCTAAAGGAAAGTGACTTTGCTACAACCAATCTACTTTTTGTCACATAACTTCCTTGCTCTTTCTCCCTTGTGCCTATAAAAGTCTTTATGTTGTACAGCTACTCAGAGCTCCTTTCTATCTGCTAGCTGGGATAAATAAAACCAGTAAGATTAAAATTTACTCAGTTGGATTTTGTTTTTTTAAACAGCTGGGAGTTTATTCTGATTTGGGCTGGCTCAGCTGGAGGCTAGTCTAGGATAACCTTACCCACATACCTGGCAATTGGCCCAATGTCAGCTGGGGTGACAGCCACATGCTTCTCATCAACTAGCCCACATTTGTTCAACATGGTGGTGGGAAGGTTCTCAGCAGCAAGAGAGAGTAAGCCCTAATGTGCAAACACATCTTTAGCCTCTTCCTGTGTCACATTGGCTAATGTCCCATTGGTCAAAGCAAGTCACCAATTAATCTAAAACTAGATTATGTATAGAAATGACCTACTCAGTGTATGGATACGGGGTGGAAGAGAATTACAGTAGCTGTCTTTCAAACAACTTACTGTGTACTCGTATCACCCTCATTTTACTAATGAAAAAAACAGATGCTTGGAGAAGCTAAGGAAGTTGGTCATACAGCTGCTATTGGGCAGAGCTCAGTCACAAACCTAGGACAAGCAATTGCAAAATTTGTGCCTTAAGTCTTATGCTGTGTGTACTGCCTCCTTTCTCAGACCTGAGCCGTTGTATCCCAGTACACCAGCTCAGGAGAGGAGAGAGAGGAACTCACTTAAGCAGCCTCCCCCAGAGGCCACTCAGCCATAGAGCCTGGCGGGTGCCTGTCTAGCCAGATAGGCTTAGCAACTTCTCCAGCTCTGAAGAAAATAATCCTCATAAACCTGACTAGTAGTTCAGCTATTGCACTGGATGCTGTACCCTTGGACTAATCTTAGCTATGTGGGAAATAGATGGAAAGAATAAAAGATGGTTGTAGAAATGGGCCATCGTGCTACACATAAATGTGTTAGCCCAATGGGCAGTCATTAAACACCTACCACATCTGAGCTAGATCCCGATTGTTTAGGAGAAGTACAGGCAAGGGAACAGTTGTTCTCTAAAGCACATTTTCAACAATGTGTGTTAAGGGAACTTATTGACACGATGGCGTTGAATACAAGACAACAGATTTAAAATGGAATTGCTTATGCTCAGCCCACATCGCCAAACCGAGACTTCATTGAAATACAATTTTGGGCCTTCTGGAAATGGAATCTTGAAACAGTCAGTTAGAAGCCACCAGATCAGCATTCGTGAGGTCATTTGCCTGACAGACCTCTGCCCTCCCCTATGAGGAAAGTAACCTTGCAATAACCAGTCTGCATTTTGCATTGTTCTGCTCCCTTCTGCTTATATAATCTCTTGCTTATATACCTCTTCAGAGCCCCTTTCTATCTACTAGATTGGGTGCTGCTCGTTCATGATTTTTCAGTTGAATTTTGTTTTTTTTTAACTATGGATATTTAGGGATGCCTGGGTGGCTCAGTGGTTGAGTGTCTACCTTTGGCCTGGGTCGTGATCCTGGGGTCCTGATATCGAGTCCCGCATGAGGCTCCCCTCAAAGAGCCTGCTTCTCCCTCTGCCTGTGTCTCTGCCTATCTCCCTATGTGTCTCATGGATAAATAAATAAAATCTTAAAACACAAACAAACAATGGATATTTAGACTAGGATGAGAGACTGTCAGACTCAGAAGCTGCAAGATAGACCTTGAGATTCACAGAGGTGTGGACCCAGGAGGGCATCTTTCCATAAGACTGGTGCTACTGCCTCTTACTAGGTTGTTAGAACCTGCACCAACTTCCATCCAGTTTTGAGCACCCCCCTCTCTTTTAAATGTAAGGTCTACTCTGAAGAATGTTCTTGATGACTCTGGGAAAATGGGGTGAGCAGGCAGATTTGGGATAGAAATTAAAGGAATAAAATCCCCAAGCCCCATTTTAGATTTGCAATCAAGCCGAGAAACTCTCAGTCTCCCAGGGCTGGGGTTTAAAGGCAGGGAATAAAAGGTATTTGCAAGAAACAAAGACCCAAATTTGCATTTGAATGTGGTGCCAATCAAGGCTCATTAGCTGGAACACAACACGGCACCATTAGCGGGAAGGTAGCTTCGGCAACTGCTCATTAGTTTTGTAGATTCAAATAAGCATTCTAAGAGAGCTCCAGTGTTTGATGGGATCCAGCAGCATCAATGATAGGCCACCTTTCTTCCCAGAGAAAGGCAATGTTCCCCAAGAGTAACTATAATCTCCTTTACTCTCTCTCACAGACACACACACACACACACACCCAGCCCCTCTGTATCCCCCAGGGTCTCAGGATGTCAAAATTGGAAGGACGGTAGAAACTTCTAGGTCAGGACATCACTTATGGGAGAACTGTGGTTGCAGGAGAGTAGGAACACAAAACTGGTCATCGGAGGAGTTGGGAGAGAATCTATTTATGACACATAACACCTTTCTTCATGGAAAGGAAGGACTCTTGATGGGTTGAAGACAGAATGGAAACACACAACGAGGTGAAGAGCCCTTCATGAAAACTTCAAAGGAGAGCAGACCTCTGTCTGTAGGACTGAAAACCAGGGGCCCGGTACAACTTATACTAGAAGAAACACACAGAGAAGTGGACAGGTCACAGGGACAATGTAAAGAGAAAATTCTCAGGCTTAACCCGTTCTAGGCATTAAGAGAGCTCCGAGAACAATACCTGACACACTATAGGAGCTCAATAGCACAGTGGTTAACAGCCCAGGTGTCAGAATGAGGTAGATTTAGGTGCAAGTTCCGACTGTCTCATAAAGCTGCCTCCTTACCAGTCTCCTTTTTGTGCACATTAATGTCTGAGAACTGCTGAGCTAGACTGCCCTGTTTCTGATCAGTAATGCTGGTCTTCAGGAGATTGTGCCTATGGAAGGCTGACTCCCAGGGTGAGGTCCATGCCTGTGAGTGGTCTGTGGCATTGTTCTTGCTAGGCAACGAGCATGTGGGCATTTCCTTTTCTTCTTTTGTAATTGAACTTTTTTTTTTCCTGGCTACCTCTGTCTTCCATGTGGTCATGTTCTTCAGGGGAGGTAGTCTCTACCTTCAAGAAGTGGCATAGTTGGTCTAAATCAACCTTGTTTTCTTGTTCCCCTTGCTTAATGGTTGCCTTTCTGACAAAGGAGACATGAGTGGAGAGTGGGCTAGGGCTCCTGGGAAGGGTTTTTCTTGTGGATCACAAGGAGCAAAAGAGGGAAGATAACCCCTCTACTGTCTCTGGATACTGTTGTGAGAAAAATGCTGCCTGGGGCTTGAGCAGCCATCTTGTGGCCAAGAGGAAGCTGATAGGTCAGCTGTGGCAGAATGGAAAAGCAGAGAGAAGCTAGACTTTACTGAATTTAATTGAGCTGCTGAATCAACCAACTCTGAGGCCTCATTTTATTATGTGAGATAATAACATTTCTTCAGTTTATTTATTTATAAGGATTTTAATCATTCATTCATGAGAGACACAGAGAAAGAGGCAGAGACACAGGCAGAGGGAGAAGCAGGCTCCTGATGTGGGACTCTATCCCAGGACCCTGGGATCACACCCTGGGATGAAGGCAGATGCTCAACCGCTGAGCCACCCAGGCATCCCCATTTCTTCAGAGTTTAAAGTTAGATTAATTGACAGGGTCTGTTTCTTGCTGCTGAATGTTCCATAGAAAGAGAGATGAAGGGGCTCCTCGGTGGCTCAGTCAGTTAAGCATCTGCCTTTGGCTCAGGTCATGATATCAGTGTCCCTTGATCAAGCCCCAGGTCAGGCTCCCTGCTTAGCAGGAAGTCTGCTTCTCCCTTTGCCTCTCATCCCACTCGTGCTCTCTCTCTCTCAAATAAATAAATAAATAATAAATAAATAAATAAATAAATAAATAAAATCTTAGAGAGAGAAAGAGGGAGCTATATACTCTGGAGGGCTGAGAAAGGGAAGAGGCTGAGGCCAGAACAGTAAGGCTAGAAACAGGAATGTCTCTCTAGGAAGAGCCCCTGTGAGTGGCCTGACCTTTAGCAGAGCTACTGACTAAAACCACAGATCATAGGAGCAAATTGTCTGCATTCCGATTCCATATCCACCACTTACTGGTCATTTCACCTTGGGCTCCTTACCTGTCAAACAAGAGCATAATAGTACTACTTTATAGGATTTAAGGAAATTAATAATGTGAAGTACCTAGCAGTGCCTATGGGTGGTATGTAACCCATGGTAAGTAGTACACAGGTATTGGCCAGGAGGTGAGTAACATCATATAACACCAGTGCCAATTTTTCCCCTTCATATGTTGTAGTTCCCCTTTGTAAAGAAACTGAACTTTTGTTTTGAGATGATTGTAGATCTATATGCAGAAAGAAAAAAAAATAGAGATCCCAAATATCATTTATTGGGTTTCTCCCAATTACAACATCTTGCAACACTATTTTTTAAGAAAATATTTATTTATTTATTTATTTATTTGAGAGAGAGAGAGAGAGAGAAAACGGTGTGGGGAGGAGAGGGGCAGAGAGAGAGAGTCAAGCAGACTCCCTACTGAGCATGGAGCCCAACTAGGGTTTGATCGCATGACCTCCTGAGATCATGACCTCAGCCAAAATCAAGAGTCAGATGTTTAACTGACTGACTTATCCAGGCACCTGCAACACGATTATACGATATCATAATCACAATATTGGTAGTTATAGTCAAGATACAGAATATTCCCATAACCACATGGATCTCTCATGTTGCCTTTTTATGGACGTACCTTACTTTCCTCCTATCTTCTCTTATTTCTCCTTAATTCCAAGCAACCACTAACGCCTTGTCCATTTCTATAATTTTGTCCTTTCAACAATATTATATAAATGGAGCCATGTAGTGTGTGACCTTTTGGGATTGGCTTTTTTCCCCTCAGCATCATTCTTTGGAGTTTTTGCCTGTATCAATAGTTCATTCTTTTTTATTGCTGACTAGTATTCCATGGTATGTTCCTGAGTTTGTTTATCCATTTATCCAGTGAAAGACATTTGGGTTATTTCCAGGTTTTGACTAACATGAATAAAGCTGCTGTAAACATTTGTGTAGAGATTTTTGTGTGAGGATAAATTTTCATTTCTCTGGGATGAATGCCCAAAGTGCAATTGCTGGGGTCATATAGCTGGTGCATGTTTAGTTTTTAAAGAAACGGCCAAACTGTTTCCAGAATGGCTGTAACATTTTACATTCTCACTAGCAATGTATATTTATTCATATCCTTGCCAACATTTGGTGTTGTCACTATTTTTTATTTTAGTCATTCTCATAGGTGTGTGATGATATCTTACTGTGGTTTTAATTTGCATTTCCCTCATGGTGAATGATATTAAACATATTTTCATGTGCTTATTTGCCATCTGTACATTCTCTTCATATAAGATGTCTCCATATCTTTTGCTGATTTTCTGATTGGATCGATTTTTGTTTGTTTCCTTTTTTTTACTATTGAGTTTTGAGAGTTCTTTATGTATTCTGGATACTAGTCCTTCACTGGATACGTGGTTTGCAAATATTTTCTTTTAATCCATTGGTACTCAGTCTATCGTTCATCCATTTAACAAGATCTCAAGACTCTACTCCAATATTTCAGAAACTGATTCTTGAAAGGGAAGAGAGGAAACTGGAACTTGGGTTTTGGATAATGAGCACTTGATAAATGCAGGTTGTTCATAAAAACAGATGGGAGCCAGGGATGCAAGGTGGAAAGGGAGAATGGAGTGAGACAGGCATCTGCATCCTCCCAGGCCCTAAGGACAGGGAATTGGGGATTATTCCTAGTGAGAGCTCCCACTTGAGGGTGCTAAGATGGACTATACTTGGGAAAACCATCTCCTGGCAGCAGCCAAGGAGAGGGGGAAAAAGTAGTAGCAGGAGTCAAAGGAAGGACCAAAACATTTCAGAAGTAGAAAAGCTACCAGGAGAAAAGCAGGCTATTCCCCTTACCTCTCAACAATAGGAACATTTATAAATCAAATACTAAGAAATACAGAAGTAGTATGTTCGGAGAAGAGTTAGATGGTTGCATTAAGCATCAAAGTTGCTTGGCCAGTTGCCTGCTTATCAGGATGGAAAACCAAGCTTGGGAAAATGGATTCTGTCCCTCATATTCTCTCAGTACAAGTGTTTCTGGGACAGAGAGAGATAGGACAGATTCTGGAACATGTTGAGAAGGAGAAATTAAAAAGCTTAAAATAGAGCCTGCAGAAGTGAGGGAAGAAAGAAATGTTGAGAAAGATCTAGCAACATGGGGGATCATCACAGCAGACTTGAAAATGTAACCTCTTGGTGGTGATGTTGGAGATGTTTCTCTCTGGAAAATGAGGGTTTCTGTAAAGTGGGGAGAGTGATTATTCAGCTGCATATGAAGAACTTCTAAAGGGGAAATAATGTCACATGTAAGGTCTTTCCTTTCCTTTCCTTTCCTTTCCTTTCCTTTCCTTTCCTTTCCTTTCCTTTCCTTTCCTTTCCTTTCCTTTCCTTCTTTCCTTTCCTTTCCTTTCCTTTCCTTTCCTTTCCTTTCCTTTCCTTTCCTTTCTTCCTTTCCTTCCTTTCCTTTCCTTCCTTTCCTTTCCTTCCTTCCTTCTTTCCTTTCCTTTCCTTTCCTTTCCTTTCCTTTCCTTTCCTTTCCTTTCCTTTCCTTTCCTTTCCTTTCCTTTCCTTCTTTCTTTCAATGATCTTTTCTTCTTGTAAAAGTCAGGCATGTTCCTACTGAGGAACAGTAGCATTGTTGAATCACTATATTGCAGACCTGAAACTAAGATAGCACTATGTGGAACTATAATTTAAAACTTAAAAAAAAAAAAAAACTTAAAATCAGGGGCACCTGGGTGGCTCTGTGGTTGAGCATCTGCCTTTGGCTCAGGTCATGATCCTGAGGTCCTGGGATTGAGTCCTACATCAGGCTCCCCACAGGGAGCCTGCTTCTCCCTCTGCCTAAGTCTCTGCCTCTCTATGTCTCTCATGAATTAAAAAAAAAAAAAATTATAAATAAATAAATAAATAAAAACTTAAAATCAAATAAGCAAAAAATTTTAAAAGTGCCAAAAAAGTGGGGAATGTTTCTTTCCTTAATAAAAACATGGAAACTACTAACAGATGTAGAAAAACAGAAGGAAGAAAAAAAATCACTCATAATTCTACTACACTAGCAAAGCTGCTTTTACACATTATTTTAGATTTTTTTTTAAAGATTTTATTTATTCATGAGAGAGAGAGAGAGAGAGGCAGAGGGAGAAGCAGGCCCCATGCAGGGAGCCCGATGCGGGACCCGATCCTGGGACTCCAGGACCATGCCCTGGACTGAAGGCAGGCACTAAACCGCTGAGCCACCCAGGGAGCCCCTATTTTAGATTACTTTTTAAACCATGCTACAAAGCTTGAATTTTATGTCCTGCTTTTTATTTTCCCTTTTCTATTATTTGACAATTTTCCTTGTTATTATGGACTTTTGGTCATTGATATTTTTAATGCTACTTCATAATCTATCAAGCGGCTGAACTGTAATTTCCTGAATAAATCTTTCCCATTAGTTGGACAATTAGCTTGTTTCCAGTTTCTGTCTATTAAAATTAATGTTTCGATGAAAGCTGCAATGAGAATATCCACAGTCACTATTCATTGAGCAGTTACCGCGCCAAGTGGTTCACATCCCTCATTTATTTCATTCTCTAAACAACCTTGCCAGGCAGACATGATTGTGGCTTGTTCCCCTTTCTTTTTATTATTAAATTATAAAAATAAAATGTGCCTCCGTAAAAGCAATTCAGGCAGAACTAAAGAGATCTAATGGGAAAGGCTTGTAATGCGTGTGCAAGCCAACAAGCACCAAGGGTTGCTGGAAAACCTCTTGAAACTAGGAAGAGGCCAGAAAAGATTCCCTCCTCCCGGATTTCAGAGGGAGTATAGTCCTGCCAACACCCTGATTTCAGACTTCCAGCTTCGAGAGCTGTTAAACAATACATTCCTGGTTTTTAAGAAATATATATGTATAACGCCACCCAGCTTGTTGTACTCTGTGACAGCAGTCCTCGGAAACTAAAACACATGCAAACTTCCAAACTAGTATGGGCCAGAGCTGGAATTTAAACTCAGGTAGGTGTTACCCCAAAGCCAATGCTATTTTTAATTAATTAAGTTAATTAATTAATTTTAAAGATTTTATTTGTTTATTCATGAGAGACACACAGAAAGAGGCAGAGACATAGGCAGAGGGAGAAATGGGCTCTCTGCAGGGACTCCACCCTAGGACCCCAGGATCATGCCCTGACCCAAAGGCAGAGGTCAACCACTGAGCTACCCAGGCACCCTTATTTATTTTTTTAAGATTTTATTTATTTATTTATTTGACAGAGACAGAGAGAAAGCACAAGCAGGGGAGCGGCAGGCAGAGGGAGAGGGAGAAGCAGGCTCCCCAAGGAGCAGAGATGATTGATGCAGGACTCAATCCCAGGTTACTGGGATCAGGACCTGAGCTGAAGGCAGACGCTTAACCGACTGAGCCACCCGCGTGCCCCAGCCAGTCCTGTTTAATCAAACAGGATTTTTATTTATTTTTATTTATTTTTAATTTTTAATTTTTTGCTTTTGAGCAAACACCTATATAGTGTAGACCCTGTGCCAGGCTCTGTCTGAAGCGCTTACCATGTATTTCTCTGAAGTAGGCAGGAGTGATTTCCTCCCGGAGTTATCTAGCAGCTTCCACCAGGGGGCAGGCCTGCACCTTTGTGTACAGAAAGGACAAGAACCCACAAGGCAGGAGGCCTGGCTTTCAGGCAGTTCCCTCTGGCCAAATTGCCCAGAGCTTTAGTTCACCAAAGCAGGGACACCACAGCCAAGGAAGGGGATGGTTATCCTAGGAGCACAGAACCTTCTGGATTCCTGAAGGAGGGAGAACCGAGCACCTGGGGGCATGGGCAGTCTGGTCTCTAGAAAGTTCTTGTTGTTAGGGTAAGGTATAACATCATGGGTTTCTCCTACAAACAGATCCTGAATCCATTCTCACTCAACGATGATGAATAAAGAGGTTAATGTTTGTGTGACAGGGACCATTTGGGGGGATGGTGGTCCAACTGTTCCCCTTTCTCTGGAATTGACTCAGCAGCCACATCTGTACCACACCGCCCCAACAGCCCTGTCCCACGTGGAGCTTGAGGTTCTGACTGTGGTGCTGTGAAGGCTGCTGTGAGGAGGAAGTTCCCCCTCCCCCTTCATTCTGCTGAGTCTGTCCTGGTCATTCAGCCCTTCCTTGGCTTCTGTAATACACCCCAGTCCCCAGCCTATACCTTTGACTTTTTACAACTCCCCGGCCCCTTTTAGGCTCAGCAGAGCTAGCATGTACTACTTACAAGAGGATAAACCTGAATTAAAAATATGAATCAAGGGGGATCCCTGGGTGGCTCAGCAGTTGAGCATCTGTCTTCGGCCCAGGGCGTGATCCTGGAGACATGGGATCAAGTCCCACATCGGGGTCTCTGCGTGGAGCCTGCTTCTCCCTCTGCCTGTGTCTCTGCCTCTCTCTCTCTCTCTCTCTGTCTCATGAATAAATAAATAAAATCTTTAAAAAATATATATATAAATCAAGGGGCACCTGGCTGGCTCAGTCAGAGGAGCAGGTGACCCTTGAGCTCAGGCTGGTGAGTTTGAACTTGACGTTGGGTGTACAGATTACTTATATCAATAAAACTTTGAAAAAATAAAGTGAATCGAGATGGCTTCTGTGGCTAGCAGAAATAAAGGATTAAGTCTATTATTTAAAATCAAGGGAGCAAATAAAATGAAATAAAATAAAATAAATAATAAAATAAAATCAAGGGAGCAAGAAATTGGGGGTACCTGGGAGGCTCAGTGGTGGAGCATCTGCCTTTGGCTCAGATTGTGATCCCGGGGTCCTGGAATCGAGTCCTACATCGGGGTTCCTCCATGGAACCTGCTTCTCCCTCTGCTCATGTCTCTGCCTCTCTCTCTCTGTGTCTCTCATGAATAAATAAATAGAATCTTAGAAAAAAGAGAGAGCAAGAATTGGAAAATATAATAAATTCATAAGAACAACCACACATAGAAAAGAGCCTACTGCATGTGGGTTCTTCATCAATTTTTGTCAGACTGGAGGAATTAACTAGAAATAGTATCATACAAAAGTGGGGGAACAGGAAAGAGGGAGAGTGACACTGAGCTGAACTTCACCTCTTTCATAGCAACGGAGACAATACAGCTTCAGGTGGATAATTCAAGATAGAGGCATAATCTACATTATTTCGAATTACAGCATTAACGCCACTGCTAAAACAAGAAAAGGTTATCTGAGAAGTGAGAAGGGCTTGTCTACATTTTTCTATGTGTTTCTTTTTTTTTAAGGTTTTAAAAAAATTTTTATTTTTTAAAAGTTAATATGTGCATAAAAGGAAACTGAAAAACACAAAAAGCAAAGAACAAAGTCATCCATAGTCACAAGCGGTTTACAGTTTGACTTCTGGGTCCTGTGTGTGTATCTACACACACAGGTAAGTGTTTTCATGTAAGATGGTACAGTTATGTATCATGCCCTTTTTTACACACCATGAATATTTATCATGTCAAAGTCCCCAAATTACGAGTATTTTGATAACTAAGAATACACTACACCAACTCCATCTGGTTGGCAGCAGAGGGGCAGAAGGAAGTATACAGGGAGAGTTGCATGTGGATGTTTTCATATTTACATTTTTAAAAAACATTTTATTTATTTATTCATGAGAGACACACAGAGAGAGGCAGAGACACAGGCAGAGGGAGAGGCAGGCTCCATGCAGGGAGCCCGCCGTGGGACTGGATCCCAGGTCTCCAGGATCACACCCCAGGCAGACACTCAACCGCTGAGCACCCGGTCCCCCTCCCAGGCGTCCCTATATTTGCATTTAATGATAACTGTTAACGTGTATTAGTCTCTCTGTTCTATAGGAAAACATTAAGTGATTCAATGGAAACATACCTCCTTGCTAATCGAATAGTATAGATTGGATGATGAATTCTTTTAGAAGCATTATAGGTTGTGGACTCTGTTACTTTAGGTCTCCGTTTTAATTGAACATTGAGGGACTGCAGTATTTTAATTGTACTCTGCCAATAGCTTTATCTAGAGGCCTGTTGTCATTTTTGTCTTTTATATTTTTGTCACCAAGAAAGGCAGGATCACATTTTTTTTCCTATGTGTGTTGTCGCATGTTTTGCTCCCAGTCGCGTTTGCAAAAGGTCCAGGCTGGGGGCAGGTAGGCCAGGATCCAGGGGGCACGTCCTGTCCCTGGCGCCTCTGCCCGGCAGGGGGCGCGCTTCTCCAACGGGCTCCGGGCACCTGCTGCTCCCCTGCGGGTAGGATGGGAGGGGGGCGGGGGATAGCATCTCCTCGCTGTTTTAATTTGCATTCCCTCAATTGTGTGCCAGAGCGCGTGTTTTCTCCCCTGTTTCTAAGCCATTTGTATCTCTTTTCCTGCAAATTGCCTTTTTATGGAAATTCTAGCTCCTCCCGCTCAGTAATTTCTTTTTCTTAATCTGATCGCATTATTACTCAGCTCCCTCCTGCGGGCTATTTTTGGCATCCTCGATCTGCTTTAAGTTCTCCTTTCTCCTTCCTCCTGCTTCTGTACTCCCCTCTTCCTCCTCTACCTATTTGAATTTCTTGACCCCCGCGTTTTGTGCTCTGTCTCAGGGAGGCGGCGAAGGGTGCATCTCCCTGTCCTCCTGTATCTTCTCTCAGTGTGAAATAGGAAATAGCCAGTGTTGGCTCATGTGGGGCCTTTTATTCCTGAAAACTTTCTTCTCCCTTTGGGCCTTCTGCAGACCCTCTGCAGTCTCCGGTGTGGGCTTAGATTTTTGGAGCAAACGCCAAGAAAATCTGGGTGGAGGTGTCCTGCTTTTGACATAGGCCACTAAGCCTCCTCTGGTGCCAGGACTTTCAAAGCTGGCTCTCTGCTTGGGTGGAAGAAAGGTAGTGGGAGAGGAAAAGTGTATACAAATCCATAAGTAAAAGTCAAAATCAAATTTGACCATATTTGTGTGATAAACACAAATGGTTCTGGAAGGATCTGCCCCCAATACTTGTCAGTAGTTGCCTTGGGAGAGGGAGTATTCTTTCTTTGTAAAATTGTGGGTTTTTGTTGTTGTTGTTGTTGAGAGAGAGAGAGAGAGCAAGGCTAGGGACAGAGGGAGAGAGAGTCGCCAGCAGACTCCTCACTAAGCAGGGAGCCCCCTGTGGGCCTTGATCTTACCACCCTGAAATCAGGATCTGAACCAAAACCAAGAGTCTGAGGCTTAACCAACTGTGCCACCCAGGTGCCCTTGTAACACTGTTTTTCAAAATTAGGATTATGGGTGAATTTTACTTTCTCTCCCTCCTCTCAGGCATCCCCATCCTCTTAATATGTTGTTTAAATATTTTATAGAAAACATAATATGGTGAAATTCCAAGAGTAACAAAGTATGCATAATGAAAATGAAGTTTCTCTTTTAGCAGTATCCCCAAAGGCAGCTACTTTTATCACTTTTTAAAAAAGATTTTATTTATTCATGAGAGACACAGAGATACTTTTATCACTTTTTAATGTAACTTTCCAGACATATTATATGTATAATCTCTCTTCCCATCTCTCTCATCTGTGTCTGTGTCTATCTCTGTCTCTCATTATTCTTTTTATACTAGCGGGTTTATCACGTATAGACTTTTATGCCTCTAAGAGTGTATCTTCGAAATTGTTTAACATTGGAGCCCATAAAGATCCATCTCATTTAAAAAAATGGCTTTGTGGGGGCACCTGGATGGCTCAGCCATTAAGCCTTCGACTGTTGATTTCAGCTCAAGTCATGATCTCAGGGTTGTGAGACAGAGTCTTACATTAGGCCTGTGCTCAGTGGGGAGTCTGTTTGAGATTCTCTCCCTCTCCCTGTGCCCCTGACTGCCACTTGCACTCTGTCTCTAAAATAAATAAATCTTTTTAAAAAAATGGCTTTGTAATATTCTTTTACTTCTTCTTCTTCTTTTTTTTTTAGGTAGGCTCCACAACCAGCATGAACCTCACATGAACCCAACATGGGGCTTGAACTTACAACCCTGAGATCAAGACCTGAGCTGAGATCAAGAGTTGGATTCTTGTCTGACTAAGCCACCCACATGCCCCTTTTTTATACATTCCTTTTTTAAAAATATAATAATATTCTTATATAGAAACTCTGTAGCATAATGAACTTCTCTTCCCGTTGGCTGGGAAAGACTATTTTCTTTTTCTTTCTTTCTGTTTTTTTTTTTTTTTTTTGCTATTGTAAACAATAACCCCAAAAATACCCTGAAGCAAACATCTTCACTCAGATTTGAGAGTATGTCTAGGGTAAACTTTTGAAACTGGAATTCCTGGGTCAAAAGTGTTTTTGTTTTGTTTTTGACACTTCTAATTTTTAATAGCTTATAATTTCCTTCCAAAGGAGTTGTACCAACATGCACTCATACCAGCAATGTGTGAAGGTGTCTGTGTTTATACTTCCTTTTAAAACTAGTCTTCTGTCAAGCTTTTTAATCTTGTCTATCTGGTGGGTGACACTGGTATCTCACTATGTTTCTTTAATCAGTGGCAAGGCTGACCATCTTTTTTTTTTTTTTTTTCTTTTCTTTTTTCTTTTTTTAAAGTAAAATGCCCAGTGTGGAGCCCAACATGAGATTTGAACTCTTGATCCTGAGACCAAGACCTAAGCTGAGATCAAGAGTCAGATGCTTAATCCACTAAGCCACCCAGGCACCCCTCATCTTTTTACATGTTTATAACCATGTGGATTTCTTTTCTTGTGAACTACCACTCTTGGCCTTTGTCAACATTGTTTTGATGTTGTGTTGTTGGTCGTCCTCTAATTAATTTCTATTATTTATCATTTATTAGTTTATTTTAACAAGAGGGAGAGGGGAGGGGCAGAGCAGACTTCTCAACCAGTGCAGAGCTTAACGCAGTGCTTGCTCCCATGACCCTGAGATCATGACCCTGAGGTCATGACCTGAGCTGAAATCAAGAGTCAGATGCTTAACTGACTGAGCCACCCAGGTGCCCCTCCCTCTTATTAATTTTTAAAAGTCTTTTTATATTAGAAAAATTAGCTCAGGCTTTGTGAATATTTTTCCTAATTTGCAGTTTGTTTTTTGATTTTGTTTAGTATCTTTCTTTTTTTGTCCTATGGAAATTTACTTTTTTTTTTTTTTAATTTACTGATGCTTATCGATCTTTTCTCAGGTTTGTGTCTTTCTTGGAAAGGTCTTTCTTCCAAGACTATAAAAAATTTTCCTTTCTCTCTGTATTCTAGTAGTTTCTTTTTTTTTTTAGTTTCATTTTTTTTAATTTTAATTTTTTTAGTTTTAATACTTTTGCTCTATCTTGAAATAATTTGGTATTAAGAATGAAGTAAGAACCCAGCCAACTTCCTGCCATTTTTTCTTAAAGATTTTATCTATTTATTCATGAGAGACACAGAGAGAAAGAGTGAGAGAGAGACAGAGGCAGAGACTTAGGCAGAGGGATAAGCAGGCTCCCTACAAGGAGCCTGATGCGGGACTTGATCCCAGGACCCCGGGATCATGCCCTGAGCAGAAGGCAGATGCTCAGCCACTGAGCCACCCAGGCATCCCCCCTCACTTTATTTATTTATTTATTTATTTATTTATTTATTTATTTATTTTTAAAGATTTATTTATTTACTCATGAGAGACAGAAAAAGAAAGGCAGAGACATAGGCAGAGGGTGAAGCAGGCTCCCTGTAGGGAGCCTGATGCGAGATGCGATCCTGGAGCCTGGGATCATTTCCTGAGCCAAAGGCAGATGCTTGGCCGCTGAGCTACCCAGGTGACCCTCCCTCCCACCATTTTTAATCTGGATAGCTATCCAGATCTGAAACTATTTTTTGGTGACTCCATCTTTTTCCCCGAAATATCTGAAATGCCTCTTTTATCCTATATAGAGGCTCAGTGGTATGGATACCAGCAGAAACTCTTGGTGGACTAAATTCTGAGATGTTGGCCAGTTCTTCATTTTTCTTGTTGATGTTGTTGTCTTTCAAGAAGGTAGAGGAAGTATCTAGAGGAACCGTTGCCTTGGGCCAAATTCTGGCCAACCAGGCGGAACAAACTGGTGAGGGGAAGTGACAAGAGCCCTGGCAGAAAGTGTCTGTGTCATTCTAGATACTCTGTCTGCCTCCTACCACTTTGGTTAACCTCCTGGCTTCAACCAACCCAGTTGGGAACATCCCTTGTGGTCAGCATCCCTGACAACTTGGTTCTATCTCTAGCAACAGCAAGACTGACAACCAAGTTCCCCAAACACAGCCTCCTCTTTCTTGCCTTCATTTCTTTGCATATGCTCTTCCCTTCATCTGCAACACTTTCTCCCACTTTGCCTAGCTAACTCTTTACCCCCCATGTGTCAGTTCAAAGGTTGCCTCCATTGTGAAGTCTTCCCTGATATTCTAAGTTAGATGCTCCATAGTATCTCCTATCCCTTCTTAGTCTTTATTCAAGACTGAATGGAGTAGGGATTGGACAGCCATACCTTCCAGAGGCCTGATAGTCTGGAAAGTGGTCTAGGGTAGATCCCTAGTAAAGATTTCTCATAGTCTATCTACCTAGGACCAGGATAAGCTACATAATTTGTAGGGAGGGTGCAGAATGAAACTGCAGGGCCCTGTTCACCAATTACAAACTTCAACATAGTGACAGTAGAATCACTTAAACCAAATCCAGACCCTTCTGAGAGCAGAATTCTTGGAGATTGCATGGATCATATTCACGTTGCAGTGCATGGAACGTTGGGTCTCAAAAGAGTATGTATCCCTGTCCAAATGTTCGTTGAAGACAATGCTATCCTTGCAGGTTTTAGTTACACAAGCCTAAAAATCCTAAAAATTCAACTTTTGTCATTTGCAACTGAGAGTCTTAATTAATACTTAGATTTCAGACAATTGAGAAAAACAAGCTATCCAGGATTTCATGAATTAAGACTTAGGAAGGAAGCTAGCTCGAGAAAGTTGGGAAATGCTTCACAAAAGCTGATAAGAATAAAGAGGAGGAGGAAGAGGCACTCACTGAAGAAGTGTAACTACAAAAGGAGCCCTCTAACACGGTTAAATCTTAAAGCCTATTTAGTTACTTATAGTAATCTCTATACCCAATGCAGGGCTCAAACTCACAACCCTGAGATCAAGAGTCACATATTCCTCCGACTGAGCCAGGCAGGTGCCCCTAGTGAGGTGAAACATTAGAGGCCTTATCTGAAGGATGGAAAGAAGGATGAGCAACCAATGAAACAGATGAGGCAGTAAGTAACTCACTGGCAGGAGTGCTTGCCATGGATTCTGGAGGTGAAGCTACAAACAGCCAAGGACCACAAGGAGAATCCTTTGTCTATGTCAGAGTGTAATACCAAGGCAGAGGGGGGCTCCCTGATGTTGGGTTGTATAGATGGAGGAAGGAAATGAGTTTGATTGCTCTAGATACCTCACATGGGTGGAATTTATTTATTTATTTATTTATTTATTTATTTATTTATTTATTTATGGCAGTTGTTGTTTTGTGACTGGCTTATGTCACTTAGCATAATATCTTGGAGGTTCATCCGTACTGTAGCATGTGATAGGATTTCCTTCCTTTCTAAGGCTGAATAATATTCCATTGTATGCATGTCACACATTCGCCTATTTTTTAAAAGATTATTTATTTATTTATTTATTGAACAGAGAAAGGGAGAGAGAGAGAGAGAGAGAAAGAGAGAGAGCACGTATAACCAGAGGGAGAGGAAGAAGCAGACTGACTCTCTGCTGAGCAGAGAGCCCGATGCAGAACTGGATTCCAGTACCCTGAGATCATGACCTGAGCTGAAGGCAGTCACTTAACCAACTGAGCCACCCAGGTGCCCCCACACATTCATCTATAGATGGACATTTGGGTTGCCTCTGCTTCTTAGCTTGGTGAATACGGCTGCTATAAATATGGATGGCCAACCAGGCGGAACAAACTGGTGAGGGGAAGTGACAAGAACCCTGGCAGAAAGTGTCTGTGTCATTCTAGATACTCTGTCTGCCTCCTACCACTTTGGTTAACCTCCTGGCTTCAACCAACCCAGTTGGGAACATCCCTTGTGGTCAGCATCCCTGACAACTTGGTTCTATCTCTAGCAACAGCAAGACTGACAACCAAGTTCCCCAAACACAGCCTCCTCTTTCTTGCCTTCATTTCTTTGCATATGCTCTTCCCTTCATCTGCAACACTTTCTCCCACTTTGCTTAGCTAACTCTTTATCCCCCAAGCAGGGCAACAAAATATCACTTTGATGCCCTGCTTTCAATTCTTTTGGATATGTACTTACAAGTGGGATTTCTGGATCATAGACTAATTTTGTTTTTAATTTTTAAAGGAAGCTTCATGCTCTTTTCCATTGCAGCTGCACTATTTTAGAATCCCACCAAACAGTGCACAAGGGTTCCAATTTCTCCACATCCTCACCAACACTTGTTATTTTCTTTTTTTTTTTTTTTAATAGTAACTATCCTAATGGGTGTAAAGTAATATCTCCTTATGGCTTTGATCTGCATTTGGCTGATGATTGGTGATTTGAACATCTTTTCATATGCTTATTGGCCATTTGTGTATCCTCTTTAGAGAAATGTCTATTAGAGTCCTCACTCATTTTTAAATTGGGCATTTTATTTGTTGTTGAGCTGTATGACTTGTTTATATATGCTGAATATTAACCCCCTATCAGATATATGATTTACAAATGCTTTCTACCATTTTGTAGGGTGCGTTTTCATTCTATTTGTTATGCCCTTTGATGTACCAAAGTTTTCAAGTTTTTTTTAAGAATTTATTTATATGAGAGAGAGAGATAGCAAGAGAGAGCCTGAGTGGGGGTGGGGGAGGCAGAGGGAGAGGGAGAAGCAGACTCCCTGCTGATCAGGGAGCCCGACATGAGGCTCTATCCCAGGACCCTGGGATCATGATCTGAGCCCAAGGCAGATGCTTAACCTACTGAGCCACCCAGACACCCTGAAAATTTTCAAGTTTGATGTAGTCCCAAGCATATTTTGTTTTCTAAGAAACTGCCATAGTCATTTCCATAGTGGATGTACCATTTTAAAGTCCCACCAGCTATGTATGAGTAACCGTTGTTGTTTTTTTCTGGACTCCACATAATATTTTTTAAAGATTTTATTTATTTATTTATTTATTTATTTATTTATTTATTTATTTATTTGAGAAACAGAGAAACAGAGAAGGAGAGCATGCGTGAGTAGGGGCGGGAGGAGGAACAGAGGGAGAGGGACAAACTCCACGCTGAGCCCAGAACCCATCAAGGGGCTTGATCTCATGACCCAAGATTATGACCTGAGCCAAAATCAAGAGTTAGATGTTCAACCAACTGAGCTACCCAAACACTCCCGTTATCTACATTTTAGATGTGAGAAAACTAAGCTGTGGCACCTTTCTAGTGTTTAAAAAAAATCACTGGTTCAATGTCAAGGTTGAGAATCCTTCTCATCTTCTTATCTGTCATCCTGAAGCACCCCTAGCCCCTTGGTTCCAAGATGGCTAGAGTTCTAGTCATCACAGTGATAGATTGCAAAAATGGCCATTCTACTTTTTAGCTACTGCTGTCAAGAGATACAGCCTATTTCTTGACCAATCAGCATTTAGCCATGCAACTTAGTTTGGTTAATGGACAATAATAATGTTATGCATGAAGACACTTGAAAAGTGCTTGCATACGGGAGCTTTTTTTTTTTTTTTTTTTTTATCCTCTTGCTGCACTCTAGATCAAACAACTTATCAATGATCAGACATATGAATGAGGCCATTCAGGATCACCCAGCCCCAGCTGACTAGCCCAGACCGGAAGAGCCAGCTGACTAGCCCACAAAATCATGATAAATGATTCTGCATTAAGTCACTAGATTTTGAGGGCCATTTACTGTGTAGCACAAACTGATTGATAGAATCACCTACAGAGAGAACAACATACAGTCCAAGGGAAAGGGACCATCTTGACACTGTTTTAAGCAGTGAGGAATGAATGTTTCCTTATGTATCATTGGCTAGGACTTCGTCCCCTGTCTACTCCTTACTAGCAATGAGAATGGAAGTACCATGATTGGCTTGGAAAAGCACTGGGACCATGCAGGGAAGAGTAGACTATCCTCCAAGTGGGATTCTGCCAAAGAACATAGAAGCCTTCTGTCTTTTCGGCAGAGCTCCACATGGAGGAGGGACAATGAGAGAAGGGGCAATGGATTTCTTGTAGGCATGCAATAAACATCTACTATAGATAGGCCCCCAGCAATTGTGTTTTCAGATTCAAACATCTACTATAGATAGGCCCCCAGCAATTGTGTTTTCAGATTCTCTTCATCCTCCCCCACCTCCAACTATGGCTGATTAGAGCAGTTATGCCCTAGGGAAGAAAGATGAGTCAATGAGAATCTCATTCCTGGAGTATTTGGAAATGACACTATTGATAGCACCTGCGAGGGATGGGAATGGTATTGGGTACACTGGGGAGATGTGAAGAGGCCATATTTCACCAGCGGGAGTTGAAAGACAGAGAAAGAGAGAAAAATGTGGTTAACATTTAAACATTTTTCTAGTTCATCATTCCTGGGGCTTGGCTAGAATGCTGGTCTTGGCTTCATGAGACACCTCTATAATTCTTATAGTAATTTCCCCTGCATTTGCTAGAGCTACCCCTAATGAGCTTCTGTCATTCACAGTAAAAGTGTTTTTAACACACTGTTCTTATGAAAAGATGCCCAACCTTACTCATAATAAGATAAATGCAAATTAAAATTACACTTAGCTACCATTTATCACTCATCGATCGGATTGGCAAAAAGAGAAAGGTCTCACTTTTTGGTAAGACTGTGAGGAAATAGGCACTGTCATCATGATTGGTGTGGGTGCAAAAGGTGGTAGCCACTGTGCAGGGCAGGCTGGCAACATCCATCAGCCAGGAAAATGCACTTACCCTTTGACTTAGCAATCCTTAGCACTGGGATTTATTGTACAGATGCATAGCCGGGAGGAAATGATGTATGTACAAGGTCATTTATTTTAAGTTTGTTTATTTATTTATTTTAAGTAATCTTTATGCCCAACGTGGGGCTCGAACACATGCCTGAGATCATAAGTCCCATGCTCTTCCAACTGAGCTGGCCAGCCACCCCTGTACAAGGTCATTTATTATAGCACCATTTGTAATAAAAAAGGTTTGGAAACAACCCAAGTATTCACCCACGAAGGACTGGTTAAACTAACTAGAAGCATCCTTACATGGAGTAAAATATAGCTGCAATAATTAATACAGGAAGGCCTGATATAGGAAGGCCTCCAGAGAGATTGTTAAGTAAAAAACAAACTGCAGAATATTGTACATAGTTGAATTCCTTTTGGATAAGGAAGGGGAGAAAGAAGAATATGTAAGAATATGTGTTCTCATTTTCTTATATTGAAATGGGGAAATCTGATAAAGGAAGTATGGACAGAAGAACAAGAAACTAAGAAATGAATAAATACGGTTTTTAATTTAATTTAATTTAATTTAATTTAATTTAATTTATTTATTCATAGAGACACACACACATACACACACACACACACACACACAGAGGCAGAGACACAGGCAGAGGGAGAAGCAGACTCCATGCAGGGAGTCCGACGTGGGACTTGATCCCGGGTCTCTAGGATCAGGCCCTGGACTGAAGGCAGTGCTAAACCGCTAAGCCACCCACATAAAGGAAGTGTGGACAGATGAACAAGAAACTAAGAAATGAATAAACACGTTTTTTAAAGAAACATGGTTATTGGGCAGCCCGGGTGGCTCAGTGGTTTAGTGCCATCTTCAGTCCAGGGCATGATCCTGGAGACCCGGGATCGAGTCCTATGTCAGACTCCCTGAATGGAGCCTGCTTCTCCCTCTGCCTGTGTCTCTCAGAAATAAATAAATAAAATCTTAAAAAAAGAAAAAAGAAACATGGTTATTTCTAAAGGGGCAAAGGGAATAGCTGGGGTAGGAGGATTACCACTTCTCAATGATAATCTTTTTTTTTTTTTAAATCATTTTGACTTTTGAAAATGTGAACACATTAACTCTTCTAAAAATGACCAGAAGGAGGGACATCTGGGTGGCTCAGTCAGTTAAGTGTCTTCCTTTAGCTCAGGTTGTGATCCCAGGGTCCTTGGATGGAGTCCTGTGTTGGGCTCTCTGCTCAGTGGGAGCCTGCTTCTTCCTCTCCTTCTGTTCCACCCCTGCTCATGCTCTCTTTCTCTCTCTCTCTCAAAAAAAAAATAAAAAATAAAAAATAAAAAATAAATAAATAAAATCTTAAAAAAAATAAAAATGAGCAGAATGAAAAGGTCATTTTTCAATGAAAATATTACATTATTTTATTCTAGTCTATCCTGCTGTCTGAAGAATTCAGGGTAGTGGGAAGAAAATGTGCACTGTAGATGCCTTGACACTTGTTTAAAAAAAAACAACACCCGAACCTGGAATGAAAAATCCCAAAGCGGAGAAGGTGTGCAATAAATATCCCTTTGACAGAATAGTTTCTTTTGTGCTTTCTACATTTGGCACTGTGGCTGCTTATGAAAACCTCCCTTCTCCAGGCTGTCCTGCATCTAAAAGCACAGTTTTTATGGATGGGCATTCTGCTTGGCCAGCTCAAGACTAAGCTGACCGGCCAAGCATTTAAAAGAATTCTAGGACAAAGAGAGATGTTATATTAAAGATTTCTTTTTAACCTGCAGGAATCAGGTGGCCTCTTACAGAAATGACAAAATCTATTTTCTCTTCCTCATATGTTCCTCCCGTTGGCACTCTCTTGGTTCTAAGAAGGAGTAAGTAAAGATTGCTGGGGAGGGGGGGACTGAGCTGGCAACTTCTCACAAATGTGGGTGGCAGGTTCTGTTAGCCTGGGGAGCTGAGTCTCATTTAGAGCTCAGTAGCACAGACTCTGGGGTCAGAATGAGCATTTGGAGTGTAGCTCTTCCCCTTGGCAACTGAGTGATCTTGAGTGCCCACTGGACTTCTCCGGGCCTCAGTTTCTATAAAAAAAAAAAGAGGGGGGTAATGATGTCACCTATCTATATCGTTATTATGAGGATTAAATGAGTCAATCCATGAAAAAAGTAACAAGGCTTAGCACGTATGAAGTCCCCAGTAAATATTAACACTAAAAGAAACTGTAATGATAGTTTTTTATTACCATGTGGCTTCAGTCAGGCTCACTAAGACAGTTGACAGGTATGGAAAAGACTGCTATTCTCCTATCTTCAACTGATTCAGTGTAATTCCACTGAAAAAAAAATTGAGGAGAGGTCTCTGGACACCAATTCAGAGTCATCTCAGATGATAAATGTAGTTCCAGTGGCTGTAGGGTGGCAGGCACTGGACTCAGCCCTGAGCAGGGTAAATTGGTGAGCGAGACAGGACTGCTTCTGTACTGTACTTGGGGGGATGGACAGGTACACAAAGTACACAATACAGGGTAAGTGCAAGGATCCGGTAGGTTCTGGATGGCAGAGGGTCATAGGTGCAGGATACCTACCTGAAAACCCAGGAATCAAGAGAGACTTCTTAGAGGCAGGATGGGAAGCAGATCCCCTCTAACCCCCCAGTGACAAAACCTCTCTCTACTAGAACAAAAATGCTACTAGTAGTGGAACTACTGTTACCAGTAACAATGACAATGATTAAGTAATGATGTCATGATGATAATAATTATGGTAATAGGATATTCAACATGATTGTGTGAAATAATAATAATTTCAGTAATTGAAATATATTTATGGTTTTTGCAAGCACATTTCAGGCATCAGCTCATTTGATCCTAACAGCTTCTTTTTGGGTCTGCTCTGGACTTGTAGGGCTTGGGCTCCCTCACCTCCCCAGAGTCCTGGACCTGCTGAGGAATGGCAAGTGAGGAAGGCATAAGACAGAGCTGTCTATCCCCACCCAGCTCAGGCTCTCTGGGGAGAAGGCATTCCCATTTTCCCTCTTCCAGACAGTGTCATGGAGGAAAGAGAAAGAGAAAATCCTCCCTTTCTAGACTTAGTCATCCCTCAGCATCCCGATTCCCCAAATGAGGAACCTGTAATGACTTTTACTGTTGCTTTAACATGGCACCAGATCACGCTGGATCTCATGATGAGACTCTTTCCTGATTTAACTTGTTCTCAGTTATTCTGGAAATATTGAAGAGACAGTCTCAGATTAATGCTAGTGGGTTCGCAGTGCTTCTCCATCACCCGATGACCCTCTTTTAACAAAGAATGAGCAGGCCTCTAACTTTCCTCCTGTGGCCCCTTGAATGAGGACGAGGACAGGACCAGAGTGGGGACCCCAAAGCCCCAAGTCTGCCTTTGGATCTGAGCCATGGTTACTGTGCCATTACTGCAGGGAGCCCCCGAGGGCCCTAATGGGGACCAAGCACCACTCTACCTGATTGCTGCCTTTGTGTACACCCTCACGCTTCATTTTCTGTTTCCTTTTCTATAACTTAGTAAACCAAACAAGAACTTTCCCTGACCTGAGTATTGGGTTTAATTGTGCTGCGTTCATTATTACACAGCGTTTTACCCACAATTACTTCCTGTTCGAGATCCTGTTTGTTACTGGGCTCCAAGAACCCACCCAGGTACTGCAGGCCTTGAGAGAAGTGAGAAGGAACCTGGAGAGGCAGCCTCCTCCCTGAGAGCAGGGCTGGACATGGGACTATGTGATGTCACAGCTACAAGCAACCTCAGCTGGTGGGAGGCTGGCCAGAGGGCTGAGAGTAAGTAGCTGGTTTGAAGAAGGTCTGCTTCTGGGCATTTATCCAAGAGAAGTGGGTGCATATGTTCACATTAGACACAACAAGGATGTTCGTAATGGAGTTTCCCAAAGTAGTCCCAAACTGGAAACATCCCAAATGGTGATTGACATTGGCTGGACAGGCAAATTGTTGGTATACTCATGCAGATTAACAACAACAACAACAAAAGAATGGATACTGACATCATAAAATGTGGACGAATCTTACAGACATGATATAGTGTGGAAAAATCCAGAAACTATGTGATTCCCATGGACATGAAGTTCAAAAATAGACAAGACTAATCTATGATCTCAGCCTTAAAAAGGAAGGAAATTCTGTACCGTGCTCCAGCATGGGTAAACTTCGAGAACATTATGCCTAGTGTAATAAGCCAGTACTATGCACTGAATGTTTGTGTACCCTGCCCCCCAATTCATCTACCGATGCCCTAATCCTCAATGTGATGGTAGATGGAAGTGGGGCCTGGGGAAGGTACTTAGGTGTAGATAACATCATAAGGATGGAGCCCCCAGTATGAGATTAATGCCTTTATAAAAAAAAGAGACATGAGATCCTTCTTTCTTTCTCTCTCTCTGTCTCTGCATGCATGCACCAAGGAAAGGCCATGTGAGGACACGACCAGAAAGAGAGCTCTCACCAAGAACTTCAACATGCTGGCATTCTCCTCTTGGATTTTTGGCTTCCAGAACCATGAGAAATAAATGTTGGTTAAGCCATTCAGTCTAAGGTAAGTTACAGCAGCCTGCAATAAGACCACCAATTACACACAGATAAATACTGTCTGATTCAACCTATGTGAATTTCTGAGAGTATTCAAAATCAGAGGCAGAAAGTTGAAATATGGTTGCCAGGAGCTGGGGCAGAGGGGAATGGGGTGCTGTTTAGTGGGTACAGAGTTTCAGTTTTGCAAGATGAAAGAAGTTCTGGAGATGGGTTGCATGACAGTGTGAATGTACTTAACACCACTGCACACTTAGAGATGGTTAATCAAAACCACAATGAGATGCCACCTCACACCTGTTAGAATGGCTGTCATCAAAAAGACAAGAGATAGGGTGGAAGGTTGGGGTGACTGGGTGATGGGCACTGAGGGGGACACTTGGCGGGATGAGCACTGGGTGTTATGCTATATGTTGGCAAATTGAACTCCAATAAAAAAAATAAATAGATTCCATTAAAAAAAAAAAAAGACCAGAGATAACAAGTATTGGTAAGGATGTGCAGAAAGGCAACCCTTGTGCACTGTTGGGAGGAATGTAAATTGGTGCAGTTATTTTGAAAAACAGTATGGAAGGTTCTCAAAAAGTTAAAAATAGAAACACCATATGATCCAGCAATTCCTTCTGGATATATATCTGAAGGAAACAAAATCAGTATCTCAAGGAGATATCTGCACCCCCATGTTCATTGCAGCATTATCTACAAGAAGGACATGGAAACAAACCAGGTGGCCGTCAATGGCTGAATACGGATGAGTGGAAAAAAACATAGTATAAATACTCACACGCACACACATGCACGCACATCCCACAATGGAATATTACTTACCCATAAAAAGAAGGAAATCCTATCCTTTGTGACAACTTGGGTGGACCTTGAGGGCATTATGCTAGATGAAATAAATCAGAGAAAGACAAATGCTAGTTGTTCTTACTTCTATGTGGAATCATGGAAAAAATGAACTGATGGAAACAGAACAGATTGGTGGTTGCCAGAAGCAAAGGATGGGGGTGATGAGGGTATGTGGTCAAAAGATACAACATTCTAGTTACAAGATAAATAAGGGGTGCCTGGGTGGCTCAGTGGTTGAGCGTCTGCTTTGGCTCAGGTCATGGTCCCAAGGTTCTGGAATTGAGTCCTGTATCAGGCTCCCCTTGGGGAGCTTGCTTCTCCCTCTGCCTATGTCTCTGCCTCTCTCTCTCTGTACCACTCATGAATAAATAAATTAAATCTTAAAAAAAAGATAAATTCGGGGGATGTAATATACATCATGATGTTATAGTTGACAGTACTATATTGTATATTTAAAAATTGCTAAGAGAGTAGATCTTAAAAAGTTCTCATCACAAGGAAAAAATTGTGCAGCTGTGTGAGATGAGTGATGTGAACTAAACTTCTTGTGGTAATCATTTTGTAATAAATGTTAAGTAATTATGTTGTATACCTAAACTAATAACTATTTTATGCCAATTATATCTCAATAAAACCGAGGAAATGCTAAAAATGGTAAGTTTATATTTCATATATTAAAACCACAATTTAAAAAAGTTCTTAGGGATCCCTGGGTGGCTCAGCGGTTTAGTGCCTGCCTTTGGCCCAGGGCATGATCCTGGAGTCCCAGGATTGAGTCCCACATCGGGCTCCCTGTATGGAGCCTGCTTCTCTCTCTGTCTGTGTCTCTCATGAATAAGTAAATAAAGTTTAAAAAATAAAGATAAAAACGTTCTTAAAATAAAATAAACCTAATTTATGATAATAGAAGTCAGACAGTGGATTTCTCTGGAGGGAATATCTCCTGAGAAAGGGCACAAGAGTTTTCTTGGGAGCTAGAACTTTTCTGTATTTTGATCTGGTGAGGTTACAATGTATACATGTATGTAACATTGGTGCAGTTTTACATACAATGCATACATGTATGTAAAAATATTTTCTGCTGCAGGCTTAAAATTAATGTACCTTGTTGTATATATGCTATACTGCAACAAAAGGTCTTTTGTTACAGGTATGTTTTCTTGGGGTTCCTGGGTGGCTCAGTCGGTTATGCAGCCGACTCTTGACTTGGACTCAGGTCATGATCTCGGGGTCATGCGCTCAGTGTGGAGTCTGCTCATCCTCTCCTTCCCTCTCTGCTCCTCCCACCCCGCTTGCCTGCATGCATGTGCTCTCTCTCAAATAAATAAATGAATAAAATATTTTTATTAAAGATTTTATTTATTTTTCTAAATGATTTTATTCCTTTATTTATTATAGAGATAGGGAAAGAGAGTACAAGCAGGGAGAAGAGCAGAAGGAGAGGGACAGGTGCATTCTGAGCTGAGTACAGAGCTGGACGTGGACGCAGGACTCTATCCCATGACCCGTGAGGCCATGACCTGAGCTGAAACCAAGAATTAGATGCTTAACCGACCGAGCCACTCAGGTACCCCATAAATAAATAAAATCTTAAAAAAGGTATCTTTTCTGGTACAGTTTTCCTATGCAGAAGCACCCCATCCTTATGAGATACGTTTCCCAGGGAATGTAAAAAAACAGCCATAGTGGTTAAAGCTCTGGAGTCAGAAGACCTGGAATCAAGCCTTAGTGCCACTTGGAAGAGTTATATAACTCTTTATAACTTAGTTTCATCTGTTTATAATGTAGGAATCATACAATGGAGCCATCAGTGCTGTAAAGTGCTTAGCACAGGATCTGATTTTATGTTAGCGTCCAAGCCACAGTAGTTTTTGTTCCTATTTGCTTTTTTATTGTGTCAAAGTAGACAAAACTGAAAATGTACCATTCTAACACCCATTGTAAGTTTACAGTGAAATATATTCACATTGTTGTGCATCACCACTATCCATCTCTAGAACTTTTTCATCTCAAGTTGAAATTCTGTATTCATTAATCCATTCACTTCCCCCTCCCCACCATTTTTTTTGTGGTGGTAAAATACATGTAATGTAACATTTATCATCTTAAGCATCTTAAGTGTATAGTTCAGTGGTATAGAGTACACTCATATCATTCTGCAACCATCCCTACCATCCCTCTCCAGAACTCTTTCCACCTTGCAGAACTGAAGCTCTATATCCCATTAAACAATAACTCTCCATTCTTTCCAACCACCATTCTACTTTCTGTGTCTCTAGGATCTTGACTACTGTAGATGCCTCATCTAAGTCAAAGCATATGGTCTTTGTCTTTTTGTAACTGGCTTGTTTCACTTAGCAAAATGTCTTCAAAGTTCATCCATGTTGTAGCAATTTTCTTCCTTTTTAAGGATGCATAATATTCCATTGTTTGTATAGACGACATTTCTTTTTTTTTTTAAGATTTTATTTATTTATTCATGAGAGAGAGAGAGAGAGACTGAGACACAGGCAGGGAGGACTTGATCCTGGGACTCCGGGATCACTCCCTGAGCCAAAGGCAGATGCTCAACCACTGAGCCACTCAGGCATCCCATATTTTTATATTTTAAAAAAGATTTTATTTTTAAGTAATCCCTATACCCAATGCGGGGCTCTAGTCTACAACCTCGAGATCAAGTGTTGTGCACTCCACTGACCAAACCAGTAGGTGCCCTTGGAGAATTTACATTTAAAGTAATTACTGATAAGAAGGGACTTAACTTTTCTCATTTTGTTTTTTGTTTTCTATATGCCTTATGACTTCTTTATTCCTTATTTCTTACATTACTGTCTTCATTTGCATTTAGCTGATTTTTTGTAGTGAAACATTTTAATTCTCTTCTCATTTCCTTTGTATATGTTCTAGAACTATTTTCTTTGTGGCTACTATGGGGATTACATTTAATATCCTAAAGTTGAAGCACTCTAATTTGAATTTGTACTAGTTTAACTTCACATACAGAACTCTGCTCCTATACAGTATCATTGCCACCTCCAATTATTGATATTGCAAAATGACATCATTATACATTGTGTGTCCAAAAATATAAAGGAATAATGTTTTTTTATGATGCATCAATCTCTTAAATTATGTAAAAAAACAAAATGTGAAGTTACAAACCAGAGTTATAATGATACTAGCCTTTAGGACTAATAATTCTTTTGTAAACAAAATGTATTAGTATTTTAAATCATGTACAAAACAAGTGGACTTATAAACCATTTATATGATAACACTAGATTTTATAATTGCCCATATATTCACTTTTTCAGAGATCTTTAGTTCTTCATTTGGCTATGAGTTACTGTCTAGTGTCCTATCATTTCAATCTACATGACTCCCTTCAGCATTTCTTGCAATGCAAGTTTAGTGATGAAGAAGACCCCAAGTTTGTTTGTTTGTTTGTTTTATGTAGGAATGTCTTAATTTCTCCCTCACAGTTGGATAGACAGTTTTGCTGATTTTAGGATGCCTGGTTGTCAGGTTGTTGTTGTTTTGTTTTGTGTTTTTCCTTCTATCACTTTGAGTATATCATTTCACTGTCTTCTGGCCTCCAAAGTTTCTGATGAGAAATCTGGTCCTAATCTTATTGAGGATTCCTTGTTTGTGATGTGTCACATCTGTCTTGCTGCTTTCAAGAATCTTTGTCTTTTGACAGTTTGATTACCATCTGTGCCAGTGTGAGTCTCGGAATTTATCTCACTTAAAGTAATTTAAGCTCGTTGGATGTCTATATTCATGAGTTTCATGAAACTTGGGAAGTTTTTAGCTGTTATTCTTCAAATAATCTTTCTGTCCTTCCTGTCTCCTTTCCCCTTTGGAGACTCCCACAATGAGTATGTTCATTTACTTATGGCACTCCACAGGTCCCTTTAGGCTTTATTCACTCTAAAAATTTTTTTTTCTTTCTGTTCCTTGATAATTTCAATTGTCCTGTCTTCAAGTTCACTGATTCTTTCATTTGTTTAATCAGATCTGTCTTTGAATCCCTTTACTGAATTTTAAAAATTTCAATGATTGTACTCTTCAGTTCTAAATTTCTTTTGGGTTCTTTTTAGGTTTCCAATTTGTCCATCATTTTATTGACTTTCTCTATGTCTTCCTTTAGTTTCTTGAACATATTTGAGATAGTTGTTTTAAAATATTTGTTTAAAAAATATTGTTTAGTAGGTTCTCCATGTGATTTTTCACTGAGATAATTTCTGTTGGTTTATATTTTTCCTTTGAATGGGCCATACTATCCCGTTTCTTAATATTAGTTTTTAATTATTATTAGTAGCAGTTCTTTTTCTTTTAAGATTTTATTTTTTGTTTTATTTTTCTAAAGGTTTTATTTATTTATTCATTAGACACACACAGAGAGAGGCAGAGACATAGGCAGAGGGAGAAGCAGGCTCCCTGCAGGGAGCCCCAGTTTGGGACTCAATCCTGGGATTTGGGGATCATGGCCTGAGCCAAAGGCAGATGCTCAACTGTTGAGCAACCCAGGCTTCCCTTAAGATTTTATTTTTAGGGCAGCCTCGGTGGCCCAGAGGTGTAGTGCCGCCTTCAGCCTGGGGCATGATCCTGGAGACCCGGGATGGAGTCTCATGTTGGGCTCCCTGCATGGAGCCTGCTTCTCCCTCTGCCTGTGTCTCTGCCTCTCTCTCTCTCTCTCTCTCTGTGTGTCTCTCATGAATAAATAAAATCTTTCAAAAAAATTTTTTTTTCAAAAAAAAGATTTTATTTTTAAGTAATCTCTACACACAAGGTGGAGCTCAAACCTACAGCCTCAAAATCAAGAGTCACATGTTCTACCAACTAAGCCAGTCAGGCACCCTATTATTAATAGAAGTTCTAAAGTGACCTTGAGAATTGCTTCACTTTTTCAAATTTCTGTTTTCTCACATGTCAGATGGCAATTGTGACATTTTGTCAGTTCAATAAATATTCATTGAGCTCCTCTTGTGTGGCTCCCCCAATTTTTGACACTCTTTCTAGTGAGACATGGTATCTTTTTAATGAGACACTATTTTTCTTTTTCTAAAGATTTTATTTATTTGAGAGAGAGAACGAGTAGTGGGGAGAAGCTGAGGGAGAGAGAGAGAGAGAGAGAGAGAGAGAGAGAGAGAGGCAGACTCCCTGCTGAGCGGGAAGCCCTATGTGGGGCTCAATCCCAGGACCTGGGGATCATGACCTGAGCTGAGGGCAGATGCTCAACTGCCTAAACCACACTAGTGCCCCAATGAGACACTCTTTTTTTTTTTTTTTTAAAGATTCTATTGATTTATTTGACAGACAGAGAGAGAGAGAGCATGAGAGAGCACAAGGAGGGGGAGCAATAGACAGAGGGAGAGGGAGAAGCAATCTCCCCATGGAGGAGGAAGCCTGATGCAGGGCTCAATCCAAGGACCCTGGGACATGACCTGAGCTGAAGGCAGATGCTTAACCAAATGAACCACTCCAGGTGCCTCTGAGATACTCTTTTTTGAGCCATGAATATAGGCTCTGATATTGCTTGACCACTAGCATATGCCAGAAATGACATTGTATCAGTTTCCAGGTCAGGCTTTGAAGAACCATTATCTTCCATTTTTTAAAATTTTTATTTATTTATGATAGTCACAGAGAGAGAGAGAGAGGCAGAGACACAGGCAGAGGGAGAAGCAGGCTCCATGCACCGGGAGCCCGACGTGGGATTCGATCCCGGGTCTCCAGGATCGCGCCCTGGGCCAAAGGCAGGCGCCAAACCGCTGAGCCACCCAGGGATCCCCATTATCTTCCATTTTTAATCTCTTGGAACACTCACTCTTGGAATTCAACCACCATGCTATGAGGAAGCTCAAACTGCCATGGAGAGACAAGGACCCAAGTCCCCAGTTCAAAGCCCTGGGTGAGCTCTCAACTGACAATCAACACCAACTTATCAGCCATGTGAGTGAGCATCTTGAAAGCAGTCTCTGGTCAGGCTATTACTGCTGATCCCATATAGAATAGAGATGTACTTTATTTATATTACCCAGTTTTAATGATTAATTTATTTAATGTGGAACTGTGTAAGGAAATATAATCTGCACCACATATATAATTTTGTATTTTATAGTAGCCACATTAAAAAAGTGAAAAAAAATTAAACAGGGGAAATTAATTTTAGAAATCTGCTTTAACCCAATATATCTAAAATGCTATAATTTCAACATGCAATAAAGATAAAAGTTATTTATGAAATATTTTACTTTTCATTTTAAATACTTGATATTTTGGGATGTATTTTACACCTACAATCACATCTAGTTCAGACTAGCTACATTCCAAATGCTTACTAGCCACATGTGGCTGGTGACTACTATACTGGAGAATGCAATCTTGGAATGAAAGATTTGGAAGGCAAACTACTACATCTCTGCCCCATTTTACAGAGAAGGAAAGTAAGGCACAGAAGGAGGAAGTGACTTGTCCAGGGTTATTTACTGTTGTGGATTGAGTAATAATGCCTCCCACCCCCAAAAAAACCATGTCCATGTCCTAATTCCTGGGACTTGTGAATGTTATCTTATTTGGAAAATAGTTTCTTTGCAGATGTAATTAAGTCAAGGATTTTGAGATGAAGAGATCATCCCAGATTATCTGGCTGAGCTCTAAATCCCATGACCTGTGTCCTTGTAAGGGATACACAGAGGTGATTAGACAGAGGACTTGAAGAGAGACATAGCGAGAGAAGTTCATGTGAAGATGGGGGCAAGGATGGGGTTGATGAGGCCAGAAGCCAAGGAATGCTGACAGCCACAGGAACTTGAAAGAGGCAAGGAAGAAGTCTTCTCTGAGGCCTCCAGAGGGAGTGGGGCCCTGTAGACATCTTGATTTCAGCTTTCTGGCCTCCAGAATTGTGAAAGAATAAATTTCTGTTGTTTTGAGCCTACCTGGTTTGTGATAATTCATTAAGGTACCCCCAGGAAACTAACAACAAAGGTGAAACTTGGATTTAAGAGATCTTGGACTCCATTCCTGGCCAGAGCAACATGCCTCCCCACTGCCTCTGAAATCTTTCAACTGGCCAGAATTCATTCCTTTATTAGCAGAGTTGATGGTGCAGGGGTCTGGTCACCTAGAGAGCCCCTGACAAATCTATAGGGAGCTACTGTCCTTTAGAACCATGTGGCACCATGCTGTGTTGTCACCATCTCTTACTTCATCTACTTCAATGATCTCAACCGCTTCTCCTGCTTCTACTCTATTCCCTCTTTAATCTATTTTCCATACAGTATCTGGAGTAATCTTAAAAACAACGACAACAAAAACAAACAAAAAAACCCCAAGCAAGTCATCAGGCCACTTCTCTATTCTCAACTGTCCAATAGCCTCCCATTCACTGGAATGAAATCCAAACTCCTTCCAAGTCTACGATGACCTGCTACCTAATTGATCTTGTCTTGTACCCTTTGTCTCTCCTCTTTCCACTCCAGTCACAGAGGCCTCCTTGCTACTTCTCCAACATGCCAAGCCCTCCTTCTCCTGATCCTTTTGCATTTGCTTGTTTTCTCTGTCTGGAACACTCTACCTTCAGGCAGCCCCATGGCTCACCCTCTCATTTCATTCAGGTCTTTTCCCTTTATGAGAAAGGATATCCCTGTCTGCTGTCACTTTTCATTCCTTTATCATGCTTCATTGTTCTTTATGGCATCAATTTCTACACCACCTGGTACAGATTTGTTAGTTTATTTATTAGGTTATTGTCTATCCTCCCTATTAGACTGTAAGTTCCATGAAGGCCAGACCTTCTGTCTGTTTTATTTAACAATGTGTGGAATAGCATATTGCAGGTGCTCAATAAATTTATTGCTACATGAATGAGTGAATGCATGAGTGAGAGGAGGAATGTAGATTCCGTGTAACCATATCCTGCTTCCTAGAGAAGTCAGAATCTCAAAATTTAGGTGAAATTCTACCGAATATGAACCAAAAAAGTATTTGCTTGGCTGGCTAAAAAAAAAAAAAAAAAAATGCATCCAAGGGCCACCAATTTGAGACTCCTGCTCTAAGGGATCTGGGTCCAATGGCAACTATGTTTCCTCATGCTCAGATGGTATAGACCCTCCAAGAATCCAGTATTTCTTTGGGATCCACCAGCCCTTGCATCTCTAGGCTCTGGCCCCATGAGGTGCTGTTTGTTGTTACAGAGCAAAGTCAACCAGTGCACTTCGTTCAAAAGGCAGGATGTGGGCTGCAAGCTTCCAGCTCATCGGTTCAAAGGAAATCTACTTCAGCAGAGATGTCTCCTGGGATGTTTCCCCAAGCCTCCCAGATTGGCAATGGGGCCTCTTAAAGGACTAATAATAGACAGGCACGTCCAGTTTCCAAAACATGTCAACCTTAAAAGTGAAGGCTATTTTTTCCTCCTTACCTTTGAATTACTATGCAGCAGAGGGACATTCTATTATCACAGCTGCTGCTCTCCACATGCAGCCTAATAATGACTTACCACTCAGGGGCTTCCAGGTGAAATCGTCATAGTGGGACCTGAGCTTCATTAGGCAGAAGTTCTGTGTAGCTGCTTCAACTCCACCCTGCTCTCCTTCACGCCTTCATCACGAACGTACTTTGTAGTTTAGGCTGCCCTAATCTCCATTCGACAACACTGGGACTCTGGGTGCACATATTAATCACTCTGAGCCTCACTGTCTTTATCCATAATGAAAATTCTGGACTTACATGGGGTTGTTGTGGCAAGGACTAAGTAATGCAGTGGAGGTACCGAGCGCTTGATGTTTATTATTACCGAACACCTACAGGACATGGTGAGAGGCAAGGGGCAATGTCCTTTAAGCTTTCATTCACTCACTTATTCACACAGTCACTCATTCAACAAACATTTACTGAGCTTCGAGGAGGTGTCAGGCATGGAGCTTGGCTCTGATGACACAATGGTGAGCAGTGCCTGCTCTCAGAAAGTAGATCTAGTGAAGGAGTTTATAGTCTAATGTAGTGCTGTGTTCCCAGAAGGTGGGGCATGGGGGGTGCAGATATTGAGACACAGTAGGGCGCTACATCACACTGCGTTATCTACTCATCTACACAATTATCATTCTTTTGGTTACCTTTCCATCCTCCCGATTCCATCCAGGAGAGCGTCCCGGTGGATATGAGTGTGCCGTTAGCATCTTTCTAATATTTGTTAATGTCAGTCTCTAACAGATAAAAGAAGGCTTCAGATGCAGATGCTTTGGGCAGGTGGCAGCATCTGGAGAGATTGTACTACTACGGATATCTTTTGCCATTCAAACTAAGAAACCAGAAAGACTTTTTTTTTTTTCTTTCCTTTCAGATGGTGCACAAATACGACCAGCGTTTGTGAAGATGGGTCCCCTCACCAGCCCCATTTTACAGTTGAGGAAAGTGAGTCTCTTTGGGGATGGGATGGACAGACGGTATAGGGAGCTCTCTTTTAAATGTTGGGCAAGCAAAGCCAAGAATGGCCTTTGTGGCGGAGATGTATACCTACCGATATATAAACTAAGATTGCTCCTCCCCTACCTCTGCAGTACGTGTGTGCGTCTGTGTGTGTAAGTGTGTGGAGCCACAGGCCTTTCCGAATGAGTGACAGCGGGAGCCCATCCCTCCAGGAGACGCGTGCGGAATGACCAATGGGATGGATGCGGGGTGGACGGGCACCGGTCTCTGCAGAGGCCGGGTGGAATCCGTGGCGCCCACCCTCGCCACCGCGCACCCCCACCCCGAGTCCCCGCCGGTCCTTCCGCGGGGGGCGCCCTCAAGGTGCCCGTCCCGCCCTCCGCCCCTAGTGCAACCCCGGCGCCCCGCAGCGGGGAGGCGGCGGGCTCAGGTCCGGGCATCGCAGGCTGCGGGCCCCGCGCCGCAGCGCTGCGGCTCGGAGCGCTTCGCCTCGGGGTGCCAATATGCAAAGCAGCTGGCGGCGCTGGGCGGGGCCCGGGCGCCATGCAAATGAAGGGGGCGGGGCCCGCCGTGGCCCCGCCTCCCTCCCCCGCAGCTGGGGCCAGCGGTGCCTCGCGCAGCTGGACGAGCGGCGGCAGCTGGGCGAGTGACAGCCCCAGCTCCGCGCGCCGCGGCGGCCAGAGCGGCGCAGGGGAAGCGCCCGCGGCCCCGGGCGGCAGCAGCGGCCGCCTCCTCGCGCGCCTCCCGGGCCCGCCGCCCGCGGCCCCGCGGCCCCGGGGCCGGCACCTCTCGGCTCCCGCTCCCCGCGCGCAAGATGGCTGACCCGGCTGCGGGGCCGCCGCCGAGCGAGGGCGAGGAGAGCACCGTGCGCTTCGCCCGCAAAGGCGCCCTCCGGCAGAAGAACGTGCACGAGGTGAAGAACCACAAATTCACCGCCCGCTTCTTCAAGCAGCCCACCTTCTGCAGCCACTGCACCGACTTCATCTGGTGAGAGCGCGCGGCGCAGGGCACCCTCCCGGGGCCCCGGACGCCCGGGTGCCCAGTCCTGCGCCCCCCCCTCCCCCCCCCCCCCGGCCCCCGCCCCGGCCCCCGCCCCGGCCGCGGGGCGCCTCCTTGCCCGGTCTCCCCCCCAGCCCCCTCGGGAGCGCCCCGGGGCCGTGGCGCGGGCGCCGGCTCTGCACCTGCTCGGAGCGCGGGGTGGCCGTCCCTGGCCCCTGGGGGGGCAGCGCCTCGAGTGCCCGCTCGCCGGGCTTCCCCGTCTCCCCGCCTCCTTCCGGGCCCGCGGCGCCTGTACCCCCTCCCCTGCTTTCCGGGGGCAGCGCCCTGGGTGTCCTCTCTCTGCCTTCCCGCGGGCGCGGGGCATCCTCTGCTCCCCTCCCGTGTCTCCCGCCTGGCGCCCTGGGTTATCGATGGTTGCGCTTCCCTGCGGGCCACGGGTCCCCTTCGCGCTCCTCAGTGTCCCCTTCGCGTTTCCCCTTCGCGTCCCTGCGGGGACTTTTCTCCCCCGTCGCCCTGGGCTGGGGGAGCCTTTTCTGTCTCCCCAGTTCCCCCAGGGAACTCCACCGCCTCGGGGTCTCTCTCTCCTCCTCCGTCTGGATCCGTCTGGATGCGTCTTTATCGCTTCTCGTTCCCCGAAGGTCCTCGGGCATCTCTGTGGGCAGACCTCCCGCCTGCCCCCCACTTCCCGCGACGGAACCGCTCCCCCCATCCCGCCACCTGGTGGTCGCAGCCTCCTTTCTTCTGCCTTCCGAGGGGAGGTGGGGGTTACCGCTCAGCTGCCCCCTTCCCCCAAAGGCGGAAGACTCTTGGGCACCCGCCTGCGGCTAGGAGGTTGCACCTGGGGTAGAGAGGCCGGGGAAGGGGGGAACTAGCCGGTGGCTGGGCCCCTAGGGCTGCCTGACGTGCCTCTTTCTGCCTTTGCAGGGGCTTCGGGAAGCAAGGATTCCAGTGCCAAGGTAGGCTGTGGGGCTCCGGGAATGCCTTTTGTGGAAGAGATGGTGAAAACACTTTCTAGAAGTGACTGAGTTAGGCAGAAGGCGAAGGACAGAGTGACCTGCCAAGCTGGGACTGTACCACCGCAAAAGGGCCCTTTGAAGGGCTGTGTGTGCAGGCAGTGATGCTCCATCCAGGAAAGGCGGGTGGAGCCAGAGGCCCTACCTGCCAAGGAAGAGCGTGCACCCTTTCTCCCTTCCTGGCAGCAAAGCGTCCAGTTCTGTCTCCTGAACCTATCCCGCTTGGTCAGTCTTGCTTCTGGAGCAAGGGTCCCCAGGGGCCATTTCTGGGAGGACGCCCTCCTCTCCCTAATTCCTGCTCACTCGCCCTTGCTCATCTCGCAGAGTGAGGTTCTGTCCCTTCCCCTGCTTCACAGAAGTCTCCACAGGTGGCTGCTGCCTCTGCATATGGTGCATCCCCTGGAAGGGTGACTGTGGGTGTCCCCTGGGCCTCCTCTCTCCCAAAAAAAGGTCACTCCAGATGGGGTGCTTCTCAGACATGGGTTTAAATCGCCCTTTCTATCTTCTGGCTGCATACAGGAAGGACTCCAAGTGACTGGCAACCTGGGTCCTTGCACCTGGTTCGAGGTCCTTGACCCTAGCCAGGGATGCTCAACCTCGTGGTGACTTTTAACCGTGTGCAAGGTGGCCTTGGCCGTCTCTGGTTGTAAATTCACCCTCCAGGGTCAAGTTGCCTATGGACCTATTTAGCCTTTGGGCTGTCGAACATTTTTTGAATTTGATGTCAACCTTTAGAACCGGGAGATTTTACCCAGATACTTGAATTTTCAGCTTCCAGTTTGCGAAGATTTGGTCCCACTTTCTTGTTGGAACAGTCATCTGGAGCTATTTTCATAGACGGGGCGTACATTCACCATTTCATCCCAGTCCTTCCCAGCTGGGCTTGTTTCACCAGTTTCTGGCTCCTGTAGACATTTGAGTTTGCAACTAATGTTCTGGAAATTTTTTTCCCTCCCCAATTTTTGGCCAGATGTGGTTGAGTTTGGGGAGAACTGTCTCATTTCTGGAGTGTGTCGTAGGGGTACATTGACTGCCCTGGGGAACTGGGTTTGATCAGAAGAAAGCATTAAGCCTTCAAGAGTCAGAGATGTGACTTAGCTGTGTCTGTGGTGTTGTAGCACTCCACCCTCCAGGGAAAAGTCAAGTGATCCCTGGTGAGTGTGGGTGGCATTGTCAGTTGTACAGGATGCTGGCAGCATGGCACTGCCGTCTCAGAAGACTTGTAGGTTCCCTCCCTCACCTGAGATCCAGGGAAGAGCTGGCTCATCCAGTGAACCTTGCAGACCTGCCCAGCCTCTCTTACCAAGGAGTAGAACCCCAGTCTCACGCTCTGCACCAGAGGACTTCCCAAATCCCTTTATTATTTTTTTCAGCTTTATATACTCTTTTTAAAATTTTATTATTATTTTAAAAATATTTATTTATTTATTTGACAGAGAGAGAGAGAGAGAGAGAGCACAAGCAGGGGGAGCAGCAGAGGGGGAGGGAGAAGCAGGCTCCCTGCTAAGCAGGGAGCCTGATGTGGGGACTCCATCTCAGGACCCCGGGGTCATGACCAGAGCTGGAGGCAGATGCTTAATGGACTAAGCCACCCAGGCGCCCCTATTGTATTATTATTTTAATCGAAGTACAATTAATTTACAATGTTATATTAGTTTCACATCTTCCCAAATCCCTTTAAAGTAGCAATAGCTTAGAATCTGTTGCAAACAGTTAGATTGTTTCCTAGAACTTTGGCCCCTAAAGCACAATACCAGTGGCATCTTAGTGCTGGAATGTGTAGATGATCTTTGAGGTTACCTTTCACTTTCATGAATGAGTTTCTGTCTTTGTCGCTTGCTGGGATTGGGGGTGAATTTTGAACATTTTTACTGCTACTTTCCCACCTGCTCTGTAGTTACTGATGCTTGGGGCAGGCACTCTGGAATGTGTAGGTGATAACAGGAGATCCTGTTTTTCAAAACCTGGAAAGTGGTAGGAATTTTCTGGTGTAGTGAGAGTACAGCGGAATTAAACTTTCTAATCAAATATGGCAACTTTAGAGGTAGACAGTACTTACTATTTTATCAGCTTTCTTTTTCTCTTCTCCCTGAGAGGCAGTGTAGGGTAGCGGGTGTATGTACAGGCCATCAGGCAGGTCACTGTGGTTTTGAATCTTGGCTTTTGGGACTTCCCAACCATCTTATTTAGCTCAGATTCCTTGTCTATAAAATGGGTCCAATAAATAGTACCTACTTTAAAAAGTTGCTGTGTAGGGGCACTTGGGTGGTTCAATTGGTTAAACATCTGACCCTTGATTTTGGCTCAGGTCATGATCTCAGGGTCCTGAGATCGAACCCGGATGTTGGGCTCCACACTGGGTGTGGAGCCTGCTTGAAATTCTCTCTTCCTCCCCTATCCCTCCCCTGCTGCATGCACATGTACTCTCTGTTTCCCCAAAATAAAAAAAAAAAAATCTTTTAGAAAAAGTACACCTGATTAAAATGAGTTCCACATTTTATAGAGAATATGTATGGTTTTATTCCTTCAGTTAAGTCAGCAGTCCAGAGCCCAGGGTGGGTCCTAGTTTCTTCCAGTTTTCAGTTCCACCATCCAGAAGTGACACTTATCCCATAGTCCAAGATGCTAGACTATCTAGTCATCACATCTTTATTTCAGCTAGCAGGAAGGAGGAAAGCGTAAAAGAAAGGCAAAGGCCATATGCTCACTGTCACTTATGGAAGTTGCTGCAAGATACTTCTGCCTATATGCTGTTAGCTAGGACTTAAGCTTAATCACACACCACACCTAACTACAAATCACACACCCACACCTAACTACATGAATGGACAATGTAATGTTAATTCCAGGTAGCCCTCTTTTGGGCTACAAGTTAGGGCAGGGAGTTCTTCCATTTCAAAAATAGAAGGGGAGGGGCATCTGGGTGGCAAAGTCCCTTGATCATCAGACTCTTGGTTTTGGCTCAGGTCGTTGATTGCAGGATCATGGGATTGAGCTCCGTGTTTGGTTTGTGCTCAACGTGGAGTCTGCTTAAGACTCCCTCTTCCTCTGCCCCTACCTTTTTAAAAAACAAAACAAAACATTTCTTTCAATTTATTTATTCATAGAGGCACACACACAGAGAGAGAGGCAGAGACACAGGCAGAGGGAGATGCAGACACCACGCAGAGAGCCTGATGTGGGACTCGATCCAGGGTCTCCAGGATCACGCCCTAGGCTGCAGGCAGCGCCAAACCGCTGCGCCACCAGGGCTGCCCTTTTTTTTTTGTTTTAAGATTTTATTTATTTATTCATGAGAGACACAGAGAGAGAAGCAGAAACATAGGCAGAGGGAGAAGCAGGCTCCCTGTGGGGAGCCCAATGTGGGACTTGATCCCAAGACCCTGGGATCATGAACTGAGTCAAAGGCAGATGCTCAACCACTGAGCCACCCAGGCATCCCCTGCCCCTACCTTCTGTGCTCTCTCGCACTTTCTCTCAAATAAATCTTTAAAAAAGTAGAAGGGGAGAGGGGGTATAATTTGCACTATCTTTGGGTAGGAGGTATGTAGGATAATCCTCAGGTGGGGAACCCACAGAGTCTCCATGCTCCCTTGTGCTGTCATGGAAATTGGGGGTGCTGGGATGGGTTGAGGGAGGAAAGATGGAAAGTCTATCAACCATGGGAAATTAGGGATTTCTGTGTGCCCAGGGGAGCTTTAGACTTCCTTGTTTTTGTACTGCTAGAGGATAGAATTCTAGATTGACTGCCACATGATTTTTCCCCTTTTGTTACCACTCTATTTTCTATAAAACCATTCCGTGAGGTAGTCTATGAATGTCTGATGACAGGCACTGGGGCCGAGCGTCCCTATTAAGAAACTGACTAAATTCTAGATGAGAAGTGGGACCCCTCAGAGAAGCAAGGCAGATTTTCCTCTAAAGCATTCTTTAGAGGACACCAGAACCTTCATTTGTGCATTAATTGTAATGAAGACAAGCCTTTGGGTGGAATTAGACTCTTAACCCCAAGAAGCTTTTGCAATTTGGCAGAGAGAACTTTTTCTTTGAAAGGAAGTTACTTTAGTAGGAATAGGGAGGCAATAAAATTTAGAAATTCAGAATTAATAGCATGGGGTTGGAGTCAGAACTGGATTTGAATCTCTGCTCTGCCACCTACTTGCTGTGTAAGCTTGGGTAAGTCACCCACCCATAGTGGCCTCAGTTTCCTGACCTGTAAAATGGGGGCTAATGGTACCTACCTCATAGGGTTATGGTGAGCACCAAAGTATAAGAGAAATATCCACAGTATCTGTGACTCTAAGTGAGATGATCATTATTACTTGGTTTGTGGTAGGAAACTGTGTCAAAGTGGGACAGAGTTCATTCTGGAAGTCATTGAATGACTAGGCTGCTTTCGTGTATTTAGGTAGGTTTTATTCTCAGGTGTGTTTCTTCATAGACTTTGGGTAACACCAATGAGTGCCCTGCTCAGCGTCTGGGCCCAGCCAGCCAGGCTCATTCGGATTTTCTTTTCTCACCCTTTCCTTGTGAGAAAGATCTCAACTTGTCAGGGACTCTCTAGAAAAACCCCAACATGCTAGTTTTCTGACTATGAAGACCTAACAGGGATGATTATAATGAGTAAACCAGTGCTTCGCCTTCCTGTGTAGATCAGAAAACATGTTTTTTAACATTTTAATAGAAGTTATTCTTTAAAAACCCCAAAATGTTGGGGTGCCTGGGTGGCTCATTTGGTTAAGTGCCTGCCTTTGGCTCAGGGTCCTGGGATAGAGCCCCATGTCAGGCTCCCTGCTTTGCTCAGGGGAGAGTCTTACTCCTTCTCCTTTTGCCCCTAATCACATGTGCACGTGTGTGCTCTCTCTCTCAAATAAATAAGATCTTAAAAAAAAAAAAAAAAAAACCCAAAAAACCAAACCAAACCAAACCCCCAAAATGTTGCATGAATTCAACCATTGCTGTTTTCATCAACATCAACTCTATGGAATACAAGTTTATTTTAGTCTGTAGTCAACTCATATAGATTGAAATATGCTCTTATTAAAAACAACAATCAGGGGTGCCTGGATGGGTCAGTCGGTTAAGTGTCTGACTCTTGATTTCAGCTCAGGTCATGATCTTAGGGTTAGAAGACTAAGCCTTGCGTTGGGCTCTGTGCTAGGCGTGGAGCCTGCTTAGGATTCTCTCTCCCTCTCTGTCTCTCTGTTCCTTCTCCCTACTTTCTTGCTCTTTCCCCTCTCTAAAAATAGAATAAAATAAAATAAAATAACAATCAAAGCTGAATCAAAGGTTATTTTATTTTTGGCGTAGTTTTCCCTGGCAACTTACGACATGATAACCTATACTTCAGGTTGAACTTTCTCAGTAAAAGTCATAAAGAGGCCTTTTTTTTTTTTTTTTTTTTTAAAGTACAATCACTAAGTCAGGCTGCAAGCTACTGAAGGTTGCTTCTATTCCATTTCCCTACCTTCTCAAAAGCAGATCCCAGAGGTTTGTGCGTGAAATTCCACTCACCTCTTAGCTTTTTCTGACTGTGTCCTGAGGGTTCTGTGTGGATAAAAGGCAGAGGCTTTTTGACTTTGTATTTGATGGTTTGACTTTTTTATTTTTTCCACCTGAAGTGGGATTTCGGGCCCCAAATCCCAAATGAAATAAAAATCTTTAGGTGAGTTAATGCCGGGTTTTAAAAAGGAGGGCTAGTGTGTTGGAGAGGCAACAGTAAATTCATCTTGAGCTGTAGAGCACTCAGGGCAAGCTGGAAGCTTTGTCACTGGGCAACAGAATGCCTTTCTAAGTAAATATGGAAAATACGACCTTTGGAAATGTAGTTGATATGATACACACGTTCTTAGAAACTAATTTTAAAAAATATGTTGTTTCTGAATACTAGTGATATTGCAAGTGTCTTAAAGTAACTGTCTAGAACCATATGCAGCATGTTTATGGTGTATTTGGGTCAAGAAAGAAAAAAAAATAACAGAGAAAGTAATTGGCAGAGGATGAACCGAAGATTTGAAAATAATTTACACGTATGCTTGTTATTGGAGTCCCCCTCTATTCTTTCTCTTTTTCTGCCTAGCTTTCTGTTGCTGTTTCTGCATCTGCACACACACACACACGTGTGTAAATACACATATATGTAAATACATCAGTGTGTCACATTTTTGAGAATATGCATCTCCTTTTGATAGTTTTCAGGTATAGGTAGTTAAATTAATAGGTACAATTGAAAATCTGTGCTCTGATCTTTTGACTTTGCAGTCCAATTAATTTTGGGGTGGACAAAGGGATCAGGCTGTAAATAAAGTTCATCATCTCTGGCTGATGCATTAAAAAACTTGGTCTCTTATCATTTTTGGCATTTGATCTAGTATCATAGATTCTTTGACTTGACTCATCGTGTCTGTGATGTTATAGATAATTGGCACTTTTATAGAATATACAAAATCCACCATGTTTACATGTGCCATTTCAAGGTTTGATGGGTGCTTGAAAATCTGGTAGGAAATTTGTATACTTACTACATGCATTTACCCATCCATCATTCCATGTATCCATCCATCCTTACAAAAAAGTAACACTCATTGAGTTCTATGTGTCAGGAACTATTTTAAATAGTGGGAATACATGGATGAATGAGATTGAGAAGATCGTAATGGCATGGAGCTTATGATGTAATGGAGAGATAAAATATTCTACGAATCATTGCACCAATATTTAATTTTACTTTTTGTGAAGTACTTTGCAAAGAATGTACAGGGTGCTGTGAGAATTTATAAGGGGATGTTAGCCTAGGCAATGGTTGGGGTGGAGTTAGGGTATTCTTTGGTCAGAGAATTAAAAACCAAAACCAAAACCAAAAGGCAAAAAACTTCCCATTCTCTGAAGTAATTGGAGAAAGTCTGAGTTGCCAGGGGGCCAGAGCTAAAAAATCTGTGTTGTGAAACTGCTCATATCCTGGATAAAGATACACAGAAGGTCTTATCTCTGTGATATTCTGTAGAGGGGATGAGTCTTGTGCCATGGTCACAAGTAGGATGAATATTTGGTAGAATTACTTTAAGACAGCTTCTCTCTCAGTTCCATGGATAATTTCATCCCCTCTTAGCTAAGACTCAGATAATGAGCTGGCTTCCTTTGTATGTAGGGGTTGCATTTTGAGGTGGCTCTTCTACAGCAGAAAAATCAGACCATTTCAGAGGTGGAGGAGCAAGTCTGAGCTGACAGGTTGAGAATAAATAAAAAGACAGAGTAAAGAAGGTCAGTGAGAGGCATCTGAGCAGACAGCCAAGTTTTTAGGGGTGCAAGATTATCCACATTGCCTCCCAGATAACCTTCCTTACCCTCTGTCCAGGTCTGATGGTCTCTGACCGTTCATTCCTTTGATTTGGGCAGTGTTTTCTCTCATTTGGAAGACAATTTGTTTGTAGTTTCACAATAAGCCCCTTTGAATCACATATAGAGAACCATCCTCGGTCATTTACTTCCCTCTTTCTGATTTCATCAAGGGGAAGGTCTTGGTTTGGTGCTAACACATCTTTAACGCCTATCTAACACAAATCTGGGCACCTAGAAAATGTTCTTTACTTTTTATCATGAAAAAACTAAAGGAAATTATGGGAACATAAGGATCTGTTAGTTTCTACTTATAAACTATCTCCTCCTCCTTCTCCCTCCCCTTTTGCCTAATGGTGAGCTCCTCCCGGTCTCCCTCTGGGGGCCCAATTTCCTACTGGTTATTACTTCTTATGAAGAGAGAAGGAGACTTCCTGGTCTTTCCTGGAAATGGCTGGTGTTGGAAGAAAGCTTGATGTAGCAGAGGATTGAAAGACACCGTGATTACAGGCTCCAATGGGGCTTAGAAGAGATAGCAGCTTTGATTCAGGATCTTTTAATATTTAATTAAATTAAATCAAATTAATTTATTTTTAAAGATTTTATTTATTTATTCATGACACACACACACACACAGACACACACACACAGAAGCAGAGACACAGGCAGAGGGAGAAACAGGCTCCATGCAGGGAGCCTGATATGGGACTAGATCCCAGGTCTCCAGGATCAAGCCCTGGGCTGAAGGCGGCACTAAACTGCTGAGCCACCCGGGCTGCCCAAGATCTTTTAATATTTTAATATTAATACTGTTATTGTTGGCTAATACCTTTTCATTGTCCTTTGTCCTGCTTGTCTGTGTCTCCTGGATGTTGTCTTTTCCCTTAGCCTACATGCAGAATGTTGCCCTATTGAGTTAGAAGAGGAACTCAAAAGTGGACTAGGAGGGTTCAGATGCCCTCTGTTGAGGGCATTTGCTAAGTAGATGGAAATAAACTTAGCAATAACCATATTCTTGGGTTGGGGGAAGCGGGATTGGGTGGGGGGAGATTCTTTCTTCTTTTGTCTTGCCATTGCCCAGTGACCAGACTTTGGGTTTCTAGGTAGGCAGTATAAATTGAATTGAGAGTGCAAGGCTCAAAAATCAGATAGGCTTGATTTCAAATCCTGCTCTGTCTCTATGACTCTGTGACCCTGGGCTGGTGAAATATGATCCTGTTTGATCCAACCATCTATCTATCCGTCCATGTACCCACTGATCCACCAATCCATTTATCTATCCACTCAGCCATTTTTCTATCCATTATTCATTCATCCGTCCATTCATTCACCCAGCCACCCATCCGTTCCCCATCCATCTGCCCATCTGTCCTTTCATTCAACAAATAATTTATTGAGTGCCTACCACATACCGGGTGCTGTTTTAGGCACTGGGACTAGAGCAGTGAACCAGAGTCCCTACCCTCCTGGAATTTACATTCTAGTGGAAGAACAGCAATTAAGAAATACAATGTATAATGTCAGGTTGCAATTGAAGAGACATAAGACACCAGCCTTGCCCTGGAAGATCTTCCTGGTCTTTTGGGGGGAGGAGAGCATGTGGCCAGTTAGTTCCGGCACATAAAGGAGAAGTGGGGCGGCATCCTTACTCCTGGGAGGGGTGGAGACGATGCCACAGAGGAGGTGACATTTGGGAACAGTCTTACAGCAGGAGTAGGAGTTCCTAGATTGACAAGCTGGGGGCTGGGGAGGGTGTTTCAGGCAGAGGGCAGCTCGAGTTGGCACACGGAAAGACAGGACAGGGCACATGCAGGGAACAGGAAGGAGGGTGTGTGGTGGAGGCGGTGGCAATTGGAGATAAACGTCATCTAGGAGGGTTTCGATTTTGTGAGGGCAGGACAGTGACTAGGAAGCGCTTGTTGTCATTGTTTTAAGGCAGGATGTGCGAGGGTGAGTGAAGTGGCCAAATATTTGAAAAAGAGTAGCATGAAGTGCATTTGAGACAACGATTGCCATGACTCAGATCCTGAAATCCCAGGCTTGTGGGGTTGGAGGGCAGGTGCCATGTACTGAAATGACCATTTAGAAGCAGAGGCGAAGGTGTGTGTGGGGGGGTGTCACCGGAGCTTGTAGGTGCCGCTGCTATTTTTCACCTCGTAGAGAGGCAATTGGATTTTTGTGTCAGTCATATTGTTGATTGTTCTATTTCGGGAGGTGGTTACTGGGTTATTTTTATGGTTCTAACAATAGGGATATCTCTCTTCACCGCATCCTTAGGCAGAGAGGGCCATGGAAATGATTTTTCCTCTGAAAGGAATCCTCCCACTCCCTTTCTCCATCTCTGCTGCTGTCACTTATCCAGCACGTGTTAATTAAGCACACACTTCATGGGTGGCCGAGAGTTTGTGCCTTAGAGACGGTAAGGTATTGGTTCCAATCTTGGTTTCTTGATACGGGACCTTGAATGTATTACTTATACTCTGAGCTTTTGTTTCTTTAGAGGTAAAAGGAAGTAATAATATCTTGTTGATAGGGCACACATCAAGTGTATCCTGAGTGCCTTGCCTGGCCTACAGTGAGCACTTGATAAATACCGGCTATTTCCACTATTTCTAGGGTTGGGCGCTGTCTTGTGCTGACTTGATAATCCTGTTGGGGAGGCCAGAGCAGTGCTCCTGAACCAAGGGCTTGATGCAAGAACGAATGCGTTCACACATTGTGGGCAACTGCATTAGGTGCGACTTAACAATGTTTCTGAGCCCAGAACTCTTAGCGGGGGTCAGAGCCGTGGTAGGAACATGGGTGAGCAACAGTGCTTTCTATGCAACAGTTTCCTGGCTTTCGATGCTTTAATTTGTGGGAAACCTCCAAAGCTGAATTGAGATCTGTGATCGTCCCATCTGCTGTCTTCATTTTGAAAATGTGTTGATGGCATTTCAACTTTAAATAGATTTCTGACCATTTCACTTTTTAAATTTTGAGTTCCCTTCATCCTCCAGATGGAATGTTTACGTGCTCTTTTGGGTTGAAGGAGAAGCTGCCAAATAATGTGGGTGAAGGTGGAGGGTGAAGTCTGTGGGACTGTTCTTGTCTTGTGATGGTGGGGTTGGTGATTTTTATGAGATAGCCCTACTCTGAAGATGTTCCTTCTCTCCCTAAAGGTGGGGGTTATTATTTAGAATTTTGGCAGTGCTGCAAATGAGAATCTTTTTTTTTTTTTAAAAAGATTTTATTTATTTATTCATGAGAGACACACATTGAGAGAGAGAGAGAGAGGCAGAGACACAGGCAGAGGGAGAAGCAGGCTCCATGCAGGGAACCTGATGTGGGACTTGATCCCGGGACTTCAGGATCACATCCTGGGTTGAAGGCAGGCGCTAAACTGCTGAGCCACACAAGGATCCCCAGTGCAAAGGAAAATCTTGATAAGTTATCTGGCTTTGTTATTTTTTTAATAAAATGTGTGTGGCAAAATTTATGGTTGGGAGTATTGATGAATTCTTTCTGGGCCAAATAGTGTACTTAGGGTAGTAAGATTGGCATATAGAGTGGTAAGGGACTTCTTTGTATTTTCTTCGTCCTTCAGTTAGATATTATCTTTTGATGACTGCTTTTCTCTCCTTCCCAGGATTGAGTCTAGAATCTTTTTTTTTTTTTTTTAAGATTTATTTACTTATTTGAGAGAGAGAGAGAATGTGCAAGCAGGCAGAGGGAGAGGGAGAGACTCTTAAGCAGACTCCATGCTGAGCATGGAGTCCCAATGCAGGACCTGATCCCATGACCCTGAGATCATGATCTGAGCTGAAATCAAGAGTTGGATGCTCAGCTGACTGAGCCACCCAGGCACCCCAAGTCCAGAATCTTTTAACATGAGTTATAAGTCTTTGTCTGTCCTGGGTCCTCAGGAACCTTGCTTGTACCTCCCTTTTAATCACTTTTCACTTTCTAGCTGAAGACCCAATTGGTCTTCCTCAATCAGGATATACTCTTGCCTGCCCCAGGGCATTTGCATTTGTTCTGTCTTCAGCTTCAATTGCTCTTTCCCCTCCTCTTCCCCAACTTGCCTCCTCCTCCTTCTTCAGAACTTACCTCAATGTCACTTCTTCAGAGAAGCCTTTCCCTGATTTTCCAAATCAGGTTCCCCGTTGTACAAAACCCCTTGTCAGTTTTATGTTTTATAATGATCAGTTTGAGTGTTTAGTCTTGACTGTCAGTTTCATCAGAGTAGGGGCCACATCTATCTCATTTCCTGTTGTCTCTGAGCCAAATCTGGCTTGTAGGATGTGCTCAATAAACACATATTGAATGAATGAATGGTATAGGGGAGAAATGACTAGAGAGGGAGTTATCTGATTTTTTTTAAAAGATTTTATTTATTTGAGAGAGTGAGCATGAGACAGAGCATGAGCAAAAGCAGAGGGAGAAGCAGACTCCTCTGCTGATGAGGGAACCCGATGTAGGGCTCGATCCCAAGATCCTGGGATCATGACCCAAGCCCAAGCCAGATGCTTAACTGAGCCACCCAGGTGGCCCTGATTTGGGTTTTGGTGCTAGTTTTCTTTCTTTTTTTTTTTTTTTTTTTTTTTTTTTTTTGGTGCTAGTTTTCTATGGCTTGATCTGTTATTTTTTTTTTTTTTAAGATTTTATTTATTTATTCATGAGAGACACACACACACACAGAGGCAGAGACACAGGCAGAGGGAGAAGCAGGCTCCATGCAGGGAGGAGCCTGATGTGGGACTTGATCCCAGGACCCTGGGATCATGACCTGAGCCAAAGGCAGGTGCTCAACCACTGAGCCACCCAGGCATCCCCAGGCTCTGATTATTTTTGTTTGAACTCCCTTCCTCCTAGAATTGCCCTTACTAGAGCCTGTTGAGAAGTGATTTTCAGAAGTATGTGGATGATTTGGGGCACAGCCTCATGCTCTGTCCATGTTTCTCTGTGAAGATAAATAGCCCCTCCACTTAAGTCTGTGCCCTTGTTCATTATGGACCCTGGTGGACTGAAGTGAAAAGAATTTCCTCTCACATAATATATGCTGGAAGCCACCTCAGTTGCCTATCAGCAGAATAGTGGGTACCTGATGGAATGTCATATAGCAATGAACAGGAGCAACCTACAGCTACATGTAACGTAGGTGACTCTCCCAAGCATAATGTGAACTAAAAAGGCTAGACATAATACCTTCTGTATGATTCTGTTCACTGGAAGTTTAGGAGCAGGCGAAAGTAATTACAGGGGACAGAGGTTAGGATGGTGATTACCCTGGGAGGAACTGGTGGGGATTGAGAGAAGCTTCTGGGATGATTTGGCTGCTGGTTACATGGATGCATTCAGATTGTGACATTTCATTGAACTGTATACTTGTGCCTACTTTTCTGTTACTATAGTTTAATAGAATATTTAAAAAGTAAGTGTAGGGGTGCCTAGGTGGCTCAGATGGTTAAGCATCCACTTTTGGCTTGGGTCATGATCCCAGGGTCCTGGGATCGAGCCCCACTTTGGGTTCCCTGCTCAACAGGGAGTCTGCTTCTCCCTTTCCCTCTGCCTCTCCCCCTGTTTGTGCGTGTGCGCTCTCTCTCTCTGATGAATAAATAAAAAATCTTGAAAAAAAAGCAAGTGTAAATCACTGAGGCTGAACCTCAAAAATATTAGTTGGGACTTTTTTTAGTTTTACTCACAGAAGTGATATCCGTACAGAAGACAAGCACCTTCTGGACTCACCCTTTGAGGGATGGTGCCGTTTGCCTTCTTGGGGGGGACATCTGCTTCTTATTTCACTGTTGCCCATCAGTTGCAAACTGTAGAACGAGGAAGCCAGGGCACTCTGACAAATTTCCCATCAAATAATGTAGTTCTATTAATACCCGGAACACTTGAGCTTCATAAACTGTTTTTAGGGCTTGCATTTGAAAAAGCCTATACTAGTTTAGGTATTAGTACGAATCTGTTAAAGCTGCTATAACAGATAAGCCTTAAAATCTCTGTGCTTGACAGAAAGGGATTTCTTCCTTTCTCACAGATCAGTGCAGGTGATTCTGGTCAGTTTTGCACATGGTCATTTAGGACTCCAGCTTTCTTTCCATTGGCCTAGTGGATGGGGAGACAACATGAGAAAGCATGCTCATTTCATTACCACCCCAGCCTGAAGGGACATATGGCATTTCTGCTTACCTTCTGTTGGCCAGAACTCAGGCACAGGACCATGTCAACTGCAAGGGGTGCTGGGACATGTCAGCCAGCTTGGTCTAGTAGGAAAACATATTGGTGAACACAACAAGCCCTGCTCTAGTCCCCAAAACCATGATTTCCTTTCCCTTTGGGATGATGCATCCAACTGGATCTCTCACTTGACTTCACTAAAAACAGATGTGACTTCAGTAAAACAGATGTGAAACTCTAGACCTCTTAATCTTATCAAACATATGAGAGGATGTTCGGGGAAAACCATGGTCTGTTTTGTTACAAAGAGTGAAATGAAGAAGCACTTCTCTTGTTTTTAGGTCTTAGAACAGTGTGGTTCTTGTGAGAAGTTCTATTTCTCCAGCCAGTCAGAATTCTTGGCTCTCCTGATTGCTGGTGGACATTGAAAACTCTTCTGTTTGAGTCAGCAGTCAGATCACCCTGTTCTGTTCTTTCTTTCTTTCTTTCTTTCTTTCTTTCTTTCTTTCTTTCTTTCTTTCTTTCTTTCTCTTCTTCTTTCTTTCTTTTTGAAAGATTATTTATTTATTTGGGAGAGAGAGAGTGAGCAAGCATGAACAGAGGGAGAGGGAAAAGCAGTCTCCCCACTGAGCAGGAAGCCTGATGCAAGGCCCAATCCCAGGACCTGAGATCATGAACTGAACTGAAGGCAGATACTTAACTGACTGAGCCACCCTGGTGCCCCACCCAGTTCTTTTCATTTGCTTATTTGTTCATCTCTCCTATGGAGGAATCCTTTTGTGGTTCTGCTTTTGGGTGTTTGGGCACCTAATAAACCAACTACCTGTTGTGTGCTATAAATCTCCTTAAACCTTAGTGGCTTAAAAGTACTACCATTTTATTTAGCTCTCCTTTCTGTGGGTCAGTAATTTGGGCTGGGCTCAGCTGGATGATCTTTCTGTTCGGGGCAGGGGTTAGCTCTTCTTGGCTGGGCTCTGCACATGTGGGGCCTGCACCTGAGATACCCAGGACACCGGGACTTTTCTCTCGGGGAGAGAGGCCTCTCATCTTCCAGTAGTCTAGCTGTGCTTGATTGCATGGAGGTGACTGCATTCCCAGTGCACAAAGCAGAGGCTGCAGGGCCTCTTGAAGCCTTGACTTGGAGCTTGTACACTGTCACTTGTGACATATTGGGTCAGTGAGAGCAAACTACAAGCCTGTCTGAAATAAAGGAGGAAATAGAGGAGGAAATACTCTTGCTTTTGATGGGAGAAGTTGCAAAGTATAGGTGGCATTTTGGGAGAACCTACCAGACCAATTTCGGTGTGGCCCTGGTGCTTAGCCCTATAAAATGCCCTGGAGCAGTGTGCATCTGCTCAACTGTACTTGCATCTGTGACAGATCCCAAGTGAGTGCTCACTGCTTATACCTAATAAGACGACCTACCTCATGGGAAAGTGGCAGGGCTGAATGAGATGCTCTTGTATAAAGGGCACAGCGTAGGACTTAGTGCATGTGAAACACTGAATACTACCACCATCACTACTGAATACTATCACCATCATTACCACCATCACTACTGAACACTACCACCATTACTACTGAATACTACCACCATTACTACCAGCTGTATCCTGTTGTGTACTTTGGACTGCACTGAGCACTTGAGATTCAGAACATGAGGTCTCTGACCTTGAGGAGGGGGGAGATCCTCAAAGCGACAGACATAAGGGGTGCCTGGTTGGCTCAGCTCAATGGGGAGTCTGCTTCTCCTTCTCCATCTGTTGCTCCCCCTGCTGTGCTCTCTTTTTCACTCTCTCTCAAATAAATAAATAAAATTTAAAAAAAAAGGAGAGAGAGACAGACAGACATGAGAGTGAATTTGTGTGAGCCGAGGTGGCAAGTGTGATTATAGAGCTATGATGGAGTGGGATGAGGTCAAGGGCTTGGGGTCAGAAATCAGCTCTTCCACTAAGCACATGTGGGGTCCTAGGCACCTTTGTTAGCCTCTTGAATCTGGTTTCTCATCTATGCAATAAAGATAAGGATACAGAGCCTACCTCCCAGGGCACCATGTGAATTAAATGAGGTGTGGTATGCAAAGTCATGTGATTGCTCGCTAAATGTTAGTTCTGGAAAAAAAAAGTCTCAAAAATACCCTCGGAAAATGTCCTGAAGTTATTATTCTGACTTTGTTCTCCTGTGACTCTGGCCAATGTCACTGTTGCTTTGTCTGAAAAGACACAGATTTGCATACAGGTGGCTTATGGGAAGAGTAGGTCTGGGGTACCACATGCATGAGGGGTTGAGGGAAGCAGGGAATGGGGCTGGTTGTACTGTGGTGCAGTAGTTGTAATAGAGGTCAAGGCCAGGCCTATAGCTGGAGATGGGATGGCCGTTCAGAACTGGGACTATGGACACCTGCCCCAAGTGGACATTGGCTGTGGGTTGTTCTTGGGAGGGTGGCCTGACTTTGGGCAAGGCAGCTTCCTTCAAGTGGGAACTCCCAGGGAGGATGCAGCTGTGAACGTTAGCCTTCAACTCTCCTAGCAGCCGAGGCAGTGCGTGTCATGGCCCTAGAGGTGTGAGGAGGGTCTAGGGGATGCACTGTGTTATCCCACTCCATGCTTCCAGGTCTCTCTTAGAGGTTCATTCCAATCTGTACTTTCTTGATCATTAGTAAGCCTGTGGGGTTTCCCTGGTCCTTTCACAGATCTGGTTGAGTTGCTCTCTAGATTCAGTGATTCATCTTGGCCAACGCTGGAATATTATTTACAGAGAGCCTTGATCCAAGTAGTCCTAGGAACACAAGAATGCCTTGCCCACAGTCACCCAGCTGCCAGGAAGGAGATCTGATATTCACATAGTGGACCTACCTTCCTGTGTGCCATACCCTCCTCAGTCACGAGGTGCCAGTGTGTTTTTTAAGCCTGGATACTGTGACTTCAGTGCCTTATTGCCCTTAACCCTTATTTGTATTGCCTCTCTAGTCTGGGGTGAGGTTCCTTGAATTCCTCCAAGTGTATTTTTTTAACTGGATCATCACTTATTAAGGGTCACAAAATCAATTTAGTAGGTCATGAACACCATGGAAAAATAGAATGAAAACTATCAGAATGGGTAACACTCAGGAAATATAAGTATTATTACATAAAACTATTAATTAATGTGTACATACATAGGCATGTGTGAACTGCGTCAAATGTGAAGCATTTTCACACTGTGGGTTATGGTCAGCAGAGTCTGAAAATCACTATGAAAAGTATAGAGCAGAGGCACTAGAGGCTCATTGGCCCCTGGACTGCAGAGGTTTTATTTATTTCTAGAGATGATATAGATGCATTATTTTGAATTCTTTACAATTAGAGGTTTTATTTTCATCCCGTCACCATATCCCAAGATTATTTTGATTATTACCTTTGAGCTTTCACATATCACTGATGAAAGTTATTTTCCCAAATAGAATTCTAAGTATAGGGTATGAAGTTTTTAAAATGGATTTTGGTGGAACTGCCTGGCCTGACCTGTCACTTGAGTGAAGTGCCTGAGTACTGTGTCAAGTGCTAACACAGAGCTGTCCCACTCCTGCAGAGAGAAGGAGCTGGTTGTCCTGGGGGATACTGTGGGTTGAGACAGAAGTGTTTTATGAACAGAATCGGCACAGAGGGAGGGAGGAGGAGGTGTTTAAGGGATGCACAGAGCCGTCGGGAGAAGTGGGAACAGCATGCTGGTGTGGAGGTGGGCCCTATCCCCATGGTGGCACTCTGCTGACAGCAGCCTCTAGCTGGGACTTCCAAGGGCTGAGGTCAGTATGTGTTTATATTCTTGGGTGTCTCTGATCGGTGGGGGGCTCAAATGATGGCAGGCCTCATTGTTTTTCCCCTTTGGCCTTCTCTGATTTGGGGTCCATGGCCACAGGGGGTCAGGGTGCTCCAGATGGGACAAAAAAGTCAAGTGCAAGGAAAAGAAGAAAGTCTTGTTCCTGCGTGGGTAAATGTGTATATTCTGTAACCCTGATGAGGGGCTCTCTTAGCTGGGGAGACTGGCTAGGGAATCTTCTATTTCTTAGGCATCTTCAAGTAAGGCTTTCAAATGCTGCTGGCTCAAGCCGAGATTTATTGAGTATGTACTATGTGCTGGGTAGTGTCCTAAGTGCTTTTTGTATATTAACTCACTTAATTACCACAAATGGGCCTATGAGGTTGCTCCTATTATATTCCCTTTAAGAAAATTTCCCCAAAGTTACATAGAGTTAGGGCTCAAACATAGATTTGAGTTCAGGATTGTATGAAAGGGGAGCACCTGGGTGGCTCAGTGGTTAAGTTTCTATCTTTGGCTCAGGGTGTGATCCCAGGATCCTGGGATTGAGTCCTGCATCAGGCTCCCCATGGGGAGCCCGCTTCTCCCTCTGACTATATCTCTGTCTCTCTCTCTCTCATGAATAAATAAATGAAATCTTTTTTTTTTTTTTTTTTAAAGACTGTATAAAAGGAATGAGGGATGATGATGGGGAAGATGAAGGAGACAGCTGGTATCTGGGGGTTTGCAGTGAACCGGGCATTTCACAAACTTCATCCTTTTGAATCTTCACCCTCCACTAAGACTTGGCTGTGATTGTTAGTCCCATTCATAGAGGAGGAAACAGGCTTAGTGAGGATAAAGAATTTTCCTAAGAACTGCAGAGCCTAGAGGCAGAGTTCTCATGCGCTAAGGTGAAGGGCTGGGGATGGGAGAGCCCTGTGGTGGGGAAGGTCGCGAGCAGGGTGAGTGAGAACGGCAATCGGGCCAGCTCTGATGTATGTGCCCATGCCCTGGATCATGTCTCAGAGCCAGGAAAGTGTGCCTGCCACAGCACCAGTGAAACTGGCAAAATTTGATGAGATGTGGAAACTCCTTAGTGGGAGAAATATGTGCATTAAATTTTTTTGTTTTTGTTTTTGTTTGTTTGTTTTCCTCCAGTGAGGGAGTTTGCACATGGGTAGCTTTTTTTTGCCATAGCCCCAAATAAGGAATTCAGAAAGTGGCTTCTGGTCTGAGGGCTTTGGGTGCTCACGTGACCACAGTCAGCTGATTTCCCTGTGTCTGTGTTGCTGAGCTGGGAGGACGGGCTGAGAACTTTGAAAGTCCTTGTGTCATTTGGAAGGAGGGGGTCATGCACTGCAGACGTGCCCAGGGAATGATAATACTTCCAGGGACCTGTTCTCATTTATTGAGGCACTGAGCTGAATGTTCACACATGATGTCGTTGAAAGCCTATAGCACCCTAGGAGCTAAGTCTCATTTTAACTCCTTGAAGAATCTAAGCCTCAGGGACATTAAGTAACTTGCCCAGGTCTTGAAGCTAAGGGGTATTTGAAGAAGTCTGTCTGCCTCTGAAGCTGGTGGTTCATATACTCTGAGGGGAGACCCGATCAGCCTTTGGGGGGAAACACAGGTGTGGCTTACGTCACCAGGTATTTTTTTCCAAAATCCACCCAGAGGACAGTAATATGGAAGGAGTAGTAGCACCATGTGGTCCAGCTGGCATATATTTTTTAAGATTTTATTTGTTCATGAGAGACACAGAGAGCGAGGCAGAGACATAGGCAGAGGGAGACATAGGCAGTGGGATGCGGGACTCGATCCCAGGACCCGGGGATCACGACCTGAGCCAAAGGCAGATGCCCAACTGCTGAGCCCCTCAGGTGTCCCACAGCGGGCATATTTGGCCACCCCTTCATGTGTGGGGAGGTGTAAGGAAACCAGGCACGTTTCTGCCCTCAGGCAGCCTCTGGTCTCTAGGAAAGACCCAGAAATAAAAAATTCGTAACCAGTGGGAGTAACCCAGTGGGAGTAACCCAGTGGGAGAGGTGCCGCCCGAGGTGGGGACCCAGGAGGCATGTGGCTTCCCAGGCCCCTCCTGGGCAGGGTGCCGGGAAGGAGTGCAAGTTCTAGGCCATGTTTTGAGGAAGTGGAAGCAGTGAGGGAAACAGTAAGCCAGTCAGCGAGATGGGAGCGGAAGTGTGAGAGAGAAGGGACGTGGGGTTGGTGGAAGTAGTTCAAGCACTTGGGAAGGTCTGGCTTCAGAAAGAGAAGATGTGAGGGGGACAGAGAGGAGCAAAGACCTCCAGGATTCAGAAGTGAGCATGACCCTTCAAGGTGGTGAGGCCAGCAGCTCTAAGTGCTGCCAAGACAGTGGCCAAGTAGGGAAGGGACCCAGGAGGACATCTTGGGGGAGGTGGGGGAGAGGGAGGGCATGGGTGGAAATGAGCCAAAAAGGGAAAATGGGTTGGAAATAAAGTAAGTTGAGTGGCCCATTGAGAAATTTGTGTGTGTTGGTCTCTTCTTTGCTTTGGGAGGTAGGAAAAAAAGAAAAAAAGAGAGAGAGAGAAAGATCTGGACTCAAATCCTGCGAACCCCACTCAGTTTCTTATCCTTAGCACCCTCATTTTGAAAAAAGGAGTAAATGATAAGGATGGTACCTTCCTTATAGAGTTCTGAAGATCAAATATGATAAAACTTGTGTGGGGTCAGAGCAGAACTTATTATATAGCACAAAAGTAAAACTTCAGAATATTGTCTGCAGGGCACCTGGGTGGTTCAGTTGGTTAAGTGTCTGACTCTTGATTTTGGCTCAGGTCATGCATGAGCTTAGGGTCGCCAGATGGAGCCCTGGAGTCGGCTTGAGATCCTCTCCCTTTCCCTCCCCCCTTCCCCCACTTGTACATGTGAGTGTTCTCTCTTAAATAATAAATAAATAAATAAATAAATAAATAAATAAATAAATAAATAAAATCTAAAAAAAAAAAGACTATCATTAGCCACTGAGGGAGTTCTCACCGAGGTATTTGATGAGTAGGGTTTTGATGAATAGGGTTATTATCAATCACACTAGAAAATTCAAGAAGAGACAGCTTTTGGGTGAAGATGGTGAGTTCTGCATTGACTGTTGAATTTGAGATACCTGCGGTATATCCAGGTTAAGTATCCAAAGGCCATTGGGAATATGGAGAAGTCAGGGATGGAGAAGAGATTTGGGGATTATTAATATATGGCTACATTTTTCTGCAAATATCTAAATCATATCCCTCATGCTACTCAGAAGATTTTAATTGTGTAAGACTAGAACAACATGGAATTACTTTTTTTTTTCCTCTCTCTCTCTCTTAAATTTTCTTTTAATTCTTCTGTTTGCTAAGAAGAATGTCTCAGTTTGGGGCTATCATGCTTAAACATTCTTCTAATGCATGCTAATCCCCTGTTTAAATAAAAACAATGAGGCAACCTCAGGCTCAGAGCTGTGTGGTTGCCAGAGTTTAATAATTTTAATTTTCATTGTGTTTTGCATGCTTGTCTTCTGTTTGGAGCAAATGTTATTACTTTTCCAATTCTGGTTGTCTCAGACTGGATGCTTTGGTTGTAAATAACATTTAACAAGCTGTCTGAAGGTAGATGGTTCCAGGGTGAGCTTAAGCAAGGCTTCCCAAGGTCATCAAAAACTCAGGATCCTCCCAATTATTTATTTGCTATCCTTAAAGTGTCATCATGATCTCCCCTCTTGGTCCTAAGGAGGCTGTGCTAAGCTCCAAGAGTCACATCCTCACATGGCAGTGTGAAGGCAAGAAGGAAAGGGGGAACAGGACAAAGGATTTGTCTTTACCTCACGTCATACCTTGGAACATTGGCAGATGTCCTTTGACTGTAAAGGACAGGGCTGGCCCGCCAAGAATGGCAGTATGGAGGAAAGAGGAACTATGCCCTTCATTAGGTCACTGAACCACTGAATTAACTACCCTTGTTACAGTTCCATCTCTGGAAATTTTGTTATCTAACAAATAATAAATTATCTTACTACTTAAGCCTCTTCTAGATGGGTTTTCTATTACTTGCAGCTAAATGCATTGCATCTCATATAATTTCAAATCATTGCTCCAACTTACTACGAATCATTCCTTCCTTTTTTTTTTTTTTCCCTTGGTTTGATTATATTTTTCTCTTGAGATTGGGTCCTATTTTCCTGTTTTTTTTTTTTTTTTTTTGTATGTTGGTCGGGTAATTTCAGATTGTACGCTGGATGTTGCAAATGTTACGTTGTAGACACTGGATTCAGTTGTATTTGTCCGAAGAATGTTGATATTTTTGTCTTAGTAATAAGCTATTGTCTTGATTGAACAATATACTGTCACTTGGACATCAGCTCAGATGTCAATTCTGTTTATCTTTGAGTCTTCTTTGAGACTGGCCCACTCATGCATGGTTCAAGATTCAGCCAGACACTTGGGTAGAGTTTATGCACATTTGGGGTCCTCTTCTCTTGGCTCTCTCTGCTCTTAAATTTTCTTCCTACTTTCCAGTAGCTGTGGTTAACCTGAAATCTGCCCGCTGGCTCTGCAAAGCAGAAAGACTTTTGTGTTGGAGTCTTAGCTATTGCTTGGTGCTGACTGGTCTGCTCTCCTGGTATACACTGTAAAATGGCCATTCCCTTCTTCTAGATTTCATCCCTGTTCTCCAGAATCTGATCTCTGTTGTTTACTCCTTTAAAGATTGTGTTAATGTTGTACTTGTTATTCACAGGAAGGTTGGAAACAGTTGAAATTTGCTTGAGTGTACCAGAAACAGATGCCTTCTTTCTAACATGGGAACACTGAGGCTCAGAGAGGTTAAGCCACTTCCCCAATGTCACAAAGCAAGAAAGTGGCAGAAGCTGGGCCCAAACCCAGGCTGCTAAACTCCTATCCGATTCCCTCCAGGGTACCTGGCTGTGGACTTGTGTCTCAGAATAGTCTCTGTTTGGGCTTAGTTTCATTTTGGCATGGAAAATGTCTGCCCTTTGAATGAAGCTGTGAAAGCCAGGAGGCTGAGCTGGGTGGTTTCATGGCAGCTTTGGGTCAGTTTTGTCTTCTTTCAATCCCCAGATTGGCTCCTTTAAAGGGTTGGAATCAGTGGGCTATGTTCTAGGCAGAGTTTTGGATAAAACTTTATCAGTCAGCAGCAACGAGGTGCCTGGTAATTATTTATTCGGCAATCATCTTACCAAAGTAAGTCAGTAGTAAGTTGTGGTTGTGAGAAAGGAAGTTCAGAGTTCAGTAAGTCCCCCCCTCCCTTCTTTTTTTTAAACATAAAAGAGGAAGTGACTGCTCTTTATTTTTGTACCAGCCTTGTCACTAATGGACAGGGGGTGAAAATCTTAGCTCAACTGAGGTCAAGCTTTGAACATTCCTAATAAGGGTCTCCCTTTCTCCTTTGTAGCACCACTGGTGTGAAGTATGTAACATTGAAACAATCCCCAGAGCCACAGAGAAGAAGCCTCATAAAATCGTATGCTATTTTGCCTCTAACTTTAGGAACAGAAGTGGTCCCCTCCAAAAAAATCATTTCCAATTCTCTTTCCTAACCACTCTCTCTGCTCAGTGACTTAGTTTACCCTTAGGTACTGTTTTTCAAGCTTCTTGCTGTATTTCTACAAGTATCCCCATCTTCCAGATGAAAAACACTTATGGAGCATGTATTGTATGCCAGACACCGGGTATACAGTAGTGAACAAAGCAGAGAAAATCCTTGTTCCTTTATGTGACTTACATTCTCATTGAAGGTGGACAATAAACATGTAAACAATATGGATAGTGATACCCCCTGGGAAAAAGAAAACAGAATAAATTTTTTTAAAAAAAGCAGAAACCTATTTTTTCAGGTGTGTATTTAAATGGAAAACAAAGTTGCATCTTCTTTCCCATTCCTCCACCCCTTAGTGGAGATGGGATATTTCGTAGGACTGAAACAGGATGAATCAGAATGGGCTCTTGGCCTGGTCGCCCATGTTTCATCTGGTGCCTCTGAGTTGGTGGGTTACACCTCTCCATTGCTGTAGGTCTTACCCTTCACACTCCGCACAGATTCCGCCCCTTGGGTTAGATGGAGCGGAGTGAACCTTCTGGAAAGATAGACTTGAGCCCAGAATATGAAGGGCTCTGGATGGCAGGCTAAAAAATCTTTTTGATTTTACTAATTTTAAAATTATTTTTATTTATTTATTTTTAAAAAAGATTTTATTTATTTATTCATGAGAGATACACACAGAAAGAGACACAGGCAGAGGGAGAGGCAGGCTCCATGTAGGGAGCCCAACGTGGGACTCAATCCCAGGACTCCAGGATCGTGCCCTGGGCTGAAGGCAGGTGCTAAACCGCTGAGCCACCCAGGGATCCCGATTTTTTTTTTTTTAAGATTTATTTATTTATTCTTGAGAGAGACAGACTGAGAGAGAGAGAGGCAGAGACCTAGGCAGAGGGAGAAGCAGGCTCTATGCTGGGAGCCTGATGCGGGACTCGATCCAGGATCTCAGGATCTCAGGATCACAACCTGAGCTGAAGGCAGGTGCCCAACCGCTGAACCACCCAGGTGTCCCTGTCTTTTAGGTTTTGTATTTACGTCCATCCTCTTGTTCCTGAGGTCAGAACCCCAACTTGGCCAAATTGCCCCTTGGCTTGGTGGATTCCTGCTTAATTTCTATCCTTTCTGATCTTCCTTCAGCCTTAAATCATTTCCCATCTTTTTCACACCTAAGTGTAAGTAGATAAGAGCAGCAGTTGTTAACTCTATTGATTGTAAAGTGCCTGCATTAAAAATGTTAATTATCGCCCCTGGGAAGAGATTAAGCCCCTAGGTCTCAGGCTCTTAGAAGAGCAAAAAGCCAGGTGTGCCATGGCTTCCTGTTTCTTTCTCAGGTTAAAGAGAAAAACACAGGGACACTGAAGAAGCTTCAGTCATGTGGTAATAATTATGGCCATATTTATCTCGTAAACATAGCTTCTGTTGATTTTGGAGTTGGCTAGATTTTGTGATCCGTGTGGATGATGCAGTGAGGTTGCCCTGTGTTAAAAAAAATTAAGTTTAGAAGAAATGCATGAGTGCAATATCACTACAATGAATTAAATATCATAAATAAGGTGAAATTGGCCCTTGTGATATCTAATTTAGGTCCCCTCTCCCTTCTCTGTAGGTTACTATTGGTATCTACTGTTATTTTATTTAAAAAATTATTATTTTTGAAAATATTTAATTTATTTATTCATGAGAGACACAGAGAGAGGCAGAGACACTGGCAAAGGGAGAAGCAGGCTTCCTGCAGGGAGCCCGATGCGGGACCCGATTCCAGAACCCTGGGATCATGCCCTGAGCTGAAGGCAGATGCTTAACCGCCCAACTGCCCAGGCATCCTGGTATTTACTTTTAGAACCTTTTCTGTGTTCATTTGTATCCATGCAGATTGTATGGTAGAGTTGGTGTGTGTGTTTTGCCAAGTGGTGTCACATAGCAGACATCATCCTGCCACCTGCCTTTTCACTAATCAGTGTCTCAGAGGGAAAACTCTGTTATGCTTTTAACTACTCTGTAATATTTACTGGTACAAACTCGGTCCCATTTTTGTGGCCAGTCCCTTGTTGGAGACAATTGGGATTCTTTTTTTTTTTTCTTGAGGGGTGGTGTCTGTTACAAACCATACTGCATTAAACATCCTTATACATGTCTGGCACACATGCAAATATTTTTCTAGTTACTGAGAAGTAGGATGGCTTGGCCACAGGGTATACACAATTCAGATTTGAATGCATATCACTAGGGGTTCTCCAAAGTGACTGGGCCTGGGCCTGCTCCCACCAGCAGGTTGTGTTTCTCTGTCACTGCCTCTTGCCACATTGTGATATTGCCAGGCTGTAACATTTCTGCTGATCTGATGGGAAGAAGATGACATTTCACTTTAATAGGGTATCATTTGATTACTAGTGAGGTTGAGCACCCCACTTGTATGCTCACTCTCTCTCAAACTAGTGAGGTTGAGCATCTTTTTACATATTTCCTGGAGAGTTGTATTTCATCTTCCATGAATGTCTCTCCCCTCATATATATATATATATTTTTTTTTTTTACATTTTCTTACTGATTTATAAAAATGTACTGATTGTACATTGTACTGATTTGTAAGAATTTTTACTTCAATCTCCTGGACACCAGTCCTTCATAGATTCTTTGTTACTGTTCTGTTTTCTAGATTTGCCTATACCAATTTAGCTCCTGAAGCCCAAAAAACCATTTCCACGCAATCCATTATTCCCACTTTTTTTTTTTTTACAGATTTTATTAATTTATTCATGAGAGACACAGAAAGAAGCAGAGACATAGGCAGGGGGAGAAGCAGGCTCTCCCTGCAGGGAGCCTGTGCAGAGCTCTATCCCAGGACCCCGGGATCATGACCTGAGCTGAAGGTAGCTAGCTGCTCAACCACTGAGCCACCCACGTGCCCCCATTATTCCCACTTAACAGATGAGAAACTGAGGCTTAGAGAGATTGCATGACTAAGAGTCACGACTTGTGCGGGCATGGATAAACTCAGAAATCTTGAGCAGACAGACATAGACCAAACTGCTGCAAGCCACCAGAAGACGATTTTCTATAACCTTTCACTATTACCCAGACACTTCCACTTCAGTATCTCAGGAGAAAAGTCTGTTTAATTATTCATCTCTTTTCCAAGTAATTGGTGACAAGTCCTCCAGCTGGGAGATGGAACAGGCTTTGCTGCTAAAAACATCCACCACATATAAAACAGGGGATCCAGCCCCCAAGAATGGTAATTGGAGAGCCTCTCCTAGGGGGTATTTACATGGACAGCAGCCTTTGGCTGACATGCCCTGTGAACAGAAAAGGCTGAGGACACTGATGTTGCCGTGTTCCACACCATTTGTCACTTTCAGAAATGACCTCTGTACCCTTCATTTTTTTAGATCCTTCAAAAAGATTTGAAAATCCTTTTTATCAGAGGCAAGGTCAGGGCCTCTCTATGGGATTCACAGGGAACAGTGCACTGTCCCATATTACAGGATGGGAAACAAAACTTGAACTCAGACTTTTATATAGCTGGTAGAAGCAAGCACTTCCTTATATTGTATGGCAAATGGTGATTTGAAATACTTGAACATCTATACTCTGGGACATGTACGAGCGTTAACAAGGGTTTCTATTTATTGAGCATTTATTTGGGCCAAGCACAGTTAAAAGCTGTATCTATGAATGTTCTCATTTAATTTTCACAGTAACCTATGACTTAAATAGCTTATTGTCCCCATTTTATTATAGATAACCTGGAGGTTCAGTTATTTAACTTGCTCAAGGTCATGTACTAAATAAATGCCAGAGCCACCATTCAAATTTCAAAATGTATGCTCTTATCACTACCCTTAATGTTATGATGTTAATCCATGGACCCATTTCCCCTGTATTCTCTTTAGCTCCAGAACTGGTGTTTGTCCACTAAGATTTTCACAAATGGTAACATGAGATACAGATGGGTGAGTGCACCCATCCCATATGAAGTACCAAGTGCACATGGGTTTATTTACAGCTGGTTGCAGATCTTGGAGCAGAGGCTTGAATACAACTGGTCTACCAAGGTCTTTCTAAATTTGGTTTGAGCTGCTCTGAATAAATCTCAGAAGATGGGAAAGGGGAAGGGAACTCATATTTATCGATCTTGACTCTGAAGTAGATATTCTCATTTCACAGATGGAGAAGCAGAAGTGAGGTCACTGCTCGAGGTCACTGTGGTGGATTATATTACTGAATCAGTTATTTGCTTTCTCCTTGTAAGGGGTGGTACATCCCTGCTCCTTGCAATGTGGCTTATAGTGTCCACTTACAGGAAAGATATTACTTTCCTGTTCCATTGAGGTGGGGCTTAGCCATATGACGCACACTGGCCAGTGGAATGGTGCATTGCATCTAAGAAGCTTTAAGGGCTGTTGTGTGGTTTGGCCCTTGCTCTTTCCACCTCTGCTACAAGACTGAGAAAGGGATGTTTCCTTGGCTTATAGACTCTGATACAAAAAACATATAGAGCAAAGCCCTAGAGACACAGACGATTGTAATGACATGTAGCATGAGCAAGAACTAAACTTTGTGTATCATAAGCCACTACAATTTTGGGATTGCTTGTTATTGTAGCCTTACCTAGCAAAAGCTGACTCATAGAGTTATATAGTTTGTAACTTGGCTAAGGAATTTGAACTAGACCGAATTCCAAATCCTATCCATGTTCTTTTCATTATTTCAGTCTTCCTGAATATTCTGCTCATCAGTATATTTGCTATATCTGTGTGCTACGTGTCCTTTAAAAAAATATTCTTCTGTAAATGGTCTAAGTTTTGTCATTTAAACACTTTTATTTTATTAATTAAAAAAAATTTTTAGAGGCACCTGGGTGCTCAGTCGGTTAAGTATCTGCCTTTGGCTGAGATCATGATCCCAGAGTCCTGGGATCAAGCCTTGCATTTTTGGGCTTCCTTGCTCAGCAGGAAATCTACTTCTCCCTATCCTTCTGCCCTCCCCCACTTGTGCTTTCTCTATTTATTTGAGAGAGAGAGAGAGAGAGAAGGAGAGAGAGAGAGACAGCAGGAGGAGAGAGGGTCAGAGGGAGAGGGAGAAAGGAAGCAGATTCCCTGCTGAGATTGGAGCCTGAAGTTGGGCTTGGTCTCCGGATCCCTGAGATCATAGCCTGAGCTGAAACAAGAGTTGGACACTCAACCAGTTGAGACACCCAGGTGCCCCTCAGCACATTTATTTTTTATTTTTTAAAAAATTTTTTTTAAATTTTTATTTATTTATGATAGTCACAGAGAGAGAGAGAGAGAGAGAGAGAGGCAGAGACACAGGCAGAGGGAGAAGCAGGCTCCATGCACCAGGAGCCCGACGTGGGATTCGATCCCAGGTCTCCAGAATCGCGCCCTGGGCCAAAGGCAGGTGCTAAACCGCTGCGCCACCCAGGGATCCCTCAGCACATTTATTTTAAAGGAAACTTGATCACTATATGAATGGAAAAATAATATCACCACAAATATAATTAGTAACTATAACTATGAATAACTATATTATGATTATTACGAAATTCTAGGTACTCTTGGCCAACCAGGGTCCTCCCTCTTTTTTCCAGAAGGGAGTTTAGCAGATCTTAGAGTGGTGTTCAAAACACGTAAGCACCGGACTGAGACTTTCTTGTTTGATACAAATGAGAGGATTGAAAAAGAATTGAAAAGGAAACAATTTTCACCTATTGTGGTTTGGTGTGATTGAAAGCATATCTATGTTCCCACCTAAAATTCTTTTAAAAACCACCAGTGAGTGATATGTGCCTCGTGCGGGGAGTTTCCCTCCTTTCTGTTTTTATATAATAATTGTAAACACTTGTACAGCATGCGCTATGTGACACATACTCCACTACGTGCTTTACTATTTATTCCATCATTAGGTGTGGAACCAGGTTGGGGAGGTTAAGGAACTTGTCTCAGCTAGTAAGAGACAGGGTTAGGATGTAAAGCCAGATGTGCCTGAGTCTAGACCATCAGGATGAACCAGAGGTTTGTTCTTTTTTTTTTTTTTTTTTTTTTTCAGATTTTTGTTCTAATTGCTCACTTGGAACCTTTCCATGAAGCCATGAGGTGTTTCTCTTTTTTATGTGGCAAGTCAGAGCAGTTGCTGCATCGGGGCATTAGCCTGGGGCCATGTCAGGGCCTAGCTGCAGCAGTGAGTCCATCAGTACCCTGACAGGGCCACCAGGCAGAGCCACAGAGCAGGCTCTCAGGGGTTGATTCCAGCTGTCCTCATGGTCCCCTGTGCTTCTCTCTGTCTGGGCATCCTTCTTAGGGGTATGAGTTAGCTACTTCTTATATTATGGACTCCCCCCCAGACTGCAGGAGAAGTGGACAGGTCAGCTGCTGGGCAGCTAGCAAGTTACCTGGGGTTTGGCTGGCCCAGGGTGGCTTCCCTCACATATGCAGCTCTTGGATGTGTATTAGCTGGAGCAATGAGGAGACTGAGCCCCGTGTGCCTCCTCACCCAACAGACTACTCCGGCTTGTTAACGTGATGGTAGGGCAAGGTTCCATGGTTCCAAGAGCACAACCATGCGAGGGCTCTAGAGAGCTAGCTTCAGAATTGGCACATGGCCACCTCGGCTGCAGCCTCCTGGCCGGGAACAAGTCAGTGACCATCCCAGATTCATGAAGTGGAGAGTAGGTGCTATCTCTTGAGGACTGGAGCTGTAGAGTCATGTCGCAAAGGGTATGAATATAGGCAGGAGTGCAGAACTAGCTGTTTTTGTGACCTACCACACTCGCTCCCTTGCTAGCCTCTGATACCTGTGGTAAGGGACTGAAGCATGGGTGCCCTTCTCTCCACATGTCAGGCACACCAAGAGGCATGTGTAGATATTGTGGAATGATGTCCTTCAACTACTGTGCCTTCTTCCTTTTTTTTTTTTTTAAGATATTTATTTATTTATTTATTTATTTATTTATTTATTTATTTATTCATGAGAGACGCACAGAGAGAGGCAAAGACACAGGCAGAGGGAGAAGCAGGTTCCCTGCGGGGAGCCCGATGTGGGACTCACCCCAGGGTCACACCCTGAGCCGAAGGCAGATGCTCAACCACTGAGCCACCCAGGTGCCCCAACCACTGTGCCTTCTTTCCGTTCCTTGAGTCGGCCAAGCTGGTTCCCACCTCAGTGCCTCTCTCTGACTCTTCCCCAGGATCGTGGCTCCATCTCATTCTTCTATTTCACCTCAGATGTCCTCTCCTCTGAGAAGCCTTCTCCTACTGTCCCCATGCAAAGTGCTCCTTTTCACACTCTCTTATCACATCATCTTTTGTTTCTTCCGTGACATCTCTGACCATTTAAAATGATTAACATGTCTCTTCCTTTTTTTTTAAATGTATTTATTTATTTTTATTTTTTTTTAAAGATTTAATTTATTCATGAGAGACACACACACACACACAGAGGCAGAGACACAGGCAGAGGAAGAAGCAGGTTCCACGCAGGGAGCCTGATGTGGACTCGATGCCGGGTCTCCAGGATCACACCCTAGGCTGAAGGCGGCGCTAAACCGCTGGGCCACCCGGGCTGCCCCCTGTATTTATTTATTTGAAGAGAGAGAGAGCAAGCACAAGTGGGTGGAGGGACAGAAGGAGAAGCAGACTCCCCATGTGGGGCTTGATCCTGGGACCCCGGGATCATGATCTGAACCAAAGGCAGACACTTAACTGACTGAGCCACCCAGAGGCCCTGCATGGTCTTTCTTCTAGAAAGCATGCTTTGGGATAGCAGAGCCCTTCCCTGTCATGCTCTCTGCTATTTTTTCAGTGCCTAGAACAGTCACTGGCTCCTAGTAGGTCAGGAGGGTGTAGTATCAGTGCCTTGAATGGCTTCCCCATGGCTCTTCTTGTGCCCAAAGGCCCTGGTGCCAGCAACCACCCTGGGCACAGGAAATAGGCCCTTGCCAGCCAACTTCTCAGGAAGAACTGGCAGGGTGCCCATGACAGCACCTTCCAGGTGGCTGCTTTCCCCCATGTCCATGTGGGCTCTCTGTGTCTCAGGCAGGGCTTTTTGGGTCACAAGTGATGGAAATTCACTCAAGCACACTTAGGCCAAGAGGCAAATTATTTAATGGCTCAATGCAAGGCCTCTGGAGCTCCACTGCTTGGGTTCAGTTTCCAGCTTTTGCCACTTCCTGGCCAGGCGACCTTTGGGAAGTTACTGAAACTCTCTGTGCCCCAGTTTCTTTGCCTACAACAAAGGGAGGAAGGGTAATAATATCAGCTATCTTTTAGAGTTTTCAGGAAAATTAAATGATTCCCTATACACAAAGTACTTACTGCCAAGCAGGTGGCAAGCAGCTCCAAGTGTGAGCCACGGTGGTTGGAGGTTCTCGTATGCAATCGGAGAGCACGAGGTCAGCTGGGCTCCGTGAGCAGTTGGACAGCAACTGGACAGCAGAACTGGAAGCCCGTCAGTGACACAGGCAGCTATGCTCTTTTAGTTTCTCTGTCTCTGGGCCACTGGCTTTTTTTGTTCTTGTACGTCTGCTTTGGTCTCCTTTCTTGCTCTGCACTTGCACTGCATCAACCATAGTCTTTCTGGCCATATTCACACTGTTTTCCAACTGGGACACATAGCATCTCTAAGATGTAATTCCGAGTTTTGGGGAAAATCTGATTGCCTCTCCTTGGGTCGGGTGCCCACGCTCTGGGCTGTTCAACTGGGGGCTGGAGGCCCACTTCTGTAGGTTTCTAAAAAGCCTGCCAGGGATGGGCAGAGACCCCAAAGATGTCAGCTAGAGGCAGCTACTCTAGTGTATCTGCTTCAAGGCTGCTCCTCTTCCTGCTTTTTGAAGCTATCCAACATATACTCCCACTCAGCCTCACCAAACTTATTATTTTTTAAATACTCCCCAGCACGCTTACTTCTAATTACACTCAATTCTTGCCTTCTGCCTCTGTAAATCACTTGGTCATTTCCTGATCTTATATTTGGCTGTCAACGAACGTGGAAACTTCACAGAATCTCTGAATCTCAAGGTTGGATGGGAAAACTGTTCTTCCATGCTTATAACAAACACACACCTACACCCACATACCCGTGTATTTACTAAAATAGTATTAGGCTAAACATTCAGTTCTACAACTTTCTGATTTCATCACCAATGTCTAGCTTTCCATGTCACAACAGACAGACATTAAAAGAAATTGGCAGCATAGAATTTCATTGTACATGAACTGAAAGTTCTTGAACCTGTCCTCAGTTTCCCAGCCTGTCTGTGTGCTTTATAAATAATGGGGCTTGCTCTCCCATCTTCCAGCGAATTAATCTGTTGCTTGGCCCCCAGCTGGACTTCTTCCTTTGCACTCCTTGCACATAAAAGCAACCCGAGTTAAACCAACAGACTCTCTTATGGCTCACTGCAGTTGGCATGTCTCAAATTGCAATTCCTCTACTATTCCTGATTAAACTTTCCAGTAAGGTGGAAAAAAAAAATGGATTCTGAAATCCCATGTAACTCTTCAACTGCATTCTGTCTATCACTGAATAGAGATCAACAGTCACATCTCATGATACAGGTTGGGGTTTACAAATGCAGATTCCTACAGGAGCCAAGCAGATACCTTAACTGAGTGAAGAATTCCAGATAAAAGAAATGGCCTATGTATTAAACCATATGGATTTTCTTCACTTATACAAATAAGTATATAATTTTTTGAAACATGCATTTTTTTTCTTGACAATTTCCCTTTCTTTCTTTCTTTCTTTCTTTCTTTCTTTCTTTCTTTCTTTCTTTCTTTCTTTCTGATAGTCACACAGAGAGAGAGAGAGAGAGGCAGAGACACAGGCAGAGGGAGAAGCAGGCTCCATGCACCGGGAGCCCGACGTGGGATTCGATCCCGGGTCTCCAGGATTGCGCCCTGAGCCAAAGGCAGGCGCTAAACCGCTGCGCCACCCAGGGATCCCAAACATGCATTTTTTTTTTTAATGCAGCTTTTCATTTTTCCCTCTTTGCATAGAGAGGTGGGTATCAAAGAATGTTTTAAGTGTATCATAGAAAATGGAATGCCTGGGTGGCTCAGTCGGTTGAACATGTGACTCTTGATTTTGGCTCAGGTCATGCATGATCTCAGGGTCGTGAGATCCAGCCCTGAGTCCGGCTCCCTGCTGGGCGTGAAGCCTTCTTGGGAGTCTCTCCCTCTGCCCCTCCCCCTATTTGCACAGGTTCTCTCTCTCTCTCTCAAAAATAAATAAAATAAAATAAAATAAATAATTGCATCATAGAGAAAGTAACAGTGGAAGTGTGATAAAGTTGGCAGCTGACAGTCTTGGTGAAGGCGAGACTGCAGGGAGTGGCAGAGACTGTGTTGAAACACAGGGAACATGTCGCTTTTCAAAGGGGTGGCCACTCCTTAGCTCAAGCCATCTGTTGACAGTGTGGGAACACAAGCCTAGTGTTGCAAGATGCTTCACTTTTTTTTTTCAAGAGAGACAGGAAGTCAGACTATTTGTGGGAAATCTCTTAATTTTGGAGTATTGGTAATTTTTCAAAACTGAAAAACAACTCACAGGCCAAACATTATGTGGGCTGCCAATTTGCAATCCCTGATGTTGGTGATATCGTTCAATTAGTCTAAAATCATTAACTAAGTTTTGGCTCCTCTGTCATACTGCTGACTCACTGAGCTTTTTTGTCTAATGAAATCCTTCAGTAATTGATAAGTATTGAATCTGAAAACCTCTTAATCCAGGCTGGGTTCCTGGACTTGGAAATTCGGCTTCTGGACCTTATGTTTGCTCGTGCTAAAGCCCTTCTGTACAAATGCTTGAGATTCTACTTCGGTCTTCTGGCATGGTCACTAGCCTTCTTGGTTATGTGTAGTTTGAAAACTTGACTCATTTGATCTTATTGCAAAAATACTGAGTGAGAACAAGAGAGAACTTCCTTTAGCAGAGCTTACCGCGGCATCTAAGGACTAAATCTCACCCTAGACATAATTTTGTTTCAACTGAAAAGAGATAAAATATTAAAAAATTAAAGATCTATATTTAAGAATAGGATTTCATCATAAAATATTGGTATTTAGGCACCTTTTGAAAGATCATGATAATTGGCAAGCCAGCGTTCTTGCTTGCACTCTGTCAGGTGCCAGGGCTGGAACCAACAGAGCTGACTCTTTCAGATGGATGTGGCTCCTCCTGTCTCTGCCTTATTTTTCACGTCCAGCCTGGCCCTGTAGGCATTTATGGTTGCAGTTCTTATAGAGGTCTCTTACCAGGTGACTTAAATTCATTGGTGGACTGATTCGTGCATGTGTGCATTAGTTTTTTGAATCCCGATGTATGTAGCAGATGCAGTGCTGAATTTGGGAGATATCATGGTGTCCAAGACAGATGCTATCCCTTCACTGATGCATTCTACAATCTACTGGGGAAGCTGGATATGGAAAAATTATGTCATTTTGCATATATGACATGAAGGCAAATTGTATTATAGTACCAGCCCACCAAATGGAGAAGATGGAGCACAATTTTCTGACTTTCCTAATATTGAGAGCAACACTGTGGAAAGCTTTGCTAGGGTCCACAGACATATTCCCTTGTCCACCAGATTGGCAGCTGTCCAAAACCAAACCAAACCAAACGAAACCGATAAAATAAAACACACACATAAAGGAAGTGAGGTTAGTGTGACAAGTCTCATTCTCCTTATGGTGGCTCTTTTGTCTGCAGAATCTACTATTTCTTTCTGTTTTCTTTTTGAAAACAGAATGACATTGGCGTACCTTGTAGTGTTTTGTTGTTGTTGTCCAGGATTCTTCTAGGGTCCTATGCAGAAGTTTGGTGATCTCTTTTGTGAGATCTCTGGGAAGTCTGCTATGAAATTCATCTGAACCAGAAGAACTGAACTCATTTAAGGGCATCTGGATATTTCACAGATGTATTTGCTCTGATTTCTCCTTTTGAAATGCTACCACTTAAAGTATTCATTTGGGGAAAGTGGTTGGCACTGGAATTTCCTTTATTCTGAGGGTGGATGGAAAAAAGGTTATCTTGTGAAAATTCCTGTCTTTAGGCTTCTTTGATTGTGAGTAATCAACTGACTCTGATTAATTTTTTAAAAGATTTTATTTATTCATTTGAGAGAGAGTGAGAGAGATCACAGAGGCAGAGGAAGAGGGAGAAGTAGACTTGCCGCTGAGCAGGGAGCCTGATGCAGTGCTCCATCCTTGGACCCGAAGATCGTGACCAGAGCCCAAGGCAGACGCTTAACTGATTGAGCCACCCAGGCACTCCGGACTCTGATTAATTTAAGCAAAAGTGAATCTATTAGGATATGGGACAGGTCAGAGATATGAAGGAAAAGGTGAAGACTTAGGCTTTAGAAAGTTCTGGAATCAGAGAAGTTCTGGGGATCTAGGAAGTGGACTGAATGGTCCATTCCTTTAAGGTAGGATAGAGAGAATGAATAATTCTGTTCAAGATGCAAAAATTCAGTGAGAAAGTTTCTGATTGGCTTAGGGTGAGTCACATGACCTGCTGAGACTTAAGGACACCACCAAGACATCCCTGCCCCTTGCCATGACACTCCTTAGGTAAAACCAAGGGTAGTAAATCCTAGGCATCAATCCCATTCATGTTCCTTGGAGTCTTCTTTTCTCAATCTAAAACCAATTATTGACTCTGAACTCTTCACCAATGGTGTGCCGTATCATCAAAGTTCCCTAAAAATTTGTCTGGGCCATTCAACTGACCCATTCAAAATTTCCCAAATATTGTTCTGTGTGAGGTCTTGGTTTTTTATTTCATCTCAGTCTTCAAGCTAAGATATCTGTGTAAGTGATAATAGAGAATGCCCACGTAACATGTAGTATTGCCAAAACACTGTTGTATGTGCCTTAGTGATGTTGGCTTATTTAAGGTTGACATTGCTTGGACACCTGGTGGCTCAGTTGGTTAAGTGTCTGCCTTTGGCTCATGGTCTCAAGGTCCTGGGATCAAGCCTGGCCTTGGGCTACCCACTCAGTGGAGAGTCTGCTTTTCCTTCTCCCTTTGCACATCCTCCTCCCCAGCTTGTGCTTTCTTTCTTTTATTAGAGTAAATAAAATCTTAAAAAAAAAAAAAGACTGATATTACTTGGAGACACAATTCTTGTTATCTGCAATAGTTAGGTTTGATAAAGTTGCTGCAAATACTGTCTTAGTGAATACTGAATGAAGCATCACTTCTAGGGGAATACAGGATCAGGTTCCCTTGAGCCTCTGGCCATGATGTTTCTGTCAACCAATCAATACATTACCTTGTTTTGTGTGTGTTTCTATTTTAAAGTCACCTTATTTAATATCTGTTGTTGACTAACATTGAACTCATGGCCAAGAGCACTACAGCTTATGCCTGGATGAAATTTACCTAACATTCCTATTTTCTTCAAATGATGCGCCACAACCTTCTTGCATTTAGGAACTTACCCTTGGGTGCCATTTGAAATACAAAGTTTCCAACAAAAAGCACAAAAGTGTGAAAGATGTGGTACTAAATATATCACAAAAAATAACCCTCCAAAACTCGTTTCCAATGTGAAAACTGAAACAAGAAGGTAGAGCATCGCCTTGTTCAACGGCAGCTGGGAATGTGTGTGTCGGGTGACTCAAATTTTCTGCTGCTCTGTATGTGTCCGAAAATGACCATGAAAGTACCGTGAGTATTGATTTTGGGGTTACAAGTTAGAGCAAGTAGGCGAATTGGCAAATACGGAATCTGTGAGTCATGAGTATTGACTTTAATACTATTCTCCCTATTTTACAAAAGGAAAATGGAGGTGTCGAGAGGGATTAATTAGCCTTCTGAAGGTAATGCAACCAGGGTGTAGACGGGGTTCTGAACTGTCCCTCTGTTTTCAGAGCCTGTGTTCTTAAGAGGCAAGGCAGAGTGGTTGAATGCTGTGTGGCTCCTGCTGAGAGCTGGTTTTCACACTCCAGGGGCTCTTAACAGTAGAGAATACTGAGGGCTGTGGACCGAAGTAGTAGGGAAGATGGGGTGGGAAAGTTGTTTTCTTGGGTAAGGTTGTTTTCATGAGGTGCCAAGGATGTTTGACCCTGAGGCTATGTAACAACAACAACAACAACTACTACTACTACTACTACTACTGATTCTTCTTCTCCTTCTCCTTCCTCTTCTGTAACTTCTTGAGATGAATCTTTTACAAACCAATGTCCGAATAGTCTGGGAGAAACATTTGTTTATGGCCTTTTGGATTTCCAGGAGAGAACAGTGTAATAGTTCAGAGCATAGACCCTGGGGCCCAGCTTCCTGGGTTTGAATCTTGCTTCTGCTATATATTGCCTCTGTGACCTTAGGCGAGTTACTTAACCTCTCAGTTGTCCCATCTGTAAAATGGGAATCATAATAATAACCACTTCATGGAGTTGTTGAGAAAATTAAATGAGTGTGTATATATATATGTATAATCCCATATAGGTATATGTATATCATTTAGAACAGTGCCTGGCACCTAAGATGTGCTCTAAAAGTGTTTCCTAGTAATATTATTTGTCCCAGCTTTGAGAGTCACGCTACTAGGCTTCATTGTGTGTATCCCTACCCCCACTCAAGCAATCACAGTGGAAGCTAGGTCAGCTGGCGGGCTCCTTGGTCTTTTCCACTCTGCTGGAGGGGCTGCCTGACTCACCTCTTGTGCTCACGCAATTGACAGCTAAATAGAAGGGCTCCTTCCTCTTAGCATTAGCTTAATTATAGGGGCTCCCTGGAAGGGGGTGTGTGCTCTGTGAACAAACCCCCTCCCTGCCCCCAAAAGCTGGCACCGGTACCTTAAAGGAGCATGAACATTATTTCTTGCCTCCCCTTTCACACTCACTCTTGTCTCTGTAATGCGGCGTGTATAATCTTTCATCACTGGATGGGTCCTTGGACTTTTGTATGTGTGTGTTTACTGTGCCCCGGTTTGTGTTCCAGAAGGTCTGTTTGGATCTCCGTGGGTGTCTGGCAGCCTCTGCAGGCCTTTCTGAATTATATAACTGGAGTTTTGTATTTTCTCTTCCTTACTGGAGGTTCTTTCTGTGCTATAATTTGACTCTGAGGGTACGAGAATTTTCTTTGGGATCCCCTGGCATTTCCTTATAAACAATTGCTCTGCTGTATTTTCTTCTTTAAAATAATTCTTTCTTATTGCCAAAGCAATACATGTTCATTATGGAACATACAAGATACAGAGAAGGCAAGTAATCTTACTCCCTACACATTTTGATACCTTGGTGTATAAGCTTCTTTGTCTGTCTCTGATTCTCTCTCACACACAGATGGGGGCGTGATGATTTATGAGACTACCCATTTGTCAGTTCCCGTTTCCACTACTGTTCTTTCGTGGGAGTCTGTGGGCTCCACTGTATGGCTTGACCACCCATTCCTAGCAGGTGCCTCGAGGATGGTCATCGAGGGTATTCCCATTTCTCACCATTATAAGCAGGGCTATGATAAGCATCCTGGGCCTGTACCCCTAATTAGGTCCTCAGAGCAGATTTCCAGAAGTTTTTAGGAATGGTGTTGAGAGGAGTGTTTGTCCAATCTCTTGACTCCCCCGATGTGCAGTGGGGCTCAGGCCCACGGGCCTCTGTGTCCATTTTCCCAAGGTGAATGTCAAAGGATGGGCAGGGCAGTTAATGGGACCCTCTGCTCCTGGCTTTTTCCCCAATTCCTATCCCTCTCTAACCTCCTTTTAGCTGATTTAGCTACAGCTTTCCACTCTGTTCCCTGGGATTGGTGGAAATTTTATTGTTTAAAAAATATATATTTTTAAAGATTTTATTTATTTATTCATGAGAGACACACACAGAGAGGCAGAGACACAGGCCGAGGGAAAAGCAGGCTCCCCATGGGAAGCCCAATACAGGACTCAATCCCAGGACTCTGGAATCATCATGACCTGAGCGGAAGGCAGATGCTCAACCTCTGAGCCACTCAGGCACTCCTATTGTTTAAAAAATATTAGATCATTTAAAAATTATGGTAAAGAACATAAAATTTACTGCCTTAATCATTAAAATTTTTTTTAAGAAAGGTTTTCTTTATTTGAGAGAGAGAGCATGAGAGAGTGTGAGCATAAGCAGTGGGGAGGGGCAGAGGCAGAGGGAGAAACCGACTCCCCGCTGAGCAGGAGCCTGACAGGTCTCAATCCCAGGACCCTGGGATCATGACCTGAGCCAAAGCAGACACTTAACTGACTGAGCCTTCCAGATGCCCCCTGCCTTAACCATTTTTAAGTGTACAGTGTAGATGTGTTAAGGTGTAGAGCAGATGTCTGAAGCTTTTTGCAGTCTGAAACTGTATACCCAAAGAACAACTCCCCATTGCCTCTCCTCCCAGTCTCTCGTAACTGCCATTCTATTTTGTTCTGGGAGTTTGACTGCTTTAGATATGTCATCTAAGTGGAATCATACAGTAGTTGTCTTTTTGTGAATGACTTGCTACCCTTAACATGATGTCCTTCAGGTTCATCCATATTGCAGCATGTGTCAGAATGTCCTTCTTTTTTAAGGCTGAATTCCATTGTATGGATATACATTTTGCTTATCCCTTCTTCTGTCCATGGATGCTTGAGTTGCTTTCATCTCTTGGCTATTTTGAATTATGCTGCTCTGAACATAGGTGTCCAAATATCTCTTTGAGGGCAGCCTGGGTGGCTCCGCGGTTTAGCACCTGTCTTCAGCCCAGGGTGTGATCCTGGAGACCCGGGATCAAGTCCCATGTCGGACTCCCTGCATAGAGCCTGCTTCTCCCTCTGCCTGTGTCTCTGCCTCTCTCTCTATGCCTCTCATGAATAAATAAATAAAATATTAAAAAAATATCTCTTTGAGACTCTGCTTTTGATTCTTTTGGATGTATTCTTAGATGTGGAATGGCCGAGTGGAAGTGTCTAGGGCAGACTGTTCTGGGGACCTGGCCTCTAATTGCTCCACAGCTCCAGCTGAAACCTCCATTTGCTCCCTTGGCATTTATTTGGTACCAGCCATGTTCTAGTCACCAAGTTAGGCTGTGGCGATAGAATCGCTGAGACGGGTCCCTGTCCTCATGGAGCTGATGCTTCAGGAAGACAGATAACACCCAAGTAAGTGAATTGGAAAACCAGAATGAGTTCAATTTGTGATTAATGTCCTGGGGAGCTTGAATCAGGAGAAGGTAACAGAATGAGTGCCTACTTTAGATTGGGACTCTCCCTCCCACAACCAATTGACACGGGATCAGAGAACTGTAAGATGGAAAGGAGCCAGCCATGCAGAGTTGGGGAAAATACTGTTCTGGGCCCTAGGATGAGCCATGTCAAGGTTGGAATGATTGTGAGGAGAAGATGAGGTTGGCATGATGGTGTAGCAGGGGTAGTGGATGTGGGATGGAGAGGAAAAACATTCAAGGCTGTCTTCTTGCTGCCTTTCTGTATTCTCTTTACCCAGGAAGTTGAATGCTGTTAGCCAGCAAAATGCTGCTTGGTAACCATTTCCCATTTTAATGTGTGCTGGTATCAGAGGGAAAATCCTCAAAACCCAAAATGGTACCTTCTGACCCAGGTACCACTAGTTTTGCCATAACTGCCAGTTTGTCCACCCTCCATCCCCGGCTGCTTTTTCTCTGCTCCAGCCTGTCATGGCCATCCCTGGGTTGGCCTGGACTTGACTGTCTTTATCTGTCAGGAATTACTCCTCCCGATCTGCCAAAAAGGGGCCTCTGTGTGGGGACTGGGTGGCAGGCTTGTGGTTACAAGATGCCTGGAAGGATTTCACTGGCAAGCACGTACTACATCTGTGTTGGCCCCTGCTCTTGTGCTTAGAACCTTGTGACAGCTTTTCCACAGGTTGTGCTTTTGAGAATGTAAGTGTCATAGCTGGATGACCAAGACTGGTGGGGTGAATGTGGGACCTGCAAGTGTATGAGTCCACTTCTACTGGTGGAGCATGAGTCCAGCTCTCTTATTTTTCTAGTAAATGCTATTACTGCCATTTAACATGACTGGTCATCTGTCTACCCATTCATCCATCCACCTATCTACCCATCCATCCACCTGTCCACTTGTCCATCCATCCATCCATCCATCCATCCATCCACTCTTATCTATCCATCCATTCATCCACCTACCCACTCTCTCATCCTTTCATTCGTCCATCCATCTATCCATCCACCCACTTATCCATCCACCTATTCCATCCATCATCCATTTATCCACCCCCCTCCACTCACCCATCCATTCATTCATCTATCCTTCTGTCCATCCATCCTCTATCCATATTCACCATAGTGTAATGGTTAAGAGTATAGATGTGGAGTTATCCTAAGTTGAGACCTCAGCTCTGCCACATACCAAGTATATGATATTGATTAAGAATTTTAACCTTTCTGGCCTCAGCCTCCTCAGCTATAAAATGAGATTGATATTGAAAAAAATTTTTAAAGATTTTTTTCTTTAAAACATCTTTTAAATTTAAATTCAATTAATTAACATATAGTGTATTATTAGTTTTAGAGGTAGAGTTCAGTGATTCATCAACCTTAGATATTGAAGATATTAATAGAACCTATGTCATAGCATTGTTATGAGGGATATGTAAGTCAATACACTTGTTTTCATTAGTGCTGTATGAGTGTTAGCTATTACTATTAGTACATTTATCCATCTATTTAACTATCTACTATCATAATCACTAATGCTCTTCACTAAGTATTTCTGGTTTTTGGTCTTGCAGGCCAGTGATACTTCTGGTTTCCTTTGTGGGTGAGTACGGCCGTATGAGTAGTTCTGGCCAATGAGTTGTAATCCAAAGTGATATATGTCATTTTTATGCTGGAGCATGTCACTGCTAGTTCCAGACTCTCTAGAGTGATCTTTGAGTTCAGACTTCTCTGTCACCGTGATTCTGGTTACATAGAACAGGTCCCCTAACTGGCCTGGCACAGACATGTAGTATGAGAGAAAGAGAAACCTTTGCCTATTTTGGGATGGCTTATTACTATAAGCCAGCTATCCTGTCAGTTTTTCTCTTTCTGTCTCTCTCATTTGCCATCTATGTACAATAACACTACACCTTCTTTCCTTTTTCTTTATAGTACCTCATACAATCTGGCATTTTATTATATATTTATTTATTTGTTGCTAATTATAAACAGCAAATTCCCCATGAGGACAGGGACTCAGTTGTTTGCTTCTCTGTTTAGAATGTTGCCTTGCACAGAGTAGACAATACATATTTTTTTAAATGAATAAATAAATGAATAAATAGATCTCTTTAACTTCTAGGAAGTTCTATGGAGTCCTACATTCTGTAGCTACCTTGAAAATCCTTACTGAGGGAAGTAATATTTGAAAAAGAACACACCGACCTTTCATTCTCTAATATTATTGCCTGAATTAAGAAATGATTTCCTGAGATAGACCTCACTGTCTTTCTGCAAAGCTTCTAATACTCTTATTCTATTGCAAGAAGCTTCCCTGAACCCTATGACATAGTCTTTACCCAGAATAAGGCTGTTTTTTTGCTTTGAACCATGTAGATGCTTTTGCCCTTCCTGTGACATATATCACTTGGAACAGAATGTCTTTGTAAGCCTAGCGTATCTTGGGCCACTTACTTGAAACCAGGAGAGACAATCTCTGGGACCCCTAACTATTTCTGGAAGCAAGGTAGTCTGTGCCCCATTGAAGACTTAGGAGCCTGATCACTTCCAACCATGTTTCCCACTTTGTAATTCTTAATCATGGGCTGAGAGGCAAGTTCCAGTCCCAGTACCTTCCCTGCTTCATACCTGACTCCTGACTCTCTTGATACCCTGTTGACTGTTAACTGCACACTCTAGACTTGCTTCTATTCAACACTTTCTCTTCCTCCTATGTAAAGAGGAACCCGACTTTCTTCTGGGGGATACCATCCCGCTCAGGAACAGCAGTCTTTACCTTTAAGACTCACAGTAAGTGACCATTTTGCTCTCTTGCTTCTTCTCCATTTTCATTGATAGACCACTACACACTCCCCACCATTTACTGAAGACCCTGGGACCTGAGTCATGACCATCCTCCCCACACCCATGTCTACCTTAATCTTAGGATATTTCAACATTCATGAAGGCATACCTAGGCTTGCATCAACCTAGCCTTATAATTCTTGAGCTTCCTTACTTAAAGGATCTTCAATTTCAGAGCCTCTTTAGGAAACAGAGATGTACAAAAAGACATATGCTAGGAAAGCCATTGTGCTGCTTTTAATAAGAAGATAATTGTAATTGTAAATAGCCAAACTATACAATAGGTAAATAATGTTAAAGCTTTTGGTAGAGTATCATAACTGCCATGAAAAATGCTTGTTGCATTCCTTGCGAAAATGATCATGATGTATGGCTAGATAGGAAAAAAAATCTTGTTATAATGTAAGATGTTTATCTTGATATGTGTGTATATGCCTAGGGAAAGAACTAAAGGACCATTTGGTATTCTCACATGTTTTTATATGTGTTTATCATTGAGTGGTTGAAGTTGTAAATGCTACTGTGTGTGTGTGTATTGTGTTGTTTATGTGTGTATCTGTGTTCTTCAACTTTCCCATTGAGCATGTGCTAACAGATATTATTTTTGAAAATAATAAAGACATAACTGGGAGCAGGGGTTTTCTTGGGCATTTCCCAAAGTATGTTGCCCAGTTACCTATGTTGGGCCTATCTCCAGGATGTATACGACTGTGTCAGGCATTACTATTATTAGTTCTTCCTAGAATCCTCAGTTTAAGAAGGATGAGGCATGAGACCTCAATTAGAGGAGCCAGTCAGTTATGGTGATTTTAGCTCTAGATCCAATGCCACAGTAGGAGACTGTGTTGCTCTGAATGACCTGGGTGGGTTGATGAGCATCCTAATGAAGCCATTTGTGAAAGAGAATGCTGCATGTCTGCCCATCACACTGACCCAGGGAAGGAGTTTTTACCAAAGACAGCACCGACAGTTTGCAGACTCTGACCAGAAGGGAATTTGTCAGTGTTTAGCATGGCTGGCATCCCACAACCTACCTCCTTATACAGTTAGAAGCCTTTCCAGTGGAATGTGTGAAAAACCACAGGCCCCCTGCCCACGCCCTCCCAGACCTGTATCACCAACAGCTTTCAAATGTGTACAAATTGGGAGATGGCTGGATCCCACATCCCTCTGTGACATTTGCTGGGACAAGTGTGTGTTAATAAGTGACATGGCTCCCTTGGTCTCAATGGTAAGGAAGTACACGTTACTGCGGGCCCTTGAGAAAATCTTGGTGAGGGCCTCAATGCTCAATATTAAAAAAAAAAAGATGTTATTTATTTGAGAAAGAGAGCACTAGAGAGAGATTAAGCACAAGTGGAGGGCAGAGGGAGAGGGAGAAGCAGGTTCCCCATTAAGCTTAATCCCAGGACCCTGGGATCATGACTTGAGCCTAAGGCAATTGCCCAACAGACTGAGCCACCCAGGCTCCCCGACACTCAACATTTTAATTGGTGGTAGATAGCTGTGTTGGGAAAGCTTACTTCTCTCCCCACTGCCCCTCACCCTCGCCCCACTCATCTGTCTCAATAAGAATGCTGAGAAATAGCACCCCCTTTGCTCTACTGTGTCTTATGTCCTGGACTTTAAAGACTGACTACATGGTTGGTTAAAAAAAAAACAAAACAAAACTCTGTTGCTTCAGGATGCAGTGTTGCTGATTTGGGGGATTAAGTCGTTTTAAGGTCATGAGCTTTAATTCTTACTTCACTGATTCTCAAACCTTGTTTTGCAAAGCCCCAGAGCTTTTATCTCAAGGGATGAGCATGTTATTTCCAAGACAATGTTATTTCTGTTTTCATATTAGTAAAAAAACCCCACAGAGATCTACATGGTAGTGTGATTTGTTCACTCAAAGCACTTGCATTCCCATCCATCCACTCTTCATATGAATCCCTGTGTGAGTGGGTAGTGAGGTAATTTTATTTATTTCATTCGATGTATACATATTAAGTGCCTTTTGGTATACAGCACTGAGAAGCACATCAGTTCTGATGGGAGTTTATTAATACAGTCTAAGGGGGATGTTATTGGGCCTATTCTGCAGAAGAGGAAAGGATGTCCCAGGGAGGTGACATGATTTCTTAGGTTAGATATCAAGTTAGCATCAGAACTGGACTGTTATCCAAGTGTTGTGATCTCAATCTATCACTTGTCTCAGGTTTATGTCCACAATACCATGTGAGTAGAACCAGTCTCTTAACATGAGGATGGACCAGGCATCATCCTTTTAGCCATATTGGAGATCTGCATCCCTTGATCACTCAGTCTATAGGGTAAACTTGAAATAGCCCTTGTGTTGGTTCTTGATTGTAGAGATGGTTTGATGGAGTGTAACAGGAGCCCTGCTAAAGCCTTGGATATGCTTTATCTATGGATCCCTCTTCTCTGGCCCCCTATCTGAATCTCTCCTGTTCCTCTCAGAGGGACTCCGAGCAAATCCAAATGACTAGTAAATAAAGGGAAAGGTAAGAAGGGAATATAGGAGGGAGAGGTTAGAGGAGAGAATGACACTTCAGGAGTGAGTACAAGGGAGAAGCCAGTAAACCTTGGTGGATGTGGAGTCAATATATTGGCCATGGCATGAAGGCTGTTGCCAACAACATGGCTGCCTTTTCTGGCTCTTTCTCCGTTTGCTTTTCTCAACTGTGCTGACAAGCACCATGCTTAGGCTGGTTTAACAGGGATTATACTAGGAGGATTTTCTAACATCCATGCCTGGATTACTCCTTATCTGATTTTTCAGCAGTGGCCTTCAGTGGACTCCAAGTGTACCAAGTTCAGCTCCCAAAGCAGTCCAGTGACTATTTACAAGTAGTGACTTAGGATCAATTCAGGATATATGAAAAGTGTAACTAAACCAAACCAAACAAAAAAACAACCACAAAAAGAAAAGCCATCATGTTCAATGACTGGCACTGGTAACATTTTTATGTCATTCTAGTGTTTTTCCATACATATAAATATGTGTATTCAGTTTTGTTTTTTGACAAAAATAGTATCATACCATAATATTGTTTCATCGCCTTTTTTGCACTAAGTGATGTATTGTAAATATTTACCACATCAAAATTTTTTCTACAAGGGATTTTTTTTAAAGATTTAAAAAAAATTTGGGGGGCACTTGGGTGGTTCAGTGAAGCATCTATCTTCAGCTTAGGTCATGATCAGGGTCCTGGAATCAAGCCCTGCATCAGGCTCCCTGCTCAATGGGGAGCCTGATTCTCCCTTTCCCTCTCTCCCCCTGCTCAGACTCACTCTTCTCTCAAATAATAAATAAAATCTTTAAAAAAAAAATTTCTTTTTAAGTAATCTCTACATCCACCGTGGGGCTCAAGCCCATACCCGAGATCAAGAATCACACACTCCACCAGTGAGCCAGCCAGGTGCTTCTCTACAAGGGATTTTTAATCGTTGTGTAGATTTTCATTGAATGGATATACCAAAATTTACCTAAGCAGCCCCTATTATTCAATATTATTTAAGCACTATTATTAATAACATCATTGTCTATTTATCTTTATAGATGTCTGTTTCTGAATATTTCCTAAGGTTAAGTTAGTATCCTTAGTATTAGTTAGCTTTTGCTGTGTAACAAACCATCCCACAACTTAGTAGTGTAAAACAACAGATATTTATTTAGCTCTGCAGGGGCTGCAGTTTGGGCTAGGCAGTTCTCTTGTTCTGGGCTAGAATCTGTGGATATAGGTTAGGCTCCCTCAGGCATTTGCAATCATCTGGTGCATTGCTTGGGATGATTGTGGTGTCTCATCTTTCAGCCTGCCAGCCTTGTTTATATAGCAATCACAGAGTTGTAAGAGCAGCACGAAGGTCCCTGATGCACAGACTTTTCTCCAGTTTGTACTGTGTCAAGCCTATATTTGTCCCATAGGCCAGAGCATTTGACAGTGGCCAAGCCCAGAGCTCATTTCAGAGGACATTAGCAAAGGTCATTGCCTACAGGAGGCATAAAAATATTGAGACCATGGTTTGTAGACCTATCACAGTTCCCCAAATTGCAATTTCTGAATCTAGAGCATGGCGATTTTAAAGGTTTTTGTTGCCAGATTGTTCTCCAGGGAAGTTGTCACTAATCTATACCCTCACCTGCAATACATACACTTCCAAATTCTGTTGATCACTAGATATGATCATTGCTTTCAATTTTTCCCAGAAAGTAGCATTGTGGCTTTTGAAAAATAGATGTTCATTGTAAAAAACCAAAATAATGTATGACCTTTATGACCTCTATTGTTACTATGCTCCCCAGTACTTAATTCATTCTTGCATTATTCTTTCATTATGTTATTGGGTTAAATTTATTTACATTCTATTTAGGATCTCTCAGCCTATATTCATTAGTGAAACTGGTCTGTAGTTTACTTTTTCATTCTGCTATCTTCTGCAAATTTTTGTTCTTTTCATTGAAACATCTGGGAAACTCCTTTTCTCTCTCTCTCTTTTTTTTTCTTTCATACTTAGGAAGAATCTAAATGGCAAAGGATTCATAATGTACTTTAAAGTTTGAGCAAATTTACCATGCCATTAACCTCCCTCCCACTCCCCCCCCCCCCCCAAAAAAAAAAACCACAACTTTTAGGGTCTAGTGTCTTTTCTGGGATTATTTGATAATTTTTCCAATTTATTCCATGACCATTATTGATACACTTTCAAGTGTTTTCCTAAGAATAATCATTTGATTAAATTTCTAATATATTAGATTTGACCATACATATTATTCTATAGTGATTTGGAAAATCTCCTTGCCATCTGCAGTTATGACTCTTCTCATTTTTACTGAGATATTCCTTTTTTTTTTGATTTTCAAAATCTTGATGAGCTTTGCTAGAGTATTCCTGTTCTCCCCTCCGACACCCTCCTTTTAAATGTATCCTTCATTTGTTTCATGAAGTATTAATTCCTGAGTTGTCACTCTTTTCTCAGATTTATGACTTCTCAGTTTCTTGAGTTAAATGCCTTTCTATAATCTTAATTTTGTGTACTGATTTGCCAAAAGTTAGATAGTATGCTGGCATCCCATGGTAATAATTTTTTTTAAAGATTTAAAAAGGCACCTGGGTGGCTCAGTTGGTTTTGTGTCTGCCTTTGGCTCAGGTCATGATACCAGAGTCCTGGGATTAAGTCCTGCATTGGGCTCCCTGCTCAGTGGAGAGCCTGCTTCTCCCTCTCCTTCTGCCTGCTTCTCCTTCTGCTTGTGCTCACATGCTCTCTCTTTCCCTGTCAGATAAAGAAATAAAATCTTAAAAAGGTTATTTATTTATTTATTTATTTTAGAGAGAGGTAGAGGGTCCAACAGAGAGGGAGAGAGGGAATCTCAAGCAGGCTGTGCTGAGTGATAGCCCAGCATGGGGCTTGATCCCATGACCTGAGATCGTGACCTAAGTCGAAATCAAGAGTTGGACACTCAACCAGCTGGGCCATCCAGGCACCCCAATAGCGATTTTTTCAACACATCTTTATATTCTTTAAAAAACAAATTTTGCTTTCAGTATTTGGAATGTACTTTTATGTTGTGGGAGTCAGAGTTTCACGATTCTCCAGTCTTTCATGTGAAGTCAGGCAGGTCTGAGCTCAGATTCTTCTTGGCTGCTCTTAGTAAATGATGGGCCAGCTTTATATCCTCCTACAAACTTGATAATAATAATGTCAGCGTAACTCTTTTTGAATACTTAAACACAGTGCCAGGCACGTGGAATGCACATCACTGTTGGTTTTGTTATTATTAGCATACTTTTAATGAAATGCTCATCTTTGACCTGTGTGATATTTTCATGCTTTAAATTTTATCTGATATTAATATTTCTACCCACGGTCAATTTCCCATTTCTTTATTTTTATTTTGTGTCATTTTGTTTTCAGCAAGTTTCTTGTGAACCATGTATATTTGAATTTTAATTTTTTTCTCTGAATTATGAAACTTTGTCTTTTAATGTGATAATCCAACCCATTAACATTTTTGCAAGACACAGCATTTTGCAAGTTTTTACTTCTTCTCTCTTTCAGCCTACTCTTCTGCCTTTGAAGATTTTAGAGCCAAAATTTTATGAAAAAATTTAAATATATTTGATTTCCCAGGAATAGTTATTGATATTTGCATCATTTAATTTGATTCAAGAAGACTTTTTGAGACATGACTCCTAAAACTTACTTGTTTTACTATTTACCTTTTAGCTCTTTGGACCCATTTCCCCCTTACTGAGTTCACTGATAGGGTTAATTAATTCAATCAGCAGATACTTATTGAATATATACCATATGCAGGCACCATACTAGGTGCCAGGAAAAAAGTGTGCGACATAGAGCCAGTCTGTGTTTTCATCAAACCTTTACATTTACAGCATGGGAGAGACAAAAAAGAAATAAACAGAAAAATGGACTGGGGGTCAAAACAAATATAAAGGAAATAAATAAAGGACTCGAGAGAATAGTGAGTTTGTGTGGGGGCATCCCTTTAGGAAGTTCAATGAGGGAGGGCTTCTTGTGCAGGTGATATTTATGCTAGCACTTTAAGGAAAAGGTGGAATTAACTATGAGAAGAGAGTGAGAAGGGCATTGCAGGTAGAAGGACCAGTGTATGCAAAGCCCCTGAGAGAGGAAATAGACTTATTCAAATATTGCTTCCATTAAATTCTTTTTTAATATTCAACAGTTAGGGTTAGGATTAAAGCAATAAATGTAAGTTAATAAACATTAGTCTTTTGTAGATTGCCAAATGAAAGTTTGGAAAGGGCATCTGTAGGTCAGATGGAATGCTCTTCATCTGTCCATCCATCCATCCATCCATCCATCCATCCATCCATCCAACCACCCATCCAGTAAACATTTCTTGAGTGCCTGCTATGTGCCAGGCTCTGTGCAAAGTATTGACTACTTAAATAGTATAAGCATCCCCTGGAATGGAAAGCCTAGTTGTGTAAACAGGCTGAAGGGCCCACGAGGATAAAGCTTGGTGCTTCTGTTGAAGTGGGATGGATCAGGGGGGTTGGGGAGGCACGTGTGAGGAGCTCTGCAGAGCCCTGGGCAGGGAGGGGGTGGCGGGAAAGAGCTGAGAGCAACTCATGCCAGATGGCTTCATTCTTCCCCCTGAAGGAAGTGGGGACTTCGTGCTGTGATGTGATACACAAGAGCAGCGTTTCCTGTGGGTTTGCAAGGGCATTTTGAATCTAAAGACTACTGCTCGTTGATGTGTGAAAGAATTGTTTTTTTTTCTTTTTTAGACTTTGTGAAGGGATAATCGGACTGATTTTATAAGCTTCTCAGAAAGATTCTTGAGGTGAATTTAAATGCACACGTTGTATTGGGTGGAGTCCTAATCAAACACCTGCTATATCGGATGTCACCTGTTGGGGGCTTCTGCTAGGCACCTGCTGTTGGCTTGTCCAGCTGCAGCCTGGAAGCTCATGTCCTCTAGACCCTGGAATGGACCAGGTTGCTACAACTGACCAGGATAGTGGATCCTATCGGATTTAACTCTGACATCCACAGATCTTACTGTCTTCATCTGTGAGGTGAGGAGGATATTGGATCGCTTGACCTTAGAGACCCTGCCTATGTTTAAAGTTCAGTCGTTTGTTTGTTCCTTCCTCTTGGCTCCTCCTCCCACCCCTTCCTCCTCCTTCCTGCCACCCAATATTTAATTGATGCCTGCTGTATGCCAAATACAGTCCCTACCTCATGAAGCTATCTGATAGGAGAGACAGGCAAATAATTATACAGATAATAATATAATTCCAGTTATGATAAGTGCTATCAATGAAAAGAATAAGGTGGATGAGAATGGGTGTCAAGGTGATCCCTCTTATTTTGGGAGGTCAGAGAAGTGTTTCTTGGCTAAGTGAAGTTTAAATGAAAACTAGGTGAATAAAATTTAAAAAAAAAGAAAAAAAGAAAAAAAAAGAAAACTAGGTGAAGATTGGCAAAGAAGCATTACAGGCAGAAGGCACAGCATGTGCAAAGCCTCTGAGACAGAAAGGAGTATGGCAACATTGAAGAAGATAAAAATTAAAAATAAAACAATAATACTAGTAATAACTACTTAATGAGAACCTACTGCCTGCTAGGCACTATGCAGTCCTTAAGTGTGCAAGCTTTTATTTTTTTATTTTTTTATTTTTAAGTAATCTCTACACTCAACATGGGGCTCAAACTTACAACCCTGAGATCAAGAGTCATATACTTTACTGACTAGAGCCAGCTAGGTGCCCCTAAGTATGTGATCTTGATCAAGCTATTTAACTTCCTTGTTTGGCTTAAATGTCTGTAAAATGGAGTGATAAATGACTATACTTTATTGGATTGTTTTGAGGATCCAGTGAAGTAATGTCCGTGAGTCCTTAGTACTACGTCTGGACTATAATAAGTGTCCGGAAGACAATAGTTGGTACTATTTATTTTAGGAATAGTGTTGGGTGATGGGGATCCCTGGGTGGTTCAATGGTTTGGCCCTTGCCTTTGGCCTAGGGCGTGATCCTGGACTCCCAGGATCGAGTCCCACATTGGGCTTCCTGCATGGAGCCTGCTTCTCCTTCTGCCTGTGTCTCTGCCTCTCTCTGTGTGTCTCTCATGAATAAATAAATAAAATCTTAAAAAAAAGGAATAGTGTTGGGTGAGAGATAGTGCTCAGTGGGGCCCAGGACTTGTCTTTAGCCCTGCTGACAGTTTCTTTCTTGAGGTCATTCTGGAGTTTCTGCAGAAGTGGAAATCTGCCACTCAGCACAGCCAAGCATGGGAAACATTGCTTCTCCATCTGCTCCCAGGGAAGAAGGAGGTGGAGCTGACAGCTACAGGTTGGCCTTCAGGCAGCAGGGACATAGGGGTTGGCTGTGGGCATTTACAACATTGGTTGGCATTACAGAGGGCATGGAAGGTCAGGAATAATTATCAAAGGACAGGCAGCTTTGGGGAAACTGTGCATTCCATTCCTTAGCTCTTAGTAAGACCTATCTATTCTCTGTTCCTTGGCCATTGGGAAGACATGGGACGTATCTTTGCAGTGTTCAGACAACCCCAGTGCCATACTGCGTGTGTGTGTGTGTGTGTGTGTGTGTGTGTGTGTGTAAATATTTGGAACAAGCCTTGTAAATTGCTTTTGCTCATTTGTAATTATTTTTCCATAAGAATTCCTTGTATATAATTAAGTATGGAGGAAGAAAGAAATAAAGAAGGCACAGTTATTGCTCATTGAGATTCCATCATCTAACTCAGGCAGCTTGCCCCCAGCGGACGTTTGGCCATGTTTGGAGACATTTGGTTTGTCATCACTTGGGGAGGAGATGTTTGCTGCTGGAATCTAGTGAGTAGAGGCCAGGGATGCTGCTAAACATCCAATAGCATAGGACAGCTTCGCAGCGCAGAACTAGCCAGTCCAAAATGTTAACGTTAAGAAACCTCTATATAAGTACCAATTTTGAAAAGCCAATGGGATGTGGGTATCAGTCATCACTGTTTATAGGGAAATGTGTATATGTGTGTGTATGCATGTATTGATCATAGCTGATAATAACCTCCTTTATCTTCTTTAAGTACTTTTGTCTATTATACGTTAACAAATTTATTTTGAGAGCGAGAGAGAGAGAGAGAGAGAGAGAGAGGCAAAGGGAAAGGGAGAGAGAATCTCAAGCAGGCTCCCCACTGAGCATGGATCCCAACACGGGGCTCCATCTCATAACCCTGAGATCATGACCTGAGCTGAAACCAAGAGTCAGATGCCCAAATGACTGTGCTACGCAGGCTCCCCTGTATTAAAATTGTTTTATATATATGACAAGTTTGAAATCCTGCAGATATAATAAGGTATGTGGTGGCAACAAATCTCCCCCTTTGCTGCTGCCCCCCAGGCCCTCTATTCTCTTCTCTGGAGGGACAGCGCTGTTACCAGCTTTGCATGGATTAGTAAAGAGATATTCCATGTATGAATCTTTATAACCTTAGTAGTACCTTATGCACATTTTTTTAGCTTGTTGCTGTTTTTCACTTGATGATGTAACTTGGAGATCTTAGAGCACACTTAGAGCACAACTGCCATGGTCATTTTAGCAGCCGCATGGTGTTTCCTTTTGCTGATGTCCCTTGCAGCCTCCTGGTGATGGGCATTAAGGTTATTTCCAGTCCTTTGCCCTTTGATGGGCAAACAGTGCCACAGCGAATATCCTTGTACGTAACTGTGCACACACACAGGTGAGCACATCTGTAATCTGGAGCCCTGCAAATGGAAATGCTCAGGGTAAAAAGGCATGTGCATTTTCAACTTGCCTGGAGATTTCTGGCAGTGGGATCTGGTCCTGGGTGCCGTACCTTCTTCATGGTCCCATTTTGAGTCCTGCTGGACCTTCCCCTCTCCTGTGGGGTTTCTGAACTGAAAAGGGATATTCTGTATTCCCCTCTATCCTCTATCTCCTTCTCCCAGTCTTGGAACTGACTAATTTACAAGATGAACTTTTTTTTTTCCCTAGTCAAAATGCAATTCCCAATGACGCTTTGGAAATACAAATTGTGTCTATCTTTCTGAGGCTCTGAGCTTGCGAGGGTTTGGGATGTAATTTTCCCCAATTGCTCATGGTTCATACAGCGCAGCAAGAGCCCCTCTCTCCCCAGCCAATCCTTCATGATCGATTGCACCCACCCCTTTCCCTAGTGGGCTTTTTCCGAAGGGTAAGTAGAAGGCATGGGTTCTCTTGCTTAAAAAAAAAATCGTTAGCTCCACGGGGGCGCCTGCTGCTTGATTGGGAGCGCACGGCATTTAGAGCCTGCTGGCTGCAATCTCACTTTGCAGACTGGAAGTTGTGGGGTGTTTTTATCTGCAGGAAACAGCTTTGAGCGGAAGGGGAGTGAGAGTAGATGGATAGATGAGGGAATTAGAAGAGGAGGAAGCCGTGGGAGAAATGTCTTCTTTTAAAGACAGACATGGCAGGTTTTTCCTGCCCATCTCTTTGGAATGCCAAGTAGGAATTAAATGGGAAATTGGGTTACTTTTGCCACTCCTGCCCAGGAGCCAGCCTGAGTGGGTTCCTGGGGCAGCAAGACTGTTGTCTGAGCTTTCGAGCTCCCCGCTTTGCACCCCTGGCCCTGCACCCCTCCCGCTCCCCAAAGTGTCTTTTGCAGGAATTGATGGGTAGCCTCAGATTCTCTGAAGTCCCAAAGGTTTGAGTGGCCCAAGAGCAACCCTACAGTGACCATTCCCCAGCATTGAAGGCCACAAAAGAACTCTGGCCTGGCAAATATATTCTCTTAAGTTTCCATCGCTGGTGCAAAAAGATACAGTGGCTATATGAATGTCTCATTCATCATGCTTTCCAGCTCCTGCAAATGGTACCTGGGATACAGTAGGCACGTGATAAATACTCACTCAAAAGGGAGAAAACCCAGTGGCAGACACAGGTCTAGGATTTTTTACTCCCATGGAGAGACTTGATTTTAACTCCCAGTTAGTTGATACCAGTCTCACAGAGCAGAGGTTGGAGAGGGGGTGACTCTTATCTGTGTGGACCATATTATATCCTTTCTAAGACTTGGATTTCTCTGCTGGTGATGGAAGACACCTGAGGAAGCCGTGCAAATGTATTTCTCTGCCTTAAAAAAATAGTCTTTTAATTTTGGAATGCTTTAGGTTTTAAGAAAAAGTGCAAAGTTACTACAGAGAGCTCCTGTATACCCCTCACCTGGTTTTCCCTGATGCTAATCTTATGTAACTATGGCACATTTGCTTCTGCTATTTTGTAGGGTAATCAGACTCCTTTGAGAAAGAATTCCCCGGTAATTTCAGATTGGATCTTACTCACAATAACAACAAAATGATGCTAATAGTAGTGTCTGGAGTAGAGGTTAGTATTTAGGTTAGTACTTAACTCAGTACTGTTTGCAGCCTTCCCCCCCTCCACTCCCTGCATTGACTCATTATCCAGTGTCCTATTCTCATAGTACCCATTTTATAGATGGGGAGGTCAAGGCAGAAGAGTTGGGGCAGAGGGGTCACACAGCCAGCCTTTAGCTAGTATTTACAACCTGTGTTGTCTGGTCCAGATTCTTACTTTGCTGTTATTTCCTGCACATGATCTTAGCTGTCACTTTTTGATGGCTGTGTGCTCAGAACCTGGATTCAGAGTTTCACATGTATTATTTCTAAACCCTTCCTCTCACACAGAGGTCTGTGGTGAAGAGCATCGATTTTGGTGTCCTGCTTAGGACAAAAATAACGTGGCACCGAGATTTTGTGAGTAAGGGGAGGAAGAGAATCTTCGTGTGTGTGTGTGTGTGTGTGTGTGTGTGTGTGAGAGAGAGAGAGAGAGAGAGAGAGAGAGAGAGAGAGGGAGGGAGGGAGGTGTGGAGATTCTGCTGGTTTCTGGCCTAGTTTTTTTCCATTTGGATTTAGACAGATCTGCGCTATACATTTGGGGACTGAATTTGCCACATCATTTCTCTCCCTGCAGCGGCAAATGATTCTCAACGCTTGGTCAGAACACGAACAGTCAGAAGTGCCTTAATTTCGAGAGTTAAAAAAGATAATACTTCAATTACTCAGCAAGCACATGCCTGGAAACTGCAAGAGGCTAAGTGGTTTCTGCCTCAGAATGAGCAGATAGCTGGGAGGGGAGTTCATGCAAGCAAAGTGGGCGCTATTTTTTGGATTGGACAGGGCTGGGGATGCTGTGGGCCAAGGCCTCGGTGGGAGGGTTTGGGGGTTGAGGATGAACTTGAACTCGTTTCCCACCCAGCGTCTCTGCAGCGTGCGGTTCTGTGTGCCTGGCATCCTTTTCTCCTTAAATGCTAGGCTCTCATTCTTTGTCTCAGCTTTAAATGTCACCCCTGCTTAGATGTCTCCTCCTCAGACAGGCCTTTTGCTGACATCCTTTCTGGAATTCCTCCTGGGTGTTTACTGGACCGTGAGCTTCATGAGGCTGGGGATCTGTCAGCTGTGTCCCGTAAGTGCCTGGAACGGTGCCAGGGGCCTATGAAACCTGTATTAAATATTCATTGAATAAATGAATGAGTTATCCTTAACAGTGTTTGTCTGTGTCTGTCCTGGAGCTTCGCACCATCTGCCTCATATTAGCTTGTCTCTCCTTGTGGATGGTCAGATTCCCCTACAAATCGTAAGCTCCATGCAGACAGGAGTGTGTCTGCTTCACCACCCAGTGCCTACAACAGGCCTGGCCTGTGGTTGAAGGGGATGGGCCCTGGGGTCAGATTATCTGCGTTCAAATTCCAGGTCCTCTGCTTACTAGCTGTGGGGTCTTCGTTTGCTACTGAGCCTCCCCATGACTCACTTTCCCAGATGTACAAAAAGGATGCTAACTGCATCTATCTCCTGGAGTTGAGATGGTTCAGTGACTTAATATTGGTTAGCATGCTTCGAAGACTGCCTGGCATATATTGTTCTATAAGTACCATTATTGCTAGGGCTCAAAAAATATTTGGATTGTGACAATTGGAGGATCTTTACACAAAATGCACCTTCCCTCTTGGAGGGCTAAGATCTCCCTTCGGAAAGAGGCAAGGACAGATGGAGATTATCTGAGAGGCCCAAGAGATCCTTGAAACCAGGCTGTTGAAGAGATGCAACCTTTTATCTCTCTCTCTTCTCTTGGAAAAGGCTAGTTTCTAGCATGCCCAGTGTTTGTTTCCCCCACTGCGTTCTACATTTCTTCCTTTGCATTGAACCTGGTTTTTCTTTTAAAAAAAAAATAGCACAGCCTGGAATCTTGCTTGCTAGCTTGCTGCTGGGGTGTGGGACGAGTGCTTCCATTTAGAGAAGCAGCCGGGCTTGGAATGTGGCTGCCCGGCTGCCAGGCCGACTCTGAGGGCAGAGCTGGCCAGGAATGCACTTTGCAGTGTAAGCTGGATTTTTTTTCTCTCTCCTTACTCATTTATGTCAGTTAAAAAAAATAAAAAAAAGCAATGCATATACTTGATTATAATTCCAAGCAGGGCAGTATAGTTACTGCATACAGTATCATAAAAAGGAAATCGCTCTCCTCTTCTAGATGCTTCATTCCCCTTCACTGCTCTTCCAGAATACAGTTACCCAGTTAGCAGGATGCCCAGTTAAATCTGAAGTTTGAAAAACAAGGAATAATTTTTTTTAGTATAAGTATATCCCAAATATTGCATAGGACACACTTATGCTACAAAATTATCCACTGTTTATATTGCAATTCAGATTCAACCAGCTGTCCTGTAGTTTTATTTGCCAAATTTACCAGCCCAAAGCCTCCATGGTTAGCAGTTTCCCGTGCTTCCTCCAAGCGTGTGCAACCATGCATACTTGGATGGACTTTCTCCTAGTGGAGTCCCCAGCACCTAGAACAGTGCTTGGTGCATTGTGGGTGCTTAATAAATATTGGTTGGATGAGTGATGGAATATCCACCTACCCATTTTTCTTTACCCAATGGGAAATGCTTAGCAATAACAATTCATACATGGCTTTTCCTTTTAGTAGTGTCTCCTGGGGATTGATACATAGAGCTGCCTCATTTATTTTCAAGAGTTTCATAGCATTTCCTTTTATGAATGCATGATAATGTATCGAACCAGTCCCCTGACTGGGTGTTGACACTGTCATTTGTCTTCTGCTATTACAAACAACGCAGTGATGAACATTCCTGTATGTATTTCCCTTTGGGGGTTTGGGTTCTTGTCCAAGGATAGATACGGCATTGAGATCTCTTGGGCAAAGGGCATGTGCTTTAAAATTAATGTTGCTGAATTGCCTACCAAAGTGGGTCTGTTCATACTTCCATTGGTCACCGTGTTTCCATACCCTTATACCAGCACAGAATACCATCAGACTTTTTCATTTTCCCAACCTCATCAGTGAGAAATTGGTGTCTCACTGGGGTATGCCTATGGGAACCTTATAGTGTTTGGAAACTCTTTATATTTCTCTGTGAACTGTCTCCTGTCTTTTGCCAATTTTTTTTTTTTACTCTCACTGATTTTAACAGACTTTTATTGATTAAAGAACATGTTTTTCTTGGGTGTGTATTTTATATAGAATAGTAAGTAAAGTTGGTGTTTTAACTTTGAGAAATCGGTTTATTATGGAATTTTTTACTCTGGAGGTATTTAAAATTTTCAAATAGTCAAACTGACAAACTTCTTTCATTTATTCTACGTTTCGTGTCTTGCTTAGGGAGGCCTCCTCTTCAACAAGATTATAGAGCAATTCTCCCATATTTTCTTTTACTACTTAAACTTTTTTTTTTTGCATTTAAATCTTTAATCCATCTGGAATTTATTTTGGTTTTAGGAGGGAGGTGAGGATCTAGCTTTATTTTCTACCAGATGGCCAGCCAGTTGTCCCAATACCATTTATTGAATAATCCATTGCTTCCCACAGAATTGAAATGCCGCCTCTATCATATATTAAATTGTGGAGGAGGGATTTTGGACTCATATTTTAACCTCCAGAGCCAGCTAGGTGGCAAGGATTTTTAGGGGATTTCAGTTGAGTCAAGGCAGAGGGCCCGACCTCAGGGAGCATGTAGGAGCAGTGGGTTGCCTGGACCAGGATGGGCTGGTGGGAGGGGACTGTGAGTTCCCAGTGCTGGGAGGGGTTTAGTTAGAACATGATTTATCAGCCTTGGTGCAGTTGACATTTTGGGCTTGATGAGCCTTCATCAGAAGCTGTCCTGTGTATTGTAGGATGTTTAGCAGCATCCTTGGCCTCTACCCACTAGACGTGAGCATCAACCCTCACCCCACACTGTGACAATCAAAAATGTCTCCAGACATTGCCAAAATGTCCCTGGGGACCCCCAAATCACTTCCAGTTGAGAACCACTGCTTTATCAGGCTTGGGTTGAACAGACTCTTGATCTGGTAGATGTGAGGCCTTTTCTGGTTCTGAAATTTGGTCATCCACGATATCAAGGCTCCAGACGGCTAGGAGCCAGGAAGGGAGTGCATTTCTATCTCAGAGACCAGAGACCTCATGTTTGGTGTGAGTGTGGAGTCTGTGGGGGGAGGAGCCAATCAGACGGCCCTGAGAGGAACAGAGATTCCCACCATCTCTGCAGAGACTCTCCCAGACCTCCCCGCAACCCCAGCCTGAGCCACTCCCCCTGCCCACCTCAGCCCCAGGTAAAGGGACCTCACCCGGTCATGGATCCAGGAGCAAAGACTCTTGAGACCCAAGGTGGCTGAAGTTTTGTGATATAATAGAGTGCCAATTTGTTGCCTTCTTTCCGTGGGCTCATCTTTGGGGGCAGCGCAGAAGCCCATGTGTCAGGGGATTGGGAGAGGCAGATGAGGAGAGTGATCCCATATAGCACAGGTAGGTGTGGGAGGGAGGCGAAAAATGAGAAAGAAGTGGGCTGAAATCTCTGGCCCTGGGAGAAGGAAGAGGCAGAGAGGAACTGGTTAAGGTTTCAGCAGTGGCTCTGGAGACTGAGTCTTTAGAGGTGGATGGGATGACTCGGGACAGCGCTGCCTAGTAGAGACGATCATTGCTGACTGGCCTGGAGGAGGTAGCAGTGATTGGAAGAAGAGGTCCCATTGGGGTTTTACAGGCAGAGAATGTGGGGAGGATGGCTCTGGCATACAGACAGCTTTTGCAAAGGCACCTGTGTGGGGCATGTTGGAGTGACACCAGACCTCTCCAGGTGTGGCTCTAACACACGATGTGGCTTGTGGCAGGAGATGGGGCCTCAACTCAGGAGCACCTTGGATGCCTGGCTGAGAGGCTTGGTTTTCCCTTTACTTCAAAACATCCCTCATATTCTTAGCACAGAAAAACCATAAGATAGAAGTGTATAAAAGGAAGACAGTGATGAAAAGTGCACTGTCACACACCCAGTGACCACTTCCATGAACACCTCCCCATTTCTCCTGCACATATCAGTGTGCTCACTTCACATGATAAGTGTCTGCCTTTGGCTCAGGTCATGATCCCAAGGAGAACCTGCTTCTCCCTCTCCCACTCCCCCTGCTTGTACTCTCTCTCTCTCTGTGTCAAATAAATAAATAAAATCTTAATAAAATGTCTTTTTTATTTGAGAGGGAGAGAGGGAAAGATAGGGAGAGAGAAAGAGAGGGAGATAATAAGCAGGAGAGGGTAGGGTAGAGGGAGAAGCAGGCTCCCCACTGAGCAGCAAGCCTGACGTGGTGCCCGAAGCAGATGCTTAACCTACTGAGCCACCCAGGTATCCCCATGCTGCAAACTTGATGTCACTTGCCCCTTCACTTCATGGGTCATGATCTACTTTCCAGTCTCAGGAGATACCTTTCTGTGACACAGGTTTTTTGTGGTCCCTCTTGGCCATATTCTCCTCTACCAGGCTCTGCTGTTTGTGAGTTCTTTCCATATTTCTTTATCACAATCGTCCTAGAAAGTTCGGGCTGCTATACAAGAACACCAGAGACTGAGTGGCTTACACAGACTTATCTGTTCTCACTGTTCTGGAGGCTGGAAGTCCCATGTGCAGGCAGGTTCTTTTCCTGGTTCATAGACGGCTGGTTTCTGGTTGTGCCCTCCCATGGGGACGGTGGAGGGTAGAGGCAGAGGAAGCAAACTTCCTGGGGTCTCTTCTTAGAAGAGCACTCATTCCATTCATGAGGGCTGTGCCCGCCTCATCACCTAATTATCAGCCGAAGCGCCGTCTCCAAATACCACTGCATTGGGGATAAGCGCTCAACTTATACATTTTAGGGAAACACAGATACTCAGCCCATACAACAGTGCTGCCTGGGGAAGAGTGTATGTTGAAATCTCTGGCCCCTTCTGAACTTTTTCTCCTGTACCACTTCCTGATACAAATGAGGCCAGCGTCACCACCTTGTTATATGGCCCCCTCCACTCTGAGGTCCCTCCTGGCTCCCACTGGCTCTGGGCTTGAGGCCACATGTTTGCTGTGATGGATAAATGACATGACCTGATGTGGAGTGTCAAGCACATCGGTTGGCATGTGGAAGGCAACACATGAACATCAGTTTCATCCTTTTGAGCAAAGTTTCCCAAGGGTCCAGGTGGGGATTGGAGCAGGCAGCAAGTTTTTTAAGACCTGACACTAATTAACATTAGATCACGGTGTGGTAAACATACTCCCTTTTCTCTTCTTTTCAAATCCTTCTGACAGGGCTGGGCAGGAAGCCTCAGATTGGTGCCAGTATGCTTTTAATAGTAGCTAACACCCCAGCCTGGTCACACTAGCACCCCAGCCCCCATCCTAACTGAGAACCACCTCATTCTGGGGCCTTTAGCAGACTACGGTGTCAAGCCAGAGTGAGCTAACATGTTTTTGCTTTAGTTATGTTTATGGTTGACTCCCAGTTATGTTAAGAGATGCTGGTTTTTCATTACACTTCCTTTTTAAAGAAGTTTTTAAATTATTATTAAAATTATATATTAGGCTTTACTGATATTTGTTAATATTCATGTAACATAAAATCACCATTTCCACCATTTACAAATGGTTTTTATTGTTTTAGTTTTCAGTGTTGTGCAAGCATCACCACCATCTAATTCCATCCTCCCCATAAGAAACTCACATCCATTGGCAGTTACTCCCCATTTCTCTTTCCATCCCTTAGCCCTTGGTGACCACTCATCCATTTTCAGTCTCTAGATTTGCCTATTCTGGACATTTCATATAAGTAGAATCACAAGGGATGCCTGGGTGGCTCAGCAGTTGAATGTCTGCCTTTGGCTCAGGGTATGATCCCGGGGTCCTGTGATTGAGTCCCGCATCGGGATCCCTGCAGGGAGACTGCTTCTCCTTCTGCCGGTGTCTCTGACACACACACACAGAGATCTCCAGACCAGGATCATACTCTGAGCCACCCAGGCGTCCCTAAATAAATAAAATCTTAAAAAAAAAAAATAAATGGAATCACATGATGTGTGGTCCATTGGGCTTGGCTTCTTTCACTGAGCATATTGTTTTCAGGGTTCATCCATGTTTTAGTATGTGTCCAGGAATCCTTTTTATGGCTGAAAAATATTCCATCAAGATATATCACAGCTTGTTTATCCCTTCATCCACCAATGAACATTTAGGTTGCTTCCACCTTTGGGCCGTTATGAATAATGTCATGAGCATTCATGTACATTTTTTGTGTGCACATGTTTTCAATGCTCTTGGGTATTGACCTAAGAGTGGAGTTTCTTGGTCCTAGGATTTCTGTTTTTCAGACCATTTCCATTTTAAAGACACTCGAGGTTAAAAAGTAATCTAACTTCAATTTAGAGGAAAATGCTTATAGTATTGTGAACGGTGTGTGGAAATGGTGGATTTTGTGAAGATGGTGTGTAGTGACGGAAGAGTAGATAAGAGTGTCAACCTGGACGTGCCTCCCCCCCATGGCCTGTTTCCCGCCCATCTTCTTAGTCTTATGACCCTTCATCCCCTGGAGCCTCAGTTCAGCCAGGTTAGTCTTTTCCTTGTCCCCTAGGAGCTCCTTTCTCAAAGATGCTGCCCTTTGCCCTTCTGGGATGTGCTCCCTCTTGTGTCCCTCAAGGAGCTCAGAACTCTTGCTTAGAAAGGACAGCATAAACCTTAACTTCATCTCCCCTTTTATTTCTCACTCATAGCTTTGTTGGTGACTTTTCCCCTCCCCTATGAGCTGCTTGAAGGCAGGGTCCATATTTGAGTGGCCTCCAATGTTCCCTTCACAGGGCTGCCTTGCTTGATAGGCGCTTAAAGGACACTGGCCGACTCTTGGAGCCTCCCCTCAGGCTGGAGCCAGCCTTACTGTCCTCACTGTCTTCCTGTCTGCTCTTACTTTTGGGTTGTCCTTTACACTTCAGTTAACTTATTTCCTCCTGTTTGGGTATATTAGCCAAGGTCTTCATGTCCAAGGCGTGTGAGGGTGATATGTGTGTTTATTGAGGTTTTTTGGTTGCAAGGAACAGAAACCAACTCAAGTCAGCTAAAGTGCGAGGGGGAATCTGTAGAGGGAATGTGGGGACATTGCTGGGGACCCAGGGGGAGCTCAGTCTGGAAGATCGATGGGCTCTCCATTTCTCATTTCTCCTTCGTGTTGCCTGTATTCATTATTCTTATCTCTGTGCACACCTCGTTTCTTCCTCTGCATATTAGATGGAAGATGATGCCCTATAGATGCTGGTGTTCATCCCACTGAATCTCATCTTCTGGCCTAAAGTCTGTGAAAGAATCTGACTGGCCCAGCTTCAATCTGAGTGGCCAATGAACTAGAGCAAGGGGTGGGATCTTGTAACACCAGTGCTCTGTGTGTGTGTGTGTGTGTGTGTGTGTGTGTGTGTGTTGGGGGGAGGGAGCTAAGCCCTCCATGGTGTCCTGCATGAACCTCAGCTTCTCCTTCATGTCCAGGCTTTAGGGAAGTCATTTGTGAGTGTGGGAAAAGAGTGTGAAGTGACAAAAACAGTTAACATCAGACTTGCTAATCTTGAAAGCCCTAAATAGAGCTAGCTTAGGAGAGGGGAAGTAAGCATGAAGCTGCTGATCTGCTCCCAATTCTGGGGAGGAAGTTCTTCTAGCTTCTCTAGCTCAGTGGGAGGAAGGTTTGGAGCATCTATTGGAAGCTCCTGGCTCCTTCTCTTTGTCCTTCATCTCAGAATCCCTGCTTAGGTAATTTTGGGTTTTGGGCAATGCAAAATGAAAAGGATGCTCTGTCCCTTGTTTCTGGGCACTATTGCAACTTCTGTGGGTTTCCTTAGCTTAAATTGTGCCCCTTTTGTGTCACCTGTCAAGGGCAGAGGATGAGAACATGGAAATATTTCTAAGCCCTTTAGCCTCAGTTACTTAATCTGTACAATGGGGCCAATACAGCCCGTCATTGGCATTTATGGGTTTGACAGTTGTGGTTCCTATTCTCATTAGCTACCTGGAAGATCCTTGGCCCGGGGTCATTTTAAAGCTCTGGTTTGAATTGGATACTTGGCAAGATTTGGGAGGAGCAGATTGGTGTTGGGATATGGAGACCGTGGGCTCCAGAATGAGACCTGCTCCTGACTCTAGACACCACCACTTAGCTGGGTGACTGTGGTTAACTTCTCTGTTTCTCTTTTTCTTTATCCAGAAATGGGGATGGTAATAGTATGCAGCTCACCACGTGACATTTGGGAGATTTAAAGGAGTTAAGACATGTGCAGCCCTTAGAACAGTAAGCCCTCAATACATGCTGGCCAGCACTCTCCTACCTGGTTGATTTCCCTTGATTGGGTTTAGCCTGGCCTCCAGGGGAAGGGGGAGGAGCCTGTCTGGGGCCTGCTCTTTGCTGCACAGCTCTATGGTGGACCTCACAGGGGATGCCTAGCAGGCCTCAACCTTGGGGTGTACGTTTTCCTTGAGAATCATTTCCCAGGGCAGGTTGGGGCCTGGAAAGCCAGATGTTTGGGGTCCTGGCTACTTCCCTTTTCTCACTGTCTGTTTACCTTTAACAAGACTGATGAGAGCCATGAAGCCCCCCTGGGTGGCCCTTCTCTTTGGCCTGTTTGCACTGTGTAGTAAACAGCAGGTGCACCAGCAGCCTTTCCCCCCACCCCCTCCTATTTGCCCCACTCTCTGGGGACTCCTTAGACTAATGCAGTTTTAATGAATACACATTACTGTTTACATGGCTGAAATGAGAACCTGGCTGCTTATTTTATGCCGAGGTTTACGGCTCTGACTTTTAAAACTCTGCCTCCCTCACTCTGCTTCTGGCCACAGGGATGTTTCCTGGCAGCCCCTGTGCCCTCCCTCCAAATAAGGTATTTACTGTGAAGTCCTGCTGCCGCAGAGACACTGCCTTGCCTAGGAAGGAGTGGGGTGTGTAGAACAAAAGCAGAAGATGGATTCTTCATTTTTTTAAAAAATATTTTATTTTATTTGTTCATGAGAGACAGAGAGAGAGAGAGAGAGAGAGAGAGAGAGGCAGAGACACAGGGAAAGGGAGAAGCAGGCTCCCTGCATAGAGCAGGGAGCCCAACGTGGGACTCGATCCTGGGTCTCCAGGATCACTCTCCGGGCTGAAGGTGGTGCTAAACCACTGGGCCACCGGGGCTGCCTGGGTTCTTCATTTTTTTTAAATTTAAGAATACATTTTAAAATCCTCTAGAGCTTGCCTATTATAGAACAATGGGAGCATGGAGATGACCAAGAGGAGAAAATGAAAATCACACATCATTTCACAACTTTGGAAAAATCCAGCCATTAACATTCTGGTGTATATTCCTGTGGGTTTTAATCAATGTTTATATATATATATATATATATATATATATATATATATTCAAATATATATATATTTGAAGTTAAAATTAGAAACCCAAACTAAAACGCATTATTCTCAAATCTGCTCTTTGTCCTTTGCAACTAAGGTATTGTGAACATCTTTCCAAGTCAGGAAATACATAGATCAGTGGCATCTTTTATGAAGCACCATTGTCTCCTGTTACATGGCCATGTCTCTGATCTCTATTCAAGAAAGTTTTAATTAAGTTTTGAATAGCTATATACAGTCACTGATTCAGAATTAGAAAGGTACAAAAGAGTTTACATTGAGAAGTATGTCTCTTGCCCTTGACCCTTAGTCACTCAGGTTATGTCCCTATGAAATGTTACCAATCTCCTGTGTATACTTCTGGAAGCAGTCCATAATATACATGCAAATCATATGGATTTATCTTTCTCTTTCCAAAAGGGAAACACTTGAGTGTTAGCTTACTTTGTTTTTTTTAATTGATAAAACTTGGAGTTTGTTCTATGTCAGTACATAATGAATGTCCTCATTCTAGTGTATGATGGTGTCATGGTCCACAGCTTGGACACTCCTGATGTATTTTCCAGAATTGTGATGTATTGACTCAGAGAAACTTCCTCCATGGTTTTGTCCAGGCCCCTTGTTTATATGGCCTGGCTCTGAGTCACTAGAGAATGGATGCTGGCTCAGAGATTAGGAGGGACCATAGGTCCAGATTATGAATGGGATCGACCCAGACAGATCTGAGTGACAAGGACAAAGAGCAGAGCTGGCGAGCCACATGCCAGGTGGTGGTCACTGGCAAAAGGCCATTTGTGATTTATCTTCACTTCTCCAGATGGACCACACTTAAAACAGAGACACTGACTTTTGTTTATACCTGGTTGAAAAAAATGTTTCCTCAGAGGCCCAGAGAGATGATCAGATGTTGCTTATACTTTCTGGCATGAGGTTGATGGGTATCTGAGGGTAAGTGATCTCATAAAAACAGTTCAGAGTCAGAAAGAATTCTGTGTCCACCTTAGAAACATCCACTTGCCCCCAGTTGAAGGCATGTGATGGACTCATCAAATCATTTCACGTTAGATGTGTTCATCTTTCTTGGTGGCCTCAGGTTACTAGCCAGAATGTTTTCAGTGGGTTGAGGAAACACCTCAAGTTACTGTGATGAGAGGAACTATGGGGTCTTAATGAATGGAGTTTGTTGGGAAGGACAGTGAAAGACCCCCTGGAGCTGGGATGGGGAGTGGGAGTGGGGGGTGGGTGGGGGGTGGTGGCGTGTGTGTGTGTGTGTGTGTGTGTGTGTGTGTGTGAGAGCAATGAGTGTTGTGATCTTCTAAACAAGAGGGGTGATCTTACTTGGCAATGGAGCATTTCCCACACTTGGAGGGATGGCCGGGAGCCCATAGGATGTAAAGGAAACTGGGATGGTGGTAATGGGGAAGCAGAGACGATTTCTATGGGAAAACCTGGGAAGCAGTGATCTGTTCTTGGTAGATTAGGCTAAATCCATTGGAAGAAACTTACTTTATTACTTTCTCCCTAGTTCCAGTCAACTCCATGTGACCAAGTTCTCATTATTGAGTAGAATCAAGTCAAGAGTTAAATGCTCATTCTTTTATTATGTTACCTATTTTATGAGGGAGGAAATGAAGCAAATATCCAACCAAACCTGTCCATCAGGCAATTAAAAAATTATATTTATTTATTTATTTTTTCTTAAGATTTTATCTATTTATTCGAGACAGAGAGAGAGAGAGAGAGAGAGAGAGAGAGAGAGAGATAGGCAGAGGGAGAAGCAGGCTCCATGCAGGAAGCCTGATGTGGGACTTGATCCTGGGACTCCAGGATCACACCCTGGGCTGAAGGCAGGTGCTAAACTGCTGAGCCACCCAGGGATACCCCCAAAAATTACATTTAAAAATAACTGTTGGATCAAGTAGAGTTCAAAACTACAACTGCAGAGAGGGTATATGTGAAGAAAAATAGAGTGCTGTATAAAAACTTACGAGATCATGGGCACCAGGGTGGCTCAGTCGGGTTAGGAGTCTGCCTCTTGATCTCAGCTCAGGTTCTGATCTCAGGGTTGTGAGTTCAAGCCTTGTGCTGGGCTCCACATTGGGTGTGGAGCCTACTTAAAACGAAAAAACAAACTAAACAAAACTTATGAGATCAACCAACGCTGTGTGCTTAGTGAGACGTTCATAGTCTCAAAACATGCATGATTAAAGATCTCTGTGATGCTGTGCTTTGAACATGATTTGACTCTCCCTTATGCTGATGAACGTGTCGTGGTTCGAAAGTGTTTCTGGTCTACCTCTTTAGGACTTCCCTTTGGAGCTAGTTTTCTTTATTAAACCTCTAATGTGAGTATTTTGAAGGTGAAACATTAATTTTGCTGTTTAAATTCACATATTTTGTTTAAAAAGTCATGTAACTGTATTATCTGTCAAATGCTTTTTGAGCCTTGATATAAGTCTGATGTAAGTAAGGGCTGTAAATTGTTGAGGATCCAGAGAGACAGTTGTTTCTGAAAGAAAGTAACTATAGTTCTATTATTTTTGGAATGTTTCCTAGGATGGATCTAAATCCAAATTGAATAACACTACTTATAAAACACATCTGAGAAGAGACTATGTGAAGGTGCTTTGAATGCTGAAGTTCCTATTAGAATAGTTGTGGAAGAGTCTGGAAAAAAATCTCCAAAGTTTTCTGGAGTCTGACAAAAATACTAGATAGAGTTCCTGAAAATATTTTTATGACCCCTGCTATATAACCAGATATCTATATATTTCAAAGTGAAGCATATTTTATTAGTTTTTCTTATTACACAAAAGCAATGTGTCATCATTGCAGAAATTAAGAAAGTAGGATCAAGCAAAAAGCAAAAAAAAAAAAAAAAAAAAAAAAAGCAGATAGGATTGTAAGTAAACCAGAATGTGTAGAGCCAATAAATAATGTCATTAAGCAATCAGGCTCCTTTGGTCTACCTAATCCACCAGCTCAGCAGGTAGTTTGACCGTAGCATAGTTCCAGAATGGCTGCAGAATCTTTGAGCCTTTAATCTACAACTCCAGGCATGAAGAATATGGACTGGTCAAAACTCTTTTCTTTGCAAAGCTTTGTCTTTTTAATTTGAAAAGAAATAGTGATTCTCTACCTAAGGAATCCATCAAGATCTTATTGGCCAGGACCAAAAAATGAGGCTAGGAGTTAGAATATCTTTATCTGGGAACATTGAACAATATTAGTGTTCTGTTAGTAAGAGAGATAGGAGGAATGGACACTGGATGCGCGGCTGCCAGTCCTGCCAGTCATGCCCCCTTAGTCTTCATCATTGTGACAAATCTGTTTCCTTCATAGCATTTTCTGAACATTGTGGTTTTATAATTATTCATTTTTACCAGACTAAGTTTTGTCTGTTTTTCCATCAGACAAGGATCGTGTCTGACTTGTAATCAGAGGTGATAAATATTTTCGAATGCTTGAATGTGCAAAGGAGTTTTCTTGTTTCCTGTTTTTGCAGAGATGGTCTGGATTTATCCAATACTGGTGGTTGGGATGGATTTTGCCAGAGTTTGGGCATTTTCACTATTCTCTGACTAAAGGAGAAGGAGGAGTTGAGGTCTCTAGAAGTTTGTTTCAGCAGCTTAGGTACCCAGAAGTGGCAGACGATGGAGGGAGCTCAGATGGAGGGTCAGCCTTGTCTTCATGCTTTCCTTCATCTTCCCGAAGCCATCCTGCCCCCTGCTCTGGAGCAGCCAGTTCACGCTGTGGGTGTGATGTTCCTCTGCTGTAGCTCTGCTCTGCCCAGCATCCCCCTTCCACTATCCCCCTTCCACCTGTGCAGTGTGCTTGGGAGTGCAGGGATTTCCATGAGATCCTGACCCTCAGAATCTTTGATTTGGGAGACAGAGGCTCACTGAGAATAGCAATTTGCTCCTGACAACTGATCTCCACCGCCCTCTCAACTCCAGCCCAGACCCCTCTCCTCCCCAGGGCATTGATGAAACTCTCCCTGAGATCCTTTCTGAGTTGTACTGTTTTATCATTGCAGTGCTATGGTGTTAAGTACATTCCCCTTGTCTTGCAACCCATCTCCAGAACTTTTTTCATCTTGCAAAACTGAACCTCTGTACCCATTAAACAACATCTCTTCATTCCTCCCTGTCTCCAGTCCCTGGCAACCACTGTTTTGCTGTCTGCATGATTTTGGCTATTCTTGGTACCTCATATAATAAATATTGGTATTTTTGTGGCTGGTTTATTTCACTTAGCATAATGATGTCACTTATGTTGGAACCTGTGTCAAAATTTACTTCCTTTCTAAGACTGCATAAGATTCTATTGTATGTACATACCACATTTTATTGAGTCATCCAATGAATATGGGTGTACAAATATATCCTTGCTTTTAAAAAGCCTTTGGGTATATACCCAGAGGTGCAATTGCTGGATCAGATGTTAATTCTATTTTTAATTTTTTGAGGAATTTCCATACAGTTTTCCATAGAGGCTGCACCAATTTACATTCTCACCAATAGTCTGTAAGGGTTCCAATTTCTTTACATCCTTACCAACATTTGGTATGGACTTTTCTTTTTTTTTTCTTTTTCTTTTTTCTTTTTATAGTAGCCATCATTTTGGATGTGAGGTAGTGTCTCCTTGTGGGTATGATTTCCCTTTCCCTGCAGATGATGTTGAACACATTTTCATGTGTTTAGTGGCCACTTGTATATCCTTTTTAGGAGGGAGAAATGTCTAATTAAGTCGACTTCCATGATTTTGCATTATTGTATCTATTGATTCAGGCAAGCCAAATGGAGTAAGCTTTGGTATTTAGACTGATTTTTGTGATTTTCTGCAAATAAATTCTGCCCCCAAATAACCTCCAACTTTCTGGAAGCAGTCAGCATGAGCACAGTTCTGAAGATAACTTTCCTTAAAAAAGGAAATTCATAAAAGTATCATGCATCTTCCTTTTTTTTTTTTTTTTGACACTAATGGAACAATTTAATGTAATTTCAGAGGGAAGCAGAGCTGCTGGAAAGGCTCGTGTGATGAGGGAAGGTTACCCAGTTCCGCTGTCAGGCACGGTGTGTGGGAGCAGAGAGTGGCATTCTTCGTAGGCTCTGGGGGAGAGAAGTGGGTGAGACAGCCCCTGCAGGCCCCTCAGGGCTCTGGGGAGCCTAGGGGAGGGGGATGGAAGAGGTGAGAAGTGACTGTCTTCACAGGTCCTGCAGCAATTGGTGGAGGTGTTCTGTTCCACCCAGCACATTCTCCTGCCTTCTAAGGACAGGATAATGAGGGGAGTGGCAGCGTGCCCAGGCAGCACAGGGGTTAGGAAAATCACTCTTGGACTTTGAGTCTGTCTAGGCCTTAGTTTTCTCATCTTTCAAATGGGGACATGACTAGGACTCACCTCATTGGGGCTGGGGTGGGGTTTCAATGAGGAAAGGGAGTTGAAGTGCTGGTACCTAGGAGTGATCAGGAGTTAGGATTGAGGTGCTGGAGACTTAGTCTTTGTCCTTAGGGAGATGTCGGGTCTCATGAGGAGATAGCCTGGTCCCTACAAACCATAATAATGTGAAGGGGAAGAAATAAGGCTGAGCTGTGGTGTTTGCCCTCACATTAAGAGAAGTTGAAGAAATAAGCCATTAATTCTGAACTATCATTCTTGGGCTGGCATCAAGGTGGGCTTCCCAAATGAAGGCATTTGAGTTGAAAAATTTTAAAAGATTTTATTTATTTATTTGAGAGAGACAGAGAGAGGGACAGAGAGAGAGAATGAGCAGGGGGGAGATACAGAAGGAGAGGGAGAAAGGGAGCCTGATCTGGGACTCCATCCCAGGACCCTGAGATCATGACCTGAGCCAAAGGCAGACACTTAACCCACTGAGCCACCAGCCCCCCTGAGTTGAATCTTAGTAGGCTCACTTGGGTTCCAGTCAGCAAAGGCTTAGGGACAGGGCAAGGGCAGGGACGAAGCAAAGGCTTGGGGGCTGACTGTTTGCGGTGTGAGATGTTTGGTGTTGTGATGCCTGGGTCACTGTTGGAAGATCATGCAAACCCTGAAATCCAGAGTTCAGAAAAGACACAGGCGGACTACAATGATATGTTCATAGCTCTCTGTGGACACCTAGGTGGATGTTAAAGGGTTATAAACTCCAGCCGTACAGGATCCAGGCAGGGTCCTGGTAAGAGGAGCTCCTAACAGTAATCTCTGTGCTGTTGGAATGTGAGCCTGTAACTGCCAGCTCCTCTAGTTTTTCAAGAGAATATGGATTTTATGTAAAATTTAATTTTTCCCCCTTAAAGACATAGTTCAGACCAAACTAAAGATGTCTGCAGACTGGCACTTTGTAACCTCTCACCTGTCCTCCATGAAGGGCAGTATACAAACTGTATTTGTATTTAGCAGAACTGGTTTGTTAAATCTGCATATAGTGAGAGCACAGGAAGGGCCATGATACCTTTATCTTTTATTTTTAATTACTTTTATGTTTTATTTTTTGTCCATGATACTTTTTGAATGAATCGATGTAGAAGGACATACAGTGACTGGGGAGGTCATTATGGCATAATCTCTGCAAAAACCTCGGTTGCATTTTGTATAAATGACACATTTGCTTTGACAACGCAATCTCAAAAAGAAAATCAGGAAACCACTCTTATCTTAGCCTGACTGGGTTCTACCATCATAACCCAGTGTTGCACCTTTTTGAGGCCTCTGGGAATGTGGATTGATATACAGTTATGGCTACACTAATGTCTCCATGAGCCACATTCACTGGCTAACATCGAGAGGGCAGCCATTTATTTTAGGAGCCAGTATCAGCAGGCACAGTTTAGATTTGCACAGACCTCGGGGCACTTGGGTGGCTCAGTGCTTGAGCATCTGCCTTTGGTGCAGGGCCTGATCCCGGGATCCTGGGATTGAGTCCCGCATTGGGCTCCTTGCAGGGAGCCTGCTTCTCCCTCTGCCTTTGTTTCTGCCTCTCTCTCTCTGTGTCTCTCATGAGTAAATAAATAAAATCTTTAAAAAAAGAAAAGTTACAGACCTGACTAATCTTATAAGATCTATCTGCTCTTTACAATAATCTTTTTCCCCCTTCTAACTATCTACACCTTTTAATGCTGAGGGTAGCAAGCTAATGCTGACATTTGAATCCTAAAATCTCAAAATGAGGGCACCCAGGTGATTTAGTTGGTTATTGGCTCAGGTCGTCATCCCGGGGTCCTGGGATCAAGTTTGAGTCAGGCTTCCTACTCTGCTGGGAGCCTGCTTCTCCCTCTCTTTCTGCCTGCTACTCCCTCTGCTTGTGCTCTCTGTCTCTCTGTCAAATAAATAAATAAATAAATAAATAAATAAATAAATAAAATCTTAAAAAAAAAAGATATCAGGGTGGTACAGAACCTGAAAATTCATTTATTCCAGCTAGCTCTTTGTATGAGGCAAAAATCTTAGTTATAGATGACAGAAAACTCAAACTAGCTTGGTTAAGAAGGGAATTCATTGCTTCATATAACTGAAAAGTCCAAGGGTATCTGCCTTCAGATAGAGTTCGACCCAGGGGCTCATTATGTTACCAGGTCACAGTTTCTCCCATTCCATCTCTACTTCTTCTCTGATAGCTTCATTCTCAGATAAAATAGCCTCCCCTCACTAATATGGCAAGATGGCCATGGCAGCTCCACCCACATCTCCTCTACATTCAATGGCATTTGTGGAAGAACACCTCCATCTCTTTGGTTGCATCTCGCTGGATCTGAATTGGCCTCTGGGGCTAGTAGGAAAGCAATGGTCTGATTGGCCAGCCTTGTGCACTTTCGGAATTCAGGGTGGAATTCTGTGGATGGACAGTGGGAAAGGGCTAGCTCTTCAGAAGGGTATGTGGTATTGTTATTAAAAGAAGATGAAGTAGGGGCACCCTGGTGGCTCAGTTGGTTAAGCATCTGACTCTTAATTTTGGCTCAGGTCATGATATCCGGGTCATGGGATCAAGCCCCACCTGGGTCAGCACTTAGAAGGGAGTCTGCTTGAGGTTTTCTCTCCCCATCTCCCTCTGCTCCTCATCACCCCCGTGCACTCTCCCTCTCTAAAATAAACAAATATTAAAAAAATAAAGATTAAGTAAATACTTGACTGTATCACCTAATACTTGACTCCCTTCCTAGCATGTCACTGGTAACCATCTAATCTTCAGTTACTAACAAACTGCTCCTGAAGTTTGGGCAGCTCTAGTCATGGCATCGGTTTTTCCTAATGCTGAGCTCATGTTAGCACATCTGTAGTTCCTGCCATTGTCTCTAGTCCCAACCATGATCAGCATGGTTTGGCTAGGGTGGGAGGGGAAGAGTTGCTCATTGTTGTCACAAAAAGGAAGTGGCTGATGGACACTGGAGCTTGAAGCAAGCTTTCATAATCAGGAGGAAAGAAAGGGGACCTTGGCAAGTCTTGTGGTGGCTCTTGAGGCTCTGTCTGGAAGTACCTTTCACTGCCAAACAGCTACCATTGGTCAAAGCAAGTCTCATGGCCATGGCTAACTCAAAGTGGGGTGGGCAGGTGCCCTCCTGCCATAGGCTCTGAAGGTAGCGAGAATCAGAATGGTGCATCTAGTGACCACCATACAACTGAACTTCTGTATTTCTGTGTTCTTCATGTTAACCCATTTCTGCTTCTTCTAATGAGGATAAGAAATAATTCTCTTTGAAGACTCACACAAGACTCTAATACTGATCTTTATTTTGTTACTTTCTGATAGAGCCTGATACCCCTAGATCTGGATTCTAAAATCCAAAGGCTCCACTTGCAAATCATCTGCTCCTTTAACAAGTAGGCCCCATGTAGCTTCCTTCTGGATCTAGGTAAACCTAGTAGGCAAGAGAGGTTGGTTCTTTCCTTGGACTCTTGTACAATCCATTAGATAAGACCTTCTAGGTTAACATCTGATCATTGGTTAGTACATTTTGGGTAAAGTCATCTACCCAGTTTCTAATTTATCTTAAATCCTGAGCTCTCCATGGAGGAAGAATGGAATATAGCTTCCAGAAAGAATGTTGAGATGTGGGGGAAATGAGAATGGATCAAAAGGTACCAAAAATAGGAAAGCTTTGAAATTTTCCCTTTTTGGCTATTTTTTCCTGTAAAAGCCCTGCCCAGGGTGCCTTCCATTGGGATCCCTATCCTTTGCTCTGGGACTCACTCAGCAGATCACCACCCAAGAAGAAGCATTGCTTTCTCTTTTCATTCTACAAGAAATGCCCACTGGAGCACTCTCAGGCCTGGCTAGTCATTGGGCATCTGTGGCCATGGATGTTTGCTCTCTTCCTGGGCTTGGCTCTCCTTTAATTTACAATATATGTGTTCTTGAGGTTGGCTCTTTTCCTTGGAAAGAGTGTTCATATTCTTACAGTTTCTGGTAGAGTGCCAAGGACTCTTATTATTTTTTTCTTTTTAAGATCTTATTTATTTATCCAGAGAGAGAGAGAGAGAGAATATGCAAGTGGGGGGAGATGCAGAGAGAGAGAATCTCAAGCAGACTCCGCACTCAGCACAGAGACAGACTTGGGGTTTGATCTCACAATGCTGAGATCATGACCTGAGTCAAAGTCAAGAGTCGGAGGCTCAAGTGACTGAGCCACCCAGGTGCCCCATGAAGGATTCTGTTCTTGACACTGTCTTGTCAGCGCTGCAGTGCTGCACCCCAGCATTCCCTCTCTGAGATGGTCCCATCTCTCTTCCAAACATGAAGCCTTCCTAAAAGCTGAAATAAAGGACCTCAGTCTTCCAGCCAACTCCCGGGCATTTGAATATTGCCCTGTAGGATCAGTTTAGTCATGAGTTTTCTCAAAAGCCTCGAAGTATACATTGTTGATTTATTTATTCATTGAAGTATTTATTGAATATTTCTTGTGCTCAGTGGTGGTGTAGGATGTCTGACAGCAAACACGGTTGGCACAGTCTGCCATTATGAAAGTGCTGTCTGGTACAGAATACAGATAGATAAACAGGCAGGTGCACATACAGCTCCCTCCCATGTGCTGTGGTCACGGTAAGCTCAGGATCTTGAGGTGTGCAGAGTTGGGGCCCCTGATTGCAGGTATCAGGAAGGCTTCCAGGACTAAGTGATATCGACGTCCAGCCTTAAGGATGATATGCTTAATTAAGTTAAGGAGGGTGTGGAAAGAAGAGAAGGAAGGTTCCATGCGGAGAAAATAAAGCTACAGGAGGGTTTAGGGAGCAAAATCAATTTGGCAGCGTTGGCACAGAGCATCTGTGTTTGTGTATTTTATAGAAGTAGGAGATGTGTGGTTAGGGGAAAGAAAGGCAGGATCCAATCATAGATGGCTCATGTTGTGGCCAGTTAAAGAGCATAGATCTTATTCTGAGGGTGCAGAGGTCCCCTGCCCCCTTTTTTAGTGTTACATGATTTAGTTTGCCTTTTAGAAACCACTCTAGCTGCAGTTGAGAGATGAATTTCTAGGTGGCAAGGCTATAAGGGACTTGGGTTGGGAGGCAGTTGTAATAGTCTAGACAGGCCTGGAGGATGCCTGGGTGGTGATAAGGAGGGAGAGAGGGGTCGAGGGTGGGGGGAGGGATATTTGGGGGAAGAACTGGTGATTGGTGGGGTCTAGGAGGGCTGGGAGAGGGAGGAAACGGTGATGGTTTCCAGGCTTCTGTCTAGGTGGAGGGTGGTGCCGGTCACAGAGTTGGGGACCTTGGGAAGAGGACCACGTCCCAATGAGAGGATTGAACTCATGATCCTGAGATCAAGAGTTGGATGCTCAACTGACTGAGCCACCCAGGTGCCCCGAAGAGGACAACGTTTTGAAGGAATTCTGAGTTTCCCTTGTAGGTGCCTTGCTGATGTCCGAAGGGCACAGCCTAGTTGGCCTGGAGATCTTCAGACCTGGGGCTTGGGGAGCAGATTTGGTTCAGGACAGAGTTTTGGGACTCTGTCACATATCAGTGGTTAATTGCAGTCATGGAGCATGATAAGCTTCCTCCAAATGCTCATGTAGACTATGGTCAGAGGCAAGGTGGGCCCTGGGTGGGGACATTGGCTTTGGAAATACTGCTGAAGTGTGTAGAAATGTAAGAACTTGCAGAGTTATTTCAGCAAACATATATTAAGTAAGAGCTTGTGCAAAGCACCATGGCACGTGTGCTGTGGGGATCCTCGGATGAATGCAAGTCAGGCGTTTTATGAGGCAGTGATGTCTATCAGAGGCTGTCTATAAATGCCCACAATGTAAAAGGGTCAGTGATAAGGGCTGGGAGCAAGGTAGAAAAAGAGGGCAGTAAGCTGTAGATGTGGAAAACACACCTCTGTTAGAGGGACTAGGAGGGCTTCTTGGAGAAGGTTACTTTTTTTCCCCCTACACCTGGAATAGTAACCTCAACACATGATTGTAATTTGATACTCTGGCCTGGCATTAGACATGAATAACACAGTAGTTCTCTTTTCTCACACAGCAAAACTAAGAAGAGGACTTTTGTTTCTAGTATTTAAGGACATCTTTTGTCAGATGGAGCCAGAGTTTCAGAATGGAGCAGAAGGACAGAGGAGAGATTGGCAAGAGGGCATCGTGAGTGAGGGGTGGCCCAGAGGAGAGAAAGTGTGAGGGATATTTTCAGGGAGAGTTAATTCTTTGCCATGACAGAAATCAAGGTGGCTGAAAGATATTTGTAGGAAATCATAATAGAAAGTACACTGGTCCCCCCTTATCCACAGGAGATACATTCCAAGACCCCTAGGGGATGCTTGAAATGGGGACTAGTGCCGAATGTTATATATGCGATGCTTTCCCTTCTTTATCATATGTAACTATGACAAAGTTTACTTTATTAATCAGGCACAGTAGGAGATAAACAATAACATAATAAAATGAAACACTGTGACAGTATACTGTAATAAAAGTAAAGTGAATGTCATCTCTCTCCCTCAAAATATCTCACTGTGCTGTGCTCAGCCTTCTTGTGATGATGTGAAATGATAAAATGCCCATGTGATGACATGAAGCAAGGGGAATGACAAAGGTACTGTGGCCCAGCCCTAGGTCCTATGACCTTCTAACGATACGTGTGTCGGAAGGAGGATCATCTGCTTCTGGACCCCGGGTGACCTCGGGTAGCGGAAATCAGGCAAAGCAAAACCGTGGGTAAAGGGGACTGCTGTAGTGGACAGGTCTGAATGTCATGATGCAGAGTTTGGGGTGTGTTGTGGAAGCACAGGGGAGTTATTGAACAGTTAGAATCCAGAGGCTGGTGTGGCCTCCAGAGGATGGTGGCTGAAAGTGTGAACTTTTGGACCAAACAGACCTGGAGTTGAATTTGAACTCAGCTCCTTTCTAGCTGTGTGGCCTGGGGCAGAATATTGACCTCTCTGAGCCTCAGTATTCTTAGCTGTCAAATAGGAATAAAGTGGGTACCTGGGTGGCTCAGGGGTTGAGCGCCTACCTTTGGTTCAGGGCATGATCCTGGGGTCCTGGGATTGAGTCCCACATCAGGCTTTCTGTAGGGAGCCTGCTTCTCCCTCTGCTGTGTCTCTACCTCTTTCTCTCCGTCTCTCATGAATAAATAAATAAAATCTTAAAAAAAAACAACAACAAACCAAAAAACCCCAAATAGGAATAAAGTGCCTTGTAGGTGGTTGTGAGGAATGGAGTAAGATAAGTATAGAAAGCACTCAGCAGTGACTAGAGTACAGAAATCCCTTAATATGTGTTAACATCATAGCATTTTATATACAATCAGACCCACAAAAACAGAGACTATTCTATCATCTTAGCAACTTGTTCACTTTTGTAGCCTCAGAGCGTGGGATAGCATCTGGCATATAGTAGATGCTCAGTCAATACTTCTTGGATAAAAAGTGATTGTGCCAGTTTCATTTTGAAAGGAGCCTATTTTTATGTGGAAAAGTACTTTGATACTTTGATGGAACCTATGGGAAAAGGTGAGATTCCCTTTCTTCCGGGGCCTGGATTTCCAAGAGAAGAGGCTGACCTTCTGCAAAACAGGAGAAGGTTTTTGGGGTTCTTGAGACCCCCAAAACCTGGGGGGGAGGCAGTGAGGAGCTGAGAATCTATGAGGAGGTAGGAGACAGTGTTCATGAAATGTGACCCCCACCCCCTCACCGCCATGGAAGCTCCTAAAACATCTTCTGTAACATTTACATCTGTAATGCTTCTGTCTACCATCTGCTATGGTCAAAATGGGATTTGCAGAGATTCATGTGACTGTCAGACCCCCTAGTAATTCTCCTTACACGGGAAGGCAGCTGTCTCCCAGCCAGCTGGTGTCTTCTGGATGTGGGAAGCTTTCATCTGGGGGAGGAGAGCAGTTTGAGGAAAGATGGCAGGAAACATGTGGGGGAATATTGATGGGCCAGTCTTTGGAATCCCCCAAAGCAGCTATACGTTGTGTGGGTGGGCAGGTGTTCAAGGTGGATTATGTTTTCCCACCTGAATTTATGGGGTTGCTCTTTTGAAGAGCATTTCAACAACTCGTGTGCACATTCAAGGAAAGAAGTTAAATTTGGTTTTCAGCATGTGTCTTTCTAGATTTCTTCCATCTAACTTGTTGTTGCTGTTATGTCTCCAAACGAAAACACTGAGTACTTATCATGGACCTCATGATTTTGTTAGGAATTAAGACATGCAAAGCTCTTAGTGTGGTGCCTGACACATAAAAAACATTTAGTGTTACCATTGCTCTTGGCTAGCACTGGGTTCATTTCATTCTTACAACAACATCGTGTGGTTGTTATGTGACAACATGAGAGACACACCTTGACAATATTATAGTCATATCTTGTGACTATGAGCAGATATCTGATCATACCAGAAGGAATTAGAAGCTCACAGAGGTTGATGACTTGCTCAGGATCACTCAGAAAGCCAGTGGCAGAGCTGATTGCTATGGTAACTACTTCCAAGCATCAGTGCCAAGGATGGACTTGAGGATTCCCTGTCTGCCATTGGCTGGTCTCCCAGAACACTGGGACTGTCTGGTCAGGGCAGTAAAGGAAGTCATCAATTCTTGAATAGTGCTCACTATGTCTCAGGATCAGTGAAGATGCCCTCCAAGACCCTAGTGTCCACTGTCACCTCACCATCTGAGATCTTTCACCTCCTTTGATGCTCCCAGCAGCCCCAGGAATTAACCAAGGGGGAGTTGTCTCTATCAGCTTCTGGAAGGATGCCATGATGGTCCCAAGGTTCTGGAGCTGATGGTGGAGCAAAGACCAAAATTCAATTACTGTGTTTCCAGATCAGTTCTATTCTTCTCGCAGTAGACCACAAGGCCTCCAGACGAGACAGATGGCAGACAGCTACAGGAGTTTAAAATAGACCGAGCTCACTTCTGAGGTAGACATGTGCGTGGAGAGTGAGCTGGAAGACAGGGACCCCTGTGTGGGAAAGCATTTTGGCAAAGAGGAGCCCAGAGGGGAGTGTTGAATGCGAGGGTGAGTGTAGTTAGGTGGGTGTGAGGGTGTGAGCAGGGACCTGGGTGGGAGCCAACCTGAGGCAGAGCAGGAAGGAGGGGAGAAAGAAGGTAGTTGCCAGGCAAGATGTGTGAATCACTATGGCTTCCTCCCTCCTCTCCAGCTGTGCTCTGCCATTGGTGCCACCGAGAGATGGGAGGGTCAGGTGGTCAGACAAGGATGACTGCTGTTTTGTCTTTCCCCTCTTTCTGGCCTACTGGGTCTTGGAGGCTGGATTCCCAGGAGAAGGATGACAAGGCTGCAAAGAGAGCTCATACAGACTCTTTTGGGGTGACTTTGAGGCCTATACATTCTTTATTTTTGGGCAAACAGACTCCAAGGAGTGGTCTGTAGCAACCATGTATGTGTTCTATGACCTGCCCTTCCTGCCCATTGATGAGGGACTGGGCATGGCTTCCCCTGGTTCTTTCTCTGGGGACTTGGACATCGTACTGAGAGATGCCAGCTAGCCTCCATCAGCAGCAGACTGGAAGGGTGTGCTGTCTCAGGGACTTTGCCACGCACCCCAGGAGGCAGAGAAAGCTTAGCTGCAGAGACACAGAAGTAGGAGGTGGATTCGGAGGTGGTGTAGACCAGAGAGATGGAAGTGGCTGCCTTGGTTCTTGATAGGCCCACATTGTGAAGCTAAACTACACCTACCGCCCCTGGTTTCTGTGAGGTACTGTTTCCTTATAACGGACTTCTTTCTTTGCTTGAGCTGTTTTTCATGGGATTCTGTCACTGCCAATCCTAAGTGCCCTGAGTAAGAGGCTGAGGGGATGAAGGCGCAAAAACAAACAAACAAACAAACAACCCAAAACAACAACAAAAAAAACTTGGCCATTAAGGGAATGAAGTTATGGGAATCCCCTTGGAGAGCACATTATGGGAATTATTAGGAGGCAGTTCTGATTAGAGGGGCCTTGGTGTAGCTGATGATGTGGGCCCATCTCCTGGCCATTCTCTCTTCATTCCCAGTTGTTTGTAGTGGCAGTGTGCCCAAGGGACAAAATGTGAATGATCCATAATTCTTTCTTTTTTTAAAGATGTATTTATTTATTTGAGAGAGAGAGAGCGAGAGCGTGCACGAGTGCAGCAGGGCAGGGTACAGGAAAAGAATTTCCAGCAGATTCCTTGCTGAGCATGGAGCCCGACATGGGGCTTGATCCCACAACCCTGAGATCACGACCTGAGCCAAAATCAAGAGTCGGACGCTTAACCGACTGAGCCACCCAGGCGCTCCCATGGCAGCAGAAATCTTAGATGCTCATGCAAAAACTTCAATGCAAATGTTTATGGCAGCTTTCTATTCCCTGTGTCAGTGATTGGTGGAAAGGTGAGCATGGGACACAATTTTGGCCAGTGTTAGAGAGGAGAACCTTTTTTTTCTTGTTTTTTTTTCATGCCACCCCTTCTTCCTGCCTTGGAGGCTGTCAGATGTAAAAATGATAGTTGGTGTTATGGCCACTGCCTTGTGACTATATTTTTTTTTTTTATTTTTTATTTTTTTTATTTATGATAGTCACAGAGAGAGAGAGAGAGGCGCAGAGACACAGGCAGAGGGAGAAGCAGGCTCCATGCACCGGGAGCCCGACGTGGGATTCGATCCCGGGCCTCCAGGATCGCGCCCTGGGCCAAAGGCAGGCGCCAAACCGCTGCGCCACCCAGGGATCCCTTTTTTTTTTATTTTTTTTTATTTTTTATTTTTTTTATTTAGCCTTGTGACTATAACTTGGTTCCCAGAACTTTACCAGAACACTGACATCCTTGAGTCATTCTGCGGTCCCAGAAACCTCATGCTTCAAATTCGTTGTGTATGTGAGATTTATTGATAAGTTCCTTTTGTTTAAAAGGAACTTTTAAACAAAGTAGTTGTTTAGTTGTTGTAGTTGGCTGTCCTGTCAATGAAGCACAGAGCATCTACACTGATACAGTTAGCCTTCATGATTTGAGGATTTGGGAGGGAAAACAAGGTGATAGCATGTACAGTTGGGGAAAGTAATCTTTTCAAGGAGAAAAGCAATGTTTTCTCACATGAAGACTTCCAGTTCTGATATGATAGCCTGGTTTATAGAGCCTTGACTTTGAGAGTTGTGTGAACTGATATCCATCCACCCAGCCATCTATCCATCATCCATTCACCCACTCATCTGAACCCACCCACCCACTGTTCCTTCCATCCATCCATCCACCCACCCACCCATCAATCCACCCATCCATCCATCCACTCATCCATCCATCCATCCATCTTCCATTTGACATTCTTTTTATGGAACTCTCTCTCTGAGCTTTGGATTTCCTTCCTGGCTTTGCTTGATTCTGTCTGTTGTCATTTCAGTGTAAGTGCTTTCCTTTTTCTAATTAGGTCATGTATAAAGAAACAGGATTATAGGTGGTCATAGTGGGTGTGAAGGAGATTCTGTCAAAGTTTCTCTTTAGGGACACCTTGCCTTCCAAAGTGTCTAGCATTTTTAAGAGAAGTGTTGATTTTTAGACCTTGGGGGAAAAAGTGTTTCTTCAGTTTTTAGGACATTAAAAGCTCCCATTTCCCTTTATTTTACTCCCTGGAGCTTCCTTAAACATATGCAAACCCTGTCAAAAAAGGCCTGACTTTGTTGGCTGGAAAGGGCCCAGGTAATGTCTGCAGAGAAATCTTGTATGATTGTATCAGGACCACCTCCTTCTGGGAATAATAACTTGTTTTGATAATAATTTTAAGAGGAAGATATGCTTTATTTTGATTCTTAGGAATTGTGCTTTCTCACCGTTGGTCTTTGTTATAACAATCAATTCTATAAAGTATTTTCTGTTTATAAAATTTTCAACCATCTTGGACTGTGATCCACTTCAGTTTCAAAATGGAACATGTTTGCATGTGTGCTTTCTCCCCCTTGGTCTCTTTGTTACTGGAGTACTAGAGGGTGGGACATGAGCACTGGTAGATTTCTGATCGAGGCCCTTGGGGTTGTGCGTGGGGAGGAAAGAGGAGGAGGAAGAAACCAGGGAGGTAGGAGTGTGAGCCACACTCAGAAATAACCAGTTTTGATTTCATTTAGGAAATGGAGTTATTCTGTCTTGAACAAAGTTGGCTTTTCTTCTCTAAACCTGGACTTTGCTAATACTTGACTCCTTGCTTGAGTGTAGTGATGGTTGGGGACGAGGAAGGGTTTATTTGGGGTGGCAGGCACATCTGGAGCTGAAGGTCACAAACCTGGCCAAACACAGAGGCACGTGGAGGATGTGTTTATATGTACAGATTTGGAATTTCACCTTGGATCTGCCAAACTAGGAGTTGTCAGTAGTGTCTGCCTGTTAGATTGACCTGGAGGAGCTTTTAAAAGTCCCAGTGCTCTGGTCCTACCTCAAACCAATTAAATCAGAATATTTGGGGGTTGGGCAGGAACAGGAGCATTTATTAAAGACCCCCAGATAATTATAATGAGCAGCCAGGTTTGAGAGCCACTTGGGTATTTTTTTTTTTAATAAAGCCTGGTACCAAAAAATAAATAAATAAATAAAGCCCTGGTCAGTCTTCTGAACATCCCTGATTGGACCATAGCCACTTAAAATATAGGCAAGGCAAGCTCACCCCACCTTCATTACTGCAGCAAACTGCTGGCTAATGGGCACATTTGAGAAATACCAAACCACAGGGACCCAAAAGGAATATGAAATTAAAATTAAATCACACCAGCCTTGGGCATACATTTCTCTTTTCCACATCAAAGATCTCATAAAAAAATTTAGAGTGTTTTAAAATGTAATTTTTTGGGTAATATATTCACATGGTTCAAGAAGTACAAGAAAGTATGAAGTTTTAAAGCCTGTTATTTATTTGTCTTCTGTTTATGCACTTCCCATCCCTTTTTTCAGTCTCCTTCCAGAAGTTTTTTCTTTCACTCCTATTGTTTTCACAGGAAAAGATGGCATGCATACTATAACCCACATTCTCTACTGCTTTTTCTGCTAATATTTGGTCAGGAGGCTCCAGGGTGGTGTAATGGCCAGCATTTGTTCGGATTTGTTGGGTATCTTCACTGATGGGCAGGGGCTCATGCCATGCCAATCTTTACATATTTGGATTATTCCACCCTCCCTTCCCACCCTGCATCTTGGAGATCTTTCTATATTAGTAACAAAAAGAGCTTCCTTACACTTGAAAAAATAGATGCAGAGTATTCCATTGTATGGATGATTCATAATTTATTAAACCAGTCCTTTAGTGGTAAACTTTAGATGATTTCCAATTTGGGGCTATTATAAACAATGCCATTAAGAATAATGTGGTAAATGTATCATTTCAGATATGTAGAAATCCATCTGTAGAACTCCCATTCAGTGTTATTTTTTGGTGAAAGAGCATTTGCCAGAGTCTAACAAACAATGAAAAATTTTGAGAAGGTATCATATTATCTAGTGTTGCTGCACCAGGAAGCTCTGTTGCAACAATTCTAGTAGCTGCAGAATTATATTAACTTCTTTCTGTTTGTGGCTTGGATAAACTATCAGGTGGGATAGGTGAAAAGTTCATGTTTGATGGTTTTAGAGGAGGTGCTTCTGGCACTGCCATTCTCCAAGGGCTATTCTTGGACCACCTGCATGCATCCCTTGGTGTTTGTTAAAAATGTAGCCCCTGGACTCTATTAGAGTCTTTGGAGTGGAGCCTAATCAGTTTTTAATAAGTTCCCCATGCGATGCTTCTGTACACTGAACTTTGAGAACCACTGTTGCAGGGGACTTGTTGTAGAGCATTGCCCTGGGAGGGAACCTCCCAAATGATTATCACCTTAGGATAATACTGGTATTATACCTGCATACTGGTTCATGCAGGACAGGCTCTCCAAATACCATGAATATCGAAAGCTCCATAATTCATTTAAGGATTTAATCTTGGCATAGGTTGAAAATAACAGTTGGTTGTCAGTCTCCAAAGGAGCATTTCCAACTTTGTCATCCAATGCCTAGGATAGCATAGAATAGGAGGAACATTATTGACAACACTGAATATAGATAACTAATTGTTGAAATCTTAATGAAATCTCTATAAACTGTAAGGCAGATGGGGCTGGATTGGGTCCACTCACTCCAGGCATCACCTCTGGAGGCAAAGATGACTTGAAACAATAGAAAGACTCTTTGTGTCTCTTCTGCTATCCTATTCCTAGACTAAGAGACCCAAGTTTGTGCGAAGAATAAAGTCAGCCCCATTCTGCTCAGGAATCACTTTTTGATATGAGCAGAAGCTTCTTAGAACCCCTAGCCTTCCTGCATTCACCCAAAGAAGTGAAGAAGTTGAGGGAGGCAGTTTACTTGTGCATTGGTTTATGTAGGGAACTGTTGGTGGTGAACCGAAGCTTGAGTGGCATAGCTTGCATAGGCAAGGTGCCGAGGAGAGACCAAAGGGTGGTGCGATTGCACCCTGGGAATCAGAGAACCAGGGTAGTGGAGGAGAGAGAAGAGTCTGTTTCAGGATAACAGAGCAGTAATGGATGAGTGCTTGCTAGAAACCTGGTGCTGTGCACATTATCCTGGCCTCCAGCCTTGGCTTAAGAAGTAGATTTGATCATCACCAAAGTGGGCAGAGAGCAAGAGTAAGGATAATCTACACAACACATCTTTTGGCAAATTCAGGGCCTGGATATACATTTGCAATGAGTAATATGAGACAATGCAGCTGCATCAACAGAGCTTTGAGGGGAAATGTTAGAATCTACATATTTGATTCTCAAACTGTCATTAATGTGTGAAAGCAACAGAAAGACAATTTTCAGATATAAAAAGGTTCTGGAAATATCTCACTGGTGAAAGAGTTATTTGAAGATGTTCTCCATCTGATTGAGAGAAGATCCAATATTAGAAACTTAACAACAAAGAAGTTATGGTATAGAGAAACTGGGATGAACACATCAAGCAATTAAATATAATATTAAATCCAAATAATCACTATAAACCTTGTATTAAAATAGATGGCATATTGTTCATCACTTGTAACAAATGTAGCATTCTAGTGTGGACAGGGGCAATAACGGAAGCTATGCACATATAGGGGCAGAGGTATACAGGAAATCTTTCTACCTTCCCCTCAATTTTCCTGTGAACCTTACACTGATGTAAAAACTAAGATCGTAATAATAAGATAGATGGCAGATGTCAAAAATATTTGTGAATGAAAGGCCATATGGTATAAAAATAACTTCATAATCTATTTGGGCTTAACATCTCAGCTTATGTTAATGATGACTGCAAAGTAGATACAGTAGGGGAGTGATGATAAGGGAAATTTACTTGATTTATTGTCTTTTTTAATGGAATTCTTAATCAGAAATTATGCCATCAACTTGCTCTGATATAAATGAAATAAAACTAGAAGTTAATAACAAAACTCAAGGACTTAAAACACTTTTTTTTAATAACTCTGGGGCATATTCAACATAGTGCTGGGGTTCTAGCCAGTTCTAAGCATTGTAGTAAGGCAAGAAAAGTTTTTTAAAAAGCATACAGATAAAGAAAGGAAGAAATAAAACTGTCCTTATTTGCAGATGACATGATTGTCTCTTCAGAAAATCCTTAAAAGAAAAAGAAAGAAAGAAAGAAAGAAAGAAAGAAAGAAAGAAAGAAAGAAAGAAAACCTACCACAACAAATAAAACCAAATTGTACTACAACTAATAAATGAGTTTGAATTTGGCAGGTTGTAGGATACAGGATAAACATACAAAAAGGAATTGTACTTCTATATACTAGCAATGAGCACGAAAGACTTAACATAGCAAAGATATCAGTTCTCCCCAAAGTGATACACAAGTTAGACAGTGTTCCTATCAAAATCCCAACAAAATTTAGATGTAAATAAGATAATTCAGTAATTTATCTGAAAAGGCAAAGGAGCTGGAATAGCTAAAACAGTTTTGAAAAAAAAAGAATAAAGGGGGAAGAATTAGTCTTATTCTATAGCTACAGTAATCTATGTGGTGTCTATAGAGAGAACAATAGATAAATGGAACAGAATAGAGACTACAGAAATAGACTCACACGAATATGTTTAATTGATTTTTGATAAAGGCACAAAAGCAGTTCAATGGAGGAAATGAATTATCAACAATTGGTATGGGCATTTGTGTATCTATGGGTCAAAAAACGAACCTTGGCCCAAGTCTCATGCTTTATATAAAAACACACACAAAACAGATCATGGACTTAAAAGTTTTATAGTTTTACGTTTTATTTTTAGGTGATAATATAGGAGAAAACCCTTAGAATCTAGAGCCAGGCAAAGAGTTCTTAGACTTGACACCAAAAACATGAATCTTAAATGGAAAAACTGGAAAACTGGACCTCATCAAAATGTAAAACTATTGCCCTGTACAAGACACTGTTAAAAGAGAAAAGACAAACTATAGACTGGGACCAAATATTTGCAAACCACGTATCTGCAAAGAACTATTATCTAGAATATATAAAGAACACTAAAACTCAACACAACAAACCATCCAGTTGGAAAACGGGCAATAGATATAACCAGACATTTCACTGAAAAGGAGATACAGATGACAAACACACAAAAAGATATTTAATGTCACACACAGACACAGACACACAAACACACATACTCCACAATTAGACATTAGTGCACATTTATCAGAATGGCTGAAATAAAGAATACTGACAACACCAAATGCTGACAAGGATGCAGAGCAACTGGATCACTCATATATTTTTGATGGGAATGTAAAATGGGACAGCCAGTCTGGAAAATAGCTTTGCAGTTTTTTTAAAAAGCTAAAAGTGCAGTTGCGATATGACCCAGGGATTATTCTCTTGGGTATTTATCCCTGAGAAATGAAATCTTAGATGCTCATGCAAAAACTTCAATGCAAATGTTTATGGCAGCTTTCTTCCTAATATACAAAAGCTGGAATCAACCCATGTGTCTTTCAATAGGTCAATGGCTAAACGAACTGTGGTATTTCCACACCATATAATATTACTAATCAGGAATAAGAAGGAATGAACTATTGACACAAGCAGCAACCTAGATGAATCACCAGAGAATTATGCCAAGTAAAGAAAGCCAATCCCTAAAGGTTATATACTGTATGATTATAATTATGTAACATTCTTAAAATGTCAAAATTATAGGAATGGAGAACAGATTAGTGATTGCCAAGAGTGAGGAGAGGGTGGGCGGACAGAAGTGGGTGTGTCTGCAAAAGGGCACCATGAAGGATCTCGTGAAATGTTCTGTATCTTGACTGTATCAATGTCACATATCTTGGTTGTGTTGTGATGTGGTAAGTTTTGCAAGATGTTACCTTTGGGAGAGACTGGGTAAAGGATACATGAGCTCTCTCCATTATTTTTTTCATAACTGCAGTTATCTCAAGTTATCTCCATTATTTTTTATAACTACAATGATCTCAAAATAAAAAGTTTAATTAGAAAACAATAAAAATTCATTTTAGGCTATTTTAGTATCATTGATGATATAAATTATTATAGATCACAACATATGAGAGAGTGTCAAACCAGTATCCCAAATTTATGGTTTTAAGTGCTTTTAAAAATAGTAACCAATCATGGGCACCTGGGGGGCTCATTCAGTAGAGCATGCCACTCATGGTTTCATGGTTGTGAGTTCAAGCCCCATGTTGGGTTGGGTGTAGAGCTTACTTAAAATTAAAAAATTTTAAAAAAGTATTAACAACCTTTAAAATGACTATAAATTAACTAACTCTTCCACTCCCGAAGTAAGGGAGGAAAAACAAAAAAACAAGTCACCCGGTGAAAACTAAAGAAAGCAGGAGTAAGAATGTAGAACTAGAATATAGCATTAGAATATATAATATTTTACACTGCAGTGTAATATAGCATTAGAATATATAAAAAAAAAAAGCATTTTGTGGATAACTCTAAGAATTAGTCCTGGAAAACAGGATAAAGATGCAGAATTCTGACAAAGATAACACAAAAAATAAAGACATATTTTAATCTCACTTATAAACACAGAGAAAATTATCCTAAATAAAGCTTTGGCAGATCGAATCTGTGGATATTAAAAGAACAATGCATCATGGCCAGGGAAGTTTTCATTCTAGAAATACATTATGGCTTATTATTAGGAAGTCTATTAACAAATCCCATCAGTATGTCAAAGGAAAAAAAATATGATCATCTTCATAGATGCCAAAAAAGTATCAGAAAACTCAGAGAAAGAACTAAGAATAAAAATATACTTTCTTAGCCTGATAAAGACTATCTCTGGCCAACCAGTAGCCAAAAATATGCTTAATTTTGCGATACTGGAGGCATTCCCAATAAAGTCAAGAGGAAATGAAGGATGGTTGCTATCGACACTGTTATCTGTTGTTGTTTTGGCTGTTCTAGTCAATGAAACAAGAAAAGGAACATATAAATAGTAATTACATATTGGAAAAGAGAATGCCCAATTCCCATTATTCACAAATTGCATTATTATTTATTTTACAGACTGTAAAGGGGATCACTTGAAAAACCTTTACTACGAATAAGACTGTTAGGTAAGGAGGTTGATTACAAAGCATCAACCAACAGCCAGAGCCAATAACTTTCTTAGAGAGCAGCCCTAACTAGTTGGATGACATAGGGAAAAAAATAATCCGTTCAGTCTCCAGCTGCCAACTCCCTGCCCACCAGCTTCTTTCCCTCCTCTGCATGCTTGGCAGAAAGCCAGGGAAGAGAGCCGGAGCCCTCTACGACAGAAGGAAATGTGGGAACCTTGAATATTAACCACAGATTGGCAAAGCAAGCCACCTCTGCCGTGTGTCTGCAGGAAAGTGGTGATTAAAAAAGAAAAGAAAGTCACTCTTGGCACACTAGAACTTACCATGCCGTCAGAACATACCACAGTGGGGAACAGAGTGTGGGCATATTGTGTCAGGGGAAATATTTGGCATTTGTGTGGAATTAGGTTCTCGCCAGTGGCATGTTCCTTCCACAGGTGTGTGACCCTGGAGTTTGGAGAGTTGGGAATTTGCGAAGTGTTTGGAGGAAGGCAGTGGGACACCCCGGGAAGATTATGGACAGCAACTGATGCAAATTTCACTTTTGTCCTCTCTTCCAGTTTTGTGTTCCTCAACCTCCTTAGGCCTCCATTCCATTGCCTGCATAATGAAGATAATCACACCTCACTGTAGCATTAAATGTGATTTTTTTTGGGGGGGGCGGGTAAAGGAGAGAACCTCTCCAACAGCTCATTGAAAGTTAACTTTCCAGTGTCTGCCAGCACCTTGACTGCAGGTTCAAAAGAGAGGAAAGGGGGGATAAAAGTTAATTTCCTCTCTGCTGCCTTCCTGGGATCAACTAATTCCCTTGGCTCTTTAAAAACACCAAGTCTGGCCTTCATCTCCTTTTTGGAAACCAAACGTGGATCCTGGGGTTTGAAGCATCTTCTGCTCCTGGTCCGGTCCACTTGCCTCCTGCGTTCTGAGTTTTGCTGTCATTTCAGGAAAGGAGGAGAAGGAAAGGAGAAGAAATTGCTCACAAATCTCATTTCTTGAGGGGCGGTGACTGTTTCTTTCACCTTCTTCTCATACCCCCTGGAGCATCCAGGGCAGTTCCAGGGAGAGGAATGTAGTGATAAAGTCAGGCAAAGAGGGGCAGGAGAAACAGAGAAGTTCTGGTTGAGAAGATAGAATCATGGGTTCTGGTCCTTGCTGTACTATCCATCAGGGACTCATGGGAAGCCGTGCTACCTGCCCTGAAGCTTCAGAGTGTTCTCAGCTGGAAAATGAGACAAAAGATGTTATCTTGGGCCATTGTTGTAAAGCCTCAATGTGTGTGAACATGTTCTATTTAAATATATTATGCATACATACTCTATATCAGTAGCTCGAGAAACCAACAGACCTACTGCCTTTAAAAACATGAAGGTTTCTGAGATGCATCAGACATCTCAGAAATAGAGGATGCATCTTTATAGGCAAAGTTCTCCAATGGAGAGATCACAGTTTTTTTCCCGCCTTGCTATCCAACACTTGCATGAAATAGCCAGGGGCAGCTAGGAGTGCAGCCCTTTCTCCTGCCTTGTTTTCAGTGTCTTCGCTAATATCATCACACTTCACATTTACGTGTCAGGCGCTGTTCTAGGACGCCAATGAATTAATTCACTTTTCCCTTACAACACAGAGGGAAAGAGATTACACAGGGAAGGCACCAGGGTCCCCAACTTTTTGCCCCAGGTCACTGCTGTCATTTTTCTAGACAGGTAACAGCTTGGGTCCATATGGATATATAAACTGATGATAGGTTTTGCCTACCAACTCTTACCTTTTGTTTTAGATTTTATTCATTAATTTGAGAGAGAGTGAGAGAGGGATCAAAGAGAGAGAGGGAGAAGCAGGGAGCCCAATTCGGGGCTTGATCCCAGGACCCCCAGATCATGACCTGAGCTAAAGGTGGATGCTTAACCAACTGAGCCACCAGGCACCCCCCCCCCCCAACTCTCATCTTTATATAATCTTATCTCAGGAGAGAAATTCTGGTAAACAGTGAGACTGAAGATCTCTAATCTTGCCTGAGGTCTCAGAAGGGTGCCTCTCAGGGATCTCTGGGTGGCTCAGCGGTTTAGCATCTGCCTTGGGCCCAGGGCGTGATCCTGGAGTCCCGGGATTGAGTCCCACATCAGGCTCCCTTCATGGAGCCTGCTTCTCCCTCCGCCTGTGTCTCTGCCTCTCTCTCTCTCTCTTTGTGTCTCATGAATAAATAAATAAAATCTTAAAAAAAAAAAAGAAGAGTGCCTTTCCTTTTCTTTTTTTTTCAAATAATCTGTGAGAAGGATTTTTAGTGTGTCCAGAAGATGGGGTACCCACGTAGTGTTGGCATATTGTGAGAAATTTCTAACTGCTTCCAGAAGGGTTGCCTGCCTCTATTGCCTCAAAGTCTATATAATTAGAATTTCATGATGTCATTCTTGTGCTTTAATATAGCTTAAAATTATCCTTCTGTAGGTTGTGTTTCTTTCTGAAACATTTTAAATTTAGAAAATTAACTTGTTAAACTTTTTTTTTTTTTAAGTTAAATCTTTAGATTTTTTATTCACCCTGCTGTGGGGGTGTTGGAGTGACAAATGCTTGAGTCATCAAAGTCAAATGTTAGGGTACTTTGGCCCTTCTGAGGAAGCTAAGGTCCCCCATGGTCTGAAATGGTTCTCTGCTTTGCCCGCATTTCCTCTTGGCAGGACTTAGGGGTACAGGTGGGCACTGGAGTGCATGTTGTCCTCAAGCCAGATCCCCTTCCTGCTGACATCTGTCATTGGATGGCTGAAGGGAGGGCCACAGAAGGTGACAGTGTCAGGGTCAGAGGCAGGTCGCGATGGGCCAGGTTCTGGGAATTGAGTGATATCCCTCTATTACCTGTTCATAAATTCTCATGGGGTTCTAGTTTTTCGTGCAGCTCTAGGTCCATCTTCCAAAGGCCAGTTTGCCGAAATTAAGGTGAATTGGCTAGTTTCGTATCAGCATTTTCAGGAATGTCTGATTTATCTCCATTCCTGCTTCCCATCATTGCCAGCTGAGAAGAAACAGTAGGACAGAATGAGGGACAGAGGAGAGGGGGTGAAGGGAACAGGACAAGGTAGTACTGAACAAAAGGAGACAAAGTACTGAAGGGCAGAGAGGCGGATGAGGGGATAGAGTGGAGACCAAGGAACCTGGATTGAGGGGCAGAGAGCGGGCTTCTGCATGGGGCAGCAGCTCCCTCATTTCAATGACCAAAGCTCCAAGCTTTTTGACCTCCCAGCTCCCCTGAGGGGCACCCCCACAATTCTGGAAGTGAGAGCTTGAAAGACTGGGTCTTTATTTCACTCAATTCCTGCTCTGTGTGGTAAAGTGTGGTGAGCCCCCGGGGGACGGGTATCCTGTTGTCAGGAGGTAATTTACCATTGATGGGGGATGATATGGAAGTGATGTATGTGATCCTTCTTTCCTTGCCACCTTTGGGACTTCTTATTAATTTCCTTCTCCCACTTGTCACAGCTGTGAAAGTCATTATTCTGATCTGATGAATGTCAGATGGCAGGGTTCCTACAACCCTTGCCAAGGGGTAGTAGGCCTTGTGTACACATAAGAGGTGTCCAATAATTATCAGTTGCATGAGGAAGTGTGTCTAATGTGGAATTTCTTTGGGGGAGATACTGAGGGACGTCTTGGCATCCTGGAAGTCACAGACCAGGAGCTGTAGACCTTTTGTGCTGAGAAATCCTACCAATCTGTGCATCGGGGAAGGAAAGAGAAAGCAGTGGTGTTGTGGTTAATGTTTAATAATTCGTTCTCTGATAAACAAAAACACAACCCTGATGTGTAATGCTTGTTGAATGTCGATTTCCATGGTGTAGATATCCCGCCACGGTCAATTTCATGTGTTCAGACACAGAGCTGAGAAGGGACGCGTGCAGTTGGTTCAGGAGCTGGCTCTAGCACAAGAAGGGGTATGCGTGGCTCAATGAGTAGCTATAAGAATCTCACAGTGTTCTGTCCTCATCACGACTTCATGTGTGGGAACATACATCCTCTCATTTGACCCTCACAGGAACTCTGGAATCCAGGATTTATTTCCCCCTGTTACAGATGGCTGCTGAGGCTCAGAGGGGTTAAGTAATGTATCTGTTATTGTGATCAGCAGCAGAGTGAATCCTAGGACCCATACCCTCTCTGCTCACTTCCCTGGGCCATCGGAGGCCAAAGGATGAGTTTCATAAGGCACCTCTGAACACCAGAGAATAACAGGGCTAGCTAATTCTTCCAGGACAGTATTGGAGAGAGGCTTCATTCAGGGCCAGCTTTGCTAAAGAGGTGACCCAAGAGGCCACCTGAAGCCTGAGTAGAGGTGGGTTACCAGGTGGGCATAGTGGTGAGGGGGTACGTTATGTCTTCTCTCTAACCTCCAGTTTGCTCATCTGTAAAATGGGAATCTGAAAGTCTACCTCAAAGGATTGCTTAAAGGATTAAGTGAGATAAGCCTATAAAGCACTTAGCACCCTGCCTGACAGGTTATGATGTTGGGTTTTTACTGACAATGAACCTTTTTCCCCGAGGAGTGGTAATAGGACTACTGTTATCTAGTGAGTTATTCAGGTATAAATGCGAAGAGTTTGCACTCTTGAGACCACAGATGGACATTAGTGTTCTCTCTGGGAATCTAATGGTGGATGCTGGGAAAAAGAATGAGATGCATACCCAAAGAAGGGAAGAATTATCATCTGAGGCCCTCCTTAGAAAAGGAGGGAGAAGGATATGTTGGCTCAAGCTCAGAGGCAGGTCAGAGAATGAGCCCAGCCATCACCTACTGATCAGCAGTACTTGGTTCCATTAACTGTGACAAAGTAGTTAATGTTCTTCTGGATAGAACCCCAGAGGAGATGGATTGGCTCACTGGTCGACTTTAGCTGCTTCTCATGGACCAGGAACCTTCCTGGGGGGTCCAATTTTCCCTCCTTCTCCTCTCTCTTTCTCTTTACCTGCTTTCATTCCTTCTTATCTCTCTAGTGTTTTCCCCCAAAATATTTTTGAGCACCTAGTATATACCACTTCAATCAATATTTATTGAGAGCCTACTCTGTACCACACATGGTCCTAGGTCCTAGAGATAGAGTAGACAATTTCTCATAGAGTTTCCAAGTTAGTGGCAGAGAGGTGGTCTGGTGGGCTCAAAGCCAGTCAGGTACAAGTTGATTTAAGTAGTGGTATCTCCATCCTTGTCCCCAGTCCTAAACCCATTCTCTAGGAATATACCAGTCTTATCCCCATTTCACAGATGAGAAGCTGAGTCAACTGCCTGACGTTTCATCGTGAGGCCTGATCTCCATGAACTCTAGGAGTGTCAGAGCCACATGAGTCCAGCTAGAGCCGACTCTGGATTGTGTCTAAGCCTGGATGGAACCCAGAGCTTCTCCTTCCTTCTTCCTCTGGGCTGAGGGACCAGCCTTCTTCACTCTCCCCAGCATTTCTACCACCCATGATGCCTCAAGGAGCCTGGCCGCAGGGCGGATGTGGCCCACCCAGCTGCCTACTTCCTCGCTGCTTCTGTCTAGCACAGCATCGGCTCTTCTGATTTGAAGGTCTTTTTTTCCTGTTGATCCCTCAAGGGGAAACAGATGTGGGTGGGGAGGAGGGTAGGGCACACCCACACTCACCTAGACCCCAAAGTAACCCAGGTTCCAGACTCTTTGTGTCCCAAATGGTAATGGTGGCTCCCTTCCTAGATGTTTGGTCCACTGGACACTCCTCCCTCAAATTGTGCTCCTGCTTTTCCCCCTGGGGGATAAACTCCCTTCTGGTCCTGACCCGTTAATGGGCAGGACATCCTCCTTAAGAACTGACTTCCTGGCACGGGGCCAGCTAAAAGTCAAGCCATGTGATTAAGAGCAGGGAGTTTTGGATTCAGATTCAGACAGACCTAGTTCAAGTCTCAAGCTGTGTGGCCTCACAGAAGTTAGTTAACCTCTCTGAGTTCCTTTGTAAAATAGGAGAGTAGCTATGTGGGAAGAGCTATAGAGATAAGGTACCTGAAGGTCTCAGGTCAGAGCCGGCACACAGTAGACAGTAAGTGTTCACTGTTTCTACTAGTGAGTAGAACAGAAGGGGCCTCCAAGTGTCTGTAGGCCCCTCAAGCCTCATGCTTTCTTCTTTGAGGCTTGGCTCTGCCTTCAAGAGCGATGCCTCCCTTCATTTTCAGTTTAGCAAAGGCACCTTCTTGCTCTATACTTTTCCTCTCACCCCTCGATCTGTTTCCTACCTATTCTCTACAGGGAGCAATGACATATAAACCTCCCTTCTTTCTGCTCCCCATTTCTGTCTGTGGGCAAGACAAGTGTCTGAGCACCCCTGGTTTGTCTCTGATGAGGACAGAGTGACCATCACCCAAGGAGCACCTAGTCCCTGGGGGGCAGCCTTGTTCTTGCCTTGTCCCCAATCCCTGCTCCCAGACCCATTGGCCTACTTGCAGTCATCCCCCATATCCCAGAAGAGCCATGGGGCAGGGTTTGGATAATAAAACACCTCTGAAGCTCAGCCATGTAGCAATCCTCTCCCTGTTGAACACCATCCTACGGGGGTTACTGAGTGTCTGTCATGTGCAGAGCACATGGAAGAAGGGAGATGAATACTGAAATACCAGCATGCTCACTCCCACACATGTAAGGTGCTTTACTATACAGCAGACCCTTGAACGTGACTTTGAACTGCCGTGGCGGGTCCACTTATATGAAGATCTTTTTTTTTTTTTTTGAGAAATACAGCCCAGCATTGTACATGTATGTTCTCTTCCTTACGATTTTCTTAATGACATTTCCTTTTCTCTAGCTTACTTTATTCTAAGAATACAGTATAGAATACATAAGCAAAATGTGTGTCAGTTGACTGTTTATGTTGTTGGTAAGGCTTCTGGTCAACATTATGTTTTGGGGAGTCAGAAGTTAAATGCAGAGTTTTCACTGTGCAGGGGGTCAGCGTCCCTTAACTCCCACATTGTTCAAGGGTCAACTCTACGTTCTTTCATTCATTCATCATTCATTCATCCCACGTGATTGGCAGCACTAGGCATTGTTGATCTTTTCAGTTTTTTTGCCATTCTAATGTGTGAAAAATATCTTGCATTAAATTTTATTTCCCAGATATTCGTGGAACTGGGCATGTCTTCCTTTTTTTTTTTTTTAAGATTTTATTTATTTATTCATGAGAGACATAGAAAGAGAGAGGCAGAGACACAGGCAGAGGGAGAAGCAGGCTCCATGCAGGGAGACCGACATGGGACTCAATCCCGGGATTCCGGGATCATGTCCTGAGCCAAAGGCAGATGCTCAACCACTGGTGTCCCTGGGCATGTCTTCCTACGCTCGTTGCCCATTTGTATTTCTTTCTCTGGAAATTTCTTCTTCATATGGCTTTGTCCCTTTTTCTGGTGGGCTGCTTCTTATAGATTGATAGCTGTCTTTATATATTGTGGATACGAATCCCTTACCTATGATGTACGTTGAACATAGGTTCCCTCTGGTCTGTCCTGTGTCTTTCCTTTCTTTTGTCATGCAAACATTCGAGTGTGGCATCCTCCACACTGCTTCTGGCTGCTTCTCTGCGGTAGCACTTCTTACACTGATTGGTGGCGAGCTGTTCACCTCCCCAGCCAGCAGACTGTGAAAAACTTGAGGGCAGGAACTACATTTTATTATTCTGTCTTTTCAGGGACTGGTACAAGGCTGGGCACAGGGTTTTGTGCCTGAATGAATTCTTTTTTCTTTTCCTCCTTCCTTCCTTCTTCTTCTTCTTTTTTTTTTTTTCCTCTGAAAACAGGTTTCATGCCTGAATGAGGGAGTGAATGAAAAAGCTGTGTGCTGCGTTCACTGCAGAGATGGGGGTGAGTCAGGGAGTGAATCACAAGCTCTTCCCTGGTTCAGCTGACATTTCAAAAGCCCTGAGCAGAGAAGCCCCCCTTATTCCAGGGGATGCTCCCCTTTCCGGATCAGGCACAGTGGGGTTCTACTGATGATCAAACTCTGTGTGTGTGTGTGTATGTGTGTGTGCATGTAGAGAGTTTTTCATTCTGAACTCTTGAGTCGTATCATGTTCTGTGAATGTGTGAACAGGGCTTTAAAAATCTCTGAGAGGCCCCGTGTAGGTGTGTGGGTGTTGGGGGCTGAGGAGAGAGTAAAAGAGGGAGAGAAGGAGGAGGGGGTGTTAAGACTTTTTGCAATGTATTGCTTTTGCTGCTGGAGGATGGGATGGCAGCTCTGGGGACATCCTTGTGAGCAGGCCTCCTGAAATCCCCTGATCCATGGCCACGTGATGCTTTTGCTTGTCCGTGTGGGTGGCCCATGTCCCTGTTTGCAGAAGGCACTTCCGTTTGGTTCCCTAGAGGCTTGGCTTATCCATCGTCATTTTTCTGAAGCAGTGGGGAGTGCCAGTTATGTTGCTATACTCAAATAATCTGAAATGTGTGAAAAAATAGTAAATATTTACCATACCTTGTGTGGAGCAGGTTATTGCCATGGAAATGCTTTGCACACGGATCTGGGTAATGAAGGGAGGCTGGCCCAGGAGCTCTGGGAGCATTGGGATGTGATGCCACCCTAAGTGGCAGGTGTAGGAGTGAGTGTGGTGGGTTTAGAATTACAGTGCAATTGGCTGAGGCTGCAAACCTTGGTCCCCAGTCAGCCTGTATGGAGAGGGCATGCGTTTCTCACTTAGCAGGTGCAGGGTACTGCTCTGGGTGTTCTGTGCAGGCACTTGTGCACTTTGTCTTCCTGCTGGCCCTCTGAAATGCCACCATCCTTCTGGTTTGCTGAGGCACAGAGTTTGCACAACTTCCTCGAAGATATTCAGTCAGTGAGAGACATAGCCCCGTGACTGTGGGTGTCCGTGGTCGCTAAGCCATCTCTTCCACCATGATGACTCCAGAGAAAGCTAGCTAGCCGTCCACAGGGGTTTTATTTTTCAATATTGAATCTGTCGCTGACATTTCAAAACCATAGACAACTTCCAGCCTCTTCTGAAAATGTAGACGAGTTGGCTACTGACTAGGGGCTGCCCTTGCCTGGGGGCTGCCCTTCCCAGCGGCTGCTCCCCAGCGGCCACTCTGTTTAGCAAAGGCATTGGTGCTCCCACTGGCACTGGGCAGGCCCCGCCGCAGCTGGGAGAAAGCACTGGGCATCACACTCGGGGGCTGTTTTAATTAATTGAGAATTGTCTACTGAGAGCTCCTCATCCTGTTAGAAATTATGTTTAATTTTAGCTGTTGTTTTCATTTGCCGATTAGAGCTTTTGAGATTATTTGATTTTCTTCCTGTGGTCTCAAGAGCTTGTGGGTGGTTGAGTGAAGATCTTCATGGCAGGAAAGGAAGGCTACAGCAGGAGGTGTAATGTGTTAGTGCGTTCATTCACTACTTCATTCATTCATTCAACATATTCATTGACCATTCAGTGTCAGAGTTACAACAATGAATGCTATTTGGTCTTTCCTTCAAGGAGCTGGCAATCTAACTGGGAGACAGACATGCAAAAAGGGTATTATTACACAAGAGGGTAGAGACGCCATGATTGGGGTACACCCAGGCAATTCTGAGAGTATATGAGAGGACATCTGTTCAAATCTTAGGGCTAGGTTAAGTAGACCTTCCAAGAAGAGGTGATAACTGTTGAGACTTGAGGATGGGTGGGTACAGTCAGTTAAACAAAGAATAATTGGGGGAAGAATGTGTCAGGCCAAGGGAATAGCATATATAAAGGGTAGGAGGAGGGAGCGTGGTATGTATGCATGCGTGTGTGTGTGTGTGTATGTGTGTGTGTGTGTGTCTGCGGTGCTAAAAGGTTTGGTTGTAGAGGTTAGTAGGAAGTAAAGTCAATCTGTAGGTAGTATCACACAGTTGAGCATATCTCCTGAACCAAGTTTTGCTGGGTGCAGGGCTGTCAGGTTGGTGGGGACACAGTGCCACAGGGTACTCTAGAACTGAATCTGGGGGCAGCATTAAAAGGATCCTTTTATAGCGAAGGCTAGCTTTATTGTGTGATCTAAGCACTTTTGGAAAGATTTTCCCTACTTTCCCTATTTGCTCAAAATCCTGCTTTTTAGAGTTATTCTTCTGCCTCTAAGCTTGGTTTAAAGTTAGAATGCAGTGAAATATCCCTGAGTGCTAGCTGGATTTTTCAGGTTGCAGAGGAAAGCTTGTCCAGGATACCTTAGATAGAGTGAGGGTTAACTGCAAGTATGTATGGGGAAATATGATGGAGGGGGAAATGTTCTTATCAGCCACATGGCTATTCCAAGACAGGGTACTCTCTCAGCCCTGTCAACTAGTTGAGACTGTGGATATCTTTGTAGGTACATTTTAGCTCACCAAAGCTATCTGCTTGCATTTCTTATCTTTTCACCCAAGAAGAGATGGTTGGTTTAATATGACACTGTCTGGTATGGAAAATTTATGCTGAGTCACTTCATCCAGCCATCCGACCACTTAGCCAGTCCAACCCTCCATCCATCCACCCATTCATCATCCAACCACCCGACCATCCCACCATCCATCCATTCAGCCATGCATCATTCATCCATCCACTCATCCAGTTCCATAACAGATGTTAATTGAGCACCTACTTATATACCAAACACTATGCTGGATTCCAGGAGTATAGCAATGAAGAAGACAGATACAGTCACTGCTCTCAGAATGACTCAGACTGACTCTGACTATAGAGTCAGAGGGCAGTCAGACAGTAAATGTGATGAATGCTATAAAAGGACTAAGGAAATAAAAATATCTAAGACTTAATAAATGGGATATGGGTAGGTGGGCCGAAGGGGGTGTCAAGGAAGTCCTCCTAGGCTAATTTTTGTGACCAAGGAAACTTAGTTTCATATGATGGGAGCCCCAGGGACTCTTGGAGAAAGACCCTTCTAGGGGGAATTCCTCAGAAGGGGCAATGGGTTCTGCAAGCTGTGTGCACTTCCTGGCCTACTCAGTACCCCAGGAGGTGTCTTATATCAAGACCCACGGCTAGACATTTCTCTAGTGGGAACAAGCTTACTAGCTCCATTTATGAGAGTCGGTGTAGATGGGGGAGTAAAGGAAAATGAGTGAATGAGCTTGGGAGTTGTCAGTGATGAGCACATATATTCTGAGTTGAATGGACGCTAGAACCAGAACACCTTGGTTCAACTCAGCTGCATTGCCAATGTGCAGTATTGGGCTGATTTCATGCCTTGGGTTCTTTATCTGTAGATTGGAAATAAAATACCATATCCTAGGATTACTCTGAAGGTTCAATGAGTATATGTAAGTCACTTAGAAACAATGCCAGACACAGGAAAAGGGTAGGCACTTAATAAATGCTAGCCATGAGTGGGAGTATCATGATTATTGTACAGTATCAGCCAGTCTTACCTGAGGCATAATTTTCTGACAGCTCTTTCTTTGATGGACTATAACTGTGCCCTTTTATACCATATTTGTGATATCCAGCATTCCTATCTGATTACACATTGTTGCTAGCCTCAGGCACGTTGTTCAGTGGCTCTGGCGCCCCATTCTTGCTCCCATCCCCAACACAGAGTGGTGTCTTAGCCTGGCCTAGAGTTCTGTATCTATTACTGTATCTAATTACTATATCTGGGGATATGTGTTTAATAGGGTGAGTGGAAGTATTCTCTGGAGAGTTACAGCCCCAGAAGTTAAGGCTGCCTATAATATCACAAAAGCACATGGAAAGACAAGGTCCTTGGCTCTCCAGTATTGGGTAAAAAGAAGTACTGGTCTTACCTGTCTGCTCACCTGCATTAGGTGCTGATGATAGCTTTCAGCAGGAACCAAAGAAGCATTTACTTCTCCCACCATGGGCAAGACCTTGGAGGTGTCACCTTACCCCTTCCTTTGTCACTCTGCCCTGAATTCTCCAGGAGTGATGAGAGGCTTCTGATGGAGCAGAACATGGTAGCTATGGGATGACCAAGGCCACAAAGCAGGAGCCAGGCCAGAGGTGGATTTAATTCCTGCTGAAGGGATAGTGTGCAGTGGGTTGGGATGGTCTCTGTACCACAGGGCTGAAAGGAATTTTCCTTTGATTTGAGCTTTGTTCCTACACTGACCTCTTGTGCCATGGAATCCTCCTTCATCAAATGGAAGTATCTGATACTTATTCATAGGCTGATGTCTGCATTTCTTTTTTTTTTTTTTTTGTATTTTTAAATCACCAAATATCTTTGTATTTTTTGTCACTAAAGGAATACTTCTTACAAAACAATGTATAACTATATATACGTAATCTAGATAGAAAGTCTTCTACCTTATAGAAACTACAGACTCAGGGCATCCAGGTGGCTCAGTAGACTCAGGGCATCCAGGTGGCTCAGTGGTTGAGCCTTTGGCTCAGGTCATGATGCCGGGGTCCTGGGATTGAGTCCTGCATTGGGCTCCCCACAGGGAGCCTGCTTCTCCCTCTGCCTATGTCTCTGCCTCTCTGTCTCATGAATAAATAAATAAAATCTTTATTAAAAAAAAAAGAAACTACAGTTTTAACAGGTGTATTTTGTGAAATCTTTTATTTGTAAATATAAGCAGATGTTACTAATTAACAAAAATGAAATGATATCTTACATACATTTTTACAGGTTACCTTTTTTTGCCTGTTATACCTTAGATTTTTATTTCTTATTGGCTACACGGTATTCCATCATGGTGGCCACCATATTATTATTCATATTTGTTATTTGACCAATACCCTATTGGTGGGCATTTGGATTGTTTCCATATTTTTTTCTTATGATGAGCAATTCAGCTGTAAACATTCTTGGGCACTTCAGCGATGATTTCTGTAGAATATTCTTAGAAGTACGGTTTTTAGGGCCGAGGATGTGAACATTTTCAGTGGTAGTAGAGATTGCTAAATTGCTCTCCAAAAGGTTATGCCAATTTATGCACCCTCCAACCGTGCATGAAAGTGCCTCTTAGAAATGTCTTTTAAAAGATAAAATACCTATTGTGAAGCCATGAAACACATTTCAAATAATTGCTGAAATTCTTCCAGCTGTGCCATAAGAAACTAAGTCCCAAGGAGGACTGAAAGGTCTTGGGAAATGTGGGAATTCAGTATATCAAAAGGTGACATTTTGGATCAGTGGGGAAAAGAAGGGTTTATTTAAGAAATGGTGCAGGCATAATTAGGTGGCCGAGTGGAAGGATGCCAAGTTTGATTCTTAACACATCTTGCACAAAAGCAAATTAAGGATGGAGTAAATTACTTTAAAAATCTTTAATTTTTAAAGTAAAACTAAGAAAGGAAAAGAGTAGACATTTTTTCATTTTGTAAAAATAATGTTGCCTTTGGAAAGGAGAGTGTATTCATGAACTGCTTATTTAATTAAATACTGTTAAGAGTAGACTGAGCAGGGGGCGCCTGGGTGGCTATGTCAGTGAAGTTCCAACACTTGATCTCAGCTCAGGTCTTGATCTCAGGGTCATGAGTTCAAATTCTGCATTAGGTTCCACGTGGAGCCTACTTAAAATCACAAAAAGTAGACTCAGTAAATACGGTACAGTGGTATCCAACATGAATGAAGTGGAAGTTAATAAAGAAGCACGTCTTAGGATGTACACATGTCTGAGAGACTACTGTCTAGGGCAGGGATTCCGTAACTTTTCTTCTAAATGGCACTGAATGATAAACTAGTAAACATGTAGCCCCTAAACCTGGTAAGCTCTGGGAGAACAAAGAAAAAGGAAGGAAATGTTGTTTTCTGTTTCTTTATTTTATTTTTTAAAATTGTTTTGAGAAAGTTCAGTACCCACCCAAAGCCTCAGGCGTCCCAGGAGAGAGGTGATAAAAACACATCATCAAAGCAACAGCTTCAGCCACAAGTTCTAGTACTCCACTTGGCTCTTGGCTCATTCTCTCTGCCCCTCCTCCCACCTGCGGCTTCTTCCAGTCTTTCCCTGAACCCTGACATCCGAGTCTCTCAGGCTGGTCCTGGAGGTTTTTGGTCAAGCCCCTTTCCTGCCCTTCACCTCAATATTTGTACCACCCCTTGAATCAACCCCAGAGACATCCCTTTGTACTTTTACCTTTTATTGAGCCATCACCAGGGTACTGTGGTCAATGAAATTGAGTGGACAGCCCCATTGCCCTTAAATTCAAAGCTCCATTATTCTGCACCTGCAGGGATCGCTGCTCTTAAATTTAGTATTAAAGGCTCTGGCATCAGGCGGACCTGGCTTCAAATACCAGCTCTCCCGCTTTCTAGCTGAATAACCTCACACAGGTTGTAATTCTCAATTTCCTCATCTATAAAATGGTGATAAAATGGTACTACCTCCCAGCATTGCTCAGAGGATTGCTGTGACTGTTATTATTGCTTAGCCCAGCACTTGGCATTTAGAAAATGCCTTATGTCTGCTATTATGGGGCCACCGTTACTTCTCCTCCTTCTCCCCCCTCTTCCCCACATGCTCCTCCTCCCTGTCCTCCTCCTTCTTTTCTATTTTAAGTGCCTCCTTACCAGCTTCTGTAGAAATAGATTGATCTAGCGTCAGGGTTTACGAGGGCTCAGTGAACTTGAGGGCTCAAGTTCACTGATTGCCTCGGAGGGCAAGCAACGTGGTGGTTCAGAGCCCGATGGTGGACCTAGGCTGCTTTCACTCCAATCCTGGTTTTGCCACTGCCTACTGCGTGCACCGTAGGCAAGTTACTTAACATGGCTGTGCCTTGTTTCCTTCATTTGTAAAATGAGGATAATAATGGAACCTACCTCACACGGTTGTCATGAAGATTAAAAGTATTAGTATTTGTGAACTCTACAAGGAGTGTCTGGCTCGTTGTAAGTGCTACATAAACGTTTGTTACAATAATGACAAACTAAATGGTCTCACTTAGATGCATCACTTACCTCTGTGGATCATGTCCAGGGCAAGGGAAACAGTATGCTGAGGACGCTGGTGTGCCATGTGCCTATGAGAAGCATTTCTCGAATTCATCGGTATTTGGCCACTCTCCATTTTGCCTTTAGAATCAACTGGCCAGTTAGGAGGGAGGAACCGAGACCCCTGAGAAGTTTGACACCGTGGGGGCAATTTCTGAATGTCTCTTCCTCTCTCCATTTGATCTTTCTCAGTCTTTCACTAATGCAACTTCAATATAGGACCAAAGAAACCAGGGGAATGTACTGTTGTTTTGTTTTTAATGGTGAGAGTAACTGATGTTTTGCAAAGGGATGGGTGAAAAAGGCAGCGCCCAGCAGAAAAGCCTTCTTGCTAAATCGATGACTTTTGTACGCGAATAGACACGAGCTTGCTTGCTGTTTAGATAGAATATTAGTGATTATCATTTCTGCAGCCAGAGTGTCCTGGGTTTGGCGCTATCTCAGATTAGAGTGTGCATTGTCTGCTGCCACTTCATCACTGGTCCCCCTTTCCATGACTTTGTATATAGAAATTGCTCCCCTAAAGGTCACCAAGAGTAAAAATACTAGCATACCTCAAACATATTATGGGTTCAGTTCCAGACCACTACAATAAAGCAAATATTGCAGTAGAGTCAAATGGAGTTTTTGGGTTCCCAGTGCATATAAAAGTTATGTTTATACTTTACTGTTATCTGTTAAGTGTACAGAAACAACATATCTATAAAAACAATGTACCTACCTTTTAAAGATTTTATTTATTTGTTTAGAGAGAGTGCAGGTGTGGGGAGGGAAGGGAGAGGGGGAGAGAATCCCAAGCAGACCCTGCACTGAGCACAGAGCCTGACAAGGGGCTCGATCTTACAACCTCGAGAGCATGACCTCGGCTGAAATCAACAGTTGGATGCTTAACCAACTGAGCCACCCAGGGGCCCCAAAATAATGTACATACCTTAGTAAAATTTCTGCTGCTGAAAAATGCTAAGCATTGCCTGAGCTTTTCGTGAGTTGTAAGCCCTGATCTTGAGATCACCTTACTACAGTAATGAAAAACTTTGAAATATTATGAGAATTACCAAAATGTGACACAGACACAAAGTGAGCAAACGCTTTTGGCAAAGTGGCGCCGATAGACTTGCTCGATGCAGGGTTGCTGCAAACTTCAATTTGTACAAAACCAAGCACCCCCAACTCCTAAGTGTCTATGAAGTGCAATAAAGTGAAGAACAATAAAATGAGGTGTGCCTGTATTATTAGGTGTTTATCTCCCAAGTGCTGTGCTAAATATTGATTTGTATTTATCCTCATTTAACCTTAACAGCAGTTCCAGGTGATTCCCTCATTTTTACATAGGAGGACACCGAGATTCAGAGAATTGTGCTGAGGCAGACCCTATTGGTGCTCATGGCCTTCCTTTAATTTTTTTTTTTTTTTTAGATTTTATTTATTTATTTGACAGAGAGAGCACAAGCAGGAGGAACAGCAGAGGGAGAGAGAGAAGCAGGCTCCTCACTGAGCAAGGAGCCTGATGTGGGGCTCAATCCCAGGACTCTGGGATCATGACCTGAGTGGAAGGCAGATGCTCAGCTGACTGAGCCACCCAGGTGTTCCCCAGTGGCCTTCCATTTCACTGTCTTCCTCCCTGACTCCTGCCTGGAAGCCCCTGCATCTGTTTGCCCGAGGGCTTGTTCTGTCCTTTGGTTCATTCTGTCCAGAGCATGCTAGGCTGAGGTGTGAGGGTTGGGGGATTTAATGGTCCCTGTTTCCCAACTCAGAAGCCCCACTGCCCATAACCAGTAAGAGATGGGAGTCGGCGTGGAAATGTAGCCTTGGCTTCCTGCCCCTCCGTATGTTACTTCTCAGCTCCCTACTGGAGTCCCCTGGACTCATCTCTCAGAAAAACCTGCTTCTACTTCAGTCAGCATCTTAGGATCTGCTTCTGTGGTACCCCAAGCAGTTGCCCAAGATCCTCACTAAATTCATTAGGCTTTTATGTCTTCATCCTCCTTCATCCTCCTTGTGGCCTTTGACACTATGAATGGTTGTCGCCTCAGAAAACTGCCCCTTTGTGGTTTCTGTGGTGTGACCTGGTGTGATTCTTCTTCTTCTGGTGGCGACTTTTCTTTCTCATTCACTGGCTCTTCTCCTTTCTTTGGTCTCCCCATTTTAGGTACTTACAGTGTTGCAGTATTTTAGTTGCAAATGATGGTTTTGCAACTCAAAAAATAAATTACTCGGTCATGTAATTGGGAACCTTGGGGACACTGGCCTCGGGGATTGTATGATCCAGGTAGTCAGGTGATGAGCAACCATCAGACTCTGTCCACATCATGACTCTGCTTTCCTATGTACTGTTTTATTCTCAGGCATGTTCTTCCCTAATGACGCAAAGACAATTGGTGGGTCTCCATTAATTTTCTATCAACTTAGCTGTATCAAGGGAACGGGAGTACCTCTAACCTGAGAATCTGCAGAAGTTTTCAGTACCATTTTCATTGGCACCACGGTTAAAAACAGAGACGTCAGGGGCACCTGGGTGGCTCAGTGGTTGAGTGTCTGCCTTTGGCTCAGGTCGAGATCCCGGGGTTCCGGGATCAAGTCCTGCATCAGGCTTCCCGCAGGGAGCCTGCTTTTCCCTCTGCCTGTGTCTCTGCCTCTCTCTGTGTGTGTCTCTCATGAATAAATAAATAAAATTAAAACAAAACAACACATAACAAAAAACCCCAGAGACATCAGGAAGAGGAACCAGGTGGGAGGTGGCCAGGGTTTGACCATGTGGTCTGAGTGGCACCACCAAATGGAAATGCCTAACTTAAGAGGGTGGAGAAGGCCGGAGGCTAGAACTCAGAAGTGAAGTCAGGACTGGAGATAGGAGTTCACAGAGTCTACAAGAGCAGAAATGTAGAGATGATTCATAGAGACAGAGAAGAGAAGAGTACTGGGCCCAGGGACTTGGTAGACGGACATCCGTTGTTTCTGCCTGGCCAGCATCCATTCAGTCATGTAACAGCACTTGGTTTTTCTTTGGGAATCCACTTATTCCCACTCCTGGTCCTTGTGGTTTCGGGGGAGCTAGCTCTAATCTTGGCTCTCAGCATGTTTATGTAGCCCAGCTTGGCTGACGAGGATACTGCATCCCCCTGGTGACTGGAATTGGTTTAGGGATGTACACATCTCACTGGATTTTTGCATGTGCTTTTTCTCTTCTGGAACCCCCTCTGGCATATTCTTTGATTGGTGAACTCCTACCCAGCATTTGGATCTTAACTTCTAAGGAACTTCTATCCTGATGACCCTTCTCTGCCAAGTGTGGGTTAGATTCCCTTTCTTGTGCTCCACTGGGCTTTAGCTCCTCAACCACTGTGCTTCTGACTCAGACTCTAATGACCTTTTCCATCATCTGTCTTTCGCATCAGGGCAGGGCCATGTCTGTCTTGTCTGCCATTATATCCTCAGCTGTCCAGCCTTATGTACTAGCGTCTTACAAACTGGGGCTGGAATCTAGTGCATACTCCTTCTGAGCTGTGAGAACATGGGCATGTTCCCTCAGCTCTCCACAGTTCAGTTTTCTCGTCTCTAAAATGGAGATAATGGGGGTACATAGGTGGCTTGGTCAATTAAGTCTCTGACTCTCGGTTTCAGCTCAGCTCATGATCTCAGGGTCATGAGATCGAGCCTCGTGTTGGGCTGCGTGCTGGGTGTAGAGTCTGCTTAAGATTCTCTCTCTCCCTTTCCCTCTGCCCCTCCCCAAAATAAAATAAAATAAAATAAAATAAAATAAAATAAAACAAAATGGAGAGAATGATGATTTCTCCCTCACTGAGCTGCTGTGAGGAGTATGTGGTGATCTCACAGAAGTGCTCAGCCTGGTGCCTGATGCGTGCAAGCAATCAAATCAGTGCAAACTATGATTATTTCTACTTACAATGAATATTATTGTACCTTATCCAGTGTTCAGCACATATAAACTCTCAACAAATGGTAGCTCTTATTATTAGCCTAGAACAGAACCGGAAGCATGGTGGAGCTCATTGGATAGTTGAAATGTTCATTTTGAAAATTTGAAGAAACAACCAGAAAGAGCCTTTGATGCCTCTTCCTTTATTGCACATCAGTTAGGAGTAGCAAGCTCATTATTTGTCTCGAGATGGGGAGGACAGTTTCAATTGGGGGCTGGAGGCCATCCTCCTTGTGGTGGTGGAAGGTGGTCTTCTCTGATGTCACTGGGGGACCCAGGTAAGGGGAGTGTCATCAACACTTGTTTGCCCGTTTGATCTAAGGAGGTTGGCTTTGCCTCTCCTGGGGAGGAGCCTCATTAAGGTTCATGAGGGGTGTGTTTCCAAGGAGTTCCAAGGACTGCCTGGGGCTGCCGCAAAAGGCATTCAGTTTTCTCATTTTGTCTCAATTAGATGTTGGTGATGTCTACATGATGTTCCTCCTTCTTGTTAGCTGTGGGAATGGGTCATCCCCAGGCACTGCTCTTGGCTTGCACGCCACTTGACTATCATCATCACAAACCAGAGTGGCACCTTCACTTTGGTTTAATCAGACATCTGCTAGTGACAGTGTGCTAGCACTTTGTATACTTTGGGGCTGCTTTGAAGATTACAGGAGTTATAAGGCACCTGTACCTGCACTGCGAGATGTGGTAGCCAGAAGCCACCTGCGGCTACACTAACTTCAGTCTTCATCAGAGGTAAAGAAGATGACCAAATTCAGTTTCTCAGCCACACTAGCCACATTTCAAGTGGACAGTGCCATTATGGAACATTTTCATCGCTACCCCAAATTCTCCTGGATGGTGCTGGTCTAGACGAAGAGTTGGTATACCATGGCTCAGGGATCCACGGACTGAATTTATAAACAAAATTTTACGGTAACACAGCCATGCCTGGTTATTTACATATCCGAGCCCACTTTTGCACCACAAGGACAGAGGGGTGTAGTTGCGACAGCAATCATGTGGTCTCATAGAGCCTGGAATTATTGTTCTTTTATCCTTGAAGGAGTTTGCCAACCTCTGGTTTAGAACACTGCCTGGCCCTTGCTAAGGGTTCCAGTAAACGATTGCTATTTTTTATTTATATAAAGCTAACATAACTTGACTTCTCTAAGTAGCCTTTCAAAGTAGGTCTTGTTTCTTCCATCCCAGATGAGAAAACTGAGACAGGAGTTTTATAGTAGAACTTTTGGGAGGGCCAAGGCCTCCTCAGTCTTGTTTATCATTTACCTTACTACCTGGGGGCAGGGCCCAGCACATAATAGACATGCGGTATGTGTGTGGTGTGCAGTGAATGAATAAATAAATGAATAAATGGCTTCCTGAACAAAAAGAAACGTCTGATGGGCTCCATCGTAGCGATGAGGAAATGGAGACCCTTCAGAAGGGAGTTGTCAGAAGGCGGCGTGGCGGGTGCCAGTGTAGAGCTGGGCCCTGGCTGCGGGCGTCTGTATGTTTTCTAAACCTTCTGCTCCACCACCCCGCCCCCTCTGGAAGCTGCCAAAATGCAGAGCGGGTGCCTCCCCTCTCTGTGCTGCAGCCAGACATTTGTTGAGCGTGGGCTTGTCCCCTTCTCCAGCTGCCAACGTCAGCTGCTGTGCGCTGCTCTTGGACTTGAAACTGCCTTTCTGATGCTGTGGTATCACACAACTCTGCTGCTGCGGGGCCGGGTCCTGGTGGGTCGGCCAAGTGCGAGTGACCTCTCAGCCCCTGCGGCCCAAGTGTCTGTGATTTGACAGGTTGTTACACGCAAAACTAAGAGGACCTTTGGGGGTATCTTTAGCCATAGAACCAGAGGCTGAGGGAAACTTGATTTTCAAAGCACCTTCTCAGATGGCTTCTCCTGGAAATGTCTACTTGAAGTGGCTTCCCGCTGAATTAAGTGGAAGATGCATTAAATGCATCTGGTCCATCAGTGCTTCTGCGGGTTCTTGGTTACCTGGCTTCATCATCACGTGTTTATTTTGCATGTGCTGTGGGGCTGGACTGCCTGGTTTTGAATCCTGCCTTCCAAGCCACCTGCAGCTGTGTGATCTTGGATACGTTACCTCTTCTTCCCATGCCTTGCCTTCCTCTTCTGCACAGAAAGGACAATAACGGGACCTACTGCATGGCCTTTGGGAGGATTATAGAAGGGTGCTTGGCTCATATTGGTGATGATGATGATGATGATGGTGATGATGATAATTCCCTATTCTAATCTTTCATTTCTGAGGAGGAGGGGCTGTGTCTTGCCTGCCTTGAAATCTCTCCCCAAAAATTCGGGGTCTCAATATTGACCATCTGCAGGTGCCTGGCAAGGAACTTAACGAGGGAGTTAAGCTGGGTGGGGATTCTGTGAAATGGAGAATACGGGTTGGTCTCAAAGCAAAAGCTAATACTTACTCATCCAGAGCGTGTTCATGGAGTATCTTGCACATGCCGAGCGCTGTTTTGGATAGGGGGCTGTAGCAGTGAATGAACCAGACAAAATTCCCCACCCTCTTGCACTTTACATTTTAGTAAACTCCCATCCAGCTGCCCTGTCACCACTGGAGAGTATGGGCCTGTTGTTGCTATGATTTCCAATGCTGGGGGAAGAAAAGCCAGCAGCTTGGGTTTTTAGAGATCGTAAACTCTCCTACCTTATGCGTTGGCAAGGGTTTCATTTTGTCTTCTGAAGCACAGTGCAGGTGGAAGCCAGGAGCCTGAGGGCCACCTGGTTTGCAGCCCCTTCTGTGAGAAGCTCCTCCAGTGGCTGTGGAGGTGGGGGAGGGGAGCCTCTGCTCTGCACATTGGCAGCTGGTCTGACCTCATTCAAGGTCGCTGGCACAGAGTGCCTCCCTCCTCTCCTGCATGGAGATTCTTGTGGCTTTTTCTTCCCACGGTGCAGATAATGCTGTTATGCTGCAGATTGCGGGCAGCAGGTCCGAATATTCCTTCTCTTGTCCTTCCTGTGGACAGCAGCTGGGGCTGGCTTCCCAGCCCCCCAGAAGAGCAGATGACAAGGGGGACAGGGACAGCTTCCTTGTAGTCACCTGTGGGGGAAGTGGGGGCAGAGGGTGGTGGTGGCGATGTGGAGAAAATGCAGTGGGTCGACGAAGCAGCCTTTGAAAAGACAGAGAATTAATTATCTTTGTTGCCTGACGCTCTTAAAAGTGGAGAATCGATCTAAAAGCCTGTGTGGGAAGGACTGCGAATAGGACTGAAGTGCACAGAATTTTAGGGGGCAGTTGGGAACAATTTCTAGCAGCAGAAGGTTTCTGGAGAGTGAGTGGTGGTGAGATCCTCAGGAAAATGGGAGGAACAGCCATAGAGCGACTTTCTGTTTGGTGTGCACAGTGGTGAAAGTGCTAGCTTTTCCATGTGGTTACCTGTAAGTAGGGCATGTGCTCCCTGGTTTCCCTCAGTCCCCACCACTCCCTATTGCCCTTGACCTACTTGCTCGACTCATTTATGCCACTGGTTTTGCCTTCAGAGAACTTAGGACTGGTGTCCTCTGTCTTGAGGAAAGCTGCATGACAGAGTGCCTGAGCTGGTGAGCTCCAGGCTCAAACCCACCTGTCTGATCTGGCTTCACTAGCACTGTGACTCTGGATAAGTTGCTCTATCTCTGTGATTATATACCTGTCAGGATCCCCACAGGAAACAGAAATCACTTGGGTGGCTTTAATGAAGAAAGCTTAATGATGGGATTGTTTAACATCTCTCAGGAAGAAGAAGTGAGTGGAGGAAATAGTGTGGGGCCTAAAGAGCTGCTGGTGATCCTGGGGGGATGCAACTGCTTCTCAAAGGCAGTGTCAAGACCAGAAGCAAAGGGAAGAAATACCCCAGCCTCTCTCCTCCTCTCCAGTCACCTGTTGGTCCCACCCATTAGCTGAGCCCAATGGAAACCAGGAGGCAAGGGGAACAGGTTAATTCTATAGGAGGTCAGCCTCCTTGGGCTCAGATCACAGCAGAGTCAGGTTAAGAATGGACCAGGAAGGGAAGATGAAGGGAAACCAGCACACCGATCCTCAGCTTCCTTATCTTTTTTTTTAAAAAAGATTTATTTATTTATTTATTTATTTATTTATTTATTTATTTATTCATGAGACACACACACACACACACACACACACACACAGGCAGAGACACAGGCAGAGGGAGAAGCAGGCTCTGTGCAGGGAGCCCGACGTGGGACTCGATCCCAGGTCTCCAGGATCACGGCCTGGGCCAAAGGCGGTGCTAAACCGCTGCGCCACTGGGGCTGCCCAGATTCCTTATCTTGATAGTGGAGGATAACATGGCAGCCTACCTCAGAAGGTTATTGGGAGGGTGAAAGGACTCACTCAGGGACGAGTCTGGTAAATAGTAAGTGCTCAATAAATGCTGAGGCTCAATGTGGGTCTCCAGCTGTTCCTAGGAAATAAGGGTCCAGAGAAAAGAGTTCTTCCCCCTTCTTTCCCTGCACTGGTAACCTGGGATGAGTGCTTCCTTTGGGGGCAGAGTATGAGGTGGAGGTGTAGTGGGTAAGAACAAAGGCTCTGCAGTCTGATAGTTTGGGTTCTAGCGCTGTTGTCCCTTACTGACAGGTGACTTAACTTTTCATCCCTCATTTTCCTCATCTGTAAAATGGGACAATTAGTAGTTCCTATGTCATTGAATTGTGAGGATTAAATGAGTTCATCTATGTAAAGAGCTTAGGACAGTGCCTGACAGTATATCAATATTGTTAGTTATTTTTTTTTTTTTAAAGATTTTTATTTATTCATGAGAGACACAGAGAGAGGCAGAGACATAGGCAGAGGGAGAAGCAGGCTCTGTGCAGGGAGCCCAGGACTCTGGGATCACAACCTGACCCGAAGGCAGATGCTCAACTACTGAGACACCCAGGTGCCCCCCAATATTGCTAGCTATTCATGTGGTTGTTACCATTTTTCTTCTCTTCCCCTCCTCTTCTCCATCATCATCATCATCATCATCATCATCATCATCATTTATTTTTTGTTTTTTTTTTAAATTTTTATTTATTTTTGATAGTCACAGAGAGAGAGAGAGAGGCAGAGACATAGGCAGAGGGAGAAGCAGGCTCCATGCACCGGGAGCCCGACGTGGGATTCGATCCCGGGTCTCCAGGATCACGCCCTGGGCCAAAGGCAGGCGCTAAACCGCTGCGCCACCCAGGGATCCCCTCATCATCATCATTTATTGATGAGTTAACGGGTTAACTCCAAGCAAAACTGACCTATTGTCAATAGAAAATTCAACACTGGATGGAGTCCATCCCACCAGTCCTCTCTGGAGCTTCATTGATCATACCATTATCTTCTCGTCCTCCCACAGATATGATATTTCAGGGAGTGATTGATAGGCGTGTGAGTATGTACGTGGGGAAGGGTGGGCTTGTGCCTGACTCTGGGGACACAGTGCTTTGTTATGCAGAATAGCTTGCCTGTCATCCCACTACGGTCCCCTTCCTTGAAAAGTTCCAGGCTATTTTTGAAGCCCTCATGGCTCACATGTTCCTTTCTGCATCATGTCAATGCCAGTAGAGAAAAATTGGAACCTTTTGGCAGAGTATAAAGCAAAAGAGATTTCAAAGTGCATGGAGGATGAGTGTAGCTCAAGTGACAGGGTATTAAGACGTGACTAGGATGCTGAGTTTCAAGACTGCAGGCAGCTTGTGTATTTGTATTTAGACCTTGTTGGGTTTCTTGGGAAATCAGTAGAGGTGCCAAAGGTTAACGCCATCTCTAAGAAGGCATCAAAGGGTAGAAATGGCTCTTGGTCCCTCATGCTTATACATTCTGGGAGATGAGCAAAGAATGCTGGGAGTGGGGAGGGTAGCTTCCCCAAGTCCTGGGGCACAGGGTTCTGCAGATAGAAGTGCTTGGTGATGGAGGTAGCCCATCAGTGCTGGATGCCCTGGAAGCTTTGCTGCTGTTGGGAAGCCACACAGTGAAGCCCAAATGCACGTGTGTGAAAATATGGGTCTAAAGAGTGAAGGCACCAAACCCACACCTTTTGCATGTTTACCCCTCCTTTCCTACCCTCAAGGGCAGAATATGACCTTAGCGACAGGTTGACCTGAGGCCAAATCCCTCCTGTGCCTCATAATGGCTCTTTACTCTTTGGTAAGTGGCTTTTAAGATTGGGGTAATCATTCTGAGCTACCATTTCCTTATTTGATGGCCCTCACAGGGTTAGAGACCACAGTGGCCCAGGACTCCTGGGACTCACAAAGATGTGTGCTGCTGAACTGCTCTTCTGTGTTCGGTTCTCCTAGTATTCCCGAGGGGAGGATAAACAGACCTTCTTTTCATGAAGGAGGAGACAGGCATGGACTGGCTTGTCCACAGCACAATGGGGGTTAGGTAGTGGAGCCTTTGGGAGGCAGTAGGGAATAGTGGTTGGGGCTTAACCAAAGTCTGGAGTCCCGAGAACAGGTTTTTAAAATCTGTGGAAGTCTCAGTTTTTCTCAAATGTAAAATAGGGGTAATAATAGACTTGCTTTCTTTGGTTCCTTGGAGGGTTACTTGAGATAGCTCAATAAACACAGCATGTGCTCAGGATGCAGTAAGCACTCAATAAAGTATCCACTGCTATTGTTATTAGCAGGAGGGGTGATAGTAGCGGTAGTTATCGTAGCTGTGGTGGTGGTAGTAATATTATGGTTCCATCCCCCAGGACTCATGTTGGTTTGTGAGTGTTGACATCTCAGAGAACTGTGAATCTAATCTTCAATCTCTTTCTCTGCTGCACTGAAGATGGAGAGTGTTATTTTCCGATGCTTTTTTTTTTAAATAAAGATTTTATTTATTTTTTCATGAGAGACACAGAGACACAGGCAGGGAGAGAAGCAGACTCCCTGTGGGGAGCCTGATGTGGGATTTGGTTCTAGGACCCCGGGATCATGACCCGAGCCAAAGGCAGACAAGACACTCAACCACTGAGCCACTCAAGCATCCCTCTGATGCTTTTCTAGGACCACCCTGCTCTGTCCTTCTCTGGTCTATCCTATGTCCTAGGAGGTAGGCTTTGGTGCACTGTGTCTTCTGAGCTCCTTTGTTGGTTGACTTTTGTGTCAGCTAGGCCAGTGAGAGGTGGCAACCAGACACTGGTGGCAACCAGAGGGCAGGAGGAGAGAGAGCTTGAGGTACTGTCCCCCTCCACACCCTCCCTCCGTCTCTGGCCTCCCTCATCCGTGATAGTTCCTGGCAGGTGGCTCCTCTTCTTTGGTTCCAGCTCTCACTGGGCTCTTGTTACACCATTTCATTAGATTATAGCCCTAGGTGTGGTGACAGCTTTCCACAGCTGTTAGTGTCTTTAATTGAACATCTAGGGTGAATTCCATTTCCTGCTGAGACCCCCGACAGACAGATAAATCTATAAAAAAGCAATGTATTGGATTGTCTCCATTCTAAAAAATAAAGCATACAACAGTTTCAGGAAAAAGTGACAGTCTCGCAAAGTTAAACAGAGTTCCTGTATGACACAGCAGCTTCATTCCTAGGTGTTTACCTAGATAAATTATGCATCTACCCAAAGACGAATAAATGAATATTTGTAGCAGTTGTATTCATAATAGCTGGAAGCTGGGGGCAAAAAACTCCCCCAAACATCGATTAACAGATAAAGAAGTGTTGGAAGACCTGTATAATGAAATAGTACTGAGCAGTAAAAATGAGCTAAAAATGAACTAATTACCGATACCAATCACTGCATTATTAATCCTTAATAATCAAAACATTATCCTGACTGAATGAAGACAGATACAGAATAGTCCATACTGTATGATTCTGTTAATTTGTAGTAACAGAAAGCTGCTCAGGGAGTGGGGAGTGGGGTGAGGGCATTAATTGTAAAAGGGTACAGGCGAGCTTCTGGGGTGGTACAAACATTCTATATCCTGACTGTGGTGGTAATTACATGGGTGTAACTCCTCTGTCAAAACTCATCAGACTGTACATCTAGAATGGTATATTTTCTCTTGTTATTAAATGATATTTCATGAAGTTGATTAAAATTTATATTTGTTTTATTATTTTAAAATACTAGGGAAATGCAGAATTATATAAAGAAGGACAAAACCCACAAGCCCTTAAAACCAGAGATCACTGCCACTGTCAGCATATCATATGTTTCCTTCCGGATTTATTTTTTAAAGATCTTATTTATTTATTCATGAGAGACACAGAGAGAGATCGAGAGAGAGAGGCAGAGACACAGGCAGAGGGAGAAGCAGGCTCCATGCAGGGAGCCCGACGTGGAACTCGGTACTGGGTCTCCAGGATCAGGCCCTGGGCTGAAGGCAGCACTAAACCGCTGAGCCACCTGGGCTGCCCACCTTCCAGGTTTTTTTCTGTTTTTCTGTGCATAGATCTTCCACCCTGAACTGTCTTATTCAAATAAAAAAAGAAAATGAGTGGAAAGTTTCTATTATGAGGACATTTTTGCTATGACTTTACTGGGCCTTAGGGCACCTGGGATGATGGTGAGAAGGTTTTGTCCTGTATACCCAAATGTATGGAGAGGAAATGAAAATGTTTAGTCTGGGGAAGGGAGCATACTGGGGAAACAAGTGTAGGGGGGGTCATGGTCATTGGCTTCAAATCTCCACCAATCAATCAGTCTATTAAATATCACTGAGTTCCAGGGCACCTGGGTGGCTTGGTCAGTTGAGCATCTGCCTTCAGCTCAGGTTGTGACCTCAGGGTCCTGGGATAGAGCCCCATGTCACGCTCCCTGCTCAGAGCCTGCTTCTCCCTCTCCCTCTGCCTGCGACTCTGCCTGTTGTGGTCTCTCTCTGTGTCAGATAAATAATAAATAAATAAATAAAATCTTAAAAAAAATTATTGAGCTCCTATTATGTACCAGCACTAGGCATATGGTAGCAAACAAAGCATGTGGTTCTTCTGCTTGAATTGAGTTAATAGTCTAGGAGGGAAATGTATTATCATTCATAGTCCCAATAATAACAATAATTAGCAATAGCTAATATTTATGATGAATTGACTATGTGCCAGTTATTGTGTTTAAGGCTTATTTTTTCTGTGCAAGTTTTTCATATGTTGTTGTATTTAATCTCCCAGCAACTTGGTGAGTAGATACTCTTTTCATCCCCCCCCCTTTTCTAAAAAGATTTTGTTTATTTATTCATGAGAGACACAGAGTGAGAGAGAGGGGGAGGCAGAGACACAGGCAGAGGGAGAAGCAGGCTCAGGCTCCATGCAGGGAGCCTGATGTGGGACTCGATCCTAGGTCTCCAGGATCACAACCTGGGCCGAAGGCGGTGCTAAACCGCTGAGCCACCCGGGCTGCCTTCATCCCCCTTTTATTATCCAAAATCATAAGAGGTTGAGTCGAATGGGGTCGATTATTCAGTAAAGAGGTAAAGCCCAGATCAGTGGGTCAAGGAGGACTCTCTGAGAGGACATTTAATCAAAGATCTGAAGAATGATAGGAGTTAGGTAGACAAAAAGCAAGCTTCAGAGACCACAGACAGTGGCTGAGAGCTGTAGGCTGGTTAAGTGGCAGTCACAGGTTGGATTAGACAGAATTGATGAATGAAAGTGATTATGGGTGGTGAGGGAGGAGTCAAGGGTAGCTCCCAGGGTGAGTGATGTAGGCACATTCTGAGAGAGGAAGCATCAGAAGTGAGGCAGAAGAACAGATGTTGGTTTAGGGCATGTTCAGTTTCCTCTCCAAAGGGTGGGGCTGCGGAAGTAGGTGGATCGATGGTTGTGGGGCCCAGGGTGGTGGGGCTGAGAGGTACAAATGTGTGTTCACCAGCATGAATGGAGTTAAGAAGTCTCCGATTGACATGATGGCCTAGGGAGAGAGTCTTTGTAGCAGGAGATGAGAACCTGGGATAGAGTCTTGAAGAATTCCAATACCCAATGGGTGGGGTCAAGAGCAGGAGGAGAAGAAGCCAGGTAAGGGGGAAGGGGCCACAGAGGGCAGGGCCAGAGAGTTACAGGAGGCCTACTTCTGTGCATTCTTGAGAACTTTCTGATAGTAGAGCTGTCCATAGAAGAGCTCTTTTTGTCCAGGAAGTGTGCAATGAAAGCTTGATGGCCATCTCTTGGGGAAGTTGTAGGAGGGATACTTGCATCAGGATGGGGTGAGATCAAATGTCTTTGAAGTGTCTAGGGTTGTTTGGTTCTTTGTAAGCAACAGATGTGGACTCTAGTTGTCTTAAAAAAAAAAATCAATTGGAAGCGTATAGAGTACTACATTGATGCAGTACCAGGCCTTAGTACAGGGTTCAGAGTAGCTCTTGGATCTAGGTGGCAGGAATCGATGGGCAACCTTTGTGGGGAGATACTGTTTATTCAAGGACAAAATTCCCAGGAGAAAGAGTAGGATGGGCTGATCCTGAGTCACAGGGCCAAACCCTTGGCCAGGGTAGAGCTGCCACCATGACTGACAGCCCCATCAAGGACTGCAGACAATGGAGAAGGGCTGATTTCCCAAAGGAGAATCAACATGCCAGTTACCAGAAGAAGGGGCAGGGGATGCTGGGCAGGCAAAACCAACGTATACCATGTATGACACCCATGGCCTTGTCCTTGACTTGCTGATTTTTGTAGATATTCACACAGCAGGCCCACCCCCTCCTTGCAGAGTTGTAGGCCAGAACATTAAGCTTTCTGTTTGCTTTTTAGAGTGAGTTGGGGGACCGAGATTGACATGAATTTATTTATCTCTTGGCTTCAAGCCACCCAGCTCCAAAGGCACAATTTGGTGGATGTGACTCATTGTCATGTCAAGGAAGGCCTTGGCCTTGTGGCTATGTGGTCCTTCCTTCGTCAGCAAGGGTAGGAGCTGGGAGTTGGCAGACATTATAAATCACAGTTGCATCAGTGAGGAGGATGTGCCCGCCCCATGGGCACTTACTGGAAAGAAGCCCAAGTAACAGGTGTCTGTGGATAAAGGAGGCTTGTCAATTTTTTAAATCTTCTAATACTGTCTCTTACTGAGCAAACTCCTAGGTGTACTTTTCCTCATTGGGGGCTGCACTGCTTACAGGAATTAAGGGAAGAGTGAGGCACTGTATCCCACCCTGCCTCGATTCACCCAAACAGACTGATCGAATTGAGTGTTCTTAAAACCAAACTGCTGGGCGCCTGGGTGGCTCAGTGGTTGAGTGGGCTGCCTTTGGCTCCGGTTGTGATCCTGGGGTCCTGGGATCGAGACCTGTATCAAGCTCCCCACAGGGAGTTTGCTTCTCCCTTTGCCTGTGTTTCTGCCTCTGTCTCTGTGAATAAATGAGTAAATCTTAAAAACAAACAAACCCTTAATTAAAAAAAAAAAAAAGAAGAGGAGTACCTGGATGGCTCAGTGGTTGAGCATCTGCCTTTGGCTCAGGTCGTGATCCTGGGATCTGGGGATTGAGTCCTGCATCAGGGTCCCCATAGGAAGCCTGCTTCTCCCTTCGCCTATGTCTCTGTCTCTCTCTGTCTCTCTCATGAATAAATAAATACAATCTTTTAAAACACTAAAAATAAATTTAAAAAAAGAAGAGGTTTATTTAGAGATACAGGGAACACAGGCAAAAATAGGGGAACTCACTGGCCACTCTTCCACTTTTTACCTTTTGGCTTATTAGTTAGAAGTCCTTTGTTCTGAAGAAAAAAGACTCACTTCTAGTTGATTTAGGCAACGAGGGATTTTAAAACTTATTTAGACAGTCGAGGGGTGGGGATTCAGGCCTGAGTGGATCCAGGTACTTATATGTGGTCATCAAATGTCTCTTAGCTCTGCTTTTCTCTTTGTTGAACTCTCATAACAGCGCTGTCTTTGTGCTAATACTCATTCCCTACCAGCTTAGCAATACTGCTGGAAAGTACGTCCTCTTTCCTAATACTTCTAGCAAAAGTCCTGTACCCAGTTCTCACTGGGCAGCTTGAGTCACATGCCCATCCCTGAATCTACCCTGTGGCCTGGGTCCTATGTCTGACTCTGGGAGCCCGAGAGTGAGCATCATCTTTACCAGCTTGTGGGAATGGGGTGGTGGGTGGGGGAGAGGGGTCAGAGCAGGACAATTTTCCAAAGGGACAGAAACACAAAGGATGGATGCTGGTTAGACAGACAAGAGATGCCCACCACACTTGGTTTGGGGAGCAGGTCTTTTGATCTGAGCGCTTCTAGGGCTGGATATGCGTGGTGAATGAAGGGATGTTGCTATTTTCACTTAGGCCATGGCATTATGTCTTGCTGCCCCCACATTCGGGGCCTGATCAAAAAGGGGAGGCCAAGGGGTCAGGAACAGTCTCCATGTGTTATCCAAACAAGCAGGATGTTTCCTGCAACTGTCCTGCCTGGGGGGCCTATCTCCCCAGGATTGGTATAGCAGAAGGTGGGGGGCGGGGTTTCTTCTCCTGGATTTATTTACTTCTTTTTTTTTTTTTTTTAAGGTGGATTTATTTACTTCTGAGGCTTATTATTTACCTCTTGTTGACTCCACAGCTTTATCTTGCTTAGTTAAATAAATCTGGTAACATTATAAAGGAAAACATTCCTTTCCTGCAACTGCTGACCACGGCAAGGTTATTGCTTTTGCTTTTGTGTTCTCTCTGCTGTTCTTGGCGGTTGCTAAATGAAGTCTGTTCTTGCCTCTTCCTCTCTTACAGGAAGAAAAAATTCTCATCAGGCCTCTAGGAATTCCTTACGAGACTGGGTACAGAAATGGTAGCCTGTCCATAGGATGGAGTAAGATGCATTTGGGGGACCAGAATGAGGCCGTTCTTTGCATAGTGAGATGGAGTAGGCCTCCAGATGTGTTAGTTTGGGGACGAGCAGGAACCCCGGGGTGTGCAGATCACATACTTTTCAACATTCAAATCAGTGGGGTATTTATTTATTTATTTATTTATTTATTTATTTATTTATTTATTATAATTTTAAAAGATTTTATTTATTCATAAGAGGCACGCAGAGAGAGGCAGAGACAGAGGCAGAGGGAGAGGCAGGCTCCCTGCAGGGAGCTCAATGCAGGACTTGATCTCAGGACCCCAGGATTGCGACCTGAGCCTTCCTGAGCTGAAGGCAGACGCTCAACCACTGAGCCAGGCGCCCTCATAGAAGCTTTTAAGTGTATCTGTACTCAGCCTCTCCCTCCCACACTCTCCACTTAATCAGAACCTCTGGAGGTGGGTTTTAAAAACTCTAGGTGACTCAGTGTGCAGCCTGGGCTGCGAACCAGTGGCGTGGAGTTGCATCATATGGGGAAAACAAAAGGGACATATGTTAAAAAAAAAAAAAAAAAAACCAAAAAGGAAATATAGAATGTCTCACTCCATGCATAGGTGTAGACTCAGGACACATAAGAAATTGGAGAGAATATTTGCCTCCAATAATGGAGTAATGTAGTGATTCTCATCTGTATGCTCATTTGCCATGTTTGAAGTTGAAGCCATAAGTCTGGTGTGCCGTTTTATTTTTTTTTAATTTTTAAAAAATATTTTATTTATTTATTCATGAAAATACACAGAGAGGAGAGAGAGAGAAAGGCAGAGGGAGAAGCAGGCTCCATGCAGGGAGCCTGATGTGGGACTCGATCCCAGGACCTCAGGATCACGCCCTGGGCTGAAGGCAGCGCTAAACCGCTGAGCCACCCGGCCTGCCCTGTTGTGCTGTTTTAAAAAGAAGTTTCTCATGCACACTCCAAGCTGGCTACACAGGACTGTGAGGTGGCCATCTGAGCTCGTACGCCTTGACCGTTGAGGCCAGTCACCTGTGGATCCCCACAGACTGCTCCCACTGCCCCTGGCCACAGTTGCCTTCTTTTTAACTCAGCCGTGGTGAGCGATTTCTGAATGTGAGAGTGACCAAAGGGCCAAGTCATTCATTGATCCATTTGTTGTTAATGCATCCATTCATATTTTTATTAAGAATTAGATGGGAGGCAAGCATACTCCAGGCACATTAATCCGGTCTCATCCTCATAATCCTAAATGAAGTAGGTTTTTTTTTAAAAAAAAAAGATTTTTAGTTATTTATTTGAGAGAAAGAACGGGAGAGAGAGAACATGAGCAAGGAGGAGGATCTGAGGGAGAGGGAGAAGCAGACTCCCCGCTGAGCAAGGAGCCTGGTGCAGGGCAGGATGCTAGGACCCTGGGATCATGACCTATGCCAGAGGCAGATGGTTAACAAACTAAGCCACCCAGGTGCCCCTTATTCCTATTCTGTGCTTGGGGATATTTTAGCTCAGAGATAATAGATAACCAAAGTGAGTCAGGATGACCCACTAAAACAGAGCTTGTAAACTGGAGGGACTCAGAGGTCTTTGGATGGGTTGCACAGAGCTTTAAAAAAATCCTATCTGGCAAGTGCTTGACCTCAGTGATCCCAGGGCTGCTGCTGGATGGAGCTGGGTGTCCCCGGGTTGGGTATACACTCTCTGGTTCAGCTCAGCCACCCTTCCCTGCCTGCTGTATTACACTGGCTTGCCTCACTTAGTCATAAGGCCTGGCCTCAGTAGGCATTTGAGTTGGTGACCCCTGCTTTAAAGTAGGGAGGATGAGCCAACCATTGTCTGTCCCATGGGGCTCCTGAGCTGAATTATCACGTGGAATGTGCTATTTTTATTCCAGTCTGGCCTTCAGCCTGCTGGTTGGAGCTCCTCTGCCTTACATTTCCTTTGCGGACTGCATGGCATGGATGGGTTTGTGGGATGGATATGCTTGTGGAACATATCCACACAGTAGGAAATGAATACATTATAGAGAGGGAGTGTCATCTAGCTGGGGCAGGAGTGTGGGACAGTGGAGTCAGAAGAGAGAAGAGTACAGTTATACTGTGGTGATCCTGTGAATGGATGCCAGGCTACTGTATTCAACTTTATTCTTAAGCCAGTGCTGTCCAATAAGACTTTCTTTTTTTTTCTTTTAAAGATTTTATTTATTTATTTGAGAGAGAGAGCTAGCAAAAGAGAACATGAGTAGGGGGGAAAGGGAGAAGCAGACTCCCCACTGAGCAAGGAGCTGAGTAGGGGCTCGATCCCAGGACCCTAGGATGACAACCTGAGCCAAAGGCAGATTCCCAACTGACTGAGCCACCCAGGCACCCCTCCAATAAGACTTTCTACGATGAGTGTCCAATATGGTGGTTGCTCACCACGATGACTAGTAAGCACTTAAAATGTGGTTGGTGTGAATGAGGAAATCAATTTTAAATTTTACCTAATTAATTTAAATTGGCATAGCCCCATGTGACTATTGGCTGCCATATTGGAAAGCAAACCTTTGAGCCGTAGGCAGCCAGTGAATGTGTCAGGGCAGGGAAATAATATAAAAAGTGAGTTTTCAGAGCATGAATTATTCTAAGAGTGTAGGTGGAGGGGAACAGGTAGGAATCTTACCAACAATACTAAGTATCAATTTAGCACTTACTGTGTCCATACAGTGTGCTAAGATGAACTCATTCAATCCTTGTAACAGCTCTGTGAGGAAAGTACTTTTACTAATTCTATTTTATAGACTAGGAAATGGAGACACAGCAAGGTCAATGGACTCATTCAAGGTCACAGAGCTAATAAATATCGCCCTGGTGTAGAATCCAATCTTGGCAGTAGAGCTTGTCTGGCGAACCCCTCTAACCTGGAAGGAAGTAAATAAACCTTCATTGAGCTTACTTTGTGCTCTGTGTCTGTGCGTTTGTACATGACATCCCACTTAGATTTCATAGTGACCGTGGGACACGGATAGTCTCATCTCCTTTCTGGTTATGGAAAACTTTGGCTTGTAGGGATGAGATATTAAGGAGATGCGTCCGTTTTGGGGGAGCCCAGTTAAGGCTTCATGGCGAGATTGCTTGTCTGAGTTGCTGGGGGCAGTTAGGGTGGAATCAGCGGGGAGTGTACAGGAGGATATGGCATAAAAGATGTTGCGAAGGAAGATTCAGTAGGATTTAGCAACTGACTGGATGGCGGGGGTGAGGAAAGCGGGGGAGGATTTCTTCTGGAAGAGTGAGAGAGATGACAAACACAAATGCAGTGACACCGCGTAAGTGGAGTGTGGGCTCTAGAGGAAGACAGACCTGGTTTCAAACATAAGCAGTGCCACAGACTAGCTGGACGCCCTCGGGCATGTCATTTCTTTCTGTGCCTCAGCACCCTTGTCCACACAACACAGGTCAGAACGTCCTCCTCACAGGGCTGTGACATGGCTCTGGTGCCATTGTGGGTGTGACAGCCCTCTGTGGATCAAGTGGCATGGCAATGTGGACCAGTCTTTTTTTTTTTAAGTTTTTATTTATTTATTCACAAGAGATACAGAGAGAGAAAGAGAGAGGCAGAGACACAGGCAGAGGGAGAAGCAGGGTCCCTGCAGGAGCCTGATTCAGGGCTCGATCCCAGGACCCTGGGATCACACCCTGAGCCTAAGGCCGACACTCAACTGCTGAGCCACCCAGGCATCCCTGGGCCAGTCTTCTGAATGCCAGGGAGCCAGGTGTTGGGTGGAAACGGTGCCTTTGATCATGGAGATGGTTTGGGAAAGCATATGTGGGAGCTGCACTTCATCTTGGACACTGGGCAGAGTTTCATCCCTGTGAACCGGCTTCGACCCAGGAGGAAATAGGGCTCCTCCCCAGCCACTGCAAAGCAACATTTGCATCTGGTGGCTCCAACTTGAATGTTCTTTCTGCCCGGCACTTTGTATGTGTTGCCTCATTTGTGCTTTGCAACAGCCTTCTGAGAGTAGGTGCTATTATTATTATTCCCATTTTGGGGAAGAGAAACGGGCTCAGAGAGGTGTAGTGGATAGCTTCAGTTTCTAGGTGGTAAATGTAGGTCACACCTGGGTCCAGTGGATCCCACAGGCCTCTGCCTGGAACTCTTAGCAGAAGACAGGTTTTCTCCCTTGAAAACTGGCTGTTTAGGGGGCCTCCTAGACAGGTGAGCATTGAGGAAAAACCCAAGGGCCCTTCTTTTTCTTCTCCCAGCACAGATGGAATTTCTCTTGCAGGTTGATGTGGATTTAGGACAAAGATTGCTTCCAAGGGTGTCAGTTGTCCACTCTGGACCCTGATGAAAATAAGGTAGAAGGCGAGAATCAACTCTAAAGAGAAAAAATAAAATTTTGATGACTTGATTTGGTCTTCTCTTTGGATGCAATGAATAAATTATAGTGGTTAGAATTGAAAATTTGGGGTGTGTATGTGTATGTGTGTGCAGTGTCAAACAAAGTTGGGATCCCACTGCGTTTTTGGGGCAGAACTCTGGAGAAGTCTCCTGGGATTTTGACTATAGTCTTCTGCTTCTGGGAGCAATCATTAGCTGGCATATAATTTTCCTGTGGCTATTGTAGCAAGTTCCTGCAAACACAGTGGCTTCTTGTGACATAAATTTATAATCTTTTGATTCCGGGTCAGAAGTCTGAAAATGGGTCTTATGGGGGTAAAGTGAAGATGTTGGCAAGACTATATCCCTTCTGGATGCCCCAGGGGGACAATTTGTTCTGTGCCTTGTCTAGCTGCTGGAGGCCACCTACACTCCTTGGTTTGTGTTCCTTTCCAGCAACGGCATCACTGCAAACTGTGCTTCGGTTGTCACATCTTCTCCTCTGACCCTCCTGCCCCCATGCCATAAGAACCCTTATGATTACATTGGTTGCACCCGTATAATCCAGAATAATTTTCCATCTCAAGATCCTTAATTTAATCATATCTGCAAAGTCCCATTTTTCCATGCAAGGTAACAGTCACAAGTTCCAGGAATTAGGACATGGATATCTTTATATATACATATACATATACATATACATATATATATATATGCAGGGACCCTGCTTCTCCCTCTGCCTGTGTCTCTGCCTCTCTCTTTCTCTCTCTGTATCTCTTGTGAATAAATAAATAAAAACTTAAATCATATATTATATATATATATATAATATGATTTTCTTATTTATTCATTTGACACAGAGAGAGAACAAGCAAGAGGAGAGGCAGAAGGAGAGGGAGAAGCAGGCTCCCCGTTTAGCTGGGAGTCCAATGTAGGGCTTGATCCCAGGACTTGGAGATCATGACCTGAGCTGAAGGCAGCTTAACCATCTGTGCCACCCAGGTGCTCCAGGACATGGATATCTTTGATGAGTGTTGGGGGAGGCATTCTACCTACAAAGCTGGCCTGGGACCTTTATGACTTTACATGTAATAAGGGAGGGAGAGATGGACAGAGCTGGAGCTTTATCTCATTCTCTGCCAGAACTGAGTGGCAGTTTCCCCATTTAGACAGGTCATGCATGCATTCTCAGACATTTTCATTGCTAACCTGGCCCCCAGGCATTTGAGTTTGAGACTTCCTTGTATAGTCCTAACAAAGTATGGCTACAGGCCCGCTTCTGAGCACTGTAGGCTTCAGGCTTTTAACTTCTGCAGAGCAAAGAGCTTTTGAATAAACCATGAAGCATCGAGGAATTCTTGGCTCTTACCAAGGTACCTGTTTGAAAGTAGGACCTGGTGTGAGTTTCAGCAGCTCAGTAAATGTTGTCTCTTATTTAAGCAAAACCAGTTTTACCCTGAATTTGCCAAACAGAAATGAGGGGGTGTTTATTTGTATCACAAAAGGATTTAGTTTGTTCCTTTAAATAGCCAGCCCTACTACTTTTCTTTGTAGTGTTTTAGTTAATGGGAAATTTGATTTGCACAACTTTCAGAAACACATTGTGTATAGGAAGTTCCTGCACCCAGAAGCTCATCAACTTTCTAGTATGTTCTCAGCTTCTCCGTAGAGTATGCTCCATAGAGTATAGTCAAGTCACTTGGCACATTGATTCTACCTTGGTGAGGATGGATTATTTATTTTTGTGGCTAACTGGACAGCTGCCTTAAAAAGACCTTGAAAGTGGCTGGTACTCCTCCTCCTCTCTGTGGTGCTGGTCTCTGGAAGGCCAGCCAGGTGCTAAATGCCCCACGAGGTTGATTGGGCTTTCTTCTTTTCATGGTTGATGGTAATTCATTCTTTTGTTCATTCATTCATTCACAAAGGACTGGTTTCCTAAATATCACTTATGTGCCGGAATTGGAGCAGACACAGGAAAGTAGTGATGATCCCTACTCCCCCTTAAAGACACTAAGGATGATGAAGATCTTAACTGATATTTTAGGCATTTTGAAGAAAGATTCTAGACGAACAAGATGACTTGTAAATGTTGATGGCTGTGGCAGTGGCAGGAAACAACTTCCCTCAACCTTCCTGAGTCAAAGAAGAAATTAGAACCACAATAGACCACTTAGTAACTTAAAAATGGTAACTCAGTATAAGACACAGGATACCACCATAGCTATACTTGAAAGGGAGGTTTTTAGCTTTAAAATTTTTAATTCTTAATGAAGAAGAGCGGGAATAAATTAACTCAGCAGTTCATTCAAGAAGCTTGAGAAAGAACAGTAAGTAGTAGCAGCAGACGTTTGTTGAATACTCGGGATATTCCAGGCACAGTTCTGAGTGTAGATTAACTCATTTAATTCTGACAACATCCCTGTCATATGGGTGCTGTTATTATCACCATGATTTTCCAGAGAAGAAACCGAGGCACAGGGAAATAAAATAATGTACTCAAGTATTTCAGTTTGCAAAAGATGCAGGATCCAAACCTGGCCATCTGACTCCTGAATTGATACTTGTAACCAGCTTCTCTTCTCCCTCACTCTCTTCTCAAACTAACTCTTGGAATTTATATTTGCCTTGGGAATTGTCTATAGTGTTCTCCTCAATAGAGGAATTGTCTATAGTGTTCTCCTCAATAGAGGAATTGTCTATAGTGTTCTCCTCAACTTGAAGTAATACAAGTACAAATATGAATAAGTAGTATAATTAAAATAAAAATAAGCAGGGCAAATAAAAGTAGCAATGGATAATGTAGGGGAAAAACGCAGTCGAATTGAGAAATATATCTGTGTCTTTATTGGCAGAAAAGGGGACGCCTGGGTGGCTTAGTCAGTTAAGTGTCTGACTCTTGATCTCAGCTCAGCTCTTGATCCCAGGGTCATGAATTCAAGCCCTATATTGGAGCCTACTTAAAGAAAAAAGAATGCATAATGGTAGAATAATAAAATAGACAATGAAGGAGACCGACCTCTGGAAAAATTAAAAAGAGAGAGAATACCTAACAATACAATGTGAAGAAAAAGGGGCATTTCTTTATTTCCGATGAGCGGACACAGTGGATACACATTGAGGAGAACACTATAGACAATTCCCAAGGCAAAGATAAATTCCAAGAGTTAGTTTGAGAAGAGAGTGAGGGAGAAGAGAAGCTGGTAAAAGCTTAGAACAGACTCTCTGTTTTCATCCCTGTTGTTCCACATGGAAATATGAGAAGGGGGAAGAAGATAAGGAAATAAAAGAGGCATACCTATCAGAGAGGGTAAAGGAAAAATATTATAATAGGAGCTAATATGGCTCTCTACCTGGAAAACTAAAAAAAAAAAAAAAAAAAAAAAAAAAGCAACCGAAATCCCACAAAAAACCATTAAAGTTTAAAAACAATGCTTACAAAATAAATATATTGCTTCCCTATCTGTAAACCACCACCAGTTGGAAAACAAAATGGAAAAAGTGTCCAGATACAATTGCATAAAAAAAGGATCCCTCCTCTAATACTAGATGAGAAACATGTAGGACCTGTAGAGAGAATCAAAGCCTTCACTGGGAGATGTGAAGTCAGATTTTAACAAGGGGATGCCCTGTTCCTGATAGATTCATTGCTGTACAAGTGTCAGCTGTCTAGAATTTAATTTCTAAGTTTGACACAATTTCAGTCAAAGTTCTGATGAGTGTTTCTTTGGGGGGGGGTTGATTAAATGCAATCCCAATAAGAATTCCATTGATATTTTTAAAAGCTTGATAAACTGATTCTAAAGTTCACTTGGAAGAATAAACATGCAGCGAATGCCAGGAAAATGTTGAAAGTAAGGATAATGAGAGAGGACTTGCCCTGCCAAGATATAACATATTCTAAAGAGACTATAATTAAAACCCATATTGCTATACTCCAAGACAGAGCAGGGGAACAGAACAGAAGGCCCAAAGACAGACCCCAGTGTATATAATTATTTAGCATATAATAAAATTGGCATTTGAAATCAGTGGAGAGGGATGGTTATTCAACAAGACATCTTGGGACAATTGATCACCTATTTGGAAAGAAATGGCAAAGTAGATTCCCATGCACATCAAGTGGCAAGAAATTATAGATGGATTAAAGAATTTAAAGTGCAAGACATGCCATATAAAATGTAAAAAAGAAAAGAATAATATTTATATGAAATTGGGGCACGTGGGAGGGCCTTTGGAAGCATATGTGGATTGAGTTGGACTGAGTTTTCTTTGTCCAGTTTTTTCTTTTAGTGGTCTGCAGATTATACATAATATTTCTATTCTTATTCATTTTTTAGGGAGAGAGGGAGAAAACATGAATGGGTTGGGGAGGGGCAGAGGGAGGAGGAGAGAGGGAATCTTGAGCAGACTCCCCACTGAGCAGGGAGCCTTATGTGGGGCTTGATCTCATGGCCCTGATATCATGACCTGAACTGAAATCGAGAGTCTGATGCATACCTGACTGAGCCACATAGGCTCCCTTCTTGTTCTTAATTCTACTTCTTAATTGTTAACATACATATTCAAACTTACAATGTCGTACATGGGGTTTCTCAATTACCTATAACCTTTTGAGGAATGAGACAAGACTTTTAGCACATTTCGATGATATAGCCCTCTCCCACCCCCACTTCTTATGATTTAGTTTCTTCTTTATACAAAGCAGATATGTCTTTATACAAAGCACATTAGACTTTACGCAAGCATATATAACTTTATAAATGTCTTTATACAAAGCTATATGACTTTATAAAATGTAGCACTTATTAAAACAGAAAAAGGAGTAAGCAAAGGAGAAAGAAATTGGCCTTTGGAACTGTTCTTGATCCCCAACCATGAAGATTAAAATTTTTGTATTGTGGGAAATATCAAACATCAATTAAGGTAGACAGCTTAGTATAATGAATCCTCATGTGTCCATCACTCAGGTTCAAATATAATCAGTTATGACTAATTTTTATTCCATCTATAACCCTTCTCTTTTCTATCTCCTTCCTGTCATACTGATTTTTATTTTTTTAAAGTAGGTTCCATGCCCAGCATGGAGTCCAATGCAGGGCTTGAACTCATGACCCTGAGATCAAGAGTCAGATGCTCAACCAACCAAGCCACCTAGGTGTCCCCTGAATTATTTTTTTAAAAAAGATTTTGTTTATTTGAGAGAGAATGGGGGAGGGGCGTGAGTTAGAAGAGGGGCAGCAGAAAAGAGAGAGGGAGAGAGAGAATCTTGACCCGACTCTGCTGAGTGTGGAGCTCTAATTCACAGCTCTGAGATCATGACCTGAACCAAAACCAAGAGTCAGTTGCTTAACCAATTGAGCCATCCAGGTGCCCTCTGAATTATTTTTAATTATATCATCTTATCCATAGAGATTTCATGATGTAACTTCAAAGATAAGTATTCTTTAACAAAAAATAACCACAATATCATAATCACACCGGAAAATTTATAGTAGCAATAGCAATAATTCCCTCCCATCCTCAAAAAGTGAGTATATCCATTCTCCAGATAGTTTCAGACTAGTAGCTTATTTAAACTGAGTCCAAACAAGGTCCACATATTGCATTTAGTTGATATTTTCTTTTTTTTTTTTAAATATATTTAATTTGTTTATTCATGAGAGACACAGAAAGAGAGGCAGAGGGAGAAGCAGACTCCTTACAGGGAGCCTGATGCAAGACTTGATTCCAGGACCCAGGGATCATGATCTGAGCCGAAGGCAGATGCTCAACCACAGAGCCACCCAGGTGCCCCTAGTTGATACATTTCTTAAATCTCTTTGGGTGGGAGAGGGCTATATCATCGAAATGTGCTAAAAGTCTTGTCTCATTCCTCAAGAGGTGATAGGTAATTGAGAAACCCCATGTACGACATTGTAAGTTTGAATATGTATGTTAACAATTAAGAACTTTGAATATATAAATTGCTCCTCTGCTCTGCTCTTTTCTTCATGCAGTTTTTTTTCTTTTTGAGCAGTTTTAAATATATAGAAAGATTGATTAGGAAGTATAGAGTTCCCATATGCTCCCCCAACCCCATTCCTACCCTAGTTCTCCCTTTATTAACATTTTGCAAATGAAATAAGCCAGGTAGAGAAAGACAAATATAATCTCAGTTTTGTGTGGAATCTTCAAAAACTCAAAACCCCAAGACAAAAAAACAAAAACCAAACTCACAGACATAGAGGACAGTTTGTTGGTTGCCAGAGGCAGGGGGTGGAGGGTGGATGAAATGGATGAAGGTGGTCAAAAGAAATAAGTTCTGGGTGTGTCGTGTACAGTGTGGTGATTACAGTTAATAGCACTGTATTGTATATTTGAAAGTTACTAGGAGGGACGCCTAGGTGACTCAGTTGGTTAAGCATCATACTCTTGATTTCAGCTCTCAGGTTGTGAAATCAAGCCCTGTGTTGTTGCACTCTGCACTGAGTATGGAGCCTGCTTAAGATTCTCTCTCCCTCTCCTGTCCCTCTACCTGGCGCTCTCTCTCTCTCTCTCAAAAATAAATAAATAAATAAATAAATAAATAAATAAATAAATAAATAAATAAATAAAATAAAGTTACTTGGAGAGTAGCTCTTAAAAGATCTCATCACAAGAAAAAATTTGTAACTATGTGTGGTGATGGATGTTAACTGGACATTTTGCTGATCACTTTGCAGTACATCCTAACAATGAATCATTATTTTCTATACTGAAACTAATATAATGTTACTTGTCAGTTATATCTCAATTAAAACAATAAAACAGTGTGCCTTGTAGTGTTGTTATGAATATCAAACAAATTAATATATGTAAAGCACTTTTAAAAAAATCTCGCATTAGTGTGGTAGATTTGTTACAGTTGATGATCTATAAATTTATCCACCACTGCGGTATCATGTGGAAGAGTTTAACAGCTCTCAAAGTCTCTCCTGTCCTGGGCTCCAGGGTGCGTTAGTAGGTTAAGCATCTGACTCGATTTTGGCTCGGGTAATGATCTCTGGGTTGTGAGATCAAGCCCTGTGTCATCTCTGCTTGAGATTCTTTCTCTCCTCCCTCTGTTTCCTGTGCCCACTCCCTCTGCCGGCCCTTTCTCTCTCTTAAATAAATAAATAAATAAATAAATAAATAAATAAATAAATAAATCTAAAAAGAAGAAGAAGAAGAAGAAGAATTCTCTCCTGTCCTCTTTGCAATTTATTTGCTGAAGAAATTATTTGGTTATCTCATGTTCTACATTGCTGTGTATTAAAAAATTATTTTACTCACTGCCTCCTTGGGATGTTATTTAACACATGCCTCTGTCACTTGTATTTTCTGTAAATTGGTAGTTGAATTAAAATGCTTGAACTGATTCAGGTTTGATTCTTTTAGAAGGAGTACCTATGAGGTGACAGAGGTACCTCATGGTACTTTCATCAGTAGGCAGGTCGAGTCTTTTTGTGCTGCTAGCAGCCACTTATTGTTACCCAGATCCATTGTATCACTAGAGATAGTCTTGAGCTTTCCAGGCCTGTTTTCATTCAATGGCAATGTTCTTTAGAAAGATTCTGAGCCGGTTCCTACAATGTGGTACCTGTCCTCCAGGAAACCACAGTTTAGAGTTTGTAAAAGTAGATTCGAACAGCAATAACAAAAATTAGTCTTTTAAAGATTTTATTTATTTATTCATGACGGACACAGAGACGGGCAGAGACATAGGCAGGGAGAAGCAGGCTCCCTGTAGGGAGCCCGATGTGGGGCTCGATTCCAGGACCCCAGGATCATGACCTGAGCCAAAGGCAGATGCTCAACTGCTGAACCACCTAGATATCCCCCAAATGAATTTTATTTTGTATAACGTCTCTGACTGCCCATTCTCCCAAGTGGTATGATCCCCAGATCGTGAAACCATATCATAGCTGCCTTTAACTCACTGGAATTCAAATGCATGTATGTGTGGATTTGGTTGCAAACTATGAGAGTTACAAAGTAGGCATTGCAGATTTGCTCTCCGTTGGCATTGGTCCTGGGTGAGGTGGGGGCACAGGTCTGCCATTATTGCTCACTCTGTTTTTCTACGCAACCCTTCTTGTTATGCACATCTCTCTGAGTGTGAGTCTGGTGTTTAAATATATGTGCTCCTTATGCATTCTGGACCTAAACCCAAGCCGACTATGTCATGTGCTGCCCCATCTAAGAAACCACATTCTGTTTCAAAACCAGCACAAGACCCAACAGCTTAAGTAATCTTCAGGGGCGGGGAAGGGGGAGTGTAATTTTGAGCATTTGTGATCTTTTGAACCTGAGTTCAAAACCTTTAGAAGTTTAGCTGATTTGTGGGATGCAGCAGCACCATACCCGAGTTTGGCTTCAGTAAAGGGCAAGATGTGGAAGCTGAAGCCATTGTTCATTTTGCTCTAAAACCTTCCCTTGTTGCGAAGTCCAGGTTTAATGACCTTTTCCCCCCTCTTTCCCTCTCTTCCTCCTCTCCTCTCCCCTTCTTCCCTCCCTCCCTCCTCCCCTTGTTTTCTCATTGGCAGTCTGCTGTTTCGTTGTGCACAAGCGGTGCCATGAATTTGTCACCTTCTCCTGCCCAGGCGCTGACAAGGGCCCAGCCTCTGATGTAAGTAACTGACACTGAGCACCTCTCTCTGCCCACTGTCACTGTGTCCTTTTGGATAAATAAGAGTGCACTTAGACCAAAAAAAAAAAAAAAAAAAAAAAGATGGAGTGTTTTAATTCCAAGACAGAGAGTGGTCCCTATGGTCACGGAGACATTTTTCATTTTAATGGAAAGGACAAAACAAAACATTTGGGGAATGGGATATTATGGTACAGGAAACCAGCTAGTTCCTCTACTATGGTTTTGCTGAATGTCTTCATCTTTATGGCTGGAGCACGGAGAGTGGTGGTGAGATGCTAAATTGCTCCTGCTATTCTAAAAAGGTAGTTAGGATGGTACCTTACGATGCACCTTGTAGCTCTTTGTCAGGGAATTCTTGACACCAGGGCTGAAGAATTAGGAGGGCAATGAGTTTATCCTGCTTCCATGCATCTCAAAGCCTGGCTCCTATTGTTGAGGCAGGGGATCCTTCTGGGTGAAACAGGCAAATAAGTTTTCTTTTCATTATTATGAACTTATTTTAATATGGATTGGAAGAATGTATCTAATAGTGGTTTTGAATTTATGGCGGGGATAGAAAATTTCCTACCCAAGTTAGGGAATTTAGGTTAAACAAAAGATAAGTTGATTTAAGGAAACTATTAAGTGAATGACCTCATGGGCTCCGTGAGGATATGGCAAAAGCCTTGGTTTAATTTTGTCCAAAGCTTGGGGTACATTTGATCACCTGCCCAACAGCCATTCCTGTTGAAAGCCCTCTCTTCTTTCTGGCAGAGGCTGCTTCACATGCTAAAAGCCGTATATGCCTGATGCTTGCATCCCAGGCTCCCCTGTAGTTAGTGACTGATCATGTGGCTCACTCTTGCTCAGTGGGATCTTGGGGAAATCTGGAGAGAGCTTCCAGGAAAGAAGCTTATCTTTCTGAGAAGAGCAGACATCCCTTCTTGTTTCCTGTTGGGTATTTTTGTGTGAGGATGCAATGCCTGGGGTCATGGCAGCACTTTTGGATTAATGAGGGAGATGTACTTAAAGTCCCAAGTATGGCAGAGTGGGAGAGTTGAAGGAACCTCGGTCATTGATGATGTTGGTGATCAACAGCTCAGCCTGCTGAGCTGACTGTGAGTTCTCTATGCCCAGACCGCATATGTGAGATAAGAATTTCCACATGGTAAAATCTCATCATTTGGGGTATTCCTTTCCATGTAGTTGAAACTGCCCTGGTAGGACTTTCCACCATGCACACTCCTCCCTTGTCCCAGTGATGAAATGCAGTCCATGTACCCTGTGTGCCACTGTCACCCCTAGTTCTTTTATTTTGTTCCGGCTTTGGTTCACTTTCCTGGAATCTTCCCCATTGGCACTGTCTTCATGACTGGCCCTGACCTTACCCACTTAGACCTGACAGCTGACAGCTTGCCAGAAGTGAGTGGTGACTGCATTCGTGGACTATCATTGGCCTTCTGTAAGTGATCATCTGCCATTTCGCTGCAAATCAGGGGTGTAACAGTCACCACAGCAACGTGAATGCTCTAGAGCTCGTCCGGCAGTTCCTTTGCTTGGAAACTGGTACATGGGTTGAAGAACTCCAAGTAGCATAGATCAGTGAAAGCCCTTCCAGACTCATCTGCAGAGATGAAGATGGGACTGTTCATCATGTCCTCTCTGAGATCACTCTTCCTGGCCCTTTCAGTGCAATTCCTTTTCTCATCCCCAGGAAAGTAGAGAGGGAAGTTTTGGGGGGCACCCTGGCTCCAGTATGGAGCTCTGACTGTTACTGCAGCCCGAGGCTTGAGTCTCATTCAGGAGCCAAGAGGAGGGTGTTTCCTCTATCTTGTCTGTATTCCTTGGCTTTTTCTGTTGCCTGAGACAGAAACTCCACTCAAACTGGTTTACTTCTTTATTTATTTTTTAAAAGATTTTATTTATTTATTCATGAGAGACAAAGAGAGAGAGAGAGAGAGAGAGAGGCAGAGGGAGAAGCAGGCTCCATGCAGGGAGCCTGATGTGGGACTCGATCCCGGGACTCCAGGATCATGCCCTGGGCCAAAGGCAGGTGCTAAACCACTGAGCCACCCAGGGATCCCCTTCAAACTGGTTTATATGAAAAGGGAAATTTTGGTCCGTGAAGCAGAGACCGGCTTTGGACACAGTGAATCAAAGTGCTGAACTGGGGTCCTTTGTTCCTTCGTTGGCTAGACTTCCTGTCTTGGGTTCAGTTTTAGGAAAGTTTGCTTTGCTTCTAGGGGAGCATGATGGCTGAGATACTTATAGTTTTCTGTTCTTATCAATGCTGAAGTTCCAGTGACGAGAGTTGGCATCTCATCACACCGTGGTTTACATCTGGCCAGAAGGATGCTTGTACTGTTTGGCCAGGTCTGGTTAGGTGCCTCCTCCTGGCGAGGAAGCCCCGTGTGGCTACCCGGTGATTTAAGAATTGAGGGGGCGTGGTCCCTCAGAGAACTAGAGAAGCAGTATTATGTACTGGTTAAAAACCATAGACTACAGATGGAGCCAGCATTCCTAGGCTCAGATATATGTGTGACCTGGGGCAAAGCAAAGGACTTAAATCTCTTTGTGCCTGAGATTCCTCAGCTGGAAAATGGGTAAAATCATAGTTCCCATCTTATAACCTTGTTAGGAATGGCCAGTGTACCGATATCTGTAAAGGTGTCTGGTACACAGCAAGAGCTATGTATGTGAAGATGATGATGGCGGTGATAATGAATAACAGTGAATATATGCTGGGCAGGCAGCAAGGACAGGTGGCGTGGCTACTATGTAAGATTTAACATGCCCTTTGCCTGCTACTTGGCAGTCCTTCTTAGGAACTGTGTAGGCTCCATAAATTGTAGGAGACCCTTGTCTGCATGAATGGAGCAGTGCAGCCATTCATTGCTTTGGGTGTGGGGAGGGCAGGCAGTGCTCCCTGCAGCCAGCATGCACAGGATTTAGCAGCCAACTTGGAATGATTCTATCTCTGGACGCAGTTCCAAGAAGGTCAGTTGGCACCAAGGATGATGAATTGGTCCAGACTCCTCAGCTGGCTTGACTCAGTTCATTGACCTTTTCCTGTCCATGGCTGGAGACATGATTAAAGATCTGGTCACACCTGCTCACCAGCCTGGCTAGGCTCTCTTTTGGCTGCCTGTGAGACTCATCCAGTCATGAAGGGATGCCCTCCTCCTGTGTGACCTTGGAGGAACTGGTGTGAGCAAGCTCATGGAGCAGACAAGCACAGTCTCCATCTATGCAAAGGGAATATGCTAGACTTCATCCTCTACCCCTCTGCTATTTTAAGCCCAGTGTGAGTCAGGGAATATTCTGGATATTAGTAGAACTTGGTATAATTTATGTTCTTCTACAGATCGGTCCACATTATAGGATATCAGGCTACCTGAGGAAATGTTATGAACCAGGCTCTATCCCAGTGACTTCAGTTACTGACCCAGCCATTTAGTGCAAATGGGAGTAGACAATATATATAGGCATCGGCCAATGGAATCTCAAAACATGGCAGAGTTCCTGGGTGTTAACTTCTGGTCATCTGCAGGCATGGTCTTGGTCTTACCTGGTTGGAAACTCTCAATTCTGCTGTCTCTCAGACCTTGTAGAGAGACCATAAGACCATGCTTGCTGCCATAAGCATTACACCTGACATTCTAGTTACCCAGCACTTAGAATACTAACCACATACACAGCCTCCTGAGAGATTTTCTCAGAACAAGAAAAGAGGACTTGTCTCTTGGGGCCAGAATTAGGGTGAGTCAAGCAAGGTACTTGCCCTGGGCACAAAATTTCAGAGATTCTCGCCTGTGTCTCTGGATATGTGGTGGCAGGATGATCTAGGATGGCTTCCCTCCCATGACTGGCAGTGAGCGGCTCGTCAGCCTGGGCTGCTTGGTTCTCCTCCACATACCCTGCCATCCTCTAGCTGGCTAGCTCTGGCTTATTCACATGGTGGTTTCAGGGTTCCAAGAAGCGCAAGAGAGCATGCCCCAACACATATCATGTATGATAATGTCCCACTGGATAAAGTGTTCTCATGACCAAGCCCAGATTCAAGTGGGAAAGAAATAGACTGAACCGTTTTTGGGGGTGGTAGGGGGAAGCATCTCTGCTCAGTCTACTGTGATCCTGTTGACCTGAGTGGCCACCGCAGAACAGAATTCCTGGGGACCATCACACTGGATTTCACAAAAGATTCACAGTGTGGTTCAGAGAGTCATAGACAACCTCATAAGGGAACACAGCTCATTATTTCCCTGCCTTATGTTCCTGTATGATGTAGCCATCTCCAGCTACAGATAGGAAGCTAGACAATTAATTTATTGATCATGTCTAAAGACAGTGGTTATTAGGACTGTGGCCTCTACAGTCAGACATATCTGCGGTCAGGTCCTGACTCTGCAATTTAGTCATTAGGGGCACTGCGGGTGTATCATCTTCCTTCTCTGTGTCTCACTTTCTTTCTTTGTAAATTAGGATATTAGTACCAACCACATAAGATTGTTGTAATAATTTTTTTTTAAATCCTTAAAATGAAAACAACAACATTAACAGCAAATGGATTAAAAAGCCATTGTGTGAAAGGGCTTAGCACAGTGCCTGCCACACAGTAAGCCCTTGATACAAGTAGCTAAGGGCCTTTGATTGCTCAGTGTATCCCCTAAGCTTGAATGTACTGATAATTCTCTACAGTCCTCCACCCTAAGCGTGCCCTTATGAGATAATTACTGTCTCCGTTTCCATGCCTTGACACCAAACTTCAGAGTGTGGGGCGCAATGCTGAAAAAAGATCCTGGACTTTGGAGCCAGAAAACCTTGGTGTCAGATTCCATTGCTCTCATTTACTTACTGCTGCAGTGATCTTGGGAAAATAATTTAAGTTCTCCGATCCTTAGTTCATATCTTTAAAATGGGGGAAAATAATACCTAAATCATAGTTCTCTTTTTTTGGGGGTAAATATTCAATGAGAGACTGTTTGAGTCACATCCAGAATAGTGTCTGGCACACACAAAAAAAGGCACTCAGCAAATGGCTTCTGAATTATTATTAATACCTGGATGAATCTCTCCTGCTCAAGAAGGGATACAGATTACCTTGTGACCTGCCAAGGAATAATAGCCAATGATAATAGCTAATTTTGTTGAGCAAGGGCTCTGTGCCAGGCTGTACAGAAGTTACAAAAGGATTCTTGAGCTGGTTTGTCTGAAGACACTTTCTTTAACATTTTATGGTTTTAGCAATGATTTCTTATCGTTTATAATGAAGATGCAGAATAAAACCCATTTTATGCCCTCTGTCCTCCTGATTACATCACTGGGTCAGGGCAGTTAAAAATGATGCACACTAATGTTTTATTTTATTCTATTTTGAAAAAGATTTTATTTATTTATTTTAGAGAGAGAAAGAGACCACAAGCAGGAGGAATGGCAGGGGCAGAGGGAGAAGCAGACTCCCTGCTGAGCAGAGAGACCCACACAGGGTTGGATCCCAGAACCCTGAGATCATGACCTGAGCTGAAGGCCGACGTTTAACCAACTGAGCCACCCAGACACCCTATATTTTATTTTTTAATTTGAAGAAAGATTTATTCTTTTGGAATCTCTACACACAACGTCGGGCTTAAGCTCATGACCCCTGAGATCAAGATCACATGCTCTACTGACTGAGCCAGCCAGATGCCCTTCCTTTTGTGTTTTTAAACCCAGTCTTACTTTATGAAGAAATATATTAAAAATGATAAATCATGAGCTAAATGTTAAAGATTTAATAAAAGGAAAATAGAAGATTTAAAAAGAATGTATATATTAAAAAGAACACGTATATTATATATATATAATGTATGAATATGCATAAAAATGTGTTTGAAAATCTGGTTGAAATGGATGATTTTCTAGGAAATTCTAACTTGCCAATTTTGTCTCAAGAAGCAATTGGAAACCAGAATAGGCGAGTAACCAAAAAAGAAATGAGAACGTTGCCCAAGAAACTTTACTTCTCCCAAAATTATAGGCTTCGTGGGTAAATGGTCTTAAGAGGGATGAAGGATTTCTGTGCATTTTAAACCATATCAGATTACAGAGAAAAAGGAGTTTCACAATTTTTTTTAAATTGAAAGTGAGAGAAATCCAACTCAAATTAGCAATGGGAAAGCAGATTGGCTTATGGGAAGGACACTGGGAATGGAATAAGCTTCAGGGACAAGGACCACAGACGCTGGAACTGAGACCATGATACTTGCAAGGTGCATTCTTATTATCAGCTGTATCAATTAGCTTTGCTGTGTAACAGAGCGTCCCAAAATTCAGTAGCTTGAGGCAGCAATCATATGTTTTTTTCTCATTTATTATTTTCTCTGGGCTACTTGGGTGATTCTTCTGATCTGAGTCTATGTAACTGATCTTTGCTGGGCTCTGTCAAGTGTCTTGGTCAGCCAGTGACTCAGCTGGTGCTGGATCATCTAGGATAGCCTCACTAACATGACCACCAGTTGGCAGCCTGATGGCTTGGGCCCCCTCCCCTTTTAAAAAAGATTTTATTTATTTATTTATTCATAAGAGACAGAGAGAGAGACACAGAGAGAGACAGAGAGAGAGAGAGAGGCAGAGACACAGGCAGAGGGAGAAGCAGGCTTCATGCAGGGAGCCTGATGTGGGACTCGATTCCAGGTCTCCAGGATCAGGCCCTGGGGCCCTTTGTTTCTCTTCTACATGGTCTCTTTTCCCCCAGTAGGCTAGCTTTGGCACATCCACATACTGGCCTTGGGTTCCAGGCACAGCAAGAGAGGGAAACCCCCAAAGCATAGGTGTTTTTCAAGCCTTTATTTGATTATGGCTAAAGACCAGATTCAGAGGTGGAGAAATAGACCTCATCTCTTGATAGCAGGAGCTCCAAAGTCATACTAGAAGGATGCATTTGGGGATATAGGAGTTTGTGGCCATTTGGCATTCTGGCACACTGACCCTCCTCAGCTGTGCCAGCTGTCTTATCTGCCTTTCTGAGTCTACTCATCAGAGACTGACCCATAAGTACTGCGTCACATGGGGTTCCTTTTACCCCCTGACTTCTGGTTGGTTGGGACCAGCCAGAAGGGCCAGTAGGAGATTGGAAGGTGAAGAAAGAGTGGGTTGGGTATTTATCATGGGGTCATCTTGGCTCTACCCTTTGACCAAGGGTTGCCGCTCCTCTAAAGACAGTGTTCTCTACCCAGTTCTCTTCTTGGGTTCCAGGAGCTGCTCCTTGCCCTGTCCCTTTGCTCTTATTAGCCTCTGGTTACTGTACTATCCCCTATGACTTCCCAGCACTATGTCTTCATCTTTACAAGTCCTCTTATGAAACCTCCCTTAAACTCTCTTAAATTGAGTATGTCATCTGTTTCCTTCTTAGGACCCTAACTGGTTTGTCCTTGCCTCACTTGCTTCTACTGTAGACAGGACACATCTATAAATATATCTATCAACTTGGTGATAGTTGATCTCATGGGAAGATGGAAATCCTAGGGGGAGAAGTGGGCTTTCCTTCTGCATTCAGAATCAGGGAAGGGTTCTGATTGGTTGGTCCTTTGTTGTTGGGAGAATGAACTCTTATAGTTTATCCAGCCTGGTTCATGTGACATCCCTGTAGCTCAGAGAGCAGTGTCTGTTATAAGAAGGGGAGGTGGGAAACTTTGATGGGCTGGTAAAATCAATAGCTACCACCCCTTATTATTATAAGACAGCTTGATCACAATTACCAGCATCATCTAATGAAGTTGACATAAAAAAATAAACTACATGTTGCATGTCAACTATACTTAAATTTATAAAAGGTAGACTATAGCAAGTGATGAGTCTAGATTAACAATGCTAAATAAGATATTTATTTAATATTATCTATTTCTTGTTATAGACATACTGGCTCAAGTAGATTTTTTTTTTAATATGAAAGAAACAGTCTAAAAACTAAAATAACAAAGTTTTGGTCAATATAACAAAATATAGGAACAAAGATAAAAATAAGCCGCAGGGACTCATGAATTCTGGAAAGTATAAATGAAGATGGTAATGGTAAGAAGTGATGGCAGATAATATCAGTTATCTAACAAATGTAAATAGATTGGAATTCTCTACTAAAAGTTGAAGACTCTCAGATTGGATAAACAATGTACAATTCTAGGCAGTGTGTAGGATGAACTTCAAATATAGGTTAAAAATAAAATGGGCAAAGATATGCTGCAAAAACACACATAAATGTAAAACATGGTCTTAGTAATACTATCAAAAGAAATAGGACTCAAGCAAAAAGCATAAGCAGGGGGAAGAAGAAAAACGTACTCTAATATATTACTGGTGAGTATGTAAGTCCGTATAATCCTTCTCGAGAGAAAATTATCAATATGTATCAAAAGCCTTAATGACTTTTTTGACATCATAATTACTAAACCTAATCTTTTTTTGACCTAAGAGTTACAATTCTAGAAATTTTTGCTGAGGAATTATTTAAGGATATGCAAATATGCTTAGCTAAAGTGATATTCATTGCATTGGTATTCATACCAACAAAAATTTCGAAACTACCTAAATGACTGCCAGTTAGGGTTTATGTAAGTAAAACATATCCATACTTGGGTGCTGCACAATTATCAAAATGTCACTATCTGGGTAGGCTGCTAAAACCTGGAAATGTTCTATGTCTTGATTGGGATGGTGCCTATACAGGTGTACACATTTTTCAAAATTCCTGAAGCTCTATGCTTAAAATCTATACCTTATTATATGCAAATTATACTTCAATAAAAAAGCCACAGTAATTAAAATGTTATTAATATGGAAACAGAGTCATTAGATATTAGTGAAAAAAGCAGACAACGAAGCACTGAGTATGGTATGATAGATCAGAAAACATAAAAATACACACACGTGTAAAAACAAAAGGCCACATTTTTAAAACATATTTTCATGGCTACTTGTCAGTTCTGCTCACTTTCTTTTCCCAGACTGTTGCCTGCAGAGCTCTAGAGATCACTTTGGGGTATTCTTTAACTGGTTTCTCCATTCTTGCTTGATTTTGGTGCCCCATTACCTCCAGCATGGACTCAGGCTTTCCACTTAATTCAGTTGAAATCAAATGCGAGTGATGGCTTGAGTGTAACTGTAAGCAATTGCAGTTGCTCCTGGATGTGCTTAATCCTACGGTCTTCCACCAGCTGGGAGCTAGCTTAGATGACCCTGGTAAGATTCTGGTCGCTGATGAGCCTTGGCCAGCTCACCTCTGGCCCCAGAGGAGGAGGGAACCTAGCTCTGCCAGTCTGAGGCCCTGCCCATTTCCTGCCTCCACACTGGTGGCAGGAGAGAAGGCTTACCTCCTTCTGTGACATTGACTGGTCTTCTTGGCTCAGATAAGGCAACACAACTATGTACTTCTCAGAGCCTGGGTTGTTCAGTTTCCCATAACACCAACTGGGGATACCCCACAGTTCAGCTCTGAAGATGCTCCAAGCCCATCTGGCTCCTACAGGACATGAAACAGCAGTTCGGGTCGAGTATCCCTCTTGGCATCATGGGAAGATCTCACCATCACCTGGACCAAAGAAGACCCATCTGTATCTCTCAAGGATAAATAACCTCAGGTGTAATTCAGTCTAAACAGGACAGGCAGGCCATCTGTCTGTCTGTTTGATCTATTGCCTCTCTAAATCTGAAAGTGTATCATTCTGCTGAAGATACATTCTATTTACGTTATGTAACATTGCAGTCTCTAACTTCTGCATTCACACCAGAAGGGCTCAGTAATCAGGGTGTCTGTTACCAAATACCAAAAGAATGCCTTACGGGGGCGGGGAGGGGGGCTTGGAGGTACTCTGAGGGTTGGCCTGTTTAGCTTCGAGGCTAGGCTTGTCATTAAACATCCAAAGAAATGTTGTATAGGTTTTTTAAATACAGTTTCAGAGGACAGAATCAGAACTAGGGACCATCTATTTGGGATAAAGAAAAGCAGCCCAAACAAACCAATGGGTTGCTGTATAAGGATATTAACTCCCTGTCTCAGGTGAGCAAAGATCAGTTGCCATGGATGCTGTAGGGGTGATAATTGTGCTAGATGTGGGTTTCTACCACATGGGTGGCTCTTTTGCTGGTGTTGTTTGGTCGCATGTAAAGGAATCAGCCTTTGGTTAACTCAAGTTAGAAAGGAATTTATTGAAAAAGATATGATGTACTTTAGAGAATTGGAAGAAAATCTGAACAATCAGACTAGCTATATCTGATTTTGGTTCTTGTGTTGCTTTGGTTTTAAAGTCAAATTCTGGAAGAAGAGAGATTATTTGGTCAAGGTCAAGTTACCTAAGTAGCCCCTGGTTGAGGCTTCACAGTGTTCCCTCCAAGAGTGAACATAGTGTGGTTGGGATGGCTTTCAGAGGAAAAATGAGGCACTGCTACCTACCAGGAAAAAAAAAAAAAAGAGCAGAGAGTTTTGGCAGATCAAAAAAAAATACACTGCCACTATAATCTCTAAACCCTGCTTTGCAGATTGCAGATAGGTTGAATGCTTAAAGATTATTTGAGGAGCCTACTGAAACTAGACTTCACCTGAAAAAATACAAGAGCCTGGAAATAGGTATTTTAAAGACTTTCAGGTAATTCTGATGGGTAGCTGAGTTTGGAAACCAGTGCAAGGCATATTGCATGGTGGCTCTGAAACTCGAGTGGCTGTGTTTGAATGCCACATCTGCCACTAACTGGCTGGATCATTCTGGGCTAGTGACCAGGCCTCTGCCTCAGTTTCCTCATCTGTAAAAAGAGGATAAAGTAACACCTTGCTCACGGATTCAAGTGAAGAGCAAATGAGTGAATCCACGGTATAAGGGCTTCCTACCACTCCTGCCACATAATAGGTGTTAATATTCTTACCACTAAAGGTCCTTTCAAGTCTTAAAGAGTGAGCTTCAAAAGTGCAGGCTGGTTTTTGGCATGACATGCATCCGTCTTGCTTGTCACAAAATGGAAATACACAGACACCTTGCATGGGCTGGCTGGAGGGAGAGTCTAATAAAATGCTGGTGGTGTGATAAAATGCACTTCTTTCCATGTCCGTGGAGTGAATGCCCCACGATCCCTCCGCTCCTATTGGCCGTGTGCCTGCTGTGGCTAGCGCAGTGCAGAAGCAGCGCGTAAAGGTCAGAAAGAATTGCTTCTCAATAGCCCATTGTGTCTTACTGTCATAAAGACACAGCACTTCATGCTGTGGAGGAAGAAGCAAATCCATGATGCGTGGCGTCCTGAGAACAGAAACCAACTGTTTCTCCTGTGCAGAAAGGGCAGGGCTGCCGTGATTTGAATGAGGTGCAGATGTCCTGTCTTATGAATTATTTTGGCTTCTCCTAGTTGGGGGCGGACCAGCCTCAGAGCCTGATAAAGGCGGTTGCCCAGAGATTTAGCCTGTGGAGCCTGCGGACTTGGGAGAAGTAGAGAAATCAAAAGGCAGATGACCCTAGAGAGAGGCAGCCTGCAGGGATGTGAAAGGCACAGGTCCCCAGAGTCAGAAGACCTCATTTCTAGTCTTCCTTCTGCCTTGAATTTTTTGTATTCCCAGTGGCTCCCCCTACCTCCAGTGGCCTGGAATTCTAGGATTTTTAAATGCAGTGTTTTTATTTTTATTTTTCAGTTTATTATTATTATTATTTTTAGTAATTTCTATACCCAGCATGGGGCTTGAACTCATGACCCTGGGATCAAGAGTTGCATGCTATTCTGACCTAGCCAGGCAGGGCCTCCTAAATACAGTAGTTTTAAAATACAGTGATATCCAGGAGCCAGCATTCTTAGATATAATTGTGTTTTAAGCACTTTACATATAATAACTCTCTGTTCTTCATCACACTCTAGGGATACCTTTGCTATCATCCCCATTTTACAGATGAGGAAACTGGAGTGCTGAGAGACTAAGTGACTTGCCCAAGGTCACACAACTAGTGAGTGGTAGAGCCAGGATTCAGACCCAGGCAGTCTGGCCCCCAGGACCATGTTCTTACTCAGTACTTCAAACTGCCTTATAACCTTCATAGCTCAGCTCTGTCCACCTGGACAAGTCCTCTTCTTCGAGAACTGCCTTTCCAAATATGCAGCCCCCAGAGCTCTGTGACCCCACAGCCTCTGCCCCGTTTGGTCCATCTGCATGTGGACATGTGTCCCAAGCTGGACTGATCAGATTCTCTCTTTAGGAATTTAGAATTTGGAATTAAAGGTGCTGGTTTTTGTCTGTGGGGGTCACATGGTTTTTGAAAACTGTTTATTGTACATGGAGAGTGTCAATCTTGATGAATTCCCACACAGCAGACATTTCTCTGTAACCAGAAGCCCTTCTGGATTCCCTTCTACTTCTCACACCTCTGACCCCTTCCATCAGACTAGCTACCCAGGTCAGCAGTTGTTTGCTGACTTTTTTTTCCCCATTGAACTCTTTATTGCTATTTCATTTCATTATATTTCAGAAAGAATACTTAACCTAAGATCTACCCTCTTAGCACACTCAAAAAAATTGATTGATTGATTGATTGAAAGCAGAGTGGGGGGAGGGGCAGAGGGAGAGGGAGAGAAGCCCAAGCAGTCTGCACTGAGCACAGAACCTGAGGTGGGGCTTGATCTCATGACCCTGAGATCATGACCTGAGCTGAAATCAAGAGTTGGACACTCAACCCACTGAACCACCCAGGTGCCCCCCTTCTTAACATGCTTTTGAGTACACAATACAGTACTGTTAACTACAAGCACAATATTGTGCAGATCCCTAGAGCTTATTCATGTTGTTTAACTGAAACTTGATGCCGATTGATTAGTGACTCTTCCTTTCCCCCTCTCTCTAGCATCTGACAAACACCATCCCAATCTTTGGTTCTAGGAGTTTGACTGTTTTAGATGTCTCATCTAAGTGGAATTATGCAATATTTGTCTTGCTGTGTCTGGCTTAGTTCACTTGACATGATGTCCTTACAGTTCACCTCTGCCCCATATTGTAATATTTCCTTCTTTTTGAAAGCCTGAATAATATTCCAATACCACATTTTCTTTATTCAATCATCTGTTGAAGGACATTTAGGTTGCTTCCACATCTTTGCTATTGTGAATGATGTTGTAGTGAACATAGGGTACCTGTTTTGAGATCCTGACTTCATTTCTTTTGGATAAATACCCAGAAGTGGAGTTGCTGGATCATATGGTGGCTCCATCTTTTATGTTTTGAGCTCCTCCAAACGGCCTAAGGACCCGAGTAGACATTTCTCCAAAGAAGACCTGCAAATGGCCAAGAGGTACATGAAAAAAAAATGCTCAACATCACTCATGGTCAGGAAATGTGAATCAAACCCACAATGAGATACTATCTCACACTTATTAGGATCCTTATTATCAAAACAAACCCAAAAGATGGCAAGTATTGGAGGACATGGAGAAATAGGAACCCTTGAATGCTGTTGGTGGAATGCAAAATGGTGCAGCCATTGTGGAAAACAGTGTGCCTTCTTTTGGTGTCTATGCAAATAGAATTATACAGCAGACCCCTCTCTTTCCTTTTTCCTCTGCTTTCCTCAGTGTTTTGTTTGTGGCCACATGACTTTGGAAGGATGCATTCCATTCCATTTATCCAGGATTTCCAACTTCAAAGCCAGTGAGGGGTCTGGCAGATAAGTAAAGTCAAGTGTGTGATAACAGGGAGTGTCCATCTGGTGTGTGAGCACCCCATCTAAAAGGAGAAGCTGCTACTCCGTGCACTTTTTTGAAAAAAATTCTTGCTTTTTAAAAGACCAAGGTCCAGATTTTTTCATTTTTCTTTTTTTTTTTTAAGATTTCATTTATTTATTCATGAGCGACACAGAGAGAGAGAGGCAGAGACACAGGTAGAGGGAGAAGCAGGCTCCATGCAGAAGCCCGACATGGGACTTGATTCCAGGACTCCAGTGACTTCAGAACTTCAGGCCCTGGGCCGAAGGCAGGCGCTAAACCACTGAGCCACCAGATTTTTTCATTTTTCAAGAGAAGTCTGAATCTCCTAAATTTAGATGTTGACAAATAACCTGAGATTATAGCCGTGGTGTATTTTAAGCATATTTTTGGACTGGGTTCATTCTGTGTACCACCAGGTTAAAACCTCTACATTTGTAGGTGGGAACTGTCTGTGAAAGTTCTCTCACCCCCTTCTTATAAAGGGAGAAGAGAAAAATGTGGGTTTAATCAAATGAGCCTTCTTTGGGGAGTAGAGAGGGCACAGCAGTCCAAAGCAGAGAGCCACAAAAGTAGGCAGAGGTCCCTTGACCAGGGCGGCTGGGTGGAGCTTTCAGTTGGGTAGAGCACACCACTTGCTGGAAGTTTGGACTCAGCCCTGGTAGGGAAGCAGCTGCACTGCCCTCTGCTGTTCGAGCACTCTCCAAGACCAGTGGATCGGCCTGTGTGTCTGGCAGCCACTTGTCTCTCCTGAAGGCTTTGAGAGGGGGTCATTCATCATTCTGCATAATTATCAGGTGCTTCTGCAGTCAGGGACTACACAGACTCTTTCAAGGGCTCACTTTGGCTTCCTGTGTTTGGTTTGCTACCCTCATCATCGGGCCTTGCTATTCTAAATCTTTTGAATTGGGAGAGCCAGGCCAGTTCAGGTCTCACCATTTCCAGATATTCAAAAACATTTGAAGAGTTTCTGGCATTTACTTGGCACCTTTCCCTGACTTCTGGGCTGAAATGGATTCTCCTATTTTTAAACTTTTTTTGTGTGCGTGTGGCATTTTTAGTGGTAGTTGGGGAGTGAGGACAGAGTGAAACGTTCAAGCTCAGGTTTGTGGTCTTGCATGTTAAGAGTGTGGACTCTGGGGCACCTGGATGGTTAAGCAGCTGACTCTTGCTTTGAGCTTAGGTCATGATCTCAGGGTCCTGGGTTTGAGCCCCTCATGAGGCTCTGTGCTCAGCGTGGTGTCTGCTTGAGATTCTCTCTCCCTCTCCCTCTGTCCCTCCTGCTCAAGCTCTTTCTATCTCTCAAATAAATAATAATAATAATAATAATAATAATAATAATAATAATAATAATAAAGGAGTGTGGATTCCAGAGCTGGACTGCCTGGGTTCAAAGCTAAGTTTTGTGACTCTGGCTAAGTGCCTTACTCTCGCAGTGCCCCTTTCTACATTTTCAAGATGAGGATGGGTAATGTGCCTACTTCATGTTGTATGAAAGCAAGTTGTAAGTATTAAATAAGGTAATGTATGCAAAAAGCTTAACACAGCGCCTGGCATATTATGTAAGTGCTTGACTCAGAATCTTGGACTTGACTTGGCTTATAATCCTGGCTTTCCGGTCCAGGCTCTGCTCCTTAATTCTGCACCTCAGTCCTTCCTCATGCAACTTTCTCTCTTGGCTCTTCTTCACCCTTCAACTGTGATTTTCCAGAATCCTGCTGAACCATGCTTCATTCTTGGGGCCTCATCTTTTTTTAAAAGTTTTTTTAAATTTATTCATTTGAGACAGAGAGAGAGAGCGAGAGCGAGAGTGAGAGAGAGTGCATGAGCAAGGGGGAGAGGCAGAGGCAGAGGGAGAGGGAGAAATAGGCTCCCTGCTGAGCCAGGAGCCCAACGTGGGGCTCAATTCCAGGACCTGGAGATCATGACCTGAGCTGAAAGCAGATGCTTAACCACCTGAGCCACCCAGGCGCTCCTCATGGGGCCTCCTATGTGTTCCTAGACTTGTCCTACCCTCCTGTTCTCTCCATTGTCAGTTCCTGTTGTACCTCCTGGCTAGTATTTATAGCTAACATTTATATAATGCCTATCATATGCCGTGCTGTTCTAAGTGATTTATATGCACGAACTCATTGAAACCTCACCCCATGAGAAAGATCCTCTTTTTATGCCCATCCTACAGAAGAGTTAGCTGACTTGCCAAGTCACATGACCAATAAGAAGCTGAGTCTGAGTTTGAACGTGGTCTGGCTCCCAAGCCTGCTCTTACCCACCACGATACTCTGCCACCCACTCCTCTCCATCCCCAGAGACAGGACCTCAGCCCAGGCTTCATTCATCCTCTCTGTAGCAGTAGCTTCTTGTTCTGATTCCCTGATTCCTCTCTGTCTCACCAGACAGTCACAACCACATTGCAGTGGAGTCATCTTTCCAACAACTAGATGTGATCATGTCATCATCCTTGCTGGAAACATGTTGGTAGCTTCCAGCTCACTCTTGGGGCAAAGCCGATACTGCGACGTGGCTGTTAAGCTGGGATGTCACACATCTTCCTTTCCCATGCTTGCCCATAGACAGATCTGGTGGTTCTGTTGCACTGGTGGCACAAACGCTTTGGTTTTGTATTCCTGTCATTCTCATGGAGTCCCCTTTGGAAGAGAAACCATAGGGTCACTACTGAGTAGGCCCTGCATGCTGTGGCCCTGTCGTCCCTCCAGGCCTCCCTGACCACACCCTTCCTCGCCCCTGAGCTTCCTCCTTAGCAGCCTCTGGCCCTCCCTGCTCCCCTACACTAGGTGGTTGCACTTGCTGCTCCATGTGCTGGCCACTGCCTCCCCCTGCTTCCCCTGAGTTGAGTGAGGCTCCAGCCTGGTTGCATATCTGAATCATCTTTGGAGCTATAAAACCCAACGCTGGTTCTTGGGCCCATCCCAGACAAATAAATCAGAATCTATGATTGATTCAAAACCTCCCAATTGACTTTAATGTGCATCCAGGGTTAAGAACCTTCCTTGTTCTCCAGACCATCACCTCCTCCCTGAGACCTCCATGACCAGGTTAGTTCCTCCGGTTTTTTACTCTTAGAGCACCACATACCTCTCTTTGCTGTCACACGTCACAGGGTGATCTTACATTGGCTTATGTGGTGACCAAAAGCTCAGATTCTGCATCCAAATCACTAGCTGTGTGACCATGGGCCAGTGACTTAATGTCTCTCTCCTCAGTAAAATGGAGATTATATATATATATATATATATTAAAGACTTTATTTATTCATGAGAGACACAGAGAGAGAGACAGAGACATAGGCAGAGGGAGAAGCAGGCTTCCTGTAGGGAGCCTGATGCAGAACTTGATCCTGGGAACCCAGGACCACGACCTGAGCCAAAGGCAGACACTCAACCACTGAGCCACCCAGGTGCCCCAATAATAATAGATATCTTGCCCAATCAGTGAGGGTCAAATGTGCTAATTATATGTAAAGTTCTTAGAACAGTGCCTGGCATATGTTAGCTGCTACTCATACTGATACTGTTGACCCTTGAACGACATGGTTTGAACTGCATGAATACTTACATACACAGGGATTTTTTTTTTTTTTTTTGGTGGTGATTCAGTACCATAAATGTATTTTCTCTTCCTTGTGATTTTTTAAAATAACCTTTTCTTTTCCATAGCTTACTTTATTGTTAAGAATGCAGTATAGACTATAGAATACAACGCATATACAAAGTACATGTCAATCAGCTGTTTATGTTATTGGTAAGGCTCTTGGTCACTAGGCTGTTCATAGTTAAGTGTTGGGGGAGTCAAAGTTACATGTGAGCTTTGCGCAGTGGCAGCATCATAACCAATGAGGTTTATCCGAGGCGTGATTATTGCTGATGGAAAAGTTACATGTGGATTTTCAACTGTGTGGGTGGTTGGTGCCCCTAGCCCCCACATTGTTCAAGTGTCAACTATAATTATTATCCCCTGCTGGAATCTATGAAACCCCAGTGTGGATGGGGTCGGGATATGTTCTCTGATCGCTGCAACATAGTGCTGTGCCGGGCATATCACAGCTTCTGTAACTCCTTGTGGAGCAGAGTGGTGTCCCAGTGGTGAAGGGCCAGCATATATAGAACTCATCTTCCTCAGTTCGGCTTCTTGTCTCTCTAGCCTAATGATTTAGGATCCTCATTTCTAGTGATTAGGATCATTAGAGTAAGAATCCCTATGGTCTTGAGGTGCCGGGAGTCCCAGAGGCTCCACTTGGCCCGGCAGACATTGGCTTCGGCAGTGTCCCCCGTGTCCTTCTGCATGAAGGTTCTTCTTGCTTCTTTGAACCACAGGCTTGGGTACGCCGAGGGCTCCTGCGGCCAAGGGAGCTGTCAGGAAGCTAGGCACCATGCTCTGCACCCAGAAATCAAACTGACAGCGCCTTTGCAAGTTGAGTAACCCTGTGTCCTGGTCTTGCTTTTGGGGCAGCCCTCACTCAGCAGGGCAAGAGGGGTGTTCCTCCCTCTGTGAACTGATGGCACCCTGCAGGGAGGTGGGGCAGTGAGGGGCCAGGATGCCAGTGTGTGTTTGGGGGGTGATGGAGGATTTATTGATAACACCAGGCTGCGATCTGTTGGCAGTGTGTCTGGTCCCTGAGAGCCTGCTGTACACCCTAAGCAATGAATTCACATGACGACCTCCACAGGAAGAGGCGGGGCGACTCTGAAGATTGTCAGACCCTGAAGGCCCCCTGGGGAATGCCCTGTTCACCCCATTGTTTTCTGAAGAGGGAACTGAGACCAGAGCCTGGGGTGACTTGCCCAAGGTCACAGATGGAGTTTTCATGTTAAGTTCTAACATTTATGGGGTCTGGACACTGTGCTACAGCACAACATATAATCATGACTTCATTAATCTGCACAAACCTAGAAAGCAGGAGCATTTATTTAGTATATTCAACAGACACATAGTATTTACTGAGCACTGTCTTACGAATATTAACTCATTAACTTCCCATGAGAATGCAGAGCTATCGTCATCATTCCCACTCTCAGGATGAGGGCGCTGGAGCATAGTTTAGGTAACCTGCCCAAAGTTACACAGCTAGGAAGTTGTTGGGTTGGGATTCAGTGCCAGGCAGCCTTTCTGTGCAGTGTATACTACTCTGCTGTAGTGTCTCTTCCACATGATAGCTCTTGGCTCCATTTTGCAGGTGGGAAGGTTGAGGCTCATATAGTATAAGTAACTTGCTCATGGCCATGTGGGTGGGAAGTAACAGAACTGAGATTGAATTCAGACTCTATAACTTTAGAGACTGACTCATGAGCTCTCTACTAAATTCCCTCCCATGGGGGCTAGGGTCTCATGGCTGGGGATCTGGGCTGGGGACAGGGAATGGAGGTGGAGGCAGAGCTTGAAGCCAGGCAGGTGGCAGTGGGGTGGTGTCAGCCAGGTGTCAACCTGGGTTGAAATGGGACCTCAGGCAGTGGATTAGCTCCACTTGGGGTAGAGTTCCAGCCAGGTGTCTTCTGTCTAGGTTTTACTCCCCATCCTTCAGATCCTAGCTCACACTCCACTTCTGAGGGAAGCCTCTCACACCTGTCTGCCCAGCTGTGAACCCCTCACTAAAACTCTGGAAGCACCACAATCTTCTTTGCAGGGGTCAGAAGTGTACATTTGTTTGTGCTTCTTTACCGTCTCCTCCAAACGAGCCTGGGAGCCCATAATGGCAGACCCTATGTCTGATTCTGTTCATCCAGCACCTGATACACTTGACAAATACTCGGTGAATCAGTGGATAAATAAATGAACGGCTTATTGCTTTAGTGGAAGGAATTGATGCAGGAAACCCAGACCGAAGTTCAAGAGGTGGGAATGTGTGTGGGGTTTACTGGGAAAAGTTACAGCTCAGTAGACATAGGGATGCCCCTGGCCAGCAATAATTAATAATTAATAATAACAGCTAGTATTTATTGGGTGTCTGCTCTGTGTCAGGCGGCTCTTTTAAAGGTTTTATGTAATTCCCACCCCATGACAGTCCCCGGAAAATAAATATCATTGTTATCCCGGGTTCACACCAAGTATGGAGACTTTAAGCAACATGGCCAAGGGTACAGATAGGTGGAGGTAGCTTTTGAATCCAGGCAACCCCACCTAGAGCCTCACCCTTGAAATACCTTCTTCCTAAATTACCTCTTCATGGTAGACAGACTCCCTCACCTGCTGGAAGGGATGGGGCTCCTCATACTCTGCTGACTCAGGTACCAAATTGGAGCGGAATCTGCCGGTTGAATGCTTGATGTCTGGAAGCCACTTAAGGTTGCAGTTGGCTTGTAAGTGCACATAGCCTTCCAGAAGAAGGAAGGCAACTCCTGTTCGCCGTGAGAATGAGGACTCTGCTTCTACCCGAGAGAGGGTCTACATTCCTCTCTGAAGCTCAAATGCATGTGTGCAGCTGCTGTTTCATATGGTCTCGTGTGGCTATACCAGTTAGGGTTAGGATCTGGCAGGAGTTACTCAGATGCCTGCAGGGGCCAGTGAGTAGTGAGTGAGGACCGTGGGGACTCACAGACTATATGCCCCACTTGAAGGATGTGGCCAGGACTCAGAGCCAGCCCATGGCTGCCACCAGGAGAGCTGGGCCACTGTCACTAGTTTTTAGCTTCTCACCAATATTCTTTGTAAATCTGAGTGAGGCAACACCCCCAGAAAATCGTGGCTCTCTGCTGCTGTGAGTCCCACCCAGAGGCCTGGAAATAGATCCCTGCAAGAGATTTGCATGCTTGCTGTTGAGGGTGGCCTACTCAGGTTAAGAACCACTGACTTAGCTACTGAATTGAGACCGTTTGTTGAGATAACATGTAAATCCTGGAAAGGAAGGCTAGCTTCAGGTTAATGGCAACTAAGAAAAGTTTAGAGAAAACAAGTTTTCTGGAAGGACATAAATGACTCAAAAATGTTTTTTAATTTTATTTACTTATTCATAAGAGACACACAGGCAGAGACATAGACAGAGAGAGAAGCACGCTCCCCACAGGGAGCCTGATGGGGAACTCGATCCCAGGACCCCGGGATCACTCCCTGAGCCAAAGGGAGACGCTCAACTACTGAGCCATCTAGGTGCCCCAAGGACTCAAATTATATGTAAATTCATTCTCTCTCTCCCTCTCTTTCTCTCTTCTTGCCCCTGCCAGCCCTCACTTGATATCACCCACCCCACCCACCCACCCCCTTAGCTCAGCCCCGGCTCCCAGTGTTGCACTGTACCTTGTTCTGAATTCTGATTGGCCCAGTTCTTCCTTCACAAACAACATGCCACTGATCAAACTTTGGTCCACTCAGCACTGGCAGGAAGCCTGAGGCCAGATGCTCTACTGTCCACTGAGCTGATGCTGTAGGTGGAAGTCTTTCTAGAAGGACAATACATAGGGTTGGCCAAGATTGGCATTTCCAGTACAATCAGGAAATTTAGCAGGTGAGAATAACCATCAACATTTTCAAAGCAGACAGTAATGGTGGAGCAGGGGTGGCTGGCTATAAAGTGCATGCTTTCAGATGCTCAGATATTATAAACCTATGACGTATTGAAGTTGTGTGGAACTGGGGCAGGAATAGAGAGAAATCGGTGGAGCATAAGAGAAAATTTAAAAGTGAACCAAAGGATACATGAGGAATGAATGTATGAAGAGCCATTCCATACGTGTGCTGTTACAACTGGCTAAACATGAAGAAAAAAAAAAGGTCTTTTCTCAGAGCTCCTGCGAAGATGAATTTCAAGGGAAGTAGAGATTTCAGTGCAGAAAGTGAAACTGTAAGATGTTGAAGAAAAAACTGGGAAGGACTTTCTAAATATAACAGCGGGGACACAGACTGTAAAGGAAAATGGAAAAATTGGCACTTTATATAAACACACGCACACACACACACACACACACACACACTTGCCTTATTGTATGTTGGAAAAAGAACAACAAAATTAAAAGGCAAGCGAAAAGCTGGGAAAATATTTACTGCCTATATCTTAGGTGAATGATTCATATCCTTACTGATTATATAGGAAACGTGTTACAACTCATTTAGAAAGAAACACACTTGAACTTAAATACAGACAAAGGCTATGGACAGAAAATTAATGAGAACAGTGAGCATGTATTAAATGTTGGTTTTCACCAGGGACTGCTGGGCAGTTTCCATGCATTCATTCATTGAACTCCCATTAGTTTAGGAAATTAGAAATTGTCTTTGTCCCACTTTCAGGCAAAAGGAGCGAACACTTAAATGGGTTAAAGAACTGGCCCCAGAATAAAAAAGCTAATAACTTCCAGCGCCCGGGCGTTAGATTTGAACAGGGCTGTTAATTAGCCTCCAATATTGACATTGACTCCAGTGCAACTCTTAATGCAGGAAATCATATTTAAAACTCTCCCTGAGTTGACACGACAGGGGCTCGGGCCTTCCAATCAAACAATTACTTATTTGCAAAGGGGTGCTGGCTGGTAGGAGGCGTGGCATATATCAAATGCTTGAGCAAACTGTCAGTGGACACGAACATTTACACAGCGTTATCAGCTCTATTGACTTGCTTCTCCAGGAACAAAATGAGAGATCTTCACCAAATTATAGTCTCCCCCTTTCGGCTGCGGTGAGCGTGTGTGTGTGTGTGTGTGTGTGTGTGTGTGTGTAATTACAGCTTCTCACGTGATACGCATTTCATGTTCACAAAACCTCAATCCACACCATCCCAATGAAGGCTTCCCTGCTTCTTTGTCTCTTGGGAAGCTTTTGTATTTTGTTTGCAGTCTGGGGTATGGCTGGTACTGTTGTGTTACTTGGCGTGGTGGTACCTGCTGAGAGATTTTTTTTCGTGGCCCCTGGATAAATGCTTAAATATCCTACTTTACATCAAAACTATACAAAGATGCGTCTGAGTAATTTAGAATATAGATACTTCCTTATCCTGCCTCACTTTCTCCCACGAAAGGTAGCATGCCACGTAGACTCTTCTGCACCTTGTTTTTTTTTTTCATTTTCAGTTTCACTTAAAAATATACACTTAAGATTTCTCCGTATTAGTGCAGAAAACTCATTCTGTATACCTGAGCAGTATGCCACCATGTAGCTACATTATGATTTATTTAAGCAGCTCCCTACCTACGACACTTGGCTTATTTAAAATATTTTGCTGTTATAAATAATGCTGCAGTGAACAACCGTGTGTGCATTTTATTTCCTCTGTATGCAGGTTTGTCTCTGGGATAAATTCCTGTAGTGGGACAAGTGGGTCACCAGGCAAGAAGCATTTGTACTTTTGATAGGTAGCACGAAAGAGCAATTGGCCTACCCACCAGGAAGACATGTATCTGTGTCTCTGCAGCTTCTCAATGGAGACTGTTGGGATGTGCATTTTAAAATTTTATTTTAGGAGTTGGCTCTTGCACTTGAAGGTGTATTAGAAAAAACATAATTTGCACATCAATCCCACGAGTTCACACCCTTACAGAGTTTTATTTTCAAATAGGTTTATTTAAATAAAGGGCATACTGAGTTAAAAAAAATGCTAAGTACATATTATAGGTAGTATGTAGACATGCAGAATTAAGATGACTCAAGACTGAAGTTTGGGAAGTGTTGACATGATGATTGTTTTCTCCTCAGAATAATGAAATCAAGAGCTTATACTTCCTGTGTGGGGGACACTCTGCTGGGAGCCAATCTGTGAAGCCAGTCCATGAAGTGGGTAGTGTTTTTATACAGACTCAGAGAGGTTAAGTCACTTGCCTGAAGTCACACAGTTAACTCCAGAGTCCCTGTCTGTAACCTTTCCTCTGTTATGATGGTATTTCCAGCTGGGATCTTCAATTTCACCTTGCCCATCTGCCTCCTGGGAAGTGTGCCTTCAGGGGCTTTTGTGGCCTGTAAATGTCTAGGGATGACACAGTCCAAATTTATAGGTCGCTTTTATTCCCCCTCTGACTGATGTTGTTGGTGTATGTTTTCTTGGCCTCCGGGCTTCAATCCAGCTTCCCGATTCCTGCAGCTTTGCCTCAGCTCAGCCAAATTTCAGCCCACCTGTGAACAAAGCCACACAGCTCATTCAGACCGAGAAAGGCTATTTTAGGCTGTGACTTAGATGTTTAAAGATTTTTTTTTTTTTTTCCTCTTTGGTTTCTGATCTGTGCTTCCTTCCTCGTTAGCTGCTTGAGCCTGGAGTCAGGTGATGGACCAGAGATGCTGAGCTGGGATCTGTCCGTCCTTTGGGCCTGGGGACTTGGGTGTTCATGGTGAAGACTCTGGCTTGGGAGTGACGGTGGGGAACCCCAATCAGCCCATCACTGGCTGGTGCTGTGTTTGTGTGAGATGAAGGTTGCCATCATCTGTAACTCCCCATCAGGTGGGAGACCATCGGGGAGGCTGAGGAGCAGGGAGGCAGCCAGGTGACACACACGTGTTCCCACTCAGCTGCCTGGCAAACATGGATTCCATTCCTGACTCTTGAAATTTCTTGCTTTGTGACTTTGAACTGAACAAGTTACCTCTCTAAGCCTCAGTTTGCTCATCTGGAATACCAGGGTAATAATCTTCTGCCATTGGCCATGATGAAGATTGAATGATGTGATACAGAACACTTTGCACAGTGCTTGGCAGATAAGTCTGTGTTTGATTCGTGGTGGCATCAAAAGTCCCAATAGTTCATTATTATTTTGTTCTTGTGATTCAGCAATCTCTGGGAGCAGCATCAGAAATGAAAGGAAACGAAGAAATCCAAGCTCACCCTGTAGAAAGCTTGATGGAACCTCCCCCACACTAGTGGGGAAAGGAAGCATGCCAGGATCTCGATTCCCAGGGTGGGAGAGATGACTAGGGATCCTGGAAATCAGGGGTTGATACTGGGGTGATGATACAGTAGATTCAAAACTATTTCTGAAGGCATTTGACACTGAGCCAAGTGAACTCATTTGGGAGGTTAGAGCATGTGTTCATATGGGGTAGGTTCTCAGCCAGTGAACTGTAGGGAGATTGGGGGGTTCTGAGAGAGATCATAAACCCAAATTTCTACAGGGGCCAGGCAGGTGGGGGGCGGGGGAAGCAGGCATGGTGTGAGACAATAGGGAGTGGCAGGGACTGCAGAGGACTGGAAGCCATATCTGAAGGGGGCAGCCACTGCTCAGCCCCCAGGAATGGGTGTCCACTGCTGCCACAACTTGTGATTTTTCAAAAGGAGCCAGATATTTACATTTTCATCTAACATTTCATGATTATTAAATGTAGTCAATTATCTTGAATTTTTTAAAAGTACCCTATGGAGCAAATATAGCATGTTTGCAAAGTTGATAATGGCCCACAGGCTCCAGATTTTAACTTGTGAGCATTGAGGAGGACCCAGGCCAGGGATGGAGATGGGCGATAGATGGACTGGAGGGGACCCAGTGTGTTTGGCCTGGGATGGGGGAAAGTTCTGAGTTAGAGTCTGCCTGGGTCCGCAGGCTCATCCCAGAGCTCGTCAATGGCCACAGCCTCCAAGGCATGTATTTTGGTTAAAGGCCAGGCTGGTATCTAACTGGTATGCACTGGCATTACTGTACCAGTTTTCACAATATTGAAATACTTTATTTTTTTTTTTTTTTTTTACAATATTGAAATACTTTAAAACTGATCTGTAAATAGCCGCCAGGGCCTCTGAGCCTCTTCTTTCTATCACTCATTCACTTCTTTCCTTGCCAGCTCCCCGCCCCCTACCTCTCCAGAGCCAGCAACTGAAGAGTTAACTCCCAGCGCAGCTAAACCTGCTGTTCCTTCTGATTGGTCAGTGGGCCTTACCTGAGCCAAAGTGATTAGAAATCTCTTGATGCTCATCACTGGCTGCAGGTAACAGATGCCCCCTTAGATTGGCCATAAGCAGAGGAGACACAGAGGACACAGGAGAGTCGGATGGAATGGGAGGACAGGATGCCAGGCCCAGGAGGGACTGCGACCTGGAGCTCCATCCCTCGGGTCACATGGCCTGTTGTCTTTGTTCCTCTGTTTTTGAAGCCCACTGAAAAAATAAAAAAATAAAAAAAAGGCCACGTCAGCCCTGGAGCCCTGTGTTCCTGGCTGCCTGTGTTCCATTCACTAAACATGTGAGTCATTGGAGCCAAGCGCCTACCTCTGCACCAGTCAACCTGTGTCCGGGGGAGTGAGATGTCTCAAAGTGCAAAACCACCCCCCACCATCTCAGAGATGGCATGGGGCACATGAACAGGCATGGACAGACACCCTGTATGATTCTCCTTGAGGATCTTGGAGTCATGGGGCCCCCAGCTGTGGGACTGTGGCTTTATTCCAAGCTCTCCCAGGTAGCAGGGGGAAGGAGGACAGAAGTGATTGGATGAGTGGAGCTGGTGCTTACAACTCTGAGCCCTCCTGAAAGTGGAGGCGAGGGAGCCAGGTTGGAGGAGCCTCCAACAGCATCTAAATAAACCATAAGCAAACTTTGCTCTGTTGCTTGCCCAATAGGCCTTCCTTGCTCCTGTCTGGCTCTAATCTGTCTTGCACAGTACTCTCCAAGCTACTTTCTAGAACAGCACATGCATTGCTCAGGAGCTCTCAGTGGTTAGCAGCAATGATCACAGCCCCCCAGCTGCCACCACAACTCACAGACTTCTCAGTATTCACCAGCCACTGTGTGAAATGCTGTGCTTGCCAGGGCTGGGAAGCCCGGGGCAAGTCATTGCACCCCTCAGTCCTCATCTGTGAAATGGGTGTAATAAAGTACATACTTCTAGGGATGTTATGAGGATTATATGAGTTAATGCCTGGTAAATCCCTGAAAAATAGTTCCTGGATAAGTAAATGCACAATAAATACTAACTCTAATTATTTATTGAGCACCTTCTATATGCCAAGTACAGTATATGCCCAGAGCAAAAATCCTATGTGTTTGCACCTAAGCATTGGAGAGATGGAATTAAACATGTGATTATAAGACATCGGTTTAAATGCTATGATAGAGAAGATCTGAGAAGGCAGGATATTGGTGGGTTTTTCTATTTGTTTCTCTCTGCCATTAGAATGTGAATTCGATGAGACCAGGCATTTTGGCTTCTTGCTTACAGCTGTATCCTCAATGCCTAGGAAGACCCTGGCTCTCAGTAAGCATATGCTGGGTGAATGAGTGAAGGAAGGAAGGAAGTGCTAGTGTAGTTGGACTGGAACAGAAGAGCATAAATGAAGTCGGGGAGGGAGGAGAGAAGGGAGAGAAACTTGGTGCATCCCATCCTTAGAGCCAGGCAGAGCTGGCTGTGAATCCCAGCTCAGCAGGGGGCCAGCTGGGTGACCTGGGGAGGGGGGAAATTTGTCTCTCTCTCTAGTCTGGGCTCATTTCGGTGTTGCTAAGATGGGAATAATACTTTCCAAATGGAATATCCTGAGGACTGGAGAAAGTGCCCATGAGACATCCAGCGTACACTTGGCACATGGGCAGCTCTCAGGAAATGTTTCATTTCCCTTCCCATTCTTCCTGCCACTTGGCATCTCATCTTATTGAAGAGACATGATGGGGCGGAGAAGGTTCTTGGTAAGATCTAGTCGGAAACGCTCAAGTCTTTCTCCCTGAGATATTCCGAGGAGATGCATATACACGGAGGAAGGTAAAACCCCTCAAAGACGCCATATATGATTAGCTGGGATTTTGTCCCATATCTCAAGGTCGAGCTCATAAGGCCCTCGGAGACTCCTTTTTTTCTATACTGGGTACACCGAAGGAAATTTAAACCATAATCAGAAAAAATTCTTGGCTTCTTTAAGGTCCACATATCAGGGAACCCAGAAGAGAGCACAAGAGCCAAGAAGAGAAAGAGAACTTGCTTCAGGGTTTGGAGCAGAGCTGGCCCAGGCCACTCACCCCAAAAGCCTCAAGGCTAGATCATGGGATCTGCACCCAGCTGCCTCCCCAAGGCCGAGGGAGCCAATGGGAGAGAAAGAGAAAGATGGCAGGTGCATCTTTCTGCACCTGTGCCAGCTACGCCTTGGAATCTGACCAACTAGACCTGCTCTCCTGCTTCGAGGGGAGTAGGGAGCGAGAGATGGCCTGAGCTCCCCCTACAGGCCAACGCCAATCATGAACAGGTGTTTCCTTGGAAGAGGGTTTGAGGCACTCACTTCTCAGCTATAAGATGAACGCCCCCAAAGCCTTCAGTGACTGGAGATTTTTTTTAGTCAGGCTTATTGAGATATTGTTTTCATGCAGGGAAAATGCACCTTTTTTTACATACAGTAAAATTCAGTACAGTTTATATATAGAGAGAACATTTCAAGAAAAACACTCAACTCTTTAATAGCACACAAAATAATATCTACTTATTGTGTCTATTTATCTTCTTTTTCTTTTTTTAAAGAGTTATTTATTTATTCATGAGAGACACAGAGAGAAGCAGAGACACAGGCAGAGGGAGAAGCAGGCTCCCTGCGGGGAGTCCAATGAGGGACTAGATCCCAGGACCCAGGGATCACGTCCTGAGCCAAAGGCAGATGCTCAACCACTGAGCCACCCAGGCATCCTGTGTCTATTTATTTTCACTTGTTTATTTTCTGTTACCAGAGTATGTTTTGAATAAACATGTGACGAGCTGAACAAAGGAGGGAAGAGATGGATAGCATTATAGCAAAGACTGTTGTGTCAGATGAGCCCTGGGTGCGAATCATGGGTCCACATTCTTACCTTCTGCAGTACACTGTTTCACAGAGAAAGCAACTTTCAGGCTGGCTTTGAGAAAGAGAAGAAGGAGCTTTGTGTGGTTAGTGCAGTGACAGAAGAGAAACTCTTGAGGGAGAAAGACAGCACGCAGAGCCAGAGGAGCATGTGTGGGGGCGTGAATGAGTCCTGTGTACTGAGAACATAGTGTGTGTTTAGGACACATAGTTGAGATCATAAGGGAAATGTAGTAATTATAACACAAGAGCATATACTGCTTACAGGGTGCCAGGTGCTTCTAAGATCTCTACACGGATTAATCTGTTTATTCTTCCCAGTGGGCTAATAAGCTTATAGCATTGCTATTAACTCCATTTTATAGACAAGAAAACTGAAACACAGAGATTAAGTAACTTGCCCAAAGTCATACAGCTAAGAAGAACCCAGATAGTTAATGCTTCAAAGTCTGTACTCCGAACCTTCTTACTGCACTGCTAGGTTACGAAGGGTATGCTTGTTAGTTAGGGAACTGCATAAGCTGCTGTAACGAATAGCCCCTAAATATAGTGACTTAAGCAAGACAGAAGGGTAAGTTTTCTCTCAGGTGTCTGTCCAAAGGGACGAAGTCTGAGGCTACTAGGGTAGTTTTATCCTTTCAAAACAGCTCCAGGTTTGGATCTAAGGTGTTTGGGCCCAGGGAGGCTTGCACACATTCTTTTGCACTGAATGACCCCAAAGCATACATATCCCATTCTCCAGAACTTTATTACATGGTCACACCAAGCTGCAAGGGAGGCTGGGAAATGTAGTCTCTAATTGAGTGGCCATGCTCTCTGCTCAAACGGAAAGGTTCTATTATTAAAGGAAAGGATGGGTATTTGTTGAAAAAACTAGCAGTCTCTGCCACAACCTGCACCATTCACTGAGCTTCGAACTCTGTTCTGTAGGTGACAAGGGACTAGCAAACAGCCTTTAAGCAGCAAGGTTTTATGCTCAGACTTGGGTTTTAGGTCACTCCAGAGCACTCCAGAAGCATGCTCAGAGGATAAAGAGGGAAGAAATTGGAAAAAGGGGACCTGTTTCACTGCTGTTTCTGCAGTCCTTACTGCAGGCAGGAGTCGGTTGGGCTCCCAGGTGGAGGACTTTGGGCACAGGGATGTGCTGGGGCTGCAATGGGAGCCAGCTGCTGTCACGGTCATGCGCTCATTCAGCCACCGTTTGTCAAATGCACATCTGGGCGCAGAGCTCTGGTGATGGTCTTAATGGGCGTGAGGAATGTGGGGGCCAGGTACAGTTCTCGGTGAATTCTCCAAGATGCTGTGTGAGTCCTTGACTTGCCACACTGACACTGGTCTCTTTTGTTTGTTTCTCTTGGTCCTAGGACCCTCGGAGCAAACACAAGTTTAAGATCCACACATACTCCAGCCCCACGTTCTGTGACCACTGTGGCTCACTGCTGTATGGACTCATCCACCAGGGGATGAAATGTGACAGTAAGTACATTTGCTCAGTGGTGGCCTCTGGTAACTGGGCTGCTTCCTTATGGGCTGGGGTCCCACACATTCTCCCAAGTCCTGGGTGGGCTGGTGTGCCAGTCGTCTGTTGCTGGGAACGGAGGCTCTCAATCCAATCCAGCAGCATTTGGGGCATGCAGGGTGTGGGCTCTGCATGCATGCCGCGGCTTCAGGGAGAACAGACAGGTCCCACCTTCCCTCTGTCCATCTCGGCCTTGGTGGAGGGGTTGGAGGAGCCCTTCTGATGAGACCCAGCCTGAGCCGTGGACCTCTCTGCCCTCGCAGCCTGCATGATGAACGTGCACAAGCGCTGCGTGATGAACGTCCCCAGCCTGTGCGGCACTGACCACACGGAGCGCCGCGGCCGCATCTATATCCAGGCCCACATCGAGAGGGAAGTCCTCATCGTTGTCGGTAGGTGGCACTGGGGCTCGGGTGCCCGCGCCGCAGGTCCAACCTGTTGTGGGAAGGGAAGCTGGTGGAGGGCTGGGCAGGGCAGGGCCGGAGCAGGAAGGGGACTGCAGCACGCTGCCCTATCCCAGTCCCTCTCCACTGCAGGCACCTGAGCTGGCCGGAGCTCAGCAGGTCCCCACTCCCTTTCCTTCCCTCTCCTTTTCCTACTCTTGCTCGGGGTCTGTGAGTGTGCAGTTCTGTTTGTTAAGGTAACCAAGAAGGAATGCTTGGTGCTTCCGCAAACTTTCCCAATGGGAAGAATAGTCTTGATGACAAACAAATTCTGAGTTGTGACAACTTAGGCAAGAGGGAGGGATGCAGCGTGCATTGCCGGGGCCTTTCTGTATATTTGAAGTAATTTCTTTCTTAAACCTGATGGTGTCTACGTGGGTCCCTGTTCTCTTATTCCCTATACATTTTGCACTTCTGAAATATCTCATAATAATAATAAGAAAGGGGATTATATAGCTGGTGGGAGGGGTGCAGGAGGACGAGGGGAGGACAGGACCAGGGCGTCTCTGGGCTCCTGGAATGGAGCGTTCACAAAATACTTGGCTCTGATGTGGGAAGTTCCAGCAAAGTGGAAACCTGGCTTTGCAGGACTCGTAAATACTCAGTCATTAAGCTACAGTAAAACCCACACTCAAGCAGTGTGGTCTAAAACATTGGGAGGAATTCCCTCTCATGTGCTTGGGACACAAATTAGACTTTATAACTAATCCGTATACACGAGGTTTTGTGACTTGGCAGTTTGGGAAACTGATCACAGAAGGGATTGAGTTTGCAAAAATCGGTTGGCTTCTGAGGCCACAGATTGGTTCAGCAGCTGTGATGTGTTGAGCCCTGTGCAGGGAGGGGCTGCACTTATACCAGGTACAAGTCGAAAAATATTCCCTGTAAAATCCAATCCCTGTTTGAAACTGAGGTTCGTGATACCCAGTGAGCTCTTCGGTAACATGCATTCCACTGAATTGCTTTTTTTCTCCCCCTCTAAAAGGAAGGCAAGTGGCTGACTTCCTTCTATCCAGATGTTTGGGGGTTTCTAGGGAGAAACAGGCTTTTTCTCACTGAGCTTCCTGGTGCTGGGGTGGGGCAAAAAATGAGACTCTGCTGCCCTCTGGTGTCCTTCTCTGGGAACTGTGTTGGCTCAGGTCAGTCACTGGGGGCAGCCGACAGTTCGGAACCCATCCTGTATACATGCTCTTACTTAGTATAATGCTCTCAAAGCCCATACATTGTTCCCACCACAAAGAAAAGAAATAATAATTATGTGCTACGATAGAGGTGTTAGGTGATGCCATGGCAGTAATCATATCACAAAACATAAATGTGTCAAATCCATACATTGTACGTAAACATACACATCGTTATGTGCCAATTATGCTTCGGTAAAAAAGCCTTCCGTGTTCTCTCTTTCATCCTCACAACAACCTGTGAAATATCTGTTATGTTCGTTTTATGAATGAAGATCCTAAGGCTCAGAGGAGTTAGGCTTCTCAGAACTTACACCGTTAGTAACCAAAACAATAAAGCAAGAGCTAACATTGGAGTGTTTTTTAAACGTGTCAATCACCGTGCTGAGCACTTATGGCAATATCTTGTTTAAATTTTTTGAGCAACTCTGGGGATCCCTGGGTGGCTCAGCGGTTTGGCACCTGCCTTCAGCCCCGATGTGATCCTGGAGTCCCTGGATCGAGTCCTGCATCAGGCTCCCTGCATGGAGCCTGCTTCTCCCTCTCCTCTGTCTCTGTCTCTGCCTCTCTCTGTGTCTCCCGTGAATAAATAAATAAAATCTTAAAAAATTTTTTTTGAGCAACTCTAATGAGCTAAGCAGTAGTACTATCGTTCTACTCATCAGGAGGTAGGCTTAGAGAGCCACATGCTTCATCACCTAGGTCTGTGAGACTCTAACAGGTTACTTCTTAGTTTGGTCTCCCCTCTCCCATCCACCTTATTAATTTCATTTTTGTGGTTTAACTAGGTTACCTCTTATGGGCATTTCTTGGGGAGTCTTTTTCTGATGTGCAATACAGCATCCCTTCAAATTCAAGGTCAGAGTCTTCCCCCTTCCACGCAGATCTGCCCGGGCATCTCTTGATCACAAGCTGATGATTCTCTGGCAATCCCACTCTGTGCCTATGAACTGGGGATACATAATCTCCCAGGGATGCTGTCCCAAAATGCCAGAAATAGGGTGGCTTGAAATAGCAGGAATTTATTCTGTAACTCTTCTGGAGGCTAGGAGTCTGAAATGAAAGTGTCAGCAGAGTTGGTTTGCTCTGGAATGCTCTGAGAGCGTCTGTTTCATGCCTTGCTCTTGGTTTCTGGTAATTTCCATCAGTCTTCGGTGTCCCTTGGCATCATCCCGGCCTCTGCCTTCATCATCAAATGGCATTCTTCCCTACATGTCTCTGTGTCCAAGTTTTGTCTTCTTATAAGGACACCAGTCATTGGATTATAGCTACTCAAATCTCATATGACCTCATCTTAACTTAATCACAGTCTGAAAGCTCTCATTTCCAAATAAGGTCACATTCCCAGGTACTGCGGTTGGGACATGAATATATCTTCTTTGGGGGATACGGTTTGACCCATAATGGGGGGAAGGGAGGCAAGTTGAGGCTCCATTAGAGTTAGGGGCAGAATGTCCCATCCTATGGAAGAAGAGCCCAAGACTCAGTGAGGCTGAACCACTTACCTGGTGTCATGAGCAGAGTGGGGATGAGCACCCAGGCCTCTCGACGAAAGGTCACTGTGGCCCTCGGTTGCCCCTTCACCGTGCCCAGCACAGTCTATCCTGGGCAAGGGGCTCGTTGCTTGCTTGATGATAGAGGAACCTGATGTCTGACTGCAGTTCTCTAAAAATAGAACCGAGATGGAGATTTTTGTTCAAGTGATTTATTGGGGCTGCGGGTGGGAGAAGAGGAGTAAGGGCAAAGCAAAAAAAGCTAAACAAGGGAATGGTCTCCCTTGAAGACGAGCTTCAGCCTGATTCTTCCTCTCCCTCCTGCAGGGAGTTGGTCTTTCACAGCCAGTCAGTGCTGCAGACTACACTCTGCCCCCCACCTCCCATTCATACGTTGAAGCTCTAAGCCAAGGGAATAGTGTTTGGGTGTGGGGCCTTCTCCAGGTAGTTAGGGGTTGCTGAAGTCACACTGGTGAGGTTCTGTGATGAAATAAGTGGCTTTATAAGAAGAAGAAGAGAAACAGATTTCCCTCTCTCCACCAACGTGAGGGCACAGCAAGAAAGTGGCTGTCTGCCGGCCAGGAAGAGGGCTCTCACCAGGAACCGGATTGATGTGCATCTCATATGAGACTTCCCAGCTTCCAGAACTCTGAGAAATCAGTGTTTGTTGTTTAAGTCACCTAGTCTCACCGAGCTTCCTGGACTGTCGGTCTTTGCTGCAGGCTGCTGGGGTCAGAGGCGGGAGGGTGGTGGTACCTCCGAAGCTAGGTGGCGTCTGTGTGGCCCAGGCCGATTGTCTGTACATGGGACAACTGAGCCCTTAACAGCCAACACTCAGAGCAGCTGGGGGATGAGGGCATTGGCCAGTGTGGAGGGTCTCGGACACCTGGATACCCCTCCAATCCCCCAAGCATCCTTCTGGTTTCGTGGTTGGGACTCTAGGTCCTCCTGCTTGATCCCAGCCAGATGGATCAGAGAGCGGAGAGCCCTTCCCAGCAATGCTAGTCCAGATCATCTCACTTTATCCAGACCGTAGAGGCACATTCAGTGTTAGGACTTTCCACCCACCAGTCCAGGACACTTTGCCATTTTCCCTGACTGTCTCATACTCTTTGGAAATCCCAATAATTCCAGAAGCCAGCAGGTTACAGGTCTTTCTGGAAGATTGAAGGTTTCCTCATCTCCGTTGGCTCTTGAATCCAGGCTCTGTGTGCTGTCAGGGATCTTGCAGGTCAAGGTCGTAATGGAAATCCCATCAGTTCTCCTTTTAAAAACCCATCAGTGGTTTCCCATTGCCCTTAGGACAGATGAATCTAATGTGGTGGTCTCATACTCACTTCTCTGTCTCTTCTGGTTTCCTTTTACCCCTTCATCCTGTCCAGGCTGCCCCCCACCATGGGACCTGTGCACCTTCTGTTTCCTCAGTCTGGAATGCTCATCTTTGCCCCCTTGTCTTCTTCCCACAGGTAATCCTTCCCCTTCTTGTAGACCCTCAGCTCTCCTTCACCATCAGGGAACCTTCTCCTAGCTCCGCCCTACTAGACACTCATGGTATCCTGAACTTGAACATGTGTCAGTTGCAGTGTTACATTGGGTTGACGATGTCTCTATCTCCTCCTATCTTATGGATTGAAGCTCCATAAGAGCAGGACAGTGTCTGCTTTGGTTCACACTTTCCCCAGCACCTCGTATGATGGACATCACTAAATATTTGTAGCATCAGTGGTTGTGTGTATTACTACCAGAGGGTCCTCATGGATACCGGGACTTCACAGGTGACCCCCTAATCAGTGCTTTCTGAAGTGAGGAACTGAAGTTCAGCAGATAGCCCATTTCACACACTTATTCTTGTAGGAAGGAGACCACACAAAAACTCTTAAGGACCAGGTCCCAGGTAAACAGCTGGACCCAGACCAGGACCCACTCTTTGGAGCCATGACTACTGCAATTCCCTGGATAATGTTGAAAAGACCCAGAACTGTGGGACTTGTAGAGGAATAGAAAATCATATGGACATCAAGATGCCAAGTGTTACTGTGGGAGCACACAACATGATGTCGGAAGCCCACGTCAAATATGAACAGTGCTCCTAGAGTTTATAAAGCTTGTGTCCTTACACATATTAACCCCCTTTCAATTCACTGTCTCTCTATTAACATAACAACTGGCATCTCATTATTTACATTCCCATCTACATTATGGCCATCTGCAAATCCTTAACCATACCCATATTCGTATCCATAACTATATCTCACAAAAATTTGGACTGTTTATTTATTTTTATTTTTTTATTTTTTAAAGATTTTATGTATTTATTCATGAGAGACACAGAGAGAGAGGCAGAGACATAGGTAGAGGGAGAGGCGGGCTCCCTGCGGTGAGCCTCATGTGGGACTTGATCCCAGGACCCTGAGATCACCACCTGGGCTAAAGGCAGATGCTCAATCACTGAGCCACCCAGGCATCCCTGGGACTGTTTATTTAAAAAAGCAGAATGAGCAAGTTTTTTTATCCTTCTCTTTGGGACTCCCATTCACTGCTCTCACCATTGTACTGTGCTCTACGGAACCCTGCTTAGGTGGAAGTATCTCCCAGGCGACTTAGGTCCCCCCAATATTGCAGTATTTTAATCCTTTCCAAGATCTGACATTCACACATCAAAAGAAGAAGAACAACAAAGAGACATTAAGTTCTTGACAGGCAGCTGGGAAAAGTTGAGGTTACATTTCCGCATATACCTGATTCCAAAAGAGGTTCTGAAAGCACTTTTCAGAGAAAGGAAATGGATGCTGAAGACTCACAGAAGACTCTCTTGTCATTTAAAGAACTGTTTCAGGGTAGAGGAGGTTTTTGCCATCATGGGGACTCTAACTGGGGGGGAAAGAGTATAAGAAAACCTATGGAGGTCCTCCACATTGATATTCTTCTTGGGTATCTTTCCTCTGAAATCAATATGGCAGGATATGACCAGAAGAGCAAGAGCAGAGTTAGGTGTGTGCTGTACCCTGAGGGGTGAGGTGGGACATGTGGGCCTGGCTTGGAGTGGTTAGATGTTTACAGTGTGAGAAAGGTGGCATGTTATAGGCAGAAAGGTAAGATGAGCTCAGTAAGCACAGGTATTCATTGATTTGATTGATTGATTGATTGATTCATTCATTCATCATTCAGGGAGGGCTAGAGTACCAACTTGGGTCCAATGACCAATGAGCTAGTCTCCGTCCCCAGGGAGCTCACAGCCTAGTTGGGGAGATAGGCATAGATCATTGTATTGTGATGTGGCAAGCAAATATTGTGATGGTACTATGGAGGCACCCAGAGGGGCACCTGAGGTTTCCCAGAGAGGACTATGGCTGGCTTGAGCCTGTAAGATTTATAGGAATTATCTGGATGGGGAAAGCTTCATGTCAAGGTACTTGAGAAAAATAACACTGGCTACTTTTCTTGAGTGCTTGTTACATGCTTTCTATAGATCAGTCCATTAATCTTGATGGTGATCCTTTCCCGTAGGTGTTATGATCATCCCAAATTTACATGTGAGGAAACTGAGGCGCAGAGCTGGCTGAGGAACTTCCCAGCAGTCACACAGTCAGTGGTGGGTCTTGGATTTGAGCCCAGGCACTCTGGTTCCATGGCCACAGTGTCACCGTGATGCTGCATCCTGGGCGGAAGGAATAGGGTGCATGGTGCACACAGGAAGGTAGACCAGAAGCAGTAGGAGGGTGTGGGAAAGTATTAGCTGTCCAGTGTGGCTTCCTTTCCCTACATTTGGGGTACAAACTCTTCTAGAATCCATTCACTCACTCTCCCAGCCATTCACTTATTCGTTCAACAATATTGAGTTTCTACGTTTTGCCAAACATATTCTAGACCCTTGAGGGCAAGACAGGTCTCTGTCTGGATGAACCTCATAACTTGGCCAATGCCTAGAGACCCTTGAGGTCTTTCCCCACCTTTCTTCCTTCTGTTAGGAATCTCATTCTTGTCAGACTAAAATCCACTGCCTTTCAAAACCTTTTTCAAGACAGTCTGGGCCACAGAATCCTCTTCCTTAATGTGATCTCCTCTTTAAAACCTCTGAGGAGGCACCTGAGTGGCTCAGTGTTGAGTGTCTGCTTTTGGCTCAGGTCGTGATCCCAGGGTCCTGGGATCGAGTCCCCCATCAGGCTCTCCACAGGCGGCCAGCTTCTCCCTTTGCCTTTGTCTCTTCCTTTGTCTCTCTCTCTCTCTGTGTCTCTCATGAATAAACAAACAAACAAATAAATAAAATCAAACCTCTGAGGTTTGGGAGTTTGCAACACCGAGCAAGAATGACCCGAAGGCTTTCTGCTCTTTTGCACTGCCACATACTTCCACTTAGATGGCTGCCTGCTTTAAAGGTCAAGAGAAGAGGGGATGAAAGGGAAAATGTAAGGAAAGAAAATACAGATGGAATAATATCCTGAAATATTATCCAGCCATGCAATATTGGCAAGGACAGAAAATGATCATAAATTAGGCCACTTGGGCCCACTAGGGGGCAGTCTCTGCCTTCAAAGCCATTCCTCCCCAAAGGACCTCTTTCCAAAGATGCCCCTTTTACAGAATGAAATGAAACCACAGCATCATGATTGTCCATAATGGAAGGTGCCACAGAGAACAGCTCAGGCCCCCCCCCCCACCTTACCCCCATTAAACACCTGAGTCACAGAGGACCAAGGAAGAAAGTAACTTCTCAAAGCCATACATCATGGAATAGGCATAGGATCCAGTTCTTGTGCATTTCTCCCATCCCTTGTACATTACCAGTTAGTATTCCCACCCCCCCCAATGTTATGAGACATGTCCAACATGCAACAAAGGTGAAAGAATTTTACAGTGAATACCATTTGTTCACCACCTAGAATCTGCTATTGATATTTATTACCCACCACTTGCTTGATCGCTAAACCATCTTCCCTTACTCTCCATCCGTCAATTTGCTTATTTTTGACACATTTCAAAGCAAATTGAAGCCATCAATTCAGTTTCCCCTAAACACTTAAGCATGCGCATCATCGACTAGAATACCATGCTTATTTACAGGTTTTTTTTTTTTTTTTAACGGTTGAGGTAAAATTTACAAATAGTGAAGCATACACATATTCGGTGCACAGTGGCTGAGTTTTGACAAATGGATTCTGCTGTGTCACCTCAACCCCCATCAAATTAATCTTCTTTCTGGATGTCACAGCTGCCATTGAGGATCTGGTAAAAGCTGTGAACACCATCTATACTCAGAAAAATGCCCAGTGTGTGCAGACATGCATGCCCCCCATGCCTCACACCCACTTGGGAGCTGCGGGAATGGGATACCCTGGCACCTCTGATCCCTTAGACTGCATCGTAATTAATAGTGGTTGGAATTTTTTTTTTTTTTTGGAGAAACTGTAATGCAGCAGAAGAGGTTTGTAGAAAACACTTCATTGTGTACTCAGTGGAAAGCAAATTCCCTTGAAGCAAACCCAGCAAGACACCTCTGTTAGGTTGCTCCTTACCGTTTTGGTAACAGATTAGTTGAGTTAAATCATATCTCCATCTGTGAAGCTCTGGTTTTTTTCTTTTTTCTTTTTCTTTCTTTCTTTCTTTCTTTCTTTCTTTCTTTCTTTCTTTCTTTCTTTCTTTCTTTCTTTTTTTTTTGTGCAGCTTAGACGGTTGTTTGCACACCATCTAAGGTCAAGGGATCCTTGGCCACCCTTCCTTTGAAGCCTTGTGGCTCTTGAGGTGGTAGGTGGGTGTCCTGGACACTCGAAAGGATGGAGTTGTTTTGAGACAGAGGGGACCAAACTCTTTCTACTCAGTGTCCCTTCTCCTCTTCCTTTAATGTTTACTCTCATCAGAATAACCACTGTCTGAGGCCCTCAAACCTCAGGATACGCTGCGTACACAGACTGTTTCTAAATAATTGTGCCAAAGGGAGCACCACCAGGACCTGCAGGACTGTGACTTGTCATTGCCTTTCGGGAAGGGGTCCAGCAAAATCTGTTATATATATATATATATACAGACACACACACACTTGGATTTTCAGATTTCCGATTTCAGCCTTACTGAAATAAAACATTAGCATGCAAAGAAGCAAAGTCCAGAACAGGCATGTTTATAGATACTCCGTTTGTGGTGGCAAAGAATTAGAGTCTGCCCAATTAGGGCACATCCATCTTGTGGGATATCATGCAGTTGTTGAAAATAGTGAATTAAAATGGGTGCATGGGGCTTCTATGGAGCTGATTGTATTCTGGTTTTTGATCTGGGATCTAGTCATACATGTTTTCACAAACTGTACAATTAATGATTCGTATGCTTTCCTATAGTATATTGTACTTCATATTATGCTTTTATTAAACATTCAAAATAATTAAATACAGGTTAATTAATACTTAAAAATAAGGGGATGCCTGGGTGGCTCAGCGGTTGAGCCTTTGGCTCAGGTCATGATCCTGAGGTCCTGGGATCGAGTCTCACATCAGGCTCCCCGCAGGGAGCCTGCATCTCCCTCTGCCTGTGTCTCTGCCTCTCTCTGTGTGTGTCTCCCATGAATAAATAAATAAAATCTTTTTAAAAAATTAAAAATGGGTTAGAGCTGGAGAAGGGTTGGCAAACTATGGCCTGTGGGCCAAGTGTGGCCCACTGCCTGTTTTTGTAAATAAAGTTTTATTGGGACATGGCCACGTCATTCATTTCTGTATTGACTGTGGCCACTTTGGTGATACAGTAGTGAGTTCACTGAGTGCCTGTGGCAGAGCTTGTATGGTCTGCAAAGCCTAAAATATTTACTTTCTGGCCCTCATTAGAAACATTTGCCAACCCTTGACCTGGAGGGACATCTTTGATGTATTATTAAGTGAGAAGATTAAGTTGCATAAAAATATATTTAGTATGATCTCATTTCGAAGAAATAAGCAGCCGCAACAGACACTTACTATGTGTGAAGTGATGTTTGTGTATTTTTATAAGGGTGGGAAGGAAGGTGTGGAAGGGTACAAACCAGGCTGTAAACATTGGGATCGCAGAAGGATTGGGAAGTGGGAACGGAGAGAGAGTGAGGCAGGGAAGGGGGCTCTCTGTATGTCTTAGGAACTGTTGCTCTGGTCGCGATAAACACAATCACTTTTGTAATTTTTCAAACATAAAATAAACATGGAAGGATCTCTGAATAAGAAAAAGGAATTCAAATGAAATTCTCCAGCAACAGTAGCAGTGAAAATTAAGTGGCTGATGCCAGAGGCTTTGGGGAGGACTGCTGGGGGGTGTCTCAGCTTGGGCAGAGTGGAACCCAGGCATTTTGAGGTGTTTCTGGGTCTTCACTGTCACTAGTGTGCGTCTTGCATAGCATTCATCCTACAAACTGGGCCTGATCTCTGGCCCTCGTGGCATCTGCCCTTTGACGCCTTCCTGCAGTCCTTATTAAGGGCATGTCCCTATTCAGGTCGCAGGAAGCCTGTCCTCTTCTTTCTGCTTCTCCCTGGTGGCCCGCACTGACAGCCCATTCCCACGACTCTGCCTCCAGGGCTAAGTTCTCTGACCTCAAAAGCTTATACTACTCTGGTGCCTTCTGATTCTCTTTCCCATTGTGTGGTCTCCAGTGTTCCATCTGGGGGTGTTCACACCTCAGGAATTGGAAGGTGCCAGCTGCTCTAAATGTGGTCTGTGGACCAGCAGTAGCAGCAGCAGCAGCAGCATCACCTGGGGAACTGGTTAGAAATGCAGAGCCTCATGTTCCATCCAGGCCTGTAGAGTCAGAATCTGTATTTCAGCAAAATCCCAGGTGATCTGTATGCACTGGGAAGTTCCATAAACCTTGGGGCATCTGGGTGGCTCCTTGGCTTGAGTGTCTCACTCTTGATTTTGGCTCAGGCCATGATCCCAGGGTTGTGAGATTGAGCCCTGTGTGGGGCTCCATGCTAGGCATGGAGCCTGCTTAAGATTCTCTCTCTCCCTCTGTCCCTTCCTACCCTGTTTTTGCATGTGTGCTCTCTCAAAAATAAAATAAAATAAAATAAAATAAAATAAAATAAAATAAAATTCCATAACCTTTGCTCAATGACCATGAAACAGGGGGACATGTCTTGGCCACTAGATGGCAGGGATTACCCGTGCTCTGCTCTTGCACAGCGGCCACAGGTGGATGGATGTGCCTGGGATGGTTTGTGACATCCAGCCTCACCTTGGCCGTGGCATTTCAGAGGTCATGCAGCTTTGATGTCCTTTCCTCAGAGGCCACAATCCCCATTCATGGTGCCCTGGCATGGACCTGCACGCCCTGGGATGGACCTCATGAAGCTTGAACAGCTGGCATGAGCCCCCTGTGTAAAATGCTCCAGAACCTTCCTTTCCTGCTCTGCCTTTGTCTCTCACCACCCAGGGGGAGGTGGCATAGCTAGCTCTCCAGTCACCAGCCTTCTGCCTGCTTTTCTCACTGACTTGCTGCAAGTCTGTAGTAATTATGGACCTGTAGAGTCTGGCTTTGGAGCAAGGGCTTTGGAGTCAGGCCTTTGTTTGAATCCTAGCTCCCCTACTTCAACAAATATTCGTTGGGTGCCTCCTGTGTGCAGACACTGTTTACACTTATGAAAAGACAGAAAAACACCCACTCTCATGGCCCCTGCGTTCTTTCTAACGATTGGAGAGGAACAGTAATGCCAACAAAATACTTTCAGACAGCAATAAGGAGAGTAACAACAGCAGATTGAGGGTGGCCCCTGGGTCATCGGTAGAGATGATGACTTTTGGTTGAGACCTGAATGATGAGCAGGAGGGAGCCCACTCCTGAAATCCAGGGAAAGAGCATGCCAAGCAGAGGGATAGCACAGGCAAAGGCCCCGGGGGTGGGCTTATGCATTTCGGGAACTGACAGGACAGGGTCTGGCTGGAGCCTGGTGATGGGCGGTGGGGGTGGGGGGTGGGGAATGAAGCTGCCGGGCAGCCAGGGAGGCCTTGTGAGCCTAGAGGGCTTTGGGGTTTTGTTTCCTAAATGCAGGGGCACTTAGACCCTGGGAGTATTTGTGGAGTGTCACGCAACGTCACTGGGTGTAGTCCCCGCAACTAACTTATGAATTCAGTCACTTTATTTTCCTCAACCTGAAAGAATCCGAGCCTCTGGCCACCCTGTCAGCATGTGGGGGATCCAGGGTTTGCACTCTGGATCTGCCATTCGGATTCCAACACATCAAGGCATCCATTGGAGAGATATAGTTTAAGGCTCTGAGGCTGTTAAAACAGAGACACAGCGAACGTTCCAGGGGGAGAGAGGCAGGCGGGGGTTCAATGTTGGCAGTGCTGCCCTGGGGGTATAGGTTAGCATCAAGGCTGTGGGAAAGACCTCCTCATCTTTTGCCTGTTGCCTCTATGGGGTCTGAATCTTTCTTGCAGTTGTAGTCTTGATGAGGGAGGGAGCAGTATTGGCTGAAGACATCCCAGAGGGCCCCCTGGAGGAGGCAGCAGTGGTACAGGACAGTGGGTGAGGTAAGAAGGGAGGACTTATGGTTGACACTTCATGGGTGAGCGCATGACTCAGGTGCTAGGCTGGCACAAAAGGCCACAGGGGGATGCTCTTCAAGATCATAAGCGGCCTCTGTCTGAGGTTCTTTCCTGCTCTACCGCCAACAAGAAGCAGGGCAGCAACAACACTTCTGATAATAAGTGCCTGGAAAACTTACAGTCCCTAAGTTTTATGAGACATTTGGTTCTCCCTAAAGTGGCCTGAGAGATGTTATCTGCCCAGCTGAGGAGTGGAGGGCACCTGACTTGTAAATCTAACCCCTGAAGACACACTGTTCCAATCATGTACGCAGCCAGCACTTACTGAGCATTTACTGTATACCAGGTAGGTTTTTTTTTTTTTTTTTTAAGATTTATTTGTATATTTTAGAGAGAGAGCAAGTGAGAGCGTGTGCATGTGCCTGCAGTCAGGGAGAGGGGCCAAGGGGGAGAGAGAGAGAGAAAGAATAAGCATACTCCCTGCTGAGAATGGAACCTGACATGGGGCTTGATCCCAAGGCCCTGAGATAATGACCTGAGCTGAAATCAAATCGACCACTTAACCAACTGAGCCAGCCGTCCCCTGTGCCGGGTGTTTTAAGGGGACCATCTCCAGTAATGTTCACCTTGAACCTTTGAAGCTTTACCATCATTTTTCAGGGGGAAGAGGCTTGCATGTTGGTGAGGTTAAAATCGCAGAGTTATGAAGAGGCAGATCTGGGAAACCCCAGGCTCTGTGTGTGATGCCAGGGGCTGTGCTCCTAACCACTACCACTTGTTGCCTGCCTTGGTGCTCTGGGTCAGCTCAAGCTGGCTGGAATTGAGGGCATCCAGAAGGTGAGAGGGAGAGGGATGGAATAAAGTTCACAACAGCATCTTGAGAAAGCATTCTCACTTAAAAATAAAAAGGTGTTTACGGGATGCTCAGGTGACACTGGGGAACACTGCATACAAAGGGGTTTGGGTATAGGGCTGGGGCAGGGCTTCATGGCCACTTCCCACCTAGCATGGGATGCTGGGCCTTGCCAAGCCCTGCTATTCAGGGAATCAGAGCCACTCTGAGGCCCATACAACAAGAGATTTCCTGGAGGAATTAGATCTTATGCAAGCTTGGAGAAGCTGGGGACAGGAAGATCTGGAAGGTGGCAAGCGTCAGAAGACCCAGAGAAAGGGCCACGGTGGAGTTGATGGTGGATCCAAGAAGCCAGGCCCAGTGACCTGCCAGAGAGTGTATTATTAATTAACTTGGTGAAGCTTCTCCTTGTCTCATCCCTGGCTCATCTGGCACAGGTTTGCTAACAACCTGGAACTCATTTGGAGACAGTTCTTAGGTGCCCCAGAATCTTTCAGTTCCCAGGTGAGGCTTCCTCGTGCCTTCAGCCATCTGCTAATCCCCAACCTATGACCTGTGACCTGGAACACCAGCTGCCTGTCCCATCGCCAACACAGAGCCGGTGCTGTCCCCAGACCACTCTCTTATTGGAAGCGCCTCCTCATCACACAAGATGCCCTGCGTGAGGGCGATTCCGTCCAGGGGCTGCGGAGGAGAGAGTGGTTGTCGCCTCCTTTCTCCCAAATCTGTGGCTTTCAAACTTTCCGGACTGCAGCCCGCTCTGCTGTTTTACATATCACGATCGCAGGCACCCGCTCACCACCAAAACCAAGCTGTCACCAAATAATACTCACCTCTGTGTATGCCAGCTCAGCGCTCTGACGCAGTATCTTTTCTCCCGCAGCCTTCTACGCTGTTCTGTTCTGTTTTCCGTCCTTTTAAGAAATCCTTTACGAAAAATGGTCTCGACTCTCTCAATTGATTTCACCGACCACTGACCCGCGTGGCATGACCCACCATTTGAAAAGCACTGTTCGAGACAACATAATTCTCTTTCTGCATCCTGACATGGCATTCTTCTTTCTTTGAGGGGGAGGGGGGCCCTGGGCTAAGGCCAGCCACATCACACTGTTGATTTATCACAGGTTTACAGCCCATCAAACCTCTCTCACCTACCACACCAGGCGCCACTTAGCCTACCTTCTCTGTGTCCTTGTGCAGGGTTTTGGGTTTTTTTCCAGACTCGAGGTTGGGCCGATGCATGTCATCTTCTTGGATGGAGCCCTTTGCTGTAGGGCGGTGTTGAGAGTTTTGGGTATCCCATCACGCTTGTGCCAAGTGTGTCACCTCTTTGACACTGTTTTTTGTATTAGCTCTGTGCTATTTCCCCTGCCCCCTCCCCATCTTTCTGTTTCTGTTTTGTTTTAAAAGGTAGATTTCATTACTATTCAGGCATTAGTGACACCAATGGGATGTGGAGCTGATTGTCATTGAAAGGGTAGCTTGTTATCCTGGGTTCCCAAGAGGAGTGAGCATACCATGCCACCCCACACAGGGCCGCACAGAGGAGCACAGAGCTGGGGAGCTGGAGGGGGAAATGTGGGCAGGAGCCTTTCTTGTGGTTATTATGGGAAGGAACAGGTGAGGCAGGGCAAGCAAGCTTAGGACTGGCTAATTTGAGTAATAGCAGGCTCTGGGGTGTAAGCACTGTCTCTGGTTGTCTGGTGCCTGGGCCCTGGGATGGTCCACGTAGGGGAGGAGTGGCCTGGTGTGTGAGGGCTTCATAAAGGAGATGATTGGGCTGAGAGCTGGGGATTGGCTGGTTTGCTTATGAAAGGCACACTTGCCATTTCTAGGAATTGGCTGGCCCTGGAAAGAAGGGTCAGAAAGGCCCCAGATGTCAAAGCATCAGACATAGAGAAAATAAAAAGCTGTGATTAACACATTTTATTTATTTATTTATTGATTGATTGATTAACACATTTTAAACTAGAATTTAAAAAGCCAGTGTGCACTGAAGAGCTCTTGATGCAAAGCAACATCCCTGGCCCCAACCCTGGTTCTGCTCTTCAGAGTTGCACGTCTCAAAATTGAACTTACATCAGAATCACCTGGACAGTGTCCCACCCAAGAGTTTCTGAGTCAGTAGGTCTGGGGAACACCTGACAATTTGAATTTCTAACAAGTTCCCTGGGGGCTGCCGATGTGTCATCATTCTTGGGGGCCACACTTAAGAACCACCGTTTTTAACTCTTTCTCCTGGTACTTTATATTTTAATGACATGTCCTGTCATGGTTTCATTTCACTGCTTCATGGCTCTGACTTCCTGGGCAGGATTTAGCTCTCTGACACCATCCCTCTGGTCTCCCTCTCCTACTTACCTGCAGCACAGATGTATTGCCATTTTTAGTTGACCCATTCAGCCAAAAGGCACTGTTTAGGGGCATCTTGTAGATGTCAGGCACTGGACCTACTCACGGGGATTGGTCGGAGAACAAGACGAAGTCCTGCCCTCATGGAGTTCATATTCTAGTGCCGGGTTCCACAAGCTTTGTCTTATTAAGGACCAGAAAGACTCTGGAAAAATATGGTCACCATCACAACTACTCAACTCCACCATGGTGGCATGAAAGTGGCCACAGTATGTAAACTAATGGGTGAGGTGTGTTCTGATAAAACTTTGCAAAAACAGGCAGTGGGCTGGATTTGGCCTGCAGGCTGTGCTTAGATCTCTGTTGTAGTGTGTGAGACAGACAGCAAAGTAGGTAAATAAGTAAAATATACAATATGCCAGATGCTAAGTGCTAAAGAGAAAAATAAAGCAGAAAAGGAGGATGGAAAGTATGAAGGAGGGGATCGGGCTTGCAAATTTAGATATGCTGGCAGGGAAAGAGTCACTGAGATGAGGACATTTGAGTGAAGACTTTTGAAGGAGATGAAGGAAAGAGCCATGCAGTTGCCTGGCAGAAAAGCATTTCCAGGTAGAGGAATAGCCAGTGCAAAGGTCCTGTGGCATGAGTGTGCCAGCATGCTTGAGGAAATAGCAAAGAGGCTCAAGTGTCTGAGTGGAGTAAGGCAAAGAGAGGGGAGCAAAAAATGAAGTCAGAGGGAATGGGGAGGCTGCTGCTGAGGGCTTTGTAACCCACTGTCAGGAATTTGTCTTCTACACTCAGCGCCGTGCTAATCCGTTATTGTGCCTCCGGTAATTCTTGTAGCTCCTTTAAGTTATATAGTTACAACTCCATTTCTTGTTTTCCCAACCATAGGCAGCATGTCTTGAATTTGTATCTGGTCAAGTACTTTTACAGGCATGACATCATTTCAGCCCTATGAGCCAGACTACTATTGTCCCCACTCCATAGAGGAAGAAATTGAAGCTCAGAAAGGTTCAGTGACTTGGCTAAGGTCACACAGCTAGTAAGTGCCAGAGCTGGGATTGGAACCCAAGTCTGCCTTAACGTAGCGAACTTAGCACCCACATTACACTGAGAGACAATGCTATCATCCTCCAGGGAATGGGGGACCCTGTGGCTTTTGGATCCCACAGTAAGATGGAAAACTATTGCCAAGAGGGGGTGGGTGGTGTATCAATCAAACAAAACAGCACCTGTTCTGAGAGAAGGAACAGGTTCTTTTTCTGGGGGAACTCTGACCAAGCTGCTGACAGCTCATTTATGTGATGCTGGTGCAGTTTGACATTCATAGTACAAGACTTGCATGCAATTAGCCTGAATCGTTCGAACACAGCCTCTTGAAAACATTTGGAATTTTTTCTCTGTCTGGCCTTGTGCATGAGGTAACCACGGCTTTATTTAGTTGGTCATGCATCCCGGAATAGTGCCGTCTGCATCTGTCCTCATCACCGTGGTCTGATTGAGGTCTTGTTTTCCTGGAGGGCAGATACCGTTGCGCAGACGGGCTTTGCGGGCTCCCCTCCCGCAGGATCATTTGCACAAAGGCGGTGGCAGAGCATCTCCGCTCATGAAGGGATGATTTCTCTGCGTGGAAGCTGGAGTCCTGTTTTAAGTATGGCATGCAAATGAGATGCAAATGAGGATCCCGCCTTGGTGTGGGTCAGGAGGTCAGAGCTCTGGGGGCTCCTGCCCTCCTCCTCATCCAGTGGCTGCTGAACCTGACAGTTCTTGGAACAATCATCTCTTCTGCCCACCAAAGGGCTCTTAATGAGGGCAGAAGCTGACTGCTCCTGCAGCCTCTTCAGACACCTGGTGATTGGAAGCTCAAGAGACAGGGAGCTTTCCATGGGCTGTCAGATGCCACTGACTTATCATCAGCTGCCTGCTGGGCTCTGAGACGTGCTGGGGAAGGAGGGAAATGGTGGGTAAACTGACTGTTATTGTCTTCCTCCTCCCCCTACGCAGGCAGCCACGGATGGCTGGATTGGGGCTCTCGCACCAGTGTCTGTGGTCTTTGCTGTGTGCCTGCCTCAGCTTACAGAATGAGCTTCCACGGGGATGTGGAAAAAGAGCTAAGAGCCTGCCCCCTGAGTTGAAGATCAATGACCCTTTGATTTTGTTTCTTCTTCCAATTGGACCCGCCATCTTCACCTGTAGTTTAAGAAATCCCAATCCAAGAGGCCTTTTGAAGTGAGGAAAGAAAAGTGAACCAAACTGCAGGAGATTATGGAATGCTTAGTGGAGAAAGACATGGGGGCACAGTCACAGAGAGCTAGCAGATGCAAAGGATGCTCCGTGGCATCTTTCTGCTTATTTTTCTGCTTTTGCAGGGGTGTGTGCAATGCAGTTCTCTTGGCAGAAATCATTCAAGTCTCTCCCTCTCTGTAAATATAAAATGTACAAAAACAAGGGTCTCCTGAGCGCCAGGCACAGTGCTGACTGCTTTACCCGTGTGTATACATTTGATCTCCCTTTACAGAAGGGGAAACAGAGGCACAGGGAGCTTCCTGGACTTGTCCGAGTTCTGGCTAATTAGTGGCAGGGCTGAAATTTGAGCACAGTTCTGGTTGAATCTAAAGCCCAGGCCCGTAACCACTGTGCCAGATTGAGGGTTTAGGAATTGAAATGTTGATTTCAATGGAGGGACGAATGTGCTTTATCTTTATCTTTGTAGCAGATGTACACCTTCCTTCCTTCCTCTCCACAGGGTCCTCCTTGGCCCTAGCCTCCTCATCTATACTTCCTGGCATCAGATGGAGTTGCAAGTCCATGTTTTGGATTGTGCTGACTCTGCCCTCCCCCAGACTCATCCAGAGAAGCCCCCCAGGCTCATCACTGTCTCTGCCTGTCATTGGCTCAGGGGGCTTGTGGGCTACAGGTTCTTCTGGGTGGGATTGATGGTATAGGCAAGTCCCAAGCTTGAAATATCTTTGTTCCCCATACTTCTTTTAGCAGGGTGTCACAGACTGCGTTTCTAGGGAAGGGATTGGTGACTGGGTCTTAAATTCTGAAAGTGAACCCAAAACACCTGTTTCCATGGCCTGGCTCTATCTGGTGGGTCTTGGGCCTGGGGTACACTGGCAAAGACCAGAGTCAGCCCTCACCCAGGATCCCATTTAATGGGGAGCTTTCCCCAAATGTTCGTAGCAGATAACATGGGGTAATTGTTGTAAAGGTGCTTATGGTCAGTGCTCAACAGATGTTGAGCAACAAAAACTTAATTAAACAAGACAGACCTCATTGACAGGTGTAATACCGTTGTGGGTCCATGTTTTGTGTCATGCAGAAGATCCTGTCCTTCTGTGGCCAGTATACTTTTGGGAAGGGGAAGAGACACTGGTATGTCTTTGCTCTCCTTAGTTCCCTGAGAAAGCTCTATGAAAAAAATGCCTATCCCCTACCCACTGTTAATCTGATTTTACAGAAGAGGAAAACATAGCTCAGAGAGATGGATTTCCTTACCCAGTGCCCCACAGCTAGTGGGTGGCAGGGCTTGAATTCAAACGTGGATGTGACTGATTATAAACCAAAGCTCTTAATGCACAATGCTCCTGAGGAACATAAATATATTCCCTTTTAGACTTCCTTCCTTCATTCTTCCATTGTTCTTTGAGCCTCTCCCAAGTGGGAGGCCATGTGCCAGACGCCACAAGGGCTTTATGAAGGAGTGTGACCCTTTACACACAGTGTATCTCACAACCTATTAAGAGAGGGAGAGGAAGAGAGAGCTCACTCTAAAAGGGTGTGTGTGTGTGTGTGTGAAGTGATAACCCAGCTTGAAAGAAAGTGCTGGGGGCGGGGGTGCCTGCTGATGAGACAGGAATCCCAAAAGTCTTCACAGAGTCTGGGGCCAGGAGTTGGTTCTGGATGGGTAGGGGGAGAACCAGCACCCTGCTAGGGCTCAGCTGGGGGCTTTGTCTGTTTTGGCCTTTGAAAGATGAATAGAAGCTTTCATGGGCTTTCTCCCTCTGAAATGCACACTTCATACCCAGCCAGAAAGATCCATTCTAAACTGTGAATGGGGCCGTGCTGCTCCCCTGCTTCAGCTACTCCAAAGCTGCTTCTTAGAGCTTTTGACTGAAATCCAGGCCCCTCCCCACTGCTGTGGGAGCCTGCAGGATCTGGGTCTTTCTCTGAGTCTCTTGGCCTCTCTCTCCAGCCTCCTCTTCTCTCTGTCTCTTGCATGATGTCCTTATCCCTGACCCACCAAATGGTTTTCCTTCCTTCTTGCACCTGCTCTTCCCTCAGCCTGGATTGTTCTTCCTTGAGCTCTACCTGTGGCTGGCTTCTAGCATCCACTCAAATGTCACCTTCTTAGAAGGGCCACCCCTGAGCCTTATTCAGAGAAGCGCCTCCCTGGCCAGGCCCCCTCTATCCCATTCTCCTGTCTAAATACTTGCTTTGTACTTGTTGCCTGTATCTGTCATTATGTTGTTTCTCTGCTTATTTGCTTCTGACTTGTTCCTCTCCACTGGATGGAGGTCAGGAATCTATTTTTCATACCACCCCATGTGCGTACCATGCAACTGACACATGCAGGTGCATGATAAATGTTTCCTGAATAAGTTATTAAGTAGGTGGAGATATGGATTGAATAGATGGGTTCTCAGGCTGAAGTGACCCCATGAGTGAAGAGGTATTGGGTTTGGGTGTGTCAAGACTCTAGAATGTGGTTGTGAAGACAGATCAATGCCAGATCACAGAAGACCTTGCTCACAACTTCGAGGGATGTGGGACATTATTTAGTACTGCGAGCCATCGGAGGTGGTAACGTTCTGATCTAGATACTACTGGTGATGATTAAAAAGAAGGGTCTCAGTAGGGTCGATGGAGGTGATGCTTGCTTGAATTTAAAAAAAGTGACAGAAGAGATGGACAGATGAGAATAGCTTATGTGGGGAATTGAGAGGATGGAAGATCAGTGAAATTAGTGGCTCGGAAAGATATGTGGATAGTGAGCATGATAAGCAAGCAGGGTGAGAAGTCAGAGAGGCTGACTTGGAGGGAAAGGTGATGACCTTGGTTTTGTTTAGGCTGGGTCTGAGAGGTTTTGGGGTTGCATGGGTGTCTATGTCTAGTTGGTGGATGTGTCTATATATCTAGAGACTCTGGCATCAGTAGCGAAGCAATGGAAGCCAAAGCTGTTGTGTCAGGGAAGTGTTAGGGAGTGGTGAGTTGGACAAAGAGCATGGTTGGGACCCTGGGAAATAGAGCCACTTCAGGGGTTAGTGAAAGAAAAGGAGCCAGTGAAGGGGAACTTAAAAGTGATGCTTCTAGAGGAAGAAGGTAGCCCAGAAGAACTGGGAGGGCAAGTATGTGGTCACAGAAACCAAAACAGGAGAGTGTTCAAGAAAGTGGATGTGACCAGCCCCTTAGATGCTGCTATCTGGTGATGGTAGAGAGAGGAGGCTAAGCTTGGAAATAGGGTCACCGGATGTCGTCCTTTAACTTCAGAATTTGGACAGTGCTTGTTGACTGCCATGGTGGGAGCAAGAGCTGGGCTGCTTGATGTTAGGGAGAGCAAGTGGAAAGAGTAGTGTAGGCAACTCTTAAGAGAATGTGAGTCATGAGAGGAAGAGGCAGCTAGAGAGATGGTCATTTATGGGAGAGGCTTGAGCAGACTGTCATGTGAGTAGAAGAAGTCATGGGAAATGAAGGGCTCAAGGTGTAGGGGAAAGGAGACAGAAAATGTGCAGGAGAGGTCCTAGGCCTTGTCCTTCTACAGCTAGCTAACTGTTTGAATCCTAGCTCTGCCACATGCTGGCTGTGGGACTCCAGGCAAGTGCATCAACCTGCTGAGTCTCAGCTTCCTTATCTGCCCAGTGGAGAGAGCGCGTACCTCCCAGGGTCATGGCCAGGATGAAAGGAGAAAGCCGATCGGGGCCTTCACAGGGCCAAGTGCCCAGTGAGTTTTTGAGTTAGTGAGCATTTACCAAACTTCATTATGTACATCATCTAGATAAGACCACAGTGACACACGCCAGCCCTCAGTCCATGGTACCTAACATGCTCCAAGCTCAGAACAACACATATCACGTTTGCAGTGATCCCTTGTATAGTGGATACTGTGGTTGCTACCAGGACCCCTTTCAGACACTTCTGCTGCGAGCTGGGGGGTGTTGGCTGCTGACTGCTCACAGCTCAGTCCTCCAGGAATTGTCCCAAAGAGAGTCGCATTGTTCAAGGTTATGCCCACTTGCAGGGGGGTGGGGGCAGGCCAGTGACTGGATACAGCAGGGAGAGAGAACAAAGGCTCATACCCCACCTCAGCCTGGGGACGTGTCTGAAGGGCAGCCCCAACCACAGAGCTCCTAAAAGATGGGGTGAGGTCTCTGTTGCATCTGCACTTCCATATAACTCCTCTTTCTTGTTTTACCCTGCTTCCCTCGTTTCCGGCTAGGGCTGTTCCCAGCCATACTCCCTCAATAAAACCCCTACCCACCCTATCTCCACGTCAGGGTTTGTTTTCAGGGACCTCAACTCAAGATACCTTGTTTAACATCTGTATCTTTTCCCTAAACTATAAGCTTTTTGAAGGCACCAACTACGTCTGTCCTGTTCATCGTTCAGCCACCAGGTCTAGACATATAATAGATACTCACTGATTATATACTGAATAAGTGAATGGACAGTTTTCCCAGACACACATAAGATGAGTGCCCTGATACATACAATTTTCTAGAGTTGTGAATTACAGAACAGATTATTGACAAGTGCTTTTCTGTGGGTGTGTGAGCCTGCCTGGGCCCACCCAGTGTGAAGCCATCCCTAGCAATGGTTCTGTGTCTTCTATGAGCGATTCCCAGGTTTCCATCAGGAAATAACAGCCACAATTTATAAAATGTTCACACAAGAACATTTGGGCTGCAGTCTACATCATTTTAGGAGAGAGGGGTTGTTCCTTGGGGCCTTTAATTTTCTAGCTTTCATTATTGGAAGAGTAAAATGTATCACTTGCATTCCAAAATTGATTTTTATTTCCCGAAAGAAGCCCATAAAAATAAATAACTTCCCGGGAGGGAAAAAAGAAAAGAACTCTTTACACTGGGCAATCTGTTAAAAAAAAAAAAGAGAAAAGAAGAGGAAGCCTGGAGGGGCAAAGTAATCTAAACATTTAGATTGTATCTTTTTTTTTTTTTTAACTTGAGACTTACTGGACTTTGAGAACCCCCATGTGATTGAGAGATCTCACTTTAAATCTACATGGGACAGATGACTGGAGTCTCCTTTGGAGTAGTGTCCCAGGATTCTCACTTTAACATCTACATGGGACAGGTGACTGGAGTCTCCTTTGGAGCAATGCCCCATGATTTGCACCTCTGGTACCTTGACCCCCCACGGTGTTGCTGTTACTGAGGAGATGATGGCCAACAATACATTAGTAATTGTAATAGTAAGCTGTACCATATAACAAATCACTCCAAATGTAGTGGGCTTGAAACAACAAACTTTGTCAGTTTTGTGGGTATCCTGGGAAGTTCTTTTGATCTGAGTTGGCTTGTCTGGGGGTGAAGGATCTAGGGTGGCCTCACACTATGGTGGTTGGCGCAGCATAAGCTGGAGAGACAGGGGTGATTTAGCCATGTGTTTCTCATCATCCAGTAGGCTAGTCCCAACTTATTCTCATGGTTGTCATCATAGGAGTCTCGAGAGCACTGAATGAGAGCCATTCAATTCAAGCCTCAATGTACAGCAATTTTTAAAAAAGATTTTACTTATTTATTGGTGGTGGGGTCGAGGGAAAGGGATAAGCAGACCCTGTGCAGAGCCTGATGCAGGGCTCTATCCCATGACCCTGAGATCATGACCTGAGCTGAAATTAAGAGTCAGACGCTTAATTGACTGAGCCTCCCAGGTGCCCCTGAACAGCACTTTTTAGGACTCTGCACCACATGGGGCTAATGTCCCAGTCGCTAAAGCAAGTTGCACAACCAAGCCCAGATTCAGAGAATGGAGAAATAGGCTTTCATTGGCATTTCACTCTGTCAACCTTAAAGAGGATTATGTAGGCAGAGAAGATACCAAGTGCTCTTATAGCTAATAAGCTGAGAATCAGAGAGGGTGAGCAACTGGCCTGAGATCACAAAGCAAGCCAAGAACCTTCTTTGTAACTTTGTAAGAGACTTTGAAAGAGAAGACTTTGTAAGAGAAGTCTTTCTTTTTTTAAAGATTTTATTTATTTATTAATGAGAGACACACACACACGGGGGGGTGGGGGGAGAGAGAGGCAGAGACACAGGCAGAGGGAGAAGCAGGCTCCATGCAGGGAGACTGACGTGGGACTCGATCCTGGGACTCCAGGATCACGCCCTGGGCTGAAGGTGGCGCTAAATCGCTGAGCCACCCAGGTTGCCCATCTTCTTTGTAACTAATCCACTGTAGGCAAGCTCAACCTGTGCTGCCACATTCTATCTCCCCTTCCTTCATTCCCTTGACTACTCTGGCTTCCAGGGGGACAGCTCCCTGGGTGGGGGGCAGGGGCGTCCTACGAACATGGTTGATCCTTCACTTAGCCTTGGAAGGCTGCTATTTTTTTTATCAGTTAGTACTCACACTTCCCTCCTCTGTGGGAGGTTCTCTGCTTGCCTCCCACAGTCCTGTCCACTCTCTGCTTTTCTCTGTGCCTTGGGAGGCCGACCCCTGCATCACCCAGGTCCTCTTGCTCTCCAGCTCCTGGTTGAATTCACCCAGAAGAAGCACCAGCCAGCGATTGTAGGATCATAGGAGAGAAATGACCTATCTCTTTCCCAGTTCCTCTGCTCTGGGCTGTGTATCTTGGCAGTACTTCTCTTCAGCTCCAGGTCTCACTGGACTCTGCTAACTGTATTTCCTTCTGTCACCCCCAGGCCTAGAAGTGGCCAGGGCATTCACCCTTGTGGGTCCCTGGTGCCTCACCATGCGCTGTTGGCCCCTTCAACCCTTACATTTGTGACAGTCCCTTGATTAAAATCTCTTGAACCATCCAAATTGGATTCTGCTTCCTGCTTGGGCATACAAGGATATACTTTCATTGGATTATGTGATCTTTTTTTTTTTTTTTAAGATTTTATATATTTATGTCTCTCATTAAGAGACACAAACAGAGAGGCAGAGACATAGGCAGAGGGAGAAGCAGGCTTCTTGCAGGGAGCCTGATGCAGGACTTGATCTCCAGACCCTGGGATCACAACCCAAGCCAAAGGCAGACGCTCAATCACTGAGCCACCGAGGAGTCCCAGGTTATGTCTTCTTATAAGGGGAGGAAGCAATGAAGTTTGCAGCATGCAGTTTGGGAAATCAAGCATCATACTGGGCATGCTGATGGGTAGGAGTGTGTAGCCTACGAGAACGGTATTGTGGCAGGGAGAACGAGAACCCAGAGTGTGAGGGTGTGAGAATTCCCATCCCCGAGGTTTTGTTCAGGGAATTCTCAGGATTCTGGGAGGGACATGTAAGGATATTTCTGACATCACTGTTGGTGGTGGCAAAAGGCTGATCACTTCCCAAATGCCTGTTGATGGAAGAATGAATGGCTGAATAGTTTGTGGTCTGTCCATGCTCTGGTATAATAGGCAGTTGAGAAAGAATGAGTTCGCCCCAAACTGACTGATGATGGAGAAATCGGCAAGATGTCTTGTTAAGTAGGGGAAGCATTTTGCTGAGCAACACATACAGTGTGATTCCATTTTCAGAGACTAATTCTCTTGATCCATTTGTTTCCGGGTGGTAGTCTCATCAGGGGAAAGGTGGGGAAGGGTAGACACCTGGTTGCCACCTGGTTGGTTAGTTGGGAGACGGGGAGGAGGAGAACGTAGGGTGGCAGAGGATGGGGGAGGGGAACTTGGGGGAAAAATAACTAGCAAAATGAGACCATACAGATGGATTTAATTTGCTGTTCTTTTCTTTTTTTTTTTTTTTTTTTTTGAGATAAACATTTTGATGATTGTTTTTCAGAGGAACACCTTTTGCCTTTAAGTACAGCTTTAGTGGACTCTTCCCAAGTTTTAAAAATTTTGAATTTTCATTATTTCTTACTTTTCCTCTGGGTTATTTAAAAGTGTATGTACATATTCTTGTTGTGTTTTTGCTGTGACTTTCTAGTTTGTTTCCACTGTGGTCAGAGAACATGCATCACGTCATCCCTTTGACATTTTGGCAAATATTCCACCTGTACTCGTAAAGAACGTACATATTCCCTGGCTGTTGCACACCACACTCATATGTGTAAATTAGGTTACATTTGTTCACTGTGTTGTTCAAGCATTTGATATCTTTGCTAAGTTTTATTTTGCTGGCTTGTTCTGTCCCCGAAAGAATTATGTTTGAGTCTTATTGTGATTGTGGATTTTCTCCCTTTTATTTTTCTCAAATTTTCCTTTATATACTTGGAAGCAGTGTTATTATTATAAATTATTATTGTCACATCTCATTTTTGCCATTTAAAAATGTATCTCTTTATCCCAAGTTATGTTACTTGCCTTAAAGCCTCTTTGCCTCATATAAAGATACAAGTTTTCTTTCCATTAATGTATAATAATGTTTATTACATATGTATATAAAGATATATAAAATATATATCTGTATATCTTTATTTAAAATAAAAGTAGTTGAGTGAGTGATTCCAAGTGAAAGGAAAAAGAAGATACGTGTTTGATCATTTCCTTTCTCCTTCCTGTTTACGAATTAGTCATATACTGTTACAGTTTTCTGTTGGCTCTAGAAATTTCAGGATGCATCCTTGACTTTCTAGAGTCATTATATTACCAAGTAATCCTAGGTTTATAAACATTTTAGTTCCATTTACCTATCCAACTCTATGCATTTTAAGTTTACATGTTGTTTCAACTATATATTATTATTATTATCGTTTTGTACAATCAACATTCATTTAGATTTACTAATATGCTTATCCTTTCTGTTCTTTTTCACTCCTCCTTTCATCTGCAATCATTATCTTTCTATCTAAAGAACCCCTTTAGCATTTAGGTTAGGCCAGCTGGAAATAAGTATAAAAATACTTTTATTTCACATTCCCATCTGAAGAATGTTTTCACTGGGTATAGAATTCAAAATTGGGAGTTATTTTCATTCAGTGTTTTCAAGATATGATCCCATTGTTCTTCTTCCTCCATTTCTCTTATTTTTCTTTTTACTTCTTTGAAGGTAGTGTTTTTTTAAAAAAATATTTTATTTATTTATTCATGAGAGGAACACAGAAAGAGGCAGGGACACAGGCAGAGGGAGAAGCAGGCTCCATGCAGGGAGCCTGATGTGGGACTTGATCCCTGGACCCCAGGATCATGACCTGAGCTGAAGGCAGACACTCAACCACTAGGCCAACCAGGTGTCCCTCTTTTTTTTTTTTTTTTAATTTAAGTCTGGCTGCTTTTTTTATTTTCTCTTTATCTTTTGTTTTCAGCAGTTTGACCATGCTTTTCCTAGGGATGAATGCATGCATGCATGGATTTATTGTGTTTGGTGTCTGTATGCTTCTTGAATTTTTAGCTGATGTCTTTCATTAGCACTGAAAAATTCATGGTCATTCTTGGGTCTATTCTTTCTCTGCTTTTCATCCTGCGTTTTGATTACGCTATGTTAGACCTTTTCTCTGTGTCCCTCTGTCTCTGACAGTGTCTTCGATACTTTTCATCCTTTATGCTCTCTGTTTTGGTTTGGTTGTTCTCAATGACCTGTTTTCCAGGTCACTAATATGCCCTCCAGCTTTCTCATCTGCTGCCAGCCCCTTATATTGAGTTCTTAATTTTAGTTACCATATTTTAAAATAAACTTTAAATTTTAGAATGCTTTTAGTTTACAAAAAAGTTGCAGAGATAGTACAGAATTTCCTTATACCCTTCACCAGTTCCCACTATTGCTAACATCTTGCATTATCATGGTACATTTGTCAAAATGAAGACATTAACATTAATTATTACATTACTACTAAGTACACTCCAGCCTTTATTCGGGTGTCACTGTTTTTTTCTTTAATGTTATTTTTTCCCCCAGATCCCACCCAAGATACCAAACCATGTGCAGTTGTCATGTGTCCTTAGGCTTCTCTGGTTCATGACAACTTCTGTCTTTTTTTCTTTTCTTTTCATGATCTTGTTGTTTTTGAGGGGTACTATTGTAGAATATCCCTCAATTTGGGAATTACTGTGTTTTTGGTTCTGAAGTTTACTTTTTAATGAGTTATTGTTCTCTGGTAAATTTTCCCATATTGTTATCCGCCCCCTCTTTTTAAATCTTAATTGAGATTTCTTTCTTTTTCTCTTTCTTCCTCTCTCTCTTCCTTCCTTCCTTCCTTCCTTCCTTCCTTCCTTCCTTCCGGAGGTTACTTTAAAGTCCAGTGTCTGGTCACCTGTTGATCCCAGTCCAGTCATTTTGTTTGCCAAATTAAAGAACTACCCATGAGGTTCTCTTCCTCCTTGGGTTCCTACCCCATCTTGTATGGAGCCTGCTAAAGGCTTCCTGCTGTGAGGCTGACCACATCCCAAGGCCCTCTTCCTTACTGGGTCCTGACCTCTAATTTTTGTTTCTCCAGCACCACGCTTGAGACTGCCAAAAACTCTCAGTGGATGTCTCTTTTGTGTCTCAAACTTTGCATTTAAATTGGCAAAACCTCCAGGGAAAACCAATCTCTGGTGTCAGATTTGCTTCTTTGCTCTTCCCTTCTGTCTGGAAGCTTGGCTCTTAAGTCCTGATTTTGCTAGCAGTTCTCATCCCTCACCCTAGGCTTTTCTGCTTCTTTGCACTTGCCCTCTGCTCAGCTTCCCAGCCTCTTGCTTTGTGCCGAGGCCCCAACACAAAAGTAGCACATAGAATATTGGGCTCATTTTATTTCTAATTCCTTCAACATTCCAGTTCTTTGAAAAAAAAATTTTTTTTGTTTGTCTATCAGGCTTTTATAAATGCCCTCAGTGGGAATGTTGTACTTCCAGGAGCTACTCCATCATGGCCCCAAGTGGTATGATATTAGGTGGAACTGCGTAATATAAAATAGATTTTTGATTCTATAATCATGTAAAAATTGAATGTTAATGTGGATAAAGACCCGAAGGTGAATGTACAAATTAGCTTTTATTTAAGTTCAAGTAGGATCAAAGGCAACACTTATTTTGGATTCTGTTATATATGTGATTAAGTTAAAAAAATTTTTTTTCAAAAAGAGGAGGAAGGAAGAGTTTCATTGATAGAATGACGAGTGCCCATTTCCTCTGGGTCCTGTTGGAAACCTGGGGGGACCCTGAGAGCTCTGGGGAATGAATACACCTCTGTTAAGGTTGTGAAGTATATTATAGAGGTGTTGATACAGAATTATAGCCAACAATAACAACACAACAGAAACTGAATGTTAACTAGGTACCAGCCATTCTACTGATTCATTTCATTATTGCAACATCCTTATGAGACTACATTCTTATCATTAGCTCCATTCCTTAGACAAGGAGACTGAGTCACCGGGAAGTTAGGTAGTACTTAGGACACACAATGCTGAGTGGCAGAACTTATATTAAAACCCAGGAACTCTGGCTCTATGCCTGAGCTCTTTACTACGCCACTGTACTCATTTACAATGAAAGAGGCTTTAGATCAGATAAGGGTACTTGAAATCTGGGAGGTGCTGTGCTGGAGTGAGAGCTCAGTCCCTAGATCCTGGGGCAAATGAAGCAGATGGCCTAAGAACACTCTGTTCTTTAATCAGTCAAGACCCTGCCTTTTCTGAGCATGCTGGATTCCCGCCTCCCAGAGAGTGGCGGTAAAGTGTGGCAGGGAAGAGTGTGGGCTCTGGAGGACTGGCAGTTCAGCACCTGGCTCGTAGTAAATTGTCATGACTGCCATCATCATTGACCAGAATAACCCAAATCACAAAACCTGTTGATTCTCTTTGGGCCTGAGACCTGGGGATACTCCCACGGCGATAGGATTCTTGGGCATTCATTCTTTCCTTCGGCCTGTACTTCACACTGTGTTTGGCTGTGGAGTCACTACTGTCCCCTATAAGACAAGTGAATGGATAAGCACAAAAAGTGTTGTATATGCTGTGCCAGACATCAATGCAAGGTGTTTTGAGAAACCCGAGGGAGGGCATCCACCCAAACAGCTATTAGAGCTCTGCAGTGGTTTTAGGGCATGCAGAGAAGGGAATATCTCATTTATCCATTTACCAGTTCATTCCTTAGACCTTTATTGACCATCTACTATGTGCCAGATGCTGTTAGTACTGGGAACACAAAAGTGACAACATAGAGGCTTTAACCTTGCAGGAAATCAGTGACTTAATCAGTGACATTTAATAATCATATATTGAGCACCTAGGAAATACATGGTCCAGAACTAGGTACCAAGTAGGAGAGAGTGATAACAAGACTGGGAGTTGGTGAGTGTGTAATAGATTGCAGGAACCTAACATGCATTATAGCTCAGAAAACCATCTCAGCCTGGTGAGATAGCAGCTACTCTTTTCAGGGAACTTTCCATGGTCATACAACTAGAAAATGGCATCACTTTGAAACCCAGGTCTGTTGGAAGCCAGGCTCTTAGCCACTGGGCAACACTCCTTCCCCTAATAGAAAGTCGCAGTCCCTTCCCTTAAAGAGCTTGTTAAATGTTATAGAACACGTAAAGCAGGTAAACACATCCCTAAAGTCTACTGTGCTACTGAACATAAGAAAGGAATGAATCCTATCGGAGGGTTGGATGAAATCAGGAAAGGCTTCAGGAAAATGGCGGCACTGAGATGGAACTGCAAGGATGAGATGGCTTTGAGCAAAGGAGGAAACGCACTGGGTAAAGAGTAGTGCACATGCTGACCTCTAGGGGGAGCTGAAATTCTCTCTCCCTTCAGGGCCGCAGTGAGGATCCGCTGTGGGCTAAGGACTAGGATGATGCTATTGGTTCTTGAACCTTAGCTAGAGGGTGTGTGGGGCTTCTAGACAGGAGAGGAGGAGTTTAGTGACATCATTATTATGACACACCCTTAAGTACTCTCCCCAGGTTTCTATTTGCAGCTTACTCTGTCTTCAGACCTCTCAATGCTCCACATGACTTGCATGGCAAAAGGGGCCTGAGCTCTCTCTTGTGGGACACACTTCTGTCTCCAAGTTGCCCTGAACACAAACAGATTAGAGGACTGGAAGCAAAAGGAACCCCCAGTTTCTGCTGCTTCTCATCTGTCCCCAGAGTTGAAAACACTGTCCACCCCAACTCGCCAGGGCTTCTATTTGTGACTAGGGTGAAGGTCCAGTAAAGAGAGTGAATATCTGTCTGGCATGGCCACTCTGCACCTATCCCATGGGATGTTGCTGGAGAACACAGTCCTGGGCACTTGGTCCTGTCTGTCGCCTTCTCAGGGAGGAGGGAGCAATTAGCAGTCCAATATGCCTGGAATTTGGGATACATGCAAGGGGGGGAAGTGGCAGGGAAGGCTGGAAAATTATGGTGGGGACAGGAACCAGTTATCATAATGGATGCATTCTGGAGGGATCATAGACATCTTCGGGCCCTGCTCTAGAGTCTCAGCTATGGTGTTATTATCATTATGAAGGTGCCTGGTTCAGCTTGCTCCTCTCTGCCTGGCTAATTGCAATTTGGATGAGGCTTAATTCTCTCTCTCTGTCTCTGTTTATTGAGGTGAAATTCACATGACGGAAACCCAATCATTTCAGAGTGAATGATTCAGTGGCATTTAATACATTTACAGTGCTGTGAAACCACCACCTCTATCTAGTTTCAAAATATCCCCCTCACTCCAAAATAAAACCCCATCCTCATGAAGCAGTTACTCCTCATTCCGCCTTGTCCTCAGCCCCTGACAACCATCCATCTGCTTCCTTTAACTCTTTTTTAAAAACTGTTTAAAACTACTCAGTACCACACGTATCTTTTACTGTAAAGAAGAAGATAATCATGCAGTGCTCTGTCATCTAGATCAGGGCTGGCTGTCAAAACATCAAATACTTCCACACCAGCTTGCAAATCATCAAGACCTCCAAGTGCCCTCTGCCTCTTTGACCTTTTGGTTGCTTCTCCATGACCCCCTGGACATGATTCAGCCATGAAAAGGTTAATGCGCAATACAGGGGGAGCCCTCACACCCACTCCAGGGCTTTGACTGTGTCCTTTCCCATGGGTAACTCTGCTTGCTAAATATTTTGGCTGTCAGCCTTGTGGTAGCTAGACTTCTAGCTGTAAAAGCCTCTCCTAATCCAAAGACTACTTCCCATTGCTTGCCTGTTTGCATCCCACCTGCCTTCAACAGTTTGACCATGTTTTAAATGTCTTAGTCTAAAGTTTGGTATTTTCCCCACCATGTTTTTTTTTTTTCTTTACACCTTGATGAATGATGTGCTGACTTTACCTAAAATGTGCCAAAGGCAACTTCTGAGATGGAAGGATGCTATTTTGGGGAGAAATATATCTAAGACATCTGAAGATAGCTTTTGCTTGTTCACTACAGGAGAGCAAGTGATGGGTTTAAGGCAGACTGCTGCTACAGAACATATGACCATAGTCACAGATTAAATAAGAGGCACACTTTGGGGGGAAAAGTCTGACCCCTGTGGGTTTTCACAGGCAGTGTGATGTCATGGTTAAGGATTCAGTCTTGAAGCCAGACAGCCTGAGCTCAGATTCCTACTGTTCTGGTACCATCTCTGTGACCTTGGATGAGTCATTTAACCTCCTCTGCTCAGTTTCCACGTAGGTAAAATGGGGAAAACATTAATATTCACATCATAAGACTTTGGGGGAGGATTACATGAGATAACATGTGTACTGAGGACAGTGCTTGGCTTATAGCAAGAGCTCATTTGCCACCAGTTATTATTTTATCTTTATTTCTATCATATTTGGGAATAAATCATTTTTTAGCTTCCTAAAAAAGAACAAAAAGAACATGGACTGGAAATCAGTAGGCAATGGTGAGTCACTGAGGATTTTTTTTGAGAGTAGGAATGACATGATAAGATCTGTGCTTTAGGAAGATTAATTTGTCTGCAGCTCATAAGCTGACCTGGAAGGAAGACAGGGTGAAGGCAGTAGGATCCATCAGGAGGCTGACGCAGTGGTCCAAGCTGCGCCGTACGATATAGCAGCCACTGGCTACAGGTGACTCCTTTAATTTAAATTAATGAACATTAAATAAGCTGAAGAACAGTTCTTGGGATGCAGTTGTCACCTTTCGAGTACTCAATAGTCACATGTGACTATTGACAGTGGACATTTCCTTGTTCCCAGGAAGTTCTGTTGGATAGTGTTGGTTGAGAGCAGTGATTCCCATACCTGAATATGCACCAGAATAACCTAGAAGGCTGTGAAAATACGGATTGCTGGGCTCTACCCTCAGACTTTCTGATTCAGGAGGTCTGGGGTGAGGCCTGGGAATTTGCATGTCCAACAAGTTCCCAGGAGATGCTGCTGCTTCTGGTCTTGAACACTGTCCCTTAGCTCCACTTTGAGAAGAGCATCCCTCAAACAGCATTTCTCAGGTCACAGTGTGAGGGAAAGAAAGTTGTTTTGAGCTTGTAGGAAATCATGTGTGTCTTATTTATATGTCCCAGCTAAAGCCCATTTGGGGTTTGGGCTCCCATCTCTTTCCAGGATTAACAGGCTGGTGATGCTCCTGGGAGTCTGTTTCATGGCGGGGGGGAGGGGGGTGGGGGGGTGGGTGGGATCTACATAGGAACTTTGGCTTTTCTGGCTGAGGGAGAAAGGTGGGACTAATTGAGAGTCTGAAGAAAAGAGGGACAAAACGGGAAATGAAGGAGTACTATATACTGCTTTCTGTATTCTTTCTAACATTCTGGAGCTCTGCTTTTAAGAGGTCTGATGGTGAGGAAGGTAGAGACAGAAGCTTCCAGAACTGAAAAGTCAAGAATTTGCTGCCTTTGTCCCTCAGTCAAACTTTGACAACCTTCTCCCTGAGGCATGAATGACTCACGTCTGGCTGCGTGGTAGGGGGTGGGAAGGAAGGGCCTCCAGGTCTGAAGGGCCTTCAGTGAAATGCAAAGTGGAAGAAATCCATCACTTAAAACCTCAACATATTACCCAGCCACAAGTGTGCCTCAAACTAGTTATTTGAACTGCAGAAATAAACATCACAGGGCTTGTTCTCAGTGAGCCAGGGTCCCCAGAGTGTTTACCTGGGTCTGAGCTGAGCTTGGAGTATCAGGCAGAGGCATAAGGTGGGACTGTGATAGACTGGAAGCAACAAAATCCTCCCACTTGGGCTGTGCATCCTTTTATAAATGGTCATCAGATGTCCATGAATGTTTGAGTACAGTTAGGACAGATCTTCCAGAACACCCCAGCAGTATTCTGCATCAGTGGGCAGATAGCTGTGATCCTCCCGAGATGGCTCTCCTCGGTGTCTCAGCTGCTCTCCTCAGATCCTCCCTGAACCTCCCGACAGCCCAGCAGCTAAGTTAACACCTGGACCAATCAGGGTCTCCAAGACTCTGTTACAGTGCTGAGGATGGCATCAGTACTAATTAGCTGGCACCTGGGCTATGCCATTTGGAAGTATTTTGAATATAATGTGTGTGTGTCTGTGTTCAGTGGTGAAGAATAGGGAAAGGTGGTGAAGATTCAATGGGTACTACAATGGCCTTGAGATAAGAATAGTTTGGCAAAATTATAGTAAAAAGAAAATGAGAAAGATGACAGTCTCCTTCAGCTTGGTTAAGACACAATGCTTTAATCATCCATCCACGCAACTCATCCATCTCTCCATCATCCATCCATCCATCCATCCATCCATCCAATCCTCCATCCATCCATCCATCCATCCATCCATCCATCCATTCCTCTATCCCTCTATTCATCCATCTGTCCATCCACCCAGCCCATCCATCTGTCCATCATCCATCCATCTATCCATCCAATCCTTCCATCCATCCATTTAGGATAAGTGAATCCAGCAGGAAAAAATCTGCCTCTTTTAGTGCTTTTGTGCCATTGAGGATGTTTGACAACACATAAGGGGGGAATATTCCCCTGCTGGGACTCTTCCTAACAGATATTTTCTTCCCCCATCGCCCCTGTATGATGGTTGAAGAAATAGAAAACTTATCTTCAAATGACAGCCCTTTCCTCTGACTGCCCCAGGGAACATGGCATGGGAATGTGGCTGCAGGTTTTAAAAAATCCATTGGATTCCATGATTCAGTGATGTGGTGAATGTAGATAGGGCTCTTCTATCAAAGCAGGAAGCCCATTGAAGAAATAAGAAAATATGTATTGTTTCTCTAGAGAAGGGAGGTAAGCTCACCCTCCTTGGAGCTGGGTAAGCTTTGTTTCAAGCCTGTGGAAATTAAACTCATCACTTAAAGAGCAGATTGTGGGCTTCTGGCCCTTGCTGCTTGGGATGTGCAAAGCTGCCAATGGACAGTTTTGATTGAATGTCCAAATAAAGCTGCCAAGTAGAGGCTCTGCAGCTCCAGGGACCCCATGTTAGTATTTATGTCACATCTTTAGAAATAATCATATTGTGAAGCAGCGCCCAAAGCTATGTCAGCAGCCACCGCAGCTGAGGGTTTGAACAGCACCTGCCTGGTGCTTCTGCTGCATGTACTCTCAGCTCAAGGGAGGGAGGCCCCTAGGCACACCATCATGGTTCTTGTCCTGAGGATGTAGGTGAAGAAGCTGTAAGCCTCAGCTGTCCTTGTTTTGTCTCAACCCCGGGGCATGTCTCCAAACAAGAAACAAAACTGGATTCTTGTATGCCTTACCCACAAACCATCTGTCCTAGGCATGAGGAAAGACCCCACAAGGCCAACCTAAGGGGAACAGATGTTCACTGGAGGCAGGGTTTATTCTTGTTTTTCCAGGCTAGTCTGAAAAGCACCTCTTCTATCTGCATCAGTCCCTGCCACCCTATGGGGATCTGGTGGTGATAATTGCCCACATCTTTGGAGAGTACCAGGTATTAAAAGAATGGGCTTGTGAGATCTCAAAGGTGATCAAATCAGAGCATCTCTGGAGAGGGGAGTGGTCTCTGGACTTCTGAGGTGAGAGTGTATAGAATCAGTGGCTGTAAAGCAGTCCTGGAAACTGTAGGACCCTGAGTGACCAGATAAATCTTTGTAGAGAACAGATGACACTGAATTGGGTTAGGGGAGTATAGAACTGCCAACTTTCCAGGTTTTTGGTTCCCAGGAGAACACAGTTAAAGAGCACAAAAGTTGTATGGTTTTGATGAATAGACTCAGAACTTGGAGAAAGCAACCGACTAAATCTTGGAGCTGCCAAGTTGTATCCAATACCAGTTTATTAAGAATAATGTGCACAGGACTGGTCTTCCATTAAGCAATGAGTCCTTTCAGATTTAGAGTAACATTTTTTTTCTTAATTAAAAAAGTTATTCATGTTCAACTGAGACCATATATTTAACTTCTCTTTCGTCCAAATTCCCACTGAATGACTAAGAGATTAAAAATGGGAAAAATTTATGAGGGCTGCAAACTAGAAAGAGAGTGTCAATCACATGCCAGAACCATTGAGGAATTTCTCTAGGATACAGTTCACACAATACTGGCTAATTTTGTCTTTTCTTTTCCACTGTCTGAGCCTCCTAATACTTTCCTATTATGTAATCTCATTGGTTGGTACTCCCAGAATGATGTTAAATTAGGGTGGGGATGGTGGGCGTTCTTAATTTAATTGTGGTCTTAATGGAAATGGAGATGCCTCTAGAGTTGTACCAGTAAGCGTGATGAGGGCCTTTGATGTATATATTATACCAAGAAAAGCATCCATCTATTTCCATTTTTCTAAAGATTAAAAGAAAAAATGATTATTGAATTTTGTCACTTTCCTTTTGTAATTTTTTTGGAGATAATTATATGTTTTTTCTTCTTTGACCTAGTTTTATACTGAATAATATTAATAGATTTTCTAAATCTATGAAGGGTTTTGTTTAGAGAGTATGTGTTCAGACTTGAGGTTTTAAAAGATCACTTTGGTGTGGGGTGTGGGGGAAGGTCTGGGTGGAGCAAGACTGTAGGCAAGAAACCAACTAAGATCTTAATTTCACCAGGAAAAAAAAAAAATGAGTGACCAAGCTATAACCAAATGAGTTAATGCTCTTTACTAATCACTCATCACCTGCCAAGGACAATAGGCTTTGGTTTCTTTATAGGCTTCAAATATAGCTTAATAATGACAATAATCCTGTGACACAATTATTGCTGCTAAGATGGTAGCTGTATGGATAATAAGAAAGGCTCAGGTACATGAAGTGATAAAGAAGTAGAATGAACAGTACATAGTCATAGGTAAGATTGCACAGGGGAAGGAGACCAAGGTGATTTCCAGATTTCTCAAGACAGCTAAGTGGCTGGTTGAGCACTCATCAAGAATGGCATTGAAAGAGAAGGAGCAGAAATGGTCATGGGAGAGAACATGGAGATAATAAGTATTATTGAACATTTTGAGTTGATATGGGGCATCTAGCACTAGGTATACATTAGGCAGTTGTGTATAATGTTCTATAGGTCAGTAAAGTGCTTTTTTTTTTTTTTTTAAAGATTTTCTTTATTTATTTGACAGGGAGAGAGCACAGGCAGGGGGAGTGGGAGAAGGAAAGCAGGCTCCCCACTGAGCAGGAACTGCCACTCAGGGATTGATCCCAGGACCCTGAGATCGTGACCTGACTCAAAGGCAGACCCTCAACCAACTGAGCCACCCAGATGCCCCAGTAAAGTGATTTTAAGCAAAAATTAAAATCATAAGAGTAAAGCCTCATGGGAAAATATGGAAATTAAAAAACTAGCTTCTATATAATCCATGGTTCAAAGAATCTCAAGAAAAATTGAAAGTATTTTGCACCAATGAAAATATAACACATCAAAATTTATGGCATCAAGATAAAGAAGTGCTTGAAATGCAGCTTATGTTGTGGAATTCTACCAAACATTTAAAGAAGAAATAACACTTATTCTCCTAGAAAACAGGAGAGGAGGAACACTTTCTAATTTATTTTATGATACTAGCATTACCCTGATACTAAAACCAGACAAAAACAGTACAAGAAAAATAGAAATATTCCTTATGAGCATAAGTACAAAAGTCTTCAACAAAATATTAATAACTCAAATCCAGAAATATGTAAAAAGAATAATACACTCAACCAAGTGACTTTTATTCAGGGAATGCAATGCTATTTCAATAGTAAACAATCAGTTAATGTAATCCATCATAATAATCTAAAGAAGGAAAAAGCCACACAAACATATCTGTTGATGCAGAAAAACATTTGACAAAATTTAATATCCATTTATGATGAAAGTTCTCAGCATAGTGGAAATAGAAGGGAACTTCCTTGGCCTGATAAAAGACATCTACAGAAAATCTACAACATACTTAATAGTGAAAGACTGCATGCTTTCCCCATTAAGCTATGGAATAAGACAAGGATGTCCACCTTTACCAGTCTATTCACAATCATATTGGAAGATCTAGCCAGTGCAATAAGACAATAAAAATAAATTTAAAAAATTGTAAATACAGATTGGAAAGGAAAACATAAAACTAGCTGTACATTGGGATGCCTGGGTCTCAGTGGTTGAGCATCTGCCTTTGGCTTAGGTCATGATCCCAGGGTTCTGGGATCGAGCCCCACATCAGGCTTTCCATGGGGAGCCTGCTTCTCTCTCTGCTTATGTCTCTGCGTCTTTGTGTCTCTCATGAATAAATAAATAAAACCTTAAAAAAAAAAAAAACACTGGCTGTGTACACAGAAAACATGATTGTCTATGTAGAGAATCCACAACAGTCTACCAAAAAACCTTCTAGAACAAGTAAGTTTAAATAGACTGGCATATATAAGGTCAACACACAAATGTCAATTTTATTTCCATATATCAACAGTAAACAACTTGAAACTAAAACTGAAAAAAAAAACCCCACTTACAGTAACTCCAAAACAAATGAAATATTTAGATATAAATCTAGCAAAACATGTCTAGTATGTGTGCTGAAAATGACAAAACACTGAAATAAAGAATATCTAAATAGATGTAAAGATGTACTAAGTTCACAGATTGAAAGACTTGGCATGTCAGTTCTTACAGACTGAACTATAGATTTATTGTCTGTTTTAAAATAAAAAATGAAATTGAAGGAATCATAATCCTCAATCTTAAGACTTACTATATAGAGCTTCAGCAATTGAGCAGTGTGGTTTTGGCCAAACAGTGGATACATAAATGACTGGAACAGAATAGAAAGTCCATATATACCCACACAAATCTGGCCCATTGATTTTTTTTAAAGAAAAAAAGACAATGAAATGGAGGAAGAAGAGTAGTCTTTCCACAAATGATGTTGGAATGATTGGTCATCTGTAGCAAATAAAATGAACTTTGACCTTCACTTCATACCTTATATAAGAATTAGCTGAAAATAGATCATAGATCTAAATGTAGAATGTAGAGATATAAAACTTTAGAAAGCATAAGAGAAAATTTTAATGGCCTAGAGTTAGACAAAGAGTTCTACATGACACTAAAAACACGAATCAGAAAAAAATGATAGCATGAATATCATTCAAATTGAAAAAAAGAAAACTTTTGCTCTGCAAAAGACACTGCTATAGAATGAAAAGACAAGCTACAAGCTGGAAGAAAATATCTGCAAATCACATATCTGACAAAGGACTTGTATCCAAAGTAAAGAATTCTCAGACCCTTATAAGTAGGAAAACAACAGCCTCACTAAGAACAAACCAAGACTTGAACAAACATGCCACCAAAGACAATAAAAAGATAACAAATTCATTCATGAAAAGATATTCAATATCATTAGACATTAAGGAAATACAAGTTAAAGCCACAGTGAGATACCACTACACACCTATTAGAATGACTGAAATAATAATGATAATAAATACTGTGAATACAATGTGTTGGCAGGGATGCAGAGCAAGAGGAACTCTCATTCATTGCTGGTGGGAATGCAAAATGATATAGTCATTCTGGAAAACTTTTTCATGGATATGTGTGTGTGCGTGTGTGTGTGTGTAATTGCCATACAACTGTGTGTGTGTGTGTGTGTGTGTGTGTGTGAGATATGACTTAATGATCCCACTCTTAGGAGTTTATCCTTGAGAAATGAAAACTTTGTGTTCACACAAAAATCTATGAATATTTATAAAACCTTCATGTACTCAATGTCCTTCAGCAGGTGAACAGATAAACAAACAGTGTGGTACATCCATACAGTGCAATTCCACTCATCAATAAAAAGGAATTAACTACTCATACATACAACTTGGATGACTCTCAAAGGCATTATACTCAGAAAAGCCAATTTCAAAAGGTCGCATACTGTATGATTCCATTTATATACCATTCTTGAAAAGATAAAACCATAGTGATGGGAAACAGATCAGTGGTTGCCAAAGGCTGAGAGTGGGTGGATGTTGTGACTATAGAAGGGCAGTACAAGGGATTTTTTGGGGGGGTGATAGAAATGTTCTGTATCCTGGTTGTCTGGTGGTTACATGAATCTATACATGTGTTAAAATGCACAGGACTATATATCAAAAGAAAAAGTCGATTTCACGATGTGCCAATTTAAAAAATTAAATAAATGCTATACACAGAAAGTAAATGGATAAGAGATGAATGGAAGGAGGGAGGGAGAGAGAGAGAAGAGAATGAGAGTAAGAGAGAGAAGGAGGGAGGGGAAAGAGAGAGAAGGAGAAATAAAGGGAGGGAGGGTAAGAAGGAGGGAATAAGTCAATAGAAATGAAAAAGGAGCTGGCCAAAAAGAAGGCATAAGCAAGAAGGATGTCATGCTATGATATCAGGTCATTTACTTTTTAAAAAAAGATTTATTTATTTATTTGAGAGAGAGAAAGAGATTGCATTGAGTGAGGGGGACAGAGGGAGAAGGTGAGAAAGAAACCCAAGGAGACTCCCGACTGAGCACACAGTCTGGCTGGCTCGAGGCTCCATCTCACGACCCTGGGATGATGACCTGAGCTGAAACCCAAGAGTCAGATGCTTAATTGACCGTACCACCCAGGTGCCCTGCTATAATACCAAGTAATTTAAAACAACAAATTAAAATGCATAGGAACAGTGAATGCAGGAATGCCTACTGCATAAAATATAATCAGCAATATGGAAACAAATTTAAGGAGTGCTCCCAGATGATGGAGGAAGGAGATAAAGAAATGAATACAATTGTGAAAAAGTGATAGATGTGAGGTACAAAAATATTTATCCAGAGGTAAATGGTTATCAGATGTTCCTGGAAAAAAGACCACAAAAAGCACCTGTATCCAAAGCAGAGTTCAAGACAAATAATGAACTGTACACAAAGAATATTTTATTTTGTTTTTAAAGATTTTATTTATTTATTTATTCATGAGAGACACAGAGAGAGAGAGAGAGAGGCAGAGACATAGGCAGAGGGAGAAGCAGGCTTCCTGCAGTGAACCTGATGTAGGACTCGATGCCAGGATTCTAGGATCACGATCTGAGCCGAAGGCAGACACTTAACCGACTGAGCCACCCAGGGGCCCCAAAAGGAGGGTTTTAAAACCTACTTTGTCAGTCCTTGACAAATAAGACAGGTTTTAAAAAAAAGGATATAGATGACTTAAACAATTTAATTAGAGTGACTACGAGTTACCACTATCTTGAAGCCTGTGTACCTTTTAATGAGACAATCACCTTTTTTTTTCTAGTGTACACAAAGTTGGTGATATGTTAGCTTTTTTTTTTGTTAGCTTTTTTTTTTTAAAAAGATTTTATTTATCTATTCATGAGAGACACAGAGACACAGGCAGAGGGAGAAGCAGGGTCCCTGTCAGGAGCCCGATGCAGGACTTGATCCCAGGATCCCGGGATCATGACTTGAGCCAAAGGCAGATGCTCAACCACTGAGCCACCCAGGCATCTCAGTATGTTAGCTTTCAAGGGACCCTCATTAAATCTCCTCTCATGCCCACAAATTGCCCAGCCCACATTTTCATAGTAGAACTGGAAATCCATGATACAAACATATGAAATAGAAGATCATCAGGCAAATAAGAAGGAATTGGAATCTATGAGAACCTTAAGAATGGGAGCTCCCGATGTCACTTTTGCAGAGAATGGGACATGCAGTTAGTTGATTAGGGACACCCCATAGGGTGGACAGGAGGTATGGAGGACCAAGCTGTGGTTGGAGACCAGGAGTGTGTGTAGTGGCATCACGCCCCCACGTATGATGCTTTTCTCCAGGAATACTCTTTATGCCACACGTCACTGATGGTCAGAGGTATGCAGAGAGGACGCATTTGAAAAGACAAGAGGGTGAAGATGTGGAAGTCCCTGGCCAGAATGACTCCATATGGGCACGTTCAGGAGAGAATTAATACCATAGCAGTGCATAGTTGGACCAGAGCGAATGAAAGAGTTGAGGGGTCAGAGAGTTCGAGGAGATCGATAGTAAGAGGATAAAAGGTGACTGGTGAGGTTGGAGGAAGTGCCATTCCAAGTGAAGCTCCAGGTGCCTGGATCAGACTGGAGAGGCAGTCATAACAGGAAAAAGTGAATGTATCACATGTGGTTTCAAATTATCTATCCTTCCCTTAGTACTTCCTCCAGATTCATTTGTTTGAAAATCACATTGAAGGGATATTCTTTTAGCCTGGAGATTCATCTTGATAGTTCTATAATTTGATATGAATATTCCCAAAGGAGAAAGGGGCTTTACATTCCACTTGAACGCTACTGTCCTCCATAATTAGGGTCACTATAGAATCTGTTGTCCAAAGTGGAACTCTTTTGAGAATTAAGGGACAACATGTATAAACTGAGGCTGTCCCGGGCAAACTGGGGTGAATGGTCCCACTAACTATTATCCAACATCCCACTGAGTTGTGTGTGGTTTTTACCTGCATCCTGGAGACAAGGGGAACCAAGGCTCAGAGATGTCATTTAACCAAGATCACCCAGTTAGCGAGAGTCATGGCAGAAGTAGTATTCCAACCCTGGTCTGTCTGACTCCAAAGTCTTTGTGTTGCTAATTTAGTTCCCGATCTCCTCTGCACAAATGCTCCACCCTCATTTCACTTGCCATGACTTGACAGACACTGTGACGGTCCCAGCTGGAAGTCTGTCTCAACATAGATAATTAGATGTGTGATAACTGTGCCAGCAGTGACAGGAAGCCAGCTATTTCAGGAGCCCTTGGCCATGGCGCACTTGGGGTGGCTTAGATGCTGGATGTGGGTGTCCGAAGACCCCAGGCTCGCTTACTTTGCAGTTAGAACCTATCAGGTGAGGCCACAGGGGATGGCCAGTTAAGATGCCAATGGAAAGGGGATTCTGATGCATCCAAGGCTCACAGAAGCCACAGCTTCAGAGACTCTTGGAGTCAGAGGAAATTATAAGTGAATGAGAATTGAAGGGACACAGATCCAGGGGTAGACTTTAGAGTGAAGGGCCAAAGGAGCTTGTAACTTGAGAGGGTTTGGCAAGACAGATGGGGAGGGATTTGGGGTTAACCAAAGGCCCAGGTAAACTGTCAGCCACCAGGGGGGGTCCCCGGAATAGGAGAGGGGCAGGGCAGGATAGCAGAAATAGGTGGATGGCTCTATCAGTTTTGTTTTATTTTACCTGTTGAGTTTCTGCCTCCATCTCTGCTGTGATCCCGGGGCAGATGCTGAGACTGTCCATCTGATCTCAGGGAGGTCACCCTGGGTCTGTACGTTGTTCCCCAAACTGTTCTGTGATCCAGTCCATGAGTTCTTAAGCCTCACTCTGCAGACCCAGTTGCTCTATGGTCTTTGGGGAACAGCGTAGGGTCCCTAAAGGCCAGGGCAGGAGGTTCTTGGAGCCCAGAGATGCACAACTGAATTTTTTTTTTAAAAATTTAGTTTGGGGGCGCCTGGCTGGCTCTGTCAGGTCAGCATCTGCCTTTGGCTCAGGTCATGATCTCAGGGTCCTGGGATCAAGTCCCATGTCCTGCTCTCTGCTCAGCGGGCAGTTTGCCTTTCCTTCTCTCTTTACCACTCACCCTGCTCATGCTTGCTCTCTCTCTCTGTCAAAAAAAATAAATAAAATTTTCTAAAAAATTAGTTTAAATAGTGCAATTAATACAGAAATGCTTTCTCTTTGTAATAAATTCAGAATTTGACAGATAAGGCTAAAGCCAATTTTTCCCACATCCCCAAAACTGAGTTTCTATATCTCTTCCTCAGATACAATCATTACATTAAGTCAATTTGAGGTATATCCTTCTAGGTGCTTTTCTATCTATTTAAATTCATATATGACCTTGCAGGAAATTTGTTGTTGTTTTTAAAATTTTTTTAAAGGTTTTATTTTAATTCTACTTAGTTAATATAAAGTATAATATTAGATTCTGGTGTACACTATAGGGGTACAGCACTTCCATATAGCACCCGATGCTCATCAGAAAATTTATTGTACTTTTCTCTTAAAGAGTTGGAGGGCCCTGATTTTCAACTCCTTTGATTTCGACATAAATCTCAAAACTACACAAAAGTTGCACAGTTGGTACAAGGAACACCCGTATACTCTTTACCTGATTTACCAATTGTTCCTATTTTGTCCCATTTGGTTTCTTGTCCTATTAAATGTTTTTATAAATGTATATTTTTATTTCTGAGCCACCTGAGAGTAAATTGGAGTACAGAGTTCCCATTTGCCCTAAACACTTGAGTGTATACTTCCCAGGAATGAGAACATCCTCTGACATGGGCATGGTACAGTGATCCAAATCAGGAAATGTAACATAGACCCAATGCTGTGATCTAATTCATAGTGTGGGAATCCATGTTTCCACAATCGAACCACTGGTGTGCACAGACATTTTTCTTGAAAAAAAAAAAGCTTTTTGTTGTCATAATCTCTTTTCACCTGGCCATTTGTTCACCATGTTAGTGTGTATAGATAGTCCGTGCGATTAACATGTGTGTAATATTTCACAGTATGAATATATACAGAATATTTAGCTCTTCCCCTGTGGAGAGGAACTCAATATTTCCTATGCTTGCTCTTACAGACATTCTCAAACATAACTGAATGTTAGTGGGCATCACTTTTTTTTAATTTAAATTCAATTTGCCAACATATAGTATAACACCCAGTGCTCATCCCATCAAGTGCCCTCCTTAGTGCCCATCACCCAGATACCCCACCCCCCCACCCACCTTCCCTTCCACAACCCTTGGTTTGTTTCCCAGAGTTAGGAGTCTCTCACGGTTTGTCTCCCTCTCTGATTTTTCCCACTCAGTTTCCCCCTCTTCCCTTATGGTCCTTTCACTATTTCTTAAATTTCCCATATGAGTGAAACCATATGATGATTGTCCTTCTCTGATTGACATATTTCACTCAGCATAATACCCATCCACATCGAAGCAAATGGTGGGTACTTGTCTTTTCTGATGTCTGAGTAAATTCCATTGTATATATAAACCACATCTTCTTTATCTATTCATCTGTCGAAGGACATTGTGACTTCTTCCACAGTTTGGCTACTGTGGACATTGCTGCTGTGAACATTGGGGTGCAGGTGTCCTGACATTTCACTAGATCAGTATCTTTGGGGTAAATACCTAGTTGTGCAATTGCTGGGTCATAGGGTAGCTCTATTTTTAACTTCTTGAGGAACCTCCACACTGTTTTCCAAAGTGACTGTGCCAGTTTGCATTCAGTGGGCATTACTTTGAACAGCTGTTCTGAGGACACGTAGGGAGGACAAGTGAGGACTCATGATGTTGAAGGAAGTGCCTTTTAAAGGAATTGATAAAGAGAAGCTTCTGGTTAGCATCCACAATGTGAGATAAAGGCTTTAGAGCAGCACAATTACTCAGACTTTTCTAATGTTGTATTTTGGGTGGTGGTGGGATGTAGAGTCGGGGGACAGAGTAAGAAAGTTCTTAAAAAAAATTCTTAGCAAAATAGGTAACAGTAGTGCTTTTTATGGATTCAGTGCTGTCTTAGGTACCTTTCAGAAGCATGCAGAAGACCCTTTGATGGAAACAGCCAGACCTTACCCCCCACCTGCTTCATGTCCAAGGCGAGCAGTGTTCTCTGGATCAGGACACTATTCTTCTGTACATTTAGCACACTTCCACCAGGGGGGAAGGTTGCTATTTCTGCCTTGTGTGAAGCATTTTGTACCATCTGGGCTGGCTGGATTTCAACAAAGATAGTAAAGAAACATTTATCAAGACAAATCAAAGTCAGTCTCGCCAAGTGTGGTCTAGAGAGATTTGCTTCCTCAGTACATTGTGGCTGGGAAACATGACTTTACTTTGAAAAGCTTCAGGAGGGACAGGCCTCTGGATCTTAGCCTGCAGCTACTGTCAACTGCTCATGATGTGGTGGTTGCAGGAGTGAGAACGCTTGAGATGTGAACACCAGCAGTCCCAGAATCAATTCCACTGCATTCCTTTCCACAGAAATTTTTCACCTCTTTAGTAGATAATAGACCCAAAAAGACAAAAAGGGAAGAAAGGATTTATGAGGGTTGGGGGAGAGATGGCGTCAGGTCTCAATCATAAATATTGATTTCAGGAGAAGTAGAGGCCCAAGGAGATGTCATTCTTAAACCATTAATTATAAAGATTGGCTCAAAAATACATCACATACTTGTCCCAAAAAGAGCACTCTGAAGGACCTGTGAACTTGTAAACTTACAACAAAAGAAAGTTCTGGTGATGGTCCCATGATATCAGTTCATAACATAGGGGAGTGAGGTGGGAAGAGGGTGTGGGCCTTGGCAGAGAGAAGAGATGTGAGCTGTTCCCACTTGCATATGTGTTGCCAATCAACCAGACAGACAAGTTTCTGGCACTTCAGAGTGCCTCAGATCATGTTTTTATGCAGCTTACTCTGTGATAGATGTGTCATTACAAGATCCCAGCCTAGAAATTGGCACATGCTATTTTCCCCGGAAGACTCAAGAAATGAGAGAAAATTAACAGTTGGAGATTGTAGTCTATGGGGAAAATGCATGAGGATCTTAAGAAATTATATCATCTAGAAAAGCTTTACTTGATGTGCGATGTATGGACCAGAAGCAGCAGCAACACCTGGGAACGTGTTAGAAAAACAAATGAGCAGCTCTTACTCCAGAGTCACTGAATCAGAATCCCTCTGTAGAAGTGGGTTGCAGAGATAGATGTCTCACAAGCCCTGTGGGTGACTCTTATATTCTAAGGTTTGAGGAGCCTTCTGGAAAGGTTCAAGTGGAAAGGTCAGATGCATTATTCTTAAAGAAGACCCAGAAGTGGTGCTGTTTGATAGGAGTCCATTTGGGAATGGTCACGCCTTCTTTTTTTTTTTTTTTAAGATTTTATTTATTCATGAGAGACAGAGAGAGAGGGAGAGAGAGAGAGAGAGAGAGAGAGAGAGGCAGAGACACAGGCAGAGGGAGAAGCAGGCTCCATGCAGGGAGCCCGATGTGGGACTTGATCCCAGGTCTCTAGGATCACACCCCGGGCCGAAGGCAGGCACTAAACCGCTGCGCCATCCAGGGATCCCTGGTCATGTCTTCTTAACAAAAATGGACAAATATAACGAGAGGGGACACTAAGTATGAGTAATAATAATAATAAAATAGCAAAAATATAGACTGTTCCCTGGGGGCCAGTTTCTGTGCTGTGTATATTCTGGATCTGATTGTACTCTTACAACAACCCAATGAAGTATGTTTTATCTCCATCTCATTGGTAAAGAAATTGAGATCCCAAAATGTGAAGTAACTGTTAGGCAGGATGCAAAACCTGACATCTTGTAGCCTTGTACATTATGTGATGTGACTACCGATTCATTAGCGACCAACTATACTTTGAATACATTTCGTTTTCTGCATTCGTTGGAGATGGTATCAACATCTTATGTTGGCCCCATGTCCCCAATGCCTAACAGAATGCCTAATGCCTCACAGGCACCTGCTTATTAAGCTTATTGGCTGAGACAAAGTCAAAGAGGAAAAGTTTTTGCTTTTGGTGCAAGAATGAGATATAGCCTGCCTGAGAATGACACGGGAAGAGAATTCAGCCTCTGGATAAATGGAAGGAAAGGCCATATGCTAGAGTGCAAAGTAAGTTATGGCTGGCATTCCGGGGCCCCTAGTCACTCCCCTCGCAGTCCACCCAGCCCTTTTTCTGACTTATTAATTTAGTCCCAACCCCTTCCTAGTGATAGGATCTTAGACGAGTCAGATGTCATTACTCCCACTCCCAACAACAATGGCCAGCTGCTTCGGCATTGGAAAATAAACAGAAGATCTTTGAATTTAACTGGGTCTGGATATTTTTTTTCCAGTTAAATGGAAAGAAAGAAGAGCAAGGGAGTTGAGGGTGTTTCCAAGGGAGTGATTATAATGCAATATGAACTCTAGACTGAGGGTGAGTTCAATAAAGGCAAGAGGGCCTGGGGAGAAGATTCAATAAAGATCGGCTCAACAGACTGATTTGGTGGTGTAAGACTTGTCTCAGTGGAGCACTGGGGTTAATGAACTGGAAAAATAGGAAGGGACATAGGATCGTGGGGTATGTAAAACAGAGACTGAGAAAATAGTGTGATTTCTGGGATGATAAAGTCCAGGGAAGAGGTGATTGCGATGGGGTGGAAGCAAAAGTTATAGGAGGTGAGGGGGTGCCTTATCTCCTACTTTCTGGTATTCTGTTTCTATTGTATTATTGCACTTATGGAACACTTAGGAAAAAGATGTCAAATTATAGCTGGAGTCATGTATGTCTGTCGTCTTCCTGCTTTTAATGGGATCACATTTATCATTCACTATGAAATAATTCAGATAGGCTTTATCCTGTGAAGATAATTTCCTGATATTTCTAGTTAATTGCAATGATCCTATGGTTTTCTCCTTTGACCTATACATAAAATGAATATTTAATAATAGATTTTCTATGATTGAACCATCTTTGCATTCCTGGTAGGAGTCATTGTCTATTAGCCTTCTGGCAGATCACTTGATTCAGTCTGCTAATACAATACTTTGGATTTTTCTGTCACAAGTGAGGTGGTTGGCACTGCATCCTTAAGACCTTATAACTCCCATTTTCCCGTTGCCTTCCCATGGCTACCTACAACACTGGCTTTCAAGTTGACTCCTAGCTAACTTCTTCCTATTGTCTAGGCTGATATCTTATTCCACCTCATCCTTTCTATGGCCAGTTGCGTCTACACTACTGACCTTCTGCTTCCCTTCTTCTTTAAGCTGGTGTTATTGCCTCCTTTACTCAGTGCTCTTCATTGTGGGCAGAGCCTACCTGTAATGCTGCGATATTTTCCCAGCCTTCTCTCTGGGCTGTCTGGGTGGGGGTTATGGGTGCTACGTGGATGACAGGTACACTTTGGTTTGGAGGGCAACTCTTTCACTTTTCACTTTTGCTTTCTGAATTGAGGTGAAATTCATATAACATAAAATGAACCATTAACCATTTTAAAGTGTACAATTCAATGGCATTTAGTATATTCATAGGGTTGAGCAACCATCAGCTGTATCCAGTTCCAAGAAATGTTATCCCCAGTAAAGGAAATCCCTTGTCCATTACGTAGTCCCTTCTCATTCACCCTATCCACCAGCTCCTGGCCACCACTACTCTGCTCTCTGTCTCTGTGGATTTATTGTCCTGAGTGTTTCATGTAAATGGAATCCTACAACAGATGACCTTCTGTGTCACAGTACACAGATGTTCATAGCAGAACTATTAGCAATAGCTAAAAGTAGGAACAGTCTCAATGTTCAGCTAATGAATGGATAAATAAAGTTTGATATATCCATACAAGAGGATTGTATTCAGTTGTAAATGAAGTGCTGACACATGCCACAATGTGGATGAACCTTGACAACATGCTGCTCAATGAAAAAAAAGCCGACCTTTCTTGTTGGCTTTGTGGAACAGAAGCTTAGAGAGCGTACAAGTTAATCCCGGGGGCACAGTGGGTAGCACGGTGTGAGTCAGAAATCAATTTTGAACCCATATAGAGCAGAGGCTACATCTCACTCATCTATCTTGCTTTGTATGCCTTTTCACTCTTGATGTTAATATGTTACAATTCCCATTAAATACTGTGGTGCCAAGGACTCTTCCACAGGTTCTCTAACTTTCACTGCTTGATGTTTCAACATTTCAGGGCTATTAATGCTAAAACTGCTTTTTCTGTTTCTAGTAAGAGATGCTAAAAACCTTGTACCTATGGACCCCAATGGCTTGTCAGACCCTTATGTGAAGCTGAAACTGATTCCTGACCCCAAGAGTGAGAGCAAGCAGAAGACCAAAACTATCAAGTGCTCCCTCAACCCTGAGTGGAACGAAACATTCAGATTGTAAGTTAAATACTGGCTGAGCAGGGTGGGTTGTGAAGGTTGGCTTGTGGATCACCTGAGATCACGCCCTCTCAGCTTCCATTTCGTTTCTCCTGTCCCTCCTTCCCTCTGTCCCTCCCTCCCTCTCTCCCTCCTCCCTTCCATTCCTCCCCCTCCATCTGCATTTTTGCATTGCAAGCCAAGTAAAAACTGGAACTTATTTTTTTAATAGAGTCGAGAATGTCTGTGGTGTGGGGAGTGGGTGGGATAGAAAGTAGTGTGATGTGTTGCTAGGTGAAGGCAAGTTGTGGGAGAAGCTCTGGTCTCAGTGAACAGTAGGACATAACCCATAGGATGTGACGATCCCCCCTCCGGGGTTCAGTTTGTGGATATGGATATGCTGGGGCTGCAGCCTGTTGAGAGTTCTCTGCCAACTTCCATGAGGATCTTCCCTGGCCAGTGCTCCAAGAACCTGGGGCAGCTTTTTGATGCATCTTGGCCCATAAGTGTTAGGGACATCAGCCAATATTTGTGGAGCATATCCTGGTTATAAAAAGCATTCTATTGAATGATCTCAGTTTATTGACCATTTCATCCCCATTTAACCAACGGTGCTTCAAGAGGTTAAAGAACATGGCCAGAGTCCCCTGGCAAATATGGGGTCAAGGGCAATTTGGCTTCTGACAGCCTGACTCCAGAGACTATGGCCCAGAAACATAATTCTTTGTGGGAGCCCCATCCCCTGTTTCCTCTCTCTGGGAGCACATCTCAGCTGCAGTCGAGGACATGCCTCAGAACAGGCAGTTTCCCCTGACCGGCCCCGACAAGACTACTTCCTCCATGCATGTCCTCAGCCTCATGGTGATTCACATGTGTGCAGACACTCATGCATTTATATCATTGGTATCCACATTTGCTATAGCAACTGTGGCAATATGGTTTCCTGAACATCCCGAGCCCTACTAACATGTAAGGTAGCAGAAGTAGCTAGAACTGTTTCTATCGGAGCTGGCTCAGGTTCTCCATCCTGCTAAGCCACAGGCTGTCGAACTGGAGAAGCTCTCCCTCCCTGGGGAACTTCCCAGGATGGAAACAGAATATGTTTCTTGCAACAGCTTGTAATCTTAAAAAATTCCTATCTTCGGGGCTTGTCCTCTTAAACATTTCATCTGCTTGAGAAATCACTGTAACCTAACCTCCACTGACTTCTTGCTTTTTGTGCTTTGCAGCCAACTGAAAGAATCGGACAAAGACAGAAGACTGTCTGTAGAGATTTGGGATTGGGATCTGACCAGCAGGAATGACTTCATGGGATCTTTGTCGTTTGGGATTTCTGAACTGCAGAAAGCTGGTGTTGATGGCTGGTAAGCAGGATTTTGCTTTGAAAGCTACCATACAGCTTGGTCCAGCAAACATGGGAAGAAAGATGTTTTTCTTTTTCTCCTAAAAGTGAAATACTAATGCAGAGTCACACAGAATGATGGCTGGTAGATTGGATCTGCCTCACAGATATGTTTTATATCTATGTTTGGTCCTTGTACTTAAAAAAAATCAGTGGTTCGTATTTTTAAAATCAGGACATTTTCCATAAAAATCTGGACTTTGGGGGGCGGGTACCTGGGTGGCTCAGTCGGTTAAGTGTCCAATTCTTCTTCTTCTTCTTTTTTTTTTTAAGATTTTATTTATTTATTTGAGAGAGAGAGTGCACATGAACAGGGAGAAGGGCAGAGGGAGAGGGAGAACCTGAGCCAAAGGCAGACGCTTAACTGACTGAGTCACCCAGGTGCCCCAAGTGTGTGACCCTTGATCTCAGCTCAAGTTTTGATCTCAGGGTCGAGTTCAAGCCCTGCATTGGGGCATGGAGCCTACTTAAAAAAAAAAAAACTAGACTTCTGGCTTACAAAGCCAGAAGTATCTGGATGTACTGGACCTAGAAGGCAACGGCTGGGAACAGGTGAGTGGTTAGTTAATGCCTCCTTCAGACAGGACACGGATTTTCTGTCTGCCATAGTCTTCACTATTTGCTATTGCTTTATATCCATCCAGCTTTACACAGTTGCATGTCTTGACTGGCCCCATGGGCACTAAAATGGGTTTCACAATATACCCTAAAGATAGATGCAGTCCACGGTCAGATTCTGGCCCTGTATGAAGATGCTCCTTTGTTGGGACTGCCTACCAAGCCTGGCCACAGAGGTGCTGGGACCTTGCGGTCATGGTCAGCTGCAGTTCTCCTTTGTTCCACAGTCTTTGCTTTGTTCCCTTCCCATAGCAAAAAATCCTTGCTCAGTATTCCCAGTGAAGAGGCTGGATGAGCCCCCTTGGCACAATGGTTTGTTTCACTGTCATTTAAGTAAAAGAGTCTGAATACGTAGTCCAATCTGGTACCAGAGCTTTGGGCAAAGCAGAGATTAGTGGCTGCTCTTATCTCTTTAAGAGAAATTGTCTCCTTTCTGAATGGTTTCATTCAGGGCTTTTTCAGTTACAAGTGAAAGAAAATAAAAGTCAAACCGCTTTAGAAGAAAGAGAATGTATCAACAGACCACATATCCTTTCCATTGTTCACCGTACAACTTCCTTGTCTCTCCTCCATATTTATCCTAGACTTTTTTGTTGTTGTTTTTTAAAGACTCATTTATTTATTTGAGAGAGAGAGAGAGAGAGTGCATGAGCACAGGGAGGGGCAGAGGGAGAGGGCTCCATCTCACCACTCTGAGATCATGACCTGTGATGAGATCAAGAGTGGGATGTTTAACTGACTGAGCCACCCAGGCACCCCTATATGTATCACAGACTTTTATTCAAATAGATACTGAGTCTCTTTCTATTCCATTCCAGTCATTAGAGATCCATCAGATATAAGATAGACCTGACCTCATGGAGCGTAACTTCTGGAAGGGGAAGAAATGACATCAATAACTGATCAATAACAGATGTGAAGGAGATTGGAAGCCAAGTGCATATAAAAATAGTAGTAGTGGGGGGCACCTGGTGGCTCAGTAGTTGAGCGGCTGTGTTTGGCTTGGGTCGTGACCTTGGGGTCCTGGGATCAGTGCTGCATTGGGCTCCCTGTGGGGAGCTTGCTTCTCCCTCAGCCTATGTCTCTGCCTCTCTCTATGTGTCTCTCATGAATAAATAAATAAAATCTAAAAAAAAAATTTTGTAGTAGTTGGGCACCTGGCAGTCTGTTAAGCATCTGCCTTCGGGACAGGTCATGATCCCAGGGTCCTGGGATCAAGCCCCATGTCAGGCTCCCTGTTCAGTGGGGATCCTGCTTCTTCCTCTCTCTCTTCCACTCCCCCTGGGTGTGCTCTCTCTCTCTCTCTGTCAAATGAATAAATAAAAATCTTTAAAAAAATAGCAGTAGTAATAAGATGTGTTGAAGCACAGATCACAAATGGTTAACAACAGAATTCTCAAAAAATAGGTAATGAGCATTTGTCACAGTTTTCCTTAGCTCAGCTCATGAATGGGGAAACCAGGTACATGACTGGCTGATTCTGAAGGTTTGACAAGCTGATGTTGGTATGTCAAGAGACATAGGAATGTGAAGTCACTTTGCTAAGTTAGAGGTAAAATTGACTGCTAAACAGGGCAATGAAATCACAGCCTTGGAAGCAGTCTACCAGACTGGAACAACTTTTTTTTTTTTTTTTAAGATTTTTATTTTTAAGTGATCTCTACAGCCAACCTGATGTTTGAACTCACAACCCAGAGATCAAGAGTTGCATGCTTGATGAAGCCAGCCAGGAGTCCCCGACTAGAAGACTATCTAAAAGTTAGCTTTTGTCTTTGCAGAGCTGGGAAGCCGTCTGGGCCTTCCTGGATTGTGGATTATAAGTAACAGTACTAAGTTATAGTAATTTTAACAAGTAGTAGTGGGGAAGGAAATAACTAATTAGAAAATGTTATCGCTTGATGGTAAGAGGTCACACTGCCATCTTCTTGGCATTTTCCCAAGTGTCACATAGGCGCAAAGCTTCTCAACAAAATACTAGCAAACCAAATCCAACAATACATTAAAAAAACCATTCACCACAATCGAGTGGGCTTTATCCTGGAGAAGCAAGGGTGGTTCAGTATTCTCAAATTAATCAGCAGGATGCATCACATTGACAAGAGAGAAGATAAAAACCATATGATCACCTCAATAGATTAAAAAAAAAAGCATTTGACAAAGTATGACATCCATTCATGATAAAAACTTGGGTAATTTTTCTTGACATATGGATGATCTGACTTTGCATGCTGCCATTAGCACTACCAGCAGATTGCGTGTTCCTTCCTCCTTAAGTCAGGCGTAAAGAGGTTAAAGACAAGGAATATATGATCCCCAGGGGGTCTTCGTGAGACAGGAGAGAGAACATAATAATAATAATTACAGCAACAATAGCTACCACTTATTGACTCTTAACTGGATGCCAGGCTCTGGGCTGATCACTTTCCAGGTGTCCTAGAGTCACACATTGATACCCAGTAACAGCCTCTTTATTTTCTATAATGCATCCAGACTTTCTTATACAGTTTTGTGACCTCCTGGTGGTGAGAAGGGGACCCTCCAGCCTGTGGTATGCCTTCTGGGCTTCACTGCTATAGAGCAGCGGATCCTCCTGCCTGGTCCTTGAACCCGTGCCTGCTGAGGTGGGATGCCCCTCCACAGCTTTGGAGCATCATTTCTGGCTTCCTGCTAGAGTCCCAGGGCCTGGCCTGTTGCCTCTTTGACCTACCCCAGGCCACTTGTGTGAGCCGTCATTTCTGTTTCCTGTGTGGGAGCAAGGAGGGCTGTCTGAGTTCTCCTTGTATCCCTCCCTGGTCTGCTGCTGTGATGTGTGGCCCTCCATGTAGGTCTCTGTGCAGGACAGAGAAGGCTGGGTGGGCAAAGCCCCTCTGCTTTTACCCTATCTTTGCTCACTTCTCGTGGTTCTTCAGGCCCAGATGGACGGGGCTCTCTCCCACAGGTGCCACTCCTTTCTGGGCTGGTGCCTGCCCTATCTACTCCCTGGAAGCAGACAGCAGAGTGCAGGGAGGGCTAAGGACTAAGCTCGTAATATCCCCACAAGCACACTTCATCATCTTTCAGTTCTCCTGCTAGTTCTATATGGAGCGTTGTTCCTAGGATCAGAGTAGCAGAGCACTGGGCAGCCCAGGGGGCTCAGCGCCGCCTTCAGTCCAGGGTGTGATCCCAGAGACCGGGTCTCCGGGATCAAGTCCCACATCGGGCTCCCTGCGTGGAGCCTGCTTCTCCCTCTGCCTGTGTCTTTGCCTTTCTCTCTCTCTCTCTCTCTCTCTCAATAAATAAATAAATCTTAAAAAAAAAAAAAAAAAAAAAAAAAGGAGTAGCCGAGCACTGTGTAAAAGGACACACAGCCTGTAAGTGATGGTGCTTGAGTCTGAGTCCAGGTCTTTAGGATGCTAGGGCCTAAGCACATGCATATCCCTTTTTGCCTCCTGGTACAGGAGTTGGCAGTGGCTTAGAGGGTAGACGGGTGGGTTTTGACCTTGGCTCTCCTATGTGGATAGAAGCTTTGTGACTTCAGGTGAATCACTTTACCTCTCTGTACTATAGCCTTCTCAGTGGTTACAACTCCATTATGGCTAATTACAGCATCCGCCACCCGCCTCCTAGGAGAGTTGTGAAATTGATGAAATTATAGGAGGGAACTTTTGCTAAATAAAAGCCCTCTTTGGATTTTTCAGATAAAAGCCCTCTTCAGATTCAGAGCCAAGATATCTATGATGCTGTCTTGATTGTAAATGCATCAAATTCTAGAAATTTGGATTCTTGTCCCTGTGGGCTCTTGGGTGAGTTACATCCCATCTCTGAGACTCAGTTTCCCCATCTGGCAGGGGATGAGCTCTCCTAGCTCTTGTGTTGCGTTAAAATTGGCAGAAAGGCAGAAGGCAGAAAGGCAGAAGGCAGCTGTGAGAGCTCCCAGATGTGGCACGCCAGCCTCAGGCCCCTCATCTGCCACTTTGCCACCAGCCCTGCGTCTGTCATCAGACCCACTCCTTTGTTTCTAATTTTATTTGTTTCTGCTGTCTCCTTTCCTTCCCCTTGTTTTCCAGGGGTTCATCTGTTTTGCTGTGCTTTATTTTTCTGCAAAGAATGAGCTCTGGGATTTACGTATAACAATTCCGTTTCAGTTTTCTTCTTTATTGTGCATTTGTGGGGTGGTTGCCTGTGAATTTCAGTTTAACATTTTGCTAATTTATTTTTCCTCTCTTAACGGACTCTGCTCTTCAAGAATAAAGAACAAGCATCGGAGGGAATAAAGATTTCCTTCGAGCTGTGATATGTTGCATTCCTTGCTCAGGCTCTGCAATTGTGTTTTTAATTTCCTTTGAAGTGTGGCTTTATTTGGGCATTTTGGAAACCATTGATGTTAGCTTTTTGTTTCATTTTTCATTATTAATGTCAAATGACAGTGTTAGTACTTTATAGTCAGAGAATATGGCCTGTACTCTTTTCGTTTCTCTTTTCTTTCCTTCTCTTTCTTCTTTTCTTTCCTTTTCTTTCTTTCTTTCTTTCTTTCTTTCTTTCTTTCTTTCTTTCTTTCTTTTCTTCTTTCTTTCTTTCTTTCTTTTCTTCTTTCTTTCTTTCTTTCTTTCTTTCTTTCTTTTTTTCTTTCTTTCTTTTTTTTCAGTTTAGTTTAGTTCAGTGTTACTAAGTGTTCTGTGGACACTTCAATAAAAAGATTACATTTACTACTTGTAGGGTATGCATTTCAATATTTCTTAATTCCATTTTAATATAATATCCAGATCTCTTATGCCTTCCTATTTTTTTAATTTGTTTCATTTGACCAAAATGTATGGTGCTTGCTAAGGGTCTCCTAGTAACATTTTTTTGAACATTTTCTTTCATCTCTGATGGTTTTTGCCATGTTTGTATGTGGCATCATTATCAACTACGTAGCTCTTCAAGACGTATTTTCCAAAATGACTTATATCAACACAGACTTATGTCTGTCACAGTTAATACTCTTTGCCTGTGATTTTTGCCTTGTTGTTGGCATTTCTTCAGTGAATATACATAGCAGGTAGCTGTGTGCTGAATCTTTGGGTTTGTAGAGATTTCTTTTTATATGGAGAACAATACACAAAATCTTTTAAAATGAACAAAAACAAGTAGTAAAAAATAGAACATTTGAGGCTGATAAATGTTATAGAGAGGGGTGCCTGGAGGGGCTCAGTCAGTTAAGCATCTGACTCTTGATCTCAGCTCAAGTCTTGATCTTAGTTTCATGAGTTCAAGCCCTGCATTGGCTCCACACTGGGCATGGAGCTTACTTTAAAAAAATTAAAAATAAATGTTATAGAGAAAATTGAACAAAAAACAAGGGTAGGGAATGCTGGGGGTGTTTGTGGTGGTGATACTCTGATTTATTTAAAACAATTCCCAGGAAAAGACTCACTGAAAAGGTGACACATGGCAAAGACCTGAAGGGAGGTGAGGGAGTACATATGTGGAAGTCTAGGGAGAGATTGTCCCAGATGGTGAGAACAGCAAGTGCAAAGGCCCTGAGGCAAGAGTGTCCCTGCAGGTTTGAGGGTTAAGGAATTGACCTGTATGGCTGGAGCTGGATCTGCAAAGGAAGTAGCAGTGGGAAACAAGGACTGGCAGGATGAGGGGGGCGTGGCAGATCCCATGCAAGCCTTTTAGGAACATTGTCTTCTGCCCAGAGTAAGTTGAGAAGCCAAGGAATGATGACATCTGATTGACCTTTCAACTTGTCTCCTTTGGTTGCAGAGAGGTAAATACTTCTTTCCTCGTGGATCCTGCCCATTTTCTCATGTTTAACCTGAGTTCTTTGGTTTGGTATAACAACCAGTGTGTTGTTGAGTTGAAAAAAACCCAAAAGCCAACCTGAATCCAGAAGGATTCAGAAGTCTTTCTTTTTTTCCATAGGGAAATATTATAATATTTATGGCCATAATTGCCACATTTCCAGCATGATTTTTCTGATTCTGAGGGGTTTCTTATTTTCCCATTTCATTCTTCTTATAAACAGATAACTATTATATCATTGTTACTTTAAAATTATGTTTCTTTAAGCTTTCTTTTGTTATTACTAGTAATGTCATTTTGGTCTTATTACAAGCTCCATCTCTCCCCCTAGAAAACTAAGGCTTTGGATTCAGACTTCCTGGATTGGAATCTCTGCTTCTCCATTTCCTAGCTGTGTACCCCTGGGCAAGTTACTTTGCCTCTGACTCCTTTTTCCATTTGGAGATAATAGTGGTATTTATGTCATAGAATTGTTGTGATACTAAAATAGTGTAAGTCAGTAGTAATCAGTAAGTGTTAGTGATTATCATTAATTGAATAATTATTAGAAAAACATAAATAAGAAAACAAAATATTATCCAGAATCCCACTGTCCAGGGATATCACTATTGATACTACTTAAGAGGTTTTCTTCTGTGTGTATGTATTGTGTATGTGTATATGTGTGTGTGCACTCAAGTGTGTATATGAAACAAAAAATGAAATTTTACTGTGCATACTGTGTAGCAGCCTGCATTTTTCATCTAACAATGCATATGAACACTTTTCCTTATAATTCAGTAATCTTGGGCAACATCATTTTCATGTAGCCCTATAGATCTGCCTCAACTTACAGAATCATATTCTTATTATAAGATGTGTAGTGCCTAATACCTATATAAATAATCCTACAGTAAATATACTTGCAGCAAAAACCTTTGTGCATAGCTTTAATTATTTCCTAAGAAATTCCTAATCTTGGAATCGATGGCTTTGAGAACATATGTATTATTACAGTGTTTGCCAAACTGTTCTGCAATCTTTTTCAATTTACATTCTCACCAGAGCTGTGTGATACTTTTCATTTCACCCACACTTGTCAACATCTGGTATTGTAAATTTCAAAGATAGAATGCTAAGATTATACATGTTTTGTTACTAATTATACATATTTACATAATTTCAGCATCATATATATATTGTTGAATATTTTCATTAGTATATTGCCATTTGTTTGTATTTATAAATGACTATGTCCTGATTTTTTTTTGCCTGCCATTTTCTTATTGAATTATAAGAACTTTTTATATAAGACAGATCATAATGACTTTCCTGATGTATATGTTGTGATATTCCCTCCTTTCGTGTTGTATGTTAATTTTGGTAATATGCATTTTTCTTAATGGCATATAAAGCATCAGGTCAACTCTAATCGATATAATAAATATCAGATTCAACTGCCAGAAAAATTTCTCAGGTTTGTCTTCTAATTCCCTAATTGTTATCTGAATTATGCAACCTAGTGTTTGTTGTCTCCAGTGGATTTTTAAATTTAGTAATTACATGTTTCTTCTGAAAGTGGCCTTTTCTAATCTCAGATTCTTCCCTTTTCAAAGATGCATTAGCTTCTTGAATCTCATTGAAACTATGAACTAGGTATTTTTCAGAATTTTCTGTCTTTTGGCAGTAGTTCTATTTCATGGGAGGTACTTATCTGATTTCTCATTGTTTCTCTTTATTTGACTGAGTTTTTCATACATACTGTTATTTTTCTGCATCTGCCCATCCTTATAGATGAACGAGCACAGAAATGATGAGTGTCTCAGTTTTAATTTTTCAAAATCAGATGAAGGGGAAAAGGAGTCTTTTGTAGTTTTTGAAAATTTTCTTTGTCAGAATAGGGATCCTGTTCCCTGTAGCTATTTTGGAGAGATCCACAGCTGGAAACAGCTGCCCAACAGGCAGCCCTTCTGCCCTATTGGAGGGATTTTCCCCGTATTGGTTTTGTGCAACTCAAAGTTGGAAGGAGTCCTTGCGTTTCTTTTCTAACGGACACAAGACCTAATTCAGAGGCAGTAGTGACATATACTGGTTCCAGCACACATAGTGAGGGCACCATGACATGCCCCATCCTTCCTGAATATGGATCAGAATTGGTGATTATCATCTAGTCCCTGGGGGTCTGGCCCAGAGTTGTTCATGGGGTTCTGTTGGGGGTCCCATTGACTGGTCAGGCTGGTCAGTTCCCCTTAATCTGTTGTTTCCAAAGTGGCTTAGACCATACATGGTTTAGATAGCACCTGGCTGGGGCATTAATAATCCTGAAGTGCACTCAGGCCAAGCTATCCTTTGGCTAGTGCTCCCTCAAATCTTCAGTTTACCACAAAGAGAAAGTCTTAGCAGCTGTTGCTGTACCCTTAACATTCTTCTACTTCCGCTGCTGGCTGATCTTTTATTTTCACAAGGAGGGGCAGGCAGTAGTCTCAGAGCCTTCAGTGAGCAATGCTATCTCCTTGGTCTTGGGTAACTCTGATTTGCGTCCGTTTATGTTTTTACAGTTACTTTTTACTTGTAACCTGTTGGCTTCCTTTTTAAAGTGAATATACCATTTAAAAAAAGAGACTTGATATAATGAAAAACATGAAGTGGATCATAATGTCCAGATTTAGCAAAATCCACAAAGGCAGATAACACTGGCCAACCACAGCTCCATGGTTTCTTACTATTACTTTAATTTGTGGGAGTTCCTAGAAGTCCCTGCTGTGTGGATAGCACCCTTCTTGATTGCCAATGAAAATACAGATGTTCTTTTATTTTTGTATTTCTTTGGGAAATTGGGAAGAGGACAATTGAATATTAAATGTGGAGGCGGAGAGGCGCAAATAATCCCTGTTTTGAATCACCTCTCCTATTTTTAGAAGCTGCTGAGGAAGTTTTGTGAATGGAGGGAAAAAATCATTCTGAGAACTGTGGATTTGGGTTAGAAAGTCTTTCTTTGGGAGTGAGGAGCTCCGGGATGTTTTTTCCTTCTAGCGACTCGGATGTCTTTGGAATGCCTTTTTCGTTTCTCACTCTTGTGTTATCCTTTGAGTAGACGGAAACATCTTTGTGGTTGAAAACATACTGAAGCCATATTGTTTATGAGGATAATGTCAATATGCATAATGATGTTGATGATTTCTTTTATCACTTACTAAATGCCAGGCACTGTGCTTATCATTTTACATGAGTCACCATATCACCATATCTCAGCTTCACAGTAATCCTATGAAAAAGACTTTTTTTTTTTAAAGTAATCTCTATGCCTAATGTGGGGCTCAAACTCATGACCCTGAGATTAAGAGTTGCATGCTCGGGTGCCTGGGTGGCTTAGTTGGTTAAGTGTCTGCCTTTGGCTCAGGTCATGATCTCAGGGTCCTGGGATCGAGCCCCACGTTGGGCTCCCTGCTCAGTGGGGAGCCTGCTTCTCCCTCTGTCCCACCTCCCTGCTCATGCTTTCTCTTTCTTTCTCAAATACATAAATAAAATCTTTTTTTAAAAAAAAGAGTTACATGCCCTACTGACTGAGCCAGCCAGGTGCCCCTGAAAAAACCCTCTTGTTATAATTTATAGATGAGAAAAATTGAGGCCCAGAGAGCCTAGCTCGCTTATCTACTGATCTAAGGAGGCAAGGGCAGAGGTGAGATTTGGACCCAGGCAGAGTTGGACTCCAGGGCGGTGTACTTACCCATTTAGGGATGCCATTTCTCAGGGGGTTAATACAGGAGACTTTGGGAAGGTGTGTGCAGAGAAAACAACATCATGGAGACAAGTCTATAGTTATCCAAATGCTGGTGAGTGCCAGGATGCTGGGAGAATGTGATAAGAATCCATCGACCATGGGAGATCTTCATAGCATTCTTTCAAAATAAGAAAGCACTTAGTGGACAAAAAGGAGGTAAACACATACAGTATTGAATGATAGAACTAAGAAAAGCTGTGTGTATGGAGAGAGAGATGGAGCCAGGGCCAGCACATTACATCCTATAAATGCATCCAGAACATTCATTTTTTTTTCTGAAAACTGTGAAATAGTTACAAAATTATGTAGTATACCTGGTTACAAACATACATGTGCACACCTCCCCCAAAAGAAAAAAAAAAAAAACCCTCAACACATTTCTTTAAGATACAGATGTCTATAGTCTTCCTCTCCTTAGCCTAACCAGCAAAATAATATCAAGTATAGTCATAGAATTTATCTCATCTCCCTGTCTCCCTTTAGGTTTAAGTTGCTGAGCCAGGAGGAAGGCGAGTACTTCAATGTACCTGTGCCGCCGGAAGGAAGTGAGGGCAATGAGGAACTACGGCAGAAATTCGAGGTGAGAAGTCTTTCTTTCTATGTCAGTGGGAACTGGTTGAGTCTACTTCTGTGCCATTTTTCCCACTTATGGTGGGGTTTCTATCAAGGCCTTTCATGACCGCATGCCTTTGCAATGTTATTCTGTCTCCCAGAAAACTCCTTGGTATCCTACAAAACCCAAACCAAATGTACCCTGTTTTGTGAAGTCATTCCTGCCTCCTTGTCCTCACTTTTCCCTGAAAGTTCTCCTTCACTTCTTAGGTCTTTTTGATGGTAGCTTGGGCTGGGATGGTAGTAACGGTGAAAGAAAGAAGTGGATAGGGGAGTTCTCCATTATGGAGGCTGAGTCACTGAGGCCAAGGATAGAATCTGGATTTGGATCTATTGGTGGGTTAGTGCTGTACTGTGAACAAATGGAATCGATGATGCTACTGACTTCATAAAATACCGATGGGTATATCTTCTGAAGATGAAGAACCCTTGGCCCTAACCTTGGGCTACTATCTAGCTCTGCTTCTACCTCAGCTAAGCCCTTTCCCTTCTGTGGGACTACTAGATCCCATTTTCAGCTGTGTGAGAGTAGCTGGTGTGTAGGGCACATCCTGGTTTTACAAAGAAAATGTTTTAGGGAAGATGAGTTTGAGTTCTTTCATTACATGTGTATTGAGTGATTTTAAAGTTGTTACATAAGGGAAAACACATTATTTTGTTTGTACGAACTCAATATACTGAGTCTGATGGGAAATCATCAATTCTAGATAAATAGTGACGGCCTGCTAACTCCGAAAAAATTGCATAAAATAGCTAAAATGAAATAGATTATTGTCATAGTTATTCATCAAATAATCACACAGGCACATAAAAAAAATCGTGACCAGGTAAAGTTCTGTGAAAGAGAGGTCTGTGCTACTCTGGGAATTATGAAGGGGAGGGACAGAGAGGACAGGGAGGGTGTGATTGAGGCAACAATGGTGCAAGTTAACTGAGTAGAGAGGGGGAAAAGGAAATTCCATTCAGGGAGGACAGCTTGTGTAAAGGCCCTGAGTTATATAGCAACCATGTGAAACTTAAGGCCAGTGTGGGTAGAGGAGAGGGAGCAAATAAGGCTGAGGAAGTAGCTAGCTGGTCATCACAGTAGAAGGGCTGTGCCGGCGATGGCAAGGGCTTTAGCATTTATCCCAAGATCTGTGTTCATCTCCCCCTCAACTTGACAGAAATAGCACTTGAGCATTGACCCTTGTTGGACCCTGCACAAAAGTTAGACTGTGGTGATGGGTCTGACCCAGGGGATATCCCTTCCTGGAAATAAGTGGGATAAACACACTGGCCTTGGGCTTATCAGTCATTCTCCAGTGAACTTGATAAGTGAAGGTTATTCCTGCAGAGCTGGCTCAAGTCCAGAGGAGCTGGTAAATGGACTTCCCACGCAGTAGAGCCAAGAACTGGACACTGTTGGTTAGTCCTTCCAGAGAATACCTTCCATCTCTTTGCTTCAACTTTAAAAAAATTAAAAAAAAAAAGATTTTATTTATTTGTTTGAGAGAGAGAAAGAGAGAGATAGCAGAGGAAGGGGCAGAGGGAGAAGCAGAGTCCTCCCTGAGCAGTGAGCCAGATGTAGGACTGATCCCAGGACTCCAAGATCATGACCTGAGTGGAAGGCAGACACTTAACTGACTGAATCTCCCAGGCGCCCCCTTCCCTCAAGGTTTTGATGAAACTGTGCCCACTTGCTGCTGTGTTAAAAATATGCTGTTGTGGGTAAAAAAACAACAAAAAGAACAAGGCCACTCTTTTCTCATATAAAATGGAGTCTTGGGGCACCTGGGTGGCTCAGTGGTTGAGCGGCTGCCTTGGGCTCAGGGCGTGATCCTGGGGTCCAGGGATCAAGCCCTGCCAAAGGATCCCCACAGGGAGCCTGCTTTTCCCTCTGCCCATGTCTCTGCCTCTCTGTGTGTCTCTCATGAATAAATAAATAAAATCTTAAAAAATTAAAAATAAAAATAAAATGGGGTCTCAGTTGGCAAAATGCTTTCTTCCATCCTAGGGCAGCTAGGATGACATTTCAGGATGCCACGGAAAACAGTTCCTGCGTGAACATAGCGTTTTGTCTGGGCCAGTTACTGGCTTCCTTTACTTCAGTAAAGGACTGTTTTATCTGCATGCAACAAAATGCATCCGTTTATTTCTAGCAAGAGCCTGCAAACGCTTGTTTATCCCTGAATTATAATTGCTCCGTACCATAGTTGCTGATTAAAAAAATGTTTCCAACAGACCGAAAATTGTTCTCAGACACACAGAGAAATTTCAGTTGACCTTGAACGTGAGAAATGTAATCCCTGTGCAATAACCAATTAGCACCCAGAATGACTCAGAAATTACTTTCAAGCCTCTTATGTGGAGAAATTCTGAGTGACAGTAAAATCGAGCTGCTGGCATTGGGGTAATAGAATTTCATGGCAGGGTGAGCTTGGTGTGGGTACTGTCCGTGGTGTGTTTCAGAATGTCAGAGTTGGCTCGGTCTGGGGGGCTTTTGTCTGACCACGGGCTTGTCTATAGGTCAACGAAGGGAAAACTGCATCTTGGATGGTTTGGATTGGGCTTTTGGACAGTCTTCGAATTTTCTTACATAATAAAATGCTTCCTCTGTGCCATTTATTATTTTAAGTGCTCTGGAAACATCAATGTATTTAACCCTTGCAGCGCCCCTGAATAGCAGATACTATTAGCATCCCCATTTTTCTTTTATGGATGAGGAAACTGAATCTCAGAGAAGTTAAGCAACATCCCATAGCTAGCTGCTCATTATCCTAGTTTGAGTTCCCCCAGCCACATACCATAAGGATTCAAGTGCAGGGAGTTTCTTTGGGAGGTGGTCCCAGGAAGCATCATTGATGAAGGGGCAGAGAGGCCTGGGAAGGTGTGTATGATGAAGCAGGTTAGCACCGTGGGCAGCTGGGGTTTAACCTCGCCAGAGAACTCTGGGAGTAGAACGTGTGCCTCGGGGTAGGGGTGGGGGTCCCAATTGGGGCACATGAAATTGCAGTATTATCCACCAGCTTAACTTCTGTTGCCAGCTGGTGGCTGCTTTTAGGAGACTTAACTAGTCAGCGCTTGCAGCTTAACTAGCCTCTGCTTGCTCCTGCAGCTGGAGAATGAGCCCCGCAGGTAGAGCTGCAGGTGTGAGTGGTAAGGAGCCCCAGCTGTAGAGAGGAGCATGCCAGGGGGGGTCTTGGCGAGACACCTGAGCCTCCTCTGTGCAATGAAGCCTATTCCATTTGTATGGTCCCAGGGCCAGGCTGCTCAGATTTGAATCCGGCTCTGCCAGTTTCTTGCTGGGTGACTGCAGGCAAGTTACTTTATCTCTCTGAGCCTTGGGTTACCCGTCTCTAAAATGGGGGAATCACAACACTTCTTAGCTTCTAAGGATTGAATGAGAGAATGCATTTGGAACAGTGTCTGGCATGTCATAGCATTCAACTGTCAGGCCATTATTGTCATTATCAGCTTTCCCCTTGTAATAAATAAAGCTTGGGACATATTCCTTCTGGTCTTTGGGAGGGCCAGTTCAGGATCAGGAGGGATCTATGGGACTCAAAGCCTACTGAGGCCTCGCCTCTGCTGCTTGGTACTGGGGTGCCTGTAGGAGCTCCTCATAGGGCTGGGGGTTGCAGAGGAGTCTCTAGTTCAAACCAGGGCAGGTACTAATCACTCAAAATGCAGCCCTGGAGACTGGCTCCCGAGGTGCCTCTGCTGCCCTCCGGTGCAGTCTGGAAAAAGGCTGGAAAAGGGCAGTCTGGAAAAGGGCTCCTGGCTCAGAAGTGCAGTCTATTAGCTTTCTCTTTGAGCCCCGAGTTCTAGGGCTCTAAATTACAAGACATAAATAGGCAACCATTAGTGTATTCCTGTTTCTGAAGACATATCCAGCCCAGCAAGATAGAGGATAATTTTAGGCCTCAATTTTAGAATGTTTGCTTTTTGATGGAATATTTGCTAGGCCTGAGGCTCTGGGGATCAGGGAACTTTCAGAGGGACATAGGACAGGCTTCTTGTCCTCCAAAGGTTCAGTGTGTAGGGGTCACAAACCAGACAGATAACAAGGAGGGGGGAAAGCTTGGTGTCAGACAGTAGGGCATGGTGGGGACTGTGGTTAACTTGGGGAGTCCAAGATCAAAGCCCCAGCCTGGTCATGTCCTGGTGGGAGTCCCCTTCCTGGTTCCTAGACAGCTCTCTTCTCACTGTGTCTTCCCTTGGAGGAGGAGCTGAGGGAGCCCTCTGGGACCTCTTTTATGAGAGCATTAATCCTACCCATAGGGGCTCCACCCTTATGACCTAATAGCCTCCCAAAGGCCCCATCTCCTTACACCATCACCGTTGTGGGGTAGGGTTTTAATATGTGAATTTTGGAGGAGAGGACACAAACTATAGCTTTGATAAGGGGCACAGACATTACAGTTCTATAGCCCGTACCTATGAGAAAAGGCACAGAAGCCAATTGAGATGGAGAGTGGGAAAGAGGGTTTTTGGTCCCAAATTCAGGGGAAGGAAGGTTGCTCTCAGGACTCAGGGCTGAAGCCAGTGGCCACTTGCAGCTCTTCAAAGGGCAGAAAACAAAATGTCCATGAAGCAAGGTCAGATGGAGAAACTGGGAAGTTGGATTCCCTTACTCATGCTTCTCCAGCAGAGTGTCCTGGAACCTGAGGTGTCCCCCTGAGGCCCAGAACGGGGACTGGGAGCCAGGGGATGGGCAGGATTTGGATCCTCACAGGTGTGGATGCAGTGTGTGGATCAAATGGGTCCTGAGTCAGGATTCAAAGAAGGTGGGAGATGTGGTGCTGAAGCAGGGAAGACAGCAGGATGGGGGGGAAGGAGAGAATGTGCTTGAGCCAGGATATCTTGAACAGAACCCTGGGGCCGGAGGTGAGGATTTGGGGTGATGGAAAGATATGACCCAAAAAAGGCAGTGCAACTTCTGTCTTGGGTACTTTGCTTCTTTACAGTTTACCTGATGAGCTCCTGTTTTAACCACTCACTCTCTGCCTGTAACCGACAAATGTCTGTCTCCTGATTAGATACCATTTCTCAATCTCAAACCCATATATGCCATTGTTTCCTGGGCATGAATCCTTGGCTCTCCCAGAGACACTTGAATCTCAACATATCTTACTACAAAATCACTTGACCATGTGTGTTCACGGCAGCTTTGTTAATAGCCCCAAAGAGGAAAGGATACGAATGCCCATCAAGAAGAGACTGGATGAATGTAAATAAACAATGAATGCTGCTCACCAATACAAAGGGGCAAACTAGTGATTCATGCAACAGCACGGGTGAATTTCAAGAACATGACAATGAGTGAAAGCAGCCAGATGCAAAGACTACTTATTCTGTAAAGGGAAGCCTGTCAGGCTTTTTCACAGAGCTTCACCAAATGTGTGGGTTTCCCACACCAAGAAATTCTATAGTCCTCTGTGGACACCAATGGGGTGTCCGACAATTTAATTCACAGACGATACCTGGAGTTAGAGCAGACCCCACGGATTAAGGCCTTGATCCCACAAGGCTGCCCTCCCTTTAGACTCCAGTCACAAATGGTGGGTCTCCAGGTCACCCACACTTCTGTCTGACTTGCTACCAATCAGGAGTACCCATTACCTCCTTCTCAGATTTGATAATTTGCTATAATGGCTCACAGAACTCAGGGACACACTATATGAACTGGTTTATTGTATAAAAGGGTTAGGATAAAGGATTCAGATGAAAAGCTAGACGAGGAGATACATAGGGAAAGTTCTAAAAGGGGCACAGGAGCTTCCATCACCCATGGGGTTGGGATTCACCATTCTGGAAGGTTTTCAGACTCCATAGTTGAGGGATTTTTATGGAAGCTTCATCATAGAGGCATGATTGATTATTAACTCAATCTCCAGCCCTGCGATGGGGCTGAAAGCTATAAGCCTCTCATCATGATTTGGTCTGTGCAGTGACAATCCCCCATCCAGGAGCCCACCAAGAGTGTCCTCATTAGAATAAAAGATGCTCCTATCAGGAAATTTCAAGAGTTTTAGGAGCTTTGCATCAGGAACTAAGAGCAGAGACGAAATATATACCTATTCCTTATTAGGTCACACTCTGTGATTCTATTTAACGAAGTTCAAGAACAAACAAAACTGACCTATAGGAATCAAAATCAGAACAGAGATTGTGTTCATGGGAGACAGGATTGGCTGGGAAGAGACCCCGAGAACTTTTTGAGAATGATGGAAACGTTTCCTCTCTTGATTTGGGTTTGGGTTCATAAGTGCATACATTTGTCTAAATTCATAGAACTAGGGCGTCTGGGTGGCTCAGTGGTTGAGCATCTGATGCCTTTGGCTCAGGTCATAATCCCGGGATCCTAAGATTGAGTTCTGCATTGGGCTCCCCACAGGGGAGCCTATGTCTCTGTCTTTCTCTGTGTGTCTCTCATGAATAAATAAATAAACACTTTTTAAAAATTCATAGAACTATGTGTTTGAGATTTATGCATTTCAGTGTATCTACTGTAATTTTATTTATTTATTTAAGATTTTTATTTATTTATTCATGAGAGACACGGAGAGAGAATTTTTATTTTTATTTATTGTTAAAGATTTATTTATTTGAAAGAGAGAGAGAGAGCTTGAGCAGGGGGAGGGGCAGAAGGAGAGAGAGAGACTCTCAAGCAGACTCTGCTGAGTACAGAGCCTGACACGGGTCTTGATCTCACAATCCTGAGATCATGACCTGAGCTGAAATCAAAAGAGTCGGACACTCAACTGACTGAGCCACGCAGGCAGCCCTCCACTGTAATTTGGAAAAGAGAAAGAAGAAAAATGGTGGACACTTTGTCAGGAGCACAAATGGTATGATGACCATGAACATGCATCCTGAGGGAGAAATAAACCTTGCAGCATAAGCCACTATGGGGAAAGGGAAGTCTCAGCATTTCCCAAGTCAGAGTCTTCACACCCTCTTACCCATACCTCCAATTTGTCATTCCTCCACTTCTCTTCTGAGTGGAAAGTACCGCCATCCTGTCCTCCCAGGTGCTCAAGACAGAAGCTAAGGACTCGTCCCTTCATCCCTTATCCCCTTCCCAGGCTGCACCCAGCTCTGATGAGTCTACCTCCAAGTCCATCCACTTTGTTCTGTCTGCACTGCAGACACCCTTGAGGTCAGGCCCCACCATCTTGCACCTTGATGACTATGGTCATTTCTTTCTAATGGTTCCCAGACTCACCTTCAAATGGTCTTTTCACTGGACCAAGGGTGATATTCTAAATGGAATATGATCATACCATAGGCTCCTTAAAGCCTTTTTAAAAAAAAATTTATTTGAGAGAGAGTGGGGCAGACAGGGAGAAAGACTCTCAAGCAAATTCCTCACTGAGCTCAGATCCCGATGTGGAGCTTAATCCCATAACTGTGAGATCATGATCTGAGCTGAAACCAAGAGTCAGAGCTTAACCGACTGAGCCATCCAGGTGCCCCACCTTAGAGCCTCTAGATTCATACTCAGAATCAGCCCTGACCTCTTGACAGGGTTGACTTGGTCCTTCTTGCCTTTGGGCTACATCCCGTGCCACATGGACCTTGCGTTTTGTGCTCCGGCCAAACTAAACAGCGTTTGATTCTTCAAGTGTGTCTTGCTCTCTACTCCCTAAATGCTGTTTCTGCGGCTGATATCAAGTTGTTGACCTGAATAACTCTAGAATATCCTTGGGATACAAGGTGTAGGACCCAGTCCCTGCTGCGGTGCACATTCTTTGAGCATCCATAGTTGTTTGTCTCTGTGATTGAGCTTCAGCATCTAGATCATAGCACATAGCAGGCACTTGATGAGTATTTTTGAATGAAAGACTCTTTTACGATATTCAAAACCCTGAAAAAATGTTTGTTGCTTCTTTGTCTTTAAAAGACTACTGAATAAAGGTGCCTGGGTGGCTCAGTCAGTTGAGCATCCGACTCTTGGTTTTGGCTCAGGTCATGATCTTGGTGTCCTGTGATCAAGCCCCATGTTGGGCTCCGTGCTCAGCATGGGGTCTGCTTCTCCCTCTCCCTCAGCCCCTCCTCCCCCTTCTCTCTCTCTGGAATAAATAAATAAAATCCTTAAAAAATGACAATTGTATAATAGGACAACTATAATAGCTGCCATTCATTGAGCACCTAGTATGTGCTAGGAATGGTGCTAAGAACTCTGAGATACATTCTCTCATGTTCTGATCTCTGTTTGTTTGAAAAAGCAACTGCAGTTTAAAAAGGTTCATTTACCAAAGATAAGTGCCCACTCTGTGTTGGGTACCGCTCTAGACATCAGGGGAAAAAACAATAGACAAAATCCTTGACTTCATGGAGCTTATGTTCTAGTGTGAGACAAGATGAGAAATTAAGAAATGAGTAAATATCAGGTTTGTAGGATGGTGATAAGGAATACAGAGAAAAATAACTAAATAAAGGGAATGGAGATTGCTGAGAGCTTCTGCATGTTGGTGTTGGAAAAGGCTGTCTTTTTTTTTTTTTTTAAGGATTTTATTTGAGAGAAAGCAGAGGGAGAGGGACACGCAGACTCTGTGCTGAGCTCAGAGCCTGACATAGGACCCAATCCCACAACCCTGAGATCATGACCTGAGCCAAAACCAGGTGGATGCTTAACTGACTGAGCCACCCAGGCACCCTGGGAAAGGCTGTCTTATCTGAAGTGAAGAAGCTGTGGGAAAGAACTCCAAGCACAGGGGACAGCAAGTGCAAAGGCCCGGGGGCAAGGATGTGTTTGGTGCTTTCAGAGAACAGCAGTGAGGCCAGGGTGATGCAAGGAGAAGAGGCCCAAAATCAGAGAAGGTACACAGGGGCTGGGTCATCTCTGGCCTTTGGCCTTTTCTCTGAGAGAGATGCTGAAGTATGGGATGTCTGGGCAGAGGAGCGTCCTGAGCTGATGACTTCCTCAGAATTATGCTGCTTATCCACACCAGCATCAGCATCAGGATTATTAGCCCTAGAGGCGACTCCAGTAACAAAGTCCTGGAGGTTGCCGCTGTCACTACTGACCTCCTCTTCTCTCCTCATTGCTGCCATTTTATTCTTTTTTTTTTTTTTTTTTTTTTTTTTTTTTTTAGATTTTATTTACTCTTTCATGAGAGACACATACACAGAGGGGCAGAGACATAGGCAGAGAGAGAAGCAGGCTCCCCGCAGGGAGTCCAATGTGGGACTCAATCCCAGGACCCCGGGATCATGACCTGAGCCAAAGGCAGATGCTCAACCACTGAGCCACCCAGTGTCCCAATTTGCTCCATTCTGAGCCACCATTCTGCTGCTCACAGCAGCAAGACCCTCCCCTGCTGCGCTGAGGACCGACATGGGCCTCACCCATCCACTTACCCACATAGCACGAAACTGTGTTAGTTGTTAGGGAAGTTGCAGAGGTAGAGTCTGTGCCTTCACAGAGCTTCCAGTATGTTGGGGGAAACAAGGGAACAGTTACCATCTAGTATAAATGGGAAGTGAAATGGATGAAGGAAGCAAATAAGGACACTTAATCCAGACAGACAGTCAAGGAAGGCTTCCCTGGGGAAGTGGAAGCATGAAGCAGGCGTAACTTGGTTGGCAAAAGAGACAACAGCCATCCCCAGAGCAGCAAGAGCCGATGCAATGGGCCTGAAGTGGGAAGTGAAAGGAGAATGAATCTGGGTTATAGGGAAGGGTCCAAGAAGTGATAAGAGGCTGGAGAATCTGATCATACTGGGCCATGTAGGCCAGTGAAAAGCACCGAGGTCTTTATCCCAAACCTAGTGGGTCACAACTGAAGCATTTTAAGCAGGTGGTGACTTGGTTGGGTATGAAGAAGTGGAAACTCGCTCTGGTTGCATGAAAAGCCCAGTGAGGAGGGAACCATGGTGGGTTGTCCAGGTGCAACATGATGGCAGGTGGTGGTGGTGAAAATGAAAGGCAGATGAATTCTAGAGACAGCTAAGAGGAAGAAAGGACTCTTCCTGGTGGTGGCTGATGCATGATGGATGAAAGAGAAACAGAGGCATCAAGGATGACTTCAGGGTGTCAGGCTTACGGAGCGGATGTTGGTCGTGCTCTTCATTGAGATGCTGGCCGGGGGAGGCAGCGAGCTGCAGGAACCGCAACTCACGGCATGTACCTGTGGCTTCCTACAGGGCATCCTCAAACCCTAACAATGTTTTCTGTGTGCTTCCTCTGCCAGAGAGCCAAGATCAGCCAGGGGACCAAGGCTCCAGAAGAAAAGACGACCAACACCATATCCAAACTTGACAACAATGGAAACAGAGACCGAATGAAACTGACGGATTTTAACTTCCTGATGGTGCTGGGGAAAGGAAGCTTTGGCAAGGTACGGTATGGTGTGGGGGCTGCACCCACTCCAGGACAGGTGACAAGGGAGGCACATTTGCTGTTCATGTGGTGCTACATTCCAACGAGGGAGAGGGTAAAAAGGAAATAAACACAACACTGTAGTTTATAATAAAAACCGTGAAGAAAATGAATAGCGTGCTGTGGGCCACAAACAAATCAAGAGGGGGGGCCCCACTTAGACCGTCTGAGAAAGTGAGCCTTGAAGGATGAGATGCACTAGCTATTCATTCCAAGAGCAGGAATGAATGTTGCCAGCAGTGAGAATAGCAAGTGCAAAGGTCCTGAGGTAGAGAAGGGCCTGGTACCTACTAGGCACCATCAGAAGGTGTTGAGGCCAAATGTCATGAGCAGGGCGAGGTAGTAGGATGTGAGGTTGCAGAGATGGGCAGGGGCCTGATCCTGCAAAGCCTTGTGAGCTGTGATGAAGAGTTTGGATCTTACTCACAGCGCAGTGGGGAGCCATTGAAAGTTTTTAAGCAGAGGAGTGACATGATCTGATGTGCCTTTCAGAAGAGATCCCTTTTGCAGCCAAGAATGGGAACCATTCCTCTCAAACAGCAGTGGAATTGAAGGACGACCCTGGGACTCAAAGAGTGGTTCTGGAAGCTTTTATAGATACTGGGAGACACTGTTTTACTAAAGTCAAGATTGTGTTATAAGTATTCCTGAGTTGCTTAGTGTTGTTTTAAGTCTTTTAATCCCTTTGTGTGCTGCAAACATGTCTAGTATAAATCTCATACCATGAACTCAAGTGTGTGAAAAATACCAATTTCTTCTCCATCTCTGTAGCCTAAGCCCCAAATCTGGGAGTTGTCCTGGAGTTGTTCTTACCCGTGTGAAACATATTCACGAATCCTACAGATCCTTCTCCAAAGCAGGCCACTCATTTACTGACTTCTCTCCCTCTTCAGGCATGATTAAACCCTGTATACCACCTGGACCACCACCCTAATCTAAACCCTGTATCTAATCTAAACCCCGTATACCACCTGGACCACCGCAGAAGTTCCTAGCTGGCCTCCCTGCTTCCACTCTGGTTCCCTGTAATCAATACACTTTCCATTTAGCGGCTTGAGTCATTTTGTCAAAGTTGCATTAGGTCAAGGCACTCCCTATGATTAAAACTCTCCGATGGCTTCCCGTCACATCGGGGTAAATTTCACACTCTGTCCTGGGCTGACATCACTCTTTACAGTCTAATCCCAGTTCTCTGCCTGACAATTTCAATTTCTTGCCCCTGTCACCCATAGTGCTCTGACCACAGCGGTCTTTGGGTTTTTGAAACGCACAAAGCTCCTTCCTCCTTAGAGCTCTTGTGATGCTTTTTCCTTTGTGCTTTGCCTGGCTGGTTCCTTCTTATAATTCCCATTGCAACCTAGACAACACCTCTTCTGAGAAGCCTTCCTGGACCATCTCCTCAGCTGCTCATTCATTCCCGGTTATATTCTTCTCTCTCATAACAATCATCACTAGATGGTATTCCTTTTGTTTATTGGTTCGTCTCTCTTCTAAGACCTAAGCACCTTGAGAAGAGGACCCTCTCTAACCTGTTCACTGCTGTACTTCTAGTGCCTCTGGATTGAGTCCACTCAGGGTTTGGACAGAATGCATGGATTTTCTCTGTCCGTGGATCACAGGGTCATCTGCTGAGATGGAATAAGTGATCTGAATTGTGGCCCAGAGTTTGCAGAGCTTGGGCAAGAAATGAGAATGACAGTAGGAAAATACAGTAAAATTACTGAGAAGCTCTCTGAAGTTGGTAATGAAAGCAGCCATGCCTCTGTGTGATTTTTTGCCAATACTCTGAGCAGCTGGGTGTGGACATAGAGAAGTGCATGGCAGATGTGAGCTAAAGGTGAGATGAGTAGGATCAGTAAGCCATAAGGTTAATAAGGGAGTCGAGGATTCTGAGAAGAGAGTTGTTCACTGCAGATCCAATGGAGACTGCTTTGAGTATGTGCTCAGTAAAAGCATATTGAATAAATGGATAAAAGTGACATCTAGACCAGCTTGGAAAGGAAGTCAGAGGAGGAAGAGGGTCATAACCTGGGTAGGAAAGAAGGAATCTAGAAACCTAGGGATGAAAAAAACAAATGGGTGAGGTCAGAGATTTAAAGTGCTAGAAAGACCAGGGGCATTTAGATTCCAAAGATGAGTGGATTGCCTTGATGATCAGGATGGACGTGACCTAAATGAAGAAGGGGTTCTTATTACATGAGTCTGTTGGGTAGTTTTAAAAAATTACATTATATTTTTAATAAGCAGTGTGTTCATGGGGTTCATAATTAAAATTATATTGAAAGGATAAACACTGAGAAATCTGCTCCCACCCAAGTTCACACCTTTCTGTGTCCCCCTTGTTGCTACTGCCCTCCATAGGCAAACATTTTGTTCATTTCATTTGCTTATTTCTGGGTCCTGTGTGCCAATTTAACACATATAAATATGCATTTTTATTCTTGTCCTTGTTACCACAGGGGTTAGCATCTAGTACACATAGTTCTTCACCTTTATGGTCAGTTAACAATATAGGTTGGAGAGTTTTTAATTGAGAAATGGAAGTGCCAGAAGGCCTTAGAGAAAGGATGAGGGGTGGAGGTGGGGGGTGGAGAAGTAGGAGAATGGGTCATTGGGGAATGGTGAGGAAATGAGAGCGAATAGATCATATGTTTCCATGGAAACTGTTACAATAATTGAGATTTCTATTCCAGGCTGGGGATGTGGCCTCAAACAAATAGCAGATGAGAACAACAGTATGTCATGAGAGCGAGACAGAATAACAAAAGCCTCAATGGTCCTTTAAAACATAGCGTAATCCTTTGCACCACAGTTTCCAATTAATGTAGTTTTTATATTTGAATGCCTACTTTGAGCATTTTGCAGTCTGGTCAGGTGTATAGATCGATCCCCTTAAATAGCATAACACGGCACTCTTCTCTTTCCAAAGATGGAAGAGATTGGTCTTTGGGGTGATATCTTCATACCTCTCCCCCCCACCCAGGTCCACTGTATCAGATCTGGCCTAAGAAAAATGTGCTCTTAGGAGTTGTCATCATTTGTAGGATGCCTAGGGGGTGACACATGCCTTTTGCTAAGACCTGTGGAAAGAAAACAAGACAGAAAACGGGTGTGAAGGCCATTGAGCTCCAAACGAGTAAGCCCTGTTTCAAAAACTCTGAAACGAAGAACAATTTGGAGAGTTTATTTTCCTGAACAAGTGAGAGTATTTACCTGGAAAGGTTATCTTGACTGAGCAGGGCTTCTTGGCACATCTGGCTTACTCAGAGATAGATGCCTTCTAGAACTTTTGTAACAGAGCATTCAAATGTATTATCATTTATTATTTTTTGCTAGTTTTTCTAGTTTTATCCTTCATGCACTCTTTTATTCATTCACTCATTCATTCATTCTTACTGAGGTGTAACTGCCATATAACATTAGTTCCAGGTATATAAAACATGATGATTTGATATTTGTATATATTATGAAATGATCACCACAGTTAAAAGTCTGGTTAACATCTGTTCCCATCCATAGTTATAATTTGTTTTCTTATGATGAGTTTCATTCTCTATTTTTAGTGATCCCTTGAATCTTTGTCTTCAGCTTTACCAATCTCTACACTTTTCAAGAATTTAACCTCTGTGGGTTGTCAGGGGATTACTGGAGATAAAATTATGCTTCAGATATATAAATTGGGCAGCTTTATACTGCCCAGATTATACTGCCCAGATGTGCAGAGCATAAATACAACTCTCCACATTATAAACCTGATTCTAATCCAAAAATGCTGCCACAATAAACATTTAATTAATGTTAGTATTGCCTGCCTTCTGAGACTTCAGATGTGCTTGTGATCTATATGGCCCAAATCCTTTTTAAAAGTTATGCTGAGAAGTTTGAATGGAGACTATTATTCTTTTATATTCCTGACTCTTGCCTATGGAAGGTCCTGTGCTCATGGGGTGAGGAGCAAAGGGAGGCAGGTGTGTGCTGTGGTGGACGTAGATCTAACATAAAGAATCAAATGCAACAACACAAAAGTCGAGGTAAAAGATCTGTCATGGAAAACGGTAGTAGAAAAAATTGAAAATCGTTCAAATGTGCATCAATAACATGAAAGTTAAATGTCTAATGGTATATCCATGATATATTCAGTAGAATGAGGTCTCTCTTATCTCTGTCTGCCTTTCTGTCATCACGGAAAGATGTCTATGACACAATATTAATTAAAACAAAAGCAAATCATAGAGCATTATGATTAATGATATAAAACTTAATATACATAGAATAATTCTTCTCATGTAATATACTCACTATACCTTACTCTCAGTGAACTTTTCTCCCAATATTTTAATTGTGAAGAAGAAATTTTGAATATAGAAAAGTTGAAAGAATTATACAGCAAACATCCATAGTACCCACTACTTAGATTCTATAATTAGCATTTGACTGCTTATGCTTTATCACACTCTATCCATCTATCTTCTTTCTGGCAACCCATTTTTTAAAAGATTTTATTTATTTAAGAGAAAGAGAGAGAGCATGAAGAGGGGGAGGGAGAAGGGGAGAGAGACAAGCAGATCCCCTGCTGAGTGGGAGCCAGGCACAGGGCTCAATCCCAGGACCATGAGATCATAGCCTGAGCTGAAGTCAGATGCTTAACTGACTGAGCTACCCAGGCTCCCCACTGTCAACTCATTTTTAATGCATTTCGAAGCAAGTTGCAGACACTGGTACACTTTACCCCTAAATCCTTGCACATACATATCATTTAACCAGAATTCAATATTTGTTTTTGGTAATTTTTAAGGTAATTTACATACAACAAAATGTACAAAGCAGTGTATTATTCTATGAGTTTTTGAAAAATGCATACTTAAAAATGCACTGGGGTATAAACATTAGTCAAGAAATCACACTAGTAGATGTAATGCATGACTGTGGTAGTTGCTGTGCACTGTGAGAGCCTGTAGGGGTGAGCTTGGCCCTAACTGGAAGTCAGTGAAGACTTCCACAAGAAAGTGGCTCTTGGGCCGTATCTAAAGGATGAGTTAAGTTAACTTCGCAAAGAAAATCAAAATAAAGGGAATAAAGGAATAAAGGGGAAGTCAAAGAAAATCCCAAAAGGTCTCCTCCTGACCCCACCCTTGAGCCAGGTTTGGTTGACCTATGTGATGGCCAGGGCACCTAAGCTCCTTTAATAGTAAGGGTAGATCACCTGCCATAACCAGGAGACCCCCCAGATGTACACTGGCTCTGACACAATGGAAGCTTAATTTTCATTCATGTAGTAGTCTGAGATGGGTGTTCCTGACCTCCCTCACTCTCTCCATATGCTGGTTTAAGGGACCCAGATTCCTTCCATCTTGTATGACTCCATTAATCTCTACTGCCTTGTTTTTGTCTGCATTCAGAGGGTGGACGGGGAGAAGTATGGAGGAGGTACAAGCTGCTTCTTAAAAGTCTTGCTTTGGAAAAGTGACACCCATCACTTCTGCCTACACTCTATTAGAGAGAATTTAGTCACATGGCCATGCCTCCATGCAAGGGAAGCTGGGAGAACAATTTTGGTGGAAAGCTAGTGGCATCAACCATACTCCCTACTTTTCAGTTCTGGATGGCATTTGCTTGGAAACACCAAAGACCTCCTGACTTTTGCCCTCAGAACTCCCAGTTGATCATGATCCATAAACAGAAAACTTCAAGCTCATCTTCTAGCTGACATTTCCTTGTGTTCAAATCATGGAACATGCCAGGTGTTAGTGCTGCTTTTCCTGAAGCACAGCATAAGCCAGGAATAAATCAAGTAGGAAGAAGTCAGCAGCTTATGGGATTAAAAGGAAAAAGTGGAAAGTCCTTAGAAACTGGGTGCCCAGGTATAACATTCATGTCTTCAAAAAGTCCCATCCAGGTCTGCTGCTCTGTATGCATCCAAGAAGGTTTAAAATCAAAACCTGAGAGGTGAGACACCATTCAGCCTCCTCTCTAAGGGCTTTACTTTCCTAGAATAATGGTGACATCAGTGCCTGAGTGTCACTAAGGTTACTTGAGGGTTAGGAAGCAGCCCCTTCCAAGTACCCCTAGAGACTTTGAACACACATGTCTCTGTCCACGGTGCTGATGTCAATTCCTGTAGCTCAAAATTCAGACTGTACAACAGGATTGACTATAGCCATGACCATGTTTCCCAAATATTTATTTGTTCGTGCATTTGTTTATTTTTCCCCATATACATAGCTCCTTATTTTCTTAAATGTTTTTCTTAAAATGGTTTTAGCTAATTTCCTTCTCTTCTCTTAGCATTGCCCTAAAAAAGAATATATAAATTCATAGGCTTGATCTACCACTCATATAGTTATTTTAACATGTTCTAGGAGAATTTACTAAAAGAGAAATACCTTTGTCCTTGTATTGCTAATGGAACAAGTGCCACATTTTGAGAAAAATCGTTCCTAAAGATCTTATGTTATACAAGAATTTGGCACTTCAATTACTATTGTTATTTTTAAGAACATGAGGTCTTTTGCTTTATTTTTCTGTGCATATCTGGAAGGTACAGAAAGTATCTGATCTTTCCTGTCCTCTGTATTATTTCCTCCTGATGAGAAGTATGCTTGACATTTCCTGTATCCTTAAAAATCTTCCCTGGGGTCTTGACCTCCCTTCTCTGTCCTGTCCTCATTGAATATATCCAGAGACTGAAACTACCCTTTTGGGATTTGCGGCCTCCACTTCCTCCCCACCAACCCACACCATATCATTTTGCACTATGACTTTTACCCTCAGCAAATTCTGGAATACTGGTCTCTCAATTTTTATAAGTGATCTCCTTACTCCTTACTCTTTCCTCTCTGGATCTGAGTGCAAGGTATGGTGGCTGCTTATAGACAGCAGAGGGCAGACATGAGGGAAAGGAACTGGGGCTGAGATTGGAACCCACACCCCACCCCAAGGAGAAGTCATCACTTTTATAAACTGCTCACCAACAGATGTAATTAAGGATTTGTTCATTCAAGCAAGTATTTATTGAGCATCTGCTATGTGCCAAGCAACTCTTCTAGGTGTAGAGGAAATGGCTGTGAACATACAGACAAAAGTATCTGCCTTCATGGAACATATGTTCTATGGTGGTAGTGATGATGGTGATGATGCCCCCTAACATTGGAGTCCTTGCTATACACCAGACTCTGTTGTAAGAGCTTATATATATTGTCTCACACTTACACTATAATGTAGCTGCTGTTATCCCCATTTTACAGATGAGGAAATGAAAGACTGGAAGTTAAAATAACTTGCTAAAGTCACACAGCTAGTCAAGACAGATTGGGTTTGGTTTAGATACCCGTGATCTCGATTGCTTGATACTTAACACCTGCATTCCTAGCGCCAACAGTGGTCACCACACCACATCATAGACGTATTCTAGGAAGTTAACGGTTTTCCCTCTTATTTTCTCATTTCCCCCCTCTCTTCTTTTTCCCCCCCTCTCTGAGTATAAGCAGAGTTTACATACCTTGGTTTTATTCTGAGCCTCTGCCATTGGACAAAGTGCATGCCCACAGTGATGGAGGGCTCCAGATTGCCTGCTCTCCCCCATCACTATGCCTGTCAGTCACCTATCTGTGTGCAGATGCTCTTGGGACCTGTGAGCCATCACAGGGATTCCTGAGAAGGCTCATGCAATGGACTCCCCCTTCCAGCCCTGCCCCCCTACTCTGTGGACCTTGGCTGGTGGGATCCTCCAAGCCTGGGGAGGCATCTCTAATGTGTGCAGAAATTCCTTAGCTGGTTCTTTTTCAGCTCTTGACCTCCATTTCTTCTAACCTGCACCCACTCTTCCACCCCTCCTCCATCTGCAATTCCACACACCCCTTCCCCGTTGTCTCTAACTTTGAGCTCATACGAATTGCCTGGGACCATGCCTTGGATTTATAGGCATTACATCATATGAATTCTCATCTCAACCCAGCATGGCAGCTACTGACATTAACCCTATCATACTTACGTGGAAATTGTAAGTCACAGAGGTTGAATAGCCTCCCCAAGACAACACAGTGGGAAGGAGGTTGGACCAGGATTTGAAAGTAGGTTTTGTGATTCCTGTTGCATCTTTCCATCTCAAACAGCATTTGTCCCTGCCTTGTGGTCCACTCATCTCCACCAAATGCTAGTCTTGTCTTTTTTGAAACAGCAATTTTAAAACTGCTACAGAGCTCCTTAATGACATATGTGGGTCCCTCCTTCTGCTGTGGAAAAAGAGCGTTTGAAAAGGGTATCTTATGTGACTACATTGGCATAAGGGCAAACATATTCATATAATACGTTAAAGCATTTTCTTCAGCCTAAAAGCCCACTTTTTTTTTCTTGTGGTTTTAAAAGACCTTAAAATGCTTTCATGAGCGCCTAAAAAGATTATGCCCCACCCCTCCCCGGCACCATGCCTCCTGTGCCTGCTAAAGTGGGTGCCGGTTGGCAGCACCAGCACCCGAGCCGTACATCCTCAGCAACCTCCATGGCTTGTCTCCCTGAAAGCCACCAGCGTGCTTAAGTAGTATGAGCTTTGGTTTGTGCACAAGAGAGCAATCCAGAGCTCCAAGCCCCAGACTACAGCATCTTCTGCTGGAACCAAGCGCAGCCCTGAGTTAAGACAGGAAGAAATTGCCTGAGGAAATTAAAAAGCAGTTTAGTTCAAACCCGTAACAAAGGCATTTCCTAAATCTTGGAGCTCCTGATGTGGGAGTCTCTCCTAATTTTAATCTCATTAGTGGTATGGAGTCACACGCACACATACATTAGACGTGGTTATATAATCCTACAGACAAAAGCACTTTCCTTTCCTTGAACCTGCTTTGCTATCTTCTTGCACCATATGGTGAGCTCCTTTATCATATGGTTCACAGGCAGCTCAAAGTCTTTGCTACCTGTTCCCTTAATCCTCTTCCAGAGAACCTTTTGACATTTGCTGTCTGATCTTGGATTCCTGCCTTCTCTTTGGTTCTCTCCCAATGGTGGCACCTTCCTCCCAGCCCCCCCAGTCTTTCATATGCAATTCTGATTGCAGCTGCGGTATTTTTGCCAACTCATCTTCCCGGATCTTGGTGAGGCCCTTCTACCTTCCTGATTTTTCCATGTCTCTCCTCTGTGCAATGACTTGCTGCTCTTCTACAGTCCCTACATTTACTCCTCAGAAGAGAGCCCATTACAGAACAAGACATTTTAGAAGGGTCCATTTTCCCCAACAAAATTAATGATGTCAGGAGAATGAAGTCTCTGGAATTCAAGTTTTATAAGCCTCTGCCCTGCTGTAAGCAGATTGTAAAGCCAGAGTGAGCAAAGGGGGTACTTATTAGAAAGATGTGGTGTGTTTCTGTGTATCTCATCAACACCCAAAGGCAGGACTGCAGCCAAAACAAGGAAGCTTCCTGGAGCCCAAAACCATGGCCTTCATCTTGGGAGCCCCCAGTCTCCCATCCCTGTTTCTTGCTAATATCTCTCTCTGTGGATATGCCTTATATCACTCCTCAATTCTCAATGCCTCGTTCCCAAGTCTAGACTCTCCTAGAAATTTAAGAGAAGCTGATAGTATAGTATAGTATAGTATAGTATAGTATAGTATAGTATATAGTATAGCTCAGAGAGCCCTATGATCCATTCGATTAGCTGTAGCCACGGGGAGGGGTGGCTTTTCCAGCTGTCTGTCAGGAAGCACAATAGGAACAGACTCTCAAAAGCAGAGGTGGTATGGGCAGTTTCTCTAAGAGAAGGAAGGAAATAGCTGGCCTGTTGGGTACACAGGCCAAAGTGGGAGTTTCTTTTAAGTCTGCATATTCTTGAACATGTTGCCTGACTCTTTGGGAAAAATAATACAAAGTTAAATCAACCCCTGCTGTTGAAAGACCAGCTAGAGCCTATTAACATGGAAACTCTGTCTCAGGTAATAATTCATGGCCACCGGTCCAATTACCGTGCTGTCACGGTTCCTGCCATCCGCCCATATCCATCTAGACCGCATCTTTATGCGCTCTTTCAGAAATTCACAGTCCTGTTAAGATGAATCCCTGGTTTCTAACAGTATAACCCATAATTTTTTCTGCAGCAAACATAATAGCAGAAACCTGTAGGTTATAATTACGCAACACCCATGGTAAAAATTGTAGATACATGAATATGGGTAGTTAGTAGGATTAAGTGTAGTTTGTTTCCATCCCCCCACAACCTGTCCAATTCCACATTATGTACTGACCTCATCAAAACCACTGCAGAGATTGATAATATAGTTTGTACATGGAGAATTTCTCTAAATGCCTTGCTCATTGAAACTTCACAATGATCTTCCAGGGTGGGTGCTGTTGTTAGATCCATTTTACAGGTGAGAAAGTAGAGGTGACACAGACAAGGAACTTGCAGATTCATGCAGGCAGTGTGGATGCAGGCTCAAACCCAAGGAGTCTGGCTCCTGAATGCATAACCATTAAGCCACAAGGCAACCTGTACTCAAAGTGCTCCATTCCTGCTTTGGAGAAACCCCGTTCTCTGTTAGCCTGTAACACCACCAGCAACGGCAGGCTTGTGCACACAGGGCAGATCAGATTATAGAGAAACAGGCTTCCTTTGTGCAACCTAATTGTTCAAATCAATGACAGAGCCTTAAGGGTTTTGCTGCATTTTCTTTTGCTAAAAGGCATCAATTATTGGTTTGTTTTCCCCAGGAACCATCTGAAGAAACAGTCAAATTAAATCTGCTTTTATTTTAACCATCTAGCTTTGTCAAATATAACATATGATTCAAAGACAATTGACTGAGCGTATATGTCACGAACATTGATTTTTGGCTCAAAAGAACCCTACAATAACTAGAGTTGATACCTATCAATTATCATTACCGATTCTATGATATCAGTAATTAGAAGCAATACAGCCCAGGGTTTGGAAATTTTTGCATTTCTTATTACAACCCAATCAAACAATTAAAATAAATTTTTTAAAATTAAATCCAACTAAACATCTTCATTGAAAATACAGGAGCTAGGCATTTCAGGCTTCAGTTTCTTATACCCCACTCCTCCCCCTCCCCAGCAGTGGCTATGAGTCACTCCTTCCTCGGCGGCGGCGTAGTGACATTTGCTTAACAATAGCAAGCCCTGAGCTGACTAGGCTAAGAGGACCTCCATTCTAAACTTCCTTTCACACTTCCTTCGGCTCTCTCTGCTAGTGGGCTGTAGTTCAACTTGATTAAATCTGAGATGCCACATGGCATTATTTTAAAAGGTTTAAATCTCAACACCTGTTAACCGGACCTCTGATCTGAAATTCCAGCTAATCTCCCCCATTATCAGCAGCCCCCTCCCACTAGAGTGGTGCCTTCATTACAGTTGAAGAGCCTGGGATGACACGTCATTATCACCCAAAGCCCACACTTTACATTAGGATTCACCCTTGGTGTTGTACATTCTGTGGGTTTGGACAAATGTATAATGACATGAATCCACCATTATAGTATCATACAGAATAGTTTCACTGCCCTAAAAATCCTCTGAGATCCGCCTATTCATCCCTCCCGCCCCCCTACCCCCTAGCAACCACTGATCTTTTTACTGTCTCCATGGTTTTGCCTTTTCCAGAATGTCATATAGTTGGAATCATACATATGTAACCATATAAAGAGATTTTATTTTAAATACGGAAAGTCTTACATAATAAATCATGAAATAACCAAGTTGTATCATCTAAGTTGGTCTGCACACTGAGCATCTCTGCTCTGATATTTTTTTGTCTGGCCAGTTTGAAGATTGTACCCACCAAGTCCTACCCAGATCCACACTATTAACTCCCAATTAACATCTTTTCCCCACTGTATCAGTTTTCAATTTTTCCTGAAGTACTTCTTCAATTAGCAAGTCTCCCCAGTTGCCAGAAATCATTTCTAGACTGTTAACTTCCAGTTTGCTGCTAGAGGCAAAGACATTTGATTCCCCCAAACCACATGACTTCATATTCGATTATGGTGACCACCATCAAAAATAAAACTTAAAACACACGTCTGGGCAGACACATGTGCACTTGGGAAATTTGATCCAAAGTTTGAATGATAAGAGTACACTTTGGAGAGTCAAAATCGGGGCCTTCAAGATAACCTAGAGCATGTGAGGACATCTTCGCATCTGGTGAAAGTTGCACATTGGGAAAGCCCCCAAAGGCTCACAGCTCATCAGCTGTGGTGAGCACAGTGCCTTCAGTTCTTTCTGTTGGATAAGCTTTTGCAGGCCTTATGCCATCGAGTCATAGTTGTGGCCCCATGGATTCATGGACTCTTTTCGACGTTTTACCCTCACATCCAGCATGCTACAAGATTTCTGGGTTAAGGTGGATCCGCCCTCCCTTCCAGGCCACAGTTACCAAGGGTTGAGTCCCTTGAGCCACCTCTTTATTCCTGGCCCCCTCCGAGGGAGGGCTTTGGCAGGTCTGCAGCCCAAACAGTGTGGGAGAGCTTAGTAACTAGGTATATCATCCCTCCCCCATTTGGAATTTTAGAAGGTGTCAGATGGTCTGCTGATTCCACAGGGAAGCCCTGTCTGCACTGAGCATGCAGCTCACCGAGGCAAGGTCCTCTAACCTCTGGCCGAAGAGGGCTAAGACTGTGAGACCTTGCTTTTATTCCCAACTTCGCATAGCATCTCCTGGGAAATAGATCTTGCAGAAATCTTGGTCTATTGCTTTGGCTCACTTTTAGCCTTTCTGTTTGTGTCTTCTGAAGAAGGTGAGAGTGAGCCACCATATGTACCCACAGAGGGCGTTGGAACATCCATCCCTTTTATGCTCCCTGACTCTGCTTTCCCCTTAGCTGTGTGGCTTGTTGTGTGCGGAGCCTGAGTTTTACCTGCATTCTCTCACTTGCTCTCACAATAGCCCTGTGAGGGAGGAGCTGTCATTATGCCCCTTATATGGCTAAGGGAACTGAGACTCAGCGAGGTTGGGTAATTTGCCCACCATCACACAGCAAGCGCATGACACAGTCAGGCTTTGAATTCATGATTACAGAGCTGAACCTGTACCACTGTGATTTTACAATTCTAATTAGATGCAAACTTCTAGCTCTTCAGACTGCTGGTATCACAATCTCATTCTTACCTCTAAGAGCTTGTCAGGATTCCTGTCATGTTGTAAAGATGAGGATGCTGAAGCTACCCTTCATTTCGTAACTCAGATGCACCCAGATTTCTCTCCAAATCCTACTCCTGAGTGGGTGAACACCCTTTGAAGAGCGGAGGGACAGCGTTTGCCCAGTGCTCTAGCCCCTGATTACACCACCGTCCCAGTGGCCTGCCAAGTCACCACCATGTCCTCCCCAGGGCAGATCAGGCCTGGCACAAGAAGGCCCCCAGTATTTAAAAGATTCTGATTTAATTGGTCTGGAGTGTGGCCCAGGCATCAGCTTCTAAAAGCTCGGCAGGGAATTCTAATCTGTGGCCCGCAGAAACAAGAGCTTAGTGCAAGCACACAAGGCGAATCCTAGCAAAGGATGGGGAAGGGAGGCATAGTATCTGCCTTAAAATTTAGAGCTGGGCTGATCCAAAATACCCTCTGCTGGCCTCTAGAGGGCTGGGTGCAACCCACAGGAGACAGGAACCCACAAAAAGATGGAGCCCTAAAATAAAGGAGGAAGCATGCCTTGAAGCAGACCAGCACCCAATGCCTGCCTCCAGCCTTGTGCACAAGCCCGTTCCCTCATGGGGTGGGCATGGAGGGGAGTCCGGGGGTCTGCAGTGGGCCTGATCTAGCTCTAGCTTGCTTCTCTCTCCCTGTCCCACTCCGACCTCAGCTCAAGCACCCTACTGATCCTCTTCTACCAGATTGGATTTGGGGGAGCCCAAATTTCTCTCTCTCTCTCTGTCTTTTCATTGTACCATATGAGTTCAAGTTAGATTCTTTTCCCAATCCCAACATGTTAGCTGAGCTTGCAGGTTCTGACAATGCTAGATGCTTGATTTCTCTTCCTCCTCCTCCTCCTCCTCCTCCTCCTCCTCCTCCCCCTCCCCCTCCTCCTCCTCCTCCTCTACCGCTCCTGCGGTAGGGATGTTGTTAAGAACATCATTCACTATAGCACTACATGTTTAAGATTCATGCAAGACATTTCTTTCAAACCTAAGTTCTAGGGGAAGCTTATTTTTCTCTTCAAAAAATGATTTCCCTTAAAGTAAATATGAACTTTTGTTATGTTTCATGTGTCTCTGGTTTCTTTGGCTTCCAGGAAGCTGAGGGAGGAAGAAAGAGAGAGAGAGAATACACACACATACACACACACTTACTGTATGGTGTATAATCATTTTTAACCACCTTTATTGAAGTATAATTTACATAACATAAAATCCACTTGTTTATGTTATATAATCTCAATGCTACCTCAAGATCTTTGTGAAATATGGGTTGGAAATAGCCATATACAAACTAAACAATGCTGAGACCTAAGTCACTGGAGATATCTAGTGACCCAGATCCAGGGCTTTTTTTAAAGCTCCTTTCCCCCCACACAGGCTTTTTCACTCGTTTATCCAACAAATATTCCTTGAGTGTCTACTATGTGCTAGATGTTGGGAATACAGCAGTGAAGAAGTCAAACAAAAGAGCTGCTCCCATAGAACTGACATCTCGGGAGGGAGAAAGGTAAAGAGATATTGCTTATAATGTCAGGTGTGGTGAGGGCTATGAAAGCAAAACAAAGTAGAAGAAGGAGATGGAGGTGACAAACAGGGCTGTAATTTAGAGGAGGTGGTCAGGGAGGACCTCTGCAAGGAGATGAGGGAGCAAACTTGGGCATATCTGGGGGGAGAGTCCTAAGTGCGGTGGGAAGAGAGGAAGATCCTAGAAAGGTGGAGTGAACATGGACTCACTTGAGGTTTTTTTTTTAAGCTTTTATTTATTTATTCATGACAGCAGAGAGAGAGAGAGAGAGAGGCAGAGACACAGGCAGAGAGAGAAGCAGGCTCCATGCAGGGAGCCTGATGTAGGATTCGATCCCGGGTTTCCAGGATCACACCTCGGGACCGAAAGTGAAGCCAAACCACTGAGCCACCCGGGATGCCCTCACTTGAGTTTTAAAGCTTTGTTGGGGAATGTGGAGAAGAGTGCACTTGTTGATTGGGTACACGTAGTGAGGAGGCAAGGAATAATTAAAAGACAATTGCAAGAGACCAGGCTCAGAATCATGGTGGCTTCGATCAGGAAGGAGGTTGGATAGGGCATACATTTTGAATGAAGAGTTGACAAAACTTGTTGATGCATTGAGTGAGGGATGTAACTGAGAGGCTCAGTTTGCCTTTGGACTTTTGGCAGGTGTCCATTGAGGCTGGGAGAATGGGGAGCAGGGTCTCTGGTCCCTAACTCTGCCTACCCTCCGCACACGGACCCAGAGTTCCCACAGGGCAAGTCTCTTAGCCAGTTAAGAACTGGACATTGGTGCTGGTGGACACAGATTACAACCAGGCCCCCGCCCCAGATCATTCTCCGAAAAGGTGAAGTTGATGATAACTATTGTAGTGGGTAGAATTGTCTTCCCCCAGAATATATGTTCAAGTCCTAACTGCAGTCCCTGTGAATGTGACCATTTTTGGACATAGGGCCTTTGCAGGTGTAATCGAGTTCCATTACCGTGAGCCCTCATTCAGTGACCGGTATCCTTAAAGGAGAACAAATCTGGACATAGACAAAGGGGCATGAGAAGGAATGCCACATGAAAACAGACAGATTTGGCGGAGGGGGGCGGGGGTTGGGGAGGACACATGTGTAAGCCAAGAATTATTGGCAACCACTGGATGCTAGGATAGAGGCAGGAGCAGATTCTCCGGGAGATCCTAGAAGGAAGCTTCTAGAAGGAAGCATCTCTGCCAATACCTTGGTTTTAGACTTCTGGCCTCCAGAACCATGAGAAAATAAAATCTTGTTGTGTTAAGCCTGCCGGTTTCTGGTTCTTTGATACGGCAGCCCCAGGAAACTAGGATAGTCACCAGGTATTAAGCGCTCGTCCTTTGCCCAGCATGGTGCTGAGTTAAAGTGTACACTTTGCTCACTTTATCCCACAAAGATCCCCCACTTCCACCAAAAGCTAAGTGTTGTTGTTGTCCCTATGTTACCAGAGGAGGAAGAGTTCAGTGAATTCCTCAGGGTCAGGCGACTAGTGTGTAGTGGCACCCCAACAGCTTCCAGGTCCTCTGACTCTAAACTCCTTGCCCTGGACGCCTGGGTGGCTCAGTCGGTTAAGCATCTGTCTTCGGCTCAGCTCATGATCCCGGGATCCTGAGATTGAGTCGTGCGAGCAGGGGGGGATCTGCTTCTCTCTCTGACCCTCACCCCACTCCTCTCTCTCTCTCTCAATTTTTCCCTCAAATAAATAAATAAAATCTTTAAAGAAAAAATAAATAAATAAGCTCTGTGCCCTAACCATTATGCAACAGTGTCCCATGGCCACGGGGACAGCCTCCAGGCACATTCTGCCATTTGGATTCACCGGTAAAGTTCAGTGCAACAAACTTTCCAGCCAGGAGTCCCTGGGCTACTTTCCCACATTTTCTCTGCTGCCACTGGAGCGTTGTTATTTATCACATCTCTCCCAGAAGATTCTTGGGTAACAGATGTGGCTTGGAGCTTGATAAGAGCGTCACTTCAACACATCCTTTCAATCTGTTTGGAATCCTCACCCTGGAGATGGAGGGACAGCTGAACAAACAGCCCACGCCCTCTCTGTTGGTATTAACCGAAGTGGAAATTCCAGAAACTTCATGAGACAATTAATGAAAAGCAAACGCTCGTTTGCACTTAAAGGAACATTTTAGAACATGACGGAACTTTACTGGTCACCCAACCCTGAGATCATGACCTGAGACGAAATCAAGAGTTGGACACTTAACTGACTGAACCACCCAGAAGCCCCTGCTATGGCAAACTATTTAAATTATTTATTAAATTACTATTGCCAAAAACTGCTTCATGCTCAGAAGTGAGGCCATGCCTGTCCTGTTTGCAGGCACATGCCTAACATTGTACCTGGCACAGAATCCCCGAACATTGTGCCTGGCACAGAATCCCTGAAAAAGATAGTGCATGGATGAACTGGAATCAGGGCTGTGGCACCAATTCACACCAAGCCCCTCTTGCAGAGTAAATGAATAGTTTGTTAGTGGTTGTATAAGAAATGGAAAAAGGAAATGACCCTTCTGTCTGTGCCCACAGGTTAGCCTGTAAGGTCCCAAGCCTCAGCAGGTGGGGTGGGTAGGAAAGAGAAGAGCAGGGCTGGGATCTGGAGCCAAATTTGAAACACTCTGGCAGTAGTAATTTAATAAATAATTTAAATAACTTCCGATAGCAGGGGCCCCTGAATGGCTCAGTCAGTTAAGTGTCCGACTCTTGATTTCGGCTCAGGTCATGATATCAAGGTTATGAGATAGAGCCTTATGTTGGGGTCTGTACTGACGGTGGAGCATGCTTAAGATTCTTTCCATCCCTCCCTCTCTCTCCTAAAAAATAAAAATAAAAAATAAAAAAAATTACCATAGCAGAGCACTGGGACTTGAGGTCCAGAGAATCAGATAGAATATGGTGAAGAGTGTGGGTTTTGGAAATGGGTGACATAGGAAGTTTCACCTCCTGGTAAAGTGACTTTGGACAAGTGACCACGCTTCCTAAGCCCTTGTCTGTGATGTGTGGATAGTAGAAGTACCCACTACACATTCATGTGAAAATTAAATGGGATCCCGAGCAGTGTAAGTAAGAAGAAGGAATGATTATCATTACCAGCCACAAACGACCCACCCATTCCCGGGCTGGCCCTCCCTCCAGCATCACCTTTATTCTTCTGGCACAAACCCTATGCCATCCCCTCTGATCACCACCTCTTGTTTAGCTGGTCTCCTCAGATGGTACCAGTGCTGCTCTGTTTGCTGGATCTCTCTGATTCTGCTAGAGACAATTGTTTGCTGTTGTCTCAGACAGTTGGGGATTAGAATCTAGAATCTGAGTTCTAGAGCTCAAGTGCTCACTTCCTGCAGTAATTCTAGGCCAAGGTTTGTGGATTCAGATAGTTTAATCCTAAAGGAACATAGTTCTCTTCCCTCCGCCTGGAATATGCCTCCTGGAATATGTCGGGCTAGTAGTGTTGATCTTTGAGGTCTTGCTTAGCCATCACTTCCCCAGAGCATCTTTCACTGACCCACAAGATCAGTTAGGTCCTCCACTTAAACACTCACGGAGCACCATGCACTTCTCTTGCTGGTGTCTAATCATAGCTGAATTTGGTAATTACTTGTGCAGAGGGGCAGGCTTTGTGAGCTTGTCACTCTGCATCCCAAGTGCCCATCTCCGTGCCTGGCACATCCTAGACATGTAATGTTTACTGAATGAATGGATGAATTGGCCAGCCTTCCAAGTCCTGGATAAGACTGGGAAAGATGACACATTTGGAAGACAGAATGAATTCCATCTCTGTTGCTTCTCTTAATTGAAGCCTTTAAAAAAAAATTGATTGAGAAAGAGCATGCACAACCAAACCCCAGGATTATTAAACAAGCCAAGATAACAGGGGCCACACTGGCAACACTGGTTGTGTTAATGCACTTGGGTGAATATCTTCAGTCATCTATTGCTGCATGAGAAATCATCCCCCAAACTCAGAAGTTTATAACGTCACCAACTGTATATTATCTCTCATGGTTTCTGTGGGCGAGGGATTGGGAATTGGAAATGCTGGATGGTTGGTTGGCTGTGGTTTGGGGTCTCTCTTGCGGTTGCTGGAGCTGGGACAGCTGAGGCTGGAGCACCTGTGGCTGGTTGGCATGTAGTCCCAGGGCTATTCCACGTGGTCCCATTCCTTGGCCTCACCAGCATGGTGGAGCCAGGGCTCCAAAGGCAGGTGTCCCAAGAGAAACCGAGAAGCTACGACCTCAGAGACATGGGGGGCTACTTCTACTATAATCTGTTCATTGAGGCAGTTGCAAAGACCTGCCCAGGTTCAAGGTGAGAGGGCATAGACTCTGCCTCTTGACTGAGGAGTATCAAATCTTTATAAGCACCACATGCCATGAGGGAAAACGCTCTCAAAAAGGCCTCCAAGAGGGGCCAGAGAGGCTCTTACTGAAAAGGAAAGCTTGATGAGAATATTATGAAACAAAGAGAAGTTTCATTCTTACCCCCATTAATGACTGCTGAGAAGGTGTTAGGAAAATCAAGACAGAAAGAGTCCATTTTACCTATGGATACCTCCTAAACACCATATTAAATGAATGGATTTTGATTGTACCTCGGTGTTCCACAGATCAACAGATTTAGCGACTAGAATCACAAGGAGGAGAGACACTAATTAAAATACCAGGCCACAGTGCAGAGCTTCTGGTGTTTGGGAGCTCTATCATAAACAAGTACTCTTAAGGGATCTAGTAGGAGCAAGAGGCACCATCCTTATCGAGAATGGAACCTGCCTTGTTTTCGGTTGTGTACTGACCTGCTGCTATTTGGCTACCTGACATTTTAATTTTATTTTTTAAAAAATTTTAAAGATTTAATTATTTGACAGAGAGAGAGTACACGCACAAGTAGGCAGAGCAGCAGGCAGAGGGAGAGGGAAAAGCAAGCTTCCTGCTAAGCAGAGATCACCATGTGGAGGTAGATCCCAGAAGCCTGGGATCATGACCCAAGCCACCCAGGTGCCCCCACATTTTAATTTTTATTAAGAATTTGAGCCACCCCAATGATAATTTTGTCTTACAGGATCCCTAAGTTACAGAAATCTGCTTCAACTAATATCAATAAAAATGATGTCTTCATTGGAGGGATATGGAGATTTTCAATGGGAAACAGCCAAGCCTCATGAGAAATTGGGACCAGGAACCGGAAAGGAAGACCTCTGCTCTTTTCCCCCAACATCAGTTTCTTCTTTGCCTGCATGTGGTAGAAAAGCACACTCTAGGCAGATCTGTGTGTTTCTCTCTTCAGGGAGCAGGGCTGACATGGCCCATATCCTATTGCAAATTCTTTGGAGGGAGAATCTGATTGGCTCAGCTTAGGTCAGCAGCTACTCTGGTCCAATCAGCTGTGGCCAGGTGTGTCCTCTGCCCAATCAGAAGGTTCTAATAAAGAATTGGAAGAACCGAAAAGCATGCTTGGATTCACTTCCAAATTAAATTGCTGCCACTGTGATTATATAGGAACTTTTATTTTTCCTGATCTTCCTTGAAACGCATGTTCTAGCAAACAACGGGTGCCCAGCCCATCACCATTCATTCATTCATTCGTTCATTCATATCGAAGTATAGATGGCACAAAGTTTCGGTGTACAACATAGTGATTTGACAATTGTATGCATTATGCTCCGCTCACCACAATGTTACCATCCATCACCACAACGACGTTATTACAGTATTGTTGACTACATCCCCTATGTTGTACTTTTCATCCCTATGACTTACTTATTTTGTGACTGGAAGTTTGTATCTCTTAATCCCCTTCACCTGTTTCGCCCATCCTGAAGTCTCTTCCCCATCAATTTGTTCTCTGTATTTGTGGGTACTTCTGCTTTGTTTTGGTTCTTAGATTCATTATATAAGTGAAATCATATGGCATTTGTCTTTGTCTTACTTATTTCGCTTAGAACAATACTCTCTAGGTTCATCTATGTTGTCACACATGGCAAGATCTCATTTTTTTATGGCTGAGTGATATTCCACTGTGTACACACACACGCATACAATTTTCTTTATCCATTCATCCATTCGTCTCTCAGTAGACATTTAGCCATCACCTAGTTTTATACAAAAAAAAATTTTGAGAGAGAGTGAGTGAGCAAATAGGGAGGGGCAGAAAGAGAAAGAATCTTAAGCAGGCATCATGCCCAGCACAGAGCCTGATGTGGGACTTTATCTCATGACGCTAAAATCATGATCTGGGCCGAAATCAAGAGGCAGACAACCGACTGAGCCACCCTGTCGCCCCTACAAAGAAATTTATTGAGACATAGCTGTACCAATTTATTTGTGTATTGTCTCTGGCTGCTTTCCCACTACAATGGTAGAGTTGGGTAGTTGATACAGAGACTGCCCTGCAAAGCCTACAATATTTCTCTTCACAGGAAAAGTGTGCTGACTTGTGCTCTAGAATTTGACTCAGTTCTATATCTAAGTTGTCACTAGTGTTCCATTCGTGTCCTTTCCACTCTCTTCCAACCAATACGGAGAAATTTCCTGACTTTGGCTCATTTGCATACCACTCACAAGATGTTGAGAGATGCTATCTGGTATGGATTTATTCTTCCTTCTACCCATGTTGGTTAGGACAGGGCAAAGCACCAGAGTCTTTACACATCACTGTTGATTGACTTAAAAAGGGTGTGAAGACATAGAATTGATTATTTATTTACCACGTGACTTTAGTTTAGTGGTTGAGATTGTTTTTAGGTGGTACATAGATGTGGTACTAAATAAAATTAAATCACATCATGATAAGGTTATTCTCTCTTTATGTTTTCTTTCAGCGTTTCTAATTACTTGAACAAGAAAATCTCGTGATGACAATATGCCGTGCATAGTTCTCTAACATTTGCTAACACCATTTTTTCCTTTAACAAGAAGAACACACAGAGGCTGGCTTGGAACTGTCAGCAGCTAGCAATAGCTGGCTAGAATATCCTAGCACTGCCTTGCTTTTATTTATTTTTATGCTTATCTTCCATTTATGGCTAGTGATACTGGCTTGCCATTAATAGTGGTGATACAAAGTTTCCTTTTTCAGATAAATTTAGTTCAGTAAAAATGTGACTAGATTTTTAAAATACTGAGCGAATACCAGTTTAGGTGATAGGAAAAGATGTAAAAAAAGGCCTACGAATGACTGATTGAAGTTTGGGAAGCTTGTGTTAAAGCAGCTGACAGAGATACAAAGCAGTCCTGGTGCCCAGAGCAGAAAGAGATCCATTTGGTCTAAGTGCATCACTGAGGGTTAGAGAAGGAGGTAAATCCTTGATTTTCTGGGCAGTGAAAGACTGTAGAAGGACATTGCAGACTGTGGGGTTAGAATATTCAGATGAAAAGAAGAAGAGGATGTAGTCATGGAATTGTCTGGCTTGTGGGAGTCCCTGAAGGATTGTGTGCATTTGAGTAGCATGGTCAGAGCTGCAATTTTGGAGCAGTTGTTAGCTCCAGCAGGGTAATCTCTTTGGGCCTCAGTTTATCTGTAAAGTGGAGATAATGGGAACAGTTGTAGGATGCCCACCTGCCCCTGGTGCATGGGGAATTCCCAGCCATCTGTCCTGCTCCTCCTCCAAGCAGGGGGCTAAGATGTCCTATCATGACTGCATCGACATTCAGGATGTCTGGGGGCCCCTCCCCTGTGTCTTGGGCTTTGGGGAAGGGGATGTTTACAAATAGGATTGTTATTTGGATGATGCCGTGACCACCAGTGGTGATGGGTCACAGTGGGACTGTCCATGCTCGAAGCCGGCTCAGCACTGAGCCCCTCCTACTGTACTCCGGGGTCTCCTTAGCTGAAGACTCTTCTTTCCATCTTCAGCCCCTCTACCCATGTGTCCCTGCCTCTTCCCTGCACTTGCCCTATCCTCAGCCTTTTCTGGAACCTGGGAGCAGAACACCCCTGTCTCTACCTGACTCTGCATCTTAGAGCACTGGCTTCCTAGGGTTATAGTTTCTGCCTTGGTGAGGGTTGGGGGAGGGTAAACAGCCCTTGAGAGAGAACAGGGGAGGTGGGAAATGCACTGACAACACACAGCCCAGCATGGGCTGGTGGATCTGCCTGGGGACTGAGCAAATGCCTGGCAGGTAGGATTCGCTCAGGTTGGCAGCCCTTATTTCTGTGGTGAGGCTGGAGGGGAGAAGTTGAGAACTGTCCTATGATAGTGGAAGTGTGCTCCAGGAACTTTCTTGCTAAGTGCTCTAAATTCCTGGGTCTGAATTGCCCATGGCCACCGTGGCTGTGATGAGAAAGGAGATGGTGCGGACAGGAGATGGGGTCTCTATGTGAGCCAGTGGGGTCAGCCTGGAAGCTTCCATGCAGTCAGACTCTTACCATTAGGATAAGACCTTCAAGGAGTGTGCCAAGCTGCTCTCCTGCCTCGAAGAGCCTCCTAGGCATCCTTCTCTCTGGCCTTAGGGCTCTGTTACATTCTGTGGTTCTCCAGCTGAGTCAGGTATGAACATTTTATTGGTTTGACCACCTAAACCCCTTGAGGACTTTTTCTGTAGCTCTGGCAAGTAGAGTGTTTAAAGGCAGAGACTTAGAATCAGTTGGACCAGAGTTCAAATCCTGTCCCTGTCTCTAACTGAATTTGCTGTGTGACAGGCTTCTGACCCCTCATGAGCCTCACTTTCCTATAAGATACGGTTCTTAAATGGTACCTACCTTCTTGCAGATTCTTATGCAAAGTATTGAAAAATAACAAATGAAAAATAAAACCACTACTTGACTGGCACATTGGGAAGTGCTCAGAAGTGCTCAGAAGTGTAGTGGTGATTGATGTAATCACCTGCCAAGTATCTGATGCGGTGCTTGCAATATATGCTTATATATGCTTATACATATATGCTTATTTCATTCTGATTGCTTCTTCCTCCAGGAAGCCTTCCCAGAAGCCCCTGAGGCCTGATCAGGTCTCATGCAATGTGGTACTGTCCTGTGCCTCTTCTAAAAGGCTTCTTGAGAATAGTCCCCGCTGGCCACTGTTGCATCTGACATAGTCACAACCAGTGAAAATAATGATCAGCATGCTGGGATGGTCCCCACAGCTGCCTGGAAAGAAGCCGCAGGATAACAGGAGAGGATGTTAAAATAGTACACTAATCATCCCTGTAATGAACATCTGAAGTCTTTTCTTCCTCTGGACTGCAGGGTCAGAGAACATGCCTGCCTACTTACGGCTCTATTCCCAGTGCTTAGGAGGCTCTTAATGAATATTAAATAATTGAGTGAATAAAGGAACAAGTGGCCCAAATTCAGTTTTATCAGGAAGTCACTCATTCCTTCATTCAACAAATATTTATCAAATGTCTACTACATACCAGGCACTGTTAACACCAGTGAACAACACAAGCAAAGGTACTTTCCCTCATGTGGTTTATATTCTAGCCCTGTTGATTGGGCATTGATGCATAGCCCAAAGGGATAAATATTTGTTGCTCTTGGAACACCGCCTGCTGATTGGGTTCAGCTATTCCAAGTGTGAGGTCTATAGAAAACGTCATGCATTGATTTGGTGTCCACAGTGGACATGTGGGCAGAGCATGGAGTGGATTGGAGTGATCTATGGCTTGCCCCCACCCTTACGGGCTTACTCTCTTTCCCAGGTCATGCTCTCAGAGCGAAAAGGCACAGATGAGCTCTATGCCGTGAAGATCCTGAAGAAGGATGTTGTGATCCAGGATGACGATGTGGAATGTACGATGGTGGAGAAACGGGTGCTCGCCCTGCCTGGGAAGCCACCCTTCCTGACCCAGCTCCATTCCTGCTTCCAGACCATGGTAACTCACCCAGGGGCCTGGCCATCCATCTCCAAGGCTTTCTGGGCTTTGACCAAAGCCATCCCAGCAGCACCCACCCCAATGAGACATCTGGACTCTTTCATTCTAGAGTCAGAAAGGTGTTATGCCCAGGGAGGCTGCTGAGAAGCTCTGAGGCTGCCACTGAGAAGCTCTCCCCTAGGCAGAAGCTGTTTCAACGAAGATAAAGGAACTCTGGTGATTGATTTAATAACCAACAGAGCAGGGCCTTTCTCAGACAGCCAGAGGTGACTTGGGGACGGGAACTGAGAACTTTTGGTCTCACAATATGAGATATCACAGCAGAGCTTACAGATGGGAACAAGTGGGAAGGGCCACAGGATATTTGTTTAGATGGTTACAGTCGGTCCTCCAGACCCTGCAGATCAATGCTCGGGTACATTCTACCTGCTGTGTGGACTTCCTTAAGGGAGGGGTTTCCTGAGAACACAGCCTTCAGAGGACCCCCAGGGAGGGGGCACCCAGTGCCCTAGGCAGGGGTTTGTAAGCACCAAGCAATGGCTTCCAGGAAGAGGAGGGGACGTTTGTGCACTATCTGCTATTAACTGTGATTCCAACTCTATCTGCCAGAGCAAAGCCATCCCTTTAAGTACCCTCTTACATTTTCTCTGTTCAAATTAGACCCTGGTCTTCATACCTAAGGAGGGGGTGGCCGGCACCCACATGCAAGGAGGTACAAAGCTCATTCTTGCCTTTGTGGCTTCTGAGGGTCAGTGGCTCAGTGACTTAAAGATGCTTTTAGGGATTCTTTAAGATCATTCTGATTCTGTGCAGCTCTCACTATGCATGCTAATTTTAGAGCCCACCTCCTAGGTGAGATGGGACACTCTTGTATATTGCATTTAATTTAAAGCTTGAGACTTCCTCTCTCCTCCAACATCACCAAGTCCTGTGCTCAGTTAGATTCCACACTCCCAGCCTGGAGAGATCCAAAGCTGGGTTTAGGGTGGATTTTCTCAGTGCAGACCACACATTAAGCTTAGAACTGCCCTGTCAGAACAGGGCAGAGCTAGAACTTGGCTCCTTCCCTGTTCTCAGAAGTCTCCTAATACATTTTTGGGGTCAGAGGGACCTGGATTCAGATCCTGCCTCTGTCATTTACCATTGAGTGGCCTTGAGCCGATTGTAAAATCTCTCTAGCCTCAGTTTGCTCATCTGTAAAAGAGATGAGATAAAAGTCGCTACATCCAAGGTTGCTGTGAGGAGGAAATAAGTTTATATATGAGAAGCATTTGACACCATGCTTGGTGCCAGGTCGATGCTCAGTAGATGTTACTCATTTCACAGACATTCAGCATTAGTCTTGGCTTTGACCAAGTGTTTAGGTATAGAGCTGAGTAAGCTAGGTCCTGTTTTTGTGAAGTTTGTGGTCCTGGAGCAAAGGAAACAGACATGGGATAGTCACGAAACAATACAGTAAGGGATATGACAGCAGAATCCGGAGAAGCAAGTGGGTCCCCATACTGCTCCCTCATTGCCACTATGGTGTCTGCACTTGAGGTGGTAAAATGACTTTCTGGTGGAGTCAAAGTCTAATTCCCAGAGAGCCTCCCTACCGCAGGCCAACAAGGGAGGGCACATTTTAGGCAAGTGTGTATAGTATTACTATAGTATTACCTGCAGGGACTTGGTCCACCAGCCTCTTGTTGGGGTCTGCTGGGTGATGAGGGTCCTAGAACATCCTTTACTCCACTGCAGGCAGAAGAGCTGAGGATGTTTGCCAAAGTACAGCACATGCACCCCAGTGAAAAATGGCCCTAGGTGCGCAGGGTGCCTTTGGCCAGTGCATAGATTTTATTTTATTTTTTAAAGATTTTATTTATTTATGACAGACACACAGAAAGAGGCAGAGAGATAGACAGAGGGAGAAGGGAGAAAGAGGCTCCTCGTAGGGAGCCTGATGCTGGACTCGATCCTCAGACCGGGATCATGCCTTGCACCAAAGGCAGGCGCTCAACCCCTGAGCCACCCAGGTGCCCCTGGCCACTGCATAGATTTTAGATTACATTCACCTTTTAGTTCGCTTTTAAGTTCTTGAGTGCCTCAAGGGGAATGTTTCCATTTGGTGCCGGCACACCTGTACCATCTTTTTAACATTTCCCTTTTAACACAGAGTGAGTACCAGGCTTCAGGTTCCGAGCTTTGGCAGACACCAGTTTCTAGGTCATTGGTTTGCTTTTATTTTTTATAGATATATTTTTTTCTACAGATTTCTTCTATTTATGATATGCATGGTAAAGTCTTTCAATTTTTAAAGTTTGAGGTATTATAAAACAAATACAGAAAACCACACAAAATAGATGTTTTAGTAATGAGTTATTATAAGGTTAAGTTACTCAGCCAAGCTGAGAAACAGAACTTTGGCAGCCACTCTGGAAGCTTCTTCACGTTCTAATCTCAATCTCCCAGCAAACAGTAGCTCGACTTCCTTGAGTGTCTTTACAGTTTTATCACTTGAGTCTTATCGTCTCTTAATACGATAGTTTAATCTTTCCCATTTTTAGAAACTGGCTGTGTCTTTTAAGCCTTTTAATACAGCAATTTCTCCCCCTCCATCCCTTCGTTTTATCTGTTCCTTTATCTGCTGAAGATCCTGGGCTGTTTGACCCGGAGTGTTTTCAGGCTGGATTTTGCTGATTGCACAATCGTAGGGCTCCTGCACATGTTTTCTCCTGTCCTCTGTGTTTTCCTGCAAATTGGCAGCTGGATCTAGACACTTGGCCAGACTCAGGTCTGATCCCTTGAGGAAGAATGTAGGAGAGGCATTCAAAGGCAGATAATGTCTCGTGTCCCTCTTTCTGTGCCGTTGGCAACCACTGATGCTCACTCTGTGCCTCGGCCCATTAGTGGGGATATCCTATCCTGCCTCTTCTTTTTCATTTATTAGTTGGAATGCCTCTAGGAAGACGGGCTGCCCCTCCTCAGGTGCCTGGTCCCAGTGGAACCATTCATATAGGAAAGGCAAGATAAATGACTGATTCTTCCTTGTTTTTGAACAGTTTGTCATGAATTGGCTCATGATAGTGCTCCAAAAGCGACTAACATTGGCTTCTAAAATAAAATTTTTGCCTAAAGGAAGAGAGTCAATCTAAAGAAGAATATTAAGTGAACAACAGGTCACATTCTACAGGGACTTGGCAGAGGTGGTGATGGGAATCCCAAAGCCAGAGTTTTGGGGAGTTGAGTGCTAAAGGCGCTCAAGAGGTAGAAGAAGCAGGACCAAACTAGATTCTCAACCCTTCTAGCCTCCTTCATTCCACATCCCCACATTGGGGGTCCCCAAGTTTACTTACTGGCATCAGTAGATCAAGAAGAGATCTTGTTCTCAAGCAAGAGGCTGGACCAAGTTGGAGTGCCATTTTCAATTTCAACTGAATGTTTTGAGAGTGGGGTATTGATCATGTGTGACTAATATTAACTCATTAATATACAATATCTTCATTGGTAGTTTACTGCTTTAAAAATGACAGAGTGGATTTGAGGTGATTCTTTTAATCTGGCACTCCCCCACTCACCTTTATTTCCATATGTTTTCTGGCATTAGACAGTAGGGGTGGGCTTTGCCTGGGAATTGTACAGTGTCCTGGGTCCCCTCATGGGGTGCCACATGCCGGTGAAGAGAGTCTGAGAGCAGAGGACACAGTTCAGTGGATTCGAGTCTTGTGTGCAGAAAGAAGCCCTGTGTTGGCAGCCCACCCATGGATGATTGTTTCCATGGGATGGGACAGATTGCCATCTTGTTGGTGCAGATCAGATGAAGTAGCTACCCTGTCTCTAAGGGTTGCGTTGTTTGGGGAAAATGTAACTTTGACTGTCAGGGTTGTGCTTGACTTGAGGAGATCCACTTGCTGCCCTGCCGGCAGAATCAGAGGTCACTGGGGACTAAGCACATGCTCCTCCCAACTCTCCTTCACTCAGTAGCACATAGTTTTATAAAGTACATATATTTTGATTTTACATAAATTAAATTTACCTCAAAGACACAATAATGCCTACTGTGCCTGAGGCACAGGGCTACACTCTTAAGCCACATGACAACCTGTAGATGGGTCCTGTCATCAACCCCATAGGATGAACGGATAGAGGCCACATAGTGAGTACATTTCAGGGCCAGGATTTGAATCCAGGCAGCCTGGCTCCCCAGAGCTCTACACTTAACTGCTGCAGTGTGAGGTATTTTGAGTGTGCTGAGTGTGACTCACAGGATTTCTAGTCCATCGAACACCCCTGGGGCAGAGCCTCCAGCAGCCAGCCTGTCTGAGCCCTGACCCCTTGCTCACCTCTCACCTGCTCAGTGATACTCCTCAGCTCATCCCTCTCTGGTGAGGAGCCGACTCTCCATCCGAGCATCTACCATGTGTGGACTTTGAAAAACTTTCAAAGTTTTTCATTATTAGCCTTACCAGAAAAATCTTTTTTTTTAAAGATTTATTTATTCATGAGAGACACAGAGAGGCAGAGACATAGGCAGAGGGAGAAGCAGGCTCCCTGTGGGGAGCCCGATACGGAACTTGATCCCAGGACCCTAGGATCACAACCTGAGCCAAAGGCAGATATGGAACCACTGAGCCACCCAGGTGCCCCGCACCAGAAAAAATCTTGCACTGGAAAGGATTATCTATCATCTCACATTGTAGAACAGCTGAGGTTCTGGGATATGGGGTAGCTTTCCGTAGACACAGCACAGGGTCCCAGGCCTGCTGAACTCAGAGCCCAGGCTTTTGCTAATACATTAGGGTGAGTTGCCACCTAACAGGGACCATAGACACAGCAACGAGAAACAGCAGCTAGCATTGTGAGCACCTCAGGGTGGCTTGGGCATGTACTCGGCACTCCGTACCTACTCTCCCATTGTACCCTCCCAGCACCTCCCCTGGTAGATACTACTACTTTCCCTGCTTTATAGATGAGGATACTGGTAATCAGAGATGTTAAGTAACTCATGCACTGTCATACGGTAGGTAAGTGGCGGCACTGGGATTTTTTCTGCAGGTCTCCAGAACCCCAGCCTTGCTCTCCTGCCCCTGCCTGAACTCCAGGTTTCCTTTTTCTAGTTTATAAGTCATTTCCACTTTTCACAATTACATCCAGTTTTCACAAGAACACTGTAAGCAAGTGCTATTCACATTTTGGCACAAAGGAAATCAAACCTCAAAGGCTAGTATATGGTTGATAAGTGGTGGGTTTCCCCAGTGCCCCTTCACGGTGTACTTTCTGCTATGAAAGGGTCACGTATGCACCCCGCAAGGATATTGCAATGGTTGGAAAGGTTTATGGTGGCAGTGATTTTAAAATGCAGGGAGCACTGCATGTATATGAGGCAAACCATTGCTGGCATGGCTCAGGTGAGCAGGAGGGTGACATACTCCTTTTTGAGGATGGCCCATAGAGGTGGTCATCTGGCTCATGCTCACCTTCTAGAATTGCATGCCCTCTGGCCCCTTGATTGGTACCGCCCAGGAGGAGGCAGGCTGGGCCGGAATAGGCCATGTCTCTGAAGCCAGCATCCCTAAAAGTCAGATCACTCCTGCCAGTATACACAGGATACTAATGCTTATTGATTCTGTCAGCAAATATTTATTTGCTGAAATAAACGTGTCAGGACCCAGCTGCATCCTTGTGAGGGGTATGTCGGTGAACAAAAGAGATAAAGCCCCCGTTCCTTTAGAATTTACATTCCAGTGGGGGAGACAGATAATAAACCACATAAAATAATGGGGATGTAGAGATGGAGGGATTGGGTCGGAGAGATGCTATTTTTGAGAGGATGATCAAAGAAAAGTCATTCTGATAAGGATGACATTTGAGCGGAGACCAGAGCAAATGAGGGAGGGAGGCATTTGGATATCTGAAGGCAAAGTGTTCTAGACAGGAGGAAGAGTGAGTGTAAGTGCCCGAGGCGGGAACATGCTCAGCGTGTTTGAGGAGCAGAGAGGAGGCCAGTGTAGCCCGAGTGGATTGTCATTTCGTATTTTGTGACCCAGAATTCCTTTATGAATCAGCTACTTTTTCAAAGTGACAAATCTAGTCGAACATGCCGCAAATTTGATATGTTTATCTTGCTCGCAACTTCAAATTTTAAAGATGAAAGATCCTTAATAGAATTTTAAAAATTCTGAAGGTGGCCAAAATAGATAAAAGGGAAAAAGACACCCACCAATATGCAAAACAACTTTTGTCATTTTGAGAATGATGCAAGTTTCATTTCAAAAAACTTACTTAGAAAAGCAAAGTTCCATCGGAAGCATTCTCAAAAAATTGGATTAAGAGAATCTCTGACAAATATACATGCGTGGCACCACGTTAACTGAAAATGAAAGGTATTAAATTTTATTTAAGAGGTTATTCTAAATGTGTTAATACTGAATGTGCACATGGAAAAGAATCCGAAAGAGACAAATCAAAGCACTGATTTACAGAGGGGTCTGTAGATGATGGTTTTCATTTTGAATTTATGTTATTTCAGAAATGTCTGTAATAAAACAGGTTAAAAGTGTTGAATGTGCCACAAGATGGCCAAAGTTAATACCCAGGAGTAAAAGTGTAAAAGTGTAAAAGGCACCAGAAAGGAGTTGAATTTTAAAAATTGCTCATTAGATGAACTGGGGTTTAGGCAAAGTGTTCTAGAAGCATAAAGGGATGAGCATGAGCACCTCAGTCAGATAAATCTGGGTCTGTGGTTATTGGCTGTGTGACCTCTAGAAAATCACTTAACAGCTCTGAATATTGATTTCATCATCTTTAAAGTAAGCATAATCAATGAGGGTTTGGAAAGATGATGTACAGTGTGCAGAATAAACAATAGATAAAGGCTACCTGCACTAATAGAGCTGGGTTTGAGGGACACCTTGCTCATGGACACAAAAGGATTATATTCCCTCTAGTCCTTTTGCAGTTTTTCCCAGGGACAATTGTCAGCCTGGCACATTCATGCAATTTCCCAACTGCCAGTGGGCACAGGCAGTTACGTCTCCTTAGCAAAACATCTATTTTAAATGTTTTCTTTTCAATTGAACATATGCACTTCTTTTTTTTTTTTAAATAGAATTAGATTTTATGAGTCATTGAAGGACAGAAGTTACTTCCTCCCCAAATTTGCTGTCGTGGTCCAGCAAGAACTCTGTTGCAAGGCATGCTGGGAAGGGCGTCAACCCAGAATGCACACGGGGACAGGGAGGGGAAGGAGGATGATTCCACTTGAAGAGCTGGCACCTGATGGTGTGTCCATCAAGCACCGAGAGCATCCGAGGGGTCCTGGTAACTCAGGATTGGCTCAGGGTTGGCAGCAGTATCCAAGGATATGGTTTGATGTAAGGGCGTTGCTGTAGGAAGCTCTGGCAGTACTCTTGGTCGGCAATGGTTGGGTTGCAAGAAACAGAAAACCTCCTCCTCCAAACTATCACATGCTTAAAAAAGAGAGAAACAGAGAGAATTTTATTGGAAGGAAACAACCCAAAGGCAAAGATGTACCTGAGCCTCATGAAGAACTAGAACTTCAAAGCTTTCTAGAAGAGATCTCTTGTTCCTTTCTCCTTGTTTTTTTTGTCTCTTCCTGATCATAGCTTTCCTAGCCCCTTGCAGGTTGCCTATCTGCCAAAGTCCCTGAATACTAATTCATACTCATTGGAAAGAGAATCTGATTGGTTCAGCACAGACAGATGTTTGATTCCTGGCCCAGTCTGCTGGTAGTTGGCTGCTACTAACGCAACTGGAACCTTTAAGAAGGGGTTGTGTGTACAGGGAAGGGATCATTGGTGCTTGAGTCAAGTGGGAGATGCCATCCTGAGTGCCAGGAAACCAACCGGGTTGGAGCAGGACATAGCCTGCCACCAGTGGTACAAACATGGCATTGAGTGCCTCCAAGGAGAGGAAGCTGATGAGAGCTTCACAGGTGTCAGGGCTGTAGGCAACTGAAGCGTCTGAGGATCCTGAGATCAGGAAAGGACTCCGGAATGCAACCCAGGCATATAAAGTGGGCGTGAGTAGGAAGAGACACGGCGTGGTTCTCTCCGCTTCTTAATGGTGGCCTTTGCACATTCATTTAACAATTAAAAGTCTGTAAATCCAAGCAAGAGGAGAGATGGTCCTAAGCCCTTGAGAACTTCTCTCTACATGTGGAAGGGCTTGGAAAGCTGGAAAAAAGAAGCTAGAGGGGCATCCATTGCTTGATTCTGATAGTGAATCTAAGGCTAGAGGATACAGAGGAAAGACAAATTGTGAGTGATTCATGTCCTTGACCACATGCTTACTTGAGAGAGGCTCTGAGTTTGCATGGATGCGACATTCATCATCTGATATATCTTTGCAAAACCTTGTGACAGAGAAGCTATTATTACCCCTTTCAGAAGGCAGGGAAGGTTTAGTATCTGTTGCATGGTCTCAGAGTGGGGAAATGGTATATCCGGGACTTAAACCCAGAACTAGTGCATGCTATAGCTAGGGCTCGTCACCACAGCACTGTACGGTTTCTCGAGAGGAGCAGGTGCACCTGAGCAATAAGAGAAACAACTTACAGATGGAATTAATTCATTGGCCCACTTAGAAAATCATTAAAGATCATCAATAGGTAAATGCTTACTAAAACTCTCTTGAAAGCCTGGGTGCATGCTGTTAGAGTTGCCCACATCTTTGATCTTCTCTGTCTTATTGAAAGTATCTTATTAAAAGTGGCAGGCATCCCCCCGGCAGTCACATGGGCAGCATGTTACATCCCACTTTCAGCTGTCTTGGAGAAAGAATGATGATTTCTGTGAATTCTCTGCCCAACCCTGGGCCCCCCAGATAAATTCGGCACATGCCTTGCAGTTGCTGCTTTAAATCAAACGACTCTTACACTCTCGGTCCAGATGTGAGACAGCCTACCCAACCATTCCCATGATGCGGTGTGACAGGCAGACAGACATCTAGTTTGATTTACTTACTGATTGAATATGGGAAATAAAGGGCAAAGGAAATTTAAAATTAACCAAAGTCGTTTCGTGCTGAGGGGACAAGGGCCTCCTGTAACGAAAAATAACACCAATAACAATGACAATTTGGGAAAAACACTTTGAAAGTTGAGCAGACTGGCTAGGTTGAAGAGAAAGATGGTGAGCTTGCCTTTCTGAGCTTTTAATTGGAGTTGACAGTGGAACACCCACGTAGAAACGTCCTGTAGCCAGCTGGAGCTGACTGGGAGCTCAGGAGAAAGAAAGAGCATGGAAATATAAGTCAGGATGCACCAACCCAGAGAGATGAGGGTTGAAGTTTCAAGCTGTGACATGTCCTCTTTGGAAAATTGCACAAGTAGGAGATTCTCGATACGCAGTACATGCTTTCTGATTTTCACATAGTAGAGTACAGCAGATCCTAATCGAAAACTATTGCATGTGACCAGAAGAAAGATCTTTTGAGACCTTGAAATAATTTTATTGGAAGAGCAGGGAACATGGGACACCCTGGTAGCTCAGTCAGAAGAGTGTGCACACGACTCTTGATCTCAGGGTTGTGAGTTCGAGCCCCACACTGAGTGTAGAGATTACTAAAATAATAATAATAATAATAATAAATTTTAAAAATAAAAGATAAGTGGGGAGCAAAGTCAAATTTCAGGACACTACGGGGGGCATAATTATGTAAGCATCGGAGGCAGTGGGTGAGGGCCATTTAACTAGCTGACGCCCCCAGAGCTCTCTTTGCGCCTGTCACGCAATTTTTCTTGTCACATTTTATTTTAGATTATGGCTCGAGTTAACTGCATATTTGTTTTCACAAAGACTCTGAATTCTCTGAGGGCAAGGCCTGTATCTTATTCACCATTTTAATCCCTTTAACACCTAATACATGGCTTGCAAGAATAAATGTGCAACGGAAGTTCTAAAATTCACTTTGCTTAAGCTTGGCTCTAGATGAACCCCCGGCAGCGTTTTTCAAATTTTGATGTTCCTTACTTTAGAGCTACACTTGGTGGTACGCGGACAAGCTGCATTTGTTTTAAAAATAAGTCAGTTGAGGGATCGATGTAGCACAGCCAGACTGGATATAGCGTAGAGTTGATAGACTCCAGATATGCATCTATTTTTTTTGCAGACAATGAGTTTCCATCTATGTCTTGAGTATGAAGTTAAAAAAATTTTTTTAAAGATTTTATTTATTTATTCATGAGAGACACAGAGAGAGAGGCAGAGACATAGGCAGAGGGAGAAGCAGGCTCCCCCCTGCCAGAGAACCCGATGTGGGACTGGATCCCAGGACCCCAGGATCACAACCTGAGCCGAAGGCTCACCCACTGAGCCACCCAGGAGTCCCTAGAGTTTTAAAATTTTTAAACCATGCATTCAAGTGACAAAGTGAGTTAATGGAAATATTTTTTAAATAGGTAAATTTTTAGTAGATGAGGTGGACAGAGAGTAAAATCTTGAAGCTGGCATATAAGAAAACCAAAGTTTAAAGTTTGATGGTTTTATGCAGCCGATCGTAATCTGGTCCTACCCTACCTTGCTCCCTGCTCCTTTGTAACTCCACGCGCTCTGCTCTCCCTCTCAGCAGTAATAGCCATAAAACCAGGAGCTTCAAGGACTGGTTATGTTTTTCAAAATACACATTAAATATAAACACAAAAGTAAGAAAATAAAGCCAGACACCTCCATATGCATATTCCACCTCAAGTTATCTCGCACTACATTTCGGGAAACCTTGCTGTTTGGAAACTTCTCCGGGTCTCCCCACTCATCTGGGGAATCCTTAACATCAGACACCATGGATTATTCACAGCAGCATCTCTGGCAGCAGAATAATGCCTGGCATAGAGGGGGCATCATTAAGTGTTTGTTCGGAAAATTGAAGGAGAGCAGGATGCCAACTGCAGTGTTTAACATGAAGTGCCGGTGTGCCCAAAGCCAGACTCAGTACAGTTCAAAGATGATGGATCTCAGGATTTCCCCACAGACAGTTCCTGGTAGAAACAAACCACACAACGTGGCATTATCTTTCGTGGCGCTCTCCCTGATGTTGGGATTCTAACTAATGAGTTTGGGGGACAAGCTGAGTTCTTCCAAGCAGAAAGCAAGCAAGCGAAATCTCTCCCTCACTTACTTTTCTCTCTGTGGCCAATGCCATCTGCTAGTTTTAAAAATAATTTTTAAAAGCAAGTGTTTTGGTTCCCTTCAACGTGCCGCAAAGACAGATGCTATTTTTAAGGCTTGTTTTCTATCCAAAAAACCCCAAAGAACCAGGGGCTGGGTGTCGGCAGTTCTGGCTGTCTCCGCTCTGCCACTAACTTGTACGTGACCTTTTTTTTTTGCAAATCTCATATGCCTTGGACACTGAGAAACAGAAGTGATAACTCTGCCCCCCTCTGCCTCTCATTATAGACGTCATACGGGTGAAGGAGCATCAGTCTGAGAAGGTCCCTTGACTTTTCAAAAACAACTGATTAACCTGTACTTCTCCCCCTGTGACCTGCCAGCTTCTGTCTTGCTGTGTGGCTGGAGCTCTTCATCCCTCCTCTCCTGTCCTGGTCTGGAAACTCTTAGAGGGGAGGACACACCCACACATCCTACAATGTCTAGCTCAGGGAGCACCTGGGTAGCTCAGTGGTTGAGCATCTGCCTTGGGCTCAGGTCGTGATCCCGGGATCTGGGATCAAGTACTGCATCAGGCTCCCCCCGGGAGCCTGCTTCTCCCTCTGCCTATGTCTCTCTCGAATAAATAAAATCTTTAAAAACAAAACAAAACAAAACAAAACAATGTTTAGCTCAGAACCTTACCCACGAGGCAGCCTGATAAGAGTGTAGGCTCTGGAACAGACCTGCCTGGGCTCAGATCCCAGCTCTGCTGCTCAACAGCTGAGTGACCCTCAGTACGCTACTTATCCTTTTACAGGCTTTGATTTTCATGTCTTTAAAAGGGGGAGTGTGGAAAAATAAAAATAAAAAATAAAATAAAATAAAAAATAAAAGGGGGAGCGTGGTAATACTGCCCTGTTGGGCTGTTTAGAGAGCTAAGTGAGACAAAATATAAACACAGTTGGCTCAGTCACATAATAAATGTTCACAAGGGTAGCTTTATTTCATAAAAGGTATCATTCCAGTTATTAGACACTCAATCCACATTGGACAAATGCATCTGTGTAAGATAAAAAGTTCCGTGCACTACAAAAAAGATTTTGTTAATGGTGGATGAAACATTTGTGATAGGGCCAACATCATGTTAGAGTACTTTTCATGGGTCGTCTTGGTTCTCTCTGGGTTCCTAGTCTCAACTTTGCAAATTTGAACAGCAAACCTCCTTTTACATTGTGACCCGGCCACATCAACCTGTAAATATAACCAAAACACACATTTCACAAAATAACACCTATGGGTACTCTGTGTGGGGTGTGCTGATAATTTCCATTCTGTTCTCTTTGATTTTTTTATTAAGTGGATCATGTGGCACCAAGGAGTGACTTGACCCAAGTGGAAGTCTCTAAGAAGAGGTGAAGCCATTTGTTCATTTAGCAGAAGCTTCTTGTTGGAAGGAGAGTGGGCAAATCTCATGGAAGCATTCCCCAAGGACCATAACACTCGTGTGTCTCACTGGGTTCAGTTATTACTATTATTATTATTAATCTCCATTTCACAGATGAGGAGACCCAGATGTTTAATAACCTTTCCAAATCATCCAGCTCTCAGGAAGCAAAGCTTGGTTCCAAATAAAGTCTGCTTGGCACCATTCTCTGGGCACCTACTATGTTTTAGTCATGGAACAGATATAGGGCTTACATAGCTGAGCAGAATATAACCCCTGCCTATGAGAGAGTTCACATCTCCCTTGAAAACATGTTTAAAGAATTCCCTGAATGGGGTGTAGATTTCTTTTTCTGGTCCCAATTCTCTTTTTTATGGATATGCCCTCCGAGGCCACTATTTCTCAAATTCTCATAATTCGTTCTCCCCATAGTCACTATGTCAGTTATCTACTACAATACCTCAAACCTCAGTGCCTTAAAACTACAGTAAACATTTACTATCTCTCAGTTTCTGCAGGGCAGAAACTCATGAGTGGCTAAGCTGGGTGGTAGTTCTAGCTTGGAAGTCTCACATGACAATGGTCAAGTTGTCAGCCAGGACTGCAGTCATCAGAAGGCTTCACTGGGGCTGGAGTGTCTAGTCCCAAGGTGGCTCCCTCCTGTAGCTGGGGAGTTGTGGCTGGCTATTGGCAGGAAGCCCTGTTTTTTTTTGCCAGATGTACCTTCTTATGGTGCTGCTTGAGCATTCCCATGACATGGCGGCCAGCTTCCCCCAAACAAGCGATCCAAGAGAGAGCAAATTGGAAGCTGCAGTATCTTTTGTGACCTAGTCATGGAAATCACACACTGTCATTTTTACAGTATTCTACTGGTTATGCAAGTCAGTCCTCTTCCTCATGGGAAGAGGCTACACAAGGATGTGAATACCAGGCGGTGAAAATCATGAAGGGGCATCATGGAAGCTGATTACCTCAGTTATCTATTATCTGTAATATGATCTATGTATTTATTTTCCGTTCTTTATTACAATTAGCTTTATCCTAAACAATAATCTCCACGAAGTCACAATATTAATGTGCTAATTATATTTTCCAGTACCAACAAATACAACTTTACGGTTATTAATTAAAAAAAAAAAACTGTGCCCAGTTGCATGCTTTCAGTGGCACAAATATTACACTTGGGGAAATAATGGGCTTGGCAAATAGGCACCTGTCACAGAGTCCTGGGGGTTTCAAGCATAAATCCCAGCTATTTCCGGCTTTCCTTTTGGAACCTGAGAAATACAGGATGTTGATGTTGCTGTTTGCTATCTTCTCCTAGGACCGCCTGTACTTTGTTATGGAGTACGTGAACGGGGGTGACCTCATGTACCACATCCAACAAGTTGGCCGGTTTAAGGAGCCTCATGCTGTGTAAGTACAAACTTGTGCTGTGCCTTTCCCTTGGGTTACTTAGGTGGAGCATGAGGAACCTTGGGTTTTCAGCTGGATAGGGATTGTTAACACCTTGAGCTGCTGCTTCATGAGAAATGTATGGCCAGGGATAAAGGTATTTTGCTTGATATGGGATACTTCTTTCTTTCTTTCCTGACACGAGCTAAGAACTTGAGGCTTGAAAAACTATAGCTCTTTCTTTATCTCTGATTTTTGCCCCTTGACTCCTAAGGAAGGGCCTCCTGGATTCCTTGGGCGGGGGTGGGGGTCTAGGAGGTGGGGGTGTGTGCATGATAGGTTTTGTTTATTCATTTGACAGTCTTTCTGCAGAGTATACTATGGGCCAGGCCCAGAGAACTTGTAGAAACTTGCTCAAGATCACAGAGCCAGTGTGAGACAGATCCACATTCTGACCCAGATTTTTGCTCTTGTGCTCTGCCCTACGCCACTCACCTCTTAGATGCCCTCATTCCTGGGGGATGAGGGATCAAGTTGCCTTGTGGCTGTGCCCTATGGCTCCTGGGTAAGGAGATGGATTCGGGTGTTTGGAAATGTGTTTCTCCTGCTGAGTCCATTCTGTCCCTGTCAGTCCCCAAGGCAGCCAGTCGTTTCTTTTGGGAACACGGATCTCATCATGTCCCTCCCCTGCTGTTGGTGAACAAGAACAGCAAGTCATAGGATTAGCAGAGATAACCTCTCCTGGGTGGTCAGCTAGATCTTATTGTCCTTCTAGAACGCCTCCCAGGGTTCACCATGGGCCCATCTAGTCACTCCAGAGGCTTGCTGACTCCTTGTCAGTACTACTTTGCCCCCTCCCGTCCCACATGTTAAGGTGATAAGCACTGTCTTCTGGAAGGGTTTGCATTCTCATGCTTCCAGATGGTGCCATGCCTAGATCATTTATCAGTCTTTTAAGGCATTCAGCATAATAATGGGGCCATGGGCTTGGTTTTCCTTTTACTTCTAACACCTGATTGACCACTGACCCTCATCCCCTTATCACACAAAACAGTCAGGACACTTAACATAGTTCCCTAAAGCCCTGCCTAACCCTGTGGTATAACTGGGGCTTTCTGATTCTCTCCAAATCTCCTTCCCTCTGGGCCTCCGTTAAGAGCTTACCGGTTAGGCAGGTGCTGAGCCATTCATTAATGATATAAGTTGGCCAAGGTCTTTTCTGTCACTGAGCCTCAATGCCTCCTTTAAGGGACAGGGAGGTAATCATAGGACCTACCTCCCAGGATGGTTATTAGAATTTTAATTAGATAATGACCTAAAATGATGGTACGTAGACTTGGTAAGCCTTCAGTAGATGAGCTGTTAGTATTCAGATACTTGAATTTGCCTTAGATTGAAACTATCATTCTTCAGCCAGGCCATGCTCTCCCATGGCCTCCTCCGCACGGAGCAGCCACTGAACCTCTGCCCACCCCAGTTAGTCCTACAGGCAGCCTCCTGGCTCTCTAACCCTTGTCCATATGTCCACACTCCCATACTTTGGTGTTATGAGATGTGTGGCTGACCGTCCGCGGTGGGATGTTAATGCCCCACACCTCGTTCAATATTGTATTGAATTCTGAGGGCTTGCCAGGCATACGGTGTCCTTGAATCTCTCCATTGCTTTTTTTTTTTTTTTCTAATTTCAGATTTTACGCTGCAGAAATTGCCATCGGTCTGTTCTTCTTACAGAGCAAGGGCATCATTTACCGGTAAGTGAGCACCGCTACCCCTTCCATCCCCTCAGCTCCCTCAGCTCCTCCCCTCCCTGCCTCTTCTTTAACTGCTTTTAAAATTAGAATCTGTGGTGGGGGAGGAATCCTCCAGCCCTGACTTGGGCATGTGTTCTGCCAAGCAGCATCGCCCACTGCCCTGGCAAAGCTTGGGCAGCTCTGGGTGGTGGTGGAAGATCTCTGTGGACCCAGTGATAGTTCACAGCCTCAAACGTGAGACCATTTGCTGTACAAAGGGGACGCTCACCAGTGGGGGCCCAGTCCTTCCTTCCCTTGCCTTTAGACCCCAAAGGGGAGCAAGCAAAGACTCTCGGCTGGCAGGATATGATGGGTCCTATTCTTATGAAATGATTCTCTTTTTTTGCTATGTAACTACAATTTAGAAATGAATCTCTGAAATGCTTGCCCTGAAAGACAGGATTAAGTTCAGGACTTGGCATTTGCCCGGTTTTGGAGGAGCAAGTGTATGATCATAGCTGTATGAGTCATACCGTTTTATATTTCACGCAAGGCAGACTACTGAGCCTGAGGCTGCTATTTGTCAGTGAGTCTGGGGTGTACAATTCTCCTTACACCACATGGATGCAAATGACATAGGCAGTGCAGGCTCGGGATGGTTGGTTATGCAAGAGAGGCTGGCAGGGCCACGGGGCTTCCAAAGGGAATTTGGCACAGGTGAGGGTCTCCCTAAAAGATCCCGAAGACCGTAAGATTCCATGCCATTCATTGATTTGTCAGACGCCTATTAAAAACCTACTATGTGCTAGGCACTCTTCTAGATGGTGTGGAGGCAGCAGGGAAGAACAAGTTCTACCTTTTTAGAACTTCTGTTGTGGTGGGAAAGAGATACCGAAGCAGCAAAGATACAGTCTGTCAAGTAGCGAGAAAAAAGGAGCAGGGGAGGGGGCTGGCATGTGCCAGGTGGTGACAGGGGTGCTGGAGAATGCACAGGGTCGGGGTCTGGCAGGTTAGGGTGACCTGGAAGTCCTGGGCATCTTGCTGCAACTGAAGGACATGGGTGGGGCTAGAAAGCATAAAATGATAAGCCCTGGTGATCTCAAGGCAGATAATGGAGGGGAGGCTGTGGGCACTGGTAGATTGGAGACATGGAAGGTGGGCACCTTGCCAGCAGCCTTCAGAGTCCAGGGCCTTTTTCTAAACTCCTTGAAGTGGTGATCTGAATCTAGCAGGGGAAGGGACAATCATTCTGAGTACAGAATCCCTATTCCGCTTAGTTATTCCTGATAACGGAGGAATGAAGGTCAGGAAGAGGAGTGGTTCCACCTGGCGCATGGGCGATCTCAGTGAAGAAATAGAAAGACCAAGAAAAAGAAGAATTTAAACTGTAAATTGCATGCTCCTAGCCGTGTTTGCCCTCAACGACCCGGTATCACTGTGCAAGAGACACATCTAGGAAGACTCTTATTCCATTTCCTCTTTAATTACCATAGTGGGAGCATCTTGCGCCAAATGGAACTCTGGTGGTGGAGGGTACATGTTATCTTCCATATGACATGACCCCTAATTCAAACCAGTAACTTCAGCAGGAAGGATCATGGGGAATCATTCACTCTACATGATTTTCACCTTATGTGCTGACATTAGAACCTAAGAACCTAACTCTTGTACAGGGTGGGTCTTAGGTAGAATAGAACTGGCCACTGAGGATTGCTAAGAAATTAAATGTGGAGCTGCAAGTTTATTGAAAGAAAATCCAGTCCCAGGGGAGGGACTGGGAAAGGAAATAAAGTTTATTGTCAATTGGGTTGGGATTCAGGGCTGGGTTTCCAATCTAGTAGGGTCATGGTTTGGGGTCTGGGATCCAGAACTTTCACCATTCCAGTCATAAAATACAAATATTAGGTTTCGGTGCTAAGACTTTGCCTAACTCAAAGCTCTCTTTACTAACATATTCTCCCATTCTTCCTCAACTCTTCATACTTTTTAGGGGACATTTATCAGTCTTTTAAGGCATTCAGCATCTGAATCCCTTTCATTCATGTGTAGGAACAAAGTCTATCTCCTACTATACAGATTGAAAATGCCAGATAGTCTCACAACCTCCCTGCAGCCAAGGCAGACACACAATCCAGGCTTTGACACTTGTCATACTCACACAACACTATGAATTGGAAGGTAGTGACCAAGAAATGCAGAGGCTGTAGAATCGAGAGTGGCCATAGTAATCGGCTGCATCTACTTTCTGGAGGCATGAGAGGAAGCAGTTCTTAGCAACAATATCCAGAGTCCAGTGTTAGGCTTCATGGAACAAGATGTCTGTACCCAATGGTGGCTTCTGTGACATCTTCACTGGACCAGCTCTGCATTCCAATTAAGCATCATTCCTGGCTGCCTAGCCTCTAAATCTGGTTCTCCAGCCTCCTTGGAGATTCTGTGAACTCCCAATATCTTTTTAACAATCCCTTTCCAGGTTGAAATGGTCAGAGTTGATTTTCGTTGCTCACAATCAAAAACCTTGATTGAGACAGAGTTTTTGAAATTGATAATCAAATGAAAACCAGTAAAAAAAATTACATGACAGAAGATGTGTGGTTTTATAACATCGAGATGATCTTCATGTGGTGAATTCTTTCAAAATGTTACAAATCTCTCCCTCTTTCATTTAGATCTCTAGTTGGTTGGAGAATCTTAAGTAAAAGGGATGAGGAATTATGTTAGACTTGCCCTCTCTGAGGACCATGGCTGGAGATGTTGGGTACAGGGGAGACAAAGATCCTTTCAAGCTTCATGTCTTATTTATAGATCACCATTCCTGGGATGTGTGATGATTTTGCCTTTGATGGATTTCTGAAAATGTAAGCAATTGCTCCAGTCCCTTTTGAAGCAGAAATGAGGGATTATTAGATCAAACCAAAAAATACAGTAGGCTGTCAAAAATCATATGACAATGAATATGACTGGATTGTCTCCAGCTGCATAACCAACTGGCTCTTGGCACCTGAAGCTCTTTTTTTAAAGATTTTATTTATTTACTTATTTATTTTATTTATTTAGAGGGTGGTGGAGGGGCAGGGAAGAGGAAGGGAGAATCTCAAGCAGACTCCATGCTGAGTGCAGAGCCTGACATGGAGCTCAGTCTCATAACCCTCAGACCACGACCTGAGCCAGAATCGTGAGTCAGATGATTAACCAACTGAACCACCCAGGCGCCCCCTGAAGCTCCTTTACTATAACACATGAAGTTGTTATTACTTTCCTAGTTGCCCCAGCTGCTTGTTTGGGGGATTGTGGTCAAGCTGAGGGGGATGTCGTGGGTCTCTGTTAATCAATTCACATGTAGATCTGGCATGTTTAGGTGAAGCAGGTTGCTACAAAGTCCAGTTTAAGTTCTTAGCTGACATTCAGAGACCACTGTGGCTTGTAGATAAGCATGAAGGATTATTACGAGTGGTACCATGGTCAGCACCAAAGATCATGGTATTGCTGTTGGCAAATGGGATGCAAGTGGGCCTCGCCTTGGATGAACAGATCTCACAGACACAGATAGGAGATGCCAGTATGTTTTTTTCAGGTTGTATTCTCTTAGTCAAAGGTGATGACAGCAACTCAATTTGAACTAACTTGTTAAAAGAGATATTTTTTAGCTGACATTACTGAAAAGCCCAGGGAGCAGATCTGACTTTATGCCAGGATAGATCCAAGGGCTCAAATGATGTTACGAGTTTTCACTTTATCACCTTCCTGCTAGGTTCTGCTTTCTCTCTACTAGCTTATTCTCTATCTGATGACCCCTGGCACTTCTAGACTTATATTCTACCACTGAGCAATCCCAATGTAAAAAGAGTTCATCTCTTTCCTGACAGTACCAGCAAAAGTGCCAGAGCTGATGCTCAGTAGCTTTGATTAACTCATATTGGATCACATGGCCATTCCTGGAGCAATCACTGTGACCAACATTTCCAATGGCCAGGTTAGGCCCATACATCCAGTCCACTCATGGAGCCAAAAGCTGAGGTCAGCACCACTAGTCTTACATGGCTTGATAATCAGGGAAGGATGGTCCTTTGAAGGAATATTGGATTGCTGTCATCATAAGATGATAAAATAGGCAGGGACCACAGATGTCCAGCACCTAATGAAGATGATTTAAGATAGAGATCTGAATTGAATAGTAGACCCCATTACCTCTCAGGAAATTGGACTCTATTGAGATTGAGGAAGACTGGCCCATAGATCATCACTACTTACTGATACTAAAACACCAAGTGTTGATATTAGAGTAGATGTTTGGGGAAGAGGAAAGTGTGATGATATTGGAGTAATCCAATATGCTGGGAATATGCAAGCATTTCCAAAAATAAATAAGCTCTCCTCACCAACATGGATGAAATAAAAGAATGTAAGTATAGCACATATCCTTTATGTTAAAGCTCAGATGTTACCTTCATGGAGGTGACACTTTCCTGGCATCCTGTTTACAGAAACCTACCCCAGTTACTAACTCATCATCCTCATTTTCTTTATAGTGCCCATCAAAATCTGTAATAATCATAATAATCACACAATAAATTGTAGATATGAACATTTGTTAATTGTCTTTTTCCCTCTACTGGAATTTCATCTGAATAAGAGCAAAATGTTTGTTTATCTTGTTCACAGTATATCCCTAGCTCCAAGCATAGTGCCTGTCACAAAGGAGGTGTGCAACACTTTTTTTTTTTTTGATTGAAAGAATCAATGGGAACTCTTGGGTCATGTCTTAGGAATCAGCCTAGGGGAGCTTAGAGAACTTGAAGCTAACTAAGATTCTTTCCATCTGCTTCCCCGCCCCCCCGTGAACTCCAGAGATATTTGCAAAAATAGTAATAGTTTTGTGAAAAATATATCTTACTATGAAATATAAGGGCTCCTGAAAGTACAAGGGCTAACTCTTGAACTGCTCCTGGATAGAAGCCTCTATGGATGCTCTGCTCCTTATTTAGCTGTCTATGGATCTCTCTCTTCTCAGAGCTGCTGTCTCATTGTGTCCTTGTGAGATGCTTGGCACAGTTGGATCTGTAGAAGAAGAAAAACCCACAAGTCTGTGGACCCCTCTTTATTTACCAGATTATAAACTATTGGAGGGCAAGTGCTGGTTTATACTCCCCTCTGTGCTTCCCCAACACCTTAGCACAGTGTTTTGTGTGTCACGAGTGGCTGTTGGCTTGAAGTAAAAAACATTTGTTAAACCCTTAAATTTTTATATCTGCTGCAGTGACCTCAAACTTGACAATGTGATGCTGGATTCAGAGGGCCACATCAAGATTGCTGATTTTGGCATGTGTAAGGAAAACATCTGGGATGGGGTGACCACCAAGACATTCTGTGGCACTCCAGACTACATCGCCCCTGAGGTGAGAGCTGATGGGACCCCTAATACATGTCCTTGTTTTACTGGAGTCTCTCCTGTGCCCTAGATGACCATGTCAGAGTTGGGAAAAGTCCAGGAGGGTACCTGGCAAGCAAACCTCAGGCTAGTCCTTCTCCTGTACTCTAAATCATTCCTTTGAGATCACACATGCAAATTAATTTAGCACGCATCCAGAAGCTCAGGCCCAAAATACATCAAGGTTTGGGGGAAATTTTAAATAAAACTCAAAAAGAACCATCCACCACACATCAGGAAAATTCTTCAAGCTGCTATGGCTCATGGCCATATGATACTGCCTAATTATGACATTGAAATGTTTGTTAAGAGGAAGGAAGGAGAGACGAAGAGGGCTTTCCTGAACTGACATATGACACAGGATCTGTGTACTGATACTCAACCCTGAAAGACTTAGAATTTTTCTCTTTGTGAGTAAGATATAAATGAAAGAGAAAAGAGTTAATTCTACTGCCTCCCCCTCCCTTCCCAAAGGAAACGGTCAGTTGCAGAATGGATTTCCCCAACATGTCATGGTACAGAATCTGTGCCAGATGATAGCCTTCCTTTTTCTCTGAATTGGTGCTTAGGGAAGTGGCATTTTGCAATCTGTTACTAGATTTTTAAGGAAAGGAACTGAGGATGTGGCACAGAGTCTTGGAAATGGGTATTCTAGAATTCTTTTCTTGACTGTCAGTCACTTATTTGGAACAATGGTGATGGGAGGCCCCATGTAGCTAAATAATTTGGCACAAATTTTAAAACCTGCATACTCTTTACCAAAACAGTTCTTCTAGGAACTTAGCTTGCCACACACATACTCAATGCACACGCACACAGTGAAATGATATGTGTTCAAAGTCTTTTCTTTGTTCCAGTGCTATTTTTAAATAATGAAAAATAAGAAACAACCTTCATGACTATCAATAAAAGAATGGTTAGCTAAAATATGCTACATTCACATTGAGAAGTACCATGCAGCTCTTATAAAGATCAGAGTACATCCGTATGTACTAACCTGAACAATGTCAATCAAGGAATGGACAATAGACCGAATTATTTATAGTACTAAATACCACAATAATTCAATTCAAAAGAGTAAATTAGATCTATATGTAGATATGGAAAGATTTTTGAGTCATATTGTTAAGAGAAAGAAATCAATAGTGAACAACTGTATGCCAACAAGCTGGACAACCTAGAGAAAATGGAAAAGTTTTAAAAACATGCAACTTAATAAGACTGAATCAGGAAGAAATAGAAAATCTGAATAGACCAATTACTAGTAAGGAGGTTGAATTAGTAATCAAAAATCTCCCAATGAAGAAAAGCCCAGGACTAGATTGCTTCACTGGTGAATTTTACCAAGCATCTAAAGAAGAGTTAACACCGATCTTTCTCAAATTTTCTGAAAAATCAGAGGAGGAAGACTCCAAGCTATTTTTACAACACTGGCATTATTCTAATACCAAAAACAGAAAAGGACACTACTAGAAAAGAAAACCACAGGCCAATATCCCTGATGGATATAGATACAAAATTCTCAATAAAATACTGGTCGATTGAATTCAGGAGCACATTAAAATATCATTCACCATGATCAAGTGGGATTTATCCCTGGGATACAAGGATGACTCAACATATGCAAATCAATCATTGTAATACATCGCTAATAGGATAAAAGAAAAGAATCACATCATTTCAAGAGATGCAGAAAAAGCAGGGATAAGATAAGGGTGTCCATTCACACTGCTCCTATGCAGCACAGTACTAGAAGTCCTAACTAGAGCAATCAGGCAAGAAAAAAATAAAAGTATTGGAATTGGAAAGGAAAAAGTAAAAATGGTCTCTATTGGCATATGACATGATTTTATATGTAGAAAATCCTAAAGACTCAACTAAAACTGTTAGATCTAATTAATGAATTCAGTAAAGTTACAAGATACAATATTAGTATACAAATATCAGTATCATTTCTATACATTAACAACAATTTTCTGAAAATGAAATAAAGAAATGGATCCCATTTACAATAGCATCAAAAATAATAAAATAGGAATAAACTTAACTAAGAAGGTGAATCATAAGATATTCATAATCAAAACTATAAGATATTGCTGAAAGAAATTAAAGAAGATATAAATAAATGGCAAGACATCCCATGTTCATGAATTAGAAGAATGAATATTGTTAAAATGTCCATACTACCAAAAGCCATCAATAGATTCAATGCAATCTCTATCAAGTTTTCAGCTGCATCTTTGACAGAAGTACAAAAAACACTGCCCAAATTTATGTGGAGCCACAAAAGACCCTGAATAGCCAAAGAAATAAAGAAAGGGGTGCCTGAGTGGCTCAGTCGGTTAAGCGCCAGACTCTTGATTTTGGGTCAGGTCATGATCAGGATCATGAGATGGAACCCCATGTCAGGCTCCATGCTGGGAACCTGCTTAAGATTCTCTCCCTCTCCCACCTCCCCACTCATATGCACTCTATCTTGCTATCTAAAAAAAAGAAAAAAAAAAGAAATGAGAAAGAAGAACAAAGCAGGACATTATACTATCAATTTGAAGCTATATTATAAAGCTATAGTCATCAAAACAATATGGTACTGGCATAAAAACAGCTAAATAGATGAACAGAACAGAATCGAGAGCCCAGAACAAAATCTAAGCATATATAGTCAATTGTTTGACAAGAAAGCTAAGAATACTCAAAGGAGAAGACAGTCTCTTTAATAAATGGTGCTGAGATAATTGGGTGTCCATATATAAAACAATGAGACCGGACCCATATCTTACATCACTCACAACAATTAACTCAAAATGGATTAATGGCTTAAATGTAAGACCTGAAAACCATGAAACTCCTAGAAGAAAACATAGGACAAAGCTTCTTAACATGGATCTTGGTCATAATTTTTTGGATACAACATCTAAAGCCCAAACAACAAAATCAAAATAAGTGTGACCACATCAAATTAAAAATCTTCTGCACAGCAAAAGAAACCACCAACAAAGTGAGAAGAGAACCAATGGAATGGGAAAAAGTATTTGCAAACCGTATATCTGATAAGGGGCCAATATCCAAAACATATAAGGAACTCCTACAACTCAACAGCAACAAAAGAAGTAACCCAATTAAAAAATGGGCAAAGCGGGATCCCTGGGTGGCGCAGTGGTTTGGCGCCTGCCTTTGGCCCAGGGCGCGATCCTGGAGACCCGGGATCGAATCCCACATCGGGCTCCCGGTGCATGGAGCCTGCTTCTCCCTCTGCCTGTGTCTCTGCCTCTCTCTCTCTCTCTCTCTGTGACTATCATAAATTAAAAAAAAAATGGGCAAAGGATCTGAATAGACATTTCTCCAAAAATTAAAAAAAAAAAAACATTCGAAAGACCAACAGGTACATGAAAAGTTGCTCAACATCACTGGTCATTAGGGACATGCAAATTAAAACCACAATGAGATTATCCCATCACACCTGTTAGGATGGCCATCATCCAAAAGATAAGGGATAGCAAGTACTGGTGAAGGTGGGGAGAAGAAGGAACGCTTGGGTGCTGTTGGTGGAAATGTGAATTGGTACGGCCATTCTGGAAAACAGTGTGGAGGATCTTCAAAAAAATTAAAAATAGAGGTACTATATGACCCAGGCATTCCACTTCTGGGAATATACCCAAAGGGAAAAGAACCCCACACATACTAACTCAAAAAAATATCTGCACTCCCATGTTTCTTGAAGCATTATTTACAAGACATGTAAACAATGCAAGTGTCCATCGATGGATAAATGGATGAAAGGAGTTGTGGTATATATACATACACAACGAACTAGTATTTGGCTATAAAATATGAGGAAATCCTACTGTTTGCTACAACATAGATGGACTGTGAAGGCATTATGCTAAGTGAAATATGTCAGAAACAGAAAGACAAATAGTGTATGATCTCACTTAGATGTGGAATCTTAAAAAGAGAAAAAAATAAAGCCAAACTCACAGAAAAAGAGATCAGACTTATGGTTCACAGAGGTGGAAGGGCGATTGTGAGAGGATGGTCAAAAGTACAAACTTCTAGCTATAAGATAAATAAGTACTAAAAATATAATGTACAGCATGATACCTATAGCAAATACTGCTGTATGATATGTAAGAAAGTTAAGAAAATAAATACTAAGAGTTCTCATCACAAGGGAGCAAACTTTTCCTTCTTCCTTTTTATGGTATCTAAATGAGACAGTGGATGTTAGTTGAACTTACCTTATTTTCACACTATATGTAAATCAAACCATCATGCTGTATGCTTTAAACTTACACAGTAATGTATGTCAGTTATTTATGGATAAAACCAGAGGAAAAATCAAGGTACAGAATGTTAAATACAGCATGATACCATATATTGAAAACAACAACAATACATGGAACACTGCTATATGAGTATGTAGAGACACAGTAAAAGCATAGAAAACCTGGAAGTTAACAGACTGATTTTATAACATTGGTTACCTCTGAGGGTAAGAGCTGTACAGAGAAATTTAGCTCAATCTGTATACTGTGTAAATTTTTCACAAGGTAAACATTTATGTATTACTTGAATAATTAAAAGTAATTTTTTAAAAAAAGTCCTTTATAGACTATTGACAGAAGAGCATTCCTGTGAAACCGTTCAAAGCCAAAATGGCATGAAGCAAAGAAGCAGGGTTTATTTTTATTTTTATTTTTATTTTATTTAATTATTTATGAGAGACACAGAGAGAGAGGCAGAGACACAGGCAGAAGAAGCAGGTTCCCTGCAGGGAGTCCCATGCAGGACTCCATCCCAGGACCCCGGGATCACGCCCTGAGCTGGAGGCAGATGCTCAACCACTGAGCCACCCAGGTGTCCCCAAAGAAGCAGTTTTATAGCAATAGCAGTTTTACATGGTAAAAAACATTTTAACGTTTTCAGACCCAAAAATTAACCTCTCTCAGGCCTTTCTGATACCTTACGACATATCTGTCTAGTGGATGCATAACAGATGCTCACACAACTCAAAGATATGGCTGCTTGGTGCCAGGTATAGTTCCTTGAGAAGGAGCTTGGCGGTGCCACTCTTGCTGCCTCCGTAATGGCTCCCTACAAACCAAACGCCGAACTCTATTTTTGCTCTTTGCCTTTATCGTAAAAGCAAAAGTCCTCTTTGGATTTCTTTCATTTAAGGAAAATAGGTACTAATGTGGGTCTTTTGTAAGGGCGAAGTAGCGGAACCCAAACTTTTATAAAGCAGGGGACACCTGTGTTAGAATGCAGTGGTGTTTGCCCTGCGTGCCCTACCTTGCTGTATTATCATTAGTACTTAGGGCATCAGACAATTCCTTGATCTGCCATGAGCTCTGTTGTCTCAGATTCAAAACTCACTGCACTTGACTGTCACCCAGGGTCCTTTTAAAAATGTAGGCTACCCAGGCACTACCCTGGATCAACTGAATCTGAATCTCTGCAGGAAGGACCCCCCTATCTGTGATTTTCCAGAACTCCCTGTGGTTGCAATGCAGGAGGCACCTGGAATTGTGTTCCTGGGGAAGCCGCTCCCTCCTCAGCCCTTTGATGGAAGGAATAATCGAGGAGGATCCGGATCTGGCTTTCACCCTGGCTTTGCCATTAACTAACCACCTCACCTTCTGGCAACTTCTTTCACCTCCCAGGCTCTATTTTCCTTTGTAAAAGGATTAACTTGTTAGGTTGTCATGAGGATCAAAGAAGACATGAAGTACTTTAAAAGTGTGAAAACACTTTCAGTAAGTGTTCTCACAGAAAGCTTCCCTCTCTTACAGTTTAATTCTCCTCAAAGGGTGTTTCTGACTTTAGGGTGGAAGCAGAGGTGGCAACAAATGGACATTCATTTTATAGCCAACTTTGCTCAGACACATTCATTGAGTAAAACAATCACCGAATGAGAAAACCTTCTAGTTACGGCTAACATTTTGAGGACGTGATGTGTGAGAGGCACACGTTTCTCTTTCGTCCTCCCAAAACCCTGTGACATAGATATTACAAAATTCCTTTAGTAGGGGAGGAAACCGAGACATCAAGAAGTTAACCTCCCCCAGGGTCATACAATTCAGAAACAGTAGTCAGGATTCAAGGTCTGGACGGTCTGACTCTCACGCCTCCACCCTGAACCTTTGCTAATACATCACCTTTTAAACCCATTAATACAGTTAGTTTTACCCACCTGTGATTTGAAAGAGGAATGGTCATATGGCTTTTCTAGACTTTGCTCTGCTCTGGCAATTTGGTACTAAGTATCAAAAACCGTAAAACTATGAATACCGTTGCAGAAGACATGAACGGACTTTTTTCCAAAGAAGATATCCAGGTGGCCAATAGACACGTGAAAAGATGCCCAACATCACTCAGCATCAGGGAAATGCAAATCAAAACTACAATGAGATACCACCTCATACCTGTCAGAATGGCTAAAATCAACAACACAAGGAAACAACAGGTGTTGGTGAGGATGTGGAGAAAGGGGAACACTCTTCCACTGTTGGTGGGAATGCAAATGGGTGCAGCCAACGTGGAAAACAGTATGGCGGTTCACCAAAAAATTAATAATAGAATTACCCTATGATGCAGTCATTGCACTAATGGATATTTACCCCCAAAATACAAGAACACTAATTCAAAGGGATACATACACTTCTGTGTGTTACAACATTATTTGCAATAGCCAAACTAAGGAAGTAGCCCAAGCATCCAAATATTATTCGCCATAAAAAAAGAATTCCACATGTTGAAGTGTTTATGCTCATGTTAAATGCACACATGTGCACACTCTACTATATATTAATAAAAAAGACTCCAAGAGGAAATAGACCAAAGAGCTATCATAATCTTTCTCTTGATGGATGATTAGGAGTGATTTTAATTGTGTTTTCTTAGCTTGTCTGTATTTTTATTTAATTATTTATTGCTTATCTATGTTTTTAAATAAATAGTAAAATAGCAAGAGCACTATTCCATCTTTTTAACTTAAAATTTTTTAATTGGAGTAAAAATAAAATTGACCGTTGTAACAGTTTCTTAGTGTACAGTTCAGTGGTGTTAAGCGCATTCCCATTGTTGTGTAAATGATATTACTTTCGTAATGAGAAACAAAGACGGTTGAAGATGCCACACTCACTGTATTAAAATGAAAAATAACACACTGTGCTAAGTGCTTTGAAAAGGCAGTGTGACACCCACAGATGTTTTCCCCCGCCCGCAAGTCCCCCATAGATGAGATCCATCTTCCTAAGGTGGATAAGTGGGCACTATGCTCCTTGGGTCACTCCATTTGACAGTATCCCCCATCTGGGACTGTAACAGCCGATTTAATCTCTCACAGTTGGCAGATGACAGGCAAAGGAAGAACTCTCCCTCCACCTCCGAGCCCCAAGAGGCTCCACTCTTATGTAAAAGAAGTGAGTATTCAGTCTCTAGCCATGGGAAGAACCTGCCTGCCTCCCTGATGGAATGCCTTCTGTTTTCCAGATAATCGCCTATCAGCCCTATGGGAAGTCTGTGGATTGGTGGGCATTCGGAGTCCTGCTGTATGAAATGTTGGCTGGGCAGGTAATTGAATTTTAAGTGATTTTTAAGAAAGTTTCTCCCCCACCCCCAATCTGCCTGGTTTCTTTAGAAGAAAGGTGTCAGTTTGATACCAGCTCATAGATCAGAACCCCTGTGACTTCCGTGCCCTTGGGGTTACCCTAGTCTTTTGACTGTTTTTCCTCATCTTCTCCCTGGAAGCCCCCAGGTGTGGGACAGTGGTTTGGGGCAATTGGGGAGGGTCAGGCAGGAGGACCCCTGTCTTCCCACACTCCTCTGTCCCACAGGCACCCTTTGAAGGGGAGGATGAGGATGAGCTCTTCCAGTCCATCATGGAACACAATGTGGCTTACCCAAAGTCCATGTCCAAGGAAGCTGTGGCCATCTGCAAAGGGGTGAGTAAGCCCCTGGAAGCTTGCTGCCAGGACCACCAAATGCAGAGGTGAAAGGTGTGCCCTGCCTGAGGATGCCTCACCCAGGGAAGGGGTGGAATGGATACTGAACTCTACCCCTCACCCCACGTCCCTGCTGGTGCTCTTGGTGTGGACTTGCTACCGCTCAGAGCAAAGGGAGCTTTTTCCCAATCTGTACAAAAGTACCGGAGAGGTCTGGTGGCAACAGTATCTTGCTGCTGGCTGGGCTCCAGGCTCTAGCCTGCATCGGGGAATGCATATTGGATGAATGAGATAGGAAACACCACAGAGGCCTTGCCAGAGAGCTGGAACCCATGGGAAGGTGTGCGAGAGGCCTGCAGCATGGACCTGACAACCTTGCCCTGCTCTGCTGCTTATGGCTAATTGTAGCAGCGTTAAAATTCATCCTAAGAAAATACACGAAATACTGAATTTAAGGGATTCTCTGGATAAGCTGACCCAAATTTAGTGTCTTCAGACCCCCAGTCTCTCCCTCTACCCCACAAATGGCTGAAAAGCATTGTACATTTTGTACATGGCAGTGGATATAAATACAGGGCACATGTTTGCTGGTGAGGATTCTTCTGTTATGCATCTTGCATTAGGCCAGGAGGGTGAGTCCCTGGAGATCAGTGATCCTCACTTTTGGTGCCATCAGGATGACCTGATGTACTTCTTCAGATTGTACATAACCTCAAGCTCCCCCTAGACATCTGCATTTTGCAAAAGTCCCTGTGTGGCTTGAAAACCACTGCCCTTAAGCCTGTTATCCAAATGCGGTAGCATTTAACTCTAATGGAGGTGTATTAGAGCAATGCTATGAGGGCCCCCAGAGAATATGGCTGACAGATGCTGCCTTTATAAAATATTCATTCTTTCACCAGTTGGGGGGATAGGTGTGTTTTCAAGATTAGGGCATGGCCATGCCTCCCCAGTGTGTTCCCACCAGTGTATCTGAAGAAACCAGGGCAGCTGGTCCTAGATCCTTGGAGTTTTTGCAGATTTCCCACTGCCCAATCCAGCCCTGCTCTTCCTGGCCCCAGTCAGATGCTCGGTGAGCTGGCATGGGTGCAGAAAAGCTGGAAAACTCAAACAGTGTGTGATAGCTGGGTCAAACTCTTGGTCTAGAGCACCTTGTCAGCACCACCTAGATTCTCACTCTTGGTGAATCACCTAAGCTTTTGTTTCAGCTGCATAGAGTAAGATACAAATATCCCTGGGGAAACCACATGTGAATTAGTCTCAGTCCCTCAGAGAATGGAGACCCAGAGGTTCATTAGGAGCTTAAGAGCGGCTTATTAAAAAAATGAGCGGGGAAGCACAATGTGAGGCCAGTGAGACCCCTGTAGACATATTCTCATGGGGGAGGAAGAATGAGTGGAGGTCATATACCAAGCTTTTAGTTTGTTTAATAATTGCCAACACTGAAACAGCAGGGGATTTCCCATAAACAATTAGCTTTCCAGTTTTCCTGGAAAAATCTGATCTCGCCATGCTGGTCTGTCATTCCTATAACGGATCAGCCAGCTGGTTGGGAAGCCCATGTCCCCTTAAGATAGGTCATGCCCGGGAACCCTGGGTGGCGCAGAGGTTTAGCGCCTGCCTTTGGCCCAGGGTGCGATCCTGGAGACCCGGGATCAAATCAAATCCCATGTCGGGCTCCCGGTGCATGGAGCCTGCTTCTCCCTCTGCCTATGTCTCTGCCTCTCTCTCTCTCTCTCTGTGACTATCATAAATAAATAAAAAGAATAGGAGCTGCAATTCCTTAAAAAAAAAAAAAAAGATAGGTCATGCCCTTTCCAATTTGCAGAAATTTCCATCTTGCCTACTTCCATCTGGGTTCAAATCCTGGTCCTGGCATTATTAGCACTATGTCTGTGGGTAAGTCCCTCAACCTTGCCTGTGGATTGAGAATAATGATAGTACTCCATACAGGATTCATTGATGATTCAGTGAGTTAATACAGTGAATCCCTTAACAACAGAGCCCGGTGTTCTGATCCAAAACCCATGGGACATTATTATGATTATTATTATAATGCTGTACACTACTGTGTTACATGCCAGGCCTCTCTTGGCATTTAAGTATGCATACACGGCGATAGGAATTTTCAGGTGAGGGTTTTGGCAGATGGAGACCCTTTGCACATCTCAACACTTCCACTTCCTCAGTATGTGGTCCTCCTTTGCACGTCTGGGCTTCTGTTTCTTTAGCTCTGAAAATAGAATAATAATACTCACCGAACAGAGTTTTTTGAGAGCATTAAATCAGGCAACAGAAAGCTCCTAGTGTGGTATTGGTGCATAGTAGGTGCTTAATTAATACATGCTCAAAATCTTCCCCTTCACAACTCTGCCCTGCCTGGACAGCTGGGGGTTCTAAGTGGGTCATGGAGGAGAGAGGATTTTCCAGGTCAGCTGCATTCAGCTTCAGCTCCAATTAGCGGTTTCCCTGGTAGAGCAGATTTCTATTAATTTAGGACCCATAACCTTCAGGATTAACTGGGGTGACTCTCTTACCACTGGGTTCCAGGGCCTTTCTGAGTTGAGTGGGCTGAGTCCAGTGTGGGTCCTTTCTTCAATGCTAAGGCTCCAAAGAAGAGGTGATGCTCAAGCCAACAGCAAATGCTTCCTCCCAAACAGCGGGCCCCAGGGGATGCGTCTGGGAGGTGATCAGAGATCGGAACAGTGATTAAATCCAGCTGTCTGCATGGCTTCAAGCACATCAGCTCAGAGTGCAGTAACTGGGCGGAGACTCACATTAGTGCTGGATGATTCTGCAGTGGCTTTTCTTCACTTGGCATCCTCGTCCTTACACGGAAATTAAGCTAGGCTTTTGAAAACCGTTCCATTCTGATTGAAAAGTCCTTTATACATCCATCCCATTAAAGGACCTATTTTCTACCAGAAAAAAAAAACAACAATTAGTATAACTTTGCTCGGATTGCCACTCCCATTTTGAACAAACGTAAAGCAGACAGAAGCCCCAGTTGGCCACACATTAGCATGAAAACAAGCAGACTGCACAGCACAGCGCAGCAAGAGCTCTAGGTTGGGCAGATCGGTTCAAAGCAGGTTCTGCTACTTAGCTGTGTGCCTCTGGGCAAATGACTACTTCTCTGGATCCAGTTTCTTATCTGGAAAATGAGGATTATAGTTGTAAAATGAAAATAAAGATGAAAGAGTAATGCCTGGCAAGGCTTTAGCACAGAGCCTGGCACAAAGGAAGTACTCCATAACACAGAGGGCATCATTGATAATATTAGCAGTAGCGCTGGGGCGCCTGGGTGGTTGAGTCAGTTAAGCATCTGCCTCCAGCTCAGGTCATGATCTCAGGGTCCTGGGATCGAGCCCCATGTTGGGCTCCCTGCTCAGCGGCGAGTCTGCTTCTCCCTTTCCCTCTCCCTTTGTGACATCTCTTGCTCTCACTCTCTATCAAATAAATAAAAGTCTTTTAGAAAAAGAAGAAAGAAAGAAAGAAAGAAAGAAAGAAAGAAAGAAAGAAAGAAAGAAAGAAAGAAAGAAAGAATATTCAAGGTAGTGCTAACCAAAACTTCGTAGCCCTTTCTTTCCTCCTATTGTAACCCTGTACAAATGTCAGTGCTTGGCCCAATGTGCTGGCCCAACCCATCCTGACCAAGCCAAGCCAAAATATCCCAGGGGAGCCCACATACGAGGATCTCTCTTATTAAAAGCCTGGGGCCCCTGGTGGCTCAGCGGTTGAGCATCTGCCTTTGGTTCAAGGCGTGATCCTGGAGTCCCGGGATCGAGTCCCACATTGAGCTCCCCACAGGGAGCCTGCTTCTCCCTCTGCCTATGTCTCTGCCTCTCTCTGTGTGTCTCTAACGAATAAATAAAGAAAACCTTTAATAAAATAAAATAAAAGCCCAAGTTTGCGAGAAGCCAGAGGTGAGATAGAGCCCTGGCTCTGCCGCTCCCCATCTCTCTGAGTCCTTGCTAGTTGCTAAACCTCTCTGCGTGTCAGTTGGCTTGTCATTGAAATGGGAAAAAGAATATACCCACCTCATCGGGTTATTGTGAGAAGCAGGTAAGATTCATGCATGTGGATTAGGTAGCCGCTTAGAAGTGCCCAGTTATTTTCCCCTGGCAGGTAAAGCATAGATGGGGAATATGTGCTTGCATGAGTGTGTGTATGTGTGTGTGTGTAGGGGGATAATTTCTGATGACAAATTGCTCTGCAAGCAGGAATCAAGCTAAGCTGAATGTCCAGCAGGGTAGGTGTGTATTGCTGGGTTCATCTCCCTGCCATGATTCACAAATCCTGGGCAGAATCTAAGGGCTCTGACATCATGGTATCAGGTCAACTCTGGGAAGCTTCTTGGTCTTGTTATATTCTAATTGCCTTTTTTTCCCCTCTTTGAGGCCTTCTTGTTGGTTTTGGCTTTTGGTTTTGGGTGGTTTTTTTTTTTTAATCAACAACTCCTCTGTCTTTGCTATCTGTGCATTTGCTCAAGTCTTGAGATCAGAGATATTTTCATGCTGCTTTGGATTCATTTACAAGAGGAAGCCTGTCTGGTTTCATCTTGGAGCATCTATTCATCTTGTTATTTAGCAGTGGCTCAGAGACCCAAAGATGGAGGGTTTTGATAATTAAGTAATTTAAATGGAACACCAAAGAAACCTCAGCGGAGTTTAGTGTAATGTGTGATACAAGCAAAATGAGCTGGGCAAGGTTTTGACTATTTAATGAGCTTTCAGAAAGTAATTACTTGAAACTTGGGTCCATTCGACTAATATTTTTTCTTCTGTTTTGTCATTTTCACAAGTGCTTTACTGAGAAATGCAAATATTATCAGAATGAATATGGCCTTTGCCTTGGTCACACTCCAGCTTTCTCAGGGTGGGAGGTGGGGGAATTTGAAGATATTGAAACTGTTCTCATTAAATGCAACAGGAATTGCATAAAACCCATTCTTAAATCAGAATGCATCGGTTGACATTTCTCACTTGAAGTTCAGGGCCACATTGAGACTTAGGTTCCATTAACCATAAAGCGATCTTGCTCTGGGACAAGTAGCAGCAGGCACTGTTGTTGGGTCTTCCGATTATAAAGACTTCACCAGGCAATTATTGCCTGGGATGGAAAGCAGAGAGTAAAAAATGAAACTCATTGTGCTTTCTTCCCTAATTTCATGGGAGTCATCATTTCTGAGCGGCTTACATGACCTCCCTCGAAGTTCATTAAATTCAGCCTTTCTCTTCTCTTGAAGCTGATGACCAAACACCCGGGCAAGCGTCTGGGTTGTGGACCTGAAGGTGAACGTGACATCAAAGAGCATGCATTTTTCCGATACATTGATTGGGAGAAACTTGAACGCAAAGAGATTCAGCCCCCGTATAAGCCAAAAGCCGTAAGTAAACCGTTCAGTCTGACTCTTGGATTCACGTGCATAACACACTTTCCCGTTGTGCGTGCCCGCGCGGTTCTGGGGGGCAGACATCGATGCCTCTATTCCCGCGTCTGTAAGTTGATGCACACAGTGGCTGGGTGCAAAAACAGAGGTCTCCATCCACACAGCCCGGCCTCTGCAGATGCCAGGAACATGGTCCCTGTCAAGCTTTTGTCTTATCGGTTCAATTATTGCACTTGTCTTCGCTGGCAACTTTTTGGGAAACGGTTGTTCGGTGAGCAGAGTTCAGATCCAGTTCTGGACGGGGGTACAGAGTCTAATTCTGCCCTCCTTCTTTCCTTGGTGGGACTGGGTCGTCATTTTCTCTTCAGCCTGACATTGAAAAGGTCATGTTGTTTATCTCCGCGGTATTTAAATTTCATTCTGAAACGTACACTACATCTGAGTCCGTAAATAAGACAGCACCACCAGCCAGCTCCCACCCGAGGAGAAACAGAATGAGGCAAGAGTTGGCATGCTCCTAAACCTACCTCTTGGAGGCTCTGAGTGTTGATACGGCTTTGAGGTAACTAACGTCTATAGGAGAAGAATAAAAGCCTCACGTTTCCCACAGTCATGTGCATGCGAGAGGGTTTTCCTTCCCCCAGAGGCTCAGCTGGGAGTACTTGTCAGCACTGGGGAGGAGGAGCTCGCAGTGAATTAATCCAAACTGCAATTCCCCAGACAGGATATTTCTTTGTTAAGATTAAGAAGAAGGGAGACCCGGTGACTTTATGATGAGCTGTGAAGCTGCCTACTGAGGCTGAAACGTGTGCACACACATTGTCATTGAAACCCGAAATTGTGAGCTCCGTGATGATAATGGTAGTTATTTTGACATTATGAATTTCTTGGCCCTTTATTATGTGCCAGGCACCACATAAAGCACTCCGTGTGTGGCATCTGATAAAATCCTCACAATGAGTTGTTGTGGACATGCTGTTCTTGCATATACTAGGAGAGGGGGTGGGGGCTCAGAGAGGTTAAGTGCTCTGTCCAGGGTCACTCAGCCAGCGTGTGATGAAGCGGGGATTCAGACTTCAGAGGGTCCCACTCCTTTCGAGGCAGATCAGAATGCCTGGGGAGCAAAGGGCACACAGGCTGAGGAAAACCTCCCTGGTGATTCTTAAATCTCCCTGGTGCTTCCCTGACGCCGCCCACATTAGCATCCCCCCTTTACAGAACCCCTTTTGTGTCCTGTGTCTCTCTGGACACTCCCTGGGATTAGGAAGCTGGGTTATTTAGAGGGAGCCAGTTCCACCTTGCAGCCCTTCTACAATGTTGCAGGACTTACAGCTTGGTGTCTAATCAGCTCCCCCAGAACTGTCATCCCTCTGGCCTGTTCTGTCACCCAGAGCCTCTTTCTCTGTGGAGCACTCTTCAGACATTTGCAGATGCTAGTCTTAGACTCCCGAATCCTGTGATTTCCAGGCCAAACACTTCCCCCAACACACACACAAACACACACACACACACCTTCCACCTATAAGCATGGCCCAAATGACGTCACCCCCAAGTGCCTAGTGTCTTCCAGGTCATCAGCTTCCATCTTAAAATACAGACACAGGATCAACCACAATATTTCCAGTAGTATCTGATCCTCAAGTGAATACAGTGGGTCCAACCAACAATCTCTTGATTATTCTAGAGCTGGTGAACTTGGCCAGATCTATTCACTTCTTTGCTCCTCTATTTCATCATCTGTGATACAGCAATGTTAATGGTCTCTGCATCAGAGGATCATCATGATTCATGAAGCACACAGTGCAGGCCAAGTACATTGTAGATGTTCTAGGAGAGTTGATAATTATTTTTGCTAGCTGTGTCAAAGGTTGATCAATGTCTCGGGTGCAGGACTTTTCAGGGGGTAGAACAGTGTCGAGTCCTGCCGATGCTGTTCCTTTTTGTTGTTGTTTTTAAGATTATATTTATTTATTTGAGAGAGAGAGAGAGATCAGGAACAGGAGGTTAGAGGCAGAGGGAGAGGGAGAAGCAGGAGCAAGGAATCTGATGCAGGAATCGATCCCAGGACCCTGGGATCATGACGTGAGCAGAAGGCAGATACTTAACCAACTGAGCAACCCAGACACCCCACTGGTGTGTTTCTCAAGACAATGTCCATGTGTGCACTTAGGGTCAGAGAGAGACACTGCCTCTGCCTGTCCTAAGCAGTATCATCACATTTATTTATTTAGTTAGTTAGTTAGTTAGTTAAAATATTTTATTTATTTATTCATGAGAGACACAGGGAGAGAGGCGGAGACACAGGCAGAGGGAGAAGCAGGCTCCCTGCAGGGAGCCCGATGCAGGACTCAATCCCGGACCTGGGATCACACCCTGAGCCCAAAGCAGCCGCTCAACTGCTGAACCACCCAGGCGTCCCAAGCAGTATCATCACTTTTAATGAACCATTTGGAAAAAGATCCAAATAACAGTCTGGGAGACAAGAACAGGTTCTCCGTTTAGGAAACTGGGAACTCAAAAAAAAAAAAAAAAAAAAAAGGAAACTGGGAACTCAGAGATGGGGCACGAAACTTACTGGGGTTTTGTGGGGCCATTCATGAGATCACAAAACGTGTCCCTCCCCTCTCCCCTCACTTGGCTGGAGGAGGAAGGCAAATATCCCCATCTCTACCAGCATGGAGCCCGGTGACAGTCTAGGGAGGGTCCATTCTTTAGTTACATACCGGTGGTTTTCAAAATGTGGCCCTCAGACCAGCAGTCTCACCTGGTAATTTGAGGACTGAGATGCTCGGGCCCCTCCTCAGAAACCCTACATCAGAAACCCTGGGGTAAATCTGATGTGAATTCAACTGTCCAGGTGAATCTGATGTGCCCCAGGCTGAGATTCTCTGCTGTGGACTTGAGTGGTAAAAGCTCAGGCAGGGATGCTGAGCCGAGGCCAGGGGAACGTGGTAAGGAGGAAAATCTGTTTGAGAGGAGGACATCATTTCTCACCTAGTCTGGGTGAGAGGGGTGGTGGCTTCCAGGAACAGGCTCAGGTGCCTTAGAAGGGTGTTATACTATCTGTTGGCAAATTGAATTTAAATTAAAAAAGTAAATTAAATTAAAATTTAAAAAAAAAAGAAAAGAAAAGAAACCAGGCAGGTAATGGAAATAGGAGAGGGAGTGGTTGGAGACAGAGGCAGCCTGGAGAGCTGGCAAGCTACCTAAAAGGCCCAGCGGGTGCTTATCTCTAGCTGTACAGTTGTGGGATCCTGTTGACTGTTACTAATTATTGTAATATTTTTTTACATTATCCGTAATAACAGCTACCTTTTTTTCTGAGCATCTTCTACAAGCCAGGCACTGAGCTAGCCAGGTTTGCCCTGCAGGGATGCAGGATCTTCATTCCTCCATCCTCGTCAGTATTTTCATATGAGATCTCACTATCTTTTGGTACATCAGTAATACGTTTGTAAAAATTAAACACAGTGCAGGCCAAATTAAACACATGCACAAGTCAAATGTGGCCCACAGGCTCAGTTTATAGTCTTTGGGGTCGTGATTACTCAAAGTCAGTTTGACATTTAACCAATTCCTGTTAGTACTGGTTATTTACAACAGAGTCCGTTCCGACTGGGTAAATATTTTGAAACTTCTCGCTAAGCGATAATGAATATAAAAGATCTAGCCAGGGCCTGGCTCATAGAAGATACTCAGGGAAAAAGTAGCAATTCTTATTGTAGATAATATAAAAATATCACAATAATTAGTAGCAATCAATAGGATCCTTCAACTGTTCTAGATTTGATAGGATTTCCAACCAGCCAGTGTCTTAAATTCCCTCTTGTGGGTTTAACCATGACTTTCAAAGTATAGTCATTGAACTGGGCTGTATTCTTCAAGATGTTTTTCCACCAGCTCTGAGGGGAAACAGACCCTGCCCTTGTTTCCTGAGAGTGAATTAGAAATAGTAATCATGGGGGCGCCTAGGAGGCTCAGTGGTTGAGCATCTGCCTTCCACTCAGGTCGTGATCCCAGGTCCTGGGATCGAGTTCCTGCAAGGAGCCTACTTCTCCCTCTGCCTATGTCTCTGCCTCTGTGTGTGTGTCTCATTGAATAAATAAATAAAATCTTTAAAGGAAAAAAAGAAATAATAATCATGAATATACTCCCCCCCACCCTTTCGATTTGACCTGCACATATGCCTTTTTAAGCTGTGGATGCCAGCTGTAGAGTCCTCGCCTCCACTCAAGGATTTCACATTTCCCCTTCTGCGCACCTTCATCTGGGCCCTTGGTAAGTGTGTGCAGAGTGCCATGTGCCCTGCGGGTTATTACAAGGCATGCATGCATCTTTCAGCATTCCTGATTCATGCATGCTATTAAATAGAGTGCAGCGGGAGAAAAAACCACAGAGCAAGAACAGAGATTAGATTCAAACATCAGTGAAGGGTGCTATTATTGGAGGTTCATTAACATGGGCTTTTTTTTTTTTTTTAACAAAAGTGCCAGCTTTTGTTACGGCAAGGAGCCGGTTGCAGAGCGTTGTTCATAACCACGGAGATACACTAGCTTCGGTGCATTGTAATGGACCTAAGTAATTATTTTAAATGTGCATCTGATTGTGTCACTCTTGCTTAAAGCTTTCCCTGATAGCTCTCTGCTGCCCCCAGAATAATGCCAACTGTTCCTTAGCATATATGGCTTTTGGGGTCTTCCGGGGTCCAGCATCTGCTCTCTCCCCACCTTCAGCTCCTGCCTCCCAGGAACAAGCATTTCTGAGCTTCTTGTGGTTCCTCAAACACACTGGACGTTGTCTTCCTTTCCCAGCTCTGTCTGCACACAGCCACCACCTGCGATGTCCATACCCTGCCCCGGGCTGCCTCCAGCCCCATCCCTTGTGGTGACTTGCTCCTTCCCCCTGTCCCATCAAATCAGGAGAACATTACTCCCCCAGGGAGGCTCTTCCTGATTTCTGAGAATGTATCGTCTGCTAGTGTCCTATCCACAAACTTTATTGTAATTGCTTGTTCAGTGTGATGTCTGTCTTCTTGACTAGATTGAAAGGTTGTGACTATTTTTGTCAGTGTTGATTCCCAGTGCTTAGCAGAAGGCTTAGCACCTAGCAGGCTCTTAATGATTTTTCCTGAATAAATGAATGAACCCACAAATGGCTATAAACTAAGAGGCGGCAATGCTCTATGCAGAGGAACAGACAGATCCTTTAGGGCTATGTATCAGAGCATGGGATGTTTTTCTCCTGTGCAGCAGGGCATCGCAGATACGTTGGTTGTTGTGTAAGTTAACTTCCCTGTTTCTAAAGGGCTTCATCTGGGTGCCGGGTTGCATCTCTCAGGGCACCGTGTGGTTGTGCCGTGTGCGCTGGGAGAGCGTGGTGAAGGACCCGTGATACTGTGCAAGAATCACTGGGCTTTACAGAGAGGGCTGTGGCTCCTGCAGTCTGCCATTGCACACTTGAGCACTGAAGGTGCCCTGGTGTCACCAAGCAGAACGTCTTAAACTCTACCGAGCACACATGAGTCACGTGGGGGTCTGGTTACAATATGGATTCTCATTCGGCTGGTCTAGGGTAGGGCCCGAGACCCTGCAGTTTTTTTCACATGTGCTGGGATGCTGGAGGCTACCCTTAGCGTGGCTGGGGCTAGAACACAGTCCGGCAGGCTGCTGCCAGCCACTGGGCTGAATGGCAGATCCTGTTCTAGTTGGCGTGTTGTGTAGGATGGCAAAGGCTGTATTGAAGGGGTGTGTAAGGTTTGGTACAGAGCGTGCTGGTGAATGTGGTCCAGGCCACACGACAGGCTGTTGTGGGTCAGTATGCGGTGGGTGGGTGGTGCTCGTTTGTGTGCTAGAAGGCGGCGTATGTGGCTGAGAGCGTGGTGGAGCAGTGGGTTGAGAAGCAGTGTGTTCTGGTTCCGTCCTCTCGGGTTTTTGCCAAGCGCTCCAGGTCATCTTTTCAGCAGATGTTTATTGAAGTTAGGTACCATTGTAGGTACTGGAGACACAGAGGTAAAAATAATTTCCTGCTCTTGTGGAACTTATATTTTAGATGGAGAGGGCAAATAATAAACATAGAAATCAGCAAATATGTTAGAAGTAGATAAGCATTGTGGAGGAAACCAGAGCAGAGGTGGGGATGGGGAGAGCTGGGTTGGGGAGAGGTTGAGTTTAAACAGGGTGGTTGGAAAGGCTCACTGACATTTCAGTAAAGATGGGAGGAAGGTAAGGGAGTGAGTGAGCCATGTGTATATCTCTCAGGGAGAGTGGTTTGGGCCACAGTAAAAAGTACAAAGGCCCTGAGACAGTAACTTGCCTGGCATGCTCAAGGAAAAGCACAGAATCCAAGTGCTGAGCTGAGGTGGGTGAAGGAGAGGGAGAAAAGGAGATGATCTTGGTTAAGCTACAGTAGGATCTTTGGCTTTCACCCAGCTGAGCTGGGCATACTTTGGAGGGCCTTGAGCAGAGAAATGGCATGATCAGACTTTGGGCTTTAAAAGAATCACTCTGACTGTTGTAGGTACAAGGATGAAATCAGGAAGACTAGTTCAAGGCTTCCGCAATAATCCAGGTGGGAGGCAGTGGGCACTTGGATGGGATGGAGCTGCTAGAGATCCTCCAGGTTGTGTTCATATTGGCCTACCTCAGCCCTCCCTGGTTCCTGGCACCTTGCAGATGCTCAGTAATTAACCCAGAGGGCATGAAGGAATGGATGCAGGAGAACCCCTTCAGATGGCCTGCATAATTGCTCCTCCAGCGTAACGCGTTAGCAGCTGTTGGCCCTGGCAAAAAGTAGGATGAACGAATAAAGTAGGTTGTCTTAAAAGCTGCTCGAGTTCAGAGGGCTAGCTTATGCGGCCCAGAGCAGGGCGTGGCTTTGCAGTGGGTTATATGGTGGTGCGGGAGATACCTTGTGCCAAGGGTGATAGCCAGGGAGTCCCCTTGGTCTGGACAAGCAGCTCAGAACTTGGCTGTGCTCTAATAGGGTGCATGGAGGCCCCACCGCCAGTGAGCATAGTTGCTAGCAGAATTTGTAGTATATGGTGCTTTGATGTCACCGTAGAAGGTATGCTGGCGTAGCGTGTTTAAATCAAAATGCATGATTGAGATTTTGATGGCCTTCCTATACAATTAAGAATTGCCTTAGTGAAATCTGGCAGCGTCCCCGATGCCCGGTGCAAAGCTTGCCGTGAAAACCCGGTAGAGGGTAGCCCCAGTGACTTAGCGGTTTAGCGCCGCCTTCAGCCAGGGTTGTGATCCTGGAGATCTGGGATCGAGTCCCACGTCAGGCTCGCTGCATGGAGCCTGCTTCTTCCTCTGCCTGTGTCTCTGTCTCTGTGTGTGTGTGTGTGTGTGTGTGTGTGTCTCAATAAATAAATAAAATCTTAAAAAAAAAAAAAAAAGAAAAGAAAACCCGGTAGAGGCACAAGCCTTGGGCTGGAAGCTCCAGCTGCTCCCAAGGGGCAGTCCTTGGATCAGCTTCCCCAGCTGTCAGCAGAGATGCAGCAAATTGAGGAGTGAGAGAAAAGTAACTAGGTCATGAGGACGCCCTGCTTCGTTCTAGTCCACGGAGTCTCACTACAAGGGTGTAGGGTATATGCATAGCGACCTGCCCACCCGTGAGCATGGCTCTCTTTCTGTTCTACAGTAGTAGGATCAGTTCACTCTGGGGCTAGGGCTTGAGGAGTACAGCTAGTTGAGAAGTGGATGATGCTAAAAAGAGTCCCTTTCGCTACAGCCATTCACCCCTGGCAGCCGTCAAGGATCATCAAGACATGATCCGAATGCTCCCTTCCTCCTTCCATTCCAGCCTGGGTGTCAGGCCTCACCGACTCCAACCCCTCCTGTACCAGCTAGACTGGTTCCCGTGATTTCTCTGGTTGCCTGTGCTCCACATCACTTGACAGAAAGCCCCCTACCGTTCTGAGGCATCTGCACATCCACAAAGCTTGGGGATCTTGCAGACTGAAAAAGCAGAGCCCCCGGCCCCCATAATCTACCTCGTCACAGTTGTGCATGTAATAGCATTTCCAAAACACTGCATAGGTTATCTGGTCACACATCACAGCCTGCATCCTCTGGGAGTCTAGATGCCGAACTGCTTCAGAAACTAAGTCATGCTCGGAGGACTGGGTTTCTTGGCAATCTGTCATCTGAAAACATTGTTTATGTAGCTGAGGTCAAAAGCTTCAAGTGCTACTTTAATGAGCTGCACTTCTGTTCATGTGACATTCTTTTCCAGATCTAATTGCTCTTTCCACCCTATGAGTGTCTCTAAGTGTGTGTCTGAATGTGTGTTTGATGTGCTGACATTTCTGAATTGAAGCCACAAAGTGTAACCTTTGTATGTTTGCTATTAAAACTCCAAATGCAAGGCTTAAGAAAGGGGGCAAAGCTTTTGCTTAATATAATTTATTTAAAGAATAGAACCTGGCCCCCCTAGGAAGTACCAAGTGCTCAGGAGAACAATACTTTTTTGAAAATTGGAATTTGAGACATTCCTCTGAAACCCGTACTATTCACATACATTAGACAAAATATTGAGTTCTTGTCTGTGCCAGGCATTACCCCATTTAATTCTCAAAACAACTGTATGACGTAGGTGTCATTGTCACCATATTATAGATAAGGGCAAGGAGCCTGGGAAGGTTGGAACAGTTGCCCAAGGTTCAGCAGCTAGCAGATGCCAGAGCCAGGCCTTGAACCGTGGACTCTGCACTGCCTGATGTCCTCGGAAAGATTATTAGAAGCACTTGGGAGCCCCTTTTAAGGTTTGAAATTGCCCTAATGGGCAGGAGCCATGATACCACCAACGGTGTCTGTTACATAACAGAAAGAGACTAGATATTCTTAACAATTCAAATGATTTGAAATTTATTTTAAAATATTGCAACAAACAAGAAGAATATTCACACCTTTTACACTTCACTGGCAGGGTTTTAAAAGATGCAAATCTCGCCTGTTCCTTAAGGCTTTGATTTGGAGGCTGACAAAGACAGCAGACGTTGGATAACCTCTGGAAGCAGGGCATGGGCAGCATCCGAATGGAGGCACTCCAGGCGGGCTCATTAAGTGTAGACATCTCCCCACTCGGTTCTGTTTGTTCTTTCAGTTATCCAGAGTGTGAAATTTGCACAGATCCTCATCAAAATATTAGGCTACATTCAGACCCTAACAAATAGTCAAGAGTTGTTTAGGATACAGAGCCAGGAGTGGGTCTGTTTATCTCTCTTTCCATCCTTCTACTCCCCACCACCCCTGCATGGAGAACCTATTTAAACCATGGATCAAACTAGGCTCCCTTCAGATGGTGGGAATTAGACTCCTGGGCCGGGTGAAGCTCCTAGATCACTTGCCAAGTGCATGACTTTGAGCTGTCCCCGGTAGAGAAGCCAACAGTGTGAATTGAAAGGGTAGATGGGAAGGTCACATGCTGGGGAGGGCACAAAACTATTAGGACATGTCTGGCAGTAACCACTGAAGAGAACAGAAGCCAAGAAGTGGAGGAGCGCTTAGAAGTGGGTAGAGGTACCATCATTCCAGAGAGAAGCAAGGAGAAGCCGGGAGATGCGCTTCAGTGACTTACACGGGGAATATAACAGAACCAGGACGAGAAGATGGGCCCTCCGTCTAATGGATGTCGGACTTCATTAATACTATTTGCAACAGTAACAATAACATGGTTCAGGCATGTTCTATGAAATTATTCGATTTTACTAGTGAGCAGAGTCCTCTATCTACTTTATATATCTCATTTCACCCTCACAACAACCCTGTGAAATAGATACTATTACCTCCCCTGCATAGGTAAGGAAATGGGCTCAGAGAGGTTAAATAACTTGCCCATGGTCACACAGCTAGTAAGTCCGAGTGCCAATTTAATTTAAAGTCCTGTTTCTTCAACTGCAGAGCCCATATTCTTGGGTTTTGCAGTGTTTCCTCTCTCACCTCCCAGGCACAGCTGCACAGATGTGGGATTTGAACTGGTTTTGGTCTAATCTTGAGTTTGAATACTTCCCTGGTTGATGGGCTCTGTTGGGTGAATGTGCATGAAGTCCAGTTTCTTGAATTCTGCTGTCAACTCTGCTCAGATTGTGATTGTTATCACAGTGCCCCAGAAAGCTACTGACTGAAGGGTCAAACTTGAGAAGATGAGTAAATGGATCCAGGGAGACTGGGTCAAGCACAGAGAATGTGGGTGGGCTTAGAGTCAAAAGGGAGCCAAGGTGCAAACGCCAGCTTTGCTGCCTAGCAGCAAGGAACTTGACCCCTCTCAGCCTCCAAAACACAAGCTCCAATCTCAGCCAGGTCCTCCCTAAAAAAGTCCCCAAACCTCTTCTCTGAAGGTCCCCCTGACTAAAGTACCCATCCCCTTGGTCTCAGCTGATAACCCTATCTGCTAAGTCATGGGAGAAACTGAGGACCATGATGGATGGCCCTCAACTTCCTGCACCCTCCCTGCATCTGCCTAGTCATATTGACCTTGACCTCCTTCCCTCCATGCATCAGCAAACGGGTGTCCCCCAGTGTAAGACTTCCCTCTCCCCTCCTGCACTGAACCCCCATTCCCCACCCTTTGCCCATCTCCTCTGTCCACTGTGCCTACAGATTCTCTCAGTAATAATCAAAGCTCTTATGATTACGTGCCAGAGCTGGACTCAAACTGACTTTTCAAGAACAACAAAAATACTTCTCAGGTTTCACCTGTGACTGCACCCAGGGTCTCAAGCAACATCGGAAGAAATCCTTCTCCCTATGTCCCCTGGAATAGCTTTCCTCTCTGTTGACTTCATTCTTCATGCTCAGAAAGCTTTCCTGGGCACATTGCTGCTCCAGAGTCCCAAAATCAGCGATTTCTGCTCCCCACTGCCACCAAAAAAAAAAAAAAAAAAGAGCTTCCTTTTCCTAAAATTCCCAGCAGCCCAGAACACAGTCACATTGGAAGACAGGGGGTGACATGCCGATGGCTACACAATCGCTGTGCCCAGGGGATAGCATATGCTGATTGGCCAGGCCTGGCCCCATCTACACCTGACATCCAGAGAGAGGAGAAGGGGTGGGTCCTCTGAGAAAAATCAAGCCACTATGCCCAGAAAAAGAAGGAACGCTGGTGAGTACACATAGCAGCAGATGTCCACCCGATTCTCCTAATTCATCCTCCTCAGCACATAAACATAAGTCTTTCTCCTCTTAAAAATCCCTTCCCTCAAGGCACCTGGGTGGCTCAGTCGATTAAACATCTGCCTTTGGCTCAGGTCATGATCTTGGGGTCATGGGACCAAGCCCCACATTGGGCTCCCTGCTCAATGGGAAGTCTGCTTCTCCCTCTCCCTCTGCTGCTCCAACTGCTTATTCTCTCTCTCTCTGTCAAATAAATAAATAAAATCTTAAAAAATAAAAAATCCCTTCCCTCAATCCTGGGATCACTCCTTCCCACTTCTAGGGCTACTGCCCTATCTCTTTATATAAACAAACCTTTGAAAGAGCTGCCAATTCTTGTTATGTCCACTTACTACGATCTGTTCTTTTTTTCAGTTTGATGCAATCTGGCTTCTGCTCCCACCACTCCGTGTTGACATTTCTCTCATGGAGTCGTCGATAACCTCAGGGTGGCCTCCTCTTATAGACTTGTCTTCTCTTTCTTGACCTCATCACATTATTTCTGATAATGTGTTCTGATTTTCCCTCCTTTAAACTAAACAAAACAAAACCTGAAAAAGTGAAATATGCAAGCAGCATCAGAAACTACGCAGTGAGGGGCACCTGGGTGGCTCAGTTGGTGAAGCATCTGGCTTGGGCTCAGGTCATGATCTCAGGGTCCTGGTCTCCAGCCCCCACGCCATGTCAGGCTCCCTGCTCAGCAGGGAGTCTGAGCCTCTGTATGTGTGTGTGTGTGTGTGTGTGTGTGTGTGCGCGCGTGCATGTGCTCTCACTCTCCCTCTTTCAAATAAATATATAAAATCTTTTTTAAAAATTTTAAAAAGGGGATCCCTGGGTGGCTCAGCGGTCTAGCACCTGCCTTTGGCCCAAGGTGTGGTCCTGGAGTCCCGGGATCGAGTCCCACATCGGGCTCCCTGCATGGAGCCTGCTTCTCCCTCTGACTGTGTCTCTGCCTCTCGTGTGTGTGTGTGTGTGTGTGTGTGTGTGTGTGTGTGTGTGTGTCTTATGAATAAATAAGTAAAATCTTTAAAAATAATAATAATAAATAAATAAAATTAAAAAAATTTTTTAAATACACGGTGAAATTAAGTCCTCTGTGCTCACCCTTGACCCTAAGCTAGGCTTCATGGTTCTCCTTCGCAGAGCACTCAGGGCCACCCAGTTCTGGCGTGACCGTCTAGGCAGGCTGTGTGCAAGCACAGAAATACCCCCACGTCACAATCAAGGACGCTAGCACGCTGTTTGGTTTCTGTGCCTTGCCTTACGCCCTTCTGTCTGGCGGAGTGTTTCTCTCAGCACCTCAAGAGCTTCTTCATTCTTTAATAGCTTCCTAGTTTCATATATCCGCAGGATAAATTCAGAGTCTCCCTTCCAGTCTTTTTACGCCGCTCTCCTTTCTCATTTATATGGCACCACGCTCACCGATTGTCCTGAAATACCAACTCTGTGAAAACTCTGATGCCATCATGTCCAGACATGTGCGTGACCCAGAAGGGGAAAGAATAATTCATTTCTTGTTTATTTACAAGTGCAGTTTCTTAAAAACAACCACAAAAGCCTCCCCCTGCCACCCTAGGGTATGAAAAACAACAACTCAAAGGTGGTATGTAATCTGCATTAAAATGTCTTTACAAGGGGCACCTGGATGGCTCAGTCAAGTCTGTTGAGCCTTAGACTCTAGATTTTGGCTGGGGTTGAGGGATGGAGCCCTGCTAGGGGCTCCGGGCTCAGTGGGAAGTCTACTAGAGTTTCTTTCTCTCCCTCTGCCCCTCTCCCTGCTCATTCTCTCTCTGTCTCTCTCTCTCTCTCTCTCTCTTTCTCAAATAAATAAATACATTTTTAAAACAAAGAAATGTCTTTCCAAGGCAGTGAGGTTGGGGAGGGGTGAAAATGTGTCCCTTTTGCCCCCAAACATACATCTGTCCCTCCCTTCTAACTGGGAGCCCCAGTTAAGGCCTGGTGTCACCTTGAGGCTCCTAACCGTATCCCACCAGCCTCGGCAGGAAAGATTTCAGTTTGTGTTTTAGAGGTCTGTACCTGTAGGGCAATATCCCAGGAGGGCTTGAGGTGTGGTAGGGCCCGCAGGACCCGTCTGCACCCAGAGCATGGCCATAGCCATCAGACTAGCTCCGTGGACAGAGCTGGTTCCGTCCACACCCCATGGCAGCTACCATGTCACATGTATTCTGTGCATTTTATCAAATCATCCTCACCACACGCTACAAGGTAGGTCCAGTTGACGTAACAAAAAGTTGGCGTAGGGAATTTAGCTCACCGGCTTAAAGGTTGTATAGCTGGGGATTGTTGGTGTTGGGATTGGTACCCAGGTCAGCGTTTAAATCCATGCCACACAATTGGATGTAATCTGTAAGGCAGTGAGATATAGTTAGAAAGCACTCAGGGCCACCCAGTTCTGGCGTGGTCTTCGGAATCGAACAGAACCTGACTCTGAATCTCGACTCCCCTCCTTTACCCTCCATGACCCTGACCAAATTGTTGACTTTCCAAATTATCTGCTAGGTGGGAGATAATCCTTTTCCTGGCTGTCTCCCAAACCTGTGAGAATCAAAGTTATAAAAACATAGGCAAATAAAGGGAGTGATTGCTATTTGAGGACTAGTTTATTTGAAGCCAGCTACGTGGGTTTAGGATGAATGGTGAAGAATAGATAAGAAAAACATGGCACTTTGTTCACACGGGTATATTTCGTCTCGGGTTTCTTAAAAGCACAAAGAACAAAGGAATGATTCTATAGCCTGTTTAAAGAGTAACAAACATCCATCCATCTATTCATCCAGCCATCCAGGACGCACACTAAAATGTTGCATAATGAAGGTATTGAGGTGGTGAGATAACAGAGGGTTTTTGTTGTTTATTTTCCTGGGTGCTTTCGAACGACTTGTTTGTTTTGGCAAGAAATGTACAAGGCTGATGGAAGAGTCTAGATCATTGTCAGATCCGGGATCAAATCAGAGTCAGGTACTTAAATTCCCTAAACCCGTTTGTTGTTGTACAGCAACAGAGACGTCAACAGAGACGTCATGGACTAAGTGAGATAATCCTTGTGTAGCACTTAGCACAATATCTGACTAATAATATGCACTTAATATGCACTGTCATTCATCCATCTGACAATGTTGAGTGCCTTCTGTGTGCCAGACCCTGTCCTGAGTCCTAGGAAGGCTGTGATGGGACTTCAGCTCTTGCGGGGCTTACAGTCTAGCTGGGATGCTGGTTCTCCGACAGAGAAGCAAGGAAATAAACAAGTCATTTAGATCGGGCTCTTTGGATATTTTACTTCCTGTGCAAGAAGGGAGCAGGATGCTCCGAGGTAGAATAACAGGAGGGGAGGGTTACTTTGGAGGTGATCCCAAACAGCTTCTTTGAGAAGATGGCATTTAGACCGAAATCTGGAGGAAAACAAGACATGGCATCTTATTTTTAGATAAAACAAAACAAAACAAAACAAAACATGAAACTTGCTTCCCGGCACGAAAGCCCTCTCCCTTGCTGACTTCCTTCTAACTGAACAGACACAAGAGATCAAACACCCCAATTGCAAGGAATCTTCACCTATTCGCAGTAAAGGGAGCTTTTATCTTTCTTTTCTTTCTACACTGCACTTTGTCTGACTCTGCTCGGGAGAGAAAACTTGGTCCACAGATGACTTTTCAAAATGATCCAGCGTGTGCACCGCTCTGCACTTAGCTGCCTGCTTCTCACTGGGTGGGTCCCTCCTGTGTTGTCCTGCTGCGGAGAACTGTCTGCAAGGCATGAAAAGGACCCGGAATGTCATTGAATTTGCACACTTAAAAAAGAAGAAAAAGATTCTTTTTAAAAAAAATTTATTTATTTATTTATTTATTTATTTATTTATTTATTTGAGAGAGACCAAGAGCATGAATGGGGGGCAGGCAGAGGAGAGGGGGAAGCAGACCCCCTCCTGAGCAGGGAGCCTGACTCAGAGCTTGATCCTAGGATCCTGGGATCATGACCTGAACCTAAGGCAGACACTTCACCAACTGAGCCATCCAGGAGCCCCAAGAAAAAGAGACTCTTTTTATCTTTTTACCCAGGCTTCGTGGCTTGGGATGTTTTCACTGCAACCTTCAAGTTTGGGTTCCTGAAGATGCCCTGCTATCTTGATGGAGGCCAGGCAGGAAGCTCCCCTGTGCCCCTTCGCCTCCCCATCATGCCTGGTTAAGCAGGAGTGCGCTCTTGTCCTGTTCTCCAGCATCTTGCTCTGTCCCTGCCCTCTTTTCGTCTCCTTCTGTCCCCTGGGCAATTGTCTTCCCTCCTCCAAAGAAGCGATGTCTTTCTTTCTGGTCACATTCAGCTTAGATGTCACCTCCTCCAGAAAGTCTTCCTGGCCCTTCTTAGGTTCCTCACTTCTGTGCTCTATGGCCCCAGTTGTCACATGGCACCATGCAGTGCCTGTGTGTGTGTGTGTGTGTGTGTGTGTGACTGTCTGTCTGTCTCCTCTGCAAAACCAACAAGCTCCATGAGACTAGGACAGGGACCCTCTTGTGTGTCATCGTATTTCCAGTGCCTGGTACACCACCAGGCAGAAGAAGCACTTTAGCACCCAATTAGCAATAGCTCCCTCATTTTAAATGGATTTTATGGGGGTTTTCTCTTATTTAAAAAAAAAAACCTGATTATTATTTAAATTTTCAAAAACACAAGCAAGCAGAAAAGATAAAGGAGAACATTAAACAATCTGTAACTTGTCCAATCTCTATGAGCATATATACAATAGCGGTGTCTGGAGCATACACATTTGCGTGTACAATTTATAGAATGGGAACATATTGTACACGGTTAGTAATTATATGACTATGTCACTTAATATTCTATATCTTTTAATTTTTAAAAGTATTTTGCATGGAAATACATCAAATAGATGTATCGTCATTTATTTAACTTTTTTGCCTATCGGTGAATAGTTGATGGCAACTCCCCCCCTCACCCTCAAACAGTTTTTTTGAGGAGCATCTTGTATCTTGGTGGGATAAATCCAGGAATACAGAAGAGGGGTCCAGAGAAAGCCTCCTGGGGGAAGTGACATCTGTCTAGGGACAAAAAGGATGCGTAGGAAATGCCCTGGTGGGGGGGGGACAGCAGGGAGGCAGGTGTTCCTGGCAGAGGAGGCAGCTCATTCCCAAGGCTGGGAGGTGACAAAGTGCATGAGCATCCTGGAAAGCCTGGACCCAAGGGTGTGTTGGGGTTTGTGGAGGGTAGGCAGTGAGGGGCTAGTGACCAGGTGACCAGGACCAAATCCAAAAGGGCCCCGTAAGTCATCCTAAAGAGCGTAGGCCCTGGGCAACGGGGAGCATTGCAGAGAAGTGACATATCCAGGTTGGCGTCTGAAAGATCCCCGTGGCTGCTGTGACTAAGCCAGCTCCACATTCGACAGCTAGACTCGGAGCTGTTATTAACACAATGAAACAGAAATTAGAAAGAAGAGAAGAAGGGGGGAAAGAAAGGGCTCACATGTAACAGCTCACAGATAAGCTTTTCAAACTGTCTAGGTTCTCAGATTCAAAGGCGCAGTTGAACAAGTCGAAATCCTTACTCCCCTCTCCCACCCCAGAAAGAGGTGCCACGTGATTGAAATAACCGAGCGGAGCCGCTTTGGGTCCCGTGGCCGGGTGTCGGGAGCAGCGCCGCCGGTGGTGTGCCCTGATGACAGCGGGCTGGGTTTTCTTTGGGCCGCTAAGTGAGGCTGAAGTACCCACCGGGAGGTCCAGAGAAGCAGGCGTGGCCCTCTCTGTGTGTGTCCCTCGATCCCGCTGCCGGCCGCTCTCCAAGGACACGGCAGGCGCCGGCTCATCCCGCCTGCGCCTCCCAGGGGCTGACGTCTCCATTTAGGGAGCGCTCCTGAAGCTAATGGGCAGTGACAGCTCCATTTGAAAAACACGGAAACACTTAGGGAGGCTGTGATCGGCCAGCCCCGTAAGCTGCTTATTAGCAGGAAAATCACGCTCCCGCTGTATTGTGCCCCCTTGGTTAACCCCTGCGTTGGCAGCTCCTCCCTGCTATCTCACTTAAAGATTTCATTGTTCTCCGAGGCAGTGGGGGGGCTGGGGGGGAGGGCTCAAAGCTGCCAGAAGCTGTTTCCGTCTCCTCTCACAGCCTCTGGGGAGGCCCCAGCAGAGCTGCAGCCTTCTGGTGTGCACGGCAAATGGATGGTTTTTAAAGACAAACGGCCCCTGAAGATTCCACGTCTCGGTTCACACGCTTCCCGCATGGGCTGGTTTGGGTCCCGGCACCCAAGCCAAAGAGGAACAGGTGCAGGTGAGCCTTATCCCGTGCTCGCCCCCAGCCCCGCGGCCCCGTCCACCTGCTCTCCGCTCCAGATGACCACAGCCAGCTCCTATGTTCCCCGGGGCCTCGGCCATCCGCCTAGCTGCCGCTGCTCTTCAGTCCCCACACCCTCGCACCCCCACTGGACACTCAGGCTTATCAAACAGGACAGCAAGTGCCCGATTGCCTCCTGAAGGCGCTCTAGCCCGAGTGCCCCACTCGCCCCGAGCTCAGGAGCAAGGTTGTAGGGTCACCGGCAGGTCCTCTCTTCCTGGAATACCCACTTCTGACCCATCAGCAAATCCTGCCACCCCCCCCCACTCCAGATGCACTTTTCTATCTCCCCCAAGGGCACCTGCCTCCGAGGGCACCACGCATCCTCTCTCACCTCCCGGCTGACCCCCCTGCCTCTCGTCCTTCCATCAGTTTTGTACCAGCGCCAACGACCGTAGGGAAACATGAGTCAAGAGTGCCTCGGGTGCTCAGAACCCTCCAGGCCTTCTCACCAGGCAGAGATGGAAAGCGTCTGCCCTCCCTCGGCCAGCAAGGCCCTCCATCCAGCCCCTGGCCCTCTTTCTCACCGTGTCACCCCTCTGCCTCATGGTCACCGCTCTGGCCACCCTGGCCTCCCTTGGCTGTCTAATGACTGCCCAGCGAGCATGCCTGTCTCTGGGCCTTTGCAAATGCACTTCCCTCTGCCTGGAATGCTTTTCCTCCAGACACTCAGATGGCTCCCTCCCTCCCTTCACGGAGGGCTTGCTCAAAGCTCATCTCCTAAGAGCTATCACTTTATCGAAAATGGCATTCTCTTCACCCTGTATCACTGGCCTCACTTTATTTTTCTTAATACCATTTGCCTTCTCCGTCTGGCATTAAGACACAACCATGTACATTTGCAGTCCCACTTCTGTTTCTGTGTCTGTTGCCTTTCTTCCCCAGTAGAATACAAATTCCACGAGGCATAGATTTTTGTATAATTTACTCTTATAATAGGACCTGGTACATAGTAGATACTTACTAAATCTTTTTTTTTTTAAGATTTTATTTATTTATTCATGAAAGACACAGAGAGAGGCAGAGACACAGGCAGAGGGAGAAGAAGCAGGCTCCATGCAGGGAGCCCGATGTGGGACTCGATCCCAGGACTCCAGGATCATGCCCTGGGCCGAAGGCAGGCACTAAACCACTGAGTCACCCAGGTGTCCTCACTAAATCTTTCTTGAATGAAAAAAAAAAAAAAAAGACGCATAAACAATGAAAGAACCTGGACAGTGATTCTGACCACACTGTATTGAGGGTCCATCGTTCCGTGAGCAAAAATTGTCTTCCAAATACCCACCATTTGCTTCAACGTGGATGGAACTGGAGGGTATTATGCTGAGTGAAGTAAGTCAGTCGGAGAAGGACAAACATTATATGTTCTCATTCATTTGGGGAATATAAATAATAGTGAAAGGGAATATAAGGGAAGGGAGAAGAAATGTGTGGGAAATATCAGAAAGGGAGACAGAACGTAAAGACTGCTAACTCTGGGAAACGAACTAGGGGTGGTAGAAGGGGAGAAGGGCGGGGGGTGGGAGTGAATGGGTGACGGGCACTGGGGTTTATTCTGTATGTTACTAAATTGAACACCAATAAAAAATAAATTAAAAAACAAAAAAACAAAAAAAAATTGTCTTCCACCAGCCAGCAGAGCAGACTGCCAAGTCTTGAGTATATGGTGGGCAGGTGCAGGGGGAGGGGGGCCACTTCTCATTTTCTGAGATCTGAAGCAAAGATACCAACATGGCTGAAAAGAATTTAGCTTGGGATAGCAAATATGTTTCTCCACGTCAGACACGAGTCTTTAAAAAATGTAAAGTTGTTTCTTCAATATTTAAAAAACTTGGGATGCCAGGGTAGCACAGCGATAAGCATCTGCCTTTGGCTCAGGGTATGATCCTGGAGTTCCAGGATCAAGTCCTGCATCGGGCTCCCTGCATGGAGCCTGCTTCTCCCTCTGCCTGTATCTCTGCCTCTGTGGATATGTGTGTGCATATCTCTCATGAATAAATAAATAAAAATCTTAAAATAAAAATTAAAAAAACAAAATTTTTTTTTTAATTTAAACTTAAACATCCTGAAAACACCCTGTCTTTGGGAGCATACACAGTCTGCAGGGAAAACAAGAATCAAATCATGCTTACAGCTAGGATGCCTTGACACTTCACTTGGTTCCAGGCACCGGGCCAGTCACACACATGATGTCCTGCAGCCTCGTGGGCTCCCTTCTGCCCCAGTGGGAACAGAGCAGGAGTTCTGAGGCCTCTGGGCACTGAGTCTCATGCACACACACACACACCCCCTCCCATACCTGTGCTTCCCTTGACCCTGGGCCTTGAAGGAGCAAAAGGGGGAGTGTGTGCTCCTTGACTTTCTCAACTTAACTTCCCTCTGCCCATGACTCAGGCTCGGTGGCAGCTCTTCACCTTCTCATCTGCCTCCCCCCAGCTGCCAAGTGTGGTGGCCCATTTTCCACAAATCCCCTGCTTGACCCCTCAGAGATATTTCAGCTCCAAAAGCGCCCCTCTCCCTGGGGATTCCCTCAGTCCCCAGCCTGTCTGGCCGTGTCCCCTCCTGGGTCTCCTCTTCCCGCCCTCTCAGTTTTAGGGGCAGTTTTCTCACTGGCAGTTGGAAATCAGATCCCCATCTCCTGGGGTGGTTATGTGAAGCCAAAAGGTAATGTATGCGAAACTCTGAGCCAATTGCCTGAAAACTGCTCTGCAGTTTTTATTACTACTACTATTATTATTATTATTATTATTATTATTATTATCTTTCTTCCACTTCCCATGTTCTGTCCTTAATTTTTTTTTCAAGACCTCTCTCCTGAGCTCCAGAATCTGTTCTTCTGATGCCCTCAGGTCATCTCCCGGAACCTCTCTGGTCCCTCAAAGTCATTGCGTCCAAACAGAAATAGCCATCTTACTGAATTTTCCCACTTTCTCTGTCTCAGGGGTTGATGCAACCACATTCTCACTGTCCTTCAAACCAGAGACCTCTTCATCCCCATCCTTGACTCCTCCTCCCTCCCCTCCCAGCCCCACCTCACTTGGTACTGTACTCCTTAGCCTAGGAACCATCCATATAGAATGGAGCCAGGAGTGTGGACTCATGTCAGAGGGACCTGGCTCACGTTGCAGCTCATGCAGTGGCTGTGTGGCCTTGAACAATTGACATCATCTCCCTGGCCTTGGTGTCTTCATTGATCCAGTGGGAATAATGCCCCCTTCATTGGGTCATGGGGAGGATTAAAGAAGATCACGTAGGTAGAGCATTCTAGGGTGCCTGACTTATAGCAAATGCATAATGAACATTAGCTGTCATAACTACTAGTACTACTTACTGCTCTATTATTAGCTTGTGATTACCTGCTGTAGACACAGTGTTTCAAATATTTAGCTCTCGTACAAATGTTTCCTGGTGAAGAACAAAGAATGTCATATTTAGTGACTGAGTGTCTCTTCTTATTGGGTAAGAACTAGTGTGTGCGTGTGTGTACACCTGCATACATGTGCACGTGTGCGAACACACATTCGTTTCAACTCTGCCTCAGACCAAGACCTTTTCATAAATACAGACCCCAGGATGGGTGAAAAATGATGACAGTTTCCTCTCTAGACTCCAACTGCCCCACCAAGCACTGGCTTGTGTTTCAACCCACACCCTCCGTTCCCATTTGGAGAGAGAATGGCTGGGTTTGTCTGCGGGTACCTTGTGATTAGAGGTCAAGGACTTACCCAGCTAACCAGGGCCTCATGGTCAGCCAGCCATTGCAGGCACCAGAGCCAAGTCTTGGGATCTATCTCCACTGACTAGAGTTTGTAAACTCTTGGATCTCTGGAGCTGGAAACGTCTGATGTTCCTGACTGGCAGCCAGAGGACAGCGCTTGAGGGATCCACTGCTAAATATTGGGATCTCCCAGGTGATGTATTAACTGGCTCATCACTTTGTATCTGGCGCCCCATGAAACATCGCTGGTACCTTAATCCCATCTCTTTCAACAGGTGGGCTTGGCTGACTCCTTGGGATTGGGGGTCGGGGGTGGAGGGACATGCCACATGCCACCAGCCCCACCATCTCATGCCTTTGCCATGCAGCTCCTGACTGCCCAGAGGACTCCAGGGGCAGCTCATGAGCCCTAGAAACTGAAGGTCGGGAGTCCAAGGTCATGTACCAAAGGTCATGAAAATTTTGCATTTTATGTTGCTCTCATTACTGATCATTGAAACAACCTCTCTGAGGCAGTGGAGCAAGCCACGCCTCGTTTTGTTTGGTTCTGTTTTGTTTGGGTTTTTTTGTTTGTTTGTTTTCTTTCTTTCTTTTTTTTTTTTTTTCCACCTACCACAAGTTCTTTTCTCCCCCTCTCATAGTGTGGGCGAAATGCTGAAAACTTCGACCGGTTTTTCACTCGTCATCCACCAGTCCTAACACCTCCCGACCAGGAAGTCATCAGGAATATTGACCAGTCAGAATTCGAAGGATTTTCCTTTGTTAACTCTGAATTTTTAAAACCTGAAGTCAAGAGCTAAGTAGATGTGTAGACCTCCGTCCTTCATTTCTGTCATTCAAGCTCAACGGCCGTTGTGGTGACATCTTTTCTTTCATTGCCACGTCGCATCCATGTTTTATTTGCTGATGAGACTAGAGTGACCATGTTTCAGAAACCAAATGTCCTCGGGTAGTTTGGAGCATCTCTATGAGATGGGATGATGCAGGTGGCACGTCGAAAAGGCTGCTGCGTAATCAACACATTAGCAAAGTCCTCTTACCATTGATTTTTCCAAGCACGTCAGCTCCGCGGACCCAGTCGGGACAGAAAATGCCTGCTTTCTCTCCCTCTGTTCCATTTCACATGCTTTTCCAACGCCAAGCATCCGGTCTAGATTGTTCTACCAAAAGAATGGATCACTGGATGCTCGCAGTATTCTCTCCCTTCTGGACGGGGAGCGTGGCTTCATTCCAAGTGCATGGTTGCTTTGAGGTACAGGGGATTCCTCTATTAGGCCTGTTTGGAGGCCCCATGAGCTGTGCAAAGCACAGGCTAAAAATAACATTGTATTCTGTTGTTTTTTAGACTCAAAGTTAAGGAGATTATCTCAGCCCTTTTAAAATGCCAAGAGTGTGCTTTTAGACAGTCTCAATCTAAAAGTACCTCCAGAGGTCAGTCAAAAGGCAAACCAGCTGGGGCGCCACCTCCATGCTGTCATTTCTGATACCCTGTGTCCCTGATCGCCTTCATCCTCCAACTCCTTGCAAAGGGCATTTGGCATCACTCCCTGAAAAGACATGGTCACTCTAGCAAGGTCCCAGGGGACCATGGTTTTACATTACATTTCAAGTTTATTTGCTTTGGGGTTTTATTTCTGTTGTTGTTCAGATGCAAAAAAGAAAAAAAAACTCACTTTGTTACACATGCTTTGAAATATGTGTCCAAATGTTATTAACCACGGTCACCTGCTTTGATTTGTCAAGAAGGCGGCTCTGGAGCCTAGCAGACCCATACCCGTGCAGATGGGATTTGCCTAGGTTTGTTGCTGCCTTGGGAAAGCTAATTAAGCGTTCTGAGAAAGACACCATTTCTTGAAACATAGACGGTTGTATTCTTCACTTTGATGTTGTTTTGCAAGATGTTTGTGGAAATGTCCATTTGTATCTGGATATTTGTTATGTGCCATTTTTTTTCTAGCATCGAGATACAATAAAAAAAAATGAAAGAAAGAAAGAAGAAATGCTATTGCAAGAAAAACGGCTCTCTTTGAAAAATATGGACCCAAACTGCCAAGCGGGGCTCCTGAGGCTTCAGGACAGAAAGGAACTAAACCCAGAGCTTAACCTCAGACCCCCGGCTCTACCAGTCCAAGAGGCTGGGGACCGTTCAGGGACTCCTGGCAGCCTGTAATGGGATGGGATGAGCTGGCCGGGGCTTCCAATGATATCGGAGGTCAAGGCCAGAGTCACGTTTAGGGCCAGCTAGCAGCATAGCTGTGGCTCTTGATTTTCTTATCAAAATCACCACTCCTCCCAGCTTGGAATAAATATTCTTTCATGCGAGCAGGTCTGTGAGCCCCCAGAAGCCAAGGAAACCCCTTGGGTGGAAGAAATCCTGTTTCTGCCTGAGCTGATGAGGATGGCAGGTGGTTCCCCATCCTTGCCTACTGTCTCATTCTATTCCCAGGCAGCTCTACAGAGAATTATTATCAGAAGTCGAGTGATCTCCAGAAGCACCAGGGTTTCTAAGACACCATCAGGAGAACTTTACAGACTTGACAAATGTCCTTGAAGGAACACTTCTCATCTTTAAGAAACCCGAGATTTGGATTTGCACATAGGCAGGGGGTCCTGGCTCACTCCTGTCTGCCCTCTGCTTCTCCTTGCTGCAGGCTGTAGGACTGTCCTGCTGCTGCCATGGTGGTAGCCATGTAAGCCCCATGTGGGGCAAACCCCAAGTCCCAGCTGACAAGCTCAGAAAGTTAGAGAAGGAGTTAAATCGGGACAGAACCCTCCTCCCTCATTTTATTGTTGGAAAATTGGCATCTGGAGAGAGGAAGTGACTTGCCCACGGTCAGCCAGCTGGGGTACAAACCCAGGTTCTCTGACTAAGTTCAGGCCTGTTTCTGCTCTATAGCTGACATCTCTGAGCCATGCCCACCAACAGGCAAGTTATTTGAGATCCTTTGTCTGGCTTTTGGGTTACCAGGTCTTTCCTTGTACATGCTCTCAGGATGATAAAAACCATATAGAAGCATTGGGCCATTGACAGATTATTTGAGACAAAGTTAGAGAACAATGTAAGATAGGTAGGTAGATAGCTAGACATAGATAGATAGATGATAGATAGATAGATAGATAGATAGATAGATGATAGATAGGTAGATAGATGGTAGATAAAATATATTGTATATACACTGCACATTTTCCAAATTTCTGTCATTATTTTTCCAAAAGTTGAATTGTTTGCAGAAAGAAGTACTCAAGCCAAAGTCTCCGTTCTCCTAACACACCTTGCTGAGGGTTGCCCAGTGAAGGCTTCTGTGGAAGTGAGGGATCGTTGGTCAGAGTTCCTGCAATTTCCTTTTCTATCACCATTCTAAGTCCAAAGGAGACCAAGAAACAGAGCTTAGAGAATATGTAACCTCCGGGCAACACTTTGCAAGTTTATCCAGGAAGAAAGATTTTTCCACTTCCTGTGCAGTCATTCACATATTCCACTCCCCATTCATTCATCCAGGAAGCATTCATTGAGAACCAGCTATGTGCCAGGCTCTCTGCTGGGTGGCAGGAGCACAGTGGGGGAGATGCTATCCAGGAGGGCAGCCATTAAACAAGTATTTAAAAGCATAATGTGATCTAGAGATAACCAGTTTCTGAGTTAGTCAGAGGAGGCTTCTTACAAGAAAGCAGAAGTCATCACAGGGCTTCAGGGCTCCTTTCTCTCTGCCGACCACAGTTTGAGGCTGAAAGAGGAAATGCAGCAGTGCCCTCACCCAAATTTCTGTAATAATCCTAAAATACAGTGGGTGGGGAAGGACAGGGGCTAGATGGTAGCTGAGGTGGGTTTCCTTCTGGAAGGCCAAAGGCCCAGTCTCCATGCTCAAAAAGACCATAGAATCACCAAGATTTGAGCAGAGACAGATACTCATGGGGGTGGGGGTGGGGATTGGTTTTACAGCTCATTTCCAGGTCCTGAATCTCATGTCTTAGTGAGAGTTTTCTACCCAGATTCCTGCAGGCATTATCCTTTCCAGCTCTCAGGGAGAAGCCATCCTGCCAGCACACTGCCCCCAGCTTGACACCGCCTGGTTCTTCTAGATGAGACAGGCTGAGATTTTCCAAAAGAACTTAAATTAGGGAAGAATTCTAAAAAAGGAAATTGAATAAGAAAATCTGAAGAAACCTAAACACAGTGCATGTTAGCCATAGCTAATTGTCTATCAGGGTCCAAGAATCCCTCTTGGCATTTCTTACACTACTCATGAACCTGCTCCTCTTCTAAGAAAGGGTAGGACCGCGGTCATAATGATCTTGGGGAATCAATAGGAGGCCAGTGGAATTAATAACCCTACTTGGCTGAGTGATATTCTGCTTATGTGGCTTCAGATGCTATCAACCCAAAAAAGAATGGTCTCAACAGAGAGGCCTATCCTCTCCTGCCTTCTAAAGGTAAAATTCTGGGGTACTTCCTAGGAGGATCAGCCCACAGGATGAAATCCGTTATGGCAGGTTCTATTTGGACCGTGTGGCTGTTTGAAACACGAGACCTCACCAGCACAGCAGATGCGGAAGAGCTTTGACAACTGGGGGTGGTGGTTAAGGGAACCTCCAGGGATGCCCAGAGGCAGGGAAGGCCAGATGGGGTCAATGTTCCTCGGGGGAGATCTGAAAGGCGGCAACTGCCGGTCTTCCAGCCCCAAATCTACGGGGGCGGGGGGAGCGCACAGAACCCCACAGCTCTCAGACCTTGAAGGGGCCTAACAATCCAGTCTCTGCTGGGCCTTAGAATGGACAGAGGCTGATGTGAACGACCCATAGAATCAACAGGAACAATTTCATTGCTTCACTACAGAGTGGGGTCTCTGTCTGGCTCGAGGACGAGAGGCTCATCTTTAGTCAAGTCTTCCTTCATTGACTGATTCATTCACTTAACAAATAGTTATGGACAACCTACAGGGTGCCAAGCATTATTTCTGGCAGTAGAAATACAGTAGTGAGGAAACAGGCACGGACCCTCCCCGCCTGGAGAGAGGCAGTAAATAAGACAGTGTCTGATAGTAAGTAGGTGCCATGAAGACAATTAAAAGGATGCTAAGGTATGACTTGTAGGGTCCAGAGTGCGGGTGATACTAAAGGAAGGGGTGATGTTCGAGCTTCTCTCTGAACACAGTCTGTGCCTGGGACAGGACAGGACAGGCTGACAGCGGGCAGGACAAAATGCGGTAGAATGAGCGGGGCGCAGCAGGAGATGGCCCAGCATCTAGAAAACAGCTCCATCCGCATCTTGAGCCCACTGCAGTCTGGCGACGCTTACTGAAGTGTGTTCCTTATCACCCCCCACTCCTCACTCCCACACCCCAACACATACAACACAATTAAGTGGCAACTCCATAGGGACATTCTACCTATCTCAGGGAGCAGCCTGAAAGAAGGCATTCTCGTGGGAGGCATTTGGCAAAGGGGAACGAGCCCAGCAGTGAGAAGACCTAATAGTCGGCTCCCATTAGGAGCTGAACTAAAGCATGGATGGCAACTGACTGGACTCCAACGAATCAGTCAGTTCTCACTGAGCCTCCCCTCTTTACCATCTGAGCCAGCACTGGCTTCAGCGAGGCAAACCCAGGCATGCTCCTCAGCTCCCCTGCAATAGAGGTCTCCCACCCCCACCCCAAGTCAGAGGGACTGAGATGAGCCCTAATTAAGAACAGCGTGGTCAGGTAAAGATCACTCCCCCACTCTGCAACCTTGGGCAAGTCACTGTATCTTCCTGCACCTGTTTTCTCCGAGGGGGTAGGGGAGGACTCTCCAGCTCCTCCTGCCCTCAGGTGGGTGGTGAGGATGGGAAAGAACGAGAGCCTGCAGGACCCTGAGCAGGTGAGAACATCATACAGATGTGAGGTGTTTTTATTAGTCCACAATTGGACATTCCCTGGAAAAGACTGACCCAAATTGTAATTAGTAACCTGGGATTAATGCCCCCCATCCCCACACCAAAAAAAAAAAAAAAAAAAAAAAGAAAAGAAAAGGAAGAAATGTCGGGCTAACCAGGAGAAGAAAATTTTTGTTTTTGTTTTTGTTTTTTTTTTTAATTTTTTATTGGTGTTCAATTTACTAACATACAGAATAACCCCCAATTTTTGTTTGTTTTAAGGCTGCCCTGACTGACCTTACTTTAAGCTTTGGGTTTTGTTTCTTCTAGCTTGTTGACTAGATACATGCAATGCTGTAACCGTCCTTGTAGAGAGCCTGTGGCTGACAAAGACCCAAATTCTAGTCTGAGGGTGGATTTCTGAGCATCCCTTCAAAGCCTGGCTTGCACCAGGGGACATGGGGTGGACAGTGGTCAGCTCCTCTCATCATCAGGCAGCGATCTGATGTCCCGACATGCCAATCACTCCACCTTCTTGGCAACTGAGAGGTTTGCGCCACCGTTCTCCTTTTTTAAGGAAAAAAAAAAAAAGGCCTCCTCGCCATAGGGGTCACTGTTGGATGATTTTCTCCTGGACGCTCTCTCCCATGACAAATTCTATGACATGTTACATGGTAGGAAGTAGTTTCCAGTTCAATTCATCTCAAAGCCAAAGAAAACAGAACACACACACGTTACACACATTCTCCACTTTATGACAATCCTTAAAGCAACTCAACGTTTCCTTTCCTTCCTTAGGCCATCTCCACCCAGTTTTCTCTCCTGAAGCCAACATACAATGTGAAGTGAAAGGCAGGGGATAGTATGCGCAACGCACCTGCTAAATAACTCAGCACAGGGCTCTTTCTGACTCTGCCCATGAGATGTCATCGGCTTCCCACTAACTGGCAGGTGTGGGTCGTGTTTCCTTCGTATGCTGTGTTAATGTGTTTGCTTTCCATTTGGCAGAGAGACAAGCGAGACACCTCCAACTTCGACAAGGAGTTCACCAGACAGCCTGTGGAACTCACGCCTACTGATAAACTCTTCATCATGAACTTGGACCAAAATGAATTTGCTGGCTTCTCCTATACTAACCCAGAGTTTGTCATTAACGTGTAGGTGAATGCAGACTCCATTGTCGAGCCTGGAGTGTTAAGACTTCAGGCCACGTGTATGTATCAATTCTAGTCTTCCAGGATCCATGGTGCATATGCTGGCATTCAATATGTGGAGGGCTTGTCCTAGAGGGCTTTTCTTTGTATGTGTAGCTTGCTAGTTTGTTTTCTACATTTGAAAATGTTTAGTTTTAGAGTAAGCGCTTTATCCAATTATAGAGGTACAATTTTCCAAACTTCCAGAAACTCATCAAAAGAACAGACGATGTCAAAACTACTGTGTCTGATACCAAAATGCTTCAGTATTTGTAATTTTTAAAGTCAGAAGCTGATGTTCCTGGTAAATGTTTTTACAGTTATTCTATCATATCTTCTCTGAATGCTAAGCATGACTGGTATTTTTAAAAATTGTGAGTAAGCTTTGCAGTTACTGTGAACTATTGTCTCTTGGAGGAAATTTTTTGTTTAAGAATTGATATGATTAAACTGAGTTAATATATGCAAACTCTCTTGTTAACATGTCTGCTTTTAAATAGGCCCTGGGACAGGGGTTATAAACCGGGGAGCCATAGGCTGATGCGGCTAGCAGATGAGCTTTGTTTCACATACACATAATTTTATTTCATTGTCAACATTAAAAAATGGGATATTTCATATAAATTCTGGGGCCTTCAGATTCACTTGAAAAAATAATTGGAAGAGGGCTAGCAGCCCTGAGCCTGGTTCCCTTGTGGAAATAATTCAACCAAACTGAGAAATGGCTGTCTCCTTTAAAAGCAATGTGGGCCCTCCCTCCTCCATCAGTCTCCACCATGCCCTGTCGTCTTACGCTCTCTAGCCACTTCCCTGGTTGCTGTAGATTTGAGGCTGAAACCTCTGCCATTTGCAAATCACAGACTTAATGACCTCAATATTTTCCTCTGCCCAGAATCAGGGTTTCTGCTCAGTGATCCGTTCAGTGTGGTTTGTGTGTATTAAATCCTTATGCACAAAGCTCATAACAAAGATTTCATTTCCGGGGCACCTGGGTGGCTCAGTGGTTGAGCATCTGCCTGGGCTCAGGTCGTGATCCCGGGGTCCTGGGATCGAGTCCCACATCGGGCTCCCCATGGGGAGCTTGCTTCTCCCTCTGCCTATGTCTCTGCCTCTCTGTGTGTCTCTCGTGAAGAAATAAAATATTAAAAAAAAAAAAAAGATTTCATTTCCACCTATAACAAAAGTCAGCAAGGAAGTTGCTGTCAGTACAAAGAGAAAACCTTTTTTTTTTTGAAAAATTTTTTATTTATTTAAGAAGGCACAGAGGGAAAGGAGAGAGAAACTCAAGCAGATGCCATACAGAGCATGGAGCCTGAAGTGGGGCTCGATCACACAGCCCCAAGATCACAACCTGAACTGAAACCAAGAGTCAGACACTTAACCAACTGTGCCACACAGATGCCCTGAGAAGAACACTTTTCTGTGGTCTATGAGGATGTCACTATTTGTAAATCCACTTACTTTTTACTATTTTCTCCTAATTTGACATCTGCAAAAAAAAAAGAAAGAAAGAAGCTTATGCCCTTTTCCCCACCACCATACTTGCTCAGGGAGGCCAGAATAGGAGGAAAATAAAATGAAACTCGGCATGATAAGGAGCCCCACTCTCTGAGATCAGAGTGGCACATTAATGAATCACTGGGTGTCAGCCTGATAACTTCTCTGAATGAAATCATGCTTCTATTTTCTTTTTGAAAGATGTACTAATCCAATCTATGGCACATGCCTTTGTAGCTGCTAATGCCAGTGGGTAGCACAAAAGAGCAAACCTGTCACACCAAGTACGTTGTGACTCCACAGAGTTTATTCATCTCCTGCCTCTTTGGAAAATGCCCACTAAATGGAGCAGCGGACAGATGCAGTGAATCCACTGATCCTAGGGCATTCTTTGCAGAATTTTAGAAACTCTGCCAGTTAAAATTGGGGAAAGCCAACTTAAAGTGAAGGAAGAAACTGTGTGTTCTGTGCATCACATTTAGAAAACAAAAATAAGCGGCTTTCTATAGACCTTTGATGACATGTTCCATTTAAGATGACAATATAAAAGAGCTTGCTATTGCCACTTCTGATTTTTCCCCGTCTCATGCCAGCCCCTCATATTTTCTGCCTCTGCTGGATATAAACTCATCTTTCCTTTCCTAGGTATTGAGCACTGCTCTGGGCCAGGCACAATTCTCGGTGCTGAGGATATAGAGACCAAACAAGACAGCCCAGGACTTTTTTTTTTTTTTTTAAGATTTTATTTATTTGAGAGAGAGAGAGTGCATGCAAGCACAAGTGGGTGGAGGAGGCAGAGGGAGAAGCAGACACTGCCCACGCCCTCCCCGCCTGGCTGAGCAGGGAGCCCAAATCCTGCTGGGACCCTGGGATCACAACCTGAGCCACAGACAGACACCAACTGAGCCACCCAGACACACCCAGCCCAGGACTTTCTACTAACAAGAACAAGAAGATGCAGAAGTCCCCGCCTCTCACCTTCCTAGGATCATGTCCAGCAAGAAATGAGTGGGAGCTCCTATAAAACTCCTGAAGTTTGCTCTCATTGGCTCAGCCTGGTCATGTGCACACTCTTGACCTGAGCTCTACTTCTGGGGTGGAGCTGGGAGGTTGCAAAGGGACGTTAATGGGCCAAACCTAAGTTGTATTAGTTATCTATTCCTGTATAACGAGTTGCTCCCAAACTTTGAAATAACCAATATGTATCACCTCTCGATGTCTGCAGGCAAGAAAGCTAGGTGTTGCTTACCTGGCATCACCCTTCTCCTGAAGTTACAGGCAAGCTGTCGGCCAGGGTTGCAGTAACCTGAAGGATTAACTTGGGAGGAGATGGGATTCACTTCTAAGCTTACTCACATGGCGGTTGGCAACTTCAGTTCCTCACCAGTCAGACATCCCCAGAGAACTGTCTGGACATTGCAACTGGCTTCCCCCACTGCAAATGATTCAAGGGCCCAATCTGGAAGCCATCTAATCTCAGAAGCCACTGCCCATCACACTGCTGTTTTTTATGCTTTAAGAAGCAAGTCAATAAATCCAGCCCACACTCCAGGCAAAGGCCTTACACAAGGTGAGAATCCCCAGAGGTGGGGGCCCCGGGGTGTCATCGCAGAGACTACCGACCACATATATCATGAGCTACACTTCTAGAGCAATGGGTAGAGAGCCACCTGAACCATGTGAACTGAGAATGAGCAAGGAATTTCCCTGAATAAAAATTGGAAGCTGTTCTTGGAACAAGGGGGATGTATATGCTCAGGAAGCAAACCCTAATTGTGGATTCTCTGCAGATGGGAATTTTGATCTGCCCCAAAGATCCCTTAAGTTTAGTAAGTCTGAGAAACAAGCCACTATTGACAAGTAATTCAAGGAGAGACTCAGCTGGCATTGCCCTTGGTTCACAAAGGTCCCCATTGTTTCATTGCCAAGCTCACTACCAAAGGCAAGGACCTGACTTTGACCTGATGAATTGTAGTCCTTCACCTTCAGAGATTCAGTCTTCACCAAGTTGAGTTGGTGGGAACATACACATGATAAAGAGTCTACGCCAATTGTCCAATACTGAGCAACAAACCATCTCAAAACTTAGTGTCTTAAAACTAGCCACGTATTCTGTGTTTAATGGTGGTTTTTCTGGTCTGACCACCCCAGTGTCTCTTTGATGGTCTTGCTTGTATATATTCAGTCAGATGGAGGGTCAGCTGGTGACTAGATCGTGTAGGATGGTGTTTGACAGCATCACTGGTCTACAAGAAGTTAAGTTATTTTTGCTGTCTTGGCTCTCCATGTTCTCATATGTTCCAGTTAGAACATAGGCTTCTTCATATGGCAGTTTTGAAGACTCCAAAGAATAGTGATGGGAAGCAAACTCCAGTGACAAGCACTTTTCAAGCCTCTGCTTATGTCAGGTTCACTCTTTTCCTATAAGCCAAATTCAAGGGGTGGAGAATTAGATTCCAGTTCTGGATGGGAGGCACTATAAAAACACATTATAAAAGTTAATGGACATAGGGATAGAATAATCCATAACCAATTTTGTGTCTACTACCCAGTCCCTTCACGGAACCATTTGTGAGCTTAGGGAGCATCAGAAAAATAAGGTAGATGGGAAAGAAATTTCCAGGAAACTACCTGGGCTTCCCCCCATGGTCTGGCCACATGGCATGGCCCACCAGAAGTCGGTCCTACTTGTCTCTCCAATCTCAAAGACATGGTGCCAGAGTTCAGGCTTGTCAATTGAATAGTCAGAGCCAACTTGAGAGCTGATGGCATAGGCTTTTTAAACCAATGAGGACAAAGTTCTGAAATCCTCAGATGTTATTTCTGCCATGGTTCTTTTTCTAACCTCATACACAAGCTGAGATGCTAGGAAATCAGAGAGGAATGCAAAGCAAGATAAATGGAAACCAAATCTGGGACACTCAATCCAGTACCATCTATCAATATCTAGCTCTAAAAGCCCTAAAGCCAAATATCTCAGGTCCTATATCTTTGCTGGGTTTGATCTGAAATTGCTTTGACCCACGTGGAATTCTGCTGTTTATCACTTCCTAGACATGCAATACTGGCTCTGAAAGTAAATCCTGACTTCCCAAAGCAATAAAAGTTTGAATTCTAGAGGTTTTGCTCAATGATTGAACCATACTCTCTCCACTATGGATTTTGTCCCATAAATGCAAGTCTCCCTGGCATATAGCCTGCCCAAATTAGGCCAGATGTTAGGGTAAGATTATCATGGTATTTGGAGAAGAGTCAGAAAAACATTCAATTCTGTTTTCAACAAGTCACTCTCCCCTACAAGTTCCAAGAGAGAAATAAATATAAAAAGGACAACGTCTAGCAAATAAACATTGATTACTATTTGAATATTGGACTGTATATCCCAATGGGATCGCAACTCTAAGGTGAGCTGGATTGCATAAAGAATTCCCACATATCATGTGCCTTGTATTACTCATCTATCACTGTTAACAGATTACCCCAAAACTAACATCTTAAAACAACACACGTTTCTTAGCTCGCAGTTTCTGTGGGTTGGGAATCCAGGTACAGTTTAGCTGGGTCCTCTATTTCAGGGTTCCTCATAAGCCTCAATCAGGGTGTTGGCTGGGGCTGTCACTGGCTGTGGTCTCATCTGATGGTTCAACTAGGGAAAAATCCACTTCTAAGCTCTCTCACATGGCTGTTGGCAGATTTCAGTCCCTGTGAGCTTTTTTTTCTTAAAGATTTTATTTATTCATTGATGAGAGACCAGAGAGTGATGCAGAGACACTGGCAGAGGGAGAAGCAGGCTCTCTGCAGGGAGCCTGATGCAGGTCTCGATCCCAGGACCCCAAGATCACGCCCTGAGTCGAAAGCATACACCCAACCACTGAGCAACCCAGGCATCCTAGGTCCCTGTGAGCTTTAACTGAGAGCTTCAATTCCTTGGTGGCTCTTGATTGGAGGCCACCCACAGTTTCCTTCCATGTGCACCTTTCCAAAATGGCAGATTGCTTTATCAAAGCGTACTGGCTAAGAAGACAGTCTAGCAAGTAAGATAGCAGTTCCATTCAAGTCACTGGGTCCAGCCCACACTTAGGAAGAAGGAATGACACAAGAGCAGAAATAGGCAAGGCAGAGACTAGAGAGCCATGTGAGAAGCTGTCTACCCCATAGATGGAAAGAGTTTATATAGGGTGGTATATGGGAGGGAAAAGGGGTCTTAGTACTGTGTCTAGTGAATGTGGACCTCTTTTTTTCCGAAGAGTTTGTTTGTTTATTTATTTATGTATTTATTTATTTATTTATTTTGAGAGAGAGAGAGAGAGCAAGAGAGAGCAGGAGTAGAATGAGGGGCAGAAAGATAAGCAGACTCTCCGATGGGCAGGAAACCCAACACAGGGCTCCATCCCAGGACCCTGAGATCATGACCTGAGCCAAAGGCAAAAGCTTAACCCACTGAGTGCCCCAGGCACCCCCAGTGTTCACAACCTTGACCAACCAGACCAGTCCTCCCCCTTGAGGTGAGGTGGAGGGGGAAGGGGGCCATACAGCCATCCTTGCCCTGACGAAGAGCTTCTGAGCTGGTGTGGGCAATCAGACCACCATTTATCCAAATGGAAATGACCCTTTCCTTGGATCAAAAGACTCAGGCCCCTTGTGAACAGAACAGAAATCACCATTTATGTAAGCCTGCAAGATGTAAAAGTCCTTAGTCTCAAACTAGAGGAGTCTCCTCGAGCCCGTAAAGTGTGAACAACATCAGATTCACATCGCTGCCCTCGTGTAGCAGCAGAAAGCCAAGAGCAACCATGGCAACTCTAGTTGACGAGTCCCTAAAAGTCTCTGACCCCAAGATTATCTTCAGGAAGATCCACTAGGTGTGAGCAGAGAAAACCTTGAGGAGGCCTTACAGAGGAAGATGGTGAGAAGAGGGAAATATTTAAAAATCATATTCAGAGAGAGAAAAATTAATTTTCTGACTGAACAGAAAAGCAGGAAGAAAATGCCTTCAGATCCCATCCTCTCTCATCTCCTGGCTCAAACCTGGGCTTGAGGGTGATTTTCTCTTATGCTACAAAGCCTGAAATGATGTCAGGCAGTCCGTGACTGCGGGGAGAAATTATTAGAGCTGAATATGAATGAGTATCTTTCATCACTCATTCGATAATTCTCTCCTCAGGGCCGATGACTGATCAGATGGGGAACAAAACATGGGCCCTCTTCTCGTACAGCTGATGTTCTAGGAGGGATTCACATTAAATAGTGAATGAGTAACATGATCGCAGGTAGCAGCAGGTACTAAGGAAGCCCTGCTAGGAGTGGGTTGGTAGGATTGTCAGCTTTTAATTTTTTTAATTTTTTTTAGATTATTTATTTATTCATGAGAGACACACAGAGAGAGAGAGGCAGAGACACAGGCAGAGGGAGAAGCAGGCTCCATGCAGGGAGCCCAAAGTGGGACTCGATCCCAGGTCTCCAGGATCACGCCCTGGGTTGAAAGTGACATTAAACCGCTGAGCCACCCAGGCTGCCTGGATTGTCAGCTTTTTAACCCAAATGCTCAAGGAAGGCCTCCTTGAGCAGGTGGCAGTTTGAGCTCAGTGACAAGGAGCCAGAGCAAAGCACTGCAAACAGAGGCGACAGCAAAGGCCTGAGCGTGAGGCCGGCCTGCTGAAGATCCGCCCGGAGCCCAGGGAACAGGGGGCACCCAGCAGCCTGGGGAGATGAGGCTGGAGAGGGTGGCAGGGGCTGGATCTGGCAGACATTTCTAGACCTTGGTGAGAAGTCTGTGCTCTTAGTCCGGCGAGAATCCCTTGGACGCTGTATTCATTTCCCACTGCAGCTATAACAAATGAGCACAAACGGTGTGGCTTAACACAACACAAACTGTGGTCTTACAGTTCTGGAGACCTGAGGTCCAAAAATCAATCTTACTGCACTAAGGCTCCTTCTGGAGGCTCTAGGGGAGAATGTTTCCTGGTCTTCTTCACCTTCTAGAGGCCACCTACATCCTTGGCTTATGGCCCCTTGTTGCCCTCAGAGCACATCACTCCAACCTCTGTGTGCCTTGCCACATGTCCTTTTCTGTCTATGACTAGCCCCAGTGTGACACATTGAGCCCACCCAGATAGCCCAGAATCATCTCCCTAGTCCACGATTCCTAACTCATTTGCAAAGTCCCTTTTCCGCAAGAGGGGACATACTCGCAGGTCTCAGGGATCAGAACATGGACATCTCTGAAGGGCCTTTATTTCATCCTCCACAGAGACTTTCAACAAAAGGGTTGACATCTGATCTACCTTAGAGGACATGTGTGCGTAAGAGGAAGAGAAGGAAGATGAGAGCATTGCAATAGTGCGGCGAGAAAGCAGAGGTGCACTTGACCACCTCAACTGCTATCCTTGAAGAGATGAGAGGAAAAACGTAGAGAAGGATTGCGATTGATTCAGACTATCCACCCAAGGTGGCTCTACTGATTCCCAGCAGGGTGCTCTTTCAGCCATCCCAGCGTCAATATTTTTAGGAACCTCAAGGATCTGTGTGACTTTTCTGAAGAGAAGAGGTCAGGACTGGAAGGGGGAAGAAGGAGGGTAAGACCAGAGCTTTGGCTTGATGTAGTAAGTCAAAGAATGACTACCCCGAGACTTTGAATCCTAACCCTGGAATTTGTAAAAGTCACCTTCTTTTAGCCTTTATTCTTTGGGGAAATAATCTTTGCAGATATAATTACACTAAGGATCTTGAGATGAAGAGATTACCCTGTATCACCAGGGTGGGCCATAATGCCATCACCGTATCTTTATAAGAGAAAGGCAAAGGGAGACAACATAGGACCCTAGAGGGCAAAGCAGGGTGAAGATGAGGACACAAGCCAAGGAAAGCTGCCAGCTGCCAGCAGCTAGAAAGTATCAGGAGCAGGTTCTCCCCTAGGGCTTCCAGAGAGAGTGTAGCCCTGCCCACACCTTGATTTTTGACTTCTGACCTCCAGAACAGTCTGTTTCTATTTTTTTGAGATGATTCTACTAGGATAAATTTCTATTGTTTTAAGCCATACAGGTTGTGGTCATTTGATACACCTGGTATGGACAAGATTATAGCCAACAGTCTGACCCAAATGCTGGTAAAATGACCAAACTGTATTCTGGAGCCACACCTTCCAATGTGGGGTATCCCCAGGTGAGTGCAGGCAGGAATGAACTCTCTCTCCTAATTGTTCCAGGGAACAAGATGAGAAGAAAGTAAGAAGGCCTCTCTAATAGCCCGAGGACCCAAGTGACTTTAGAGCCCTTCCCCATTAGCGCTGTCCCCACCAGCAGGCACCAGGAGCAAGGACCCCGTCTGTGGGTGCAGCCCTCCTGCAGGGACCTGAAGACAGCTGTTGCTGTGTATGGTTCAGGCTCGGGGACAGCTCACCTCCCCCTCGCAATACACCCACCTGGGGCTGGCTCAAACTCCTCTATGTCTGATGCAGCAGAGAGTGGTGGAAAGCTACAGAGAATGGACAAAACTCACAGACCATCTGTTCATCTTCTGTGTTTTGTGAATTTATTTTCAAATGTTAAGCATCTGATAGCAGTTGTCAGGCATTATCTCAAAAGCTACCATTTGGGTAAAGACATCCTCTTAAAAATCCATGAGAATCACTCATCGATCAGTGATTCTCCAGGGTTTGGAAGAAAGGGTGAGTTGTATTTTCAAACAGTATCTTCAAATATTATTATGTAATTTTATAACCAGAAAAGGGAAATAAGATGTCTTGTTTCTATAATACAGATTTCAAAAAAAAAATGCAGATTTCAGGAAACAAAATCTCGCTGAAAAGACTGTGTAGAAAACTGAGGAATTTCTCAATCGAGAATTACAGGCTCTGCGATGGGGGCTTATGGATATTTCCTGGCCATGGTGAGATTTTTTTTATGTTAATCAAAAAGGGACACAGTTAAAAAAAAAAAAAAGGTGGATAACACCTTCAGTGTCAGAGTGTGTCACCTTGATTTAACTCATTACGTTTGGAAAGTGAGCACAGCCATCTAGGAAGGGGTGGGTCTTCCTAGGATGAGGAGAAGGGACCAACTTCTGGAGATTGCTTTGATCCTCCATGGGCTGCAGCTCAGGTCTGAGTTGGGAGGCTCTAGGGATGGGAGGTCATTGTCACTTTAAGTGTGATGGCTTCCGGTGGGAGCTTCTATTCGGAGTAGGACTGTCCTTGGATATCAGAGATGAGTCTGGAGATGCTGAGGGCAATGGAAAAAGAGGCGGTTCATTCCCCAAGTTGTGTCCCTAGACATCCATAACTAAGCCCTCTTAGCCAACATGACCATGAAAACTGAGTATTGACACTCTGGACCATGTTCCCATCTCATTGATACAACTGCAGAAAAGTTTACCTAGGTTGGAATAAAGGGGTTGCTCTAGAGAAGGTAAAATGGTGACAACTCAGACTCTGAAGCCACAGTGTTCAACTCCCAGCTCTGCCAAGTACCAGCTCATAACCTTGGGAACTTACTTAGCCATCCTTAAGATGAGAGGGACAATACTAATACTTCTCCCTCAGGATTGCTATGGAGATCAAATGAGACAGTGCCTGGGTTATGGTATGTTTTGTATATATGTTCGCTATTATTGCATTATTATAGGCGCCAGGCAAATGCATGAAGCATTCAGGAGTGAAAAACCTGAGCACTGTGAGCCAAGAGCTCTTGATCTGAAGAGTACCTTGTCCGGTCTAACATGAGCAGCCACTGGGGTGTCCTCTCCCAGAGATGACATGTAGGAATGCAGCCAAACAGTGCCATGTTTTCCCATTCCTCAAGAAAAGCTAGACATCTGGACTTTTATATAAAATGTCCTGATTTTAAAGTATGGACCACTAATTCCAATTTTTTGAAACTCTAGTCTATGCAAATAAAACATGTCCATTTGATACGTATTTCAAGCAGGCGGCTACAAGCTTAGAACCTCTAAGGTACAAGATCAATGGGTGCTCATTTTAGCCCTTTTAGGAGAATTCTAAGGGTATTTTGGGGACCTTCTATTTGGAGAACCTATTAACTAGACATTATCATTCATAATACAGTAATTTAGCATTTATAATGTGTCAAGCCCTATCCTAGGGCTTCGCTGTAATAACTCATTTATTCTTCACAACAACCCTATAAGGTAGACTATTACTTTTGCCATTTGACAGTGGAGGAAGCCGAAGTTCAGAGGTTAAGGAACTTGCCCTAGGCAAAACAGCAGATTTTGAATGCAGGCTGCCTTTAAAAATTTCGTGATGAATCACTTAAAATTTTGTGAAAGCCCACACACAATGCTGGCATGGCCAGAGCTGTCACCAAAATGTGCATTGCTGAGTGATGCTGAGATTAGCAGGACCACGAGAGAACCCAAGCAATTGGAACTCAGCAAAGCCTTACTTAGCAACTACATGGAGTTTCTTGTGTCCATTAGAAGTCAGGACTTGGCCACTAAGCTGTATTTGTGGTTAATGTGGAGCCATATTAAGTGCATAGATGATTATCAGCCCTTACAGAGCATGGGCCATGTTCCAGTCGCTCTTCTAAACACTCTGTAACTATTAATTTGCTTAATCCCAACGAGACAGATACTATTTCTATTATCCCCATTTTATGTGGAAACTGAGTCACAAAGAGATGGAGCCTTTGTCCAAGTCCACACAGCCATGAACAAAGGTAGTATTTGAATCTAGCCTGTCTGGTTCCCAAGTCTATGCTCTTAACTGCACTCTGTTCATAAATCTTCAATAATGCCCAATACCTGTGATTATATCCACTGCCGAAATGCCCATGAGCAGGAAAAAACACAAAGGGAGAGATTTCTAATCACATCACACGCAAAACTGAACATCTGCGGGGAAATGCAGTTTGCTTTATAATGATGACCATAGCTAGCTTTTACTGAGTTATTACTAGGTTCTCACCAAGGTTAAGTACATGTTAGCCTCATATAAACTGTAGAAGCTGGATGTTATTATTTTTTTAAGATTTTATTTTTTTATTTACTTGAGAGAGAGAATGAGCAGAGAGGGAGAGGCAGAAGCAGGCTCCCCAGAGAGCAGGAAGCCTGATGGGATCTCAATCCCAGGACTCCAGGATCATGACCTGAGCTGAAGGCAGATGCTTAACTGAGCCACCCAGGCGCCCCTGGAAGTTATTATTAAACCCATTTTATGGATGAGAAACCTGAGTCTCAGAGGTGCTGAGTAACCTGAATTAGGTCACACAGCTGATAAGTGATTAAGTGAGGGCTTGAATGCAGGTCTATCAGACCCTACAACCTTTGTTGTTTAAGCCCCACATTAAAATATGCAGGAACTGCTGAGTGAAGTAAGTCAGTCGGAGAAGGACAAACATTATATGTTCTCATTCATTTGGGGAATATAAATAATAGTGAAAGGGAATATAAGGGAAGGGAGAAGAAATGTGTGGGAAATATCAGAAAGGGAGACAGAACGTAAAGACTGCTAACTCTGGGAAACGAACTAGGGGTGGTAGAAGGGGAGGAGGGCGGGGGGTGGGGGTGAATGGGTGATGGGCACTGGGGGTTATTCTGTATGTTAGTAAATTGAACACCAATAAAAAATAAATTAAAAAAATAAATAAAAAATAAAAAATAAAATATGCAGGAACTTGTTTCTTCCAGAACACTTTCTGCTAAGAGAGGTGGAATAAGTAGAAACAGTATTAGTATTGGTATCTTTAATCAGCCATCCAGTAACTTCCAGGGAATTTCCAAAGAGAAATCCACATTACCAGGTAGTGTCTGAAGGGTCAAGGTTTAGGATAGAGCCTCACTAAGGGTGTCTCTCTGATACCCGACAGGCCTAGCCTTCAGACACCCTACACTCTAAAACAAGGGGACCCCATGCCCTCTCCTTCCTTCTGGCTAAATATGAAGACTGTCCTTCTGCCTTGTTTCCTCCTGGAGGGTGACTCCTACCTGGGTATTGCACTTGTATGTTGGATGTTCTTAGGTTTATAAGTGGCAAAACCCACCTCAAACTGAAGAAAACTAAAAGAAAAAGAAAGAGGCATAATGTCTTTGCTTAGGTAACTAAATAAGCCTTGGGTTGTCTGGCTTCAGGTACAAATGGATCCGGGGACTCATACAATATCAGAAAGCTGTGCCTCTCTACCTTCACCTGACTTTCTCCATAGCTCATTTTCTTGGTGCCCCAGAAGCTCCAGTCAATATCTCCAGAGCTGCTTAGCAATACGAGTGAAAGGAGAATTTATTCCCCCACTTTTTTTAAGAGAGTGAGAATGGGGGCAGCCTGGAAGAGAGGGGAACAGAAAATCTTAAGTAGACTCCATGCCCAGCTTAAGGGGCTCGATCTCACGACCCTGAGATCATGACCAGAGCTGAAGTCAAGAGTCTGAAGCTTACCCGATTGAGTCACTCAGGTGCCCCTAGACTTTATTTTATTCCAGTAGTCCCCATGAAAGTTTTAAGACTGCGTTTTACTGGCTTGGCTTGAATATCCATCTCTAATTTAATTATCTTCACCAGGGTGATAAATATTAGATTTTTAAAGCGTGGGTCACATGCTTATCCTTGGAATAATAAGGAGATAAGAGACAGTCCCTTTGGGTTACATGGGAGATAGGTGGTTTTCCAGAAGAAAAGAATGGTGTAATTTTAAAAAAAGGTGTGGAGGGAATGGGTTCTAGGAGATACCAACAACAAGTGTCTTGTAAAAGCTCATATTGTGGAGTTGCCTTCTGGATGCTAAGATTATAGGTACAGAGCCATAGTCCCTAATACCTAATGTGTTTGGGTATCCACTCTTTTTAAAAAATATTTATTTATTTATTTATTTATTTATTTATTTATTTATTTATTTATTTTAGAGAGAGACATTGAGCAAACAGGGGGAGGGGCAGAAGGAGAGAGAATCCTCAAGCCGACTCCCCACTGAGCACAGAGTCCGTCCGACAGGGGCTCGACCCCACGACCCCCAAATCATGAGTAGATTTGAAAATCAAGAGTCAGGCACCCAACCAAACTCAGCCACCCAGGCACCCCATCTACATATTTACTCTTATTGGATGGTTCTCAAACCTCCGAAGCCTATGAGAAAGGCAATAAATGTTTCTGCTAGCATATATATTGGACATTTTTCCATTCTAGAAAGAACATACCAACATTCCTCGTGATACTCTGCATCCCTCATTCTCAGTCACTGGGTTCAGGAGGAGCCGATCCACCCAAGCAGCAGGCTGTGATCTACACCCAACATGACTGGTTCTGAGATGATTATGGGATTTGATTTTTACCTGAGTTATCATGTCCTGGGCATAAAAAAAAAAAAAAAAAAAAAGCCTATCAGAGGAAAAAACTCTTTTCTGACTAGGGTTGGTGAGAGGGCAGGCTGTTGGCTAAGATATGCTAGAAGCCGTCTTGCCACCGCAACAATAGGGCTGGTCTGAAAGTGATGCCAAATAGAGGAAACCAGAACTGAGAGATGGAGTTTGAGCCCCTGGACCCAGACATATCTTATTTCAGCCAATCAATCACATCACTTTTTTTTCTTAAATTAAGCCAATTTGAAGTAGATTTCCTTGTCACTTTCAACTAAAAATTAATGCCTAATTTCTACTATCTAGATTCAAATACAAGTTTTGCTACTCTTATAAATCATGTCATTTTGGGTAAATCAGTTAACCCCTTTGATCCTTGGTTTACTTTCTCCATGGAGTGGAGATAATTTCTCTTGCAGGCTTTCCAGGATAGTAACTGAGGTTACAGGTGATTAGTACCGAGTGTAGATCCGGGAATGCCATGTGCCCCTCATACATGTACATTTTATTGGCATTGGGAGAGCAGAAAAAGGAAAAGCCAAAGGAATTGGGATGAAAACCACACCTGGATGACTATCAGAGCCAAGAAAATATTTGATGTAAACGAGCTGGCTGGACACAGATAACAGGGAGTATAGGGGATAAGTGGAGAGCAACTGCCCAATTCAAAAACATTCAAACTTTAAAATTTAAAATCTCCGTGGAGGACAAACAAAATGAGGTTGAGGGCTTCTAGTTCACAAACCTTGAAAAGCAACTGAAACATTAATGCTTGAGATGAGACCACAGCTGTGAGCCAGGAGGTGTGGTCGCCTAGTTCTAGATGTTTCCATGAATTACCACTCAGAGAAAGGAAGCTCCCCGATGCCTCCACCTCAACAGCCTGCCCCTCCCAAAGCAAGAGAATCAAGGGGCCTTTGAGTCCAGGCTTTCCTTAATTTCAAAACCGAACATGACCACTCTTTATTTTTAACCTTCCCTTCCCCTAGTCTATGCCTTCAAGCAGCTTTTCTGGGGAGAGAGTGTTTGCGCCCACACTGGCAAATCTGAGTCCCTGGCCACGCGCCGGCTGCGACGGGGCTGTTGCCATGCCCACCCACCCCAGCACCTGGAACCTAGCCTTCAGAGGGGCTCACTTGAGAGCCGCATGAACAGTAAGGAGCATGGAACTCAAGTCCCCAAGGGACCCGGCTGAGGGCAAGGTGACCCTTGCACTTGCCCCCTCTTTTGGAAGGAGGGTGCCTCTGCCTAGTGGGAGCATCTGTGATAGTAAAGATAGTGAATCTCCTGTGTGCCGACGCTCCTCGTGCTTATACTTTTATCACATCTGCTTTTCAGAGAGTCTAACAAACTTGCCTGGAGTCTCAAGGCTAATGGTGGCAGAGCCAGAATTTGAACCTTGGTAGGTGTCAATCTAGCGCTCCAATGTAATAGCCATAATCCCTACCAGGAGACAGAGCTGACGCAAATGTTTGGAGCCACTTGACAACTGTATTTATGTCTCCCAATTATTAAAGAATCATCTGATCCATGCATCAGCTTCCTCTCAATATGACTAGTTTGGTGGCCTGAAACATGTCCACAAATTCTTTGATAAGTCATCCATCAGAAGGTAGAGACTAGCTCCCCTCCCTTAATTTGAACCGTTTCTAACAAATAGAACGTGGCGGAAGTAATGCCTTGTGATTCCCAAGGCTAGGCTAGACAAAGCTACCCAGCTTCCACCTGGCTCCACGTCCTGGGATGTTCCACTCTTGGGACCCAGCTGCCATGCTGTGAGGAAGCCCAGGCCATGCATGAGTGCTCCCTCTGAGAGTCTTGCTGAGGTCCCAGTCCGCAGCCAGCATTGCCACATGATTGGGGAAGCCTCTGGGATGCATGGAGCCCTGGCCACCAACTCACGGCAACCAGGGAGGAACACTGAATAGGCACCACATAGCTGGTCCCAAGTCAATTCTCAGAGCCATGAGAGAAAATAATAAATGACCGATGTTAGGAACAGTTAGTGTGCATTAGTTCCTATAAAAAATCATCAATCTTTGGGTCCTGGCAAAAAAAATAAAAATTAAAAACATAGAAATGAGCTGTTTGACTTGTATGATTTGACTCCAAACTGAATAGATTCTAATCCTACAAAATCTTGTCTGGGCAACTCTCCACTTGCTTCTTTGACAGTGCTTTTAAATTTAAGTAATTGGGATGAAGATGATGAAGATGATGTTGATAATTTGTGCTTCTTGAGGACTCTGTATGTATTACATAGAAAACTAAGGGCTTTACCTACATTATTTCTTTTTTTCTCTCTCTTCACCTTCCTTTCTCTACACCTTCTTCCTTACCTTTCTTTCTCTACACCTTCATGGTATTGTCAGCTTTTCAGATTTGGAACTATGCTCAAGGAGTTCAATTGTCCGAGGCGCACAGTTAGGATGCAGCAAGACCAGGTTGTCATGGATTCCCAGGTCCAGCATGTATGTATTGAGCTACGATGTGCCACAAGCTGTGCAGAGAGCACAGATGAGGTTCGTGCATGCAGACTCCAGGGCAACAGGCAGGTGATAAGGAAACAGACAAGCAAGCAAGTCGATAAACAACAGCATTGCCAACTGTGACCCTTGCTAGGAAGAGTGATGAGACTGGTAGTAAAGAGCTGCCTCCAAGGAGCAGCTTGGGATGCTTTCAAGGAAGAGGTCTTTGAGCAATGTGACATGGCCTCTACATCATGTGACCCTGGAAAAAAAGCATCCTGAGCAGCAGAAATACCCAGAGGGGAGCCAGGGTTGGGTAAGGACTTGGCACATTTCAAGAAATGAAATAAAGAAGCCAATTTTGAGGTGAACAAGAAAAAACAGATGAGGACAAAGAGGGAGGAGAGGCCAGACCTCACATGACCTTCTTGGCCAAGGTTAAGAATGTAGGTCTGTTCTAAGAAACATGGGAAATTTGGAAGCTTTCATTTTTTGATTGTGTAGTGACATGATCTGGTTAGTTTTTTAAAAGTGGCATTTCTGACTGTTCCATGGACCAAACCAATGGGGCAACAGGTAGGCTGAGAAACCCTACTTGGTGTCAATTGAAGAGCCTCCAGTTGTACTAAATAATCCTGAACTGAACTGAACATCAGATCCCTGGGATCCAGGACTTGAATCGCTCCGCCTGACCAGGGCACTCTATCCTGAGTGATAGTTCTCTCTACTGACTCAACAGGAGATCGATGAGACAGTATGTGGAAGAGCCCAAAAGACAAGGTTCTGAATTCAGGACAAGAGAGTGGGCCAGGGGCATGGCAGGGAGAAGGTAGCCATAATAGTTTCCAATAATTAAAAAAAGGAGAAGAGGAGGAGGAATATTAAATATAATAAGCATCCGAACCAAGGAGTCAGAAAAGGAAGTGAGGAGTACCATGTGCAATTCTATGCTAGCAAACTGGAAAATCTGGATGAAAAGTTACCAGCATTCTTTCCAAGTATAATATAGTCTAAATAAAGTAGCGTAGTGGTTAAGAGCGCAGGCTCCCCCATCAGATGGATGTGTGTTCAAATCCAGCCTCCACTGCTTACTACCTGCATGACCTCGGGCAACACTCAATATCTTCCCTTTTAAAATGAGGATAAGCAGAATGAGAAGCATGCAGAATGTATATGAAGAAAGGTCATCCAGGGAATTTAAAACAAGATCAGATGAATGGAATCAAAGGATTATTTCATAATGTCGGTTCTTCCTAAATACATGTATGGGTTTGATGCAATCCTAATAAATATCCCCATACAATTAATTTTGTATTTGCTGTATTTGTTTTCCTTTGGTGGGAAGGGGGAGAATTTGACAGAGTAACTCTAAAATTCAACCAGGTAAATAAATAGCCAAAAGAGCCAAGAACTACTTGAAAGTGGAGAATAATTAGGGGACACAGTGAATACAGATACTAAAATGGACTATAAAGTTTCAAAGATGAAAAAAGCATAGTACATGTAAGTCCTAAAACACAGATCAATGAAATAGAGCAGATAGTGCTGAGACAATCTTTCATGTACCCAACTTTATTAGATAATAAATCAGCTACAAAAAGGCAAGATGAAAAAATATTCAATGACAGTGGGACAATTGATTAATACTTGGGGGGAGGAATAAATAAAGTAAAATTAAATTTTCATCTTGCACTATACATCAATGTAAATTTCAGATTGATTAAGGAGTATGAAGCAATTTAAAACTTAATTGAAACTAATAATCTAGACAAACTTCTGGGGACGAAGGCAACTTGATCACAGGCATCTATCTGGTCCTCCTATCTCCTGGATTCTCATTAAAAAAAAAAATATATATATATAGACACGTATATGTAGACACATTATATATAGTTATATATGGATTTACTTATTTTTTAAAGATTTATTTATTTATTTTAGAGGAGGAAAGGAGGGCCCGAAGGAGAGAAGGAGAGAGAGCCCCAAGCAGACTCCACATTGAGTGCAGAGCCCACATGGGGCTTGATCTCAAGACTCTGAGACCACAACCCAAGCCAAAACCAAGAATCAGATGCTTAACCAGCTGAGCTGATTATGGGTTTATTTCTTTATTTTTAAGATTTTTATTTATTTATTCATGAGAGACACAGAGAAAGAGGCAGAGACATAGGCAGAGGGAGAAGCAGATTCCCTGTGGGGAGCCCAATGTGAGACTCCATCTCAGGACCCCAGGATCGCGACCTGAGCCAAAGGTAAATGCTCAACCACTGAGCCACCCAGGTGCCCTTGATTCACTTATTTTTTAAAGAGAGGTAAATCTGTGCTGGCAATTATGGAAGGCTGTCATCCATATATTTGAAACTTTAAAATATTCACACCCAATATGATATGGATGAGACTAAATTCAAGTGTATCTTTGGTGGGTATCGGGGGTCAATAAGAAAGGAAGAAATCTTTCATTAATCTGATCAAGAAGAAGAGAGACAAGATACCATTAAGAGTAAGAGAAATCATGGGGTGCCTGGGTGGCTCAGTTGGTTGGGTGTCTGCCTTCAGCTCAGGTCATGATCCCAGAGTCTTGGGATTGAGCCCCACATTGGGCTTCATGCTCAGTGGGGAGTCTGCTTCTCTCTCTACCCCTTACCCAGCTCATGCTCTCTCACTCACACCCTCTCTCAAATAAACAAGTAAAATCTTTTTTAAAGAATTAGAGAAATTAGAATTACCATCTAGGAAAATCAATGAAAATAGCAAGATAATATTATGCATAACTTCATATGGACTAGGAAATTGGAAAATTTTGGATGAGATAGCTTATATTATAGGACAGTATAATATATATAGTATAGATGGCCAAAAAAACTGATTCCAAAAGAAGAATCAAAAGAGCAAATACAAAACGGTGGGAAAAATTGAAAAATTAGCCAGAGAACAGCAGTGGGCCCGGTTGGTTTCATGGACAAGATCATACAATTGGGCAAATCGATGGGTGCTGGTGGACTCCATCCTTCCGTGTCTCTGCTTTGTTCTAACCCAGGGGTCTCACTGGAGCCAGGCAAGTGACTTAGAAGTGGTGCAGGTGGAGGACCACAGGGAAGGCTGGGATCTAGGGGAAGCTGAAGCAGGTACCCCTCATTGGAGTGGGCAGATGCCCTTCTCTTCCAACTAATTGCCGGCGGGAACGTGGGCCCACATTCAATTCACTGCAATGCAAATTGTAAAACCAGGTGGGCACAGCCAAACATTAGCAGACCAGCGAGCTACCAATTTACAGGTTCTCCTGGAGACAACTCCAAAATACAGACGGCTTGAGGAGAGGCGACCTCCATACCATTGGAACCATTTTGAAAACTGTTTCTTGGAAGAAATGATGCCTTGAGTTTGTCCTTCGAGGTGGGACATTTCACTGAATAAATTTGCACCAGGAATGAGGTAAGCCAATTGCATAAGACAAAATAAGATTTCATGTTTTACCTCAATCTGAGCACCTCTCGGGTTATGGAAAAAGGAAGTCTGGATTATTTTGAAAACATAATCATTCATTCATTTATTCAACAAATATTTTCCACTACCTACTATGAGCTGTGTGCTACTATAAGCATGGGAATAGAGCGGTGCATAAAGTAGAAAAAGTCTGCATCCATGAAACTTTATGTTCTAAAGATTGTAAAAATAAACAACAGACAGAACCCAGTGCCTTCTGGTCAGTTTCAACGGTAAGAACCTGAATTTTGGGGATCCCTGGGTGGCTCAACAGTTTAGCACCACCTTCAGCCCAGGGCCTGATCCTGGAGACACAGGATCGAGTCCCGCATTGGGCTCCCTGCATGGAGCCTGCTTCTCCCTCTGCCTGTGTCTCTGCCTCTCTCTCTCTCTCTCTCTTGAATAAATAAATAAATCTTAAAAAAAAAAACAAAAAACCTGAATTTTGGAATTAGGACTCACTCGTAGGCATTCAAAAGCCCAACCCAGAAACAATATGATATCTGAGACTTCCTTCAAAATAATCCAGGGAGGAGCGATAGTAGTGGAACATAGAGATGAAACACGATGGGCCATATGTCAGTAATGGCTGCAACCAGTGGGGGGTAGTACAGGGGCACTCATTCATTATATTTTCCTCCCCACTTTTATGCATGTTTGAAAATTTTTCATAATGAAAGTGTTTTTAAGTTCAAGTCCATCAACATCAAAACTTCGACCTCCCATTCAATCCAAACAAAGCCTTTTGCTCTCTCCAGATCCAGCCTGGCCATGAGTGCTGGGCCTCCCTTGCAGTGGGAGGAGGAGGTTGGGCCGTCCTTCTCTGCTCTTCCTCTTTCTCTGGTTGCTGGCTCCTCTGGGACTGAGGACTGGGAAGGGGTGAAGGGCAGAGAGCAAGAAGCAATAGCCAAAAGCCATCTTACTTGGACGGTGTCATGAGTGGTAGCTGGTGATGCTCTGCTGCTGGCACCCGAATGCTGATCTCTTGTGTGAATGGTCCCACGAAGAGAGTTTGAGCTCAGGGACTTTTCTCAGTATCCGTACAGTGCTCAGTGCATCTTTGCAACACCACACCCTGGTTGTCCAGGCTGCCTTTCGGGTGTCCTCTCTCTTCACCCTGTAATGGAGAGGCTCCAGCCAGCATCTTGCCTTCGTAGTTCTCCAGGCAGGAAGAACCAACACCATTCAACACATGCCAATTTCTCTCAAGTGCTCCCTACTGGTGCTCTGCTCCAGCCCACACTTAGTTCCAGGTGCCAGTGTAGAGCATCTGCAGCTCAGCAAGTACTGGCCAGGAAGTGCGGTGTCAGTGTCCCCTCTTGCATATCCATAGTCCCTCCAATGAGTTGATTGAAACTCTTCTCATCTGGATTGATATGTGAGAGCCATCCCTTCCCCCACCATGGAGATGGGACAAAAAGAGCCAAAATAGCTTTCTCTTCCAGGTCCCACTATTTCCCCCACCTCATTGAATCTCACTCTTCAGTCCATATAGTCTAGATGGGAGTTATCAGAGGCAGAACTGCAGGACCTCTCTGGCCATTTCTTCATGATCCTGGGGGAATTACCTGGCAGCTCTTTAGCTTCCCATTCCCAGATACAGGAATTATTTCATGCTTCTTGTTTTCAGCCTTTAAGACTTTGGTCAACATTGCAAGCCATAGGAAAAGTCCTAAACCACATCCTGTTCCAGATTCTAAGATGTCCAAAGGGATATTAAGCCTCTTAGTTATCTATTGACGTGTTTATCTCACCTCTCAATAAAGATGCTTTTTGAATCTTTAACTGCCTCTTGGATCATTTTGCTTTCCTAGTGCAGAATTTTTGTGGAAAGTGATTAACCATGTAATAGTTACCGTTTGTTATTCTGAAGGCAGTAGATTAAAACTAATCTCATTAAGAGGGCTGGCTTCTTTGGCATCATTGTTTTATTTATAGCTACAGCTGACATTTATTGAGCACTTCATATATGCCAGGCACTGTATGTGTTAAGCCTGTATGTGTATTATCATACACAATCCTCATTATATAATAAGGAGCTCATATGGACCAAAGATATAAGTGCTATTATCTTATTTACAAGGAAAGTGTGGCACAGTATTCAGTAATTCTTTCAAGGTCACAAAGCAAGTGATGCAATTAGAACTTGAGTCCAAGTTTCAACTGACTCCAAACCCATACTCTCCACTAATTCTTTCTGCCAGACGCCAATCAAGTATTCGGTGCTTCTGTCCCCAAAACCTGTTTAGGATGATAGAACAAAGGCTCTTTCTCCCAGTTTTCCTAGCAAAGTTTGTTCAGGACACCATTTGGAGGCCTCTATCCTGAGTCTGATAACCTTAGTCAGATCTTGAGGGAAAAGACAGTGCTCTTCCTCCACATACCTCAACCTAGAAGGTGGGAAGGAGAGCAAACGTCCTGGAGAAGCTTGGGGACAAAGGACTCGGCTATTTTCTTGTTATCTTGCTGGTCTATGCTGTAATTTCTATTCCATGGAGCAGGGCCAAGGTTCTGATGCCACACACACACACACACACACACACACACCCTGATCACATCATTCCCTGCTAAAACATCTCAATTCCTCACTGTGGCCCAACTCAGATCACTGGATCTGAGGTCTGCATCTTCATCTCAGCCCTGTCTTCCTATAGCCTGGGCCACTCTTAGACTCACTCTAAGAGGAAAAAGTCATAGTCCTTAGCAACCCTAGTCTGAGATGCCAATACTTCTAGCCTGAATTAAAGCAATAGCCTTCTAATTTGTCTCCAGACCTTCACTCTTGCCCTTATAGAGTCTACTCCCTCCATGGCCAGAGTGAAATTTCCAAAGAATAGATCAGATCATCTTATTCCCCTGCCTGAAATCATGCAGTGGCTTTATGCTGTGAAGAATACCTGTTTACCCTGGCCCCTGGACTACATAATCTGATCCCACCCCACCTCCTTGACCTCACTTGCTATGATTTTTCCTCTTGTTCATGAGATTCCCACCACGCTATCCTTTCTGTCCTTCAATGAACCACATTCATGCTCACTTTAGAGCTCACTTTAGGGTACCTGATAATCCCTCTGTTGGGGGTACTTTCCCTAATCCTTTTAGGGCTGACTCCTCTAGCCCTGACTTTACTCAACTTAGTCACTTCATCAAAATGCACTTCCTGACCATTCTGACAGTCGTCCTTCCTCCACCACCAACAATGGTCAGATCCTATCAGATTACCCAATTTTATATCCTTCACAGATTTTACCACTACCTGCAATCTTTGTTGTTTAGTTACATGATCGGTGGCTGTCTCTCTCACCTAGAATGGAAGTCTCTGAGGGGCAGAGAGTCTGTGTTGTTCACTGCTGTATCCTCAGGAGCTATAGCAGGACCTAGCAAACCAGTAGATCTTAGGAGATAGTCTGTTGAATGATCTAACATGGCTAAAAGACCCTGTGTGATCTGGTATCTTCTTATCTATAGTGCACCTTGGACATCTATCCCATCATCCCATATATCCCATCATCTATTTATCCTTCTTCTGATAACAGCACCTTGATTTCCTCTGAAGAATCAGCCCTTTATCCCACTCTCAGGCTACATGAATTAAGGTGAGGCTGATCTTCCTTCTTGTGTGTCCAGGGACAGAAAGATAGTCCAGACCCCAAAATCAGTGAATCTCATTTCCTGGCTACCACAATGCAGTGGTTATGAACAAAACAGGACAATGAGAAACCTCCCCCAAGACCCTTACTGTGACTACTGATGGAGAAGTGCCCTCTTTCTTCTAGGATTGCTCAACTGGAAAGAAGCAGGCCATGGTACCTGAGAAGAGAGCGAGTCTAAGAGTGGCCCAGGCTAGAGGAAGACAGGGCTGAGATGAAGATGCAGACCTTAGATCCAGTGATCCATGAGCATATCTACTTTGCAATCACGTGCACTGATTGATTGCTTTTGTTTGTTTTATATGCTTGGTGTTGGGCTTCTGTCAACTGTGACTAGAAGCTTCATGACCAATAGACTACTTCTCTAATTTCACTTCTTGTCATCTGTATAAATTGGGATTTATGTTCATCTGCTAAACTTGAAAAGGGATGAAATAAATTGAATCTATTTTTGTCATGTAATAAAAATTTTGGAGATAAGCAGTCCTGGCCTGGAATAAGAGTTCCATTTAAAAGCAGAGACGGAGGTACACGTAGCAGTCAAGGTTCATAGAAATTATCAAATCCAATTGAGTAGGGATGACAAAATTTTCTCTTTCCTGAGAATAGGAGAAGTTTCCTAGTAAGCAAGGAGGAACTCCCTTATATCCTGCTTTCCACCACCCTTCTTTCTGGGAGATTCTCTTTGGTCCATCTTTCTCCCTGGACTCATGTGAAGTGGAATAAGGGAGGACAAGCTCTCAGTTGAGCTCAAGAATCTTTTAGGGATTTTCTTGTTTCAAAGTTTAGTATTCAGAGGTTGCTACATATCAAGCTTGAGAATTACTTGGCAATACAGTTCCTCCGAAAAACTAATAGGCTTCAAATATTTTCTGGAAGAGTATTCATGGCCAAACTATACATAATATTCTGTACATAATATTCTGTACATAATTCAAGCATGAAGAGTCAGCCGCACTGACTCCACATTATACACTTCTTTCATTCCCTCAAATTCATCAGGTACCATCTTTTGAACATGCTAGCCCAATTGCCTGGAACATAATTTCCCCTGCTCTTCACTTGGCTACTCATCCTTAAGGATTCAGTTTAAATGGAACTTCCTCTGTGAAGCCTTCTTCAATGACCCTCAATGACATTAATTGTCCCTGACCTACACTTCCCCTCACAGAGCACTTGTCAATCCTTGTTTTCTCAGGTAGAGTTTCCTAGAAGCAGAGCCTGAGGCAGGATTCAGATATAGGTAACTTATAGAAGGAGTGATCTTTAGGGAAAACCCAAAATGGAGTATGGGGAGCAGCATTAGGAAGGCAGTGATTCTCCACTTGTGATTCCTTAGCACCATTAGCTTCACTCAGGAACTTACTAGAAATGAAAAATTTAAAGAACCATGCTTGAAGCTCAGGGGGTGGAACACAGGGATCTTTTGTTCAGCCGGTCTTTTAAGCAATTCTGACGTACACTAAAAGTTCGAGAACCACAGGGAAAGGGGACAAAGTCACACAAGGGTGTGGGCCCAGGCAAATTCTAGCCCTGGTGTAGCCCATGGAGGACTCTGGAGTATCAGGTGCACCACGTTGTCCCTCTGGCAAGAGGACAGCCTTTTGCAACCTTGTTTCAGCCACTCATTGACTTTAGGCTGCCTCTGAGTGAGGGTCTAGTAGTTCCTTGGGTACAGCTGCTCCTATCACCTGAGAGCAATTCTCCCAAGAACGGGCAGCTGAGAGCAGGCATCGGGGCTAAAGAGCTCAAGATTTGGGTATAAACACACTGACTCAGTAAAGGGGATCTGGACTTCTGGGGGTACCAGCAGCAACTACTACAACTGTGTCTGTCCTCTCTAGTAGACTGGGAGTCCCAGATGATCGAGAACATGTCTGTCTTGCTTATTACTGACTTTGCAACGCCTGTTGCAGTGTGTGAAACATAATGATTCTCTTTATGCAATTAATTGATTAATCAAATGATAATTGAGTGTCTACTATATTCTGGGCACTGTTCCAGGGTCTTCTAATATAAACGTGAACAAGACAAAGCACCCGTCTTCCTGGAATTCTTTTGCTCTAGTTGGGGAGATGACGATAAACACAGAAACTTATATACAGTATGTGTCTACATATGCAGAGGATAATGTCAGATATTAATAAATGCTACGGAGAAAAACAAAACAGAGTGAGAGGACAGAGAGAGGCACAGGGTGTTATTTTGGATAGAGCAGTTAAAAAAGGATTCTGTGAGAAGGTGACATTTGAGCTATGAATGAAGGAAGGGATTGAACCAAGAGACTCTCTGGTGGCAGCAATTTTTATATAAATGCAAAATTATTTCAAAATAAATGTGTTTTTTGTTTGTTTGTTATTTTTGTTTGTTTTTTTTACAAAAAGGATATCCCAGAGAAGAACATTCCAGGCACAGGCAATAGACACATGGGTCACAGGAAACACTGTACCGATAAAGCAAGAGGTGGCTGAGAGAGATGGACAGGTGGCCAGCTGCATACTGTTTTGTTTATTTTTTAAATTGACTTCAAACATTTATCAAAGTATACATGCACAAGATTTTTAAAAACCAAATAGGATGGAGGGCCCTGACTGGTTCCAACAGGCCCATCTCACTCCTATTCATCTCCCCAAGAGTTAACCACAGTTACGCATTTCTGTCTTAGCTCACCTTGCTTCATCCCAAACACAGTTATGGGATACTTTTAGTTCCTCTGTTGGTTAGCTTTGTCACCTTCAATAACATGCTCCAGCCTCTAGTTCTCCTTTCATCAACTCCAGGCAGTATATTTGGGCTGTTGTCCTTATCATATCAGGGTGTCACATCCGTGCCATTGCACCCCCTTCCCCCGTTCCACCATCCTCTGTCCCAACACCTTCGTATGCAGTGGGAACAGCGCTTGCAAGCACTTGGTGTCAGAGAAAGAGAACAGGGGGATTCAGTCACTGAAAGGTTGGCAAGGCTGGAGTTTAAATACTAATGGGAAGATGAGTTTCATAGCTACATTTCATTTTCAGTGTTTTTTCTATAAGTTGAGTCTGAAGGTAGAAAACTAATAAATAGACCATGTGAAAACATTAAGGAGAAACTACAACATGGCAGAGGCTAAGCTGCTCAGTCTGTGTCTGCTTGGTTTTCACCCTCTCATTCACTGACACCCATGTGGTGCCTGTACTTCAGGCAAGTTGAGAAAAGTTTTTATCTTTTCACCTTCATCCCTTGGAATAAAGGCATAGACAAAAGGTGAAGCTGGTTTGGTATCACTGACGCTTAGCCCCGTTCCACTTCTATCAGAGGGCTCCAGTATCTTCAGAGCCCTGCTATCCCGCCATGTCGTCTTCTCACTCATGATCCTGTTTAACTGCTCAGCATCATCATAGAGTGGCTCCAAATATGAATCACATGGACTTTTCGTAGTAGTCTTTTAAGATGTTACAAAAATTCCTCCTACTTGGAGAACTTTCTTTTCCTCCCTTCCTTGGTTCACAGTGGCTGGTCCTGATAGCCATGTTTGTACCGCATGGCCCTGTCTCCATGATGACAGCTGGCTGGACCAAGAAATGGCACATGACACGAGCTAGACCAATCATTTGCTTTCCTGGAGATTTGAAATTGGGACCAAAACTTTCCATTTAAGTAGAGATGATGTAAAAACTCAAAGGGCAGGTTTTATCCTGAAGATTGAAGAATAGAGAAGGCAAAACAATTTTTCTCTTTAAAAAACAAAAAATGGGAACCCTGGGTGGCTGAGTGGTTTGGTGCCTGCCTTTGGCCCAGGGCGTGATCCTGGAGTCCCAGGATCAAGTCCCACATCGGGCTCCCTGCATGGGGCCTGCTTCTCCCTCTGCCTGTGTCTCTGCCTTTCTGTGTCTCTCGTGAATAAATAAATAAAATCTTTTAAAAAATAATAAAATAAAAAACAAAAAAAGGTTCACTTATTGATTCCAGACAACGAGAGAGCAGGTGAATGTGAGCAAGCAGGGGAAGGGGCAGAAGGAGAGAGTCTCAGGCAGACTCTCTGCTGAGCACAGAGTCTGACCAGGGGCTTGATCTCACAACTCTGAGATCATAACCTGAGCCAAAATCAAAAGTGGGATGCTCAACCAACTGAGTTACCCAGGTGCTCTGGTAAAACAATTTTTCTCAACAAAAAAATGAGAAAAGAGGCAGAGATGAAAAAATGAGGTGACTGCCACAGCTCCTGGTGGCTTTTATTTTAACTTCTTGCTGAGGCCTGATTGCATCTTTGCCCTAAGATTCATTGAAACATTACCATATCCTTATAAAAAATCCCCCAATTTCCCAAACTAGCTGCAGTTTCCACTGTTTACAGCCAAATGTAATAACGAGAGACCCCCTACGACACAAGGGACTCCTTGGGGGAGAGGAATCATATCTTCATGTTCTCCAAAGTACTAAGCCTTGCACATAGTGGCCACTCAAGAAGCATTTATTGAATTGAAACGGCTGTCATTAGTCCTTCCTGAATGACACAATCACTTTCAGGGTGCATTGACCCTTCCTGTGCTGAGGGTGACTCCAATACATAAAAGGATACACAAAGGGAAAAAAAAAAAAAAAGCAGGTGTTTCATGCTGGCTACTTCACTAAGAGTCCAATAAAAAAAAAAAAAAAGAAGCCTTAATAAGAGAATCGAATATCAGTTTTAAGCATTTCAATGCCTCCCAATCTCCCACCACAAAAGTAGGATCAGAAAGTAGGTTTGTCAGCAAAAAGAGAGCCTGGCCCCATCACTGCAAGAAGATCACTGCTTTGAATCTCTTGGGTCCCGGATCGATCTGGTGAAAGAGCCCTCTAGTGGTAGAAATGAGCAATTAAATCTAGGCTTAGCCGATTCCACACACCCCGGTACAGCCGCCTACACATTCAATTGAATGAAAGGATGAGGTCACCCCCTAGTAAGTTGGGAGTCATCATGGGGAACCAACCGATGGCCTCCCTACCTCCGCACTCCCACTCCAGACAGGTGTTCTGACTTGCTCCAAATGCAGGTTCAGGACTTCCCACGTTCTGTGATCAGCTTTGGCCGTGAGCAGAAGTTGCAAAAGGGTAATCCTGCCTCATTAAGCCAAAGGCTCAGTACAACGTTCCATCTTATAACAGATGTCCCTTTCTCGCCTTCAGAAAAACTGTCTACATCCTGACCTACAATGATCACCTCCATCTGCGTGAGCTCCTGACCCTCCTCCCCCTACTCCACACTATCCTACTTGGTTACCCAATTCCTTATGCTGGACCTCCTGGGTACAGCACCTTGTTTCTCCGGGTTTATATTACAGAGCTGTGGAGGTGGAGGTGAAGCTGCTCTCATTTTACCACAGGTCTGGTGAATGGAGTGACTGGAGCTCTACTACTCTCCCTAAGCCCAAAGCCCAAAGCCCATTGACCTTCCATCTACATGGTCCTGCTTTGAGAAAAGACCTTTCTCTTCCATGGCTGTTTTGGTCATTTTAAGATTATTTTACATTATTTAAGTTTCTAAGAGGAGGGAAGGAAAATTTCACTAATTTAATAACACCTCCCAGGAAAGACCAACTTTATCTCCAAGTTACAGACATTTTTTCTTAAAAAAAAAAAAAAAAGTCAAAGCAGAACATTTTACAATTTTTTAAAGATTTTTATTTATTTATTCATGAAACACACACACACAGAGAGAGAGAGAGAGAGAGGCAGAGACACAGGCAGAGAGAGAAGCAGGCTCCATACAGGGAGCCCAACGTGGGACTCGATCCTGGGATTCCAGGATCATGCCCTGGGCTGAAGGCAGGCGCTAAACCGCTGAGCCACCCAGGAATCCCCCAAAGCAGAACATTTTAATAAGAAATAAATTTTCTCTTTTAAGAAAAAAAATTAAGGGGATCCCTGGGTGGCGCAGCGGTTTGGCGTCTGCCTTTGGCCCAGGGCGCGATTCTGGAGACCCGGGGTCGAATCCCACATCGGGCTCCCGGTGCATGGAGCCTGCTTCTCCCTCTGCCTGTGTCTCTGCCTCTCTCTCTCTCTCTCTCTCTGACTATCATAAATAAATAAATAAATAAATAAATAATTAATTAATTAATTAAAAAAAAAAGAAAAAAAATTAAGTAACTTATAGAAGGCCTTGAATACCTTCCCCTCATTGTCTCCTGTTCTTTGGGGATAAGGTTAGCCATGGTTCTGGGCCCGAGTTTATCTGTTCCACTTTGGTTATGTGGCAGATTTTTCATATTTCTACTTCCTGCCCATAAAACAGTACTTGTGAACCATGACGTATGCATATGCAATTAAATGAATGTAGGAGCACAAACATACACTATACCTGGACACGAACATGCATGCCCACCCATGCACACAGCCATGCATTTGCAGTAAACATATCCACATGGTCCACAACACTGCCTACAGGTACAAACATATATTTGCATACATCCTTTTCTTCTGCAACTAATTCGCAGCCATTCAGAACTCATAACTATATTGAACACAGTGCAGGTTAACATGTAAACAGTCACACCATGACTGTATATTCAAACCTATGTATGCACAGGTATGTTTATTTAACACCAAGAATCAAGTGACCTGAACACATACACACACGCAAAGTAACAAAGTCACCAAGAAGTTGTGATCTACATCTGAGAACTCTTCAATACATTGCTGCTACTCAGTCTTCTCTATAGAAGCTCACAGAGCCAGAGATGGCACCAGGGGACTATATGTGTCTGTGATTACCTTCCATTATATTTTTGTCCAGTTCAATAACACTCAAACATGACAGTTGGCAGTGGAAACATTTCAGAAACAACCCAAGCAGCCTCAATTCCAAACACCGGGCCTCTGGGTATCCCTTCTATTATGCCGTAGGATAATAATAATAATAATAATAATAATAATAATAATAAAGCCATTCTGTGGACTATCCCTATTCAACTCAGTATATATGCCATGTATATGCCAGAACACATAGTAATAGACAGATGGTCAAGTGCTGATCCTTTGCAACATCGACTATTTCCAAAGGGAGACTCTCATTAGCTTTCAAGTGTGCAATGGCATTTGCACTTTGGACTAACAAGAAAAGCAGACCTAACTTCACGTGCTCCACGGTCTCACTTAGAAAAAGATGTTGACGAATGAACATTCCAGGGACCTTTGGAAAGAACCTGACATTTTCGCGGACTCTCCCACCTTGAATCCATCAACCTGCAGTCTACACAAATATAAGGATGCTGCAATATATGAAGTGGATTCAGATACCAGCATCTCACAACCTGTCGCCCCGAATCTGTGATATGCGTACAGCAGAGTCTACATACACACAGCTCCTTCTGTCTTTTAGGAATACATGATCATATGTATATGAACAGTTCCGGGTCTGATCTGAGCACGTTGTCTCCGGTGTAAACCAGAGCTCCAGAAAAAGGAGGGTAGACATATTGGCTTGTTTTCTGGGGAACCAAATTGAGACAGACTATACACAGATGTGCCTGTGACAACACTTTTTACCCGCCCAAGTGAGACACAGATCCGTCGCCCGGAGTCGCCGGTCCCTTTAAGAAGACTCGGTGTTCCCCAGTGGGCTCCAGCGGAGCCCGCAGCAAAAGGCAAACTTGCCTGGCTCGGGGGTTGGGGGGCGGGGGGGGGGGGGGGAGCCGCGCTGGGTGGGAGCTGAGAGCGCGCCAGAGTGCGCTGCGGGCTTCTTTCCCCTTCCCCTTTCCTTAACCCTTCCGGGAGCGGAGGAGCAGGGTGATGCTGCAGCGCCGACGAGCCGAGCCGGGGCGCTGACTGCCCTGGGCTCCGGAAACTTTGCGCTGAGCGTGGGATTGACTAGGCAGAGCCGAGCCGGCTAGCTGGCCTGGAAAGGGACGGGGGGAGGGCGGCTGGAGGGAGGTGCGACCCTTCAGCACCCCAGGTCTCAAGCCCAGGGGCTAGAGAGGCGGGGGTGCAGCAGCAGCAGCAGCAGCAGCAGCAGCAGCAGCAGCAGCAGCAGGAGCGGAGCTGTCCCTTCAGCACCACGGACCCAACGCCTGGGCGTTAGGGAGGCGGAGGCGGGGCAACAGGCGGGAGCTGTCCCTTCAGCACCGCGGACCTCTGCCCTCCGATGAAACCGCCCGGCCCCCTCCCCAGGACTCTGTCTTTTCTCCAGTTTGAGCGGGGGTGTCAGGAGCAGGCGGAGAGCTTTCCTGGGAGGCTGGGGAAGCAATGAACACTCTTCTCAGCGACTCGCCTCCCAGCAGTGCTATTTTTTGCCATCCGCCCTCACCCCCAGCACACGCGCTCGCACACACACGCACGCACGCACACACACACACACATAGACCTCTCTGGATTTCTTTGCCTTGAGTCTCCCGAGGCTGTGAGGAGCCAGGCGCATCTCAAACCGAACTGGCAGCTCCAGGCTCTGGAGCCATGCCCTGCACGGACCCTCATCTTTACCAAGCTCCTGAGGAATGAAAGGAACCCAGGGATCCTCAGAAGGCAGCAGTGATGTGGACCAACCCCCTGGAGCCTGCACCCTTCCAAGGGCCATAGGCGACCCAGGGAACCGGAGAGAGCTCCAGACAGGAAATCCCAGCTTTCCTAAAGTCTCTGTGGATGCTGACAAAAGGAGACCCGAATTTTTGGAAGAGCCTGCCCTAGGTTACCCAGCTGCAGAGTGATTTTCCCCTCTGGCATTGAACCTACCCCTCCAACCCCCAGCCATCCAGAGTACCATGAAGAATTATGAGGATGTGTGACAGAGGTATCCAGATGTTGATCACCACTGTGGGAGCCTTCGCAGCTTTTAGTTTAATGACCATTGCAGTGGGCACGGACTACTGGTTATATTCCAGAGGTGTGTGCAGGACTAAATCTACAAGTGATAATGAAACCAGCAGGAAGAATGAAGAAGTAATGACCCATTCGGGGCTGTGGAGGACCTGCTGCCTAGAAGGTATTTACAAATTCTTCTCAATGGCCCCAAATAATGCAGTTTCTGATATTCTAATATTCCAGTAGGTGTTTGGGGAAATGGAGGCAGTGATGGGGAAAGATGAATAGTTTGAATTTTTGCTGAGAATGTGCAGATGCCCAGATTGTTCCCAGCAAGACTAATGCTGTGTGGGATGAAGAGGTTTGGTCTTGTTGGTTGTTTTTGGTTTAAGCTTCATGAGATGAGATTTTGTGGCACTCTAGGCAGCTTCTGCAGTTGAGCAAAGTCTTCAAATCCAAAATTCCTAAGCATATTGTGAATTGCTTTGATTTGTGGCTTGAGATGGGGTCTTTGGCTCTGCTTTAATTGCATTTTAGTGGTGGAAGGGGAGGGAAAGTGAAGGAAGAAGAGAGAGGAAGGAAGAGAGAAAGAGAGGGAGGGAGGGAGAGAGAGAGAAGAGACAGAGGGACAGAGACAGGCAGACTGTGACCTAGGCTGGCACATTTTGAGCTATTTCCTTATTTCTAACACAGTCTTAGCAGTTTCTTCTGAGTTTGGTCTAAGTAGATATTTTCATGAACTTACATTGCCAACCAGACAAACGTATGTGAACCCCTACACACACACATTTTAACAAAACTTCTTTATTAATACATGTTTCAAAACAAAACTGAAGTGTTCGTATTTGGTATCCACCTGTCTTCTTTCTTAAGTCCTCTCCAAACTCAACAAATATATTTCCATGACATTTGCATACGATTGATTCTCCAAAAATTACAGCTTCTAATTTTAAAAATTGAGAATTTGCTCTAAATTATGATGAAGAGGGCAGACCAATTTTCAGAATGTGAAGCTCTTGGTTAGACTGTCTCACTATTAAACTCGCTTTCACTACACAAGAAGTCACTCTCAGCATCACTGGGCAATGACTGAATGTCAGTGGTAGTAAATGGAAAGATAGAGAAGAAAATCAAAGCTCTTTCAAGCTTATGTGCCTGAGGGAAGGCACTGGATTAGAGGGGCAGAAGGGAGTTTTATCAGGCTTCTGAGGAATCTGTGAAGCTTGTTACTGTGATGAGCAAGGAAATCTGGGTTTCCTATATGTTCCCCTCTCCTGTTTGCCATTGGTTCTCCATGCCTGCATTCCCACTGGCTGGCATTTGTCAGGGCTTTTTGAGAACTTGCATTTATGTAAATCACTTAGGAAATCATGCTATGACATCACTTGCTAGTGTAATATTGCATCATTCCCTGGCCTTCTTCCCATGTCCTGACACTCTGAACAACTGCTCTCCCGACTGTAGCACTACTACAGTTGATTCTGTTTCCAACACAAATTTGCAACTGGTGGGAATCCCAGGTAGGAAAAGACTACTTTAAATGCAACAAGAATCACTGTACTTGAAGTCAGAAGACTTGGGTAATGCTGCAAACTATCTGTGTGACCTTGGCTAAGACATTTGCCTACTCCAACCCTTTCTTATCAATCTGGGAAATGATTACTTTGGAATAGGTGATCATGAATTAGCACTATCCAAAGCTCTTATTTTATCCAGTGTACCAATGGAAATTTTAGAACAATTATTTCCCAAACATTGATAAAAATCTAATATTTGTAATCATTGGTGATCAGATATGGTGAAGTCATTTACCTTGGGGAAATTCTATAATTCCCTTTACTCTATTGACAACAAAGAATTGAATTACCTTCTGTAAAGCTGTGATTTGGTGGATGCTTTGTTGTCTATATGGTTCTAGGGATGGCATAAAAAATCTGAGCCAGACGAGGTATATATGTAGATCGTGTTTCCGTTATTTCCAGTTCTTCTGCACCTCTTGGAACAAAACCTGGGAATGTACAATTAAAAACCAAATTTGGCTTCCCCCAATAGGGCCTAAAATGCCTAAATCCTTTCTCAGAATTTCTCAACTGATGGTTTCTCTTCTCTCCAACATCATGTCCTACACCCACAGTTTGTACAAGGAATTGGAACCCCACCCAGGCATTCTGTGGGCTTAGTGGGAGAAGTGAGAATTTGAATCAAGATGGAACTGGATGAATCTAAGATATGTTCTTGGTCAGGTGAATTCTTTTGAGAAAATATGTTGCAGTCTTCATACAATTTGACTCAGCCAGGTTTTTGTTTTTGTTTTGTTTTTTACATTTTTTGAAGTATTATATACAGTAACTTTAATGAGTCACAATGAATCTTAAGCTGTATGCACACCCATAGAACCAGCACCTAGATGGGCCTGGCTGGAATCTGAAACCAAGATTTTTCTTCATGTACTGAATATATCAAGTGTTCAAGGAATTTTCAAGGAACCTCTGATTTCCTGCATGCAATAGGCAGACCCCATCCTCTGGATTAAAGGTGTATAATCATCTCTTATTCAGTATATCCCGTCTCCTAGAGTCTCAACATCATCATTTTTCTGGTCCTTTAGAGTCAAAGGATAACTGGAGGTCTTATAGCTCAGTTGTTTTTCTGATATCAAATTAGCAAAGTCTGTTCACCCATACTTTTTAAAGAGCCATGAGAGAATGTGGCGGTTTTGTCCAAAAGAGAATGGTCAGGAGGGACATGACAGCTGTCTGAAAATATCTGAAGAGTTGTCATATGGGAAAGAGATTTGAAATGTTCTATGTGGCCTCAAGGGGGTAGAAGTAAGAGTGAGAGGAAAACAATTTTTGCCTCAGTATAAATGACCATGCAATGTAGAATAGGGAGCTTTAGGTGGTATGGGTTCTCCACCACCAAAGATATTCAGGAATAAGGAAACTACATCAATGTTCCCAAACTTGGCCAGTCATCAGAATCACATGGGGAGCTTTAAAAAAAAAAAAAGATAATTAGGCCTCACAACTAGATTCTCTGCTTCCGTAGGTCTGTGGTGGATCACTGGAATCTGAATTTTCTGAAACTCCTCCAAGCAATTCTGATGTTTAAGCTAACATATATTAAGTATTTACAATGGAGCTGGCAACAATTACATGTGTTAAGAAGGATCACATCACTCAAGCAAGAGAAGGGTTTTTTATTTCTTTAACTCCCCAGAATATCATTTATATTTAGTACATATATAATTGCTAGCACTGTTCTAACAATTTTGAAAAATTAACTTTTTCCTCTTCAAAGGAGCTCATTTAAATCAGTATTATTATTATCCTCATTTTATTGGTGAAGAAACTGAGCCTTAGAGAAATTATATGACTTGCCTGAGGTCACATACCTAAACCCAGCAGGCACTACCTCACCTAAGCCATGTTGCTTCTGGGAGCATTTGCTAAGAACATGAATTCGTGCTCCGGTGGATAGGTTGCTACTGGTACAAACATTAGCTTGTGAGAATGCCCAGACACATGGGTTTTTCCATACAGAAGCTTCAGGTCCCCGAACACTCAGCATGCCTGTGCAATGTCTGCAGGGGTGCAGGCGACATCAGACAGGAACAAATTCAGAGACAGCAAAGGACAGATTTTGAATGAAGAAACAATCGACCTATGTAGAGACACCCACACTCAGAAAGCAGAACGAATGCCTGACTCATTATCTGGAAAGCACACGAGGCATTCACAAAGTAGGGTCCCAACTTGCTGTGTGTTTTCAATGGCAGCATGTGGATTTGAATGAGAACATGCTCAATGTATGGTTCCCTCATTAAGAAGACCCCTTGAAGTCCTAGACATGAGCAAAGTGACGTATTTACATCATGGAAAGACCACTGGCCTGGTAACAAGGAACCCTGAGTACTCATCACACTTCTGTCACTACGAGTTATGTGAATTGTGCATATATCTTCCTCCTTTGGGCCTTAGTTTATCCAATTCTGAAATGAAAGCTTCAGATAAGATTAGGAGTAAACAAATCCAAATGTCCATGTGGACAAGGCAGGTAATGTAGCAGTTGAAACAAGCATTTCACTGTCCTCTTAACTCAATTCTGGGGGTAGGGGGTTGGAGAAGTCACTGCACTTAAAAAGATACCTGGTAGCTGAAACACGGTCTCAGAGTGGAGAACAATAGAGAATAGTGGGGCCTGAGGCAAACCAGAGAGCACAAGCCCCTATCCAAGGGACAAATGCTATGTGACTTGAGTTGATTTTTACTCTTGGGAAACGTGTACCAAATTTATCCCGATATTCCAAATATTAAAAAGCCAGGTATAAAATCTCTTGATTTTTAAAATGTGGGCAACTAAATTAACTTTTTAAAAACACACTGTCTGGGACATTTGGGTGGCTCAGTGGTTGAGCGTCTGCCTTCTGCCCGGGTCATGATCCTGGGGTCCTGGGATTGAGTCTGGCATCGGGCTCCCTCCAGGGAGCCTGCTTTTCCCTCTGCCTGTGTCTCTGCCTCTCTCTGTGTGTCTCTTGTGAATAAATAAATAAAATCTTTTAAAAAACTAATGTCTTTTAAAAATATATAAATAAAATAAAATTTAAAAGTAAATAAAGACACACTGCCTGCCAAGCCAAACCTGCCTCATTGTTGAATTTGACCCATGGGCTGCCAGTTTAAAGGTCTTTTTAATCCAAGGGTCTGATATTTCCATATTTTATTCCTGAATTGTTCTCCATTAGCCAATGATCACTTTTTCAAATCATTTTTTAAGAAAATACTAAGAAAATAAAGTCCACTTAGCTTTTAGGACAAGGAGCTTAAAATTATGGAAAAGAGTCTCAATAAACTGCTATTTCTGCTACAGATGGGCCTGAATGGCATCAAACATCTGTCTGAAAAACTGAAAAAAAAATTAGCCAGTCATTAGAAGTTCCCCCATATTTCCAAATCTCCAGATGGTTGACTCTTTTCAGCCAGATGGGGTTGCAGCTTTATTTATGTGTTCAGAAGCCTTCGGGGAAGCTGCAGAGATGTGATTAAGGACACGGATAAGAGAAGGACATAACATTTGTTGAGTATTTCCTATGTGCCAAGCCCTGTGCTGGGTGCTCTCACATGGTAACTCATATTTTTCATATTTCCTATCTCCCTCCAATAGAAGATAAGGACAGGGATCCTTGTCCATTGGGAGCACTGCTCTACCTCCAGAGCTTAGGAACACTACCAAGTAGTCACTTCTCCACTCCTAGATCTGATGCTGCACTTTCCCTTAGACGTGCGTGCAGAATGCTCTTTCTTCCCTACTCTTGACCTCCTCCCTGTTCCTTTCCCTGCATGGTTCCTCTTTGCCTCTAAAGCCCAAGAGGCAAACAGAGGAGAGAAGTGGACTGGAATCTTAAGGCAGGATGTGGGTGAATGACTATGCCTGTGTTTGTGAGACCAGTCAGGACTGGGGAGGTGGCAGAGGTTGAGGTGTGAACATGATAACATTCAACCAGAACATGTCTGTATAGCCATATTGCTTGTTAAAATGTTGAAATACTTTCCTACTTCTTGGTAAACAGCATCTGGCCCAAGTCCCCAATCAACCCTCCCCCTCCCGCCACCACTATAGTTACCCTAGCCTATTCTGGAACCTCCCAGACATCTATGAGATTTTCCAGTAAAGAGTTAAGACCTGACCCAGCAGGGGCCATCAGGATCCTGGCCCAGCCCTATGGAAGCATCCATTCTGACTGGCTAGTCTCACAGTCCTACCTGTGATTAAATATTCTGAATCTTATTCCCAGTTCTATCATTGGTGGAAAAGACCTACTCCTCTGTTTCCTACCTCAACTCTAGCCCCCTGCCTTTTGACTCTAAGATTCTACCCATTTGAAGAAGCAGATGATTTGAAAATAATTGTTTACTTTGTCACTTGAAATTTCATCTTCTGGATTAGAAAAAAGGCAAGTGATCAACATTCCAAGGTTGGGGAAGCAGTGTGGGTTATTAACATGGTGACGTGTGTGGGTTACTAGCGTGCATCAAGGGAAAAAAATACGCAAAGAAAGGGGACTCTGTCGTTTGTTCTCTTAGAGCCATGTCTGACAATCTTACTGAGGGAGTCATCTGATTCTTTGGTGGAATGTAATTTTATTTGTTTTATTATAGATAAAGGGCCAGTGGTATAGTTAGATGCTACTTGTAGAGAGCTTGGAAAGATGCACATAAATTTGCTCATTAGAGGTGCAAATTATTTCTGCTCATTAGAAGAGATAATTTCAAATGTTGTAGATTTATTGCCACCCTCTAGGACATGAATCAGTTTTACATCTAACTTGACAATCTTACTTCAGAATTTTTTTCCTGAAAAATATATATAACATCCTCCTTTGAACTAGCTTTGTCATTCTGCTAGTTCTCTCATTGATGAGTTGAATAAAACTTGACATGAGCGCATTGTATATTTTAGGAAAATTATGTTTCTAACTATTTAAAAATTATACTCTGACATGTGGAAGCACCCCCAGTGAAAGCAATGTTTCTGAGGTTAAAGAGAAGCCCACAAAACTCCAAAGTCGTTTTGCTTTTTCCTCCATCCACACAATCCTGCCAGAGCCCACTTTTTCATTATAGGAGCAAATGGGCTTTTAGTCATTTATGAATTGGTCTCTGACCACAGAGAATATGAGACAACAGCAGGGGTCTTGAGGTCAGGTAGACCTGGGTTCTTAGCTGGATCTTGCCGTTTACTGGCTGCAAACCCTCGGAAGTTGTTTCACCGCTGAGCATGAGTTTCCTTACCTGTTAAATGAAGAAACACAGCAGCAAGCACTTACAACTTTTTCTACTTTTGTACTTATTGCAACTCCTTTATTCCTTCATACCTCTAAATAATGCATTGACCAGTAGTTCTTAACTCATCCTTTTTAGACAATATCCATTTTCAAAGACAAATGGCAAGCTAGCTTTCTTATACCACCTTCCTTTTTCCCCAAAACTTGAGGTTCCTCAGTGAATTACCTGTGCCCCAAGAAGACTCATTCACAAAGATTGAGGGTGCCTGCAGAAAAGAGAGACTGGCATCACATTCCTGGGATGGACGCTGCTTGTGTGCCTACTTCAGTAAAGAGGCTAAGACAGAGGGAATGGCAATGGGGCAGCCTTTGTGGAATGGGGAAGTTTGTAGGCTGTGTGGATCTGGTGGTGAATAGCTGAACTTGAGCCATTTGGTCATTATCCCATCCAAGAGAGCAGCCCATTAGGCAACAAGACCCTGGTCAGAGCTACATGATGTTCGTGAAGATGTTGCCCTGTCTTGAGAGTTGGCCCCTGTTCCATTCCCCAAACCATGAACCTTGGCCCAAAGCTGAGTCCATCCAAAGGGAGGAGGGCCTTTAAAAAATGTTCACAGGGTGTTGTATGGTTCAACTGCAGGTCCAGCCGCATGGGGACATGAGTTGCCAGTGACAGAAGCCAAAGTGGGATGGAAGAAAGTGAGTCAGACTCAGATATTCCACACTGGGGAGAGAAGTTGCAGTGGGAAGGTCCCCTAGGGCTCTCCAATAATCAATGCTTGTGTCTCCACAAAAAAAGTCAACATGTCCCCTGCCACACAGAGAACCTGATGATCAGTGTTAGCTGGGAAACTAGTAACAATAAACAGTAAAGGTTTGCAACATCACACAGCTAAGCGAAGTGACATTTTGGCCTTATTTTCTTCCTGCTCCCTGCCACAACACACTGAAGGTGCTAGAACCTAAAAGGGGGATGCGCAGGGATAGTGCATTGCAATATGGAAGTTTTAACAGCCAAAAGTAAGTAGAAAGTTATGATCTCCGCCCAAAATATCATTAAGGAAATGAGAGATTGGATATAACACAGTTGAAAGCTAAAAATACAGCCGTTAAACATTCATACTCCACTAATTTGAGATTCTTCAATAAACGGTATATGTCATCATATGTGGTCTCTAAAATTCTAAAGTTGAAAACTCAGTGGTGTATATCCACTGTGATAGATAACTGTATCTCAGCGGTTAGCAAACTATAGCCTATGGGCCAAATTCAGCCTATTGACTATTTTTGTACAACCTACAGACTAAGAATATTTTGTATATTTTTAAGTAGTTGAAAAAATTAAATAATCTCCAATAATGTTTTGTGACATATAAAAATGATGAGAAATTCAAATTTCAGCATCCAAACTTCTGAATGTTGCCAATAAAAATTTTATGGAAATTTGTTTTCTCTCTTGTTACATATGTATAACATATAGTATCCTCAGTTTTGCTGCTTGGCCTGCAAAGCCTAAAATATTTACTGTCTGGCCCTTTACAGAAGAAGTTAAGTTTGCCAACTCCTGTTATATCTCACTGGAGAGGCATGGAGGAATCTATAATAACATTTTATTTCTAGAAGTACCCTTTGTTTTCCCAAGAATATTGGTTGTTGTGGTGGTGGGGGGTGGTTGTACTCTTCGTCTTTATCACAGACTCTTCGTCTGAGCAGGGATTCTGTGAATCCTCTTCTCTTTCCTGGAAAACATGCACTTAGCCCTTTGCCCAGGTAGTTCTTCTTTTCTTCCTGAGACAAGGAGAGGTTGAAAGAAAGTCAGTGAGATCCTTCTCTCATAAAGGGCTCCAGGAAAATGCACCCCCTGCCCAGGTACACAGGGAACAACATCTGTCGGGGCTGGCAAGAGGGGAAAACTTTGGGATCTGGTGTTCTGATGACAATGAACAGGACACTAGAGACAGGGTGAAGTAGACTTGATCAGACATGGTCATCGAGTAAGTAAGGGTAAAGAAATTGACATCCCCAAAAAGGAGGTAGTTGGTATTGGAAGCCTACATAGAAGTCCTCCTCTATTTGCTCCATGGATGAAGTGCCGCATGCTTATGAAACTTCAAGAAAAATATTATGGAAACGGGTGCTTTTATGGAGAGAGTCTCATCCTCCGAAAATGTTAAGAATCACTAATGTAGAACCTAGGGCAGAGATGAAAGCTGGGATGACCTTAGGATCACCCAAACATAGGTGGGAATTGAAGACGTGAAAATACACAAGAAGTGACAGAGAAAACCCAATGGGTATGAAGAGGAAAAATAGCAAAACCCTAAGTGGCATTGACACTTTGGGGGGCAGGAAGAAGAGGAGCTGGTGAAAAATAGAAAGGAAAGCATAGATGAAGAAAAGGTTATCAGGATTTGATTTGCATTTTAAGGGTCTACAGAGGCTTGCTCCAAAATGATGTTGATGAACAGCAAAGTCGGGGCTAGTAGCTCTCCAGCCCAAGAGGTCTGCATGAGAGGACTCACTTCCAGGGCAGGTCTGCTGTTCCTCCTGGAATCAGTAAGCAGGTGACATATCCTTATAGGGGGCTACTTCCAAGGAAGCTGCAGGAGAGGCTGGGCCATGAGAACCCCAGAAAGAAGTGCCAGGAAAATAATAAATAGCTGACAATTAATGAACACCTTCTGTGGGCCAAACTATGATTGCTAGGGCAGAGGGAGCGTTTATTTCCAGACTAACCCCCGAGCATGCATGCATTTGTCTGTTTGTTTATCCATCAGACACGTCCTATATACCAACCACTGTTCTAAGTGGGCACTTGGCAAATATCATTTGATCCTTGTTACATCTTTAGGAGGTAGATATTGTTATTCTCTCCATTTTACAAATGAAAGAACAGAGACCCAAAGAGCACATAGTAAGAGGCAGATCTAGGCTTCCAACCCTACCCTGTGCTGCCTTTCATGACTGTACTCCAGGCACTTGGATGAGCACTTAGTGTAACAGATGCAACTCATAATAGCCCCTTTCTACTAGTAGACTTGCTCCACCCACAGGGAGACTGAAGCTCCTAGAAATGAAGTAGCTTGTGCTAGATCGCCTGCTAGTGTGATCTCCAGAAGCTTCACCGTAAACACCACAACAGCACTACCTTAATAGAAGGACCTGGGCCTGATGAGTGGGTCTCTGTCTCTTCCAGCCTGCTCACTCCTCTGTCAAGGAGGGTTTGGTGGCAGTCACTGGCTCTGAGCCACTCAACAACTGGAATTTTTGTGAAAAATAATTATCTCAACCTTTCCCAATTTCTATTCCAAATCCAGCAAGGTCTGGGGAAAAAATGGTGAAGCTAACAAGATTTAGATATTGTAACACTGAGCTACTGAGAAACACCACCTCTGGAGATCAAATGTAAATTTTCTTTAAATGGCAACACCAATCATTTGGAAGTGAAAAGAGCAGAGTTTCTTAAGGGGTTTCTGATTAGATGCAAGTTGAGCAAACCATTGGAGATTCTTGCATTTTCTATATTGCATTTGGGTGTCTGCAAACTTAGGGATGCCATTAGGTTCGTGGCTATCTCACTTCCCAAGGAGTAAACTTGGCCACAGCATTTGTTTCACTTCTTTGAGCTTTTGGGTCTGTGTCAGGCAGTAATCAACTTCTGGCTTAGGGATCGCAGCCTGATACTCAGGCAGCACTCAGAGAGTCAAAATCATCTTTGAAGAACGCAAATGCCCACTAGCTATGCAATAGACCAAAGTACTACCAGGCCTAGTTCTTGGAGACCTTGGACTTGCAGAAGTCAGAAGTGGACAAGTGGGATGAGTTTGGAACAAGCGAAGCCTGACACTATACATCTACCACTTAACCTGCATGTTGTAAGAAATATCAAAAATCTTGTTGCCACCCAAATACTCTACCGACCATATCTTGCTGAACTGGTGCATAGTAGATGCTCAATAAATATCCATTGAATTTGTTGCTTGAGCTTCTCCTAGTGAACCCACGCTAATCACTACCAATCTCAATTCTGGGCTTAAGTGCTAATAAACCATTCTAAAAATAATATACCCTATAATCTCTGCCGTAACTATTGGTAATTCAGTAGCCTGGATTTTGAGGAAGTCTGACTTCACAGTCTCGAAAACCTCAACATTATTTGTCCATCTCTTATTTTCCATTTTTTTTCCTCAAAGACTACCCAGAGTCGTTCTGTAGTCTCATTTCAAAATTCCCTCAATACTCTGGGTACAAACTTGGGGAAAGAAAAAGTAAATATACGTTGTGTGGACATATTGTGGGCAAATCCAGCAGACACTGTTTCTATTCCTTGTGCTTCAGATTCTATATATATTTGGTTACCTGCATGTTTAGGAAATGGAATCTCCTCTACTCTGTATTCTGCAGCATATGCTATTCAGCATCATGCAAAGCTGCCTTGGAATACAATAATACCTACCTGTTAGAATGATTGCAAAAATCATGGGTAACTGTGGAAGCATCCTCTACCATCTCAACTATTATAAAATTCTACTGGCACCTGTGGAAATTGGTTTTGGCATGCAGCAGTTAATACAGATGCATTATTTACAACAAATCGTTGTGACCCTTCGCAAATTACAGGATGGCAAACCAATTAGCTGTTTATCAGCTTAAAATGCCTTAAAATATATACTTCAAGGAAGTCCTGGTTTTTCAAAATATTACTTTTCACCAAAGATAAATCTGGCTTGTGATCAAAATGCTCTCAGTGTTTAGAGAAAAATAAAAAGATCAAATCAAGAGGCAATGATGTTAATCTGAGTCAAAGGTCTGCTGCACAGCATAATAATTGCTCTGCTCTGCTTTTTCACTCTGTGGTGAGTGATGGCTTAGCTCCTGAGCACTGGGGAGATGGCAGGGTTAGGTTCCAAAAGATAATAAGGTCTGAACCAAGGAAAATTCAGTCTGGGCCACCCCCAAAGATGATTTTCCAGTTTTATCCTGGGGGCTGAGCTGCAGTGTCATCCCTTTGGTTTAGGTAATGGACAGTCCCAGCCCAGGACTATGGACTTTCCCCCAAACTGTCCAAAAGCTCGAAGATGCACTGGAGTGCAAAGGGGGATGAAATTATAAATAGTGTGATTAAGGTAGGCTTCCTTGAGAAGATGACATTTAATTCCAGATATAAAGGAGATGAGGAACCACACCAGGTGACTCTCAGGGGGAAAAAGCATTCCAGATGGGAAAAAGCAGCAAATACAAAGGCCCAGCCAGGGGTAGGACATGGCTGGGGTGTTCAAGGAGCAAGGGAGCCAGTGCAGCTGAAGAGGATGATGAGCTCAGAGGAGGGAGCACGTTGGTTGAGGGGGCTAGACCCCAGATTGTGGAAGGCCTTGAAGGATGTTGTAAGAACTTTGACTTTGACTCTGAGTGAACTGGAAGGCTTTGGATGCTTTGAGCCCAAGACTGACATGGTCTTGAGTTAGCCATATCTAGGTCTTCTCAATGAGTTACTTGCTGCTTGACGGAAGGAGTGCTTTGTCCTGTGACATCCCTTGCTTCCCACAGGCAAGAACTTCATCTCTAGTCTTTAATGTTTCTGCCTCATCTTGCCCTGGTGTTTTTTTTTGAAGACTGGGCACAGTGGAACAGCATCCCTTCACCATCATCTTCCTTCTGCCCCTGAAAACAAGCCCATGGCCTCCCATTGTTTTCAGTATTGCATTTCTTACTGTGAGGAGATGAGGGGATGACAGTGTCATGGGAGTTTCTGATGTTTATTGAATTTTACAAAGTTCTTGGACTTGTCCTTCCCGGTGGGCCACCCCTCCTAACTCAGATTCTCATCCTTCTCCAGCTCAGGTGACATCCACTCCCATGCTGGTCCCCCTTCTCAGAGATCCAATAGGAGGGGTGTGAAGTGAGTGATTTGCATCTGGGGGAACTCCAGCCTGGCTCCTCTGCTCTCTATGTCCTTACTGAGCACCTACTAAGTGCTAGACATGCTAGGTGCTGAGGATTCAGCAGAGAATAAAAATCTTTGTTAAGTTCAGAAATGTAGAGGGAAAATGCTGAGAAACTGCATCCATCTGAATGCAGCAGGATACTCCTGGAACATGAGGTAGGAGTCCTGGATTAGTCAGGGTGGGAGGAGGCTTGCCACAGAATGTTCTCTTAGGGGCTTACATGTCTCCAAAGGGTCTGGCCTACAACAAATACCCAAAACATATTTGCCAAATGCACTGAAAGGCCGTATAGGTTACACAGAGGAGAACTGACCTCTCCTAACTGCTGGAGGCTGGAATGGAAATGAATTCAGAGCTCCTGGTTTCTTATCCTTAAGCAGACAGGAAGGAAAACAAGACAATAGCCTACTTCTAGGAATCCATGGAGACAAATCGAGTGACTACACATTTCTCTTTGTTTAAATTTTTAAGCTCTCTTAAAAAAAAAACACAAAAGCCTGGATATTTGATTTTTGTCATGCTTTTTCAGTGGCATATTTTTCTTATTGTATTTTCTTAAAACTCTTTTAACATAAAAGTAATACAAAAACACATTCTAAATATAAACTTTTAAAACAAAACAGACAAGGCAATATTTCCTCTGTACTCTATCTATATACTCATCCCTTGCCCCCAGATAACTGCTACTTACAATTTGGTGAATGTCCAATAAATATCATTTCCCCATCTTTCTGTTCTATACTATCAAAGAGATTAGAAAGGGTATATTTTTCTCTTCCAGTTCAAATTCTTCACAATTTACTGAAAAGCTTTTAAAAAGTATCATTTAATTTATTAAGACATTTAATCATGCACATTATTTTTAAAATTAAATCATGTCGAAGGGCTTTTAATGACAAGCATGTGTCTCAGGGGTGCTTATGCCCTTTCACCCCAAGTTCTACTGCTCAGAGCAAGGGTTTTTTTTTTTTTTCCTTTTTAACCATTTCTTTTTTTTTTTTTTTATTGGTGTTCAATTTACTAACATACAGAATAACACCCAGTGCCCGTCACCCATTCACTCCCACCCCCCGCCCTCCTCCCCTTCTACCACCCCTAGTTCGTTTCCCAGAGTTAGCAGTCTTTACGTTCTGTCTCCCTTTCTGATATTTCCCACCCATTTCTTCTCCCTTCCCTTATTTTCCCTTTCACTATTATTTATATTCCCCAAATGAATGAGAACATATAATGTTTGTCCTTCTCCGACTGACTTACTTCACTCAGCATAATACCCTCCAGTTCCATCCTCGTTGAAGCAAATGGTGGGTATTTGTCATTTCTAATAGCTGAGTAATATTCCATTGTATACATAAACCACATCTTCTTTATCCATTCATCTTTCGTTGGACACGGAGGCTCCTTCCACAGTTTGGCTATAGTGGCCATTGCTGCTAGAAACATCGGGGTGCAGGTGTCCCGGCGTTTCATTGCATTTGTATCTTTGGGGTAAATCCCCAACAGTGCAATTGCTGGGTCGTAGGGCTTTTTAACCATTTCTGATTCAATTCTTCCAGTGGTTACATCTATTTCTCTAAACAACATATTTATCCTCTGTTTCTTGATTTATAATCTATTGACTTCCTGCCATAATAGGTGAGGATTTAGTTAAATCATTCACCCTCGGTATTGATTACCTTTCCAATTTCTAAAAATAACATAAATCTTTATTAGTTTTCCCATCTACCTTGAGTAGGATGTCTCAACTTCCCACTTTCTAGAATGATGCTGTCCACATTCCCCTTTCCACTTGCCCATGCCCATTAGTTGTATTTTTGCTTTTTCTTTGTCAAGAATTCATTCTGTTTCCATTTGATTCTGTAACTGTGCTAATGCCTCCCATGTTGGGGCTATGGGTGGATTCTGAAGTTTGAAAGCCAATGAAATTATTATGATCAGGTAGAGAATGTTCAGTGCAAAGCTAAGTTGTTTTCTAGGGCTTCATTTTTCTCTTTGTGGTTTCTTTTTTTTTTTTTTTTCTCTCTTTGTGGTTTCAATGTCACAGTCTCCTAGCCATTCAAAAAAACAAACAAAAGGTCCAAATGGAGTAATTTTGTCTAACACTTATCCAGTTGTTCAAAATCATGCCGTATATTTATTTGTGTCACTCTTGGACTTTTTGGTAGAGTTTTCATTTTTCCTGGGGTTTCTGAGTGACTCAAGGGTTTTTTTAACAGGTCATTTGAGGGCAAAATAAATATAAGTCCTGTTGTGGAGGAAAGAATCTTCTGGGGAATCCCTGGGTGGCTCAGCAGTTTAGAGCCTGCCTTCGGCCCAGGGCGTGATCCTGGAGACCTGGGATCGAGTCCCACATCGGGCTCCCAGCATGGAGCCTGCTTCTCCCTCTGCCTGTGTCTCTGCCTCTCTCTCTCTCTCTCTCTCTCTCTCTCTGTGTCTCTCATGAATAAATAAATAAAATCTTCAAAAAAAAAAAAAGGAAAGAATCTTCTGGAAAAATTGTACCTCCCCCCCCCCGCTCACCCCCCCCCCCTTTTTTCTGTTTTCTCAGTACAGTATAGTAGTTAAGAGCTCACCTCTACGGTCAGATTGCTTAGGCTCAAATCCCAGGTCAACAATGCATTACAATGCACAACAGTGTAACAATGCTACTTCACCTCCCTGTGTCTCAGCTTTCATCTGTAAAATGGGAGTATTATTTTCCTACTCATAAGGTTGCTATGAGTATTTGATGAGTTAATATTTGTACAGCACACAGAACAGTGTCTGGCATATACAAGTACTAACTTGGTGTTGGTTGTTACCATCTTCTTGTGACAAGCAGATTGGACTGAATCTGCCCATCTACATCATTCTGCCCACAGCAAGGAACCCTTCAGGACATGGTTACCACCATTCTGCTTAGTCCCCCAAAATTTTCACATCTTTGCTCTCTGGGGGCAAAGCCAGTGATACAGCTGTTGGAGACCCTACTAGAGAATCACATTCACAGTCTCTAGTCACATGTCTTAAGCTTGATTCTTTTCATACTGGTTGCTGAAGTGGTCCAAACCTTAGGGAACCTGTATTCTAGAATATCCCCCAGATAAGCCACATTAAGGAAAGATTAGCCCTTAATAAATAACAAGAGCAATTGCATACCGAGGGCTTACGTGCATTATCTCACTTAGTTGTCTCAAGAACTCCATGGGGTATTATACCCATTTTGCTGATGAGCATATGGAACTCAGGACAGTAACTTTCAAATTATCCCACTAGTGAGTGGTAGAGGTGGGATTCAACCCTGAGTGTTTCAAGTCTGAGAACTGAGGTCCTTAACGCTGATGTGATAGCAGTGTTCTCAGAGCATGTTCTGTTCACCCTGGGGGGACAAGGAAGTCCTCCCAAGACCATTTCACGGGGGTCTACAAGGTCAGAACTATTTCAGAGTAGTAATAAGATACGATTTGCCTTTTTCATGGTGTTGACATCTGCACTGATGATGCCAAAGCAGCAGTGGGTGACACTGCTGGAGTCTGAGCTCCAACAAAAACAGTGGCACCAATATACACTAGTTGTCACTGAATTCATTACTGCCACTCACTCACAGTGAAAGAAAATGCTACTTTCTTTTTGAAAGGTCCTCGGTGAAACAGTAAAAAAGTATTAATCTTTTTAAATTTTATGACATCTCGTACTTTACACATAACAAAATGGGAAGTACACAGAAAGCTCTTTGGTGGCAAGCCAAAGCATACCGTTGGTCTCTAGCACAGCCACTTGTGCAACTGAGTTGCATGCTGAACTAGCTGCATTTTTTCCATGAAACACCGTATTTACTTGAAAGAATGACTGACAGGCAAATTATGGTTATTCAGGCTTGGATATTTGGCAGATATTTTCCCGAAAATGAGCTAAGTGAGCCTGTCACTTCAAGGAAAGCCACTGATGGCATCTATTGCCAAGGATAAAATTCAAGATTTCAAATGAAAATTGCAATTTTGCTTGTGTCTGCCCCCTTGAGTGAATGTGATTTTTTTACATTGTGTCATGAAATGTGCCAAAATGGAAGACCTGTATAACTCAGTGAACCAATTTCCCAAATGGCCAGTGTACGATGTTAAAAATTACCCCCGTGTAAAAGATTCCATCAAGATATAGCTTTAAAACAAGGATTTTAGTGTGCAAAAGAGCATGAAAAGTTAATTAATATGGTTTCAGATTCCTCATTGCAACCAGCCTTTAAAAAACCATTGCTTGTTGAGTTTTGGTGTAGTATCAGAGAAGAATGTCCACAATTCTCTTCAAAGGCTTTCAGAGACTCTTGTCTTTGTCAACCACATATTTGTGTGAGGCTGGGTTTTCTTCCTATGCTTCAACCAAAACATTTGGCAGCAGATCAAGTCCAGAAGCAGATATGAGAATCTGTCTTCTATTAAGCCAGACATTAAAAAGATTTGCAAAAATGTAAAATTAGATACCACTCTTCTACTTTTCTTTTTGGTTTTGGAAAAATATCGTTATTTTTCATATACATATGTTATTTACGTTAACAGGCAGTTGGGTTTAACATTATTTGCAAATGAATTTTAAAAATAAATATTTTTAAGTTTTCTGAGCTTTATTTTCTGGAACTGGAAATATTGGCAAATATAACCCACGTTAACAACAGCTCAATAATTTGCACAAATATAAAGGAGTCCTGGGACGAAAACCCTCAAGAATCCCTGCTACCAGCTATATTTTAAATTCTGTTGACAAACTTCATTCAAATGGTTGAGGAGACAAACTGAAGGAGCCATTTTTGTTACTTTGGTCAGAAGATTTCCTTCTAGTTCTTGCTTATCTTCCCTGCTGGGAGATGAAAGAGTCCCTTGCCATGTTCCAGTCTCTCTGCTCTGAGTTCTCTTTAGCTGCAACTAAGCTCCACCATTGTTCTGCCATCACTGGCATGCAAAAGGCAACGTGAGGTTCCAGCAAGTGCTGAAAGCAGTGCCTTTGATTAAAATGCAACCCTGCTGGTATAAAGTCTGACAGGGCCCGGAGGATTCATCGCGCCTTGTGTCTTTGTTCATGAACACCAACAAAGCTCAACCATGACTCCACAAAGAGCTGCAGGCTCAGGATCTGCGGAGAGATGCTTCACTTATGAGACAAAGCAAAGTGCAGGAAAATGGTCAAGGTCAATTCCTCAGGTTTTTAGTGGATGGGGGCTTGAATTTATAAACTTTCTACCCTCTGCCTATAACTAAAGAACCCTGTGCATGAAGATGGAGAGCTTAGGGAAGGGAGGTGACTGCCAGGCTGCCATTGAACAGGCATTTCTTCAGACCAGAAGCAGAGAGAAATGAGAAGTAGAAGGAAGGCTTGAGGATGTTGCCAGGAATGTCTGTTCTTGTTGGTCTGTTGGTTTGCCACCCCCTCTTTGGGTCGTATTCTGATCTGCTTTCTGGGCTACCATGGAACTCTATCACTCCATCCTCCGTCCATGTGGCTTGAGTGGAACTGACTCCAGCCTGGCTCTTAGGATGCCAGGAATGACCCAGGAATGACCTTGAAGAATATCATGAGGTATCATGAGTTCTTATACTAAGGCAGTGGTTCTAAACACAGAATGGTCTTGTTCACCAGACATTTGACCATGTCTGGTGACACTTTTGGTTGCCATGACTTAGGTGAGGGTGTGGGGTACTATTGGCATGTAGTGGGTGAGGCCAGGGATGATTGATAAACATTCTGCAATGCACAGAACAGCCCCTCACAACAAGGAGCTAGCTATCCAGCCTCTAATGTCAACAATGTCAGTTGGGGTTGAGAGACCTGATTGGAAGATAATGGGAAGCTATGGAAGGCTTTTAAGCAGAGGAGTGATATGTTCTGAACCGATATTCATAAAGTATAGTCAGGTGCCACGTGGAAACAGATTCTAGAGATTAAAAGTGAAGCAGAGAGAGGGGTTCAGTCAGTTAAGCATCCAACTCTTGATCTCAGCTCAGGTCTCAATGTCAGGGTCATGAGTTCAAGCCCCATGTTGAGCTCCATGCTGGGCCTACTTACATAAATAAATAAAATAATAAATAAATAAATAAATAAATAAATAAATAAATAAATAAAATAAAAATAAAAGTGAAGCAGAGAGATAAGCCACAGGGTTATTGCAAAAACCTCCAGTAATAGAAGACTCAAGAAGTTTGATATGGAAATTATATTTTATTTTCTAGGTTTTTTCTAGGTTATTAATTTTATTTATTTGAGAGACAGTGAGAGAGAAAGAACATAGCAGGGGAAGCAGCAGAGGGAGAGGAAGAAGCAGGTTCCTTGCTGAGTAGGGAGCCTGATGCGACCTGGATCCTAGGACCTCGGGATCATGAGCTGAAGGCAGATGCTTATTAACCAACTGAGTCACCCAGGCACCTCTGTAAATTATATTTTGTATATATTTTGCATGATTATATATTCCAAAAATTACATATTTGGAAATTGTCAGTGGCAAAGGTAGAGCCTTGGGTATGAATAAGAGCCTCCAAAAAGTCTGCAAAAAATAAGAGAGCCAAAGGCAAAGTCCTTCAAACATCCATGTATAGCAAGTTAGGTGACAATATCTAACATTGTTTGAGAGTTTATGTGCCAGCTACTATGCTATCATTTACACGATCACTTTTGTTCCTTTGGACCATGCTTATCATCTCCAGTTTGCACATAAGAAAACTTAGGAACAGAGAGGTTAAATAACTAGCCCAAAGTCACACATCTAGTTATTATCTGAGACAGAAATTGAACTCACAACAACACAACTCCATGCCTTTTTCCTTTAACCACCAAACTGCTGCCACCCTGGGCTGAGAAGCACCTTCCAAAAGAAAAAATTACAACTCTCACAAGAGCTGAAGGATGAAAGGGAGTTAGAGAGATGGACAAATGAGCTAGTATTCCAAGAAGAGGAAAGAGCGTGCATGGAGGCCTCAAGGCTAGAGAGAACACAGCTTCATAGAGAAAATCAAGCATTCAGTAATGGCTAGAAAAGGGTATAAATTCACAGGTGGGGTGAATGCCAAGAATAACAGGGGCCATGTCATGCAGATCTGTGGAAGGTATATTAAGTTTATCCTGAGAGCAACAGGAATCCTTTGGAACATTTAGAATGGAAGTTTAAAAATCTGACATATAAGGTTTTCATTTTTGAGGCTCATTCTGGCTGCTGAGTGGACAGTTGATGGGGGAGAGGGAGAAGAATACTTGAAGGCCGGTTAAGAGTCCTTCATCCAATAATCCAGGAGCAATGCTGGATTTCCCTATTGGGGAAGTGACAGTAGTGACAGAGACATTGGCTGTCACTTTGGGAGAGGCTTAAAAACTGGAATCAACAGACTTCCCTCTTTGTTGTACGTAAGGGGCAAGGGGAAATGAGGTCAAGGGACTCCCGTATTTCTGGCATTAGCCTTTGAATGGACGGTGGCACCTTCTACTGATGGAGAATTTGTAGGGGGAGCTGGTAATTAGATTTCAAACATGTTGAACTTGCAGCTTCCCATATAACATTCAAGTAGGGGTGTTAAGAGGGTGACTGGATACACTAATCTTGAACTCATAAGGGATGTTTTATCTAATTACTTCCCCATAGTCATCGCTGTATTTTTTGATCAGGAAACAGTAGAACATGTACATTCCAACCTCTGCTATTCTATTACAGACAGCAGTATAAGGTTATTAGATGAGGCTCTGTGTGACAGAGTAACTGATATTAAAAGTCTGAAGGCAACACCAGGAGGTCATCGCCAGTCTAACTGGGCACAGATAGAGTTTATTGGGTCATGGAAAGCAAGCTGTGTATACCTATTGTTTCATCCCCTTTCCTTCCATTTCTGACTTATCATCTGATTTGGGGTGAACATTAAAGAATCTATTCATAAATGGTGACCTTTTGAAATTTGAAATGATGGTTTCAGCTAATTTCCATCCCAGCCCTGGGGCCGCTGCTTGAAGGTCATGAGCGTGAAGCTACTGACTTGTATCTAGTCCGTGCTCTCCACGAGTATTTGGAAAAGGGCAATGTTGTCTTCATTCTTAAAATGCCCATCATTTGGATGAAGGATCATCATTCATCATTCTGTGATCACACGCTGAGGGTGAAAAACGTACTGAGTGCCGAGTTTGTGTTAACAGCAAGACCCAATCTATTCTGGTGAATTTGGGAGCATGTTGTCTGAGGTCATAATAGTACAGTAATACTGCTGTATCATGTAGAATTAATTCCATTGTAAGTGACAGAAAACCCAATTCTGATTGACTTAAGAGAGACAGACAGAGACAGAGAGATCTCTACTGGCTCACATAACTGGATAGTAAAGGTATGGCTTCACACAGGGATCAAACTCACAGGTACACTATTTCTCTTACCATTCTTTCTCTGCTTCTTCTCTGTTGACTTCATGTCATAGTAATGGATGAATGTTGGTTTGTAAACAGGCCCCCACACCTGGAGGGCAAAGAGAGGCCTGAGAAACAGTCAGACCACTCCAGATTGGAAGGTGGTGGTTTTGACAAGCAAGGGAGCTACATACAGGGCTTGTCTTGAACAGCCGCAAGACAAGTAGTTCTCTGCATCCTCCACCAGAATCTTAAAAGTTTACAGAGAGGCCTTAACTGGGGTTTAGTCACGTTGTCAGTCCAGATGGTCTCAATACCACCTTACTCTCTGAATGCTACCTCCTTGCAAAGGGCTCCCACTCTGGGGACAGTAGTAGAGCATACATTCCAAGGATGAAAGTGGGGGCATGAGGAGCTTCCAATTGCCTGGGTCCAGCTCATAGGTCAACCTGCAACCACGTCCTCTCAATGACCTCCTCCAAAATTGAAAGACTCAAGGATACAATATGGATAATTGCAACCCTCGGGGCTATCTTCTATGCTCGAATCGGACATTAGGGCATGAGTTTCTTTTGTAGCAAGTAAAAGTCTCATTGCATTTCATTGGCTCTGATTAGGTCACATGTCCATTATTGACCTAATCACTACAGACCAGGGGTCTCAAAGGCTGATTGGCTCAGGGCTGTGTCTTGTATTTTAACATTGGAGTAGGAGAGGCATAGACTCCAGAGAGAATTCTGATGATAAACAACGAGTATGCATTGTTCTAAGTAGTATGCTCCTTGTAACAACCCTTTGAGGCACTTACCATTGTTATCACCCTTCTCATGGTGGGGAAAGCCAAAACACAGTGAGCTTAAGTAACTTGCCCAAGGACCCACAACCGGTAAATGATAAGACCAAGATACAGAGAGAGGAAATAACCTTTCCAAGATGCGCAAGTAGATGATGGAGCCCCAATACAAATTAAGGCAACCTCTCACTACAGCCTGGGCTTTTGACGTTAAATTAGGATCCAGTTACCAGATGTTTGCTATCACTCAACTCTTTAGGTTTACAGAGGGCTCTGATATATGACTTCATTTTTCCTCACAACTTTAAGAATGATGCAAGACTTGGGAGCACTACCTTCATTTTCTGATGAAGAAATTGAAGTGCGGGTTGAATGGTTTGCTTGAAGTCAAACGTCAGTGCAACAAGAACTAAAACCCCATGCCAGTCGTTTCTGACCCTGCAATAATGTAGGATTAGGGTTTAATAAATGCTGAGGAAGCCACAAAGGGCTGGAAACTTGTATTGGGCTCATAGCAAGCTGATCCTGAAGACTTTACCCCTCTGCTGCCATGTTACTTCCCTTGTTGTGTTTGTTGTAAGCAGATAGGAGAATCCCAAGAATTTGGACACAAGGTTGCCCTAGATATTTAGACAGCTAATTAAACTATTTATGCATTATGAGATAGTTCAACCACATGAAGTTGAATTATGACCTTTATCTTTTATTAAATCCACACTCACACGTAATAGATCTGTATCTGTTTCTGGATTTCTATTCTTTTCTTTTAATCTTTGTTTCTATTTCTGAGGCTCTATTATACTGTTGTTTGAATTAATATAGCTTATAAGACTCTTCATACCAGAAGGGCATGTTCTTTTTTACCATGCTTCTTTATCAACCTCTTCTCAGTTCTAATGTTTTGATTTTCCCTGTGAATTTTCTGATTATTCTATCAAGTTGCCAGAAATATTGGAATATTAATAAAAAATTTAATTAATAGAGTTATTCGGGCACAATTGACCTCTTTTGAACCTGAGTCTTCCCCTATTTAAAAACACAATATATCTGCTATTTATTATTTACTTCTATGTCTTTTAGAGAAGTTCCATTTTCCTCGTTCAAGCTCATGCATTGATTGAGTTCATTGTTTGTAGGTAGGTTTTATATTTTTGGTTACTAATGTTAATGGGTGGTGTTTCCCAAGATATTTTCCGAGTGGTTAATATTACAGGTATCCGAGGGACCTATTGATCTGTAATGATCTATTTCTTAGTGGTGTCGGCTACATTATAATTAACTTAATTTGGTTTTCCAGGTAAACAGTGATCTCCTCTGCAAATAATAGTACTTTTTCTCCCCCTGCTCTTTCTCTTTTGAGGTTTAGAGAAGAATAGTGTTATATAGTGGTGGTGCTCGAAGACCACCTGGCCTTGCTCCTAACCATAATTGTAATGTCTTGCAAACATGTTTCTCAAAATGTGGTTGCAGATTTGTATATAAATCCCAGAACTTGTGTAAACCTAGTGATCTGCATTTTAACAAAATCCTGGGAGTGATTCCTGTTCCCCCGAAAGTGAGTAACTACTCCAGGGTTTCACCAAGAAGCCCAGCATTTGCTATTGGTTTAAAATGTTTTTGTTATCATACTATGGAGCTTTCCATCAACGTATAACTAAGAAAGAATTTTAACTGGGTATGGAGGTTTCCATGTTTGGATATCCATCGACAGACATTGCAAGCTTTTTGTCCTTTGGCTGGCTAATTGGTGACGTTAATGCATTTCATATTAGCAAACTATCATTCATTCTTGTACAAAATCTTTTTTGAGACATAGTTTATCTTTGACAGTGCTGAAATAAGATATGCTAATAGATAATTTAGATAATAGATAATAGGGTTTTTCTCTATATTTGCCGATGAAACTTGCCTTCTTGTATGCTCTTTGTGTCAAGTTTGGGTATCAGAGTGGTAATAGCTTGATAAAATGATTTTCTATGCCGTGAACTAGATTCCACAGCATGGTGTTTTTCGTATAAAACCTTCTGGGCCTGGGGCCTTTTCGAAGGTAGTTCTTTGACAACTTCTCTCATGTCTTACATGTCTATAGCAGGTCTTTTTCTGGAGTCTTTTTTGTTATCTAGAACATCATTTCACTTCATAGAAAAATAAAAATGTTTTAGTTCAGAGTTGAAAGTTGTTATTGCTTATAGTTTCTTTCAAATCTATCTCCTCCTCCTCCCATTTTCTCATTTTTGTCTCCAGCTACATTATAGTTGATGCTGCTTCTTCCAGGGCTGTGCCATTAAGTTGTCTTTCAATCTTCAGTGTTTAGGCTTTGAGTCTTCAACTCTTGCTGGTATTTTAGGTATTTTTTAAAGAAGTTGCTTGAGGGTAGCTAGCCAAATGTCATTTTGAGCAACACGTTTTTACTCTTGGGACTTTTTAATCCAGATTTAAATTAGCATCTTGTTCAGGTTGGCATCTCTTAAGGTGAAGAGGTCCTTTTAGGGACCCCCAACTGTCACCCAGAAAAGTCACTAGACCTCCCAGCTAAGTGTCATCTGCCACGGTGATTGACTAGCTTGCCACTTCAATTTTCACAGTCTTTGATACGATTACTGAAAAGGAAAAGCTGAAGAACACAGCTCTGTGGTAAAGAATTAACTAAGCATGATCACCATCAGAAGGTTTGTCTGAGTGGAAACTCACTTTGAGTTCAGTGAGTTCCTTGGGAAGTCAGACCCCATAACACAGGCAGAGTCAATGTTCACTCATGTTCTTCACACTCATTGAGGACTTCCTCTGGGTCAGGATAGCCCCGAGCTGGTCTGAGACAAAGAAAGCTGAAATGGTATGACCGCTTTCCTCAGGGACTTCGAGTATCAAGAAAATCCTTTTTTATATGATCCCCTACAGCATATGGTTATCTCACGCTGTTATTATTTTCTTATATCTGCAAATACAGATTAAATTCTTTCTTCAAAAATTATAAGAGCGGGGTGCCTGACCGATTCAGTCAGTAGAGCATGCAGCTCTTGATCCACATTGGAGTGTAGAGATTATTTAAATAAATAAACCTTTAAAAACTTGTGTTTAGGGGCACCTGTGTGGCTCAGTTGGTTAAGCATCTGATTTCAGCTTGGATCATGATCTTGGGGTCCTGGGGTTGAGCCCTACATCAGGCTCCCTGCTCAGTGGGGAGTCTGATTACCCCTTCCCTTTCCTCTGCCCCTCCCTCCCCCGCTTGTGTTTTCTCTATTTCAAGTGAATAAATAAAATCTTAAAAAAAAAAAAGCCCATGTGTTTACTTTAAGCAGTGAAACTATCTAAAAATAGAAAAAGAAGTAGTAATATGCCCTGCTTAATTCCCACCCTGCCCCCTCTCTATTCCACTCCAGAGTAACCAACGTTAATAGCTTAGATGTGTTTCTTCTACATCTTTACCCTCAAAATGCATACATACATGCACAGGGTTGTGGGAGGGATATTGTTTGATTTTAAAAATTGAATCACACTGGAGATACTAGTCTGCCACTTGCTTTTTTTTTTCCCTCAGTATATCATGGAAATCTTTCCACTGATCTAACTCCATCTTTTTAATGGTTGCATAATATTCTACAAAATGGCATCACTTCAGTGTATCCAACTATTTCTCTCTTGATGAGCATCCACCTTGTTTCTGGTTTTGTTTTGTTTTCAGGCATTCTTACACATGTGTTCTTACATTCTAGTGCTTTTGGTTTTATAGGCTACCTACCAAAAGCAAGACTGCTAAATTATAGAGGAATGAGGTTATGATCTTAATAGATATGGACAGGTATTATCCTGAAAGACTATAGCAAGGGTATGTTTATCAGGCAAATGTCTTAATTTTTAAAATAAAATACCCGCACACACACAAAAAATTCAAAGAGTTTACTTTGAAAGGTAAGGATCCCCTAAGGATGCCTGGGTGGTTCAGTTGGTTAAGTCTCTGACTCTTGATTTTGGCTCAGGTCACGGTCTCAGAGTGGTGAGATGGAGACCTGTGCCCTGCTCTGCACTCAGCATAAAGTCTGTTGAGATTCTCTCTCCCTCTCTTTCTGCCCCTCCGCCTGCTCATGTTCACCCTAAGTAAATAAATGAATAAAAATCTTTAAAAATAAAAGAGCAAAAAGAAAGGAGACTCACTAGAATGGGTTGGAAACACAAATATGAGCCTGGGTTTCAATTGTCCTTAGCACCCTCTGTTGTCACCTCCTTGCCAGCCCCCAGGGGGTACTGCTCTGAAAACAATAGAAACAGCAAAACCATGTACTGAGTGATTCCCATGTCCTAAGCTAGTGCCTTAAGGGCATGTTTTTCATTTTACCCTCATTGCCATGTAAGAGATAGATCCTATTAATTATCATCCTCACTTTATAGAAATGAAAATTGAGTCTTAGGAAGTTTAAGTCACTTACTCACGGCCACACATCCAGTAGGTAGCAGAGCTGAGATATGATTCCCATTCTCCATGGCTGCAAACCTGGGCTCTTAATCACTGTGTGGGATTTCTTCCAAGGATTCCATTGCGGCACTGTTTCATCAGAGCCCCAAAGTGATACAAACATCAATGTTCACCTTGAACCATGGCAGGGACCAAGCCCTGCCTCTTACTGTGAAGGAAGAATGCTCCACTATCAGGAGTTTGAACTGATCTTTACCTCCAGATAAGGCCTTCCTTATTCAGAGGAAACTGAGTGAGCTCCCCGGACACTAGGTTTGCTTGCCTCTACTCACAACACAGAAGCCAGCTGTCTTTTCTCTCCCTCTCTCTTTCTTTTTCTGAAGCAATTAAGAAAAATAGAAACCGTTGGTTTCACATCTCCCCATTCTCTCCTGACAGCCAACAGATAGATAGTCATGGTTAAAAATGTAGACTCTGGACTCAGAATGACCTGATTAGAAACCACTTTGTCATCCTTGGGCATATGCCCTGAGACTCTCTAACTTTCTGGTCTTCCTGGAAGCATAACCATCCTACTCAGGGTCTTGCCTTTCCTATTAGAGGATCACCTCCTTGAGTACAGGTCAATGTCCATGCCTCTTGTCTCACAGGCCCTGAGAGAACCTGTATCAAACTGCAAATATTGATTCTCAATAATTAACTTCACTGATGTTTTAAAGTAAAGTTGAGGGTAATATGGAGAAGAAAACTGAATTCACATTTACTGAGAGTCTGTGTGCTGGGCACTGTGCTGGAAGTTAATAAACATTAACTCAACTCTGCGAAGTAGACATAGTCATTCTCATTGTACAGAGGAGAAAAGTGAAACTTGATGGATCAGTCAAACTTGCTAAGTTTGCAGAGCTAGAAATGATGGTGGTGGTGGTGGTGGTGGTGATTGTGATGATGGTGATGATTGTGGTGATGACGATGATGGTGATGATGCTAACAATGATGATGGGAATGAGGATGGTGATGTGGTGATAGCTATTGTTTATTGAACTTTTGCTGTGAGTAATCATGATGCTAAGACCCTTGTTCTCTCATTTAATCCCCACAAAATCCAACAGGTAAATCCTATTATTATCCCCTTCTACAGATAAGAGAACCAAGATCCTAAAAGATTAAGTGACTTGTTAAAGGCATTCAATTAGTCAAGTATTGGGGCTGGAATGTAAATACAGGCCATTTTAATTCCTTAAAAGCATTTCTTCACCTTACTTGAGTAGTGAAGGCCTTCATGGCAATTATTCCTATTTAAACATTCAGCTTTTTGGACTACTCTCAAATGGAGTGTCGGGCAGCTATGCCAAAGGCCAGGCCTCTGGAAAGAAGAAACCAGATTCCATTTCTGCCTGCCTTCATCCCTTCATCTTTTGGGCTCTGTGGGCAACACTTTCATGGCAAGATTCTGCATCCTGTCTCGTGGTCATACGTACCGTCTGTGCTTGGCACAGCCGGCTGTCTCCATGGAACATCTGTGGCTCACTACTACTGTGAGTGATTCTATTTTCCACACATCTCCAGCTCGTTAGAAAGCAAGCCTCCTATTTGTTGGTGGATGTTTGCAATCTGAATCTGAAACACTGCAAAATGATGATTGAGCTGATTCACACTGGGGAAGAGTCTGTGACACATAAACACACGCGCGCGCGCGTGCACAGACACACGAGACACCTAATTAGTGAGAGTTGAGCTGGCACCTGATCCAATAGGGTCTAGTAACTTTGTCCACTGAGGGGCCATCTGGCTCCTGGTGACAGTTGCTGAGCTGGGAGCTTTTCATGCAGTGATGGTGGTCCTCCCTGACCAGGGCTGTGCTCCAAATGTCCTCTGGGCCACCCAACCAGCTGAGGTGTCAGTATTTTAAAGAAACACACTCACTGCTCACCAAAGGTAGCAAGAAAGCTGAAATAAACATCCACCCCAGCAGACCCAGGGGTCTACAGAGAGGAAAGAGCTTCCCCCTCTCCTCTATGAATATGCCTTAGAACTTCCTCAACGTTCCTCTCAGATTTTCCACTTCTGGTCCTTGGCCAAATGCAATCTTTAAAAATACACACTTGGCAAGAATCTGCAAAAAAATCCCTTCAGATTGTTATGTGATGGTGGGGAAAAGACACATTTTTTTTAAACTCTAAAAAAAGCACCTTAGCATTTGTAGGCTTTTATAATTCTGAAACAGCTGAAATGCTAAAACTTTCAAGTTGGCAGGATTGAAACTGAAATCTGCAAAGCCGGTTCAATTTGACAAGAGTGGGAGCCTTGCATTTCAGAGGGTTTTGATGAGCCTGTGGGCCTGAGCCATCAACACAATAGGTGGCCACCCACTCACAGGGAGCCCTTCATGCCTGGGTCCCTGTCTCCCTTCTAGCTACCTGCAGAGCTCACTGTCAGAGACACTCCTGGCTTTGTCCAAGAAGGCTGCCCCATTGCCCTGGTTGCTGCTGGTAGCTTAGCAGAGTGGGTAAGGATTCATTCCGTGGAGCCAGACCACCTGGTTTTGCAGTCCTGATTCCACTGCCTATAAACTGTAGGACATATTCAAGTTACTTAATTCTTCTATACTTCAGCTTCCTTGTCTGTAAGATGGGACTAATGACTACCTAATGGGACTGCTGTAGGGGCTAGGTGAGTTAAGTATTGAAAATGCCTTAGAACAGTGTCAAGTATATGGGAAGCATTCACTAATGTTGGCTATTATTTATTAGCAGAGAAAGCTCCATCACAGAGAAAGATTTGGGGCAATGATGAAGAATGACCAGAAGTCTAGTCCTGGGGAGGTCAGAGAGGCTTAGAATCTAGCAAGTCAGGAGTGAGGTTAGGACAAAAATCACCATAGATGGAATGTAGACCTACTATGTGTCAGAAGCTTTACTGAGATTCAAGAGTAATATTTAATGTATTTGTTGAATGGTAACCATCTTGTTCCAGAAAGGATTTAAGGGGGTTTTGAGGTACACAAAAATAAGAAAAGATAGGTCCAATGTTTAAAATTGGACTAAGAAACAAAAAAAAGGGAACAGGACAGAGCCAAGAATGAGAGTAGAATGCACCTCACGACGAACTACATTCTTGCTCAGGGTGGTTTATAAAGCTGCCTGTGAACCAAGCTTCCTCTCAGCCCCTTGACTAGGGGAAGCCTGGTGAATTGCAAGCCCACAGTGCTCAGAATATGGGAAACCCAGTAGCTTAGCCGACCTGCAATCAAGCTGACCTGGCTCATAGGCTCTGTGGTTTGTCCCCGGGCAAATTGCTTCATCTCTTGGAGTTTGTGTTTCTTCAGTAAAATGGGGATAGTAATTGTAGCCATGATGTTATTTTGAGAGTAAAATGAAATATCATAGATCAAGTGCTTTCATAGCACTGGCCACTTACTTAATAAATAGTTGCTACAATAAATAACTTTTAGAACATAGACACATACCACTCTCCTTGGTACCAAGATCAGATAAGAATGTCTTCCTTCCTAAGAGGATGATGTTTCATATAACAAAACATGGGCTAATGGCAAAACCTCAATGTGGGCTGAAGGCAAAACCCCCAAAGCCACAGTGCTTAGTGCTTAGGAGCATGACAGAAGCATGAGTTCAAGTCCTGGCTCTGCCATTAACTAGCTGTGTGACCCTGGGCGCATGGCTTCACTTTCCTGGTAGATGGGTCCTTTGTCTGTAAGTGGGCAAAATAATAATAACTCCCTTACAGGGTCGTGATGGAAATTAAATGAGATAATAATTGATAAAGCACTTAGCAAAATTTTGGTAGGCATTTACCACCCAATGACTCTGGTGTTTTTGTTGTTGATGTTAACACTGTGTGTCATCCAGCATTAGTCCGGCTTGATCCAGAGGGATATTCAGAACACTTGGGAGGTGGGTGGTCTGCATATCCTGAAACCTTTGCCAAATACTCTCCTCTCAACCGCACTTCTGTACTTCCCGTAACCACCTTGTGACAATGCACTTGAAGACCTCGCTCTCCAGCAAATGTTCAAGAGCAGCTATTTTATCTTATCAACTGAGTACAGACCATGAGGCTTAAATAATCAAGTGAGGGGTAAAAGCAGTATCCTGTAGGAGAAGAGGATAAAGGGCCTTATGAGAACCTGGGCCTGAATGAAAGGCCATTTCAGTATTCTTCTTTAAAAAATGGTGTTGGTGAAAGCCAGGTGTTGAGTTATTTATGGCTTAATGGTCAGAAGCATGCCATTGGGGGGGGAACAGACATTTCTGGGTTCGAGACCTGCTTCCACCATTTACTGTCTGTGTGGCCTAGGACAAGTTGCTTAATCTCTCTGTGCCTCAGTTTCATCATCTATTCAACAAAAGGGAATGGGCAATAATAGCGCCAGCCTCGTATGATTGCGATAAGGATTCAGTGGATGGGCACATGTAACACGCACTGAACAGGGGCACCCAGTAAAGCCAATCTAAGTGTTAGCTGTTAATATCACGGTTATTGACGAGGTAAGGGGGCGACAGACAGACGAGACAGGCTCCTGGGCACAGGTGGAGCGGATAACCGGGTACGCGGAGGTGGAAGGCATTCAGGATGAGCAAGGTGGCAGCTAAGTTTAGTGCTGGAAGGGAGGAATTTGAATATGTATGAACTGTCCTCCCGCTGTGCCAAGCAGCTCAATTTTTCAATCACTCCTCATTGGGAGTCATGAATGGGGAAACAGAGTCAGCAGGAGCCCCCCTGCAGAGTACAGCCTGTGCCTGCTTCCTCTGTGTTCTGGCCACCAGCTTCCCCAAACCCCTTTAGGGGACCTCAGAGAGACCTCCCTTCCCTTTGTTAATGAAACTACCTGTTTAGGGGCAATGGATCAGTAGGGAGCTGGGCACTGATTCCTTTCAGACATAGACCAGGCCTAGTTTGGGGTCAGAGCTTGTACACAACCAGAAGTGGAAAAGAAATCCAGGCTGATTTCCTGTCATCATCCTCCAAACTGGTATTCCTCTATGTCCTGCCCTCCCCTCTTCATCTCTCCCCCATCCCCATTCCCCAGGCTCTCTTCTCTGTCCCTCTTCTCTGGTTCCCTCTGTATCTCTCTCCCACAAATCTATATTCAGTTTCTGTCTTCCAAAAAGAAAAAGTGAGTAGGAGGACAAATTGTTTAAAAGCAATGCAGCTATTTTAACAAAATGCTTTTTCCTTTGAGTCAGTCCTAAGAAATTTGGGTACAGTCTAAGCCAGAATGAACCAAATAATAACCCTAAAAAAATGAAATGGATTAGGGAAAAGAGCCTAAACTCCCGAGACAGGATGGGCAATGGGGAGGGACAGAGAAGACGTGACTCCCATGTGTTGGAGAGGAAACCAAACCAGGGTGTTTGAATAGAAAACCGGAAAGCTGGCAGGGAGAAAGTGAAACATTAGTTCCATGGTTTGGATATCAAGTTTATTCCATGCTGAACATCTGGTTCTCGAAAACATTGAATGATGGTGTAGACCTGGTTTTTCTGAGGTTGGCCACTCTGAACACGGGTTCTCATCCAAGCCAAGAAGTACTTGTCCCTTGGGCTTATTTATTTATATATTTTTTAAAGATTTTTTTTTTATTTGAGAGAGAGAGAGTGTGTGCACATGAGCGGGAGCAGGGATGGAGGGAGAGGGAGACAGGGAATCTCAAGCAGACTCCTCGCTGAGCCCAGAGCCTGACTTGGGGCTTGATCTCAGGACCCTGAGATCATGACCTGAGCTGAAACCAAGAGTCAGACGCTTAACCACCTAAGCCACCAGGTGCCCCTGCCCCTTGAATTTAAAGATTCTGGAGCTGTTGAGAAGATATGTGAAGTCTTCACTGTTAGTAGAGCCAGAATCTTAGCTCTCAGCTGAGCTCTGGCCCATCTTACTCTGTGTCCTGGCATAAATCGTGCGCTTTGGGGGGCACTTCCTTCCTTCTTGACAGAATGAGAAGATTAAATGATCTTAGGGTCCCCAGCTCTCTCATTCAGCCACAGGTTCTCTTGTCACTCTACTGAGCCGGATAGGAGCATAGACTTTGTAGCCTCTCTGCCAGCATCTGAATCCCCCTCTATACCTGGTAGCCGTGAATCCTTGAACAAGAGACTGTGAAACTCTCAGGGGTCATCGGTTTTCTCATCTGCAAAATGGGTGACAGTAGGGTGATTTACTCCACTTTCCTATCCCACCCCACTGAAACAAGTATATCAGAATGCAACTGAGAACAGAGACTGCCCTAATTTGTAAAGATAAGAATACTTCCTTGGGCACCTGGGTGGCTCAGTGGTTGAGCATCTGCCTTTGGCTCAGGTTGTGATCTGGGGGTCTTGGGATCGAATCCTGCCCAAGTCAGGCTCCTCATGGGGAGCCTGATTCTCCCTCTGCCTATATCTCTGCCTCTCTCTCTGTGTGTCTCTCATGAATAAATAAATAAAATCTTTTTAAAAAAAGAGTACCTCCTTTGCCCATTTCAGAACTTACACAATTATCGATAATAAGATTCTCGTGATACCCTCCATAACCAGTTGGGAAATAGTCTCCAACTCCCATCTGGTTCCATTTAAATTTCAGCCTGAGAAAGCTGATGACCAGAGAGGCAAATCTACCTGCCCAGCATCAGCCAGCAGATGTTCTGAGTGCCGGTGGAAAGCACGAAGGGAATCTAAAGAGGAGACGTTCTTCTTCGCCCCCTGACCTTACATCTGATTCCGGGATCCCTACTAGAAACAGGATACATGGAAAAGCAGAGCAAAACAAAACAAAAACCTTGAGTCAAGAGCGTTCCAATCCTCTTGCCTCTTATCCCAACCATCTGATCCCTGGCTCCCTCCTCAGCTGCAGCAATGTGTTTCCATAGAAAACCGCGCTTGCCTTATCTCCCTTCGGAGAAAATTTGCTGTTTCTGAAAAGATACATGCTTCCCACAAACAGTGCTGTGCACCTGTCATAGGTCCAGGAGCAGGAAGGCAAATCTAGGTAGTGAAATTGCCTCCTTTTGCTTATCTGCAAACTCTTAGCTTAGATAGGGCATCGGAAGAAGACACCAGAACATCTTGCCTCTAGGCAGCTGGGCCAGCAATCCCCTTGGCTTAGCAATGAGAAATCCCCTGAATTAGCCGGGGTGAAGGGACACAACACCACCCCTGCTGGCAGCAGAGCCGCCTGTACCAAAGCCGCGGGGTTCCCAGCCGCTGTTCATTAGTGCTGCCCACAGGCCAAGGGAGAAGTCTGTCTCCTCCGCTGGGCAGAAGGTCCAGGTTCCAGGGCACTGGAGGGGATAATTGTCTTCATAGCCAGGAGATGCTTGGCAGGGAGGTCAAGTGACTTTATTCATTCCAAAAAAGTCTAGGCAGACGATGGTGATAAAACCATATTGTCCTTAACTCCTGGCAAAACAAACAAATGAATGATGTTTTGGAAGCAGCAGGCTGTGGCAGAAAGAACGAGAGGGGTCTGAGACCTGGAATCTTGCCAACTATGAGTTGTGTGCCAGTTTATCTGGCAACATTAGAAAAAATGATTCTTGCCTTGCATATTTCATCGGGCTTTTATGACAATTAAGTGGGATACTAGGTATAAAAGGACTTTGAAAAATGTTTCATTCATTCATTCATTCATTCATTCATTCATTCATTCATTGAAATAGAGATGAGTGTGCACTGGATGCCAAGCACTGAGGATGGAGCTGTGCTAGATGGCAACTGCCCTCACATGCAAGCGGTGGAGGACAGGTGTGCCATCGCCCCCTGGGCTGAGGAATGGTTTCTCAGGGGTGCCCCCCAGGGGCCAGGTCCTAGCAGTTCACCTGCCAGTTCAGCGGGATGTCCAGTTTCTTTCCTTAGGTCCCTTCTAAGTCTTCAGGTTGCTGCCTGGGGTCCAAATGGCCAGACCATCTTTCTCCAAGCCACTGCCTGAACTGGAGCCCCAGGAGATTGCTCCTTGGAGGCTACGATGTGTCACAACTGCCACCGTGGATTCTCACTTCAGCAAGGATCCCCATTGCCGAGCCACCCAGCCTGCCTCCCGGGACAGGAAAATCCCAAATAATTTCTCAACTTGCTACTCTTGGCACTGATGGCAGCTAGATTTCAGTCTCCAGAGACAGTGGGATTTCTACCCAAGCTGCTGGGATCCTTTGAGGTGTGAATTTTTTTAAAAGCTGACATTTATTGAGTGACTTAGCAGTTTCTGGGCTGGGTATTATTCTGAGCATGTTTCATACAATAGTTCATTTAATCCTTAAAACAACTCTAAGAGGTAACTGTTACGATTAAACCCATTTTATAGGTAAGGAAGTTGAGGCTTGGAGAGGTTAAGTAACCTCCCAGGTCACCCTATAAGTGACAGCTTCAGGATTTAACCAGAGTCATCACCTCCAAACACCAAGCTCTACTGGAGGAGCTGAGGAGGAGAATTTTGCAAGAGGTACAGCACCCCAAAATAAGACCTACAGATCTTTAGATTCAAGTTCAAGCCTGCCCTCTGGATGGCAAGGTCAGGAGTGTTTCCATCCTCCACCAATCTGTGACTGTCTTTCCTCTGGGGGGGGGGGGGGGAAGAGTATGGGAGCGTGTGTGTGTGTGTGTGTGTGTGTGTGTGTGTGTGTGTGTGTGTCTTTCCTTTTCAATGGCCTCACTTCTGGTCTTGTCTCCCTCTACCCTCGGGGTGGCTTCCATCTCGGATCTGGCTTACCTTCCCACACCAGCAGCTGGGCCAGCTTGCCCCGATAGGGTTCTACAACTTTACATCTTTGTCTCCTCCTATAAATCTGTCCCCTGAATTTGCAGCTTTCCCCGAACCACAGATCAACCTCAACTGTTTCTCTTGCAGAAAACAAAATTAAACCTCTTCCTCACCAGACTCCCAGCTGTGCACAAAAAATTAATCAATTACTTTTGAGATAAGAGCTGCAAAGGAGAAGCTCAAGGGGGTGGTGGCAACACTCCTGCTATCTCTGAAGACACTTCTGAACTATTCTCTGGAAAGGGAGGTTGAGCTTGCAGGGGATGTGTGCTCATCCCAGTGGGTGTTTCAAGAACTACAGGCTCCCCTGGAATGTGTCTCTCTCTCTCCCTCCCTCCCTCCTCTCTCTCTCTCTCTCTCTCTCACACACACACACACACACACACACACACAGATACACACACACACATTCTCTTAAGTGATGATATTAAAGTATTAACCCTCCTCATTCCTTGGTGTGCATGACAACTACTACTGTGTCTGAAGAATGAAATTAGCTTTCTATTATAAAACCAGGATTATTAGAATCCATGGAAGGGAGGAGGGAGGGGCTACCTGGGGTGTATGTGAGTTACAAAAGTCCCAAGGAGGTGAATGCTCTGGACCAGAAAGGACTTGATTGTTCATACAGAGTCTGCTGGTCATTTGGGTCTGCAAACGGTCCTTACCTGCAATGGCCCCTCACACAGGAACTGGAGCTGGGCGGTGCAGGTGGCAGGGCAGGCCTCTGTCCTCACTGCACAGGGAGTGCATGAGCCAGGGAGTGCTCCAAAGCACCAATACCACCCCCTCCTCCAGACCCCCTTAACCCTGAGTCCTAGGCAACAGCTTGTTTTGAAGCGGCTCAGAGAATTGTAATGGGCAGCCGGAAGGAGGACGGCTGTGCTACAGAAAGCAAGGCCTCCAAAAACCAAAATAGAAATCCACTCAACTTAGAACTGTAAACGAGAGAGGACACGGAGCAAGCGGAGCAGAAGATGCACGCGTCCATCCATTCACTCACTGGCTCACTCAGCAAGAGTGTTTATTGAGAACCTACTGCACGCCAGGCAGCTTGGAGAATCCCCCAGACTCAGCAACCTGAACAGATGGAAAGCTCTAGGAGAATCGTCCAAGAAAAGAGCCTAGACATGACAGGGTGAGACGATGGGCAGATCCTTGCAAGGTTCTAGAACCTCTCCACCCACGTGAGCCATTTTGTTCTGTTTCCCAGACGTGTTCTGTAATAAAACCCATGCACTGAAAAGGATCTCCTTGTGTTTTTTCTACTGGCCCTGAGAAAGGGAAAAACCGAATTTTACCGCAAAGCTGCTTGTCACAGTGGTCAAGTGGGGGTTCATGGCCTGGACCTGGAAGGCTATGTTTTCTTTTCTCAAAAACAACAACACACACATATATATGTGCATGTATTTAATACATATATCAACATATACATATTATATTTGTATATAAATATACACATATATGTATTTTATGTATTTTTTGCTATAAGAATCATGTATTATTCACTATTAAAAAACTTAGGAAATAAAAGAATTAATTTGAAAGTAACAACTAATAATTAAACTCATATTCTCCTACCGCAGATACAACCCCCATCAGGTAAATATATTTGTTTTCTACTCTGCATACCTATCCTTTATTTTTAACCAGAATGAGATTATAACATAGATTTTTTGGAATGTATTTTTATTTGCTAAAGCATCCTGTTCATCTTTTCTATATCAACAAATGTTTTACTTCATCATTTAGTGACCAGACAGTATTCCATTTTATGAGCTACCATAATTTAGTCAGCTTGTTGTCTGTTATTGTGTATTTAGTTTGCTTCCAGTTAAAAACCATACATACACACATATATCTTTGTAAATAAATTCTTGCGCATGTTCAGAATTTTTTCATTATGATAGAACTGCTGGAACTGAGAGCACTGAGTCAAAAGATGAGCATATGTTTAAATAAACTTCCGACTTAGCATAGTTTTCAATTTATAGAAAAGCTGCCAAGATAGTACAGAGAGTTCCTGTATATGTACATTCAGTTTCCCCTGGTGTTAAGCTCTTACATTAGGATACATTTGTGGGGCACCTGGGTGGCTCAGTCAGCTGGCTTTTGATTTCAGCTCAGGCCATGATCTGAGGGTCATGGGATGGAGCCTGTGTCAGGCTCCCTGCTCAGCAGGGAATCTGCTTGAGATTCGCTGCCCCTCCCTATCCCTCTCAAATAAATAAGATCTTTTTTATTTTAAAAAAAGAGGGGATCCCTGGGTGGCTTGGCGGTTTGGCGCCTGCCTTTGGCCCAGGGCATGATCCTGGAGTCCCAGGATCGAGTCCCGCATCGGGCTCCTGGTATGGAGCCTGCTTCTCCCTCTGCCTGTATCTCTGCCTCTCTCTCTCTCTCTCTCTCTCTCTGTCTTTGTCTAAAATAAATAAATAAATAAATAAATAAATAAATAAATAAATCTATCTTTAAAAATAAAAAAGATACATTTATTCCAACTAATGAACCAATATATTGACACCTTGTTAACTAAAACCACATTTTATTCTGATTTTCTTAGTTTTTACCTAATGTCGTTTTCTTCTTCCAGGATCCCATCCAGGACACCCAGTTACATTTAGTCATCACATCACCTTCGGCTCCTTTAGGCCGTGGCAGTTTCTCAAACTTTCCTTGTTTTTGATGGCCTTGGTGGTTTTGAGAAGTATGGACCAGGTATTCAGTAGAGTATCCCTCAGTCTGCTTCCATGTATGTTTTTCTCATGATCACATCACAGGGTGTGGGATTTTGAGAGTGAGACCACAAAAAGTCCATTCTCATCACGTTGTATCCAGGGTGTGTGCCATCTACACAACTTGTCACTGATGACAAGTCGACCTTCATCGCCTGGCCAAGGTCACTATTTATTTCATACTTTGGATTATAATCCATTACTCCACTATTTATCTTGTTGCTCAGATGGTCCCAGCTTTGGCCACTGGGAGCTCTTTCAGGTTGGCTCTTATGTCCTCTTGATAGACCCCCATTGGTTGATATCTTGAACATTTTCTTGTTTCCTGGCCTATTAGAAGCTCCAGGTTCATCTTATGTGTTCCCTGCACCAGCCCTGAAAGAAGTCATTTCTCCAAGAAGCCTTGGTTCCCTGATTGGAAACCAAGATCCGGGTACTGGTTATGCTCACTATACCAGCATGCTGTAGCTTCCAGGTCTTGCCAGTATACAGAGCTTGGAAGTGTATGTGTGTATACAAACCCGTGTGTATAGATACATCTAGAAGTATTCCTATATTTCCCTGTCTATACTGATATTAAGCTACATGACTTTATTGTTATGTCTCCAGTACCATAAGGTTCATCCCAGCCTTCTCTCTCCTTGAAGATAACCATATCTTAGAGTCTTTTGATTTGTATGGCCATGTTGCCTTTCATGAACTTTTTTGGGGGGGAAGGACAGGAGGGCGAGAAGTATGCCCTGAACCTATTTGCTGCCCATCAGGCTTTAATGAAGTCGGTTGCACACACACAGAGGGTGGAATGATGCCTCTTAGGATAACATTGCTCATGCTATTTGAGGGACTTACAGTCCTTTTTGCTCAAAGAGATCAAAATCTGAAAGTACTTGTGTGCACGACTCATCCACTTTGAGAACGAGAGACCACTGGCATCAAAGAACTCTGGGTGGAAAGCTGTGGTTATTTCTACATTTATTTCTCACTTTGTAGGCTCCTTTTTTGAGCTATGACTAAGATCTTTGATCTGAGTGGCTTCCAAACTGCTTTTAAGTCCAGATGAAGAGTTAGTCTTTTGTTCCCAACCTGTGGACCTGGGACTTCATGGGGCAAGCGATGGACTCTGGAATCTGGAGACAATGGCCACAAAATCAGGTGCCTACAGAGCCAGATGGGTTATCACGAGGGAAGCAGTTAGGGGGAAGATGGCAAACCAGAAATCACATGACCCGATATAGGAATGTGTGTCCCTTGTTGCCAGGTCCTCTGATTTTTTTGGAAGAAAGCCAAAATTCTAGATTTTTGTGTGAACCCCTGAAGTTTTTAAATGTTGGCTATGATTTCCAAAATGCAGTAAGGGCCAACTAAAATATGTCCTCTGGGAGGATATGACTTTCAGAACCCCAATCTGGGACCTTGGTTTTGTACTCCCTGGTTGCTAGAAAAAAAAAAAAAAAGGCATCATAACTCAATTACCTGGGGATCCCTGACCATCCTTTTATAGTAAAAAAAGGGGTCCCACACACTACAAAGTTTGGATAACATCGAGTTATTTGTCTTGCAAAAACATCCACTTTTCTTTCTTTCCTGGATCAGTGAGTTTCCAGACAAATTGGGATCTTTTCTCTGGAGGTTGAGGGATTAAGCCTGGAATGTTACCAAACCATTGGAGGCAGAACAAGCCAAGCCAGTCACTTCTTTAGCAGTGTTGGGAGGAGTGTGGTGCTCCCCGGCCCTGCCCAGCACAACATGGTCACAGAGAGTGTGTGTGCATGGGAAGACCTCCACCCGCTCTGTGCAGGTGTAGCCTTCATCCCCCACAGTCTTCATGGCATCCTTTGCTTCCCTGGCTCATGACTCTTTCCAGAACTGTGGGGATTGGTTTGAAGGCATTGCCCAAGGCAGGGAGTAGGACTGGGGGATTATTATTCATCCAGCAGGATCAGCTGTCCAAACAAAAATCATACTTCCTTCACTCACCCTGGTGTCTCTTTCACCCAAGAGAGCACTATCAGTTGTCAACAAAAGAGTTGAGACATCAATGATCATTTTCTTATGGTTTAAAACAACTGTACACTTTGCTGGTTCTCTGCACTTCCCTAGACCTCCTACCTCCTTTCTGCTCTGCTGGGGGCATAGATCTGGGTCTGAAAGTCATTACTTACATGAGTTATTCCTCATGGAATAGTTCTGAGTATCTATCTAGTGAGATGACATAGATGAAAGCCTTGGACACTGTAAATTTGTAATCTCTCTCACACTTTCCCAATGCCCACAGCCCCTGGGACCTTGGGCAACTGGAAAAGCAAGAGAAGTCACTCAGCCTTCCCCCTCAATTCCTTTATCCCTTATCTTCCAGCGCCCACTCTTTTCTCCCTCCAATCCATTTTCCGCATTGTCGCCTGAGTAATCTTTTGAAAACATCCAGAAGGTCATGCTATCCTCCTGCTTACTATTCTCCAATGGCTTCCCTGTACTCTTTAAAAATAAGCCTCCTTATCACAGCCCAAAACCTTGCTACTCAAAGTGTGGTCCTTGGACCAGGAGCGTCAGCATCACCTGGGAGCTCGTTAGCAATGCAGCTCCCGAACCCAAACTACTGAATCAGAATCTGCATTTTAACAAGATCCTCTGGTGAGTGGGATGCACATAAAAGTTTAAGAAACTCATGTGTGGGCTTCCAGGCTCCACACCAGGGGCTGTCTCCCATGGTTGCACATTTAATCACCTGGGAGCTTTTTAAACACACTCGTGCCTGGGCTGCATCCCACTTTGGGTGGGGGTGGCTCCAGGCACTGGTTAGTGTTTTTAAGATTTATTTACCTATGTTTTTGGAGAGAGAGAGAGCAAGCAGGGGAAGGGCCAGAGGGAGGGCGAAAGGGAAAGAAGCAGACTCCCCACTGAACATAGAGCCTGACATGGGGCTCGGTCCCAGGACCCTGAGATCATGACCTGAGCCAAAATCTAGATTCAGATGTTTAACCCACTGAGCCACCCAGGCGCCCCCAGACACTGTTGTTTTTGAAGGCTGCCCAGGAGGCTGTGAAGTACTGCTCTGTCCCTTCTGTCCCCGCTCCAAGCTCCAGCTACCTTCCCATTGTTTCTCCCTTACCTCCTCCAGCCACAACCAACCCTTTTCTCACAGTCTAGCAAGTTCTGGGGTCCCTCAGCCTTGCATTCCTGCTGCCTAGAAAGCTCTTCTTGAGGAGGTCGCCTTATCATTTAGGAAATCTACTTGAACGCGAACTTCTCAGGGAACCTTCTCTGACTCCTCACACACACACACCCCTGCCAGCTCCGTACCCCGTTGCCCCATTTGCTCTTCTCCACGGCATTCATTGCTATCCGCAGTCCACTCGTTTCTGCATTAATTTGCCTATGGCATGGCTGCTTTCCTTCATGAGAATTTCAGTTTGGGGAAGACAGAGACCTGGTGGGCTTCAGTTACCATCAGGGCTGGATTCAGAACAAATGAAGCATGTGCTTTGGGCCAGAACACGTGGGGGAGTGGAGAGAGAGAAAAGCTTTTTAAAAATGAGATTTGATATTTCAAAAACTGACCAGAGTAGTCATCACGGAAAAAATTAGAATGTGTTGTACTTTCATATACATATGTTAAGGAGAGTCGTTTTTCTAATTGCACATGGAAAAGGGTACCATCATCCTTTTAGGACTAGAGCTTTTAAATTGTCAAACTTTAAAAAAAAAAAACCCAAAGTGAAATATGAACACAGAGAAATGCATCCCACGCATACAACTTAATGCAGTTTCATAAACTGAACACACCTGTCACCGGCACCTGGCTTAAGAAAGGGCATCTGCTCAGCCTCTCTCCCGCACCGTCTGGTCACCACCAGCTCTGACTTCTAAAAGTGGACACTTTGTTTTTGGAAAGTTTTCAGCCAATGTCATCACCTCCAAGGCCTGGTGACTAAGCAGTGCCCGGCAAATACAAAGATGACTGACCAGTGTCTGTTAAGTCAACTAGGGCCTAATTGATTACTTTCCTCCTATCATCTCATGTACACCCTTTCTGGGGAATCCAGAGTGTGGCTCTCGGAGTCTGAACTAATTTGAATTTTTTAAAAGAGTTTACTTACTTACTTGAGAGACAGCACAAGTATGAATGGCGGGGGGGGGGGGGGCAGGGAAGAGGGAAAAGGAGAAGCCAACTTCCCGCCGAGCAGGGAGCACAACATGACACAGGGCTCCGTCCCAGGACCCTGAGATCATGACCTGGGCCCAAGGCAGATGCTTGATCGACTGAGTGACCCAGGCGCCCTTGAACCAATTTGAACCAAAAAAAGTAGGAGGCTCAGAGCCAACCTGTCTCCTTTTGGACGCCAGGCAACAATGGCACATTTTTGAGGTCCAGTTGGTAAGGAGTCTTTTGACGGAACCAACCAGGCAAATTTCCTTTGGTGCCTGCCCTGGTGCCGTTCAGCTGTGTCTTTGCTGTTGTGGGGATTATCACTCCAGTGGGCTTTTCTCAGAGTCACTATGCTCACTGCCCTTTGATTTCTTTGCATTTGACTGGGGCTTATTTAGCCCCATGGAAGCTCGGGGTTCCTATTCTTCCTTCTAGGCTTTCGCTTTCTCCCTTCTGGCTGATGCAGCTGCCTGCCATGCTGAGCAAGGCAAAAAGTCCGAATGGCAGTTTCAGAAGCAGAAAGGTACTAAACCCTGGTTTCCCATGTTGTGGGAGTGTGGGGCAAAGGGAGGCAGGTGCTGACCCCAAAGGGCTGGTGACCACCTGTTCGTCCGCGGCTCTTTCCCACCACTGGACTATTAACTCTGCACATGTACCTCCTCCACCCCCACACCTTTCTTTATATGGCCAGTTTCTTCAAAATTCAGCCGTCCCTGGCTGTGAGATGCTTTCCCGGACACCACCCTCCACTCCATGCCCCCACCACACACAAATCCCCAGTTCACTTAAGGGTGGTGCTCTGTGCTATCTCAGGCATAATAACGCCCTCTCCTAACTCTGCCAAGCCCTGTGCTACACTCCACCTGCAGCCCCCCATCAGCCCTCACCCCAGCCCTAGGAAGCCCTCCTGGCCTCATCTCTCCTTTACAGAAGGGGAAAATGAGCCTCCCAGAGGTTGACTTACCCAAGGTCTCTCAGCTAGAAAGCGGCAGAGTCAGGCTGGGCACCCCAGTCTGTTTGACCTTTGTGGCAGATGCTAGGGTGCACCTGCACGAGCTCCCCCTCAGCTCTCCTCCTCCCACTGCTGGGATTGCACCTGCTGACCCAGCCCGTTTGCAACTGAGCCACTGTCCCAGAATTACCCTATGCCTAAGGGAGCTGCCCTGGTCCAAGGTCACACACCCTTCCCAGAGGCATCCCGCATCCAGCGGCTGGTCAAGGTGGGGATACAGGGGCCTGCTTCCTGGCCTTCATTCGGGACACTCTAAAATGCCTTCTCCTTCCAGAATCCCCATGGAACTGCTGAGTCCACATAACAACCCCATGGCCATTCCGCTCTCCCTCTCACTCCGCCACCGCTCAGGGATTGTTCCCAAGAGCCCACCCCAATAAACCCCTGGCATACAAGTCTTCCGGAATCTGTGTATTCAGAACACAAACTGCGACAACTCCCAAGTCACACACTAGGCTCTGCTGGAAGCTGTGCCCACGCCCTCTCCGTCACGGTACCCAGGGAACAGAGAAGGCACAGAGCAACCCAAGTCCTGTGTTTCTCCATTCCGCGCACCTCTTGGAAGCACGAGAGGCCCCCTTAACACATACAACAAGATGCTTGTAGGACACAGGCAGCCAGGGAAGAAATTCTGCCTGGGGTGTGACAGGCAGGGGGCTCTTGTCCCCCGGCGGTGGGGGGGGAGTTCATGGCATCCTTCACTTTTTTTTTTTTTTAAGATTTTATTTATTTATTCAAGATAGACACAGAGAGAGAGAGAGAGGCAGAGACACAGGCAGAGGAAGAAGCAGGCCCCATGTAGGGAGCCCGATGTGGGACTCGATCCCAGGATTTCAGGATCATGTCCTGGGATGAAGGCAGGCGCTTAAACTGCTGAGCCACCCAGGCTGTCCATCCTTCACTTTTCTGACTCAGGACTCTACTTCTTGGGGCTGGTGCCATCTCCTGAAAGTGGGAGTGGGTTGCAGAGGCGTGTTGTCTCCCACAGCGCTGGACCTACAATAGAAGGGTCTCTCTGTGTTGGGGCCTCATCCGCCCCGAGGGGGCAATGAGCTTGCCAAGCATCTACCTCCTCTCTGCCCTGAACTCTTGACTTGCTGGCGGACTCTTCTTTGCATCTGCAACTCCTGCCAATGGGACAGAGCCTTTGTCTTTGTGGACACTCAGGAAATGCTGCTTGAATGAACAGATGAGCCAGGGACCCAGGAGGAAGGCCAGCAAAGGTGTTGGGGGTTAGATGCCGGGTCACCCCGGACCACCCCCCATTTTATCCTGGTAGCAGCTCAAGCCCCTAAGGGCAAGTGCAGATATTTCTTGTTGCTCGGCGGCTGGGTGTGGCTGTCTCGGAAGACCTGCTCTTCTAGTGCCTGTAGCTGCCAGGGCTGGGGCCCAACACTCGTTTCCCCCTCATGTGCTGTCTCCTCTGTACCACCTGTGCAAGATCGAGTCTGTAGCCTGGTATTTTTCCGTTCCGTCCATCCTCTCTACAAGCTGTCCTTGTAGGCTGGGCTGTGTCTGTACTCTTACATCTTCTTGTCCAGCCCTGAGCCCATTGTAAGCACATAATTGGTTAATATTATCAGTGGTAAAAGCTCATCGTTTTTAAGCATTGACTATGTGCCACCGGCCGACCCACCTCTGCTGAATGAGCTCACTTTACCTTCATAACAGCTCTATGAATCCTTATTCTCATTTTGTAGCTGTGGAAACTAAGGCACAGAGATGTCAAGCAGCCTGCCTGAGGGCACACGGCTAAGGAAGCAGTGGAGTCAGGCTCGGAGTGCAAACGTTTAACTGCTGCTCTGCATCTCTCCACCGTACACAAAGTTAAGGCAGAGGTCAAAGGACTAACGAAGGAGCGTGTAGGGTAGAAAAAGAGGGCACCAAGCAAGTATTTAGTGCCTAATGGGCTAGCTACTTTCCCGTGCTAATTCATGTCTTTTTCTCCCGACACCAGCAGCATCAGGTAGGGGGGAGGCTCAGAGAGGTTAGGTAATTTGCCCAAGATCATCACAGCAAGCATCAGAGCTGGGATTCAAGCCTGGGCTTCCTGATACCTGTCAGAGCAATTTCACTCTTTACTGGAAATTCTGGGCCATGAAACATTTTCAGCAGAAGAAAACGACCAGATCAGCTTCTAGCTCAGGCTCTGACCTCCTGGTGAGCCAGCATATCACTCCTTTGTCTTGGTTTTGTGCACACTCCCTAACACAATGCCTGTTGAGTGAGCAGATGAATTACAGTTCACGTACTTTCACGCAGGGGTGCCTGGTGCCTGGTGGGACTTCATAGAAACAGTGCAAGAACATGCTGTGTGAGTAATGATTTCTCCACGAAGCAGGGAGAGTGATCTTCAAGAGTAAATCAGATCATGTCCCACCATGAATGGCAAGGAGGGCATCTCTGAAGAGGTGACATTTGAGCTGAGTGGAAAGATGAAGTCAGCCATGTGAAAATATAGAGATGTGTTCCAGGCAGACAGGATGGCATGTGCTAAGGCCCTGGGGCAGTGAAGAGCTCAGTGCATTTGCAGCTGGTGTGACTGAAGCACAGCGACGAAGGGGCTACACAGTAGGAGATGAGCTCTGGAAGTTAGAAGGCATCAGATGACAGAGGGACCATTGGGCCTGGTAGGAACTATAGATGTGGTTCTAAATATGATGGGAAGTCACGTGAAGTGGGTTTTCTCTGTAAAACATCACGATGGGCAGGAAAAGAGGAAAAGTTGAAGCAGGGAGACCTTGTAGGTTCCTGGGGCCATCCAAGTAAGGGATGCTGGTGGCTTGGGCCCACGTGAGGAAGTAGTGTTCCCAACAGTGACCTGCCTTGGAGATTGATGGAATCTGCTGACAAACTGGATGTTTGAGGGCAAGGGTATGATACAGGTCATCCACATTTCTGAGATCAAGAAGACCCAACTGTGAAAGTAGTTATGACCTACACAGTATTGACTATGTGCTTGGCTCTATTGTAATCACTTACCCCCGATGTCACGTTTACTCCTCAGAACTACCCGATGGGATGGGTAAGGATGTTATCCCCATTTTACAGACGGGGGAAACTGAGGTGCAGAGAGGTTACATGACTTTCCCAAGGTCACACAGCTAGTAGGAGGTGCTGCAGAGATTTGAAACTGGGTAGCCTGGCTCCGGGGCCCCTACACTGGAATTTCACCTTGGATTCTCCTCCTCAAGGAGGAAGCTTCCCAAAGCAGGGGACTTTCTGGACTCCTCACATCCTGCTCTGAGATGTTCAGTCAATGCACACAGATCAGGCCATTGGAGCTACTCTCCTGAGGGTGATATTCCTATAGGGGATGAATACTGAGGACTCCACAGCCTCTGCTTCCTGGGCAGCTCTCCAGCATGCACACAGGGGACCCAGATCCTTAGGGCATTCTCATGCTGTTTCCCTTGCATACGTCAGCCACAGAACACTTGAGTTGCCTCTTTCAGCCACAGTATGGGGCAAACATTAAGAGCAAAAGCTCTACAGATAGACCCAAGGCACATTACTGGCAAAATGGCAACAATGTTAGTATCCCATAGGGTTATCATAAGTTAATGTCTGTACAGTGCTATTTAAAAATGCTCAGTACATTTTTTTAAATGCCCAGTACATTTTAACAGCTTTTTAAGTATGTGATTAAAAAAAAAAAAAAAATGGTTGGGGGTGGGAGGGGCACAGGGAAGAGAGAAAGGCTTCTCCAGGACAGGCCTGTCGTCCACAGACCAGTATGTTTCCAGCATGATCAGTCATCATGTCTGTCTGTCCCGGGACTTGACCTATTTGGAAGTTGATTTGGAAAAATGTTAGAGTCGGCCTTCACCAAACTGCTCTAAATATATGAAATCAGAGTCAACAAGAAGGAACAGGGAGCTAAACATTGGTGGCTTGGGCAGTGGGGAAGCCCAGTTTAGACTATAAACCATGGCCTCCTGTTCCGGGGCTGCAGGTGGAAACAGATCAGAGTGTGAACCCAGCACACTGGGCCAGTGTCTACACTTGGATGGTCCACGATCCTCCAATCGACCTGTCCATAATTGAGCTCAGCATCTCCCCCCTCCCCATCAAAACAATCTACAACCCTCCCCGACTTTGCTGAGTCGCATAGCAAGGAGGAGTATAGCGTCCCAGTCTAGAGTTGGGCCCCCTGGTTCGATGCCCAGCTCTGCCACTTATTAGCTGTGCTTCCTTGCATGAGTCACATGCCCTCTCTGTGTGTCAGTTTTCTCATCTATAAAAAACTCGGATGAAAACAACAATATGTATCTACGGCACTCTTGGAAGGATTACATGGAAGTGTGTTTCTAGCACCCAGTAGGCACTGAATAAATAGCAATCACAGTGTATATAACGATTTGCCTTTTTTAAAAAAAATAGTAGTAGCTAAAATTTTCACAATTCTAAGAATTTTGCATATATAAACTCATTGATTTCTTGCAAAGACCCCCTGAGATAAATCTGTATCTCCAATTTATGGATGAGGAAAATGAGGCTCAGAGAGGTAGAGCAACCTGACCAAGGTCACACAGCCTGGGTGGCAGGGTCAGAGTTTGAACCCCAGCACTCTGGCTCTGGAGTCAAGGCTCTTGATCCCTATGTTAGGAGAGGTTCCTTTTCTTAGCACTTTTATGTGTTTAAACCTCTATTTTTGTACTCTTTCAGGTTCGGTGAAAAGATGAAACTGGCCAAAAAGATAGATCTAGTATGTGTTCAATGCCCCCAAATGGAGCTCCTCTCTGGTTGCCTTGTGTGGGCTATAGGACTGGCAGTGTAATTTATGGGGTCTAGAGCTAAATGAAAATGGGGAGTTCCTTGGTCAAAAAAAACGTGAAGAATTTCAGGGCAGTGAGAGCAGAGCATTAAACCAAGCCCTGGCCTGTTCTAAGCCCCCGCACTGGGTATGGACCCCCTCTGCCCCCAGGGCAGCCCAGCAGCCGGCTCACCCAGGGCCTGCTAGGTGAGCGGCCTTGTCCTTCTGCCCCCCACTCCCCGCCCCTCCCCGCAGCTCTCCACCCCCATCCTGTGCTTGCACCACACTGATTTGAAAAATGCAGGAAGCCCTGCCCTTGTGGACGAATCTGGAGACCAGGCTCTTGCTCGGTCTGAGCCCAGTTCTTTCCCCCAGGATTTATTAGCCATCAGAATGTTCTGCATGTGTGGGTGCCACAGCCCTCACGTATAGATATATATGTCCCTGTGTTCCCAACGACTCCCCAGCAGCCATGTGGCAGCTTCATTCTGAAACCCAGCAAATTCTCCAAGGACTCTCACAGCTGCCCGTGCCTCCCCCTCATCCCCCTCCTCTCCCTCCTTCTCCCCCTCCTCTCTCTCTCCCTCCCTCTCCCCCTCTCATTCCTCGCCCCCCTCTTCCTGCCACCCACCCCTGTCCATTTTCATGGCATTCGGAAGCTGCCTCCCACAATCAGGGAATCCAGGTAGTGACAGCAGGTAGGAGCCGGGGGCTCTGGGGCATTATGGTGTCTGAGAAGCCACAGGCCCCATGCACGCCAGGCTGTGAGCCCCTGCCCCCCCCCCGCCCCCCACACACACACCAGGAAGCTGCACTGATCTTTACTCTCTGGGGGGGGGGGGACCTCAGGGAAGCCCTGGAACAAGGGAGTGGCCCACCTGAAGCTCTGGCGGGAAGCCTGCAGCTCCAGGCTGATGCCCGCACTTCCCCTAACTCAGCATCCCCAGCCTCATCCCGAGGCCCCGCAGAATTATTTTTGGAACACTAGTAATTCAACAAGTCTGCACTGAGCGCTTCCCCCGGGCCAGGCCACATTGACATATGGTTGGTTCGCCTTGTTTCTTTGGCCAAGATGTATCCATCTCCGTGCCCTCGCCCAGACATTCTGGGAGAAAGATCCTCTCCAAATCCCAGGAAGGGGGACGTTTGGACTTCTCAGGTGTATTTCTTCAGCTGTCAGAACACATCTGTCACTTTATTTCCTCCTACTCTGATCACCGCCCTCAACATCCCCAGCATTAAATGCTAATTGAGAACATTTATTGACCATGTACTATGTGCCAGGGTGCTCAGTGCTTCGTGGGCCTTCTCTCATCTGACCCTACAGGCACACCTGGGACACTCGTCCTCTTCTGAGGAAACGGCGTTTAGAGAGCGTAAGTGGTCCAAGTGACACAGGGAGCCAGGCGAGAGCGATAACTTGAGGCCTTCCCCACGTGGATCTTGGGAACCCTTTGGACCTTGACGCCGCAGGGTGTTAAGAGCAGGCACAGCCATCCTTTCCAGTCCCTGGCAGGAACCCCCGCCTGGGGATGCCGCTCCTGGAACACGACCGCCCCCACGCCGTCCACATCAGTGCCTTGGCTGGGGACCAGGCCCAGACTTTCCTCAAGCCCAGCCCAATGCCCAGCCCTCTAGAAGCTCCTGTGAACCCTGAGTGCTCACTGCCCTCTCCAAATGGATTCCCCTCTGTGCGTCCGTGCTCTCTCTCCCCAGTGAGACAAAGCTCCCGCGGGAAGGTCCTGGCCCGCTTCCTGACGTCCCCCACAGAGCCAGCATGGTGCGGGCAGCCTTGTTGCTCACTGGGGCGACAACTGATGGAGCCGTCTGTGGCTCCATTCTGCTCTGGGCACCTTTCCAGATGGCCTCCCAGCAGCCCAGCTGAGACACCCCAAGATTCCACTCTGCCCCCAGATGGCCCCCAAGTCCCCAACTTGACCTAGGCTGTGCCTTGTCAGGCTGTGCCTTGGGTCCTGGGAGCGAGTAACAGTTCTGCCCAGCGTGTCCGGCCTCCCCCAAGGTCTTATTATGGTGGCCCACGGGGAAGGGAAACAAACAGACCCAGGTTCAAATTCCAGCTCAGCTACCTGGCTGGGTCTTCCTCCGATCACTTCCTTCACTTCCTTGAGCTGTAGCACCCTCACCAGTGAGACATGGGTCAAAACGCACAGGAACAAACGTAGCAGGGGAAACGCCTCACACAGTCCTGGGACACAGACACCACAGGTAGGGCCAGCTTCCCAGACTGGAACGAGCCCTTCCCCTGTGAATGAAGGGCTCCCCCAAGGGACCTACTGATGCCCAGTGATCATCATCACCATCATTATTGTCCACAGAGCTTCTGTCCCAGGCCCCTGCTAAGTGCCCTGTTTATATGATCTCGTTTATTTGGCCACGCCAACTTTCCAGTTGAGAAAACTAATGCTTAGAGAAACTGAGAAATTTGAACGAGGTGAGGTTGGCACAGGCAAGAAGGGGGTGGGCAGGTTTGGACTTGGGGTTGGCTATTCCTGAGCTTGAGCTCTTAACTACCAAGCTATCCCACCAGGCTGGTTCTCTCTGAGGCCACTGGATGACACCATCATATTATAGAGGAATCAGATGATGGGAGGTGAGGCAGGGAGAACAGAGGGGATGGGTGCCCTCCTCTGCCTGCCTCAGGGACCACAGCACAACGTGGAGGGGTCCCTGCTCGCAGGGGTGGGTGAGACCCCAGAGCAACAGCCCTGGAGGGAACACGAATCTCCTCTTTCTGCTCAGGCCAAGGAGCGGCTCTGGCAAAGGGAGGCCTGGAGAGACCACAGCCTGGTTTTGGCAGATGGAGTGTTCCAAGGTCTGGAAGCCCAAAGAGACAGCACAGCCCCACCACCCTGGGCTGGGGATCCTGTGTCGTAGACGGCCCCCGTGGCTGTAAAGAGCTGAGGGGCTCCTCTCCAGGAGCACTATCCAAGCAGTGGGGACGGGCGGCCCAAATAGTAAGATCCTGGACCAGCAGCAGCAGCATCTCCCGGGAGCTTTGGGCCTTGCTCCAGACCTGCTGGCTCAGAATCTCTATCCGAGCTTGTACTTTGACAAGTGCTCCAGACGATTCTGTACCCCCTGAAGTTTGAGAAGCACTGCCCTTGAGGATTCAGCCTCTGGGCCTTTGCACATGTGAGCCACCCCACCACAATGCCCTCCCTCTCGTTGTTAGCGAGCCTGGCTTATGTTCAGCATCCTGCCTCAGCTCAGACACCCCTGCAAGAGGCTTCGCACCCATCCCACTGTGACTGGAGGTCAGGGCCTCTTATCTATTGCTGAGACTTTGTCCTGAGGGAGGCATCTGCACTGCCCACCCGTGATGGAAGGTGGTTACCTAGCCCCTTCCTTCTACCAAGGGGCTCCCCAACAGCCCACCAGCAGGAGGCTCCCAGGCTCCCATGCTTCATTCAGGTGGCACCTACCTTGCCTGACGCCCAGTATCTGGCCAAGGCACTAAATAACATCCCGCCACATGGTGAGAAAGCTATTTGCTTTTCAATTCACAGCATCTAGCTGGAATTTAATAACATCACTTTGTTTCCATTGTATTTATTTTTGCAATGGACTTCTATTTATGGCCAGCGGTACTCGCTTTCCATTTACAGTCGGGTTATAAAGTTTCCTTTGAAAATAAATCTCAATTTTAAAAAAAAAGTGAGTTGATTTAAAGAGCAATTGAGACAAGACAAATACCCAAACACAGGATAAAAATACACAGAGAAAGGGCTAAGAATGGAAGAATATGAGGTTTGCTGTAGCTGTACCTCTAGTCTCTTCCTCAGATGCATTTCAGGAATGAGAACGGTAGGATTTCAGGAAGGTGCTAGGGGACGTCTCCCGAAGGAGGCTAAACCCCTCTGGAAGGTCAGATAGACACATGCATCACTCAGCAGCAAACCTTGGAAATAGTTGCAACAAGTGAGACCATGAAAGACCACAAATGCTTTCCCACATCAGCTCAGGTCACGTTCTGCTATCTGATGAGTCCACCATGTGACAACCTCACGGTTTTGCTCAGGGCTGCTTGGGATTCAGAATTCTGAATCAGGGATGGTAGCCCTCGGAAAGGATCCTCAAACAAATCCTAGCTGGGAGAGAATGAGTATTTCCCCGCGCTAGCTGCTTCATTCCGACGATTATACCCATTTTCCAGATGAAGAAACTGAGGCCTCAAGGGGTTAAGTCACACAGCTAGCACAATGGTGGAACCCGAATGGGAAGCCAGATGAGTGGGGGGTGGGGAAGCCAAATGGCCCAGAACCCACACAGAGCCACCCTCGTGCCCTACTGATAACTCCCATTCTCCTACTCAGCATCATTCCTCGGGTGAGAAAGAGGAGACACAACCTCCAGGTGCCCCAGAGAAATGCAGCCCGGCCAGCACCTGAGAACAGCTCTGTGATCTTATCAACGCTTCTGTGGAACTCTGGGGCACCCCTGGGTCCCCGCCAGAAACTGCCAGGAGGAGCTGTAAGCTTAGTGGCCATGGTTTCTTTCACCTCTAACCTGTCTCTCTCTCTCCCCTTTAGTTGCCATGTTTATCGAACACAAACCCCACACCAGACAGTGAGTGATCGGTTAGACATTTCTTTACACGTTACCTCTGCTTTTAGAAAGTTTTTATATTTTAAAAATATAGGAAAATGGAGCCAGAAAAGCAAAACTTGCTCATAGTTCACTTTTAAAAATAGAGGCAAAAGTTGTCCTCCCAATTCTGCCAAAAATTCGATCCCTTCTTCACCCCATAGAGATAACCATTGCTGAAAGTAATCTTCTCAATCTTGTCCTATGCCTACTGAGACCCATCTACATCCGGGTCTGTATTCATGACAATTCTCTATCTAAACCAATGTCCACCTATTTAGCTGTCAATCCCCAAAATAACCTATGTACAGCTGCTCAGGTGGTGTACTGCTCAACTCCTGGTGCCACCATTTACATGAACTGCCTTATAATCAATTTGCACATATTTTTTGCCTGCACAAATGAAATGAGATCTTGCATACTGAAGTGCAACTTTTAAAAAATACACCCCTTTATGGATATCTTTCCTGGTCACCCATATAGTCAGAGTAATGGGTCCCTAATAGTCCACAGCATGATGTACCTCAGTGAATCCAACCCTTCCCACCATAAGTTTGTTTATGATTGGGGCACTGGGTGGCACAGTTGGTTAAGCATCCGACTCTTGGTTTCAGCTCAGGACATGATCTCAGGGTCATGAAATTGAGCCCCACATCGAGCTCTGCACTCAGGGTGGAGTCTGCTTGAGATTCTCTCTCTCTTCCTCTGCCCCTCCCAATCTTGCTCTCTCTCTCTCTCCCTCTCTCTAAAATAAATAGGTAAATCTATAAATTTTTTTTTTGTATAAGCTGTTCCCAAGCTTTCTAGCCCCTACTCTGTCCCTTCAACACTTAGAGCAACCCTCCGAAGATGGCATCATTATACCCATTGTAAGCTAAGGAGCTAAAGCTCAGAGAAGTAGAACTTGCCTGAGGATGAACAGCTAGTACGTGGTAGAGCCAGAAGGCAATCCCAGGTTGCTGTGACTCTATGTTTACATAAAGCACATGATACCGAACATGGATCACAGCAACTCTCATTAAATCAAGATCATCATAAATATCAACTCCTCCAGAGAGAGATCTTATCTTGGCCTGGAAGTGCAAAGGAAAGAGAACTAACCTTTATTAAACACCCAGGACGTGTCAGGCACCCTCGTAGATGCTTTATATACAGTATTCTTTTTATTTTATTAATTTATTCATGAGACACACACACACACACACACACACACACAGGCAGAGACACAGGAGGAGGGAGAAGCAGGCTCCATGCAGGGAGCCTGACGTGGGACTCAATCCTGGGTCTCCAGGACCACACCTGGTACTGAAGTTGGTGCTAAGCCACTGAGCCACCCAGGCTGCCCCATATACAATATTTTATAGAATTCTGAGACAACAACAAGGCCTTTTAGAAGGATATTAGTGGGGGTGCCTGGGTGGTTCAGTGGTTGAGCGTCTGCCTTTGGTTCAGGTCATGATCCCAGGGTCCTGGGATCGAGGTCCACATCAGGATCCCTGCAGGGAGCCTGCTTCTCCCTCTGCCTATGTCTCTGCCTCAGTCTGTGTCTCTCATGAATAAATAAATAACAGCTTTAAAGAAGAAGAAGAAGAACTATTTCATTTAAAAAAAAGATACTAGTGTCCTCATTTATAGAAAACTCAAGTTCAAGCAAAGTAAACCACTCCACAGGAAGTGGTGGAGCTGGGATTCGAACCCACTTCTTTGCTTCTACTTCTAATGGATACAGACTGCAGCCCACAAACCCAAGTGTGCGTGAATGCAATTTCAATCTTCTGGCAGTGACCTTAGAGCCTTAATTTCCTTCCTACACCTGCCTCTTGCCCCATCTCCTTTCCTGGTACCGCTAACCAGACCAGTCCCACGGGTGGGAAACTCGGACAACCTTGATGCCTCTTGTCTCCCTCCACATCCACCTCCCTGCAAATCTTGCCAGCTCTGCCTTCAAAATACAGAATCAGCCAATCAGCTTCTCCTGCCTCCTGAGCTGCCTGTTGCCCCCAGGCCACCACCTGCCATCAGCCATCCATGGTTGTCACCAAGGACTGGGTGGCCCCAACTGCCCCCGGTTTCATACCCCCTCTCCCCCTCCCCTCCGGACCATTCTCCACCCAGCAGGTGGCCTGAGGGTCATTTAAAAAGGGTACATTGGGTTGTATCACTCTCCTGCTCAACCTTCCTCCCCGAGCCCCCACCCCATAAAATCTCAGTGCCTTTCCATGCTCCACTAGTTCTTGTCTCCTCCTCCTCCTCCTCCTCCTCCTCCTCCTCCTCCTCCTCCTCCTCCTTCCTGCTCCCTTCCTGCTCCCTTCCTCCTCTCCGTCTCTCATGGCCCCAACTCATTCCCACCAACGGCACCAGTGTTTCCTCTTCCTCTTCCCCCTGCCTTAATGCACTTGGCCCTGATTTGGAAAGGAGCTGGCTCCTTTCCCATTCAGCCCTCGGGCCACACGTCCCTCTGAGAGACACGCTCCCAGATTGGCACCCCGAGCCCCTCATCCTGCTTTAAATCCTTCATAGCTCTGACCACTGTCTGAAATCATTGGTTTAGTTGTCCTCCTGTTCCCTGCAGGAGGGTCCCAGGGTGCTCTCTGGGTCATGCTACAGCAGTCACAGAGCCCAGAGTGGTGCCTGCCATTAGTAGTTAGGGCAGCTAGTAGCTATTTACTGAGTGACCTGAGTGAATGGATTTCTGTTACAAGCCCTGCTCCATTGGAGGAGGGGACAGGAGCTTCATCACAGTCAATGTCTTTCTCTGAAGGGCACCTAAGCTCTGAGGGGCAGGAGGTGTGGGTGCATCTGGTCTGGGTCATCCTGTAGCCATCATCATCTGCTGAGATAGTCGCCATCCCTGGAGCAAAGCAAAGGATGATAACAGTAAGGGTTGGAGAGCATCCACCAATATATCAGACTAAGTCACCCACCACATCCCTTGCCCTGCTTCATTCCTCCACACGCTGGAGATGAAGCACAGTACAGCTCTGCTCCTGGGGGATGATGCTCAGCGCAGCTCCTGTGCCAGGACCAGCAACCCACAGTCTGCAAGTCACCAGGTCTCATCACTTCATTTGATTCCCAGAGCAAGCCTGAGAGGTAGGAAGGGTAGGGTGGGAGATCTGCATTTCACAGACAGACACCAAGACCAGGAAGGGTCATCTGAGTTGTTAGGTTTGCGGTGCAGGTCTGGGACAAAGCCAATAGGACTTTTTGCTCCAGATCTGTTTTGCTCTGGAGTCCACTGGCTTTTTCAATGGGTAGCCTTTCAGACAGTTGCCGAAAACTGAAACCACAGAGCAGTGATGAGAGATCAAATCCTGATGAATTTATCTGAGACCCTGGATCCAGCCGTGCCTGAATCAGCTCCACCTCCTGGATATATCAGTAACAGCTGAAATTTGGTAGCTGCTGACTGCCAACCTGGTCCTTTCGGCTGGAGGCACATTCATTCATTTATGCAAGAAATTTTTAAGAAAGAAGTAAGAAAAACTTAGAGTAAAAGGAAGAGGAGCTTTGGATTCCTAAGGATGATACCCTTACTTAATGAAAGAAAAGGGTCCATGCTGGGCATAGACTGAGAACTCTCATGCCCCAAGAAGACCCCATGGAGGTATTAGGGCCTGGGAGAGCCTGGTTACTGAGCCCCTGCTTAGCTAGTCATGAGATAGCACACTCAGGGAGTCAGCAGGACCTGCATTTAAGTTGTGGGCACTGCTAATTTGGCAAGACACTTAACCTCTCTGAACCTCAATTTATACATTTGTAATAAGGTCATAACAAGAGCTGACGTCTTTCAAGTGTGTGGTATGAGGAGGAAACAGGATAACACGTATCAAACAGTACAGTGAGTGGAGGAGAGAAAAAGAGGCCATGGCAGGATAGCAGTACATGCAGGACTCAGCAGTCAGATTCTGGGTTTGAATCCTGAGTCGGCCATAGATCAGATGGGCCATCTTGGGCAAGTTACTTATTTCTCTATGATTCAGTTTCCTCATCAATAAAATGAGTATATAATAATAGTAGTAGTAATAATAATAATAATAATACCTATCTAATAGGGTTAGATCTAGGGGTTCGTGGGTGGCTCAGTCAGTTAAGCATCTGACTCATCCTCTCAGCTCAGGTCTTGATCTCATGGTAGTGAGTTCAAGCTCTATGGTTGGGCTCCACGCTGGGCATGGAGTCTACTTAAAAATAAATTAATTAATTAACATATTAAATCTAAAGTTCTTAGAACTGGGCTTGGCACATAACAGAATCTCTCATGTCATTTTTTTATTTTATTATTACTCTTTAATTCATGATTATTATCTCATTATTTCATTCTCATTATTATCATTAGTTACGTAGTCAGCATTTGATATAGAAATTATGGTCCCAAAGAGGTGACCACAAATTTGTGAAAACTCTTCAGTTGCAAACGATATAAACCCATCTCAAATAATCATAAGCAGCCAGGGCTGCTGGCTTAAGTAACTGAAACATCTAAGGACTAACTGACTTCAGGCATAGCGGGATCCAGGGGTCCAAATGATGTCATCAGAATTCAGACCTTCAACACCTCTCAGCTCTACATTCTTGCCTTGGATTCACCATTGAGCCTGCCCTCTCCGAGAGGAAGACCTTGGAAGCTCCAGCCTACTCTGTAGCAACCCAACGGGAAAGAACGTTTTTCTTTCACAATAGCCCCAGCCAAGCCTCCAGGACTATCTTCCCCTGCACCAACTAGGTCACGTGACCATCCCTGCCTGACTCAACACTCTGGTTAGGGAGGTGGAATTTGTTGATTGGCTAAATCTAGGTCATGTGCCCTCCCTTCAGCCAACCACAGCAGCCAGGAAAATATGGGACTCATTGGTAATGCCCACCCCTGAGAGGACCCCAGGGTTGCAGCCACCCGCTCGTGCTGCGTTGGAAGAGAAGTGGTTCCCTGTGGTGGAATCAGGGTGCCCTTAGCAGAGGACAGGAGAATGGATACGCCTCAAGCAGCAAGGACAGACATACCCTCCAGAGTACTGGTACTGACTAGTGACCTCAGCCTCTCTGACCATCAGACAGGGACATGCCAGGATCTCTCCCCACGGCCTCCTGGTCCAGAACCCGCCTAGCTCATGACCCCTGATGGTAGGCTCCAGGCCTGAGGCTGGCAGGCCATACCCAGGGGACAGGAAGGAGGCATGGTGAATATGCTATGAGCCTGAGCATGCTCCTCAGGAGGAACCATACATGTCTCTTAAAAAAAAAAAAAAAAGCCGCAGTCCTGGGAGAGGGAAGAGGGTGAGGGGTAAGCCGAGGGCCCAGGCTCTCAAAGGCTCTGGAATAAAAGGAGGGTCTCAGCCAGTGAAGAGATGCCAGCACGAGAAGCTTTGAAAAGAATCTAGATTTGGAGGAAATACTCGATACTCATCCTTTCATTTACTTATTTGTTTATTTAATGACCTTCTGTGTGCCAAGCACTGTAAAGACAGCAGGACACAAGATGAAGATGCGTTCTTGGAATTTATAGTAGTGTAGGACAAACAGACATGTAACTAAACCTATAGTTATTTATTTATAATATGCTCTCCCCCTAACAAAAGCATAGAGTGCAGTGGAAGCAGGTAATTAGGTGGCATCAGCCTGAAGACATGCTTATGATAAGATCTTACAGACAAGGGACGCCCGGGTGTCTCAGCGGTTAAGCATCTGAGTTCAGCCCAGGGAGTGATCCTGGAGACCCGGGGTCGGGTCCCACATCGGGCTTCCTGCCTGGCGCCTGCTTCTCACTCTGCCTCTCTCTCCCTCTGTGTCTCTCGTGAATAAATAAATAAAATCTTTTTAAAAAATCTTACAGACAAATAGGAATAAATCAAATAAAGAATGGATAGAAGAATGATCTATGGGGCAGACAGAGAAGAGGTGCAAAGGCCCTGAGGCAGGTGAGATAAACAAAACCTATGCAAATGGAGTGTGGGTAGAAGCAGCTGCAGGTGGGCGAGGGCCAGATCACACAGAACCACACAGGCCAGGTTAACGACTTTTGTCATTATCCCACAGGAAGCCACCTTGTCTGAGATTCCCTCGGATGCAATGCACAGCAGACAGACATTCGAGAAATACTTACGAATGACCTATTTCGAATGAGATGTCATGGGAGATGTTTGAGATACAGTGGTGCCTCTATTCTAGTGAAGGAGTCAGAAAATAAGGCAATAAATATAAATAATTAGCACACTCATAAACAATCCTAAGCTCTATGAAGGAAGTGACTGGAAGTATTCAAGGCAGACAGAAGAGAACTAAATGCTAAGAATGAGCCAGGCCAGCTCTGCCAAGGGCCGGGAGAGAGTGGTCAAGAGACAGGGCAGCAAATGCAAAAGCCTCACAGACGTAAAATGCATGTTAGAAGAACAGTACAGAGACGAGCAGAGCAGGAGCCGTGCTTCTCAAACCCCTGCACATTGGAATCATCTGGTGGAGCCTCTCAAAAACACCAGGCCACATCCAGAAACTCAGATGCAGCTCTGTGGTAGGGTCCAGCCTACCGCTCCTTCTGGGGTCAGCCAGGACCGAGAGCTGGGCCTGGCTACTCAAAGTGTGGTCCACGGCCCAGCAGCATCAGCAGCACCCAGGAGCAGGTTAGAAATCTCAGAAGGGGGGCAGCCTGGTGGCTCAGCGGTTTAGCGCCGCCTTCAGCCCAGGGCCTGATCCTGGAGACCCGGGATCAAGTCCCACATCAGGCTCCCTGCATGGGGCCTGCTTCTCCCTCTGCCTGTGTCTCTGCCTCTCTCTCTCTCTCTCCTCTCTGTATATTCTCATGAATAACATCTTAAAAAAAAAAAAGAATGTTAAAAAAGAAATCCCAGAAGGGGCAGAAGCTCGGGTCCTCCACTGGACCCCCAGGTTCAGAACCTGCCTTTTCACAGGACGCCGGCTAGTCCTGCACATACTGAAGTTTGAGAAAGGCTGATCTAGAGGACAGCAAGAGGGAGAGCTGAGAGGAGGAGTACAAGGTGCAACGGCAGAGAGGAGAGAAGGGCCAATGGGTTCTGCTCTAAGTGTGTGGTTTCATTCCAAGTGCAACATGGGCACACACACGCCCTCACCAGCCCACACATATGTAGTCACACCCGCACCGAGACCCCTTTCCATTCTCTGCTTTCCTGGAATGCATTTGCATTCACCTAGGCTAATCCCAGATGCCCCCCCTCCGCTTGCACCCCTACCCCATCACACACTCTGCTGCACGTGCTCATCCCACCCAGAGACACCCTGCCACACCTCCATCATACAGCTCAAAAAGACTCTGGTGGGTGAGAGTGGGCCGGGGAATGGGCAATCTAGAAAGGGACACCCGCCTTCTTTCTCCTGCCCCAGGCCCTGAGCCGGGCAAGGGGCCGGGAGGGAAGCTCAGACGCAGGGCAGAAACCACGATGTCCACAGAGGTTGCAAGGTTACCTTGCAGAACTAAATCCCAGTGTGGTGTTTGCTCAAAATGCCCGAACTATTCCTGGATGTCAGGTGCAGTTAATGGTTGCCATGGCAACCACCCATGCTTAATGAATAGAAGAGAGTAAAAGATGCTGGATAAATGTCAGGGCCTGGGATGGATTTGCTTGGGAGCAAATCTGTTAGCGCTGAGCAGAGCTGACCAGTGAAGGTTGAAATGAGCAGTTCAGAGTAGCGGGAAACAGATCCAGGAGGCTCTCTCTCTCTCCCTTTTCTCCATTTAGCAGAGTCAGAATGGCGCAAAATGTCAAAAAGCCTGACTTTCTATATTCACAGTTTAGCATAGGCTCCAATGTTGTAGGTTTGATCTTGCAACATGTTTACAGAGTTTGTAAGGGCAGAAATCTGAGCCCATCTCTCTCAAGAGTTAAAAGATACCACTTTATTTTTTTTAATATTTTATTTTTTATTTATTCATGAGAGACACAGAGAGGAAGAGAGAGAGCAGGAGAGACACAGGCAGAGGGAGAAGCAGGCTCCATGCAGGGAGCCTGACGCAGGGACTCGATCCTGGGTCTCCAGGATCACACCCTGGGCTGACGGTGGCACTAAACCGCTGAGCCACCTGGGCTGCCCAAAAGATGCCACTAAAAAAAAAAAAAAAAAAAAAAAAAAAAACTCTACTGGATTACTGTTTTTTAGTGAAGTGCCAAATCAGTGCTGAAAAAATAAACTTTTGGAAAGACAATGCCAAGAAGATGAGAAGACAAGCGATAGGCTAGGAGAAAATGTTTGCAAACGACACATCTGTTGGGCAGCCCAGGTAGCTCAATGGTTTAGCGCCTGTCTTTGGCTCAGGGCGTGATCCTGGAGACCCAGGATCGAGTCCCATGTCGGACTCCCTGCGTGGAGCCTGCTTCTCCCTCTGCCTGTGTCTCTGCCTCTCTCTCTCTGTGTCTCTCATGAATAAATAAATAAAATCTTAAAAAAAAAAAAGACACATCTGTTAAAAGATTGTGTGGGTTTTTTTAAGATTTTTTTTTTATTTATTTGAGAGAGACAGAGACCATAGCAGGGGCAAAGGGAGAGGGAAGAGCCCCCCGCCCCCGGCCCCGACGACATGAGGCCTCATCCAGGGACCCCTAGATCATGACCTGAGCTGAAGGCGGACACTTAACCGGTCGAGCCACCCAGGCGCCCCTGATAAAGGATTGTTAGCCAAAATATACAAAGTCTTTAAACTCAGCAATAAGAAAATAACCTGATTAAAAAATAAAACAAAGACCAAATCAAAAACATCATCAATGAATCAAATAAGTCATAAGTCAAATAAGTGTATGAGATGGTGCCCCACGTCATATGTCATCAGGCAGTGCAAATTAAAGCAAGATACCTCCACACATTTATTAGAGTGATCAAAATCCAGAACACTGACAGCACCAAATGCTGGCAAGGATGTGGAGCAACAGAAGCTCATTCATTGGGCGCCTGGGTGGCCTAGTCAATTAAATATCTGCCTTCGGCTCAAGTCATGATCCAGAGTCCTGGGATTGAGCCCCAAATTGGGCTCTCTGCTCAGTGGGGCATCTGCTTCTCCCTCGACCCATACACCTGCTCAAGCGTATTCTCTCTCTCTCTCAAATAAATAAATAAAATCTTAAAGAAACAAAGAAAGAAAGGAAAGGAAAGGAAAGGAAAGGAAAGGAAAGGAAAGGAAAGGAAAGGAAAGGAAAGGAAAGGAAAGGAACTTATTCATTGCTAGTGGGAAAGCAAAATGGAACAGCCACTTTGGAAAACAGTCTGGCTAAGTCCTTCCAAGCTAAATTTACTGCTACCATGTGATCCAGCACTTACACACCCTGGTACTTACCCAAGTACTCTTTGGTGTTTATGTCCCTATAACAACCTGGACATGTATATTTATAGCCGCTTTAATTTATAACGGCCCAGACATGGGAACAACCAAGATGTCCTTCAGTAGGTAAAGGGAACGATAAACTGGGGTCCATCCGATAGTGGAATATTATTCAGCACTAGAAAGAAATGAGCTATCAAGCTATGAGGAGACATGGAGGAACCTTAAATGCATATTGCTAAGACAACGAAGCTCATCGGAAAAGACTGCATACTGGATGATTCCAACTCTCTGACATTCTGCAAAAAGGCAGGACTATGGAGATGGTAAAAAGAACAGTGGTTGCCAGGGGTTGGGAGGATGCAGGGATGAGTAGATGGAGCATAGAGGATTTTTAGGGCAGTGAAACCACTCTGTGTAATGGTGGTACGTGCCATTGTACATCTGTCCAATCCATAGGATGTACACACAAGAGTGAACCCTCACGTACCCTTATAGACTTTATGTGGTGATGATGTGCCGAGTTAGGTTCATTGATCGTGACAGATGCCCCACTCTATTGGGGGTCATTGACAGCAGGGAGGCTGTGCAGGTGTGGGGGCAGAGGGCCATGGGAAATCTCTGTACCTCTGCTCAGTTCTGCTATGAACCTAAAACAACTCTTTAAAAACAGTCTAAAGAAGATAAAAAAAAACAACCTTCTGAACCCCACACCTCATTTACATGTTACACACAGGAGTTAGCGAGCAAAGGAGGGGTCCGCTCATGAGGGATAGGTTGGAAGTCTCACACTGAATGTCCCTTGAGTGTCAATGTGTCTCTGTGACCGTAAGCTCACAGCGGGGATCAGGGACTCAGAGCTGTGCGGTGCTCACTTGCTAGAAGACCGCCAACAAATCTCATACATTTCCAGCCTCAGATCTTGTACGAGGGAATCTCTGTCCATAAGCCCCTCACACCTCCAAGCCCATCTTGCTTGTCCTCCAGCCAAGATTTCAAATAGAAGCCACGTTCTTTGTGTGTGTGACGATGACTGTGTGGCACCTGGCTACAGACGGTGGCTCTCAGACTCTGATGTGCATTAGAATCTGAGAGGTGCTTGCTAAGAAGCATGGATTCTCAGACTCTAACTATGCATCCTGTAAGGGGCACAGGAATGCACCCCTCCATCTTTTTCTCTTTTTTTAAGATTTTATTTATTTATTCATGAGACACACAGAGAGAGGCAGAGACATAGGCAGAGGGAGAAGCGATACAGGACTCAATCCCAGAACTCTGGGATCACAACCTGAGCCTAAGGCAAGTGCCTAACCACTGAGCCGCTTAGACATTCCCTCCACCACCACCCTTTTTTTAAACAAGGGCCCAGTTGATTCTTACACAGATGGATCCAACTTCTCCAGGCACCTCTGGAGGAGAGATGTCACCGCCTCAAAGCAATAGAGATGAAGGGGCCACAGGCCTCTCCCCCAAAGCCCCTGCCACAACTACGGCCTCCTCTGTGCTATGGAAACAGGAAGAGTTCTTGACTCCTGTGAGGGCCGACCAAGGCAGGATTAGGAAGGTTTGCAGAAGCTCACAAGTGATTATGGTGACCACCATCCTCCTAGATAATCCACCATTAAAATAAAAACACTAAGCTATTCAATTAGGTAGATAAACACACTTCTGATTTTTTTTCCCATGTTATTTCAGTGCGCTTTGGTAAAAGTCAAATATCAAGTAATTTCCAGTTCGCATTCTCTTTCTGTACCCGTGTTTTGCTGGTACCCCAAAGGCATGCCTCATGGGCCAATCCTGCTCCAGTGCCTATGCAGTTCTAGGTGCTATGTTGGGTGCCATGCTGTGAAGGAAAGCCAGAGGACAGGATGGTAGACCAGAACCACCTCAGCCAGGATGGATGGGGCTCTGGGCTCCGGGACTGGCTAGGACCTGAGCTTTGGGCTAGGCTGGTATTCCAGTTGGACCTGCAGTTAGCCAAATAATTAAGAACCAGGGAAAGCATTTTACCCCAAGCCCCCCCAATGGGCTGATCAAGCAAAGTGCCCAACACCAGCCTCTTCAGAAATAAAGCAAGCCTATCAACTGGGTGCAGAGAAGGACAGGTGGCTCCCATAGTCCCTTTCTCCTGGCTAAATTTTCTGTACTTGGTTCCAAGACAGGACACTCTCTCCATCAGGCATCTCTCTGTGTGGATGTGGGAGGACTCTGGCTGGCTTGCCTTTCCACCCCCAGTCACCAGCTACTTCTTCAAAGGGTTCACTGTGGCTTTCAGGGACTCCTCTGAGCATGCACTCCATTCCCACCCCTGTAAGCCGCTGGTGTCCAAAGAGGTCTTTTAAAACTATAAATCTGACTGTATTTCTCAGCTACTTAAAGCATCATCTGACTCCTTCACAGACCTGCTGTCCCCCTACTTACCTGTCTTGGTTCCAGAAACGCATTGAGCATCATCCTTCCCTAGGGCCTTTGCATATGTGATGCTCTCTTCCTGGAGAGCTCTTTTCTCTTATCTCCCCATGGTTGGCTTCATCTTGTCACTCAGGCCACCTTCTCGGAGGAACTTTTCCTGTCCACCCAATATGATGATTGTCCCTCACTGAGTCACTCCCTCCAAGGTTTATTATTTCCATGATACTGAACACTTTGAAATTACCTTTTTCTTTTTACAGAAACTTTTGTTGCATTTATTCTTTGTTCATGGTAGGTCTCCCTGTTAGCATATAACAGCCTTGGGGCACCTGGGTGGCTTAGTCAGGTAAATGTCTAACTCTTGATTTTGGCTCTGGCCATGATCTCAGGGTCGTGGGATTGAGCCCCATGTCAGGCTTCATGCTCTGCACAGAGTCTGCTGGAGATTCTTTTTCCCTCTCCCTCTGCCCCTGCCTTGCTCGCACTTTCTCTCTCTAAAACAAATAAACAAATAAAAAAAATATACTTCACAGCCTGGAGATCCAGACCTATCTAGTTCACTGATAAACCCCAAGTGCCCACGACAGAGCTTAATGCAAAACAGGCACCTCAGTAGACATCTGGATCAGGATGTGCACTAACGGCAGCTCAGTAACATCAGAAGAGGATGTTTCTTCCTACTGAACTCACTGACTCCTTGGTTCTCTTACTAGAAGCCGTGAGCTGTAATTGTTATACGCCACATGCTCCATCGTGCTCAGACTGATCAGGTTAGTGCAGGGTCCCCACTATCCAGAAATTCATTACCCAAATCCCTACACATGGTAGGTTGCATAGACAAGGAAATTCTATGTACATTAATGGCCTCACCACTTATAAAACCAGGCTCAACGAAAATACCCTTCCAACCCCATTCCACACACACCCCCACCCCATGTCCTACCCTGTAATTCACAGTCTTTGTCTGGCAGCCTCTCTCTGATCGCCAGTTCTTGTCAACATGGGACAATCCAATGCAAATAGAGGCAAAACGATTGCAAAGTGAGATTGCGTATCTAGCAAAATACACAGAGCTTCGTGGTAATGGACGTGAGGAGTGACGTGCTATGCCAGCCGTGGGTCCCCTGGAGCTGGGAAGAGGGACACCCATTAGCAATGCAAGAAGGAAAAACCAACAAAGAAGGATGATGTGCTAGGCACATCCAAGTGATTTGAATATCAAAGGATTAAGAGGAGCTCTTGAGAGAATGATGACGTACTCAAATATTTTTTGCAAAAAGGACCTACTTTCTGATCCTGTTGTGAAAGTCAAACTTTACAATCCGGCTGGGAAAGTGAAGGATTTCATGTGGGACTCTCATGTGATTTTTATCAGGAAAAATTATGTCCTCTTCCCAGTGAAAATCAACACAGTTTACTCTCTTGCTTATCCCAGTGCATAGTTGGAAGAGATAAGACAAAAGAAACATGTTCTTATAAGTGATGGTTTCGTTTTCAAGATGAAAGTGGAAGCACATCTTCAAACATCATTATTTACTATGAAATTAAGGTCCCTACTTTGAAGGGGACTCACCTGACGGGCGGTAGTTCTCAACCTCAGCTGAGCAGTTAGATTCATCTGGGAAGCTTTGAAAACTTTGATACCCAGACGGATTAAGTAGGAATCTTGGGGTAGAACAGAGAGCAGCAGTGTTTTCTAGCCTCCACCCCAGTAATTCCAATATTCAGCCTGTGTTGAAAACCACTGTGTTAAACTCTGTAATAAACACCGGCTGTTATACCAAGAACCCAAACATTCTTACAGTCAGGCAGTTACTTTTGCTGTCTGAAGTATTCCCGGTGCGTAGACAAACCTGATGTTTGTTCTTTCCTGATTCCTCAAGGCAAAGTCCTCACAATGGGGACCTAACAAAAGACTTCTGTCTCTGGACCCAGTGCTCTGGTCTCTAGTTAGCCTTGGTTTTGAGCTCTGAGCTGGACTTTGGGAGTTTGCAATATGGTTGCCCCAGCTGGGCTGGTGGATGTGATGGGTGCCAAGGTCCGGGCACTGGTTTTGGCAGGGTTTCTGGGCTGGACCGGGTTCTGGGCACTGCCGTTGGGCTGGATGCACTGGCTAGGGGTGTCCACCCTCACGCTGAGCACATGGTAACTGTCCAGAGACTATTCAGAAGTGATGTCCCTTTATTAGCTTGAGGGGTGCCACAGCCACCAAATTCTGCCCCAGGACCATCAGTGTGGGTTATTTACAGTCCAAAAGAGGCAGATGTGGAGGGTCTCATCTAGAAAGTTCTGCCGATGTTGGAGGAAGGACATTCAGGGGACAGCAGCCCCTCCGAAGGGTCTCCCTTCAGGACTACAATCTTGAGAAGGTCGGGGAAGTAAAGTAATGCTTCCCCACCCCAGTCTGTCTGCTCTGGATCCAGTATTTCCAGACTTAAGCCCAAAAACACTGAAGCAGAGCTGTCTTTAGATGACCCAGAAAAGCTCTATCTGGCCCTTGCCCAAACTTGGCATAGCAGGTGGTTTAGGCTTGTTCTCTCTACAGTGTGACCCGGTAAATCCGCCACAATAGGGCCCTCATTCACCCCGCTGGCCTCCCTTCTGTTCCTCAAACTAACCAAGCTCATTCCCACCTCAGTGCACTTGCAGCTACCTCCGCCTGGAGAGCCCTTTCCCTGACTCTTCGCATAACTGGCTCCTTCAGTTCATCCAGGTGGGAGCCCAAATTTTCCCCACCAGTACCACCACCATCACTACCACCACCACCACCCTGCCCCAAATGGCTCACCATCTGCCCCTACCCCATGCATGATCACCATCACATCATCCTGTTCTGTTTCCTTCAAAGCCCACAAGGATCTTTTTCATCTCTTTACGAATCTATGAACTCTCCCCAATGAGAATGTAAGTTCTGAGGCCCAGAATCTTCTGCTTTGGCCATTAGTAAATTCCTAGTGAAGGAGAGGGGTGGGAAGGACTAAGGTGGAACCAACCGGTCTTCACACCTGCCCTACCTCAGTTCCCACTGCCTTACCATCTCTCCACTGGAACCACTGGATCCACCTCCTGGACCAACCACCACTGATGCTCTCAACATCCTGGGTTACTCTGTGTTCTCAAATGCCTTTTCCTCTCCCACTCAACAACACTCATGCTATTGCACACTGCCTGAAGCAACGCGCCTCCCTTACTTGACGATCTTTTAACTACCCTTCAGATCTCAGCGTAGACATGATTCACTCAACATTCAGTTAACAGAAATCACTCTACCAAGTAACAGGTGAGTGAATTTTCAGGGATGAGGGAAATGCTTTCACTTTCAATCTTATGCCTTTCTAAATATATTGTTTGAATTTTCCATCTATGAACACCTCTATTTTAATTTAACAGGGATTATCGGAACATGGGATAATGGACTGCTTCTTCTTTTCCCCGTGATACTTCTCTGCATTGAAAACTATTCTAATCAATGTTATTCTTAAATGTCAGTACCACAATGACTTAATTATCACCGCTTCCTTGTGTCATTTAGTATCTTGGAAGAAGCCACCTGACTGAGTTCTTTCATTCATTCTAATGTTTTCTCCAGCAAATTGCCTTGAGCTTTCCAAATAGAGTGTTCTCTCACTTGGAAAAAAATGATAATTTTGTTCTATTTTTTCTATTGCTTGTAACTCTTTATTCTGTTTAATTTCTTCTTGCACTAGAACTTGTAGAACCATAGTAAATAACAGAGGTGATGGTGAGTATTCTATCTCACTCTTGATTTTAATTGGAATATTTCTAGAGTCTGACCTTTTATTTTATTTAGAGACTTATTTATTTATTTAAGCGAGAGAGACAGAGAGAGCACGAGCGAGATGAGCAGAGAGAGAGAGGGGGAGAAAGTCTCAAACAGACTCCCTGCTGAGTGTGGAGCCCAATACAGGGCTTGATCTTGCGACCCAAGCAGGACACCTAACCAACTGAGCCACCCAGGAGCCCCTCTAGGGTCTGACCTTTTAGAAGGATTTTTGGTTGAGAGGAAGTCCCCTCCCCCTTATGAAAGACATGTTCTTCCATTGTCTGAGCCAGAGATGAACCATTGGCATAATCTTTTCTGTGCAGAAAACCAGTCTACAATTTATTCACTTCAACATGTCAGGAACTCTGCCCTGGCTCTATCTGCCATTCCAGACCTCTTCCTAGGGTCCCGGGATCTCATGGTCCTGGGGTCTGTGTGTTCTCTCCTAGCTCTAACATCTGCCCTACCCTGTCTTCCCATCACCTTTCTCCTGTTACCACCAGTTCTGTACCCAGACCAACCACCACTGTTCCTCCTCCTGGTTGACCACATTGCTGGGTTCTGCTTCTTTCTGCCCCAGGGCCTTGGCTTAAACTGTGTTGGGGTCTAGCACTTGTCCCTGTGTCCTGACTTCATCTTTGCAGGGTATATGTTTTCAACATCTCTCTTGGTTCTAGCCTCTGCAGTTTGTGGGCAAGACCAACCCCATCCTATTTTTCTTAGATTTACTGAGATGGGGAAATACTCCTGAGAAAATGTAAGTGAGAAGAACAGCATGATCTCAATTTTATAAAACCATTTGTGTGTGAAAGCATGGAGGGGGGAAGAAAGTCTGGAAGGAAATATACAGAAATGCTAAATAGTGGTTATTTCTGGGAGCTGGCAATATGCTCCTTGTATGAATGGCCAAGTTCACTTTTTGATGAGTATATGACTTGTGATGCCAGCAGCTTCGTCTTCAGCGTGGAGTCTTCCTCGGGGAAATTCTTGATTCCCTTTCATTTTATATTGCTTTTTTAAATCTCATCATGGCACCAATGTGTCTCTTCTGGTCCTAAAATACCTACCAAAACCAATGGTAGTAATAGCTATAATTTATTGAGTTCTTACTATGTGCCAAGAGCTGTACTAAGTGGTTTACGTCATTGTCTGATTAAAAGAGTACGTGCTGAGAATACCGACCGACAGTCTATCTACTCTTAGAGCCTCAGCTAATTCTCGTGACAACTCCACAATGTTGTTATTATTACTATCATCATTCCATAGAAGAAACTGAGGTTTGCAGAGGTTATTTGCCATAGGTACCTCACGCGCCATAGGGCCAGGTGGGGAATTTGGCCAGCTGGAAACTTTGTGCCTGGTCTACAGGGGGCTGCAGGTGCCCAGCTGCAGGGGACTGTTTATACATGGAAATGTGGGACAGAGTTCCCCCTCTTTTTAAGAGAAGCTGCAAATGAGGCTTTCATGTGACAGATCCTGAATTTTAAATTGCAGCAGCATATTGATTTTTTAAAAAAATACAACAAGATAGGCATTAGAACACTGCAGGTAAAAAAATAAAACAAAACAAGCAAAAACACCAAACAAAACATCCCATGACCCAGATTTGCCCTAGACATTATGTCCTTTAGAAGAACCAGCCTGGATTATGTCCTCTGGCTCCCGGAAGGCCCAGCCTCCCCTTTTTTGTGCTACCTCCCAGGACAGGGCTCTTTAGACCACAGATCAGCAAAATTTTCCTCAAGCAGAAAGCAAATACTTTTGCCTTTGTAGTTTCTGCCATAGAGAGTCAGCTGTGCCATATTGGGTGGAAGCCGTAAACAAATGGGTACGGTTGTGTTTCAATACAATCTTGTTTACAAACACTGAAATTTGAATTTCATATAGTTTTTTGCATGTCATGAAACGATATTCTTCTTTTGCTTTTTTTTCCCCAGCCATCTAAATATGCAAAAACCATTCTTAGCTCAGGGGCCTAAGAACAGGTGGCAGGCTGCTTTAGACCCTAAATACTGGTGAGACTTTCTCCAGGAGCTTCTGATGTTTGTGGGCTCTAAGCTCTAGCTTCCAGCTGACCTACACCACATTGGGTAAGGCCCTTTTCACAAGCAAATGCAGGCATGTGTGAGGCTCCTTATTCCCAGGTGGTTCTGACTGGTCTATCTTGGCAGTGTTCACATATCATCTTCAGCTGAACCTTTTCTTCCTATGAAGAAAGCCTCTGTGGGGCACCTGGTGGCTCAGTCAGTTAAGCATCTGCCTTCAGGTCAGGTCACTATCTCAGGCTCCTGGGATCAAGCCCTGCATCCATCTCCCTGCTCAGTGGGGAGTCTGCTTCTCCCTCTCCCTCTGCCCCTCCCCCACTCATTCTTGTGCACTCTCTCTCTCTCTCTCTCAAATAAATAAAAAAAAATTTAAAAAGAAAGCCTTTCTGTTGTATGTCAAAAGACTAACAATAGTTGGTCCCATAACCAACCACTGCCTTTGCCCTGCTGGGTGGCCGGCCCCCAGTGTAGATCATAAAAAAACCATTAGTTGATGGGAACTGGTCCACTGGTCCAGTTCATTGTCACAATCAATAGCTGCAGACAGACCACAAAATTATCATAAAGCCACCTGGCAAAGGACATTTCGGGAAAAGAGTGCAATTCACAATAGTGGTTAAGAACTTTGGTTTTAGAGTAGGGCTGAGTTCCATTTGAGCCTGCCACTGATTGCTGTGTCCCTTCACTACACCTGTTTTCTCACCTGTTAAAAGGGATCAAGATACCACATAGGTATCTCATAAGACTGGTTTTTTTTTAAGATTTTATTTATTTATTCATAGAGACTCAGAGAGAGAGAGAGAGAGGCAAAGACAGAAGTAGGCACCATGCAGAGAGCCTGACGTGGGACTCTATCCAGGGTCTCCAGGATCATGCCCTGGGCTGCAGGTGGCACTAAACCACTGTCATAAGGCTGTTTTGAGAGCTATAGAGGATAAAACACATAAAGGTCTAGGATGGCACCTGGAAGGTGGTATGGGCTCAGCGTGTGTAACTTAATCTGATCTATTATCTAGCTAGCTGGAAGGGAATGGGCTTTATAAACTAAGAGGAGTATGTAAATGGAACTCTAAAATCTAAACAAGAGGGGTGCCTGGGTGGCTCTGTTGGTTAAGTGTCTGCCTTCAGCTCAAGTCATGATCCCAAGGTCCTGGGATCAAGCCCATCATCGGGTTCTCTGCTCAGTGGGGAGCCTGCTTCTCCCTCTACCTCTGCATGCCACTTCCTCTGCTTGTGCTCTCTCTCTCTCTCTCTCTCTCTCTGTGTGTCAAATAAAATCTTTAAAAAAAAATAAGATCTAAACAAGAAAAAAATGAAGTCCTTTTTTTCATATCAGGGAAGAAATTATGAGTGTTTCTTCCAAAAATATCCTTGAGTCCGCAAATCTTTTCTCCAGAACCCCTCTTCCTGGTTCTGAATCCATTTTTTGCCTGGTAGGCAAAGAATCAGAACTGAGGGGATGCTTCACATGTTGCACCGCATTTATTGGGAAATGCCTCTGGCTTGGAGCCTACTTATAGCAGGGGTTAAACGCGTGGTACTCATTATTATAAGATAATTATTGACAGAATAGTAATGGCTGCCATCCATAGTGCAACAGTGGAAACCACAGGCTTTGAAGCTTGGATTCAGATATCGATTCTTCTCCTCTCCAGCTGCGATACCTCAATCTCATCTGTGATCTGGGTTACCTCATCATCAAATGTCAGTATTAATAGGCCCTACCTCCCAGTGCGGTGGACAGGAGTAAATGAGAGAAGGGATGTAAGTTTTCGGCCCTGTGCTTAGCCCACTGGAAGCATTTAATAAATGCTGGCTGCTATTACGGCACACCTAGAGTTTTGCAAAACTATCTCATCTTCATATATAGCCTTATTTAATCCTTACAGTAGCTGAGCTGGAAAAAAAAAAAAAAAGGCTAGATCTGCATGATCAGCAGTCCAGGACACCACCCTGCCCCTCCCCTCCACACCATGTTCTCGGACCAGGACAAGAACAATGATGTATAATTTCATGCTGTGTTATGGTGAGGAGTTCTGAAATTGTTGTCATTTATAAGAACTGGCAGAGCCATTAGATGCCCCAGAGATCAGTTAATTGGCTAGTTAACAAACACCCACAAGGATTATCAAACACCCAGAATGATTTAAGTCAAACTGATATTAAAGAAAGAAGAGGAAGCAAATGCTGGCAGTTTCCCTAAGATGCACCTGTGCATTCTGTGAGGGAAGGGGTGAGGGGACAGTTCTGTGTCAGATATGAGCAGTATCAGGGACAGTGGGCTACTCCTGAATCTATGCCCGGGGTCGACACCTGGGAGTCAGCAGATCTTGACTAGAACGCTGGCTCTACTACGTAGTATGTGAGCTCAAGCAAAATTCTTATGCCTGGTTTCCTCATCTGTAAACGGGAAAACTAGTAGATACGAGTTCCATTTCCTTCTCCTTTTTTCCCTCACCAATTGGTGGTGGTGTGGGGGAGGATAGATAAGAGAAGACAGTCCTCATGATGAATGATTGTGTTCGTAGCTATCTGCCCTTCTCCGTAGATTCCCAACATGATGCAAAATCTAGGAAGCAGATTTTCTAGGAAATAAAGTCTTCTGCTTCTCTCTTCCTTTCTCCTGTACTGGTCTCTCATTTGCGCCCTAGGACACATGCTGATGAGCCAATGTATGCACAGCCCGCAACAACCAGGGAAGGATCTTCACTGGGGGGTGAGGACCCAGGCTCACCCCAAGGGCTCTGGCTCTTCCCACCCCCCCCCGGCTCAAGCCCAATTTGTTTCCACAGGGGCTTTCCGAGGAGTGTGCAAGAAAATCGATCACTTCCCTGAAGACGCTGACTATGAACAAGACACAGCAGAGTACCTCCTGCGTGAGTCCCCACTTCTGGGTCTCCTCTGGATGGGGTGGGGGCGGCCCTGCAGTCACCCAGCTGCCTCTGAGGCTCCTTGGTACCCACCCCTGGAAATGGATACCTCCAAAGGAGCTCCCGGGGACCTTCGCCACTAGGCAGAGACATTCAAGTGATTTTGATATCTAAGTCTTTTTAATGTCAATGAACTAGAAATAGAAGGGGGAAAGTGGGTAAGTCAAAACTGAAAGATTCTTTTTAGTCTGCTTAGGAGAAAAATCTAAGGAGTTTTCAACTAGAATACAAGTTTTCACCTTCCAGAGAGAGCTGAGTTGAGGTGCTAATGGGTGAGGTGCTAATGGGTGAGGTGCTAATGGGCACGGTCCTAAGGGGCAAACCTCGGTAGAATAAACGCAAACCCAAATTCACCTCTCTGCAGTTTCAATCCCATTGTGGCAGGGCCAGAGTCTTCCTGGGGTTATCCCAAGGTTGGTAACCTGGATGCGACATGGGACTGTCATAAATACACACGGGAGGCAGCAGAATGTGGTGGCTTAGTGCAAGGGCTCTGGGTTCTGGTTGACCTGGGCTTTTAGCCCCGTCTGACTCTTTCCTGGCTGCGTTAGACCTGGGTCAAACTGCTTAACCTTTTCGTCTCCCAACTGTCTTCATCTAGTCAGAAATGGAGATGATAACATCATCCACGTGATGGGCTCTTGGAAATTAAATAAGCTCACGCACATTACACTCAGCCCAGGGCCCCGCGTGGAGTCAATGAAGCAATTAGCTTCATTCTTTTTTGTTGCACGGGCCAAGCAATAGCAAAGTCTAGCTGCAGGTATGGCCTTGACGTTGATCCGGGCACAGAGGGACCATGGGACTTAGTGTCATCTACGCGTAACTTCTTCAACAAGAATGTGTGTCAGGTTCACTCAAAAGAGAATTTCAAAGGACTGACTGATTTACTCTGAGGGAATGTCATATGCAAGGTTTGCCTCTTTGGGTTTTTGTCTTTAACCACTCTAATAAATAAAAACTTCAAGAAAGCGTCCTGTTCAGATTAGGTTTGTAACTCATAGCCCAAGAATAGTGGTTTTAAAATTACAACCATTTGCAGCCCTGCTCAGCCCTGTTAGTCTGCAGGTGGGCTGTAGGTCTATACGTGGGCCTTGAACCCTATAACCACATAAGTGGTAGTAGGGTCAAGTAAGAAAGTCATTTTTGAGGAAATTTTTAAAACATAAATATACCATTTCTCTTTTTCTAGTCCTTATGAGACTACTGGGATTTACCCAAATGCCTCCCAGGATTTGTACCAGCTGCTCAGAAAAACGTGGTATGGGGAACACAGGTCACATTTAGAGATGCTGGCTTTCTACTTGGACCTCCTCCGAAGAATGGCTTTACAGTCATGTCCAGTGGGGTTTTACCAAGTGCCCATCATTTGTCTTCGTTTTCTTCCCTGCTTTACTGAAACACTGTGTCGTTTGCCCTGTTGGAGGCGAAACAGAGCTTTAACTTCTATTTCACAACTCTCAGCATTGATTTTCAGTTCTTCACTGATTTTCAGTTCTTCCCAGAGGTGGATTGCTTTTCTGACAATATATTTTGCTCCCCTCTGGGAAAGTGCGGTCCTCGCTGCCATCCCATGGTCCACGCATGCTTCACCATTAGCCACAGGACCAGCCAGGGGCATGTTCCCACAGGGCTCTCTGGCCCCTCCAATGTGTGAGCTACCAGCTTCTGTGGTGACCATGTTGTAGTGGGACTGGGACTCAGCACATTGATTTTTCTGCTGTTTCCTCATTCTCAAGTGCTGTCAGGGCAGGCTACAGCTTTGTCATACAGCATAAGGTTTACTGGCCCATCCTATTGACGAGACACTCTCCATGGTATAGCACTGGACTTAGCCAGGTCCTGCTCCAATGCCTGCTCCAGGTAGAATTATAATGAAACAAGCTGCACCCCTAACTCCTAAGACTTCAACTTAACCCCAGATGGTTTGCAGAGAAGAAACAGTAGACGAAGGAAGGCAAAGAAGGGAAGGGAAGGGCAGAGGGGGTAAGACAGTAAAACCTTTTTATTCTGAAGCTACCATGTGTCCACTGAGCTAAAATAAACATAGAGTAGATCACACTGGCTTGGCAAAAATGGCAGCAGCAAATGTCCTGAGGCAGGCACCTGCAACCATGTATCTCATTTGTGGGGTAAAGAGTGAGCTCTGGCCACCAGTCAGTTGCCACAGGGTTACTGCAGCCACCTTCACACATCTTATAGCCACACATTTCAAATTTGTGCTTTTATAACCAACCCGGTTCAATAGCTTCAGATGTTCAGATTGTTTCCTTTGGGCATAATCATATTTTAATCATACTTTGGAATTAAAAAGACTTTTTGGCTACTTTTAAATCAATTATACTCATTACATTGAATATTGGAGCGATTCCTGCGAATACACAATGTAAAGGAACGCTTTAAAGATTTGTTCACATTTGAGTTCATTTGAAACCACTGGAGGCAGATCAACCCCTGATATTTGTGGGGTCCTGGGGTCCTGGGCTGAGGGTCCAAATGGAAACCCATAGGTCATATGTGTAAATGTTGAGAAGTTATAAATAAGCTATGTCTGCAGTTGGGCTCATGTGCCCACCTAGGACCCCAGGACTCCCCTCCCCAGGGATACCCCTCAACCTAGGGACTAAAGGTAGCAGAGGTCCAGCCTTTCCCAAAACTTCACCATGGAAGCAGAAGGATGGGGAGGACCCTTTTATCAGGCCCTGGGTCTACCCGGATGCCAACACTGGGTGATTTGGGATGGCTATCTTTAAGCAAGCAAAAGGACGCTTTCATTTTCTTCTCATTAAGAGAATATCACCCCTGCGTGCCATCAGACCCTCACCCCACTCCTCCATCTCCCCTCCCAGGCAACCCTGTTAGCTAAAGCAGTTAACAGTCATAACATTATAAAAAGAGGTTGGCAGTTGGCACATAAGCACCTCTGTGCAATAGGGAATAGAAACAAGGAGTTGGGTCACCATGAATACAGGACTTGAAAGCCTTGAACTTTTGGCTTTGAAACGTCTAACGCCAAAAATGAACTTGCAACACTTTCTGCCACCCACTATACCTGCACGTGCCCAGTGGCATTTTGGGTGCCACCATGGGCTCAGCGGCAGAGCACAGACATGGATGTGGTTCTCAGCTCTTGTCGCCCACCATCCACTGCCAATTCAGGTGGCTTTACCTTAGAAATGTATCCACAACTTCTCACCATCTCCAGCCTACCACCCCGGACCCAGCCAGGCCCAGCTCAAGTCTGGTTCACACAGCCCTTGCAGCCACAAGAGCTCACCCTTCCAAGAGCCCTCACAGAGTTCAATGTTCTCCTGTCCCCGTTTTGAAATTTTTAATAATTTTGGAACAAGAGGCCTTACATTTTTGTTTTGCACTGGGTCCTACAAATTATGCAGCTGTTCTGCCTGTCAACTCAACTGGCTTGTGAGCCCCATGAGGCCAGGGACTCTTCTGTATACCAATGAACACAGAATTTAATTCAACTGGTATATTCTGGTCTGGACATACCAGAAAATACCCTTATATACTGGTTGGGCGAATACGGGGATCCGCACCATAGGACCCCTCCCCCAGAACCTTAGGACCTCTCCATGATGCTGCAACTGAAGAGTTAACTCAGGAGCCTCCAGGAGTTGCTTCAGCCCCTCAACCAGCCTCTACTTTGAACAGCAGCACCTGTGCCCTTGTGGTTGTTACACATTTCCACTGGTACCCCAGGACCCAGCACAATGCCTGCCTTCATTCACTGTTGAATGAATAAATAAATTCATTTGTTCACTCAGTGACTGAGTGGATATTGAGTATTGCCAGACCCAGTACTATGCAAATGTAGGTGCATATTGGGAAAGGTTCTGCATTTTGGTGAACAGCGTGTGATCTGATGGGAGTCTCTGGATGCAGAACTGGCACCGTAATTGGCAGGGTCCAGTGCAAATGAAAATCCCAGGCTCCTCAGTCAAAACACAGGCAAAAAAGCTTTTTCTTCTATTCTTTCTTTCTTGATCTGTTATGATACCTTTTATCTGCTATTCAATGTCACACTCCCCCTGGAGGGCACAGAGACACTCAAGGGGTAAACGCATAGCTTTGCAGGTGCCTGGAGCTTGCTCCTAACCCTGATTCTTCCTTTGTTCATGCTCAGCCCCTACCAGGAATGAAGGCTGGCAGTGATCATTGGTTGGGGCAGGAGAATGGGTAGCTAAGGTCCCATCGCAAGGAGAAGGGAGAGTGGGCAGGTGGAGAGATGACGGGTGGTAGGGTCAAAGCTCCAAGCCCCCAGTGCATGCTCCATTGACTCATCAGACTTTACTTATAAAACATAATGCAGGGGGCACCAGTGTGGTTGACTGTGTGACTTTCGATCTCAGCTCAGGTCTAGATCTCAGGGTCATGAGTTCAAACCCTGCATAGGGCTCCACGCTGAGTGTGAAGCCTACTTAAACACACACGCACACACACTTTGAAGATAAAATGATTAAGAATTTCAGGATGGTGACTGTAGAGCATTAGCCTCCAGCACAGGGCCCTGAGCTACCATACTGGTCTCACACCCACGTCAGATACAGGCTCTCTCCTGCTCATGTGCTGTTTTCCCCTTGGGCATCCCATGCCTGGAGTGGGTGGAGCCTGGGGCTGGCCAGAACACAGATGGAACCTTCTCCCCTTCTCTCCACAGGGGCTGTGAGGGCCTCCAGTGTCTTCCCCATCCTCAGCGTCACGCTGCTCTTCTTTGGGGGGCTCTGCGTGGCAGCCAGCGAGTTCCACCGAAGTAGACACAACGTCATCCTCAGCGCGGGCATCTTTTTCGTCTCTGCAGGTGAGCATCTGGACTGAGATCCTCACAGACACCAAACCCAAGCCCAGGCCATGAGGACAATGCTATGCTATTTAGGATTCTGTGCAGGGAAAGAGCTAGAAAACACTCAACCCATGTTTGAGTCAAAGACTTCCATTAGACCCAAAGATGCTGACATGCTAGGGTGGCATGATGGAAAGGCAAGAGGAGATAGAGTGGCAGAGTCAGCTCAGAGACACAGAGAGGCTGGTTAGTAAGAGTGTGAATACAGTTGACCCTGGAACAACACGGGTTTGAACCGTGAGGGTCCACTTATACATGGATTTTTTTCAACAAATACACATGGTCATGTAAATGTATTTTCCCTTCCTTCTGATTTTCTTAGCACATTTTCTTTGCTCTAGCTTACTTTATTGTGAGAATATAGTATAGAAGACATACGACATACAAAGCATGTGTTAATTGACTGTTTGTGTCTGGTAAGGCTCCCAGTCAACAGTAGGCAATTAGTAGTTAAGTTTTTGGAAAACCAAAAGTTAAACACAGATTTTTGACTGGGCGTGAGGGTCAATACCCATAACTCCCCTGTCATTCAAGGGTCAACTGTCTATGCTTGCATATAAGGGGCAGGGGGCATGTGCAGCCTACGAGAGACTGTTCAGTATATTTTAACGGGGGTCAGCTTTCTGTTCTTTTGAGCACATTTCCATATGTCTCTGGCCCTTTGAGACTTGGCACAGCTTTCCAAGGGCTCAAATCCTCATATTGTTCGAGACGTCTCTGGGAACAGGGTAAAAAGCCAGCAGCCCCAGATGCTCTCCAGGAAGACCCCATAATCAATAGCTGGCCTGACCAGAAGGTGGCAAGAGGGATGAGAGACAGTCTTAGTTCACAAAGGGGTCCCAGGCTCTACCTTTTCTCTCCTCCATCTCCGACCCTCCTCCTCCTCCTGCCTCATGTTCCTCTCTTCCCCCTAGATTTCCATCCCTCCTTCCATCTCTTTACCATCCCTTTCCACCCTCACCCCTCAATCAGTGTCATCTGGATGAATGCTTTAGAGAAGCAAAGAACAAGGCAGGGTTGGGTGAAGAGGTTCGACTATGGTGGTGGCCTTCAAACTTGGCCCAGTGAGACTAACTTGGCCAACTATTTATTGGGATGAGAGCAGTGGGAAAGAAAATAAAATGGTGGGTAAGAGGGGCTTACCCTTTGGATGTGAATTCTGACTCACCTGTCGAACCTTGAAAACCTTTCTGACTCCCTATACTCTGGTTTCCTCAACTGTACAATGGGAACTAATAACAGTATCCACTTCATGCTGTTGTTGGAAGGAGTCTGAGCATAAGAAGCACAGTATTATTTTCTTTTTTTTTAGTTAGTTTGTTTGTTTATTTGTTTGTTTTAATCTCTATACCCAATGTGGGGCTCAAACTCACAACTCCAAGATCAAGAGTCGAGGGCTCTTCAGACTGAGCCAGCTGGGGCATCCCAATATTATTTTCTAGTATTGGAAAAGCAAAACAATATAGTTCCAAAGTCTGAGGCCCAGACCCTGCCCCTCTAAGATCTTGCCCCATTCCTTCCCCCACTGCTTCCCCTTCTGGGAAATAAAGAAGCTGGACTGAAACCAGCTCTGAGTCTCTGGGCAATTCCAGCAACAGACCAGGGAGAAAGCTGCCATCTTGCCATGGGGATGTGGTCAGCCCAAAGGTGGCCGTGGGCCCTGACCACGCTCTGTGCAGACTGATGGTAACAACTGGCCAACTCGGATTTGTGTGGCTTTGAGGCACTTTTTAGTCGCTGGTGGCCCATCCACACCCCCTGGGCTCTGACTGACCTGGAGGATAATGCATTGTGCTGACACTCGGGTTTCCCATACAGGAGATCATTATTTTGTCCCCCAAGGGGATTGTCAGGAAGGAGCATGTCACCAGCAATTTTTTTCTCACAAGGGGTGCTCTGAGAGATGGTAGGTGGATCAGACACATGAGAACTGCAAAACATGAGGGGCAGCCATGAAAGCCCTCAGGGGACACCAGAAGCTTGGGGTCTGTTCCTAGACACCCCCCATCTCCCCAAGGAACCTCAAAAAGCTTCGGTTTTTCCACCTATAAAAGTTTCAGAAGATCCCACAGTCTCTAAGGCTCTTTTAATTCTAGCTGTTCTAAGGATCTGTGGTTTGGGCCAAACAGTCAAGAACCATTATTGAGCACCTAGTACAGGGCAAGCACCGTGCATAATGGTGAAAAGCATGAGCTCTGAAGCCAGGCCGCAAGGTACAAATCTTGGCTCTACTACTCCCCAGCTTGGTAGCCTTGAGCAAGTCTCTTAACCTCTCTGTGACTTAGTTTCCTTATCTGAAAAGTAGGGGTAATTATGGCCCAGCCCCTTGAAGCTGTTAAGAGGCTAACATGAGTTGGTACATGTAGAAGGCCTAGGACAGCACCTGGCACACAGTAACTGCTCACTTCATCATAGCAGCTGGTAGATACACTGCACTATTTAATTCTCACGCCAACTCAGTTCACTTACTCATTCAGTAAATCTGCACTGCACTCTTGCTATGGTCAGGGTCTGGGCTAGGACATGGGGCCATAGCAATGAATGAGACCAGCCTAGATCTGTGCTCATGGAGCTGGCAGTCTGGCATCTGGGAGGAAGTGATTGCCCACCTACATCTCATTCTTCCTAAAATCTATTACTGAAATCTAAATCCACCATGGCCAAGAGACAGTCCTGGGTTCAAATCCCACCTCTACCATTTCCTAGCACTGTCAGTGTGGGAAGTGATGTATCTTCTCTGTGGTCAGTTTCCCCACCTAGAAAAGAGGGTTGGGGGCACTTGGCTGGCTCAGGAAGGGCATGCGAATCTCGATCTCAGGGTTGTGAGTTCAAGCCCTATGTTGGGTGTAGAGATCACTAAAAAATAAATAAACTTTGAAAGAGGGTTAACTTTTTTTACGGCAGGTCTGTTGCAATAATTGAGATGGTGCCCATTAAGACTTTGCACAGTGCCTGGCACGTGGTAAGCGCCCTATAAATAAATGGCAACTCACTTGGCTCCCTGCCACCTCTAACGTGGTCTGACATCTAAGTCTCTCTTTGAATTGTTCCCCCTCCTCTCACCTCATCAAGACATCCTTTAGGGGGGCAGCCCTGGTGGCTCAGCGGTTTAGCACCCCTTTGGCCTGGGGCGTGATCCTGGAGACCCAGGATCAAGTCCCAGGATCAAGTCCCACGTCAGGCTCCCTGCATGGAGCCTGCTCCTCTCTCTGCCCGTGTCTTTGTGTCTCTCTGTTTCTTGTGAATAAATAAATAAAATCTTAAAAAAAAAAAAAAAAGACTTACTTTAGGGGCTTCCCAAACTTTGCCACCAAAATTTCGCTGCTGGCAGAGGAGAAAGAAAACGTGGCCCTGGGGAGTTGAGGGGCATCGCTAGAAGCCGCCTTCAGTGAGCTGAAATGTCTTTGAAGTCTGTCTCCCATTTACACTTAAAAATTTATGTGAATTCTGCTCTCTCCTCCTTATTATATCCGTGTTCATTTTAATATAAAAGAATGTGTCTTCCCTACTAATCTTCCAGCCGAATTGACACTCCAGAAAGAGGAGCAGTGTTTTATCCTGTGGTCCTGCAGCCTGACACAGGGCTGTCTGTGTTAGCCCCCATATTTAGAAATAGCTCAGTGACTAGAACTCACTGCCCACCTGCTGGGCGCCTGCGCAGGATAAGCCAAGGGGAGACAGGCAGAAGCAGGCCCCCACCCTGCCTTCTGGAAGCAAGCCCTAGATGGAGAGTGGCCAGAGATCATATTCAAATACTAACTCCCCTTAATGCCTGTGCAACCAGCCAGTCAGAATAGCACTGGAGCAGAGTCCTGCGTCCCCAGCAATGCCTGGCTTTAACCCTTTAGTTGCTGGACTGTGGAGAGATCTTGGGGACCCCCGGGCAGAGTATGGGGCAGTAAGACTGAAGGAGGAACACAGGCGGCCACTGGATATGGTTATTTACCAGCTGGTGCTAGGAACTGTAATGAGGGCCAGCCTCCATTTAGCATCACCTAAATTTGGAGACAAGGAGGTGCCAGCTGATATACCAACCTCCCTGAGTCATTGTTGGTATCAAGGCCTAGATGAGGCCCTTGAAGAAGAGACAAAAAGAGACGTTCCACCTTTGGAATAGTTATGTGAGAAAGATGGGGTGCCTGGGGGGCGCAGTTGGTGAAGCATCCTACTCTTGCCTTTGGTTCAGGTCATGATCTCAGGGTCATGAGATCGAGCCCCGTGTCCGGCACTGGGCTCAGCAAGACTCCTGCTCCAGATTCTCTCTCTCCCTCTCTCTCTTCACTCCTCTCCCCCCTCCACTCACTCTTTCTCAATAAATAAATAAATGAAATCTTTAAAAAAGCATAATGTGAGAAAGGTGGTTAGGGATAATCACAGCCCCTGGGCTCTCAGGTTCTATTGCTTTCTTACCACTCCCTAGAGAATCAATTCACCTCCGAGTGTCTCCTTCCATGCCTCTCCACTGGCACTTGAGGGACGCTAGATCTGGGGGCCCTGCCCACTTGGGACTGCAGCTGCATGCTCCCCAATTCCCAAACGGCGGTTAATCTAAAGCCTTATCTTATCCTCTGCAGATAAAAAGCTTTAGGAAGCTACTGTTCTTTCCCCCTCGGGTTCATTAGTTCCCCAGACAGCAGGGCAGACCCACCTATGTCCACCAGACAGCTGCATTTAGACTCGCCATAAGCACGTCCAGCTCCATTATTCACATCTTTCCCCTTCTCTAAACCTGTTCTCTCTGCTGCCTCTTACTTTAGCTCAAGATGCCACCAACCTCCTCATCAGCCGTGCGAAAACCCTAGCAGGCCATTCTCCATCTCTTCTCGCACCCTATAGTTTTGCATCTCCCAGCGCAACCCTAGCCAATGTCACCTTGTCTTCAAACCCCAGTGGCTTACCTATTCCATCTCCCTTTGCTCCCGAGACATTTTATATGTGTCTCTGATAGAGCCCTTACTGTATTTTGCTCTAATTACATTTATGTGTCAGTCTCTCCTACTAACGGCGAGCAACTCAAGGGCAAGGACCTGTATCTCCTTTCATTTTACTATCCTCGTGATTAATTGCCAAAGAGTAGGGTGTTTGGTTTTTTTTTTTAAGATTTTATTTATTTATTTGAGAGAGAGAGAGAGAGAGAGAAAGACTGAGAGCATGAGTAGGGGGAAGGAGAAGAGGGAGAAGTGGACTCCGTGCTGAGCAGGGACCAGAGCACGAGACTCCATCCCAGGACCCTGGGATCGTGACCCAAACCGAAGGCAGACACTCAACCGACTGAGCCACCCAGGTGCCCCCAACGATTAGGTTTTGATGGAATGAATGGCTTGTAAGAGAAAACACATGCATCCTGAGCTCCCCCACACCTGCTGTAGGAATAGGGTATATTCTGTAGCTGAACCAGGCCACCTGGGAGTGAGCAGAAGAATTCCTCATTTCCCAAGGAACAGACCACTCAAGAAATGGGTGAGACCATGCAAGAAATGGCCGAGAAAACCCAAATGGGTTGGGTTTCCTGGTGATAAATCCATTCTCCTGTCTTCCTGTTCCTGATCTTCTACAAATCTTTCAAGGCTCAAAGAGACAGTTCCCTCGGAGGTGTATAAAAGATGTCTTTTTCTCTTCCCTTCTCCTAGGGTTAAGCAACATCATCGGCATCATAGTTTATATATCAGCCAATGCTGGAGACCCTGGGCAGCGTGACTCCAAAAAAAGCTACTCCTATGGCTGGTCCTTTTATTTCGGGGCCTTCTCTTTCATCATCGCAGAAATTGTGGGAGTCGTTGCCGTGCACATCTATATAGAAAAACATCAGCAGTTACGTGCCAAATCCCACTCGGAGCTCCTGAAGAAATCTACCTTTGCTCGCCTTCCACCCTACAGGTATAGATTCCGGAGGCGGTCAAGTTCCCGCTCCACGGAGCCCAGATCCCGAGACCTGTCCCCCATCAGCAAAGGCTTCCACACCATCCCTTCCACTGACATCTCCATGTTCACCCTCTCCCGGGACCCCTCAAAGATCACCATGGGGACCCTCCTCAATTCCGACCGGGACCACGCTTTTCTACAGTTCCACAATTCCACGCCCAAAGAGTTCAAAGAGTCGCTGCATAATAATCCAGCCAACAGGCGCACCACGCCCGTCTGAACTTGACCTCTGCCCTCTGGCCTCCACCCCAGCACAGCGTCGGGGGGCAGCGTACAGAGGCGGTTTTGAGGTTGCATGGCATGGTCTTCGTGATGGTATTACTTTTTACAAAGAATGAAACCAAATGGACTCAGCCCTCTCCCACACTCGGCCCCTGGCCCTCGGGTCCTAACCCCCCCACCCCTCCATACCTCTCCGCCCCTGGTTCCTCCCCGACTTTTCAAGCCAACCCCACGATGTCATTTCTCTCTCTGTGTATCTGTGCCAGATGTTCTCCTCTCTTCCTTCTTTACTGGAAGGACCTGCACATTCTTCCCTCCTTGGAAGAGGACTTTACTCAAAGTCACGGGTGGTGGCTGGGGGGGATCCCCGATTCCCCAGGCGCGTGCAATTGTCCCCATTGCCCACTCACACAAATCCTCGGGACACCAACCGCCCAGGTGGCCCTGAGGGAGGCATTCACCTTTACGTGTTAGAAAAACATGACCAGAAATCAAAGATGTCAGAGCCCCGAAGCAGCTAATGTAATAAGCACTCATGTTATTAAAGGTTTTGCCTTGTTGTAACCAACCAAGCTGGGGGTGTTTTGTTTCTTCCGGCTTCTTCCTGCACAGACTCGCTGCCTGCTACAGAACTAGCTCACCTGTGTGTTGGAAGCTGAGTTTTGCTCATCACACTCTAACCACCAGGAGGCTTTCCCCGACACCCCATCACCCCTTGAAACCAGCAAAGTGCCCCCACCAATGTCAGAGTCGGTGTGTCCCTCACCTGAATCTCTGGGGTCTAGCTGGGGGCAAGCATGTGTTAAAAAATTTGGCTCTGGGGGCACCTGGGTGGTTCAGTTGGTTAAGCGTCTGCCTTCAGTCAGGGCATGATCCCAGAGTCCTGGGATCGAGCCCCACATCGGGCTCCCCGCTCAGTAGGGAGTCTGCTTCTCCCTCTGCCTCTGCCCCTGCTCATGTGTGCTCGCTCTCTCTCTCTCTCTCTCTCTCTCTCACTCTGTCTTTCAAATAAATAAAATCTTAAAAACAAAAATCTGGCTCTGGCACCCAGTAGCTCTAGGACCTGGGGCAAGTCCATCTAATCTTCAAGCCTCGATCCCCTCATCTGTAAAATGGAACCAATGTAAAATGGAACTCCAATGTAAAATGGAGTTGTGAGGCTCAAATAAACTGCCACATGTAAAATGAGCAGCATGTTGTAAATAATCAATATATATAGTTTTATTTTTGGGAGGTGTTCTAAGCAGAGTGAGCATGATCTTAGCTTGGGCTGCTATAACAAAACACCATAGACAGGGTGGCTGAAACCAGAGACATTTATTTCTCACCATTCTGGAGCCTAGGAAGTCCAAGAGCAGGGAGGGTGCCAGCCCATTTGGTTCTCCGTGAGGGTGCGGATGTCCTGATGAGTAGGGGCTGGTGGCGCAAGCCAGGGAAGACTTCACCCGAGGCAGAACAAGAGGCAAGAGTTTATTGAATACACTGCAAGGGAGCAGCGGGCAGGACAGCAGAGGAGAGCCTGCCTGCCGTGAGGCCGTGGCGAGGAGCCACACTTACGAGGCAGAGGGAAGGGGTATGGGGCAGGTGGGATCCCCCGTCTTTGGTAATCTTAGGTTGGCTGTAAGTAGCCCATCGGTCGGTTAGGGCCTATGGCTTCATGAGCCTGTTTGCATTTAGCCTGGTGGTCATGGTGGGTCCTTTTGCCTGGCTCAACTTTCCACAGTTCAAGGCCCTTGCAGGGAGGGCTTTCTCCTGGCTTGCAGGCGGCCACCTTCTCACTGTCTTCCTACGACCAGAGGAGGGCAGTGCTCCCGCTCTCTATCTGTCTCTGTCTCCCTGTCTCTGTTTCTGTCTCTCTCACTATCTGTCCTTCCTTTGGGAAGCCACCAATCCCAGCGCAGAGGCCCCACCCTCTTGGCTTCATCTACTCCCAGTGACCTCCCAAACACCCCATCTGTAAAACTATCACAACAAGGGGTAAGGATTCAGCATATGACTTTGGGTTGGGGTGGGCTTGGGAGGCACAGCTCAGTCCACAGCAAGCATTACTGCGGGAAGACAGAAGCCAAATGGGAACTGTTGAGGGGGTAGAAATAGTGGGCTTCAAAGGTGCAGGGGAAGTGGGGTGGGGAGTGGAAGGACATTTGAATATTTTGACTATTCCATACCAAAAAGCACGGCTTGTTTGTTTGGCCCGTGCCTCCCGATTCACACTTCCAGAGAGCACCCCCACCTAGGGCTCCAGTTACCGCAGAGGGCACGGTAGGATGCTGAGAGCTCACACTTACCTAGCATTGCCAGGTGCCAGGCTGTGTTCTAGAACTGTACACATCCTCTCGGGATAATCCCCTAGTTTCCAAGGAAAAGACTGAGGCAAGAGGGGTTACATGACTCGCCCAGACTTCATCCCCACCAGAGACTGGGAGCCCCCAGGGAGTGAGACACTTGCTCACCCCACGCAGTCACTTTGCCTGCAGAGCGCAGACGCACACCCATTCATTTCATTTAATACTTAAGAGTCATTGCGTGCAAATCACACTCACGTACATCAAGTTACCTCCTCGAATCCTTAAAACAAGCCTGTATGTGGTAGGAATTCCTCTCCCCATTTTGGCAAGCGATGACACAAGCTCAAAAGAGAACATGTCTTAGGTGCTAATGAGGAGGACTGGCACTGACATACCCAGCCTCGGCTCCCTGATTTGAGTGACTCCCTCATCTTCCAGCATTTTCCAGACCTGTCACCACAGCACCACGACCCCTGCGAAGTTTGTCATAGGCACGTGCCACATCGGCAATTATCTGTCTGACGTTTTTCTTTCAATTGACTGTTGCTTCTTACTTCAATAAGCGTATTAGATAGTGAACTTGATGTCACCACTTTAAAAGGAAAACTGGAATCGCTTGCCACAAGCGAGTGGCACCTGGGAAAATAAATACAATAAAAACAAAACAATCATGCCGTCTTTTCGCCGCTGCTGCCTGATTTTTGTAAAGAGGATGCAACCAACGTGTCAGGGAGACGTTAAAGACACGCACCAGAGGAGACGCTTCCCCCGGCTTCATCCGAAGGATCCAAGGAGCACGGGAAGTGAGTAGCTTTCCCTACTAACGTCTCATCCCTCGCTTTGGGAATCGGGGCTCCAGGCACCCTTGGAGAGGGAAAGAGCTGAGACATGAGCAAGCAGGTGATGAATCCTGCGGGGTGGAACAAAGTGTAACTCCCACCCCCACCCTGCCACCCTGGTTCGTGCAAATCTGAACCAAGACTTTGTCAAAAAACAGGGCATCTCAGGAAGCAGATGGGGATGGAGAGAAAAATCCCAGGGGCTTCATTAGTAGATGCCTGCTCTGGACAAAGTATCAAAGACCAGAGAGCAGGAGGAGTGAAGTAGGCACTGATCCCCTCAGGAGGGACCCCCTGCCTGCCCCTCCCGCGGCCCGCACCATCTAGGTCTGCTCCCTGCAAGCCTTGGCACATGCGGCCTCTGCGGCCTCAGAGGGTTTTTGCTTGAAGCCTGCTCAGCTGGACCTAGCTGGCTGGCATCAAATAAATATTAATATTACCACTCGCAGTTTGCAGCCAGGATCCGGCCAACCCTTGTCATTCAAATCCCTGTGAAGAGTATTCATGGTCACTGGGCCCCTACTCTGCATGCCGTGAACTTCACTTATTTTGTTTTATTTAATCCTCACTTTTGAGGTAGGTACTATTGTTCGACCCACTGGCTAGATGTTGAAACTTGCCAAGACACAGCAAAGCAGGTATGCAACCCCATGTCTGCCTGGCTCCGAAGCATACGAAAAAGGGATGCCTGGGTGGCTCAGCGGTTGAGCGTCTGCCTTCGGCTCAGGGCATGATCCTGGAGTCCAGGATCCAGTCCCGCATCGGGATCCCTGCATGGAGCCTGCCTCTCCCTCTGCCTGTGTCTCTGCCTCTCTCTGTGTGTGTCTCTCATGAAGAAATAAATAAAATCTTTAAAAAAAAACACTCGAAAAAGCCACTCCCTAAGTTATGCTGGTCACACTTCTCAAATCTCTTGCTCCGTTACTAAGATCCTCATGTTCTGTCCCAGGTGCAGCTCCGTTTGCCAGGAAATATAAACAGGGGGCTCTAATTTTGATGGAGGCTCAAGGAGGAGGTCTGCCTAAAGGAAGAGTTAGAGTTAGCCAAGCAAAAAGAGGGACGTGTACAAGGGAAAAGAGCAGCAGGTGCAAAGGCCCTGGGACTGGGGAGACACTCCACCCCCACCCCAACCCCTATCCCACAAAAACCAGCAAAGCTGGAGCTCAGAGTGAAAGAGAAAGTAGCATCAGATGAGTCTTAAGGGAAAGCTAGAACCAAAGGATGTAGCATCACAGGCATGTTAGGGATGTTGAATTTGGACCCTAAGCACAATACATACAATCTGATGTGTATTTTTAGACGTTTAATAAGTTAGGCATCCAGTGAAGTACTAGTTTCTTGACTCTTATCTTTAGAAATACTTCTCCAAGAGGGGCACCTGGGTGACGCAATCCGTTGAGTGTCTAGCTCTTGATTTTGGCTCAGGTCATGATCTCAGGGTCCTGGGATGGAGGCCCAAGTCAGTCTTTGAGCTCAGTGGGGAGCCTGCTTGAGATCCTCCCTCTCCCTCTGCCCCCCCACTTGTGCTTGCTCTCTCTCTAAACTAAATAAATCTTTTTTAAAAAACAAAAGGGGAAAAAAGAATGCTTCTCTAAGAGCTTGTATCATTGCTGCATTGTCCAGTCTTACAGACTTGACCATGAATTGGACATGAACTTGCCCCGGAGCACACCTGGCTAAATCACAGATTATACCCTATCTGCAACTAGCCAATCTATTTATAGGGTGGCCAGTGGTTAGGATTTGTGACTTGACTTTAAAAGGTAAACTGAGCCAACTGGATAATCTCTGCTGGGAATTGTAAGAGACACAGAAAGCAGTTGCTAGTTGGCTAGAGGGAGCAGAACAGAAAAGGTATAAGGAAGACTTGGGGCTGGAGCAGCAACAATGGGCCAAACTTGAGGAAAAAAAAAAAAAAAAACCTGCAAAGGCTTCCCACTGTATGTAAATAAAATCCAAATTTTTGCCATGGTCTCCAAGGTCTTGCAATATCAAGACCTTATTAATCTGCCCAACTTTATTCCATCATTTTTCACCTTGCTGCCTACCCTCCAGTCAAGTGTCCTCTCTTTTCAGTTCCCTGATCCAGCCAATTATATTTCTGCCTCAGGGCCTTTGCAACTGCTGTTCTCATTGCTTGAAATCTCTTCTCTTTATACGGCTGGCCCTTACTCATCTTTCAGATGTAAGCTGGTAAGTCACCTCTTTAGTGAGGGCTTCCATCACTAATTCCTGACCGAAGATCTACATTTTTTTTTGGTAGAGTCCATACTTATTCCCTTGATATTTCAAAAGTCTAAAAACTTTTGTGTGTATTTGTTTACTTACTAGTTCCGTGAGAGGAGCATAGCTGACTCTTGTTCTCCACTGTTGTCCTCTGTGCCAAGCGTGGAGCTATTCATCTAGTGGATGTTCCACTATGTGAAGGAAGCAAGTAGAGAATGTGAATGCATTAAGAACTGCTTAAAGGAAAGCCATCATATCATGAGGAAAGAGTGGCTTCCTTGATTTCTGGGAGCATCTTGCCCCCTTTTTTGGGGGAGAGTTTTTCTATACCCCTTCAGCAACTTCCTTGAGCAAGCCCGAGTGTGTCTCTGTTCCTAGATACCAAATGAGCACTGACTAGACCCTGTGCCTCTGGAAGCTTCCAGAACTGAGGAATGCCCAGCCATATGGGGACAGCTGAGAGTCCTTCTTAGGGACAGCAGGACAGCTGGAGCAGAATGGCATTTAGTCAGGATGTTTATACAAGGGAAATCAGCACCTCCGAGCCAGTTCAGTTAGGAAAGAGCCAAGACAGAAAAAGAACCAGGGACCAGAAACCAGGTGATGGTGTCTGAGGGCTCACAAATCATCAGTCCAGAATCCAAGCCACCATAAAGGCCAAGTCACCAGAGCTGAAAGCAAGGAACTCCTGGGTGGTAGATTAAATTTGTCGAATGCTAATTGCCTCTTTGTAAATAAAAGCAAAACTAGACAAACAAAAGCCAGTTTTGAGATGTATGTTCTGGACTTTATGGGTCCTTCTCTGATGTTTTAAATAAGAATCACTGAGGGCGGGGGATCCCTGGGTGGCTCAGCGGTTTAGCGCCTGCCTTCGGCCCAGGGCGTGATCCTGGAGACATGGGATCGAGTCCCACATCGGGCTCCCTGCATGGAGCCTGCTTCTCCCTCTGCCTGTGTCTCTGCTTCTGTCTTTGTGTGTGTGTGTCTCTCATGAGTAAATAAATAAAATCTTAAAAAAAAAAAAAAAAAAGAATCACTGAAGGGTGCCTGGCTGGCTAGTTGGTGGAACATGCAACTCTTGATCTTGGGGTCATGAGGTTAAGTTCCACGTTGGGTGTAGAGCTTACTTAAATGATAATCATCATCATCATCATCATCATCATCATCTTTGGGCTGCAAGTAACACCCAATTCTAACTCAAATAGCTTGTATTCTTAAAAAAATTATTTATTTATTCATGAGAGACACAGAGAGAGAGAGAGGCAGAGACATAGGTAGAGAGAGAAGCAGACTCCCTGTGGGGTACCTGATGCAGGACTCGATCCCAGGACCCAGGATCACAACCTGAGCCAAAGGCACACGCTCAACCACTGAGCCACCCAGGTGTCCCTTAAATAGCTTGTATTCTTTAGATAGTCAAGGTTATCTATCATAGAAAACAACCCAGATGATTGTTATCAGAGGATTAACCCAACAAATCTTAATTTCTTGCTCACACAAATTCCAATGTTGGTATGCTTGCTGAGCAGCTCTCCTGGATGGCTCTGCTCCAGGCCATAACTCAGGAAACCAAATTGCTTCTGTCTTGTAGTTATGCCATCTTGTGGTTCCAGGGTCGTCCTAATGTTATCCACCTGGGTAGAGGGAGTGAGGGGGACTTTGGGTGTGGGGTGAGGAGGTGAAGGATAGTGCACCTAAACTCAATTGCCCTAACCAAGAAGTAACCCACGTCATGTCACATTCCATTAATGAGAACAAGTCACATGGCTTAATCTGGACTTCAGGGAAGGGGATGCTGAAAATGTCACCCATGGTTGGAGAGTGTCTTCTGTCAGGATGCAAGAATGTCTGGTCCCCTTCGAGGTCCTTCTAGCCAGACTAAGGAGTTAAGTGGACATGAGACAGATTAATAGGAGAAAATCAAATTTAGTAGAATACGTACAGGGAGTCCACACAGACATAGAAAATCCAAAGACAGTCGGGCAAAATAAGGTACACATATTATTCTGAAGTGAGGAAAAGGAGGTAGAGGTCTGGGACTTTAAAGGGGGTGAAAATGTGATTCACAGGGGCATGAAAAAGAGCATGGGTGTGGTAAACAACTGTTTCTGGATCACTCAGAAACAGTGGGACATAAAGGACTTTGACTGAACAGATCATGCTGGGTCCCTCCCTGTCCACCATACCTACTTTCCATCATAATGTGCCCATGCATGATGTTAACTCTCTTCCTGGAGCAGTTTCTCCATCTAAATTCTTTCTAGGCAATTGTGGGGAGGTAAAGAGCTTTTCTTGAATCTTCTGGATTCTGATTATTTTTAATTCAAAATAGTCTCCATTCCAAAGTGGCCTACCTACCGTGGCCTCTACACTTCCAGGTAAGAACTCTATATAAGATAAGATATGCCTGAATCTTTAGCAGGTGACTAGTCATCTCTACCATACAACTTAGGAAACTTGTATCCTTTGTAAAAAGAAATTCCCAGGGATGCCTGGGCAGCTTGGTGGTTGAGTGTCTGCCTTCGGCTCAGTCGTGATCCCAAGATTCTGGGATCGAGTCCCACACTGGGCTCCCTGAAGAGAGCCTGCTCTCCCTCTGCCTATGTCTCTGCCTCTCTGTGTGTGTCTCTCATGAATAAGTAAATAAAATCTTAAAAAATATATCCCAGATAAAGTGATCCCAAGATTAGCTAATTCAGCAGCTCAAAGATTAATTCAAGGACCCAAAATCTTTTCAACTTTCTGTTCCCATCCTTAGTCCAGTATATAATGTATCCAAATACAACATCCAGCAGGAGAACTGCCTCTTTTCTGTGTGTCATTAGGAGTGAAGAAATCTTCCTTAGAAGCATTCCCTTAGACTTTCCCAGCTCTCCAGCCAGGATGGGGTCACACAAATGGGGTCACCTATCTGTGTATGCCTAAATCCATCGCCAATAAGGGGGATGGAATCACCAGGAGGGACCAGGACCAGGGTTCTCAGTTCGAATTGCACATTAGCATCACCTGGAGGAATTTTTTAAAAATACAAATATCTAGACCCCACTGCAGAGATCCTTATTGGATTGGTGTGAAGTGAGCCTGACCAGAAGTCCCCAACTGATAGTTTAAGGACTAAAGTCCATTCGTATTCTTGTGTAGCTTGATCCGTAGGATGTCTCTAAAAATTGAGAATTTAACAACAATAAAGCAAATGGGGCAAATGGTAGAAACTGGTGACTCTGGTTATAGGATATAAGAACTCTTTATACCATTCTTGGAATTTTTTTCTATATAAGCCTGACATTATTTCAAAATTAAAAGTTACCATAAAAAGAGGAAAAGTAGGAACTTGCACATAAAAGCCAGTATCTTTGGTTTCTTTTGAAAATCGGAAAATCTGGGGAAACTGGGCTTGTTTTCCTGCAGAAAATAAAAAGCAGGCCTGGGTAGTCTGGCCCACCCCTCAGATCAAGTACATCCTATGGCAAGGGCCTGAGCATCGGTATTGTTGTCTAGAGCTTAGGTGAATCTGCCAATCAGGCTTGGGAATCACTTCCTGAAGTCTTTTTCATTTGCATCTGTCTTCTTCTATCCTGTTCCATCCTTTTCCAACCTCTAAGTATAGCTTGGCTTATTTTTTGCCAAACGCAGCACCTTACACTTGCCCACACTGAAGCTCATCCTTGGCAATTCCTCTGCCCACTCGCACAGCCTGGTGAGATCTTCCTGCAGCTTATCACCAGTGGCTTGGCATTTCACTACCTGGCACAGCTAAGTGTCACCAGGGAATGTGGGGCTCACACCCCTCACTCCTCCAGAGCAGTTAGGCAAATGTCAAATAAGACCAGCCCCAGCACTGACACCCCACTGTTTTCAATTAATTAATTAACTAACTCATGACAAACCAACCAAGTCTCTGGTTGCAAGCAAAAGAAGCCAACTGTGGTTAACTTAAGCAACAGAGGAATTTCAAGGAGGAAAATCAGGGCTTTGCTCCAGCTGTGCTGTTGACATTTGGGGCTGGATAGCTCTTTGGGGGGTGGGGAGGGGAGATGACTGTCTTGCGCAAAGGCTGTTTAGCAGCATCCCTGGCTTCTACCCACCAGATGCCAGTTGCACAAATCCCCCTCCCCCTCCCCCCAAGTGATGACAGCCAAAAATGTCTCCAGACGTTGCCAAATGTCTGGGGTGGGGGAAGGGGAAGTTAAAGTCTCCCTTTCCAAAGGGAAAGCCAAAGATTCAAATTTTAGGAAAAAATGTGGCGATCTGAATCATCCTAGGGTTCTAGACGGTAAGGACTAATAGATGGTCGGGTTTGAATCCTAGCTGTGTGACTTTGGACGAGTTACTTCACTACCCTATACCTTAATGTCCTCTTCTGCAAAACCAGATCATCAGGATAGGTTGGGTTAGACGGTGGAAACAAGAAACCCCAAGATATCAATAGCTTCAAACACACACTACGTGTCTATTGTGGTCAGCCAGGGCTCTGCTGACCCGCTCCAGGAGACCCAAGCTGGTAGCAGCTCCACCATTTAGACATTGCTGGTCAATGGGATACGATGAAAAGAAAGAGAGGTGATATGCTAGCTTAAACGTGCTGCCTGGAAGTGATACACTTCATTCCAGCTCATAATCCATTGAACAAAACAAGTCACATGGTTCTACTGAAAGTGAAGGGGGACAGCAAAGTGAGAACCTACCACATCCCTAGAGGAAGAAGCGGAAACATGCATCGCTAAGCAGCATTAATGGTGGACACAAGTAATGATAATAACGACTTTATAAATGTGTTGGGAAGGGAAAATACTTAATACGTACAAACGTCTTAAAACAGGGCCTGGTATCTATTAACTGCTCAATACACACTAGCTTCTGTTATTTATTAATTCAGCAAGAGTTTATTGGGTGCTGTAATGGTGAGTTTTATGTGAATAAAGCAATTATTCCATCAAACTTTAATGCAGGTGTTGCTGTGAAGAAATTTTGTAATGTGATTAATGTCTATAATCATCTGACTTTAAGCGATTTATTCTCCAGAATCTGGGTGGGCCTGGTACAATCAGTTGAAGGGCCTTAAGAGCAGAAGTGAGGCTTTTATTTTTTAAAACTTTATTTATTTATTTGACGGGGTCAGGGTTGGGGGGCTGTGTGGAGAGGACGGACTGAAGGTGAGAGAGAGAATCTCAAGCAGGGTCCATACTGAGTTTGGAGCCCAATGTGGGGCTCCATCCAGGGCTGTGAGATCATGACCTGAGCCAAAGTCAAGAGCTTGCCACTTAACCAACTGAGCCACCCAGGCACCCCAGAACTGAGGCTTTTCCAAAAAGAAATTCTACCTGTGGACGGCAGCATAAACCCCTGCCCAAGAGCTTCTAACCTGCACCTCATAATGGCCTGCCCTCCTGATTTCGGAGTCGTCCAGCCAGCCCCACACTCACATTGCAATGAATCTCTTCATAGCTTTAACTCTTAACATCCTGTTCCCTCCCTGCCTCTTCCCCTCTCCCTACTGCTTTGTTAAAAAGCATAAATTCGCCACTTCTGGCGTTGACTCATCTCTGGTTTCTGACCTTTCTGTTCTGACTTCCAGCCTCCTTGACAGAAGTTTCCTGGCTTGACTCACAGGTCCTCATCCTCCCATTTCTTTCTGTCTCCTGCTGCTGCTCATCTCTTTAGAAGTCTAGCAGTTTCTTCCTCTGTGTTGAGCATCCTGAGGGCTAACATGGCTTGGAGGAGCAGAAATTTTGAGCTCCTTGAACTTGACCTCCTTTATCTTTGCCCCCCAAATCGCCTCCCTCCACCCAACCTCACTTTACAGTCATTAAAACAGACCCAGTTCAAGTCCCTGCCCTGTGACCTTGGCCAAATTGCGCCTGATACTTTAGTTTACTCAGCTGCTAGAAGGGATCAGGATAAACCAACTCAAAATATGCCCCACCCCCTTAGCATACAGAAGGATTATTTTGAGCTGAAGGCAATCAAGAAACAGCAGATTTAAGGGAGAAAAAAAAAAAAAAAAACAACTCTACCCTCCCCCTTTCTGCCTAAAAGCAGGGCATAAATTTCCCTTTGTGAAGCTGTCCCCCAACTCCCTATTCCCACACCGGGAAAAGGAAATGATTCTTAACACTGGAGGTGGCACCAACTTGAATCAGTATAAATAAATCTTACTGAAATAACACTAACATTCCATTAGTTTCCCCCATGTATTTAATTTCTCACAATTTACGGCCCTTTGAAGCCCAAACCTCCTTCCTTTTTGTTGTGTCACTTCTCCATAACTTTATCACCCTTTGTGAGAATGGTATATAAGCTCTCAGGCCTAACCACTTTGAGTTTTCATTCCTTTTCTGTGAGCTCTTGGTGTACATGAAACAAATTAAATTATAAGCATCTTCGTCTGTTAACTTATCATCATCAGTTTAATTTACATGACCCAGGTACAGAAAATAAGAAGATAGAAGAAAGCTTTTCCTTCCCTATCCTCCAAAATGGAGATAACAGTAGAATCCACCTCACTGGGCGAGGTGAGGACTAAAGGCGATGCTCATGTGGCACTTAACACATGACCAGCTCATAGCCAGTGCTTGAGAAATGCAAATATATTATGTTGTTACCAATGCTAGTCCTATCCACCCTCAGCCCTAGTATCCTTGCCCCTTAAGGTCTCAGGACGATTTAAAGAAGGCAAAACAGCTCAGTTGCGGAAACTTAGCAGATTTTATTAACCACAAGGAAGCAAGCAATCCCCACTTCAAGTCTCAGGAAGGGGAATTTCTAAAACTCAAAACCAACTGTTTTCTTCCAAACCCCCTCTCCCACCAGGTAATGAGACCCTTCCATTCATCAGGGAGCCAAGGGAGCCAGCTTCTCTCTCCCTACCTCAACCCAGAGTCTCTGGCCCCCCACAGCCAATGTGCTAATATCACCGCCCCAGCAGAGGGGGATCCACAAGAAGACTTGTGCTTTGAAGCGACTCATTTTACCTACACTTTACACATCAAGAGGGAAGAGGACAATCATTATTGGCAAGAAAGATAGGAGTAGCAGCAGAGGTCGAATATTCTGAAGCAATCAGTTGGGACAACATAAGGAACAAAAGGAATGACATTATGCAAATGGCAGCCATTCCACCCTTGAGAAGATAATGTCCTCTCTGAACACAAAGAAAGACGGTTAAAGCAGCCCAGTTCATTCCAATTCTGTTTGAATAGTAAGCTTCCTACTGATTAATATTAGGCCCGGGTAGCATCAGTTCTCTGAAACATTAACACTTTCATATTCCTCAATAATTATGTTAGCTTCGACTGTATTAGATTTTAAATATTTCACAACATTGGGCCGGAGTCTGTACAGTAATAAATCTCACATTTCTCCAAAATAACTCAGAACTGGGTTGAGCCTTATACGGCTCCCCTATTAGGCAGGTTTTTCCCTGTGTAGCCTTTGAGGTCTACCAAAGCAGAGGACGGGGCTTGGGGGTGGGGGGGGCGGTGCGTGTTGGTCTTCGATTAGTAAGTCAATCCTCAGGGAAGCAAATAGTGAGTGGTCTGATTCTGACTAGTTTAGGAGAAAGCAAGCTATAGCTACATTGGAAGAATATGTCCCCTTTGTCCTTGCACCCCTCATCCATGGGGCCAGGACCCTACCTTCTTTCTATGTCGAGAAACCAGAAGAAAGAGATCAGAGCTCATCCCTCCCCACCAGCCAGAAAGCAGAGGCCAGCAGCCACCAGAGTCGGCAGCTCAGGTAGCTGAGGCTTGATTATTTGCTGGACAGGAAGAGGAGATTTTGAGAAAAGGACATCTGGGGACATAGGCAGGCATCAAGAGTGGGAGGAAGTAAGGACAGGATTGAGGGAGTTAAAGAGAAAGCCGGAGGGCCCAAGGTGGAGTCACTTGCAACCAAGACCTAATTGCAGATTCATCCTCTCTCCAGAATTTTAAGCCAATCGATCTGGGATTTTTCTGATCAGCACCAATGAGATTATCTGTAACAAGGGCTCTCCATCCCTCATAGTAAAAAGAGCTAATCCACCTAATGAGCCACCCTTCCCCCTAAGGGAAGGTGACCTTGCCCAAAACCCTTCTTTTCTGTTGCTAACAGCTTCCATCCTTCCCTTCTTCCTATAAAAATTTTCCATCTTGTAGGACTCCTTGGAGCTCCACTCTACTTGCTGGGTGGAACACTGCCTGAGTCATGAATTACTTAATAAAGCCAATTAAATCTTCAAATCTACTCAGTTGAATTTAGTTTTTTAACACTTGAGAAATAATAAATATAGCCTTATTATGCTAAGGACACAGCAACCCCTTTCTTGACTTGGATTTTAATACAATGCTGCCCCATATTTACTGAAAGTGCCTCTTTTACCTTCCAGATACATTATTTTCAACCTGGGCTAAACATTAGAACCACCTTAGGAGTTTCAAAAAAGAGAGACATGCCTATGCCCTGTCTGTAAACACTAAGCATACACTTGCCCAATGTCCTGGTAATTCTACTTGCAATGATATGCCCAAGAAAAACAAACACCCAAAAAATGCGTTCTACCCAAAGACACATACAAAGTGACCCAGGAGCTTTTATTATGATAGTCAAAAATGGAACACAATCAAATTTCTGTCACAAATGATGTGGGAAACAAAGGCAGAAGAAAAAATATTACATTTCCTTACTACCTACAGCCCATTGACAAGTCCTTGAGACAGGTAGAGTGACATTCCTCTAGGGACTCAACCGCTTCGATGTTGACACTTTGCTAAGGACAAAAGCAGCAATCCTAGCCCGACCCTCAGGATCCTGTAAGTCTGCTTTATTTATTATTTTTTTAAGATTTTATTTATTTATTCATGAGAGACCAGAGAGAGAGAGAGAGAGGCAGAGACACAGGTAGAGGGAGAAGCAGGCTCCATGCAGGGAACTCAACATGGGACTCGATCCCGGGTCTCCAGGATCACGTCCTGTGCTGAAGGCAGGTGCTAAAGCGCTGGGCCACCTGGGCTGCCCTGTAAGTCTGCTTTAACATGTAAAAGTTCCTTTAGAAATTTCCTTTAGGAGACAGAACATGAGAGACTCCTAACTCTGGGAAGCAAACAAGGGGTGGTAGAAAGGGAGGTGGGCGGGGGGTGGGGGTGACTGGGTGATGGGCACTGAGGGGGGCACATGATGGGATAAGCAGTGGGTGTTATATGTTGGCAAATTGAACTCCAATTAAAAAATTAAATAAATAAATAAATAAATAAATAAATAAATAAATAAATAAAATTTCCTTTATCTCCAAACCCCCCAACGTGTTGACAATCATCCCCCAAGCACATGGCCCACCCATACACGGTGGGTCTCATGACTCAGGTTTTATTAGACAGTAATAAACGACCTTCTCTCAACAATAGCTAGCCCCTCAAGGTCCTGGAAACCTTATTTCCAAAATTCCTCAGAGACTTACTATCCCTAGCTCTTTCCCAATTTTAAGTACATAATGGGCCACTCCTTATGACCCCCAGGCAGCTCTTTCTGCCCACAGGTCCTGTCTCCGGTGCTTTGATAAAACCACCATTTTGCACCAAAGATGTCTCAAGAATTCTTTCTTGGCCATGGGCTAAGAACCCTAACGTTCTTTTCCTACATCAATAAATAGAATGGATTGATGTATTGGGGCATGTTCAATTAATTGAATGAATTACTGCTGCCCCTGCCAGGTAGATGAATCTCACAGACATTAAAGAGAAAGAAGCTAGATCTAAAAGAATGTGTGGGGATCCCCTGGTGGCTCAGCGGTTTGGCCCAGGGCATGGTCCTGGAGTCCCAGGATCAAGTCCCAGGATCAAGTCCCAGGATCAAGTCCCAGGATCGAGTCCCACATCAGGGTCCCTGCATGGAGCCTGCTTCTCCCTCTGCCTGTGTCTCTGCCTCTCTCTCTCTCTCTCTCTGTCTCTCATAAATAAATACATCTTTTAAAATTAATTAATTAATTAATAAAAGAATGTTTGTACTGCATGGCGCCATTTATATGAAGTTCAAAGTGCAGGCAAACCTAATCTAGGTGAGAGAAATCAGAATAGTGGCTCCCTGGGGTGGCGCGGGGCACAGTTACTCCCTGGGAAAGGCATACGAGAGCTTGGGGGGTCTGTGGGGGGTTGGTGCTAGGAAGTTCTATAGCTTTATCACGATGGTGGTACATGGATATATATTTCTGTAAAAATTCATTAAGCTGTACACTGAAGATTTGTGTATCTGTGTAATATAACTCCACACAAGTGTTTATAATATTAGCAAAATTATATAAAATACAAAATGTCAATCTATGTCAGGACTCTTCCCTGAGAGTCTGATTCACTTGGCTTTGGGTGGGGCCCAGAGAAGGGGATAATTTAAGAGTCTGGGGATTTTTTTTTTCCCTTTTCCCCCCAACTTTATTGAGCTATCATCTACATTAACCCTGTGTAAATTCAAGGCATACAACCTAATGATTTAATATACGGCATACGTTGTGAAATTATCTCCACAACCGGGTTAATTAACACATCCATACCTCGCATAGTCAACATTTCTGTGTGTTTGTGTGATGAGAACTTTTAAGATCTGCTCCCTTAGCAACCTTTGAATATACAAAACAGTCTTGTTAACTGTGGTCACTGTGCTGTGAATAGCAGGGAAATCTAGTTTGAGAATTCTAACCCCGATGAATGGATTTGTGCTCAGATAACTGCTCTCGGACCCTGCAGACTCCCCCTCACAATCCTGGGAAGAAGCAGGGAGAGTCTGGGCATGTGCAGGAAAATCTGGTCAACTGGATGGAAGGAGGCCATTTGGCCTTGAGGCTTAAGAAATTTCTGGCTCCCCTGTATTCCAGATCTTATCGTCAGCTGATCTGTGAGCCAAAAGCAGTGAGCAAAGAAGGAAAAAGAGCAGTAAGGGCAGAAGGGACCTACCCCAAGGAAGGCAGCCTCTGTTCCATTTAACCTTTCTCTGCATAAGAAAGCAGAAAGCCCCTGAGAGAAGAACCAGCCTACCAAGCGCCAGGGCCTGCTCCACCATAGTTCCCAACCTTGGCTGCCCATTCACATCATCTAGGGAGATTTTCTTAAAAATCCCCAATGCCCAGGCTGCACCACAAAGCAATCTTATCAAAATCTCAGGCATCAGCATTTTGTAAAGCTCCCCAGATGATTCCATTGTGTGACCAGAGTCGAGAACCACAACCCCCGCCCCCCATGAACTCCATACTAAAGCACAGTGAGGGATCCCTGGGTGGCGCAGCGGTTTGGCGCCTGCCTTTGGCCCAGGGCGCGATCCTGGAGACCCGGGATCGAATCCCACGTCGGGCTCCCGGTGCATGGAGCCTGCTTCTCCCTCTGCTTCTCTCTCTCTCTCTGTGACTATCATAAATAAATAAAAATTAAAAAAAAAAAATAAAGCACAGTGACCTTGGCCACCATCTGAGAATCCGACCCAGTTCCGTTAGCTTGGAAAGAGATGGACACAGGAATGATATCCAGCTGAAGCAGGAGAGCTTATCTTGTCTTATCGAGTCGAAGAATGAATCTCGCGGACAAAAAGGAGTAAAGCGATAGAGTTTTATTAAGCAAGGATACAGAAAAAGCTCTCAGGAGTAAGAGGGGTCCAGATAGGGTTGCCAACGCAGACCTCCACCAACAATCCTTTATTTAGAACTGACCGGGGATTGTGGCCTTACCATTCTTGTGATGTCTTGGTTTGAGTAAGGACTGGTGATAATATCCTTAGTGGCTTATTTCTTCTGTGGGGTCTGGTTATTCTTTGTTGGTCACAAGATGACTGCCATAGGAAGATCCCACCTCTGATGCCCGGGCAGGGTGGTCTGGTGTGTTCCTTTATCTCTGATTTCCTTACACCTCAGCATTTCTGGGATTTCTGTGAGCCTGATCATGTGGCCCTCTACTATCCCCACCTGCCCCTTACTCAGTGAGACCCTTCAGATGTATGTCGGTGGGTCATATACTTGGGGGATGATGGCCAATGTATATCTTGGGGGGCGGGGGAAGGTACTGTTAAAGGAAGTTTCCAAAGGAATTTTTATATGTAAAAATAGACTTACAGGGTCTTGGGTGGGGTCAGGCGAAGATTGCCTTTTGTCCTTAGCAAAGTGTCAACATCCAGGCAGTTGAGTCCCAAGAGGAAGGTCATTCTGCTTGCCTCTAGGACTTGTCAATGGGCTGCAAGTCATAAGGAAATTTAGTAATTTTTCTTCTGCCTTTGTTTCTCAAATCAGTGAAGAGACCTCCTCCCCATGCCAACTCTGGAAAAGGTGCTAATTTAGGTGTTGTGCAGTTGGAACATACACCGTCTTAAGGGCCCTACATCTTGCGGCTGGAGGGCACAACCCCATGAGCCACATCTAGTGGGCACGGACATTTTTCCACTGTGTTGGATTATTCTATCATCAGCCTATTTAGACTGTGAGGGCCATGCTTCCCAGAATCACCTTCGCTGTGTGGTTCCAAGTTAGAGCTGCCACAGTGAGGCTGTTGGGGTGTGGGAGGCAGCAGTGAAGCAGTAGTGTCGAAGGTTCCAGGCGGTGAGACAGATACAAGAGTGCTGCTGGGTCCCAGCTCATCCCTCTGCTCTCTCCATGCCACATCTAGTCCTTCTTGAACTCCAGCCTTGCTGACCCACAGGGACCTGATCCATCATCGGATGCTTCAGTGTAAATTCACAGAGGCAGCAGCTCCAATGCGCCTACAGCCTTCCATGTGTTTCTATACCAGCCCCTCTATGGTCTCACAACTACAGCCGGACAGGACCGACTTCCAGGCTTCTCTACAAGCTCTGACTCGTTCACCTGTGTCCATGCTTCAAACGAGCACCTTTTCTTGGATTTCCCTACACCTTCTTTTGGACTTTTATTTCCCCCCAGATCATCCGATAGTTGGGTAAGGTCAAATTCTTATCATTTCTGATAATCCAGCTCTCATTGCGGGGCTGGTTTTCTGATTCCACCCTGCCAGACACTCCATAGAAAGGCAGAAGGGAGCCTCCCAAGGATGTCGGAAATGTTCTAAATCTTGATCTGAGTGGTGGTTACATGGGGTCTATATATATACTTAAAAGCTCATCAAATCTTAAGATGCGTACACTTTCCCATTCACATGCTGCATCTTGAGAATTTCTTAAAACAGTGACTCAAAAAAAAAAAAAAAAAAGTGACTCAAGAGGCTTTATCAGCCAAGTAAACAAATTAAAGCGCAACAATACAGAGATTGAATGCAAGCCCTCTGGGGCACCTGCATGAACCACAGACCCCAGCCCTGTGCTTGCTCACGTTCTTCCAGACCCCAGCCACACCTCTCTCTGCTCCTCCTGCTGCTGAATATGTAACAGCCCTTCCAAGGTCCCCTCCGCCTGCTGGCTTTGACAATAACAGATCATGATTACAAACGGCTTTCGACTGGAGAAAGATCTTTGGTCTTCATTAAGGTTTATTTGTGACTGTTCCAATGGTGGTTTCTGAGAGAAGAGAAAGAATGCCGATGGCAATTAGGCTCTCCTAATTGCAGTGCTCACTGATTGCCTGTATTAAAAACATTTGAGGAAGTGTAGCAATTAGAGCTTCGGGAAATATTTAAAAACAAAGTGAAAAGAGGCCTCTAAGTGCAAGGACACAGAGGCAGCCAGGAGCCCCTTGCCCAGCTGGCGTGGACCCTGAGTAACCCTGGACGTCTGGGCAGCTCACCCCCTGGGATGATGGCCATGATGGGTCCAAGGAGAAAGAGATATGTTTCCACCCAGGCACCCTCCAGAGCTGGCCGTGAATCAGCCCATATAGAAATGAGGCAATTTTACAAACAGGATAATAATGTCGGGCATATATATATGTATGGAATGTATATGTATGGAATATATACAACCAACCAACCAACAACATTATTCCTATTTTAAAGGTGAGGAAACTGAAGTTTTCGTCTGCAGAAAAGGTACAAAACTTTCCAAGGTCACACGCACAGCAGGTAGCAGACCCCAACTCAAACCCAGGTCTGCTTGATCTCAAGGCACATGCCCATAACCAGTACATTATTCTATGTCATCCTCAGTCCCCAAACCCTGGATTCCTCTAGCCGCCAGCACCCAGTAAGAAAGACAAACTTGCTTGTGAGTTCACATCACCACATCCCACCAACTCTTTACCATGTCTCCCTCAAGAACCTACTCCCAGACACCAGACTAGGTCAGAGGCCCCCTTGGTCTCTGTCAGCCCTCCCCAGCCTCTCCCCACAAAGCTCCTTGAGCTCTAAGCGTTTCTCCACAACTCTTGCCAGCCAGGATCAAGGACCCAAGGTCTTTCATTTGTCCTTGGAGATCTACCTTGCAGAAGTTACTCATGCTCATCACTATTTATGAAACATGTTTACTACCATCGCCCAAACTTTCTTTTTCCTTTGGCCTCTTGGTCCCCCACTACCCTTACACTAGAATGTAAGCAACAGGAGGGAAGAGATTTGGGTCTATTTTATTTCCTGGTATAATAACCCCAGCACACAGTAGGTGTTCAATACAGTTGCCAAATGAACGAGAGCTTTCTCTTATCCAACCAGAAATACGTCCTCTACATTCTCCCAGGCATGTCTTGGTACATGATGCTTTCTTAATTCCCAGAAATGCATCCTCTATGTTCCTTTTTATCAATCAGTTGCTCTAGATTCATGGCTTCATGCCTTCTAGCCTAGCCCAGATAGATCCGTATGGCCACTGCTAGAGCACAAGAAGCATTTGTACTTCTAAAGCCTGATCTGTAAGATGATGGTCTCTATGTCACTGTTCTAGTGCCACCCCAGGTAAAGGTGTTCTCAAATTCACCTGTGCAGTGCACTGAAGAAAAGCAGTTTTACCACATATTGTACTATGTCCATCAGGAAACAAGATTAAAACTTTATTTCCATCTCCTAATTGGCACTGGCACCCCAAGAGAAATACTGGCCCATTAAGTAAGGAATGCTAATTGCTTACTCACCTCCTGCTGACAGTGATGACAGGCTTGGTTAAGGGTTTTTATTAAGGCCCATTAAAGGGAAGACAATGTGGCAAGCTTCTAGGTTGCTTGGCAGGGAGAGACAGCATATAGATGCTGAGGGGTGCGGTGGGGTGTAAGGTGGAGGAAGGTGCAGGTGAATGAGGAAAGAGGCTTGGGGGCTGGAGGGCTGTTGTAAGATTAGATTGGCTATGAGTAACACAGATCATGTGACTTAAATAGTTTTGAATTTGAAATATATTGTTAATTTAAAACAAATTTAATCCTTACTGATTAATATACCACATTCTAAGCTCTTTCTGTGCATTGTTGCATTTATTTATCCTCATGGCAATCCCACCAGGCAGGAATTATTACCAGCCCCATTTTAGGAATAAGGAAAGTGAGACCTAGAGAGATAAAGTAATGTTCAGAGTCCCTTCACTAGTCTATTTCTATAGCATATCTCCCGAACATTATATTAGGAGAATCAGGACTGAGAGCCTAATGGGCTTTATGGTGTCTGGACGTTTCTCTACCACCCATGTTGATTCAATCTGAGAATAACTTGGTGAATACCTACGATGAACTAATTCCATGCTCTGTACTCAACACCTAAGTAGAGAAGGGAACTCATGTGACAAACTAAGTATAAGCACCCATATCTGGTTTACCCTCAAAGTCCATGAAAGAAATCTATAACAGCATGGGAAAACCAGAAAGTGTCATCAGATGATCAGAAATGTCAAGTAAAAGTTGAAAGCAGGGAAGCAGACAGCACCATGATAAAGTGGGATGAAACCACCACCAAAACCTGCAAAAGAATCTCCAGAGAAGGTATGAATGTGGGGAGAGGGTTCCAAGCTGCATCTGGATAGAAGATGGAAGGGTGGGCCCAGGAGTACTTGTCATGGTGATTAACTGGGGAGATAAAATGAGTATATAAGCCCTGGTAGTAACAATGAGATGCTTACCAGATGAGAGTACTCATAAGTAAGATGAACTGAAAAAGTTCCACACTCAAATACACTATGGTGGAACCATCAAGAATAAAGAGAAAATCCTAAAACTTCCAGAAAGACAAGAAGTTCACTTAAAATCACTGTCCCTTGTCTGTCTCCTGCCTGTTTTTATTTTTAATGGAAGAGACTTTAGATTATAAATATATATGAATAGAAGATAAAGAAGCTAAGGATATGAGAGGGCATCATTCATACAGCATGATGTCTGCTAAAGTGGATTAGATTGAGAAAATCTTCTCTTCCTCTATAGCAGGGGGAAAATTCTAAGCATGGGTGGAGATGCAGCTTAGTTTCAGTGGGGATGGGCAGAGAATTGAGAGACATCATGCCCTGTTAACCTCTGCCTCTCTATTTTGAATAATTACTGAGTGTCAAGCACTGTCCTTTTTTTTTTCTATTTTTTTAAGTTTTATTTATTTATGATAGTCACAGAGAGAGAGAGAGAGAGAGAGAGAGGCAGAGACATAGGCAGAGGGAGAAGCAGGCTCCATGCACCAGGAGCCTGACGTGGGATTCGATCCCGGGTCTCCAGGATCGCGCCCTGGGCCAAAGGCAGGCGCCAAACCGCTGCGCCACCCAGGGATCCCAAGCACTGTCCTTAATACATTATTTCTCATTTGGATCTCAAAACAACCCTACACACAGAGATTAGGATAAAATACAGTGAATTTGTCAAAGGAATAGTATCTAAAACATATAAAGAACTCCTACGAATTAACAATAAAAAACAAACAACTCAATTTTTTAAGGAGTAAAAGCTATGGACAAAATTCACAAGAGACGATACACCAGTGACCCATAAGCACATAGAATTGTGTTCATCATTATTAGCCATCACGGTAATGCCAATTAAGATCTCAATAAAATGTCATTTCAAACCTATTAGAATGACTGAAATAAAAAAGACTGATAACTCCAGAGATCAACAAGGATATGGAGTAACTAGCACTCTCATACATTGCTGTGAGAAGGCAGAGCAGAATAAAGAAAACAAACAACAAAGAATGTAGAGTAGTGTGACCATTTTGAACTATTTGGAAGTTTCTTATAACATTAAATATATATCAACTATGTGGCCTAGAGATTCCAAGCCTAGGTATTTACACATGATATATAAAAAATGTGACTACCAAAAGATTTGCAAACAAATGTTTATAGCAACCTTATTCATAATAATTACAAACTGGAAACTGTTCAAAATGTCCATAAAGTGAAGGATATAGATCCATCAATGGATAACAAATTGTTGTATGTCCACACAATGGAACACTGCACAACAATGCAAAGAAATAAACCACTTATGCCCATAACAACATGGACACACCTTAAAATAGTGTATTGAATAGAAGAAGGTAGTTACAAATGAGAACATACTGTATAATTATTTTTTTAATTTTATTTACTTATTCATGAGAGATACAGATTGAGAAACAGACACATAGGCAGAGGGAGAAGCAGGCTCCCCACAGGGAGCCTGTTGTGGGACTCAATCCCAGGACCCTAGGATCATGCCCTGACCCAAAGGTATCTACTCAACCACTGAGCCACCCAGGCATCCCTGTATAATTGTACTTCTTTGAATATAAGAACAGACTAAAACAATCTTTGGTGATAGAAGAAATAAACTGAGTAGAAAATGATACAAGTGAACTTTCTGGGATGACAGAAATGCTTCATACCATGTTTTGAGATGATTGTTACTCAAATGTATGCAGTAGTCATAACTCACCAAATTGAACACTAAACACCTCTAAATTTTTTCTATATAATTTATACTTTAAAAACACATTTTTTAAAAAGCCCTAAGAGTTGGGTGAAATATCAAAGTTCAAAGAAGTCAAGATTCCAACTTAAAATCACACAGTACATGAGTGGAGTGGAAATTGTAACCAGATATGACTGATTCCAAAGCTCATGATATGCCCCAAAACAACTATGTTAAACCATTTTAAAACTTTTCTGCTAGGGCAATTAGACAAGAAAAAGAAACAAAAGAAAGCTGGACTGGAAAGCAAGAAGTGGAACTGTCTCTATTTGTAGATAACATGATCTCATATATAGAATAGAAAAGTCCTAGAAATATGCAAAACACTATTAGAACTAATGAACAAATAAAGCAACATTGCAGAATGTAAGAGTAATATATAAAAACAATTATAAAGGGGATTCCTGTGTGGCTCAGCAGTTTCGCGCCTGCCTTTGGCCCAGGGCGTGATCCTGGAGCCCGGAATCGAGTCCCGCGTCGGGCTCCTGGCATGGAGCCTGCTTCTCCCTCTGCCTGTATCTCTGCCTCTTTCTCTCTCTGTCTCTCTCTCTCTGTCTATCATAAATAAATAAAAATAAATCTTAAAAAAAACAATTATAAAAAACCTGTTATATTTCTATACAGTAGCAATGAACAATCCAAAAATGAAATTATGAAAACCATTACACTTATAAGAGCATCAAAAAGAGGGGTACATGGGTAGCTCAATGGCTAAGCATCTGCCTTTAGCTCAGATTGTGATCCTGGGGTCCTGGAATCAAGTGCCGCAGGAAGTCTGCTTCTCCCTCTGCCTATGTCTCTGCCTCTCTCTCTTTCATGAATAAATAAATAAAATCTAAAAAAGAGAGAGAGCATCAAAAAGAATTAAATAGTCGGAATAAGTTCAATGAGAGAAGTGCAAGATTTGTACACTGATTACTGAAGAACATTGTTGAAAGAATTAAGGAAGACCTAGAGAAACAAAAAGATAGCCCATATTCATGAATCAGAAGACTTAATATTGTTAAGATGACAATAATCCCCAAACTGATTTACAGATTCAGCACAATCCCTATCAAAATCCAAGATTTTGCGAAAATTGACAGGCTAACCCTAAAAATCATACAGAGAATCAAGGAACTCAGAATAGCCAGAACAATCTCGAAAAAGAACAAAGTTAGAAGACTCATACCTCCTGATTTCCAAACACACTTCAAAGTTACACTATGAAGGCAATGTGGTACGAGCAAGGAGGTAAACATATAGATCAATGAAATAGAATTCAAAAGGGCTAATGATAAGCCCTTACATTTACAGTCAATTGATTTTTGACAAGGACATCAGGACAACTCAATTAAGAAAGAATAGTCTTTCTTGTTTTATTTTTAAGTCATCTCTACACCCAGTGGGGGCCCAAACTGACAATCCCAAGATCCAGAATCATATACTCCACCAACTGAGCCAGCCAGGCACTACAGAAAGAATAGTCTTTCAACAAATGGTGCTGCAACAACTGGATAGCCACATGCAAAAGAATGAAGTCAGAGAGAGGCAGAGATACAGGCAGAGGGAGAAGCAGGCTCCATGCCAGGAGCCCGATGCAGGACTCGATCCCGGACTCCAGGATCACGCCCTGGGCCAAAGGCAGGCGTGAAACTGCTGAGCCACCCAGGGATCCCCTTTATAATTGTTTTTATATATTACTCTTACATTCTGCAATGTTGCTTTATTTGTTCATTAGTTCTAATAGTGTTTTGCATGTTTCTAGGAATTTTCTATATATGAGATCATGTTATCTACAAATAGAGACAGTTCCACTTCTTGTACTGACACATGCTATGACATGGATCAGTGGAGAAACATCATTCTAGTGAAAGAAGCTGGTCACAAAGACCACATACTGTGTGATTCCATTTATATGAAATATCCAGGATAGACAAATCCCATCGAACTAATAGATAGAAAAATTAGATTAGTGGTTGCCAGGGACTGGAGGGGCGGGGGGTGGAGGGGGTGGGGAATGAGGAGTACTTGCTAATGGGTATGGGCCTTCTTTTTGGAGTGATATAAATGTTCTAAAACTAGAGAGTGGTAATGATTGTCCAACTTCATGAATATAATAAAAAATCATTGAATGATACAATCTGAAGGGTTGAATTTTTATGGCAGGGATCCCTGGGTGGCGCAGCGGTTTGGCGCCTGCCTTTGGCCCAGGGCGCGATCCTGGAGACCCGGGATCGAATCCCACGTCAGGCTCCCGGTGCATGGAGCCTGCTTCTCCCTCTGCCTGTGTCTCTGCCTCATTCTCTCTCTCTCTCTGTGACTGTCACAAATAAATAAAAATTTAAAAAAAAAAAAAAAAATTTGAATTTTTATGGCATGTGAATTATATCTCAATAAAGCTGTTATTTAAAAAAATTCATCTTCTGGAGAGGAGGGGAGGATGGGGATGGGATAGTGATTATTGAAGGCTTGAAGTGAGTAATGAGGTTTGAAATCAGTGGCAGGCATATAATAGGATTGCCGAGCAGTGGTAAGGCCCTGTCTGAGACGTAATACCACAAAATTGTAATGGCACCCATCTGCATGGTTGGGAGCATCTCACACCTGTACATTCTAATCTATAACCCACAAGCTCAGCAGTACCAGGCATTAGAGGAAGACCCCCAAAGTGGGCACCAAGTCTGGCAGCATCCAGTAGGAAGAGCTGGGCATAGCCCCCTGCTCCTTCCTGCCCACATCCCAAACACCCCTGTTTTCACACCCAGCAAGAAGAAAAGCTGAGGATTTGGCTAACTATTTCTCAAGTGGAATTTCTAGAACAAAATATCTCCCAAACCTGCTGCCTAAGCATCAGGCAAGGGATGGAATAAAAAGAAAAAAGAAAAGGAAGGCATTTTCCTAGTAATTAAATCTGAATTATTCACAACCTGTTAGACACTTTTTTTCCTCTGATGTAGAATAATACATTTTCATTTCTCCCCTAAGCCCTAAATGCCTTTGCAGTCAAGTTGAATTGGGGGCTGAGGACTTTCACTTTACAGAAGGAGCCAGGGGCATAGACCATGTTCTCACCTCTGTCACCAACAGACCCTCCCTCTGTCCAGCCCCCACCCTCCTACAGCCGCTCAAAGGGGCCAGTTTTACCTACTGCCCTTAATCCTCCCCCCTTTGATTAATTCCTCCAAGGCTTGTATATTATGAGGGTTCTTTAAATTGTTGCAAGTGACCTAGTTTCAGCTAACTGAGGCAAAGTGGGGAATTTATTGACCAAAGTAACTAAACCTTGTGAAGATTAGGGATGCAGCTGCCTTCAAGGAGAATAAAAGTGGGGCCTCACCTACCCCCTGCTCCTATTGAGCACATGACTGCCTACCCATCCCCACCCTCACTGCCACCCCCCCCCCCATATCCCCAACACACACACAACCAATTGGGTGGTACTTTCTTTTTTCCAGACCTGTTTTCTCCATGAATCTGAAAACATGGCAATTTGTAGTGGCCAAGCCCATGCCTCGTCATCTTCGCCCAACATCTTGTAGTTTTAATTCAGAAAATTGCAAGGAAGGCTCGGATTTTCTCAGATCTGATGCCCTGAAGCCAAAGGGCAGGCCGTGTTGTGACTGGCAATCCCCATTAAAACCATATTGTTGGAATGGGAGCAGGAGTAGTTGGTCTCAGAAAGGAAGCAATGGTCTCAGTCAGAAAAGAGTCCAGGGCAAGCAAAGCTAAAGATGGGCAAATCCATGGCAGCCAGATTCCCACAGCCTAGTGCAAGGAGCTTGGGGGGGTAGAGGCAGAACTCGAGTCACTTACAAGCCACGTGATCTTGGGCTCAGTTTCCTTGTCTGTAGAATGGACAGAATAATATTTTCCTTATATGGATGAGTATACGAGGAAGCACAGAACTCTGTTTCTTGGTGACGAGAGCTGCCAAGTATGGAAGGGGACATTGAAATCTACCCCTGTTTGGAAACGGCTAGAAGGAGATGCATCAGGCTGGAGGTGAGGAGACTGGGTAGAAGGAGAGGGGGGAATGGAGTATTCCAGGGAAGTTAGGACCGAGTCTAGCAGTGGGAAGAGGTGGTCAGTGGCATCTGGAGTAATTGGCCTCTTAGTTAAGGACAAGAAAACAGAGACTGATCCAATGAAAGAAGGGAGAGGAATGTTCTAGGTAAAGATACTAGCACACAGAGAAATGCCAAAGTGAGGAAAACATAGTGCATTGAAGTTGCTAGAAGTAGTTCAGTGTGGCTAGAGCATGGACTACCTCTGAGTCTCAGAGGTGAACAGGGACTCAGAAAGTAACTTTTCCAAGTCATGGTGGCAGCTCTGAGCTTTGTCCAAAAGCAGCAGAGAAATGCAGACAGTGGAGCAGGGAAGAAGTATGATCCAATTTATGATTTATGCAAGTGAGATGCTACTGTATATCGATTGGAAGACCTAAAATTTATTTATTTTTTTTAAACTTTTTTTATTTTATTAATGATAGTCATACAGAGAGAGAGAGAGAGAGAGAGGCAGAGACATAGGCAGAGGGAGAAGCAGGCTCCATGCACCGGGAGCCTGATATGGGATTCGATCCTGGGTCTCCAGGATCGCGCCCTGGGCCAAAGGCAGGCGCCAAACCGCTGCGCCACCCAGGGATCCCTAAGACCTAAAATTTAAAACATAGGGGTGCCTGGGTGCCTCAGCAGGTTAAATGTCAGACTCTTGATTTCGGCTCAGGTCATGATCCTGGGGTGGTGAATCGGGTTCCATGTGGGGCTACGCTCAGAGTGTGGAGCCTGCTTGGGATTCTCTCTCCTTTTCCCTCTGCCCTCCTTGCTCACGCTTTTTTTTCTCTCTCTCATTAAAAAAAAAAAAAAAAAAAAAAGATTTAAAATATAGACAATAGTGAGTGTTGGCAAGGTTGTGGAGCAACCGGATGTCAACTGGAATTTTCCGGTACAGTCGCAAACTTTTGGTTTGCGGTGTCTTCTCTGACACAGTGAGATTCTTGAAGTGAGCAAGATTTCTGGCTCATCTTTGTAATCCTCTGCCCCAAGGTGTGCAACACCTAGCTCAGTGGTTCTCAACCTTGCCTACGTCACCTGAAGAGCTTTTTTAAATCCCTGGGCCCAAGGTGCCTGGGTGGCTCAGCCGGTTAAGTCTCTGCCTTCAGCTCAGGTCATGATCCCAGGGTCCTGGGATTGAGTCCCTCAGTGGGCTCCCTGCTCAGTGGGGATCCTGCTTCTCCTGCTCCCTCTGCCTGCCACTCCCCCTGCTTGTGCTCTCCCTCTGTCAAACAAATAAATAAAATCCTTTGGGGAAAAATAAATAAATAAAAATAAATAACTCCCCAGCTGTACCCAGACCAAGTCTCTCTCTACAGGTGGCTCCAGGCAGCAATACTTTTTCTGAAACCCCCTACGTTGCTCTGACGTGCAGCCAAGGCTGAGAATCCCCGATCTACCTCGTTACTTATCACAGTGGTTCTCAACCCTGGCTGCACAATGTCATCACTCAGGAGCTTTTAAAATATACAAACGCCTGGGCTTCACCCCCAGAGATTCAATATTAATTGGCCTGGAGTAGGATCCTTGTATCTGTATTTTTTAAAAACCCTCCAGGTGCTTTTTTTTTCTTGAAGTTTATTTCTTTAAGTAATCTCTGCGTGCAATGTGGGGCTCAAACTCACAACCCTGAGTTCAAGAGTCCCATGCTCTAGCCACTGAGCCAGTCTGGTGCCCCTAAAAGCCCTCCAGGTGCTTTTAATGTGCAGTCAGGGTTGAGAATCATCAGCTATGTAAAGCATTTTAACAAATGTTCACCAGTGACTTCAATCAGTATTTCCATTCCTGCCTCCCTTCTGGCCCCTACCCCTATCAACCCAGTGACCTCCTGCGAACATCCTCCTACTTGAACTCAGTACAGCCAAGACTAAACTTGATCTCCCAGCATGCCTTGCAGGCCAATGAGGGATCCACACCTTTCACTGGGACAGAGGTTCTGGGAGCTGGGCCCAGGTTAGGGAACTACTATTCCCCTGTGGCCGAGAGCAGAGAACAAAGGGTAACAAAAGGGAGTTTTGAGGATGGTGTGAGGCTCAAGGAGCTGAAGAATGAAGTCCAGTTGAGGGCACAGAGTTTAATCGCAGGCAAAAAAAAAAAACAAAAAACAGGAAAATAGTTACAAGTGAAGGAATTTCAGCCTCGTAACCTCATAGGCACCTCCTAGGGACTCAATAAAAGCTTGGTGAAAGAAAGAAACAAATGAACTGGAGGAAGATTCTGGAAGTGTCAGTGTGCCAAGCCTGGCAGACTTTACATGAAAAAGTTAATGGCATTTGCTCACAGCGGGAGTTCTCCATTTTACCCTGCAGAAGACTTCTCTGGAGAATCTCCAGCCGCGTTGGCCTCCTCCTCTTCCTGTGTCACTCCAAGCCAAGTGCTTCCTCAGAGCTGTTGTATCTTCTGTTCCCTCTGCCTGGTGCACTTTTCCCCCCAGATATTCGTGAGATTTCTCTTCAGGTCTTTACTCAAACTTCACCTTCATACTTCCTACCCTCTTTCCTGGCTTGATTTTTCTCCCTAACACTTCTGACTATCGAGTATGCTATATATTTTACTTAACTATCGTGTCTAATCTCGTGTTTCCCTGTTAGCTATAACATCCATGCAAACAGGGATTTTTGCCTGTTTTGTTCCCTGGCATATCCAGAGCCTAGAACAGTGCCTGGCAGACAGTAGACCCCTAGGAGGTGAATGAATAAGTAGAGCAGTTTAAAATTACAGACTCTGTCCCCAGAGATTATAACCCAGCAGGCCCAGGTAGGGTCCAGGAACATACATGTGTACCAGGTGGTTCTACAGGAGGTGGCTGGAGGCCGCACACAAAGAAACATTTCTTAGAGAAAGAACAAAAACAGGGCAGCCATGGTGGTTTAGCGCTGCCTTCAGCCCGAGGTGTGATCCTGGAGACCCGGGATCGAGTCCCACATCAGGCTCCCCGCATGGAGCCTGCTTCTCCCTCTGCCTGTGTCTCTGCCTCTCTCTCTCTCTCTCTCTCTCTCTCTCTCTCTGTGTGTGTCTGTCATGAATAAATAAATAAAAATCTTTAAAGCAAAACAAAAACCCATGGTTTTGTCTGGACACAGCTCCCTTGACAGAACAGGGACAGCAGGAGGCTGAGACTTAAGGGCTCAGGATCCTGGCCATCTTTACCCGTTTCTTTCCTGTGCTGAGACACGTCTCACATCTGGTGATTTGGCAGAGGGAAGCGAGTGTGTGCAGGAGGCAGGGATGTGGGTGGCCAGCTCCTTGAAGGATGCCTCACTGTGAGAGCCAAACTGCACTTCTGGGCAAAGCCCCAGGTGGAAGAAGCACAGTTCCTGCCGCAGGACAGGGCCTTCACGAGGTAGGAATCTGAGCTTGGCAGAGACTAAGCTGGTACCACACAGCAGCACCCTTTTTGCCAAAATCCTGTTTGGACTGCCAGGTTCAGCAATGCTGCTAAATGCTTAACAACCAGCTTAGGTCAGGGGTCAGGGGAAAAGGGAGTGAGGGAATGCATGCATTACAAACCTAAGTCTATTATAAATTTTACTGGTCTAAAGAATGTGCATCACATGCTTTGCAAATAATAATAAGACATCTTCATTGAAAATGACCCATAGCCAATGGTTTCTTTTTAAAATTCGGTTGTGAAAAAAAATAAAATAAAATAAAATAAAATTCAGTTGCGGTAAAAACATTCAACATGAGATCTGCCCTCTTAACGGATTGTTAAGCGTACCACATGACATCTTTGTCTAGAGGCACAATGCTGTACGGCAGACCTCTAGAACATTTTTCATATTGCATAAGTGAAATTTTATACCTGTTGATTAAGAATTCCCCATTTCCCCTTTTCTCCAGCTGCCGGCAACCACAATTCTATTCTTTGCTTCTTTGAAGTTTGACTGTTGTAGATGTCTCATATAAGTGGAATCACGCAGTCCTGGACCAGTTTATTTCACTTCGCATAATATCTTCCAGGTTCCCATAACAGGGTGTAACAGGATTTATATATTGCATTGTTGCATATAGTAGGATATCCTTCTTTTTAAGGCTGAATAATACTCCGTTGAATGTATATACCATCTTTTTTTTTTTTTTTTTTTTTTGTCCAGTCATCCAGTGATGGGCATTCAGGCTTTTTCCACATCTGGGTTATTGTGAACAGTGCTGCAGTGAACATGGAAGTGCTAATATCTCTTCAAGCTCCTGATTTCACTTCTTTGGGATAAATACCAGAAATTGGACCGCTGAATCATATGGTGGTTCTATTTTTAATTTTTTGAGATACGTCCATACTGTTTTCCATAGCAGCTGAACCATTTTACATTCCCAACAACACTGTACAGAAGTTACAATTTTTCCACCTCCTCACCAATGTCTTTCAATTTTTTTTGTAATAGGTGTAAGCTGATAACTCATTGTGGTTTTGATTTGCATTCCCTAATTATTAATGATGTTGAACAATTTTTCATATGCCTACTGGCCATTTCTTATGTCTTGGGAAAAATGTCTGTTCAAGGTCTTAGCCCATTTTAAAATCAGGTTATTAGTGATTTTGTTCTGGAGCTTTAGGAGTTCCTTATATATTTGGAATATTAACCCCTTATCAAATATAAGGTTTGCAAGTATTTTCTCCCATTTTGTAAGTTGCCTTTTCCCTCCATTGATTGTTTTCTTTACTGTGCATTTCATTCTTTTGGAATACTTCTCTTGTATCTGTGGCCAACCTGTGGTTACAATTCAATCATGATGTCACAATATTTTGTGTTATTCACAGTGTAACTGCTACAAATATAACAATACACTTTTTTAAAATAAAGATTTTATTTATTTATTCATGAGAGACACAGAGAGGCAGAGACATAGGCAGAGGGAGAAGCAGGCTCCCTGCAGGGACTCTGATGTGGAACTCGGTCCGGGAGACCAGGATCATGCCCTGAGCCGAAGCAGACGCTCAACCACTGAGCCACCCAGGCGCCCCCATAACAATACACTTTTATGTTTAATCTGCATTATTAAAATTTTCTCTATAACCTTCTAAAGTCTAGACATTTAATAAACAAAACAATAAAACAACCTCTAATTTGAAGAGTTGGCTGATTTCCATAGCATGACTACTCCACTGCAGCTGATTTCAAGTGATCAATACAATGTCACTGAATTCACAGTTGGCAGTTGCAAGAGATGCTCCATAGTACCCCATCTTATATTTCCACAATATTTATGTGAATATATGCCAAATAATATATACTGTGTGTGTTGTATATAAAATATACACATAGAAATGTTATTTATATACTTCGAGAGCATGATAATAGCAAAATGTAAAGTTATCTGGAAGCAGTAAGTTGTTTTTTTCTTTTAAAGATTTTACTTATTGATTCATGAGAGACACAGACAGAGAGAGGCAGAGATACAGGCAGAGGGAGAAGCAGGCTCCATGCGGGGAGCTTGATGTGGGACTCGATCCCAGGACTCCAGGATCACGTCCAGGGCTGAAGGCAGGCACTAAACTGCTGAGCCACCCAGAGATCCCTGGAAGCAGTAAATTTTGAGTATTTATTACCTTTTTCTGTGATCACATTTATTGGAAGGATTGGAAAAAAATTAAAATGCCCTTTAGCTTCAGAATTTTTGAGTTATCTGCAAATTAACTCATTTCAGAAGAATCCTTGGTCATTTCTTAATATTGAAATTTACACAGGGTTCTCTTTTGAATGTCTTCTACATTTAAAGAGGCAATCATACTACATCTCCTATATTCCATACACGATAAATTCTTTGTTTCAGCCAACTCTTAATGGATTGGCAACTAGTATAATACCATCTCCCGGGACCAAAAGCATTGGATTATTCCATTTTGTTGATTTATATATCTCTTCATGTTTCCTCATCAATTTCTATAGTAGTCACAGCTTCTTCCCCATCTCCCAATACCATATTTAAATGCTGATCATAAGCATGTAATCTGCCTCGAAGCTCTCTGTCATTTCTCATTTTCACATAAATTTGCTCATCCAGGCTGAGCCTGATGAGATCCAGGGACTCTTCCACAGTGTTGGTAGTTTGTTGCTGGTCCATGTCGTCCACCATGTTTCAAACCTATTTATTTTCTTTTAAAATATAATTCAGGGGTTCCTGGGTGGCTCAATCGGTTGAGCATCCAACTCCTGATTTCAGCTCAGGTCATGATCTCACGGTTGGGAGGTCAAGCCCCACGTCTGCTCTGCAATTAGGGCAGAGTCTGCTTGTGGTATTCTCTCTCCTTCTCCCTCTGTTCCTCCCTCCAACTGCTCCTGTGCTCTCTCTCTCTAAAATAAATATATAAAATCTTTAAAAAAATAAATAAATGAAATATAATTCAGTTAGGGGTGACTGGGTGGCTCAGTCAGTTACGTATCTGGCTTTTGATTTCAGCTCAGGTCATGATCACATGGGTCATGGGACCAAATCAGACATGGGGCTCCATGCTGAGCCTGGGGCCTCCTTCAGATTCTTTCTCCTTCCCCTTCTACCCCTCCCTGCTCATACTCTCTCTCTCTCTAAAATAAATGAATAAAATCTTTGAAAATACATATATATAATTCAGTTAATCATAAGTTTATATAATTTAATTGTATATAAATTTATTCTATTTATATTTAAAATTTTTAATTTTAATTTAATATAATTTAGTTTTTAATAAAGGCTGTAACAGCCAGCCTTGCAAAAATCCTGAAGATTTAACCATTTCCTCTTGTGAGCTGGTACAAGCAGGCAGCGGCACACCCCATGACAGATCCAGCACTGAAAAGGAATTCAGTCATACATTGGTAGGCGCCCAGATCTCACTCACTTACAGGACCAAGGTAGATTCACTTTAAAGCAGGCTGGGAGGGGCACTTGGCTGGCTCAATCGCTACAACGTTTGACTCCCCACTTCAGGGCTATAAGTCTGACCCTCACGTTGGGTGCAGAGATTATTTTGAAATAAAATCTCTTAGGGACTCCTGGGTGGCTCAGAGGTTGGACATCTGCCTTCAGCTCAGGAAGTGATCCCAGAATCCGGAATCGAGTCCCACACCGGGCTTCTTACAGGGAGCCTGCTTCTCACTTTGCCTGTGTCTCTACCTCTCTCTCATGAATAAATAAATAAAATCTTTAAAAAAAAAAAAAGATTTGAAATAAAATCTTTTAAAGAAAAATAAAAGGGCAGGGGGATCTGGGTGGCTCAGTCAGTTAGGTGTTTGCCCTCAGCTCAGGTCTTGATCCAGGGTCCTGCTTCTCCCCCCTCCCTCTGCTGCTACCCTTGCTTGTGCGTGCTCTCTCTCTCTCTGTCTAATTAATTAATTAATTAATTAATTAAAATATTTAAAAAAAAACAATGGGAGCCAGCATGCAGATTTGGGGTTGGTAAATGCTCTGGTATTCAATAACCATATTTTTCTCATTGTATTTCTCACCCAGGGCTGGCCATTCCCAAGCCTAGAGAATGGCCATGGGGTTAGGGGCCCCAAGACTGGGTTCAAACATCTATGCACAGTAAAGGAAGAAGTGGCAGGGGCAACTCAGTTAGTTAAGCCTCTGCCTTCAGCTCAGGTCATGATCCCAGATTTCTGGGATAGAGTCCTACATTGGGCTTTCTGCTCAGTGGGGAGTCTGTTTCTCCCTCTCCCTCTGTCCCTCCTTCCTACTGTGTACTCTCTCAAATAAATAAAAAAAATCTTTAAAGAAAAAGAAAGAAGAAAAGGAAGAAAGGGGATCTCACTCTATAAGGTATGTGTTGTTTTCTTAAGGTAAAGTAGAAGGACAACTCAATAAAATTATTGCATACCCAAGAGATTTTTAGGAACTTAAAAAGCCATTTGTTCTATAATCCAGGTTTTCTTAAGAGCATCTATGAAGAGGGATTCCAGGCTGGCTCAGCAGTTGAATGCTGCCTTTGGCTCAGGTTGTGATCCTAGGATCTGGGATGATCGAATCCCACATCAAGTTCCCTGTGGGGAGTCTGCTTCTCCCTCTGTCTATATCTCTGCCTCTCTCCTTGTCTCTCATGAATAAATAAATACAACTTTTTAAAAAAGAGCATCTATGAAGAAATAAAATGGCTTCAGACTTTGGTATTTTGGAGATAAATGGTCAGAATTTGAAAGGAGAATATCAGAAATTTGAGGATGAACAGAGTCAGCTTGACAAACAGGTTTTATATTTATAGTCAAGACAGAAATGATAGGAATGCAGGAAGAAAAAGGAAGAAGACACCTGCATCTACAAACAGTGTTAGCCCTACCCTGATAAAAGAGAAAGGAACCATCCTACACAACCAAGTTCACTTGAAAAAGTGTAGGAAGCAGTCCAGAGGAAGCAGCATTGGGTTCTGCTTCAGGAATAATGGTGGTGGACAAGAAAGAATACTTTTGGTACTCCCAAAATAGAGAAAACTTTCTGAAGATTTTGAAAGTCAAAGAATTCCCAAGGAGCCTTAGGTGAAGGTCTGTGTGGCAAAGAGCTAAGACCTTTACCAACAGCCAGCCCCAACTTACCAGCCATGTGAGTGAGGGAGTTATCTTGGAAGTGGATTCTCCAGCCCCCACTCAAACCTTCAGATGACTATACTTTGGTCTGACCTCATGAGAAGATTCCATGCCAGAATCACACAGCTCATCTACTCCTAAGCTCCTGACTCACAAACACTTGTTGAGATAGTGAATGTTTAATTACCATCAATTTATGACAATGCTTATTGTTATTAAAAAAAAAAAAAAAAAAAAAAAAAAAAAAAAAAAAAGCTAAGGAAAAGCAGAGATGGAAGGCACACTGTTCTTTAGAGGCTCCTGAGGACACAAAAGCTCTAGGCTGGAGAAGTGTGGGGAGGGTGGGGAGAGTGTCTCCAGTTCAGACAATTGTGACAACAGGGAGGGGTCCTTAGGGTGGAATGCAGAGGCCCAGTGAATTCCAGAGCAGTAAACAGTTGTTCAGGTCTACCGGGGAACTTGTGATGCAAGTTTAAGATGGGGGTTTGGAGAAGAGCAGAGCCAGCAAATTTTAAGGAAAAATTAAATTTCGTAAATGCAAAGCATGCTGGTCATGAGACAGGGTATAGAGTCCATTTCAAATACCCCTCAACAAGGTTGGTCACATGGTTGGGAGATTATTTTCCCCTATGACAGTGTCCTCAATATCCTTTTATAGTGTATTTGTCCCTGGTGAGTTTTATCTTTCTTTTTTCTGACTTCCCATCTGCCCCAATTTGGTCCTTCCAGTCAACCTAGTAGCCTTTAAACTGTAGCAAATAGCCTTGTGATTGATTAACCTTTCTTTGTACATCTACAGATTGTGCATTCTTTCCTTGAAAGGACAAAGCACTTCCACACGGCAGGAAACAAAAACTAGACCCACTTGCACAACCCCTAGGCACTTAGAAACCAGACCAGCCCCCTTGCACAACATCTGAGCACCGAGATAACATCTACAGCTGACACCAGTCTGCACGTAATCAAGAAATGTTAACAGGCCACTGTACTGCCTTTACTGATTAACTGCCTTAAACCCCTTCAAAATTCCCTGGGCCAGGCAGAAATTCCAGAGTTGACCTTTGGACAATAGTCCACCTTCTCCTCAGGTGGCTGGCTTCCTGAATAAATAAAGCTCATCTTCCTTTCCAGTCAAAACTCATCTCTTGAGTACTGGCCTTTGAGTAAAAGGCAGCAGAGCATGGGGTTTGGTAACAGTAATATGGGTTAGGTTCTGAGAGATTGTGTGAGTGAGTGGAGCAGTGCTTACATTGTGAACTACCAGGGAGATCCCGTCCATTTCCAGGATCTATCTGTGCTTTGGACCAGGGCAGGCACTGCAATAATCTTATTTGTCTAGTCCATCCTCTTCCTCTGTGCTTGTGTATCAGCAGCCATAGGTAGGTATTTAAATTGAAAGTAATTAAAATTAAATGTAATTTAAAATTCCATTTCTTGGTCCCACTAGCTACATTTTGCAGGCTCAATGGCATTTAAGCTCAACGTTCTATATCAGCGTTTCTCCACCTTTTTTTTTCACTATTACTTTCCCAAGAGAAGACTGATACTTCTTCCTCTGGTTGCTACCCCATGAAATTTTAATAACACAGATGTACTATATCTCTGAATATGTACTATCTGTATACCTGTACTTCAAACATAAAACCAGCAGGATTTCCCACCCCACCTCCAACTAGGAACCAATATTTTCCCCCTAGGAGGCAGTATGGCCCCCATAGAGAATCATGTGTCATATGAACAAGGGCCAAGATTAAGGTGAGGCACCTAAGATTCAAAATTTAAGGAGGCAGGGCTTCTGGCTGGCTCGGCCAGTGGAGTATATGACTCCACTCAGTGTTGTGAGTTTGAGCCCCCACTGGGTATAGGGATTACTTAAAAATTAAAAAAATATTATATATATATATATATATAATTTACATATAAAATAAATAAAATAAAAATAAATAAATATTAAAATAAATAAATAAATAGAATAAAAATAAATAAAAAGATTTTATTTTAAGTATATATATATATATATATATATATATATATATATATATACACACACATACACACACACACACCCAGGCACTACATATAAATATATGTATATATGTAGTGTAGTTGGTTGGGCATTGTACTCTTGGTATCAGCTTAGGTCATGATCTCAGGGTGGTAAGATAGAGCCCTGTGTCAGGCTCCATGCTCAGCACAGAGTCTACTAAAGACTCTCCCTCCTTCTCCTCCTGCCCTTCCTCGCTGCATGCTTGCATGCTCTCTCTAATAAATAAATAAATCATTTAAAATACACACACACACACATTTTTTTTTAATTTAAGGAAGCATTCAATCCCAGGGTGGTACAAGTAGAGGGTCGGCTTCTGAAAGTAACAGCCTCCTTAAATTTTGCCTCCTACTTGCCTCAGGTGCCTTATCATTTTTCTAGTCCCTATAGGAACATTTCCATCATCATGGAATGTTCTATCAGATTAGAATTTTAGAAAGTTGGAACCAAGAGACTTGGAATTGGAGAAAATCCATTTGGAAGAGCTGTAGTTTAGCCCATGAACACATCCAGGCCATATGTGAGTAGTTCTTGACCCTGGGTGTCCATCAGAATCATCTGATGAGCTTTAAATCTCCTAGTGCCTGGCCCTGCCCCAGGCCAACGAAGCCTGAATCTCTAGGGATGGGCCTGGTGATGGGGCTTTTTCAAGCTCACAGATAATTCTAATGTATAACCTGGGCTGAGACTCTGCTGTGAGTGCAGAAGAAAGAGCTGGCCATATTTAAGCGGTAAGAAAATAGGAGCTTTAATTACTCTGTGGGAATAAGGGATTACGTTGATAAAAGATTTATAGTGTGAAAAATGTGGAGTAGTGGCATGTCTAGGGAATTTTATGTCATGAGCATTCCATGGTTTGGACCCTGTTTATTATATTAAACACTCTCTGGAGGGTCTGCCTGGACACTATAACTGAACTCCACTGAGATGATAATTAACCCACAGAGGATCCTAGGTCCCATGAAGAATATAGTCTTGTGTTTAATTTATTAACTTATTTCCTGACCTTTTTCAGCAAATTCTGGGGCCAATGCCAAAGATACATTTTTAAAGGGCTCTCATTAAATCTGATGGTCACTTTTCATTGGGTCCAGATAAACAGCATGGAGAAATTGCAGTGACTGAAGTCATGGGTTGAATTTTTATCTCCTCTGATAGGTAACCAAAACAATACCACCCTTGGTTGTCCCAGGTCTGATTGTCAAATTAACTCCAGTTTGAAGGAGTTAATGCAGTTTGAAGGAGTTACTATGCAAGAGGGTATTTGAATTCTAAGTACCATCAAACATCACCTTCACCACAGGCCCACCTCCAACACACAGTCATGCACGCACATCTCAGAAGGATGAGTTTTATGCACTAAGACCTGGGTAGTACAAGCACCAGGCTATTGTGGGGTGATATGAAGAAGAGAGAAGTGAGAAGCACTAGCATTCACTTGGTATTTTCTCTTCTCTTTGGATCCTTATTTATGGATCCCAATCTTGGTTTATTTCTCTGTGATCCAGGTTATTAGTGGGTTAGGAAAGGGCTCCAAGCCCTCTCCTAAGTAGAGGACCAAGGGGATCCAAAGTGGGACGGAGGAAAAGAAGTCCTGAAGTAGGTTATTTAGGCAAATGGTATGCTAGGCTCACAGGCCTATCAGCCTAACTCAACAAAGCAATGACAATTGGAGTCTTTGGCAAAAACTCTCATTGTAATAATAAATAATTCCCCAGAAAATTTTCATCTATGTCTGCAGGGAGTGAGGAGGCTAACCAAGTACGATAGTCGAGGATTTGGGTAGAGGTTCATTTTCCAGCTTTCTCTTAATCATCTCCCCAGATAAAGTACAGGTATCGGTGGCCTTGTATGCCTTAGCTTAGAGGGGGTTGTCAAGGAAACTAAGAATTTGAACATTTACACACTTCCCCCAGCTCTCCCCAAAATCTGTTGTTCCTACTGTGTTCCCTAATTAAATGAAAGCGATCTTCATCGACCCCATCACCTAAGTTCAAAATCTTAAGTCATCATAGACAATTTCCTTTCTATCAGATGCTTTAAGGTCTCTTGATTTTCACTCTTAAACACCTCCTCCTTAAAACAGACAAACAAACAAAACAAAACAAAACTGTAAAATACCTCTCTTTTATCTATTACTGCCATATTACTTCTGGCCACCGTCATCTCTCTTCCACACTTACAACAGTCTGTTTTATTTAATCTTTAGTGTTATAATTAGTGTTAACTGCATAAAATATGAATATATTATCATTCTTTAAAAATTCAAACAATACAGATAATCAAAAATTCAAGATGTAACCATGGTAATCAGTCGGGAGTGTTTTGTGTATTTTCTATGCATATCTACACAGAAAAAAAAAACTTACTATTTTTTGTATGTTGTGTTTTTTTTTAAACATGAATGGTGCCATAAATGGTTTTGCTACTTCCTTTTTTCACTTAACAATATGTCTTGGAGATTTTCCATGTTGGTATATACAGAACTACCTAATTTGGGCTGCTACATAGTATTCTGTGGTGGGTTAGGCTTCCTCTAAGATAACTCCTTTCCTGGTTTCACAGCTTTCTATAATCCCCTCTGTGATCATTGTGATTAATAGCAAGAAATATATATTTGGCCTTTGTCCTGATTCCTGGCACAAAGCTCCTAAAATCCTTGGAATTTCCTGTGATGACAGTAATCAAGGTGTCTTTTGTTATATTAATGATGTGACTTTGGGAAAGGATTCAAGAATGGGGGCTGGTTGCCCAGTGAAGCCAACCATGTGATTAGAGGATTAGAAGTTTCCATCTTACCCCTGCAACCCCAGCCTCTTACCCTCCACCTGTGGCCTTCTGAGAGGGAAGAGGGGCTGGAAGTTGAATTAATCACCAACGACCAATGATTTAATTAGTCATGGCAATGTAATTAAGCTTCCATAAAAACTCAAAAGGAGGGGCTGAGTCGGTTAAGCCTTTAGCTCAGGTCATGATCTCAGGGTCCTGGGATCAAGCTCCAGATTGAGTTCCCTGTTCAGTGGGGAGTCTGCTTCTCCCTCTGCTCCTCCCCCTACTTGTGCTCCTTCTCTCTGAAATATATAAATAAATCTTAAAAAAAAAAAAAAAAACTCAAAAGGACAGGATCTGGAGAGCTTCTGGGTTGGTGAACACATTGAGGTGCTGGGAGGGTGACACACCCTGAGAGGTCATGGGAGCTCCTTACTCCTTCCCACATACTTCTCTTCCAACTGGCTCTTCCTGAGTTACATTCTTTTATAATAAACTGGTGATCGAGTACATAATATGTTCCTGAGCTCTATGAGCCACTCTAGCAAACTAATCAAACCCAAGCAGGGATTGGTGAGAAACCTCTGATCTATAGCCAGTCAGTCAGAAGCATAGGTAACTTGCTGGACTTGTGGTTAGTTTTCTGAAGGTGTGAGATAGGGGGCAATGGTGTAGGACTGAGCCTTTAACTTGTGGGATCTGATGCTACCTCCAGGTAGATTGTGTCAGAATTGAATTGAGTTGAATGGTAGGACAGTCAACTAGCAATGGGAATTCCTTGGTGGTTTTGGAAAACCCACACATAAGAGTTGGTGTCAGAATCATACCCTCACTTTGAGTAACATGTTTCTGTCCAACAGGACATGGCAATGTCGAAGCAATGTCACTTCTGAGATTATAAGGGATTATGACTTCCATCTTGCTAGGTGACTCTGTCGTCTGCTGGCTTTGATGAAGTAAGTTGCCATGTTGGAGAAACTCACATAGATAAGAATAGGTGCCAAGGACCTGAATCCTGCCAATGATTATGTAAATTCGTTTAGTAATGTATCCTTCCCCAGTTGGCTCTTCTGATGAAACTCTAGCACTGGCTAACATCTTGATTGCAACTTCTAGGAAATCATAAAGCAGAGTATGAGGTTAGCCTGTGCCTACAATCCTGACCCACAAACACTGGAAGATGATAAATGTATATGTTTTAAGCTGCTAAGCTTTGGGGCAATATATTACACAGCAATAACTAACTAATAGACATGGTATGGATATACCATATTTTACATAACAGTTCATATAGAGTCTTTTAAGTGGGATACCATCATATAGTCTTTTAAGTGTTTGAATCACTTCAGCTTCTTCCAGAAATACTTTATAAAGCAGAAATCTGATCATGTTATTATTCTGCTTCAAAATTTCATGTGATGTGAATAAGGAGGTTCTAGCGAGGTGGCCAACTAGGTAAACATCCCCAAACTCTCCCATTTGCAATCTGTCCTTGAAGTAACGTAAACACCAAAATAAGAGTTCTGATGGAAACTAGGTATGTGAAGTCAATGGTTGTTCTGAGAGCTCCAGAGGAGAGATGGGTATAGGCCTTCCTTTCTTGGACCAAAGCAAAGATTTTATGACTCCTTGAGAAGAAGAATAGTGGACACGGGGTTCCTGTGGAATGTCCTTGGTGGGGATTGCCCTATCTTGCTGATACCAGTAGACCTGAAATGGAAGTATAATTTGGGTTAATTTTATCTGTTTGAGTGAGTGAAAGAATATCTATCCCCTTTTGGATTCAGACATAGGAGAATATAGCCACCCCATCCCCACAACCCACAATGGAGGTAAAAGCATTTATGGGCTCATTTCCTATCAATCCACACATATATAAAAGGGAATCATTTCAAAATGATAAAGGTTATTTACCAAAAGCCAGCAGTAACTTCAACATTAAGCTGAAATCATTTTCACCAAAATCATCATTCTTAACACTATTTTAGAGACCTTAACTAATGCAATACATTAATTGTTACTTATTTTTATTAATTAAATACTCCATATAAATATTGGAAAAAGAAGAGACAGAAACTGCATAGTTTTCACCCAATATAATTGTGTATTTAGAGAATCCAGAAAAACTCTACCAAGAACTATTTGAAATAATTACTTTGGTAAGGTAAGTGATAGTAGTTAAATATACAAAAATAAAGTCATCACAATCCCTTATAAGAATGAGGCAGAGTCAAGAGAAGGAGATGTGGTAATGAAGACAGAGTTTGTAGGAATGCGCTAAGGTGCCAAGAGCCAAGGAATGCAGGTGGCCTCTAAAGCAAGAAAAGACAAGGAAATGGATTCTCTCTTAGACCCTCCAGAAGGAGCACAGCCCTGATGACTGAAGCCCTTGATTTTATTATTTCTTTTTTTCTTAAGATTTTATTTATTTATTAGAGAGAGAGAGAGAGAAAGTATTAGCATGGGGAAGGGCAGAGGGAGAAGCAGACTCCCTGCTGAGCAATCCCAGGACCCTGGGATCATGACCTAAGCCAAAGGCAGACATTTAACCTACTGAGCCACCCAAGCACCCTAATTTTGTGATTTCTGACCTCCTAAACTATAAGACAATCAATTTGTGTGGTTTTTAAGCCACTAAATTTATGGTAAGTTGTTACAGCAGCAGTAGAAAACTAATATATCATTTATACTAATGATAAAAGCTATTAAATGGCTATGAAAAAATTATTTATAGAAGGTACATGATTTGTATGAAGAACATTAAACTATTATCGAAGGGCATAATATAAGAGCTGGAAACAAATACTACATTTCTGGGTAAGAAAACCTGACACCTTAAAATGCTAATCTTTCACAAATATATATATATATAGTCGGTTAATATATAACTTTAAGTAAGTTGCAATCAGAATTTCAAGAGAGCTTGTTAGGGGAAAGACAAGGGGAATAAGTGGCTAAAATTGTTCTAAATTTCAAATGTAAAAAACAAGAATCTGAGAATAGTCAGAAAAATAATGAAAAAGTAGAGAGTGGTAGGATTTACCTTACCAGGTGGTAAAATTTATAATAAAGTGATTGAAATAAAAATAGTACCATATACTAAAGAGAAATGAGGTTCTGATATTGTACCATAATTTTATAAGATGCTAATTTTGAGAGGAGCTGGATGAACAGAACATGGGACTCTGTACTATTTTCACATCTAACAGTATGTAATGACTTTCAAATAAAAACTGCTATTTTAAGATAATACAAATAGGGACACTTGGGTAGCTCAGTCAGTTAAGCATCCAACTCTTGATTTTGGCTCAGGTCCTGATCTCAAGGTCATGGGATATAGTCCTACATCAAGCTCCAAGCTAGAGATTGCTTGAGATTCTCTCTCTCTTCCTCTCCCTCTGCCCCTCCCCCCTCTGCTGGCAGGCATTCTCTCATGCTCTCTCTTTAAAAAAAAACAAAAATCACAAATAATAACCTGGGAAGGGAATGGAATCTTTGTGAAACATGTGGGTAAAGATTAACAATTACTAATACTCAAAGAGCTCCTACCAATTGACAAGAAAAAGACAACTGAATGGGAAAATGAGTAGGGAATTGACAGAAGGAAAGAGGCAAGTTGTCAGTAAGCATATGGTAAGATGCTCAGTGTCTGTACAAGTCAAGGAAATGCGAATTAAATCAATATAGCCTTTTTATACTCAGTGTATTTGCCAAAATCTACCATTGAAAGGGTGGTACTGTCCAGGTTTGCCTGACAATGTTGAGAAATAGGAATTGCTACAACCTGTTTAAAAGTAATCTGGATACATTTATTAAGATTAAAAATGCAGGGGCACCTGGCTGGTTCAGTCAGTAGAGTGAGCAACTCTTGATCTCAGGGGTTGTGAGTTCCAGTTCCGTGTTGGGTGTAGAGACTACTCAAAAGAAAAAAAATCTTAAAAAAAAATTTTTTTTAATAAATTATTTTTTTATTGGTGTTCAATTTACCAACATACAGAATAACACCCAGTGCTCATCCCGTCAAGTGTCCCCCTCAGTGCCCGTCACCCACTCACCCCCACCCCCCGCCCTCCTCCCCTTCCACCACCCCTAGTTCGTTTCCCAGAGTTAGGAGTCTTTATGTTCTGTCTTCCTTTCTGATATTTCCCACACATTTCTTCTCCCTTCCCTTATATTCCCTTTCACTATTATTTATATTCCCCAAATGAATGAGAACATACACTGTTTGTCCTTCTCTGATTGACTCACTTCACTCAGCATAATACCCTCCAGTTCCATCCACATTGAAGCAAATGGTGGGTATTTGTAAAAAAATATTAAAGGGGTACCTGGGTGGCTCAGTTGTTAAGTGGCTGACTCTTGATTTCGACTCAGGTCTTGATCTGAGGGTCTTGAGATCAAGTCCCACATCAGGCTCCATGCTGGGTGTGGAGGCTGCTTGAGATTCTCTCTCTCCTTCTCCCTCTGCCCATCTTCCCCAATCTAAAAATAAATAAATAAATAATAAATAAATAAATAAATAAATAAATAAATAAATGCAAACATCCATTGATATAGATATCCTGTATTTGGGAATCTATTGTTGAAGTGAACCTCAGTATACTCAGATTCATCCTCAAGGAGTCATTACCACAATATTTTTGTAACCGCTAAAAAACAGACAACTTGAATGTGCATCAATAAGAGAATAGTAGAATAAATAAACAGGTTCAATCTAACTTATTTAGAAAAATGTCCCTATACTGTGAAGGGGAAAGAAGCAATTTCCAGAGTCATGATAATAGTACCATCTTCATACCATTTTTGTAATCCACCCCAGATCAAATAAGCAAACCAACCAAATCTGCATAAGACTCGATCACTAAGCCACAGCTACCTCCAGTATACAGAGGGCAGAAATCATGATCCTTTTTTAACTTTTTAAAAAATATTTTATTTATTCATTTAGAGAAGGAGAGTATATGTGTTGGTGCCTGAGTGGGGGGAGAGGCAGAGGGAGGCGAGGAGAAAGAATTTCCAGCAGATTTCCTGTTGAGCACAGAGCCAGATATGGGGCTCAGTCCCATGACCCTGAGAGCATGACCTCAGCTGAAACCAAGAGTCAGGCACTTAACTGACTGAGCCACTCAGACGTCCCATTTTTTAAATTTTTCTGTAATTTTTTGAACTCTTTAAAATAAGCATGTATTATTTTAATTCTTAAAAATCTAATAAGGGGCACCTGGGTGGCTCAGTCTGTTGGGTGACCAACTCTTGATCTCAGCTCAGGTCTTGATCTCAAGATTGTGAGTTCAAGTCCCCATTAGGCTCCAATCTGGGCGTGGAGTCAACTTAAAAAAAAAAATGAAATAAACATTGTTGATGTCTCCCAATTGCCTGCAGAGGGCAAACTCCTCAATGTCACATGTAAGGCCCCCATGGTCTAGCCCCTGCCTCTTCTATGATCTCGTCTCTTTTCGTATTCTTCCCATAGTCAACGTTTCACCATACCAATCTGCAGTGTGCTAACTCCTTATGGTTGCCTAAACATGGCACCATGTAACTTCTCTCCCAAACCTCACATACTCCTCCTGAAAAGTGACTATTTCTCTTTTCCACCTAGTAAACTCCTACTCATTCTTTAAGACCCAGCTTAAATGACCTCACCTCCATCCTGTCTGTACCTCAGTGGCAATATTTGGACTCTGTTGCAATCATCTGAGTGTATATGTGTGTCATATCTGTGATGTCACCCTTCGTTGTGCTTGGTTGGCATAACGTTTTTAAAGCTGAATGAATTAAAAACTAATCGAAGTGATGTTTTACAACTTCTGTGGTTTTTGACTTGATGATAAGCATCGTTCTGGCTGCATTCTGATGGTTTATGCTTTTGATGCGCCAAGGTGGGTACAACACTTTATAACTAGGCTAATACAGTTTGATCGAATATTCTGTCAAAGGCTGAGACACCTGCAATCATAGTTTTCTAAGAGCTAGAATTCATTTTTAGCTTGGGCTCAATTCCTGAATAGGGAATAAAATGTGAATGAGAGAATGCAGTTGTGCTGCTGTGAAAGTTCAATCAGTAATCCACTTCCTTTTCTCTCCCCCAGAAGCTGTGTCGTTTCAGTCCTGGGCCTGTGTGGGCTCAGCCCTATCAAAGCTCTTCTCTTGCTCTGCTCTGAGTTGCACAAAGGCTGACTCTGAAAGCCTGCTTCTCTAGGCTCTAGTCCCCACTGACTGCTAGCTGAGCTCAGCTGATCAACAACAAGCCCTGGTGGGAAGATTGGAGGTAGGAGTTAGAGGGGAGAAATCAGGGTATTTGTCTCCCTCTCTGCTTCAATCAACTGCCTTTCTTGCATCTCCTCTGTGCCTCTCTGCCTGTATGGGACACCCCTGCCCTTATGCCTTTTCTTTTGGGTGCTCTGGTTACAGGAGGCTGCAGTTTTTACATTGCCTCCTCCCTTTGTCTTCACAGCCTAAGACAGTAGTGGCTCCCTGCTGCTGTTAATCTCTGGGTTACTTGGAGTGCCAGTTGGCCTTTGTTGTGAAACAAACTATCCCAAATGTAATGATTTAAAACAACCACCATTTATGTGTAGCTCACAATTCATGAGGTAGCAATTTAGACTGGGATCAGCTGGGCAATTCCGCCTGGTCTTGGCCAGGCATGCTCAAGCATCTACAGTCAGCTGCCAAGTCAGCAGGGGGCTCTACACTGGCAGCTGGCTGGCTATCATCTGGGTTGGTGGTGGGTTCATGTGTCTCTCAGCATCCAACAGTCTAGCTCAGGCATATTCGGAAGGCAGCTGGTTCCAAGAAAGAGTGGGGTAATAGGAAAAGCCTCTTGCGTCTCAAGTTTGGAACTTGTGCAATATTACTTCCTCCCAAAGAGTCAGGATCTGCCCAGATTCAAGGGGTAAAGAGACTCCAATTCTTGATGCAAGAGTAAAATGTGCAGCTACACCTTACCATGATCTCTCCAACATTAACCAAGTCCTGGCATAAATTTCCTCTGTATTAAGTACTGGAAGTCATTACTGTTTCCCTAGTTAGACCCTGTGTGTATGTTTGAATGTGTTTGGGAGATAGGGGTTAAGGAAAACAGGAAATATCTGTTTCTAACAGGGTCCCTTTGGATTCATATTTTTCTAAATGTCACTTGCCTGGGCTTTTTTTTTAGAATATGACAATAGGCATGATGCTAAGTACTATAGGCCATGCGGGGCAGAGCAGTGCACAAGACATGGTGCCTGCCTTACATGACTTAACATGGAGTGCATGAAGAGCCCAGGCAGTGGCATGTAGGGTTTAGTTTAGGAGAAGGAAGACCGCTGTGATGGTAACTCGGTTCACAACCTAGTGCAGGAGATTAAAAAAAAAAAAAAAAAAAACAAAAAAAAAAAAAACTTTGGTAATGAGGTTTTTTGGTCTATCTCTATAACCTAGAAAGAAAGTTCCATGAAACCTCAGTCACTCATCACTGTCACTGTGTCTCCTCTGCCTAACAAAAGACCAGCACATGGTAACTGGTAGATAAATATTTACTGAGTGTAGGAGTGAAAGGTCTTTACACAATGCTAACAGAGCGCTGATGAGAAAGAAGGTAATTCTGAGACCAGGGGAAAGCTTCATGAGAACAGATGATTTCTAAAATTTAGACTGAGAATGAGTTGTTAAATTTTGGCCACAGAGAAGGGGACTGGAAGGAAAACCAAAAGGCTAACATGAGCAATGTCAGGAGTGTCCGGGTGGGCTAACTTCCTGGAGAGGAGACAGCTGCTGTAGGGGTCATCCTGGTATGAGCATCACCCCCATGCATACCCTCAAGGCTCATCAGTGCTGTTGCTCTGAGCCCATCGCACTGAGTGTTCTGAAGTAATTTGAGGCCTGAACTACTCAGATTTGGCAAAGGATAACTGCACTGACTTTCAGGCTTCTGTAAAAAGTCCCCCTCAGTATAGCTGGGGGCAGCTCTACGTAGATGGGTACATTGTGAGTTTGGACACACTCTTCCTTGTAGTTTGGGTGTTTTTGAATGTGTGCCCAGAGGCTGCTGCAATAAATCTCTTTTTAGAATCTAGGCAAGCACACAGGGATGGGGGAAAGCCAGAGGCAGTGGAAATGCCTGGGGAAGGGGGGTGGCAGTTTGGTTGACAGAGGACATCTGGACCAGGAGAAGAGGGATCCTGGCAAGAGTCAGAGCTTTTAGCTCAAAGACCTTCACTCAGCCTGCTTCTCCAGCAGAGAAATAAATCAAATCTTTCTTTCTTCTTTCTTTCTTTCTTTCTTTCTTTCTTTCTTTCTTTCTTTCTTTCTTTCTTTCTTTCTTTCTCCCCAGAAAAGGCCAAGAAAAGCTCCACATAGGATAGCACAACTCAGCTGGGAGACCCTCCACATAGGCTAGCACAATCCAGCCCCCTGCGGTAGACCCGGCAGGATGTGAGATCATTTAGAGAAATGGAAATGTTAGCAGTCAACAGTTTCAGTTGAAGCCAGTGCTTCAAGTTCAAGGTAATTCAGAGCTTTACGTTCTCAGCCTTGAGGCTTAAACCTTAGACTGATGTTCAGTTTCTCTGCCAACGTCATGCTGCCAAACTCTATTCCTTCTTAATAGTGTCCCTAACCTACTGCCCTTTAGGTTTTCTGTAGATTAGAGATTCACAAATTGGGTGGGGTTTCTGGTCTTATGCCAAGAGACTGAAATCAGAGATTGGACTAAATGAGGGGGCTGAAGAATGGTGCAGAGAACAGAGTGGAGTGAGCATGGCTTCACTGACCAACCTTGTTCGGAACATTGGATGTGGTTGCTTTGGGCATTGCAGGCAGCTCCCCTGGATAGCTCTTTGTTTGTTTGTTTGTTTGCTTATTTACATGAGGTGATTTCTTAAAAAAAAAAAAAGAAAGAAAGAAAGAAAGATTTTATTTATTCATTTGAGAGAGAGAGATCATGAGCAGGGAGGAAGGGTAGAGGGAGAAGCAGACTCCCCACTGAGCAGGGACCCCAATGCAGGACTTGGTCCGATGACCCTAGGATCATGACCTGAGCCAAAGGCAGACACTTAACCAACTGAGCCACCCAGGAGCCCTACATGAGGTGATTTCTAAAACAGATTATCATACCTTCCTCTCAGAAGGTAGAGCTACACAACTGTGTTTACTTCATATGGTACCCAACTGATGTTCCCTTTTTTATTATCTGCACGAAAGCAAGAATAGACAACTATGGAAAAGGAACACCACGAATAGGAAAATGACCTGAAAAAGAGAAAACCTCATTTGTGAATTTTTTATGTGAGTAGAAGCAAGGAAGAACGACTTTTCTGTGGTGGCATAAAAATAAATAAGTGGCTTAAGCTCAAGAAAATCTCCTAGGATCTCTTTATTTTCTTTAGAATAAAGGGATAAAAATTCTTAGAATACAGATAAGAGGGATGCCTGGGTAGCTCAGTGGTTGAGCGACTGCCTTGAGCTCAGGTCATGATCCTGGGGTCCCGGGATCAAGTCTGGCATCCAACTCCCTGCGGGGAGCCTGCTTCTCCCTCTGCCTATGTCTCTGCCTCTCTCTGTGTGTCTCATGAATAAATAAATACAATCCTAAAAAAAAAAAAAAAAAAACCAGATAAGAGACATAAAAGGTAGTATTTGCTATCCAAAATATATATATAATAGCTATTTCAGAATAGCTATTATAAACTATTTCAGAGAACAGAAAAGCCAGAACTGTAGCATTCAGCAATTTAGCATAGATTTTATGAGAACAGACATCAGACTCAAGAGATACCCAGGCTTGATTCTGAGCACAGGTGCTTATCACGATGTAAAGTTGGACAATTTCCTTAACCTCTCTGTTTCAGTTTTTTGGTTTTATAAAATGAGTTATAATAATAGAATAGACTTTTATAGGGTAGTTGGGAAAATCATGTGAGGTGATGTTCATAAAATAATTTGCATGAGGCTAATACATAAAAATCACTCAATAAATGTCACTGGTTAGGGGTTGAATTGTGTCCCCTCCAAAATTCATACATCAATGTCCCAATCCCTTGTATCTCAGGACATGATTATATTTGGAGATAGGGCCTTTAAAAAGGCAATTAATTTTTTTTTTTTTTTTTTTTTTATTTATGATAGTCACACAGAGAGAGAGAGGCAGAGACACAGGCAAAGGGAAAAGCAGGCTCCATGCACTGGGAGCCCGACGTGGGATCCGATCCCAGGTCTCCAGGATCGCGCCCTGGGCCAAAGGCAGGCGCTAAACCACTGCGCCACCCAGGGATCCCAAAAGGCAATTAAGTTAAAATGAGACCATTGGAGTAGGCCCAAATCCAATCGAACTGGTGCTGTTATAAGAAGAGGAAGTTTGGCCACACCAACACCAGGATGCATGCAGACAGAGGAGAGGCCATGTAAGGACACAGCAAGAAGGTCACCATCTGCAAGTCAAGGAGAGAGGCCTCAAGAGAGACACCTTGACCTTGGACTTTTAGCCTCTAGAACTGTGAGAAAATAAGTCTCCAGTTTAAGTCCTTAGCCTGTTTTGTTATGGCAGCACTAGCAAACAAATACATCCTCTATTGTTATGGTTTTTTTGTAAATGCAGATGAAAAGCTGGGGACCCCATTGGGCTGTTAGGGTTAGGGTTTTCCATACCTACAAAGTCTTCCAAACCAAATGTACAGGGGAATCCAAAGTCCACATTCCTTTTCCACCCTGTCACATTGGCCAAGGCACTGCAGAGACCCTCACTATATGACTCGAGGGGTTTCTGGTTTCAGCGCAGGGCATGTATCTCTTTAGAGATCAGCTGACAGTTGCTATGAGTCAACAGCAGGGAAGTCCCTGAGATTCGAAGACCTGCTTCCTTCCCCAGCCCCTAGCTCATTTGGGCATGCTGAGAGCATGTCCCCCAAAATAATGAGGCTCTTTCTTGATTTGTAAATCATCACACTTGCTCCTTTTGAAGGTCAGAAGGTCAGATTCCCACCAAAAGCTGCCACAGATGTGGTTTTAAAATAGTCCCTTCAGAAGCCCACAATTAAAGCCTAATTGCACATCCTTGCCAATTAGTGAAGGAGTTGCCCTTTCTAGTTATGGCAAAGTCCCCAAAATTCCATAGTCTGAAAAAAAAAAGTTGTTTGCTCTTCCCTTCTCTCCCAGCAACCCACTCTTTCTTCAATGGCAGAGACCTCAGGAACCTCTGGCATTATCTGTAACCTTTGAAAAGTTGCTTAACCTCCGATCCTGATGAATGACCTATAGGCTGGTACTAACAACACCTGTCATTTGAAGGATCAAATAAGATCACTCATTCATTCATTCAACCAATATTTATTTATTTTTAAAGATTTTATTTATTTATTCATGAGAGACCCAGAGAAAGAGGCAGAGACATAGGCAGAGGGAGAAGCAGGCTCCATGCAGGGAACCCCGATACAGGACTCGATTCCAGGACGCTGGGATCATGCCCTGAGCTGAAGGCAGAGGCTAAACCACTGAGCCACCCAGGTGCCTCACAACTGATATTTATTGAGTTACCTACTCTACACTCAATTCTTTCATTCAACAAACATTTACTGAATATTTGCTTCCTAGCAGCCCCATGGGGATAGAGCAATGGGTAATATCTAGGACGTCTCAGCTCCCACCAAGCTTACCTTCTGGGAGGGAGACAAAGAACAAGCGCAGACAAATCAGTGAGATAACTTCCGATGGTGACTTGATAAACAACAATAAATGCAGGAAGGAAATGGGAAATAACAAGGTGCAAATAAGAGGTGGTATGTCCTAGTAGGGTTCTCAGAGGTCTGAATAAGTTGGGACATGGGAGGACCTGGGGAAAGAATGTGTCACCAGAAGTGGCCAAAGGAAACCACAGGGGCAGAGGCTCTGAAAGATGTGTTTAAGGAATAGGAAGGAACAGAAGGGCAGAGGAAGTGAGGGGGTAGAGGTCCAGGTGAGACTGGAGAGATGGGCAGAGGCTGGTTCATATAGGATCTTCCAGGACTCAGTGGAAAGCATGGAAAGTTTTTCTGGTCCATACAGACCAAAGAGCTACACCACAGTAACTGAACTTGAGTTAAGGCAGAGAGTGGGTGTTTGAAGATGGGGTCTGAGATCAAGCAGGTCCTCTTTGGCTGGGGTCAGAAGTTCAGATTTAATTCAGGTTGTAACACAGTAGTTCTTTTTTTAAATTTGTGGTTTTTTTTTTTTTAATAATCTCTAAACCCAGCATGGGGCTGGAACCTACAGAGTTGCATACTCTACCAACTGAGCCAGCCAGGAGCCCCACTAATGCATTGGTTCTTAACATTGACTACACACTGAAATCACCTAGGAAGCTTTAAATAAATGCTGATGTCCGGGTTCCACCTTCACCAATTCTGGGGTGCACCCTGGCATTTAGAGTTTTTTTTTTCCTGAGAGAGAGAGAGCACACAAGCCAGAGGGAGGGACAGAGCGAGAGGGAGAGAGAGTCTTAAGAAGGGTCCATGCTAGGAGTGGAACTCAATCTCATGATCCTGAGATCGTGACCTTAGCTGAGATCATGACCTGAACTGAAATCCAGAGGCAAACACTTAACGGACTGAGCCACCCAGGCACCCTGGGGATTTTTTAAAGCCCTCCAATGACTCTAATGGCCAGCCAAGGTTGAGAAGCCACTGCAGGAGGCTTTTAAGCAGAATGTGACATGATTTCAATTTTCTTTACGAGAGATACGCTGGCTGCCACCTAAATTCATGATGCTCCCACAGTGGTACCCAGGACATGGTTGATATTTGATGTTTTCTTCCTTCCCTCCTTTCAATCATTCAGAAATTGGGAATTGCTGAACATTGCAGAGAGAGACAGAGAGAGAGAGCCCAACCAGATACCAAGAGGGAAGTATCTCAGCGAATCTGCCTCCAGCTAGTGACTGTTTTTTTACCTTCTTCTGTTCTTGGAGTTGTCCATTTATCTCCCACTTCCAGACCTGGAGCCTCGCCTCCTGTTTTTCAGACCCAAACTTCGCATCATCTTTGACAGCCCTGAGGACCCCTCCACCCAGCACTCCCCCAAGCAGAGTAGCTCCGAGGCACACTCAGAAGCAACTTGGTGAGTTTATTTTGATGAAATACAATAATTATCATGCTTAGCAGCTGTTGCCATTTAAAATAAGAAAAACCTGGGCTTGAATTTAAACTGTTTGGTAAAGCATGTGCCCCGCCAATCTGGTCCAACGAAATCAGACATTATGAAATCCACAGAAAAACTGGAGCTTGTTACAGGAAGTTAAGATGCAAATCATATTTTGTTTCAAATGAGCCCGATGAATGCATAATTTTCCACAAAGAAATACTTTTGTGTCAGGATCCTTCTGCCAAGAATCGAAGTTTTGGGGCTGCAGCTGTTAGCAGTGTCTGATTGTCCATTTCAAACTGCAGGCAGTTCTGCTTTTCTAAGGAGGATTTGGAGCAAAGACAGGAAGAGGACAGAGCTGTGCTCATCAATTGTCTTCCAGAATATTCTCTGTGAGCTCCGCCTATGCTTCCCAGATGATCATACTTAACCCTTAGAATCTGTAGAGACTGATCCCCAAAGGTGAATCAATAGCTATTCCCAACATACTGTTCACCCATAAAGGGATTTTTCCCCCTTTCCTCCAGCACTTCTCTGAGTATTAATTCCATCTGCCAGTAGTCTTTTGATTTCAAGTGGAAGAAACCCAATTCAAATGAAATAAATCACAAAGAAAGGCAGGAGGGGAATTATTTGTTCTTTTACCTGGAAAGTCCAAACATGATCTGCCTTCAGATACCCTGGATGCAGGTAGAGGGCTGGACAGGAGAAGAAATTGGTCTCACACAAGAGAAAGAATTAATGTGCAAAACCACGGACCCTGCATTTGTTATCACGAATTTGCAAGGTACCACTTTTCAAGTTGTGTGATTTTTCTCCAGATGTAGGTGCAGAAATGACTGAGTAAAGAATTTGGACTATTTTGGACTCAGCAGGGATGATAAAAAGATAGAATCAAGAAGTATAAGGGAAATGAGCATTCAGATGACCATCCCTGAAACAGATCTGCATGGAGAAGGGAGCAAAGTAGATCAGACATGGCCCAGTGGACCAGCAGAGAATGTTGCACTGGACATCACTATCGAGCAGAAGGTCAGGTGTTGTAAGAGGAATGGGAACAAAAGTTCTGGAAGGATATGTGATGATGAACACTAAGAGGTATGCTAAGGACAAATCATGTGATAAGTATTTACAACCTCCCGCCCATCCCCACCCCCACTTTCCAAGGAATTTTTTGAATGTCTGATCTGCTGGGATAGGGCTATGGATAAAGATGCGGAACATATGAAAAGTCGTCCACAAGGGCATTTTAGAAAGACAGAGATCCAACTTGAGGCAGAGAAGAAAAAGACAATGGGAGGAGGAAGCAAAGAGGGGGAAGGGGGCAAAGGAGACAATTAAGTAGGCTGGGAGTTTTGAGCAGGATAGAAGGAGCAGAAATAAGGAACAGTCCTAAGATTGAGATTTTGGGGAGAGAGATGATAAAGGCCATTAGGAAGTCTTCTCATATATCCTGTAATGTACCTTTCCCCTCTGACATTGTCTCAAGACCCCTTTAATAAAAACTCAGAGTATTTTTCATGGCTCTTTGGAGATGTAGCATTTTTTTATTTGTGATACCAGGCTAAGATTTGAGAAAACATGGGTTTCCTGTATTTGGGGTCAGATTGCAAGCTTTGAGATTTTTAACATAGAACCTATGTGACCCCAGGCTGGAGCTGTGGAAAAGGGCTGCAGTGAGGTGGAGGTAAAAATCAAAAGAATCAAGGTCAAAGGAATTTTAAACTAGAATTCCAGATGAACAATGCAGGTGACTGTCAGTATTTGACTTGAACATGAAGACAGTGGGGCAGGTCCCAAAGTCTTCAATGAACAAAGTGGAGGATCTAGGAGGCAAGTGAGTGACAGCAATGAGATGGAGGATGTAGTATAATCAGATGGCAGGAGCGGGGACATTTAAACACCATGGAGAGAGCACTAGGGAAAGGCTCCAACAACCCCCCACCCTTCGCACCCAGAATTAACAGGGTGTACTTAATGACCAACCAATATTTGCAAGAGCCACAAGGGGAAGTGATATCCTGGAAAGAGAGTCATTTGCAGTGAAAACAGGTTCATGGAGTTGTGGAAGATGTCTTCCTTGGAACTGAGCACAGGGTGAAGAGTTAGGATGGAAGGGAGTGATGGGGAATTTGGATCAGCAAAGCAGAATTAGAGAGTTGGCTTTTCACATGGTTGGCTCTTTCTCAGTACGCAGTTTACCTCCTTGACCCTGCTGCCTAAAGGAGCCCTGCCTCCCCAGGTGCTATACAGCATTTCTCCCTTTATATTTTCTTCCTATTACTTAATATTGAATGAATGAATAAATGAATGGTCTGGCTCCCCAGTCAGCAGCCTCCATCTCCACTGAACTGTAAACTCCATGAAAATAGGGAGCTTGCCTATTTATTCACTGCCTTATCCCCAGTGCCTGGCACTTGGTAAACACTCAATAAATATATGTTAAATCAGTTAGTTAATGAATGGATGAATGAGTGGCAGCCCTATGAGGTTGAGAGGATAGAAGAGCACAGATGTCCACAAAGCTCTCACATTTGGTGTAGTGCCCTAGGATGAAGGGGTGTACACCTGGTGTGCCCGGAGTCTCCCTCTTGACTCCTGGGGACAGGTCTCTCCTGGCCTTGTTGCTGTGTCCTGGGAAGTAAATATTAAGGAGAGATACTTGCTTAAATCCACAGTCGTGCATTGGGATTTGTTAGCTCCAAGTTCTAGCCTAAAAATACTCCTCTCTGATATCAAGGACAAAATTTATAAACATGAAAGTGGTTATTATGGTTTAATCACAGGCTTGGTGGTAGTGACTCTTGGCAATCTCTCTGGGGTATTAACAAGAACAGAGTAAATATGTCATGTAGGCAGTATTTTTAGTCTCACCCACCCTTCCAACCCAAATGGGAACATCCCTGCAGAAGATCCTTGTGACTCCCTGAGCCCCACCCCAGCCCTTGCGGCCCAGAAAACATAGTCATGGGGGCTATGGTGGCAGCCACCAAACAGAATGAGGAAGACAGGTGAGTGGCTTTGCCTGAGGAAGGCAGCTCACTCCTTGTCAAATGGGCACCTGAGTCCCGGCCCCCGGGTCAGCAATCAACCTATGCTTCCTAATTTCTGTGGCCAACTCCCACACCTGTACCCCAGAATGAGGCTTGGCTGAAAGTCAAATGTGTCCCGTGGGAATGAGAAGGCCTATTCTGTGAACTTCTTCCCCAGGATTGACAGCTTCAAAAAAAAATTGACAGATAATCCCCAACTGAGCCACAAATCCAACCAAAAGAGTTTCCCAAATTACATCTTTTCTGAAGGTTTTGAACATGAAGTTTACACTCCATTCTGAAGTTGGGCTCCACAGCAGGCACCACACAGACATTAGACAGGTTGTTGTCGGAGTCAACAACCGGGATTAGACCTTCTCTCCCCACCCCCTTGCAAGGCAGGTGGGATTCTGAACCTGGCCGGCTCTCTCCAGAGCCCAGGCCCTTACACAAGATGGGGTTCTATCTGAGCAGCCCATCTACTCTCCCCAGGAGTTTATGTTGTATGGAAGATGTTGTTTTGGGCTCTACGGCAATATTGACCTCACTTCTGTTTGCTTTTATTGGGAACACACTTCTCTCACTTGAAGAACATGGGGTTCAATGGGGCTGACTCTGGCTTCAGCTCCAGAGGTGGCCTATGACCAGCCCTGACCTACCGTTTCCCTAGCCCCAGAGCGATCAGTAGGATTGGTCCTGGGATGGCCCTATGGTTCTAAAAGAGACCATACAGATCCCTGAGGCCACCAGCTTTACTGATTTGCCGTAAGGTTTTGCTGGGAGACATTTATCTCTGTGGGTGTCTGTTTATAAATATTACACATCATCAAAGCTACTCACCCTGTGACCAGGGCCGTATCAGCATCACCTATAAGTTTGATAGAGATGCAGATTCTTAGGCCCTACCCAGACCATCTCTATCTGAATTTCTAGGGGAGGTGACCAGAAATGATATGCTTTAGAGAATCCTCCAAGAGAGTCTGATGCTCACTGAAGTTTGGGAAGCATTGGATAAGTCAGTTTCTGAGTCTATGCATTTGTCAACCATTTATAAAGAAAATCAGGAAAAATAGATAAGGAGGGGCGCCTGGGGGGCTCAGTTGGTGGAGTGTCTGACTTTGGCTCAGGTCACGATCCCAGGGTCCTGGGATGGAGCCCCAAATAGGGCTCCCCATCCAGCAGGGAGTCTGCTTCACCCTCTGCCCCTCCCCTTCCCCATACTTGCTCAATCTCTCTCTCAAATAAATGAATAAATTTTTTAAGTATATATATATTTTTTAAAAAAAAACACACAGATAAGGAAAGCTCCATCATCATCCATCATTCTGTCTCCCTCTTTTTTTTTTTTTTTTCCCTTCCAATTTTGGTTACTACCATCTTCTACTCTCCTCACAGAGGCCCTCCCACGCCACTCCGGGGCAGCAGTAAGTGTGTGGAGAGCCTCATGCCCTTTCTGCGTTGCTGCCACCAAGCCAGCATTCCTACGCTCTGGCTGTCACAGCATGCCAGCACCCCCGATAGATGGAGAATGCAAGCAGGAGTCACATCTGCTAGTTCACAGCTCTCTCCTTGGCTCCTACAACAGTGCCTGGCATCTGGCTGGCCCCCAGTAAGTATTTGCTGAGTGAATGACCATGAGGTCTGCTTCGCCAAGGCCCCTGGGGTGCGACAGAGTAATTCCCAGACCTGTCTTGGAGTCTGTATTAGCCTGCCTGGGCTGCTATAACAAAAATTGATAGACTACATGGCTCAAACAATAGAAATTTATTTTCCCACCGTTTTGGAGGCTAGGAAGCCCAAAGTCAAGGTCCAGCAGGCTCAATTTCTGGTGAGGGGTCTTCCTGGGGCGAAGACAGTCACTGCTTGCTATTTTCTCACATGGCTTTTTCTCCGTTTGTGTACATGTTGACAGAGGAAGCAAGTTCTTCAGGGTCTCTCTTTTTTTTTTTTAAGATTTTATTTATTTATTCATGAGAGACACAGAGAGAGAGAGAGAGAGGCAAAGACACAGACAGAGGGAGAAGCAGGCTCCGTGCAGGAAGCCTGACGTGGGACTTGATTCCGGGTCTCCAGGATCACACCCTGGGCTGCAGGCGGCGCTAAACTGCTGCGCCACCGGGGCTGCCCTCCAGTGTCTCTTCTTATGACATGAATCTTACTGGATCAGACCCCTGCCCTTATGATCTCATTTAACCTTATACTATGTTTTTATTAATTTTTAATTTTTTTTCTTTTTTCCCCATTTTTTACTTCCTTTTTCTTCTTTTTTTCCTCCCTTGTCATCTAACCTTAATTACTTCCTTATTACAAATGTAGCCATACTGGGATTAGGACTCCAGCATGCAAATTTCAGGAAGGGCATGAGCATTCGGTCTCTAACAGAATCCTATTAATTTCCCTATTCCACCTCAAAAGCCCACACCTCTGCCTCATTCTGCTGTTCTCTTCTTCCCTTCACCTCTGCCCCAGAACAAGGCAGTTTTATCTTCTTTACAGCAGGAAAATTGAGTAAGCAAATCAACTTCTAAACTACAGTATAGACTGTGATCTCAGCCCAGGAATCTCAAATGCCAGAAGGGAGCTGTGACCCTGTCCCTCAAGGCAACAGGTGCTTTTTTTCTGGTTGTCCAGATGGAAGAGGCTGAGGGGGAGCTACAAGAGGGGGAAGAAACATCAGAGCAGAATAGTACCCCTGTATATAAATAATCAAAATATAAAATGTGGAATAAGCAGTGGAAGTAGATGATTTTTATCCATGTAAGTTAGGAGGAAAAAACAAAGAAAACGAAATTTAAAATGAGAATGATCATGCTATGTAAAAGCAAAAACAATCTGCAGAACATCAAGAATGGTGTGATCTCATTTTTATTAAAATAAATGAATATGTGAGCAGTAATACATTTATGTGATATATCGGTTTAGAGGAAAAAAAAACAAAACCTGAATGGAGCAGATACTCAACCGTTCACAGTGGATACCTCTAGGGAATGTAATTAGAGAGGGAGGATTTTTACTTTTTATTTTATACACATCTGCATTTAAATAAGTCTATTAAATGTTGCATGTGAATAATGGAATGCTAAAATGGGATGAGAGAGACAATGGAAAGAAAAGACTCCACACCTAAGATACAATGATTCTTTTATTAAGATTCCAGTAAAACAAGGCTGAGATTTTTTAAAAGGCAAGGACAGACATGGTTTGAGATAAAAGAATGAAAATCAATGTGAAGAAATTATAACAATCACACATGCAAAGTTAAAAAAGAAGAAGAAGAAGGAAAAGAGACATCTTACAAAAAGTTAAAGATGTAACAATGAGGAAAGCAGTATAATCTACATTGAAAAAAAAATGTGTAGGAGAAAAAAAAAAAAAACAACCAAAGACCAAAGGTGAGAGGCATAGAAGGCCAAGGAAGAAATTGCTAGAAGTAACTAAGGGTAGGAGGGCTTGGATGGCTCAGGTCATGATCTCAGGGTCTTGGGATCAAGCCATGAGTGGGGCTCCCTCCTCAGTGGGGAGTCTGCTTCTCCCTCTCCCTCCGCCTATCTGCCTCTCTACCCCACTCATTTCTCTAAAATAAGTAAATAAAATCCTAAAAAAAAAAAAAAAAGAATCAGCTAAGGGTTGAAGCTTTGTTGTCATGAATTTTGTCTGGCTTTCCTACTGACCCATCTCCTGCCAGGATTACTTTGTCCCAAAACACCCTCAGCCCCTTCTACCTCCACCTCACAATCTCTGAGTTTCCAAATTCTGTCTCCTGTTGACTTGTTGAGCACCTCCTTGTGAACACACGATGTGGCTCCTTAAATCAACAACAACGAAAAAAGGGGGTTGAGCTAGTGGATCCTGAGCCAGAGAAGATGCACTTCTGTCCTTTGCAGTCTTAGCTCTCAGAGGAAATGAGCACTCACCCTCCCTGGGGCAAAGCAGAATGAGTTGAAATCCCAGGCAAATGACCTTTCTGCACTTCCATTTTTGTAAAGTAGGGGAAGTAAGAACCTACCTCTTAGAACAGTTAGGAGAACTGAACACACAAAGAGCATTAGAAACCACTCACATAAGACCAATGCTCTCCTTTTGTAAAGAGTAGAATATGGTTTGAAGATTTCTCCACCAGCACACAGCAAGAATGTAGAGAGTTTATATTGAACTCTATGTCCTCTCTCTCCAGGGATTTTTTTCATTATGCTAGCTTGGTTTGGGGATTACATTTTGTGTTTGTTTGATGTCCTCACGGGACGTTTTTGGTTATACGCCTTCAGAGTTTCCAAGGAGCAGAGCTTTTCAGAGAGAGGCTGTCACTTGTGCCCCAAAAGTATACACAGTAGGATCAGCTGAGCCCCTTGATGCCAGGACAGAAGTTCAGCTTTCATTCAAAGGGCTTTTCTGGGGGCACCTGGGTGGCTCAGTGGTTGAGTGTCTGCCTTTGGCTCATGTCATGATCCCGGGGTTCTGGGATCAAGTCCTGTATTAGGCTCCTCGCAGGGAGCCTGCTTCTCCCTCTGCCTATGTTCTGCCTTTCTCTCTGTGTCTCTCATGAATAAATAAATAAAATATTTTTTAAAAGACAACAACAACAACAAAAAAGACAACAAGAACAACAACAACAACAAAAAAGACAAAAACAAAGGGCTTTTCCAACATTAAAGAGAGGAAGACTCATGTGTCCTCCCCTGGGGAGGAGAGAGCACCTCACCTTTCATTTTGCTGTCATCCCTGTTGCCATATTGGAAGACAGATTCAAAGGTTAGAAGGGCAATGTAATAGAGCTGTCTTTTTGTAAAATGAGTTGAAATGATATTTTTGGCATATTGGGTTGCCAAAAATGGACCAAATAGCCATTAAGCAATCAGGAACTGCCACCTGCCTACCCATGGCCGCTAGAAACCCTCTTCATGCCTGGCCTTACAGCCAAGAATGGAATTAACATGGAAGAAAGCGGAGCCAAGAGATGGAGAGTGTGAGATGCTGGAGATGGAGAGCGTGAGAAACTTGATGATGTCCCTTCTGAGTCACCAGAGCCAGATACTACTGAACTCTTCCATTACATGAGCCCGTATCTTGCTTTGAAGCCATTTTGCTTGGTACCTGCCTGTTTCATAGAAAAGGTATTATAAATATACCTACCCTTTGCCAACTCTTCCTGAAAGGTTTTCAGGGTAAATTTCCCTGCCTCACCAGTGCCTTCCCCATCCAATACCCAATGTCTCATCTTAGAGATAAATGGGGATAAAATCCCAGTGGTTTCCAGCATCATCTTTGGGGGTATCCTAAAGGCCAGCAGGGTCATCAGGTCATCATGGTACCATTCAGCTATTGATTTACCAACCATAATGAGAAGGGGACTTCAGGTGCTAGGAGTAGTTAGCTATTGCATTAGAATTTAAATAATGGTAGGCAAAGTCTCCAAAATATAATTGGCCAGGCAGGGGTCCACCTTCACAGGTTGTTCCTCATCCAATGGATGGTTAGCACCATCTGTCAAATGACAGGATACTTCCTTCTTTATTTTTTTATTTTTTTTATTTTTTTAAAGATTTTATTTATTTATTCATGAGAGACGGTGGGGGGGGGCAGAGACACAGGCAGAGGGAGAAGCAGGCTCCATGCAGGGAGCCCGACGTGGGACTTGATCCTGGATCTCCAGGATCACACCCTGGCCTGAAGGCGGTGCTAAACCGCTGGGCCACTGGGGCTGCCCCATTTATTTTTTTTTTTTAATATTTTATTTATTTATTTGGGAGAGAGAGAGTGAGCTGGGGGAGGAGCAGAGGGAAAGGGAGAAGCAGACTCTCCGCTGAGCAGGGAGACTAGTGCAGGGCTCCATCCCAGGGTACTGGGATCATGACCTGAGCTGAAGGCAGACTGAACCACCCAGGCACTCAGGACACTTCCTTCTTGTGTGTCTCTAAGAGTTCTCAAAATGAGCCAGGTCTCTCACGGAAGATAGGCTTCCTCATGCAGCCTGGGAGTCACTTTGCACCAGCTCTAGCCCTCTTCATTCCCTGTGTCTTTGTTGTCATTGCTTGGCCAGCACAAGCCCTAGTACATGGTACTGTTGACAGAGTGCTCAGCCATCTGTGCAGTGGCCTGCCCACTCTTCACCACCATGCCACTCTCTTTGGTGCATGGCCACTTACATGTCTTGCTATTTTCCATGGCCTCTGTGGTTCTCCATTACCTGTATCTCTCTCTGGCTGGTAGGAAAATGCCTGTTCCTCCAACATCCAGACTTTTCCAAGATGGGTCATCTTCACTGAGAGGTTCAGGCTCTTGATGGCATCCTTATTCCAATTTACTGTCCAATGCCTCTGGAAGATCCCCCCATTATGGTGACTCAGGCCACAGGTGAGGCAGTTCCTCTAATTCCACCAGGCCTTTCCTTCTCAGACAGCATGAGCCTCTAGCCTGGCCTACACCCAGAATCCCTGCTCCCTCAACTTCCTGACCCTTCCACAGAGCCCAGACCCTAAAAAATTGTGCCTCTCTGAATCTGGAGATGGATGTTGGGGAGGAAAAAATTTTTTCTACCCTGCAAAGACTCTTCTGGCTGGTCTACAAATTAAATCAACATAAGAGTAGACTAAAAGGAGAAAATAAAATTTAATTTTGTACACACAGGAACCTCACATCCATGAGAGGTTCAAAGACAGAGAGGTAAAATGAGATATATCTGCCATCCTGAGCCTGGGACTTCAAAGGGGAAGAGGGTTATTTACAGGGCAATAAGAAGAGCTGATGTTTGGTAATTAGATGTTTGCCCTGTGATACAGATGGGTCACTCAAATAAAATTTATCTCCAGTAATAACTCTTACTCTGGGAAAGACTCCCAATTTGGATTCTCCTAGGTGGTTAAGGGAAGGGCAAAAATTTCTCTTGAGCCTACAGAGTCTCAATTTGCTTTCAGCTCAAAATAGTCCACATGCCAAAGTGGCATATTTTGGAGAGACTTATCTTGCACCTCTTCATTGTTTAGGAGTCTCTGTTGCCCCTTCTTCCAAGCAAGTATCTATCAGATACACTCCAAGTTCCTTAGACATGTCTGAATGTGTCTGGTCACCCAAACTGCAACCGACACCATCCTCAGCAAGAACTCCAGACCCCCAAGCAACGATGAGATTCATCTTCCATTTCCTACCTGACTCTCCCAGTTGCTCTGTCTCTGCTCTCTCTGCTCTCTCTTCAATAAACTCTGCTCTCACTTTCTGTTGACTGATGTTTGATTCCCATCCTTTGTAAAGCCAAGGATCCTTTGGCTAGTCCTGTGGGACCCCTACCAGCCTGCTTGCACCAGAAATAATCAGAAATACCCTGCTACACACACACACACACACACACACACACACACACACACACAACTATTTACGTGATGTTTGAGACCAAATAAAAGTTAAAAAATTTTTGTACCTTATATTATTTCCTTAATAATATGCCATGAGCACTTCTTCCTTGTCATTAAACATTCATCCAAAAATTCACCTTGTTACACTGTGTGCATGTACCATAATATATTTTTTTCCTTTTTTAAAAGATTTTATGTATTTATTCATGAGAGACACACAGAGAGAGGCAGAGACATAGGCAGAGGGAGAAGCAGACTCCCTGTGTGAAGCCTAATATAAGACTCGATCCCAGGACCCCAGGATCACAACCTAAGCCAAAGGCAGAGGCTCAACTACTGAGCTACCCACATGCCCCTATTTTTTCCTTTTTGTTGGGCATGCAGGTTGTGTTTTATTTTCGCTCTTACTAGAGCATCATTGATGACAGCTACACATAATCTCTTTTTGTTTGTCTGTTTCTCTCCTCCGGATAGATTCCTAGAAGTAGAATTGTTAAGCCAAAGGATATAAGCTTTTTCCAGGCATATATTGCCAATTTTTTCCAGGTACATATTGCCAGATTGCTTTCTACAAGGTTTTCCAAGTTTATATCTTCACCAAGAATGTGAAAGGGTGGATCTTTCTTCAACTTCTTCAGGAACTTTTCCAAAATTCATCATTATATGGTTAGTTTCTCTTTAATCTTTGCTTATTTGATAGGGACAATTGTTTTTCATTGTTTTCCTATGCATTTATCTCATTGTTAGCGAGGTTAAACTATTTTATTGTTTATTACCTAGTTATAGGTACACCAAGAATCTTTGTCCTTTGCTGATTTTTCATGTTTGATTATTTGGGGCTTTCTTATAGAATTGCAAGACTATTTTTCATATTATACTTTTTTGCCACAGTTCCTTTTGCCTTTTCATTTTGTTTAACACAGATTTGATTCACAGACACTTGAAGAATAATGTAGTAAAATCAATCATTGTCTTCATGGCTCTTTCCATTATTTTTATGTTTAGCAGAGTTCTCCTTGTTTCCTAGTAATTTTTCTAAGCACTGTTTTGAATTTATGGAATAAAACCCAAGGGTATTCCTCTTCACGGTTTTCATGTTGTTTTGTTTTTGCTGTTAAGCACCAAAAGCCTTTCCTCTTCCCTAGGATCTCACAAAATAATTTTCTCATGGTTCTTTCAGGGTTTCATGTTTATGGATTAACTTTTCCTGAATGAATTAGAAATTAATAATGTTTCATTAAGAAAAGAACGTTTGTGGGGTGCCTGGGTGGCTCAGTTGGTTGGGTATCTGCCTATGGCTCAGATCATGATCCGAGGGTCCTGGGATCCAGCCTGGCATCAGGTTCCCTGCTCAGTGAGGAGCCTGCTTTTCCTTCTCCCACTCCCCCTGCTTGTGCTCATGCTTTCTCTCTCTCTGTTAAATAAATAAATAAAATCTAAAAAACAAACAGAAAGAAAACATTTATGACAAAATTTGTATCTATTTTGTGATATTTAGGAATGATAGTTTAGTAAATAAAGAAGAATTTAAATGGTGTATGATCCCAGTAATGAGATTTAAACACTCTTTTAGCATTGTCTACTAAAGAGCATATATTAATTCTTTAATAATTATTTTGGGGCTTCTTAATGCCCCCAGGCTAATGTTTAATATTTTTATCTTAGTATACAAAGTCTTTCTTAAATTTGCCCCCAGGCTAATATTTAATATTTTTATCTTGATTTACAAAGCCCTTCTTAAATTTGGTCTTTGTCTCCAATTTCTGGCCCAAAATTCCTAAAGCCCTTTGAATTTCCTGAGTGTGAGAGTGCCTTTTAAACTCAGAAAGAGCCTTTTTGAACGCCCCCTCAGTTTATCCTAATGAGGTGACAGGGTAGGGCCTCTAGATAGCCTCAGGATGAGGCTGGTCTCCAGAAAGACCAAGAGATTAGAGGAATAGAACTTTCAGCCCCACCCACGCACCTCTGGGGAAAGGAAGGAGTGGGGGTGCTGCAGAACCCGCTCAATTAAAAACTCCTCAACAATGCAATTTGCAGAGCTTCCAGGTTAGTGAACACATGAACCTCTCTGCAGAGACGTGGTGGACCCCAGTTCCTTGGGGACAGAAGCTCCTGAGCTCAGGACTCTCTCAGACTTTGCTCTCTCTGAATCTGGCTGTTCATCTGCATCATTTATCCTTTATCATAAATGGGCAACTGGACATAAACATTTCCCGAGTTCTGTGAGCCGCACTAGGAAATCAAGCCTACAGAAGGAGTCTAGGGACCTCCAGTTTCTAGCCAGTCGGTCAGAAGCACAGGTGACGACGGACTTGCGATTGGCATGTGAAAGTGGGCAGTCGTCTGGGACCGAGCTCCTAACTTGGGAGATCTGATGTTATCTCCAGGTAGATAGTGTCAGAATTGAATTGAATTGAATTTAAAGGGCACCCTATCAGTGTCCACTGAGGATTGGAGAATTGCTTGGGGGTCCATTCCTACTTCTCACTACCAGATAAACTTCTGCCCTATTTATGCTTCCTGGTGCTCCAAGTCCTTTAAAGAAGCCTGTCCTTCCCTCTACTGCAGGGCTTCTCACCCTTGGCACTATTGATATTAGGGGCCACATAGCTGTTATAGGGGCTGTCCTGTGCCTTGGAGGATGTTAGCGGCATCCCCGGCCTCTATCCACTCATGCTAATAGCAGACCTACCCCTGCTTGCCCCACCTTACGCCTCACCAAGTATTGCAAAAACTAAAAATGTCCCCAGACATTGACTAATAGAGAAGGAGATGAGAACCACTGCCCTTGGCCTTCCTTCCAAGGATAAGGGTCCTACTTATCCTCTGAGACTCAGGTCAAGACTTACCTCTGCCTAAAATTGTTCCCTGATCTTCCCAGATGAGCAAGATACAACACATTCCCACGAAGAGGGTGCAACCTCTTTTCTTCCTCTCTTGTTTACTAAACCATTCTGTGATCTTGGAGATTACCTCCCCCACTGGACTGTGAGCTCCCGGAGCATCTGCATCCCCAAGCATGGTGCACAATGAGTGTTTGTAGAATATATGCAAAAATTCTAAAAAAAAAAAAAAAATTCTATGCAGTTACAGCCCATTATCAAATGTCGTCTGTCTGTATACAGGAGGTGGGTGACAGGCAATGGAAAAATTAAAAGTTTTGAGGCCAAACAGGATGGATACATTGATCAGCCTCCTGGCCATGAAATTAAATCTGCATCTCTATGAAGATACACTGGGGAATCTATAAACTGTGTGCAATCTCTCCCAAGCTTATGCAACTCCCGCCATAGAGCAGGGGATGATAAGGCTTTCCCTCCACCTTGGGTGACAATAAAGAGACTGCCAGCCAATCAACGAGTAGAGCACAACTCCCTACAGAAATAACTTATAATAAGAGCATTCCTTTTTAAAAAATATTAATGAAACCTTGTTGCCATAAGCTTATTGCGGCAGGATTCCATGAAAATAAACATCATCTAAGTTCCACAGAACTCCTCAACTTTCCTTCCTGGATCTGGTGCAGGCAACTGCCCTGGACTTCATGCAGGATCTGGAGATCTTTTTTTCCAGAAAGTTAGTATTGATACTTTGCATATACCTGGGTGATGGACATTAAGGAGGGCACGTGGTATAGTGAGCACTGGGTGTTATATGCAACTGATGAATCACTGAACTCTACCTCTGAAACCAATAATACATTTATCTGTTAATTAATTGAACTTAAATTTTTTTTTTTATAATTTTTATTTATTTATGATAGCCACACAGAGAGAGAGAGAGAGAGAGGCAGAGACACAGGCAGAGGGAGAAGCAGGCTCCATGCACCGGGAGCCCGACGTGGGATTCGATCCCGGGTCTCCAGAATCGCGCCCCGGGCCAAAGGCAGGCGCCAAACCGCTGCGCCACCCAGGGATCCCCGAACTTAAATTTTTTTAATGAAAAAAACTTTCAGTATGACAAGAAACATTTCCTTCTCAAGTCAATAACTGATACCTTTTCCTTTTTTGCTATTACTGGAAATCTGAATAGAATACGATTTTCTTCTGAGTGGGTAAAAGCGATCTTAGCCTAAGAAAATAAATAAATAAATAAAAAGAAACAAAAAAAATGTTGACACCTTTTTCTTTTCTTTCTATTTTCATGTGTATGAGAATTTTTTTAAGATTTTATTTATTTATTTGACACATAGAAAGAGCACAAGTAGGTGGGGTGGCAGGCAGAGGAAGAGGAAGAAGCAGACTTTCCACTGAACAGAGACTTGAGGCTCAATCCCAGGTCCCCAGGATCATGACCTGAGCTGAAGGCAGATGTTTAACCCACTGAGCCACACAGGTGCCCCTGTGTGGGAATTTTTAATGCAAAACAGGAACATAAAGCATTCATGTGAGTCAAAGTGTTAGGTAGGTAATTCTGTAATATCATTAATAAACCAGTTCAGTATTTTCTTGCTCAGGCCAGCACTGGGATTTTTAAGACAATTAGCTTTCTTTCTTTCCTCCCTCAATCTCTCTTTCACAGTAGAAAGATGGAATTTATTTGAAGTTTAGAGATAAAACATATAATTTCAAAGAAATGCCAGACTTTCAGAGAGCAGTTGGCCAGCTTCACAGTATCCACTCCCACTCTCACAATATTAGAGACACATCCATGAAAACGTCTAAAAAGCATTCAAATGGGATTTTTAAAGTTACCATCATAAAAAGTAATTGGTAAGTACTTCTAGTACTGATTAGAGAGACCAGAAAACAATACATCAAATTTAGTAAAATATATATTAGCTGATACTGGTGACCTACCTGGATACTTTTAACTTGGACAAGGAACACTACACCCAGCTCCTATAAGTACTGGCTGCCCACAGCTGCCTCATTTTGTGACAATTGCCTTCCTCTGAGGAGAGCCATCCTTTTTTTCTTTTTTTTTTCAAGATTTTTATTTATTTATTTGAGACAGAGAGAGACAGCTCAAGCAGGAGGGAGGGGCAGAGGGAGAAGGAAAAGCAGACTCCCCACTGAGCAGGGAGCCCAGCATGGGGCCCCATCCCAGGACTCTGGGATCACAACCAGATACTTAACTGACTGAGCCACCCAGGTGTCCCAGAAGATCTATCTTAACCTGGTACATTTCTTATCAGTGAAGCCAAATGATGTTTCTAGCACTTTGACTGAACAGTAGATTCCATTCATGCACTTTTTTTTTTTTAATTTTTATTTATTTATGATAGTCACACACAGAGAGAGCGAGAGAGGCAGAGACACAGGCAGAGGGAGAAGCAGGCTCCATACACTGGGAGCCTGACGTGGGATTCGATCCCGGGTCTCCAGGATCGCGCCCTGGGCCAAAGGCAGGCGCTAAACCGCTGTGCCACCCAGGGATCCCCCATTCATGCACTTTAAAAAAGCAAGTCATGCTACGTGTAAGTAGATGTTTTTAATGTATTTTCTGTTGCTCCTGTGGGTTTGTTATTAAAATGCAGTGGATTGAATGCATGGATATTATTTTTAACGCCATGTGGAAGCTAGACAGTTTTTATTTTACTAATAAGCTGCAACCTGGGAGGTTTAGAACAGTGCTTCAAAAACTATATTGTGCATCCAAATCACTAGGGAGTCATTAAAATGCAAATTATAGTTCAGTTGGTCTGGGCTGGGACCTTAGATTCCACATGTCTAACAAGCTCCCAGGTTGACGCTGATGGGGCTGGTCTGGGGACCACACTTGGAGAGTCAGGATTCATAATGATAAAACCCACACAGCTAGTTTGTGGCCTCGCAGGGACAAGGATGCAGGTCTCCTGACTCTTCCTCTGGTTCTCTTTCAACAATACTGCATGGATTTTAATAAGGTAACCATAAAATTTATCATATAAACCGAGATTTTTTATTTTTAATGTAAAAGGGGGCACTGTTAACAATCACCCGGCATCAAGCAGGACCGTCCAAGGCAAATAGGGACTTATGGTGATCTGAGCTTTAGCAGAAGTGGAGATTGCCTTCCAGTGAACAATTAAACGTTTAGTCCAAATCTATTGGGAAGAAGTACAGTCCAAGAGGAAGTCAGTTCGTTTTACCATTGCCAGAGATGTTTGGAAGCGTAAATAAAAAGAGCAAGGATAAGAGGGATAAATTTAATTTATGTAGTTGTTCAAAAGGCTATTGATAAGATTCTCCAGTAAACGCTGATAAAGATGAGTCAGCAGAGGGGTGGAAGGAATGTTTCCTTGTGATAGGAAACTGACTTAGGGCCCAGAAACAAAGGCTGGGGATAAACAGGCACTTATCTCTGCTGGGGTGGGTGGCAAGCTGCTGCAGCACCGGGGAGACAGGAGTGATGGGATTGGCTCCAAGGAGCCAAGAATGTGCACTTGGCTTAGAATAAGGAAATGAGTGTATTAAAAAAGCAGTTTCAAGGTGCTGCAGTTTAGGAGCGAGTAAAAAGGAAGCTGGAATAAACGTCAGATAAGATACCATCTTGATGAGGACTGGACTTTTTTACTCAAAGGGAGACTCACTTCAAGGCAAGTGCAATTAAGAATAAAATGCTCAGCTTGTCAGTTTGGATGAATATTTAGGGCAAAGTGTGTGACACAGTGGGGAAGCTGCAGAAATTGCACCAAGATAGTGTGGTTTTAACAGGAGGCTCTCAATGCACGTCGCCATCGCTTAGGCCTGCAGACCGCTCCCCCCCCCCCCCAAGCCTGGATCTGTTCAATCAGAATCTTAAGAGGATGGGCTCAGGCATCCATGTTTTGGGGAAAGAAATACTCCATTGGAGATTCTGGTATGCAGGCAGGGCTGAACACCAATGAGTTGACTAATAAGAATGATATAGAAATAAAGGTTAATGTTGTCAACCAAAGAAAAGTGTTTACAATCAGTTAATGGAGCATAATAGCATAATGCATGATTCTTAATATTCATTTTTATTCAACATTTTATTGAGAAATAGAATGCACTCTCTGTGCATAACACACGCTTGTACAACTTAACAAATTGTGTAATGAATACCCATGAAGCTGTATCAGCTCAAGAAATGAGAAAATTGTCCACACCCCAGATGTCCCTTGTGTGCCCCCCTCCCAATTCTACTACCCTCCCTGCACTCTGGAGGCAAAACAATCCTGGCCTTTTAAATGATCAATTCTGGGGTGCCCAGGTGACTCAGTCTGTTAATCATCTATCTCTTGGTTTTGGCTCAAGTCATGATCTCAGGGTCATGAGATCCAGCCCCACGTGATGCTCCGTGCTCAACAGGGAGTCTGCTTGCAGATTCTCTCTCTCTCTCTCCCTCTGCCCCTCTCCTCACTCATATTCTCTCTCTCTCTCTCTCTCTCAAATAAATAAATAAATCTTAAGCTTTTTTTCTTTTTTTCTTTTTATTTATTTATGATAGTCACAGAGAGAGAGAGAGAGAGGCAGAGATATAGGCAGAGGGAGAAGCAGGCTCCATGCACCGGGAGCCTGATGTGGGATTCGATCCCGGGTCTCCAGGATCGCGCCCTGGGCCAAAGGCAGGCGCCAAACCGCTGCGCCACCCAGGGATCCCTTTTTCTTTTTTTAAAAGATATATCCATGTTGTTGCTTGTGGCTGTGGTCTTTCTGTTCATGATGCCAAGCAAGGCTCAGAAAACTCCCTGCCCTTGGGCCAAATCCTGCCTACCGCCTGTTCTGCAAAGTACTTTGTATGAGAGACCCGCATGACACTGAAAGGTCAGGACACAATAATATTTGAGTTGTATGCACTTGCTTATTCTTATATAACACTGTTGTTTTCAAATTTTATTTCCTAATGGAAATATTTTTTCCAAAAAGCCCTTTTCAAAGCCTCCAGTAAAAAACAAATAATACTTGCACTTGAAGCAGGATTGAAGTTGTGGCAATTTTACATCTCTCCCAGCCTCCAACTCACCCCTTGAAGTTCCCGTAGAACATAACAGAGTTCCCAAAAGAAAAGATGTGGCTCGAGAATTGCAGATCCATTGAATATGAAATTCTGGGACATTTTGTAATGGAAACAGTACTTGGAAAGATGAGTCTCTCTCTCTCTCTCTCTCTCTCTCTCTCTCTCTCTCTCTCTCTCTCCCTTCCCTCCTTCTTTCTTTCCAGCTAGTAAATTACCCTGAAATAATTTGCCCAAAGTAAGTAGGCATGGGTGATGCTGAACTCCAAGAAATGTTATTTGATTGGGGGAGAAAATATAAACTGAACCAAAGCAGATAGATTTTTGCAGTCAGAGAGAAGTCGGAATGTTAAAAAAAAAAAGAGCCAAATTATACAGCTCCAGTCGGTGTGAGCCTTCTATCTCTGGTCAGCTCAGCAGTTAAAATCCAGTTCTTGAAATGCTTTTATGTTCTAAGACTTCCTTTATTCCATAGAAAAAGGCAAAGGTGATTCCCGTTAAAGCCAAAAAACAGCAGTGAGTTTGATGTTTAACTGCTCCCAGTTCACTTTCCAAGCAACTCTAGAAGAAACATATTCATTTCACATTTTAATAATACATTTTAAAAGGGCAGAAAGGATCCCTTTGTTCGTGTTCAAGAAGAATTAACAAGTGTGGCTTCATCTGTTCCTTTAGGAAAGAAGTTGAAGAGGAGATGGTACCATGTGAAGTCATTGCTGCTGTCAAACCCAGAAGGTTCGATCGTCTGGTAATAAGGCTTGCCCGAAGGAAGTAGTCCAAGTGGTTCTCGATGTTAGTTAATGACTGTTGGCACCCTTTTCCTTTTCACAATCGTATGGACACATTTATGCAGCAAGAGAAGCAAGGTCAAAAATCTACCCACGCTCTGCCTCATTTAGGATGCTTTTGCCTGCAAATAACATATCCATCTCAAATAGCTTTAACTTGGGGGATTTATTCTCTCACATACCAAGAAGGATGGAGGTAGGGTGGGCATTCGAGGAGTCAAAGGGCATCATCAAGGACCCAGGTTCCTTCTAGCTTCTTATCCTCCCTCTGCAGTGAGTCTGCTAGTCCTCAGCTAACCATCCCCCACCCCCCAACCACCACCACCACCCCGCCTCCTGCCCTGGTCCCAAGTTGCCTGCCACGATCATAGTCATTACCGGCACCAGAATGGAGACTTTCCCGTATGTCTCTCCTTTTCAATGAGGAAAATCTCCCCAGATGCACCCCAGTGGGTGTCTCGATGTTTCATGGCCAGAAGGACTGTACACGCCCACGCCTGAACCAAGCACTGACAAGGAATGGGGCACAGTGGCCAGTTTGGACTAACCAGGATTTGCCTCTGAGTCTTGGGGGAGACACCCACTTTGCCTATACAAGTGACTGTACAGAAAGAAAGAGGACCCTTAAAATCGGGATGACCAACAGCACATGCTGCAGGCTACAACTCTGTGTGCAAAACATGAGCTTTCTCATCTGTCTGTAAATATCTTGCTCGTGAGTGCCCATCCCACCGACGGCAAAGGTGGGAAAATCTTAACTTCCAATTAAGGTAACTCGGTCACTGTTTGGAGCAGTCTCTCTCAAGGCTCAATTTCTTTTGGATAAATATTTAATCCATTTTATGGGTCAGATTGGCTCCCAGGGCTATCTCTCTATTCTCCGGGGTTAATTCCTCATTCTCCCTGTCGAGACACCATCCAGGTACCTGGACAGCCTTACGCTTTCTTCTGATGATGGGGGTTGGGGAGGAAGGAGGTCCTCATGCTCCTAATACTGGCTCTGAGATCTTCACTGCCCTCCACAGAGATGTCCTGCATCATCACTGACACGTCTTCAGGCCTCTCTACTGCTGATTACCAAGTCAGTGGAGCTCACGGTCAGTCCTTCTACTTGGGTATATGCCTGGGTGGCTAGACATGACCCACCTTAGTTTCCTGCTGGCTCTGCAGATCCCTCTGGGACTTGGTTGTGACTTCAATTCAGTCTCCCTGGCCTGGGTAATCCATCCTGCAGCTCTTGGCTACAGGATCACTTTGACCTTGTAATAAAAGGACAGCTAACACATTCAATTGCTTTCCTTGTCCTTTCAGTGATGGTGAAGGGGGACGCTGGATAATTGTCAGAGACTCAAGACATTGGCACAGACCCTCTCTGCATGAGCACATGACACCACCAATGGTAATGCAGCCCCCCCGCCCAGGTTGGTGCAGAGCTCCTTATGACTTACCGTTATCCAAGGGTCCCAAAGGCGGATTAGGGCCCAAAGGCCACTGCTCTAGCATTTCCTGCAAATGCCTCTAACTATTTCTTTTTTTTTTTTTTTAAGATTTTATTTATTTATTCATGAGAGACACACAGAGAGAGGTAGAGACACAGGCAGAGGGAGAAGCAGGCTCCAGGCAGGGAGCCCAATGTGGGACTCGATCCCAGGACACCAGGATCACAACCCGAGCCAAAGGCAGATGTTCAACCACTGAGCCACCCAGGCGACCCGGCTCTAGCTATTTCTAAACCACATCCTCCACCAACTCAGCAGGAGTTCAAGACCAGAGAGGGGAAGAGAAGCACACTTTTCTGACCCTTTGTCCTCTCTCCTTGCCTCTTACATCCAACCCCCAAGACCAAAAGGTAGACACATGTTCTGCTTCCCTCCCTATCTGTTCAGAATGCCCCTGTGCATCAAATTGCCTTTCTTCCCTATCCTATGGCTGCCAGGTGTTTGTACCTCTCCTCTTGCCTGGGAAAACAAATCTCATGAGCTAGTCTCAGTAGAGACAATGGTTTCCCTTAATAGGGAAAATGACCCAGATTACTGAAAGAGGAAAAACATGTCTGTTTCCAAAACAGCATTCATTGGCATGAGTATTTTAAAAATGTTACTCCTGTTCCATCACTTGTCAATTGTCTGTGTCAAATGCATGCTTTGCAGCTTGAAACAGGCAATGCTTTGTTAAAGAAGATTGCTTTCACAAGCTTATTTATAATGAGCATTCAAACCAGTGACTCAGAAGCCAGGAATTCATTCACACAGTTCTTGTATATCCGGTACCAATGTATTCTATTAATTGGCTTAGTTTAGTGGGTCATTATGAGAGATATCCCTTACTGAGCACCTACTATGTGCCAAAAATTTTACATTCATTCATTCAACTACCTTAATTCTAATTCCATATCTGTAAGGTAGTCATATTTTCATCTTCTATCTTACTAAGGCTCAGAGAGCTTGAGTAACTTTCCCCAAGTCACAGTGCCAAATCTAGAATTCAAGTCCAAGTTTTTCCAACTCCCAAATCTGAGTCCTTTCTTCCTCAGCAGAAGCATAGTGACAGTATAACATGACCAAAAGGCACAGACTCTGGAATCTTACCAACCTGAATTCTAGTTCCTAGCCACCGTCCACCATATGACCTTGAACTGTGTGACCTCCTTTACCTTCAATTTTCTCATCTCTAAGAGGGATCGGTAATAGTTCACACCTCATAGAGTTGTTGTGAAGATTGAATGAGATAAAATACTGTATACATTAGAGTTTAGGGCAGTATCCAATGAGTACTCGATAATTACTTTTGGCCATAATTGTTGTTATGTACTGCCTCTCCAATGGGTCTTCATGCTGAAAAGAACTTAGACAGCATCTATTCTTACTGCACAATTTTACAAACAAGAAGACGCCAAAAGTTTATTCTACTTCTCCATATTAACATATATATGTGCATATACATGCAATTTTTGGTATATACAGTTTTAGTCTCCAAAGCCTGTGATATATATGTCCAGGCTTTAGGGACAAAATTTATTGTTCTTTCAAAGACAAATACTACAGAGTCCCTGAGTGGCTCAGTTGGTTAAGCAACTGCCTTTGACTCAGGTCATGATCCTAGGGTCCTGGGATCAAGTCTCCTGACAGGCTCCCTGCTCAGTGGAGAGTCTGCTTCTCCTTCTCCCTCTGCTCCTCCCCCTACTCTGCTTGTGCTCTGTCTCTTTCAAATAAATAAAATATTTTTTAAAAATTGAAAAAAAATTTAGAAAGACAAATACTGGGCAGCCCAGGTAGCTCAGCATTTTAGCGCCGCCTTCTGCCCGGGGTGTAATCCTGGAGACCCGGGATCCAAGTCCCACGTTGGGCTCCCTACATGGAGCCTGCTTCTCCCTCTGCCTGTGTCTCTGCCTCTCTCTCTGTCTCGCATGAATAAATAAACAAATCTTAAAAATAAATAAATAAATAAATAAATAAATAAATAAATAAATAAATAAAGTAAAAAGACAAATACTACAAGTTCAAAAATCTGTGGATCTCTAAAGGTTGTTCTTCAATTCATTGGTTTGAGAGTGTCTTACGAACCTGTGGGTCAGAAAGACACCACCAATGCCATGGGGGAGCAAAGCATTCACTGGTCCAGGCAAAGCAAGAAAAGGAAGCTTGAGAAGTCAGCTTTGGAGGATATGAAGGAAAACTGCCAGACCCATGATTAGTTCATCTATCATCGGAAGAAGTCAGTTCATAATTTCAAAAAACAAATCAAAATTGGGCCATAATTAGGCCCAATTAACTCATCCTTCAAACACATTCTTTGTGGTGGACATCTGTTGTTTTGGCTGCCTTTCTGATAACTACAACCCAGTTTCCCTTCAGAGGAACTATATGACTGCCATATAGTTATTTGGGGGTGACCCCATCCTTAGCTACAGGAATGGGTCCTAATTGGCTTAAGCCAATCAGCTAACCTTGTCCCCCAAATTGAAGTTCAGAGACAGGCACATAACGTACCAGAGTGACTGGGACTTGAAGTGGTGTCTGGGGGAGCAGCAGCTTTCACTCTTCTGAGTATGTCACAACCATTTTGCTTCCATGTAGAGGTGGCCTGAGGCTGAAGCTGACCTACAGAGAAAGACAGAGTCAGGGTGGTCACACTGTGTGAAACTGAATGTAGATCACATCCTAAATTTCTCAGTACTGTGAGCCAGTATGGATCTACATGCTTAGGACATATATCATTACACACCCCAGTGAGAGATACAGTACAACCCCATTCTCCAGGAAACCCAAGATTCAGATAAATTAGAACTGTCTAGTGTCCCAGAAGCCAGGATTTCCACTCAGTTCTCTCTGCATGCTTCTACAATCCTCACAACAACACTCAAGAGTTTAAGTAACATGCCCAAAGAGACACAGAAGGCAGATAAATGGAGGTGGGTCTCTCATTCAGAATTTTTTGTCTCCAAAGCCTGTGTACTTAGCTCTAACTTTAAACTATAAGGTGATTTTGAGTCAGATAGAACAAACAAAATTAGCACATGCATTTTATTTTATTTTATTTTATTTTATTTTATTTTATTTTATTGATTAACACATGCTTTTAGGAGTTAGTTTCCAGATCCCATAAGACTAAATAAATTCCAGATGATTTATATTTTATTCTTTTTTTTTTTAATTTTTGTTTATTTATTTGACAGAAAGAGAGAGAGCAAACACAAGTAGGGGGAGCAGCAGAGGGAGAGGGAGAAGCAGGCTCCCCACCAAGCTGGGAGCCTGACGTGGGGCTCAATTCCAGGACCCTGGAATCATGACCTGAGCCAAAGGCAGATGCTTAACCAACAGATTCATCCAGGAGCCTCTATTTTATTCTCTCTCTCTCTCTCTTTCTCTTTTTTAAAGATTTTATTTATTTATTCATGAAAGACACAGAGAGAGAGAGAGAGAGAGGCAGAGACACAGGCAGAGGGAGAAGCAGACTCCATGCAGGGAGCCCCATGTGGGACCCGATCCCGGGACTCCAGGATCATGCCCTGGGCTGAAGACAGATGCTCAACCACAGAGCCAATCAGGCATCCCAGTTATTCTTTCTTTTTTAAAAAAATATTTATTTATTTGAGAGAAAGACACCCATGCATGTATGGGGCTGGGAGAAGAGGGAGAGAAACTTCAAACTACCCGAAGCCCCAGGTAGGGCTCCACCCCCTGAGATTATAACCTGAGCAGGAACCAAGAGTAAGATGCTCAACTGACTGAGCCACCCAGGCCCCCCATATTTTATTCTTGAATTCACCCACTGATATGGTATAGGAAGAGAAACAAGGAAGGTAAATATGATAACCTCACTATGCAACGACAGACACCCCCCCTGGGTTTATCTCCTGCTTGAAGGGTCCATAGGACCCACTAGGTCTCTGGCAAACCCATTCTCTCCATCGTTCTGGGTATGCTGCTGAACATACATTTCCCAGCGTCCCTTGCAGGGAGGTGTTATCACATGATTTGGCTCCTGCCAGTGGAATTCTGGTGGAGGTACTGTGTGCCTAGGCCTTAGGCAGGGGACGTGGCTCCTGGTCCTTGGCACTGGGGTTAATGCAGCCACCTGGCCAGGCTCTGTGATGGAAGGAACATGGGTCCCTGAAAGACTGTGCAGACTAGAGTCCCTCCAGCGATGGAACTGCTTATCTCCTAGCTGCTATCATGAGTGTCCTTAAGCCATGTTTTACTGGATATTTTTGTAATAGCAGCTTAGCTTTTGTACCCTAAGACAAGGGTCTAGAGGTCTTGGAAAAGAATTAGTCATCCTGCAGCTGAGGTCTGGGCTAGTAAATAAGCTCTAGCTGTCTACCTCAGGTTGACAGCTCGAGTTTTATGCCTCCCTGTTAGTTTCTCAGTGTGAGCACACGCTGCAAGTGTGTAAATAAAACAAGCATCGGGCAGGAACTGTGGCAGGCTGCAGAGTCCTTAAAGCATAGAGCCACCATCTGCAGCAGACGGCAGATGAAGAGGGCCACATGGCTCAGGAGCATGTCCTGAAATCCTGGGGTGTGGGCAAAGCCTTGGGGACAACAAGTCGACCCCGGGAACATTTGTTACATGAAGACTGAAGACCAAAGATGAGAGGTCTCCTCTTCATAGGGGAAGCTTCCAAAATATTACTGTGATGGGGCTTCTTAGAAAAGGAATCAAACAGGCCAATAATTCACCAGTAACCAATAAGTAGAACTTCTTTTGTCTTTCTCTCTCTCTCTCTCATCGTAGCCCTGCTCAGAAAGCACCTTTGGCTGCATCAATTTTCCTAGTCAAAACAGTGTATTTCAAACTCCCTTTGCACAGATAAATATCGCCTGTTGTGGAAAAACACTCAGAGAAATGACCGTGTTGTCATCTGCTGCTCAGAATGTTAAAAAAAAAAAAAAAGCACAGTGGTCAGGGACTAGGACTCAGAAGCCAGCTCTGCCACTTACTAGCACTGGGGCCTGGGCAACTGCGTGTGACTCAGCTTCCTCATCTGTAAACTGGGGATGATGATAATAATAGTACCTACAGCATCTTATCATGATGAGGATTTACAAGTCTCGGAGTAGTACCTGGCATGTAGTAAGCACCACGTAAAAATCTGTTAAGTGTGAATACCACCTTTCAGGACAGGGTTTTTACAATGTGCATCAAAAGCCCTGAGCTAGCAATTCTATGTCTAAGAATTTTTCCTAAAGGGATCATTATGGATGTGTGCAAAGATTTATCTTCAAAGAAGCTCATTGCAGTAATAAGTGATCATCAATAGGGCACTGGGCTAAATCAATGGCAGTAGAGGACAGTCATATTTTATGCAAGGGGTTGTATTGCTGAAGATCTCACAGAATGCAAAACTCATGTTACGCAAGATTAAATTTCCTACAAAAATGAAATGCAAGGCAGGATTCACATTACTTCAGATTTTGCCCATAAAGCAAAGTTTAATTAATATTTTATATCCTACTATTTCAAACTGTGTAATTCAAATTTGCATTAAATGTAACCTGACTGTATATTTATTATGGAGCTGCACAAAAATTTATGTTACAGAAGAATAAGCCATGGCTGAGGAGGACATCCATGATACATCAATTTTAAAGAGTGTGACCTCATTTTCTTCAGATAGACATCTTTTAAATGCTGGCAAAATAGACATCAAATTTAAAGCGTACTAGATTCCCTGCAATGTGGTTCCTTCTTTTTATCACCCTATATTTTCTAAATGTTCTACAAGGAAGGTATTATTTTTGTAACAAGAAACAATAAAAGGAACTTTTAAAGAATAAATGTAACATTGATATTAACTTAATTTTGAAACAAATAGCTACTCAGACAAATGGGTACGTAAAAGAGGATAATTCCAACCCGTTAACTGATGTCTACAGCCTTAGTGAATTGGAGATTTGCTTTTTCTCAAATACTTGGTCCCAGGGATTGGTCTGGACGGGAAATAGCATATCCGACCGGAGTTCACACTAAAGTTCCATTGGCCTAATCCAGAACCCAGTAAATCTTTCAGAATATAACAAAGAACACTTTAGAAGCCCAGTTACACTGGACCATTTATTCAACAAGTCTGTGTATACTTCTTTTGAGATTTGACAATATCCTTTATATATATATATGTGTGTGTGTGTGTGTGTGTGTGTGTGTATAATGGATATTTATCTTAAAGATCTATTTATTATGGATATATTTTTAAATGTATGGATATATATATATATATATATATATATATCAAGACACCTGGGTGGCTCAGTTAGTTGAGTGTCTGCCTTCAGCTCCGGTCATGATCCCAGGGTCCTGGGATCAAGCCCTGCATCGGGCTCTCTGCTCAGTGGGGAGTCTGCTTCTCACTCTCCTTCTGCCACTCCCCGTGCTTATGCTCTTTCACTGTCAAATAAATAAAATCTTAAAGTATATTGAGCCATTTTGGTGACTCAAAAAAGTGCAAAGAACATGAAGAAACTTCAGTCAACTTCTCTTTGCTCAGTTTCCCTGACCATAACTGGCACATTCCATGTAGAATAGAAAAGAAAAGGAAGCCGTACCTCTTTATTCACTTCCTCCTTTCCAGGGAAAGAGCAGGAGTTCTGGGAAGATATCCAAGGGACCTGAGGGAAGCAAAGTTTCTTCAGACAGCTCAGAGTAGGCTGTGGCCTCCTGAACCTTCTGTCCCACAGTTGGTAAGTAGTGGTGTTAATGCTCATTCCAGACAGACAAGACCTTACCTCTCCCCACACCAGCCATTCTGAATCCATCTGAGGTTTTCATTTATTTTTCACTTTGAACAAACATTCTGTGCTAAATGAACAGGTGCACATGGGCTGTCTGGTTTGACCATCACAAAAGGCCAATGAACTTTCAACTATAAGATGAGTAAGGTCTGAGGATCTAATGTATCAACTGTAGTTGATATCACTGTACTACTGTATAATTAAAATTTGCCAAGAGAGGGATCCCTGGGTGGCGCAGCAGTTTGGCACCTGCCTTTGGCCCGGGGCATGATCCTGGAGACCCGAGATCGAGTCCTGAATGGGGCTCCCTGCATGGAACCTGCTTCTCCCTCTGCCTGTGTCTCTGCCTCTCTCTCTCTCTCTCTCTCTCTGTCTATCATGAATAAATGAATAAAATCTTTTTAAAAAATTTGCCAAGAGAGTAGATCTTTTTTTTAAAAAAAATCATTTATTTATTTATGATAGACATACATACGGAGAGAGAGAGAGAGAATCAGAGACACAGGCAGAGGGAGAAGCAGGCTCCATGCCAGGAGCCCGACGCAGGACTTGATTCCGTGTCTCCAGGTTCACGCCCTGGGCCAAAGGCAGGCACTAAACCGCTGAGCCACCCAGGAATCCCGAAAGTAGATCTTAAATGTTCTCACCACTGCTCTCCAAATCATAAATATGTGAGGTGATGGATGAGTTCATTAAGTAGGTGGGGGAAATTCTTTCAAAACATACACAAATATCAAATCATCATGTACACTTTTACAATTGTATTTGTCCATTATACATCAATAAAGCTGGAATTTTAGGGGTGCCTGGCTGGCTCAGTTGGTAGAGTGTGCAACTCTTGATCTTGGGGTTGTGAGTTCAAGCCCCCACATTGGATGTAGATATTGCTTAAAAGTAAAATCTTAAAAACAAAAAAAACACCAAACTGAAATTTTAAAAGTTTTTTAAAAAGCCTATGTAGCAAAACACAATCATTTCCTCATTCCTATGGTGTTGAGAGAGGCGGAAGCATATGGACGCTAAGAGCTTGGGCTCTGGTTTGAATCCTGGATCTCCCAAGTTTCTTTGCTATGTAAGCTGCAGCAAGTTACATAAGTTTTCTGTGCCTCATCCTTCCGTTATCCTCATCCGTAAAACGGAGGCAGTAATAACAGCACCTACATAGTTTTGTCATGGAAAGGTCTTAGAACAGTGCCTGATACAGAACACATGCTCAATATACATTAGCTATATGCATCAAATGAGGAAATCTGGCTCAGACAGATGAATTAACTTGCCCGTGGTTACACAGCAAGTGTTAGAGCCAAGATTTGCTTGGGTTTCCTTGCGATTCTCGGATCTTGAAGTTTGATTTGGGTCTGTTTTATATCTCCCACGCCTCCTGTTAACATGCTCTTGCTTCCCTGTCCCTTCTTGAGCATATGGAGTGTGTTTCTAATGGCTGCTTTAACGTCCTTGTCTATTAATTCCATCATCTGTGACATTTCTGGATCTGTTTCTATTGATCGATTTTTCTCCTCATTATAGCTCATATTTTGCTGCTTTGCGTGCCAGGTAATTTTTTATTGGATGCCAGACATTTCGAATTTCACATTGCAGAGCGCTAAAATTTTTTGTTTTCCTTTAAATATTTGGGGGTTTTGTTTTAGGATGGCGCAGTTGCATTAGTGGAAACAATTTGAATCTTTTGAGGCCTGTTTTTAAGATTGCCGAGCAGGTCCAGAACAGTCTTTAGTCTAGGGCTAATTTGGTGACTACTGAGGCAATATGTTTCTCGGGATTCTGCTGGATATCCTACATGTTAGATGTTCTTCCCTTTCTGGTTGATGAGGACAGAAATAATGCCCGACCCTGTGTAAGCTCCAGCTGATTCTTTTTTTTTTTTTTTTTTTTTTTTTTTTTTAGCTCCAGCTGATTCTAATGGGTGGTCTTTCCTTGGCCTCCGGTACTGTCCTCGCATGCGTGCACTGATCAACACTCAGCTGCAGATTTGAAGGGAACTCTCTGCAGACCTCCTGAGTCCTCTCTCCGTAGAGAGAATCCGCTCCCATTCCCCCTGGACCTTGAACAGCCCTTGAATGGGATCTTGAGCCAATGAAGTTTTCCATAAGTAGTAGTTGTTGCATGAATAAATATCCCGTTGCTCTCCATGTGTTAAGTGAACTTGGGTCAGGGCCTAGTATTTGCCTTCCAGAAAACATCTCACAAACCAAGGCCAGATTCTCCACTAAAAGAGAACAAAGCTCATTTCTCCTGAGGAGGTTAAGCTGTAGATAAACATAGCCCTGAGACTTAGAGCCACCGGCTAACCCTCCCGACCCTACCCTGGTCCGTCCGGGACAGAGATTCCAGGGCCTTGGGCTGCTGTGTCCAATAAGCACCCACAGGGCATGTGTGGCTATTGAGCACTTGAAATATAGTTGAGATGTGATTGTAAGTATAAAATACTAAAGAGATTTAGTATGAAAAAAAGAATGTAATGGATTCATCTGCTGAGAATGTGTTGAAGCAATGATAGTTTAGGCATACTGGCTTAAATAAAACATTATTAAAATCAATTCCACTGTGTCTTTTTACCTTTTCAAAAAGAGTGGTTACTAGAAAGTTTAAAATGACATGTGTGGCTCATGTCTTCTTTCTATTAGCTGTGGATGGAGAGTCTTAAACCCCATAGCCAAGACTTGAGGCTAGCGGAAAGTAGAATGAGTGAAAAAGCAGGACACACAGAGACAGATGTGATATATTCAGTTTCTTGTTACTCTGACGCATTTCCCCACCCCATCCCCCAAGCAGTTTAACATGAGTCACAGACGAGTTGCCTTAGGGAGAAAGTTGTCAGCAGAAAACCAGAGAACAATGGAAACAATGTCTGAGTTTATAAGATCAAAGGCCAAAGAAAAAGTCCTACTCCAGACTAAATAAAGCCACCATGGCCTTCATCTCTTCACAACATCCAAGAAAGGAGGGTTGGTGACCTGCGACCAAGGACTTAGATTTGTCCAACTCAGTTTCTTTTTTTTTTTTTTTTTTTTTAATTTTTATTTATTTATGATAGTCACAGAGAGAGAGAGAGAGAAAGGCAGAGACACAGGCAGAGGGAGAAGCAGGCTCCATGCACCGGGAGCCTGACGTGGGATTCGATCCCGGGTCTCCAGGATCGCGCCCTGGGCCAAAGGCAGGCGCTAAACCACTGCGCCACCCAGGGATCCCTAACTCAGTTTCTTTTTCTGTGAATGGGCTGATGACATCGCCCACCTCACAGGGCCGCCATGGGGGTTAATTTTTACAAGGACTTGAAACAATGGCCCCCAGCAAGCACGGCCAAATTCGCTATTACCTGTGAATGAGCCCTACCCAGTGTCATGACTGAAAGGCCGTGTACCTGGTCCAGGAAGGACAGCAGTAGATGCCATGTTGCTGATTGATTATCGTTGGGAGCAATGTCCGTACGTGCTCCAGTCAATGCTCGAGGTACATCTGATCAACCTCCTGATGGCAAACCTGCCTACCTCTCAGTGAACCAGAACTTGCAGACCCCTCTCAAAGAATAGTCAGGCTCTGGATTCCTAATGGTAGGGGTCCCCTGAGGCAATCTCCTCCGGGGCCGTAATACACTCCTTTGTAATGAGACTTTCTCCCTGCAGTCCCCAGACTCCCCATCATTTGCAGAAGGCTTCAGGCCTTAAAACGAACCGGTATGACTGGGTTATAACACATCCATTTGAATTTAGGATCTAAGGCTGTGTACAACATGTCCAAGTGTGGTTGGCTTTCAAGCAATCAATTTTAGGAACATTAGAGGTTACCTGGACCAGGGAGGCCTGACTCCTCCTTGCTTCTCCATTCAAATAGGAGCTCAGACTCTAGCCAGCCTGTGTGTGGCCATCTATCCAGGGCATCTTCTCCCAGTTCTTGCCACTGATGAGACTGTCTAGCTCATGGGGTACTCTCCCCTTAGCAGAAGAGGCCACAGAGAGTTCTGCTTCTAAGGTGACAAGGGTCAAGTACATAGGAAACTCAATGGACATTAGAGGCAGTGGGGAAGAGACTACTGAGATCTGAACTCATCATTGCCGGCGGGTCTCATCGTGGACTTGAAGCTCTCAAGAGCAGACATCTTAAAACTCTTGATGGACCCAGAACTTATCAGAATAGAAGCACAACAGGGTTTTGGAATGAATGAATGAGTGAATGAATGAATGAATGGCTTAACAGTCACTAGGAAATGACTGAAATCATGCACTCTCTGTGAGAATATAGAAGGGGAGACATGTCCACTTTAAGGGGCATTCAGCAGGGAGAGTCAGGCAACCATCCACAAATGTTTCCTGAGCACCTACTATGTGTCAGGCCCTGTCCTAGGCATCAGAAAGAATGTACTAAACAAGAAGAAAGACTCTTCCCTCCAGAAACTCACATTCCAGAGGAGATAGAAGAAGAGTCAAAGAGGTTGGAGAGTCACCAGTGAACAAGGTTCTAGGTCTCTCAGAGGGGGAAACAGAGGCTCACCAAGGGGCAGACTTGCCCAGACCCCACAGCTGGCAAGCAGCAGTGCTAGGATTCGAACCTATGTCTGTGTGACCCCCAATGAACCACATACAGAAAGGAGGGAGAGAGGGATCAGGTGCTTGCCCTGGCCCAACACACCAAGAGGATGCAGCCCAAAGACATACAGAAACAGCCAGCACCTGGGAAGAACTCGGAGCCTGTAGCGGTTCACAGATCGCAGGCCAGAAAACCATCGGCTGCTTCTTAGCGGCAGTTGGGCCTGGGCCCAGGCGAATCTCACTCGCCTGTGTCCCTATGCCAGCTTCTCATCTGTGAAATGAAACTAATGATACCCACCCCACACAGCTTTTAAATGCCTTTTAAGGGGCACCTGGGTGCCTCAGTGGTTGAGCGTCTGCCTTCGGCTCAGGTCGTGATCCCAGGATCCTGGGATCGAGGTCCACATCAGGCTCCCATGGGGAACCCGCCTCTACTTCTCTCTCTCTCTCTCTCTCTCTCTCTCTCTGTCTCTCGTGAATAAATTTTTTTAACCCTCTTTTAAAAGTTCCCAACACACAGTTAACACTCAGAAGCTGTTTTTATTACTTCCCGTTTCTCTATTTTTTTTTTTTTTTGCCCCTTTTTTTTCCCTGGTGAGTTCTCAGAAGTAACTCAACTGCATTTGCCCTCAGTGGGAACTTCCCATCCTCTCAGCCCAGTGATAAAATCCGCTTGCTGGTGAACAGGGACAGAGACACACCTTGGAAGGCGTCTGTCCGGATTCCGAGGTTTTGCCTCTGGACGCAGGTTAAGAGGCTTTGAACTTTGGGGTTAGCCTGACCTCTAGTGGTCAAGCAGAAAACTGAGCAGAACGCTGGTCGCAGTCACCCCAATGCTGGAAGGCTAAGGCTGGGCCCCCCCGCGAGGAGCTCTCCTGGGCCGCCCTTCCGCAGGGCTCACTAGATACTGAACCGAGCTAACCCACCGGGAAGTTACATTTAGACGTGGCAGGGCTGGGTCTGGCTCCTATCCTGCCTGGCTCTAGAACCTTCTTGTTTGCCCACAAGGCACCATTCCTGGCTGGAGAGAACCATCTATTTTTTTTTTAAGCTTTTATTTATTTATTCACAACAGACACACAGAGAGAGGCAGAGACACAAGCAGAGGGAGAAGCAAGCTCCCCGTGGGGAGCCCAATGCAGGACTCGATCCCAGGACCCCAGGATCATGACCTGAGCCAAAGGCAGGTGGTCAACCACTGAGCCTCCCAGATGCCCCAGAACCATCATTCGTATTCAGACAGATAATCCGGCCTACAAAGCTCTTCGCTGCCATCACTGCTACGACCCAAACATCCTGACAAAGGTTTTTACGCCTATTTCTTACATCTGGAACCTGCAGTTCTAAAGGGCCCGCCCCTAGAGTCATGCCCAGTCCTCTAATCAATGCATATTTATCCATCTGCGTTGGGCACTACAGTAGACTCTGGCAAATGATGGAAGGCAAAACACAGGGCCCTGCCCGCAGGAACTTAGAGACCAAGGAGTTAGTTCCAGAATGGAGGTTCCCCGCTCCCCATGCAAATGCTCTTCTCCCTAGGACACTCGAAACACTGCCATGGAAACTGCTCATTTTAGGGCACTGGGCTTCCCACCTGGACTAGAAACTCAGCAAAAGCAGGGATGCCACGGTTCTGTCTCCACTTGCTCCATCCACGAAGCCTCCTATGGGGCCTTCCTTGCAGTCAGCTGGGAGCTCAGGAGGCCCCTTTGGTTACACCGGGTTGGAGGGTTTCTGCACGTTACTGAGATGGTACAGCCAGGACTTGAATCTACATCTGCCTGACTCCGAATCCCACACTTTGAAGAGTGTCCTCTATCCTCTCCCACCTCTGCCTGCCTTCTGGGTATCAAAGCTTGATCTGTAGAACTCTGTGTACCCCATTCCCTACATGTTGTTGGCCTGAGAGATGGGATCTGAGTGCAAATAGTTTATTTGGGAAGTGATCTCAGGAGGCACTGAGAGAGGATTGGGCAAATGTATAACAAAATACCACTCACTGCGTGGGCTGACACAACAATTTATTTTTTCCCAGTCCTGGGGGCTAGAAACCAAGATCAAGGGGCCAGATCAGTTGGTTTCTCTAAGGTCTCTCTCCTTGGCTTGCAAATAGCTGCCTTTTGGCATGTCCCTGGGTGTCCCCTGGTGTCCCTAACCTTCTCTTCTTCAAGGACATCAATCGGATTGGATGAGGTCCCACCCTAATAGCCTCATTTTAACTTAATCACCTCTTGAAAGGCCCCATATCACCAGCACATTCTGAGATCCTAGAGGGTAGGGGGGTTGGGGTGAATGGGTAACGGGCACTGAGGGGGGCACTTGACGGGATGAGCACTGGGTGTTATTCTGTATGTTGGTAAATTGAACACCAATAAAAAATTAATTTATTTAAAAAAAAAAAAAAAGAGGGTAGAGTTTCAATATAGAAATTGGGTCTCGGGCAGCCCGGGTGGCTCAGCGGTTTAGCGCTGCCTTCAGCCCAAGGCCTGATTCTGGAGATCCTGGATCGAGTCCCACGTCAGGCTCCCTGCATGGAGCCTGCTTTTGTCTCTGCCTCTTTCTCTGTGTGTGTCTCTCATGAATAAATAAATAAAATCTTTAAAAAAAGAAAAAGAAAGAAATTGGGTCTCAGGAGGGGCAATTCGATCCATAACAGGAAGTAAGACAAGGGAGAAGGGAAGAAGCAAATGAAGGGGTGCATTACTGATTAGGTTACAGCTCTGGCAAGTGGGGCTCTGACCCCACTGAGGGCATGTGGGAGATGGTGTAAAACCTCCTCAGAGTTATCCTGTCCAGCTAGCAAGCTAATGGCTGCTGTGGAGCATTAACTCTCCAGCCCTCCTGGTCCAGGAGGAAGCATTCAGACTCAGATGCAGCCCATTGCAGAAGGATATAGTCAACACGTAATGGAATGGTGAATGCCAAGGGCATAGGGGTGTCTGCTGTGTCAGCTATGCCATCACGACCACCCCCATCTACTGAGTCCATTGGATTCTTACTCTATACTACCTGGCTCCAACTCAACCCTAGAGTTTCAACCGCTTAAACTGGTCTTAAAATGATCTTTCTAGGGGCACCTGGGTGGCTCAGTGACTGAGCGTCTGCCTTTGGCTCAGGTCATATGCCGGGGTCCTAGGATGGAGTCCCACATCGGGCTCCCTGCATGGAGCCTGCTTCTCCCTCTGCTTATGTCTCTGCCTCTCTCTGTGTCTCTCATGAATAAATCAATAAAATTTTTTTTAAAAAAACGGTCTTTCCACAATTACATATGTTTACGAGCGACAAAGTAAAGTCAGAGCCCTTCCATCAGAGCCTGCTCAGTTTCCAGTTTTTGCTGCTCTTCCCATCATAGGCCAGGAGCCATTTCACTTCCACATCTTCCAGTGCAACCTTGTAAGAGGCAGGATTCTGATCGCAAATGGCAGAACCTCAGTTCAAATGGGTTTTAGAATAAAGGACCGGGGGAGTTCTGGGCTCACGTCACTGAAGACACCAGCACTGCTGGAATGGGCATTCGAAAAACAGCCTGGGGAATTTGTCTTTCTAAACCTCAAGCCACCTGAGTGGCTCAGTCAGTTAAGCATCTGCCTTCGGCCCAGGGCATGATCCCGGTGTCCTGGGATCGAGTCCCATGTTGGGCTCCCCGCAAAGAGCCTGCTTCTTCCTCTCCCTGTGTCTCTGCCTCTCTCTGTGTGTGTCTCTAGTGAATAAATAAATAAAGTCTTTCAAAAAATAAAAACAAATTTTAAAAAAGAAAAAAAAAACTAGAAATTACTGAAATGAACACCAACATACTTTCTGCTACACCTAAACCAAGAAATCCCAGACAGCTGATTGAAATGAGATAAATCCATACGTACTCATGTGGAAAGACTACTACATTTTTTATTAAATGAAACTATAAACATTTTACTAAGTGAAAAAGCAAAGTAAAACGTAGTGTATGGAGCACGAACACTTGTGTACATTTTTTAAAGTATATATTTGTATGTGTGTGTATGTGTATAACTGCAAAGAATGTAATTTCCAGTATATTATAAACATTGTAGTTTTAAAAACCATTCTGTCATTCCTCCAAAGCTATGCAATGGAATGCAAATACCATATTGACTTTCATATATATACCCAAAAATTTTTTTTAAGATTTTATTTATTTACTTGAAAGAGAGAGAGCACGAGCAGGGGAGGGGCAGAGGAAGCAGATTCCCCACTGAGCAGGGAGCCCAAGGTGGTGCTCGATCCCAGACCCTGAGATCATGACCTGAGCTGAAGGCAGATGCTTAGCCAACTGAGCCACCCAGGCGCCCCAACATATGAGCTTTTACAGTATCTATTCTTGACCTCTCCTACACTACACAGAATCCCAAGTGACCTTTTACAATGCAAATGCAATTATATCACTTCCCTGATCAAAATCCCTCAAAGCCCCCTGCTTTTTGGAAATCTTCACCAGCACAGACAAACACCTCCTCTCTACTGAGTGCATCTGTTGACCTGGCTGGTGAGTTTTTTTCAATCCCCATCAGAGAGGAGGATCCGGAGCAGTTCAGTTCCACTTGTCCAAAGCTATACCAACTCCCCTGCTCCTTGTGACAATGTAGTGCCAAGGGAACTTGATCTTCTGCACATCCCACAGAATATCACTCTGGTCCATTATACTAATGACACCATGCTAATCAGGCCTGGTGAGCAGGAAGTTCAAAATCCCTGAACATTCTGACATGCTGCAGGACAGGAGATGAACTCAACAAAGATTCAGGAGCTTGCTGCATTCGTGAAGTTTTCCTTCCAGTGGGGTAGTCCAGGACCTACTGGAATGGTAGCAAAGCATGCCATTCAAGATAAAGGAAAGGATACTGCACCCTGCCCTTCATATCATTAAGAAGACTTAGGCCCAGAGAAAAATAAAGCTTTGCTTTAAGGTTTTTATAGTGCAAGTCGATTTGCAATTTGACCCATAGAACACGGCAGATCCCATGGCATAGAAGTATCCATGATAGAAAGTGAGACCGTGCGGATATCTAGCAAACTCCAATAGGAGCATTGCAGCACAGACCTCTAAGGCCATGCCATGTGCAGCAGAGAACTCTTTATTATTTGAAGAAGCAGTCCCTACCATGCTACTATGCTCTACTAGAAACTGAGTACCTTACCATGGGACATCCACCATGAGCTGACTACCGTTAGACCCACTGAGTCATAAGATTGGGCAAGCGAGGCAGAAATTCATAGTACGGTGGAAATGGCACATTTGGGATCAGTCCTGAGCAGTCCAGGGGGCTTGATTAGGTTATGCATACATGTGGTCCAGATATCCCTGTATCTACCTGTATTGCTCCAATACTCTTCCTCAGCCCATGCCTATGTCTCCAAGAAGGGTTTCCTACATACCTCCTACAGAAAGAGAAAATCCAAGCCAAGCTCATGGATAGATTGGCTCAGTATATTGCTGTGAGCTGAAAATGTATTTCTCCTGAACTACATCCCCACTTGGGGGCAGCTTTGAAGGACTGGACAGAGCTCTGTCTGAGGACAGTGGACCTGGTCATCAACTTTGTGAGAAGTAAGAAGTACTCTGTGTTAAGATATATGCTGACTTCTTCACGGCGGTGAATGGCTTAAATGTTTGGTCAGGAGCCCTGAAGGAGCAAGATAATAAGATCAGAGATCTTGAGGCAGAATTATGTAAATAGATCTGTTGAAGAGACACAGAGTACGCAGGTCCTTGTGCCTCAGGTCTGTAACCATCACAGAGCATCCATCATCAAAAGAAACCAACTGCATGACAATGGGGCAGACAGGGCAACTTGTCCTGGAGATCAACCAGCCTCTTTCCTCAGCTATAACTGTGCCATAACTGGGAGCCTTTGAGTGGAATAACTATGTGGCAGAGTTGGAGGCTCAGCAAGGATTCAACAGCATGCACTCCCTCCAAAGGTGGATCCAGCCACGGCTGCAGCATCATCAGTTGACACTGACCTCTTAGTATGGTGCCATCTCTGGAAAAAAACAACCAGCCAACTGGTGGCAAATTGATTGCATTGGACAATTTCTAACCCAGAGCAGGCAGTGATGTCTTCCCACTTAGGATTCATGTGGATTCCAAGTATGGGTTAATCTACCTTTCCTGTCACCAGTGCCTAGCACCAGTAACCAGAGGTTCACATGTCTGATTTTCCATCATGGGATCCTGAATGACAAAGTCTTAAGTCAAGGGATTCCTACTTTATGATGAAAGAGAGGTGACCACGGATGTGATGTTCCATGCTACTCAGAAGCTGCCTATCTAATAAAACACTGAAATGGGGGAATCCCTGGGTGGCTCAGAGGTTTAGCGCCTGCCTTCGGCCCAGGGAGTGATCTTGGAGTCCCGGGATCGAGTCCTGCATCAGGCTCCCTACATGGAGCCTGCTTCTACCTCTGCCTGTGTCTCTGCCTCTCTCCCCCTCTCTCTGTGTATCTCATTGATAAATAAATGAAATCTTAAAAAAACAAACAAAAATGGTTTCTTAAAAGCACAGCTAAGACACCAGCTTGGGGATGACGCCTTGGGGGAAGGTGGGGTTAGGATGCTATCCCTCAAGATGCAGTATGTACTTTGCCCCAATAGCCATTATATGGTAGTACATACCTAATAATAAAGTTATAATGCGTGGGTCTGAGAGACAAGAATAGCATTACTACCCCTCCACCATCACTCCCAGTGACCCACTTAAGGAATCTCTGTTTCCTCTTCCTGCAACTTTAAGCTCTGCTAAACGAAAGGCCCTCATCCCTACAGGTGACACACTAACCATTCCATTTACTGAAAGCTAAGCTGCTACCTGGTCATTTTGGGCTCCTTATGCCAGTAGCCCAGCAGGCAGAAAAAGCAGTTACTGTATTAGCTGAGCTAATTGACTCTCATTATCACTGGGACATAGGATTGCAGCTACATAATGAGGACAGAGAAGAGGATTCTGAAACTCAGAGGATTTGCTGGGGTGCCCGTTGGTGCTCCCATGCCCAATTTTAACTGTGAGGAGGCAATTCCAACAACCCCGGCCTCCTCCAGGCACAGAAACCAGGGGCTCAGAGCCCTAGGGATGAAGATCGAGGCTAAACCACCAGACAAGCAAAATTGGTGGCCAAAATAAGCACATGAAAAGATGCTCAGCATCATCAGTCTTCAGGGAAATGCAAATCAAAACCAAAATGAGATACCACTTTACACCCACCAGGATGGCCATAATCAAAAAGAAAAAGAAGTGTTGGTGAGAAAGTGAAAAAAATTGGAACCCTCATACATCGCTGGTGGGAATGCAAAATAGTACAGCTGCTTTGGAAAACAGTTTGGCTGTTTCTCAAAAAGTTAAATTATGAGTTACCACATCACTAAGCAATTCCACTCCTAGGTATAGACCCAAGAGAAATGAAAACACCTGTCCGTATGAAAACTTGTACATGAGTATTCCTGGCAGCATTGTTCATCATGGCCGAAAAGTGGAAATAACCCAAATGTCCATCCCAGATGGGTAAACAAAATAGTATATTCATGCAGGAGAATCACCCAACCATGAAGGAACAAGGTACTGATCCATGCTACAGCGTGGATGAACCTTGGAAATATTATGTCAATTGAAAGAAGCCAGACACAAAAGACCACACATGGTCTGATTCTGTGTACATGAAATGTCCAGAAGAGGCAAGTCCAAGGAGACAAGAAAGTAGCTTAGTGGTTGCCAGGAGTTGGGTAGGGGGGGGAAGCGGAAGTGAGTGGGGGTTTGACCGCTAGTGCTGTCTTTTTGGGGTGATGCAAGTGTTCTGAACTTAGTGGTAATGGTTGCGCAACTTTGTGAATACACTAAAAACCATGACGCTGTACACTGCCAAAGAGCGAGTTTCATAGTTTGTGAGTTATATCTCAATAAAAGGAAATTTGTGAGAAAAAAAAATTGCTGGCCAAAAGTTGGGGAGACAAGTGCTCGCTTCGGCAGCACATATACAAAAGTTGGGGAGACTTGACAATGGATATTGAAGATAAATTATGGACCAACTGAAACAGTGGAGCTGGAGTTTATCCTACCAACACTCCTTTTGGTGATCTTTTTTTAAGAAACTGTGATGATGGGCCACCATCCAGAGGGACAAGTGACAGGAAAGAGTGAAGAATGAATTAATATGAAGCATGAGGGAATCTAGGTGCCCAGCTGTCACATTAGCCTCCAATGCAAACAGCTGCAATTCTTTGCCTGGGACTCTCTCTGGCCAGTGAGGCCATGTGGTCTACCTGCAGGAAAGGCTGAGCATACCCTCAAATGCTGATAAAAATGGAGGGACTGGGTACCCCTGGGTGGCTCAGTTGGTTAAGCATCCAACTTGATCTTGGCTCAGGTCATGATCTCAGGATTGTGAGATTGAGCCCGGTGTAGGGCTTTTGTTCAGCAGGGAGAGTGCTTGAGCATCTCTCTCCTTCTCTGTTTGCCTCTCTTCCCCTTAAATAAATCTTAAAAAAAAAAAAAAAAGGTAGATGGCTTACTCCCCATCTCTGTCTCTCTTGTGGTCAAGATAATTCTATGATGTGTGTTCTGTACCATCTCCCAGAGTCCCCATTGGGGTTCATACCAGTTGCTCACAGCAATAACCTGTTCCATAAAGCACTCCTAATTGGCTGGCTTGCTTCCCTCCAGTGTCAATCCCCTAGTGATGCTTCCTGGGATCAATTGCCAAATTGACTAGTTGCACTCACAACCTTATTGTGGGATCTGCTTCCAGAGGAATTCTTCTGGAGACAACTCCACTCCAGGCAGGGTCTCCCCAGTGGCCATCAGTAAATTCAAGTTTACTACTCATCTTTTCAGCAACCTAACTGTAGGAAAGAGACAGACTGTTTCTTCTGAATTACTTTAGGGTCCCCGGGGGAGGTAGGTAAAGTAAGGATCTCTGAGGGATTTTCAAGTAGAAAAGAAACTCTCAAGTAGAAACTCTTTGAGATTTCCAGAATTTCCTTGGCCTCAGTACATTTCCAGCAGCTGCCAATGTTCCCTAGACTACTTTGCCATGTAAGAAGCTACCAGTGTCTTGAAAGAATTTTCATGTCCTTGGAGTGGAATCATGGACTGTGAAATTTTCCCCAGACTCTTCTTGTAGGGGAACATTTCAAGATGTCTCTAGCATGCTGACAAATGTTTCTAGATATAGTCAATCTACCATAACCCCATAACCAAGACAATATACATGATATACAGCAGAGTGTTTTAAGTGGAGGGGCAAAGTAAGCCATTGCAAGCTGCCCTGGAAGCCTAGAATTTTAAAAAATATTTAATTTATTTATTCATGAGAGACTCAGAGAGAGAGAGAGGCAGAGACATAGGCAGAGAGAGAAATAGGCTCCCTGCAGGGAGCCTGATGGGGGACTCCATCTCAGGACCCTGGGATCATGACCTGAGCCAAAGGCAGACGCTCAATCACTGAGCCACCCAGCCACCCCGGTGTCCCTGGAAGTCTAGATTTTTGATGGCCCCATGAAGTTCCTCTGAGATGTAGGGACCAGGGGGAGCTGAAAGCAGAATTGGAGGCTGCCAGGTCCTGGCAAACACTAAGAGGCCCGGTTCTTTTTTTCTTCCTTTTTTTTTTTTTTTTTTTGGTGGTTTTGGGGATGGGGGCGGGGCATGAATAGCGTCTCTGCAGAGAGGGGAAGCACTTAATAAACCAACTCTAATTTGCCAGGTATGGTTTCTAGATAAGTCAAGTGTTAGTTCGCCTTAGGCCTAGGCTAAGGCAGGCCTGCCTGGGAATGACCTCGGGTCTCTGAGTTCTTACAGTGCAGTTTCTTTGGAAAACAAAGATTTAAGATAAATATGGTATGCTGTGGCAGTTTCTTCTATCTGGGCATGCTCCTGTATCAGAAGCTCTCTGAGTCAGATCTTGTGACTAGTAGGGCATCAGAGATTGGTGATAAGTCAAGGCAGAGGCTTCTCTGTATAAAGGTGATTTATGCACACCTCGGAACTCTTGTCATTGCAGCTTTGTGCATGAAGAGGCAAGAGAAGCTACGTACATGGGTACCGCTGGCCCTCCTGATGAGATAAAGACACTGTGCAAGCTACCTCTCCTGCTTTGTATCCCTCTATTACAGTACTTCTCAACTGAGGGCTATTTTGTCCCCCACAAAGTATTTGGCAACATCTGGGGACATTTTTCGCTGTCACAAGTAAGGGAAGGATGCTACTGACATCTAATGAGCAGAGGCCAAGAATGTTCTTAAACATCCTACAATGCACAGGACAGCCCTCCCCCCATAACAAAAGATTATCCTGTCCAAAATGTCAATAGTGCTGGGGTTGAGAAATTGTACTGGATTAATCCTGTCGTGCCTTTTAAATCTGATAGCCTGTGCTCGCTTCGGCAGCACATATACTAAATCTGATAGCCCAAACTTGTAACCAAAGCATGATGGTACAGGCTGACCTCGATCAGTCCCCAAAAGTGTACTTATGATGCCAAGGTAAGCATGCCATTTCTTTAGTGAGGATTATCAATTTGTTTGTTCTCTCCTGGAAGCAGATGCTAATACAGAGCTGAGGCCTTGCCCTCCTGCAGGAAAGAGCTCAGCGCACAGAGGGGGATTTTCTAACAATCCAATAGAAGCAGTCTTGCAGGAATCCACTAGGGGGCAGCCATCTGCAGCATCCTCTCGTGAAGGTAGTTTAAAATTAAATTAAAAAATACAATAAAACAAAAAAGATCTGCTGCCTGTCACCATGCTGTCCTAAAGAGAAGCAAAAGAGCCTGGAGTAAGAGAGACACATGAGTTAAAATTCTATCTCTGCCATTCACCCATATTTGCCAAAAACTATAAGACACTCAGATGGGCAGCACATCCTACTTTTTCAAGGAAAAATATATGTAAGCATTGTCAACATCTTTGTATGGAAAATTATTTTAAAGTGGCTTTATAGAGATCCCCAGATGGTTCGGCGGTTTGGTGCCTGCCTTCAGCCCAGAGCGTGATACTGGAGACCTGGGATCAAGTCTCGCATTGGGCTCCCTGCATGGAGCCTGCTTTTCCCTCTGCCTGTGTCTCTGCCTCTCTCTCTCTATCTGTGTGTCTCTCATGAACAAATAAATTAAAAAATATATATATTCGTAAATAAATAAATAAGTAAATAAGTAAATAAAGTGGCTTTATAGGGGATCCCTGGGTGGCTCCGTGGTTAGTGCCTGCCTTCGGCCTGGGGCCTCATCCTGGAGTCCCAGGATCGAGTCCCACGTTGGGTTCCTTTCTGCTTCTCCCTCTGCCTGTGTCTCTGCTTCTCTCTCTGTGTCTCTCATGGGTGAATAAATAAAATCTTTAAAATAAAAAAATAATAAAGTGGCTTTATAAAGACAAGTTTTCTTTTAAAAACACATAGTGAGGGATCCCTGGGTGGCGCAGCAGTTTAGCGCCTGCCTTTGGCCCAGGGCGCGATCCTGGAGAACCGGGATCGAATCCCACGTCAGGCTCCCGGTGCATGGAGCCTGCTTCTCCCTCTGCCTATGTCTCTGCCTCTCTCTCTCTCTCTCTCTCTGTGTGACTATCATAAATAAATAAAAATTAAAAAAAATAAAAACACATAGTGTAAGTTTCATCAGGCACTTGGGTGGCTCAGTCAATTAAGTGTCTGCCTTCGGCTCAGGGCATAATCTCAGGATCCTGGTATCAAGCTCCACTCATGCTCTCTCTCTTTCTCTTGCTCTCTCTCTCTCTCTCAAAAAAAAAAAAAAAACATAGTGTAAGTTTCATAATTGCATATGCACATGGAACAAAATTCCAAACACACAAAAGAATACACAATGGAAAGCAGATCTCTATCATACATCTGTAAAGTTGGCCAAAAAAAAATTAAAAGTGTTATCATCCTATTTGCTGATGCAGATGTAGAGCTGGTGGGAGTACAAGTGGGTACAGCCACTCTGGAAAACAGTATGACATTCTTCAAGTTGAAGATGTACAATTCCTCTCCTCATGAAGATATACACCAGGAGACATATTCAAGGTTATTCATAAGAGCATTATTCTCAATGCTGTTGGGAAACATCCCATATGTCCGTCTACAGTAAGATGTATAAATAAATTGTGGCATATTCATATAATGAATATGATACAGCAGTGATTGTCAACCTTTTTAAAAAGATTTTTATTTATTTATTTTTGAGAGAGAGTGAGAGACAGAGCACAGAGGGAGAGGGAGAAGCAGGGTCCCTCCTGAGCAGGAAGCATGACAGGGGGCTGGATCCCAGGACCCTGACATTGTGACCTGAGCTGAAGGCAGACACTTAAATGACTGAGCCTGTCAATCTTTAAAAAGATTGTCAATCTTTAAAATCTCAGGACTTCTTCACTTTTTTTTTTAATTTTCATTTATTTATGATAGTCACAGAGAGAGAGAGAGGCAGAGACATAGGCAGACGGAGAAGCAGGCTCCATGCCCTGGGAGCCCGACATGGGACTTGATCCCAGGTCTCCAGGATTGCACCCTGGGCCAAAGGCAGGCGCTAAACCACTGCGCCACCCAGGGATCCCTTCTTTACTTGTTAAAAACTACCAACTGTTCCCAAAGAGCTTCTGTTTACATGAGTTATATCTCTATGTACCTACCAAATGAGAAATTTAAGCTGAGAAACTTTTTTTTTTTAATTTTTATTTATTTATGATAGTCACAGAGAGAGAAAGAGAGGCAGAGACACAGGCAGAGAGAAGCAGGCTCCATGCACCGGGAGCCCGACGTGGGAATCGATCCTGGGTCTCCAGGATCGCGCCCTAGGCCAAAGGCAGGCGCCAAACCGCTGCGCCACCCAGGGATCCCTGAGAAACTTTTTTTAAGGTTTTTTTTTTTAATTTTTATTTATTTATGATAGTCACAGAGAGAGAAAGAGAGGCAGAGACACAGGCAGAGAGAAGCAGGCTCCATGCACCGGGAGCCCGACGTGGGATTCGATTCCGGGTCTCCAGGATCGCGCCCTGGGCCAAAGGCAGGCGCTAAACCACTGCGCCACCCAGGGATCCCTTAAGGTTTTATTTTTAAGCAATCTCCACACCCATGTGGGGCTCGAACCCACAACCCCAATATCAAGAGTCTCATGGTTAACCAACTGACCCAGCCAGGTACCCCTAAACTGAGAAACTTTTAATAATTCTATTTATTCATTTTTAAAATAATAAACATATGACATAACAAATCATATTGGTATGAAAAATAACTTGTTCTTTTCTAAAAAAAAAAAAAACTAGGAAGAATGGCAGTATTATGTCACATTTTTTAACATCTCTTTAATGTCTTCCTTAATGGAAGATAAATGAGTTCTTATATCTGCTTCTGCATGCAGTCTGTTGCAATGTTACATATGATATATGTATAACTATATGAGATAGTTTCTCAAAACTATACAGTACCCTCATGAGAGAAGGAAGATTAAAAAAAGACAAATAACTTCTCAGTATTTATATACTACATATGTGTAGTTGGTAGTAGGAAAATAGTTTTGTCTTCTTGGATGGTCTGATTTTGAGAAGCACCACAATATAGCAATGAAAATGAATGAGCGACATCATTGGGTGGGATGTCACAGAGAGCTCGCACAAATATCATATTGAACAAAAGAAGCAAGATACATAAGAACACATTTGTGGGGGAGGAAGAAATGGGAGTTATTGCTTAGTGGGTGCAGAGTTTCAGCTTTTCAAGGTGAAAAGTATTCTGAAGATGGACCATGGTGATGGTTGCACAGCATTGTGGAACACTGAATACCAGTGAAATGTACACTCACAAAGGGTTAACATGGTGAATCTTATGTTACAAGTGTTTTACAACAATTAAAAATTTTAAAAGAATACACTCAGTAAGATTCCATACATGTAATAACATTTCAAAACAGTCAAAACTAAACTAAATTACTTAAGGACACATGCATGCATAGCAAATTTAAGAATGAGGGAATTATTACTACAAAACCAAGATGGTCAGTACTCTTGGAGAAAAGAATGGGGTTGTCCTTGGAGACTGACCTGAGTAGTACTGTATATAATTACTCTTTTTTTTAAAGATTTAAAAAAAAATTTAAGTAATCTTTACACTCAGTGTGGGGCTCAAACCCACAACCTGAGACCAAGAGTCACATCCTCCATCAACTGAGCCAGCCAGGTCCCCTTGTACATACTCTTTAAATTGAACATATTTTATGCACTTTACATATATATATGTATATATATGTGTATATATATTTATATATATATATACACATATACACTTTATATATATACATATAAGCATATATATGTATACGTGTGTATATATATGTACATGTGTATATATGTATATATATATATATATAACAAAGGAAAAAATATATATATATAATGGATTGCTCTCAACAAAAGTCAAAAGGCATTTGGGGAGAAAGGACATTGGGGAAAGGACAGCCTATTGAGCAAACAGTACTATAACACTATAACTGTAACACCCACAAATCCAAAATAACAAAACAAAGTCTTTTCCATAATCAAAAATTTACTCAAAATGAGGATGCCTGGGTGGCTTAGTTAAGCACCTGACTCTTAATTTCAGCTCAGGTCATGATCTCAAGGATGTGATCTCAGGGTCATGATCTCAGGGTTGTGGGATTGAGCCCTACGTCAGGCTCTACACCCAGTGGAGAGTCTGCTTGAGATTCTTTCTCCCTCTCTCTGCCCCTTCCCACCCCATGTTCTCCCTCTCTCAAAATAAATAATAAATATTTTTTAAAAATTAACTTGATTGGGACGACTGGGTGGCTCAGTGGTTGAGCATTTGCCTTTGGCTCAGGGCATGACCCAAGTCCTGGGATCAAGTCCCACATTGGGCTTCCCGTGTGGAGCCTGCTTCTCCTTCTGCATGTGTTTCTGCCTCTCTCTTTCTCTCCCTCTGTGTCTCTCATGAGTAAATAAATAAAATATTTTTAAATAAATAAATAAATAAAATTTAAAATTAACATGAAATGGAGGACATTTAATGTAAAACCTTGAACTACAAAAACACTCAGAAGAAAACATAAAAGAAAACCTCTGTTATCCTGAGTTATGCAAATGCAAAAATTTCTTAGATAAGACAGAAAAAGCAAAATCCACAAAAGAAAAATTTGATGTATTGAACTTCATCAAATTTTTGAAACTTCTGGGGTGCCTGGGTGGCTCAGTCAGTTAAGTGTCCAACTCTCGGTTTCAGTTCAGGTTACAATCTCAGGGTCATGATCTCAGGATCATGGGTTCAAGCCCCACGTCCAGCTCCACATTCAGTGGGAAGTCTGTTTGTGATTCTTTCCCTCTCCTTAGGCCCTTCCCCCTACTCGTGCACACTCTGTCTCTCAAATAAATCCTTAAAAATAATAATAATAAAAAGGGGCAAAATATTTGAATAGACAGTTCACTAAAGAAGATATATAGACTGTCAATGAACAATCTGAAAATGAAATTAACTAAGGAAATGAAAAGACAAGCCACAGACTAGGAGACAATATTTGAAAACTACATTCTATATACACAGGAAAAATACAAAGAACTTGTGAAACTCCATATTAAGAAAATGAACAACACAGTTTAAAAATGGGCAAAATATTTGAATAGACAATTCATTGAAGAAGATACAGACTATCAATGAACAATGTAAAAAATGAAGTTAAGAAAACAATTCCATTTACAATAGCATCAAAAAGAATAAAGTACTTAGGAATAAATTCAACAACAGAAGAACGAGATTTGTACAGTGACTATTACAAGCATTGTTGAATATAATTGAAGATCTAAATAAATAGGAAGACATTCTGTCTTCACAGATGAGAAGTCTTTTTTTTTTTTTAAGGATCTTATTTATTTATTCATGATAGACACAGAGAGAGAGAGAGGCAGAGACACAGGCAGAGGAAGAGCCTGATATGGGACTCAATCCTGGGATCCCAGGACCATACCCCGGAGCCAAGGCAGGCACTTAACTGCTGAGCCACCCAGGCGTCCCAATCAGAAATCTTAATACTGTTAAGATGGCAATACTCCTGATTGGCAAATTCAATACATCTGCATCAAAACTCTAGCTGGATTTTTTTTTTTTGCAGAAATTGATAAGCTAATCATGAAATTCATACCTTGAATGTCCAAAACAATCTTGAAAAAGAAGAACAAAGTTGAAGGACTCACACTTACTTGTTTCAAAATTTACTATAAAGCTATAGTAATCAATAAAGTGTGGTACAGGTTTAAGGGTAGACTTATAGATCAGCAGACTAGATTTAAGAGTTCAGAAATAAGGGACACCTGGGTGGCTCAGTGGTTGAGTGTCTGCCTTTGGCTCAGGTCATGATCCTGAGGTCCTGGGATCAAGTCCTGTATCAGACTCCCCATAGGGAGCCTGCTTCTCCCTCTGCCTATGTCTCTGCCTTTCTCTCTCTGTGTCTCTCATGAATAAATAAATAAAATATTTTTTAAAAAGAGTTCAGAAATAAACTCATATTCATGGCTAATTGATTTTCAACAAAGGTGCAAAGGCTACCTAATGAGGAAAGAATACTCTTAACTGAAGATGAATTATAGACCTAAATAGAAATAGAAATATAAAACTCCTAGAAGAAAATATAGGAATAAATCTTTGTGACTGTAGATCAGGCAATGGTTTCTTAGATATGATACTAAAGGAAAAATAGAAGTTTTTCATCAAAATGAAAAAAGTTTTTTTTTCCCTTCAAAGGACATCATCAAGAAAGTAAAAAGGCAAATCACATCATGGGAGAAAATATTTGCAAATTATATGTCTCATAAGGAATCTGTATCCAGACTATATAAGAACTCTTAATATTCAATAACAAAAATACAAATAACCCCCCCAAAATACAAATAACCTAATTTTAAAATGTTCAAAGTAGGGACACCTAGGTGGCTCAGTGGTTGAGCGTCTGCCTTTGGATCAGGGCATGATCCCAGAGTCCTGGGATCGAGTCCCATATCAGGCTTCCTGCATGCAGCCTGCTTCTCCTTCTGCCTATGTCTTCCCCCCACCCCCACCCCATCTCTGTGTCTCTCATAAATAAATAAATAAAATCTTTAAAAAAATAAAATAAAAATAAAATGTTCAAAGTATTTGAATACATACATCTCTAAGGAAAATATACACATGGCCAATATGCACATGAAAAGACCTTCAATATCATTAGTCACTAAGGAAATGAAAATCAAAACCACAATACAATAGGACTTTATACCTACCCACTAGATGGCTGCAATCAAAAAGGAGGACAATAGGGATCCCTGGGTGGCGCAGTGGTTTGGCGCCTGCCTTTGGCCCAGGGTGCGATCCTGGAGACCCGGGATCGAATCCCACGTCGGGCTCCCAGTGCATGGAGCCTGCTTCTCCCTCTGCCTGTGTCTCTGCCTCTCTCTCTCTCTCTGTGTGACTATCATAAAATTAAAAAAAAAAAAAGGAGGACAATAATAAATGTTTGTGAGGATGTGAGAAACAGGAATCCCAATACATTGCTGATGCAAATGTAAAAGAGTATAGTTGCTGTGGATGATAGCCTGGTAGTTCCTCAAGAAGTTAAACATATGCTTACCATGTGGCCTGATAACACATTCTTAGTTATCTACCAAAGAGATGAAAACTTATTCTCATGGAGTATGGAGATTCCTCAAAAAGTTAAAAACAGAGCTACCTTATGACCCAGCAATTGCACTACTAGGTATTTACCCAAAGGATACAAACAGTGATCCGAAGGGGCACCTGCACCCCAATGTTCATAACAGCAGTGCCCACAATAACCAAACAATGGAAAGAGCCCAGATGCCCATCAACAGAGGAATGGATAAAGGAGATAAAGGAGAAGGATAAAGACTCACACTTACTTGCTTCAAAATTTACTATAAAGCTATAGTAATCAAGAAAGTGTGGTACAGGGAGGGGTATCACTGAAGAAGATACAGACTATCAATGAACAATGTGAAAAATGAAGTTAAGAAAACAATTCCATTTACAATAGCATCAAAAAGAATAAAGTACTTAGGAATAAATTCAACAACAGAAGAACGAGATTTGTACTGTATATATATATATATATATATATAATCGAATATAACTCAGCCACTAGAAAATGAAATCTTGCTATTTGCAATGATGTAGATGGAACTAGAGGATATTATGATAACTGCAATAACCCAGTCAGAGAAAGGCAGTTATCATATGATCTCACTCATATGTGGAATTTAAGAAATAAAACAGATGAACATTGGGGAAGGGAGGGAAAAATAAAATAAGAGAAAAATCAGAGAGTGAGACAAATCATAAGAGACCCTTAACTCTAGGAAACAAACTGAGGGTCGCTGGAGGGGAGAGGTTGGAGGGAAGGGGTGACTAGGTGATGGACATTAAGGAAGGCTCGTGTTGTAATGAGCACTGGGTATTATATGCAACTGATGAATCACTGAATTCGACCCCTGAAACTAATAATACGCTGTATGTTAATTAACTGAATTTAAATTTAAAGAAAAGACAATTTATCTTCATGGGAAAACCTACACATTAATTTTGTAGCAGTGTTATTGATGATTGCCAGAACAGGAGATAACCCAAATATTCAACTGATGAGTCAACCAACCATGGTGCATCCATACAATGAAAGATTAGTCAGCGACAGAAGGGAACGAACTGTTGGTTTTACAGCAAGATGGATGCATTTCAAGTGCAATATGCTAAGTGAAAGGAGCCAGCCTCAAAGGCAACATACTATATAGTTCTATTTACATGATTAACTGGAAAAGACCCATTTGTAGGAACAGAAAGCAGGTCAATGCGTGTCAGGGGCTGGGAGTAGACGGCAAAGGAGCGCACAGAAATTTTGGAGGCTGATGGAAACATTCTATATCTGGCCTGTGGTGGTTGCTACGTGATTGTGTTTGCCAGAAATCAGACAAATGTAAACTAAAAAGCAGTGAATGTTTCTGTATGTAAATTACACTTCAATGAATCTGACTTAAAAAAAACCACAAAGGGAAAAAGTGATTCTTGCTCTACATCGCTGGGCCAACGACTCAATTCTATTTTCCCTTCCCAGAAGACCATCACTGTTACTAGTTTATAGATCCTTTCAGCTTCTCAGAAATTTTCTAGATATATACAAGTGCATATGGCTACATGTATGTGTATATACATTCACATTTATATACATTTACATATACAAATATGTGTGTGTATACACACACACGCACATATATAAATAGTTTTGGAAGCATATTATGCACCAATCTTTGCTTTGCATCTAACTATATATTTTGAATACCCTTCCATATCAGTATATAACAGCCTGTCTCATCCTTTTTTTTCTTTTTATTTTTTAAAAGATCTTAATTATTTATTTGAGAGAGAGAGAGAGAGAACACAAGCAGTGGGGAGGGGGAGAAGCAGACTCCCCACTGAGCAGAGAACCAGATGCGGGACTCCATCTCAGGATCCTGGGGTCATGGCCTGAGCTGAAGCAGATGCTTAACCGACTGAGCCACCCAGGCAACTCTTTTCTTTTTTTAAAACAGGCAGTTAATTTGGCTAAACTCAAATTGCAGACTGCCTCATGGGGGTGAGTGGCAGCTGAAGTCCTGTATTAAGTGCTCTGCTAGAGATGCCCAGGTGGCTCAGTGGTTGAACATCTGTCTTTGGCCCAAGAGGTGATTCTGGGTCCCAGGATCGAGTCCCACATCGGGCTCCCTGCATGGAGCCTGCTTCTCCCTCTGCCTGTGTCTCTGCCTCTCTCTCTCTCTCTCTCTCTCATTCTCTGTGTCTCATGAATAAATAAATAAAAGTTTTTTTTTAAGTGCTCTGCTAGAGATATGGGCAGAGCTCATACATAGAATCTGGATTCCCCTTCTCTGAATCTTCTTTTTCCAGGATTCCCAACTCAACGTCCAAAGGCTGTGTTTGCACATTCCCTGCTCTCTGGTTCTTCAGACCAGTAAAACCAGATATTCTGGCAGAGTTTTGGCCACTGTCCCTTGGCATGGATTTGCTCTGCCTTTGAAAACGGGACACTCAGCCTGGACTGTCCCTTTCTTCCAAGTGACAACACCTCTCTATCTAGCACCTGCCTGTTTTTTTATTGTTTTACGGCTATTTTAATTTTGTGGGGGGGGCTTTTGTGTGTGTCTTTTGTGTGTCTTTTGTTTTTTTTTTTTAATTTTTATTTATTTATGATAGGCACACAGTGAGAGAGAGAGAGGCAGAGACACAGGCAGAGGGAGAAGCAGGCTCCATGCACCGGGAGCCCGACGTGGGTTTCGATCCCAGGTCTCCAGGATCGCGCCCTGGGCCAAAGGCAGGCGCCAAACCGCTGCGCCACCCAGGGATCCCTGTCTTTTGTTTTTTGTAGTTCGTCCAGAGATTATAGTTGTTATGTGCAGGACCCACCAGTAAGAAGTTACTCAGCCGTGACTGGGAGAAGAATTTTGCCTCACTCTTGAACTACCACATTTCCCCTTCGAGGAAACCCTGCAAGAAAGGTGGTCCTCTGCCTCCTGTCTGCAGCGCAATGGGTACAATGGCTCCACCGGGGCCCAGATGATTTGAGCATTTGGGGATGAACTATATTTTTTTTTCTTTTCTCCTTTTTTTTTTTTTTTTTTTTTGAGTAAAACTTTTTCAGTATGACCTTGGAAAGGTCACTTCACCTCAGTTCTCATTTCTAAATCTGAATAATAATGATACTTTCCTCACAAGGCAGTCCTGAAGGGCAATGAAATAGTACAACGAAGGCCAACGTCTGTGTGGTGCTTACTCTGGGCAGGAACTGCCCTAGGGTGCTTTATTCCTTGCCACAGCCTATGAATGAGGTACTATTATTATTAGCTCCATTTGACAGTGAGTAAACTGGGGCAGTGAGCTTATGCCACTTGCTCAGCACCCCTCATGGCGTATGTGGCAGAGCCGGGCTTTACACAGAGGCTGTATACCTGCATCTGTGCCCTTAGCCACGTGCATCCTAAAATGTGGTGGGTCTTTAATCCTGGCTGTGCATCAAGATCACCTGCACAGCCTGCAAAGACCTGCTGAATCAGACTCTCCAGCTTCTGCGTTTAAAACAATCTCTGTGCCTTGGCACAATCAGTGTTGGAATATAGGCATTCCCTTCTCCTCCCTGTCTTCCTTTTCCTGACTCACCAGCTCTTTACCAAGTCATAGGACTAGATTATCAGGGTTACCTTTGACCCGTTCCTGACAGAGCTTTGTCACCAGCCTGCATGACAGGTAGAACTGGTTCTAGGAGCTGCAGGAAGAGACAGCTGTCACTGGGATCATCCTTCCCCTCCTGTCTGAAGCCACAACCCTGGTCATATGACCACTGGGAAAGATGCTATGAGCCATGGTGGATGTGTCACCCAATCTCTGCCTTTTATATAAATCACACTTGACAACACCTTGCCCCTTCAGGATACCAGAAACTTCTAGGATGTTTCGGGGAGGTATATGATTCAGCTGTAACTTGGGTCATGGGAACCCATGGTAACAGCCATTTGTCGAATTAGCCCTGAACTTTGAAATAAGATGGCCCTGAGTTCTCCTACCCTTCTAGGACTTTCCTGTCTCAAATCAAACTTTGTTTAAATGGCTTTTGTGGTTTTACATGATCTGGCCTCTGCTAATCTCTCTGACCTGAGCCCAGTCACTCCCCATGATGATCCACACTTGAGCCACACCAGGCCTTTGACTGTGATGGCTCACACCTCTAGATTCTTGCACTTGTTATTCATCCTACTTAGAAAATTCTTCCCTAGAACCCACATGGCTAGCTCATTCTTGTCACTCAAATGTCAACTCCAATGTCGCCTCCTCACAGAGGCCATTCAGTGTAAATCCTCCTCTGCCCTCCCCCTTCATTCTCCATCTTGCTAACTTTGTTTTATTTTCTTCACAATACTTAAAGCATTCCATAGCCATCTCTCCCCTTTGTCTAGGTGCTTATTTTACCTCTCTAACACTGGAATGGAAAACCCAGGATAGAAAAAGCTTTGCCTGCCATGGTCACTGCTGTGTCCCGTGTGCCAGAAGCCTGCCAGGAACCATGCCTAGAACACTCCATAAGTATCTAGGAGATGAATGAGAGCCTTTGTCATTAGCACTTTCTCTCATCCCCCCACTCCTCCAGGAGCAAAGCCAGCAAACTGAAGGCAAAGTGTGCACCTGAGAAAGGCACAGGTGTAACAGAGGCCACCAGGACCACCTGACAGGGAGCATAAGCTCCCAACTGGATTTGAATCCTGACTCCATCACTACCGGCTATAACCCTGGCCTCACCTCCCCGGTGTGTGACCTTGGGCTTCCCGCTCTGAGCCTGTTTTCTTCCTGTGTAAAATCAGGAAAAGGATCAGACCTACCTCACAGGGTCACGGTAAGGTGAAATGAGATAGCACACGTCAAGCACGTAGCAGAGTGCCAAGTCTCTCAGATCAGATCACTGATCCTGGATGCGGAGTAGGGGAGCCCTCCCCCCCCCCCCCCCCCCCCCCCGCGCGCACAGAGCCTGCAAGGCGTCCCTATTTGCACTTCCTCCAGAGAGGTTTCTAAGTATGAGGGGACATTCAAGGCCACTGCCGTGCTTTAATCTACCAAGCTTGTTACTGCTGGAGAAGCCAAGCAGAACCACTTATCAAGAGTCATTTTTGGGCTCCCCAAATAATTACCAAGCACCTGCCAGGTGACTTAGGAAAGGCATAGAGGAGGCAAATGATGCGGTCTGAGAACGTAGTCTAGGGGCAGAGACAGGATCAAAACCCAGGACCAGGGACGCCTGGGTGGCTCAGCGGTTGAGCATCTGCCTTTGGCTCAGGGCGTGATCCTGGAGACCTGGGATCAAGTCCCACATCGGGCTCCCTACATGGAGCCTGCTTCTCCCTCTGCCTGTGTCTCTGCCCCCCCCCCTCTGTGTTTCTCATGAATAGATAAATCAAATCCTAAAACAACAACAACAACAACAAAAACAGGACCAAAGAGGATAAGTGGAAGCCAGAGGGAGGAGGGCCAGGGCAGTCTGCGGCTTTGCTTCTGGTACCTGAAGAGAGGGCACCTCTCCATGGGCCCCTCTGGAGGAGTGCTTCCACAGTAAAATCGAGTCAGTGGTTAGAGAGTGCCCTTCCCATTCAGGCACACCCCTTTTTAAATTGCAACTCCTATGTGACCAAGCCTATGATGTCACCTCTCTGAACCTCATTGCTTCATTTAAGAATCCTTTTTTTTTTTTAATTTTTTATTTATTTATGATAGTCACACAGAGAGAGAGAGAGGCAGAGACATAGGCAGAGGGAGAAGCAGGCTCCATGCACCGGGAGCCCGATGTGGGATTCGATCCCGGGTCTCCAGGATCGCGCCCTGGGCCAAAGGCAGGCGCCAAACCACTGCGCCACCCAGGGATCATTGCTTCATTTATAAAATAGGGAGAATATCCAGGACCTATTCACTGGGTTCTTGAGAGGATTTAAGGAAGTCTGTATCCAAAGTACTTGTCACCGGGCAGTGAATAGTAAATGTGTGGCAAATGCTAGCCACAGTTGTTTTGTTATGTTCATCCAAGATGGAAGCACTTCAACTTCAAAGAAAACTCTCTAGCACTTGCCACTTAAATTTATTTTCTAAACAACATTTATGTGGTGCTTCTGTGCCAGACTCGGTCATGGATTTATCTTAACAACCTTATAAGGAAGGTACTATTTTGGGGTCTTTTTTTTTTTTACACATAACATAAAATTTGCCATTTTAACCATTTTTAAGTGTATAGTTCAGTAGTGTTAAGTATAATCATACTGTTATTCAACAGATCTCTAAAACATTTTTGTTCTTTTTTTGTTTTTGAAAATGCGAAACTCTATACCCATTTGGACATCATCTCCTCACTTCCCCTTCCTGTAAACCTTGGTTTCTGTTTCGAGGAAGGTACTATTTTAACTCTGTTTCACAAGTCAAGAAACCAAGATCAGCTACATAATTTGTGGGACTTGGTGCAAAATGAAAATGAAAATTATGAGGAATGGTTAAGATGACCACAGCAGAGCGCTGCATGAAGCACAATCACACAGGACCCATGAAACAAGCCCTGCAGGAAACCAAGGGCCAGAGAAGTTAAGTTACTTTCCCAAGGTCACACAGCAAGTTTTGGAGCCTCTAAAATCCTTTATTTATTTTAAACTCCCTGCAGGCAGGGGCTTTGATTTGTTCACCACAGAGTGCCCAGCACCCAGCATAGTGCCTGGCACACATGGTCCCTCATTACATCATTCATATCTGGGCAAATGAATAAATAGGTCACATTCACCTGACAGAGAAGGGCTTTGTCCAAGGATCTGTGCTTTGCCTGGGCTCTGGCACAATAGCATTCCCATTCTTGCTCCTCCTTTGTGTTTACCTAGAGCCCTGGAATTTCTAGGAGAAGCAAGCATGGCGTGTGTCTTTCTATATATAACATCTCCTGGCACTTTTATGAGGCCTCTCCTTTTCAAAACATTCCTGGTCTCGAGTCCCACCTTACTATGGTGGAGGGGAGTTAGAAGTCACTGGATAGGAGCACCTGGATGGTTCAGTTGGTTAAGCATCTGCCTTTGGCTCAGGTCATGATGTCCGGGTCCTGAGATGGAGCCCTGCGTTGGGCTCCCTGCCCAGCAGGGAACCTATTTCTCTCTCTCTTCCCCGCTTGTGCTAGCTCTGTCTCTCTCTCAAATAAATAAATAAAATCTCAACAAAAAAAAAAGTCACTGGATAAAGAAAGATCACTGGTGGCGTGTTCTGACCCCAGGTCCCCAGGTCCCCAGGAGTCTGATGGCCAAGAACCCTTCTTTATCTCAACATCAGAAAACAAACCAAATTATAATAGTATAAACTAAACACGAGTTTCATTTACAGTTATGGCATTCAGTGCTACAAAGGAGTTTAGGGAGCTTGTTCCTCTGAAAGGGATTTCATTTCTTCTGTCTGACCATGAGAGTCTTTGCTGGTAGTGGGAAGAAGGAGAGATGAAATGTCAGGGACACATCAATGGATTAATCATACTCCTAATCTCATGACCTCTCACTGTTTTGTGCATTATTTCCTTTTAGTTTAACTATTCTTTATGTGTTCATTTGCAGGATACTAATGATTACCTGTGAACCCGCCCAAGAACTAGCTCTTTGCGGATAGCTCCTACCTCCTCTGGGCTCCTCGTCTCATCCTTCCATCTCAGAGGTAATCGCTATCCTGAATGTGGTGTCTCCTGGTTCCCAATTTTCAGGTGTGTTACCTTTGTATGCTTCGCTAAATAATGTATTGTTTGCTTTTAGTTGTTTTTGAAATTCATAGGAAGGGTATGGTATGTCAGCTTCTGAGACTTGCTTTTCTGACTCCAGAACAGTCAAAAAGATCCCATTGCCTTGTCATTACACATACTGTTATTTTATGTTTATTATTGCACAATACTCCACTGTCTGGATAGATTATCACATATTTATTCATTCCCCCTTTCAAGGGCATTTGGGTTGTTTCAGCTTTTTGCTACATTAAAGAAAGCACCCATGAAATTCTCATGCAAGTACCTGAGTTAAATTTTGCCTTGGATATATTTAAGCAGGAGTGCAATGACCGATTCATAGGGTATAGGAATTGCAAGAGGATGCCAAATCATTTCCCAAAATTACTGTTCCAAACTCCCCAGTGATCATAGGGGATCCCATTGATCCACATCTCTTACATATGGTATTGTCAACCTTTTTAATTTTGCCAGTTGAATGAATGAATGAATGAATAACGGGGAAACAAAAAAAATCAGTTCATATGCCAGATTAATGACCTTTAGCTTTAAACAAATTAAGTGCGGTTTAAAATGTTGCCAAGGGGGGATCCCTGGGTGGCGCAGTGGTTTAGCGCCTGCCTTTGGCCCAGGGCGCGATCCTGGAGACCCGGGATCGAATCCCACGTCAGGCTCCCGGTGAATGGAGCCTGCTTCTCCCTCTGCCTGTGTCTCTGCCTCTCTCTCTCTCTCTCTCTGTGACTATCATAAATAAATAAAAATTTAAAAAATAAAAATAAAAATAAATAAATAAATAAAATGTTGCCAAGGGGCATCTGAGTGGCTCAGTTAGCATCTGCCTTCAGCTCAGGTCATGATCTCAGGGTCCTGGGATGGAGCCCTGAGTGGGGCTCCCTGCTCAGTGGGAAGTCTGTTAGGATCCTCTTTCTTCCTCTGCCCCTCGCCCTGCTTGCTCATGCTCTCAGATAAATAAATAAATCTTAAAAAAAATAAAATAAAATGTTGCAAGGAAGAGAAAATGAAAAGTTTCAAGTAAAATGTTTCAAAAATTTTAAACTCAAATCATTCAATCTATTATCAATTGCCATAAAATATAGTTAAAAACAAAAGAAACTCCCTTTATAAGACACATGTATAATTTGCATCAAACCATAATACATATTTTATGCTTTTTTTTTCTTTACTAACAATATATTCCACAATTTAAAAAGGGATAAAATGGCCTTCACTTTATATTACACCCTATATACAAAAAAATTCAAATCGATTACAGAGTTTAATTTAAAATCATGATGCCTGGGACACCTGGGTGGTTCAGCAGTTGAACGTCTGACTTTGGCTCAGAGAGTGGTCCTGGAGGTCCAGGGATGGAGTCCCATATCGGGCTCTCTGCATGGAGCCTGCTTCTCCCTCTGCTTCTGTCTCTGCCCCTCTCTCTCTCTCTCTGTGTCTCTCATGAATAAATAAATAAATAAAATCTTTAAAAAAAATCATAATGCCCAAACATAAACTGGAAGGAAACATAAGCAAACAAATATCTAAGGCGGGTTCTGAGTGGCTAGGAACTATTTTTTACAGCATATGAGTAAAGACCATGAGGTAAAAAGACTGATGGACTTTATTACATAAAAAATGCAAAACTTTTTGTAGGCTTCAGTATTAAATAAAGAAAATATAAATATTTCCCCATTTGGGGAAGATACATTGGTGATATAAAGATATAAAAGATGGGATCCCTGGGTGGTGCAGCGGTTTGACGCCTGCCTTTGGCCCAGGGCGCGATCCTGGAGACCCAGGATCGAATCCCACGTCAGGCTCCCGGTGCATGGAGCCTGCTTCTCCCTCTGCCTGTGTCTCTGCCTCTCTCTCTCTCTCTGTGTGACTATCATAAATAAATAAAAAAAAATTTAAAAAAAAAAGATATAAAAGATATCTATCTTTTGTGAACTTGGGCTGAAAACATGGAGGCCAGACTCAGAATCTGTGATGTGCCTGCTGTTGGGAGTACTTGCTGAGATTAGATTATAGGAGTATATAGCAGCCTGGGTGGGGTAGATCTCATTCTAACTTCCGGAGCCTGGATAGCAGCACAAGTGCCCTGTAGCGGACCGGCAGATTTTCTTGGGTCTCCCAATTCTGTTCTCTGAAACTAAAATGTTGGCATACTAAAATAAGGTAGGGGGTCTACTAGACGTATGTGTTTGGTGGAAATGTGAGGGTACAGTGGGTTTGAGAGTGACAAAGGTTTAAAATCCTAGGAGGTGGGAGCTCAGGAGATGCTACCTACCAGAAGTTTGGAAAGGTAGGTACAATACAAGGGCTTTCCAGGGCTTATATGGATATTGGGGTGGGGGTGAGGGGAGAAGTGTCAGGGAGAGAAGCTCCATATTACCAACAGAAATTTTGGGGCACCTGGGTGGCTCAGCTGGTTAAGTGTCTGCCTTAGCCTCAGGTCATGATCCTGAGGTCCTGGGATTGAACCCTGGCATTGAACCCCCCTGCTGAGTGGGGAGCTTGCGTCTCCTTCTCCCTCTGCTGCTCCCCCTGCTTGTGCTCTTTCTCTGTCAAATGAATAAATAAAATCTTAAAAAAGAAAAATTCACATAGTTGAGATCCACTGAGGAATTTAATGGAATGAACCAAAGGTAACATTTTGTCAATTAGGCAAGCAACTGAATTAAATCCCATCACGAGCGCTTTTAATGCAGGTTGTGGGTGAATTTTGACCTGTTTGATGTGTTATAAGGTAAAGTCTCCAAAAGCATGGTAAAGGGCTCTTGGCTGAGAACCATTGGACCAAACGATAACATTGACTATATTCTTTCCAAGGACACATACTCCTCTTCTGGCAGGATTCTAATCCACTCTACCACAGGGATGTGGCCTCCTTTGTGTCCCATCAGGATGACTAAATTAATATTGAATTAAGTGTGAAGGGATTAGGCAAAGACTAGTGAAGGAACATAGATTTACCACTTTAGAGGTGTGAATACCAGTACAATACCCCATTTTCCTGTCCACCTTTTCTTTCATTAGATGTAATTACCCCCCCTTGGTTCATACAGGTTTTTCAAGAAAAGTGGCCATTCGGAAGTGGACCCAAGAGCAAGGAACTTTTGGTTAGTTACCAAAGAAGATAAAGGTGGGAGAAATTTGTTATATGTGTAAAGCACTGATGTTAATGGTGTGGTTGAGTTACATTGTCTTTGTTGTCTCCGGGGCTGATTTGCCGAAATCTTACTGCCATAGTATTTCTATAGATCAATGTATTTATTCAACACATTTATTGAGTGCCTACTATGTCCAGGCTGGGGTCCTAAGAGCTGGGTATATGGCATAACCAAAAGAGAAAAATCCTTGTTCTCAGCTGTGGGAAGGAAACAGAAAACTAAAAAGTAAATATATACCATGGCAAGTAGTAATAAATGCCTGGAAGAAAATAAAAAAGTGAAAGAAATAGAATGGTGGCCATCCTATTTGGATGAAGTTCCCTTAGGAAGATTGTCCTGGTAAGAGGATGATGGACTTAAACCACATTCTGCAAGGATTGGGTGTCTGTATCTAGGAAGTCCCTGGCAAACTTTGTCCCATCATGGCTGTGTGAGCTTTTTCTCGGTGACTTATCTTCTCTGAGCCCAAGCCAGGAAAAATCCAGGGAGCATGAGGAAAATGCATCGTAAATTACAGTGATTATTACAGTTTATGAATGCATTTTTTTTACAGTATGAATTTTATGCATGTTACGATAACTTCCCCATGCCCCAAGGAAAAAAATAATCTCCGACCCACTGAGGGGGTACCTGGCACAGTTCCCTTCTTTTACAGTTAGTAATGGGCTTTCCGAGACGCTACAAAGCAGGCATTCCCCTGACTCTGCGAATCAGAAAGTTCTCGATTGTTAGCTTCCATTCCCTCATCTATATAAATCGGAGATCATGTAGTGGCGACCATTTACGAGGTTTTGTTGATGTTGTTAAAATGACATTTATGGGGCAGCGCGGGTCGCTCAGTGGGTTAGCGCCGCGTTGGGCCCAGGGCGTGATCCTGGAGACCCCGGATCGAGTCCCGCGTCAGGCTCCCTGCATGGAGCCTGCTTCTCCCCCTGCCTGTGTCTCTGCCTCTCTCTCTCTGTGTCTCTCATGAATAAATACATAAAATCTAAGAAAAAAACTAAAATGACATTTATTGAGTTACATGGGAGACACATTGAACCATATGCCAGGAACGGTCCTCAACAATGGAAACGTATTTATTCGTTTAATCCATAACAACCCGGTAGGCCGAGTACCATTTTCTTTCTTTATTTTTTAAAGATTTTATTTATTCATGAGAGACGGGGATAGAGAGAGAGAGAGACCGAGACACAGGCAGGGGGAGGAGAAGCAGGCTCCCTCTGGGAAGCCCCATGCAGGACTCGATCCCAGGACCCGGGATCACGACCTGAGCCAGGGCAAAACGCTCAACCACTGAGCCACCCAGGTGCCCCCATCCGCCACCCCCAGTTCTAGTTTAAACTGCACTTTACCGCCGAGGAAACTGAGGCACAGTTAAACCTCGACCCCAAAGCTGGGGTTCCGGACCCCGACAACTGGGCTCCAGAGCCCGGCAGCGCTGCAAAGGGCTCAGCCCCAGGCCTGGCACATAGTAGGGGCTCAGTAAACCTTTACAGTGTTGGGGGGTGGGGAGGTCTGGGGGCTGCTCCAGAATCGCCGCTTAGCGGAGCCGAAGGCAGCCGGCTCGTGGGAAGGGGAGGCTAGGGGGCGCTTGCATAGCAACCACAGTTCAGTGCATAGCAACCATAATGTTTACTCCAACTGGGGGAGCCGGCGGGGACTGCGGGGAAAGGGAGTTGGCCGGCCGCCCGCCTTGGCCGCGGAGACTACCTCGCACGCCGGCCGCTGGAATCCGGGCTCCCCCCGCGCCGGGGCCGCCTAGTGAGCCGGCCCTCCGCGCGGCACCCCCCTCCCCCCCCCCCGCGAGCCGAGGCCGATGGTTCCTTCCGTTCTCCCGGCTGGTTCAGGTTCCGCGCTCCGAGTCACAAAGCGCGGGGTCACGTGGGCGGGCCGGTGCGCTTTGTGACGCCGAGGGCCCCGCCCCCGGCCCGCCCCCCCGCGCACGCCAGCCCCGCCCCGCGCGCGCCGCCCGTGCAATCCCTGCTTAAGAGACCCCGGAGTGGGGCGCTCGCCCGAAGCCAGGCCGCGTCCGCCATAGTGCCTGGCTTGGAGGTGTCGCCGGCGCTGGGTGAGGGCCCGGGAGCGGCAGGGGGGCCGAACAAAAAGAGAGCCCCCGAAGCCCGCGCCGTTGCCCGGCGGTTCCCGTGGGGCCTCCTCTCGCGGCTCGGGCCGCAAGGCGACGGGAGCGGAAAGGCGAGAGAAGCGCGGAGCGCCCGGCGAGAGGAAGCGTCGGGGAGCCTCGGCGGCGTCCCCAGGGTCCGCCAAAGCCACCCGGCCGCTGGCTGGGGCCCGGGGTGGTGAGGAAGTGCTTCGAGGCCTCGCTGAGGCCTAGTACCGGCTTTGTGTCTGAGGCGGCGGCGGCGGCGGCGGCGGCGGGGGGGAGGCGGAGCCGGCGCCGGGGGCGGCCTGCGGGAAGGCCTCTCCTCCGCCGACCGCGCGTTTCTGGCCTAGGCCGCGGGGCCGCGCGTGGCCGCCGGGGAGCAGGCGACAGGGGTCTGTGCGAGGGGGGCCTGGGCCCGGGCCTGGGCCTGGGCAAGCTGACGCCGGTCGTCCGGAAGCCAGGAGGAGGCGAGAGGCCGCTCGTGGACTCCGGGCCTAGGCCCTCTCCCCCAACCTTCTCCCGGGGCCTGGGTCACCCCAATCCACGGAAAGAGAGACCAACCGGGAGGTGCGGCCGCGCTATGGACCCCTGACCCCGCGGGGTCATCCGGACTCTAACGTGTGGACTGACCGCTTACTGACTGCACCGCCTGCCCCCCGTCTCCTGCCGGCCCCTTAGCATGAGCGAGGGGGACCCAGCCGGGTGACATTGTGCCCGTTGGCGGATTCTCGATTTCCCCTTTTCCCCCCTCGTCCTCGTCCGCTTCCTCCCGTATGAAGTGCTTCTGAGTCTCCGGCGGGGGCGGGGCGGGGAGGGGGCGCCGTGGGTGGGTGGGGGGGGCTGTGTGTTCTGATTATTGTTTTTTTTTTTTTTCTTTTTTTTTTTTTTTTTTTTTTTTTTACGAACCCCTGCTTGTGGTTTGGGGGGGAGTTATTTAAACTGAGGCCTTAGGGTCCTTCGGTGTCTTTTTTGAGTGTTTTGTGCGTGTACCTTATTTTGCTCTTAAGTTCGTAAATACACATATATTGAGCGTGTCCACGTCTCCTCGCTGAACCTTAGGAATCCTTTGGCACCATGTCCTGTGTGCATTATAAATTTTCCTCTAAACTCAACTATGATACCGTCACCTTTGATGGGCTCCACATCTCCCTCTGCGATTTAAAGAAGCAGATTATGGGGAGAGAGAAGTTGAAAGCTGCCGACTGCGACCTGCAGATCACCAACGCGCAGACGAAAGAAGGTAAGAGCCACATGGGCTCCAGGGACTCGCTGGTTGTGCCGGGCGCTGGTGGCCCGGCAGGGAAACCGCCATGACGGCGGGGCTGCTCATTCTCACACTTCGGGGTACAACTTTTCACCGAGGCCCAAGGGTGGCAGCGGTCGGCCCGCGGGAGTTTAACCGGCTTGTTTGATGCCCGCGTACGTGGGTTCATCGGGTAACAGGCTAACCCCCCAAAGAAAAACAAACAAACGTGGAAGTCTGATTCTTCTCAAATGTAATTTAAAAATGAGGATTTTATTTTGGTGGCTGGGGTGGGGGGTGGTTTGCTATCCAGATTCCTGGGGGCCTTTTTTGCCGTGTTGCCTTTTGGAGCTTGGTTTTCATGAGGAGGAGGAGGAGGAGGGGGAGGCTTCTTACTTGTTAAAGCAGCAGTCGAGGTACTTGTCTAACTTTCTGGCCTGACAGCGGTCTGGGGTTCAGTGGCAGGTTTTATGTACTTGTGTTTTTGTTGCTGTTGTTGTTTTTATTGTTTTTGTTTGTTTGTTTTCCTGTCCTTGTGTACTTCATTTCTTTTTGTTTTGGAGTTGCCTGTGTTGTTGGAGAAGGGGTCCTCACTTAAAATATTTTTAAATGATTGAATCCAGCCAGTCTTTCCTTACGGTTGGAATTTCTTTTGGAACTTGATGTGTTCTGATGTCACCACTTTTGTGTGTGAATTCCAGAGTTAGTAATACAGGGATTAAGTGATTGAACTAACTTTGTCACGTTACCCTTAAAATTTAGCAAGTTAGTGAAGATCAAAAACTGGAGGCTCTTCTTTTTTAAGCTAGTAATTAATTGCTAGACTTTACAGGATTATTGTCGTTACCAGGATACGTGAGAATTAGTAGGCTGCTACCGCATGAGTTTCAAACAAGCCACTGATAGGAATCTAAGTTCTTTCTCCTTTTTGAAAACGTTTTATAATGTTGCGGATTTTCACGTCAGATGAGACAGTGTGATAAGGAGTCTCTTTGGATTCTGGCTCTGCATTTGTTTTGGTTTCTTTTTCTCGGTACTGTAATGCTGATGTGTAGTTTCAGTAGGTCAGTCTGGGTTGGGAAGAAATAAAGAGAAGTTCTAATTAGCTTAGGGTATTTTATTGGTCACTAAATTTGGCTTAAGGTGTGACTTGGGTTCTTTTAGTTGAAATTAAGGAGAGGGTGCCCTCACTTTTAGCCTATAGGGAGTGGTGGTTGTTTTTTTAAGACTTTATTTTTAATCTCTACCCCCAACCTGGTGCTCGAACTCACAGCCTTGAGACCAAGAGTCGCTTGCTCTCCTGGCAGAGCCAGCCGGGCGCCCCTAGCCTATAGTTTTTAATAGAGTGAATCTTACTGTGTAAAAGAGCTGCTACCCATTTACATCCAGATATAAGCATAATTGTGTTTTTTTTTGTTGTTTTGTTTTTTTTTTTTTTTTTTGCATAATTGTGTTATGATACAGAGTGGCGCTACTGGCGTGACTCAAATATATTCATTAAGAGAGAATTTTTATTTACTCACGTGATAGATGATATGTGAAAGAATATTCTCTGCTGCCCCCACCCCAACCCTTTTTAAAATTATGTCATACCTAAGGGATACTTCACTTGAAGTTTTGGTGATCATAATTATGTGTAGAATCCTCTACTCAAGGAGAGGAAAAATTGCTAGTCATCATGAACAGTTGAGAAACAGCTTTTTAAAATAGTATTCAAGAAAAATCTTGAAGGAAGTACTCTTTAAGGCCACCAAAAGGGTCCCTTAAATATTTTAGCCACACTTCACAGGACAGATGGGTTTATAAGAATTTCAGGACATACTTGTTAATGGTACTTATGAATGAGAGTAAAGAAAATATAAATGAAAGCAAAGAATATTGAGACAATTTTCACTTAGGCAGGTTTTATATTTTACTGGAGTATTAAATGATTTCATCATTTGGGGCTATACTTTGTCCATTTTCTCCCCCAGTAATTGAATACAACTTTGTTAGATTGGGGTAAGTTAGAGTTGATGGAATTCTTCTCCAGAAATCTGAGAGATTTGTGACATTGTGTGTGTGTGTGTGTGTGTGTGTGTGTTTCCCGAAGTCAGGAAATTATGTGATGTATTATTTTTATAAATCCTGAAAGCCAGGGAAATGTTCTGCCCAGCAAAATATTTTCTTTTATATGTTTGTGTGAACTGTCCTTATTGGAGAAAGCTTTGGTGTTAGATTGGTTAAGAGAAGGAGCTTCAGGGGAGAGAATGCATTTTGTGCAATCCTCAAATTAGGAGAGGAAAAGATACCAGGCATAGAAGCTCAGAGGATAGTCACTTAATGAGTTTTACAGGAAATAGCGTCCAACGTCACAGGCAGCTGAGTAAGAATGGGCTGGATTTTAGCACCATCCAGTGAATTAGGGAGTACAAAATAAATGTTTATAGCCCTCATAGTTTGGAGATTGCCTGGGAGAGGATGCTGAACTGTATCACTTTAATTTGTTTGAATTAATGTTAAATTAACCAGTATATCACGTTTCTGTAAAACATTCCTTAGAGTTTTAGGAATCTGTCCATGTTTAGGACCCTTAAATCTTGATTAGAGCAAAATGCTTGGATCAGAATTTCATGTGTTAGATTTAAGAATCTTGCTCCTTTATTTCTAGACTATGTTTCAAAACAGATCCCAAATGATCTTCCTATATTTTTTAATAGAGCTTTCCCATATAAACTTGTTTTCTTACCTTTCACTTTCTCCCCACCTCCAAAAAAAAAAAAAAAAACAAACCTTCATTCTAAACTTAAGTGTGAAAGATTTGAAAGCTGGAATGAAATGTTCTTAAAAGATTCTTAATATCTTCAATCATTTCTCAAATTCGTTTTATTTCTCATTTCAAAATCCATGGTCTTCACATTTTTTTTTTTTTAATCAAAAATGGCACCTGGAAAGGTACTTGTGATGATGCGGACAGGCTACTTATTAGTAAGGTATTTTAAGGGTAGGAAGTCAACAATGTAATTCAGGTACTTATAAGGCAATCAGAGTATCTGGTGTTGAGGTACCTGACTTTTAGTCTGACACAGTACTGTGTTGATCAGATTAATAAGTTGTCTTGGGGTGACTCCTGGGTGGCTCAGTGGTAGCATCTGCCTTCGGTTGGGGGCATGATCCTGGGGTTTCAGGATCAAGTCCCACATCGGGCTCCTTGAGAAGCCTGCCCCTCTCCCTCTGCCTGGGTCTCTGCCTATGTGTCTCTAATGAATAAATAAAATCTTTTTAAAAAATTAATAAGTTGTCTTGGAAAGCTACAGTGAATGCTTTTGATAATTGCTACATATTCAGAAAGTATTTTTTTTTTTAGTATTTTATTTATTTGAGACAGAGAGAGAGAGAGAGAGGCAGAGACACAGGCAGAGGGAGAAGCAGGCTCCATGCAGGGAGCCCTACGTGGGACTCCATCCGGGTCTCTGGGATCACACCCTGGGCCGAAGGTGGCGCTAAACCACTGAGCCACCCAGGGATCCCCTTCCAATTTTTCTTAATCAGAGCTTGCTTGAAATTTAGGACTATCACAGACTATCAAGACAATGATGATGGGTCTCTAATGGTCTTGGAAATTGCATCACTCTGATTGGATATACCTTTGAGATACCATCTACTATTTGAAGTATACTGAAAAGAATCCTTTCTTGAACAATTTAGTTTGTAAAAGGAAATAACTAATAATGTTATGATTAAAATTAAGAGCATATATAATCTTAAAATGCTTACGTGTGTGATAAATTCAAATAACTGGAAGAACAGAGGTAGTCAGCCACTTGGTGCTGAGTGATACTTAAATGACATAAACTCCGTAATCTTAAGAATGAACCCTAATATCTGATTGTGTGATGGGGGGATGGGTACATTTTCACATTTATCCCCCTCTAGTGGATTATTTTTGTTTTTGGTATTTTTACAGATCCCTCCTCAGGGAATCTTTTTACCCATAGTTAAATTAATTGGTCTAGTTCCTCTTGTAATTTCATTCTTCCAGAACTATTGCAAGTAATGGGCAGTTTAAACAGAAAAATAGGATCCACTCATCCTCCTTGTTTTCACTTCAGAAAGTGACATCACTGTTCTTCCAGTTACTTAAGCCAGGGACCCAGTTTTTTATGCTTGATTGCTCTTTTTCCTTCATCTCTTCCTTCCCCCATTAAATCCATTGATAGCATTATCAGTTCCACCTCAAAACATTCTGATTCTCTCCATTTCTTCATCTGTCACGTTCCAGCACAGACAGCACATTCTTACTGGGATTTCGCAGCAGCCTCCTTAATGGTCATCACCCTCTTTCTACTCTTGTTCCCCTGTGGGTTTGTTTTCCAGATAGATACTTGAGTTACCTTGTTTGTTAGTAAGGTAAATCAGATTGTCATCATTTCTGTTTAAAGTCCTTCAGTGATTGCCTGTTGTACTTAGAAACAAACTATAAATCAGTGTGTGATCTATACCTTTCTATCTGTAATTAAAGTCATTCTTTCATTATCTTTCAACTATTCTGGCCTTTTTTATGATTTTTTTCACACGCTTTTCTTTCTAACTGAAACACTCTTTGTCCGGCTTTTTTGCATATCTATCCATCTAGCTTCTCCACCTTTTTTTTAAGTTTCAAGCGTCCGTTCCTCAGAAGGGCCTTGAATCAACATTCTATCCAGAGTTGCATCCCACTACTGATTCTTTTTACAAAAGTATTTTCTCTGTTCAAAATATGTAAAACATGTCAATTTCTTTAGTCTGTCGTTTTTAGTAATACTCATGTTGAAGGGCTATAAGGACAGAATGCCTTCATTTTAAATAACAGCTTTTTCCCATAGTCAGATGCTTAGCATTACTGGCTGAATAAACTGAAGAATGAGAGCCTTACTGAGATTTGGGGTTCCACAAAAGTAGGGACATTAGAGCCGAGAACCTGCCGGCAGTATTTGGCATCCTTGGAAGAGAACCTCCTATGGCTTTGTATATTTGTTCTGACAATATCAGTGACCTAGATGCAAGGAACATACAGTAATTAGTGCTCTTTTAAATTTAAGTTCATTTTCCATAGAATTTATGTTTGAAGTTTACTAATTCTTGAGGACTGACTTCTCCAAATCGCCAAATAGAAATTCACCTCTTTCTCTTTTTTACAGAATATACTGATGATAATGCTCTAATTCCTAAGAATTCATCTGTAATTGTTAGAAGAATTCCTATTGGAGGTGTTAAATCCACAAGCAAGACATATGTTATGTAAGTATTTATCAAATCTCATGTATTTAAGTCCTCAAAGTAGACTTTTTTATTTTGTGGGAAAGAACAAGTATTTTAGAACTGAAGTCATTACTTTACCTTAATTATATCTTCTTAATTCTTAAAGCTGTGAGGGTGGATTTGTTTTTTCTTAATTTCTTCCCCCAGTTAACCTATAGTTACAAGCTATCAGGAAGAATTTTTTGCTACATAAATATGTTAAGAGATTTGTGCTAAGTGTTTTGAGAGCATCAAGAGTGTTCAATAATGCTAACATTTGCTTCTCAATAAGGGGCTTTTGTTGGGAAGCTATGGAGTTAATAGGACTTACGGAATCAGGCTTAGGTTTGACTCCAGTAGCTGCTTCACACCAATCGTGTGACTTTGGGTAAGTTACCTAAAGCCTCAAAATAGATTTCTCAAAATAATATAGGGATATGAGTGCTTAATACTAGAAGAGAGCTGTAAGAATTAAATAGTGCCTAGCCCATGGTAGATACTCATTATTGGAGTAAGAACACAACAGTATCTTAGCACCAACCTAGAGCTTAAGACATTCACAAAAGACACAGGATTAAAACATCTTTAAACTTCTGTGTTTTCTTGCAATTTTAATGATGTTAGAATTCTAATAATGTGGGAAGGGTAATGATTTCCACTTAGAAGTTAGGTAGCCTTATTTGAAATTTTGGCAAATTCTGTTTTTGGCCAATGGAAAATTCTGGAATTTGCCAGTTCTGGGAAATGGAATGTGTTCTTGGAATTGAGGTAAAATAGTCATTTCTTGGAGCTTTACCTCATATGGGCAAGTATTCATTGTAAGATTACTGTCATTGATTTGCTATAATGTTATATTCCATGTCAGCATTTGGAGATCCTTTTGTGTAATATCTAATACCTTCTACATAGTAACAACTTAAAAACTTGCATACTTTTTCTTATAAATACCAAGTGAATTACACTTTTAATTTTGTATAATTTTTAAAATTTTTTGTATGATTTTAAGAAATTATGAGGAAATAATTCCTAGAATTTAGTGTGAAATTGCACTTGAATTTACCAAGTGCTCTTTTAAAAACACTAAATATTCAGTTTTTAGTTTTGTTTTGTTTTGTTTTGTTTTACTAAGAAACTCTTAGAGAATTACTTGAAGTACATGGGAAAATAAGGTGCTTCTTAAAATTATGTGTTAATTCACTATGTGTGAATTTTCCTTTGTAATCTTTTTGCCTTGTTAAATGCCTTTGAGTTCATTGAGCAAATACTAGAAAATGAAAGCTTCATTTTTATCCCAGGATTTCCAGATCGCATGTAAACTTAGAAACTCCTTTCAGATGTGCACTAACATTTCTCCGTGGTCAGGATAGTATAAACTTCACCTGAACATTTAAGCTCTGTATTAGCAAGTTAACCCCTGTCCCCTTTCCTATGAAGACTTTTAAAATTCTTCTTTTCTCTTCTTTATTTGTATGTACTTAAATTTGTTGAATTCCTAACCATCAAACTCATTCTTTGAACTAACACACTGTGAGGCTATATTGTGTTTTTCCAGAAGTTGGAATTCTTGTTTAAACTTTGGTCATTGTTTTGAGATTTATACAAAATTAAAGTAACTATCAACTTGTCTTTCTGGATTTGAAATTTAGTTTTTGGAACACCGCAATTTCTCGGGGATCCAAATTTTTAATGTTAACAGTGAGTGGTCTTTTAAGAAAATCTAATATGAAAATTTACATTTGTTACTATTTTTAAAACCTGGGAATAATATAATTTAGTTATTCAGTCTATTAAGAAATAGCTACACTGTTTCCTAGCAAAAGATCTTCATACCACCTGTGAGAAAGAAAACATCTGTTAAAAATGACAGGGTACACCTACCTATTCTAGAATTCCTTAATACAGAAGTTATTTATCTGCCATAGATATGTCTTAACACTGTTTAAAGATGGTAAAGATTAATCAAAGTAGTGTATTTATTACTTAGGAAATTGGCTGTTTTTCAGTATTTGTACCAAAGGAAAATTGTGTTCATAAAGATATGTGATTAGAGAAACGTGTTAATATGGCTTAGGGCAAAAATCCATAAATAGCTGCTCATAATTAATGTTATTTTCGGTTTTGTTTATTTTTTAGAAGTCGAACTGAACCAGTGATGGGAACTTCAAAAGCAGTATGTAAAAACACAATCTCACACTTTTTCTACACATTGCTTTTTGCCTTTATAATGTAGCAGTGAAGTAAATCATTTAGAACTTAATATCCAACTGATCATAGTACATGTTGTAAATAAAATGTATTTTGATGACAGCTCAGTTGAATATGGATATATGTGGCATAATTTGCACATTTACTTTGTAGAAATGGGTAATTTGTGCCCCCCAAAACACTGTTTCTTATTAAATATGAGAGCATCCTCCCTGTATAACACTGTGTTGTACAGTTAATGTATGATTCTTTTTAGATCGTGTAGGTTTTACACTAATGAACATGATAACATGTTCTACATCTGTCTGTCTATAGTTAGTATTTTGTATGTATGTACAGGCTGTTGTGTGCTTTTTGTTTCTTGCAATAAAAAAATGTTTGGAGTGTATATTTTGCCATTTTCACGTTGTATCACTTAGTTTTTGTTAGTTTTTTTTTCTGCCTGATTGATGGCTTTAAAAAATGCATTAGCACTATGCAAAGCTAATATTAAAATTTGATACTTTCTCCAAGTTCAGACACATATAGAAAAGAGCTTTCCAGAGACTTTTGATGCAGCTTTATTATTTTGTTTTGTTCTATTTGGCAATTTTGGGTTTTTATTCTTTCTTTATATAGAGTGAGACCTGAAATTGGGCCCCCATGAGTACATAAATGTCTCATTGATGATTTATACAATTGAATACGTTGTTTTTAAATTTAAATACAAGGTCTTCCACTTCTAGCTTGCTTAGTTTTCCAAATTCAAATCTTTCCTTCTTTCTCATAAAGATACTAAAATGCTGCATTAATGGTAAGCTAATTGAGAGCTGTAGCTTATCAAAGGTAACTCCCCTTGATTGGGATAACATCTTAATTTTTATGATCATAGCTTAAGTATGACACCATGTTGACTTGGAGGTCTTAAGTAAAAGGCAGCTATATTCTTGGGTTGTGGGGTGACACATTTGTTTCAGAGCATAGGGCTGTAGTAATTGGATTCTGTAAACTTGATGGTTCTCGAAACATTTGACTGCTCAGGCTTGATCTGTACACAATACGAGATTGTCTGAAATCTTGATTTAGAATTCAAGGGTATTGCTTGCTGTTTCACTTTATCCTTTTTAAATACTACTGATCTTTAATTGTGTATCAGGCATTTCACTAACCTTTGATCATTGCATCTTAAACATGATAATATAGAATATCTGAACTTTGGACTTGTTCTCTAAATACATGGCCTTTTAGTTCTCATGGAACTAAATAATGGTGATTCAAAGATCAAAACTTAGTGTTTTGGGGTCATCACCCCCTCCCCAGGGTATATGGGGTTTTTTGGTTTTTATGGTTTTTTCGTTGGTGGTTTTTTTTTTTTTTTTTTGGGTTTTTTGGTTTTTTTGGTTTTTTGTTTTGGTTTGGTTTTTTGGTTTTTAAAGCATAATGCTGTAAAAAATAATGTCCAAGTTTCTGTTTTGCTGGTGATTGGTTTAAAACTGATTTTATGTATCCAAATGCTAGCACAAATTAGAGTGACTATCCTGGTGACTGTAGTAGTTAATGTAACACATTTTGTATAAAGTACTTTTATATAGTATTTAAACTAATTCAGATGAAGTTTTATTTCTTGAAAACAATTATTTCCTTTTTGTTTATTAGCATGTGTATAAACACAAATCACATGTTCATAAATAAAGTTAACATTCTTTTAGCCTTGTGTGTTCCCTGGCATGTCTGTATTACACTACAAGAAGCAGTTTATTTTATGCTTATTTAGATTTCTCTTTTCTTTTTTTTCTTTTTTCTTTTTTTTTTTTTCCTTTTTTTTCTTTTTTTTTTTTAGATACTTAAAAGTGGCTTTAATTTTTAGGTAGAATTGTCTGAAATGGAGACATTAGGTAATTTAATATCCCCATCATTTATTTGCTTGGGGTACATTTGCTGGCATTTAAGATGAGAGAATATATTCATCAAGCGTAATTAATGCCCATCTTACAAATCATGTTATTGTACACATTCACAAAAGCCAAGTAAGATAGAGGCACCAAACCATATTTCTAAAAATTCTGATTAATAAAAGTAGATGTGTGTACATTTTTGGTAACCTAAGCCAGTTGTGATCAAGGATGGCTGTTTCTGTATTCTTTAGCTTTGTTTTATTTAGTCATCCTTTCATGTTGGTACTGCAAAGCTGGATATTCTTCTTTACTAAATATCAGAATTGCATTTTGTAGGATCCTTTAATTTCAAGCAAGTGTAGGTGGCATAAAAGATTTCAGATTCTTTCTCACAGAAGCACAACCACAAATCAGATGTGGGGAAGTGGATTAATTTTAATGATGCCCATCAGTTTTTTTGAAGACAACTTTTTTTAACGTGGTGCATTTTTTTTTTTTTTATCATTAGCATCCGAGAGTTAATACATTTAGTGATGCTTAGGACATGTAAATTCCTAGTCATTTTTAAACCGTTCCTTGTCTGCAGTTTTCATTTTATTTCCAGTACCTTGCTATATGTAGAAAGCAATTGGATGGATGCCTTTCTCAAATTTGTGGTAAATTTGACTTCTTATGGGCTTTAAGGTATTTAAGGTGCTTGAGTGATTATTTGATGGAAAAAAGAAAGTGATGTAGATATTGAGTATCTGAAACCACTTCTTAGGATACTAATAACAAGCTGGCAGAAAACTAAAAGGGCAAGAAAGCCTGGCATAAGAACCCAAAAAAGCTATATCTTAGGAATGGGAAGAAAAAAAAAAAGTATTTTGGTTCCAGCTATAAAAAAGTAATATAGCTGCTTTCTTTTAAAGAAATAATCAGTATTAATATTCTAGATAGTAATGGACTATTTTGAAAAGCTGTTAAGTTCTTTGGTTAGAAACATAGATGATACTTGACAGTAATTTGTTCAGTTCTTATTACTTAAATTTGAGTAATTCCTAGCTGACATAAAATGTAACCCTTTTCAAAATAGATTGAAGGATCAGAATTTATTCTGGATAAAAACAGGATATTTGTATATTTGTTTTTTTCTTTAAGCTTCTCTTTGAGATTAGTTCTGTAACAAAAGACCACTTAAAAGCTAGATGAGAATAAGAACCCACTGGTAGATTATATATTTGTGTATTAGGAATGTGGAGTTAGTACATTATGAACTCTGTAGCCACTCAAAGGGGAGGTAAGAACATTTTGTTTAAATAAGCATCCCAGTAATAATATCCATTAAACTAACTTTTAAAACCCTAAGATATTTATAAGATGTATTTTAAATTTACTCAACATTTTTATTTATTGAACTCCTGTGGTAGGTATTGTGCTATAAGAAACTTCATATTGAAACTGGTAACATTTCTGTTTGGGGCTCTCAGTCATGCTGCTTTTATTTTAATACTCTTAGTTCTCTGGAACATTTGAAAAATACCTGATGGAAAGTCACTTCGCTGTTGTTGCTGTTTTTGTTGTTTTTCTTTGACCCAGACATCTTGTTATATCTTCTCCATATTAAACAAGAGTTCTGACCAATAATGCATGAGAAATTTATGACCTGTTGAATAAGCAACCCAATGACTACATAGGAAGCTAATACTGTTTTCATTTTGGTACACTTACAGAGAACTATCTTTAGAACTAAATGCTAAAGGAGTGTCTGTGTGTGTACACATATACACATATACTTTTTAAAAAACTGGTATTAAAATCATTTCAGGGGATCAAATAATTAAAATTTTTTAGAGTTACATTTGAGAATACATTTTTAAAATCCCTCTTATATCCTTCAATATATAATACTTGCTCTATTTGATTAGATTAACTTTCTTCGCACATTAAAGTCCATCTGCTAGTAGCCCTGTTTGCCTTTGCCCCAGGCTACCTTAGGTTTCCCTTTTTTTGGCTTAACATCTTTGCACTGATAAAGCTGTGGGGTTTTTTTTTTCTTTTTCTTTCTTTTTTTTTTTTTGGCAAGAAGCCATTCTTACTCTTTGTATGGGAGAATAAACAAACTTATTCAAACTGAACAGTACATGCTCAAAAAAAGAGAAAAAAGTAGCAATTATGTTGGAGCTGTTTTATTAAAGCAATTATCTGAGCCTTTAAAGAGCTGCTTGTTTTTACAATGTTATATAATGGCATTCCAGGAAGCTTAGAAAGATTTCTTATTCTCTTATCTAGTGTACATTGTCTTGAGCATTATCAAATTTAGAGACCATTGATAGACAGGAGACTCTTTAATATTTAGTCAATGCTCTGAACACATTTTCTGTGATATATTTTTCTTTACCCTGTTGATTTTTTTTTTTTTTCATTGTAATTGAGTCCCCCTTAACTTTAACCTTTTACTGTGTGTGAAATATGTAGAGAAGGGTAAAGCGGGGTGAGCTACATTTTCAGCTTAAAACTGGAAATAACATTCTTTAGAGAACTTGTAAGAAAATGCCCAATATTTGAACATTAAGTGGCAGTAGGGACTAAATGATCACTTTCAGATGTTTTCAGTGTGGAACTTGAATGTGTGTTTAATTTTTTGTGAACAGATTGATGACTCTTCTGCGTCTATTTCTCTGGCCCAGCTTACAAAGGTATATATATATTCTTGAAAATATAAATCTTTTTCTAACATCGTATTTTTTTTAATATGGAACAATCGTTTGAAGAGGGGTTGGGGGAGGATATATTTTGCGAAAACCTTGTACACATTATTACTATCCTGTAAAGAGTAGTTGCCGTTTTGAGAAGATAGGGGGAATATTTTGGCAGCCTCACCATAATGTTGGAGTGTTGTTCATCTTCAAGACAGAAGAAACACATGAAGCTACACTTACTTGGTTTTTTTTTTTTCCCTCATACATTTTGTTTAATTATACATTGGAAACTAACAAAGTTCTGGAGGAATTCCCTGGTTTTGGCTGTAAATTATGTGGACTTTCTTTAAGCAGCCAAAATAGAAGCTTTCCTTTACATGGACGATTGCACGGTTATTTCTTGAATATTTGAATTGATCCCATGAAGGTCAACATTTTAAATGTGTTAACAATTGTTTCTTTATGCTATAGACCTGTAGTCTGTCTGCATTAGAAAAAGTTTTAAACAACCTAATTTGTTTGAACACAGACTACATGAATTGTGTAAATGTATAAAGCTGTTTGCAGGAATATACCAATGTGTATGTTTGGCAGAGGGGCAAATTGTTACCTCCTGAAATAATTGTATATGCCATGTTTTGCGATAAAATTGCTTGCATTTTCTGATCAACAATGTGTACTTTTGTTTGGGAAAGCACTAGTGATGGATTACTTTTTACAACAATAGATGTAGCTTGCAAATCGTGCCAAAAAAAAAAAAAAAGACGTATATTATGGAATAGGCAGATTTTGAGGATCAAGAAGGAAGTCTTTCAGTTTTCCAAAAATCCTTTTTTCCCTACTATCAGAAATGTAAAACCAAACTTAGCAACCAAGATTAATGAGTTAGATGGATTTTCCATTAGTGCTGTCCCTGTCTTATCCTTGGCTTTGTTATAGGTTGTGTCCTTTTCCCCTAGAATGTATCCCCCCAAAATGTCCAAGTAACAAATACAGCTTTCTAAGCTCTTGTTCCGGGAATACTAAACATTAAAATTGATTCTAAAACAGAAAGTGGGCTGAAACCATCCTCTCTTACAATTTTCTAATGCAAAGTGGTCTAGCATAGAGTTAACATCTTAAGCAGTTTATAGTTCACGGTTTTAATTCTTATGTGCTGTAAGGACCATATTTGAGTTTTGGTCTGTTCCTACCATTGTTTCTTTGTGGGAAGCAGTTGGGGAATTTTGGAGGTTTGGGGGATTTTTTTTTTTTTTTAACTATTTGTAAATTAATGTTTGGGTTCAAACAAATTAGTTGTTCAACATCTGTAATCCAGTTTTCTGTAAATGTTGCTGTTGTTCTAAGCTCTGTTAATGTTAAGCATTCTTTGTATATAAAATTACAATAAAATGTTAAAACTGGTTGCTTGTTTTGTGGATGAATGTAAAGATAAAACCCAATGAATGGCTGATGTGAGTGCTAGATGCTTGAAGATTCAAGTTATTAGGACTCACTCCCTTAGACCCTGCTTATATCTAGACCATTCTGTATATAATACCTTAAAGATGAAATTTGTAAAACTTTGGAGACTTGGATTTAAAATTATGAGTGCTCAGTTCGGGTGCTTTGCACTTACTTTGAAACTGATGCTACTACTAAAAGAGCCTTTCTGGCATAATATCAGCTGTGTAATATGTTCAGTTATTCTACCCAGCCCCTACCTCCAAGTTGTAAGCATTAAGTCTTTATGTTGTGACACTTGAATTATTTTTAAGGTTTAAAATATCAAGTGTTTCCTGAATCTGTTTTTTAACCCATTAGAGGAGTCCTACGCAAATCTTAATATAAGGTACAAACAGGGTCTAAGGTTTGAGTGCCCCCAGAAGGACCTTCCTCAGCCCTGCAGACACCCAAACATCATGTAATGACCTAAGGAGCTCCCAGTGCCTCTTCTAGGTTAAACATGTAAATAGCTTTCGGTTTTAGGTTTTATGCAAGATTAGATACTGCTCTTTACAGGATGAGTGGTGTTGTCTTTGGCTGTGTGGTCTTAAATGTGTTTCTAATGTGTGTGTCAAATAATTACCTGTTAAACAGACTGCCAATCTGGCTGAAGCCAATGCTTCTGAAGAAGATAAAATTAAAGCAATGATGTCGCAATCTGGCCATGAATACGACCCAATCAAGTAAGTCCATACATGCTTCATACTAATAGGTACTTTGGGGTGGATTCCCCCCCCCCAGTCAAAAGCATTATTTTTTCAAGTTTTCGTGTACATGTAATTTTTTTTCCCTTTCAGTTACATGAAGAAACCTCTAGGTCCACCACCTCCGTCTTATACCTGTTTTCGTTGTGGTAAACCTGGCCATTATATTAAGAATTGCCCAACAAATGGGGTAAGTCCAAAGAAGAAACTGTGGTACACCTTATTTTTCTTAACAGTTTCTTAGTTATCATATATTTCTTGGTGAACACTGCCTTCTCTGTTACAATGGCAAATACGCACGGGCTCTGAAGCCAGATTGCCCAGGCTCTGTCACTTAATGGCTAGGTGAGTTTGGGCAAACTACTTGAGATTTTTCAGGCCTGTCACCACTTCTTTGTGAGATGTACATAGATGCTCATAGCAGTATTTCCCTCACGTGGCTGTTGGGAGGATTAAATGAGATCATATGTATAAAGCACTGCAAATAAGAGAAGCAATTAATAAGCATTGCACGTTAGCTAATACTAAAGGTAACTGCTTGCTTTCTTCTCCTTTCTCCTTTTCCCTCCGAATAGGATAAAAACTTTGAATCTGGTCCTAGGATTAAAAAGAGCACTGGTATTCCCAGAAGTTTTATGATGGAAGTGAAAGATCCTAACATGAAAGGTGCAATGCTTACCAACACTGGAAAATACGCAATACCAACTATAGATGCGTAAGTATGCGAGTTAGGTATGACCTGTGAGGCCGCTTTCCGGCCAGGCGCCAGTACTTTGTATAGTCGCGGGCTCGTAATGTGGCTACTTGGATTTCTTGTGAGCATTGTATAGTAAGACTGTTATTGTTAGTCTCCATGTGTTGCATTTCTGTGTGAAGAATGTGAGGCTGCAGTCTGCTCCATTAAATGCAAATTTAAAATGAATTTTGGGGTTTTTGTTATCACTGAGTGCCACTTCCCTTGTAGTCTTCTGGTTTTTTTCTTTTTCTGTCATACCCTGCTTTCTTCCTCATTCACATACATACTCCCACATAAGCTTATATGCTATTTACATTTTTTAAGTGAAGACAAATATCTTAATCCTTTTGAGAAATAAAAGGCTTAAGCATAAACATTCTACAAGATGTCAAGGCAAATATAAGTGCCAAGAATAAATGAAAAACAGTTCTCTTGAACAAGTTTGTATATATTGTATGAGTGTTTAGATTCTGAAATATGGTTTATCTTACAAGCCATTAGTTTAAAAGACCTACAGTGCCGTATGCTACTGCTTCATGCTTATTTTGAAAGGGTTTTCAGATTTTACTTTGAGTCAGATTTAGGATAGATGTGAAAACCTCATGATATAGTTCAATTAGATGACTTCTCATTTTATTTGCCCTTATTGATACATCTAATTACCTTTTCAGTTGCCCTGGGCAACTGTGAACTCATATAACATGGAGCACAGTATTAATTGTGCCTTTAGACTATGTTCTCTAACCAGTCCTCCAGTGGTTTATGAAGTGAGTGTATCCTCAGGACATAACCTTGAGAAACATCAATTTAGAGAGTAGCTGGCCATGTTCTTAGTGACCCAGAGAAAATATGCAGAACAGTTATCCTCAGCTTCATACTGTCATGTTGAAATGCAGTGTAGTGAGCAGGTAAGAGTGATGGAGTAAGATAGCTCTGATACAGAATGATATGGAACAGATGGTGTGGTTTTGAGTATGCCCTTTAGCGAGTAGCTAATTATTTTAGTTCATGGGTAGGAATGAATGTTCTTCCTAATTCCCAACCCTGTTCACTTTCTCGGTTTCACCCCCATCTATTTTTTCTCCGTCACCATCCTGTGTTTTGTGGTTCATCTTAGAGCAGTCTGTTGTTACGCTGTTTCTAATTCAGACGTTTCATACATGCTTCCAAACAACTTAGGTTGAATTGGATGGTTTTTACAGACACAATTTAAGAGCAGACCGCTTCATCTTAATATAATATATACAAGTAAAAGTATTTAAATAGAAATTTGTGTTGGAAAAATTAACACACCTTTGTGAACCCTAACTAATAATTAACTCATTGCTTTTGAATGCTGAAATACAAAAGCCCATTTGTGCCAAACACACAGCAAATACTGGGGAAAATGGGAGCCCAAATATTTTAAATGAAACTTTCACCCTCTCCACTAACACCACTGATAAGCAACTCAGACTCTTCTTCTGTTTCTTTTTCTATCCTCTCTTCTCCTCTTTTTTTTTTTTTTTTTTTTCTTTTCTCTCTTTTGGGCAGTGGGAGACTCCTCTTTCACAAATTGGGAACAATGGGGCATAAGCAAATTGATACTTATTTCTGGAATCGTGGTGATGTCTATGGAGCAACTGCAACACAAATAACACACCTAAGGTACCCTACTCTGTACAGCTGAGATTCTTTCATTTCCAGCGTTGAGATTGACACACTCTGTTCCTAAATGAGGTAGCAAGAATTTATCTAGGAATTCCTGTGTTTTATAAACCTGCCTGATTATAGAGAAGATGGGGGTGTTCAAGCAGTGGTGACAAGTCTGAGAATAGTGTGTTGTTGTTTTTTCCTTTTAATATATTTAATATACAACATTTCTGCAAAATGCTCTTCTGCTAAAAAATGGACCCCAAATGATGGAAGTGTTACTTTATAGTTTTGTAACACATAACTTTGATCACTTAAGTCCGTAATATTTCTTTTTTTTTTTTTTTAGTAATATTTCTTAGTTGGTTGTAAATAGATTAGTCTTTTAAAATAGTGATTATAAGTAGGCCACTGGTTTTGCAGTCTACTTCTAGCAACTGCTGTGGTTGGTGGCATTCTATTTCCCTTGAGCTATCCCCCTTGATTGTGTAATGTCAACACCAATTTCTCTTTCCCATGGTATGGCATTCACTCTTTAATACCTTCACACGTTCTGGAGACTGTACTGTGGAGGGGAAATTTCGTTTGCTTGTTTGTTTTTCAAGTAACATGGTAGGATAGAGAAAATTGTGGTTAGGGTGTTGTCCTGTCTTAAGTTCAAATCCTGTCTCTGCCACTTAAACATAATTTTGTGGCACTGAATGTGTCCCTTTATTCTCTGGCCCTCAGTTGTAGAGTTGTGGATTCTTAAGATCCTTTTAGCCAGTTTTATAGCATATCTTTTTTTGTTGTACTTGTTAAGGATTTTGTTTTATGTCTTTTTTGTTGTTTAGGGGGAGGATGTTCATAACTACTCCCTTATTTTGGAAGGTATTATACTTATATAAACAAATTTAGCATCATACTGAATTGTAAGTTCCCATAATGGTATAGTAGAACATGTGTATGTATGTATGTATCTTGGAAATACTTTGCGTTCTTAACAGTGTTGAAACAGTAAAACCTTCTTTTACAGAGAAGCGTATGCAATTGGGAAGAAAGAAAAGCCACCTTTCTTACCAGAGGAGCCATCTTCTTCTTCAGAAGAAGATGATCCTATCCCAGATGAACTGTTGTGTCTCATCTGCAAAGATATTATGACTGATGCCGTTGTCATTCCCTGCTGTGGAAACAGCTACTGCGATGAATGTAAGAAACGGTGACCCTTCAAAGGCCTAGATCTTAGAATGTTCTGTGTGTTTACTTGGAAAGGCTCTTAGCAATGCTATAGGTTTTAATAGTGAAGTACAAAATGTTGATAATTGGTCAGTTCATCAGTGAGCATTTAGTAGCAACCGTTTTTGTCACTACATTTATTTTTTAAGAGATTTTATTTATTCATGAGAGACACAGAGAGAGGCAGAGACATAGGTAGAGGGAGAAGCAGGCTCCATGCAGGGGGCTTGTCATGGGACTCGATCCTGGGTCTCCAGGATTAGGCCCAGGGCTTAAGGCGGCGCTAAACTGCTGAGCCACCCGGGCTGCCCACCCCCCCTTTTTTTAAACAAGTGTCGTTGTCCTGCCAAGTATTAAAATGGGCCACTTGTACCTTCAGTGTAGGTGTACCAAAGTTTTATAAAATGAAGGATTTTTGTTTCCTATACATTTTAAATGGTATGCAAATTTTTGAAAGCCTTTTGGGCCTTAGATAATCTTGAGATATTTTTAAATGGTACTTAAATCTCTTTCCTAAATTGTGAAAAATAGCTTATTCTAAAATGCCTAAGTGTGATTGAGAACTGCTCTCTCTCTATAAACCTACTACCCAACATTTGTCACGTGGTGGCTTGTGACTTTTTTTCTGATCATTTATATGAGCACTTGGTTTTTTTCTGCCACACTCTAAATTTGCCCCTTCTTAACCCAGATGAAAATGGCATTATCTGAATATTTAACTGCTCAGTCCTGCTCTGGCCTTTTTCATTTCTAAGCATAGCTTTGGAATATAAATCTTTATTTTGGGAGCCTCTTCAGTGAAGACCAAAGTTAAGAAGTCCCTTAAGATTTGTGTCAAAGTACGTCTCAGATTTAACAAATCACTTACTCCCAGGTGTTTTATTTTGCAGTATAGTCGGTGAATCTGTCTTTTAGTGTTTGTCCTATGTCCTGTTTGGTAGGCATCACTGACCTGCTTGCCTAAATAACGCTGCTGGTTTTTACCTTGTATTTTTCTCGTGAGACTTTTTTTTTTTTTTTTTAAGATTTTATTTGACTCCGGGGGGAGCGGGGGGCGGCGGCGGGGCAGAAACACAGGCAGAGGGAGAAGCAGGCTCCACGCAGTGAGCCCAACATGGGACTCGATCCCAGGTCTCTAGGATCAGGCCCTGGGCCAAAGGCAGGCGCTAAACCACTAAACCACCCAGGCTGCCCTCGTGAGGCTTTTTTAAAAGCCTGTTAACCACATAAAGTTTTTATCTTTCTAGACTATATCTGATTTTTATTTTTTCCCTTATAATACTCCCCTGAAATAGAAAAAGAATAATATTTAGAAAAGAATGCTTTTTCTCTCAACTTAAATGTTTGTTGCAATTATATTTATGACCTCTGTTTTTAAGGTAGAGAGATGTTAGAACAGGAGTACTATCAGGCGAGAACTTTTACTTCCGAGTTTCCTAATCTTAGAAATGATTAGTGATGTATGCTTGGAAACAGTCATGTAACTGAACCAGATGTAAGTGGTCTTTGTAATTCATTCCCTGAACACCGAGTTTGTGCTCTGCTTTTATTAATATTTAAAATATTTTACATAGGTATAAGAACAGCACTCTTGGAATCTGATGATCATACATGTCCTACATGCCATCAAAATGATGTCTCTCCTGATGCTTTAATTGCCAATAAATTCTTACGACAGGTAGCTATCTTTGTATCCCTGAAAATTTTTTTTATAAATTTTTGATTATTTAAACTGTACTTGAGTAAATACAACCTTACATTTTCCTGCATTTTTCTGTTTGATATCTGTAGGCTGTTAATAACTTCAAAAATGAAACTGGTTATACAAAAAGACTACGAAAACAGCTACCCCCACCACCACCCCCAATACCACCCCCAAGACCACTCATTCAGCGGAACCTACAACCTCTGATGAGATCTCCAATATCAAGACAACAGGATCCTTTGATGATTCCAGTGACCTCTTCATCAACTCACTCAGCTCCTTCTATGTCTTCATTAACTTCTAATCCGTCTTCCTTGGCTCCTCCTGTGCCTGGAAATTCGTCTTCTACTCCAGCTCCTGTACCCGATATAACTGCGACAGTCTCCATATCAGTCCACTCAGAAAAATCAGATGGACCTTTCCGGTAAGTCTGTGTATCTCTCATTTTTCAGAAATAAGTGAGATCGGTAATACAGTTTTTTATTGATGTATGTTGCTTTAGCAGTTGTAATGTCCTGCAGTACGAATTCTTGTGAACCACTGGGCTGAGTAAGGTGGGGGACTCAATAAAGTAACCTTCCTCTAAAGGTTTCCCTGTAAGAGATGACTTGTTCTTATTGGAGGAACAAGCAAATGAAGGAGATTTCACTTGGCAAATGATTAATAAGCATCCCAAGGTCAACAACTATACAAGTTGCCAACAACCTTTGTTAAATGTCGAATCATAAAGAGAATTCGCTTGTGGTCATAATGATGGTATTAGAAAAGAGTCGATTTGAGCAGAACTAAACACAATTTGGATCCATAGAGTAGAGGCAATAAAACATTGATGTCAGTAAAGAAGTCAGACTAATTATTTTGGGAAAAAAATTATTTTGGAGCCTAATTATATAGAAGACCAATGAAAACTCATTTAAATCCTACCACTTCAGACACTAAAAGGACCTTGGACCACATAGTCCAGTGATTGATAAATTCTTTTTTATTATTATTATTCATGAGAGATTGAGAGAGGCAGAGACAGGCAGAGGGAGAAACAGGCTCCTCGCAGGAAGCCCGATAAGGGACTGGATCCTGGATCCTGGGATCATGCCCTGAGCTGAAGGCAGCCGCTCAACCACTGAGCCACCCAGGCATCCCTGGTCCATAAATTCTTAAAGAATCAACCACCTTTTAAAAAAATAGGTGTCAGAAGTCTGTGCAGATTTTTTGAAACAAAATCTTGAGGACTGGGACCTTCACATGTATATGGAAGACCTCTCATTAATTTTCTGTGATTAAAGTGGGAATAAGTCTCAGGGTTTCTTGGTTTTCCTATCTCTTTGATTCAGTGGTAGAGCTGGAAGTAGAATTTACTCTTAATTCTGTCTTCCTTAGGTCCCACACTTTGACTTTTTTTTTTTTTTTTTTTAAGTTTTATTCTTACAGCTCAACTGGTTTCTGTCATGATTATCCCAGATGGGACTTCTTAAGGAGACTTCCTTTTTTACTTAGCACTTTGCACTTTCCTCAAAAGTTTTCATCAACTTTGATTTAACTCACCTTAATGCGGGTGGTAGGCAAACAGACTTAGTGATAATATGTAATATTTTTACTCTTAATCCTCCATTTCTGATGACTTTAATATCTTGCAAACTACATTGTTTTATAGGGACTCTGATAGTAAAATACTGCCAGCTGCAGCCCTTGCACCAGAACACTCAAAAGGGGCCTCTTCAATTGCAATCACTGCTCTTATGGAGGAGAAGGTAAGTTTAGTTGGCTCTTAAATTTGGAGATTTGTCATATAGTTGTTCTGGTTTTTCTCTGATTTTTTTTTTAACTCTTCTGTTTCTTTTCTTTCTTTTTTTTTTTTAACTTTGTCTTTTTACTCGTGTTTTTATCCTACAGGGTTACCAGGTACCTGTACTTGGAACCCCATCTTTGCTTGGACAGTCACTGTTGCATGGACAGTTGATCCCCACAACTGGTGAGTAAAATCATTTTGATTTGAACATTTTCTCCTTTCAGAAATAATTTTAACTTTACTTAACATGTGGTTTCATATTTACATTGTTTTTGTTTCCAAGGTCCAGTAAGAATAAATACTGCTCGTCCAGGTGGTGGTCGACCAGGTTGGGAACAGTAAGTATATGTTTAAAATAATCTCCAGATGATTGCTTTTGAACTAGATAATGGAAATTAGAATCTAGTGTGTTTCTTAATATTTTTTATTATAAACTCTTCTTTTGTAAATGCCCTGTTAACATAGTTTTTGTTTAGTGTCACAAATCCAAGATTATGTGAAGAACTATTTCCTAAAAGAATGAGTAAATCTGGGCGGCCTGGGTGGTTCAGCAGTTTAGCGCCGCCTTCAGCCCAGGGCCTGATGCTGGAGACCTGGGATCAAGTCCCATGTCAGGCTCCCTGCATGGAGCCTGCTTCTCCCTTTGCCTGTGTCTCTGCCTCTCTCTCTCTCTCTCTCTCTCTCTGTCTCTCATGAAAAATAATCTTTAAAGAGTAATTCTTTTCTTAAAATGGTAAAATGTAAATTCTTATCTGTTCTTTTCACTTTCATGTCTTACCAAATGGTGTTCTTGATAGGAATGAATAGATAAGTTATCTTTTCAGTTATCTATTCATTTAGTTAATAGATAAGTAATTGAAAATATTTTTTTATTTTACATACTGAATCACTTATGGTGTAAATAAACTTTTTCCTAGCCTTAATATGGATTTTCAAAATTTGATTTGAGTAAACAGATATTGAGGCTACCAAAAACAGAATTTCTCATTTTGAAAATAGTCTGAAAAAGAAAATAGTCTGTTAGTGATATTTTATTACATATTAAAATCTGTAGGGTATGATTTTCTGTCCTGTGAAATACGAAGAATTTTGATCTTTGTAAGATGGCCTTTGGCATTAAAAATTCATATATTTGGGATCCCTGGGTGGCGCAGCGGTTTGGCGCCTGCCTTTGGCCCAGGGCGTGATCCTGGAGACCCGGGATCGAATCCCACATCAGGCTCCCAGTGCATGGAGCCTGCTTCTCCCTCTGCCTGTGTCTCTGCCTCTCTCTCTCTCTCTGTGACTATCATAAATAAATAAAAAAAATTTAAAAAAAAAAAAATTCATATATTTGTTTGTGGTCTTTCTATGTATATTCCTTTTTGTTTCTATAATCTATATAAACCAGTTTTTATATTTATATAAGCTGGCTTATATTCTTAAACTTTGATCTTTTTGTTTGAGAGATAAGTCAAATTTTTTATTTTAAAAAATATGCCATGTTGAGAGACTTAGCAGATGGTGTCAGTAGAAGGAATACAGGATTTGGAGACAGGTAGTCCCACGTTAGAATCTTAGCCCCTGCACTTAACAGCTACATAATCTTGGGCATACAGTTTTACTCCTCAGCTCCATTGCCTCATCTGTAGAATTGGAATGGTGCTAGTTCCTCACCTCACCTGCATAGTGCCCAGCAGATAAAAGGGCTCTATTTCTCTTCTGTACATAAATTCACAGTTACTTGTAGAATGCTAAATGGAATGCAATATTGCAGAAGTTTTGTACATTGAGGTTTAATGTCAAAATAATCAGAAAAAAAATAGTTTAAATGTAATACTTGCCCGTATCTTCTCTATCTGGAACAAATTTCAGAATAGAGGTCAGGGAGAGGAAAACGTTTCTAGAATAGTTAAAATATGTCTTAAAGTCTGTGCACTAAGAGAGATTGTGTGTTATACTCAAGCCCACTTTATCTTTCTTTCCAACAGTTCCAATAAGCTTGGATATCTGGTTTCTCCACCACAGCAAATTAGAAGAGGGGAAAGGAGCTGCTACAGGTAGGCTTGTTAAAAATCTTGGAAAACTGTAATCTGATGATATGCCGAAAAATACAACACAAAGAAATTAAAGCACTCCAGTGGCTGGGAAGGGAGGTCATTTGGTTTATGCTTATCTTACTTAAGTCCTCAGGAGTTGCCCCTGAGGCCTAGAGAAAAACAGATTACATTTAATCTTTTAAATGATGGTTTAGGGCTACATCTTTAATACTCCTTCCCAATGACTACTTTGCCCCAGCACACAAGAGAATATTAGCTTACATTTACTCTTTTGAGGATAGAAGGAAGTCCTTAAGGCCCAGACAATATTTAAGTGCCAGTTTAAGATGAAAGTTAACTAGCTCACCTCCCAAACATGAAGAAGAATTGCATTTATTTCTCTTCTAGACTCCATTGTCTGAATCTTCTCCCACCTTCTCTTTTCCAAGAGAAGAGACCAAGAGATTGTTCGGGGCTCTTGCCCTGGACAGGCAAAAGCAATGTTAGTCTGTGAAGTAAGCCCTAGGTCTTATTATGTAGGTCACACTCACCACCAGGGTAAAGGGCCTCCAAATTAACTCTCTAGCAAGAATATTAAGGATATTTTCTAGGGCTTCATTGAGAATTGCTAAGTAGCTTTGTTACTAGATCACATGCTAATAGAAGATAATATTTACTAATTCAGGCTGTGAAAAGAGGGTTAAAATCTAAACCCCTGCTATTCTGTACCATTTATCTATAAATTAAAGAACGTTTAAGCTTAACAGAAATAAGCCCATTTTTTTTAAAGAAGCCACTATTTCTTTGATGAGAGACCAATCAGAAACTGGTCAGTACTGTTATTTTCACCCAACTCTTTGAAAGAAAACACTGATAATTTAGTTAATTACAAATGTTAACAGTAGTACTTATTTTCTTGAGGATGAAAGGAAGAACATAGGGAATATAATCAATGGTATTCTGATAGTGTGATATGGTTGACAGATAGTAGTTAACATTGTGAGCCTCACATCAGGTGTAGACTTAATTGCTGTGTTGCACACCTGAAAATAATGTAACCTTGTGTGTCAGCTATACTTCAATTTTTTTTTAAAAACGTAACAAATAAGTACTTTAATTGCAAAAACAAAACCAAAAAAAGTACTTTAAATACAAAAACAAAAACCTGTTCAGGACACCTGGGTGTCTCAGTGGTTGAGCGCTGCCTTCGGCTCAGGGCATAATCCTGGAGTCCTGGATCAAGTCCCACATCGAGCTTCCCTGTAGAGAGCCTGCTTCTCTGCCTGCCTGTGCCTCTGCTTCTCTGTGTCTCTCATGAATAAATAAATACTATCTTTAAAAACCAAAAGCAATGAAGCCAGAAATATTTTAATGACAGAAATATTTTTCTGTCAGAAAAATAAAATGATGTAAAATGTCAAAAATACCTAGTACTTAGGTACTGGTACCTAAGAAAGATCATTTATTTATACACTTCCTACCTCAAAAGATTACAGGAAGTGGTTTTCTTCATTGAAGATTTTGGTCTGGAAGGCATTTGGGGGAGGCCTCTGTCAGAGAGGCATTAACATTGTCAGTTCTTTTAAAGCACAGATTAGGAAGTCACACAAGAGAACTTATAAATGTAGCATCTCCATAGAGAGAAGGCCCTGTAAACTTGTATCATCTAGGTTCTCAAGTGGCCTTTAAAATTATATTTACATATAAATAAGTGTTCCTATGCTTATTTGAACAGTTGGTTATATTCCATCTTTTGTAAGTTTAAAGATAATTATGAATAGAAAAGACAAGCTTACTTGTCTTGGGTGATTTTAGTTTGAAGGAATAATATCTCGGAATTTATTTCTCCAGAAGTATAAACCGTGGACGACACCACAGCGAAAGATCACAGAGAACTCAAGGCCCATCGCTACCAGCAACTCCAGTTTTTGTGCCTGTGCCACCCCCTCCTTTGTACCCGCCCCCACCCCATACACTTCCTCTCCCTCCAGGTGTGCCTCCTCCACAGTTCTCTCCTCAGTTTCCTCCTGGCCAGCCGCCACCTGCTGGCTATAGTGTCCCTCCTCCAGGCTTTCCTCCAGCTCCGGCCAATTTATCGACATCTTGGGTATCGTCGGGAGTGCAGACAGCTCACTCAAATACCATCCCAACAACACAAGCACCCCCGTTGTCCAGGGAAGAATTCTATAGAGAACAACGACGGCTAAAAGAAGAGTGAGTGTTTTAATTTGAAATTCTCATACACTTTCATTTTCTGATGTAACATTAAGCCAGGTATCTTTGGAAACATTTTCTAGTGTTTCCAGTTAGTACAAGAAAAATCACCTAAAAACTGAACCAAAGCCATACAAGCAACTTCCTCAGGGATTCCTAGTTATTTATAGTTTTAAAATGGAAAACTAATGGCAATTTCATTCATTTCATTCATGATCTAATTACATTTGTCTTGTTAGTTTTCTTAAATGGTTTTTGTTAACTTTCACTCTTTAACTTTATTTTACTAGGGAAAAGAAAAAGTCCAAGCTAGATGAGTTTACAAATGATTTTGCTAAGGAATTGATGGAATACAAAAAGATTCAAAAGGAGCGTAGGCGCTCATTTTCCAGGTTAGTGTTTTGCAAGCCTTCACAACAGAATTACAAATGGGACTTTGAATATCCAGGGATTAGCTATGGATATAAATAACATTGCACTTACGGAATTTTTCTGATTCGGTCTAGGTTTATAGAAATGGACATGTAGCTTATTTCCCAATATCTGTTTATTGAAATAATGTCTCAATGTAAATTCTATTGTGTAGAACTAGCAGTTACGGGGATTAAATTGCCCTTGTCCCTTGAAGTTATTTGTAGTGTGAAATAATTGGGAAATGTTTGTGGAAGGAGAGAAATAGAATAGCTGAAGAACAATTCTGAGAACCCTTTTACTTGAGGCTACAGCTTCTTGCTGGAACATTAACCTGTATAATTAATGAAGTAGTGGTAGACTACAAATTGCTTTATCAATAGAAAAACTGAATTATAAAAATTCCCTGGAAGTTTGTTTAAAAGACTTATTTTTTAAGCTTACATTTGAAATGTGGTTCCTTTCAAAGCTAGACTATTGGCCGACGTAGGACAAAGAAATTACTCCTACTTAAATAACCAGATAGGAAGTTAAATTTAATTGGCATTTTGTTTAGTGTTAACTTAATTAGCTCATATAACTCACGGTACATTAATGCGCTTCACTCTAATTGTCAAGATTTCACTTTTGTTTTGTAACAAGTGATTGCTCTGATCTTTGTGTACTTTATTCCATTCCAGTAGAGGTCACTGTGCCTCTTTAATCATCTAAGATGAAATTTGATATAAAAGATGGAACCGTGAGGAGAGCATGCTAGAGTCTGAATCTGTATTTTATTTTGTATGTATTTCTCAACTATCAATTATTGTTTTGTTTTTGTTTTTAGGTCTAAATCTCCTTATAGTGGTTCATCATATTCAAGAAGTTCCTATACTTATTCTAAGTCAAGATCTGGTTCAACACGTTCACGTTCTTATTCTCGATCATTTAGCCGCTCACACTCTCGTTCCTATTCACGATCGCCTCCATACCCCAGAAGAGGCAGAGGCAAGAGCAGAAATTACCGTTCACGGTCTAGATCTCATGGATATCATCGATCTAGGTCAAGGTCACCCCCATATAGACGGTATCATTCACGGTCAAGATCTCCTCAAGCATTTAGGGGACAGTCTCCCAATAAACGTAATGTGCCTCAAGGGGAAACAGAACGTGAATATTTTAATAGATACAGAGAAGTTCCGCCACCTTATGACATGAAAGCTTATTATGGGAGGAGTGTTGATTTTAGAGACCCATTTGAAAAAGAGCGTTACCGAGAATGGGAGAGAAAATATAGAGAGTGGTATGAAAAGTATTATAAAATAGGTTATGCTACTGGAGCACAGCCTAGACCATCAGCAAATAGAGAGAACTTTTCTCCAGAGAGGTTTTTGCCTCTTAATATCAGGAATTCTCCCTTCACAAGAGGCCGCAGAGAAGATTATGCTGGTGGACAAAGTCATAGAAGTCGAAACTTAGGTGGCAACTATCCAGAAAAGCTTTCAACAAGAGACAGTCACAATCAGAAGGACAACACAAAGTCGAAAGAGAAAGAGAGTGAAAATGCTCCTGGAGATGGTAAAGGAAACAAACATAAGAAACATAGGAAAAGAAGAAAGGGGGAGGAAAGCGAAGGTTTTCTAAACCCTGAGTTGTTAGAAACTTCTAGGAAATCGAGAGAACCTACAAGTGGTGAAGAAAATAAAACTGACTCATTGTTTGTTCTCCCAAGTCGAGATGATGCTACACCTGTTAGAGATGAACCAATGGATGCAGAATCTATCACTTTTAAATCAGTGTCTGAAAAAGACAAGAGGGAGAAAGACAAACCAAAAGCAAAAGGTGACAAGACCAAACGGAAAAATGATGGGTCTACAGTGTCCAAAAAAGAAAACATTGCAAAACCTGCTAAGGGACCTCAAGAAAAACTAGATGGAGAGCGTGAAAAATCTCCTCGATCTGAACCTCCACTTAAAAAAGCCAAAGAGGAGACTCCAAAGACTGACAATGCTAAGTCATCATCTTCCTCCCAAAAAGATGAAAAGATCATTGGTACCCCCAGGAAAGCTCACTCTAAGTCAGCAAAGGAACACCAGGAGACAAAACCAGTCAAAGAGGAAAAAGTGAAGAAGGATTATTCCAAAGATGTCAAATCAGAAAAATTAACAAATAAGGAAGAAAAGGCCAAGAAGCCTAGTGAGAAAAGTAAGCCACCTGACAGCAAGGGAGAAAAAAGAAAAAGAAAAACCGAAGAAAAAAGCGTAGATAAAGATTTTGAGTCCTCTTCAATGAAAATCTCTAAACTAGAAGTAACTGAAATAGTGAAACCATCACCAAAGCGCAAAATGGAACCAGATATTGAAAAGATGGATAGGACCCCTGAGAAGGACAAGATTTCATCATCCTCAACTGCCCCAGCCAAAAAAATCAAGCTCAACAGAGAAACTGGTAAAAAAATTGGAAGTACAGAAAATGTATCTAATACAAAAGAACCCTCTGAAAAATTAGAGTCGACATCTAGCAAAGTTAAACAAGAAAAAGTAAAAGGAAAGGTCAGACGAAAAGTAGCTGGAGCTGAGGGATCCAGCTCAACGCTTGTGGATTACACCAGGTATCTGATTATGGGTAGTTGGATGTAGATGTTTGTTTTGGGGGAGAATATCCTTTAATTTTATCCATGCTTGTACTTTTAAAGGGTCTGTTAATTAAAAAGGGGTTAGACTGGTTTACTGGTTAGACTGGTCTTTAATGAAAGGAGTTGAAGATTGTAAATCAGTTTGTGGGTGAGCCACATTTGTTTTTATGCAGTCCTACATTTGAATCATTTAATCTCTATTAGAGTAGCGCCAATGGCTTTGAGAGTTAAAAGGACGTTTATGTTTAAGTTAGCCTTATTATACTTCAATGTTCAGTAAAAGTAAATTCTTCATTAAATTCTTCATTATTTAACAATATTTTAATTGTTTTTAGTACGAGCTCAACGGGAGGCAGTCCTGTGCGGAAATCTGAAGAAAAAACAGATACAAAACGAACTGTCATTAAAACTATGGAAGAATATAATAACGACAATACAGCTCCTGCTGAAGATGTTATTATTATGATTCAGGTTCCTCAGTCCAAATGGGATAAAGATGACTTTGAATCTGAAGAAGAAGATGTTAAGACCACACAGCCTATATCAAATGTAGGAAAACCTGCCAGTGTTATTAAAAATGTTAGCACTAAACCATTAAATACAGTCAAGTATACTGAAAAAGAAAGTGAGTCATCAGAGAAAATTCAGAAACTCACCAAGGAAGTGAGCCATGAACTTATACAGCATGAGATCAAAAGTTCAAAAAATTCTGCCTCCAGTGAAAAGGGAAAGACCAAAGATCGAGATCATTCAGTTTCAGAGAAGGAAAACCCTGAAAAGAGGAAGAACAGCGCTCAGCCGGAGAAAGATAGTAACTTGGACCGTCTAAGTGAACAAGGGAATTTTAAAAGTCTGTCTCAATCTTCCAAAGAGACAAGAACGTCAGATAAGCATGATTCAGTTCGAGGTTCCTCAACTAAAGACTTTACCCCCAACAGAGACAAAAAAACTGACTACGACAACAGAGAGTACTCAAGTTCCAAACGTAGAGATGAAAGGAATGAATTAACAAGAAGGAAAGACTCTCCTCCTCGAAGTAAAGATTCTGCATCTGGACAGAAAACTAAGCCAAGAGAGGAGAGAGATTTGCCCAAAAAAGGAACAGGAGATTCCAAAAAGAGCAGTTCCAGTCCCTCAAGAGACAAAAAACCTCATGATCACAAAGCTACTTATGATACTAAACGCCCAAGTGAAGAAATAAAACCTGTAGATAAAAATCCTTGTAAAGATCGTGAGAAGCACATGTTAGAAGCAAGGAACAATAAAGAATCAAGTGGCAATAAATTACTATATGTGCTTAACCCACCAGACCCACAGATTGAAAAAGAGCAAGTTCCTGGGCAGACTGACAAGAATGCTGTCAAGCCGAAACAGCAGTTAAGTCACTCCTCTCGACTTTCCTCTGACTTAACTAGAGAAACTGATGAAGCTGCTTTTGAACCAGACTATAATGAAAGTGACAGTGAAAGCAATGTGTCTGTAAAAGAGGAGGAGACTTCAGGAAAAGTTTCTAAGGAACTGAAAGATAAAGTCGTGGAGAAAACAAAAGACAGCCTGGACACAGCAGCAAGTGTCCAGATAGGCACAGCCAGGAGCCAGAGTCAAAGCAGCCCTAGTGTTAGTCCAAGTAGAAGTCATAGCCCTTCTGGAAGTCAAACCCGAAGCCACAGCAGTAGTGCCAGCTCTGCAGAGAGTCAGGACAGCAAAAAGAAGAAGAAGAAGAAGGAAAAGAAAAAGCACAAGAAACATAAAAAACATAAGAAGCATAAGAAGCATGCAGGCACCGAAGTAGAATTGGAAAAAAGCCAAAAACACAAACACAAGAAAAAGAAGTCAAAGAAGAGCAAAGATAAAGAAAAGGAGAAGGAGAAGGATGACCAAAAAGTGAAATCTGTCCCTGTATAGAAGGACAGATTTTAAAAATTGACTTAATTACTAAGTCATCTGTATTAAATTTTGTTATAATGTAAAGAGATTCAAGCCTTGTAAATAATGATATGGAAGACCCTGTGCTGCACTTAAAATATTGCTGCTTGATTATTTGATTTTTACATCAGAGCTTTATAACACGAACTTTTGTACAGAATTGTGAGTTGTGACCATGTAACATGAGAGGTTTTGCTAGGGCCTATTATTTTTAACCACCATTAATTAGTTGGGGTGGAGTTTACTGTACTGTGAAATTTTCACATTTGAATTTTTTTAATTGCCTGGCAAAAGCTGGTATCAGTTCTAAAATATCAGCAGAATGATTTGCTGAATTCATTACAACCCCGTTATGTCACTTTTTGATTACAATAAAAGTTTTCAGTAAACTTTTCAAATGTCGAATATTTGTGTTATTTGAAGGAAGTATTTCATGTCTCTTCCCCCTTCCATTTTCTTATTTGGAATATCCTTTGAGCCTGTAATATAAGCTGTACCAAATATACAAAACTATGAGGTAAACATGGTAGATCCTAGACTTTGATCAGTGGGCTGGTAGTAGGTGACCAGAAATAAGAAATCAGGATAAATGGAGACCTGGTTGGGGGAAAAAAAATCTAAAAGGGTCCTAAACATATATAGTAATTAGAAGTTTGGACTTGAATTTTAGTGGTGAGGAATTGTGATATATGGTCCTGTATTTTTCTTGAAACCCTGATAAACAAATGTTAAATTCCTTGATAAAGTGTCAGCTAATGAGCACACACCAGTGAGTATCTGGCCTGTCTGGTCTGCCCGATTGACAAAAGCAAGAGCAGCAGGTCTAGGAGCACTAGGTTGGACTATGATGGGCTCTTCCTTTGTGGCTGTGGTTCAAGAAGTATCATAGGCAACGAAAAGCTTTTGACAGGTTTTAGGGAGTTAGGGTAAGAATGGTGCTTCAAAAACATGGCAGTATAAATGGGTCAAGACTACAACTTCTAGGAGGAGGAAAAGAGACCAGCTTCAGTCTGAGGGTGGTCCTAGAGTGCCCTTGGATGGTACATTAGCAGTAGCTTGCTTCTATTAAACTCCTGTGACTGTGCCTTGTCAGGATTTCCAGACTGGGCCGTGTGGACAGGATGCAAACATACTTCATTGTGTTTTTTTTTTTTTTAATTTTATTTATTTATTTATTTATTTATGATAGTCACAGAGAGAGAAAGAGGCAGAGACACAGGCAGAGGGAGAAGCAGGCTCCATGCACCGGAGCCCGACATGGGATTCAATCCCGGGTCTCCAGGATCGCGCCCTGGGTCAAAGGAAGGCGCCAAACCGCTGCACCACTCAGGGATCCCCTTCATTGTGTTTTTAATGCAACATTTAATATTTGAAGAAAGAAACGAGCATCACAAATATTGACAGCATCAAAGCCATTCAGGACTTAGTTAAGACTGTTGCATGTTTGTCAAAAGTAAGTTTATTAAGTTAAATGAAAGCAACTTTAGGGATCCCTGGGTGGCACAGCGGTTTGGCGCCTGCCTTTGGCCCAGGGCGCGATCCTGGAGACCCGGGATCGAATCCCACGTCGGGCTCCTGGTGCATGGAGCCTGCTTCTCCCTCTGCCTATGTCTGCCTCTCAATCTCTCTCTCTCTCTCATAAATAAATAAAGATCTTAAAAAAAATAAAAAATAAATAAATGAAAGCAACTTTAAAAGGGCTCTATCACTAGGGAGGAAGGTGTCTGTTCCACCCATTCCCAGCCACAGCCCACCCTACCCAAATAATTACTACTACTTTTCAGGTATTCCAGCTTGGCTACCCTCTTAATTCTTACTAGTCAGGTCCCCAGATCTAGATTGTATTTCCCACATCCACTGAGGATTTTAGCACCCAGGACTCAAACTTCATCAGGTGAGGTCAGTTTCCTTACCAAGTAGGCTCCTGGTCTTTAATTTTAACCTCAACTGAACTTCCCCTTAATGTGGTCCACTCCAAGACAGTTTTCTAGAGTTCTGGGGCCACTCTGCTCTTAAGTTTAAACCAATCTTTCATCTGCAGCCTGGTCTTCTAGCTCCATCCTCTACTGACCTTACTTAAGCCTGAGATTTTAACTCCTCTCTCTCTTTCTGCTGTCTTTCCTTCCTATGATTGCCTGGATCCCATCATTTCTACTACATGGCCCCCTACCCCTCCCAAACCTCCCCCTTACCCATCTTCCTGTACCTAAACAGCTTAATTCCCAAGCCTAAGTAAGGGTGCTGCTTAATGAAATTAAAGACTTGAAAGAAATGTTAAATACATGTCCAGCACTGTGCTAGGTGCTTGTATTTATTTGATCCTTAAAGATTCTAGTGGCTTTTGATGTCCAATACTCCTTTTTTTTTTTTTTTTTTTTTTTGTCCAATACTACTTTGAGCAGGAAATGCCACTAACTCTGAAGGGTCAGTCCAGCCTAGATACTCAACCCTCAGTGCCTAACCAGTCCAACTCACCCCTGCCATGTAGAGGAATGGGATAACGTGTAAGACTCAACTTGTTTTTGCTGGACCCCAGAAAGGCCATGTTATATCTCCATGTCTTTCACACTTGGCTGCTTTCATGGGGCTGAACTTTTCTTCCTCCTCTGCCTGTCTCACAGTTTCCTACCCATCATTCAAGAGTTAGTTTGCCTTTTTTTTTTTTAACTATTCCTTCATAGTGCCTGCTTGAGCATCCCCATACACACCCAAGATGGCATAGCATCATTGGATATGCTGTGGAGACACTTCATTTGTTTTCTGTGGGCTTTGGTTGTCTTCCTCACTGGACTGAGTGAGAGCCTCAAAAGGAAATGTGGAGTTTATATTCCAGAAGCCAAACCACACCTTGCACGTAATGTTTGAATTGATAGGATGAAATTATTTTTTTTAGCTTAAAGTTAAATTCTGCAAACTTCCTGGAAACCAGTGATATGTCAACATTTTTAAGGGAGGAAAATTTTTTGAGCTACTATAGATTTGGAAGACAGTATCCTTCCAATAATCAGCTGCTCCAATGTGCCAAGTATATTGCAAAGTCTTACCATCAGGGGCCTAAGAATAACTCCTTTGCTGGTCTCAGCATGCCAAATGAAGAGTGCTAAATCCCCTCCAGAATTTTTAAGCCTGAGATTTCAGAGTTAGAAAGCTAGTTAATGGTTTATTCATCCCAATTTGTGCAAGTGTCCCCTTCTGTCTTGTCCACTTCTTTCCTGTCTTTAACTCCTTTAAAGAACTCTGTTCTTACTGTACAAAATTGCACAGAGCAAACCTCTGGTTTGGAGCAAACTCTTCTCTAAACCCTTTTATACTGCAGCTATTTGTGTAAGCCAATTTCAGCTGGTCTCTTATTTTAACAAGGCCTCACTAATACATAGGGATGTAAATATAGTGTGCTCTTTGTGTATCAAACACGTCCTTTTGGCATTAACATTTTTCATTAATTTTAAGAATTGCAAATGATGACAAATTCAATAAAATAAGCCACTTAAATTCTTAGAGTCGTGTGGCACTGCTATATGTAAATAACAGTTCAGCACACATGGAAAATGGGGTTACCGAGAATGTTCAGAAATTTCATGAGAATCCTTTTCATTAATGCAGTATAAACTCATCAAACTTCTCTTTGTTACAGGCTTCTGAGATTTTTAAGGTTGTGTTAATAGGACTTTTAAAGAACAGCTATTGCTAATTTATACAGTTCAGAAAAACTAATGGTGAGTGGACAGTGATCTCATTTTAGAACAAACACCAAAATCTTGCTTTCCACTCAGAATGTGGCTCTTTAGTAATTTGCTATGAAGTTGTTTGGCCAGGGTGGATCTTACTCAATTTTTTTCATTTTTAAGTCTAACGTAGTAAGAGATGCTAGTAAAAGAATGGACATACCTTTAGAATTCAAAATAGTGTCTTTGTAGAAACCTCAACCTTAAAATTTTGATAATTATCTATAAATATGTTTTAGCCTTGGCTTAATGACCTGTAAGTATATCTGGTGGACCGATACCTTTTCATATCCTAAAACTTAAATGAAAACAAGTTGGATGAGAAGTGATCTTAGGAGGAAACTGTATCAGTGCTAGAACCCAGGGAAAGGATGGAAGGGGCAGACAGCCAGAAATGTGGGATTTTGCCACAATGCCACATTTTAAAAGTTGTGTTTTTGTTTTTAAAGAACTAAAGACAGGGGCAGCCCGGGTGGCTCAGTGGTTTGGCGTCGCCTTCAGCCCAGGGCCTGATCTGGAGCTCCAGGATTGAGTCCCACATCCAGCTCCCTGCATGGAGCCTGCCTCTCCCTCTGCCTCTGTCTCTGCCTCTGTCTCTGTCTCTGCCGCTGTCTCTCTGTGTCTCTCATAAATAAATAAATAAAATCTTAAAAAAATAAATAAAGACAGATCCCCAGAATTCCTTGAGAAAGCAGATGGCCTCTTGGGAAGTGCAAATAGAAGATCTTGGGCATTATGAATGCCTCATAATCTGGAGGGACAATGGTAGGTTATGGAGCATATGAGGAATACTACCTTTGTGGCCATTTTAATATGATGGAAATTGCACAAAGGAAGCCTGAAGCATAGGCTACAATGTTGATGGCGCTAGGGGAAGGTTCCATCCAAAAATAGATTTGCTGTATGTGGTCTCATCACCAGGAAGGAGGTCAGACCAGAGATCCCTCACTCACCTGGCTATTACAGGTGGAAGGGAAAAACCAAAGATACACAATTTTTGAATCATGATAGTGTTGGTACTAGAACTGGTAGACAAACAGTGAAATTGAATGAAGCTTGGAAATTGGCCCGAATAAAAAAGTACTTAATAACAGTTTCAGCATAAATAAATGTGAAAAAGGTCAATTTTTCAGTAAGTAGCTTTGAGAGAACTGGATTACCATTTAGAGAAAAAATTTTCACACCTTAAAATTCTAGATGAATTAAATCCATTTATCCACAATTTCATTTTACTACATAACCCAAGTGTTGGTCAGTTTTCCTTTTTCTGGAATCAGCTTCTCTTTAATAATAGATCTTTGTTTTTCAAACCAGTCAACTGGAAACAGACCTTCCCCAATATTTCTGTGATAATACTTGTGAGATGTGGTTTATCTTTAGGATTTTTAGAGTTTATTTATTTGACAGCATGGAAGAGCACAGAGGGGCAGAGGGAAAGGGAGAAGCAGGCTCTCCACTGAGCAAGGAGCCTGATGTGGGGCTCACCAGAGATCATGACCTGAGCCGAAGGCAGTCACTTAATCGACTGAGCCACTCAGGTGCCCCAGATGTGGTTTATTTTGGTCTGCCCCTTTCTGATTCCCTGACGTCTATTCCTAGTGCTGATTTTTCTCTTCAGATCTCACTATGGTAGAGCCTCAGTCTTCATAAGTTTTATTGCATTTCCCTCAGAATACATCACATCCTCTCACTTGCCTGTGTTCAACATCTTTACTTCTTTTTTGTCCTACGCCATAGGCTCTTCATCTTTTAAGGTATTTTTCTGAGCCAAGAAACAATCCCCCTGTGATGAATTTTACCATTAAAGAGCAGAAGAAACTGCAGGCACTTCTTTAAAATAGCAACTCTTTTCTTCCCTCTACAATTTAAAAAAAATTACAAACTCAACCATTATACAGAATACAAATGGCCAATTGACATTTGAAAAGGTTAAATGTCACTGGCAATAAAAATGCCAGTAAAAGTTCCATTGCCTTCAGGCATTTAGAGTTACCTGCAAGTCCAAAACCAACCCTATTTTCCCTCCTCCCACCACCTTGGCATTTCCATTAGCACTTGTCTGTCATGGTTAGCTTTTCACTAAGTTTGCTCAAATCATAATATATATCCTCAGTTTGCAGGCTTTTTTAAAAAAAAAAAAAGATGTATTTATTTATTCATGAGAGACACACTGAGAGAGAGACAGAGACACTGGCAGGGGGAAAAGCAGGCTCCTCACAGGGAACCCGATGTGGGACTCCATCCCAGATTCCGGGATCGTGACCTGAGCCGAAGGCAGTCGCCCAACCGCTGAGCCACCCAGGCGTCTCAGTTTGCAGGCTTTTAAAATTTGCTTTTATTTCTAACAAAACCCTACATAGTTTTAAAAGTCATAGTTCTTCAAGGCATAAAACACTTGAGTGTCCTGCCCTTACTCACTGCATCCTCACTTCAGCTCTTCAGATGCAATCAATTCCAACTGTTTCAGCTTTTTTGTTAAAAAACAACACATGGGGCGCCTGGGTGGCTTAGAGGTTGAGCATATCTGCCTTTGGCTCAGGTTGGGATCCTGGGATTGAGTTCCCCATCGGCCCCCCATGGAGAGCCTGCTTCTCCCTCTGCCTATGTCTCTGTCTCTTTCTGTCTCATGAATAAATAAATAAAATCTTTAAAAATTTTTAAAAATTAAAAAAATAAATAAGAACAATAACACTTGTTGAATATAAAACATATACTCTTGGGCAGCCCCAGTGGCACAGCGGTTTAGTGCCGCCTGCAGCCCCCGATGTGATCCTGGAGACCTGGGATCGAGTCCCGCATCGGGCTCCCTGAATGGAGCCTGCTTTTCCCTCTGCCTGTGTCTCTGCCTCTCTCTCTCTCTCTCTCTGTCTCTCATGAATAAATAAAATCTTTTTTAAAAAAGTATACTCTCACCTCAAATTTTCAGTTTCAGTGACCAGCTACTACTACTGACTTCAGTTGTTCATCTCCCTCCCCACCCTACCCCACACTATCTTTTCCCCTCCTCCAAATAAAAGTTCTCATTTGGTCTAAATTGAAATGACTGGACATATTATGTCTTGGGGCTCCTGGCTGGCTCAATATCTAGATAGAGACTCTTAATCTCAGGGTCTCAGGGTCATGAGTTCAAGTTCCTGGGTGGGTGAAAAGCTTACTTAAAAAAGGATGTTGAGGGCAGCCCAGGTGGCTCAGCAGTTTAGCACTGCCTTGGGCTCAGGGCCTGATTCTGGAGACCTGGGATCGAGTCCCACGTCGGGCTCCCTGCGTGGAGCCTGCTTCTCCCTCTGCCTGTGTCTCTATCTCTCATGAATAAATAAATATTTTTTTAAAAAAAGGGTTAGGACTCTCCTCCTAACCCTTTTTAAAAATAATAATAATAATAATAAAAGGATGTTGGGAGACATTATTATGTCTTTACATCTGTCATTCAAAATCAAGTCATTTGTTGTATTAGGATTCTCTTTCTGGTAAAATTTTGGTTTCCTTGGAATTAATAACTTATTTATTTTTAATTTAAATTCAATTAATTAACATAATGTATTATTTCAGATGTAGAGATCAGTGATTCATCAGTCTTATATAATACCCAGTGCTCATTACATTATATGCCCTCCTTAGTAATGCCCTTCTCCACCCCCTCCCCTCTAGTGACCCTCAGTTTGTTCCTATGATTAAGAGCCTCTTATGATTTGTCTCCCTCTCTGATTTAGTCTTTTTTTTTCTTTTTTCCTCTTTTCCCCTGTTCCTCTAATTCTGTTTCTTAAATTCCACATATGAGTGAGATCATATGATAATCCTCTTTCTCTGATTGACATTTTGCTTAGCATCATACCCTCCAGTTCCATCCATGTCATTGCAAATGGCAACATTTCATTTTTTTTTAAAGATTTTATTTATTTATTCATGAGAGACACAGAGAGGCAGAGACACAGGCAGAGAGAGAAGCAGGCTCTATGCAGGGAGCCCGATGTGGGACTGGATCCCATAACTCGAGGATCATGCCCTGGGCTAAAGGCAGGTGCCCAACCACTGAGCCACCCAGGCATTCCAAGATTTCATTTTTGATGGCTGAATAGTATTCCATTATATATATATATAATATATATATATAATTCCATAATATATATTATATATATATATATGTATCACATCTTCTTTATCCATTCATCTGTTGATAGACACCTGGGCTCTTTACATAGTTTGGCTATTGTATAAACGACTTATTTTATTTTATTTATTTTTTAAACGACTTATTTTAAAACATGTTTCATTTCCTATAGATTACAAAAAAAAAATGTAAGTCTCTCCTCAGTATATTGAAATGAATCAAGTGGTTTTTCAGGTTTATCTTTTTTGTGATAACTCTCCTATAAAAATTGGTTGTCCTCTAGATCATCCACACAGCTATGACCCTGCAAGCTTCTCTACTGCCATCCTGGGGATTTCCCTCACCTTCTCCCTGCAATGGATCTTTGTATCTTTCACCTTGTATCTTTGTATCTTTCTCTTTCTAAGTTGGCTGCCTCATTTGGGGTGAAGGGCACATGCTCTAGTAGATTCTTGAGAGAGGCTGAGTGAGAGGTACATTTTTTGAGAGCCTACAACATCAAGAATGTTCTTACTCCATCTCCACACTTGATTTATGGTTTGGGTATAGAATTGTAAGTTGGAAATTATTTTCACTTATACTTGCAGACATTGCTCATAATACAGCTTTCAGCCGTATTTTTCTCTCCGAGGATAATTTCAGGAACTTCCTTTTATCCTGAGTACATTAAAAATTTGATGATGTGTGTTGATATGAGTCTTTTAAGATTTATCTTGCTATGTGTTCTATCAGCCCTTTCATTTTTTTTAAGATTTTATTTATTTATTCATGAGAGACACACAGAGAGAGAGAGAGGCAGAGACACAGGCAGAGGGAGAAGCAGGCTCCATGCAAGGAGCCTGACGTGGGACTCGATCCCCGGTCTCCAGGGTCACCCCCTGGGCTACAGGCGGCGCTAAACCGCTGAGCCACCGGGGCTGCCCCTATCAGCCCTTTCAATCTGGAGATTCAAGTCTCAGTTCTGGAAACCATCTTTTATTACTTGTGGGATGATATTCTCCATTTTGTTCTGGAACATATTATTTAGATGTTAGATTTCCTTGACCGATTCTCTGATTTTCTTACCCCTTTCTTCCTATTTTCTATCTCTTTTTTTAAAAAGATTTTATTTATTTATTCATGAGAGACACAGAGAGAGAGAGAAGCAGAGACATAGGCAGAGGGAGAAGCAGGCTCCATGCAGGGAGCCCGATGTGGGACTCGATCCTGGAGCTCCAGGATTACACCCTGAGCTGAAGGCAGACAACCGCTGAGCCACCCATGTGTCCCAGAATTTTTGTTTTCTTATTGTTCCCTTTTTATAATGTCCTCTTCTTTTCTCATCAGTATAATAGGGCTAGTGAAGATGTGATAGGATCGTTGTTTTTTAAGGTTTTCCTATACTCCTTACATTGGAAACTGCAAGGTTTGTCAAGTGGGTTCTATTGTAAGCTGATCTGATTAGATCATTTCCCTGGGGGATCCCCAGCTGCCCTTATCTTCCAAGAATTTTTCTTTTTTAAAAATTTATTTTTTAGGGATCCCTGGGTGGTGCAGCAGTTTGGCGCCTGCCTTTGGCCCAGGGCGCGATCCTGGAGACCCGGGATCGAATCCCACATCAGGCTCCCGGTGCATGGAGCCTGCTTCTCCCTCTGCCTGTGTCTCTGCCTCTCTCTCTCTCTCTCTCTGTGACTATCATAAATAAGTGAAAATTTTTTTTAAAAATTTAAAAAAATGTATTTTTTATATTTAAATTCCAGTACAGTTAGCATACAGTGTTATTTATATTAGTTTCAAGTGTACAGTATAGTGATTTAGCAGGTCTGTACATTGCTCAGTGCTCATCATGGTAAGTATACTCACAAGCATTTTTCTTGGGCTAGTTTCCCCAGGAAGGAATCATCCCTCTTCAGAGCGGGCTAGAGGAGAAGCAGTGTAATTACCACCCTGACTACCAGGAACTCTTTTGGAGATAAGTAGGCTCCATTAAGTATAAAAAGGCTTACAAAAGGGCAGCCCTGGTGGCTCGTCGGTTTAGCGCCGCCTTCAGCAGGTCGTGATTCTTGGAGACCTGGGTTGGAGTCCCACATCAGGCTCCCTGTAGGGAGCCTGTTTCTCCCTCTGCCTGTGTCTCTGCCTCTCTGTGTGTCTCTCATGAATAAATAAATAAAATCTTTTTTTTAAGGCTTACAAAAATACATTTGCTGTATTTTCATTACAGCAGACCGGCTTGCATCTATGCCTGATGTCCTCAAATCCAGAGGTTCTCCCATTTGACAGTTCTCACAAAGGTTTCATATTGGAATTAATTAGGCAGCTTTAACAAATACTGAAGACTGGGTGGATGCTACCCCCAGAATTTCTGATTTAATACATCTGGGCATGACCTGAACCTCAGGCTTCTTAGAATCTCCCAGGTGATTATATACAGCCAAAGTTGGGAACAACTGCTCTTACTGAACTTCTCCATAGAGTTAGGCTTCATTCTTCTGCCAGAGTGAGTGGCTTTGTATTCACCCTCTTGGCCGTCTCTGCATTGCTACTCTCAGTAGTACTTGCTATCAGTCAATTCTGGATCTTCCTGGGCTGCTGAGTTACCAATAATCTGGCTTTGGGCTTCTGATTTAGACCTATGATTCTGGTCCTCTAGGTCACTTACCACTTCTCCATATGAATTTTGCCTTCCAAAACTATTATTTCCCATTCTTGTTCTTTTTTCTTTCATGCCTTCCCCACCCCCTTCATTATCAAGCTGTATTTTTAGGAAGGAGCAAAGGTAAATGTATGCAGTCCACTATGTTTGACTGGAATTCCTCAATCCCACTCTCTGTGATCAGTAATAGTATTAAAATATCTGCTGGTGGGGATCCCTGGGTGGCGCAGCGGTTTGGCGCCTGCCTTTGGCCCAGGGTGGGATCCTGGAGGCCTGGGATCGAGTCCCACGTCGGGCTCCCTGCATGGAGCCTGCTTCTCTCTCTGCCTGTCTCTCTGCCTGTGTCTCTGCCTCTCTCTCTCTCTATGTCTATCATGAATAAATAAATAAAATCTTAAAAAAAATAAAATTCTGCTGGTGCCTTGTCCTTTGGTATTATGTATGCATGTATTTATGTGTGTGCATGTATGAAAAATAAGAAGTTTCAACACTTTTTTTGTATGGCTTCCATCAAGAATTATCCCCTCAGCCCAGGTAACCACTGTTAGGTACTTGTATATCTTTCCAGGATTTCTTTATATATGTGCACACATACACACTTACTACTTTTCCTTATTATACAAATAGCTTTTTAAAAAGATTTTATTTATTTGAGATACAGTAAGAGAGCAGAAGCAGGGGAAGGAACAGAGGGAGAGGGAGAAGCAGACTCCTTGCTCATGGAGGGAGCCCGATGTGGGGTTCCAGCCCAGGACCCTAGAATCATGCCCTGAGCTGAAGGCAGATCCTTAACCGACTGAGCCACCCAGGCACCACTACAAATAGCTTTAGGACAAGATAGTACTAAGCAGGGAATCCCTGGGTGGCACAGCGGTTTAGCGCCTGTCTTTGGCCCAGGGCGCGATCCTGGAGACCCGGGATCAAATCCCACATCGGGCTCCCGGTGCATGGAGCCTGCTCCTCCCTCTGCCTGTGTCTCTGCCTCTCTCTCTCTCTCTCTCTCTCTCTCTGTGTGTGTGTGACTATCATAAAAAAAATAAAAAAAAGATAGTACTAAGCATACCATATTGCCCTTTGCATTTTTCACTTACTAATACACTTGGACATCTTTCTTTATCAATGTATAGAAAATGTCCCTATTCTTTTCTGTAGCTGCATAATATTCCGTTGTGTACAAATGTAACATTTAACTAGTCACCTATTGATAATTTAAATTGTCTGCTTTTCCTATTAATACAGTGTTAAGTACACTAATACTGAATTCAGTAGTGCTTTTCTCTCAGTCTAATTATTGTTTTAAATACTCAGATATTGGGATGCCTGGGTGGCTCAGCGGTTGAGCATCTGCCTTTGGCTCAGCATGATCCTGGAGTTCCGGAATGGAGTCCCATATCAGGCTCCCTACAGGCAGCCTGCTTCTCCCTCTGACTATATCTCTACCTCTCTCTTGTGTCTCTCATGAATAAATGAATGAATAAATAAATAAATAAATCTTTTAAAAAATAAATACTCAAACATCAAGGCTATTTTTATTTTATTTTAAGCATTTTTACTCAGATGTAATTATTACATGGTAAACTGAACTGCATGTATTTATTTAAACAACAAAATTTGATAAATTAACCTACATGCACACCTATAAAACCAACCATCACTACTGTCAAGATAAGGAGCCTATCACCTCTAAATATTTTCTTGTGCCTGTTGTAAAGTCCCCTCTTACCTTTCCCTATCCTCAAACCCCAAGAAACCACTGATAATGACACTGTAAATTAATTTGAATTTTCTAGACCTTCATATACATGGAATCCTACAGTTGGTACTTTATTTATTTATTTATTTATTTATTTATTTATTTATTTATTTATTTATTTATTGGTCTGGCTTCCTTCACTCAGCATAATATTTTGAGATTCATCCCTGCCATGGCATATACCATTCCTTTCCTTGCTGAGTGGGATTTTTTTTTTTTTGAGTGGGATGTTTTAAGTTTATTTTTCTTTGTCTATTCACCTATTGATGGACATTTGGGTTGTTTCCAGTTTTTGAATATTACAAATAAAGCTGTGATGAAAGTTTAGATGCAAGTCTTTTTTATGCAAATATGCTCTCATTTTTCATGGTAAATGCCTAGGAGTGAAGTGAGTGGATCATGTGGTAGGTGTCTATTTAATACTTTAAGAAATTTCACACACACACACAAAAAAGAAAAATTTCCAAACTGTTTACTAAAGTGGCTGACTGTTTTTCATTTCTGTCAGCAGTGTATGAGAGTTCAAGTTCCTCTACATCCTTGCCAACGTGGCTTGTCCAGTCTTTTTATAGTCATTCTGATAAGAAGGATCTCATTGTACTTTTAAGTTACATTTCCTGTTGAGCACCTTTTTATGTGCTGTTTGCCATTGAAGTGTCTGTTCTAATCTTTTACCCATTTTAAAATTTAAGTATTTTGAGAGTTCTTTATATATCCTGGGTACAAGTCCTTTATCAAATATGCGATAAGCAAATATATTTTCCCACTCTATGGCTAGTTTTTCATTCACTTACCATTATTTTTTTGAAACCTAGAGTTTTTTATTTGAATGGAGTCCAGTTTATGTGTTCAAACTTAAAGACCATGCTTTTGGAGGTGTTTCTAAGAAATCTTTGCCTAACTCAAATTCAAAAAGCTTACTCCATGTTTTCTTTTAAAAACTTTGTAACTTGGGCAGCCTAGGTGGCTCAGTGGTTTAGTACTGCCTTCAGCCCAGGGTGTGAACCTGGAGACCCCGGATCAAGTCCCACATCAGGCTGCCTGCATGGAGCCTGCTTCTCCCTCTGCCTGTATCTCTACCTCTCTCTCTCTGTCTCTCATGAATAAATAAATAAGTTCTTTAAAAAAAAAAAAACTTTATAACTTTGGGTTCTACACTTAGACCGATGATACAATTTTGAATACCAACTTTATTGAGATATATTTCAAATACCACAAAGTTCACCCCTTTAACATATATGATGCAATGGTTTTAAATATATTCACAGAGTTGTACAACACCATGCAATTAGAATACTTTCATTACCGCAAAAAGGAACCTATTAGTGATTCTCCATTCCCTCCTCACCTCAGCTTCTGGCAACCACTAATCTACTTCCTGCCTCTCTGAATTTGCCTATTATGGATATTTCATATAAACTGAATCATACAGTATGTATCCTTCTGTGTCTGACTTCTTTCACTGAGCATAAACATTTTCAGGGCTTATCCCTGTGGTACCATGTATCAGTACCTCATTCTTTCCTGTGACTAAATAACCACATTTTCCCCATCCATCACTTGTTTGGCATTTGACTTGTTTCTCCTCTCTGGTTATTATGAATAATGCTACTATGAACATTCATGTACAAGATTTTCTGCGGATGTGTTTTCAGTTTATATCCTCTAAGTGGAATTGCTGGATCATATGCCAAATAGTTCCCAAAGCAGCTCTATCATTTTTGTCTAAGCAGGCCCCATGCCCAATGTGGGGCTTGAACTTACAGACCCCGAGATCAAGAGCCACATGCTCTATTGACTGAGCCAGCCAGGTGTCCCAGCTTTACCATTTTATATTCTCATCAGTGGTGTACCAAGAGTTTTAATTTCTCCACATTCTCCCCAACACTTATTCATCTTGTTCGTAGCTATCCTGGTAGATATAAAGTGATATTTCATTGTGGTTTGGATTTGCTTTTCTCTAATGACTGATGATGTTAAGCATCTTTTCATGTGCTTAATGGTCATTTGCATATCCTCCGCCCTGCCCCTGAAATGTCAATTCAAATCCTCTGCCCATTTTTCCTTCGCACTGTTTCTCTTTTTATTGTTGGGTTGTAGGAGGTTTTTTTTTTTTTTTAATTTTCTTATTCATGAAAGACACAGAGAGGCAGAGACATAGGCTGAGGGAGAAGCAGGCTCCTGTGGGGAACCTAATGCGGGACTCAATCCCAGGACCCCAGGATCATGGCCTGAGCCAAAGGCAGTTGTTCAATCACTGAGCCACCCAGGTGCCTGAGTTATAAGAGGTCTTATATAGTCTAGATAGAAGTCCCTTATCAGATATATGATTTGCAAATATTTTTCTCCCACTCTGGATTGTCTTTTCACTTCCTCTATGATATCCTTTGAAGCACAAGCTTTTAATCTTTTTTTTTAAATTTTTGTTTATTTATGATAGTCACACACACAGAGAGAGAGAGGCAGAGACATAGGCAGAGGGAGAAGCAGGCTCCATGCACCGGGAGCCCGATGTGGGATTCGATCCTGGGTCTCCAGGATCGCACCCTGGGCCAAAGGCAGGCGCCAAACCGCTGCGCCACCCAGGGATCCCACAAGTTTTTAATCTTGATGATGTCTAATTTACCTTATTTTTACTTTTGTCACTTGTGCTTTGGTGTCACATCTAAGAAAACATTGCTCAGTCTAAGGTCATGAAGAATTTTATTATTTTAACTCTTACATTTAGGTCTTTAATGCATTTTGAGTAAATTTTTGCGTATGGTAGGAGGTAGTGGTCCATCTTTATTCTTTTGCATATGGATGTTCACTTGTCCTAGCACCATTTGTTGGAAGACTGCTGTTTCCCCCACTGAATCTTCATACCTTCTCCAAAATCAATTGACTATGACACTAAGGGTTTATATCTGGATTCTTAATTCTGTTCCATACATATACTCATCCTCAAGCCAGTACCACATTACACCTTTATATAAGTTTTGAAATTGGGAAGTATGAGTCTTCCAACTTTGCTTCTTTAAAAAAAATTTTTTTTTGGCTCTTCTGGGTCCTTTGTATTTCCATATGAATTTTAGGGTAAGATTGTCCATTTCTGAAAAAAAAAAAAAGGCATCTGAGGTTTTGGTAGGGATTATAATAATCTCTTTTGGTAATATCGCCATGTTAATAATACTATCTTCTAGTCCATAAACACAAGAGATCCTTCCCTTTATTTATTTTTTTTATTTATTTATGATAGTCACACACACAGAGAGAGAGAGAGAGAGAGAGAGGCAGAGACATAGGCAGAGGGAGAAGCAGGCTCCATGCACCGGGAGCCCGACATGGGACTCGATCCCCGGTCTCCAGGATCACGCCCTGGGCCAAAGGCAGGCGCTAAACCGTTGCGCCACCCAGAGATCCCCTCCTTCCCTTTATTTATATCTCCTTAATTTCTTTCAACAATGTTTTATAGTTTTCAGTGTGCAAGTTCTGTACATTCTTGAACATATCTATTCCTAAGTACTTTATTCTTTTTAATATTATTGTAAATGGAATTGTTTTCTTAATTTGATTTCTTGTTCATTACTGGTGTGTACTATAATAGATTTTTATTTAAGATTTTATTTATTTGAGAGAGAGAGAAGAGTGAGCACAAACTGGGCAGGGAGGAGTAGAGGGAGAGGGAGAAGCAGACTCCACACTGAGCTCCATGTAGGGCTCCCAGGACCCTGGGATCACGACCCAAACTGAAGGCAGATGCTAAACCAACTGAGCCACCCAGGCACCCCCCATGATCCTTTTTTCTTTTTTTTTAAGACTTTATTTATTTGTTCATGAAAGACACACAGAGGCAGAGACCTAGGTGGAGGGAGAAGCAGGCTTCATGCAAGGAGCCCGCTGTAAGACTCAATCCTGGGACTCCAGGATCACGCCCTGAGCCAAGGGTAGACGCTCAACTGTTGAGCCACCCAGGCGTCCCCACTATGATCCATTTTGAGTTAATTTTTGTATAGTGCAAGGTATGGGTTGAAATGTTTGTTGTTCAGCATATCTATAAATTTGGTTAGCACCATTTGTTGAAAAGACCAACTTTCTCAACAGGTTGCCTTTGCAAGTTTGTTAAAAATCTATTGGCCAGATTTGTGTGGGTCTACTTCTATAGTTCTTGTTCTGTTCTATTGTTTTTTACATCTGTCTTTATGCCAATACTTCATTGTCTTGATTACTGTAGCTCTGTACTCCAGTTTGGTTCTGATTCAAAGTTTCCCCCAACTCTTCTATACCTTCTATATTACTGTGAATTTTATTTTATCTTATTTTTAAAGATTTTATTTATTTATTTATTTATTTATTTATTTATTTATTCATGAGACATACAGGGAGAGAGAGAGGGAGAGACATAGGCAGAGGAAGAAGCAGGTTCCATGCAGGGAACTGGACCTGGGACTCGATCCCGGGACTCCAGGATCAGGCCCTGTGCTGAAAGTGGCGCTAAACCGCTGAGCCACCCGGGCTACCCAACTGTGAATTTTAGAATCAACATTTTTGTTGCAGTAATATGTACATAACACCACTTAACATTTTAGCCATTTCTGGACGTACTACATACGGTTGTACAATTTTTCTTATTTTTAAGTAATCTCTACACCCAACGTGGGCCTTGAACTCACAACCCTGAGATCAAGAGTCACACACTCCACCAACTGACCCAGCCATACACTCCTCCTTCTGGAATTTTGATTAAGATTACATTGAGTCAATAAATCAATTTGGGGGAATTAACATTTTTAACAATACTGAGTCTTCCAATACATAAACCCATGTATCTTTGCATTTGTTTAGATATTCTTTCATTTCTCTCAGGGTTTTATGATTTTTAGTATACAGGACTCACACATTTTTGGTCAAAGCTGTTCCCAAGCTTTTCATATTTTCATGCTACTTCTTAAAATTTCCATTCTGTTAGTTGTGAGTGTCTACCAATAATTTTGGAAATTGGTCTTGCATCCTGAAATCTCACTGAACTTATATATTCTAGTAACTTTTTTGTACTATTTTCTGCATAAATTATTGTATTACCTCCAAATAAAGACAGTTTTCCTTCTTTCTTTCCAATCTAGATGCCTTTGATTTATTCATTTTCTTGCCTAAGTGCCTTAGCTGAGACTTGTTTTTTTTTTCTTTTTTTTTTGAGACTTGTAATAGTAGACTAGTAGCAGTTGAATAGTAGTAGTGAGAACAGACATCCTTGTCTTATTCCTGATCTCAGGGGGAATGCTTTTAGTCTTCTGCTGCTATGTGTGATTTACCTATAGGTTGTTTACTTAGATGCCCTTTATCAGGTTGGGGAAGTTTCCTTCTATTCCTAGTTTGCTGAGACTTATCAGAAATGGATGTTGTGTTTTGTCAATTATTTTTAGGGGGCATCTATTGGGATAATTATGTGGGTTTTCTTTTCTAGTTATTATGTGAATTACATTGATTAAATGTTAGATTAACTTTGCTGAAATAAACCTCACTGAATCATTACGTGATATTAAATATGATATTAAATTCAATTTTGTTAAGAATTTTTTCATCTATGTTCAAGAGACTGCTGAATAGTGCTGGCTTTGCAGAATTCATTCATTCATTCCTCCTCCTTCAATCTTCTGGAAGAGCTGGTGTAAAATTGGAATGTTTTCTTTCTTAAGAATTTGGTAGAATTAGTGATGTCATCTGGCTCTGGAGTTTTCCTCACTGAAAAGATTTTAAGTACAATTTAGGGGCACCTGGGTGGTTCAGCCGGTAAGTGTCTACCTTCAGCTCATGATCTCAGGGTCCTGGAATTGAACCCCACATCGGGCTCCCTGCTCAGGAGGGAGTCTGCTTCTCCCTCTCCTTTTGCTGCTCCCCCTGTTTGTGCTCTCTCTGTCAAATAAATGAATGGAATCTTAAAAAAGAAAAGAAAAAGAAAAAAAGATTTTAAGAACAATTTCTATTTCTTTGATAGATATAACACTTAACCAGGTTATCTATCTATTCTCGAGTAAGCTTTGACAGCTTGTGTCTTTCCAGGCATTTGCCTATTTCATTAGAGTTGTCAAATTCATCAACATAAAGTTACTCATAGTATCTTCTTATTATCCTTTTTAATAGTCATAGAATCTGGAGCAATGCCATCTTTCTCATTCCTGATTTTTAAAAAAAGATTATTTGTTTGTTTGTTTATGTATTTAAAAGAGGGCACACCCAAAAGTGAGTACACGCGGGGGGGGGGGGAGGGGACAGAGGGAGAGAGAGAGGCAGACTCCCTACTGAGCAGGGAGCCCCATGTGGGTCTCCATCCCAGGACCCCAAGGTCACAAACCGAGCCAAAGGCAGATGCTTAACCGACTGAGCCACCCAGGCACCCCCTCATTCCTGATAGTGGTAATTTGTGCCTTTTTTCTCTTTGATCAGTGTAACTGGAAGTTTATTAATTTTATTGATCTGGTAAGAGCAGCTTTTGGCTTCATAGGTTTTTCTATACTATATTCGTTTTCTGTTTTATTTTTTAAATTTTTTTCCGTTTTCTGTTTTACTAATATCAGTTCTAATTTTTTATTTCCTTTCTTCTGCTTATGGTATGTTTTATTTGCTTTTTTTCCTCCTGATTTCTTAAGACAGTAGCTGAAGTATTGAGTTGAGGTCTTTCTTTTCTAATATAGGCATTCAGTGTCACAGATTTCTATTTAAATACCATGTTAACTGCATCCAATACATTTTTATTTATTACGTTTTTATTTTTATTCAGTTCAAAATTCTGCTTTTCCTTTTTGATTTCTCCTTTCACCATGGGTTATTTAGAAGTATGCTATTTAATTTCCAAATATTTAGAGATTTTTCAGATATATTTATGTTACTGATTTCTAATTTAATTCCATTTTGTTCTTTTTTTTAAAAAAAGATTTTATTTATTTATTCATGAGAGATAGAGAGAGGCAGAGACATAGGCAGAGGGGGAAGCAGTTCTCCCTGAAGGAGCCTGATGTGGGACTCCATCCTAGGACTCTGGGATCACCACCTGAGCCAAAGGCAGACACTCAACTGCTGAGCCACCCAGGCGTCCCTAATTTAATTCCATTTTGGTAGGAGAAGATATTTTGTATCATTTTTATCTATTTGAGTTTTTTGAAATTTGTCTCATGACTGAAGCAGTGGTTTAACCTTGTAAACATTCTATGTTCTCTTGAAAGGAATATGTAGGGACGCCTAGGTGGCTCAGCAGGTTGAGCATCTGCCTTCAGCTCAGGGCATGATCCTGGAGACCCAGAATCAAGTCCCACATCAGGCTCCCTGCATGGAGCCTGCTTCTCCCTCTCTCTGTGTCTCTGCCTCTCTCTCTCTGTGTCTCTCACGAATAAATAAATAAAATCTTTAAAAAAAACTTTAAAAAAAGGAATATGTATTCCTTTATGTAGATCCAGATTTCCATCTGGGATCATTTTCTTCTGCTTGAAGGACTTCCTTGAACATTTCCTATAATAAGGGTATGCTCATGATGAATTCTTTCAGCTTTTATATAACTAAAAGCATTTTTACTTTGCTTTCATTTTTGAAATATTTATTGCTTGGTATAGAATTCTAGGTCGACTTTTTTTCCTTTTAGTACTCTAAAGATGTAATGCTGTCTTCCCATATGCATTTTTTTCCAACAAAAATCTGCTGTCCTTCTTACCTTTGTTCTCTGTAAAATATCTTTCCCCTTCTCTCATTGCTTTTTTATTTTTTGTAACAGCTTTATGGAATGTAATTCATATATGTCTTTACAGATGTGCCTATACTGAATATTCAACATAAAGGGAATCTATATAATATATGAGTTTTTTGGTGACTGCTTTCTTTCACTTAGCATAATGTTTTTAAAGTTCATTCATGTTGCACCTTGTATCAATATTTAATTTCTTTTTTTAGCCAAGTAATATTACATTGTAAGTACATACCACATTTTGCTTCCCTACTCATCAGTTGACAGACATTTGGGTTTTCATGTTTTGGCTATTGTGATTAATGCTGCTATGAACACTCATGTATTAGTGTTTATGAAAACGTGTGTAATTTTTTGGAGGTATATACCTAGGATCAGAACTGTTGGATCAATCAGTAATTGAGTGTTTAACTTTTTGAGGAACTGCCAAACTGTTTTCCAAAGTGGCTGTACCATTTTATATTCTCACCAGCAAATGTATGAGGATTCCAATTTCTCCACAATTTTGTCAACACAAAAGCATATTTCTTTAATTATAGCAATTCCACCAAATGATCCCTAACCACTTTTTAAAATATTTTTATTTATTTATTTGGCACAGAGAGAGAGAGAGAGCACAAGCAGAGGGAACAGCACGCAGAGGGAGAAGCAAGCTCCCTGCAGAGCAGGGAGCCTGATGTGGGGCTCAATTGATCCCAGGACTCTGGGATCACCCCCAGAGCTGAAAGCAGACACTTAACCATCTGAGCTACCCAGTTACCCCAGTCCCTAACCACTTTTTGTATTTTCTCTTTATACTTGGTTTTAAGCAATTTTTTTAAAAAGATTTTCTCAAAAAAATAAAAAAATAAAAAAAATAAAAAGATTTTCTCTATTTATTCATGAGAGAGACACAGAGAAAGAGAGAGACAGAGGGAGAAGCAGGCTCCATGCAGGGAGCCCAAAGTGGGACTCAATCCTAGGATCACGCCCTGAAGGCGGTGCTAAACCGCTGAGCCACAGGGGCTGCCCCAATTTGATTATGATGTTCTTTGGTACAGTTTTCCTTATGTTTCTGCTTTTAATCTTATGCAGTGTAATTTTCTTCTCAGTCATTATAGTTTTCTCATTTAGAAGATTCATTTTTTTCTTTGTTATATTGTCCATGTTTCTACTTACTTCTTTTCCTCTCGCTTGTATATATGGAACATAATTATCTTAATTGCTTGAATTTTCTTATATACTAATTCTATTTTGTGCCATTTCTAGATTAGTTTTGATTATTTGTCTTATGCGTTATTTTTTGTTTCCTTGTATGTCTGATAATGATCTAGATTAAATGATAGACTTGTGAATTTTACTTTGATATGTGTTTCTTTAAATCTTGTTGAACTTTTTTTTTTTTAAGATTTTATTTATTTACTCACAGAGACAGAGAGAGAGAGAGAGGCACAGACACAGGCAGAGGGAGAAGCAGGCTCCATGCAGAGAGCCTGACGTGGGACTCGATCCACGGTCTCCAGGATCACGCCCTGGGCTGCAGGCGGCGCTAAACCGCTGCGCCACTGGGGCTGCCAATCTTGTTGAACTTTAATATGGGATACGTTTAAGTCACTTGTTGACACTTTCAAGGCTTGTTTTTAAAGTTTGGCTAAATTGGAGTTGTGTTTAGTCTAAGGATAATTCATTCCCACCACGGAGGCAAAATACTTCTGACAGTTTTACCTAATACCCTGTGAATTAGGAAGTTTCCTGTCTAGGGTAGTGAGTAGCATTTATTCCTGGCCTATGTGTGCCCCAAAAGTTGGTCTCTCAAATCCTTTTGGGTAGTTTTTTCCATTGTCCTAAGCAGTTTTCTCACAGGCATGTGATGATATGTACTCAGCTGAAGACTTAGGAGATACACCCTTGCAGCTCTCTGGAGTTCATTTTCTGTGCAGCTCTGTCCTGCCCAGTACCCTGCTCTGCAAACTCTGTCTTCTTGGCCTCCCTGGACTCCCAGCTCTGCCTCTTTGATTCAGAAGGACTGAAGTCTCAACCTGAATTCCACCTCCACACTGCACCCTGGAAACTCTCTCTAGGCAGTAATACGGGCAATAACAGGGCTTATCTCATTTGTTGCCTTTGTTCACAGATCACTGTCCTTTGTTATCGATGTTCAGTGTATTGAAAACTGTTATTTTATATTTTATCTTTTTTTTCAATTTCAGGCAGAAGAGTACATCTAATTTCTGTGATTCCATCTTATTTGGAATCAAAAGGCACTCCCTCTTTTTAAAAATTAAGCATGGCAGGCAGCCTGGGTGGCTCAGCGGTTTAGCGCCGCCTTCATCCCAGGGCGTGATCCTGGAGACCCCAGATCTAGTCCCATGTCAGGCTCCCTGCATGGAGCCTGCTTCTCCCTCTTCCTGTGTCTCTGCCTCTCTCTCTCTCTCTCTCGTGAATAAATAAATAAAATCTTTTTAAAAAAATTAGAAAAATAAAAAAAAAAATAAAAAAAAAATAAAAAAATTAGGCATGGGGCACCTGGGTGGCTCAGTCAGTTAAGCATCTGCCTTTGGCTCAGGTCATGATCTCAGGATCCTGGGGTCAAGCCTTGCTTTGGGCTCCCTACTGACAGGAAGCCTGTTTCTCCCTCTCCCTTCCCTCTGCCCACTGCTCCCCTGTTTTTGTGTACTCTCTGTTAAATAAATAAATAAATTTTTTAAAGTTAAGTATAAAGTATTTTTAAGGGCTTCATTCAACTGGTTTTTTAAAGGATTTATTTAAGAGAAAGAGTGTGTGAGTAGGGGAAAGGGCAGGAGAGGGAGAGGGAGACTCCTTACTGAGCAAGTAGCCTGATGGGAGTGCTCTATCCCAGGATGCTGAGATCATGACCTGAGCTGAAATCAAGAGTCAGATGCTTAACCAACTGAGCCACCCAGTCACCCTCAGCTATTTTATTATATGAAATTTATAGAGTTTGCCCTGCTCTTTGCTCTGTCTACTAGTACTTTATGTGTTAAAAGAACTGGCGTTGGGATCCCTGGGTGGCGCAGTGGTTTGGCGCCTGCCTTTGGCCCAGGGCGCGATCCGGGAGACCCTGGATCGAATCCCACGTCGGGCTCCCGGTGCATGGAGCCTGCTTCTCCCTCTGCCTGTGTCTCTGCCTCTCTCTCTCTGTGTGTGACTATCATAAATAAATAAAAAAAATTAAAAAAAAATAAAAGAACTGGCGTTTTATAATTTTGCATTATGAACTCATCTGCAGTGGGAACTTAATCTGTGGGAATTCTGTGAGGCCTGGACTTAAGAAATTCACCTCTAGATCAATTTTATGTTTGCCTGTCCAAGGCCCCTTTCCTTATGTGTTATTTTTTATTTTTGATATTCCTAGATCATAAAAGTGGTTTACAGTTAACCTTTTAACAACACAGCTTTGAACTGTGTTGAACCTCTTATCCATGGACTTTTTTTTTATAGTACTGTAAATGTATTTTCTCTTTGTTACAATTTTCTTAGTAACATTTTCTTTTCTCTAGCTTACTTTGTAAGAATATGGTATATATTAGATATAACATAAAAAATATGCATTAATCAACTGTTTATGTTATCAGTACGGCTTCTGGTCAACAGCAAGATATTAGTAGTTAAGTTTTTGAAGATTCAAAAGTTGTGTGTGGATTTTTTACTTCATCAGGTCAGTACCACTAACCCCTGTGTTGTTCAAGAGTCAGCTGTATATTCAAACATCAAAAACACGTGAGGAAAGGCCATGGTTATTAATTTTCAGGGGAGTCATTTTTTTCCCCTGACCTAGAATTCAGATCAAATCCCACAAGATTTCATGTTTGATTGGACATAAAAGTAAACTCTGTTCTGTTCCACATTTTCACTGAGAATACAGTGCTTTGAAGTCCTTAAGTTAATGTGGAAATTTCAGTTCTAGCTCTCAGGCTCAAGACTTTGTCACCAGCAGCTACTTGGAGCTACAACCCAATCTGTTAAGGCTCCCATATCCCCACCAAGCACCAGTTCTTCAAGATTGGCACAGTATTAACTTATGTGCTTAGCTCTCTTGTTTTGTTTCTTCTTCCCTTTTCAAGAGATAAGCTATGCACTTAAAAGAATGTCTGCTATATTTTATTCAGAACTTCCCTATAACTATTGGGTCCTCTGTATTGTCAGGAACAGAATGTTCCAATTTACTTTTTTAACCTACTGTCACCAGACTTCCATCTTGACAACTTCAAAGGCCAGGAAGCAGTTGCCAAATTCCCTGGATACTATTTCATTGAGGATGTATTCCAACCACAAGTGATAAAATACCTGACTAGGAGGAGCTTAAACCATAAAGATGCTTAATTTTCTTAAAACAGCTGATCATTTTGGCAGTTCAATTCCATTAAGGACCTGATTTTTCTGTCCTTTGTCATCTTTAGCATGTCACGATGTTCTTTATCTCATTGTCACATGGTGGCTTTCTCCTGTGACCACATGCAAGTAGCAAAATGTAGCAAGCAGGAAAAGGACATTTTGTTTTTCTTCATGAGCCTCTCTCTTATTAAGTAGGAAAAAAATCTTTCCCAAAGGTCCAAGCAGTTGACCCTTCCACCCTTCTGGCAAGAACTGTGACATGCCTACCCCTGGAGCAATAATTCAAGTCATCCCTGGGGTTGGAAACATTGCTGTTGGAACAATAAAGGGGTTTTGTTGACAGGGAATACAAGTCGCAGAAATGCACAAGGCAAGATCCCTGCCCTTGAGGTCCTTAGGAAATGTAAATTCTCTATTTGTCTATCCCCAAATCTAATTTCCACTCTAAACCCCCATTCTCCCACATGCAGGAAACAAAGTAGCATATTGTGTAAACTCCATCAAGGTTAAGCAATCAACTGTGTGTGCCATAGACACCTTCTCTGCATTACTATATGAGACAGTATAGAACAAAACTTTTTTATTTGGAGCAGGCTCCTCTCAGAGGCTTTTTACACTGCTGCCCATCTGGCCTTAAGATATAATCGTCTTTTGCTGGACCTCGCCCCCAAATTGCAAGGTGACAGTGAAGCACTATCTATCTCCTTCTAAGGAAAGTGGTCCACACAGTTTACTAGTTCATTGGAGTGAGTATCAGAGCTTAGTGTCAACCCCAGGATGCACAGCAACAGAGAAAATTTTTATTTTATTTATTTATTTATTTTTTATTTATTTATTCATAAGAGACACACACACACACACACACACACACACACACACACAGAAGCAGAGACACAGGCAGAGGGAGAAGCAGGCTCCATGCAGGGAGCCCGACGTGGGACTCGATCCCAGGACTCTGGGATCACGTCCTGGGCGGAAGGCATGTGCTAAACCCCTGAGCCACCCAGGGATCCCCCAAGAGAAAAATATTTAATGTCACTTGCTTTAAATCTGAAGCAGAGAAAAATCACCCAGAGGCGTTTATTTGGAAGTGACTAGAGTCCATTTCCTCTACTGGGCAGAATGGAAGGTAGGGAGGCTGGAGGTAGAGTTGAAATCCAGGTGTAGACAGACTCATGCCCGAGTTTGAGTGACTCTGAAATGTGCATCTGCTCCCTTGGTGTGTTCCTGCTGCCTCTCACAGATAGCATCACCTGAAGAACAGGAACAGAGACCCCTCACTTTATGCATCTTTTCAACCTCTCTTCCCTCCCCTTCTGCTCACCACCCAGCACAAGACCTGCAACGTGGTGCGTGCTCTACAGAAATGCTTATTTAACAAAAGGTTGTTAGAGTGAATAAATGAGAAAAGGAAATTACTGCAATGGCGGGAAACGAGCCCAACATATCTCGAAGCCAGATGTGTTCGACTGTATCCTGGTGAAGGAGAGAAACCCAGAAATACATGCACAGGGGCAGATTGAGAGAGAGAGCTCTTGCAGACAGAGCAGAACTATGATCACCAAGTAAAGAGGAGACAGCCTAATCAGAGAGCCAGACGGGCCCCACCTGACTCTTACTGCAGCTGGGGTGGGGGTGGGGGGGAGCCTAGAAGGTTCAGCGGGCGCAGGCTCCCACCTCCGCCCCTCTCCCGCTGCTCGGTGAGCATGGAAGCTGCCGGGCGGGGAGGCAGCCTAGCTGGGCTTTCCAGAACGAGGCAGGATGGTGTGAGCTCAAACGCCCTGCAATTGCTGGAGCGACAGTGGCGACACTTGAGTTATTCACAAAGGCTGGAATTCAAATGAGGCTGGCACGGCTCCAAGTCGCAGTAGCTTAGGAGGAGAGAGAGAAAGGCTATTAAGTATTCATCAAGATCTTAGCGTTGCGTGGGCTCTGAGCGTTCTCCATCTGCATCCCTCCCTCCACCACGGATTTTTGCGTGGAGGGGGGGCTCCTCCAGAAGCACTTTGTCCGTCAGTCTGTGAGGTGGGGGTGGGGGCTGGGGGGGGGGCCGAAGTTAAGCAGAATTGTCTTATCACATGATGGGGGACCTGTATCATGTGATGACTCCGGTGATGTTGGAGGCAGCATGTGACTCCCAGGGCTACGTGGGCTCAAAAACAATTTAAATACAAAAACACAAGCAGGTTCCCCTCCTCTCTTTTGCCTTTTGGTCTGGCTCTCCCTACCTTTGGGTTGGTGCCCGACTGAATGGAAAACCCGTCATCTTGCAGGCACTAACCTGTGAGCACCGGGTACCTGGAGACCAGGCCCCCTCTGCTGGGGGGTCCCCCAGGAGCTGTGCCCCATCATTCTGCAGCCCACTGACTCCCAGCCTGGTAAGTTACTGAGCACTTTGAGCAATTATTTGTGAAGCTGCCCTAGACTGGCTCATTAGCATGCACAGGGCACCCTCATTGGGCACTGGGCACGTTGAGAGGAAAGTGCCTGCCGGCTCTAGGGAGCTGCAGCTCTCGGTCGGTCGGCCAGACATCCGCAGCCTTCCTGGGAAGCGGAGCTGTGCTGGTTACGTCGTGCTGGGGTGGAAGGAAGTCCTCCATCCCTTTCCCCTTCTCCCCCTCCAGCCTGCCTCTTTCCCTTGTCTCTCCTCCCTCAACCTTGCTCCTTTGAGTCTGTTTTTTTGTTTGTTTGTTTGTTTGTTTGTTTACCTGCCCTCTCCCTCTTCCACTCCTATTTTCCCCCACTTTCTGTCTCCCACTGCTTTTCTTAGGGGGTCTGCTCCTCTCACCTTTTAAAATGATTTTTTGGGGGGTACCTAGATCTTACATTCTTTCTGTCCAGAACCTGAAAGAAAGCCTCTGAGGACTTGGTGATTGCAAATGTATTAATCATCCCTTCCAAAATGTTTTCCTCGCTAATACGTTGTAGATGGCCTGGTTCCTGTCATATATGTGTGTGCGTGCGCATCTGTGTTAAAGGGTGACTGATCTGTTTCTTGGAGCCATCAGAGCTGTTTCTCGGGTGGATGTTTGTGGGCTCCAGATCCCCACTCAGCTAGCGGATCATCAAGTGATAGGAGGGGCAGTTTACAGCAGTCAGGAGACATTGCCCTCTGACCCCAAATGTCTGGCTCTGTGGGAGAAATCAGGTCTTAAAACAGGAGCCAAAATCCATCAGTGCTCAAGGATTAGGGGCTCTACGTGTCTCAGAGATCTGGCTCTGAGTGTGAGGCCGCACCTTTGCAGGATGAGACAGAGGGTTGGCTGAGAAACTAGCCATGGGGAAGACACATGTAAATTTAATCATGGCAGTGACCATACTTACTACATAGGAAGGAGATGTTGGCTATGTCAGAAGCTTCTGGTTCACTGTTACCCAGGTGTGCTGACACCTGCTCAGCAAGAAATAATGAACAATGAGCACAATCCACCCAACAACTCAATGAGCAAGTGCTATTTTTATCTCTAATTTAGAAATGGGCAAACTGAGGCACAAAGCAGTTCGTTAGGTCACTTAACTAGTATAAGTGATAGAGCTAGTTTTTGAGCCCAGGCAGCTTTTCTCCAGAGCCTGCACAGTTACCTACTGTGATAAACTGCCTCCAAAAAAGAAAAATTAAACCCATCCACATTACTATGTGACAGGTAATATGCAAAGTTCAGGGCTATATTTGTGAACAAAACAGAGACATTCTGTGGGGACAATATATTATTTCAAATCAGGGTATTTGCTAAAAGGAATAGTAGGGTGCGATGAAAATATGTAACTGGAGACATACTTCAGTTGGGGGAGGAGTCCCAGCCTCTGCCAATGTAATACTTAAGATGTAACCTGAGAGAGGAGTAGGAAGTCAAACAGGTAAAGAGGCAGGAGGAACACTCCAGACAGAGGGAATAGTGTGTGTGAGAACCTCGAGGTTGGAAAGTGCTGGGACCACTCGAGGAGCATCAGGAGGCCAATGGGCTGAGCACAGTGTAAGTGGGACCGTAACAGGAGATGAGGCCATCCAGACTATGTGCGTCTCTTGTAGGCCTTGCTAAAGTGACTTGGGTTGTATCCCAGGATCAATGAAAAAACCATTATAGCATTTTTAGTAGGGAAGTAGCATAATTGGATCTGCAGTACCAAAAGACTTCTTCAAGAGGTGTATCGGTTAGTTTTTGCTGCATTATAGACCACACTGAAATGTAGTGCTCAAGACAACACTCATTTATAGTTCCATATGCTGTGAGTTGGCAATTGCAGGTGGAATCATCTGGACAGTACTTTTTGCATGAGTTCGCTCATGTAGCTAGTCAGCTGGCACACTGGCTGACGGTGGCTGATCTTAGATGATCTCATGTACATTTTCGTTGATGGGCAGGGACAATTGAAATTGGCCAGGCCATGTGTCTCCATATCTAGCAAGCTAGCCCAGTCCTCTTCACATGACAGCTGGGTTCCAAAAGCAACAAGGGAAAGGGAGCCCCCCAACACACAAGCACTTTACAATATATTTTTAAAGATTTTTAAAAATGTATTTATTTATTTGAGAGAGAGAGCATGTGGGCATGCATGCCCACAAGCAGGAGGGAGGGGTAGAGGGAGAAGCAGACTTCCTGCTGAGCAGGGAGCCGGATGTGAGACCTGATCCCAAGACCCTGGGATCATGACCTGAACTGAAGGCACTTCAGTTAACTGGAGATGCTTAACTGACTAAGCCACCCAGGTGCCCTACAAACATCCACCTGTTACACGTTTGCTAGTGTTCCATTGACGTAGACAAGTTACATGGTCAAGACCAGATTCAAGGAATAGAGAAATGGATCTCTTAACCAGAGGAGGTACAAAATATTGGATTCTGTTTGTTTCCAGTGTACAACATGAATTCAAAATTATAAGCTGGATACTGTCTTCCTCTACTATGGGAGGAACCGAAAGCCAGGAGAAAATTTGAAGCCAATTTTGCTATAGTTGGAAATGAACTTAAACTTGGTCGTATATCAAACTTTATGTTCTGATTAGAACAAGTAGGAGTCTGAGCATCTGTTTTGGCCACAGATCAGGAGCGTATCTAGAATGTGGTATAGAAATGTCTCCTCCTTTTCTCACAGGATTATCTGGGAATAGCTTGGAGTCTAGGAAGACTTTTGAGATTGTTACCGTAGAATGAAATTTGAGCCATATGGAAGTCAGAATGTGTTTAAGTGTTCCAGGCAAGGCAACAGCATATACAAAGGCCCTGAGGCAAGGAAGTAGGTGGCTTGTTTGGGAAATAGGAGTCAATTTAGCTTAATGTAACTGCAGTGGATGGAACCAGAGTGGACAGATTAGAAAAATTCTTAAGAGGTCAAAAAACAAAAACAAAAACAAAAATCAAGCCTTGCTGTTGGATCTGATAGGGGTTGAATAAAAAGGACATATTAAAGAAGCTTCCTACGTTGGTGATACTATTTCCTAAAGCGAAAAGACTAGATGAGGATCAGGATGTTTGCAGTGGGGAACAGGAGTAGGAATGGCAGAAAAAAGTCAAATATGCTATCAGCTGGGTCAAATATTGCTGAGACACTGAGTAAATTAAGGGGCAGAAAAGTGTCTGTTTGACTTGGAAACGTGGAGGTAGCTGAAGACTTTGACAAGAGCAATTTTGGTGGAGTGGTGAGGATGGAGACCAAATTGGAGTGGGTTAAGGAGTGAATGAAGGTAAACAAACTGTGAAAGAGATAATAGAAATTAGGCAGTATTTAGAAATGGGTCAGAGTCAGGGAAACGGTCTTGATTTTACATTTGCTTTAAAAAAATTAGAAGGCTCTAGATTATGTAAACTATCGGAGTAGTCCAGCTGGAAGAGAGAGAGGGAATGGGATCCAAACTGTGTATGAATGAATAGGTGATGACAGATTTTTATTTTTTATAGGAGGGGATAATGAGAAAAAATGTAGCAGATACACAAAAGCTTGTAGATGTGGTGTTGGGAAGACAAAGCACTTGCTACCTGTCAACTTTTATTTTCACAGTGAAGTATAAGGCAAGGTCATCAGCAGAAGAGGAGACAGGAAGAGGAACGAAGAGGACATATAAGATGGTCCTCTTGGAGAGGGAGAAATAAGCATTATTAAAAAAAGGAGCCGGGATAGCTGGGTAAAGCAGAGTGCCCATTAAGAGCATGTACTGGGACGTTTCCTCCAGTATCATTTAAGTGCTTGGGTTTAAGCGCTTGGCGATGGTAGAGTGCCATCACAATGAAGTTTTATCAGACAAATTCCAAAGAAGAGAAAAGGGCAGGGATGTTGAAGGTGGTTACAAGGGAGTGATTGTCAAGCTGAGCCATAGAATCTAAGCTGGGCCAGATTGGGAATGAGACCAGGATGGAATGATGGAGAATGAGTAAGTGGTAGAAGGCCAGTGGAAGAGAGGTTATGAAGAGGTGAAAGACTGTGTTCCTGAAGGGAATCCTGCATCAGCATCACCTGTGAGCTTGTTAGAAATGCAGAATGTCAGACCCCACTTCAGATCTTCTGAATCCAAATCTGAATGTTAACAAGATCTTTCCGACTTGTAAGCTCATTAAAGATTGAGAAGCACAGGGGTGCCTGGGTGGTTCAGTTCGTTAAGACTCTTGATCTCAGGTTAGGTCTTTTTTTTTTTTTTTTTTCAGGTTAGGTCTTGATGTCAGGGTTCAAGCCCCGCATTGGGCTCCATGCTGGACATGGAGCCTACTTCAAAAAAAAAAAAAAAAAAAAAGATTGAGAACCACAGATCTAGATTGTCCTGTGGAAGAAAAATGGTGCTATTCTGGGCAAAGTGAGAAGGTAATGAATACCAGAATGAACCCTATTTTTTGCTCTGGTTTTTATCTTACTTTATTTTTAGTATACAGGCTCTCAAACATGTTCAAATTTAGTGAAACCCAGTATACCATCATAAACTTTAATAATTTTCAACTCATGGCCGATTTTGTTTTCTTTATATCATCCTTCAAACCCAGGATTGTTTTGAGTCAAATCTTAGGCTGATGTAATTTCATCCATAAATTTTTCATTATCGACCTCTAAAAGACAAGGACTCCCTTTTTAACCATAACCACTGTACCGTCACCCCATCCCAATAAAATCAAGAATAAATCCTTATTATCATCAGATAACCAATTTGTGCTCAGATATCTGCAACTGGCATATAATTTAATTTGTAATCTGTTTGTTTGATGAGTATCCAAATAAGGTCCACACATGGCAGTTAGTGACTATGTCTCTTAAGTGTTGTGTAAGTTATAGGGTTTTTCTTCATGTCTTTTTTCTCCCTTGACATTTTGAAAGTTTATTTATTTATTAGAGAGAGAGAGAGAGAGAGAGGAAACAAGATAACAAGATGTATTGAAGAAATAAGATGATTTGTTCTCTAGATTTTCCCAAAGTCTAGACTTCACTGATTGTTTACTCATGGTATCATTTAGTATGTTCCACTATCCTTTATAGTCTTTGTAAACTGGTAATTAGACCTAAAGGGAATTGCTTTTGAAAAAACCTTTATAGTGAAATATATCCCACATGAGCATATATGTGTGTGTGTGTGTGTATATATATATATATATATAGCTTTAAGCCATATATATATATATATATGGCTTAAAGAATAAAAATACCCTCATAACAACCACCTCCTGCCTTTGAAACTTTCCAAAAACATCCTTCTTCATCCTTCCCTAGAGGTGACGTCTATCTCGGCTTTTGTCACAATTTTTCTGATGTTTTTTTCCCCGCATGTGGATGCATCCCTAAGCAATGTATTACTTAGTTTTTCCAACTTTGTGAGTTGTAATGTAAATGTAATCACAAGACAGACATTTTTCTGTGGCATGTATTTTGCTTGATATTTTTATTTTTGACATTCATTCATGTCTATATTTGTAGCTATGATTCATTCATTTTCATTGGCATATTAATCAACCACATGAATGTTTTACAATCTATCCATTCTACTCTTGGTGGGTATTTGGTTCACCTCCCCCCACCCCGTTTGGAAGTATTATGAATAACTTTGCTACACCCCCAGTTTGGGAGTAGTATGAATAACGTTGCTAGGAACATTCCTGTACATGTCTTGTGTCCTTGTGCAAGAATTCCTCTAGGTATATACCCAGAAGTGAAAATGCTGGGTCATAGAGTATGCCTCAGTTCAACTGTACAAGAAACTGCTAAACCATTTTCTGCAAGCTGGTTTTATTCCTTTCCACTCCTTATACCTTCTAATTTCTTTTTGTTGCCTCATTGTACCAGATAAATCCTCTAATACATAATAGAAATGGTGAAAGCAATTCTTGTCTCATTTTGATTGAAAGGGAAAAAAAAAAAAAAAAAAGAAAGAAAGGGAAAACATTCAACATTACACAGGTAACATATTTGCTGAAGGGGTTTTTTAGAGTTGTGTGTGTGTGTGTGTGTGTGTGTGTTTATCAGATTAAGAAAATTCCTATTTCTCCTTTGCTTGGTTTCATTTAACCATTAATGGTCTTTGAACTTTATCAAACATTTTTCTGCGTCTTTTGAAATAATAAAATGATTTTCCTATTTTTATTCTTTTAGTATAGTGACTTATATTGATTTTCTTTTTTTCCCCTGCTGTATTGACATATTAACATATAAGCAACTTAGGTGTAAGTTGTACAATGTAATGATTTGATACACACATATATTGTGAAGTGATTGCCACAGTAGTTAGTAAACACTTACATTCTCTCTTATAATTTTGTTTTTGTATTTGTGCTGATAACATTTAAGATCTACTCTCTTAACAACTTTCAGTAATATAATATAGTATTGTTAATTATAGTCATCATGCTGTACATTAGATTCCCAGAACTTATGGCTAGAAGTTTATACTCTTTGACCAACATCTCCCTCATTTTCCCTGCCTCCCAGCAACCACCATTTTACTCTCTGTTTCTATGAGTTCATATTTTTTTAGATTCCACATGTAAGGGAGAATACACTGTATTTGTGTTTCCCTGTCTGACTTACTTCACTTATCATAATGCCCCCACGGTCCATCCATATTGTCACAAAATGAAGGATTTCATTCTTTCTTATAGTTGAATAAATAACGCAGCTTATTTACCCATTCATCCATCAGTGGACACTTAGGCTGTTTCCATGATTTGGCTATTGTGGATAATGCTGCAGTGAATATGAGGGTGCAAATATCTCTTCAATATTGATTGCATTTCCATCAAATATGTACCAAGAAGCAGGATTACTGGATCATATGGTAGTTCTATTTTTAATTTTTTGAGGCACTTCCATACTCTTCTCCAGAGTGGCTCTTCCAATTTGCATTCCCACCAACAGTACACTAGGGCTCCCTTTTCTGCACACCCTCCCCAACACTTATCTCTTGCCTTTTTTGGTAATAGCCATTCTAATAGGTATAAGATGGTATCTGATTGTGTTTTTTTTTTTTAAGATTTTATTTATTTATTCATGAGAGACACAGAGAGAGAGAGGCAGAGACACAGGCAGATGGAGAAGCAGGCTCCATGCAGGGAGCTGACTCCATCCCGGGTCTCCAGGATCACGCCCTGGGCTGAAGGCGGCGCTAAACCGCTGAGCCACCCGGGCTGCCCCAAGCATCTTTTCATATACCTGTTGGCTGTCTGTATGTCTTCTTTGGGGAAAATGTCTATTCAAATCCTTTAATCAGATTTTGTTTTCTATTGAGTTGTGGGAGGTTCTCGTGTATTTGGGGTATTAACCCCTAACAGAGGGATCCCTGGGTGGCTCAGCGGTTTGGTGCCTGCCTTTGCCCCAGGGTGTGATCCTGGGGTCCTGGGATCGAGTCCTGCATCGGGCTCCTGCAGGGAGCCTGCTTCTCCCTCTGCCTGTGTCTCCGCCTCTCTCTCTGTCTCTCTCTGTGTGTCTCTAAAGAATAAATAAATAAAATATTTAAAAAAAAACCTAACAGATGATCTGCAAATATTTTTTCCTATTCTATAGGTTGCCTTTTCATTTTGCTGGTTATTGCTTTTGCTATGCAGAGGCTTTTAAGTTTGATGTAGTTCCACTCTTTGATTTTTGCTTTTGTTACTTATACGTTGTTGTCATATCCTAAGAATTGTTACTAAGACCAAAGTCCAGGAGCATTTCCCTTGCATTTTATTCTGGTACATTTCATAGTTTTGGGCCTTCCATTTAAGTCTTTTTTTTTTTTTTCAAGATTTTATTTATTTCTTCATGAGAGACACACAGAGAGAGGCAGAGACACAGGCAGAGGGAGAAGCAGGCTCCCTGTGGGGAGCCTGACGCAGGACCCGGGTCTCCAGGATCACACCCTGGACCGAAGGTGGCCCTAAACCACTGGGCCACCAGGGCTTCCCCCATTTAAGTCTTTAATCCATTTCCGTTGTGAGTTGTGTATGACTGGGATCCAATTTCATCCTTTTGCATGTAAATATCCAGTTTTCTCAGCACCATTTAAAAAAAAACACTTTAATTATTTATTCATGAGAGACAAAGGCAGAGACATAGACAGAGGGAGAAGCAGGCAGGACTCGATCCCAGGTCTCCAGAAGCATACGCTGAGCCAAAGGCAGATACGCAACCACTGAGCCACCCAGGTGTTCCCTCTCAGCACCATTTATTGAAGAGGTTATCCTTTCCCCATTAAGTATTCTTGGCTTCTTTCTCATGTATGCGTGGGTTTATTCCTGGGTTCTCAATGCTATTCCATTGGTTTATACGTGCTTTTATGCCAGTATCATACTGTTTTGATTACTACAAGTTTGTAATAAATCTTGATATCAAGAAGTACATTTTGTTCTTCCAGCCTTGTTTTTCTTTCTAAGGATTGCTTTGGCTATTCAGAGTCTTTTGTGCTTCTATCTACATTTTGGGATTGTTTTTTCTATTTCTGTAAAAAAATGGCAACTGAAATTTTGATAGGGATTACATTGAATCTATAGATGGGTAGTACAGATATTTTAATAACAATAATTTTTCCAACCCATGTACATGGGATATATTGTATTTGTTTTTGTCCTCTTTAATTTTTTTCATTATTGTCTTGTAATGTACAGCAAATAGATGTTTCATCTCCTTGTTTAAGATGTATTCCTAAGTATTTTATTATTTTTGATGCCATTTTAAATGGGACTTTTTCCCAGATACTTTGCTGCTACTGTGTAGAAATGCAGTTGGAATTTTATAAGTTTGTTTCTGTATCCTGCAACCTTACAGAATTCATTTATTAGTTCTTTTTTTTTTTAAGATTTTATTTATTTATTCGTGAGAGACAGAGAGAGAGAGAGAGGCAGAGACACAGGCAGAGGGAGAAGCAGGCTCCATGCAGGGAGCCCGATGCGGGACTTGATCCCCAGTCCCCAGCATCACACCCTGGGCTGCAGGTGGCGCTAAACCGCTGCGCCACCGGGGCTGCCCCATTTATTAGTTCTAATGGGGTTTTTTTGTGGAGTCTTTAGGATATTCTATGTATAAGATCATAACATCTGCAAAGATGATTTTACTTCTTTCTCTCTGATTTGGATGCCTCTTATTTTGTTTTCTTGCATAATTGCTCTGGCTAGGACTTCCAGTACTATCTTGAACAGGAGTATTGAGAGTGAGCACCTTTCTTTTGTTCCTGATCTTAGTGAGAAATCAACCTTTCATTGTTGAATATGGTGTGGGTTCATCATATAGGACCTTTATTATGTTGAGGTATGTTCCTTCTATACCCAATTTGTTTTTATTATGAAAGGATGTTGAGTTATGTCAAATACTTTTTTCTCCCTCTATTGAGATGATCATATTATTTTTATCTTTCATTCTATTACTGTATATCACATTTATCGATTTGTAACCCAGGAATGAATCTCACTTGATCACGTTGTATGATCATTTTATTATGCTGTTGAATTCATGTTGCTAGTATTTTGATAAGAATTTTTATATCTATATTCATTAGGAATATTGGCCTGTAGTTTACTATTCTTATGTTGTCTTTATCTGGCTTTGGTATCAGAGTAATGCTGGACTCATAAAATGAGTTTGGGAATGTTCCTTTTTCTTCAATTTTTGGGAAGAGTTTGAAAAGATTGATGTTAATTCCTCTTGAAATATTTCTTAGAATTCACCATTGAAGCCATCTGGTGCTGGGCTTTTCTCTCTTGGGAGGTTTTAAATTATCAATTCAGTCTCCTTACTTATTTTTGGTCTGTTCAAATTTTCTATTTCTTCATGATTCAGTCTTTTTTTTTTTCATGATTCAGTCTTGATAGGTTGTATGTTTCTAGGAATTCATCCATTTTTTCCTAGATTATCCATTTTGTTGGCATGTAATTGTTCATAGTAGTCTCTTATGATCATTTGGGTTACTGTGGTATCAGTTGTAATACCTCCTCTTTCATTTCTGATTTTAGTTATTTGGGTCTTCTCTTTTTTTCTTTGTCCAAAGGTTTGTCAATCTGTTTATCTTTTCAAAAGACTAGCTGTTAATTTAGTTGATTTTCTCTATTGTTTTTCCTTTATTTCAATTATTTCTGCTCTGATCTTTATTATTTCCTTCTTTCTGCTAACCTTGGGCTTAGTTTGTTCTTCTTTTTCTAGTTCCTTAAGGGGTAACGTTAGGTCTTTTATTTGTGATTTTCTTTTTTTGTTGTTGTTTTAGGTTCCTGTCCTTTTAATCAGGATTGCCATGAAAAGCAATAACCTCAGCTAACCGCTTTGCCCTCCTTCTCCTAACTCCTTCCCCTTCATATGTATACAGCACAGGAACCCAAAGACCTCCCCTCCCCTCCATCCTCTCCATTCCTATTAGGGGAAGAAATGTCACTAAACTTGGGTTTACCTTCTCCCATACAGCATGAAGCAGGATGAATAAAAATACCTTTATGAAGTGCTTTGTTGTGCTATTGTCTTAGGGTGGAGTCAGAGGCAGAGTTCACAGGGCTGGGTGAAGTTTGAGACTCTCTTAGAAATCAGAATTTTTCTCAGGGTCACGGAACCCGTAGTTTGCTCAGAAAAGGGACTATGCCTGAAAGGATAGGGACTACGCTGTATTAGGCTGAGTTTTTCTCAAGAGTATTATGAGGATAAGGACCCCTTAAAATCCATTCTCCTTCCTCTTCCCTTACCTTCCCCAGCTTCCAGGTAGAAGAGTTGGGGTCTCCTGAGCAGGGAATAGTAACAGTTCTCTCAAGATCTCATCTGTGATTCCCAGGGTGGGTAGTGAGTCAGGCTTATCCCCTGTTGCTGTCTGACCTCTTTCCCCACTTTAGGAGTTTTTGTCTTTGCCTGTGAGCACCAAGGCCTGAAGGATGTCAATTAGTGATACAATTTCCTTGACTGCATCATTCTTATCCACCACTACACACAGGCAAATCTGTTTCCACGAATTAACCTCTTCTCCACCAGAGATGGTCTCCAGAGTCTTATGAAATAGCATTGAGGACATATTTATTTATTTATTTATTTATTTATTTATTTATTTATTTTAAATTTTTATTTATTTATGATAGTCACACAGAGATAGAGAGAGAGAGAGAGGCAGAGACATAGGCAGAGGGAGAAGCAGGCTCCATGCACCGGGAGCCCGACGTGGGATTCGATCCCGGGTCTCCAGGATCGCGCCCTGGGCCAAAGGCAGGCGCCAAACCGCTGCGCCACCCAGGGATCCCCTGAGGACATATTTAAAGATTTTATTTATCTATTTATTTTAGAGAGAGAGTGCACATACACGTGAGTGGCAGTAGGAGCAGAGAAGAGAGAGGAAAAGGGGAAAGAATCTCCAGCAGATTCCATACTCAGCAAGGAGCCTGTTGCAGGGCTCAATCTCACAACCCTGAGATCATGACCTGAGCTGAAACCAAGAGTCAGATGCTTAACTGACTGAATTATCCTGGCACCTCAAGGACACATTGAAAGCAATGTGATCAACATTGTAGAGCTTTGGTCACTGACATATCTAGGTTATTGTAGGTCTTTGCTGCTGCCAAATCAATAACATAAAACTTGGAGTGGATGTCCAGCACACGCTCTTTCTCATCTACCACTGGCAGGGTTGAGCATCAGTGCTGTACAAAATGTCCAGAGCCATGTAGACAGAGGTGGTAGTGTGGCCCATAACAGTGTTGGCCTAGGTTCTAATCTGCAGGTCTTCCTGAGACTTAGATATGAACTCTGGCTTGGGAAACTCAGTGAACGAACAATTTGAAGAACTTGAGAATGTGTTTATAGGTGAGGATATATAAGGTGTTGCCTGGTTCCAGGTCAATTACTGGCAGCCTATGGATCTTATTTTGAATTAATGAAGAGACGGCATCAAACAAGCTGGCATTAGAAGCAATGCAGACAGGGGATTAAAGAAGTCATGTAGGTATACTTCCCTCCACTAGGTATACCTCCTGGTTGATTAGTAGTTGTGCAGGAGATTGGTGAAAAATTCCTGATGGCCAGCATACCCACAAAACCTTGCTTCTTACTTTCCGACAAAGGCACAGCTCAGATACCATTAGTTGCCAAAGAGGGAAAGAAAAAAAAAAGCTTTCTTCACCTACAGAGAAATATTAAATATAAACAAATCGGAGCTTTTGGGAATCATGTCATAGCTGTCATGAGACTTCATCAAAGTAGTGTACATGCTATGGTTGGATTCCGGGGTCCCTTGAGGATACTCATTTTCCATAGCTGGAAGCTATCCCAAGAAGTGACCATCTCCTTTGCAAGAGATACTGGCTGGATTCTTTTGCTCTAGGAAGCATGCTCTCCTTTTTCTCCATGAAGGCATTTATTGCTTTAAACTTTCCTCTTAGAGTCGCTTTTGCTGCATCCCATAAATTTGGTGTGTTGTGTTTCCATTTTCCTTTGTATTGAGATATTTTTTTATTTCCCCTTTGATATTTTCTTTGACTCAGTGGTTGTTCACGAGTATGTTGTTTAATTTCCACATATTTGTGACTTTTCCAGTTTTCTTCTTGTACTTGACTTCTAGTTCTCATACCATTGTGATCAGAAAAGACATCTGGTATGATTTCAATCATCTTACATTTGCTAAAAATTGTTCTGTGACCTAACATATCTATTCTAGAGAATGCTCTGTGTGTGCTTCAGACAAATGTGTATTCTGTAGGGTGGAATGTTCTGCATATATTTGGGCTAAGGTATAGTTCAAGTCAAATGTTTCTTAATTGATTTTCTCCCTAGATAATCTGTCCATTTTTGTGAGCTACTAATGTCCCTACTATTATTGTAGTGTTATTTCTCCCTTCCGATCTGTTAGTATTTGCTTAATACGTTTAGTTGCTCTGATATTGAGTGCATATATATTCACATTTGTTATACTCTTGACAAATTAACCCCTTTATCATTATATAATGACCTTTTTTTGTCTCTTGTTACAATTTCTGACTTAAAATCTATTTTGCTGATGCAAGTATGGCTACTCCCACTCTCTTTTGGTTTCTATTTGCATGGAATATTTTTCTACCTCTTCACTTTGAGACTATATATGTCCTTAAGGCTGAAGTGAGTCTCTTGTAGGCGACAAATAGTTGGGTTGTGGGTTTTTTTGTTTTTTGGGGGTTTTTTTTTTTGGTTGTGTTTTTTTAACCCATTCAGTCACTCTATGCCTTTTGGTTGGAGAATTTAGTGTATTTACATTTGAAGTAATTATTGATAGGTAAGTACTTATTAATGCTGTCTTATGTCTTCTCGTTGTTTTGTAGTTCATTTGTTTCTTTCTTCCTCTTTTGTTGTCTTTTTTTGTGAGATGATGATTTTCCATAGGTCTTCTTCTCTTTATCTTTTGTGTGCCTACCATCGGTCTTTGTTTTGTGGTTATCGTGAGAATTGTATCAAATGTCTCATAGACTTAACAGTCTATTTTAACATGGTAACTTAACTTTGATCATACACAAAAATTCAACTCTTACTCCTCTCTCATATTTTATGTTTTTGATATCACAATTTATCTCATTTATATTGTAAATCCACTAACATATTATTGTAGCAATAATTACTTTTAGTAATTTTATTCTTTAAACCTTTATACTATAATTAAGTGATTAACACACAACCATGTTATAGTATTAGTATTCTGAATTTGACTATATACTTACGTTTACCAGTGTGTTTTATATTTGCATATATTTTCATGTTGCTAATTAGTGTCCTTTCATTCTGCTTCAAGAATTCCGTTCAGCATGTCTTGTAAAGCAGATCTCCCTCAGCTTCTGTTTGTTTGGAAAAAGCTTTGTCTCTCCTTCATTTCTCAAAATAACTTTGCCAGGTAAATTATTCTTGGTTGATAGTTTTTTTTTCTTTCAGCAATCTGAATATATCATTACACTCTCTCCTGTCCTGCAAGGTCTCTGCTGAAAATTTTTCTTTATTTTTTTATTTTTAAAAGATTTTATTATTTATTTATTTATTTATTTATTTATTTATGAAAGACACAGAGAGAGAGGGGCAGAGACATAGGCAGAGGAAGAAGCAGGCTCCATGCGGGAGCCTGATGTGGAACTCGATCCCAGGACCCTAGGATCACGCCTTGAGCAGAAGGCAGACATTCAACGGCTGAGCCAGCCAGACGTCCGTCTGCTGAAAAATTTTCTATAGCCTTATGGGGGTTCCCATATATGTGAGAATTTTCCTTAATCTTGCTGCTTTAAAAATTCTCCTTTTCTTTGATTTTTAGATAATTTTATTTTAAAGTGTCTTAGAGAAGATCATTTTGGGCTGAAATTTTAGGGTGACTTATGAACTTACAAGTTTTAATGTCCAAATCACTCTCCAGATTTGGGAAGTTCACATCCATTTTTTTAAAGATTTTATTTATTTATTCATGAGAGACACAGAGAGAAAGAGGCAGAGACACAGGCAGAGGGAGAAGCAGGCTCCATGCAGGGAACCCGATGTGGGACTCGATCCCCAGCCAAACCGCTGGGCCACCGGGGTTGCCCACATCCATTATTTATTTAAATAAGTCTTCTACCTCTTTTCCCCACTCATCTCCTTCTGGTAATCCAGTAATACATGGTTTCTTTGAATGGTATCACAGAATTCATGTTGGCTTTCTTTACTCTCATTCTTTTTGTCGTTTTACTCCTCTGACTGTGTGATTTCAAATAATCGGCCTTCTAGCTCACGAATTCTTTGGTCAAGTCTGCTGTTGAGCTCTATTGATCTCTTCATTTTAGTCATTGTATTCGTCAACTCTAGGATTTCTGTGTTTGTTTTTTAATGTTTTCTTTTCTTGCTGAGCTTCTCATTTTGTTTATGTGTAGTTTCCCTAACTATATTTAGTTGTTTATCTGTGTTTTCTTTTTTTTTTTTTAAGATTTTATTTATTTATTCATGATAGTCATACAGAGAGAGACAGAGAGGCAGAAACACAGGCAGAGGGAGGAGCAGGCTCCATGCAGGAAGCCTGACGTGGGATTCGATCCCGGGTCTCCAGGATCGCGCCCCGGGCCAAAGGCAGGCGCCAAACCGCTGCGCCACCCAGGGATCCCCTATCTGTGTTTTCTTGCATTTCACAGAATATCTTTAAAAGGGTTATTCTGAATTCTTTGTCAGACAGTTCACAGGCCTCCATTTCTTTAGGGTCAGTTATTGGAGTTTTATTAGTTTCTTTTGGTGATGTCATGTTTCCTTGATTTTTCATGATCCTTGTAGTCTTGCCTTGGTATCTGCACAATTAAGGAAGTAGGCACTTTTTCCACTCTTTACACACTAGCTTCAACAGGCAAAATCTTTCACTGGTCATCCTATCCAGAGATTCTGGGTGGGCCACCTGGTGGTACCCATATGTGGGCCTGCTATTGGAATCTTTGGGTATATAGAAGTGGATGTGCATCCTGAGTCCACAGAGGCCATCCAGGTACTGGGGATTACTGGGGTGAGCCCAGCATCTGGATTCAGGTGGGCTAGTAGTACTTGTCCAGTAAATGATTTGCAGACTATTGATCTTCAGTAGTAGAACAAATATATCCCAGCAGGTATACCAGATAATCCATTGGATAAGGAAAGAAAATAATGGAACTTCTGATTATATTTATTCCTTACTTCGTTTCTTTTAGTTTCTTTTTTTTTCTTTTAGTTTCCATGTCATGAATGTTTTATAATATACTGAACGCCATACAATTATATGTACACATAAACTATAAGTAAATACATTTGTGGAAGTGTAGGCCCAAAATGTATACTGTCAAAGTGAGTATTCAAACGAGTTTAGGGACCATTACTCCAAGCCACTACCTTCTAATTTCTCTTCAGAAAGAATATAACTGATTAACTTACAGCTTTCTTAATTACTAGCAGACCTGGAGATATGTTCTTGCCACCTTGATAGAACTATATTTTCTAAATATCCATACTGTAATACCATCTACCAGAGATAGTCATTTTAGAAACTTTACCTATTATCATGGGTCTCACTATGAGAGTAAATTGGAGAGGGTAAAACAGAGAATACATTTTCTGTGCCTCATGAAGTTAACTAGTTGCTATTACAGACACAATGAGAATTAATTCTGTTCTCTGACCACCTGAGAATAACACTTTTAAGGTAAGGAATTGCCTATTCATTGAGACATAACTCAATAAGTAGAGTCGACTAATGATAGACCAGGGAACAATCAGATACAATGTAGTAAATTATGTTCTGTCATATTGTAATTCTTAATAACTCAGCTGTCACTCTAGACATTTTTGTGTCTTTATCTGGAGAACAGAAAGAAATAAAATGTAGGCTATTATAGACAAGGTAAAAATCCTACAATGTGGGTGGAATGTAAGACTTTAAAAGAAGACTCTTGAATGGGGTGCTGACGGTTGAGTGAGAGTTCACCAAGGTTACAAGGCAAGAAACAGAAGAGAACATCCCAGACAAAGGGACCAAAATATGCACAGACACAGATGGAAGACCACTGAGGAATGGAAAGGAGTGTGGTGTGGCTGGGACATACAGAGGCTGTATATGTTTGTGAGAGAGTGCAGAAAGGAGAAGTCATAAGAAGGGATGCCAAACAACGTGATTATTAAGAGTCAGACCAACCTGGGATCAGATTCCTGCTCAGTCTCCTGTGATTGTGAACGAGTACATCTATAATATTTATAATTCCCTCTCTGTAAATGTATAATAACAACACTAGTACCTAGCTCCTAGGGTTATTGTGAGTTTGAAATAAGAGAATCCACTTGAAATGCTTAGATTAGCACCGATTACTTGATGTCCTTTAAGGCTTCAGTAAATAGAAAATGTTATTGTCATTGTTATACTACACCTACACACTTGCACACTCACACTAGTAACAACAGTTAGATCATAGGATGGCTTATATACAATGTCAAAGAGTTCTAGCTTTATCTTTTGGGTCAGTATTTCTAAAATGCGACCAATTTGTCTGTAAAACAAATTATCTCCAAGTTGTTTGGCAGTTTCTGTGACATAAGCAATGGGAAAATAGGTGCTTCCGAATATTATAAATTTGAAAAGGAAGAAATATTATCAAGGACCATTAAGTTCCTAATAATGGTGCAAGAGTGCAGATATCTCAAAATGGTCAGACTCTTAACAAAGAGTAGTTAAAATTCAGTTACTAGAAAAAAAAATTCAGTTACTAGAATATAGTTTATTTTAGCTGTATCATTTGCATATTATTGTTTATGTGTGTAAAATTTGCATTTTTGTTGTTACTATTATGTTTTGTTGCAGTTCTGATGATCAAAAATAGATTAATGACTAAAGAGTGGTTCATTGAAGTGTAAAAGCAAAGATAAAAATAGAAGTATAAACACCGCAACTCAGAAGCGTAATTAGCAAACAGGACTCCAGGATCTGTTGGGACAAGTACATCTGTGAATGTGAATGTGATGATTTCACCCAAGCAGCTGAAAGGCAAAGTGTGAATAGAAAATGTGGCTATGAATATCTAAAAACTGGATTTTTTTTTTTCTGAAAAGGGATTTATCCCACTTATTTCCAATGTACACTCTATTAGAAAACTGTCAGAGAGCTTCATGATGCTTTCAGAGATTTCATGTTGTTTCCAAAATAGAATAACCTCTCTGGTCAACCAGGGGATTTTCCTGGACTAAGTACAAAATATTTTGCGGTATGAAATTGATTAATTTTACTTCTAAATGCAAAAAGGCCAAAAGACAGCAACAACAGATGCAAGTCATGCTATGGTCATCGTGTTTATAAAGCCAGCCTCAAATTCAGGACATATAAAATGCCAGGACAGAAAGCAAAAGTAGCCATAAGCAAATCTAATGACAGGATTGTATGCTGCATAACACAAGTGGCATACAAATATGGTGGAACTATTACCATAATGAGGATAGCCAATTTTTTGTTTAATAGCTGAGTGAAAGCACTAGTGGGAAAGGTATAAACCAGCTCTTTGCATCCCTGTAGTATAAATATGGACAAAAAAGAAACACTTGGTAATTTTGAGTTCTGTTTATCAATTAATCTAATAATATTTTTGTGAGACATGATGCAGATTAGAAGCATATTGGAAATAATGCTGATGGAGGACCAGCCACATGTCCAGCAAAGAAAGATTTGGTGTATCAGTATCTATTGTTACAATAATGCAAAGCAACTTCAAAATCCAGTCACTTAAGTACTAAGAATTTATTTCTCTCATGAATCTGTAAGGCCAGCAGGGTGGTTCTTCTCACCTCAGCTAGTCTTACTGCAGTATCAGTCTTACTACTGATAAGACGTAGGCAGGCTACAATTTGTGGAGCTCAGTGCAAAACAAAAATGCAGGGCCCCTTATTGAGAAATTATTAAGAATTTAGAGACAGTGTACAGCAGAACATTAAACCAAACACGAGGCCTTCTTAACACAGAGCCCCTATGTGACTACAAAGGTCACATGATCATGAAGCCAGACTGGGCTGTGGATCACATGGGCAGCTCTGCTGCTTTGGGCTGGCTTCTTTCATATTCTGGGTATCAGCTTGGCTAGTCCAGGATAGACTTACCTGGACAACTGGGGTAACTCTACACCATGTATCACATCTTTCCACAGGCTAGCCCAAGCATGTTTTTATGGCAAAGGCACATAAGCAAGAATAAACCAACCCAAATATGCAAGCACTCCTTAAAGTCTCTGCCTTGTCACATTCTCTGACATCCTACCAGGTCACAGCAAAGTCCTATGGCGAACTCAGGGAGGGTGCTACAACATGATAGGATGAGAAGGGGTGGGGAATTGTGCCATTTTTACCATCAGCCTCCCTTGACCACTCATATGTAGTTATATCTGAGTGCTAAATTGCCCACCACTTTACTTACTACGAACAGTTATGCATCCTAATCTTAATTAAAGGGCGAAGAAGTAGTAAAAGTTGTTAGCACAATCACATCACAGTCACTAAGCATATGTCTTTCCTGTGTGCTTTATGAAGAAATGGATGACAGGTACTACAACTGCTTCTCCACACTAAAGCAGGCTGGCTGTCCACGGGGAAGGTACTCATGTGAATAATCGAAATGAGGGAGGAGATAAAATTTCTTTATGACATTAATGACTCCATGAAAGAACAGAAATCACAAATCTTGTCCTTGTTTTCATTATCAGCGTTGTGAAGATATGTTATCTCTGATTTCAAGTGATATGTCAACACACTGTGGTCAGGAGCTTGAAAATCTTGAACTTCTCCTTTTAAGCCTAACATAATAGGATATTATGTGCTGAGGATATTCAGTGCTGAGGATAAGATATCAGGAAATTGAACTTTGCAAGTGGCTTCATTGGTAGGCATTGACTTTTTGCTAACACTTGATTTTCTTCATTCTCTGGAGAAAGAAATCAATGACATATTACTATTTAATGACCATACACAATGCCAGGAAAGATGAACAAATTCTTTCCAGAGCTAAAGCCAAACAAGAAACACCAGAAATTTATTTGCAACTAGCACCCAAGTGAAACCATGCAACCTTTGAATAAGATCTGTTCTTTGACTTTGCTGTTCATGAAGATGGTCTTTGATGAGAAATCTCACCACTGTTTCTAGGTATGCTTCCCATCCAACTATACAAAACTGTTGTCAGGACCACTAAACGTTTGTTGCTTTATTTAATAGCCCATAATTCCTAGTTAATGCTAGGATTTAGTAGAATGAAAGTAAGTTAAGTTTGTCATTAATTCAGATACATATATATTTATTTATCTGAAGTATATACATTAATAATTGCACACAACAGTATCCCTTTTACTGACCTGATATTTCTCACCATCCTGCTTTCACAATTTCAACTCTTTCTTCCAAAATTCAGGCTCTGACTATATTCAAACACTTCTTGTTAATAGGGCTGGTAGACTGCTCTATCCAAATTCTTGCTACGTATTACCCAAAATTCAGGTACCAACTATGTGCAAATCATACTTCATCCCTTGCTATATGAACTTGATTTCCAAATCAAGAGATAAATGGATTTGGACAGCAAGGGATTCTTGAACATTATTAGTTTTAGGTTATTTTAATTTTGTTACTTAAAAATTGATTAATTTTTACTAAAATGTGAAGTTTGCATATGCTCCAGACAGCCAATAAGTGGTTATCAGATACTGAAAATTTAAGAAACACTGTTTTGCTTTTGGTGATTGGTGGGGTGGGGGGAAGCATTGGAAGATGCAAAAGTTTTAAACAGAGGAGAAAATATAGTCAGATTTGCATTTTCAGATTACTAGGGTGCCTGGGTGGCTCAGTTGGTTGAACATCAGACTCTTGATTTTGTCTCGAGTCATGATCTTAGGATTGTGGAATCGAGTCTTGCATCGGGCTTGGTGCTCAACAAGGAGTCTGTTTTTCCTTCTCCCTCTGCCGTTTCCCTACTTGTGTTCTCTCTCTGTGTGTCAAATAAATAAATAAATAAACAAACAAACAAACAAATAATAAATCTAAAAAAAAAAAAAAAAAGGTGATCCCAGAGGATGCCCGGGAGGCTCAGCCAGTTAAGCGCCACCCAGATCTTAATGTCAGTGTCATGAGTTCAAGCCCTGTGTTAGGCTCCATGCTGGGTGTGGAGAAGAGAAAGAGAAGGAAGGAAGGAAGGAAGGAAGGAAGGAAGGAAGGAAGGAAGGAAGGAAGGAAGGAAGGAAGGAAGGAAGGAAGGAAGGAAGGAAGAAGGAAGGAAGGAAGGAAGAGAGAGAAAGAGAGAAAGATTTTCTCAGGTCCCTGGTTAAGAGGATGGGGTTAACAAAGAGAAGAAACTCAAGAGAAAAAAAAGAAAGAAAGAAACTCAAGAGAAAGAGCAGGTTTATGGTCTTTCAATAATTAAGCTGCCTCTCAGATATACAGAATAGTTATCCAGAAAGTGTGTATATAAATGTGGAGAAAGAATGTGAGCTGCAGATACATATTGGGGATATAGTATGGACGAGTTGTCATGAATATTGACTCAGCTTGGATGCTGCTCCTTCTTCGACCATAACCAAGACCACAGGCAACAGTTTCAATAAGGACGAATGTTTTTTTTTTTTTCAACCAGTTTCCATCTCTTAACCTCCACTTTGAAACTACCCCACTCTGTAGTTTATATCTTTTTTCTTTTTCTCTTTTTTATATCTATTTTCTAATACTGTAACTCTATATTTACATTATGAAAATCTTTTTTTTTTTTTTGGAATGTCCAGCTTCCATCACTCTACTATTAACAGCTTCTGGGTTTTGTTTGAGGTTCTACCTTTCTGCCACACTCTTATCCCACTAGCTCTGGTGGCATTGACTCCACCCCATGCCTATGCAGTAGATCTGACCAATCAAAGCTTCTTTGTCATTGTGTTTGGCTCAAGGATAAGTGATTGACACATGGTCACAGTAGGAAAAAGAGATGCTGAGGCACCCAGGTGGCTCAGTTGGTTAAGCATCAGACTCTTGGTTTCAGCTCAGGGCATGATTTCAGGGGCCTGGGATGGAGCCTCATGTTGGGTTCCACATTCAGTGGGGAGTCTGCTTGAAATTCTTTCTCTCTCTCTCTCTCTCTCTGCTCCTCCCCCCACTTGTGCGCTCTCTCATACTTTCTTTTTTTTTAATTTAAAAATAATTTTTAAAAAGATTTTATTTATTTATTCATAAGACAGAGAGAGAGAGGCAGAGATGTAGGCAGAGGGAGAAGCAGGCTCCCTTTCGGGAGCCTGATGCAGGATCACGACCTGAGCCGAAGGCAGATGCTCAACCACTGAGCCACCCAGGTGCCCCTCATGCTCTCTGTCTTTTTTTTAAAAAAAAATCTCCTGCTTCTCCCTCTGCCTGTGTCTCTGCCTCTCTCTCTCTCTGTCTATCATGAATAAATAAATTTTTAAAATCTTAGAGAAAGAGATGCCTGACACTTTTGCTGAGGTTTCTGGCACAAACTCAAGAGTGTTCCCTCTTTATGCAAATGTAAAAGAATATAGGGACAATATTTCTACAGCCATCTTATAACCACAAGGAATTTGAGAACAGAGCCTGTACTAATAGGAAACCTGAGAAATGGAGAAAATGTGGATTTTGGTGATCTTGTTTGGGTTCCTGCCTTTTTTTTTTTTAAGATTTTATTATTTATTCATGAGAGACACAGAAAGAGAGAGGCAGAGACACAGACAGAGGGAGAAGCAGGTTCCATGCAGGGAGCCTGATGTGGGACTCGAACCCAGGACTCCAGAACCATGCCCTGGGCAGACGCACAACCACTGAATCATCCAGGCGTCCCAGGTTCCCGCCTTTTAATTGGAGAATTTAGCCCATTAACAATGATTGTGATTAATGTTTCCTCCTGTTGAATTTGTTTATTTTTATTCTTATTCATCCAGTCCAGCGGTTCTTGGATGCAGATGCCTGACTCCATTCCAGAGATTCTAATTTATTTGGTCTAGGGTGTGTTCTGAGCATCAGTATTTTTTCAAACCCTTCCCAGATTCTTTTAGTGCTCAGCCAGGTTTGAGAATCTAATGGTAATTCTTGATTATTGTTTTTTCTTTTTTTTTTTAAGATTTATTTATTTATTTGTTTGTTTGTTTGTTTGTTTGTTTATGAGAAAGAGAGAGAGGCAGAGACACGGGCAGAGGGAGAAGCAGGCTCCATGCCGGGAGACCGATGTGGGACTCGATCCCGGGACTCCAGGATCACGCCCTGGGCCGAAGGCAGGCGCTAAACTGCTGAGCCACCCAGGGATCCCCTGTTTTTTCTTTTAAATGTTTTATTATAAAATGCCATAAGTACAGAAATATAACACATCCTGGAAAAAAGAACATAAAGAAAGCTTAAAATTCTTACGTTGAGAAATGAAGTATTACCAACACCCTAGAAGCCTGTTGCATGACCCATCCTGATTTATATTAAATCTCCTTAAACAGATATCTTCCTGGCAGTGTCTAGATATACACTACACCTATACCCCCTCGGGACCAGTCAAGCCATAACATACTATCAAGCTTTTTCCTGTCCCAACTCCAGTAGTAAAATCTTAGGAAATTCTACTTAGATTTATTTACTTAGGTATAAGTAAATAAAGTTTTACTAATTACTAGTTACTATAAGTTTTACTAGTTATTTTTAGATACTATGTTTCTTTTTTTTTTTTAAGATTTTATTTATTTATTAATGAGAGACACAGAGAGAGAGACAGAGGCAGAGACACAGACAGAGGGAGAAGCAGGTTCCATGCAGGGAGCCTGACATGGGACTCGATCCCAGGACCCCAGGATCACGCCCTGGGCCGAAGGCAGACGCTCAACCGCTGAGCCACCCCGGCTGCCCGAGATACCATAGTATCTTAAATAGTTTCTTAAATCCACCACTTCCTTTCTCTAGACTTTGCGGTGTTGGAAGCTGGAGCATCTGTCCAAACGAGAATCCCTGTTCTTACTTCTGGAGCCAGTCTTGAGATTCTAAGAGACAGGGGGTAAATGTACTGCCAGACCCACGTGCTGATTTTCTCTCCTGCATGGTAGCTAAATATTATCCAGGCCACTGCTCACCTTCCTCTGCAGCCCCCATGGTTACTCTGAAGTGTCCTACCTTGGAGAGCTACCATGTGGCTGTTGTGCGGGCAGGTGCTGGGGACAACCCTTCTTCCTTGTCCCCAGCCTGTTGTTACGGAGGCCTTGTGAAGAAGGGCTCTGCTTCCCCATCCAGGCCCACTTTTAAATTAAGACCCTTCCCCAGGAGAAGTATTTCTTCTCTTGTTCAAAAAATAGTCTTATGGTCTTTACCCGGGAAACTTTATCCTCCTGGAGCTGCCAGCCAGAAGGCGATGTCTGTCTGATTCAGCCAGGCCAAATGCAGCCCTGTATTTAGTTACCTCTAGGACTGCCCTGGGAGACCTTTTTCATTCTTTGTGTGTAAAGTTTCCTCTCATCTTGGATTTCCCCTAGCCTTCCTCGGGAAGAGCGGCCTTCCCTCCAGAGTGTTTAGCCTCAAGTTTCTCTGCCCTGACTTTGCCTTGTATAGTCTGTCTTACAAGAACTTGTCACCATTTCTGATTTGCTCAGAGCTAGGATGCTCTCTTGTTTTTGGCAATTATGGCTCTATATGCAAAATTTGCATTTTTATATAAATATAAGATATATACAGTAGCAGGATGCCTGGGTGGCTCGGTGGTTGAGCATCTGCCTTCGGCTCAGGGCATGATCCCGGGGTCCTGGGATCGAGTCCTGCATCAGGCTCCTCATGGGGAACCTGCTTCTCCCTCTGCCTGTGTCTCTGCCTCTCTCTCTCTGTATCTCTCATGAATAAATAAATAAAATCTTAAAAAAAAAAGATATATACAGTAGCCTCTCTTTAACCACAGGTTATATGTTCCAACCCCCCAGTGAATGCCTGAAACCACGAGTAGTCCCAAACCTACTATGTACTGTGTTTTGTCCTGCACATAACATACCTATGGTTTAATTTATAAATTAGGCACGGGGCACCTGGGTGGCACAGTCGGTTAAGCATCTGACTCTTGGTTTCAGCTCAGGTCATGACCTCAGGGTCGTGAGATCAAGCCCCAAGTCCGGGTCTGCATTAGCATGGAGTCTGCTTGAGATTCTCTCTCTCCCTCTGCTCTTCCCCCACCACACTCACTCTCTCTCTCTCTCTCTCTAAAATAAATCTTTAAAAAATGTAAATTAGACACCATAAGAGACTAACGATAATAACAAATAGGACGATTATAATATACTGTAATAAAAGTTATGTGAATGTGGTCTCTCTCTCAAAGGATCTTATTATCCTGTTCTCACCCTCCCTCTTCTCGTGATGATGTGAGACAATAAAATGCCCACCGATGGGATGAAATGAGGTGAATGACGTAGGCACTGTGACATAGCGCTAGGCTACTATTAACCCTCTGACCATGAATCAGGAGGATCATGTGCTTCTGGACTGCGGTTGATTCCAGGTAACTTAAACGACGGCAAGAAAACCCCACATAATGAGAGACTACCGTATTTTTGTATCATTTTAGTAGGATTTTGGAACATGGGCGGTAGACACCTGTACTGAGAAAATAAAATAGACTGGCATAAGATGGCATCTCACAGGGAACAGCTGTATTTTTAGCATCTAAATTTCAGCCTTAATGCAAACAGGAGTATACTTACAGTTACTTGTATGTTAACTAATGCTCAATGTGTTAAAGTTATAGATTTGAAAACCTAGTTTTCCCTAAGCCTTTAACATACAACCCACAGATCATATTATTGTGTTTATAAGGCCAGCTATCGCTTATGTAAAGTTAATGACTGACAGATTTTTATTTGTTCTTAGATCAATGCTAAATTAGCTTGTAAATTTGACATAGTAAATTCCCCTAAATATTTAGCCATCATTTACAAACTTGATTAATAACATTCCCGTAGCGTTGGCATTTTTAACCACAATTGCAAATTTGATTCTCTTCAGTGCTTCAAACGTCTGACAAGGCAGACTTATAAATGTAACAAACAGAATTGCTGAACGCTGAAACACTGTTTACAAACCTATTAAGTCTGAAATTATTTACTAATCCCGAGGTTTCTACACATTCCATTGCCGTCTAAATCAATCAAATTCTCTTAAGCATTTTTAATTAAAGTCACAAATCTTATATCAATCAAACTCTCAAACTCCCCTAACCCAACTTTTTACATACTTCACCTGGCAATGGAAAGCAGCAGGAGGAAAAACATGCACAATTATGTTTATTGGTTTTGCTTTAAAATTATGTCCACAAATCTTTAGTAAGCCTCCAGCACTGCCCCTCTAATATTACATTTCCATAATGTATTTACTCTCCTGTTTTTCCAGATAGCTTTTTTTTTTTTTTTGGAGGAGGTAGAGGAAGATGGTCATTTATTAGCCTTTTTATAATTCTTTATTTTTAATTGTGATTAAAAAAAACACATGACGTGAAATTTACCATCTTAACCATTTTTAAGTGCTCCCCTATCACTTTTCACAACTAGTCTCTCCCTATACTCAGCGAATAATCTCACTTATGCAATTAAAAATACAAGGAGCGATTAGAAAAGAATGGTCTTTTATCTTCCTAATGCTGGGAGTTACCAACCTGCTGCATCTGTGCACATTTAATCTGCTCCCCCTCCTCTTATAGTGGAAGAATTATTCCTGGCCCTTTTTTTTTTTTAAGATTTTTATTTATTTATTTGAGACAGCACAAACAGGAGGAGGGGCAGAGGGAGAGGAAGAAGCAGACTCCCGGCTGAACAGGGTGCCCAACTCAGGGCTCAACCCCAGGACCCTAAGATCATGACCTGAGCCAAAGGCAGATGCTTAACTGACTGAGACACCTAGGTACCCGAGGGGTGTACTTTAGATCAAAGACTTCTTTGACGGGACACCTCAGTGGCTCAGCAGTTGAGCGGCTGCCTTTGGTCCCAGGATCAAGTCCCGCATTGAGCTCCTTGCAGGGAGCCTGCTTCTCCCTCTGCCTGCGTCTCTGCCTCTCTCTGTGTGTTTCTCATGAATAAATAAATAAAATCTTAAAAAAAAAAAAAAGACTTCTTTGAGGAGGTATTTGAGCTGAGATCAAAAAACGAATGGAGTAACCCATGTAGAAGCAAAGCAGTTCATGCATACGAAACAGGCAAAAATGAGCTTGATTTGATATGTTCAGAGTCTGTAAGGCAACCACTGACGGCTGAAACAGAGGGGTGATGGAGAGCGGAGACAGAAAGCAAAGCAGGTGCTGATGACCCTGGGGAGGAGTCTGGATTTTATTTATTTTTATTTTTATTTTCTGAGAGAGAGAGAGTCTTAAGCAAACTCCTCACCTAGCACGGAGCCCAATGCAGGACTTCTCACGACCCTGAGATTCTGACCTGAGCTGAAACCAAGGGTCTGATGCTTAACTGACTGAGCCACCCAGGTGCCCCTGTGGATTTTATTTTTAATGTGAAGGGAAGTCACTGGAAGGTTTTCGGCATGGGTGTAATGTGATCTGTTTTATGATTCTAAAAGCCCATGGGGGCTGCTGTTAGATTGATCATCTGCAGTGAGGAGGGGTACGACTGGAACCAGACAGGCCAGCTGAGATGCTCCTTAAGTAGTCCAGGTAGAAGATGATATTGGATTGGAAGACGATGATGTGGTGTAAATGGGAGATGTTTTGAAGGTGGAGCGAAAGAACTGAACTCTAGAGATTGATTGAGTGTGGGATATAAGGCAATGGAAAATCAAGAACTTCTAGGATTTAGAATGACACAGCTGGATGGATGGTGGGAAGAAAGTGGAGGTGGGGAGGGCTGAGGGACATGTAAGTTGAGGAGAAATCAAGAATTCTAGTGTGGACCTGTAAAACGTGAGGTGCCTCCTGGCTACCCAAGTGGAGATGGTGAGCGGGCAGCAGGATATGGGAAAGTATAAGAGAGTCATCAGCTTGTAGGTGGTTTTTCCAGACAAGAGACCCATGATACCAAAAGGAAAGGATTACAAATGGAGTGATGGTGAAGTCTGAGGCCTGAACCCTGGGGCATCCCATTATTTAGGGCAAATGGGAAGAGGAGGAGGAATGAAGTGAAGAACTGAGAGGGAGCAGGGGAGTCCCAGAACTCAAAAGAAAGTGATTAATTGCATGAAATGCTGTTGAGATGTTGAGAAAAATAAGGGCCGAGACTGGGCCACTGGATTGGCAAACTGAAGGTCAACAATGGCCTTCACCAGAGAGTTTTCAAGGGACTTATAAAAATGTGATTGGAGTGGGTGCCTGTCAGACCAGAAGTACCAGAGAAGGTCTATACACCATATGTCTAAATATCTAAATGTTATCAATTGAGCAAACTGCTAAGTAAAATACTCTCTTCCTGGGGCACCTGGGTGGCTCAGTCAGTTAAGCGTCTGACTCAGCTCATGATCCCGGGGTTCTAGAATCGAGCCCTGCATTAGGCTCCCTGCTCAATGGGGTGTCTGCTTAATCCTCATCCTGTGCTGCTCTCCCTGGTTGTACTGTCTCTCTCTCTCTCTCTCTCTCTCGCTCTCTCTCTCTGTCAAATAAATAAAATCTTCAATAAATAAATAAAGCACCCTCCCCCCCTTTCAATGTCTATCCCTAGCCAGGTTTATTTTCTTCACAGCATCAGTCACTTTTAAAGGGGTACCTGGATGACTCAGTGGTTGAGCATCTGCCTTTGGCTCAGGGCATAATCCTGGGGTCCTGGGATTGAGTCCTGTATAGGGCTCCCCACAGGGAGCCTGCTTTTCCTCTGCCTATGTCTCTGCCTTTCTCTCTGTGTCTCGTGAATAAATAAATAAAATCTTAAAAAAAAAAAAAAGTGAGGGCAGCCCGGGTGGCTCAGAGGTTTAGCACCACTTTCAGCCCAGGGTGTGATCCTGGAGACCTGAAATTGAGACCCACATCGGGCTCCCTGCATGGAGCCTGCTTCTCCCTCTGCCTGTGTCCATCTCCTCTCTTTCTGTCTCTAATAAATAAATAAAATCTTAAAAAAAAAAAAAGTGACTCTTTCAAAGGGTCTTTAAAAAAAATCCTGTTAATCATTTGTTTGTTCTCTGTGCCCTTCTCTGATTAGAAGGTAAGCTCTTTTGAGGCAGGGACCTCATGTGTTTTTTCAGCACAATATCTCCAGTACCTCTTAGAATAGTGTGACAATTCACTCAATATGTTTCAAACCAAATGCACATTAAATACATAAAATTCTTTCAAGTGCTTCACACCCCTTAACTAATATGTGGAACCCACAAGTGATCACAAGAACTATAAGCTTCCTGCTGAAACTAACAGAAGTATTGATACCACAGCTTTGATTTGTCCATCGTCCCTACACTTGTTCACACTTTCCCACTTTCATCAAGTCACTTCCCTACAAGGGAGCAGAATTAACCATCTCAGGTCAGCTGACCTTACAAATTCAGGAGAAACTCCAATCAGAGGTCACGGACGGAAACAAAGGAACTGGAGTATGATTTCAGCGCCCATGTTAACAGTCTTGACCCTGTCTCGTAGTTAAGCTGTACCTGATGCTAGATATCAAGCCTCTTTCACTTAGAATTTAATATAAAATTTGCAACCTGAGCATAACTTATTTTTTGCATTTAGTCAGTTAAAAATATTATCTACTGTACAATGTTTCCTTTACATTTGTAATGCTGGAATTCTGTAACTTTTACCTAGATTGTTTTCCTTCTCCTTTGTGGGATTCTGTGCCTTCTTTATATCTTACTTTCTTAGTGGCTTCATCATTTAATAGACATTCCCTTTGCTGATATTTGGGGGAAACAATTGCTCTTTGTGTATTTATTTTGTAAACTTCTAGAACTCTCATTATTTCTGATAGGTTTTTTTTATGATTCTCCTAGATTCCATGCAAAAAAGATAATTATTATTTCCTTATTTCCAATAGCTGTACTTTGTTTTGTCTCCATAGTTTTTGGGGGCATTTTTTGTTTTGTTTTGCTTTTTTTGTTGGCTTTTTTTTTTTTTTTTTTTTTTTTGCTTGTTTTTGCTTGAGCTTCCAGAAAAATGTCAAATGATAGCAGTGGCTCACATCCTGGTTTAGTTTCTGACTTTGAAGAGACATCTCTGGTGTTTTATTTTTAAGAGTGATGTTGACTGTTGATCTGAGATTCTTTTATCATCTATTGCTTTATTCATTACATATTTATTGGTCCCCATCCAAGTGCATTGGATTTGGCAATATGTAGGGCACTGATCGCCTTGGGGAAAGCAGTTTCCGTGGCGTGGTGCCAGCAAAAGCCAGATTGCAGTGGTTTGCAGAGAGGCATAGGATGGAAACCTTTTTCTTTAATGCGTGCCAAGGGTTTTCATCAGGAATGGATGCTGAATTCTTTTTAAATGCTTTTTCTGTATTTATTAGTTAAATGATGTCTTTTTTTTCTTATTTGACTTAATGACATGACTTAACATCTTAATATATTTTCATTCATTCAAGAAATATCTGGGTGCCTACTAGAAGCTAGGCATTCTTCTATTATTGTACTATTAAATTTGTAATTTTTTGTAAAATGTTGTAGGGCTTAGTGATATCTTTAATATCCATTTGCAAATATTAAACAGTTTTTACAGTACTAAGATAGACTGCACTTCCTGGTTTTTCTTTTTTTAAATCACTTCTGCCTTCCCTCTTTAATTTTTAACTACTAAATCAATGGATCTTATTATTAAGAATTCCAAAAATATAGGATGTCTGGGTGGCTCAGCAGTTGAGCGTCTGTCTGCATTTGACTCAGGACGTGATCCCAGGATCCTGGGATCCAGTCCTGCATCCGGCTCCATAAGGAACCTGCTTCTCCCTCTGCCTATTCTCTGCCTGTCTCATGAATAAATTTTTAAAATCTTAAAAAAAAAAAAAAGAATTCCAAAAATATAAAAGGGTGGAAAAGCAGGAAGTTCAAATCCAATTTCCCAGTACCCCAAGGGATATTCCCAATTGACAGATAACTTCTAGGCTATTTTTTTTCTCCATTTTAATAAACTTTTAAAATTCATTTGCAAGCATTTTATGTAGGCTTTTCACATCGATATTCATGGTTGAGGTACAGATGTCACAGTAGGAGAGCCACACCTGGCTTCACATCAGGTTGGCTCCTCCTGCTAAATGACACTTTGTTGCAGTTTTGACGCATCTGTTCTGTCTGGGCAACTCGGCATTCCCTCCAGCTAGAGCATGCTGGGCACCATGCGGAAGTAGCTGAGGTTCATTTGTTCAAAGACAATTCATCCAACACTTCTCTGACTCCATGGAACTTACATTCTAGGCAAGGGGCAAATGATAAAAGAAATAAAATGAGTAGTACGTTAGATGGTGATAGGAGGTATGGAGAAAAAGCAGGGAAGGGGGATGGGAGAGAGGGAACCATGGTTAATTATGGGAAGGAAGGTCCCACGTGGGGAAGTAGAGGATATTGCTATAGAGAATTCAGACATCAGGGAGAATGAATGATGTCCGACTGCTTGCCACAGTATCAATACATCTTGCAAATGCCATAATTGAGCAAAAGAAGCAAGGCAACATGAGAGTCCATTCATATGGAGAACAAAACAGATTCAGGCAACAGGGATCTACCCTCTAAAAGTGAGGACAGCGGTTACTGTGGAGCAGAGAGGGTCCAGAAGAAGACAGTGGGAATTCTGGTAATGTGCTGTCTCTTAACCCAGGTGATGTTAACACTCATACGTTCGGTCTGTGAAAATTCATCAAACTGAACTTTTGAAATGTGTACACTTCCTATATGAATACTGCCTGTCAACAGTTTCGTTATCATTTTTTTTAATTAAAAGATTTTATTTCCTTATTCATGAGAGAACAGAGAAAGAGGCAGAGACACAGGCAGAGGGAGAAGCAGGCTCCCAGGGGGGGGATCCTGATGCGGGACTCTATCCCAAAATTGCAGGATCACGCCCTGGGCCGAAGGCAGATGCTCAACTGCTGAGCCACCCAGGGATCCTTCGCTATCATTTTTAAAATTCAAAATGACCCATCTTATTGGCGATGGCACAACCCCCAGAGGGACCCTCCTTGAAATCCGCTGGCTTGTCTTACTTCTCCACTGCTGGGCACAGTGAAGGGATTCAGTGTGTGTGTGAATATGTGAATGATTGAACAAACACATCCCTATAATCTCCAAAAGATTTTGTATTTAGTCTCCCCCTTAAGCTGATCACATTGGGAAAACAGGAACAATATTGACTTTTACTGTCATTCCTGTGGGTTTTTTTTTAAATCACTTCTGTCTTCCCTCTACTTAAGAATAATAAACGCATTCAGTGGATATTCAGACTAATTTGAGGTTTTAGAGTCAAGAGAGCAAGTAAAATAAGGACGAAAAATGTGTCCGTTGGATTTGGCGATGTGTAGGTTCTTCATGATGGAAGCACTTTTACTCATGTGGAGGCACCAGATGCCAGATCCTAGAGGTTTGAGGAGAAATGGGATACGAAGAAGGGGAAACAGAGCATGCTAACAAATATTTCAAATTCCTTGGCTCTGAAAGTTAGGAGAGAATTATGTGGGGCTGACAATTTTTCTTTAGTGTTCATGTGAGTGTTTATCATAAAAGAAGAGAAAGACTAGCACCTATTTATGTGCTAAGGGGGTGTAAATCAGTCTATAGAAAGAATTTCCTCTATTTATTTCTGCTTTCAATCTTTTGGTCATTCTTATATTCCATAAGTACTTAACTATATACCTGTCATGCCGGCGGCAACAGAGCAAGGAATTAACTAGACAAATCTCTGCCCTTGTGCAGCTCACAAAGGGTCAACAACTGTAAAGTGGATGCAAATACTGACAAGAAAGACTACTGCTAGTGTTCATAGTCCTAGGCAGGAGTGTGGAAGAGGAGCACCAGGTAGAGGAAGCCAGGTAGAGGGTGGGAGGCTGAAAACAGGTGGTTTCCCAGCCCTCTGATGTGGGCAGAAACCTCAGAGACACCAGCCCTGGGACACAAACCCAGCAGTTGTGAAGGGTGACTTGTGAGGCCTGGAAATAAGACCATGGAGAATCCTGTAGAATCAGGTCTTACACTCAGTAGGCCAGTGTAGAAGGCAAAAACTGTAGTTTCCCTTGAAAACATCTAGGGATGGGGCCTCTGGGTGGCGCAGTCGGCTAAGCAACGGACTCTTGGTTTCTGCTCAGGTTGTGAGATTGAGCCCCAGGTAGGGCTCCACACTCAGCACGAAGCCTACTTGAGATTCTCCCTCCCTCTTCCTTTCTCAACCTGCACCCGCACCCTCACCCCCACTCATGCTTGCTCTCTCTCTCCCTCTCAAATAAATTAATTAAAAACAAAAATGTCTAAGGAAGAAGCTCTGCTGGAAATACTATGCTGTCAAGCTTTCTCTCAGCATCAGTACAAATTTTTGTTTCTTTAGTAGACTATGAGCTGAAGTCATTGTTTGCATTTAGGGACTTTGTATTAAAATTATTTGTATGATTCTCAGCTAATGAGAACCTCAGAGGGTGGGAAGGAAGGTCACAGGATGGAAGGTTTGCACTACAGAGACCAGTGGAGGAGATGATGGGTCTGTTTCCCACCTCACGCTCATTCCTCACTAAATGATGAGGTTTTCCTTCTTGTGCCTTCTCTCTTTCCCTCTCTCTCACTGTTGATTTGGAAGGTGGGTAATTAAATCCTCAATAAGTGAACTCTGTTGTAGTCAAAAGGTTGCAGATGATTATTTTTAATCTTAATAAAAATGCAATCCAACTGTCTTCCCTGTATTCCCATAGGCTTTCTTGAGTGGGGAAGGAAGGGATGAGATTAGTTAACACCCGGGAGTTGCAAATGGGGGTGTGTAAATAGGTAAATATACACCACTGGCTGTGTTTGGGAGGGAAAACTAATTAAAAGTAGAGAATCACTAATATAATGCAACCCCTTCGTTTCTCAGGTGTGAAAACTGAGGACCAGAGAGGTGATGTGATTTGCCTAAAGTCATGCAACTAGTGGCAGAGCCAGGCCTAGAAGCCAGGTGTCCTGGCTCTCAAGACATTCCGCTGCCCGAGGAATGGAACAGGTAGTATCACTCATGCTGGGGGCCATGGGTCAGTCCATTCAGCCCAGAGCTGCCTGGGCTTCCAACTAAGGAAGCCAGAGCAGGGCTGTGGTCACTGAATTGAGATTCAAGGAACATTTCCAGCCTCTGAGACAAATAAGTCACATCCCAAGCAATGCATTAGGACAGAGACTCAGGTGCAGGAGTGAAGAAGGGAGATACCCTCAGAACTGGGGCATTGGTGGCAGGAGCCCAGTTACAAGCTGGGTCCTTACACCTGAAATAATAGCCAAACAGACTGAGCTCCTGAACCGTTAAATCTCTCCAGATTAAGAAAAGAATCCATTGCAGAACCATGCAACCCAGTCTATAGAGAAAGTAGAATTCCTTCGTGGTTGCCATGATATTGTGGTTCCAGAGAGTCCTTTTTCTTGAATTAACCCAGGTATTCACTCCATAATTCAGAGGATGGTTTTGTTAGCAGGACTGTTGATTAGGACAGATAGAGAATCCTTACCTCCACCTTACTTAATCTTTCTATGGTTTCTTTCAGCTACCACCCCCATCCACCATTCATTCTTAGGTACAGCTCATGCTACACTCTACACTCCAGCCCCTTGCCACCTTCCTGGCTTCCACCCTTGTTGCTTAGTCCCTATTTGGAGGCCTCCCTAACCCTTCAGACTTGATGCTTGACACCATCTTCACCTGATTCAACATCTTTCTCTAGTTATACTTCTGTAGTGGACATCGTGTTTGCTTCTCCATCCATCCACCCCACCCCCATAGCAGCAGCAGAAGTAGTTTGGGAAATTAAAAAAGCCTGGTCCACACACTGCCACTGCCACCATATTGAGTTCCACTTCTAGATAATGCTTCTGTCTCTGCACCACTACTCCAGAATTGAATTCCCAGAAGTAAGCACCTGATCACTCGGGTTTATGGCTATTACTTTAGACCTGACTCCTTCTGCCTCTGCAGTGAGAATTGTGAGAGGAGGCAAATGTCTTCTTTTGCCCTCATGTGAGACCTAATCCCAGTGAATAATTCCCACAGAGGAGATCTGGCACACACAGAATGGAGGGATTCTAGATTAGTGCCGTTTGATAGAATATAATCTAAACCACAAATATAATTTAAAATCTTCTAGTAACCACAGTAAAAAGGTAGGAACAGGTGAAATTAATTTTAATGGTACATTTTATTTAACCCAATATTTCCAAAATTTCATCACATCAACATATATTCAATATAAAAAATCATTAATGAGATGTCGTTCCTTTTTGTTGTTGTTGTTTTAAGTCTTGGAAATCCAGGGTGTATTTTATACTCAGCAGAACTCAATCTAGATGCTAGATTTTCATTGGAAATATTTGATCTGTATTTATATTTACGGTTGAAAAGGTCAAGTCACATACCCAAGCTCTTCTAAGCATGCTTAAAACTTTTTCAATTACTGGACCAAGTACCAGAAAGTGATTTTCCTTTAATGTTCATTTCCACATTGACAAAGCAAATTCATTTTTATTAGAACTATTGTTTGTAGCAAAAGCAGATCAGTGTCAAAATTAGGTCTGTCCAAGTTACATCAATTCACTGACTCATGTCAACTCAGTATTATTAACATGGAATGTAAAGGGGTATTGCATAAATTGAAAACTAAGTTCATTGCTGCCAACAAAACACTCTTTAAGTTTTTCTTGTAGATTTTGCACATAGTTTACATAATGTTGGTGATTACAATTAAAAATCTTTTACATATATATTCATATGGGAAAATTCGTTAAATCATTCAATAAATCATCGATATATATTATGAGAAGCTTCCATTTCAATGAAAATTCTTGTAGCCTTCTAGCTAGGCTGCAAGGAAGCTTTTTGTGTCCTTAGAGCTTCAAATTTATCTCATTCATATATACTGTGGTATCAGTGAGAAAACATAGATCACCATGTTTTGTCTTTGATTATTAAATATTTGGTAAGAATTCCTGTTGTTTCAAGCAAATCTTGAATTGAAATTTCACAGCACAGTAAGTCTTTGTAGAACCCTTCCATGACCCAACCAATGAACATAGATACAGAGACAAGATCATCACATTTATTGCTTTCTGTTCCTTTCCAAAGCTGGTGATTCACAGCATTTGAATGTATACACTGAACAATTTTAACAGCTATGTCCATGACACTTTCCACAGAGTCTACTTCTGAAAATGAACACAAATATTTTCAATATATATCATACGGTGGAATGAAGCAATAAGGGAAACATCAGTCTCCTGTTTTGAAATTACAATAAATCCAGATTTTTTTTTTTTTTAACTGAACATAGCTGGAGCACCATCTGGCGTGATAGAAACTAATTTATTTCATTTCTAACTGAGCTTCTTCTTTGTCAGATGTAAAAAATTTTTTAAAACTCTATGCCACAGTTTATATTTTTAAGCAATTGACAATGTTTCTTCATAAATTTGGAAGACTTTTAAAACGAAATATACTCAGGATGCTTGTCTGGCTCGGTGAGAAGAGCATGTGACTCCTGATCTTAGGGTCATGAGTTCGAGCCCCACATTGGATGGAGAGATGACTTAAATAAATAAACTTAAAAATAAATAAATAAAATAATTAAACTCAGTATTAATTGGGCAGTGTCTTATGGCGTAACTCCGCTAAGGTTTGCTATTGTTTCAAAATTTGAATTTATCTTCAATAAGATCTTTTATTCTTCAGGCAATTGATTGGTGGCTTAACTGAAAACTGTTTACTTTTTATGATATATCTTTTTAGTCTTTCTCTCATGATTTTTTGAGGAACAGCTGCCATACTGTTTTTCACAATGAAAGTACCATTTTGCATGGTACAAGGGTTCCAGTTCCTCATCAACACGTTAGTTTTTGGTAATAGCCAACTTAATGGGCATGGTGAGGTGAGATCTCGTTGTGATTTTAATTTGCATTTCCCTCCTGACTGGGAAGTGATAGTGGCCATCTTGTCTTGTGTGTCATCAATTCTTCTTTAAAAAAATTCTTTTGAGTATAGTTGACACACAATGTTACATTAGTTTCACGTGTATAACACAGTATTTGAGAAGTTCATACAAGTGTAGCTACGGTGCTAGAACAGTATCATTGGCTATATTCCTTATGTTGTGCCTTTTATTCCTGTAATATATTCATTCCATAATCGGAACCCTGTATCTCCCACCCCTCTTTACCCATTGTACCCATCCCCCACTCCCTCCCCTCTGGCAACCATCAGTTCTCTGTATTTACAGGTATGATTCTGCTTTCTGTTTGTTTATTCTTTTTTATTTAGATTCCACAAATGAATGAAATCATTTAGTATTTGTCTTTCTCAGTCTGATATATTTTACTTAGCATAATACACTCTAGGTCCATCTATGCATCCATGTTGTAGCAAATGGCAAATCTCATCCTTTCTTATGGCTGCATAATATTCAATATCTTGCCTTTTATAAGGAATGCTGTAATAAACACAGGGGTGCATATATCTTTTTTGATTAGTGTTTTTGTTTTCTTTGGGTCATTACCCAATAAAGGAATTGTTAAATGGTATTTCTATTTTTAATTTTTTTAAGGAACCTCCATACTGTTTTTCTCTAGTGGCTGCACCAATTTACATTGGCACCAACAGTGCACAAGGGGTCATTTTTCTCTACATCCTCCTCTACACTTGTTATTTCTTGCCTTTTTGATACCAGCCATTCTGACAGGTGTGAGGTGATATCTCATTGCAGTTCTGATTTGCATTTCCCTGATGATGAGTGATGTTGAGCATCTTTTCATGTATATGTTGGCCATCTGGATGCTTCTTTGAAAAAATATCTATTCATATCCTCTGCCCAATCTTTAATGGAGTTATAGGGTTTTTTTTTTTTTTTTTGGTATTGTGTTGTATAAGTTCTTTATATATTTTGGATATTAACCCCTTATCAGATACATCATTTGCAAATATCTTCTCCCATTCTGTAGGATGCCTTTTCATTTCGTTGATGGTTCCTTTGCTGTGCAGAAGCTTTTTATTTTGATGTAGTTCCAGTAGCTTATTTTTGCTTTTGTTTCCCTTGCCATCAGTTTTTTTGAATGTTGAGAGAAAACCTCTTATCAAATTCATTCTGTGTTTGCTGAAAATGCATCAATATTTTCCACTTTATTATCTTTTTAAATGTTTGTTCTACAACAAATGCAGCATTTTTGTTTTGCTTTGCCCAGCAAATTACAGTTGCCATTCATCATGAAATTTGTGGTTTATCCTCTTTCAATCTCTATATTTTCTTTTTTTTTTTTTCCCTCTTCTCATCATAGCACTAGCTTCTGCATCTCCATTTGGTTCTGCGTTCACTGGATGCCTTCGTTTTAAATTTAAAATTAGGGGCAGCCCAGGTGGCTCAGCAGTTTAGCGCCGCCTTCAGCCCAGGGCCTGATCCTGGAGACCTGGGATCGAGTCCCACGTCGAGCTCCCTGCATGAAGCCTGCTTCTCCCTCTGCCCGTGTCTCTGCCTCTCTCTCTCTCTGTGTATCTCTCATGAATAAGTAAATAAAATCTTAAAAAAATAAAATAAATTTAAAATTATGTCCCTACATAGAAAAATGATTGGGTTTTATGATAATGAAAATAATAATGGATTTTTATTTAATTACAAGTTGTGGTTTACAAAGATGTCGTGCAACCCATACTGTTTGCACAAATATTCAAGTAATCACGTTGTGGTGTTATGTCAGTGCACAGAAAAGATCATTTAAGCCAAATCATTCCATTGGCACCTAGTAATTCCAGAAACATGCAATAATGGCTGATCTGTAACACTATGTATGCTTTATGTACCTAGCACATGACCTACAATGAATGTAGCAGAAATATTTCATGTGGTGCAATTACTAGAAAGCAATTGTTTGTTTGTCCTACTGATAAAACAGAATTTATATATTTATTTATTTATTTATTTATTTATAAGATTTTACTTATTTATTCATGAAAAACACACAGAGAGAGAGGCAGAGGGAGAAGCAGGTTCCATGCAAAGAGCCTGACGTGGGACTCGATCCCGGGTCTCCAGGATCACACCCTGGGCTGAAGGCAGCGCTAAACCACTGAGCCACCCGGGCTGCCCAAAATGGAATTTAACAGAAAATTCTTACACTGATTTAGTTTTGAAATTTTAAAACTTAAGTAAAACTAAGAATTAATTCTCCACTTACATTAGCCACAGTGAAAATGCTCAGTGGTTACACGTGGCTAGTGGCTACTATATTGGAAAGCACAGTAGAAATACAAAACCACGACAATAAATGGCCTAAGCAATTCTTCTGCTTAGTTTCTTCCATGAAGAAACTTCCCCCATGTGTACCAGAGGGCAGGCAGGAGGGTATCCCTTGCAACATTGTTTACAGTGGTCAGCAACCAGAACAACCCTGATACCTATCAATTGGACTATGACCCAAAAAATTGCAGTGTATCCATTCTAAGGAACTTTATGCCACAGTTTAAAAGATTTTTAGGAGTGCCTGGGTGGCTCAGTCCGTTAAGCCTCTGCCTTCAGCTCAGGTCATGATCTTGGAGTCCTGGACTGCACCCACCCCCACACACACACACCATTCCTTCTCTCTTTCTCTCTCTCTTACTCTCTCTCTCTCATAAGTAAATATTTTTTAAAAATAAGAATAAATAAGATAGTTTTTTTTTTAACCAGCGCAATTGGGTGGCTCAGTCAGTTAAACATCTAACTTGATTTTGGCTTAGGTCATCATCTCAGGGTCATGAGATCGAGCCCTGCATCAGGCTGCATGCTCAATGGAGAATCTGCTTGAGATTCTCTCTCTCAATCTCCATCTGCCACTCCCCCATACTCTCTCTCTGTCTCTCAAACAAATAAATCTTTTTAAAAAATTAAACAGGTATTTACTTAAATCTCCAAGACATATTACAGGTGGGGAGGGGAAAAAGCAAATTGTACAATGTGATATTATTTTTAAAATACCGGGATCCCTGGGTGGCGCAGCGGTTTGGCGCCTGCCTTTGGCCCAGGGCGCGATCCTGGAGACCCGGGATCAAATCCCACGTCGGGCTCCCAGTGCATGGAGCCTGCTTCTCCCTCTGCCTATGTCTCTGCCTCTCTCTCTCTCTCTGTGTGTGACTATCATAAATAAATAAATAAATTTATAAAATAAAATTAAAAAATATATTTTTAAAATACCACATTTTGGGGGTGCCTGGGTGGCTCAGTTATTTAGGCCTCCAACCCTTGATTTTGGCTCAGGTCGTGATCTCAGGGTCCTGGGATTGAGCCCTGGGTAGGGCTCACTGCTCAGTTGAGGAGTCTGCTTTGCCCTCTCCTAGAGCTCTGTTCCTCCCTCTTGCTCTCTCTCTCTCTGTTTCCCAAATTAAAACAAACAAACAAACAAACAAAAAACACATTTTAAAATTGAGTAGATAGTTGGATAAATAGATACACACCAGGGTGGTTACCTCTGAGTCTCTGTGGAGGGAGAGAGAAAATTTAGACTAACTGGGATTTAATAAGAAGAATACATTAATGTATTACTCATATAATTAAAATTAACTTGGGAGAAAAAGAACTTAAGAGGAAGTCTTGATAAGTGGAAAGATGAGCAAAGACACCAATTAAATAGAATTAACTGCAATACAGATTATACGGTGTCTAAATAAGTGTTATCACATGGTTATAATATTTAGTGCATATGTCAAAAGTAATTCTTCAAAAAGAAGATGCGCAAATTATATGGTGGCCTTTCTGTAAACGGAAAGTGGGAAATGCCAAACAGTGATCAAAACTAATTTATGAGGCTTGCTTCCACCAGTGTTTTGGCTAGCATCCAGGTTCCCCATCAACACTGCTGCTGCATGAAAAGCCTCCAGACCACGGTCTCAGTTGGCATCCAACCCACTGACCTCAACATTTTCCAGTCGTTCCTGTATTTCCATTTTCATATCCACTGTTCTTTTCTTCTGCTTTCTTGATTTCTTAAATATAGACGTTGATTAAGTGGGAACTAGGATCTAAACAACATAACCTTTCTCAGGAAAGAAGAGGCTGTGGAATCTAAATGTCTGGAGTCCTCAATGCACCCTCTTTTTACCTTAGAAAAACCCGATTTCAAATGAATAGATTCCCAACGCCAGTTCTCTGCCCTCCCAGTAGATCCAGTTTACCCCAGGGCCTATAGGACATGGACTGATAAATTTAATCTTTATCCCAAATGACCCTATCTCCACCTGACATTGATTGAGTAAATAGATTAGTCAAGAAAGACAACGAAATCAGCAGAGAGACCAGAGAATCTCCTCAAACTGTATAAACGCGTCCTGAAATTGGAGCTTCTTGGGAGCGTTTGCTTCAAACCATTCCCTAAATTGAAATTGCATTCCACTTCTGTAAGATCACAGCCTTAGAAATGCAGCCTAAGACTGAATTGTGGAAACTATCTAAGTGGAGGATGTGTGTCTATGAATAAAACCGAAATGAATTAATCTATAAAAAGTAGAGCCATAACACCAACAAAGACAACATGACTCACACTGCAAATGACAAGAAGAAAAAGTAAACAAGAGAGCATTACCTTCGGGAAATACAAAACAGGAGGAAAATGATAAGACCTAATAATACAGCAGAAATAAAAAAGACTTAAGCAACCCAATTAAAAACAAAACATTTTAGATTTTTAAAATCCAGCCATATCATGTTTCCAAAGAGGCCAGACTAATAAAAAGCGAATCAAAAATGTTAAGGGGTGGGGTGCCTGGGTTACAGATGTGCCTTCACCTCAGGACATGATCCCAGGGTCCTAGGATGGAGCCCTGCTCAGCGGGGAGCCTGCTTCTCCCTCTCTCTCAGCCTGCCGCTCCCCATGCTGGTTCCCTTTCTCTTTCTCAAATAAATAATTTATTTTTTTTTATTTTTTATTTATTTTTTTTAGTGTTAAGGGGGGAAAAGGGAGGCTGCTCTAGAATACACCAGGAATACAAACATAAACAGGACAGTAATAGCAATTCTAGAGGAAAGAGGACACATAACCAAAGCATTTTAGGCAGAGTGTTATTTTATGGTAGGAAGTAGAATCTCTCTAAAGGATAATAACCTTTTTATGAACGTCTGAAATAAAAAGCAAAGCACTGACAGAAAAAAAAATGATAGAAATTGTCAAAGAGAAATTCTGCTTTGTGTTTTTAAGCCATTCCTACTGTAGTCATCATTTATTTCTATGACATGACCAAAGTAAGGAGGAAAGTCTTACCAGAGTTTTTCCTGATTCCAGGATAATATATGCTGGCTGAGCTCATTATAACTAGTTCAGTAAGAAAAATTAATCTCCTGTGATAAACGTAGCTTACAGCATTAAAGAAGCCAACAAAATTCTCTGCTACAAAAAAATGTAGCAAATGCATTTCCTGTATCAAATGGTTATTGTTTTAAAATGTTAAGTCAACAAGTCCTTAGAATACTAAAACCGATATCTGAACTTAAAGTTCCTTGCCTTTCTTAATTATCAAAGTTAGATCAAAACTTAATTTTATGATGCCAAAAATTCATAAAAGTACAGATTTAACTTAATTTTATGACTAGCATATAAATATTTATTTCATTTTTGTTTTTTCAAAGAAATCTAAGTAGAGGTGCCTGGCTGACTGTCACAGAGCTTGCAACTCTTGATCTTAGGGTTGTGAATTTGAGCCCACATTGGGTGCAGAGATTATTTAAATAAATAAAACTTAAGGGGCGCCTGGGTGACTCGGTAAACTGTCCAACTCTTAATTTTGGCTCAGGTCATGATCTCAGGGTCATGAGATCAAACCCTGCATTGGGCTCTACACTGGGGGTGGAGCCTGCTTTAAATTCTCTCTCTTCCTCTGCTCCTCCTCCCTCATTCATAAATCAATCAGTCAGTCTAAAAAAACACATATCGATGAATAATATCAGGGTAATGAAAAAATCAGAATGCGTAGAATTTTTTAAAAATCACCCCTATAAATTACTTTGGGGAAAAAAGGAAAAAAAAAACCCTTCAGTTTCTGTTTATGTACAAAAGAATACAAATAGAACACTGCCTTTCAAAAACTGATGAGATGTAGGCAACTCAATAATCAGAAGCAAAATCATAATTTTAAGTGCGTTTGTTAAGATAGAATGAAAAGAGAGGCGCCTGAGAGGCTCAGTTATAGTGTCCAACTCTTGATTTCATCTCAGATCATGATCTCAGGGTCATGAGATCAAGTCCCACATTGGGCTCCACACTGGGTGTGATCCTGCTTGAGAGAGAGAGAGAGAGAGAGAGAGAGAGAGAGAAGAAAGGAAGGAAGGAAGGAAGGAAGGAAGGAAGGAAGGAAGGAAGGAAGGAAGGGAGGAAAAGAAATGTTTCTGATAAAAGGGGGTTATGAGGGGTGCCTGGCTGGCTCATTTGGTGGAGCATGCAACTCTTCACCTCAGGATCATGAGTTCAAGCCCCATATTGGGTGGAGAGATTACTTAAAAATGAAATCTTAAAAAAGGGGGGGGGGAATTACAAAAAGACACCTAAAAGGAGTAAAATAGCAGGTAGATGGAATTAAGCATGATAAAAGCAGACATGACAAAGTTAAGCGATATAGAGAAAAAAATGTTAAATAAATACATGACCTGGATCATTGATGAAATCAGTAAAATAAAACTCTAGAGAGATCTATCAAGGAAAATAGAATGCATATTTTAAAATTTCAAAATAAAAAAGTAGGTTTAGCCAGAGATCCAGTTGAGATTTAGAAAGATAGGAGAAAATTTTGTCAATTCTATGCTAATTTTTAAATTAAGTTTTTTAGATTATTTTACGATTTTTTTTTTACCAAGATATATGAGGACCAATGCTTTTTTTTTTTTTTTAAAGGTTTTATTTATTTATTCATGAGAGAGACACACAGACACAGGCAGAGGGAGAAGCAGGCTCCATGCCGGGAGCCCGATATGGGACTTGATCCTGGGTCTCCAGGATCACACCCTAGGCCAAATGCAGCACTAAACCGCTGAGCCACCTGGGCTGCCCAGATGCTTATTAATATACTTCCAAATACTCAGCATTTCCTACATTTCTGAAATATGTTAAGTTTTCTTTAAATAATATCTTATTTAAGATATGATATTTATAAATGAGATTGGTATATAGTTTTTTATAACATGATTTTCAGGTTTTAATGTGGCTTTCACAGAAAAAATGAATGTCTTTTCATTCTCTTTGCTCTAATATAATTTATATAGAAGTAGAATTGTCTGTTAGTGGCTAATTGAAAAAATTCCTCTGAGAAACCCTCAGGGTCTGGTGGATTTGCTACAGGGAGCTGGTTGATATTCTCAGTTTTGTTTCTGTTTATTGTTTGGAGATTTTCATTCAGATTTTCAATTTTTTTTAAAAAGATATATTTATTTGATAGAGAGAGAGAGAGAGAGAGAGCACCAACAGGGAGGGGCAAAGGGAGAAGAATCCAAAGCTGACTGCACTGATCACAGAGTCAGATGCAGGGCTTCATCTCACAATGGCGAGATCATAACCTGAGCAGAAACCAAGAGTCAAATACTTAATGGACTGAGCCACCCAGGCACCCCTAGATTCTCTAATTTAATTGCACAAACTTTGGGACGCCTGGGTGGCTCAGTGCTTGAGCCTCTGCCTTCGGCCCAGGGCGTGATCCTGGGGTCCTGGGATCCAGTTCTGATTCGGGCTCTCTGCAGGGAGTCTGCTTCTCCCTCTGCCTGTGTCTCTGCCTCTCTCTGTGTCTTTTATGAATAAATAAATAAAATCTTTAAAGAAAAATAATTGCACAAAGTTTAGCAAGGTACTAAGTATTTTCATTTCTCCTGTATGATGTTCCCCTGTCTGATGGTTTTGTTTCCAAATTCATGAATTTCTTTATTATTTTCTTCCTTCTGACTTCATAGGATAGTTTGTTCTTTTTCTAATTCTGTCAATGGCATACTGAATTTATTTCATTGCCTTCTTTACTAATGTGTTTAAGACTATGTATTTTCCTCTTAACCCAGCATTAGCTGTATGACATAGGTTTTTACCATCTATTAAGCTTTTTTTCATTATTCAAGATACTGGGGGAAATTCTGGTTTACAATTTTTCTTTGATCCCTCCCCACCTCAATGGGTGGTAGGTTTTTCATTATAATTATTTTCTAATCCTTGTTTTGTTGTGAGTTTTCTAGTTTTCTAGCATTGTGATTTGAAAATGGTCTGTACTGTTTGTGCTTTTTTGAATTTTGTTAGGATTTTCTTTGTAGCCTGATATATAGTCTGTTATTGTAAAAATTCCACAGGCTAGGGACACCTGGGTGGCTCACGGGTTCAGGGCGTGATCCCAGGGTTCTGGAATCCAGTCCCGCATCAGGCTCCCTGCATGGAGCCTGCTTCTCCCTCTACCTATGTCTCTGCCTCTCTCTGTGTGTCTCTTATGAATAAATAAAATCTTCACACACACACACACACAAATTCCACAGGCTCATGAAAAGGTTTATCCTCTATATCAGAGTATAGCATCTGATACAAAATGACAAAACCAGCTTTATTAAATATACATTCAGGTTCTTGAAGTTTTGTTTTTTTTTTTTAAGATTTTATTTATTTATTCACGACAGACAGAGAGAGAGGCAGAGGGAGGGGCAGGCTCCCTGCGGGGATCCCGGTGTGGAATTCGATTCTGGAACTCCGGGATCACGACCTGATCCAAAGGCAGATGCTCAACCACTGAGCCACCCCGGCATCCCAGGTCCTTGAAGTCTTTATTTTTAATTTCCTTATCTATCAGGGGAGAAACGAACTATAGTTAAGTCTGTTAGTCCTTGGTGTGTGTTGGAAGTTGATACTCTGAATATTTTGATGCTATTTTTGGTTATTTTCTCAATCATTGAAGTTTTAGCCTAAATGTGGAAGGTATGAGCCCTTTGTCATTATAAAATCCCTCCACTGGTCTTCATTACCTCATTGAAACTTGGATTTAATTTTGCCTAATATTAATGTCATGAACCTTGCTTTCTTTGTTGTTGTTAACTTCATCCAGCTTGTCTTTGTTCACACCTTTCAACCTTTCTGAGAAACTTAAAACATATTATTTTGTTTTCAACTCAAAGTTGGGTTTTGCTTTTTTGACCCAACCTGAAAGGGTTTTCTCTGTAAATTGTTTCTTTAAAAAAAAAAATCCACATACACTTATTGAAATAAGAAGCACTTTGTTTTAATTCTCTCATGTTCTATTTTCTGTTTTAACATTTTCTCAGTTCTCTCCAATTTGATACAAGCATTATGTTTGCATTGCTTCACATTACTTTGTATCTATGTGTTTCTGGTAATTTTTAGCTTTATAATTTTAGCTTGCCTTTATGCTTTTAGATAATATTTTAAACCTCTACTTCCTCATTTGTCAGTGATAGAAAATGTCTCACCCAGCTTTTCCAGAGATCCCATCCACTACCCTTCTTGCCAAAAGTGGGGGTAGGAGACAGCCACCATGTACCTCCACCTATCACAACTGCCCTCAGGAGACTTACCTGATTTCTTCTCCTTATTGTCTTCTGTCTAATTCCTTTTATGACAGGGGATGGTTAGAATGAGGTGGTTGAAACCCATCTATACCTCTTTTTCCTGCTCTCCTACCATCTGAGAAAAACGCTGCCAGCCCGTAGCTGTTTTCCAACACTCTAGTAGAACAGCGAGATGAAGGCAGGGCCTTCTCCAAGGATGGGGGAGCCTTCTCTCTAGGCTGGGACTCATCCGTCAGTTGACTTCTCTCCAAATTGGGGATATTACTCAGATTTTCCAGCATTTTCACCATTACCTCCTACCCATTCCTCAACCCCTCTTCTTGGGATGCAGGGTAGAAGCTGCTTGTTGATTCCATGAAGCTTCTGTATTTCCTCCATTGACATTTTAAAGCCATAACATGGGGTCATAAACCTCTCTCTTCTTCTAAATGTTCCTGATGGGTTTTTTAAATCTAGATTTTTTTCATTTTTTTGTTCATTTTGTTTTATTGGAATAGGAAAAGTATTTTTGTTTCTCTCCACCTTTATATTCCAGAAAGTTCCCTTGTTCTTCACAGCATAATATTCTGAAGTATACATGCACTGTAATTTAACTAACCATCCTTTTACTGAAAGAGCAGTTAATTAATTAATGGAGCGAGTAATTAATGCCCAGCATGATAAGGAAGCAGGGAAATGATCATGTTTACATAGAACTGGTGGAATTTTCAACCGATACAGTCCTCAAAAGATGTAATCTATCAACAATCTTAAAAACATCTGTGCTCTTTAATTCAGAAATCCCATGTGTAGAAATTGATGTTAAGAAAATAATTATAGCAGAGCCTGATGATTACTATGCAAGAATCTTCACTGGTGCTTTATTTGGAAAAGCAAAAATGTTGGAAATGCAATTATTCAACAATAGATGTCTGGTTAGAAAATTATGGTACAGGTATGTGGTGAGATCTATGCAGCCATTAGTCACTGTGAAGGGGTGGTAAAGAGACCTCACGTTGTGTGCAGAGAGGCACTCTGAGGTGCGCTGCCCGTGGTGTTTTTCATCTTCTTTCACTGGCCTACAGTCAGTGGAAATAATGCCTAGATTCTGGCAGTAAAGTAATTCCTAGTCCTGGTTCTGGTAAAGGTAGGACCACTCTAAGGGTATGAGTGTGAGTATACATGTGTGTACCCAAGCATGCATACACTCACATGCTTCCTAGCATGTGAGATAAGCTAGAAAAAAGGAGATAAGCTAGAAAAAACTGTTTTTACCAACATCACTTCTAAAGGGAGCACTGAATTTATTTGAAAGAAATTTCTTTTAAAAAAAATTTATTTATTTAAGAGAGAGAGAAAGTGAGCATAAGCTGGGAGGAGGGGTAGAGGGAAAGGAAAAGCAGACTCCCCGCTGCAGAGGGAGCCCAATGTGGGGACTCCATCCCAGGATCATGACGTGAGCTGATGGCAGATGCTTAAGTACCTGAACCACCTCAGTACCCCTATTTGAAAGAAATTTATTGATAAACTACTTAGAAGTGAGTGCAAAATACAAGTGACCTAAATTTTGTAAGAGACAAAAGAATCTTCTGGTTCATTCCAGAAGAAGTGGAAAGCGAGGAGTGGGAAGATGTGTCAGGGGTTCCCAAGACCACTCTCAGCTTCGATGATTCCTGGAAGGGTTCATAGAGCTCAAAAAAGCTGTTATATTCACAGTTAACATTTGTTATGTGAAAGGGTACGCATTAAAGGAGCCAAGGGGAAAGCTGCCCCTGCAGAGTCCAGGCGCTGGCTTCCAGTTGTACCTCCAAAGAGGGATCATGTAGACAACACTGAATTGTCCTGGCAGGGATGTGTGACAACTCACACAGAGTGCTTTCAACCAGGGAGGCTCCTCTAAGCCTTGGTGTCTTTAGTTTTTACTGGGGGTCAATCATGTCAGGACCGTGTGACTGACCTTAATTAGGTCAGCCGTCTCCAGCCTGTCCAGAAGTCCCACTGATAGAGCGTGGCCCAAAGTCCCCACCACAAATCACATATTCGCATAAACTCTCTGGCAGGGCCCAAGGCTTCAGGTCTACAAAGACACTCTTCTCACACCGGTTATTCCAAGGCCTTAAAGGTCATCTTCCAGGGCATATGAGAAGCCAGGCTTTTTTATGAAATATGCAAGGTTTGACCATCCCAAGCCTGCTGAGTTAACCCCATAGGGCATAGAAAGGAAGGACGAATGAAAACTGGGACGTCAGAAGACTCTTGTGGACAGAGTGTCCTGCCTATAATCCCCAAATCTCCGAGAAAAGCTTATAAGCCCTGAAATGCTTTCTGTAAAGGCTTTCTGTGAGCACGTAGTTTTGCATCAGAAAAAAGTGTTCATTTGGGGCGAGGGTGGTAGAGAACAAAAGTGGAGGCAGACAGAAACCAGGGAAGGTAAGCCACAGGACTAGAGGGAATCATGCAGGGGGGTGCCATCAGCTTCCACCATCAGGGGGGCTGGACCAGGGTGGAGAGGCTGTTTTGATGAGAAAACGGGCAAGTGTATTTTTTAAAACACCATTTCTCTCGGGCAGCCCGGGGGGCTCAGCTATTTAGCGCCGCCTTCAGCCCGGTGTATGATCCTGGAGACCTGGGATCGAGTCCCACATCGGGCTCCCTGCATGGAGCTTGCTCTCTCTCTCTCTCTCTCTAAAAGAAATAAATAAAATCTTAAAAACAAAAAACAAAAAAAACCCACCATTTCTCTGTCTTCTTTGTAGGACTCATTGTCATAGTGCTTTCTCTCAAGTGGTGGCTTTCAGCCCTGGCCATACATTCCAATCACTTGGAAAGAATTTTTTAAATGGCCCCACCCCAAATGAATCAGAGTCTCTGGAAATCAGGGCTGAGCAGTGGTTTTTTGGTTTTTTTTTTTTTTTTTTTTTTGGTTTTGGTTTGCCTTTTTTTTTTTTTTTTAATTCCGTGGATGAATCTAATGCATAGACAGGGTTGAGATCCACTGCTCAGAAACGACCATCACAGTTCTAACAATAATCAACAGGATTTCTCAACCTCACCACTATTGATATTTTGGCCCAATTATCCTGATTTGGGGGCTTGTCTTGTGCATTGTAGGGTGTGTGTTTAGCAGTACCCATTGGCCTCTACCCTCTATATGCCAGTAACACCCCACTCCCCAGTTGCAACAATAAAAAATGTCTCCAGACACTGCCAATATTCACCAGGGGGTCAAAATCACTTCTGGCTGAGAACTACAGCCTTTAAAGAATTATTAAAGGTGCCACTTGCAGTAAATTTTCTTGAGGGGAACAGATCTTTCTCTGCCCCTCTATCTGTGCTCTGCTGGCGTATCAATCAAATCTGTGTGAAGTGCTACTGGTACAAGGCAGCTGATGTGTGGTCCACAATCAGTGGAAAGTTACGAGCAGTTGTCCTGCAGCAATGATGCACACCAATGTAAATTGGAAATTTTCTGAGTGTTTCTGAGAAATGGCGTTTAAAGCACAGGCTGGGAAAAAAAGGAAAAAGAGCACAGCCCAGGAACAAATCCTGATTGCAACATTTATTCCCCGAGTTATCTTGGTTTTTTAGTTAGCTTCTACTAACCAAAGCCAGTGAAGAAAAAAAAAAGGCTGAAAATAGCACTATCCTGTTGTTCATGAATCTATGGTCAGCTGGGAGGCTGTGCTGGACTTATCTGGGCTCACTCATGTGTCTGTGGTCAGCTGCACGTTGGAGAAGTGGCTTTGTTGATATAAGTTGGGCTCCGTCACATGCCTGGGTCTTAGCCAGAAAAACTGGACTCCTTTCCACCTGGTCTCTCCTTCTGCAAAAGGCTAGCTAGGCCTTGTACACATGGGAATGTCGGGGTTCCCAAAGCACAACTGGAGCCATGCATGGCCTGGGCCCTGCATCCCTTCCCCTGCATTTCTTTGAGCCAAGAAGATCACAAGGCTGGGGCGGGTCGGGGACAGATTCCTCTCTTGATGGGAAGAGCTGCAAAGTCATTTGCAAGGTGACAGACACAGGGAGAGATGGAAACTGTGGTCATTTCTGCAATCTACCACATTCGGGCAAGCTTCTTAAACCTCCGTAAGCCTCCACTTTCTCAGCTGTAAAACAGGAGGGGAATATTATCTACCTCAGAGTCGTGAAGATTCTGTGCCTAGTACATGATTAGTGCTTCCGTATAATAGCTATGGTTACTGTCTTGTCATTCTGCCCTTTAATATATTTCAACGATTGCCCTTCCCTTGGGGAATGAAATTTGAATCCCTTAGTGCCACTGTGAAAGCCTTCATGATTTGGATCTTGTCGATCGAATCCTTCCCGACCTCCCCATCTCATGTCAGTAACTACTTTAATTTGCTTGAAGGTATGTCATCCCAACCTGTGCTTCCATGTTTTCACTAATGCTGTTCCTTCCACCTGGGACATCCACCTGTCTCCTTGGCAGCCCCTGAACACTTCAATGCAGCTGAGATGCGGTCTCCTGTGGGGCCTGCTTCTTGCCCCAGCCCTCCCTCTCTGAGAAGAGGTAATGATTCATTCTTTACAAAGGTCCATGGTGACCGTAGGTGGGACACACAGGAAGTACTGGTTATCACTGAACCACATCTTGAGGGAGTCACCCTCTCTTCAGTGTCTCAGTACTTCTGATCACACAGGAAAGTTTCCTTTTGGTGCTGGTGTGTCTTTGAACATCCCCGGTATCCTTGGCAGTCTCCTTTTTTAACAGAGAGAAAGTGAACCTGGGTCTCAAACCTTTCGGGAGGAAAAAAGAATTAGCACTGAATTGTTTCCATCATTTTTATTTTTACAGTTACTTTCTTTCGTGGCAAGAGAGTTTTACATTTTTCATGGCCCTGTAAAGTTTCCTTCAAAACTGCCTTTATTTGGCCAATAAAAAAGGAACCAATTAAAAGAGAAAACCTAAAGTAAATATCAATGTGGGTGGTCCTCAGGACAAAAATAGAGAAGGGATAGTAGAGTGACAAGTTTGGGAAAATCCTGAAATGGATCAACTATACAAACTCTTCTAATAAAAATCCTCCAGTGCTTATAGGCTTCCCTAGTTGTTGGTGGAGTCATGCCTTTGTCTAACACCAGATCCTCAGTCTGCGAGGGCAGCGACCAGGTCTTCCCAGTCTTTGCCACCAGCTCCTCACAAAGGTGCTGGCAAAGTCAGCATTCTGGGGCTGTTCGTGGGAGGTGAGGGAGTAGCCAGTGATTCATAATCCTGTACTCAGCCGGATTGCATTATCCTGGCAGTGATAGTAGGAGAAGAGGGAAAGAAGGAGTACTGTTAGTAGCAATTGTAGTAATAGTAAGAGTAGAAATGGTAACAGTACCAGGAGCGGTCATGGTGATAGGAGGTGTGGTTGTCGGAGTAGCAATAGTAGAACTAGTCATGGTGGTAAGAGTAGCAACCGTTTGCTGAACACCTAATATGGACCAGGTATTGGACTTAATCCTCGATGCACCTGCCCATTTGTTCTCATCACAACCCTACAAGCTACTCTTACTACCTCCATTTTACAGATGAGACATTGAAGCTTGATGAGCTCAAATAATTGGCTGGGAAGTAGCAAAGCTGCGAGTCTAAGGTCAGTCTGATTCCCAGGTTTGTGCTCTTCGTGACCAGAGACAACTCCTCACACAAGGGTTTCCAGAATGCAATGCTTTGCACCTTTCCAAAGGCAATGGGAACGTTGCTTCAGCAATTCATGTATAATTTAAGGAAAATCTGAAGCAATTTGAATATTTAAATTATGTCTTATGAAGGCAACGTAAAAAAAAATCTGCTTCTCTTCAATTTACTACAATGCCCAGAATTTCAGTAGAATATCTGAGAACTCTCCTGTCTCTACTCTGTCTCCAAACACCCCCAGCCCCACCCATGCCATCTCCAGCTTCTAGTCTCTTGTTTCACTGAAGAAATGAGATTCAGGTGGAAAAATACTGGCACAAGCTTGACCGAGGTTCTCTAATAAAGACACTGTGCATCACGCATCAGCTGCTGGCTGTTGCCATGGTGACAGCCACAATTTCTCCCAGACAGCTTGGGTCTGAAGGGAGGGTGGACCCTAGGGGAACAAGTGGATTTCTCCAACCTGTCAGTCCCTCTCACCTTTCCTGTTCCTCTCACATCCCCCACTCCCACCAGCCCCCGCACTTCCTTAGATGCCGCTGACAGCGGGGACCAGTATACCCCTCCATGTCATTAGCATTTGGCTCTGAGCCCAGTGTTCTGGCAGCACATTCCTCACCTTCCCCGCCAGCCAATCTCCTTTCCCCAGCATCCCTCCATCAGCACTGCAGCAGCTGCACCAACCATCTTAGCACCAAGGTCACCACCAGGGCCAACAGTGACAAAGCACCCCCTTCCTTCTTGGGTGGGCATTGTACCAGCTGATACCTCACTGTTGTCTGAGCCATTGGGGTTATAAGATTGTGATCTGAAAAAACAGGCTGTCCATTGGGGCACTTGGGTGGCTCAGTCGATTAAGTGTCTGACTCTTGGTTTCAGCTTAGGTCATCATCTCAGGGTCATGAGATGAAGCCCCACATCAGGCTCTGCACTAAGCATGGAGTCTGCTTGAGATTTTCTCTCTCTCTCTGCCCCTCCTCCCTCCCTCTCTCTCTTTTTCTCAAAAATAAAAATAAGTAAATCTTAAAAAAAAAAAAAAGAGGGTGTCCCTAGGAGAACAGGTAAGGGGAAACACCAGTCCTTGGATGGGTTAAGAGATTCGTTCGGTTTGAGATTCATCAATTAGGTTCTCCTGGACAGAAAGACAGAGTCAAGATGAGTACAATATCTCAGGAAGGGTGAGAAAAGAATCAGAAAAGTTCCCATGTCAGGGTGCCTGGGTGGCTCAGTCGGTTAAGCGTCTGCCTTCAGCTCAGGTCATGATCTCAAGGTTCTGGGATTGAGCCCCATGTTGGGCTGCCTGCTAAGTGGGGAATCTGCTTCTCCCTCTCCCCCACTCCTGCTCATGTGCTCACTCGCTCTCTCTCTGATAAATAAATAAATCTAAAAAAAAAAAAAAAAAGTGGGCAGCCCTGGTGGCTTAGCAGTTTAGCATCGCCTTCAGCCTGGGGTGTGATCCTGGAGACCCAGGATCGAGTCCCACTTCGGGCTCCCTGTATGGAGCCTGCTTCTCCCTCTGCCTGTGTCTCTGTCTGTCTCTCTCTGTCTCTCTGTCTTTCATGAATAAATAAATAAAATCTTAAAAAAAAAAAGTTCTCATGTTGAAGCAGCTTGCAGCCTGGGGCACTGAAGATGGTAATGGTGGTTGTGATGCAGGTGGTGATGCAGAGGATAAGGGTGTTGATCCTGATGATGACAACAGACCATTTATTGAGTATTTACTGTGTGCCAGACTTCATACTAAGCACTTTGCAAGCATTTTTGCATAGAATCCTTATATCAACTATGCAGTGACATGTACTAGCTAGGTGGTAGCTACTATTCCTATACCCCATTCACAGGTGGGGATATAAGATGTAGAAAAGTTAAATATCTCACCCCAAGGAAGAACAATCCTGCAAATCCAGAACATGGGCCATTCTACAAGACAGTTGGCCTGAACTCTTCCAAAATACTGATGTCATTTACGAAAGGGTAGGGTTCCTTCCTAGAAAAAAGAAGAGAAAAGAGACTAAGAACCAAATGCAATCTGTGATCTTATATTCAGTCCTGATAGGGAAAATAATAACAGTATAGAAGACGTTAGAGGCACAATTGGTGAGATTTGAATATGGACTGCATATTAGATGACATTAGGAATCATTGTTAATTTTTACTAAGTGTGATACTAGTATTGTGCTTATGTAGGAGAACATACTTATTTTAAGTGATATAAGCTGTAATACGTGGGGGAGAAGTGCCATGATGCCTGCAATTTACTTGAACATATACTTACTCTGTGATATTTTCTAATAGTGAACTCTCTGATTCTCTCTAACTAGGAGCCCTACAATCCAATTCAATTGTGACTGTAACTACTGCCCAGAGTTAGTGCAGACCCCATGGTCCGTCCCACAAGACTGCCCCACTTGAGATACCAGTCATAAGCCCCGGGTTGTCACCTGTACTTCTGACTGCCAGGCTGTAAATTCAGGGTAAGGGAAAAAGGCGCAGAGCTTCCAGGCCGTCTCGGGGCACATGACCCTCCCAGCCTCTCAGGGTGTTTGCTATCACCAAAGCTCTCTAAACCCTGTCACTGGCAGGTTCTTACAGAGGTTGCATCACATAGGCAGGATTGATGAAATCATTGGCTGTTAGCAGCCAACTCCTATCTCCAGCCCCTCTCCCCTTCCCAGATGTGGGAGGAGGGGGCTGAAAGTTCCAGCCATCTCCATGTGCCTTGCTTGGTCTTTCTGGTGACCAGCCCCCCCATCCTGAAGCTATCTAGGGACCCCCAGCCACAGTCGTTCATTAGCATACAAAAGGCATTCTTAAAAAAAAAAAAAAAAGCATTCTTATCAATCCCAGGGATTACAGGGGGGTTAGGAGCTGTGTACCAGGAAACTGGGGGGGGGGGGGGAACAAATATCGATTTTTGTTGTGATATCACACTTATGCACACACACAAATATAGGAAAGTGTTAACAACTATTGAACCCTGGTGGTTCATCCTTAGGTTATCAGTAGCATAGTAGGTCGTAATAGTATTATCCTTTCAACTTTTCTGTATGCATGAAATTTTTCATAACAAGTGTGAGGAAAAGTAGAAAAGAAAAGTTGAATAACTTGTCCAAGTCCCAAGGTCATAGCTGTTAGGTGTCAGAAGTGAACTCTGCTCCGAGCCTCCTGGCTTCAAAGCCTGTGTCCCAGAACCGTGTTCTGTTGCTCACCTTAGACATACCAGCAGGTTCACTTTGCAGGGGGCCATGTACCCTGTGACAGTGAGGAAGCAGGTTCTGGCATGGTCGGAGAATCCCACCAGCCCAAGCAGTGAAACAACCCTTCAGCTATTCACTCAAGAGATCTTTTTGTGAGACAATTGTGTGACTGTCAGAGGCTACAGGAATGCAGTTGTGAATGAAAACAGACAAAAATCCCCGCCTCTGTGCAGCTTACATTGCAACCACTTTAGACTACATTCTTAGCAGCAGAGTCTGGCATCAGATATCATTTGAAACATATTTCTGGGTGCACCCTAGGAAGGGGAGTCAGGAGCTATGTTCTATCATTTTTGTAGCATCAAAATATCTTCAGTGTCAATAACAACATCAACATTAGCAATATTATCGAGAGTATTTCTTAAAAGCACCAAGTCCAAAATTTACTTTCAACATAAGACTTAACAAGCCTGAAAGTATTAAGGTAATCATGTGGCCAACCGGGAACTGCCGCTGGCTGCCACCGCTGAGCATCGTAAGAGAGGATCATACCACATATCCCTAGCCCGGGAAAAGATCCAAATTCAAAATTTGAAGTACGGTTTCTACGGAATGCATATGGCTTTCACACCAGCGTAAAGTCGAAAAATCTAAGTCAAACCATCGTAAATCAGGGGCCATCTGTATTGGTTGAAACATCTACTCAATCTTGAAGATACTCCAGCAACACATATGTAGATCAAAAAAGTAAACTAATAGGTTATCAATGAATAAAAAAATAAAACCTTGGGGTTTATGAAAATATTTAGCAGCCTAAGATCAATTACACAGACCAAAGAGCTTGGAAGAAAATGTTTCTCCAGATAGAAAGATTTACTGCCAAGAAGGCAGCATGTTTGAAAAATGGCCTATACTCAAGGAGATAAAAGGGCAGATACTAAACCAGGGTGAAAAGAAAGAAATGGATACAAAGGATCAACTTAGCCAAAATTTTAGGAAGGCGGGAAAAGCAGAAATGACACAGGAGGAAGTTGTTTCAAGATGACAAAAGAAGAACTTGGGAAATGCAGAGGAAATTAATCAAGAAAGGAAAAAAGTAAGAGAAGAACCAGATCATGGAGCTTCTGACTTCCCTGTGGTGGGAAAACACTGGCAGTGAGTCTTAAAGCTAAAATTTATTTATTTATTTATTTATTTATTTATTTATTTATTTATTTATTTTAAAGCTAAAATTTAATGATATAACACAACAAAGGTTTACTACCCGGAATCATTACCATGCGGAAGAGGAATTGAAGGAGAAAATGGGAAGAGCTACACAAACTCCCCTGAAGGATGTACTGTTATAAGTGATCAAAGCCCGGTTGAGGGGATATCACACCAGACCTGGAAGCATCATTAGTCTCTCCCAAGGAGTGAAATCTACAGATTGCAAATAATTTCTACTGACGATAACATTTCGCAAAACTTAACTGGTTTTGGATCCTAAATGCAGGGCAGTATCTGAACATGTATTAATAAAATGAAATGGAGGGAGGGAAGGGTGGCTTAAAATAAAAACAGCCATGGGGATATGATTATTTAGAAGGCAAGTAAAAACAAAAATGCCACTGGCAAATTAGGTCTAAAATTTTCCAGCCCTGGGTACCTCTTTCTAAATGCTACTTCCCAAAGGAAAGCCATTCAGGTAGAATGAGAAAGTTTACCAACGGTTTACTTTTTATTTCCAAACCATAGTTGACGCAAAAGTAAAATAGTAGTGAAGGATTTGGTGAGCCCACAAACAGAGAGGTACCAGTTTTCCTGGGTGGAATTAATTATCTGAGACTAACTAGAAAGGGCTTTCGCAGGTTATAGGGCCTTATAATGGTAATAAGTAGAGGTGGGGCATCCTCTCCTCTCCATTTCAACAAAGTGACACACAAAAGCAGGTACACTGTTCAATGTATTGTGACGAAGCTGACACCCTGAAAAGTCATCCTTTTAAGTATGAATATTCTCTGAAAACATCCCTCCCTCAACACACACACACACACACACACACACACACACACACACACACATATACATGTTGGTTTAAATCTCAGCAATTATGTCCATAAACTTTTTTAGAAAGGATCACCAAAAGGTTATGGAAAGGCTACCAGCCTAATCATTTTGGTTCATCCACTCCAGTTCTCCAGCCAACGTCACCAATTTCATGCAGTTTCCTGATCCCAAGGGTGTAGGGGAGATCAGAGAAGCAAGGCCTCTGGTGGACAGAGAGCGAACACACTGAAATTGCAAGAGAAGTACACAAAGATACTTCACATGAGAAAACCTAGAATCCTTCCTACAGATGTCTGAATTTCCTAAGATGCCAGGTTGCTAATGGATACAGATGCATTTCAGCTTTGGAAGAAGCTTCACATTAGATATGGGATCTTGAGCACCTACATGGGATCCGGGAATTCATACAACGCCCACCATGGTGCCCCTGGACACCTTCACTTCTCTGTTCACTGGATGTCACACAGCCTCGCAATCGCAGCCCAGAAGGATGTGCCACTCTGGCTTTTCTTCCTTCTTGTTCCCCACCTGTCAAAAGCACACCTATTCTTCTTGCTTAATGGAATGATTCCCAACCACAGTAAAAGGACTGAATGAAAAAGGAATTTCTGGCGGCCTCCCAGACACTAAAATAACTTCAAGGATGGACATTTAATTCAGATAATGCTTCAGAATTCACATCTGTGCTGGTAGGGTGGAAAGAGTCGAGGGTGATTTGCACTCACTGTCTCTGCTCCTCAACCTTCTCCTCTTCCCACTCACCACTTCTGAAACTGTTCTCCTCACAGTTTCCACCCGAAACCCTTCTCATCACGGTCACCGATGACCTCCTTTTTGCGCCGAGGGAGACATCTTGATTTCTTTACTGTGTCGGATGTATCTGATCACTTCTTTATTTTCCGATTCTTTTCTCCTGCAGAATCCATGACATCCCCAATCCCTTAGATGTTCCCACTTGTCAGAGTTCCATTCTCTGCCTTCTATTCTCTCTACAGTCATTGATGTAGTTTAAATACCATCCCCATGGCACTGATGCCCTATTTTCTCTCTCCAGTTCAGGCGTCACTTCTGAGCTCCTACGTTGGTGTCCCGTGGACTCTTGAATATCACCTGGTTGTCCCCTAAATTCCTTAAACTCAACATGTCCAATACTGGGCTTACATCCCTCTCTAAGTCTATTCTACCTCCAGTTTTCTTCCCCTCAGGCAAAGGCAAACTCTACCAGTTACCCAAACTTGAAACATGGGAGTCATCCTGAATGCCTCCCGCCCCTTCACTCACCACATCCAGTCACAGACTGGGGTGAATTTACCTGCAAAATAGCTTGTGAATCGCATGACCATTGTTTCTTGTTCCTTATGCTCATAATCTCTCTAGATGCCTTGTCTTGCCTCTGCTATGTTATAAACTCCATAAGGTCTGTCTTCAGCTTGGCCTGTCTCAGTCACCATTTTACCCTCAGGACCTAGGATAGAGCCTAGGCATAAAATGGGTGCTCAGGACATATTTGTTCAATTCATGAACAACACCTTCCTTGAACAGGCTATGCTTCTTCTGTTCTCTCACTATATCCATGGTTCACGTGATTGCTGGATTATCTTTCCAATGGTGGATAACCTCCAAGATGGTTCCCAATCTTGCCTTTCTATGTTCATGCCCTTATATAATTTCCTCCCCTTAACACTTGGACTGGGCCTAGCGAATCACTTCAAATGAATTGAATATGCCAAAGAAGCAATAGGATGTCACTTCTAAGATTAGGTGACAAAAAGACTCTGGTTCCATTTTGCCTGCCTTTTCTTGCTTGCTCTCTCTGAGGGAAGACAGCTACTATGTTGTGAGCTATCCAGTGGAAAGACCCACATGGCAAGGAACTGAGGAAGACCCCCCAGCCAACAGCCAGCAAGGAGACCTGCCAGCAACTGTGTGAGTGAGCTGGGAATTTGATTCTTCCTCACTTGAGCCATCAGATGAAACTGTAATCCCAGTCAACACCTTGACTGCACCCTTGTGGGCGACCCTGATCCACCGAAACTGTAAGATAATAAATATTGATTGTTTTAAGCTGCTAAATTCCACAGTGATTTGTTCTGTAAATATGGACAACTAATATGTGACCTAAGGCTTAATGTAAAATTGCAAGTTCTAAAACCTCTAATAGCCTGTGTTATCTGTGGTATATTCATACTATAAATACTTGGGAGTGGTTAAGAGAAGCTAAGTTGATCATACTAATGTGAAAAGGCTTTCAAGACATTGGACTTTAAGAAGCAAGGTGCAGGGCAGCCCAGGTGGCTCAGCGGTTTAGCCCCGACTTCAGCCCAGGGTGTGATCCTGGAGACCCGGGACCGAGTCCCACGTTGGGCTCCCTGCATGGAGCCTGCTTCTCCCTTTGCCTGTGTCTCTGCCCCTCTCTCTCTCTCTCTCTCTGTCATGAATAAATAAATAAATAAATAAATAAATAAATAAATAAATAATCTTTTAAAAAATAAATAAAAAATAAAAAGCAAGGTGCAGAGTAATACATATCATAGGGTATCATTCATGTAAAAGAAAAAATCCAACACAACACACAATATATTATCTATAGCTACATGTAAGTGTATGTAAATGCATGTAAAATGCAAAATAATTCCGGAGGTAAACATATCCACAGATAGCAGTGGTTACCTCGAGGTGGTTAAGGACTTAAACTCTGTCTATAGTTTTTGAAGATTTAACTCAAGGAATATGTTTATGTATAGCTTTTATAATGAAATGGGGGGATGCCTGTGTGGCTCAGCAGGTTTAGTGCCTGCCTTCGGGCCAGGGTGTGATCCTGGAGTCCCAGGATCAAGTCCCACATCAGGCTCCCTGTGTGGAGCCTGCTTCTCCCTCTGCCTGTCTCTGCTTCTCTCTCTTTCTCTCTCTCTCTCTCTCTCTCTCTCTCTCTGTCTCTCATGAATAAATAAATAAAAATCTTTAAAAAAATATAATGAAATGGGTAAATATTACACTAAAAAGGAAGAAAACAGGCATGAGGTTAGTTGTTCAAAATGGAAATTTCTTTTAATTAGTGAAGCTTAGGGGCAGCCCGGGTGGCTCAGCAGTTTAGCGCCGCCTTGAGCCCCAGGGGGTGATCCTGGAGTCCCAGGATCGAGTCCCACGTCGGGCTCTCCACATGGAGCCTGCTTCTCCCTTTGCCTGTGTCTCTGTCTCTCTCTCTCTTTCTCTCTCTGTGTGTGTCTCTCATAAATAAATAGAATCTTTTAAAAAGTTAGTAAAGCTTATTCCAATAAAACTCAAGTAATATAGACTGTATAAAGTAAAAGATGGAAGTCCATGATCATTCCATCTCCCCAGTTAACCATTACTAACAGTTTATTCTATACTCTTCCATACTTTTTTCTAAACCTAATGAATAAAAATGGGATCCTATTTCACTTACTGTTCTGTAGCCTGATTTTTTTTCTACTATCCATATATTGTGGGTATCTTTCTATACTCCTATACATGGGACTATTAATTTTTTTTTGCATATGCTTACCACTGTATCCTTAGGGGTTGGCACAATGCTTGAAGCTTAGCGGTTACTCAAAAAATATCCATTGAGTGCGTTCATTTATCTGGTCACTACTGACGGACAATTGGTTTGATTCTGCCCTTGTACATCTTTTTCATACTGGTATGATTATTTCCTTGAGATGGATTCCTAAAGATGAATCACAGGGTCACAAGGGCTGTCTTAAAAATCTCTAAGCATGTTGCCAAATCCCTCTGCATTTGGCATCGACTATATTCCATTCCTACCCATTGGTGTATACAAGTGCCTGTGTCCCCCATGTCCCCAGCAGTGTATAGAACTCATCTCTGACCTAAGGCAGTGATGGCTCCTCAACTATCAATATTGTATTGGAAGGGATCCCTGGGTGGCTCAGTGGTTTGGTGCCTGCCTTCGGTCCAGGGCGTGGCCCTGCAGTCTTAGGATCGAGTGGAGCCTGCTTCTCCCTCTGCCTGTGTCTCTGCCTCTCTCTCTCGCTCTCTGATGAATAAATAAATAAAATCTTAAAAAAAAAAAAAAGAAAGAAAAGTCCCTTTCAATATTGTATTGGAGAACTGGAGACCAGGCACTGAGCCTACCCAGCGCACTCGGGAAATTATTATAAACGAAGAGTACAATGGTCAGGGTCCCAGCAGGAGAGAGAAGGCACACTCAGATTAGGGTGACCAGAGGAACATTTAATAAAGGGACTCTTCCCAAAGGAGAGCAGGTTATCAGAATGCCACAAGCATCCTCACGGCCTAAGTACAGCAGGCTCAGTTATCACCCTAGGGCCACAGAGGCCAGCAGAAGAGTGGCAAAAGTACTGTAACCCAGGCACTGAGAAGGGCACGTGGAGAAGGCTGCCTGGGAAGAGCTGTCCTTCTAAGGCACCTCGAGACCTGCCAGGGAGGAAGCTGGCAATTTAATATCCTAACCTCCCTCTCCTCCTTCTCCCCTCCTGTTACCTTCTGGGACTCCCTCTGAGTCACAACCGGTGGAAAGCCAGAGGGCAAGGGAGCCCTTTGAATCATCTACATACTTGGCTTTCTGAGGCATAAGTCATACAGCATATAGTAAATGCTCAATAAATGTGTCATTGGATATAACGGTCACGGCAAGTCTTTGAGGCGTAGGTACTTACATTTCAGTGGGGAAACTGAGGCTCAGAGAGATTAACTAACTTGCCCAAGGTCACGTTGGTTTTTGAGGGCTCCTGAGCTCTGTGCTCAAGGGCTATGGAGCTTGGACCTGACAGCAAGTAGGCAATAGTCAGCGCAAACCTGTTGTCAGGTATCGAAACTCCCCAACACCGTGGATCCGGGCCCTCCTGCAGCCTCGGGGACATGTGAGGTGCTAGCTCAGGGGCAGAGGCCAGGTACCCCACCACGCCAGCCACGGCCTACGGAGGTGCACACAGGAGGGGGGCAGAGCAGGGTTGCATGTCTGACTGTGGGCACGGCTGCTCCAGGTCAGATCCCCACTCTGTCCCCCACCAGCTACGCAACCTTGGGCAGGCCCCTCAGCTTATCCTGGTCCTGTCCCTCCCTCTGGAAAGCGGGGATAATCGTGGGTCTTCCTCCGGACTGTTGCGAGGGCTTCGTGAGTCACAGCGTGGAGCGGCCGGCTCCTTTGGGTGCGCTGTGCCTCCCAGAGGGCTGCAGCCTCGCCCCCCTGCAGAGCTCCCGGGCTACGGCTCTCCTTACTTGCACTCTGCTCCCCAAGCCAGGGCGTCTTGCCCAGGGCTGTAAGGGGCCAGCTAGTCAGTATTTCTGGCTTCGTGGGCCATACCTCCCTGCCACCAACCCACCGCTGCCTTCCCAGGGCAAAAGACGCCAGAGATGATCTGTAAACGCGGGCAGGGCTGGGTTCCAATAAACCTTTATATGGACACTGATATCTGAATTTCATGTCACAAAATAATATTTCTTGGATTCTTTTTCAACAACTTACAATCATTCTTAGCTGGAGGACCATACAAAAACAAGCAGCCGGCGGGCACCTGGATGGCTCAGTCAGTTAAGCGTCTGCCTTTGACTCCGGTCATAATCCTGGGGTCCTGGGATCGAGCCCCGCATCAGGCTCCCTGCTCAGCGAGGCATCTGCTTCTCCCTCTGCCTCTGCCCTTCCCCCGACTTGTACTTGCTGTCTCTCTCATGCACTCTCTCTCTCTCAAATAAATAAGTAAAATTTTAAAACAAACAAAAACAAGTGGCAAGCCAGGTTAAGCCCTTAGTCTGAAATTAGCCACCCCCAGGTGTGGGCCTCTTCAGGTACAACGGACCCCCTAGCAGTGCACATGAAACCTGACTTTCTTCTGCATTCGCTCAGGGTCAGGCCTGGGAACAAACCCCACCTCCTCCGGTTAAGATAAATCGACCATGGGCCCTGTGCGATCCAGCTTCTGGCTCTCGCCTGCACAGTGCCGGGAACTTCAGCCCCTCTGGCATATTCCCAATTCTTCCAAGGGGCCAACTCCTTCCTGCCTCAGGGCTTCCAGAAGGGCACTTCCCTCTGTCCTGAGTGCACCTGCCCACTGCGTGATCATGGGACTGCATCTGTCTTTGTTCCCACTGTACTTTCAAGTCCCAGGATAGTGCCTCGCATACAGTCAGTGCTCAATAAACGTACATTAACCCCACAACAGGGCCTCAAGGTAGGTGCCTACATGCCAAGGGGACGTCTGAGGCTCAGAGAGGTGACTTAACTTGCTCAAGGCCACACAGCTGGTTTGGGAGGCTTCAGAGTGCTTTCCTCTGTTGCTCCAGAACTCTCAAAGTGCCTCGTATTCAGATGCCACCATCCACTATCTGGCAACCTCGGGTGAGTCACTTCGTCCCTCTGTGTCTCAGTTTCCTTGTCAGTAAAATGGGCATGAAAATAATCACAAGGCCGTTCTCCCTGGGTTCTCGTGATGACTGAATGAGTTCATAGACCAACAGTGTGTAGAAACGTGCCCAGCATTAGTCCTTGTCAACGTTAAGCACTCAGCTGTGAAGGAGACAGAGGTCTTAGGTCTGGGCAAAAGAAATGCCTTCCTCCTTCAGCCCTGCGTGACATTGCTCCCAGAGAGCTTGAAGGGGCTGGAGGGGCTGCACAGCCCTTGGTACTGGAGGCCCTTGGAGGAGGGGCCCCTGGATATTTCTAGTGAAAAGCAGGACCTCTCAGATTAGGAGGTGAGGCTACCCTGGCTTCGTTGGGGTTAAGTCCAACCAGAACGTGTTTATTTTCCCCTGTGTCTGGAAGGGCCTCTCTGGTCTCCATGGCAACGTGATTTCCTGTCCTGGTTTTCCCTTGGACGAGATACCTGCTGAATGCAGAGGCGTCTGGGCTAAAGCTCGGGGCGGAGGCCAGGGTTGAGGCAAGCCACTTTAACTGCCTCCCCCACGCCGGCCGGGTGGGCCGCCCAGCCAGGGCCCATGTCACAAGAGCCTTTGTTTACCAGCCCAGACATCCAACTTGAGGGTGACGTCATGGAATCCAACCCGGAATCCTTGCTACGCCCCATTTTCTTTCTGTCTTCCTTTTCGAGGGTTTTGTTTCTTACTGCGGCTGAGGACACAGAGGCTCACACGCATCTCTGGTTAGCTAAGAATATTTTTAAGTCCCCCTAATCACAGGTCATACCCTGAGTCTAGAAATTTCACTAACAGCCATTCATTCATTCATTCATTCATCCTTTCATTTTTAAAAAAATAGTTTTATTCATTCAACAAACACTTGTGTACTGGATTAAATCCCAAAACTGTTCTGGAACTGAAGAAATGAGCAGAATAGACTGGGTCTTCGGTCTTGAGGAGCCTGTCTACTGAAGGGACAGACATGTGGATGGCTAAGCACAGTCCAGTATGCCTCGCGCCTTGACAGAGGGCTCTGCAGGGTGGTGTGGACCCATGATGGCAAGCTCAACCTCTGCCACCTGCCTGCATTAGAATCAGCTCCTAAACTCTGTGGCCTTAGGCAAATCCTGAGTCTGAGCCCAAGCCTCGGTCTTCTCATCTGTAAAATGGGGTTACCCCTTGGGGGCATTACATAGCATGGTGGTTAGGGGGTCTGCCTTCTGGCATGACACTGACTGGTTCAGGTTTCAGCTCTACTACTTACCAGCTTGGGCAAGTTAGTTAACCTCTCTGTTCAGTGCGGACTGTCCTAGTGCCCGCTGCACAGAGCTACTTGAGGTTTAAGTGAGCGAGGGCAAGCACCTAGGACAGTACCCTTAGATCTGTTGTAACATTGCCACCACCTCAAAGGACCCTGGGAACCCAGAGGAGAGAGACAGTCTCTGTGGAGAATTGGAGGATGAGCAGTGAGAGAGACCTTACCAGAGGAGGGAGCGTCTAGATAATTAGCTATTTAACATCTATACCTCCTCCTACTTCCTTAAAGTCAGGGATCATATTTGCATTATTTCCTGCATCTTATTCCCACCTCTGAGCACAGTCCGTGGAGTAAGAGATCAGCGAAAATGTGAACAATTGAATGGCTGAAAGCTAAGTCTAATCTCCTTGTCATGCTTGCAATTTGACTAACACCTTCTGTGATGGTCAATTTTATGTGTCAGTTTGACTGGGCCACAGGGTGTCCAGATGTTTGGTTAAACACTATTTTTGGATGCATCTGTAAGAGTGTTTTTGGATGTGATTACCGTTGGAATTGGTAGACTGAGTAAAACAGATTAATGGTGCTGGTGGGGCTCATCTAATCTGTTGAAGACCTGAACAGAATTAACAGGCTGTATAAGAAAGAATTTTCTTTCTCTGCCTGACTGTATTCAAGCTGAGACATTAGTCTCCTGCCTTCAGCTTCAGACTCGGGCTGGGATTTATACCACTGGCTCTCCTGGGTCTCAGGTCTTTGGAATTGGACTAGAACAATACCATTGGCTCTCCTGGGTTTAGATTTCTCATCCTCCATAATCAGGTGAGTCAATTGTTTATCATAAATCTCTTTCTATATATCCTATTAGATCTGTTTCTTTGAAGAACCCTGACTAATACATTCATCATACTTAATAAAATTTCTGGAAATTCTTCCCAGCCCACCACCCTAGGCTCCAGTTGTAATAAACCTTAAGAAGCCATGAATTTAAAGGGCTGTCCCAACTTTCTTCGACATCCTTCTCTCCTTTGCTAACAGGTGAAATCCTACTCATTTATTTACTCACTCACATTTATTTAAAATAACAACTGTGATCAAAATAATAGTGTACGGGATGCTATGAAATAAATTGTAAAGGAGATTTTGCCGTCCCTTCAGCACACTTTCTACATCCTCTCTGACATTCTGAAGCACCTTGAGACATTGACCCTCAGCACCAGGGTCAAGCAGGAAAAGGGGAGAATCCTGATTGACAAAACCATTTTGGATATTTCATCTTCTACATCAGTGATTCAGAAATCTAGACCTATGTCAATCCACGTGTGGCATTTTCTCAGAGGAAAGGATTGGCTTAAGGATGGGCAGTGACCCAACTCAGTCTATTGAGGCCCAGTGAGTTAGACAAAGACTCATGATGCTCGAGATACATTGGTCCCTCCTCTTGCGGACATTGTTGGGTGAGGAAGTGAAGCCAGCATTGAGGCTGTTTTCTCTACAAGCCTGTGAACGAAATCTATGTAGGACTGAACCAAGGCAAATGAGGCAGGAGCCACTGGGTCCAATTAGACTTAAAGTCTCCATATCTGGACTCCTTATTGGGTTTGATTAGCTTCCACATTGTGTAAACCAGAAGGAGACATGTTTTCTGGTTGGAGAAAAAAAAAATCCAGAAGCATCCCAACTGGTATAAACATGTGGCATGGAGAACTAGCCATCAAGAGGCAACCTAGGATCTTCCAGAGAGAGTAACATGGCCAGATCTAATGCTTTAAAAGAGCCCTCTGGTGGTAGTGAGGAAAGTGAATGGGATTGAAGACCATTCTTGTATGGGCGTAGACCATTCTTGTATGGGCGTAGACCAAGGACAATGAAGGTGACACTGGACTGGAAGCTGAAATATACACATGGACAAGGATTCTTCTTCAGGCTCCAAATGCTCTGAGATGAGACCACATGACAGGCCAGGAGAAATTTTAGGAATATTTATTCATTCATCCAACCTGTTTTTTTGAGCTCTCCTGGGCCAGCACTGTGCTAGCTGCTGGAGATAGAGCAGTGAACAAGACAGACACAATTGCTGCCCCTGTAGAATCAACAGCTTCATGGAGGGACAGACAATAAAGAAAATGAGTAAGTACACATACAAAATTGGTTATATGGTATACCAGAGAATCTGCTTCTCCCTCTCCCTCTGTGCTCTCTCAAATAAAAATCTTTTAAAAATTATTTTTTAAAAATTGGTAATATGGCGATCCATTCTGTGAAGAAAAAAATTTTAAAGAGTAAAGAAATAAGGAGTTGGGAGGTGAAATTACTCATCCAGAAGTTCCCAGTAAATGCTCTTCAAAAGTAGAGGTTTTACTCAACAAAAAGCTTCAGGGAACAGTACCTTTCCATATTCTGTGGCTGACTAAGTGCACAAAAGTAACTACTATTATGGTAAAGTAACCCAAGTATTTATTGGGCCCCTACTACAGGCATCATTCCAATCTGTTCACAACTATTACTTTACTTATTCTCCACTTTATAGATAAGGGAACCAAAAGCCAATGATGAAAAGTAAGCCACCCAAGATGGCACAGTGGCATTAGTTCTGGACCCGGGTCCATTCAACAGCACTCTGTTCTCCTTTTTGATTGTATGATGCTAACTTAAAGTCATGTTCCTCAGCAGCTATGAGCGGTAGTATTAGAAAAGACAAGGAAAGAGAAAATGAATTCATTGTGAAGGCTAAGTGTGATTAGATGAATGAAATCTTTCAAAGGGTATCCATGAGAGGAAGTATAAAGGTTTTTAAAAAGTAAATATAGAGGTTTCTGGGTGGCTTAGTCAGTTAAGCCCAGGTCATTATCTCACAGTCACAAGATGGAGCTGGAGTCAGGCTCTTTGGCTAAGCACGAAGTCTGCCTGAGATGCTCTCTCTCCCTCTCCCTCTGCCCCTCCACCCTATGCACTCTCTAAAAATAAAATATTTTTTAAAAGTAAAGGGTAGGGAAAAAAAAAAAAGTAAAGGGTAGGGGCGCCTGGATGGCTCAATGGGTTGAGCATCTGCTGTCGGCTCAGGTCATGATCCTGGGGCCCCCAAATAGAGTCCCCCATCAGGTTCCCTGCTCAGCAGGGAGTCTGCTCCTCCCTCTCCCGCTCCCCGTTTGTGCTCTCTCTCTCTCTCTCAAATAAATAAAATAAAAAAAAGAAGAAGAAAAGGTAAAAAGTAAAGATGTTACAGGATTTCTTTCCCTTGAGTTCCTACAGTTCTTGGTCATGCCACTTTGAAGTATGAAGACCAGATGAAGAGTGGTGGGCATCAAGGCAAAGTTTACTGAGTGATAGCAAAAAGCTCCTAAAGGGAGAGGGAACTCAAGAGGGTTGCCACCGGAGTTTCTAAGTCTAAGGGTTTTTTGTTCTGTTTGGTTGGTTTTTAGTCTAAGGGGTTTTTATGGGCTTGTTGGCAGGCTGTTTTAATCTGATTAACCTCCATGCACCTGTTATCCAATCAGGTTTTTGTCATCTATCTTGTAGGAAAGGGTGGAGGGCTCTTTCCTGGGTGGAGTAAAAATCCTTTTAAAGGTGGTTTCCTCTTAGGTGTGGATCTGGGGACCTTGTCCCTGCCTGCCTTTCTTCCAAGTCTCCTTCGTCAAAGGTAGCTAAACCTGACCTCAAGAAGTGGCTAGCCTTTTCACCACGATTCTTAGTTATCTCTCTCTCTCTCTCTCTCTCTCTCTCTCTCTCTCTCTCTCTCTGTGGCTTCCACATCTCCACTTTGTGTTTCCATAGTCATCACCTCTAGGAGCTGCCTGGGGCTTGTTGGAGGACAGAAACAGACCCAGAAAGGTAAAGATCTTTGGAGCTTAGAGCACAGAGTCAACCAGATTTTAGAGAAAGGACGCCTTGTTCCTTTTGTAAACAAACTCGCAAATACAGTGATGGAAACCCCTTGGGGGCAAAAGCCTCAAGGGCAAGAAGCAGAGCAAAGGGTGCTTTGTGGATACCCTACTTGGGGCCACTTGACTCCTCTCTCACCCACATGTTGATGTTGTTGTTGTTTTATTGTGACTTAAGTTGTTGGAAAGCTATTTTAATTGTATACATAATACCTGAATGTATTCTCCTTTTAAAAAAGAATTACAATGTGGCAGATAAGGCTAAAGTCTCCTTTGGTCACCGTCACTAGTCCTGGGATTCTTTTCCCTGCCTTTATTGTGTTTGGAGTGTAGCCTTCCAGATGTTCCTCTAAACAGATCCTTTTGTATAGTATCTATATACTGTTGCTATGTGCTTTAAAAAAAAAAAATTACACAAATAGTATCATACTATACTGACATTTTCACTATTTATTTAAGAGGTAGTCGGCCCTAGGGCACCTGCGTGACTCAGTTGGTTAAGCCTCTGACTCTTGATTTCAGCTCAGGTCATGATCTCAGGGTTGTGGGATCTGAGCCTCGAGTCTGGCTCCACACTCAGTGGGGAGTCTGCTTGAGATTCTCTCCCCCTATCCCTCTGCTCCTCCCCCATGTTTTTTTCTCTATCTCTCAAATAAATAAATCTTTTAAAAAAGAAAAGAACGGGCACTGGGTGGCTCAGTGGTTGAGCATATGCCCTTTGACTCAGGTCATGATCCTAGGGTCCTCAAATGGAGTCCCCCGCATTGGGCTCCCCACAGGGAGTCTGCTTCTCCCTCTGTCTATCTCTCTGTGTCTCTCATGAATAAATAAAGACAATCTTAAAAAAAAAAAAAAAGTGAGGGGATCCCTGGGTGGCGCAGCGGTTTGGCGCCTGCCTTTGGCCCAGAGCGCGATCCTGGAGACCCAGGATCGAATCCCACGTCGGGCTCCCGGTGCATGGAGCCTGCTTCTCCCTCTGCCTCTCTCTCTCTCTCTCTGTGACTATCATAAATAAATAAAAATTAAAAAAAAAACTTCTAAAAAAAAAAGTGGCAGTCAACCTTAGATATCTAACACCTCACCAGGAATTGTTCTTTGTGAAGACCTAGGGAAGAAAACTAATACTACAGTCTCAATAGGCACACAGAACCATTTAATGCAAATCCTAGAGATCTCAGGTTTGAGTCAAAGCTGTGTTTACCTGAGGGTAAATTGGTAAATACATTCCCAACTGCTATATATTTAAAATAACAATTTAATAGTAATAGTATTGTGAAAAATAATATACTTGTGTGATAGCAAGATAATTTAGTGAGCTATGGATTCATAGTTTGTCCCCAACGGATTTGTTCGTCCCTTGCTCTCAGAAGAAAATCAGACTGCATGTTCTCTCACCTGCAGGGGGTTGGTTGCTATGAAAGACAGCAGAAGTCTAAACAATACCCATTTCTGGCTTTGCTCTCCAAAATATTATTCGTTGTGGGACATATGTTGGGTCATCTCTGAGGATGAGGGGAGAAAAGTATTTTAGATCGAGGGAAAGCATGAGGCCCTGGAACCTGACTGATCCTCTACCCTCCCTCCCCTGCCCCTCCCACCTCGTATGCCACCTGGGAAGGTGACAGTGCCCCTGGGGGAAATGACCTCATGTGCTCATTTGGACTGTGGCCTGGGGCTCCAGCTTAGCCAAGGCCTCTGTGCTCAGCAGAATGGCCAAGCCACTTAAAGCCATTTAAGTTTAAAAAACCCACAGGTGAAAAAAAAATTTTTTAATAAAAAATTTTAAAAACCCACATGTGGGCTCAGACAATGGCACTAAGTACAGTGACCCAAGGGCCAGCCCTCAGAGCTCTCCCAGGCTCATCACCCACCAAGGGCATAACTGACACTTCCAACAGGTCCCCTGAGCTGTTGGGGCTCCCAGGCCTTTAATGTGATGTAAGAAGTCCCACAATGTACTGTGACTTTCCTTGCACCTGAGCAGACGGAGCCTGTCCCACCAAGGCAGCTTTTTCCTTTTAGAGCTGAAGAAAGAGCTTCTTGGAAGTGAGGTCAAGCAGTTAGCAAGTGGTGGGAGGATGAGTCACCCTCTGATTTGTCTGATGCTGGAGCCATGTGTATAATCACCCCAAACTGTGATGCCTCCTTGCATTAGCTATGGTGCTTTCAGCTGTATTATGTTACCAAATGTAATGGTCCAAGCGTGGTTTACGTAGGTCATAAACCCTGTGACTCTTCTTTTTTTCTGAGTCTTCATTCCACCTCCTCATAGCTGGCTCTGTTTTTGGTGATGGTCACCTCCTTGGGATTTCAAGAGGGCTTCCTCAATCTTCTGAAGCTGTGGCCATCCTTGCTGACATGCAGCATGGAAAAGCAAGTTTGCTTCTCCAATATTACAACCCAAAGCACTGGATCGAGTCTTTTTAGCTCTGGAGATTGGTTTAACTGGTGAGGCTTGATGGCCAAGATGAACATCTCTCCTTGACCCCCACATGCCCTCTCCTGATCCTCTAGCTGCCACGATACCCAAGAGGCTGCATGAGGGTCACTCCCTGAGAACACCCCTGTTAACGTGCCCAGGTGTTCCCCTGTAGCTGGGCTCAACAGATTGACTGCCAATCAACTGGTAATGTCAGCCATTGTGTGGGGGGAGCTGGGGCGCAGCAGCTCAGATCTCTAGGGACTCCGGTTCTGCTAACTTTAGCTCATCTACCAGAGCACCAGAAATGCTAGAGACTAATAATATGCATCACTGAATAAAAATAAGGGGTAGATACGGGCATAGGAATTCCTATCTCAGAGCATCTTATTTCCAAAGGACACGGCATGGCTCAAAAGCATTCTTAGCCTTGCCACTGGTTCCTTGTGTTAAAGCATAAGCTCATTCCAATATTCAATCTGATGATTGATTTGGCTCTGAACTAATCACTGGTAGTTTAGGGATGTGGGGCACACTGATCTGGCTTTAGTTCCAGGCCCCACCCCTTGAGCTTGAGGTTGGTCAGTTTGCCGAAGCATAGAGGGATGCTATGAGGATGGGGGGTGGGTGTAGTCTAACTCCCTCCAAGCAATGCCACTATGCTATTGCCTCAAGAAGGGAATGACTGGATGCCTGGGTGGCTCTATCTGCCTTTAGCCCAGGTCATGATCCCGAGGTCCCGGAATCGAGTCCTGCATCGGGCTCCCCACAGAGAGCCTGCTTCTCCCTCTGCCTGTGTCTCTGCCTCTGTCTGTGTGTCTCTCATGAATAAATAAATAAAATTTTAAAAAGCAAAAAACGAGGGGAGTGGCTCCCTGCGGGGAGGGGGTGTGTTGGGGGTGAAGGGGATTCCACTGCTCTCTTCATATATCTGAGTTTGAGATGCTTCCTGCAGAAGAATTCATGCTAAAAGTTTTGTTTGGGGGCACCTGGGTGACTCAGTGGTTGAGCATCTGCCTTCGACTCAGGTCCTGGGATCCAGTCCCGCATCGGGCTCCCTGCCGCACGGAGCCTGCTTCTCCCTCTGCCTGTGTCTCTGCCTCTCTGTGTGTCTCTCATGAATAAATAAAGAAAATCTTTATAAATAAATTAAATAAATAAATAAATAAATAAATAAATAAATAAATAAATAAAGTTTTGTTTTGCCTCAAAGATAATGGGTCAGAGGTGAGAGCTCTGAGACCAGCCCTCAGATTATCCTCCCACCATCCCCATTTAGACACAGCCCTGAGCCTTGGAGGCTGGGAGATACTATGTTACTAATCCTGTAATCTGAGTGTGACAAGACTTGATGTGCATAGGCCTCTGGGCATAAGTACAGACTGTGGCTGACACTGCCAACTGCTTACCTAATATCCATTCTTCTCATTCTTCCCTGTTTTGTGTTGGGCAAGACTGTGCACAGTCAGTCACCTTCTCATCCTTCCTCAGCGCTGGTGGTGGCCACATGAAGGCATTCTTGCCAATGACCTGTAAGCAGAGCTTTGCTCGAGGTGTGTGGGATAGCTTAGGCTTTTGTATTAAAAAGGTATGCTCAGGGGCAGCCCGGTGGCTCAGTGGTTTTAGGCCCAGGGCATGATCCTGGGGACCCGAGATCGAGTCCCACATCTGGCTGCCTGTGTGGAGCCTGCTTCTCCCTCTGCCTGTGTCTCTGCCTCTCTCTCTCTCTGTGTCTCTCATGAATAAATAAATAAGTAGATAAATAAATAAAATCTTTACAAAAGGAAAAGGTACACTCAGAATTTGCCCTCCCCTTTATCCATCCCTCTTTTTGCCTTGATCACTGACTTTATGGCTGGAGCCGAAGCAGCCATTTTGTGGCCCAGAGAATCACAGAGGCACAGACTCTAGTAATATTAAAATGTTAAAGCAATGACAGATACGACCTCCCTCTCGATATCTTTTCATGTTTCTTTTTTTTTAAGCCTTTTTCTTTTTTTTTAATTTTTATTTATTTATGATAGTTACAGAGAGAGAGAGAGGCAGAGACACAGGCAGAGGGAGAAGCAGGCCCCATGCACCGGGAGCCCGACGTGGGATTCGATCCCGGGTCCCCAGGATCGTGCCCTGGGCCAAAGGCAGGCGCCAAACCGCTGTGCCACCCAGGGATCCCTTTAAGCCTTTTTCTAATGTTTGTTTATAAGCTTGCTTCTCACAGATTTGTGAGAAAAATAAATCCTTATTGTTTAGGTCCTTGTCAAGTAAATGTGATCCACAGACCCAAGGCATTGACATCATCTGGGATCTTGTTAGAAATGCAGATTCTCAGGCCTGCCTCAGATTCCAAATCAGAATCTACAACATCCTGAGTTGGTCCATAGGTACATCAAAGCGTGAGAAGCCCTGGTTTCGGTGATTGTAGGAGTGTGGCTGAATGCAACCTAATCAATGCATAGAGGTTGCCTGGACCCCCACAAGACTGGATTAGGTACCATTTGGGGCATCATCACTACTGGGAGATCATCATAGGCAGCTGGAGTGGAAAGAGGGAACATGGCAGGGCAGCCAGAAGGACCAGTTTGTGGAGCATTTTCTGGATATTTATTTAAAACTTATATGGTGTAGGGACACCCGGGTGGCTCAGCGCTGGAGTGTCTGCCTTCAGCCCAGGGTGTTATCCTGGAGTTCCAGGATCAAGTCCCGCACCGGGATCCCTGCATGGAGCCTGCTTCTCTCTCTGCCTGTGTCTCTGCCTCTCTCTCTCTCTCTCATGAATAAATAAATAAAATCTTAAAAAATAAATAAAATTTATATGGTGTTTACAGTTCCAGGCACTGTTACCAAGTGCTATACCAGTGGTAGCACACTTAATCTCCATGGCAACCTTATGACTCATTTCATGGATAAGTAAAACCGAGGCACAAGTAGGGTAAATCACAGAGCTAGTAAGTGACTCTGAAAAATTCTGTTTCTGGAGTCCGTGCTCTTTTCCTTGGGGTCTCCCCACAGTCTTTAGGGAGAATATTAAGGGAGCCAAAGAACCTATTACAGAAAGGGTAGAAGGTGGATAAGAATTTTCTGTGCTCTTATTTTTACACCCAGCAGTGTGGTCTGAGAGTCCTGGGCTAGACAAAGCATCATCTCATGTCTCCTTCAAAACTTCATTCCATCAACACATGCCTATTGAGTGCCTGGGATGTGCCTTGAGCTGGAGACACAAGGACGAGCCAGATAGCACTCCCGCCTCCACAGACCTGTGGGGAGATGGACAGGTAGAGAGTTCTGGGTGTGGTGTGATTAGTCCTATGCAGAGGATGAGCAGAGTGGGTAGTACTGTGGGAGTGCAGAAGGGGGACGCCTGACCAGGAAGGCTTGCGGGAGACAGAAAAGGGCCAGATGAGGCCTGCAGGATGACCAGGTGAGATGCAGGCAGAGCTGGGCTGGGTAAAAGGGGCTTCTGACGGAGCTCCCCCAACTCCAATTTTTAAGTAATCTCTACACCTAATGTGGGGCTTGAACTCATGACCTAAGACCAAGAGTTGCACGCTCCACCAACTGAGCCAGCCAGGTGTCCCTTGGGGACACCTTTTTTTTTTTTTAAGAGGTGGTAGGGGCAGGGGGAGAGGAAGAGAATCTCAAGCTGACTCTTTGCCCAGCACAGAGCCCAGTGAAAGGCTTGACCTGGCAACCTGAGATCAAGACCTAAGTTGAAAAACAAAATCTTAAACTTTTAAAAAAGATCATGTATTTATTTATTCATGAGAGACACAGAGAGAGAGTGGCAGGGGCATAGGCAGAGGGAAAAAGCAGGCTCTTCACGGCGAGCCCAATCCTGAGACCCAAGATCATGCCCTGAGTTGAATGCTCAACCCCAATGCTGAACCACTGAGCCACCCAGGCATCCCAAATCTCATTTTTTTTTCAGAAGGTGTCCTGGAGGTTTCCCTCACACTCTTCCCATCCTCTTGCTGCGTTCCTGAGCTCTCATTGGCTGTGGATCTCCTGGGTGGAAGTGCTTGATTGGCTGTGTTCAATAACTAGGTTCAAGGTGATGAGTGCCGAGCCTATCTATCCGGCTGGCCTACCAGAGGAGATCCTGGCAGCAGGGAATACCCCACCTACGTGGTTCCATATCTGATCCCTGATCCCACACCTTTAGACATTCTCCACTTCTCAACACATTAATCATCTTTTCCAGCTTCTTTAACAAAGCCTGGTCTCCTCCCATCCCACCTTCTCCTGTGGCTAACAAGGAGGACTGACCCATTGTCACACAGACCTCCCTCCGCTCTTTGGATTTGTCATCAACCCAATGCCAGGAGGCTGCCAAATGGAATCTGTCATCCCAGGCTGAATTAATGAAGGCATAGGGCCCAGAACCCGGGAGGTGGACTTGGATCAGTCCTCATCGGGGAAGAACATTCAGTTCTGGGAGGAAGGTTGCCAAAGGCAGCCAGTTCACAGGAGATTGTCCAGAGTGAGAGGCTCAAAGCCAAGATGTATGAGTAACATTGAAAGAATTGGGGTTGTCTGGCCTAAAGCAGAGATGACTCAGGAGGAGGTGGCTCCCAAACAAGGCTGCAGGGAACTGGAGGGGAACCCTTCAGGAACCAGATCTCCTGCACTTTAGAATTCCTTCCTCTGCTGGCCGCAGGGCCTCTGATGCTCCCTGAGTCCCCTCTGAGTTCCCCACTCACTCTCACTCTCTTATTAAACTCTCAGCAACTTTCCCCTTCCCTCAAACCCACTGTCCTGCTCTCTCTCCTCTCATTTTGCAAATGACTGTGCCTTCTTTCCTGAGAAAATAAGGGGAAAAAATATTCTCTGCACCACCAGCTAATTAGTATCTGACCTCATCCGTTCCTCTTTCCTCTGGTCTTATGGAAAAGAAACTGGACCCCCTCCAATATGATTTCTTCCACCCAGACTCTGGGGTCCGTCCATCAACCTCAGGCCAGTTCCTTCATCTCCCATTCTGCTGGTTCTTTCTCCTTCTATGCAGAAGGCCAGGCCTCATACATAAGCTCTATCAAATCTGCAGTCCATTCCAGGGCACCTGGGTGGCACAGTCGGTTGAGTGGACAACTTGGTTTCAGCTCATGACCTCAGCATCATGAGATTGAGCCCTGTGTTGGGGCTCTGAGCTCAGTGGAGTCTGCTTGAGAGTTTCTCTCTCTGCCTCCCCTCCCCCCTCAAATAAATAAATAAATCTTATAAAAAAAAAAAAAAAGAAAAAACTTCAGGACATACCATAGTCTATCATTTCTATTCAGACACTAAGTTGAACCATATGAAATTGCCTTCTTTTTTCTGGCAACAGCTTTATTGAGATATAACTCACATACTTACAATTCACACATTTAAAGTGTACATCATGGACACCTGTAACTAAGGTAACATCATGTGTCAACTATACTTTAATTAAAAAAATACAATAAAGAGTACAATTCAGTGGTTTCTAGTATATTCACAGGATTGTGCAACCATCACAATCTACTTTAGAACATTTTTATCACCTCAAAAAGAAATCCCAATATCCTTGAACTATCACCTCCCAGGCCCCCAACCCCCCCACCCATGCCTTAGGCAACCATTAATTTACTACATGTCTCTATGGATTTGCCTATTCTGGACATTTCATAAATGGAACATATAATATGTGATTTTTTTCTGCCTGGCTTCTTTCACTTGGCGTAATATTTTCAAGATTCATTTGTGTAATACGTGTCAGTACTTCATCCCCTTTTTATTTATTTTTTTAAAGATTTTATTTATTTATTCATGAGAGACACACACAGAGAGAGAGAGAGAGAGAGAGGCAGAGACACAGGCAGAGGGAGAGAGAGAGAGAGAGAGAGAGAGAGGCAGAGACACAACACAGGCAGAGGGAGAAGCAGGCTCCATGCAGGGAGCCCGACATGGGTGGGACTCGATCCCGGGTCTCCAGGATCACACCCTGAGCTAAAGACAGGTGCTAAACCGCTGAGCCACCCGGGCTGCCCTTCATCCCCCTTTTTAAAAAGATTTATTTCTTCATTTATTTGAGAGAGAGCACAAATAGGGGGACGGGCAGAGACAGATGGAGAGGGAGAAGCAGACTCCCTGCCAAGCAGGGAGCCTGATGTGGTGCTTGATCCCACAACCCTGAGATCATGACCTGAGCCGAAGGCAGCCACTTAACCAACTGAGCCACCCAGGTGCCCTCAGTACTTCATCCCTTTTTATGGCCAAATAATAATCCACTGAATGAATATACTACATTTGTTTATACACTCATCAGTTGATAGACATTTGGGTTATTTCTACTTCTTGACTATTATGAACAGAACTGCTGAATCCATTTATGCACAAGTTCTTGAGTGGATATATGCTTCATTACTCTTGGGTAGAAACTTTTTTTTTTTTTAATTCATGAAAGACACACAGAGAGAGACAAAGACATAGGCAGAGGGAGAAGCAGGCTCCATGCAGGAAGCCCGACATGGGACTCGATCCCAGGACTCCAGGATGGCGCCCTGGGCCAAAGGCAGGCGCTAAACCACTGAGCCACCCAGGGTCCCTTGGGTAGATACTTAGAAGCGGAGTCAATGGATCCATATGGTAACTAAGTTTAACTTTTTGAGGAACTACTACACTGTTTTCCAATGTGGCTGCACCATTTTATGTTCCCATCAAGGGTTCCAACTTCTCCACATTCTTACCAGTCTTTATTATTATCTGTCTTTTTGATCATAGCACTCCTAGTGTGATGAATAATATCTCATCGTGGCTTTGATTTACATTTTCCAACTAATGACGTTGATCAAATTTTCATGCTCTATCGGACATTTGTATAACTTCTTGGTGGACTGTCCATACTGATCTTTGGGCATCTCTAATTTGGGTTATGTGTCTTTTTATTCTTGAGTTGTAAGAGTTCATTATATTTAATTTCTAGATACAAGTCCCTCATCAAACATATCAGTTGCAAATGTTTTCTTAAACTATGTGGATTGTCTTTTCAGTTTCTTGGTACTGTCCTTGGGATGCACCAAAGTTTCTAATTTTGATGAAGTCCAATTGATCTGTTTAATTAATCTATTTTGTGGTTTTGTGTCTTGTACTTTCAGTGTCATATCTAAGAAATCATAGCCAAATCTGAGATCATAAAAATTTACTCCTATATTTTGTTCTAAGAGTTTTACAGTTTTAGCCCTTACATTTAGGTCTTTGAGTTAACGTTTGTATGTAGCATGAGATATGGATCAAGCCTCATTCTTCAAATTTGAATATCCTGTTGTCCCGGCACCATTTGTTAAAAAGACTACTCTTTTCCTCATTGAATTGTTTTAACATCTCTGTTGAAAATCAATTGATCATAAATGTGAGGGTTTACTTCTGTATTCTCTTTTTTTAAAATCTGTGTTCTCAATTCTATTCCATTGATCTGTATGTCTATCCTTGCATTAGTATCAAACCATTTAATTACTATGTTTTGTGGTAACTTTTAAAATTGAGAAACATGGCCACCTGGGTGGCTCAGTGGTTGAGCATCTGCTTTTGTCTCAGGTTGTGATCCCGGGGTCTTGGGATCCAGTCCTCCATTGGGCTCCCTGCGGGGACCCTGCTTCTCCCTCTGCCTGTGTTTCTCTGTCTCTCTGTGTTTCTTATGAAAAAATAAATAAAATCTTAAAATTTTTTTTGAGAACCGTGAGTCTCCCAACTTTTTTTTTTTTTTTAATTTATGATAGTCACAGAGAGAGAGAGAGAGAGAGAGAGGCAGAGACACAGGCAGAGGGAGAAGCAGGCTCCATGCACCGGGAGCCCGACATGGGACTCGATTCCGGGTCCCCAGGATCGCGCCCTGGGCCAAAGGCAGGCGCTAAACCGCTGTGCCACCCAAGGATCCCTGTTCTTCTTTTAGATGCTTTTAGCTGTTCTGGATCCCTTGCATTTCCATATAAATTTCAGGACTGACTTGTTAATTTCTATAAAGAATACAGCTGGGATTCCAATACAGACTGTTATATCTCCTGATCAATTTGAGGAGTGTTGCTACCTTAACAGTATTGAGTCTTTTGGATGTCCTTCCATTATTTAAATCTTCTCTGACTTAATTGCTATTTTTGTAATTCCAAAACAGTTGAACATTTGCAGTTCGGTTTGGTTCAACTTCATATACAGTGAAAAGAAAATCTTTCAAGCTTTTCCACAAAGGCAGCATAATGTTGATACGCAAATCAGAATTAGTTGCAGCTTAAAACCATGGTGCACCACAACCTGTTAGCAAGGAGGCTGGTGGTTTCCTGTGGGGAGGGGTGTAGAGTTGAAACTGAGAGGAGGTTGTGGGGATCTTCTGGGGGTGGAGTTGCATGTGTGTATTAACTTTTATAGTAGTTCATCCAGTTTTGCACCTTTTGCTCCCATATATACATAAGTTTATTTAAACAAACACAAAACCTTAACACTATAGTTGTGTTTTTCTCAGGAATGGAATGCTAATAACTAACACTTATGGGGCATTTACTATGCAGCATATACTATTCCAAGGACCTTATATATATTTATGAATTTAAATCCTATGAGTTAGGTGCTATTGTTGGTTGTATTTTTTTTTAAGATTTTATTTATTTATTCCTGAGAGAGACAGAGAGAGGGACACAGACAGACAGACAGAAGGAGAAGCAGGCTCCATGCAGGGAGCATGACGTGGGACTTGATCCTGCACCCTGGGCTGAAGGCGGCACTAAACCACTGAGCCACCCGGGCTGCCCAGTTGTATTTTATTTTATTTTTTTAATTTTTAAAGTAATCACTGTGTCCAATGTGGGGCTTAAACTCACAACCCCAAGATCAAGAGTCACATGCTCCACCGACTGAGCCAGCCAGGTGCCCCTGGTTGATTGAGGGGACAAAGGCACAGAAAAGTTAAGAAACTTACCTAGTGGGCAATTAGGAGATCTAGCACTTGAACCAGACAGTGTGACCTCTCAAATTCTTTGTCACACAGACTCTTTATTGATATTAAAGGAATCCTTAATACTGGCTACCGGAGAAGGACCACATGACCCTTCTTAGAGACTAAAAGAGTATTTAATAAATTTCAACATCCATTATTGACATGATAAAAACACATTTCAGTTTTAAAATGCATCATGTTTAATATTGGATGCTAGGATAAGAGGAATATATTACCCCTATTATTTAACATTATTCTGGATGTAACAAGATTTAAAAATAAGGAGTTTAAGAATTCTGAAAATACAGAAAATAGGATAATTATTTTTAAGTAATAGAATTACATATCTAGATAATCCAAGAGTACTAATTCAAAGTCTCTTGTAAACAGTGAATTAAGTCAGAAAGGTAGCTGGTTATAAAATGAATACCCCAAATCAACAGCATTTCAATGTTTCCAAAAAAAAGCTAGAAAAAAAAAGAAAGAAAGTGTTGTACTTAAAAAAGCGCCAACACCAACTATTACAACATCGACAACAACAAAAATGAAGGAAAATGAAAGAAGAAACAAATGAAAGATGTATCCTGTTCACCAATAAGAAGATTTAATGGTATAAAGATGCATGTTTTTGCTACACTGAACTTTACATTAATTTCATATCAATAAAAAGTACATTATGAGGTTTTTTTGGGAAATTGACTCACTGAGTCTAAAGTTCAAATGGAAAAATAAACAAGTGAGACTATCCAGGAAAATTCTGAAAAAGGAAAGTAATAAAGAAGCATTAACCCTTGGGCAGCCCCGGTGGCTCAGCGGTTTAGCGCCGCCTCGGGCACAGGGTGTGATCCTGGAGACCGGGGATCAGGTCCCACGTTGGGCTCCCTGCATGGAGCCTGCTTCTCCCTCTGCCTCTTTCTCTCTCTCTTTCTCTGTGTGTGTGTGTGTCTCCATGAGTAAATAAATAAATACAATCTTTAAAAAAAAAGGATTAACCCTAGTATGTATCAAAGCATACTATAAAGCTGCATTTATGAAAAAGTTTGGTACTCGTACATGAAGAGAAAGGCAGATTAACAAAAGAGATTAGAATCTAGAAATCAACCCAAATATATTTGAGAAGCTAGTATATAATAAAGCTATTTTTTGAATGAGGGAGGAAGAAAATAAAATTATATAGTTCAGTAATCGGTGTTGGGGAGATTGGCTAGCCATTTGGAAAAACATAAGTTAATGTTGGATGCCTATCTGATTCCATACACCAAATAAATTCCAGACTGATACATAATTTAAATGTAAATACATGAGACAACGAGGGGCGCCTGGGTAGCTCAGTTAGTTAGGTGTCCAACTCTTGACTTCGGCTCAGATCATGATCTTGGGGGTCATGGGATCAAGCCCCGCATCAGACTGCATGCTCAGGAGGGAGTCTGCTTGAGGTTCTCTCTCTCTCCCTCTGCCCCTCACCCTGCTTGTGCACTCTCTTTCTCTATATAAATAAATAAAATATTTTAAAAAATGAAACAAGAAGAAAATGTGGAAGCAAACACACATGCACACAAATAATTCTGATGGATAAAATCTTTTTTTGGCAAGAGAGAAAACTAGAAGCTAAAAAAAAATTGTATAAAATTTAAAATACAGGCGTCTTGGTCCAACTCTCGATTTTGGCTCAGGTCATGATTTCAGGGTTGTAAGACTGAGCCCCATGTAGGGCTTCATGTTGGGTATGATATCTGCTTAAGATTCTCTCTCTCCCCCTCCCTCTGTCCCCTGCCTCCTTGTGTGCACACTCGCACATGCACACTCTCTCTGATTAAAAAATAAATAAAATAGCTGCACAGTATAAAAATAGCACATACTAAGTTAAACTAAGTTAAAAGGTAAGTAGCAAGCTAGAAAAAAATGGTTTTAAAATCCAGACAACAGATAAAAAATAAAAAACCCATGTCCTCAATATACAAAGAGCTCTTATAAATAAAAAGGTAAATAGGAATACCTTTAAAATTGGACAAAGAATATAAAGATGTAGCTCATAAAAAAGAAATACAAATTGCTTATAAACACATAGAATGTTTCTCAACCTCACTAGAGACTAAAGAAATATAAATTTAAATGAGCTAACAGATTGGCAAGAATACAGGTGTTTCATAGTGCTCCAAATGAGTAAGGAAATAGGTGCTTTCATAAATTGCTGCCAAGTATAAATTGGCACAATCTTTTTGAAAGGCAGTTTTGTAATATTTATTATATTTTTAAACTATCATATCCTTTGACCCAACTAATCTACTTCCATGAATCTATGCCACAGAGATCTCAGATATCTAAACAAAGGTGTAAATAGAATGATTTGCTTTAACCATCACAAACTAATAGAAAGGTTGGAAGTACAGAAAAAGGAAATTTTTTTTCTGGAACCAACTGCTGACACAATTTGGAAATAGACCCTGGAATAAGTTAGAGTATATTTCCTACAAGCTAAGAAGTTCTCCTATATAGCCTCAACACAATCATTGAAATCAGAAAATTAGCATTGATGTTATCTAATCCTGAGACCCCTTTAAAACCCATAATTATCTCAATACTGTCTTTTTAGCAAAAGGATCTGAGAATCCCAGCATTGCTTTTTTTTTTTTTTTTTTTTTTTGAGGGAGTGAGAGCAAGCACCTGAGCAGGGGGAGGGGCAGGGAGAGAGAGAAGCAGACTCCACGCTGAGCAGGGGGCTCAAATGTGCTGGGGCTCCATCTCACCACCCTGAGATCAGGACCTGAGCCAAAATCAAGAGTGGCTGCTCAACCTACTGAGCCACACAGGTGCCCCTCCAACATCGCTTTTAGTTACGCCATTTTTTGTTTCTTTCAACCACAAACAGCTCTTCAGTCTTTCCTTGACTTTCATTAACCTCAACACTTGAAAGAATTGCAAGCCAGGTATTCTGAAGAAAGCGCCACAATTTCGTTGGGCTGAGCTTTCCTCATCATTAGGTTCAGGCTATGCACCTTTGAGAGGAACTGAGCAAGAGCTTCTCACTGCATCCTACCAGGGTCTGCTAGATTTTGAGGCGTCCCATTCCTGAGGCCTTTCCCTTCGATGGCTCTGTTAAGGCGGTGTCTCTCAGGCTTCTCTATTGTAAAATTACAATCTCTTTGTCTTCTGGGAGGTGTTTTGATATTAGATAAATATACTGGTTTTTGTCAAACTTTTTTTGCGTGTGTGGGAATGGTCTATTGACTCACATATTTCAAGTGTGTAATCTGGGGGTGCCTGGGTGGCTCAGTCAGTTACGTGTCTGCCTTCAGCTCAGGTCATGATCTAGGGTCCTGGGATCGAGCCCCATGTCAGGCTGCCTGTTCAATGGGGAGCTTGCTTCTGCCTCCCTCTGCTGCTCCCCCTGTTTTTTTTTTTTTAAAGATTTTATTTATTTATTCATGAGAGACAGAGAGAGAGAGAGACAGAGACACAGGCAGAGGGAGAAGCAGGCTCCATGCAGGAAGCCCGATGTGGGACTCGATCCCGGGACCTCAGGATCACACCCTGGGCCGGAGGCAGGGGCTCAACTGCTGAGCCACCCAGAGATCCCCTGTTCCCCCTGCTTATGCGCTCTCTTGCTCTTTCTCTGTCAATAAATAGATGAAAAAAAATTTTTTAAGTGTGTAATCTTGTTAAGTTTTGACATATGTATACAGCTGTGAAACCATCACCACAATCAAGATAATAAACCTCTGTCACCCCCAAATGTTTTCTCCTGCCTTTTGTAATCTTCCTCTCTCACTTTTCCTGCATCTTCCCCATCCCCAGGCAAGCACTGATCTACTTTCCTTTACTATAGAACAAGTTACATTATCTAGAATTTTATTTTAATTGAGTGATACTTTCTTCTTTCTTGGGGTCTGAGTTCTTTCTATCAGCATAATTATTTTAAAATTCATCCATGTTGTGTACACTGGCAGTTCATTCATTTTAAGTGCTGAAGAATATTCCATTATATGGATATACACCAATTTGTTTCTTCTGTTGATGGATAATCCTAGTTTGGGGGTATTACAAATGAAGCTTCTGTAAACATTCGTGCACAAATCTTTGAATGGACAAATGTTTTCACGTCTCTTGGGTAAGTATATAGGACTGTAACGGCTAGGTCGTATGTGTGCCTTTCTTTTTAGGAAACAACCATAATGGCTTCCCAAAGGAATTGAGTGATTTTACGTGCCCTCCAGCAGTGTATGAGAGCTACAGGTGCTCCACATCTTCCTGTTCTGTTACATTGACCTATTCATCTCTCTTGACGCCAAGGCCCCACTGTCTTGGTTACTACTGCTTTCCGATAAGTCTTAAAGTCAAGTTGTCTACATCCTCCAATTTTGATCTTTTCCTTTAAAAAAAATGTAATTATTTTATTTTTAAGTAAAGCTCTATGTCCTACATGGGGCTTGAACTCATGATCCCAAGATCAAGAGTTGCCTGCTCTATGGACAGCCAGGCACCCCAATTTTGGTCTTTCCAAGATTGTTTTGGCTATTCTATCTCTTATGCAATTCTATATGAGATTGAGAATCAACTTGCCAATTTTTACCAAACCAGAAAAAGCCAAGCCTCCTGGGGTTTTTGATTATCATTGCATTAAATCTGTAAATCAATTTGGGAAAAAATGACACCCTGCCAGTATTGAGCCTTCTGATCCTTAAACACAATATGCTTCTGTTTATTTAGGTATTCTTTCTACTTTTAAAAGGATTTTAAAATTTATGTCTGTCCATATGTATGTATGTGTGTATTTGAGAGGGAGAAAGAGTGAGAAAGAGAGAGCACAAGCCAGCGGGGAGAAGCAGAGGGAGAAGCAGGCTCCCCACTGAGCAGTGAGCCCAACATGGGACTTGATCCCATGCCCCTAGGACCATAAGGCAAATGCTTAACCGACTGAGCCACCCAGGCACCCCTATTTATTTCTTTAATTTGTCTCAGTGATATTTTATAGTTCTGTGTATATAGATTTTGCACGTTTTGTCTCTCTAGAGACAGATTATCTCTAATTAGATTTATCTCTAAGTATTTCTCATTTTAAAAAATTATTTATTTATTCATGAGAGACAGAGACAGGCAGAGACAGGCAGAGGGAGAAGCAGGCACCTCACAGGGAGCCCAATGTGGGACTCGATCCCCAGACCCGGGATTACGCCCTGAGCCAAAGGCAAATACTCAACCACTGAGCCACCCAGGCATCCCAGTATTTCACATTTTTTAAAAATGGTTGTTTTTAGTTCCAATTTCATTTTTTTAAATGAAAAAAATTTACTATTTTCAAGTAATCTCTACACCCAGTATGGGGCTCAAACCCACAGCTCTGAGATCAAGAGTTGCACACTCCACTGACTGAGCCAGCTAGGCACCCCTTTCATTCCAATTCCTGATTGATCATCGCTATTGTATATAAATGCAACTGGGATGCCTGGATAGCACGGCGGTTGAGCATCTGCCTTCAGCTCAGGGTGTGATCCAGGGGCCCTGGGGTCGAGTCCCATGTCGGGGTCCCTGCATGGAGCCTGGTTCTCCCTCTGCCTATGTCTCTGCCTCTCTCTCTCTCTCTGTGTCTCTTATGAATAAATAAATAAAATCTTTTTTAAAAAATGTAACTGATTTTTTGTGTGTTGCCTTTATATTCTATAACTTCATTTATTTATTTATTTATTTTCTATAACTTCATTTAAGTTGCTTATGAACCTAGTATCTTCTTCAGAGATGCCATAGAATTTCTGCCCAGATCATCATGCCATCTGTGAATAAAGATGGATTTATATTTTCATTTCCACTCTTATGCATTGGTCAGAAGCTCCAGAACATAAAAAAAATTAAAAAATAGAAAAAAAAAGAAAGGGATCCCTTGGTGGCGCAGCGGTTTGGCGCCCGCCTTTGGCCCAGGGCGCGATCCTGGAGACCCGGGATCAAATCCCACGTTGGGCTCCCGGTGCATGGAGCCTGCTTCTCCCTCTGCCTGTGTCTCTGCCTCTCTCTCTCTCTGTGTGACTATCATAAAAGAAAAAAAAGAAGCTCCAGAACAATGTTGAATAGAAGTAGTTCAAAGAAATATTTTTGTCTTGTTCCTGATATTAGAGGGAAAATATTCAATATTTCATCATTAAGTATGATGTTGTAAAATTTTTGTCCATGACCTTTACCATGCTGAGGAATTTCCCTTCTCTCACTAGTTTTCTGTGAGGCTTTTGCTTTTTTTTTGGGGGGGGGGGGCTTTTTTGTTCTTAAAGACTTTATTTATTTTAAAGAGAGAGAGATAATACAAGAAGGAGGAAGGGTAGAGGGAGAGCTAAAGAATTTCAAGCCGACTCCACTATGAGCACAGAGCCCCACATGGGGCTTGATCTCACAATCCATGAGATCATGATCTGAACTGAAACCAAGAGCTGAATGCTTAACCCACTGAGCCATCCTGGTATCCCAAGGCTTTTTTTTTTTTTTTTTTTTAAATCAGGAGTGGATATTGGATTTTGTCAAAAGCTTTCTCTGCATTTATTGAGATAAATGATTTTATAATATGATGAATTATGCCAATTGCATTTTATTTATTTATTTATTTATTTATTTATTTATTTATTTATGAGAGAGAGAGACAATGAGTAGGGGGTGAAGCAGAGGGAGAGAGACAAGCAGACTCTAGGTTGAGCACAGAGCCTGACACAGGGCTCAATTCCACCACCCTGAGATCATGACCTGAGCTGAAATCAAGAGTTGCATGCTCAACTGACTGAGCCACCCAGGTGCCCCAACTCATTGCATTTCTGGATAATACCACTTGATTGTGGAATATCATTATTTTTATATAGGGTTGAACCTGGCAATAGTTTTTAAATTTGTACATTTGTGTTCATTAGAGATGTTGGTCTATAGTTTTCTTGCAATATCTTAGCCTTTGTTCTGGAGTGATGTTGACTTCATTGAAGGAATTGGGAAAGAGTCCCTTCTCTTTAATTTTCTGAAAAAGTTTTGTAGGAGTTGTATTATTTTACATCTTAAATATTTGGTAGAGTAAGTGAAACCATCTGGACCTGGAGTTTTCTTCATGGGAAATTTCTAACCATAAAGTCAATTTTTAAAAACCTTTTAATCTGATTTTCATTATTTTTATTTATTTTGGGGAGGAGGGGCAAAAGGAGAGTTAGAGCGAGACTTTTTTATTTTTCAGATTTTATTTATTTATTCATGAGAGGCACAGAGAGAGGGGCAGAGACGGGCAGAGGGAGAAGCAGGCTCCATGCAGGAAGCCCAATGTGGGACTTGATCCTGGGACCCGGGGAACATGCCCTGAGCCGAAGACAGATGCTTAACCGCTGAGCCATCCAGGTGTCCCTGGAGTGAGAATCTTAAGCAGGCTCCACACTTAGCCTGGAGTCTGACATGGGGCTCAATCTCAGACCCTGAGATCATGACCTCACCCAAAATCAAGAGTCAGATGCTTAACTGATTGAACCACCCCACAAAATCAAATTTTTAAAAATATTTACTTATTTATTTATTCATGAGAGACAGAAAGAGAGAGAGAGAGAGAGAGAGAAAAGAGGCAGAGACACAGGCAGAGGGAGAAGCAGGCTCCATGCAGGGAGCCCAACACAGGACTGGATCCCGGATCTCCAGGATCACACCCCGGGCTGCAGGCAGTGCTAAACTGCTACGCCACCGGGGCTGCCCACAAAATCAAATTTTTAAATAGATATAGGACTATACAGGCCATAAATTTCTTCCTGAGTGAATTTTTTAGTTTGTGTCTTTCAAGAAATTTGTTCCTTTTACTTAAATTGCTGATGTTGGGGGTATAAACTGGTTTGCAGTATTTCCTTATTGTTATTTTAGTCTCTACAGAACTTGCAGTGATATCACCTCGCCTATTTCTGATGTTACTACTTGGTATCCTTCTATCTTTTTCTCTTAGCCAAAAATTTGTGTATTTTATTGATTTTCTCAAAAAACTAGTTTTTTGTTTCATGGATTTTCCTCACTTATTTTTCTGTTTTCTGTTTCATTGTTGCCACTCTGAGCTTTATTTTTCCTTTTCTTCTCTTTATTTTTCTTTTCTTTTTTTAATTTTTTTTCTTTTTTATTTTTTTATTTATTTATGATAGTCACAGAGAGAGAGAGGCAGAGACACAGGCAGAGGGAGAAGCAGGCTCCATGCACCGGGAGCCCGACGTGGGATTCGATCCTGGGTCTCCAGGATCGCACCCTGGGCCAAAGGCAGGCGCCAAACCGCTGCGCCACCCAGGGATCCCTCTTTTTTTTTTTAATATTTTATTTATTTATTCATGAGAGACACAGAGACACAGGCAGAGGGAGAAGCAGCCTTCAAGCAGGGAGCCCAGTGTAGGACTCGATCCAGGGACTCCGGGATCACGCCCTGAGCCAAAGGCAGGTGCTCAACCTGCTGAGCCACCCAGGCGTCCCTATTTTGATTTTCATTTGCTCTTCTTTTTCTAGTGTCTTAAGGTAGAAACTAAGGTCATTGATCTGAGACCGTCTTTTCTAATATTGATATTTCATGTGCTATAAATAACCCTCTACTGCATTAGCCACATTCTACAAATTGTGGTGTGCTGTGTTTTCATTTTCATGTATTTATACATTCTTGTTTTCCTTTTGATTTCTTCTCTGACTCTTGGGGTATATAGAAGGATGCTGTTTTCATTTCTAAATATTTTTCTCCCATCAGGGACTACTGTCTTTCATTACTTGATTTCCAATGTCCTAAAAACTGTTGTTTCATAAATTTTGTGTGTGTTTTTAGTTGTTTTAGGAGAGAAGGTAAATATAGCTTTATCTGCTCCATCTCAGTTGGAAGCAGAAGAGCCTGTTTCTCATCAAACACTGGATGGATGGATGGATGGATGGATGGATGGATGGATGGATGGATAAATGAGTGAATGCAATATATTTGTGTCTATACAAACATATAGTTTCCTATTTTATTGAGTGGGTTATAATCCCTTATTGTCATTATTTTTAAAAAGATTTTATTTATTTATTTATTTGAGAGAGAGAGAGAGAGAGAGAGCACACACAGAGGGAGAGGGAGAGGGCGAAGCAGACTCCCCAGCTGAGCAGGGAGACTGACACAGGGCTTGATCCCAGGACCCCAAGGTCATGACCTGAGCAGAAGCCACATGTTTAACTGACTGAGCCACCCAGGTGCCCCCTTACTGTCTTTACTTATTTCAATGTTAAAATTATCCTAAATTTGGCCAATGGGCATAAACATTTTAAAATATAAAAATGCTCAATGCAACATTTCTCCACCCAAATGAATGGACTAAGAGTGAAGGAGTTGGCCTTCAAGGAAAAGCAGGATGCCATTATTATTTGGTCCATTCATAGAAAAAAATCAGGAAACAACAACTGATTATTATTTTTCTTAGTAAGATTTTATTTTTTAAGTAATAAAAAGATTTTACTTTTTTTTTTTTTTTTTTTTTTTTTTTTTAGATTTTACTTTTTAAAAGATATTATTTTGGGGGACACCTAGGTGGCTCAATCAGTTGTCTATCTTTGGCTCAGGTCATGATCTTGGGATTCTGGGATAGAGCCCCACATTGGGCTCCTTGCTCACTGAAGAGCCCGATTCTCCCTCCCCCTCTGCCTGCCAGTCCACCTGCTTTTGCTCTCTCTCTTTCTCTGTCAGATAAATAAAATCTTTTTAAAAAATCTTATTTTTAAGTAATCTCTGCATCCAGCATGGGATGCTAACTTACAACCTAAGATCAAGAGTTGCCCACTCTACTAACTGAACCAGCCAGGCCCAATGACTGATTATTTTAACACTGAGTGTCTGAGGGACCTAGTAAAGGGTAGAAGTACCCACTTTATTCTCAACAAAACAATAGAGGCACCTGGTGGGTCTGATGGCAGAAAAATGTATTATAGAAAGAATGATGTTTGCATCTGTAAGATAAAGTAAAACTCAGCAGATCTAAGAAGGCAAGCAGATGTTTAGATGAATCTAGTTCTTTTTTTTTTTTTAAGATTTTATGTACTTATTCATGAGAGATACAGAGAGAGAGGCAGAGACACAGGCAGAGGGAGAAGCAGGCTCCATGCAGGGAGTCTGACGCAGGACCCTACCCCAGGGCTCCAGGATCACGCCCTGAGCCAAAGGCAGATACCCAATCTCTGAGCCACCCAGGCATCCCTAATGAATCTAGTTCTTGTTGGCGGTCAAGATGATAACAAGCAAGTACCTGGGAGAACAATGATGCTCCTTGACACACATTATGGAACTGCTTGGAACAAAGACATTCATTCTTCATCATTCAACAAGTATTAATTCAATGTTTAATACCTCTTAGGCACTGCTGTAGGTCCTGGGGAACAATACACTGAACCCAACAGACAAGTCCCCATTCTCGGGGCCTTACATGCCAGCAGTGTCTGGATAAAATGAGTTATCTTCTGAGAATGTGTGAAATTCCAGCCATTAATGCTCACGGATTCTTTCCAGAGGGCTGAGTTTCTACCTGAATTAGGAGGGGATGAGTCAGTGAAGTCTATGTCAGTACTGATACTTGAATCCTATCTGCATTGTTATGAGATCCAGAGAATCCCAGGGAAGGCTTGTTGAAACTCTTGAACCAGGCTTTGTTTTTGTTTTGTTGTTGTTTTTAAAAAAAGATTTTATTATTTATTTACTCATGAGAGATAGAGGCAGAGGGAAAAGCAGGCTCCCTGTGGGGAGCCTGGTATAGGACTTGATTCCAGAACCCCGAGATCACGACCTGAATCAAAGGCAGATGCTTAACCACTGAGCCACCCAGGTGCCCCGAACCAGGCTTTGAAGTAGGAGCTGTTGGGTGGACATAGTAAGGGAGGCGTTCCGCTCAGAAGAAATAACATGTTCAAGTCATGGAGGCATTGAAAAACATAAGAGAGTAGTGATAATTCAGTATCACTGGAACACAAAATAAGAATTCTAAGAAATTGGGCAGATTTGGTTAGTAAGAATTCTTGAACGGCCTTTTATGCTAGGCAAGGGGTTTCAGATAGTAACCTATAGAATTCAGAGAGACAGGAATTTTAAGCAGCAGCGCTACCTGACCTGATTTACTTTTTTTTTTAAAGATTTTATTTATTCATGAGACACACACACACACACACAGAGAGAGAGAGAGAGAGAGAGAGAGAGGCAAAGGCACAGGCAGAGGGAGAAGCAGGCTCCATGCAGGGAATCCGACGTGGGACTTGATCCAGGGTCTACAGCATCATGCCCGGGGCTGAAGGCGGAGCTAAACTGCTGAGCCACCCAGGCTGCCCCTGATTTACTTATTGAAAGATTATTTTGGTGGTATTGTGGATGTTTAGATAGAGGCAGGTGAGCAATGCACAAAAGAACCATTCCTACACTTGCTATTATTAAGGGCCTAATACACAGTAGGCATTGTGATAGATACTAAAGATATAGTGAGAACAAGGTAGACATGATCCTTCCTTGCTCTTCTGGAGCTTACAAAGAATCTGGAGAATCAAAGATTAAATAAATAATGACAGAAATACTATGTTACAGGGATCCCTGGGTGGCTCAGCGGTTTAGCGCCCGCCTTTGGCCCAGGGCGCGATCCTGGAGTCCCGGGATCGAGTCTCGCATCGGGCTCCCGGCATGGAGCCTGCTTCTCCCTCTGCCTGTGTCTCTGCCTCTCTCTCTCTCTCTGTGTGACTATCATGAATAAATAAATTAAAAAAAAAAAAGAACTGGGCTGGATCAAGAAGCTGGGCACCTTTTAGGAAGTGAAAGAAGGGCCTTTGGATTATCTGGACTTATGAACAGGGGGAATGACCAGAGACACCATTGAGGAGATACAGCAGACCATGTTGAAGATACTAGGCTTTGAATCAAGAGCCTTGGAGAAAGTCTTTGAGTTATTTTAGGCTGGAGAGTAAGATGATTAAGCTTTCATTTTAAGAAAAAAAATCATTTTTTAAAAGATTTTATTTATTTATTCATGGGAGACACAGAGAGAGGCAGAGACATAGGCAGAGGGAGAAGCAGGCTCCCTGCAGGGAGCCCGATGCGGGACTCGATTCCAGGACCCCAGATTCATGACCTGAGCCAAAGGCAGACACTCAACCACTGAGCCACCCAGGTGTCTTCATTTTAAGAAAAAATCAGTAACGATGCCTTGTGGAGAACTATTCAAGAGGCAAAGAGCATTCATGTATGGTTCTGACCAGGATGTGGAGCAACAGGACTCTTCCCAGGGTGGGAAATGTAACCTGGTGTAACCATTTTAGAAACAGCCTTGAGTTTTTCATATAGTTAAATATACACTTATCTTGTGATTTAGTAATTGTGTTCCTAGCTATTTATCCAAGAGAAATAAAAACATATGTCTGCTGTCCTTACACAGACAAAAAAGATGTGTACAAAAATGTTCTTAGCAGCTTTATTCATAATAACCCCAAACTGGAAATAACTCAAATGTCAGTCAACAGAAGATGATGAACAAGCTGTGGTGTATTCACTCAATGGAATACTTCTCAATAATAAAAAGAAACATACTTCTGATACTTTCAACATGAATGACTCTTACAGACATTGAGCAAGAGAAATAGGTCACAAAGGATAAATACAGTGTATGACTCCATTTACATGAGCTCTTGAACCGACAATACTCATTTATGGGGTTAAAAGTCAGAAGCATAGTTTCCTGGTGTCAGGTGTATGTGTGCTGGGGGAGCAGATGAACAACAGAAAAGAAGCCCAAGGGAATGTTCTGGGGTGATTGACATGTTTTATATATTGACCTGTGTGTATTTATTTGTCAAAACTGATTGAATTTTTCACTTCACATGGGAGCATTTTATTTTACATAAACTATAACACAACCAAGAAATAAAAGGGAGAAAGGAGAGAATCTGTGACGTTTTTAGGAAGGTGGCAGAGGAGAAACAGAGAAAGGGACAAATAAGAGAAAAGTTTGGAGGTGAAATAATTTATTGATGCACTGGGGGAGCCTGAGGGAAAAGTCAAAACTGACTCTTAGGTTTCTGGCTGGGCAGCTCAGTGACTGGTAGTGTTATTACTGATCTGAGAAAAACTGTCCCCTTGGGGACACGTTTGTGTGTGTGTGGGGGGGTAGGGAGCAGAGGAGGACGAAGGAGCCTTGGCTTTGACATGTCAGTCTGAGATGTCTGAGATGTCTGGGAGGCATCACTTGGCCCCATTAGACTACACTTACCCCATTTTTCTTGGTTTCTTCCCTGGAGTATCACACATCAACAAGACTATTCTCATTCTATAGCAAGGATTCTCAATAAAATAATACTTTACCCCCATTCCTCAGAGGGTTTGGGAAAACCATTAAGAGTGGTTTTGGTTGTCACAAAGTGGTGGAGGGTGTGCTGAGATTTGGTGGGTAGGAGCCATGAGTACTGGATAGTCCCACAAAATGTAAAATTCTCTCTCTCGCTGCGCACTCACACAGGTGAAAGGTGTGTTTATAGTTATCCCAGGACCTAACTCCTTTTTTCAGTTTTAACAGACCCTAAAATTTCTGGTAATGCAATTACTACATCAGTTGAGGGGGAATTATTGTCTAGTTGTTCAGAACTGGAGAATTGCTCTGTATTCCAGAAAAATTTTGCCTCCAACATCATTACAGCTCCTGGTGTGTGAGTAATCAATGTGACACTACTGTGTCAGTCTGCATTTGTAGTCCGGATTCTACATATAGTTGCCAGCATCTGCCTACTTTACTGAGGCTTCAGTGGAGACCATTCCCAAGCGTTCACCTAGTGAAAGACATTTTATTTTATATTTGCTTTTCTCTTATTTCTCTTTTAAATCAGAGATAAGTGATTATATACACATTTTGAAATTATGTGTTAGATTATATGATCTAGGATTATCATTTTGGGGTAGTAAGGCGTGGTATAACAAAATATTTGTTATCAAAAGGTCCTGCAGAGTCTAATATGGTTGAGATAAACCCATCTACATGGGCTCAGGAGGCAAACTGCTTGGTTTTACTACTGCAATTTATGTGACTTTGGGCAAGTCAATTATTCTCATCTGTAAAATGGGGATCACGTTTCTACCTCATGGAGCTGTGTGAGGAAAACAATGAATGTTTGGTTAATATTTGTAAAACACTTAGAATAGGGACGCCTGGGTGGCTCAGCGGTTGAGTATCAGCCTTCGGCTCAGGGCATGATCCTAGAGTTCCGGGATCGAGTCCCACATCCGGCTCCCTGAGTAGAGCCTGCTTCTCCCTCTGCCCTCTGCCTGTGTCTCTACCTCTCTCTCTTTCGGTTTCTCATGAATAAATAAATAAAATCTTAAAAAACAAACAAACAAAAAACACTTAGAATAATGCATGCCTGGCACATATTAAGTGCCAAATAAAGTTTAAAGAAAATAAATACTCTATCCAGGAAATTTTATTCATGGTCATGCCTTCAATTCCCACTATGCATTATTGTGGAAAATTTTCCAAATTTAAAAATATGTTGAGTGAGCTTTGCCTAAAAAATACATTTGTAGATATAATGACACTCGGTGAGACTTGGGAGAAAAAAAAATCATTTTCTTTCAAGCACATAATTTCCCAAGTAAAGCTAGTCATTTACTTTCCCAGTGAGGTAAAGAAGAGAGGGTTGGAGAACATTTATGTTCTGGTAACCTCAGAAACCAAAGAAACATGAACCCAAAGAAGAAAGACAAATGAGAAAAGGTCTTATTTAAATTTGTACAGCCTATATTTCTTTTTATGCTCACCAAGAAGAAACAAGATGCGTTATTTCATAAGAAGCTTTCATTGGAAAGGCATTTCATGTTATCTCCAAATTCTCAAACTGTAAACTTCAACAATGAGCTATGTGAAATATTCTAATATTCACTGAATCTAGGGAATATGCTTGTTGTAGGAAATGGCATCTGCTTACATCAATGAGCAGTGATCATGAAACCCATTACTCTGTATACCAGACCTTGTTTCTGGTTTTGTTCTGAATTCATTATGCAAGTAAAATAAAAATGGTGGCTCCAGTGGATTTAGAGCCAAATGCAATGCAAAGCCTGTTTTCATCCACAACAAAGACTCACAAATGTCAACCTCCAGCCTGAGAACTTTCCTCTCCTGTTTCCTGGATCCTGGTTGGCTGCCCCTCAGTCTTTAGCTCTCAGATGAAGCTTGACATTTCCAAAGAAACCTTCTTTGACCACATAGTCTATGTTATGGTCCTGTTTTACACTTGCTTAGAACAACATTCCTTTCCTTCTGTGCACTTGTCATTGGTTTGTAATTATATACTTTAGTTTGCTTTAAAAAAAAATCTCTTGGGTCGCCTGGGTGGCTCAGTGGTTGAGCGTCTGCCTTTGGCCCAGGCATGATCCCAGGGTTAGGGGATGGAGTTCCACATTGGGCTCCCTGCAGAGAGCCTGCTTCTCCCTCTGCCTATGTCTCTGCCTCTCTCTGTGTGTCTCTCATGAATAAATAAAACCTTTAAAAAAAACCCTTCTCTGCCCCATTAGACTTAATCCACCACAGTAGTTCCTCACAAATGGCAGAGAACCAGGCCGTAACACAGTAGCTAGCATACAGTAGGTGCTTAATAAATATTTGTTGCATGGTGATCTGTCATTTTGGCATTCTGGAGTATACACATGAGATATGGGCCAAAGCTTGGAATTTGAAAGTCATCTGCATTTAAATACAAGAAAATAGATGAGATCACCCATCCCAAGGAGAAAGTGGGGAGAAGAGTGTGTGTGTGGGAAATCTGGAAAAGAGCCTTGGGGATCCTGACATTTATTTGGTGTAAATCAGGAGATGCTGGCAAAGGATACACATACACACCCACGCCCACCCCCCCACACACACAAGAAAAAAGAATGGCTAGAGAGGTAAAAAAGAAATTCAGGGAGAATGTGCTGCCAAGACAACCAAGAGAAGAGACTCTTGAAAGAAAGGAGTGGCCAGTTGTGAAAATACAGCTAAGAACTTAGTCAAGACAAGGGAAGAAATATTACCATTGAATTTAACAGCTTCAAGGTCATTTGTGACATTCATAAGAGCAATTTTGGGGCAGGAGTAGCTATGTTAGGTGAAAGGGGGTTGGGACAGGAGGTAAGCAACTGGAAGTAGCTAATGTAGGGCACTTTTCCAAGAAGCTTTGCTAGGAAGGAGAGAAGGAAGATGGAGCTGGGGAGTAATGAGGCATCAACTGAGTTTTTTGTTGCTGTTGTTTTATGTTTTTTTCTTTTTTTCACTCTTAGAAATATCTTTATTGTTTTAAAACAATTATGTACCAAAAAAAACCCAATTATGTACATGAATTACAGAATGGTCAGCAAATCCATTCAAAGAAATAACCCACATCTCCTTGTGAGAAGCAAGGAGCATTTTTTTTTTTTTTGCAAGGAGCATTTAAAAAATCATTTTAACATGTATCTTTTTTTAAAAGAACATATAATTAACATACAGTGCTATATTAGTATCAGATGTATAATGTAATATTCCAACAATTCTGTACATTACTCAGTACTTGTGATAAGCATCATTTTTTTTTAAGTGGAAGTTACTGTTAATGAAAATGGGAAATATTCAGTAGAAAGAGAGACTACTTATTTAATAAAGAGAAAGAATAATAAGAAGACAACATTCCTTACTAGGTTACTGATAAGGAATCACTGCTTGTCTTACAAGATCATTCTTCTTTGATCTACCTCTATGCATAAGAGCTCATTAAAAAGTGATTAGCATGACTTCCTAATGCAAGCCTGGAGGGGTCATGTTAAACCATTGCAAAGATCTTCCAGAAATCCTACCTTCTCAACTTCCCTGGGGCTGGGAATTAGTTCCAGAGTTTCCCAATCTTGGGTGCTAATGGCATTTTGGTTCAGATAATCTCGTGTTGTGGGGGAACGTCCTTTGTGCTGTAGGATATTTAGCAGAACTCCTGACCTCTACCCAGTAGACCGGTAGCATCCAAATGTAACAGCTCAAAAACAGATATTGCTAAATGTCCCAGCTGACAACCACGGGTTATTCAAACCTAAGGAAGTCTAATTTTTAAAAAATCAGCTAATATTAACAACTCTCTAAATGTTGATATTGTTTTCATTGCGTTACGCTGTCATTGAAAATTATCCATAAACCTGGTATGAAAACATATTGTGCTGTTCATATGTGTTCGTATTTTTTAACTCCTAAATAAATGATACATCATTTTTAACATTTTAAGTAGAAAGAATCATAATACCAAACCAAATATATGTATGGATGGACCTTAGGGATGATGACTGGAAAGGGAAAATCACTTAGTATTTATTTGGTGTTCTCTATATTTTACATTTTGTAAACCTGATTTTTTTTAAGCTTTTATTTTGGGGGGCACCTGAGTGGCTCAGCGGTTGAGCATCTGCCTTTGGCTCAGGGTGTGATCCTGTCGTCCAGGGATCAAGTCCCACATGGGGCTCCCTGCGTGGAGCCTGCTTCTCTCTCTGGCTCTATCTCTGTCTCTCTGTGTTTCTCATGAATAAATAAATGAAATCTTAAAAAAATAAAATATTTTATTTTGGGATGGGACACCTGTGTGGCTCAGTGGTTGAGTGTCTGCCTTGGGCTCAGGTCAAGATTCCGGGGTCCTGGGATGGAATGCCACTTCGGGCTCCCTTTGGGGAGCCTGCTTCTCCCTCTGCCTATGTCTGCACCTTTCTCTCTGTGTCTCTCATGAATAAATGAAAAGATTTTATTTTGGGGGCGCCTGGGTGGCTCAGTCTGTTAAGCGTTGGATTCTTGATTTTGGCCCAGGTCATGATCTCAGGGTTGTGAGATCAAGCCCGCCTTGGGATCCATACTGGGCGTGGAGCCTGCATAAAATTTTCTCATCTCCTCTCTCTGTCTCTCCCTCTACCCCTCCCCCCTCTGCCCTGTCTCTTAAAAAAAAAAAAAAAAAGGTATTTTATTTTTTAAAGTCATCTGTACACCCAATGTGAGGCTCAAACCTACGACCCCAAGATCAAGAATTACATGCTCCACCCACTGAACCAGCTAGGCGCCCCTATACACCTGGTTTTCTTAGTTTTGTGTGCGTCTGTGTGTGTTTTAACACGCTCGTTGTATAAAAATGAGACAAAACAAAAAAGCCAGATACATTCAGAGAAGAAAATTAAAACCCTCAACAATACCATCCGTTCCCATTTTGGTGCCTATGCTTTAAGGACTTTGTGTGCATCCATTCATTTATTCATTAACTGATTGATCACCCATCTTCCTGAGAGGAGAACTGGGCAGTCAAGGAACGTTTTGCTGCTGCTGTTTTTCTTTTTTTTCTTTTTTCTCTTTTTAAATGGGAGAGATGTGGGCATGTTTTAGAACCAGTGGAAAGAAAGACCTAGTTTAGAAAGAGGAAAATGGGATGATCCTCCGAGTGAGGTTTCTGAGAAGGAATGGATTGTAAGCAGAGAGAGGAGGGATCATCTTTTGATGAAGTGCGGGGGGGTGGGGTGGGGAGCGTTTTGGGAAAGAAGATGCACATACACACAGGCACACGCGTCTCTTATTGTAGCTACATGTAAGTGTACGGCCGTATCTCCCTATAAGCATGCATGAAGCTCCCAGGGCACTTGTAATCTACACGTAAGTGTACGGCCGTATCTCCCTGTAAGCTTGCACGAAGCTCCCAGGACACAGATATTTGTACTTTGCTACACGTATGTATCGTATTGTATCTTCACGCTTCCTGCCGGGGGTGGGGAGCGAGTCTCGAACCCGCGTCTTGGCTGGGTCTATTGTAACCACCGTCCCCACGCCGCGGCTCTTCCTCCCCATCATTTTCGCACCACCCTCTCGCACGCCGCCGGGGCTTCGGTGTCGGGAGCCACCTCCGAGGCTTGGACATGTTGGCCGTTTACAGTCTTTTTTCACCATCACCGACGCCCGGGCTTCCCATGTTGACGGTGAAATATTCCTAGGGACCCGGGATTGTTTTCGGAGCAGAGACATCCGCGCCGGCGGAACTGCTGAGTCAAACGGTCTGCAAAATTCGGTGGCTAAAAACCGCCGTGAGCCTCCCAGTCCACCTCAGGTATGCCTCCTTCACCTGAGGAGGAAGCGGAGGAGCACAGAGGTTAAATAACTGGCCCAAGGTCAACAAATAATTACAAGTGGCGGATTTCAAAAGCCGCGCGGGCTCATTTGGCTGCGGCAGGGGTAGAATTTGCGGTTTTGGCCTTTTTTTTTTTTTTTTTTTTTTGGTGTGTTTCGGTGGGGGAGGGGCCGGGTGGCAGAGAAGGAAACTTGTGTCGCAGCAAAGGAGGAGGAGGAGGAGGAGGAGGAGGAGGGGCGGGACTCCAGGCGGATCGCAGCCGGCCGCGGCGACAGAGGCTGGGCCCGGGGCTCGGCGGGCCCCTCCAGCCGCTGTGCAGGGCGCCTTGGAGGCGGTGACCCCAGTCCAGAGAGGTCCGGCCCGCGCGCCCGGGCGGTTGCCAAGGGCCTGCCCCGGCTGCGGGGCTAGTTGCTAGGGCCTCCATCTTGAGGCCGGTGGCCGCGGCGCCCCCGGAAGGGGTTGCCGAACGGGGCATTCACTTCCGGTCTGGGGCCTGCGGCGGCGGCGGTGGCGGCGGCGGCGGCAGCGGGTCGGTGTAGAAAATGGCGCTGGTGCAGCGGCTCGGGCCTCTCCCCGCGGCGCTGCGGAGGGCTTGAGGCTCGCGAGCCTCACTCGCCGCGCCCCACTTGCTCGTGCACTTTACACACATGAGGTGAGCGGGGCGGGGGCCTCCCTCCGGGCGGGAGGAGCCTGGGGCGCTGCCGCAGGGCCCGCGACCGCGGGTGGCGGCGGCGGCGGCGGGCGTCCCCGAGACCTCGGGCCGCGGCGGGGGAGGGGGGTGCGGGGCGGGGGCGCCCCTGCGGGGGCCCGGCGGGAAGCCCGGAGGGGCCGCGCTGCGCCGCTGGGGCCGGGCCGGGGGCTGCGGCTCGCCCGCGCCGCCTGCCCGCAGTCCGGGCTGCAGCCCCGCAGCTTTGTGAGCACCCCCGGGCTCCCCTCCCCTCCCCCATCCGCCCCGGCGCGAGCCTCTGCCGCAGCAGCTCCGTTTTCACGCGCATCTCCCTCCCTCCCTCCCTCCCTCCCTCTCTCTCTCTCTCTCTCTCCTTTTCTTTTCTCTTGCAGAGAATTGGAAGCTAAAGCTACCAAAGACGTAGAAAGGACTCTTAGCAGGTAAGATGGGCGAGCTTCCGTCTCTGTCGCCCCATTCATCGTGTATTTCCACTCGGGTTCGCCCCGTTCTGGGTCTAGAAGTCCCCCCCCACCCCCACCCCGTGTCATTTTTCTTTTCGCACGCAGGGAATAGACATTCGGGAGAAGAGGCCGGAGGGAATATTGGATGGGAGGGATTGCGGGGAGATGCGTTCATTACGCGTGTGTTCTTTTCTTTGGGGGAGGGAAAGAAAACACACACACACACAACAAAACAGCGAAAAGCAATTCTTGTAAACTTAGTTAAAGCGTTCTCACCCTTTTAGAATTTAATTAGGGGACTTGTGCATTAATTACTATCGTAAATGGTTGCAGGCATTGTGTGACTCATGATTGAGGCGGCCCTTATGGCGGGCTGTCAAACTGTTTTGGCTTCCCCGTTATTACTTTGTAACTCAAATTGTTGCCTTTATAAGAAGATACTATGTTCGCATTATTATTATTATTATTAATTTTTTTTTTCCTCTCCCAACACATTGTAGTCAGGCAGATTCTGTTGCACTGGAAACAGTTTTGCCCTTGAACTTTACCGAGCATAAACTGCGTTTTGTTTTCTTTTGAAACTAAATTTGAGTCTATGGTCGGTGTGTGCTCTTTTTATCAACTGGTAAAGCGATTTAAAAAATTCTGTTTCCAATAAGTGGTTATCATTTCTACTGGGCCCAGAGTGCTTTTGCACTGGTAACTTAAATCATCGCCACAAAAGGAGTTTTTTTGGTTTTTAAACGTTGCCTTTATGGAAACGTTTAGCTTTATTGAGCTGTAATTGCTTAAAGCATCAGAGCATTGCACTGTATTTAACTCTTTTTCAGATTCATTTTCTTATAGTCCTTTCTTTATTGGCCGGCTTCTTTTGAATTATATGGAGAGACTCAGAGAAACTTCTAGATGAACCTTATCAGTATACGGCCTTCTTTTTCACTTGGACAGGATAAAACAAAATCTCTTCTATCTCAGGTTTTAATGTAGTTTGTCCTTGACGACTGTGAGTTTTAGGTTTATGATGGAGTTAATAACAGTTCAAATCGTGTGTATTTTTTTCACTATAAAAAATCATCCCAAATTGCTGGTCTTTTGATTTTATAGATATTGATCTGTTAAGGTGATTGTTAAAAAAATCTTTTCGGTGGGTGAAGGTTGGGCATCACTGACTCGCCAAATAAGAGATTTTCTGTTATAATTATGGGGACTGGTTCAAGGAAATTAAGCCTGACATCACTGACTAAACAACTGTTCTTTGGATATCTAATAAGTTTTCTTGTCAGAAGCTTAAAAAAATGTTGAGGTATGAAACCATTAAAGAAAACAGATTGAATTTTCAGCAGTGGAAAGGAACTTGGAGTCCATTTTTCTTCCCATTTTTGCTTTGTCAGGTAACCATATCAGTATAGTTGCTGTGGAGGTTTTCTGGGGCTTAATTAACAATTGCCTTTACCACAGGTATAATTTTCATATGCTGTTATTGTTAGAACTTAGAGTATATTAGCTGTGTATCAGAATTTGGATCCCAGCTCTGCCACTTAAAATATGACCTTGACTCTTGGCAAATCATTTAGCCTCTCTGTGTGTAATCTGTAAAACAAGAGGTTTGGGCCAGTCAGTTGCTAAGGTGTGTGAGGCCCCTTGAGTTGTATAATAAGGGGTCAAGTACCATCCCTGGCCACAGAGAGCATGTACAATCTGGTAGGAAGACTGTCATATGTACATAATTAATACAAGGTAGTTGCTGTAGAGGTTAAGATACCATCGCATTCCATACATGAGGATCTTCAGTTGGTTCTCAGGGATGAAGAGGAAGAACAATTATCAAGGAGGGTTACAAGGTAGTGTATTAGGACTGTGAAGACGGTAGCATAACCTACAGGTTAATAGCATTCTGAGGGGGGAGAGGTGTGATTAGATGGGCAAATGCTTTCCTTTGACTCCGTCTCTAGTTCTGTGCTTCCTTTTTCCCAAATAATGAGTGTATTTCTTGAAGCATTTATGCTCCCTCCAGGAAATCAGGGCATTTTTCTTAGTATTCCTTTAGCAAACACTTCTGGAGCGTCTTCTGTGTTCCAAGTGCAAGACTAGGCCCTAGGGAGGGGAAGAACCCAAGTAGCTAAAAGTACTGAAAGCCTCCTCTCTGCCTGGCACACTCTTTTGAAGACTTGCCATGGACTCTTCTGATCCCTGGATCACTGTTTGAAGTAGGTACTGTTATTACTGGTTAATAGACGAGGACTTTGAGGCACAAGGAGGTTAAGTAACTTTCAGGAGGCCACACCACTGGCAATTGGAGGAGCTGTCAGGCTTTGGATCATACTGAATCGTCTTTTACTAGAGACATCGTTCTTCATTTTGAAAAGTTTGGAAAATATCTTTGAGGAGGCAGAACCAGCAGGTACATGCGATTCTCCTAGATCAGAGTTTCTTAACTTGGGCTCTGTTGACATTTGTGGTCAGCAGCATCTGCCTGTCGCACTCCCCACCCAGTCCTGACAATCAGAAAGGTCTGTGGATATTGCTAAATGTTCTCTGGGAGGCACAATCACCTCCAGTTGAGAACTGTTATCTTAGAGCTTCATATTCCCTGAAGACAACCAAACATAGGGACTTTGAAGGTTAAACATTTAAATGTTAAATTGATTACTATGTCTTTATGCCAGGGAAGTCCACATCCTATTGTGCTGGCCCTCTAGCCTCTGAATGTTAGAGTTGTGTAGCCATTCCCCTTTTCCTCTGCTAAGTGGCAGACCCTCAAAACAGTGTGCCAGGTAGCCAGTGCCAGTGAGACAAAATGGGCACAAGAGAAATTTAGTTTACTACCTGGGGTAAACTGTATTTCTTAATTCATGTCAACCATTGAAGTTGTCACTTTATGTCAATATCATGGGCATACAAGAGGCAACTGTGATGTCTAGATAGGGGTGGTGGTCACAACTGGAACTGAACTTTAAAGGATGAAATCAGTTTTGAAAGGCAGAGAAAAGGGCAGCGTAAGAACACCAGAACTAATGGCACAAAATCCAGGAAGTACTGGGGGTTTTGAAATACAATGGGTAGTTTGGTTAGATTGGCACCGAAGAGCAGGGACGGGCACACAGGTTCTTGAATATTATTAGGTTGAGGACTTCTGGCATAGATCTTTTCAGTAGTGTAGAGCTATTACATGCTCTTGGGTAGGATAGTTATGATATGATAGAATAAGGCAGGCGTTGATGAAGACCTGAATTACAGTGGTAGAAGAAGGGAGCTGAGAGTGGGAGATACAGAGGAAGTGGAGTCTGGGATTTGGCAGCTAACTAGGTTGGGATTAATTGTAGAGAGGTCTAAACAGTGTCTTGATTGACCCAGCCTCTGAACAGAAAAGAGGTCAGAACAGAAATAGGAGTTTGGTGAGAGAAGATGGTAAGTCACATTTTCTAGTTGTAAAAAAATCTAAGACCAACTGACCTAATTTTAAAAAAATATTTTGGAGGCCAAAGCCATAGAATCCTTGAGTATTTAGAGTGGGACCATGACATCAGAGAAGACCAGCCAGTATTCTGATCTTTTCCATTTTACAAATGAGACAGCTATGGTTAAAACAGATCCAGTAACTCAGTCAAGGCTATATTCTCTCAAGTGACAGACCTGGGATTCCAACTACCGGGTCTTGCAACTGTGTGTGGTATTTTATTTTATATTGCACGATAGAAGAATGATAACGTTGGTTTCTCCTTTCTATCTGAAAATGTTTGTGCCCATTCTAGTAACTTATTATAATGTAGGATGTATTATCTAAAGTAAAAATTACACATTTCGTGTTAGGTGATTCCACACCCCCCCTCCCAAACTATTGAACACCATCATTTAAGAAAAATTGTTAAAGATGCTGTTAATGCCATATTCTGTAGCATCTAAACTGGGATTGTTGTTATCTGAAGCACTTTTGCCTGGGGCAGGTGCTACATAAGAGAAGATTAGGGGCAGCAGGAATTAACCAGGGCATTAAGTCTTTGTAGATAAGAGACCCTGCTCTTGCAATTTGTTAAAAAATAATTCTGAAAAAAATTATCTTCCAATTTTGTTGAGCTTTTCTGTTGCCTTCCTGTGATGTGTTTTATGGGCCAGCAAATTCATATTGGTAGGTTTCTTTCTAGCTTAATTTGGTGGCTATGTGGTAAGTCAATTGGTAGAGTAAATGAATCACAAACTAAGTTTAATTTAAAAACGTGCAACAACCCTCTTTGGAAAATTTAAATATGAACATCATTAAAAAGTCTGAGTACCACTCCGTAACCTCTTGTGTTTTTGGCATCTGAAGTAAGTCTGCAAGTATAATAAATTAAGGTCTTTTACATTTCTGTTTTCTGACAACCTCAGAAGCATGGCCCATGATTGGAAAGACTAAAATAGAATGTGCTGTGTGTATTCTGCTCAGAATGACTTAGGACAGGTCTCTCACTCAAAGTCAAGAAAATGTCCTCTCATTTAAAATTTAAAAAAAAAAATCCTTCTGACCTTCAGTAAAGTAGCAAGAATAAGTGAACACCTGTATCTCTCCCTAAGTTTACCAGTTATTAATATTTTGCCATATCATATTATCATGCCAGTTCATTCCTAAGTAAGACAGCACTCATCTCCTAAGAACAAGGGCATTCTATATAACAGTCGCATTATCATGCACGGGTAACTTTAACATTGTCGCGCTGCCTTTTTGTCCATATTCAAATTTTCCCAGTCATCTCAGTAATGTCTTTTTAAATAGATTGGGTTTTTCCTCCTCCATTCCTTAACCCAGGGTCACTTTTAGTTGTCTGTGATTTCTTTCCATCAGGAGCAGCTCCTTACCTTTGTCTTCCCCTTTCATGACATTGACATTTTAGAATAGTCCAGACTCGTTTTTGCAGTCTTCATTATGGCTTTTTCTGCTGGTTTCTGTAGGATTAGATTCAGTGAAACCTTTTTGGCAGGAATAGTGCACAGGTGATATGCTCTCAAGTAGTCATGTCAGGCTCCTTTCCCCACCATTTCTAAGCAAATTAACTGAAAGTAGACCTAGTACTTTTACCTTCATGCTGTTTCTTTCATTTTTAGACATGCCAACAATTAGGTCAAACTGAGATATGCTTTTAAATAGTTGAGGTTATAGTAATTACAGGTCTTCATGTTTAAACTGATCACTTGTAATGACTGCAGATTTTTTGAAGGGTCATTCTGTAGATAGCTCCCTAATTGTTAGACATAAAAGTTCCTTGCTTTCAACTTTCACCACTGATAAACTGATAACCTGAGTAAGAAAATGAAACAAACCTAGGGCCTGGGCTTGTGATCTGCATTCTGAAAAAGGATGCCGCCAGAACAGAGATTCACATCCTGGATTCCACACAGGGATATAGATGGTATGAAGTAGTTTGAAAAACTGAATATGTTCTTAAAAAAAAAAAAAAAAAAAAAAAAAAGATGGTCGTTAGCATTTATCAGATTTCAGAGGGTCAGGGCTCCCCAAAGAGTAAAACAATGTTGCAGGGAGGCTATCAGAGGAGCTGGGCAGTGGCGACTAGAAGGGAGATTTTAAGATTCAAAAAGAGAAAGTAATGTTCAACAAAGGTGTAGTTTCTCTCTTAAAAAAAAAAACGCATGAAAATAAATATAGTTTAAATTTCCTATTAAGGTGGTCTTATTTTAAAAAATGATTTGCATACTCTGGGTGTGTGAGTTGGCTATGAAGCAGAAACTAGGGAAGAGCATGTTGAATTTGCAGCAGCATGTTGTGTGCCGAGGACTCAGCTGACTTCCAGTTTCAGATGGAATGTTCACAACAGATTGAAACCTGGCTAAGGAATTTTATACTTTGAACCTTACAAGATATTTTCTGCAAACAGCGATTGATTGGATTTGGTATAATAACCAACAAGATTAAACCAAGTCACTTGGTTTGCTGTTCTTACTAGTGGTTTTGAGTCATTTAGCATTTACTGAGCAGCTTGCTTCAGTAATAATTGAGTATTTTTATGATTTTGACATCTGTGTTTTGTTGACTTTGGTCTTATTCTTTTGAAGTATCCCTCTAAAACACAAGGAAATAGTACTATGTGGTGCTCAAATACGCACTGCTCTTAAATGTGTTTTTAAGCATTACTTCACTGTTTGATAGTTGACCACACAAAGGATGTCAGAGAGGTCGGTTTTACTTAGTATTCTACTTGTGAAGCTCTGGGTGATGTGGGGCATATGTGTGTGAGGCTCTTACCACATAAAGGTAGGAAAGGGCATCAAGTGCGTCCTCTACGCTGCTGCAAGTTAATCAACCTCAAGCCACAGTTCTGAGCTTGTCCCTCACTATTTCTTAGAAACCTTGGCTAGCTCCCCATTGAATCTGGAACTTAAGCCCAACTCTTGTTTGTGCTCAGTTTATCTGTCTCTAGTTTATCCCTATCCTCAATTCTTCTCTGAATGTTTCCCTCAGTTTTCTTTTTTATTCATTCATGAGAGAGACAGAGGGAGAGGCAGGCTCCTCACGGAGAGCCTGATTCTGGACTCGATCCTGGACCCCGGGATCATGCCCTGAGCCAAAGGCAGACGCTCAACCCTTGAGCCACTCAGGCGCCCCAAGACCACATTTTCTTTAGCGACTCCTCAGTTGGTGGGTGTTATTAGGGTTTTCACTTTAAGGTTATTGTGAATAATGACAATGTGAACATTCCCGAATGAGTGTTGCGTGAGTGTTGCTGTGACCATAGTGTTTTCAGTTCTCTTGGGTACATACCTGGAAGCAGAATTGCTGGGGCGTATGGTAATTCTGTGTTTACCTTTGCAAGGAACTGCTGGACTGTTCAAAGTATCTGGGCCATTTTACTTTCCCACCAGTGATGTATGAGGGCTCTGGTTTCTCCACATCGTCACCAACACTTGTTATTCTTTTTTTTTTTTTTCATTTTTTTCTTTTTTTTTTTATTGTCATCTTGTGAGGTGGTATCTCATTGTGGTTTTGATTTGCATTTCGCTAATAACTAATGCTGTGAGCATCTTTTTGTGTGCTTCTTGGCCATTTGTGTATCTGATTTGGGGAAATATCTACTTAGATTCTGTGCCCATTTTAAAATTTGGTCATTTTTTTATTGAGTTTTGTTTTGTTTTGTTTTTAAGATTTTTAAGTAATCTCAAGGACCACTGGGAGCTCAGTTGGTTAAGTGTCTGTCTGCCTTTGGCTGAAGTCATGATCTCAGGGTCCTGGGATCCAGCCTGGCTGGCTTTGGGCTTCCTGCTCAGCAGGGAGTCGTCTTCTCCCAAGGACCCATTCCTCCTGCTTAGGCTCATGCTCCCTCTCTCACTCTGTCTCTGTGTCTCTCTCAAATGAATAAAAAAAATCTTGAATCGTACTCTACCCAATGTGGGACTTGAACTTAAAAAAAAAAAGAACTCTTTATATGTGGCTTAGTTTGTTGGACTTGAAACTCTTGATCCAGCTTGATTTTGGAGTTTTAAGATTTTATTAATTTACTCATGAGAGACACAGAGAGGCAGAAGGGAGAAGTAGGCTCCCTGCGGGGAGCTTGATGAGGGACTCCATCCCAGGACCCCAGGATCACAACCTGAGCCAAAAGCAGACAGACGCTCAACCACTGAGCCACCCAGGTGCCCCTAAAGGGTTCTTTATATATTCTAGATACATGTTATTTATTAGATACATGACTTACAGATATTTTCTCCCATTCTGTGGATTACCTTTTTTCTTGGTGTTGTCCCTCACTACGTAAAAGTTTAAAATTTTGTTATGTCCAGTTTACCATCTTAACCAATTCTGAGTGTACATTTCAGTGACATTAACTACATTACTTTCATAGTGTTGTGCAGCTGTCCCCACTAGCCATCTCCACAACTCTTCTGATCTTGCAAAATTGAAACTCTGACCTATTAAACAATAATTTCCCATTCTTCAACTTCTGGCAGACACCATTCTGCTTTCTGCTCCATGAATTTGTTCTAGATACCTCAGATGAGTGGAATCATAGAATATTTGACCTTTTGTGACTAGCTTATTTCCCTTAGCATAACATCCTCAAGGTTCGTCCATGTTGTAGCCCATCTGTCAATTGATGATTTTATTTATTTATTAGAGAGAGGGAGAGCGCGCATACTCACGTGTGCCCAACTAAGGGAGGAGGGAAGGAGCAAACGCAGAGAGAGAATCCTAAGCCAACTCCACACCCAGCATGGAGCCTGACATGGGACTTGATCTCAGGACCCTGAGATCATGGCCTGGGATGAAATCAGTAGTTGGATGCTTAACCAGCTGAGCCACCCAGGCGCCCAATTTGTTGATAATTGTATGTTGATCCTCTATCCTGCAACTGTGCTGAACTTAGTATTTCTATTAGCCGGTGTGTGTGTGTGTGTGTGTGTGTGTGTGTGTATGTGTATTTCAGGGCTAGCTCTCTAAAGCCTGTATCATCGGTGAATAGAGATGTTTTTATATAAGTTCCTTTCCAGTCCCTGTATTTATGTATTTTTCTTGCCCAGTTTTTCTGAATGGAACCTACAGTACAGTGTTGACTAGAAGTGGCAAGAGTGAACATTTTTGTCTCTATTCTCATCTTGGAGAAAAAGCATTCGGTTTTTTTTTTTTTAATTTATATTTATTTATGATAGTCACAGAGAGAGAGAGAGAGGCAGAGACACAGGCAGAGGGAGAAGCAGGCTCCATGCGGGGAGCCCGACGTGGGATTCGATCCCGGGTCTCCAGGATCGCGCCCTGGGCCAAAGGCAGGCGCTAAACCGCTGCACCACCCAGGGATCCCAAGCATTCGGTTTTAACTGTTGTGTGTGTTGTGAGCTGTGGGCTTTTTGTAGATGGCCTTTATCAGGTTATGGAAATTTCCTTCTCCTAGTTTGAGTGTTTTTTATCTTGTCATGAAAGTTTGGATTTTTGTCAGGTGTTTTTTCTGTGTCTAGTAAGATCATCAAGTAGTTTCTGTCCTTTGTTCTCTTAATATGTTGTATTACATTGCTTTTCATATGCTAAGCCCACCTTGCATTCTTGGGGTAAATCCCACTAGGGCTTGATTTGTCCTTTTTATATGTTGCTGGTTCGATTTATTAGTCGTCTTTTCAGGGTTTTTGTGTCTGTATGCATAAAAGTTATTAGTCTGGAGTTTTGATATCTTTGTCTTCTTTTGGTTCCTGGTACTTAGTTTGGTCTGGTTTGGAATCTGGGATCTTGAAATGTTCTGGCATCTATCATTCTTCACTGTGTTAAAATAATTATTTTTATGTGTAGAGTTCTGTTTTCAAGTTTTTCTAGCTTTATAAAGATACGGTTAACTCATTTTCCTCCCAGAGTTTAGTGCATTGCCCTTGTGTGCTGTTTTTATTTTTGTTTTTAAGATACTGGAATCTAACTTTGTGTAAGTTGAAGTTGTAGAGTATACTGATATAATATGTTTATATATTGTGGTATTATTACCACCATAGTGTTGGTTAACACCTCTATTTTGTCACATAGTTAGCATTCTTTTTTTGGTGAGAACATTTGAGATCTAGCGTTTTAGCAACTTTGAAGTATATAATACGGTATTGGCTATAATCACGATTCTGTTTACTTGATTTCCAGAACTTATTCCTATTCTAGTTTCAAGTTTGTATACTTTGACAGCATCTCTCCAATTCCCCCCATTCCCTAGCCCCTGGTAACCACTGTTTGCTTTGTTTCTACAAGTTCAACTTTGTTTAGATTCTACACATAAGTACAGTATTTGTCTTTCTCTTATTTCACTTAGCACAGTGCCCTAGAGGCCCATCCAGGTTATTGCAAATGGCAAAATTTCCTTCTTATGGCTGAATAATATTCCATTGTGCGTGCGCTCACACACCCCACATCTACTTCGTTCACTGACCGATGGATACTTAGATTGTTTCCATATCTTGGCTATTGTGAATCATGCTGCAGTAAACATGGGAGGGCACATACACTTTTGATATATTGTTTTTATTTCCTTTGGATATATACCCAGAAGTGGGATTACTGGGTCATTGGTAGTTGTATTTTTAATTTTTTGAGGAGCCTTTAAGTTGTAACTTAGTGGGTTCACCAAGTTACATTCCCAGCAGGGCAAAGGGTTCCCTTTCTTTGGTGTGCTCATTGACACTTGTTATCTTTTGTCTTGATGAAAGTCATTCGAAATGCTGTATCAGTTTTGTTTTCTACTGTAGGTTCTCCCTTCTTCAATTGCAACCTTTGTATCCCAACTGTTAGTCTTAGTACAGTGTCTTGTACCTAAGTCTTGTAGCTAACAATGAGTGTACATATTCTGTGCATCTGTTAACCACTTACCTAATTTAATTTTCACAATAATGCTAGGTAGGAAGTACAATTTGAGACTTCTTATAAATGAGGAGATGGAAGCTTCAGAGAAAACAAACCAGTTGCTGACACAAGTAGGTAGTGGAGACTGAAGCCCATAAGTAGCAGACCGCGCGGGTAGAAGTAAGAGTGAAAAGAACACCTCTTTGGTGATGGTAATAGGGTTAGAGTGTTAGTAAAAGCAAGGAAGCAGGAATTTAATTGCAGGGCCCAGTGCTGGGGAGTACAATACAAGTAGAACTGGTTTTTGCCCTCAGAGCTGCAATTAGTCCTATTTGGAAGAGTGAGATTAACATCTGAAATAATTAGAAAATGAGCATTGTTTAATTAGAGGTCAAGGGTGAGGTTTGTATGAGTTGGAAAGAATCATGAAGGAACTAGTAATTAACTTAAGCCTCAAAAGAGAAGTAGAGTTTAGGAAGGTAGTTTAGCAAACCAGGTTTTGGATCAGTGTACTGTACAAATCACTTAGGCTTACTTTCTTCCCTTTCTTCCTTCTCCCCCCCCCCCTTTCTTCCTTTCTTTTTATTTTTTAATTTTATTTTTTAAAAATATTTATTTATTCATGAGAGACACAGAGAGAGAGAGGCAAAGAGAGAGGCAGAGACACAGGCAGAGGGAGAAGCAGGCTCCATGCAGGAAGCCCGACGTGGGACTTGATCCTGGGTCTCCAGGGTCTCCAGGATCACTCCTTGGGCCGAAGGTGCACTAAATTGCTGAGCCACCCGGGCTGCCCTCTTTCTTTCTTTTTAAAGATTTTATTTATTTATTTGAGAAAGGGTGAGTGTGGGGGAGGGACAAGGGGAGAGAGGGAGCATACACTGACCAGGGAGCCCGACATGGGGCTCAATCCCAGGACCCAAGATCATGACCTGATCAGAAGGAAGACACCTAACAAACTGAGCCACCCAGGTGCTCCTATAGAGTGTTTCTGTCATGTGATGGGGTATCTGTTCTCCTGTTTCTAATCTCACCAACTGTCCTCAACCTGAGCTTTTTATTTTAAAATAATTTCAGATTTAGAGAAATTTTGCAAGAATAGATCAAAGAATTCCTGAATATCCATCACGTGTATTCCTCAAATGCTAACATTTAACCATATTTTTTTATCATTTTCTCTTTTTACATATACTATTTTTTTCTGAACCCTTTTAGAGTGTCCTGAAAGCACAATATTCCTTTACCTAAAAACTTTTAAATAGTTATTTCCTAAAAGCAAAGACTTAAAAAAAAAAAAGGTAGACTGCCAATGCAGGGCTTGAACTCACAACCCTGAGATCAAGACCTGGGCTGAAGTCAGACACGTAGCTGATTGAGCCACCCAAGCACCCCAAAGACATTTTCTTAGTGATTGCAGTACCATTATCAAAATTGGGAAAGTAGGGCAGCCCGGGTGGCTCAGCGGTTTAGCACCACCTTCAACCCAGGGTGTGATCCTGGAGACCCGGGATGAGTCCCACGTCGGGCTCCCTGCATGGAGCCTGCTTCTCCCTCTGCCTGTGTCTCTGCCTCTCTCTTTCTCTCCCTCATGAATAAATAAAATCTTAAAAAAAAATTGGGAAAGTAGTGTTGGTGCAGTCTTAATAGTGAAGCTACAGACCTTACTCAAATTTTGCCAGTTGTCTCAATGCCTATTAGAGCAAATAAAAATTTTTTTTTCTCATCAGAGATTTAATCCGGGAACTCAGGTTGCATTTAACTCCGGTGCATTTTGTTTTTGTTTTGTTTTGTTTTTGCATTTAGTTTTCATGTTCATTTAGTCACCTGCATTCTGGAAGCTTCTCAGTCTTTGTTTTCGAAGGCCTTAATATTTTTTAGAGGGTACAGGCTAGTTATTCGGTAGGATGTCTTTTAGTCCATATTTGTGTGATGTTTTTTCTCGATTGGGTTCAGGTTAATGCATTTTTGGCAGGAATAGCGCAGAACCGGATGTTGTGTGTTCAGTAGTGTGTCCTGTCAGGAAGTGCGTGACATTCATTTATCCCATTACTGGTGATCGTAACTTCAATTACTTGGTTAGGGTGATACATGTCAGGTTTGTAAATGCTTTTGTAGTTAATAATTATTGATGGGAGAACTTTGAGACTATGTAAAATACTTTGTTTTTCATTAGGATTCCTGCCTGAGTCAATGGATCGCCAAATAGTGACTTTCCACGGCCCATCATTTTTTCTACATTAGTCGACATTCTGCCTCAAGATCTTTCCCTTTACCCTGTTCATTCATCCATCCATTCATTTATTAATATCAGTAAGAACTCATGGATTCTTAATAATATTCTATTCAATGGATAATAATCCTTTATTTGCCTTATTTTGTTGCTCAGATTATGGGGCCAGTGGAAACCCCCTTTTAGGGCTCAGCTCTTACTCTTTGAAGAGATCCAGACTATTTATCATTGGATGACACACTGCTCTCTCTGTCCTATTTTCCATTCATTCTTAAGGGAAAGATACACTGACTCTTCACTCCCACCTGTGCCTCTAGAGATAAGCTTTCTGTCTATGCTTTATGGCTCAAAATCCCATAGTTTCTAGAAATATACAGTATTGTTGCCATCCTTTCTTTTGTCCTTTTTGCTCCACATATTCCTGCCACAAATATTCTTATTTATGTATGTGTTTCCAGAATTTCTTTATGCAAATACAAACACATGGGGATATATATTTTTATGTTTCTTCCTTTTAACACAAAACATAGTATACTGAACCTCAGAGTTTTCTTCCAGTTAACTTCACACCTTCCTGATCCTTTCTGTCCAGAACATAGAGGTCATCTTTGTTTTATAGTTGTATAAATTCCATTTTATGGATGCATCACTTTTATTGAACTCCTTCAGTATTTGTGGAGATTAAACTACCTGTGACTGGAAACTAGCCTCTTTTGTGCCATCCCCTCTGCCACCACTTTCTCTGTTACTTTTATTCCTTGACCCCTTTTCTACCTGCAAATAATTACTAGTATGTATATACGTATGTATGTATGTATTTTAAAGATTTTATTTATTCATGAGAGACAGAGAGAGGCAGAGACACAGGCAGAGGGGGGAAGCAGGGTCCATGCATGGAGCCCGATATGGGACTTGATCCTGGGACTTTGGGATCATGCCCTGAGCCGAAGGCAGAGGCTAAACTGCTGAGCCACCCAGGCATCCCTAGTTGTCTTTATTTTTAAGGTTTCATTTTTATTGTCATCTTTGTATCACTGCCAAAGGTTTTGAAAAGCATCTCCAAACCCCTGATTTCATTCTTACCTATTCTCCTGCAGCTGAGTTTCCATCTGTACCATGTGGCGAGGTCATAGTTCTGACGATTACCAGTGACTTTGTACTGTGTGGTGCTAGACTGGCTTTGGTGATTAATTTACATGTAGGAGGGCGAGAAGGACAAAAAGAGAAGGGAGGATTGGCAAGCAGCTAGAAAAGGGGAAGCAGGAAGGCTAGGAGAAAATAGAATAGAGTGTAAGGGGAAAAGTAGGAGAAGAGCATTTTTGGCAGAAGATATGAAATGTATTTTCATAACCAGCTTGTCACATACAGCTGGCTTCTGCATGGTGATGAGCTGGCTTGTGGTACATTGCTGACTGATAGGCCAGTTGGGCCCTCTGGAACGCTGCCCCGTCTTCTGTTTCGTAAAACAAGATATAACCCCTTGTCCCATTATGGCATGATCAGTTTCAACAGCAGAGCCTCCATTTAAAAATGTTTGCTTTCTAAAACCTGGAGTTGTCATTAACCTATCTCTCCTGTCATTCTTATTAATACCGTCAACTATTCTAGTTTCTTAAGATTACTTTGGTGTTATTCTTTGCTTTTCATTTCCAGTCCAGTCCACCATTGTGGCTGAGGATGTTACACATTTACTCGAATTAGTACACTAGGTTTCTATCCCTGTTTATTAGCAGGTTGTGTCCTACTTTTACCTAGCTATTCCTCCCTTTTTCTTTCCCTGTCAGTACTGCTCCCTGAAATCACCATGCTGACCATTCTCCCTGCTTTACTGGTGTCCATCTCTGCTCCCTTGCCTGAAAAGGCCCACCTTTATCTGTAGAAGACTCTTCAAGAAGATCAACTTACTGCTCCTTGAAGACTTCCGTAGCTCTAACAGCTCATGTGCATATCTTACTTTCCTGTACTTGCTTACAGCCTCTGCCAAATGATTGCTTGTTTCCTTATTTAGGTGTGTTCAGTTGTTTCTACAAAATTCTAGTTTAAAATCATGTTTTCTGCTTAGGTTTTCCTAGTGCCAGAGACTGCTTGGCTTGTAGGAATTCCTAAGCAAGTTTTATTGTTTCATTGACTAAACATTGTATAAGTTATCACTAAATGGTTTTGGATGCAGAGTCAGCTCATCCACGTAACTTTGAGGGTCTGCTTCTCAACTGTACTGTGGAAAAAGTGTACTTTTTAATGGGATTTTTTTTCCCTAACAAATGATATACTGATCTGAATAGTGTGACCTTCTCAGGAGTGTGTCCTAGAGATCTTTATCTGTAAAGCTGTTTGTTAGGTGGTCCCCAAGATCACCCTCAGGTTTGATGATTCACTGGGTTTCAACATACAGCTGTACTCATGGCTATGATCTATTACATCAAAAGTATCAGAAAAGGCACATTGAACAAAATGCAGAGGAAACTAGGTGTCTGTTGCCAAGAGTTCTCTCCCTGTCATGTCACACAAGACATGCTTAATTTGTCTAGCATCAAATTATGACAACATGTGTAAGACATCTACCATGAAAGCTCATTAGAAATTCAGGTTTCTTTTAGGGGCCGGTCACATAGGCACCCTCTGTCTAACATGTACCAACATTCCAGATTCCCAAAGGGAAAGGTTTTCAGCATAAACTGTATTGTTTGTATAGTTTACCCTTATCATTTAGGGAATGATGGGAACCTCTCTGAAATCCAGCTGCCTTGACACCAAGCCAAGGGCTGACCTTTGTAAGGATCACAGTCTCAGACCTGCTGTGTTAACTCTTTTCTGCATGCCATGGAAATCTACAAGCCTCCTTCCATTTCTTAACCTGCTGTGTAGGATTCTATGGTATGAGTATATTATGGTTTAACTTTTCTCTGTTGATTGGCTTTTAGGCTATTTTACAGGATCTGTTTTTGTACAATTTCTTTTTTTTTTGGGCTTAGATTGGAATTGATGGATCATAGCATAGTGACATTTGAAAATCTGATATTAGATACTTCCAACTTCTTCACTGGTGGACTCTAGAAGTCCATACTTCAACAGCAGCTTACAAAAGTACCCTTTGAAAGTGATTACTTTTTTTTAGTTTTTAAAAAGATTTTTATTAAAAAAAAAGATTTTTATTTATTTATTTTGACAGAGAAAGGGAAGAGCACAAGTAGGCACAATGGCAGGCAGAGGGAGAGGGAGAAGCAGACTCCCCACTCAGTAGGGAGCCTGACATGGGGCTAGATCTCAGGACTCTGAGATCATGACCTGAGCCAAAGGCAGAGGCTTAACTGACTGACCCACCCCTGTACCCTGGAAGTGATTACTTCTAATGATATTCCTGTTGGGAATGTAGGAAAAACTGACCCATCAAGCACCGAGAAGAGCAGGACAAGGAAGGGCATTCTAGATCCCAGCTGTGCACTTGTCTTACCCATTCTCTTCCTGCTCCCAAGACTGTTCTGACACTCTTTTGCTTCTTCCTCTCTCTAATCTCTCTCCTTATTGCCTTTAATCATATGTTTGGAGGCTTGTAATTTTTTTGTCTTTTATTACAGATAATTTCAAACGTACATAGATTAGAACAGAACTGAATAAGGAAGCTACGTGCACCCATTTCAGCAATTGCCAACATTTTGTCAATCATGTTGCATTTTTCTCTTTTCCTTTTTTGAGGAATGGGGTGGGGCCTGGAGTAGTGAAAGCAAATCCTGGGCTTTAGGGTATTTTAAACATTTCTTTGGTAGTAATTTACAAAAATAACATACATGTTAACATTTCAAATTGAGATGTACTTTTTATTAAAGGTTGTGTATTTAAGTAATATCTATACCCAGCATGGGACTTGAACAGTCTCCACCCTGAGATCGAGTCACACACTTCTGACTGAGCCAGCCAGGAGCCCCCAAGATGCACTTTTTATTTATTTTATTTTTTTAATTTTTTAAAAGATTTTATTTATTTATTCATGAGAGACACAGAGAGAGAGAGAGAGACAGCGACACAGGCAGAAGGAGAAGCAGGCTCCATGCAGGGAGCCTGATGTGGGACTCGATCCTGGGACTCCGGGATCACGCCCTGGGCTGAAGGCAGGCACTCAACCACTGAGCCACCCAGGAGTCCCAAGATGCACTTTTTAAAAAAAATTAATTTCTCTAAATACTTGGTTCAGTTGTGAGGTTACTTGTGAGGTTACTCTGTTCCTAGTTCAGGAGGATGTTTCCTTGTGTCTTTTTCTCTAAATTTGTATAAAGTTGTTCAAACACATACAAACAGCTTGAAAAAAGTATGGGATAACATTCACATTTCTGCAATTTGCTTTTCCTTTTTTTAAAAAAAGGAATATTCTGCCGTGGCTGGCTGGCTCAGTCGGTGGAGCCTGGGACTCCTGGTCTTAGGGTTGTGGGTTTAAGCCCCACATTAGGTGTAGTGATTATAGTGATTAATTTAAAAAATAGTACAATCTTTATAATAGAATAAACATTTAAATTAATATAAAATCTTTAAAAATTTTTAAATAAAACCTTTAAAAATTAAAAAATCTTAAACTTTTTTAAAATTAAAAGATCTTCAAAAGATTTTTAAAAAGAATATTCCTTCAAATCAATAAACAGATCAACTCCTTTTCGATACAAAATGCTCTGCTATGCCATAGAATAGCCATTTCTTCATTAACAGACATTTCGTTTTTCTGCTTTTCAGCCCTTGTGAACCTTGCAGTGAACTTTGAATTGCACATGGCCTTGCATACTAGGAGTTTATCACCTTCAGATACATTCTGCTGAATAAGTTGGCTAACTACCACGTGTATAACTTGTTAAAACTCTTACCACAATACTTTCCAAAAGATTATAATAGTTTTTCACCAGCAATATAAGAGAACCTTTTAGCTGTCATTCTTGTTAGCACTAGGTATTATTATTATTTTTTTTTTAAAGATTTTATTTATTCATGAGAGACACAGAGAGAGAGAGAGGCAGACAGGCGGAGGGAGAAGCAGGCTCCATGCCCCGGGAGCCCGATGTGGGATTCGATCCCGGGTCTCCAGGATCAGGCCCTGGGCTGAAGGCGGCACTAAACCTCTGAGCCACCAGGGCTGCCCAGCACTAGGTATTATTACTCTTGAACATTTTTGCCAGTAAAATTAGAAAAACAAAAGTATAACATTATAATTTCATTTTTTAAATTTGCATTTACCGAAAAGAAAAATTTGTTTTTAAAAATAATATTTAGAAGTTTGATACTAGCAAATATAAATTTGGTTCACTACTAGGAAATCCATCAACACAATTAATCATTAGCCATCAAAAGATGAAAAGCATATAACCGTTTCAGTAGATACAAGAAAGAAATCCAACAAAGTATTGCAGGCACCCCTGACCAAATCTCCCAGCAAACCAGAACCTGAGAACAGCCTTTTACTTTTTAAAATATTAACATTTACTCATTTAATGTTAATGCTTGAAAATTTTAATATTTAAATTTTTTTTAAATTTTTATTTATTTATGATAGTCACACAGAGAGAGAGGGGCAGAGACATAGGCGGAGGGGAGGCCCTGGGCCAAAGGCAGGTGCTAAACCGCTGCGCCACCCAGGGATCCCTAATATTTAATTTTTTAATGCTATCATTCACACATGGTTCAGAAATTAAAATATATGAAGAGGTTTGTATAGTGAAAGCCATGCTCCCATCCCTCACCTGCCTAGTTCCTCCCTCCTCCTCACAGTCACTATTTGTTTCTGAGTAGTTCCTTTTTTTTCCCTGAGGAGTTCTTTTATAGTCAGTTTGTACACGTACAGGGAAATGGGAGTGCATATCCTCTCCCTTGCTTTTTACACAGATGATAGCATACTGTGTACTCTGTCATGCATCTGACATTTTCCATGATGAATTTTTCCTAAAGGACAGGCTTTTTTGCTCACTTCTGGTGGCATTCTAGCTACCTTCCCCTGCCTCTTGCCTCAGATATTGAACTCCTCAGATATGAGACCTTACAGCCACGCACTAGCTGTATCTAGTTGTTTCTCCCACGTCACCATCCCATAGACATTCACAAAAGAAATGCTGCAGTTGCTCTCAAAGATCACCAGTGCCTGGTCTCCTCTTGTTGAGACCAGCTGCTCAGTCTTTGTCTTTGTTTTTTGTTTGTTTGTTTGTTTGTTTTTCCTCTTGCTCCTGATAACACAGCTATGGTTCTTGTAACTCTAATATCTTGTCTTTCCTGCAGTACATTTTACCATATTGGTAGATTACCTTCTTGTAAAAGGTGGAAGGAAATAAGGAAAGGATTGTGGAGGCATGCAGTCTGGGGAAAGATATACTAGAAGATCTATCAGTTTAATATGTCTAAAGCAAAAGGTTTTGTTCTCTGTGACTCCTGAAAGGAGCTGGTACTTTACTGTGGGAGGTTTCATGCTGTAGAGGAAAGACCAGGACATTGAGAACCTTGATTTGAATCTTGACTTCTCCCTATAGCTATATGACCTTGGACAATTGATTTCACTTTTCTGTGTTTCAGTCTTTTCATCTGTAAAAGGGTAACATCTTTATCATTTTTTAAAAAGTGATAATGAAATGGGAAAATATACATGAAGTGCCCAGAATAGTCTCTGATGTTCATTTTTTTATAGAGGGGTATAGAGAGGCGGGGGGTGGGGGGGTGGGTAGAGAGAATCTTAAGTAGGTTCCACACTCAGCATGGAGCCTGATGTGGGACATTGCACAATTCTGAGTCAAGACCTGAGTTGAAACCAAGATCGAATGCTTAACTGGCTGAGCTACCCAGGTACCCTTAGTCACATTAAAAAGGGGGGGGGGGGTTATTTATTTATTTATCCATGGGAGACACAGAGAGAGAGAGAGAGAGAGATAGGCAGAGGAGAAGCAGGCTCCCTGCAGAGATCCGGATGCAGAACTTGATCCCAGGACCCTGGACCCAAGGAAGATGCTCAACCACTGAGCCACCCAGGTGCCCTAGTCACTGACATTTTAATCACTCTGAGGTTTCTTCTCATTCCTAGTTCCAGAACTTACAGATTTGAGGTGCCCTGCTAGTAACCTTCAAGGAATGAATGATTGCTGACTGAAATGTTACGTTGTGGAGCATTTGTCCAATATGGTGAACCACATAGATCTATCAGATCCATCAGCCTTTCCTCCTTCTGATAGATATGTAAATGTTAGGAGTCAGATGTCTTAAGTGACTCTACTAGCATTTAAATCCCAAAAGCTTGGGACACCTGGGTGGCTCAGTGGTTGGGCGGCTGCCTTCATCTCAGGGCGTGATCCTGGGGTTCCAGGATGGAGTCCCACATCGGCTTTCTCCCTCTGCCTGTGTCTCTGCCTCTCTCTGTGTGTTTGTCGTGAATAAATAAATAAAATCTTAAAAAAAAAATCCCAAAAGCCAAAGTGTTTGGGTACAGGTGTTTTGGCCCAGGTGGGTATATTTATATATTTTTCCACTTGGCTTTCTGGAGGAGGAGATGTGAGTTAGGTGTGGGCAGTTGGCTGTTGTGACAGTACTGAAGAATAGAACTTTTCCCTCTCTTTAGAATATCAGCTGAGACTGTAGTATTCCCTTGAGAACTATGTGCTGCATCTTCTTTTTTTTTTTTTTTTGTGCTGCATCTTCTAAGTACTAAAGCCACCATTTGGGGCCTGGAAAACACTTGCTAACCTCATCAAAAAGCCTTCAAAATGAAAAATGAGAAGAGAGAAAAAACTCCAGGTAAATAGTAAGGGAGCATGCCATAGGGCAGAATTACAGTGACAAGAAGATTGGACAAAGACCTGTGTCTGTAATTCACGGGAGGGCACCCCCGTGCTGAAGATTCCTGATGTTTCTGCATAATAAGTGCCCATAAAATCTTGATAAAAGGGACGCCTGGATGGCCCAGCGGTTGAGCGCCTGCCTTCAGCCCAGGGCATGATCCTGGAGTCTCCGGATCGAGTCCCCGGATTGAGTCCCACGTTGGGCTTCCTGCATGGAGCCTGCTTCTCCCTCTGCCTGTGTCTCTGCCTCTCTCTGTGTGTCTTTGCCTCTCTTTCTCCCTCTGTCTCTCATGAATAAGTAAATAAAATCTTTTTTATTTTTTTATTTTTATTTTTTTATTTATGATAGTCACACACAGAGAGAGAGAGAAAGGCAGAGACACAGGCAGAGGGAGAAGCAGGCTCCATGCACCGGGAGCCCGACGTGGGATTCGATCCCGGGTCTCCAGGATCGCGCCCTGGGCCAAAGGCAGGCGCCAAACCGCTGCGCCACCCAGGGATCCCAATAAAATCTTTTTAAAAAAATCTTGATAAAAGTAAAGACAGTAAAAAAAAAAAAAAAAAAAAAAAAAAAGTAAAGTCAGTCATGAGTGCCACTGAGAACTGGTGAGAGGAGTTTATAACTAGGCATTTGAGTGCTTACTAGAGGCACTGTGTTAAGTAAGCACTCCTCATTCAATCTGTACAAAAATGTTACGAAGTACAGAAATTATCTCCAATTTTAAGGAAGACACTGAGGCTATAGAAGGTTAAATAGTTAGAGCTGGTAATCTGCTCTTGATGGAGGACAGGACAGTGACATAAGTTCATGTGTTTACTGATTATACTGTTAATCATATGCCATGGCTAGTTCCATCCCTGACTTAGTCGGGATCACAGTGCGTGGGCTTGCTCACTCTACTTGCCTCCCTGACACAGAAGAGGCGCGAGAGTGAGTCATGGTTGTAGTTGGCATGAGTCTGTTTTGCTACTCTGTTAGCCACATGGCAGTTCTACTTGGAACAAAATGACAACGGAATATAGCAACAGTTCTACTCTCTTTCCAATTTCTGACTAAAGTTAGTGGTCACATACTCAACTTTGCTGGATTACTATCAATCATTCACAGTGTCACTCGTTCTGGTTTTCACTGCCTACCTGCAGCTCCTCTCAGGGTGTCCCATCAGCTAAGCCAGCTGCAGTTCAGCATGATGTCACTGCACTCCAGTTTCCCACATATTTGCTTGTCTCTGATTCTCTCTTCTGCATCCCCAGTGCCACCTGCATTTTGGCCTCAGTAAACTATTTGCAGTTCCCCAAAATGTCTACTTCATGTTCCTTGAACCTTACCTTGTCTGCCCCGTATTTATAATATTCTCTCCAGGAAGCTTCCTCAGGACAATTAGGTAGTTCCTCTTTATGTATTGATTTTCTTCAACTATCTGGTTTTTGGTGTCTGTTGATATTGTGGATAAAGGTTTACGTTCTAGAATCTAGGGTGATTGATGTAGGTAACTAGAGTGAGTTTCCTCTAACTTGGCTCATTTCTGTAGATATTTCTGCCTTGACTGGAATGGCTGGCCTGCAGCTCTGTATCTGAGAAGTGTGGTGATTGGAAGGCTTCGCTTCAGGGTATGATGGAAGTATCACCACTGATACTTTCCAATAAAGACTTTGATCTGGGCCACAAAACCCTTGCAGGAGCCTTGCCTGCCTCCTGCCCAGGTCTGGTTCCTTTAGAGAGTGTTTTTCTGCTTTTAGGCTGGATTCAAGTTCAGCTGCTATAGTGTGGCCATGTATTCACGGGGATGGAGAGTGGGTAGGAGATATTGAATAGTTTGGCCTTTCTATTCGTCAGGCAGTCTCTTTGCTCCGTGTCTATTTCTGCTTTTCCTGCTCTGTTGGAACCTCTCTGGAGCTCCACCAGAGGATGGCACGTACCTCCATTCAAGACTTCTCTCGGGTTGTAGCTTTCTTTGCTTTTGCATATGCCTCAGCTCTGAAGAGATAGATTACCTTTTTTCCTATCATTTCAGTAAGGGGGAGTGGAAAGGAAGAGGCAGTCCCATTTGCCCAGTCTCTCATTTTGAAATCCTGAACCAGGGGTTCTGTTGACAACTCTGAGCTTTTCTGATCTTTAGAATTGAAACAGACTTGTATAATAAGTGTATTATTGATTCTCATGTATTGATAGAATGGTTTGGAATGTTTATAGAATATGAAATTAATGTAAAGCTGAAATGCATGATATTTTTATGAATAACTTGTGTTTTGAAAAAATAATAGTTTTTTAGAGCAAGGAAAGCCAAAGATACCCCAGATACTTGGGGAGAGAGGGTTGTGGGGAGGTCTGAGGCATTGCTCCTAGCTATTAATTGATGATTGGCGTGAGAAGCAAGGTAACTCTGGCTTACACAAGATTTACATTCTAGAATTGGAGGGAGTAGCTTGTTTCCTAGAGTAAAATTTGCTAATTTTAGGTTGTCTTCCTTGACTTGACATGAAGATAAAAGCTCTGCTACTTGTGACTTGACTAAAGCAAAGTACAAAATAGCAGCCCCAGAGTTAGACTGAGGTTGCAGGTTGTGCTTTATTTCAGTGAATGATGAAAAGAGTAATTTGTCATGTCTTTATTTCTAATAAGAGTGAAAATGAATCTGTATGCAACATTATTTTTATTTCTTAATACATTCTGGGAAAGTTAATTGCAACTGTGTGGTTCAGGGATTTAGTGCAAGAAGAAGAACAGTTGATGGAAGAAAAGAAAAAGAAAAAAGACGACAAGAAAAAGAAGGAAGCTGCTCAAAAGAAGGTAGTATATATGTATAAACTATCTATTAAGCAGTCTAAACAGATTTAAAAAGAAAACTACTCTTATTGGATCTTTTAAAGCATTTGATTGTATGTTTTAACTTTAGTGGAGATTCATTTTAATATTTAATGTTTCTGATTATGCATATGTAGTAACTTGCCAAGTGTGTACAATTTAATGCATAGTTATTTAATCTTGCCGATAGTTTTTTCAAAGGTAAGTGCTTTATATAAGTAATGAGCTGTTCCTAGGTTCTCATATACATCTCTCTCTACTTGAGAAGAACATGGAATTTGTAGCTGCATAGAGAGCTGCATTGAAATCTGGCTCTCCCACATAGTGTACTACATGGTGTGTCCTTAAACTTTATTTAGCCTCTCTGGGCCTTAGTTTCCTTATGTTTTGTAAAATGAGAATTTAAACGAGATAATACACAATGCACATAGTAGGAAATAAGGTGTCAGTTTCCTTTTCACTTTTTGTTTAGTACCTGGGCTGATTTCAAGAATTTGCTACTTACGTTAAGATATTTGAAAATAAGCCTGAGGTGTAATTTGCTACAGAGGGTCTCTAGAAGGTACATAGTCAGAAGCTGTAATCAGAACAATACAAACTGTGGAAAGAGAAAAGATTATGTTCTTAATTATAAAGTTTTTGTTTGTTTTTACAAATTCTGAATCCTGATTACAGCTGGGCACTCATCTCCTACTGTATCAAGGTTTCAAGGACCTTAAAAATTTTTTTAAAGACCCAGTGAAATTACTATTATACTCTTACATTCCATTAACAGCTCTGACTTTAATTTCTAACCTTTTGTGCCAGGCACTGTGTTATAGCTGCACACTTACCTCCACATTATTTAATAGGGAAAAATAGCATCCAAATCTGTGGTAGGTAGGGAGCTGTTGAAGCACAGAGAACTGCTTTCACTCCACCTGGAATGGGGCCGATGGAAGGGAAAATTGTCTTAGAGTAGAAGTTAGCCAAGTGAACCAGGAGTGGAATAAAACGGGATTGCAAGCTGAGTCAACCCAACGATACTCAACCTGCAGCCTTAGAAGAGTATGAGCTTTGATTGGGGGTGAGGGGCAGGACGCCAAGGGCAGAAGTATCAGAGGGTGAAACTGCAGAGGGTGGTGGTAGGCTGTGGACTCTTCTCCGGGTTTCAGCTATTAGGTGTTGGGGAAAACACTGAAGGCCTTTCAGTCGACTGAGGTAAAAGTTTGTGTTTGAGAATGTTTACTTTAGCAAACCGTGGGCTTGGATTGGAAGAAGTAGAAACTAGAGGCTCGGATGCTAGTAGAGGGACTGTGGAAAGAACGCACAGAGTTTGTTGGAAGGATATGAAAGGAGAGGGACTTCAATTGACGCTCAGGTTCCAGACTGAGTGATGGGAGTACATCTCAGGAGCAGTTAACCAGATTAGGGAATAGAAAGGGAGAAAGAGAATTTTGTCCTGGAGTGCTGAGCTGACCGCATGATCAGCGAGTGCTGGGGAAGGGTAGATTACAGAGCTCTGGACAATCGAGGGTGAAGAGGTGATAGGTGACCCTTGGCATTTGGCCTTTTGCCTGCTCTCAGAAGTGACTGGGAGGGATGCATCTGTAATTGTCACAATCAGGCTTTGGAATAGGTTTCTAGTATGTAGTTTTGGCATTGCCAATACCATAGATCTCTGTGAGAGGCCTGTTGACACAGGTTGGTGTTTGCCATGTTGTGATCAGTCTTTAGCTGAGAATTTGTTGTGGAAAAAGTTTTATCTTCTTTAAGTTAAAGTTGGGAGAAGGTTCTGAGACTCTTGGTCTTTGGTGTGAAGACCATTTACTGAGTGATAGGGACATGCTAGGAAACTTCAGAGACTTGTAAGAAGATACATAGGTATACTTTATGTAGAATTGGTAGTGTGGCAAGCATCTGAGTGTTGACATTAGACCTGTTGATTCCTGCTTCTAAGGAATTCAGAATGTAGCTGTTAGGTTGTCTACGAAATGGCTAGAGAAGAAGCCTAAGGTACTACATAATGCGTGTTTCTTTAGATTTTACCCTATTTACTAAGGAAATTCTGAAAAAGGGAGGGGAGTCACTGGAATGATTTCTTTAAAAGTTACATTTTTAAAAGGAGTGATGTAAGTAAAAATATTTAGGGTTGTAACAAATACAAATAATGGCTCTAATTGCCAAGGCTCATCTTTATGGTCTTTCATATAACCAAATCTCTGACTCACCAAGTCAGTGTCTTTAACATGAGAATGATGACTTTTGTGCCATTTGGCCTCTGAAGTGACAGCTTTTCATATTCTTTCCCACTCCATCCCTGCCTCACCCCATTCCAGTCTCTCACCCTAACCATGTCCTACTGGAATCATCACAGAGGCTTAGCGATAACAGAGAGTGTTTTCTTTTTCTTCAGCCAGATCTTCAGCATTGGTAGGGTATTCCTGTGTATCCTGTAGACACAGTAATATCTGGCCACTGAACACAATATAAAGGAAATTTAATACCTCGAATAAATGTTAAGTGTAGGAGGGTAGACTGCCACTGTAAATAAGACTGTTCTTCAAATTCCAAATAATCAGCTTACAACTGAATTTGAATAACACACATTGGTGAAGTAAGGACAGCTGGTATTTCTATAGGCTGTTACCAAATAGCTATTAAAAAACAAAACAAAACAAAAAAGAATCCCAAGTTGGCATGCTTACAGCCCATATGAAAGATTGTGAGTCACAAGACTTTTAAGACAAGTTTCCTTAAGCTTGTTTTTTGTCTGTGGTAGGAGCCAGCAGGTGTATACAGGTAGGTGGCAGACATCTACATAAGCCAGGTAGGCAGGCCCATTTATATGAATGTTGGAACATAAACTCACTATGATAAAAACAATCTGCCTGTTTTATGTAATGTATGCATATGTTTAAAAAAAAAACCCTATTTTTATTTCTGAAAAAGACTTCAGATAACTATCTGTTCTGATCTATTCATTTTAGGTAGAAGGAGCCCAAGCATTAAAATGAGTTAAGTGGCCAACCATGTTTTTGTCAGAGTGACAGAACTGGGAATAGGATAGGAAGCTTCTTAGACCCCCAGCTGACACTTTTCCAAAACTAGATGCCATGGTGTTTCCTTTGTACTTTTTTTTTTAAAGATTTTATTTTTAAGTAATCTCTAGACCCCGTGTGGGGATCAAACTCACAACCCTGAAATTCAGAGTCACACGTTCCACCAAGTGAGCCAGCTGGGTGCCCCTGTCCTTTATACTTATTTTTCACCACCTAAAGGTGAACTTTTTTTTTTAAAGCTGCAAATAATAAAACGTAATTTCTGTAAAGCATTTAAGAGATCTTTATGCTGTGTACAGAAACATAGTTCCTGGAGGCCATTGTGATATTTTTAAGGAATTCAAATTCAGATTACAGGTTATTTTCTATTTTAAATAATAACCAGGTAACACAACTCCTATAAATGATGAGACACCAGCAAGGCTCACTGTAATGTTTTTATTATGGTAGTTTTTTAAAAATTTTGTCTACTTAAACATAAATTTAAGTATTTAAATTCCTCTTTCAAGAAATTTTACACAAATTTTATATATTTTCATGACATTTCAGCCTCAGTACATCTCTCACAACGAGATCAGTGACTGGATGGCTCTATTTTTAATTTTGTTACTTGAAAAGCTTTTGATTTCATATCTAAGAATCAGGGCTATTGTCTTCTAAGTCCAAGGCTTAGGAAATAAGGAATTTAGCTTCTATACTTAAAAAAAAGGGGCAACAGTGGTAGCAGTGGCTTGTTACCATGGATTTGTCTCCAGGATCTGTTTTTAGATGAAGTATCTAGAAGGAATCTAGAGAAAAATGTTGTGAGGAGGGGAAAAGAGGTTGAGAAATAGATTAATTAGAGAGGGATAATTTAGTATAACCTTTAAGCATGTAATTGTAGTTCCTAGAAAGCAAATAATGGTTGAGGGGCCAAAGGGAAGCAGCAATACAAATTGGGATCTTTCAGTGTTGAGAATGCTTTAAAGTTAGTGTTTATGAGTATTTCTGTTACTGTGTTAGGAGCTAAAGGGATTGTTACAGGCTTTGTGGATTTAAATGTACTCAGTTTGGGTTTAAGGGAGACTTACATTATAGGAAACTTCCAACTTTCATTCCTCTTTTCTGGAATTTTAGTATTAATCATCATGTCTCCCAAAGGCCATGCATGTTGTTCTGAGACTAGGGATCATGTTCAGTGTGCAAATAGCAAACTTTCTCAGTAGCCTGGGTGGTAAGGTAACATAACCAGGCTGGAGCACTACAGTCCTCTAGGGCAGCCAAGTGTTCTCTTACAGTCCTGCCCCCGATTTCAGCTGACATGTCTCAGTTCCCTTTTTAAAAAACAAAAAAACAAAAAAACAAAAAAATAAAAAAATAAAAATAAAAAACAAACAAACAAAAAAAACCTGCCATATGCAGCGGTCTAAGGTCTAGGCTGAGTGCTGCTTGCTAAGAAATCCTGGAAAAGCTTTCTGACTCCTAATTATCTCATTCAAAATGGATGAATTGAGCCATCAATTCTTTATTCCTGATACTAGTTATTAATACCTAGCACTGTGAGATATGGTAGATGATTTGGAAAAGAAAAAAGAAATGGGACATGGGAACCTGGAGTGTGTTTCAGTTGGGCCATTTCCCAGGGTGAAAAGACTAAGCCAGGGCACCAGCACATGTGGTTGGTGACAGCAGCAGCAGCAACAACAATTAATACCTCTTGAATGCTTCCTGCATGCCTGGCAGGGTCCTTAAGGCCACCCTCCACCTACCCCCCACCCCTAGCTCTTCATGAATTCAGTCCATCTAGGCTCACAACAGCTTCGGGATAGGTGTTTTTGTTTTTGTTTTTGTTTTTTAAGGTTTTATTTATCCATGAGAGGCACAGAGAGAGAGAGAGAGGGAGAGAGGCAGAGACACCAGGCAGAGGGAGAAGCAGGCTCCATGCAGGGAGCCCGATGCGGGACTCGATCCTGTGTCTCCAGGATCAGGCCCTGGGCTGAAGGCAGCGCTAAACCGCTGAGCCACCCGGGCTGCCAGGGGTAGGTGTTTTTGTTCCTGTCTTATAGATGAGGAAACTGAGCTTTAGGGAAGTTAACTAATTTTGACCAAGGTCACATAGTGTTAAATGGTGGAGGCAGGATTCAGAGTCTGGCTTCAGACACTGAGCTCTTAGCCACTCAAGTACGCTTAGGGATTGAGGGGTTGGGACAAGTGGTGCAGAGCCTGACAGAAACAAAGAACATGGCATTCTGTGTGTCTACCACTTGTCTGATACCTTTCTTCATGAAGCAAGGCAATTGTAGTAATTGCATGTGGAATCACAGCTTTTTTTTTTTTTTTTTTTTAAGCAGGCTCTATACCCAACGTGGGGCTCAAACTCATGACCCTGAGATCAAGAGTCACATGCTCCACCAACTGAGCCAGCCAGATACCTCTGTTTTTGTTTTTGTTTTTAAGAAAAAAAAGTCAATATGGAAATAATCTCACTTCTAGATTTGACAGATTCCTTTATAATTCTGTTGTACAAGAGGATCTACAGTGATACCTAACATTTGAATAATGTTGTAAAAAAAAAAAAAATCTTTCTGTGTTGTAGTTGAGCCTCATAATAGCCCTGAAAGGTAAGCAATACAGTCCCTGCCAGCCCCCTCGATTTGAGGAATAAGGAAACTGAGACCCATAGGGTTTAAATGATAAGGTCATATAAAAGTAAAAAAGAAATGATAGTTAGTTTTAACATATTTTATGTAACCAAACATATCTAACATGTTAATTTTCTAACATGTAATCCGTAGCAAATATTGTTAATGAGATATTTTACCTTTTTTTAGTGCTAAAAAGTAGAAATCTGGTATTTTACACATAGCAGTTTGGACTCCGTTTACTTCAGGGGTTGGTAGCAACATATGAACATGGCTACCATTTTGAACAGTGTAGACAAATACTCTTAAAATCACTGAGCCTGTTTGGAAAATTACCCTTTTAATGGTTTGAGTAATATGCTATGTTCCTGGTCCAATCCACAAAGACTTTTTTTTTTTTTTTTTTTTTCCCCACAAAGACTTATTTTAAAGAAGAGTCACTTGCTGAGTTCTGTTTCCTCTTAACCTGTTAGGAGCTCTTGGGTTCTATTATTCACATACCTTCAGTATACTAGTCAATATTCTGATGGGCAAACACCTTGGATGTCTTCTCGGTGCCATTCTCTGTAGATGACAGAATAATGCTTGAAGTTGACTGTTGTTCTGAAGCAACGTGGAGTTGTTTTAGAGTTGTTTTACAGAGGGAGTTGGAGAGTATGTGTCCTTGAGAACAACCCTATCTTGGGAGTTAGTAATGTGGTTATGGCTTCTGTGTATTGTAACTTAGTTTCCTTTGGAAGTAAACTATGGGAGAGACCAGGAGAGTTAAAAAAAAAAAAAAAAAAAAAAAGATTTTCAGCATGCAGAATGATTTTTGAGCTAAAATGTTTTGGCTTCAGAAAATTATGTATCTTATTGTTTGACCTTAGTACTCCTCATAAAGTATTCATATACCAGGTTCTCTCTAATAAGACGGTTTTTCTACCATCAGATTTTAAAAACAGTTTCTCCAGAAGTACATTAAGTGTTCCAGTAGTTGACTGGTCTTTTGCCATTGTCCTTCCATCAATTTTTTTTTTTAAATTTTTGAATCATATAAAGTAAAAGATGGGCCTCCATTATTTAACATTACACTAGTGCTCTAAAACTTGGTGAAGTAGCTCACCACCTAGACTGACTCTCTGGCTCACCAGGGAAAGATTGGTGTGGCTTCACGATCAGGGTAATTGCCATGTAGTCTCCTGCCATCTAGTTCTATAATGATCTGATTCAAAAAATGATATTTTTAATAGCAATAATTTAATACAACTAAGCAGAATTATCATGCCCCATGGCACTTAAGGAAGGCTTTATCTATATTTAGGAACAATTCTTGGTTTTTCAGCTACAATTATTCAGTCTTTCCTCACCTCCCTGCCTGTCCTTATATCTTTTATTTTTAGGACTCCATGCAATTGGCTTTAACTAAAAAGTTGATTTTTGCTTGTGGCCTCGGTCTATAACCAGTTTTTTCCTTTTGGGGCACTTGAAGTTTGAGTGAGGTACCTTGAGGCAGCCCTGCTGCCCTCAAGCCCTGCTCCTTGTTATGCCAGAGAGAGTGGATGACAGGGTAGGCGTGGGAAAGGAGCATTTGCATCAATTTAACTTCTGAACACGGTAATTTCAATGAATTGTCAGATGCTTCAGAAGTGACGGATAGGTTTGAAATTTTTTCCCACTCAGTAATACATAAAAGTTAACTACATTTAAGTGAAAGAGCAGCCTAACTTCCTGGAGTTAAATTTATTACTGATTTGGCAAAGTGTTTATATTCAGCTTCTCTTCCAGAAAACCTAATTCACTTTTTATCACTTGAAATAAGAATTTTTGAATCCATTTAAACTTAAGCAAAATTCAGTAGATCCATTTAATGTTAAAGGTGACAGCTATAGAAAAATCATTTAAAAACTTACTGAGAAAAGTCCAGTGCCATTATTATTTACTGTCATACAATGAGGTCTTCTCTGCTTTGTATCTAAAGAAACACTTCAAACATTTTTCATTAATAAACATTGTTATCAGAGACAATGGGGCACATCTGTGGGAAAAGCATGCTTTCTTTGCATATCTTTTCCTATGCAGTTCATCTAAATGACAAATTCCTTATTTAATAAAAGTGTATATGTCTTATATAATATATATGAACATTTTATCATAACAATCCATTTCTTTCAGTTTCATATTTACATTGTTTTTTGTTTGTTTGTTTGTTTTTAGGCCACTGAACAAAAAATCAAAGGTACGTTGTTTAAAGCTATTTTTATCTTTTTTTTTTTTTTCATTAAAGTAAGGTTGTTGATATGCATTTTTATTCACCTCCAGGATTGGGAGAGCGAAGAGCATGAAAGAACAGAGGGGTGGGGACAGACTTCTTCAGTGACATCACCTTGGAGTCATCTCTTGGGGTTAATGTTTTACCATGGTGTATATTACCACTTTTAAAATAATACCACCTTGAGACCTACCATAACTGTATGCTAGGTTGGACACCACTTCCTGACATACTCTTGATTTGAGCCTTTGAGCACGTGTACCTTCCCTTAAGTCTTCCACGTGAAAGTCTTGTCTGGGATTATGCCGTCCTTTGCGTTATTTCTTGGTCTCTGTATACAGTTGTCCCCCACCCTGATACCCACTCTATAATTACTGAGAATAGTAGATTGCTAACTTGATGGTCATTTTACCAGGCTGCACAGCTCCCGGTACACATCAAACAGGAGCCTTCAGGCTGCTGAGGAAACAGGAACATCATTCTTCTCAGATCCTGAATCAGGAATTCTTCACCCTCCCAGGAGCTGACTGCTTGATAATGAAAGGTGTAGGGCTCTCAGATGCTGAATTTGTTAGGCTTGAAGATTCTGAATTTTTTACATGTAGCTGTATCAGAAGTATAAAGTCTGCGTTTGATTGAGATATGTAGCCAGTACTGCCTATTTTTATTTGAGGTCAGCATTCATTAAGGTAACATTAGGTGCAAGTGTGTAAGAGTGAATAAGACCAGCCTTAGCTTTTTTTTTTTTTTTAAGATTTTATTTATTCATGAGAGACACACAGAGAGAGAGAGGGGCAGAGACACAGGCAGAGGGAGGAGCAGGCTCCATGCAGGGAGCCTGACGTGGGACTTGATCCCGAGTCTCCAGGATCAGGCCCTGGGCTGAAGGCAGTGCTAAACCTCTGAGCCACCCGGGCTGCCCCCTAGCTTATATATATATTTTTTATAATTATTATTATTTTTTTTATTTATGATAGTCACAGAGAGAGAGAGAGGCAGAGACACAGGCAGAGAGAGAATCAGGCCCCATGCACTGGGAGCCCGATGTGGGATTCGATCCCGGGTCTCCAGGATCGCGCCCCTGGGCCAAAGGCAGGCGCCAAACCGCTGCGCCACCCAGGGATCCCCCCTTAGCTTATATTTTATTGGAGGAAGTGGCAATAGAAGGACCCACCTAAACACATCGTAGTATAATTATTTCATTTGCTTCAGGTAACAATGCCGTTGTACTGGAGCACAGAGTGATGAGTAGCTTATTTGACACAGGGGGCTAAGGAAAGTCCTTGAGATTATGAATCTTAAAAGATGAAACAGCCAATCCAAGAAAGGATGAAATGGCAGAAGAATCAATCAACATGATTGAAGATAGATAAGAAATAATGTGGTGATATTTGCAGTGGATATTCTTAGAGCATTAAATATCCAGCAATATGTAGGTTGGGTAGAAGGACTTTTCTGAAGAGATACGTAGGGGTTGGGTCAAAGAAGTCCTTATATATGCTCTGTGTACCAAGGAACTTGGACTCTGTTTTATAGACAATTAAGAGCCATTGAAGAGTTTAAGCAGAAGAGTGACATGTGTTTTTTTTTTTTGGTCCTTTCTTAAAAGCTGTCAGTCACTGTGCATGGAAAGTGTTGGCTGAAAGATGGGGCTAAGAGAAGAAAGGCACTCTGGGCAGAGAAAGGTCAATAAGAGGAGGGAATATTCAGAAAATAAGTGGGGTGATGAGGGGAAGTGACAGGATATAGGTCTGAGGTAGGGGGAAATGTAGGGCCTCATGTGGTTAGAGGGGAGCCAGCCTGTGTGATGTATGGCATTGGTGAATTCACCAATTTAAATTGGTGAAAACACCAATTAACTTGGTGTTTCACCATGTTAAACACCTGAGACTAGTATGACACTGTCTGTTAGTGATACTGGAATAAAAATAAGTGAACTATCAATTTGAGTCCTAGAGAGAGTGGAGAGCCCACAAAGGTCATAGTCATAAGCTATGCTTTTAGGAGCTTTTCTTTGTCAGCAATATTTAGTGTCACCAATAGAGGCAGTACCAGGGAAGGTAGAGGCATAGAGAGGATAAAGATTATTTGAACTGAGGTCTTGGCAGCAGGGGTAGGAGATGGATTAAAGATACGTGAGGTCTAGAATTTGCAGGATTGTAGCCGGTGACAGAAGATTGATTTGAAAAAAAAAAAAAAAAAAAAAAAAAAAAAAAAAAGAAGATTGATTTGAAGGTGACATTGTGGCTTTGAATCTGGACATGTAAGAAAGTTAAAGGGGTGTGGAATGATGTAGGGGGAAACGTTGGCAAATTAATTTAACAGGAACATGACCAAATTCATCATCTTCAAGTTCCACTTTCCGCACACCACTCCCCTCTACAGGGATTTATATTGTCCCTTTGCTCTGCTTCAAATTCCTCTGCTTGGCTTTTAAGGCCCTCTTTAATCTGACCTACTGTGATCTAACCAGCCTGTTGCCTCTCATTCCTTTATACTTTTCAGAGCATTCTCGTCTCTTTCGTGTTCATTCCTGTTTCTATTTCTTTTTTGATTCAACTCCTCAGAGAAGGAGGCCTTTCAGTGTCTCTAGCCCTCACAGAGCTCATCTTCTAATGGATCGCTCCAGTGGCCATTGATCATCCCTTCCCGATTTCTTAGGATGTTATGATGTATCTTAAATTTGGGGCACTTGATTATGGTCCATCTTAGATTTTTGGCCCATGGGTATTTGCTTCTCCAACATGATCTTTGAATACCTACTGTTTATACTCTTTCCAAATATAAATCCTTTTTTTTTACATCCATACATGAAATATGAACATATTTGAAACTTAATTTTAGACTTTCCACAGTTCTGAGAATGTTAGGCTAAGTGTATGAAACTTGCTTCAAGATGCGTTATGCTGTTTTGCTAGCTGTTTTACTTATTCTACCTGTCCTCTAATAGCAGCTCCGTGGTTGGTCAGTTATTTTGATTTATGAAAATGTTTTCTTTTTTGTCCCATGTATAATATCTATGTGGTGTCTATGATTTGGGATTCATGGTGACTATAGATTACAAACTGGAGGCTTGTGGGATGGGTCTGGCACACACAGTTGTTACTGTTTAAACGTTTGGTTTTGGAAGAATTTATGAATCATAGAGAAGTTGAAAAGGTAGTAGAGAGCTTTCCCACTTATATCTCACTTGATTTTCCCATGATTGATAGCTTGCATTTCTGTGGCACCTTTGTCAAAACTAAGAAACTGATATTGGTATTAATGGAACTCCAGACTATTGAGATTTCCCTATTTCTTCCATTAACTTATTTCTGTTCTAAAATCCAGTGCCAGATACACAAATGCATTTAGTTGTCATGTCTCGTCTCTTTAGTCTCTTCTGGTCTCCACACAGTGTTTTCATTATCCTTTATGCTTCCAATTGCCAAGGTATATAAATCAGGAGAATCCATATCATCAAAAATTGCAGTTTCTCTTGCAGTTTTTACTGTCCATGTCATTTTTTGTCCTGTAGTGGAGTCTATATCAGACCCAAGTCTGGTAACTCGTGGCTGTCAAGTACTTGAAAGAAATGTGGCTGCTGTGACTGAGGAACTGAATTTTAAATTATTAGAGTCTTCTTGATTGTCTGGAGTCCAGATCTTAGTGTTCAGACTGAACGTGGTAGTTAGACTGCAGCACCCTCTCTAGAATTCTGCCTTAATGAACTGTTCTTTCTAAGGCTACTGTCATTTCTGGTTAAATAACATGAATATTGCTTCCACTCCATGGTAAGATAGTTTATATAAAATTAGGGTTTTTGTAAAGTATCATAAATTAAATTCTTGACCAGCTTTCTTTTTTTTTTTTAATTTTTTATTTATTTATGATAGTCACGCACACAGAGAGAGAGAGAGAGAGAGAGAGAGGGAAAGAGACATAGGCAGAGGGAGAAGCAGGCTCCATGCACCAGGAGCCCGACGTGGGATTCGATCCCGGGTCTCCAGGATCACGCCCTGGGCCAAAGGCAGGCGCTAAACCACTGCGCCACCCAGGGATCCCCAGCTTTCTTATATGAAGACAAGTGGATGTTTATTTTTTGGTGCAATGGATAACTTACCTAATAAAAATGTGGACCAACATAATGCAAGACATAATGAAATTCTTGGAAGTTTTATTCCTACCATGTGACTTGAGCTTTGAAAAGCTAAGGAGCATGAATATTTGAATGTTGAATGTTTGAAAATGTCTTTTAAAAATATGTATGAGGGATCCCTAGGTGGCGCAGCGGTTTGGCGCCTGCCTTCGGCCTAGGGCGCGATCCTGGAGACCCGGGATCGAATCCCACATCGGGCTCCCAGTGCATGGAGCCTGCTTCTCCCTCTGCCTGTGTCTCTGCCTCTCTCTCTCTCTCTCTCTCTCTGTGACTATCATAAATAAAAAAAAAAAAAATAAAATAAAAATATGTATGAGTATCGCCTTGAAACAGCAGGGGAGTGAAATGCTGAAAAATTTATGGTGAGGTGTAGGAATACATGGATACATTGTAAGATGCCCCGTGGCCTACATAATGTAAAGGCAGGGAAAGAGTTAATATCCCTTCTTTAGAATGCTGTTGGGAACTTGATTAAGAGAAGTAGTTTTTCAAAAACAGCTTTTCAGCTCTGACACTGATTTGTGTCGGAAGCATGCTGGTTATACATTCCTTGCAAAAGTATAAGCACTGTTAATTTTTGATAGCTAACATCTCCCCATCTCTCCCCCTGCTTTCGTCTCATGCCAATACTTTCTTCAGGTGATTTTATAAGTAAGTTATATTCCAGAGAATAACAAACCCTGGAGCTCTGAAAGGAGATGAGGGGAGGTTGATGGAAGCAGGAATGGAGAGTAGTGGATAAAGATTTTGTTTGTTTTCTGGTGATCCCAAAAGGAAGTTCATTGCTACTGTTCTCTTTCTGGACTAATTAAAAACTTTTTTTTTAAAGGATTTTATTTATTTATTAATGAGAAACAGAGAGAGAGAAAGAAGCAGAGACACAGGCAGAGGGAGAAGCAGGCTCCATTCAGCGAGCCTGACATGGGACTCGATCCCGGGTCTCCAGGGTCACGCCCTGGACCGAAGGCGGCGCTAAACCGCTGAGCCACCCAGGCTGCCCTAATTAAAAACTCTTAAAGAAAATTACATCAACATTTATTTTATTTTATTTTTTTAAAGATTTTATTTATTTATTTATTCATAGACACAGAGGCAGAGACACAGGGAGAGGGGAGAAGCAGGCTCCATGCAGGGAGCCTGATGTGGGACTTGATCCCGGGTCTCCAGGATCACACCCCAGGCTGCAGGAGGCACCAAACCACTGCGCCACCAGGGCTGCCCTACATCAACATTTAAAACACATTTTTGGGGATCCCTGGGTGGCGCAGCGGTTTGGCGCCTGCCTTTGGTCCAGGGCGCGATCCTGGAGACCCGGGATCGAATCCCACATCGGGCTCCTGGTGCATGGAGCCTGCTTCTCCCTCTGCCTGTCTCTCTTTCTCTCCCTCTCTCTCTGACTATCATAAATAAATAAAAAAAATTAAAAAAAAATAATAAAACACATTTTTGTTCCTTGCCACATTTGGAAGCCATTATTCTTGTTCAGTTCTCTCTCTCTCTCTCTCTCTTTTTTTTTGTTTTTTTTTTTGTTTTTATTTTTACTCTGGTCTAGTCTTGCAAATTTTTTTTTTTTTAAGATGTATTTACTTGAGAGAGTGAGAGAATGAGTGAGAGGGGTAGAGGGAGAAGGAGAGAGAATCCCAAGCCGACTCTGTGCTGAGCATGGAGCCAGACATGGGGCTCAAGCCCATGACCCTGAGATCATGACCTGAGCTGAAATCAAGAGTTGGACGTACAACTGACTGCCCCATGCAGGTGCCCTACATTTTTTTTATGTCAAACACAATTTTGTTGCTTTATTCCATTGCTCCTGGGAAGTCATCAAAATATTCAGCAGTTATTAAGTCAGCTGCATGTCAAATCCTATTGGAGACATCATGATAACTTTGAACACCTACTATGTGTCAGGCACAGTTTTATATTTACTTTTAATCAAAGGGAATATTCTAAATATTTAATCACAAATAATGAATGGTCACCAGTGATTCAGAACACATACTGGAGCAAGGTCCTAAAAGCTTCATGTGGTAAGAGTAATCTTTTAGCTATTGAATTTTGGGAAATGTGTGGGACTCAGGGGAGGGGCTGGTTCAGGAGGCTGGGAACTCTGAGGCTTCATGAAATAGGAGATTTAAAAACTAATATGGAAGTGGGGCTTCATCAATGTGTACTAGAACAATGTAAGTCTGCATTTAATCCCTTCAGCAGCCCTATGAAAGTAGATAGTATCATCATATTTAGAAGTGAAATTGAGGCTAAGAAAAGTCACTTGCTTTTTGGTTCTGCAGCTGGTGAGTGCCTGAGCCAGGATTTGATGACTAACTCTAGTGGGCTCTACTGCTGCTTTCTCTTTGAAAACAGCCCTATATTTACATAGAAAACAAAGTAGGAAGGCTACACTAGTGCTTTAATAATATTCATTGAATGAACTAACAATGCATGTTTTAGAAATAGTCCAGAAAGATTTTTTAACAGGTTTTATGGTATTTCTCCAAGCACAAAGAAAGAACTAGAAAATTGTATCACCACCAGAGAATTGTATCACTAATTTCGTGGGGAGCATCTGACAACTGCAGTGTGTAAAGTGGCTGGCTTTTCAGGAATCTCTGAAATGGTTTACATCATCTTTGTTGATGAAAAAAAAAATAGGAGTTTTGAGGACCAAGCAAGAAGCTGATTTTCTGAAAGCTTCCTTCATGTGTTAGACCTCTACACAGTGAAACTAATCCCCTTTTGGAACAAAACCTGATTTCTAATTAAGTTTGAAATGCCTTGCTCCGCCTCTTTCAGGGAGATGTAAAGAGACTTTGGCAAGAACCCCACGTCACCTCCATCTCATTCTTCAGAAGGAGGGATGAAGTACCTTCTGATAAGCATGGGCAGCAGTCAGATCCTTTCTTTTCTGTATGCTTATTGACCGAGAAAGCTGATAAAGGCATGGGACACAGTTTAACAATGGAAATATGATTGAGATGACTCCGTGTGAGTTGAAGGAAGAAGTGTTTAATTTGTTCCCTTCTCATAATAAGTAAGCACTCTTTCTATTAATTGCCACTGCCAATATTCGCTGTGTTGCACAATTTCATGAGGTCATCTTTGTTTACATGGGAAACAAAGATAAATGAAAAATAATTGTGTGGTGATCCATTCTCCTAAAGTTAGGATCCATAAAGTGTCATTGTCTTTTTCATTTAACATTCGTGAAATGTTTGTGTGCTGACCCTGTTTCATGTACTGTTGTGCATGAACACAACCAACTCCTCCTTGCCATTGTGCTTCCATTCTCATCTTTGCTTTACTTGAGTAGAGGTAAATACATTTACCTGTGGTCTCAGTTTATTACTTCATAAGATCTTAAGTTTCTCAGTCACAATCCTGTGATAATGAAATTAAGAACTTTGGTGGCTTGGCAAAGAACTCCTGTGCTACACAGGTTTTCACAGGAGAAATTGAAGCCCAAACAGGTGTGACTTTAAGTGGCTTTGCCTGACCTTGTTCATCTAACAGCTCACATGGAGAATGGTATATGGGGGGCTGTTAGGGTAAACAGGAGGAGCTACTCCCAGCTTAGGCTGGCAGTCCCAGGGAGTCTGGTCATCAGCCTCTGAGGCACTCCTCCTCTCAGCACACTGTTTCTGTCACATAGGTCAGAAAGTTCTGTTAGAATTGGGGCTTCCATGCAGTGTTTTTCTCTATAATATATAGTAGAAACAAGACTTACATGTTATAAGCAGGCATTAAGTAATTTGGGCAGACCAGGTTCTGATTCCAAATGTGCCCTCATAGTATGTTCAGTTTATGAGAAATTGTGAAGACACATGTGTGCTGACCTCTTTGAAGGAGAAGCAGAGTTTCTTGCTGGTGAAAATTTACTAATAGCAAAGTTCTTTCTTCCTATGGAAGATGTCTCTGAGTTTGTAAATCTTTTTATAGTGCTGTGCTAACAGGAGGGGGATATGGCCTTTTGCTTCCATGGAAATAGTAAAGGTTTAGGTATATCACAGTCACCATTTTTCCTTTTCTCCTATTGAGAAAGGAAAATGATTTGTATATGTATATATGTTTATATACTCAATGAGGTAGCAAAGGGCGCTAAGGACCCCATTTTGCTCGTAAGGACTGTTTCTAGTAAATGTAGGTATGTTTGCTTATAAATATCAAAATTTTGGGAGGCCTGAGTGGCTCAGCGGTTGAGCATCTGCCTTTGGCCCAGGGTGTGATCCTGGAGTTCTGGGATCGGGTCCCACATCGGGCTCCTGCGAGGAGTCTGCTTCTCCCTCTGCCTGTGTCTCTGCCTTCTCTCTGTGTGTCTCGTGAATAAATAAATAATTTTTAAAAAATCAAAATTTTTAGATAACAATGAAAGATTTTGTAACTTTAGATGTCTGTGATAAGGTGAGGCAAGGCAAAGATGGGAAATAGAAAAGCAGAGATCAGTGCAGTCAGCAAAGCAAACTGTTTTTGGAAAGTAGATTGAAGGCCCAGTGATCCCATGGTTGTTGGAGGTTTGTGGGAGTATCGTAAGGTTGTGTCCTAAGCCCTGAGATTCTGCCTTGGGAACAATTAGGCATTTAGTTTCAAAGAAGACAAATCAGAAGAGTCTTCAGGTTTAAATTTTGGAGAAGTCAGGAGAGATGAGCAAGAATAGCTTGATCAGCTATAACCAGGTAAGAGAAACTTCCAGGCTAGAAAATAACATGGTATTTTTATCATAGTTTGTACTTGTTCTTTAGTTGGTTCTTTTTTTTTTTTTTTAATTTTTATTTATTTATTCATGAGAGACACACACACAGAGAGAAGCAGAGACACAGACAGAGGGAGAACCAGGCTCCATGCAGGGAGCCTGACATGGGACTCGATCCCAGGTCTCCAGGATCACGCCCTGAGCTAAAGGTGGCGCTAAACCGCTGAGCCACCTGGGCTGCCCTTTAGTTGGTTCTAAGAGTAGTAACTGTGCTTCCAAACGTGCACTGAGTGAGAGGCTTAGTGGAAATACACTTGATAAAACCAGCTGCAAAGAGCATTTGGCCTGAAGCAAAAAAGTATTGAATCTTCTACTGAAGATGATAATCATGGAATTCTAGCATAAACACAGCATAGTGTTAAAAGTCCAGGCTTCTGAGTCAGATAGCATTGGGTTTGAATATTGCCTTTACTGTTCTTATTTCTGTGACCTTGGGCAAGTTCCTTAACCTCTACGCCTCAGTTTGGCTCTATGGAAAGGAGATAATCCAGACTACTTGATATTGTGGAATGAAACAATAAAGAACATAAATCATAGGACTAGAGGGTAGTAAATGCTGAGTATAGATATCTTATTATAGAAATTTTTGATTTGCAGTTTTCAGTGTGACTAAGCCATAATTAGTGACTTCCCTATTTTTGGAGAGTTTGATTTTGTTCTTATAAGTAAGAGGAAACTTAATTTATATGAAGTGGAACATTGGTCCAGTTTGGTTTTAAATTTCCGCTCTGCCATTTACTATATGCTTGATCATGGGCAGCCACCCTTTTTTTTTTTTTTAAGGTTTTATTTATTCACGAGAGAAAGAGAGAGAGATGGCAGAGTCAGGCAGAGGAAGAAGCAGGCTCCCTGCAGGGAAACCAGTGCAGGACTCTATCCCGGGATTCTGGGTTTACATCCTGAGCCAAAGGCAGACCCTCAACCACTGAGCCACCCAGGTGTCCCATGGGCAGCCTTCTTCTAAGCCTTAACTGTCTCATCTGTAAAATGGAAGTAATATTTCAAATTTATAGAATAATGAGGCTAGAGCTGTATTAGATATAGTGCCTGGCATCCAGCTAATACTTGGTGAATTTGAATTCCCACCTCTATGGTTGTGCAGTATCCTAGAAACCTTTCAGCCTCTTGACTCAGTGTACTAGCAGTGTCCTCAGTCACTTCAGAGTTCCTCCTCCTCACCCAGACGATGATTTGGTTTTTCCTCTCATTAAAATCAAGCCCAACCCAGCATGGGTGAATCATAGTACAGCGTCTCTGCCATAGTTCAAAGAATAGGTCTTGCAGCACGAGAATGAGATATATCACCTTTTAGTTTGGCAGGCCCAAATTGGCATTTTATTGCTTTACTTTGTATTTGTTTATTGGTAAAATGGAATATCATCATTTAACTACTTGTGCTTTCTTTCATCTTACGAATTGCCCATTCTTGTTCTTAACCCATTTACCTCCTGGGCCTTAAGCGCTTTTGTTACCAGTTTACATGAGTTTTTTGTATAATATGCTTATTAGCGTTCTGTCTCATATATTTGATGCAAATATTTCCAATATCTTGGACTATATGATATGTTTGAAGTTGTTCTGAAGATTTGAGATACCAGGCAGAAATATCTAAATTTTGCCAAGTAGTAGACCCTGGAAGGGGGTATATATGCAGAGGATGCAAATTGATATTCAGAAGAAGGAAAGCAAAATTAAATAACTTATACTCTTAGCTCGAACTCTGGCCCTAAACTCTAGGGACCCTATGGAATGTTTGCCGGTGTTAGCTTTATGGGCCTTACCCAAAACAGTACCTCTTTTCCTTCTATTAGGGAAAATTGGGGTAGAGAGTGGGAGAGGAGGGAGAACGGATCCCTTTAAAACTTGTTCCACAGGACAAATATTTTTCTAGCTTGCCTTTTAATTTTTAACACACACACTCACACCTTTGCTAAAATAAATTATATGACATAATTTTATTTGGTCAAACTTAACAATTTTTGATTTTTTGATTACTTGCCTTTTATGCGGCCATTTATCCAGATTTAGAAAAATTTTTGCCTATGTTTTCTAAAAGCTTTTAAAAATGCCAGCATTTTGTAGTACTATTAACTGTTTGATTTATCTAAACTTTTTTTTGTTTTGTTTTTAAGAGAGAGAGAGCGAGAGAGAGCATAGCGGTGGGGAGGGCCAGAGGGGGAGAGAATCCTAAGCAAGCTCCAACACGAAGCTTGGAGCCCTACAGGAGCCCTACATGGGGCTCAGAACTCTGAGGTCATGACCTGAGCCGGTATCAAGAGTCTGACACACTAAATTGACTGAGCCACCTAGGCACCTCTGAACTTTATTTTTTTCTAATAGAATCAACTAACCACCTGTATTTCCTAAATAATATGTTCTTTTCAGTGATTTAGGACATTTCCTTTATTGCATAACTTTTGTGATCTTTCTTAATTTTTAAAATTTCAATGTGTTTGGGACTTTGGTTAATTGTGCCTATTACTGACTTCTAGTTGAATTGTTAGGTGTTACCCTTTTTTTTTTTTTTGAGTCACAAATGGAAATCAGAAGCTCTCTAGATGCAGCTACAGTATCAGCCGGAACAGTTTTCCAAATTTACTCAGACATGAGAACCACTTGTGATCTTGTTTTAAAAAATACACATTCTGATTTAGTAAATCTGTGAGGCTAAAGAATCTTTTTTTTTTTTTAAACAAGTATCCCATAGCAGTTCTAATTAAACAAATTCAAAAAAACAAAACAAAAATTCAAGGATCACTTCTAGAATTCTAAGTTATGAAAGAGACTTCAGGGCAGTCTTTTTTTCTTTTAAAGCAAGTGCCTCTGCCTGAAAACTGTATCTTTCATCATCCCACTGTTCTAAATCTCACATATTTGGACAAGATTTGATGGATAAATTAACTATAGATCTTGGAAATTCCGTGCTATGAATGTCATGTGGATATCCTCCAGCTGTTAGAGAAGGTCTGTACTTTAGAACAGATTTTAGGCATTTTGCTGAAGAGTAGAGGATTGTATTGAGGCAAATCAGCTATGTTTCATTTTGTTAGTAATTTGAGGTGGGAGATGTTTGAGTAGGAAGATCAAGTTCCTTGAGGGATTGGAGGCAGGTGCTTCCCTAAGAGCCAGGAAAAGATACAATTACCATTTCTTGAAGATTTGTGAAGTGAATTATGACTAAATGAATTCAGTGTAATCTTTAATTTCAGTATTTAATTTTGAATTGATTGTTTATGGTATCTCGCCGCTTATTTTTCCCTACTTTAGGAACTTTTTAGCAGAAATAATGAAATTTGTGTAAAGTATAAATACAGCTTGTTATATTTCATATTAGTCTTTAGGTCTTATTTTTTCATGGTCTCAAATCGCCATTTAGTTCAACCTACTTGCTAAGATTAACAGAAGGTAACGGATTGACAAACATTTAGGTATTTTCCAGGTTGACTTGTGGCACTTAAAACTGCAGCAGTTTGTTAACAATGAAAATTCTAGCATTGATCTATATGTATCAACTTAAAAGCCAGACTTGCTCCCTCTGTGCCCTTCAGTGCCCTTCAGCATTCTAGAACAAACTGAAGTTAGTATATGGCAGGGAATGTATATTATGCAGGGGAAGCCTATTATAAATCATCCAGGATGCTTGTTAATGAATAAGAAGAGGATTTTTATAGTAGTATAATATTTTTTAGAAGATTTTATTTATTTATTCATAGAGATGCAGAGAGAGAGAGAGAGAGGCAGAGACACAGACAGAGGGAGAAGCAGGCTCCACGCAGAGAGCCAGACGTGGGACTCGATCCAGAGTCTCCAGGATCACGCCCTTGGCTGCAGGCGGCGCTAAACCGTTGCACCACCAGGGCTGCCCTATAGTAGTATAATATTTGGCCAAGTTTTAAATAAGTTTGATTTATAGGCTCAATTTTAATTAAACAGAATACTCTTTGCATTGCTTAACCAACTGGCTTCTTCTTTCCCCTCCTGTTCCTCTTAAAATATAAGGAGATGGAATTTGAGTTATTGGGCCTTAAATACAGGGAAATTGGCGAGCAGTACCTCCGTAATGGGAAAGTGACACTGTAGCTTTCCTCCATTTTCTGGGGAAAGCTGTGGATTTGGAAAGCAACAGAAGTTGGAAGCCCCCTTCTTTGAAATTTCTTGGTATAGAGAATTTTCTAATCTGCTTGAAGTTTTCATCAGGTTTGTGCTTTTTGAAACTCTGTGTCCCAGTGGGACATTGCTGCTGCTACTAACCAGGAAACCTGGAAGAATTGATTTCATCTGTGCTTGTTTGCTCTAATTCTGATCATGAGGCAGTCTTTAAAGTGAAGACTATTGAAAACTACCTTATTGTGTTAGGGCAGCTAGAATGATTGATTTGAGAGTTTAGGCTTAATGAGATTGTAATTACTTATTGGAAACATTAACAGTAGGGAAGAAAGACAAATATGTGGTGTTGCCTGATATGCAGTTACAATGTAAATATACTAGTTCCTAGCATGTTAACTTTTCCTCCAGAAGTTATTTTGTGACTTTTGAGCATAAAATTTAAAAAAATTTTTTAAAAGAGCATAAAATCATTCTCTGTAATGAAGATTTTAAAGAATGTTTATAGATGATATTTATTTTTTAAAATACTATTTGAGCAATGGTAAGGATTTTCTTAAGCATCAAGTATTTGGAATTTAACCTAATTATTGACAGCTAGAAATACTGCCATTTATTTGCTGGAAACTCTGGCTTCTTACTGAATTACTTTAGTACATTTTTTATCTTGTTGATTATACCTACTCATATTTGTTTGAGAAGGTAGGAAATTTTTTCTTCATAAAAATAAAAAATACTTAGGAAAATCCAGTACTTTGGTCCTTATGTGAGAATAACATTTTCCAATTGAGCTTTCATTGATGCTCACCATTTGTCTTCAAAGAACTTAGCATGATGGTTTTGTTTTTCCTATATAATGATATATTTTGAGATTAGAAATAGTTACTTTAGGAAAATTTAAAGTTTGCCTAAAACAGTCTTAAAAAGCTCTGTGTATTCTATAGATGCATATTAAGTATTATTTTAATCCGGTAATTTCAGCTATTTCAATTCTTTTAGGGATTCAAAAGGAAATCTGTGTATGGTTTTTATTTTTGGAGGTCAATTAAATGCTCCATTCTGTGAAAATGAAATCATGTCTTAAAATGGCATTTTTGTATACTATGCCTGTTACTTAAGCCAATGTTTTCTAGAAGATTTACAATGTAGCCAATTTGAAAACTCTTACACAAAGCTAAATTATAGACTTTGGAAGGATAAGAATAAAGGAAGGGCTTGAGGTATTAAGATGTGGTAATTCAGAATGTTGATGGCTGCTTTATATTTCAATTGTTTCTATTAAATTTGTAGATATCCAATAGGAAGTTCACTTATTTACTGTTTTCTGAAATAAATTTATTTAAATGGCATCTTAAAATGTTATTTTAAAGATAGAAGTAAATGTTAATATAATTTTAATAATGACCATAAATTTTAAAAATTTTTAATTGAGAACTTGGTATATTTAGGATTTTTGCATATTAAATTGTCTCTTATCTAGTCTTGCTTTTTACCTTAATATAAGACAGTTGCTGTGGGGCTCCCCCCCCCCCCCATTTAATAGGCTGTTTTTAGAACAGTTTCAGGTTTACAGAATGATAGAATATTTATACATAAGAAATATCAAACACATGAAAGCAAAAGTTAATAATTTAATTGTAATATTGATTCTTTTACTGTTTTGCAAAGTGGGAAGTCTTGATTTGGAGCACGATTTAGGCAAATGTTGGTTTAAATTCTTTGCACAAGTAATTTTTCCATTCTAAAATAATTTTTTAAAGTTGTTTATTTATAGACCTATTCAATTTTGCCCATCTGCTTTAAACTGTGCAAAAGACCAGTTAGTTGGGTCACAGTATGGTAAAATGTGAACATTAAAAAAAAATGTAGTGCATATATGTATTTTGTACTGGCTGAATGAAATTCCTTCGAAACAATTTTCTGGTGTTATGGATGATATGATGTTGTGGTGGATTAGGGTATCTTTCCAGAAAACAATCATACTGACTGGACTTGTTCTCTGGATCTTGGCTCTAGAATTTTTTATTTTTATTTTTATTTTTTAGAGCAGATTTGTAACCGCGGAGTTATTCATCAACATACTAACCAGCTACCGTCATCTTCCTTATTACTCTTTCTACTTCTCTTGATCATTCTCTCTCTCCTTTACATGTTCTTATTTATTCTACCTTTTAAATGTCAGTGTTGAGCAGTGTTTCACCTTCAGTATCATTCTGTGTTGTACTTTGGTTCAGCCATCCCATATGCTGATAGTTCTTCAGTTGTTCATTGAGCTAACAGTTCTTGGCCATTTGCTGTGCTTGGTGCTGGGAATGCCAGTGATAAAGGGGGAGGAGAGAGGAAAAGCCAGCACTTAAAGTAAGCATGTGTAGGGTAAGGAATGCATTAAGAAGAGTTTTATGGGAATAGAGGAGGGGAAATTGGTTGTCAGAAATGCTTTTAAGTTTAGCAGAACTGAGGATGAGAGTCGGAGGTGATTGTTTCCTAGGAAAGGTGGACGGAAAGATTTTCAAGAAAGGCATCAAGGCATTTTAGGCACAAGGAACATCATACAAAAGAATGGTACCTTTTGGAGTGTTGCAGATACGTGGTGTGGGAAAGAAGGAAACGTGTGGACGTAATGGGATATGAATCTGGAAAGTGGTAGATAGGGTCATCCTTAGTACTTTAGAAGATTTCTGAAATCATTTTAACAACACAGATAACTTGGGCAGAGATAATAGATTTGCGGGAGAGGGTAAAAATTGGGAGGGGTCAAGATGTAAGCCAAGAAGACCAATCAGGAAGTTTTTGCCAGAGTAAATTGATGGAGGACCTAAATCACTGCAGGGACTTTAAAGATAATAAGGATGCAGTTGAATTCTATCAGGGAGATAATCTGTTGGAGAGGGAGAAATCCTTGCTTGAGTAAACAGTGAGGCCATTTTCTAAAATAAGCCCACCCATTCTCTCCTACCTCTCTGGCAGTCCTGACTTATTCTTCTTGCCTTTTACTTCTCTCTCTGCTATGGAAACCTATCCTGTAGGTCTTGCCATTTCTTCTCATTCTGCTACTCTCATGACTTTTTTTCTCCCCCACCTGTATGCTGAACCCTAAATTTATATTTTCAGTCCATACTTTCACTAAACTTTAGAACCGTATATTGAGTTATATTCTACACATGAATATCCTATGAGCATGGTTTTCAGAGTTTATCTGAGGACTCCTGAGGGGCTGCCTGAAACTGTCATGAGATCCACAAGGTCAAACTTTTCATAATGATAGGAAGACTTTGTCTTATTCACTTTTTTCTTATGAGTATGTAGTATTTTCTAGAGGCTCCATAATGTAGATGTTACAACAAATTAAAAGCAGAAGTAGATAGGAGAATCTACTTGCTTCTCTTAAGCCACATATTAAAGAAATTTGGAAAAATGTAAAACAGTGCATGCTTTTCACTTTTTGTTTTGGGAAACAATTATTTCAGAAAATATATTCATTCAATGAAAATATATGTTGATTCATGTAAGGGTTTATTTTAAAAATTACTATTTTTAAGAATTTTCCTGTTTAAAATTTTAATCTGGTAAATATAGTTATAACCCACTAAACAGAAGACCTTTGATATTCTCAGTAACTTAAAAATTCAAAGGAGTCTTGAGATCAAACGTTTGAGAATTGCTGTCCTATAGTATTACAACAAATAATCAAAAGCTAAACTTACTCTTTCACGTATTTCTGAAACTTACGTTGTTTTTCTTTTTTAAGATTTTATTTATTCATGAGAGACACAGAGAGAGAGAGAGAGAGAGAGAGAGAGAGGCAGAGACACAGGCAGAGGGAGAAGCAGGCTCCATACAGGGAGCCTGATGTGGGACTCGATCCCGGGACTCCAGCATCACGCCCTGGGCCAAAGGCAGGCGCTAAACCACTGAGCCACCCGGGGATCCCTGAAACTTAGGTGCTTTTTTTGTTGTTTTTTTTGTTTTGTTTTGTTTTATTTTTTTGAAACTTAGGTTTTATCTTCTGTTTCATGTCTTGGTAAATGGTACCACTGTCTGTTCACGCTTCAGGCCAAAAACCTGAGAGTTCTTTTATTCCTCTCTCTCTCTCTTTTTTTTTTTTTTTTTTTTAAGATTTTATTTATTTATTCATGATAGACATAGAAAGAGAGGCAGAGACACAGGCAGAGGGAGAAGCAGGCTCCATGCTGGGAGCCCGATGCGGGACTCGATCCCGGGATTCCAGGATCGCACCTTGGGCCGAAGGCAGGCGCTAAACCGCTGAGCCACCCAGGGATGCCCCCCTCTTTTTTTTTTTTTTTAACCTACATGGCAATAGTGGTCACTAACATTTATTGAGTACTAGGTAGGTGCCAGCTATTATTCTCAGTTCTTTACATCTTGCAAAACCTCACAACAACCCTACGTGGTAGAGGTTTTAATACTTACCCTGTTTTACAGATGAGGGAACTGAGGTGCCAGGGTGGTTAGGTACCTAGCCCAGGTTATATGTCTAGCCAAGATTTGAATCTAGTCAGTCTTTTGAACCTGCACGTCTTTGTTCTGGAACAGTTTGTATAGATTTATATTCCATGTTTCTTGAGGATTTTAATATGCACATTCCCTATAAAGTCATCTGGGCCTAGTGCTTTTTAGAGAGGTAAATCTTGGAGAACCTTTTTGGTGTCTTCTGCTATTAAAGGATCTTTTCTATGAGCTCATTTTGGTAAATTTTATTTTCTAGAACAGACACTGGGTAACTATAGCTTGCAAATTTGGCCCACTGCCTATTTTTATATATCAGATTTTGCTGGAACACAGCCACATCCATTCATTTACGTGTAGTCTGTGGCAACTTTTTGTGCTACAACAGTAGAGTAGAGTAGTTGCAAGAGAGACTGTATGGCCTGCAAAACCTAAAATGCTTATTACTCTCTGGCCCTTTACTGGAAAGATGTGCCAAGCCATGTTATGGAACATTGTTCCATTTAGCTGGGTTTCCTGTTTTTATTGGTATCGATTGTACATAACATTTTCTTGTATTTCCAGAATCTCTACATTTGAAGTTATGTCTTTTTTATCCCTGGCACTATTTATATTCTACCCCCCCCTCCCCCCCCCATTGTTTGGGATTACTAAAATTTTGTCAAACTTACTGGTAACAGTGTTGGTGTTCCATCTTCTGTGCTCTTAAACAATTTAAATAGCATTAGACTTAGAGTTACATGTTTCTTAAAAATGTGCTAATAAACAAAAAATAATGTATGGGAATATTGATCAAACTGTCTGATCCTGATGGGTGATTTTATCAATCCCTTCATTTCTTCTGTGCCAATTAATCTTTATTTTCTTCCCTCTTCTGAGGTCAGTGTTAAATCCCTCCTCCATCTTTTCAAATTATTTATAGTTGAGTCTAAAGAAATACCTTAATTTTAGAAAATCATCTCATTTTTTCCATTTTCATTTTTTAAAATTAAGTTTTTTCATGAAGTCATGCCTTGAAGTTATTAGTTCACTTGTAAAGTCATCAGTTGCTACTTTTATCTTCACTAATTCCTCCTTCTTCCTCCAGTTCATTTTTTAACTTGTGTAAGATGCTTCATATTCATTCTTACTTGTTGAAAACAATAAAGACCAGGAATTTTTCCTTGATCACTGGTTTAGCGGTATCTTAAAATTTATTATGTGTATGTTTTCACAAGTATTTTCTTGATGATCATACAGTTCTGATATTTCTTTCTTTAGCTCAAAATTTAAGGCAGTTATATTAGCTAGTTTCGTTGTTTTCTAATGTGGTTGCATTGTAATCCAGAAATACCACCTATATTATTTGTACTTTTTGCAATTTAGTGGTGTTTTCTTTAGTGCTGTATGGGTGTCTGTGTGTGTGTATGTACTTTCTATGACTGTTCCATCGGTATTTGTCAAAAAAGGTGTTATCTTTTTTTATAGTAGATAGTTTTCCTTTTTCAGGTTTTCTGTCTCCATTGGATTTACATGTTTTGATAACTAAAGTTTGGTACATAAGTGTTCTTAGCTGTTTATATCTTTTTAGTTGTTTTCCTCTATCATTGTGAGATATCTCATTCTTTATGATGCTTTTATGATTGAATTTTTTTAAACCTGATATTAATATTACTTTTATTTAAATTTTGTTAGCAGTTTTGCTTCTACATCAGTCTCTGTACTTCCCCCCCCCCCTCAACTTCCTATATAGTTTTGTTTCAGTGGTGATTTTTGCAAAGTATATTCCTTAGATTTTTTTCTTTTTTCTTTTTCTTTTTTTTAATTTTTTTTTTTTTATTTATTTATGATAGTCACACAGAGAGAGAGAGAGAGAGGCAGAGACACAGGCAGAGGGAGAAGCAGGCTCCATGCACCGGGAGCCCGACATGGGATTCGATCCCGGGTCTCCAGGATCGCGCCCTGGGCCAGAGGCAGGCGCCAAACCGCTGCGCCACCCAGGGATCCCAGATTTTTCTTTTCTTAACAAAAGAGCTTTTATTAACAAGTGAATTTAATTCATTCACATTTATTATTTTTTAATTCATTCACATTTATTTTGATTACAGATTTTGGGGGCTTATGCTCAACATCATCTTTTGTGTTTAATATTAATTGCAGTTCCAAAATAATTCTTTTTATTGCATTTTCTGTATCCGTCGAATGAATGGAGTTTTCTTGTTTTCTCATTTTCCTTTTTCTCTTTTCAGTGGTTTGGATATTTACTGATAATTAACCTAAATGTTAACTCTGCATCCACAATAGCCAAAATATTCAGTAATTATATCTGTTACCCAGCAACCCCATCCTTACCGCCCTACCTACACACAGTTAATTTCCTCTTTACTCTTCTGGTATGTTTCATGTTTACATCTGAGATTTCACTTCAGATTATTTAGTTCAGTTTTATAATCAATAGTTATATTATCTTAATGTTTTTACTGGTTTTGGTGAAATTATCTGGCCCCAGAAAAGAGAACTATCTCGCCTTTTTTCCCTGTGATACTTTATTGGTAAGTACAGCAGCTCTCTGAATTTGAGGTAGGAATGGGGCAGCTGGCTGACAGATGTAAATACTGCTTCTGAATTTCTGGTCACTTTGGATGAAGTGTTGAGGTTCTTACATACATTGTCCATGTAGGCCATCTTCTACTTCCTTGAAGGTATTAAAGAATATTTTCCTGTAGCTATCTCATATAAACAATATCTTTTTGGGGTTTTAAATTATTATAATCTTTATTATAATCTTTTCTTTTCCTCCTAGTAATAAAGTGGCAGGCAAGCCTGTATTTTTAGCTGTGGATAGTATTTTAAGTATTATAAGGTTACATTCAATTGTCAGAAACCATGCTGAGCTTGATACTAAATATGTAAAGGCTGAGTTAGAGTTTTTGTGTCCTTTATGATTTCATAGCTACATGTACTTTTTTTTTTTTATTTCGGAAGTACTTTAGAATATTCTAGTGCCTCATTTTCCTTGTTAAAAAGGAATATACATTATTGGTACTTTCTGGGAACATTAAATTATCTGGGAGATAAAAATTTCATTCATAATTAATTAAACCTAGAACGTACTTGACTCAAATTATTAAAACAAAGCTTTTTAGTTGCCTTCAAAAAGAATGGAAAGGATTCCAAGTAGTAGATAGAATGTCTGATTTTTCATGTAATTCCTCCTGAACGATAATTTGCTTGCATTGCTTTAGAAAAAATCAGAGTCATATTTGAAAAAATAAGAGGCTAGATCATGTATTAACAATATATAAGTGATATGATGTAGACTAACTTCACCAGTGGCTCAGAGAAAGAAGGCGGTAGTGAGGCCAGACTGCCAAGTGAAGGGGCCTTTAGAGCAAGGATGGGGGGAGGGGGGCAGAGGGGTGGGAGGGGCAGGTCCGGGAGAGATGTTGTCAGGGTTTGGGTGGCTACTAGAAGCAATACTGGTGACCACCTTTATCAAAGTGTCATGCACATTGTGAGCATTTGACGAATATTGCCTTTATTTGGCCCACAGAATAGCTCTGTTTACTGGGTTCTTACATTGTGCTGGGTACCGACCAGAACTGCCTGTACTGTACAGGCAAGGAGAAGGACGCAGAGATAATCCAGTTCTGGTGGTGGGCTATTCTAATTTCAGGCCTGGAGCTCTTAGCCCTTGAACAGCTTTTTCTCTGAGTCTCCTCACTGGTCACATGGAGATGTTTCACTTTGTTTATCTGACAGTGGCATCTGTAAAGATGCATCAAACTCTCACAGAAATGTTCAACTATTACGAAATTGTAAGGTGGTATTGTGCCAGTCATTAAAAAATGCCCACTATTCATCTAGCTTTGTATTTGGTACTCTGTAAGTGGTAACATATTTAATTTTAGGATAGCCTTGCAAGGTATAGGTGTTATCTCCTTATCTCCACTTTTTTTTTTTTTTTTTTTTTTTTTTTTTTTTTTTTTAAAAGTTTTTATTTATTTATGATAGTCACACAGAGAGAGAGAGAGAGAGGCAGAGACACAGGCAGAGGGAAAAGCAGGCTCCATGCACCAGCAGCCCGACGTGGGATTCGATCCCGGGTCTCCAGGATTCTTCCCTGGGCCAAAGGCAGGCGCCAAACTGCTGCGCCACCCAGGGATCCCCTCCTTATCTCCACTTTATAGAGGAGACCATAGGCTCAGTCTGGTATATACACCTTGCCCAAAGACACAAAACTTAGTAAAGGCAGCACTGGGATTAAAACCTGGGTCCATCTGGCATCAAAAGTTCATATACCATACTGTCTCTGTAGTTTTAGAGATTGGGTGTATCTTTACCAGATTAAGGCATTTGCATTAGTTTGTTTACTTATTTGATCTCTTTTAAGAGTCTAGAAATCCATTGTTTATGATCGCACATTGTTCATATAGTGGACAAATGTCTGTTTCTCAGATTTGCTTAAGACAGGGGATCTACATTATTTCTCCAGTTTTGATTAGTTTTGTAGATTTCATTCTATAATCTTTGTATTTACTTCTCCATTCCGAGTTTGTCTTATTTGATTCAGACTTTACCTTTTAACAACAACAAATCCTGTAAACTTTGCCTTTTTTGTAAAGAACTTGTCAGAGTGTTTTCTACCTTTTCTATCTGTTCTTGTGTTGTCTTTCAGAAATGAAGAATAGGGACCAAACACTTTGAAAATGAGGCAGACAAAGAACAGTTTACAGGGAATTGAGGGTTCTTTTAAGATAACCAAAATTTGATTCACCACATTTGCTCTTTGAGCTGTTGTGAGTTCCATAGTTATACAATCAGTGTTTGTTCTCTGATTGAAATAATACGGGCCAGAGCTGGTGCGCAGGAGCTGTCATACAAGCCAGGGGATGCCGATGGTGTCCGTCCCCTTGTTGGAGGAGTAGTTGCAGAAGTAAAATTGAACTCTCTCCTAAGAAAACCTGAGCCTGTGAATGAGGATATCCTCGCACGCTTGAACTTTCTGTTCCTTTAGGGTTGTTTTTCGTAGTGCCTTTTTACTTAGATGGCTTACTGTGGAGGTACACTTTACTGGCTAATCTTTTCCACCCCTTTTCTTTTGTTGGGATTAGTGCCAGAACAGATAAAGCCCAGTGTAAGCCAGCCTCAGCCTGCCAACTCTAATAACGGCACTTCCACAGCAACCAGCACTAATAATAATGCCAAGCGAGCCACAGCCAACAATCCGCAGCAGCAGCAGCAGCCACAGCCGCCACAGCAGCCACAGCAGCCGCCGCAGCAGCCACCGCAGCCGCCACAGCAGCAGCCGCAGCCAGCACAGGCCTTGCCTCGGTATCCTCGGGAAGTACCACCACGATTTCGCCACCAGGAACACAAACAGCTTCTAAAGAGGGGTCAGCATTTTCCTGTCATAGCAGCAAACCTGGGATCTGCTGTTAAAGTGTTAAGCAGCCAGTCAGAAAGCAGTGCTTTAACAAATCAACAGCCACAAAATAACGGAGAGGTGCAGAACAGCAAAAACCAGTCAGGTGAGAGAAGGCATTTCTTACGAGACTCCAACTGTCCTCATTAGCAGCATAGCAAGTTGATACATTCATGGCTTGTTGGGGATGTATTTGTGTCCATCAATATCTGCGTTACAAAATTAGAGTTCCGTGCAGGAAGTTACCAATTGGGAATCCTTAAACGTTTCCTGTAAACTGACTGCCAATTCTACTTTTTAAATGATTATTTTAATCACCCTCCCTCCAGGTTCTACCCATTTTCACAAGCAATTTATAAAAGCTTAAATTGATAAGTCTACACTTAAAATTAAGCACCCCTCACCTCCCCCTCAGTATATGTGTTAAGCAGTTGTACATATTATTGCAGTTAATCCTCAGCAGCCCTGTGAAGCATAAATTGTTCTTATCCTCACTTTTCAGTAGAGGAAACTGAGGTACCAGGACATTTGATAACTTGCCCATGATCACTCAGTTACCCTGTGCCAGAGAAAGATTGTTGCTTCCGGAAATGGTATTCACATAGCACATGGCACTCAGTGATTGCCACAGAAGGGCCTTTCTGAGTTCAGTAATGATGGGGAGGGAGAAAATGTATGTGATTATGGTTTTCTCAGAGGCCAGTTTGTTGCAGTATGTTCTGATAGGTTCTAATATTTTGTGTGTCCATTCATTTATCAAACTATTTTGAAGCATTTACTACAAGCCACATAGAATCAAGGTTCCCACGCATGAAAACACTAGCATATACTGGTTATGAACAAAGTTTCTAGAGCCAAATGGACCAGGTTTTTAAATCCTAGTTCCATACATACCAGTGTCTCTGCCCTTGGGCATGTTACTTTATTGCTCTGTGGGTCTGCATCTCATCTGACCAGCCTTTGCTAACTGTCCCAGCAAGAATTACTCTCTGTCTCTGCTCTCTTACATATATCAAGGACTCCTCTGTCCTTTAGATTATGGTACTTCACAGCTAATAAGTAGCAGAGCTGGCGTTACATCAAGATCTGTTTGATTCCAGAGCTGGGTTTGTAACAGCCTTGCTGTACTTTGGCAGCATACTGGATGTGGTAGGTAAGGAGGAAGAGGACATGAATGTGATTTCTCTAACATAGATAATCAGAGCAGTACATTATTGGACAGGATACAAACTCAGTATCACCCTGAATTAATACTACCCTCGTCATCACTTATTACCTTGTGTGAGATTGGCCATATCACTTAATTTACCTCAGCCCTCTCTAAGCTATAAAGTATGGACATTAGTGCGCAACCTATATGGTTGCTTTGAGGATTAAATTATGTGAGTGTTTAAGCACGGTAGTTAGTGCCTGACATTTAGGTACTGAATGAATTATCTTCCCCCAAACTTTTACGAAAGGACCTGTACTTTTCAGGAAGAAGACTCTGGTTTAGACATATTACATATAGCACCAAGCAGTTAATTTGAAGTTCATCCAAGAAATCAGCCTGGAAGCAGATGATGTAGTGGGTCATGGGCATGTATTTTAAAAATGTGATCTAAGCCTTAGGAGAGGTTATTCACACAGTGAATGCTTGAGTACTTATTAAGAGCTAAACAATGGTGGTTATTACACTTAACAAAATGACCAGGGGAAATAGGCTCATAAATTTAGAAAGTGGTATGTTGAGTACCACTTTTAATTTGGGAAATGAAAGAGAGCTGTTTTTGAAATGAAAAATAGTGTAAAAATGTTTATCAAAAATGGTTAGGATCAGAAATCCCAAAAATATTAGAGATGTGCATTCAGATAAAAAGAAGGCCTATGTGAGCATAGGAAGAAGTCTTCAACAAAGGCTGAAAAGGACAAATGCCCTGCTTGTTTCTGAGAGGACTTTATGAAGGAACACTGCATTCATGTGGAGGTGGGGATGGAAGCCAGGAGAATGTAGCAGTCTGGCTGATGTCCAGAATTAATGTGGGTGACGAAGGCAGAGCACTGCAGAAAAACTAGATTTTTGTTTTTGTCTTTTTAAAAAACATTTGTGAATCTCCACTTTCCAGCATATGCCACATATTTAACTTAAAATATCTGTGTAGATGCTGCTAGGAGTAGTAGCAACTTTAGCCACCTAAGAGACCAATGGATGTCTATGAACTAGGGAAGCCTTCTTCTTAGACTGTTAGGTCTGCCCTGGCCTCTAAGGGTGATTTACAACAGTAATGACAATAGTGATCCAGTGACTGACTCTAACAGGGTGCTCCTTAGACACACACACACTGAATTAACGCATTCGGTCCTCCTCTTACAGGTTATGGATCAGTGAAGAGCAGTGTAGTATCCATTATAAAAAGCTTGATCAAGAGTCCACAAACACAAAAGTTGTATGTTGTGAACCACAGGTAGTTCAGAGCTATGTGAACATAATCTTAACTTTTTATTTTTGTATCTGTGTTTCACTTGTTTCCTGAACAAATACAGTTAATGAATGGAGTAGATTTGATATGTAGGTCAATAACATAGAATAAATACATACACAGATACTTAAAGTTTTCATGATAAAAATGAAAGGTGCAGTGTGTTGGATGCTCCTCCCTTGTCCTCACATAACTCAGTTCTCATTCATTCAGTGCAGTCAGGGAGCAGGGATAGTCCCGGGATGAGAAGAGGTGTTTTATAAATCAGAGATCCTAAGCCAAGCACTTTCTCAGGCTAGCAGGTAAGTGAGGTAGAAGATGAAAAGGAGTGACAGGAACTGGGGTAAATGTAGTGACTTTGTATCCTGCCTAGGTACCTTACAAGCCTTTAGAGACCTGCCCTGGTCAAACCAGCTGGCTTTTCGGGCTCAGTGGCCAGTCTGTGGCTATGCCTCAGACCCCTAGTGATGCTTTCATTCAACACCGAGACTTCTCTTCTGCAATTGATTTCCTAGAGCCTCACGGTATCAGGCTCTGATAGTGCCCAAATAACTCTGAAGTTGGGGGACTTACAGGTCTTTATGTAATAGAGGATGTGGGGGTGCTCATTTGGCAGTGTTGTTCTTGTAGACCCGTGTGTTCCAGCTCACATTTTATCATCCAACTGGCATACGTTCTGAAAAGTTAATAGAGAAAAAATACCCATATACCCTGCGCCCAGATCCAGCAGTTGTTTATGTTTTCCCATCTTCAAATGCATGCCTCCTTTCCACCCTTACCCTCACCTTCCTCTTCGACCAGACATGTACACCTTCCCCATCATATGTACATATGTATGCACTCATATGCACATTCAGTATACTTCATCTTTAATACTGGAAATTCCCTGAGAATAAGGATGGTCTCTATACAATCATGATACCACAATCCATTCCTAGGCAAAAGGGGGACACATTAAGCAGATCCTGTAATAGGTAGTTTATGTTCAAATTTCCATTAGTTGTCCCAAGAATGCCGTTGTTTATTTATAGTATGATAGCATTTATATAAAATATAAAGCTGCTATATTGCTTAGGGATGAGTTCAGATAGAGCATTTTGAGTGATTACCACTTAGTGACCCAGTGGGGAAGGAAGGAGATGTGATCAGAGAAGGAGTACACAGGAGTTTTCTATACTAGTTATTTAAGGGAGGGGTATGTGGGTTTTGTCTCTATTACTCTTTACAGCCTTTACTACATTTGAATTTTTCTTTTTAGGGAATCTCTGGGAGAGTTGAGCTAGAATGATAAATGACCAAGAAATGGGGCCTTTTTTTTTTTTTTTTGAAAGGGGCCTTTTTAATGAAAATAAATAAATAAATAAAAATAAAAAGTTTTTATCCATATTATCAGTACCTCAATCCTTTTTAAGATTTCATTTATTCCAGAGAAAGAAAGCAAGCATGAGCGGGGTGGATGGGTAGAGCAGAGGGAGAAGCAGACTCCCTGCTCAGCAGGGAGCCTGATGTGGGGGGCTCGATCCCAGGACACTGGGACTATGACCTGAGCTGAAAACAGATGCTCAACCAACTGAGCCACCTAGATGCCCTTCCAGAGACATTTAAAGATGAAAATACCATCCTCCATCTGTGCTCTTTACTGTCTTTTCAATGTGGTATCCATCTTTGATGTCGTGGAATTTGCACTTCTTGATCTTTACTGGTACCCTTTCCCCCTAGTCGATAAACATAGTTAAGCTTGTGTCATCTTTTAAAAAAAAAATTTAAACCCCCAGTCTCTAGGACATGTAGACTTTCTCTCCTTCCCCTTCTTACAGAGTAGTCTGTAGTCTCTAATGCATGACTTCAGTCCTCTGTAATCTGGCTCCTGCTCACTTGACTAAAATAGCTCTTACTAAGGTCATTGGTTTTCTGAATGTCAAATCCAAGCTTAGTGATTTTCACATGTAGCTGTGGTAACAGACTTTTCCTTTTTCATTGTTATAGATACCTACCTTTTTTTTTTTTTTCCTTTTTAAAACCAGAACGTTTATTTTGACTAATCGTTGAAATCCTTAAGATGAACTGGATGCTGCAACAGCTGCCCTCTTGGGCTTAGGTGTCGTTCCTTCACGGAATCCATGCCTGAATCTGCGGTATACAATTTTTAGGTGCCTCATTCGACCGGTCCCAGTGGTATTCCATCTTTTAGCCTTGGCGCTCCAGTTATACTTTCTCTTCCGCTTGGCAGGGTAGCCACACTTGCCACAGGTGGACTTCTGAAGGTGGTAGGCCTTAGAGTTTTTTAAGATTTTATTTATTTATTCATGAGAGACACAGAGAGAGACGCAGAGACACAGGCTCCATGCAGGAGGCCTGACGCGGGACTCAGTCCCGGGTCTCCAGGATCACATCCTGGACTGAAGGCGGTGCTAAACCGCTGAGCCACCAGGGCTAAAAATATGGAACGCTTCACAAATTTGCGTGTAGTCCTTGCACAGGGGCCATGCTAATCTCTGTATCGTTCCAATTTTAGTATATGTGCTGCCAAAGCGAGCACCATTCTTGTTCTTTTATTCAACTAGTTTTCAGATTTTATTCTCTCCCATGACTTTGCTTCAGATCTCTCCTCAGTTTTAGATTCATTGCTTCCAGATGTCTTCAGCTGATGTTGGGCCCCTCAAACTCCACACATCCAAAATTGAACTCCTCGTCCTGCCAGCATGTCTTTCTGGGTTCTGTTGCTCAAGAGTTAGCACACCCATCACCTCCCATCTAGAAATCTTAAAATCATGTTTGATTTGCCATCTCCATGTCTCCCAGGCGACTGGTTTCCCATGTCCTGCTGATTTCAACTCTAAATGTCTCTCAGCCCTCCTCTCTTGTGTGCTCAGGCATCACCGCTGGCTGAAGGCACTCGCCATTCGGTCTAAAGCAGCAGCCCCTAGATTGTCTTTTATGGCTGTCTCCCGAACACCTTCACCTCATCTCTCAAACCAGAGACCAGTCATGATCCATGCATCACATTTGGATGGTAGTATTGCATTTGTCATCTTTATCTAGAACAGAGGATGGTTTGCAGCCCATTTCAGTCAAGTCCTGTTGGAAGTCTGCCATGCCCATTCATTTACATGTTAGCTCCGGCTGCTTTCAGGCTACAATGGCACAGTAGTTGCCACAGAGACCATCTGGCTGGCAAAACTTAGGATATTCACTAATTGGACCTTTACAGAAAGAGTTTGCCAGCCCCTGGGCTAGAGGCAGAATAACCAAAAGAAACATTTTGAACTTTGTCACTGAGTGCTATTTGAAACTGTGCATGTCAGGTTCTCTCATATTCCCAAGTGATACTGTGTCATACTTCCCCAGAATTACTCTAAAACCAAAGTACATTTACTTCTGAAGGACTTTCCCTTTCTGGTGAGAATGAAAGCCTTCAAGGCAGAAGGCACGTGTTTATTTTTCTTACATGCTGTATATTTAATAAGAAAAATAAATGAATTTTCCTGAATATAAATTATTCCTGAGCAGATGATACTGTTCCTTTACAAATCACTTGAATTATAGCCAGTCTTTGCTCTGCCCCCACATACCCTCTTTGATCTTTGTGAATAGGTGCTATAGAAATGCACTATTGTTCTGATGTGTGGTGCTGGAGCTGGCCCCAGTTCTCAGGTAATTTTGTGTGAAAATAGGAGCTTGTGGTATTATTTTGGATTTCCAGTGCTCTTTGGCAATGCTCAGTCTTCCAGATCTTCATTTGCCTAATATCAGTGCAGTCTGTAAAAATTTCTATTTTGCATCACGCTCAGTAAAACTCAGCTGTCTCCCTTTCCTCCCACCAGCATGGGGCTTCAGTCTACTGTTTCTCACTATTTCCTGGAAAAACTTAACAGGATTGTTAATAATGTTCTTCTGCGTTTATCCTCTGGATCATTTGTGATGATGGGTTTTAGCTTCCTGTCTGTAAGGGAAACATTAAAATTTTCACCTCTCCCAGTTCTGAAAGAGTCTGTCTCTGTGAGACATACTAGTTGCGATTGCTGAGGAGTCCTGTTCTTTTCACAGCTTTAGTTGGACTGGGATATCCCCACCTCTATCTGAGCTACATGTTTTTCATAACCAAAAGGTCCTTGGCTGAAACACGGTTTTCGAATTTTGGGTTTTTTTTTTTTTTTTTTAAGTATCAAGTGATTTTCAGATTAAAATGAAATTTTAGCTCATCAATGGTGAGATGATGTCTTTCATTTTCCTAAAATACACAGGAATATATAGCAAAAGACAAATTTGGACCACCTTCCCCTGCCTCCTCTGAACTAGGTCATGACCAGATTCTGAGAGAAATTTTTACTAACATAAAGTTTGGTTTGCAAAATGGATCCTGCTGTTTGCTGGGGTTTTTGCTTGCTTCCTTGCTTTTGATTTATTCTGACATAAAATGACTTCACATTTTGGGTAAGTAATCAAATCTGTATCCTTTCTTTTTGTGGTTTCTTTGCTTTTAGGTATAAAAAATTCTCATTTACTGATAACTTTTTGGTTTCATCTTTTAACACAATCAGATGAGATTATTTTTGATAAATAGTCTGATTTTTTTTTTTTAAAGATTTATTTATTTATTTATTTATTCAGAGAGAGCGAAAGAGAGGCAGAGACACAGGCAGGGAGAGAAGCAGGCTATACGCAGGGAGCCTGACGTGGGACTTGATCCGGGGTCTCCAGGATCACACCCCGGGCTGCAGGCGGTGCTAAGCCGCTGCGCCACCGGGGCTGCCCAAATAGTCTGATTTTTAAAAATCTTTTTAAAGTATTGAATTATTCCTTCTCTCCTACTGATTTAAAATACTAACATTTGATAAATACTTGGGTCTCTCCCTGGCTTACTCATGCCATGCAGCTGAAGCTTAGTTACTCTGGCAGTGCAGCACTTGTTAGCTGTTGCATGACCCTGCAGCTTCCCCCTGTCCCCATCCCACTATTGAGATTTTCTTTTTCATCCTCTCATGTTTTATATGAATTTTTAAATCACTTTATCCATGCTACAGACTCCTGTTAGTAATTTCTTATAATTGAATTACACTTTAAGAAAGAATATTATTCTGTCTTCCTGTTCAGGAACAAGTATCTGTACTTAATCAAGTTGTCTTCTGTGGCCTGCAATAAAACGTAATCACATATAACTTTAAATATTTCTGTTAGCCGTATTCTAAGTTGCTTTGTGATTTTTGTGGCTGTTAGAGTTAGGTTCTTTTCTCAATTACATTTTCTTGTCAACTACTTCTGGTATATAGGAAAACTATTGCTTCATACATGTTAGCTTCTTTTGTTTCTTTTCCACTATCTTTACCCTTTATTTCTGGGTCCTCTTTCATTGGTCAGTAGTCCCAGCGCAAGGCTGAGCATTAGTGTTGATGCCAAGTACCTTGCCTTTTCCTGTCAGTATGGGAATGCTTCTGCTGCTGCACTGTTAAATTCCAGGTCTGTCCTTTTGTGTTCAGCCTAGGCGGTTTTGTCGAACATTCTCAATCTTCCTTTCTTACGCTTGCTCTGTGGAAGTGGCAAGAAACACACATGCATGTGAAAAAACAAATAATGGGCAACAAGTACTTTTACTCGACGTCTTTGAGGTGCTGATGATGGTGATGGTGGCTTGGTTGTTAGATCTGGAGAAAAGTGGATGGATTTGGGGTTCGGTGGTGGTTGGGATTTGCCATGCACAGTAAGCAAGCAAGGATAAATCTTAGGTTTTAGGAAACTTACTGAGACGAAGAAAACCAGTAAAAAAGCAGAATTTTTTTTCTCCTTTGGGAATAGGCATCTGTGGGGGAATGATCCAGGAGTTAGTATTCTGTTTGAGACAGGTGCAATTACTGTTCTCACTTTACAGATGAGGAAACTAAGATACAGAAAGATTGAGGATCTTGCCTGTGATCATATAACTAGGAAATGACAGAGCAGCTTTTAAGCCCAAGCAGTCTGACTACAAAGTTGTGCTCTTAATCACTATACCAAACTGCCACTGGTGGAGCATTTCTTTGAAGCTGGCACTGAACTAAATACTTCACATAGGACAGTATAGTTAACAGCTGGGTAAAGAGGTACTGTCTGTCTCCCTGTTGTGCAAATTTGGTCATACAACTGCTGCAGAGAGCCCAGACTTGAGTCTTGGTGTCTGTGGAGTTTCAGCAATGTACTTAGCCACCTTGCTTTATTACTCAATGCTGAATCCTGCTTTCCTCACCTGATTTTCTGTAACTTAGCCTCTGGGCCTTCATTTATTTTCCCAGCTACAAAGTAAAGGTAGTATCCGGTGCTTTAGGGTTGTTTCAAGGAGTCAGTGACAAAAATGCAGAGAAAACACATGATCCGTGGTCCTGATTGATGATACTGCTGGTGCCGGTGTTGATATATTGGTTTGTTTTTACCCCATGAGACAAACTGTTCGATATCCTGTGTTTCATGAGGAAAATGCTTCTCATGGGCACTGAAAGATGATGAAAAACTTCATTTGACAGCTTAAAAAAATGATTCCCAACTGGGAGTGGAGATAAGAGTTTGTTATGGAACTTTAAGATTCATGTAATTGGTGAATTATGTATACGCCTTTAGTCTCTCTTTAGTCTTTTTTCTGCTCTTCTTTCTAACTCCTAGTTTTTTAATGCTTGATGATTGTGCTTTGAGAGAAATGATGGAAGATGAACCTGATTTTCTATATTTGCAGTACATTGGTAGTGAGTTACATTTGTTTTCTAGGCTTGCAACTCCTAGCAGTTGGTTTATTAGGTCTGGGATGTGAGGATGTGATTTGAACATGTATGTTATTTAAAAGCACTACGTAGGATTCTGAGTACTACTCTAGTTGAAAACTACAACATAAGCAACCCCCTAAAGACAGTCTAAATGCAGACATCTTATGCAGGTTAATATCCCTGAGGAACTTTTAACTACCAGATCCTTAAACCGAATGAGAGGAATGAATCTGGGGAAGTATTAGAAGCATGAGAACTGCCTGCCCTCTACCTGCAGGAAGATAACTAGATGATAATGTATAGCGGTGAGTCCAAGATTATAGGATTCTATGACTGATCATTAATGATGTTCAGTGTCAGCACTTGATTTTTTTAATCATCATAATTCTGTGATCTCCTAAAAAATATGGCTATGAAGGTAAATTAAATTTTTATGAAGGAGAATGCAACTAAAAATATTTGTACTTGCATGCAGTATTTCAGGTTGAACATAAACACTAATGAAATGGAAATAAAATGGGAAAGAAAGGCTTTGTAATTTTTATAAACTTGTTCTAATACCCAAAACCGTTGTGTGAAAAAGCTCCTCTAAGAAAGGAAAGACAGGAAAGGATTTCTCATATGTTTCTAATACATTTAGTCAAGTTTGTCCTGCTCCTTTGTCCTTACCCATCTCCTTCCCAGCCCCCCCTTTTTTTTTCCACGTCAGGCCTCTAGGCCTGGGTTGCTTCATTATCCTAATACATTACTACAACCTAGTTCTTCCTGACACTAAAATTCTTCTACTTGCTGATAAGTAATAGTTTGTTCATTCAGCAGCAGATCTCTAATGAGAGGGACTCTTGTGTTCCAGGTACTGCCCTAGGCTCATAGGATAACATCAGTGAATAAAACGCAAAATACCCTGCCTGTGTGGAATTAATGACTAGATAAGGAAAGTTGGTAGCTGGGATATAATCCGTGCTTTTGTAACCATACTGCCAAGTATCAAATTTTGTTAATGTCGAGGAACCACATATGTTTATAACATTTCTCATCTTTCCAAGCACTTAATAGTTTTTGTATTTCTCCTTTATTCTAGATATAAACCACAGTACTTCAGGATCCCATTATGAAAATTCACAGCGGGGACCTGTGTCTTCTCCGAGTGACTCTAGCACAAATTGTAAGAATGCTGTTGTAAACGACTCCCCTGAGACAGAAGCATGGCCCTCAGTCCCTGGCAGTGATCCAGAGTTGGCTTCAGAATGTATGGATGCTGATTCTGCCTCCAGTTCTGAATCAGAGAGAAACATCACTATCATGGCTTCAGGGAGCACAGGTGGTGAAAAAGATGGCCTTCGGAATAGCACTGGACTTGGTTCCCAAAACAAGTTTGTGGTTGGTAGCAGCAGCAATAATGTGGGCCATGGAAGTAGTCCTGGGCCATGGGGTTTTTCCCATGGAGCCATAATAAGCACATGTCAGGTCTCTGTGGATGCTCCTGAAAGCAAATCAGAAAGTAGCAACAATAGAATGAATGCTTGGGGCACTGTAAGTTCTTCATCAAATGGAGGGTTAAATCCAAGCACTTTGAATTCAGCTAGCAACCATGGTGCCTGGCCAGTATTAGACAACAACGGACTTGCCCTCAAAGGGCCTGTAGGGAGCGGTAGTTCTGGCATCAATATTCAGTGTAGTACCATAGGCCAGATGCCTAACAATCAGAGTATTAACTCTAAAGTGGGTGGTTCTTCCACCCATGGTACCTGGGGAAGCCTTCAGGAAACTTGTGAATCTGAAGTAAGTGGTACACAGAAGGTTTCATTCAGTGGTCAACCTCAGAATATTACCACTGAGATGACTGGACCAAATAACACTACTAACTTTATGACCTCTAGTTTACCAAACTCCGGTTCAGTACAGAATAACGAACTGCCTAGTAATACAGGGGCCTGGCGTGTGAGCACAATGAATCATCCTCAGATACAGGCTCCATCGGTTATGAATGGCACTTCCCTTTCTCATCTTAGCAATGGAGAGCCAAAAAGTGGAGGCTCTTACGGTACTACGTGGGGTGCCTATGGTTCTAATTACTCTGGAGACAAATGTTCGAGCCCTAACGGCCAAGCTAATGGTGACACTGTGAATGCAACTCTAATGCAGCCTGGCATAAATGGGCCTATGGGCACTAACTTTCAAGTGAACACAAATAAAGGAGGAGGTGTGTGGGAGTCTGGGGCAACGAATTCCCAGAATGCATCGTGGGGAAGTGGAAATGGCGCAAATTCTGGAGGAAGTCGACGAGGATGGGGAACTCCTGCACAAAACACTGGCACTAATATACCCAGCGTGGAGTGGAGCAAACTGCCTAGCAATCAGCATTCCAATGACAGTGCAAATGGCAATGGTAAGAAGTTTACAAATGGATGGAAATCTACTGAGGAAGAGGATCAGGCTTCTGCCGCATCTCAGACAACTGAGCAGAACAGTGTGTGGGCCAAAACAGGAGGTACAGTGGAGAGTGAAGGTAGTACAGAAAGCACTGGACGCCTCGAGGAGAAAGCCACTGGGGAAAATCAGAGTAGAGATCGGAGAAAAATTGATCAGCACACATTACTCCAAAGCATCGTAAACAGAACTGACTTGGATCCACGTGTCCTCTCCAACTCTGGTTGGGGACAGACTCCTATTAAGCAGAATACTGCCTGGGATACGGAAACATCACCTAGAGGGGAAAGAAAGACTGACAATGGGACAGAGGCCTGGGGAAGCTCTGCAACACAGACTTTTAACTCAGGGGCATGTACAGATAAGACTAGCCCTACTAGTAATGATACCTCATCTGTATCGGGGTGGGGAGATCCCAAACCTGCTCTGAGGTGGGGAGATTCCAAAGGCTCAAGCTGCCAGGGGGGATGGGAAGATGATGCTGCTGCTACAGGAATGGTCAAGAGCAATCAGTGGGGGAACAGCAAAGAAGAGAAGTCCGCATGGAATGATTCGCAAAAGAGCAAACAGGGATGGGGTGATGGACAGAAATCAAACCAAGGGTGGTCCGTTTCTGCCAGTGATAACTGGGGAGAAACGTCAAGGAGTAACCATTGGGGTGAGGCTAATAAGAAATCTAGCTCAGGAGGTAGTGACAGTGACAGGTCTGTTTCTGGTTGGAATGAACTTGGTAAAACTAGTTCTTTTACTTGGGGAAATAACATAAATCCAAATAATTCGTCAGGATGGGATGAATCTTCTAAACCTAATCCTTCCCAGGGATGGGGAGATCCTCCAAAGTCTAATCAGTCTCTAGGTTGGGGAGATTCGTCAAAGCCAGTCACTTCTCCAGACTGGAACAAGCAACAAGACATTGTCGGGTCTTGGGGAATCCCACCAGCAACAGGCAAACCTCCTGGTACAGGCTGGCTGGGAGGACCTATACCAGCCCCAACAAAAGAAGAAGAGCCCACAGGCTGGGAGGAACCATCCCCAGAATCCATACGTCGCAAAATGGAGATCGATGACGGAACTTCAGCTTGGGGAGATCCGAGCAAATACAACTACAAAAATGTGAACATGTGGAACAAAAATGTCCCAAATGGCAGCAGCCGTTCAGACCAGCAAGCACAGGTACACCAGTTGCTACCATCTGCAAGTGCCATCTCAAACAAAGAGGCAGGCAGTGGCTCTGGTAAGTTTTCATTTAATGGAGTCTGATGGTGTTACAAAATGTTTCACAGTATTGTAAGCCTCCTTTCAATGTACCGGGTGCTGTAAGATTTAACAGTATTTGCATATGCGCACAAAGGGCTTTCCCCCCTCCCTCCAACCCAGGAGGAGCTTCTAGTGAATAAAAGAATGGGCAAGGTGTTTAACATCAGGAACCGAGCTCTGTCTGTGGCCATGTTGGTTGTGAATCTCCCACACTCCGTTCTCTGCTAGGAAGACAGCAGAAGGTAGAGTTGGGAAAGTGGTATCTGTTGGGGATGCTGTACACTTCTCAGTTCTTCTGAGTCAAGTCGTTACTTACTTTGTTTTGTTATTTGATTACAGAATCCCCAGAAAGAAAACAAGCATCCAAGTACAATATTCTCTAAATACCCTGTGCTATATTTGGCCTTGGAAGGGATTTATTTAAGTAGGCATGAAATCCAAGTCTATTAGTTATACAGTGTGTATGTTTGTGTGCTCAAAACATTTGATAATACCTTTCTGGTGTATTCCCACATATTCCCACTCTCATAACAAGGAGCTAATTCCTATCTCTGCAGATTATCTTGACAACGACATTTTCATTAAGTGTCATTGGAATGCATTGTCTTTGGTAATGGAATAATAAGCAGTCCCGTTGGAGGGATAGGAATGTTTTCATGAGCTAACCTTTCAGCGTCTAATTCTTTTCCCCCCAGGATAGTTTATGGTATTTGGATTTAATTCATAGAAGAAAGAGGTATTCATCTAAGGAAAAGGCTGTTTGAGTTCTTTTGAATGTTGTTTATGGCTTTACATTAGACAACCTGATACCTCTGGATTTTTAAGAAGTGTTGTCCAGCGTGTATAAAAGTAGGATGTCTACCTATTGTTGGTATTGTAGTTAATTTTTTTTGCCCCAGAATAGTGATGTTGAAAGGTTGCACTTATGGTAAAAATCGTTTATGTACACTATTACCCAACTTGATTACCTGCTTGGATTTACTAGGTTTGCCTCAGATTGACTTGACTTTTCCAGGAATTAAATTCATTTTCAAAGGAGGATAACTTGCCATAATTAAGGTCATTCAAAAAAAAGTCCGCTCTACACCCAGAGGGCAATTATGAAATAGGTGATGGAAAAAAAAAAATTTCACACCGGTAGTTAAATTATGATGATGGGAAATGATTTGTCTTCTTTGCATAAAACAGAAGCCATTGTCTTTGCCCATGCCCATTGCAGCATCATTATTCAGTCTGTGAATATGAACATCTTCATCTTTTGTTCCCTGAGTACTCCTTATTGCCCTGCACCACCCTACCTTGTGCTGATGACTTCTTTTCCCACACTTTCTAAAGGCTGGGGTGAGCCCTGGGGGGAGCCTTCTACTCCAGCCACAACTGTGGATAATGGTACTTCAGCATGGGGTAAACCCATAGACAGTGGTCCCAGCTGGGGGGAGCCCATTGCTGCAGCATCCAACACATCCACGTGGGGCTCCAGCTCTGTTGGTCCTCAAGCATTAAGCAAATCTGGTAAGTTATTGATAATTCCTGGTGGCTCTTTTGTCACAGTGGTGATCTCTTGTTGACTACAATTAAATAATCAGATAATGTTTGTATCATTGATAAATGTATCTGTGTATCCTACTATGTGATTTTACTGTTTGTTTCTTTGAATTTGTAATTTGATTTGCTCTTTTTAGCTTTCTGGATGTTCTTGTCTTTCCTTAGAACTGTTAACTATAAGGATTTGCATTTACTTCACCAAATCGAAGTTCTCTTTTACCAAATCAGATTACCTAATCAAGCAACTTTCATGTTATCCAGCATTAGAGACAGGTTATAGAGTAATGTGGATGCATATCCAAACTGGCTCAGTTCCAGATTACTCCCTGAATATTATACAGAAAATCAACAAAGTTCAGGAAAGACCTGATTCAACATTCAGATGAACATCATTACTATCCCATAAGTTGTATGTGGGGTCCCCATAGGAATTCCAAAAGCTGAGTATCCAGTTGAGATGCTTTCTGCTCATAACTTGCAATACTTTCTGGCCATTCTCTTTGAAAATATATATCAAAATGAATTCTTTGAAATTTCCTCGATCCTTTCTGCCCTGTGTGTTGCCATACAGATTGTTGAGTTTGAACAAGAAGGCCATGTTTAGGAATGGTCTGTTTGTAAAAAGAACGGGAGATACTTTTTTTCCTTTCCTTTTTCCTTTTTCCTTTTTCCTTTCCTTCCTTCCTTCCTTTTTTTTTTTTTTTGTAAAGTAATCTCCACACCCAGCAGGGAGCCCAGTGGGAGGCTTGATCAAGACCCTGAGATCAAGACCTGATCCGAGGGATCCCTGGGTGGCGCGGCGGTTTGGCGCCTGCCTTTGGCCCAGGGCGCGATCCTGGAGACCCGGGATCGAATCCCACGTCGGGCTCCCGGTGCATGGAGCCTGCTTCTCCCTCTGCCTGTGTCTCTGCCTCTCTCTTTCTCTCTGTGTGACTGTCATAAATAAATTAAAAAAAAAAAAAAAAAAAAAAAAGACCTGATCCGAGATCAAAAGTTGGACACTTAACTGACTGAGCCACCCAGGCATACCTGATTCACTCAGGTGGTGTAGAGCGTAAGACTCTTGCTCTCTCAGGGTCATGAGTTCAGGGTCCATGTTGGGTGTAGAGATTACTTTAAAAAAAAAAAAATCTTGCTTAGTGGAAACTTCAAGTATAAAACATAGATTCCTACCATGTAGATTTGTGAAGGGAAATAAAAGTGGGGTTTTTCCTAGATTCCCCACCCCCATAATGAGTGCTTGTTCTCCAGAAAGAATTGTTTGATTAAATCATGTTTCTCTTTGTATCACAAATCACAATCAGGGCCAAAATCTATGCAAGATGGCTGGTGTGGTGATGATATGCCATTGCCTGGAAATCGCCCCACTGGCTGGGAAGAGGAAGAGGATGTAGAGATTGGAATGTGGAATAGTAATTCATCTCAAGAGCTTAACTCATCTTTAAATTGGCCTCCATATACAAAGAAAATGTCATCGAAGGTAAACATTTCAAGGGCAAAGCCCTTGAAATTTTCAATTCCAAAGGTAGTTTACCCTCAGGAAATTTATGTTCTTCCTGCCCATTTATGGCAATGAGTACAGGCCAGGCAGTCCCCAATTTAGGTATAGCCTTTTGTATGGGCAGCCACCTAGAAAGCCATAAGACTGCAGGAACTTCCTTTCTCCCCACTGCTACAGCTTGGGATTTCTCTCCTCCTCTCCCTCCACCAGTGCTGCCTGGGACAGCCCCTCACCCCAAGGTGGGCTTGCAGCGGTGGGGGTGAAGAGAAGGGCAAATCTCCATGTTGACTCCCAGTTCCGCTTCACCCGCAGTCCCCAGCCCTCCCCTTTACCCAGAATCGGTGGCTTCCTTTTTCATCCCCCATCTGTATCCCTTCCCCTAGCCCTAAAGGTCCTGTGACAAAAATCCCTAGGAATGAGCCATTTGATTTTCCTCTGATATGTGGACAAATCTTATTCCCAAACCTGTTGAGTACATCAGAGTCCTATGGCATTTGTTACAGGTACAGCTTACTATATCCCAGGCCTCCTGTAGTTTTGGAAATTGGACCCCATATGTCTCTGATGCAGAGCTAGAGCTGAGAACCACTGATGTAGAGCACTGTCTCTTAAGAGGTGGTGTTGGATGCTGGTGCCAGATTCTCTTGGGGACCATTTTCAAAATATGTGCCCAGACCCTCAGGTGGTTCTCTCCGCCTCACTCTATTTGAAAACTGGTGTGCGCCACCAACCCACCGCCCCTACCCCCCTACCCCCAGCCCCCGGGATCTTAGAGGTCAAATATCCAGTAGTTACATTAGTTGGCCACCAGGGTCCCTCCCTTTTAATCCTGGGATTCTCAGTCTAGGACCTGCCATTTTCATTTAAAAAGATGTTGCATTTGGCTGAATTTGCCTATTGCCACTGCATATAGCTTATGAAATGCTTTCCCATATTTTACATAAGCCATTTGATCCTCATGACCTTCTGAGGTAGAATACCGATGAGGAATTTGAGACTGTCAAAGGTGGTGACTTGCCCAAAGATGCATAACTAGTTGACAGAGCAAGGACTTAATTTTAGGTCTTCTAATTCCAAACCCTGTGTTCTTCCCACTGGACCATGCTGTTTTGTGACTTTGTCTTTCCTTACAGGGTCTGAGTGGCAAAAAAAGGAGAAGGGAAAGGGTGTGTAGCCTTTTTACTCTTTCTCCTTTGTTTCTGCTAGTAAAAATCTTTTAGAAAGCAACTGCAAACATTTATTTAGCTTCTGCTGTGTGCCAGGTACTGTGCTTGGTGCTGGGGGTTCAGAAACACTAAGAAATGAGCTGCACCTTCGAGGAACTCAGAGTCTAGTATGGGACAGTAGGAGAGCGCTAAGGAGTGGCCACTTGAGTTTGGAAGATGCCTGCGGGTGGGATATGCTAAGGAAAAGAGTAGCCTGACATACTAAAGTGGAGAATTTCTGAAAGAGGTGATAGGAGATCTGGCTCTATAGTTAAATTAAGGCTAGATTGTAAAGTATTTTCAATACCATGCCAAAGAATTTGAACTTTATTCTAAGATATGGAGCCAATGAAATTGCATAGAAGGCAACATGACCTTGGGCTTTTAAAAACTACTTTCTTTAAAGAAAGCTAACCAGTGATGGTATGAAAGATAATTGGCACAGAGGAGAGACCAGAGTTGGGGGAGTCTCAGTCAGGAAGCTTCTGCACTCATTCGGGTGAGAAGTGAGGGCTTGAACTGGGAAACCAAAGTGGATGTGTAGTGCAAGAGACTGAGTAGAGAGGCATTTCGAAATCAGAGGGACAGAGGCTTTGGCAGCCAGTTAGGCAAGAGGGCAGGGGGAGGCAGAGGAATCAAGGAGGACTTCAGAAACCTTGGCAAGGGTTAGGTGCTTGCTTCAGAGACCTGCACTTGGGGGGGATCATGAAACTGTGTTCTGTCCCACAGTCGGAAGGAACAGGCGGTAGCAACGGGAAAGGGGAATTAAGGTCAGACCAAGAACAGCCCCGTGGTCTTCATATTCATTGGAGACCTTGGTCCCTGTGGCATCCAGCCTCCCCGACAGCCAGGCTCGTGGTTCCTTGAGAGTGTGCCTCAAAGGCGTTTCTGTACTGCCTGTGCCTAGCCAACTACGGCACTGGCACCAAGGTGGAGGGGGGTGGGGGGAACCCCCAGCTCAGCTGCCATTGGAGTACTGTGTTCTCAGTGACACAAATTGAAATTTTAAAATAGTTTTGGTTTGTTTTTTTTTTTTTATAGTTTTTCAGTACAGTGCGCATAGCGTAATTAAATCGTGGGTTATGTCGGTTTCTTTGGACTAACCTGAGGAACCTAACGAGTACTTTTACTTTGGTGTGTTATGAGAATGCCACAAATCGAGGTTATAATTAAGCTCTTAGAACATAGTCCAGTTGTAAACTGGAAATTGTGATGAGCAGTTCTCTGTTATTGTGAGGACCTTTTTTTTTCTTTTTGTGGATCATCAAGGCCCTTTGCTTCCGTCTTTTCCTTCTGACTGCTTGCTGTTAGAGATTTCTCTGTACGTTACAGCCATACCAGAGGACTGGAGCAAAGAAAGTTGAAAATTAAATAAGTTGATTTGTAATTGTTAACAACTCTGCTAAAATTGGTTGGAGGAGAAATTAATTGGCTAAATATGAGAATTGGGAATTGTCTTGAAGTTTTATTAATCCATCACTGTACCTAGATCAATAGAGGTGGCCATGGCAGCTTTCTACTCTTTTGTTTTGCAAAGGGAACCATGAAAGGTGGAAACAAACAAGAAGAAGCATGGATAAATCCATTCGTTAAACAGTTTTCAAATATCAGTTTTTCGGTAAGTGTATTTTTATAGCAGCCCTTCTTTGAGTGATGGTCTGTAAATTTACCCTAACTTCAGTTTTTTGTTTTCTTAACAAATTATCTTTGAGTCTTTATGTATATGCTGGAGGTTAGAGTAAAATTGGCCATGAAGCTTTCTGTCTTTTTACACTTTTAGCTAAAAACATTGATCACATATCTTATTTTTAAAATTTTCTTATTAGGCAGTGGAAAGAGTTTTGCGGTCCATTTGATTTTTGACAAATACTGAAATATAAAGTAAAATTTTTCATTTTTATTTTCATTAATAAGTCAAGGCCCGCTAACACAATGTGTTTTCTTGCTTCAGAGAGACTCACCCGAAGAAAATGTACAGAGCAATAAGATGGATCTTTCCGGAGGTAAGAAAAAGTTAAATCAGTTTGGGTGTGTATCCATCATTGATGGACAAATATATCGGTGATGTGATCCTTCTAAGTGAGCACTGACCTGGACCAGGCAAGGGGAGACCTGGGTTCCTATCACAGTGTTCTATCTCAGCATACACTAGGGTGCTATGGTTTGAGTGCCACATACTGCCTTCTAAGTACAAATCACTGTGCACATCTAACTAAGGTCATGGTGATTTTAGTCTGTGGCTACCTCAGATCTCATCCTGTCAAGAACGAGTTATCCAGGTTGAGTGATAGAGGCTTAGTAATTTAGGAAGCAGCAGATGCAAAGGCCCAGATTTTACGACAAAGACAGCCTGAACCATGCCAGAGAAATGGAAGTTGTTCCATGCAGTAGAAGAAATTGGTTGTGGTGTGGTGTGGTGATGAGAGAAGGTTTGACTAGTGGAAGGTAATAGAAAACGAGGCAGGTGCTAAATCATGAGGAGCGGGGGTTTGAATTTCATTATCAAAGTAGGGGATTAAATAATTTTATTTTTTTTATTTATTTATTTTTTTTTTAAAGATTTTATTTATTCATGATAGTCACACAGAGAGAGACAGAGAGGCAGAGACACAGGCAGAGGGAGAAGCAGGCTCCATGCACCGGGAGCCCGACGTGGGATTCGATCCTGGGTCTCCAGGATCGTGCCCCGGGCCAAAGGCAGGCGCCAAACCGCTGCGCCACCCAGGGATCCCAAGGGATTAAATAATTTTAATCAGGAGAATGACATGAGTGGGATTTATGTTTTTTAAAAAAACTATGGCTATAGGTTGAAAAGATCTTAGAACAGAAAAGATTGGCAGCAGAGGACTGACAAAAAGATAGATACCAAAAGTGGTTCTAGATTTGTTGTAGTAGCCAGTGAATATTTCAGAGCTCTAAACTAAATCACAGTAGATGAGAAGATTCTTAATTCAGTGGAGATGAAGGAATTAGAATCAACAAAAATTGATAACCAATCTGAACCAGTTCATTGTAGAGATGGGGGAGAGCATGTGATAAAAGCTGATTTCCAGCTTTCTTGCCGGTTGCTTCATAGGTGGTAGAGTTATCCTGTCAGTTTGAGTCCAGGCAGGAGAATGGACTACACAGTGATTTGAACAGGACAGGTTTGATATAAATATAAAGAATTATTAGTGTATAAGGGTTTGGCTAGTGAGAGGTAAGGAGACCACTAAAGAAGAGTAGCAGAGGTAAGGAGAAATCCCTAAACTTAGAACAGAGAGCGATCCCTGGGTGGCGCAGCGGTTTGGCGCCTGCCTTTGGCCCTGGGTGCGATCCTGGAGACCCGGGATCGAATCCCACGTCAGGCTCCCGGTGCATGGAGCCTGCTTCTCCCTCTGCCTATGTCTCTGCCTCTCTCTCTCTCTCTCTCTCTCTCTCTCTCTCTGTATGACTATCATAAATAAATTTTTTTTAAAAAATTTTTTTAAAAAGAAAAAAAAGAAAAAAAAAGAACAGAGATAGTGTATCCATGGAGGAGAGCATATGATGCCAGGACTGAGATCCCAACTCCTGGACCTGGCCCTCTGCTTATCGCATGGCAGAGACGTCACTGTGATGCCACCCCATGGAACTGCAGGAGATAGATCTTTTGGGAAGGTGTCTCACTTGTGCTCTGCTACAAAACTGCCAAGGCAGCTGCTGGGGGGAAGGGTGAGCCCGGCAAGGGCCTGCAGCTGGGTCAGCTGCCCATGCTGCAAGAGAGAGCATCCGGACCTGGGAGACACAGTCTGTCTTGTGGTGGTGTCTCCTGCATCCTCTGCCGACAAAGCTTCAGTGTCAGCTGGCAAAGGGAAAAATATGTAAAGGGTCCAGATCTGTTTTGGTTTTGTTTTTGTTTTTGTTTTGTTTTTCCAGGCCAGTCAAAGGTGAATTTAGAGCTGAGAGGCAGTGGGTAGATGATTGGTACAGACTCCCACCCACCCCCTTGACTACCCATCTTCAATATGCACACTTCTAAATGCACTTATGTTCCACTGCAGTGGCTAGGCACCCCTGTCTTTCTTCTCAACGAGGTACAGCTTTCTTTCCCAAAAGTGAGGAAGTCTGCCCTCCAACCAAACTGAGGAGACCGACACAGCCCCAAGAGTCATGCATTTATCATTGGCTATGCTATTACCACTCCAAGTCAGTCACAGTTGAAACTGAAAGACTAAGTTGTAAAGTTAACTCGCCACAGCTTGTGAATAAAATAAAAATGGGAAAGAGAAAGAAGTAAGTGGTCAGCCTATAGAGACGACTACACTCCTGTAACAAGCCATAAGAAACATGCAGAGCTCATTCTGCCCTTGTTTCTGTCATTGGTCACAAGCTGTGGTTGATGTCCATGGCTTCTTTCTTGCAGCACCCATTGCATACTGCCCCACTCTCAGCCAGCACCTCAGCACCCTGGGGTCCTTTGCCGGTCGAGTCACGCAAACCGTTGTTCCCAGAGAGTCTTAGCCCTTAATCATCTCCTTTTCTTGATTGCTGTAGTTTTTCATTAACCTTTACTAGGTTAGTAAAGGCTCAGAAATATTAAGGAGCACCTCCCAGAGAATCCCCTGGGTTTCAGAGTCCTCAGAGCCTTCATTCTGTATTACAAAACCCATTTCCCCTTGCTGATCAGAAGCAATCACTCTGGGCAACCGGGGTGGTTCAGCGGTTTAGCGCCACCTTCAGCCCAGGGTGTGATCCTGGAGACCCGGGGTCGAGTCCCACATCAGACTCACTGCATGGAGCCTGCTTCTCCCTCTGCCTGTGTCTCTGCCTCTCTCTCTGTGTCTCTCATGAATAAATAAATAAAATCTTAAAAAAAAAAAAATCACTCCAGCCAATAGACAAGTCCCTTTTTGCCTGGTGGCTCAGTGGCACAAGAAAGATAAAATGTCCAGGTGCTCTGTTCATCTTCCAATTCAGCTGACTGATGTGTGATGAAAGAAAGCATTTTCTTTCTTGAGGATTGTGATCTCCAAACCTACAGAGTTGCCAGAGCAGAAAGTAAGAATTCTGAGAGACATCTTAATAGAGAAGCCACTCCAGCTCTCACCTTTTGATTCCCAGACCTCTATATTCTGGTGTTGTGGGAGACACTGTGTCTTGTTAGGCAGAAGCTTATTCCTCCCCACCCCCCTTTTAAGATGTGTTTGTTTATTTGAGAGAGAGAGAGAGAGAGAGAGAGCATGAGCAGGGGCAGGAGGAGAGAGAAACTCAAGTGGACTCTGCACTGAGCACAGAGCCCAGTATGGAGCTTGAGATGATGACCTAAGCCAAAACCAAGCGTCAAATACCTGACTGTGCCCCCAGATGCCCCAGAAGCACATCCTTGCCCCTCACCCCTACTCTCGACTTGCTTCGTAACCAGTTCTACCTATCAGTTTGGCTAGCTACTTTGGGGTGATGATGTATGTGGTCAGACCAGTTGATCCCATGGGTGTGATCCCATTACTGTCCTTCCTTTGCTATGGAGTGTGTTCCTTGATCAGGCACGGTAGAGTGAGAATGAGGCCTTCTGTGAGACCATGGAGGGCAGAAGCTTTATGGGCAGGAAAAGCAAATTCACATCCAGAATATGGGATCTGTTCTTGTGGGGACTAGACTCTGCCTCCTCCATGGCTCACTGAATGGCAGAAAAGTTGCTGTGCCACTGTGCTGGTGGAATTTGCTGGAAATCTGCCCTCTAAGGTGCTGGGAAAAGCTTTTTGTAGAGAGGTGTCTCACTAAAGACACTGCTACAAAGCAGTTTGGAGGTATGTGGGAATGCTGGGAGATGCTGGCCAGGGGGTGTTGGTGAGCTCCATGAGCTGCAAGAGTGGAAGCTGCTGTATGAGCATGTTGAATCTCCTCCTGCAGTGGCTCTCCAGCGCCCTCTACTGACGAAGTCTTGGCACCAACTGGCACAAGAAAAAAAAAGTAAAGCGTCCAGATGTGTTTTCACTGAGCAGTCGAAAAGGGTGAATTTGGGGCTGAGAGGCAGTAAATCAATAAGTGGCCATTATTAGAGATAAGAAATACATAGGAATAGTGGATTCAGTAGGTAAGAAATTGAGTTTAAAGATGCAGAGAAGTCAGAATGAGAAGAGTAACGGACAAAGGAAGACCTGAGAGAGGGGATGATGTGAACCTGTCTAGTCTCCAGTTTCCTCATCTGCTTGCTAATGGGGGTAGTAATAGTAACGTTACCAGCATTAAATTAGAACACACAATTCAAACAGTACCTGGCACATAGTACGTATCTATCAGATGGTGCTTTGTCATGGTGTCTGTTTTAGTTATTTGTAACTGGAAGCTATCTCTTTATTATTAAGCAACTTAAAGATGACCAAAAAGTCTTAACCGTCATTACCGGTCTGTTTTCAAGTTAATTGGTTCAAATAGCAGTATCTGTTAAACCTAACTTTACTTCTGAGGAATGCAAGATTTATTGAATGTATTTTTTTACATGTCCTTGTCAAGGCAAAAGTCCTCCCAGGGGAAGTAAATGTTTTGCTTGCTGCTGTGTAAATTTGTCTGAATCAGTGAGATTGTCTTCCTACGTAACATAGTTTCCTGTACTTCTTAGGAATGTTACAGGACAAACGAATGGAGATAGATAAACATAGCCTAAATATTGGTGATTACAATCGAACGGTCGGGAAAGGCCCTGGTTCTCGGCCTCAGATTTCCAAAGAGTCTTCCATGGAGCGCAGCCCTTACTTTGATAAGGTAAGTCATTTGTTTGTTTTGTTTTGTTTTACCCCTGTGGCTGATAAATACACTTAATAGCGTAATTTTCTCATCAGTGGTTTAGAGCATTTAATGTAAGGTACTATATAATCTGGTACTATTACTGGATTTGTAGTTCATTCTCTTCTTTATGTTTCAGTTTAGCATAGGGATTGCATTTGTATTTTCTTCTTAATCCCGTAAAATGTGTCTGGTTCTTTTTGTGTACTTTAGAATTAACACTAATCTCTTCTGTTTTCTACCCGTTTCCTGTTGGTGCTGCAATGTCACGTGACTTCTCTTCTGTTCCTGCAATGATTTCTCCCTTCTGCTTGTTTGCTTGGCTGGTGTTGCACATCTTTCTGTCTGTCCACTCAGGATGGCATTGTAGCAGATGAATCCCAAAACATGCAGTTTATGTCCAGTCAAAGCATGAAGCTTCCCCCTTCAAATAGTGCACTACCTAACCAGGCCCTTGGCTCCATAGCAGGGCTGGGTATGCAAAACTTGAATTCTGTTAGACAGGTAAGTCCATGTGTGTATTTTAGGCTCTCTGTTGAATGATTTGTATAAGTAATGAGATCTCTCTTACATGTAGTTACTGTGTTTAAATCAATAATACAGTGTGGTGTTGCAACATCTCTCCCTAAAGAATCCCACTGGTATTCTGTTGCTGTTGGCTTGGTTTTTGTAGAATGGCAATCCCAGTATGTTTGGTGTTGGAAACACAGCAGCACAACCCCGGGGCATGCAGCAGCCTCCAGCACAACCTCTTAGTTCATCTCAGCCTAATCTTCGTGCTCAAGTGCCTCCTCCATTACTCTCCCCTCAGGTAATCACTCTTGCCCTACTCTCTCCTATTGACCTGAAAAAACGATATTTGGATGAGGTAACTAATTATTCATCCTTGGGTCAGTTGGTGTCTTTGAGATGCAGCTAATTCAGGGTCAGCTGTCCTTACAGAAGGACATAGTAGGGTGAAGAAAATGAGTCCACATTAAATGAAACCTGAAATTGACCATTACCTTCCATAAAACCTCTTGAGGGGAGGAGGGCAATAGCAAAGCAAATTGGTTGGTTTAAGATTCACCCCATCCTCTTTCAGTTAACCCAGGAATGTATATATGAATCGGAAAGTAAAGGAAGACCAAGTATAACCAACCCTCCTAAGTAATAGTCCACAGATTTAATTGCTCTATTGACAGCACAGAATATACCATACATTTAGTTAGTTTTGAGTTACGTGATCAACATTATTGACTTGCCATTGTGATCCTAAGGTTCCAGTTTCATTGCTGAAGTATGCACCAAACAACGGTGGCCTGAATCCGCTCTTTGGCCCTCAACAGGTAGCCATGCTGAACCAGCTATCCCAACTAAACCAGCTTTCTCAGATCTCCCAGTTACAGGTAAGTAGAGTAACGACCTTATACAGTATACATTTATTGAGCCTCTCTTGTGTGCGGGAAGTGTAACAAACAAAGCTGGCTGCAGTTGCCCTCAGGGAGCTTAGAGGGATCACTGAGGACGGATCATGAACTCAAAGGGCAGGAGCTTTGAGAGCACCCCTAGCCAGGTCAGGATGGCAGAGGGGAAGGGTGGTGTGATCAGGGAAAATGTCCCTGGTGAAGTACAAGTTTCGACTGAATGAGAAACAGAATTCAACAGCGGCTCGAGGCCAGGGAGTCCCAGGAAGAGGTTACCCTAGATGAAGTCACACTGTAGGTGTGTGTGTCCCATGTGGTCACCTGAAGCTCGTACCTCTTTGATGCTGCAACACTGATGACCTTTTTACCCCTTTCTCTCCAGAGATTGTTAGCGCAGCAGCAAAGGGCGCAGAGTCAGAGAAGCGTGCCTTCTGGGAACCGGCAGCAGCAAGACCAGCAGGTAGATCATATCCTTCCCCTGGCTTTGTTTAGCCTAACTCACTGCAGTGGAAAATGCTTTTATTAAAATAGAATGAAATATGTGGTTAGTTAAGTCTCCTGTTTGTCTGGGAGTCATATTAACTGGTATATAGTGATTGTTCCCTTCCTGCCAAGGAGGAGGAGGTGAATTCAGCAACAAGGAGGAGTATTTGGCTGTGAATCCTATCTGTCCACTGTTTCCCAACATCTTGCTGTTTCCAGGGTCGACCTCTTAGCGTGCAGCAGCAGATGATGCAGCAGTCCCGGCAACTCGATCCCAGCCTGTTGGTGAAGCAGCAGACCCCGCCATCTCAGCAGCAGCCACTCCATCAGCCAGCCATGAAATCCTTCCTCGAGAATGTCATGCCCCACACTACACCTGAGCTGCAGAAAGGGCCATCACCAATAAATGCTTTCAGCAACTTCCCGATAGGTGGGTTTCTCGTGGGGCTGAGCATTCAGCTAATGCTCGGGGCCACAGGCTTTTACTGTGTCGTCTTCCCAAGCGGCAGAGGTCTGTCCCATTGGGAAAAACATGCTAGCCCTGGGGTCTGTTCCCTCTCCAAGAGCTGCCTTGGTTCTTGTGGGTTCAGCTGGCACTCTTGCTTTACAAGGCCTGTCTCCGTGCAAGAAAGTGACACTGCCTTCAAAACTTCCTGCTCTTTAGAGTGGGTTAGAATAAAGATGAAGTTGCTCTCAAGTTTCCTCGTAGAGCAGAATGGGAAAGGTTCTCAGAAACTGTATGCCAGAGACACCCTGAGCCATGCTGCTGTGTAGGAGCAGCTGGGAACAGTCACTTCTGTCCTTTAAGACCCTGGAATTGTGATCATCACCTACATCCTTAGGGATGATCTCTGATATGACTTTCTAGTCAAGGTGAGCTGATCACCCTGGTCACCCCTAAAGTTGGTCCCTTGTCTTTTTCTTCGTTCTGTCCCCAGGCTTTTATTCCTTTGGGAAATTTCAGGCCTGGATGTTTTCTCCTTCTTTGGGACTCTTTTCTCCTTGTGTCTTTGATTCTGTTTTGAACCTTGATTGTTCCCACCCTCTTCATTACATCTTTTCTTCCTGTCTTTTCCCTTAAAATGGTTTCTTGTAAACCAGCTTGGTTGGTTGCTATCCCAGACAGTTAGCTAGCATGTTCCAGGCTTTGGGCAGGGGGCTGGGGCCTGCTGTTGCTTCACCCTGGCTGGACTGTGCACGATTTGGCTTCCCTGGCATTCCATGGACTCCTCAGCTAGGATATCGGTTGCACTCTGAGTCCTTGGGATTGTTAGCAATCTCTTTACGTTTCCAGAAGCAGGCTCTTGTCAGTTACCACTGTGGGTGAATACCTTAGAAGCCATTTGTTGGTGACCAGGTGATCTTGGAGACAGTAGTACGGTGGTGAAAGAATACTCCAGCACAGTGAGAGGTTGTGAGGTGACTCTCGTGTTTGCATACTGGACATATAAATTGGGCCAATGAGGAGATAAGTTTCTAAATATGGGATTTCCTGTTCTGATAGACTTTACGGCAAGAGATACTTTTAGGGGTGCCTGGGAAGGTCAGTCCGACTTTTGGTTCTGGCTCAGGTCGTGATCTCAGGATTGTGAGATTGAGCACTCAGCACAGAGTCTGCTTGAGATTCTTTCCCCTCCCTCACTCCTGCTCCTCCCCCCTGCGTCTGCTTGCACGTGCGTGCACACTCTCCCTCTCTCTCTGTTTCAAATTAATATAAAAGAGAAAAAAAAAGCTACTTCTTCCTGGTTAAGAAGTCTGTGTAACCCATACAAACATGGTATGGTTGTCTAAATCAGGCATTGGCAGACTAGAGCCTGTAGACCAGATTTGGCCAGCTGCTGGTTTTGTAAATAAAGTTTTATTGGAACACAGCTGTACTCTTTTGTTAATGTATTTTCTGTGGCTGCTTTTTTGCTACAACAGAAAGGCATAGAGACACAGACCTTGTGGCCACAGACCTGAGATACAGTTACTGTCTGAACCTTCACAGAAAAATTTGTCAGATCTTGGGTCTAGTTGAGGAGTCCAGAGAAGTGGCAAATGTAATTGCTGTTTCCAAAAATAGGTATGATATTAGAGAATTCACATTATTAAAGTTTTTAAGTTTGACCTCATATCATATGGACTGTCATCAAACCCCAGTATTTAAAACCATTTGTTTGGGGATGCCTGGGTGGCTCAGCCGTTGAGTGTCTGCCTTCGGTTCAGGGCATGATCCCAGGATCTGGGATCAAGTCCCTCATTGGGCTCCTTGTGGGGAGCTTGCTTCTCCCTCTGCCTGTGTCTCTGCCTCTCTCCCTGTGTCTCTCATGAATAAAAATCTTAAAAAAACAAAAAACAAAAAAACACACACACACATACACATTTGTTTTGGAACCTTAGAATAAGAACCACCTGACCATGTGTTAAAGATTCTGTCTCCCACTAAAAAGTCTTTTTTTTTTTTTAATCAGCATCTCACATGATTCTGATGTTGATGATCCCTGGGTCACGCTTAAGAAACCCTCGCTTACCAGTCAGTTTTCTGACCAGAATATCTAAGATTGAAATTTCCATCCTTATTCCAAGAGAATATCTGAACCTGATGTGTGTCATCAGCAAGGTTCAAGGAAATTGCGCCCTGAAACATGGGTGCCTCACCCTTAAGAATAGTTGTTAGAGCAAGACATTTTTACTTTTAAATGACAGTGTCTTTTGTCTGGTCAGCCAGTTGAAAATTGTTATTTACAAGCAAAAGATAACAACTGAAAGTGATCATATTTCTTCATGCATGGTGCCCTTGGGAAATAGCTAAAGAGATCTATTTTAGGGACGCCTGGTGGCTCAGTGGGTTGAATGTGTGACTCTTGGTTTCAGCTCAGGTCATGATCCTCAGAGCTGTGAGATCGAGCCCCATGTGGGGTGTGTGCTCCCCCCCCCCCACCTCCATGCCGCCCCACGTGCACACTCTAATAAATTAATAATTCTTGTTTAAAAAATAAAAGACCTATTTTATTAGAGATAAACTTTAATATTTGGCTTCCATAATTATCTCTTACAGAAATTGTAAAATAATCAAAATTAGGGACGCCTGGGTGGCTCAGTGGTTGAGCATCTGCCTTCAGCTCAGGGCGTGATCTCAGGTTCCTGGGATTGAGTCCCGCATCAGGCTCCCTGCAAGGATCCTACTTCTCCCCATGCCTGTGTCTGTCTCTCTCTTGGTCTCTTATGAATAAATCTTTTTTTAAAAAATAATCAAAATTATATGGAGAAACAATTTTCCACAGTTAATGCAATTATAGTTTTAACAGTTTTGTGGTTTGAAAACATTGGGTTATTGAATATTAGAATAGCTATTTAGGATTTCTGTTTGTTGCTTTCATTGATAACGTAGCCATGGCTCTTTCAGTGTTGTTTCTGCAAGCCTTGGCTGGGGGCCCAGAGAGTCTGTTCTGCCTGCCTTGCCTTGTCTGTAATCATTTGGCTATGCCACATTTGCAGGGTGATATTTATTAAGACACATTCACAGGATTGAAAACAGATTAGTTACGTGTGTTTTTCTGGAAAATGGAAGTTGTGGTATCAGAAGGAAAGTGTGCTATGTTTTATAAAGTGGTTTTTCAGGACACCCTGGGGGGCTCAGTGCTTGAGTGTCTGCCTTTAGCTCGGGTTGTGATCCCAGGTCCTGGGATTGAGTCTGGCACCAGGCTTCCCACAGAGAGCCTGCTTCTCCCCCTGCCTGTCTCTGCCTCTCTCTGTGTGTCTCTCATGAATGAATAAATAAAATCTTTTAAAAAAAATTGTTTATAAAGAGGTTTTTCTATTAAAGTATTATTTTATTTTTAGGCTTGAACTCAAACTTGAATGTAAATATGGATATGAACAGTATTAAAGAGCCACAGTCAAGACTAAGGAAGTGGACTACAGTGGACAGCATTTCTGTGAACACATCTTTGGATCAAAACTCCAGCAAACATGGTAGGAAATACATTTTTGCATGTTACACATACAAAAAATGTAGAATACTAAATATAGGCCTTTATTTTATTGTCTTTATTATTTATTTTTAGGAGGGGGTGGGATGGATAAGGGCAGAAAGAGAGAGAATCTTAAGCAGACTCCACACCCAGGACAGAGCCCCAGCACCCAGCTCAGTCTCATGATCAAGAATTGGAGGCTTAACCAACTGAGCCACCCAGGTGCCCCCTAACCCTAGACCTTTTTTTTATTTCATTTATTATTAGGAATTTGTACCTCTTATTTTCTTCTTTTAAAGATTTTATTTATTTATTCATGGGAGACACAGAGAGAGAGGCAGAGACATAGGCAGAGAGAGAAGCAGGCTCCATGCAGGGAGCCCGATGTGGGACTTGATCCCAGGACTCCAACACGCCCCAGGCCAAAGGCAGGCGCTCAACTGCTGGGCTTCCCAGGCATCCCTCTTAGCTTATTCTTTTTTTTTTTTTTTTTAAGGTTTTATTTATTTTATTTAAGAGAGAGCACAAGCAGGGGGAGCAGCAGGCAGAATGTTTCCTCATTACTGAAAAATGTTTTATTAGTTACTGAATTAGTTAAAAAAGAAAAGCAAAATTAACCTTTATTACAGCTATTGTACAAAATAGAGATTAAATATACATTTGTGTTTTAAAAATTCTTCCCCCTTTGATGGTTATTTAGGTTTTTGCAGTTTTTTGTTGCTTTTGTAATGTTATACTTAACATTTAGTCAATTTAGTATGATGAGAGTATTAATTCCCAGCAGAATTTGATTCTGCCATTTTTGTTTAATGGTACATTTTCTTCATATATTTTACTGCTATGTGTAAATCATTTATAGATTCAATATTATTTTTTCCTCACCCATCAATTAAAATTTTTTTTTTTTTTTTTTAAGACTTTATTTATTCATTCATAGAGACACAGCTAGAGAGAGAGAGGCAGAGACACAGGCAGAGGGAGAAGCAGGCTCCATGCACCGGGAGCCCGATGTGGGATTCGATCCCGGGTCTCCAGGATCGCGCCCTGGGCCAAAGGCAGGCGCCAAACCGCTGCGCCACCCAGGGATCCCTAATTAAAATTTTTTTAATCTCATTTTTACCTTATCAAATATTATCACTTCACCTGTATTAATGAAATATCTTCTGCTTTCCAAGGACTGTGAATATATAGATACATATGGACATGCATGCACACAGTTGAGTATATGTGAGGAAAAATACCCTGAAGGAACTCATTTGTGCAAAAAATAAGTATGTGAAGAACTTTAGTACACTATGATAAGTACTATGAATATGATTCCATATGATGGTACAAATAGCATGATAATGTGAAGTCCATTGGAAGATTGAGTCAGAAATGAGGAATGGTGGGTGTGGTAGGTGTGGAAGGGCTTCACAGAGACTGCTGTGCCGAGTCTTCCACTTTATCACACAGAGAAGTAGAGAAAGAGGAACAAAAACAGTATGTAGCATTTGAAACGTTAAAAAACAGAAGAGTCTGATGGGTTCTGTTGTGTGGGCCTGTCACAGGTGAAGGGACAAAGAGGAAGGAGGAAGGCAAAACTAGGATAGTAGGTATGGAGCAAATCACAGACCACTTTATGCTATAAGTCATTTAAAACTTGAAAGTGGTGGCTATCCAGGGGCAAAGAAGACTCAAGGCAGTATGAGACAGAAGGCCATGGATGTGGAAGGAGTGCACCAGAACGAGCCTTAGAATTAAGGACAGGAGGGCTGGCTGTGTAACCTAACTCCTTGGGCAAGCATGGGATCATGGGTAACATGACAGCTTGCAGGGAACATTGGTTGGGTGGGAGCATTAGAGTGTGGTTGTGCAGGTAACAGGGGGCGTAAATGTGGGAATCAGAGGCCTGGTGGGACAGATACTAAATGGATTTTAGGCTTGTTGGGCCTGGTATTTGGGGGATTGCCCAATACCCAGTAAGAAATTAGAAATAGAGGCCAGCACTCAAGAAAAATATGAGCTAGAATAAGATTTGGTACTCATCAGAATGTTGAGGTCATGGACAGAGATACAGTTGCCCAGAGGGACAGAGCCCAGAAAAAACAAGGACAGCATCCTGGAGCCGTGCATGGTGAAAGGAGTGGCTGGAGAGGTCAGATGTACAGAACTAGCAAAACATTTCCACCATATGGTTTTCTGTCTTCTCAGGTTAAAATGAATTTTCCCGTGTCTGCCTTGCATATCCAAGCCTGAGTTTCTTTGTAAAAATGACCTCTCCCTTCCCTTGCACTGCTGTGGTGGACATTACCATCCCTCATGTGTTGTCCAGTGCTCAAGGTCCTGGCTGATGGCATGTCTTAATATACAACAGTCCTTGGGCAACATAGGTTTTGAAGTCAGATACACTTGGTATTCCATCCCAGTTCCTAAACTTCTTAAGCCATGGTGTTTACATCTACAAAAGGAAATGATACCTCCCAGAATTGTTGAGAGGACTGAACAAGGTAGCTCAGCTCTCCCTTGTTGCCTAGAACCTGGTGTGTAGGCATGGGGCAGCGGGTGCAGGCTTCCTGTAAGCAACCTGTTAATTTTGTTTGCTTTGATTGACTTCAGTTAATAAAGTGGTTTTGTGTTTTATTTTGTCTTCTTTTTTAAACTTAGTATCAATCATCATTTTTAACTGTATTTTATTGCATACAGTTTTCTTTTGCACAAATCTATAATTCGCTTAAACAATAAATATTTTTATTACTGTATACATAGCAACTTATTTAAATAAATAAATATTTTATTTATTTATTCATAGACAGAGAGGCAGAGACACAGACAGAGGGAGAAGCAGGCTCCATGCAGGGAGCCCGATGTGGGACTTGATCCCGGGTCTCCAGGATCACACCCCAGGCTGCAGGCGGCGCCAAACCGCTGTGCCACCGGGGCTGCCCATACGTAGCAATTTAATGAATGCATTCTGGGAGTGTTCTCTGCAGAATACAGAGGAAGAGGTGAATACTTTATCTCTTCAGTCTAGATCCCTGTCATATTTCTCCTCCTACCCCATTCTTCATTTACTTATTGACATTTGAAAATTAGTCATTCTTTCTTTGTTTTTTAATGTTTTTTATTGTTTTTAATTTCTTTTATTTTTTAAGATTTTATTTATTTATTCATGAGAGACACAGAGAGGCAGAGGCACAGGCAGAGGGAGAATTAGGCTCCACGCAGGAGGCCCTACATGGGACTTGATCCCGGGTCCCCAGGATCACGCCCTGGGCCGAAGGCAGACGCTAAACTGCTGAGCCACCCAGGCGTCCCCGTTTCTTTGTTTTTTAAAAGTATTTTTCTCAGATTCCTGGATGGCTCAGTCAGTTAAGCATCCGGCTCTTGATTTCAGCTCACATCATGATCTCAGGGTTGTGGGATCAAGCCCCCTGTCAGGCTTTTCGCTCAGTGTGGGGTCTACTTGAGATTCTCTCCCTCTCCCACTACCCCTTCCACCAACTCCTGCTTGCTTGTCCACTCTCTCTAAAATCTTTAAAAAGGGGATCCCTGGGTGGCGCAGTGGTTTAGCGCCTGCCTTTGGCCCAGGGCGCGATCCTGGAGACCCGGGATCGAATCCCACGTCAGGCTCCCGGTGCATGGAGCCTGCTTCTCCCTCTGCCTGTGTCTCTGCCTCTCTCTCTCTCTCTGTGACTATCATAAATAAATAAAAATTAAAAAAATAAATAAATAAATAAAATAAAATCTTTAAAAAATTTTTTTTAATATTTTTCTATTAAGAAATTTTTAAGCATATTTTCCTATCAGTAATACAGATTACTTGATATTTACCTGTTCTCTCACCCCCAGAATGTTCTTGTTTTCTCTACTTTAGCAGGTGGCTTAATTAATATTAGGTAACAAGGCCAGTAGTCTTCATTTCCTAGGTACTATTGATATCTCCAGACTTTTATTTTATCCCCTTAAAATCAAGAATGTTTGATAGGATGTATTACTCTGTTTGGTTGCTTTTATTCTTTCTTTATGGTTGTTTTTTCTTCTTTGTAAAAGTGACTTCAGAAATAATCCTTGAGCTGGTTGTGGTTTTGGTCTTCAGCTCCAGAAAGGACAGTTAGTTTGATACCTGTATGTAAAAACCTTCTGAATTTCAAGTCTTAGAATGTTGGCTTTTTTAGGGACAGTGGATCACTCAATCGGTTAAATATCCAACTCTTAATATTGGCTCAGGTCATGATCTCAGAGTTGTGATATAAGCCCTGCATCGGGCTCTGTGCTGGGTGTGGAGTGTGCTTGAGATTCTCTCTCTTTGGCCCACTCATACTAGCTCGCTTTCTGTCAAGAAAAAAAAAAAAAAAGGAGGGCACCTACCTGGATGTCTCAGTCAGTTGTCTGTCTCTAGCTCAGGTCATGATCCTGGGGTCCCAGGTTCCAGCCCCACATCAGGGTCCTTGCTCAGCAGGGAGTCTGCTTCTCCTTCTACCACTACCACTGCCTGTGCTCTCATGCTCTCTCTTTCAAATAAATAAAATCTTTAAAAAAGGGGGGGGAATAATGGCCTTTTAAAAAAGCACTTCAATCTTTTTTTTTTTTTTTTTTTTTTTGCTTTTCAATCTTTTTAAAGAAAATGCTTTTTCTTATAATGATAACCCTCCAGTTACTCTCACTTGCTCCCCGAACTGCTCCTTTTTGATCAGTGGCTCCTCTTCTCTCCCCTTAGTATCTTTCTCTCTCCTGGCAGACTTAGAATCATCTTCTTGGGTTCACTCTTTGTTGGCTTTGTTTTCTCTTCTCCTAATATAAAATTAAACAGGGGCACCTGGGTGGCTCAGTGGTTGAGCATCTGCCTTTGGCTCAGGGCATGATCCCAATGTCCTGGGATCAAGTCCCATGTTGTGCTCCCCACAAGGAGCGTACTTCTCCCTGTGCCTGTGTCTCTGCCTCTTTCTCTGTCTCTCATGAATACATAAAAGTTTAAAAAAAAAAAAAAAAGAAAGAAAGAAATGTTATCGTATTATGTTAATACTCTGGTGTAATTTTCCTTTTTCCCTTAAAAAAAAAATTCACATCTAAATGTATTCAGGAGGGCTCTCTCCCAAAGCTGCCAGCCCACATGTTACGTTTTGTTAGACCCTCACTATTTTGAAAGTCAGCTTTTTGAACCAGCATCTATGTAAACATTCAGGCAATTTCACATACAAATTCTGACTTCTCGCATCTCATTAGAAATACAGAGATCTGGGAATCTCTGGGTGGCTCAGCTGTTTAACGCCTGCCTTTGGCCCAGGACGTGATCCTGGAGTCCCAGGATCTAGTCCCACGTCTGGCTCTCGGTATGGAGCCTGCTTCTTCCTCTGCATGTGTCTTTGCCTCTCTCTCTCTCTCTCTCTCTCTCTCTCTCTCATATGAATAAATAAAATCTTTTAAAAAAGAAAAGGTAAGAAAGAAAGAAATACAGAGGTCTGGCGGCCCCAGGCTCCAAAGCAGTACATACCCAGAGCAGAGTAGCCCACAGCCCATGCGCTTGCGGCTCATTGTCCTCCCTATTGTCTTCTCTACTCAGCTTAGTGCTGGTGTCATTTGCCTTTGCCCTTACTTGGGACTGTGGGGGGGGGGGGGGGTTTGCTTCCTTTCTCTTCTCACTCCCCTCACACCTGTGCCCCTCCTCTCTTTGGTGGAGAGAGATTTTCCTATAGTCCCTAACCGGGGAAATATTTCCCCATAGTGGTGTTTTTGTTTGGAGAAGGACCATGGCATTTTGCCTGTAACCGGCCTCCTTTGCTTCTTTATAAATGCTGAGCAGCCTTGCTGGCATTTGTGCTTCCCTGTTATAGATAAGAGGGGCTGTTATCCCCTAGCAGTAGAGCAGCATAGAGGTCATTGTTAAGAGGGGTGATGTAATAGTCATATTCAGGCTTACATCAGACATAAGCTGAGCCTGTGGGAAGGAGAGGCCTGTGGGGAAGGCCTTGGCTGGCATTGACCACTTGCAACACAATCTTAGGTGGGTTGTCTTTTTATCACCGTTTAGCTCTAGTAAGTTAATTTTGGAGCAAGAAGAAAGAGCAAGTGCAGGAGATCTTGTGTGTCAGAGGTGGCCAAGACCACTTTCGAGTTGACAGAAGAATTGACAGAACTCAGAAAAGCTGTAATACCCATGGTTATGAGTATTAATTACAGCAAAAGAATCAATTGAAAGTTAGCAGGGGAAAAAGACGCTTAGGGCACAGTCCAGGAAAAATTTCCTATTGTCCCCTCCCATTGGGGTTTCACAGACCTAATTCTCCAGCAGTGATGTGTGAAACCACGTACAAAGTATTGCCGACCAAAGAAGCTCTCCCAAGATTGATGTCCTGGGTTTCTACTGCGGCCAGTCATAATAGTCATCAAGCACCTGCACCAGTCAGTCCCCAATCCCCTGCAGACCTGTCAGAGGTCAGATAAAAACACAGTATGACAGTATGACCCAGGCCTTAGATAGACAGATACAGGTGTTCACCAGAAGTCACGTTATTGCCATAAACGATCTGGTATGGCTGAGGCCCAGGGTCTGCAAAGGTACTCTTACCTGCAGGGTATTCTCTGGGCTTGGAGGAGTTAAGAGCCAGGCCTGAAGCTCTTTGCAGTGTGTACACTGGACCTACTGTGCTTAACCCTTTACTGCACAACCCCCAGAGTAAAGAAAGCTAGATTTATTAAGGGAAATAGGGTGGAATGGAGGCAAGGACATCTGATCAGAAAATTGTGTATCACAGCAGGATTGGACTAAATTATCTGTGATGCTTTATGGTCCTAAGATTCTGCAACTAGAAGGCCATTTATAAAATCTTTTCCCGGGGATCCCTGGGTGGCTCGGCGGTTTAGCGCCTGCCTTTGGCCCAGGGCACGATCCTGGAGTCCCGGGATCAAGTCCCACGTCGGGCTCCCGGCATGGAGCCTGCTTCTCCCTCCTCCTGTGTCTCTCCTCTCTCTCTCTCTCTTTATGTCTATCATAAATAAATAAATAAATCTTTAAAAAAAATAAAATCTTTTCCCCTCGTCAGCACACAGCACAGTGTCCTGGGGAGGGGGCACAGATATAAAAGAATATTCAGTCTTAGGATTGAGGGCCGTAGGGAACGGATTCCAGAAGGCCTGTGATCTTTTAAGCTGGGATATGAAAGATAACAGTAGTTAACCAAGCAGAGATGATGGGAAGGGGACCCCAGGGGTGATGGGTGGAAGCATTATAAGTGATTGAAGAGTTTGAATGTTAGCCCCTCTGCCTTGGAGAACTGTTGGAGAATGTTAAGCTGAGAAGTGGCCTGATAAGTGTTTTGGGATTTGGCTGTGGTTTGGATACCTGGGGAGTGGAGGTAGACAGGCAGATTGGCTGGGAAACCTATGTGTATGATTCAGAGCTTAGACAGGAAGCAATGGTAGCCTGACTAGTATAACAGTGTTATGCCATCGTTTCACAGTACATAGAGAAGTGTTGAATCATTATGTTATACACCTTAAATTAATACAATGTTCTGTGTCAGCTATATATATAAACATTTTTTTGAAGACAAGATTCAAGTTATAAAGGTATCCACTAGGGAATCCCTGGGTGGCGCAGCGGTTTGGCGCCTGCCTTTGGCCCAGGGCACGATCCTGGAGACCCGGGATCGAATCCCACATCGGGCTCCCGGTGCATGGAGCCTGCTTCTCCCTCTGCCTGTGTCTCTGCGCCTCTCTCTCTCTCTCTCTCTCTCTCTCTCTGTGACTATCATAAATAAATAAAAATTAAAAAAAAAAAAGTATCCACTAAAAAAAACCCTCCGCAGGGGATCCCTGGGTGGCTCAGCGGTTTGGCGCCTGCCTTTGGCCCAGGGCATGATCCTGGAGTCCCGGGATCAAGTCCCGCATCAGGCTCCCGGCATGGAGCCTGCTTCTCCCTCCTCCTGTGTCTCTGCCTCTCCCTCTCTCTCTCTCTCTCTATGTCTATCATAAATAAATGAATGAATGAATGAATGAATCTTAAAAAAAAACACAATTTCAGAAAAAAATAAAAACAGATACCACATTTTCAGAGTTTTTAAAGAGTCTATAGAGAAATAGAAGGCATCATAAAATAATGAAAAACTGGGACCAAATATATGTCAAATTGATAAATATAAATGGGCCAAGCTAATTTATTAAATAATGAAATTCACATTGAATCATAAAGCAAAATCCAAATCTTTGCTGCATACAAGCGACCCAAAACAAAGTAATTCAGAAGGCTTTGCTGGTGTGCAAAAGAACAAACAAACCAAAACAACAACCATGGTAAGCAGAATTGTTAGGACTTTGTGATTTAAGATAATAGGGGAGCCAGGAGAGCCTCTTTGCTTTCTGATTTAAGCAACATCACATCTGTTCCTCTGATTAATACCAAAAGGATATTTTTGTGACATTTGTTCCTTTCTGTTGGATTTTATCCTGAAACTTTATTTGACTAAACTTATCTTAAAGGTCAGTTTGCTGATTTGTGAACATTGGACTAATGATTATCAGAAATTGACGGTGAGATAGTCATGTGGCAGAAAGAACTTTGAACCCTAAATCAGACAGATCTGAATTCTAAGTCGAATTTGCCATTTGGTGGCATACCCATTTGGAATTTTTCTAAAGAATGGGAATGGTAGTTGACTCAGATGACAAAATGGCAAAATTAATATCCTGGATTTGAGAGCTAACTCTGCTACTTATTAGCTACTGGCAAATAACTTAACCTTTACCTTCTAAATGGGAATATGGTGTAGTACCTCCTGTGGTGTCTTGATGATGAATAAGGCAACACCTGCAGAGCACTTAAGCACTAGGACAGGGTGGGACTCTACTACCCTTTACGTGGCCTGTCAGCATGGACTTCCTCTTAGTTACTGCCTTCGTGGTTGGCTCACAACACACCTGCCTTTTTTTTTTTTTTTTTTTTAAGGATTCTATTTATTCATGAGAGACAGAGAGACATAGGCAGAGGGAGAAGCAGGCTCCATGCAGGGAGCCTGATGTGGGACTCGGTCCTGGGACTCCAGGATCATGCCCTGAGCCTAAGGCAGGCGCTCAACCACTGAGCCACCCAGGCGTCCCAACACACTTGCCTCTTAAGACCACGGTGTGTCTCCAGTGCAAATCCAGGCCTGCTCGCTTCCAGCTACACCTGCCACCCATACAACCCTACCTTCCATTTTCTGCACCTCCTCCTATACAGTGGTTAATAGAACATAACTGGACTGTAGCTGCCTTTATGTCCAGCCTATTTTCCTTGTTAATAAAGTGAAGTTTTAATAAGTAGAAGTGGATTTATTTATTTATTTGTTTATTTATTTGTTTGTTTGTTTATTTTTTACTGAAAGCGGGGGAATACTTAGATCTCAGGTTCTTGCAGAAGAGTGAATCACTTAAAATTCGGCATCTGTGCTTGCTTACTGTGTATTACTTGAAACTGCTACTTCGTTCATACCCCACTCAGCTCCCAAGTGATTTTAATTCACTTTACAAAAAAGACACACTTTTCACTCAGATCAAAGTAAGTAGATAAGGAAGCAAGAGAAGAGAGGGGATGGAATTGGTGGAATAAGTGTGCCAAGTCAGGAATCGGTTGATGCCCACCAGCACTGGTGACATGAGGTCCTGTCAAAAGGCCAGCTCTGCTACCGAAGAACTGATCCAGAAAGTTGGGCGCTATGACTGCAACCAGGGGAGCCTTTGTCACAGAGTAAACAAGGCTAAAGCAACATTTAGGGCTCTGCTGTATTTTTCCAGACGCTCATAGCAGAGCAGCCTTGTGTCTGTGATGAAGGCTTTTCCTCACACCTGCTTCAGAGCTGGCAGGAGTGGGTGGGTGTTGGTTTTCCTCTTCACCCTCTCTCCTCCTAACTAGCAAGTGTGCATCCTCACGTTGGGTTATTGAAGCTAGAAGCTTAGTTCACATAATGCAATTATCTTTTTAAAAGTATGGCTCGGTGACTTTTAGTATCCTCTGAGTTGTGCAAATCGAACATTTCCCCTGTCCCAGAAGAGCCCTGGAGGAGTTTCTCTTTGCACCGCCCCTTCCCTTCCCTCCCAGTCGTGCACAAGAACGAGTCTGTGTGCCATGGATTTGCCTGTGCTGGACGATTCATGGCGGTGGAACCATATGTGATCCAGTCCTCTGTGATGGGCCTCTGTTGGTGCGGCATGATGTTCTCAGGGTTCATCTGCGTGCAAATACGTATGCGCGTTTGTATTGACATTTGTATCGGACAGTGCCATATTTGGTTGATCCATTCATCCTGTGCTGGATATTTGGGTCTAAAAGATGTACTTGATTTCTTCCTTTCTCCGGCCTCCACACCCAATCCGTCTGTGAATGGTGCCCGTGCTCCTTCCACAGGGCACAGTTGGATGCCTCAAGTTCTCTGCTGGCATGCCTTCGGTTCTCCATGCTGCAGCTGCTGTGATCTCAGGACAAATCAGGCGGTGTCACAATGTAAAGAACTCCTTGCTGGGTGCCGCAAAGCCCTGCAGGAGAGGGTTGCAAAATCCCATGCCTTCAGGAACAGTCAGGGTTGGCAGGGCCTGGGGTAGCCAGAGCACACACCGCACACCTCAGGGTTCTGCTTCATGTTACTCACTCTCCTGGTGTTTGTCAGAACTTTATTTCAGGGGTGCCTGGGGGGGCTCAGTTAAGCAGCTGCCTTTGGCTCAGGTCATGATCTCGGGGTCCTGGGATCAAGCCCCGAGTTGGGCTCTCTGCTCAGTGAGGAGCCTGCTTCTCCATCTCCTTCTGCCCTTTCCCCTGCTTATGCGTGCTCTTGGTGCGCGTGTGCGCGCTCTCTTAAATAAATAAAATCTTTAAAAAAAAATGGTCTTTCAGTTCCTCACACATGCCAAGCTGCTTTTCTCCTCGGGTCTTTGTGCAGGCTGTTCCTACTGCCCAGAGTCTCCTCCCTGGACCTTTCTTGCATGCCAGCGTGGCCCTCCCTCTGTTTCCTTTCCATCCTCTGTGTACCCACCAGGCTGTTGGTAGACTATGCTGTAGTGTGGCCCGGCCCCTTGGTCTGTGCCTCCACAGGACCAGCACATAGTGTGGCAGCCCAAGCTGTTCTGCTAGGCGGCGAGGGGGGTTCACTTGTGTAAAGCATTAATCATTTTAAGATGTGTTCAGGGATGAGTATGGAGGATAAATCGCCAGAAAACAAATGACCGTTTATAAGCAAGAGTAAGTTGTCTTTTTGTGGGATTGGACACTCAATTTCAGTAACAGGTGTCTTTACCGATGCCGTGTATAAGTCACAAGGGTTGTGTGTATAGGTAGAAATGTAAACATCCTGATAAGGATATTTGTTTTCATTATATACAGCGGTCATAGCAGTTTCCTGGATTCTCAGATACCTCTGCCACTTGCAGTGTTCTCCACCATAATTCTTTCTTTACCATAGCCGTGCTTCTTCCCTCCAATTCTCCTTATTCACCAACCTCCCAACAGCACACATCCCCCTGATAAGGAGTCCACTGTGCCTTTTTTTTTTTTTTTTTTTTTTAATTCATGAGAGACAGGCAGAGGGAGAAGCAGGCTCCACACAGGGAGCCCGACGCGGGACTCGATCCCAGGTCTCCAGGATCATGCCCTGGGCCGAAGGCAGTGCTAAACCGCCGAGCCACCCGGGCTGCCCCACTGTGCCTGTTTTTAATTTAGGCCAAAATACAAGTGTTTTAATGATTTGGAAATAAGTTTGTGCCCATACTCTGGTCACTTATTGATGATTATGGGCCCTGTTCTTCTCCTTAAAATAAAATTCACTTGATAATGTTCAGACCTCAGGACATAAGAGAACTAAAAGTGATTGAAGCCTGGAAGAGTTCAGAGTTTTCTTTTCCCCTTGCCTTTTCACTCAATCTGCAGAACACAGTTTGGGACCACAGATACAATACAGAGTGTTCTTGTGATGCCTGAGGAAAATTAAGAAACTAAGAAGTAAATTTGCTAGTGTATTTTGCCTCACATTCATTTTCATTTTTCTCTCTTTAGGTGCTATTTCAAGTGGTTTCAGGCTGGAAGAGTCTCCATTTGTTCCCTATGACTTTATGAACAGCAGTACTTCTCCAGCCAGCCCTCCGGGTTCAATAGGAGATGGCTGGCCACGTGCCAAATCGCCTAACGGCTCTAGCAGTGTTAACTGGCCACCAGGTAAAAGGCTGACGGCTTCTATCACAGTGCTTTGTTTCCATTGTGATTTCCTTATCTCTAGATATTCTAGTGAAGTAGCCCAGTTCTAGCAGATTGGACTGACTTCTGCTAAGGGTGGGAAGAGTGCACACATGACGCATGGAAAGCTCAGCATTGAGTCTCAGGTAGAGGAGCCAGTCTGGCGTGTAACCAGGCAGTGAAGGGGGATTGAGCCTCACTGACCGGTGTAAGGAAGAGCATACAACCTTTGTTCAGTGTTCCTCTTCATCTGCGTCAGGGACTAACTTGATGGTGTTTCATCCTGACTGAGGCATTATGAAAAATGCACTTACAGTCTTCCTTTCTGTTTGCATTGCTATAGCTCATAATCTAATAAAGCACTTTAAAATGTTACCGTTTAAGAGCAGCTGGCTGGCTCAGTCTGTAGAGCATACAGCTCTTGATCTCCAGGTTGTGAGTTTGAGCCTCACATTGGGTGTACAGTTTACTTAAAAATAAAATTTAAAAATAAAACGTTACAGTCTAAAAACATATAAACACAGATGATTTCATTTGCAAAACTATGCAAGTTTTTCATAAATAGCAGCTTATGTTACACTAATCATAGTACTGAATCAGCCTTTTAGAGTGCTAGTATTAACTGGAAATATTTAAGAATTGCATAGACATTAGGAATATAAGTTTTAGATATTTAATAATGGATTTTTTTTTAAGTGATGATTGAGCCTGAACTAATTTTAAGTTTTTGTTCCAGAATTTCGCCCTGGTGAACCATGGAAAGGTTATCCAAACATTGACCCTGAAACTGACCCTTACGTCACTCCTGGCAGTGTCATAAACAATCTTTCAATTAATACTGTGCGGGAAGTTGACCACCTCAGGGACAGGAACAGTGGTACGTAGGCGGGTACAAATCAGAATTTCTGAATGATGCTAGATGACATGGTTTAAGAATGGCTCAAGGCAGATGTGAAACTTTCAGCCTGTCATAGCACCTGACATTCCAAGGGAATTATGAAAATGAAAAGTGGATTCTCAGTTTTCCTATAGGTGACTCTTTGCCACTTTATAAATGAGGATTTATTATCACTAGATATGATAAACACATAGGTTTACTTAAAACAAAGGACCAACAAATATTTGTCTTCCAGGAATTATAGTAGCAACTGAAGGGTCGTTCCCTACCTTATAGCAAGTTTCAAGTTTCAGTATTGTATTAAGAAATGGATGTTTCTAAAGATTAAAAAGGTTCAGGTAGTCTTCATTTATATGAAGAATATTATTATTCATTTATACACTCTGGTTGTTAAAGGACTTTTGTGTAAAGAAGCAATTTAGCTTTGTCTCTCTGAAAGTGAGTTTTTTGTTTTTTGTGGTTTTTTTTTTTTTTTTCTTTTTTTAAGATTTTATTTATTGATTGATGAGAGACGCAGAGACACAGGCAGAGGGAGAGGCAGGCTCGGCTCCATGCAGGGAGCCCAACATGGGACTCGATCCCAGGTCTCCAGGATCACACCCTGGGCCGAAGACAGATGCTCAACTGCTGAGCCACCCAGGCTTGCCCGAAAGTGAAAATTAAGACCAGTTGAAGAGTCCCTCCAGTCCAGATGCACTTTTTAATAAGTTATCGAATAAAATCATCCTACCACCTACCATATGGGGATTCCTCACCCCAGAGTAGAGTATTCTGTGTGTGCACCGGAAGGAAGGTGAATGGAGTGAAAGAAAATATTTTCTGATTCTGTTCAAAACCTACACCCTCCTGTTCCTCTATACCTTTTATAACAAGGTATAAAATGCTGTTTTACATTAAATGAATGACCTTTTGTTAGTGAGTGTTTGCCATATCACAGTGTAAGGAAAGAATCCTCCTCATTCTAAAATGACTGAATTTAACAGACAACTATGCAGAAGTAGTTAAAGTACCCTTTGCTTTCCCAGCAAAACAGTGGGGACAGAGCCAAGGGTAGAGCCTCACACAGCCTTGTATGTAGTTGATAGAAGAATCAGGCAGCATGCAGAAACCGACTTCTTCCGTGTTTGTGGAAGATTGTCAGGAGAGTTTAGATCTGATGTTAGAAGAAGTGAACCATTGAAGGTTTTGAGAAGTCTTGCCATTGAGGGCAGGTGGTCTGATGGTGGTGGGCAAAAGGGATGGAGTGGGAAGCCAGAATGGAGCTGTTACAGATTCAGATGGCAGTCCAGCCTGGGGCGAGAATGATGATCAACCAAGGGGTGGGGGGGAGTCGAAAATAAGGGGAAAGCCTGGGTTTGTGAGGCTGCTGGGGGTGCGACAGAGGGTGAGGGCGTGCTGGTGCTAGTGCCAGGGTTCTCTGGGCGTGGGGGTTCTGGTAAGATGTCGCTGTAGTTCAGACAGGGCTTGGGAGCAGGAGGAATTAGCCCTCCTTTTGGAGCCCAGATTGGTACTGAGAGCCAGCATTGTCTCAGAGTGTCACCGTGGAATGCCTTCTCACAGGCAGTTCCAAGAGTCAGGCAGGGGAGGGAAGATGCCTCCCTGAGCCACCCCAAGTCAGAATGATGAGCAGGCCCTTTGGGTGCACTGCTATGAAGACAGGTAGGCAGGTGCAGCCTTGGGCACCGTCCCTGGGTCCCAGCATCCATTTGCTTCCTTGTGACCTTACTGTTACATTGAAGCCTCACTGGATGCTTCTGCTTATTCTTCAAGTTGCCATGTCCCTTGTTCTGGGGCTGACTAATTGGGCTCTTCCCCCACGTAGGGTCATCCTCATCCTTGAACACCACGCTGCCTTCAACTAGTGCCTGGTCATCCATTCGTGCCTCCAACTACAACGTTCCCCTCAGCAGTACAGCACAAAGCACTTCAGGTGGGCCTTGTCCTGGGCTTGCCAAGGAACGGGGGAGCCAGCACCTGGGGCTGGGGTTGGGGCTAGGGCTATTGTGTGGAACTCTCCTCTCACTAGCTGAAGTCTTCTCAGGGAGGCAGGAGAATATATTCCCGAGCCTGGGAAAATACTTGTGACACCATTTGTCCCTTATTAAAGTTGACTGTATTTTCTAAAACAACCCACTTTCACTGAGCCAGTCTTGCTATCATCCAAGAGCCAGCTCAGTTAAATGCAATTTCATGTGAAGCAGTTCTCAAAAGTAGCAGCTTTTATTTTTGTACTTTCCAAACCTTTGCAGACTGATATTTCTGTAAAGTATAGTAAACCTGAACTTGGAATTGTTAGAAAGCGATCCCATAATTGGGGGCCTGTGGCAATGGCAGACCATTGTCCGTTTACAGACGCTCGCTCTGAATTTCTGTACATATTCTGTCCCAGACCAGTGAGAACCTGCGTAGTGACCAGTCTTCTGACCACACTTTGACTCACTCTGATTTAAAGGATTTCCACTTTAAAAATCAAGTAGAAAAGTAGTGGACAGTGATAGAAGTGATAAAATTTTCCATGCACTTCTGCCCTCTCGTGGTTTTTTTAGGATTATCTTCAAATAGTTTACTGTGGGCCTGATCGCTGCACACCCCCACCACCATGAGGCAGCACACGTCAGGGAGTGAGCTTTCTTTTTTAGTTAGTTAGTTAGTTAGTTAGTTTATTTATGATAGTCACACAGAGAGAGAGAGAGAGAGAGAGGCAGAGACACAGGCAAAGGGAGAAGCAGGCTCCAGGCACCAGGAGCCTGACGTGGGATTCGATCCTGGGTCTCCAGGATCGCGCCCTGGGCCAAAGGCAGGTGCCAAACCACTGCGCCACCCAGGGATCCCTCTTTTTTGTTTTTTTGTTTGTTTGTTTGTTTGTTTTTTAAAGCCAGACAGAAAAAAAATAAAAAATAAAAAAAATAAGGCCAGACAGGCCTGAGTTTGAATCCTGGCTGTGCATGGGACCCATAGGCAAGTTGCTTAAGCTCTCTGATCCTAGGTAGAATGTGTGTCAGGATTAGAGGTAGTATGCACCACGTGCCCAGCAGCCTGGGGCTCAGCACAGAGAGGCACCTGGTGAACGTCTGCTCTGATGACTCCTTGAGCTGGGACTACTTTTGTGGCCCTTTTTCCCGTGTGCAAACCAGAGTGTTCTAAAATCTATTTAATGACCTGTGTGACGATCTCGAGTGACTCAGTTAGAGTCATAAAGGTAAGGAGTTCCCAGTTGGTGTCTTAGGGCAATTGAAAGCAGTGTTTTTTTGTTTTGTTTTGATTTCGATTACAGTACAGTTTTGTACACTGAGCTAAGAATTTCATAAGTCTTGAAATTATTAATAACAGGCAACTGGTTTGAGTATTTTGAGTAAGGGAGTAGTTCTCTTTTGGCTTTTGTGGGGTTTTTTGGCAGTTTAGTTTGACTTGGGAATTTTTTAACAGAGTTCTTTTTGGCTGATTTGCTTTTCTTGGGAGAATGAGTGCTATCATTTAAATTTTCTCTTTTCTAAAAGCATTATCTCCTCCACCTCCCCTCCCCCCCCGTGTTTTTTTTTTCCCCTGTGAGTAGCCAGAAATAGTGATTCCAAATTGACATGGTCTCCTGGTTCAGTTACAAACACCTCTCTGGCTCATGAGCTGTGGAAGGTCCCTTTACCACCTAAAAACATCACTGCTCCGTCCCGCCCACCTCCGGGACTCACTGGTCAGAAGCCACCCTTGTCTACGTGGGATAACTCTCCCCTTCGTGTAGGTGGAGGATGGGGAAATTCTGACGCCAGGTACACCCCAGGTAAGACAAACATGCTTCCTGGGATGGTTTCTTATGGTTTATTTGCTGAACAGGAACCAGTACCCACAGTTGAATCTAACAGAGACCTGTGCATTACCCACTGTGAAATAGGATTTGAATTTAAACAGACATGCAACTCCCAGTGCAGTGCCATCTTCTAAAATTTCTAGGTCTTTGTGAGTCTTAAATTTTACTTAAAATCGTACCTGGTTTGCTTAAGAACATTGCCAAAGACATACAACAGTCAGTGTTAATGTTAAGGAATGGACGTCTTGTTTCTCTCAGAAGTTCTCCAGAGTGTGTCTGAGAACATATGCTTACTTCCTGCTCGTGGCAGGTGTGGAAAGGCTGGGGCAGGTGGGAGCCGCCCAGCAGGGCTGTGAGGAAGGAGGCCTGTGTGGGTGGAAGCTTGGCCTGTGTACTGAGGATGGTCGTAACCTGTATTGTTTCAAGAGGGACATGTGAGCGTGAAGGAGGGTACTTGTAGTTAACCACACAGGGCCACAGGCATAAGCCACACGGTCCCAGGAATACCACCACCCATTTCCCCTCCCTTCCTGCTCCTCCTCTACATGACTAGCACTGGATTTGGACTGGCATTGTGTCCCTGCCCTGATGTACGTGTGCTGGAGTTTTAATTACATGAAAGGATCCAAGCTACTAAATGCATATGAATGTAGTTGGTGTCCTATGTGAGCGGTTCTTTCAAGCCACAGGCATTTCCAAGTGCCAGCTAAGTGACTGGTAGTAGTACACAGTGATGGAGGATAATAAAGTGGCCTAGAAGCGCCCTGCTCAGGAGGGTTGGTGGAACCAAGTAAAGGTAGGCCAGACAAAGCAGAGGGGACATGTGTGCCAAGGTGCAAGTGGCCCAGGAAAGCTCTGGTGCTCCTTGTTGGAGTTGTTAGAGACTTGAGGGTGAGATGACTCAGTTCAGGAAGAGATGAGTAGGCAGGAGCTGTGTCACAGAGCTGTCTTCCTAAGGCACACTGTAGTGTTGGTGGGGTACCTCATACTCCTAGGAATGATTGGGTCATAAAGTTCTGCTGTCAGGAGCACGAGTGCCCTGGGGCACAGTAGTAAGGCCGATGTTGGAGCTCCTCTGGAGCCCAGACAGAAACAGAAATGTCTGGGCTATTGCAAGCTTGCTCTTTCTGATTGAAGGAGAGTGGACACATCATTACAGTGGTTTCAGACATATGACATATGCAGCAAGTCTGCACCGACGCTGCACTCGCCACACATGGAGCTATCCTCTGCCCCACACGCTATACCAGTACCACTGACTGTATTCCCGACACTGAACCTTTCCTCCGGGGTCTTAGTCATTCCATAACCGGAAGTCTGTACCTCCCTCTTCCCCTTCCTGTTTTGCCCACCACCCACCCCTGCCACAGCAACCATCAGTTTGTTCTCTGTATTTATAGGTCTGATTCAGCTTTGTTTCTTTGTTTTGTTTTTTAAATTCCATATACAAGTAAAATCGTATGGTATTTGTCTTTCTGTGACGTATTTCAGCACAATACCTTCCAGGTCCGTCCATGTTGTCACACATGGCAGGGTCTCATCCTTTCTTGTAGCTGAGTAATACTCCATCCTGTATACACACCACGTTGTCCTTAGCCTTTTGTCTACTGATGGGCACTGATAGCAAGCTTTGAAATCTCCCGTAAGACATGCATGCAGGGTCACCAGACGATACCTTCGATAATCAGAAACTGGGGTCTTTCCCCAGAGGGTGCCATTTTTAAATAGTGTGAGCTTTATAAATAGATCAAAAAGCCTGAGGTGCAGTGAGCTGCGGGCTGCCTGAGCTCAGTGCCCAGAGGCAGAGCCACCTGCCCCAAGAAGTAAAGCATCGTCAGAGCTGGAGCAAGGGGCCCTCTGAGCCGAGAGAAGAGGACCCCACAGGGAAGGGGAGGGGGCCAGGGGCCAGGTGGCCCTGCAGAGCTGTCACCTGACGGGGATGTGCATGTCCTCAGTGTCACTGAGGCCACAGCCTTGGAAAACTGACCTGGCCTTGTTTGTCCTCAGGTTCCAGTTGGGGTGAGAGCAGCTCAGGGAGAATAACAAATTGGCTTGTTCTAAAGAACCTCACACCTCAGGTAAGCAAGCCGGTGTCCTGGCCAGTAGACGTGCGCCAGGCGCACCGCAGCAGGTCCCAGTGTTGCTGAGCTGAGGCCGAGTAGACTCCAGGCCGGGCAGAGGGAGGAGTGATGAGGATGGTCCTCGGAGGCCTCAGGCGGGCTGCGGTCCCACCCGTGTTTGTTTACCCTGTAGAACGTGCACCGAGCCAAGCGAAATAGATCCCCAGTCTGGCTCCAGAGCCTCTGATGGAGCAGATCCGGGCTAAGATCGGGGTCTGCACCCTCCTGAAGGCACTCAGATCATTGTGATGCAGGCGGTCCTGGTACTGCTCTTGAGAAACCCTGGTCTGCTCTTCTGGATGGGAACATCTCCTTAGGCCCCGGACCACCCCTCCTCTGGAGGCTGGATGTTAAGAGCCCGCCCCTCCTCTCCCAGGGAGCAGTGCCTTGATGAATCCTGTCCTCAGGGCAGGGAAGAGAGAAGACATGAAGCCACAGCAGGGGCATGGCTAACTAAGGAAGTGGGGATCTGGGGAATGTCCAGGAGTCTAGAGGCCACAGAGGTATGGCTCTGGGACCAGTGGAGGTGGGGAGGGGGGCACCGTACCCCATCCCGGCAGTGAGCCCCAGTGAAGAATGGCAGCAGGAGTGAAGAACCTCGGGCAGGAAAGAGAGGACGATGTCCCCTGATGGTCCTCGTGGCAGCTCATCTAACTGGCGGCCCCCTCATGCTCTGTTTCCTAGATTGACGGCTCAACTCTGCGTACTCTGTGCATGCAGCATGGCCCACTGATAACATTCCACCTGAACCTCCCACATGGAAATGCTTTGGTCCGTTACAGTTCAAAAGAAGAGGTAGTGAAGGCACAAAAGTCTCTGCACATGTAAGTTGGCCATCCGGTGTGTGACACCTGGAAAATGCCCTCCTGATGAGTAGAGTGTGGGGTTCCCTTGTGTATGGAAGGACAGCTGGTGGCACTGTGTGTCCTCTCCGGGCCAGCGCGTGGGGTCCCGCGGTGAAAGGGCATTGTAAGGCAGCGACCTCGCCTCTATCTTGGGTTCCAAGGTCAGTACTCCTAAGGTGAAGCATCGCCCCTCAAACCGGCCTTAGGAAATCTCTTAAATCACCTATAGGAGGCAAAAGGCCTTAATCTAGCTGGATACCACCACCATACACGCGGGGCAGGTTTTGCTCCGGGCCCTGGAGAGCCCTGCAGTGGGCGTGTCACCACCACCCCACCCCCCACCATCCTCCTCGCCTTTTGAGCAGAAGCTGAGTGCTCCTCTCACTTCGAATCAGTGAGATCTTCCAGATCCCCTGAGTCTTCACCGCACCCCCCTGTGTCTCTTCCCTCCAGGTGTGTATTGGGGAACACTACTATTCTTGCTGAGTTTGCCAGTGAAGAGGAGATCAGCCGTTTCTTTGCACAAAGTCAGTCTCTGACCCCTTCTCCCGGCTGGCAGTCTCTCGGGTCCAGCCAGAGCCGGCTGGGCTCCCTCGACTGTTCCCACTCGTTCTCCAGCCGGACCGATCTCAATCACTGGAATGGTGCTGGGCTGTCGGGAACTAACTGTGGAGACCTTCACGGCACTTCACTCTGGGGGACCCCACATTATTCCACAAGCCTGTGGGGTCCTCCCAGCAGCAGCGACCCCCGGGGAATTAGCAGCCCATCCCCCATTAATGCTTTTCTTTCTGTTGACCACCTGGGTGGGGGTGGAGAGTCCATGTAACGTGTAGATGTAGACTCACGAACTGTGACCTCAAGAAGCGAAAGAAAGGAGCACTAAGTTGGGCTCGCCGCCTGCAGCCAGGGGCCACCTGTGGGAACAGCTCTTCTCTGCACATTTTCCACTTTGTTTTCCCTGAAACATATCAGTTTGAATACTTGAATCATGCAGGCCAATATTATAATGTGAAAAGGTATCTATCTATTTACACTCCCAAATAGCGCCATACATGCTAAACCGTATAGAATGAGCTCACTTGTGTATATTCATCATGTTTAGCCTTTGGGTTCTTTTTTTCACCACCACCCTCCCTTCCCTGTTTCCCTCCACATCCCTCCCTCCCTGTTTTCCTTCCTCTCTTTCTTCTTTCTTTCTTTCTCTCTCTCTTTTTTTTTTTTTTTTTTGCAAAACCATTTTTTTGGGCTGATAATGTATGAGCTTTTAACTTTGCACTGAATGATGTTCTCTCGTCTAATCGGCAATATGGGGGGGCAGCTGTTCCAGTGTAAATGTTTACTCAAGGATGTTCTTAAAGGTGTGCGCTCTCTACTATGCCTTGATGTTTGCCTACCTTACTGTGGTGTCGTGGAGTTTAAAAGACCGAGTTCTGATGCTGACTTAGGACTATAAATGAAAGTATTGCACCAGTGTTTTCATGTTATAAAACTAAAGAATTTCGCTCTGCAGTTTGAAAAACTGTGGCCACAGCTGTGACTTGCAGCCCCCCTGCCACCCAGGACGGGCCCTGCACTTTGAATAGGCTTTCCATTTTGTTTTGAAGGTTCCCACGGTGAACCTTCTTGTTTACAGATTTTTTTGTTTGTTTTTTGAGAAAAAAAAAAATGTTTACTCTTCCATCATTTAAAAAAAATTTAAAAGACAAAAAAAAAAAAAAAAAACAATGGAGGATGATTTACAAGATGCTTTCTATCTCTGGGAAAAAGGAGCAGCATTTGGCCATGTTCTTTTGTTTTCTATTCCTGTCCTAAATCCAAGAGCATGGTTCTCAGGAAAACCAGTTCCCCAGTTAGGAAAAAAAATTTAAAAAATAAAAAAATAAAAAAAATAACTCCTTGTAGTTTCTTATAGGAAAAACAAAACCCCAACTTTTAGCACTGATACTACATATTGCTCTGTTAAAGAATTTTCTCTGCCAAAAAACAAAACAAAACAAAAAAAAAAACAAAAAAAAAAAACAAAAAAAAACAAAAACAAAAAATCGCTTAAAGCTGGAGTTGACATTCTGCTTTCAGATGCTGTCTTTTTATTAGTGAGTGATGATGGTTTGCTAATAATAGGTGATAATTTTTTGTAACCCCATCAAGTGGCTCTCTCTGTTTCTGCTCTCTTGTGACTGTGTTAATGTTGAACTGTTGTACCTTAAAGCCGAAATCAGTAACTATGCATACTGTAGCCAAGGTATTGGGCTTACAGAATTGTTCATTGTATAAAGAAAATTTTAAATGTTGTTGCAAACTAACGAGTTACACCATTTTTAAACTTACTTTCTCCTCGCCCCCTTTTTTTGCCCACAAATGGTATTATAATGCTTGCTTAGTCAAAGAAGACGGGCCAAACAAGGGTAAACATTTTAACAGCGCAGAATTTGCCATCATTTCATTGCCTTGATCTAACTGTTTGTGTCCTAAGATGCAAAAGAAGTCAGTGGCTTTTAACTGTTTACAAATAGAATGTGATTGTAAAATGTACAGTTTGGTTGTGTTTGAATTATGAAATCCCTTCCGATATAATAAACCATGACTTTTTGGCTGCTCAACATTAATTGTCTCTTTTTTGTGAATTTCTTTGTACGCTCTTTTTTACAATGAACGTTTCAACGTTGCTGTATATGAGGGTCCTCATAGAGCAACCGAGTACAAATCTAAGCAAATATTTGAACATTCTATCCGAACTTCTCCACAATTTCACCCTGAAATAATGTGAGAACAATGGGAAACTGTAGCTTGCTCCTTCCTACCCTCTCTGAGCATCTTTGGGATCTTGTTGCTCAAAGCTCTCCTGTGACTTCATCTCCCCCACCATTTGTGCCCATCTCAAGCCTCAGCAAGAGACCATTTGGAACATGAAGCTTAATGACTTGCCAGTGTTCTAGTGTTAAACTCTCATACCTCTGTTACAAATGAGAAATGCCACAACCTGGACTGGCCTTCCTCCCCCCTTCACGGCCCTCTCCTGACCGCGGGAGCTCTGGGGCAAAACCTGTGTGTGTATTCCAGTGTATGACTTCAAATCATGCTCCGGCTTGCCAGGTGTGAGCTAATGTCGGACACCTTCCTACAAGCAAATGTTGTTCAATGCATTCAATGTATATTGACTTCCATACTGGTTTTTCCAAAAACCAAAGGTAGCTTTGAAAAACCACGTTTGGAAATGTTTGGAACGTTAAGCTGATTGACCTTTTGGGGCTTTGAGTAGTATATAATTGAATTCATAACTGCGTTAATTGTATTGTTAAAAGTGTTTGGGAGTTTTTTGCGCTTGTTATGTGGAAATAAAGTGTTTGATTTAAAAAATTTAACAAGTGGTTTTGGTTTTTGCCTAGTCCTTAAATCATTACAACTCTTCCCCAAGCGACGTGTCACTCAGTCTATCATAACCTCTCAGCTACTCGGGCCCCAGGTCCAGGCCCTAGTTCTGATCTTGACCTGCGCCTGGCCAAATGGCCTCGAGTCACTGGCGGCCTGCAGGGGGCGGTCTAAGCACTTTAACACATCAGGTTATGCATTATTCCCGAGGATGGCTCACAGTGGAGTGTGGCTCCTGCGTCCCTGGACGAGTGCTTGGGCTGTGTGCGGGGCTTGGGGCATCCGGAGCTGCCCTGCATCGCTACCTGGCTTGGCTTACACCCCTGCTCGCTGTCCCTGCAAGAGCAGGCACCTCCACCCCCACCCACCCACACCATTCCCGCTTGCAACAGCAGATTTGTCATCCCCCCTCCAGTCGGTATGTTGAGGCACTGGGCCAGGCCACCGCTGGTGACTGAGCTCTTGCTCACCTGGAGAAGCCATGTGCTCAGACACCTAGTAGGTGCTGAATAAATACTGAAAGGAAGGGCGCTTGGGTGGCTCAATCAGTTAAGTGTCTACCTTTGGCTCAGGTCATACCAAGGGTCCTGGGATCGAGATCCACCTTGGGGTCCCTGCTTAGCGGAGAACCTGCTCTTGTTCTCCCTCTGCTCTTCCCACCCCCCTTCATTTATTCTCGCTCTCTAATAAATAAAATACTGGAAGGAATAACAACACCCTGTTGACATTTGAGAACCAAAAATTCTGGTAGTGCCACTTCTTGAACTGGGTGCACCTGGGGGAATCGAAGTTCTTGACAGGTGAGGGGTCAAATCCAAGTCAAAGGGCATGGAGAGAATAGCGTGAAGACCAAGAATTAGGATGAAGCAGATGTTTGGATCAACAACAAATGAAGGTCGCACTAAGCAAATTAGCCCACTGTTGGGTTAAACGGCCATTCCAAGCATTGGAGCATTGGTCTTCCCCCTTCTCCAGAGCTTAGATCATTTCCGGCAGAGCCTTTGATTTCAGATGCAGGCAGTGGGGTCACCGAGCCAGAGCCAGAATCACAACCCCAGTGAGCTTTGGGGGTCCCATCCAGACACCCAGCCTCTGGACCTGGCAGGACTTCCTCTGAGCAGGCATGTACAAGGTCGTGGGGAAGGAGGAATGATGGAGGAATGATGGTGATGGTAAGTCCAGGGTCCTGCACATACCGGGTGCTTCGAGCTCATTTTCTCCTTTGACCTTCAGAGCCCCCAGCCTGGCCCTAGAACAGGAGACCGTCCTAGCACAGTGGCTCTCAGATTGCCCACCAACACACCCCTAAAGGTGTTTTGTTTTTTTAAGATTTTATTTATTCATGAATGAGAGAGAAGCAAAAACATAGGCAGAGGGGAGAAAGCAGGCTCCCTGCGGGGAACCTGAGGTGGGACTTGGTCCCAGGACTGTGGGATCGTGGCCTGAGCTGAAGGCAGACGCTCAACTACTGATCCACCCAGGCATCCCCACACCCCTAAAGTTTTTGGGGGGGGTTGTTTTTTGAAGATTTTATTTATTCATGAGAGACACACAGAGAGAGGCAGAGACACAGGTAGAGGGAGAAGCAGGCTCCCTGCAGGGATCCCAACATGGGACTGGATCCCAGGTCTCCAGGATCACGCCCTGGACTGCAGGCAGGCGGCGCTAAACCACTGAGCCACCTGGGCTGCCCCACACACCCCTAAAGTTAAGTAGAGGATGGAGGAATGTGTATTTCCTTGGGATTGGGGGACAGCATTTTTAAGCTCTGCATTTTAAAGTTAAAACCACACCTGAATGTTGCATTCTCCATGTTTTCATCTAGAAATAGTGTTTTGGATAGTCCGTTACATTGCTCTGATGCTTGGGAGAGATGAGCCATGGTGAGGCCCAGGAGCTCCACTTTGGCCCTGGTCGGTGAGGCCCAGGCTAGCCCCTTGGCCCTGGTCAGTGTGGGTGGCAGAGACTGATCTCCAGCAAAGGGACAAGAGAGTGAACTCCTTGAGTCTGGGAGCCCCATCTAAGCCTTGCAGGTGCCTCTGCCCTGGCTGGCTGTTGACCTGCTGGATAGGGAAGCACCCCAACATGCTGCTAGAGCAGGACTCAGCTTTGGTGAGTGAGGGAGGCTGTATCTGAAGTCCAGCCCACTTACAGGAAAAGACAAACTAGTTGACCCTGGGGCCTGGCCAAGAACAACTCCCCCTTTATGACTTTAACCCCATCACTGAACCACCTGGGTTTCCACTGACTTCATAGGTTTTATTTTTTATGTTATTTTTTTTTTAATTTATTCATGAGCAAGAGAGAGAGGCAGAGACACAGGCAGAGGGAGAAGCAGGCTCCATGCAGGGAGCCTGACGTGGGACTCGATCCTGGGTCCCCAGGATCACACCCTGGGCTGCAGGTGGCGCTAAACCACTGCACCACCGGAGCTGCCTGACTTCATAGGTTTTAAAACCAACTTTTTAAATCAGTTTCTTAGGGCATTTGGTGGCTCAGTGGGTTAGGTGTCTGCCTTCGGCTCAGGTCATAATCCTGGGGTCCTGGGATCGAGTCCCATGTTGGGCTCCCTGCTCAGTGGGGAGCCTGCTCCTCCCCCTGCTCATGCGTTCTCTCTCTCTGACAAATAAGTAAAATCTTAAAAAAATAAATCAACATTTTGATGAAGGAAAAGTGGAAATGTTGCCGCGTGGAAAATTAGTGCCACTTGCCATAAACGAACGGGAGTTATAAAAAAAAAAAAAAAACGAAACTCATGCACAGAAAAATTTACTCTGTCCTGGTGTTATCAATCCAATTCAGTCCAAGTTAAAGGGGAAATGAGGGGGAGGGGCAGCCCTGGTGGCTCAGCGGTTTAGCACCTCCTTCCGCCCAGGGTGTGATCCTGGAGACTCGGGATCGAGTCCCACATCCAGCTCCCTGCATGAAGCCAGCTTCACCCTCTGCTTGTCTCTCTCTCTCTCTCTCTCTCTCTCTCTCTCTCTCTCTCTCTCAAGAATAAATAAATAAAATCTTAAAAAAAAAAAAAAAAAGGTAGGGGTTTGGAAATTGGGAAGTTGGTAAGAGATGCTTCCTGGCTGCCGTGGCCAGATGCACTTCCAGGTGGCCTGGCCCCCCCAGGCTGGCTCCCTGTGCTCAGCAGACACCCCAGGCTGCATCCCCGCCTGGCAGGCCGTGCCTGGCCCTCCGGCTGCCCTGCACTGCGCTCTGCCCCGGCCTGCGGGCCCAACCTGCCTCTGCACTTCTGGCCTTGGCGCCCGGGTGGTAGGGGGGGCTCCTCCACTGGCCCTTCACATGCCTCCCAAGGTGCCACAAGGGGCCACAAGGGACTTGGGCTGTGCTGTGGGGAGCAGCCCCACCCAGGGGCGAGGTTTCAGGGAGGGTTGGGGGGATCCGGGTGGGGAAACTGGGTGTGAGTCACCCTGCTCTGTAGAGGGGCAGCCGACCGGGCGGTGTGTGCACATAGCAGTGACGAAAGAGGCTGAGCCAGAGGTGCTCGCACTCAGAGCCCTTCAGGCCCTGGCGGGCCGTGGCTGGGGGGTGGGCACAGGTGCAGGCTGCCCGGGGGGGTGGGGGGCAGGCTCGGAAGAGGCCGAGAATGGGGTTCCCGGAAAGCAGAAGGAGGGGAGGGTAAGCAGGAAATTCCAAATCCAGATTGAGAGTGGAGCTTCAGAATAAGCAAGATGGAATCTAGAATAGTTAATTTTATGTGTCAGCTTGGCCGGACCATGGCCAAATAGTGTTCTGGAGGTTTCGGTGGTGGTGTTTTGGATGAGATTGACATTTTAAATCAGTAGACTTTGAATAAAGCAGATTGTCCTCCATGTGGGTGGGCCTCATCCAATCAGTTGAAGGATTGACTAGAACAAAAAGACTCCCCTGAGCAAGAGGGAGTTTGGCAGCAGACAGCCTATGGACTTGAACTTTGAACTGCACCATCTTCCTGGGTCTCCAGCCCCATGGACTTGCCAGGCTGTATAATCATGTGAGCCAATATCTTAAAATAGGTCTTTCTCTGTATATACACATCCTATTGCTTGCTTGCTTTTCTGGAGAGCCTTGACTAATGAATCCCAGGGTGAGACTGTTCTTTTTTTTTTAAGATTTTATTTATTTATTTGAGAAAGTGAGAGAGGGAATGAGCAGGGACAGCAGCAGAGGGAGAGGGAGAAGCAGACTCCCTGCTGAGTAGGGAGCCTGATGCAGGACTTGATCTCAGGACCCCGGGATCATGATCTGAGGCAAAGGCAGACACTTAACAATGAGCCACCCAGGTGCCCCTGAGACCTCTCTCGTAACAGAAAGCTGCCAAGCATGTGGAAGCTGGGCGCGAGCCGCTGTTGAGTGGACGTGGAGTAGTTAGGAAAACAGTGCTTAGCAAAACAGAATCTGTTTCAGGTGTTATGTCTCCAGTGGGTTGTGGTTTCTGGAAAAGCTGGTTATATTTGTATCTTTACTGATCTGCCCCGACTCCAAGAGCATTCACTTCTTTTTATTTATTTTTATTTATTTATGATAGTCACAGAGAGAGAGAGAGAGAGAGAGAGGCAGAGACACAGGCAGAGGGAGAAGCAGGCTCCATGCACCGGGAGCCCGACGTGGGATTCGATCCCGGGTCTCCAGGATCGCGCCCTGGGCCAAAGGCAGGCACCAAACCGCTGCGCCACCCAGGGATCCCCATTTAGTTCTTTTTATTTTTAGATGTATTTATTTGAGAGAGAGAGAGAAAGAGCACAAGCAGAAGGAGCTGAGAGAGAAGGAGAGAGAATCTCAAGGAGACTCAGTGCTGAACGAGAAGACCAACAGGGGGCTCGATCTCACGACCGAGATCTCAGTCTTAACAGACTGAGCCACCCAGGTGCCCCTACTTCTCCTTTTTTTTTTTTTAAGAAAGATTTTTTTTATTTTTAAGTAATCTCTACACCCAATGTGGGGCTCGAACTCACAACCCCAAGATGAAGAGCTGCACACTCCACCGACTGAGCCAGCCAGATGCCCCTACTTCTCCTTTTTAAATAACCGCTTTATTGAGATACAATTCAACCCATGGAGAGTATATAAGGTCAGGGTTCGTTCATAGAGTCACACCCTCATGGCAACAGTCATGTTTAGGACATTTCCATCATAGCACTGATTCCACCTTTTCTCTCCAACCACCCCAACTGCCCCGCAGGAAGCAACTACTAATCCACTGTGTCTCCATAGATCTGCCTCTCGCGGACACTTCCCATAAACCCTCTGTGTCCTACATCCTGTAGCCTTCTGTGTCTGGCTTAGCACAGGTCTCATGGAACATCACGTTTCCAGAGTTCATCCACTTTGTGGCACGTGTCAGTACGTCATTCCTTTTATTGCTGAACAATATTCATGTGCGGATGGACCACGTTGTGTTTATCCATTCATCACTGAAGGACATTTGGGTTGTTTCCACTCTGGCCATGGTGAGTAATGCCACGATGAACATTCACATACAGGGCTTGTGTGAGAGCTTTAGCTTCCTGACGGTGGGGTCTGTTTTGCTCACTTCCAGCTCCCCAACCTTGGAAGACTGTGTGGTTCATGGCAGGCGGACAGTAATGCTGCAGGGCACGGATGCTCTGCTGGGTGGCCTCGGACACGATACTTAATGTTCCTGACTCTGCTCCTTCACCTGTAGCAGCGATACAAGCAGAGTCTATTGTTCTGAAATCCAGAAAGCTCTGAAAATCGAAGGCTCTTTGGTAAGTTTGCAGCAAACCATTGGGTGCAAAATGAATTGGAGGCTCTTCACAGGTCCACAGGTCTTAGGTATGGCGTGAGAAGTTCTAGGTCTCGCTGCAGAAACAGTGATGTGCTTGATGATGGGGAACTGCCCGAGTCCCCTCTGGAGTGTTCTGTAAAATACGGGAAGAATTACAACAATGGCGTCATGGCCACACACACCCCCAATAATACAGGGGTTAGGGGCCCCTGGGTGGCTCAGTGGTTGAGCGTCTGCCTTCGGCTCAGGTCGTGATCCCAGGATCCTGGGATCTAAAAAAAAAATGTCCAATGAGGGGGGGCCTGGCTAAGCGTCAGACTCTGGGGCTCAGGTCTTGATCTCTGGGTCCTAATCTCAGGGTAGTGGGATCAAGCTCACACAGGCTCTATGCTCAGCAGAGAGTCTGCGTTGAAGCTTCTCTCCCTCTGCCTTTCCCCCCTGCACGAGCTCTCAAATAAATCTTATTTTTAAAAAAGATTTTATTTTTCATGAGAGACAGAGAGAGAGAGAGAGAGAGAGAGAGAGAGAAGGCCGACTCCTGGGGTCAGTGGGTATTTAACTACTTAAGAAACTGCCAACCCGTCTGCCGGAGTGGCCGAACCATTTTACATGCCCGCCAGCAGCGTAACAGAGTTCCTGTGGCCCAGACGGCTTCTCGGATCTTCTTCCTAAGACCACTGCTCTGAAGTTGGGCGAATAGAGGATCCAGGCCCTTGACTCCATTGCTCACCGGCCATGTGACTGTGGAGCAGCACATAACCTTCTGAAAGCCTCAGTTTGCTCATCTGATGTGTTGCTTGGCATTCTGGACTCAGTTCTAAACTCCTACACCCCCCTGGACCTCGGCTTTGACCTCTTCCCCAACTTTTGGGGCCAGATCTGGAAAACTCTGTTTCATCTCAGTTCTTTGAAGGTAACACCCTTTTATTTTTATTTCTTTTTTTTTTTTTAATTTTATTCATGAAAGACACACAGAGAGAGGCAGAGACACAGGCAGAGGGAGAAGCAGCTCCATGCAGGGAGCCCCACGCAGGACTCGATTCCGGGACCACCGGGATCCCGCCCTGAGCTGAAGGCAGAAGCCCAACCACTGCACCACCCAGGTGCCGCCCCCCCCCCCCATTGGACATTTTTTTCCCCATTGGACATTTTTTCTGTTTTTTTTTAAGATTATTTATTTATTTATTCAGAGAGAGAGAGAGGCAGAGACACAGGCAGAGGGAGAAGCAGGCTCCATGCACCGGGAGCCCGACGTGGGACTCGATCCCGGGTCTCCAGGATCGCCCCCTGGGCCAAAAGCAGGCGCCAAACCGCTGCGCCACCCAGGGATCCCCCCATTGGACATTTTTAATGCATGGTTTGCTGTGCATCAGTTATGCTCCCATATAGCCATATTTTTAAAGGACAAGGAAAAGGAAAAGGAAAGGCTCTCTTTGGTCAATCTTGCAATATAGTGTTGAAAGTACTCTTGCAAGCAACGCTTATGTGACCTAAACGTTGCAGCCGTCCTGGCGGGGAGAGGCCTTGAAGCCGCCCAGCCAGCCGCTGCAGAGGGCCGCCCTCCTTCGCTGTGGGTTTTCCCGCCCTAGGTCTGGGGCTGCAAGGTCCTGCAGGCCGGGACCCACTTGCCTGTAAGTAGAGGAAGTGGCCACCAGGGGGCGCACCGCGACTCCCTGTTTTTGGAAGAAGCCTTGCGAAGTCCAGTCGTTTAGAAGAGAGATTAACAGATTTTCCCACACAATCCTACCTAAATCTTTTGGGGTGTAGGGGGGAACAGAATCGAAAAGAGCCAAGCAAACCACAGTCAAAAACTTTGGTAAAAGGCCACCTTCCACCGACCAGCAATCCCACCTGGAGCATCTGACCTAGACACAGACGCTGCCAGGGAGAGTGCAGTGCTCACTGTGGCCCTGCTTGGAAGGGAAACCTGAGAACAAGGGAAATACTCTTCATTAAATGTCTCAGAGCAGTTCTTCTCAGGCTGTAATGTGCATGGAATTACCTGGGGGTTTTATTAAAATGCAGAGGTGGGAGTCACCTGGCTGGTTCAGTCCGAGGAGCAGGGGACTCTTGATCTCAGGGTCATGAGCCCCATGAGTTTAAGCCCCATGTTGAGTATAGAGATTACTTTAAATAAATAAAATTGTCTTTAAAAGTCATGCTAGAAATAAATTTCTCCTCTTTATTTTTAAGATTCTCTTTATTCATGAGAGACACACAGGCAGAGACACAAGAAGAGGGAGAAGCAGGCTCGTGCAGGGAGCCCGATGCGGGACTTGATCCCAGGACTCCAGGATCACACCCTGAGCTGAAGGCAGACACTCAACCACTGAGCCACCCAGGTGCCCCAGATTGCTCCCTCTTTATTTTTTTTAATTAATTAATTTATTTATTTATGATAGGCACGCAGTGAGAGAGAGAGAGGCAGAGACACAGGCAGAGGGAGAAGCAGGCTCCATGCACCGGGAGCCCGGCGTGGGATTCGATCCCGGGTCTCCAGGATCGTGCCCTGGGCTAAAGGCAGGCGCCAAACCGCTGTGCCATCCAGGGATCCCCTGCTCCCGCTTAAAAAAAAAAAAATGCAGAGTCGAGTTTCTTAGGTATGGAGTGTGACCCAGGCGATGCTGATGCTGCTGGTTGCAAGGCCACGTGCTGAGGGCCACGTACACCACCAGCTGGACTAGAGAGACCCCTGAAGCACAGCGGCTTAGCAACAGAGAACTGGGGTTGCTGGGTGGTTGTCAGGAGTCCATGGCTGGTACCCACGCTCCCAGGGTCCTTGGTTTCCCTCAGCAGCTGGGCTCCATGTGTCCCACCCACAGGCCTGGGCTAGCCAGGAGAAGAGAGCTGCCCCCCAGGGAGCGCAGGACCCATGTCAATGCATCAATTACGCCCGCCTCCCATTAGGCAGAACTTCATGATGCCCACCTGGGATGCTGTGACTTTATTCTGAATGTCATTCCTCATCGAAAATGTGAGTGTTCTGTTACTAGAGAAGAAAGGGGAACTGGATGCTGGGTAGTAACCAGCAGTGTGTGCTTCAGAAAAGGGCTGGCCAAGTAAACTATATGGTCCTTCCAGAAGCTGGAATGTTTGGCCAGGAAGTCTATGAGACGACGCTACATCCACCACTACGGCAGGGCGTCTCTGACAGAGGCAAGTGAGAAAAGTCGTTGCACAACACCCTCTAAGTTTGACCTCGTTTTTATTGAGGGGAGTCTGGAATGGTTCACTGGGTGCATATGGATTCCAGGGGATCATGTGCTAGGAAAGGACTTACAGTAAGAAGATAAAGGCCTGGGGCACCTGGGTGGCTCAGTGGTTGAGCATCTGCCTTGGGCTCAGGGTGTGATCCCAGGGTCCTGGGATCGAGTCCCACATCGGGCTCCCCGGGGGGAGCCTGCTTCTCCCTCTGCCTGTGTCTCTGCCTCTCTCTTTCTGTGTCTCTTATGAATAAATAAATTTCTTTTTTAAAGAAGAAGATCTCTATCTATCTCCACCCTCTCTCTGGAGGAGTCTGTGGACATCTGATTTCCTAGAAGAGAAGGACGTGGCCCCATGTTTGTGGGAGAACCATCACAAGCCATGTCCTAGCCAGCCAGTTTTAATTTCATCCTTCTAATGAGCCAGTGAGCAAAGGCAGTAGATAGATATGCATTGGTTTGGTCTGTCCAGCATACCCTCCCCCTTCCAGAAATTCCAACCCAATTTTCTTTGAGAATGCCCCAAGGTTTGCAGGGACAAGGAGCTTGTCCACCTTGACCCAGGTGACTGGCTCACGGTTAGGCATGTGACCAGTGTGAGCGTGTAAGAGTCAGGCCAACAACTATAAGGACAGTTGTTAAATCTGCTGAGGAAGCTTTGTTTCCTAACGGACTTGAAATCGAGTGGGTTAGCTGGGGCTTCTTAAGACCATGATGATGGAAAAAGGCTGCTTGAGGACAGAGGTAAGACAAAATAACGCAGCTAGAGGGATCCCTGGGTGGCGCAGCGGTTTGGCGCCTGCCTTTGGCCCAGGGCGTGATCCTGGAGACCCGGGATCGAATCCCACATCGGGCTCCCGGTGCATGGAGCCTGCTTCTCCCTCTGCCTGTGTCTCTGCCTCTCTCTCTCTCTCTCTCTGTGACTATCATAAATAAATTAAAAAAAAAACCTTAAAAAAAAATAACGCAGCTAGAGAAACCAAGTCCTGCTGAGATCTGAGTCCTGATCTGAGATGCTGCTGGATCCTGCCAGACCTGAAGCTTTGGATGGTCCCTCTGTGTGAGTCAGTATTTTTTGCTTAACCTACTTTGAGTTGGGTTTCTATAACTTGTACTCAAAATAATATGTAATGATACAACTCTCATTGCCTGCAAGGGAAAAAAAAGATTTTTTAAAAAGATTTTATCTAGAGAAAGAGCACATGGGTGGGGGAGGGGTAGAGGGAGAGAGAGAATCTCAAGCAGACTCTGCACTGATCAAGGAGCCCAATGTGGGGCTCCATCTCATGACCCTGAGATCATGACCTGAGCTGAAAATCAAAAGTTGGACACTTAACCAATCAAGCCACCCAGACATCCCAAGATTTTTTTTAAAATAAGCTCAATCCCTAACATGGGGCTCCAACTTGACTCCAAGATCAAGAATCATATGCTCTACCAACTGAGGCAACTCCAGGGAAAAAGAATCTTTAAAATTATTGTTTGAAAGAGCAGACATCTAGACCCAGGGAAGCCTTTCTCCAGGAAAACCTACTAAACTTAGGCCAAAAAATAAAAGTACACTTGCACACCTAAGGTTCTAGGAACGGAAGAGGGAAGGTAAACATGTGGGAAAATATCCCAATAGAATGTGTCATATGGAATTTCTCCTGCTGACAGCGGGAAGCCTTGTGAGTCAAGATTCTGGCATGAAACAGAGATCACGCTCAAAAAAACTAAAGAAAATTTCATAAAGAGTCTGTTGAGATTTATGCAGCGTTAGGAGCACCAGCAAGGGCTGGTGAAGCACCTGTAGTCTAGCTATCGAGGGAGAGGGTCAGGGAGCTGCATGCAGAGCCCTAGAATGAACCCACTGCCCGAGCCCCATGGGGGGCAGCTAAGGAGCAGGGCTGGTGTGGGGCAAGGGAAACATGAGAACCTCAGCTCCCGCCCTCCACCCTCTGATCTCCTGCTGGTGCCTCCCATTGGCCAAATTTAACTGGACACTAGACAGCAAAGCAGACCAGGTGATACAGCCCAGGGAAACCAGCCTCCTGGGGCACAGAGCCCAGCAGGAAGAGCAGAAAAACAATCTAGGGTGGGCAATGTGGTTGAGCAGTGGAGATGAACCATCTCCCTCTGGATGGTTGTGGAGGAGGAACCGGAATGGGAGTTGAGGTTAGTGGGAAACCTGGAGTGGGATTAAGGCAAGAAATTATAACAGTCTGAACCAGGGCCATGGTGTAGAGGTGAGAGAGTAGCTAAATGCAGGAGGATAGAGCCGGTGAGATGGACTTGGCTCTGTGAAGAGTGAAGGAGTCTAGGACAGCCCCTGAGTTTTTGACTTTGCCAACTGCTACTACCTGGGTGACGGTCCTAGAGGATAAGGGTGGGTTTTGTAGTGGAGGGGGTAGCAGAGAGTTCCGTTTGGGTCTTGGTGAGTCAAGGAGACTCAGGAGCAGCCCAGCGGAGTTGTCTAGTTGACAGCTGGGTGGACACTATGCTTTTTCATTACTTTATCCTTAGCTCGAAGCATGCCTGGCAGATAGTAGGAACTCAGAAAATATTTGTTGGAAGGAAGTAAGAAAAGAAAGGGGGGAGGGAGGGAGGGAGGAAGGACAGGTGGTTGAATGGATTAGTAGATGAATGAATGGATGAACGGAGAGATGGATGAATGGCTGGATGGGTGGATAGATGGAAGGATGGATGGATGGATGGATGGATGGATGGATGGATGGATGGATGGATGAATAGGTGGATGGATGGATAGATGGATGGATGGATGGATGGATGGATGGATGGATGGATGGATGAATAGGTGGATGGATGGATGGATGGATGGATGGATGGATGGATGAGTGGATAGATGGGTGGATAAATGGCTAGAAGGGTGGATGGATGAGTGGAAGGGTGGGTGGAGGGACGGATAGAGAGATGTATGTACGTATGTCTAAGGAAGAAGTCACAAGTAGAGATATCAGCTGGGGATTTATCGATCAGGGGTGAGGGCTGATACTGTGGAGATGGAAATGGATGTAGAATGAGAGTTCATCTGAGAGACAGAAAGCAGCCTAGGTGCCTGAGAAGGGAGAATCAAAAACTAAAGGAGGCATGGGATGGTGGGGTGGCAGGAGAAAATGGAATCTCAGAACCTGGGGAGTGGGGTGGGAATTTTAGGGAAGGAGAAAGCCACATACTCAAATGCTATCTGTCAAGAGAGAAAGTCTGAGGGCAGGGTAGTGGGGTTAAGGCCGTGCATGGATTTATGATAGAGGAGACCATCAGAGGGTAAGCACAAAACCCGCACCCCAATAAGGAAAGGGGCTCATGGATGGTGGAATGGGGGTGGTGTCGTGGGCTGGGTCCCCTGAGAGTCACGCTCCGGGACGCAGCTCAGAGTGGAGGTGATTGTTGGAAAGCGTCCTCGGAACACACGTGAGACAGGGAGGGGGGCAGGATGGGAGAGAGGGTCACAGTGGAGACTTCGGGCCACCTCCCGGGGCTGCGTAGCTGGGGTGACCCTCACTGGATGCAGGGGAGCCTGCTCCCTTTGGTCCAGCACAATTCCGGGGGAGAGACCCGGCTGGGAGCCAACCACGATGCTCGGCCAGCAGCTGGTGGCATGGGTGCCTCGGGCCCTGTAAGGGGCCATCCAGGTGCCAGTGTAGATGCCCCAGGGGAACTGGTCCACAGAGAGAAGGCGGGGAGACGGGGCGGCCGCTAGAGGGGGACAGAAGGCCAGGAAAGCTCTCGTGCGTTTCTGTGGACTTGGGAACCCCTGGACTCTGGTTTTTGGCTGGAAGGAGGAGCCCCAGAGGGGAGCCTACAGAACCGGGGGACACTAGTGATGCGGAGGGGCCCCGTGAGCCTCATCCCCCCAGCTCAGGACCGACCGGCACAGAGCTGACTTCATAAACGACTGAACCCATGAATGAATGAAGTCGGGACATTTTAACCCTGAATCGAGGCCCGCGGAGCACGGGTGTATATGCCATTTAAACACAGACATGTGGGCATCCCGGGTGGCTCAGCGGTTTAGCGCCTGCCTTCAGCCCAGGGTGTGATCCTGGAGACCCGGGATCGAGTCCCACATTGGGCTCCCGACATGGAGCCTGCTTCTGTCTCTCTGTCTCTCTCTCTCTCTCTCTCTGTCATTTCATGAATAAATAAAATCTTTAAAAATAAATAAATAAAAAATAAACACAGACATGTAATGACAAGAGGCACGAGGACGCCCAAATCCTCTCCTCCTTGACACCCATGCCCTGTGGCATGCATGTGAGTCTGTGGAAGCGCAGAGAGAGAAGGCTCTAGAGGATGTTCACAGTCTTGTCCTGCCTGGCGCTCTTCTCAATGCCTTAGACAAAGATACAGAATTATGTTCATATTAAAATTCTCAAAAAATAAAAAAATAAAAAAATAAAAAATAAAATTCTCAAAATAGGGGCGCCTGGGTGGCTCAAGTCGATTGAGGTCCGACTCTTGGTTTCGGCTCAGGTCATGATCTCAGGGTTGTGACATGGAGCCCTGGGTCCAGCTGTGTGCTGAGCAGGAGTCTGCTCGAGACTCTTCCCCCACCCCCACCCCTTCACCCTGCTCTCCAATAAATAAATAAGAACATAAATAAATAAATAAATAAATAAATAAATAAATAAATAAATAAAAATAAAATTTTAAAATCTATAAAAAAAAAAATGCTCAAAATAACCATATCCGTGGTAATGGCCTGAGTCAAATTGGAGGCTTCCAAGAATGGCTTGCTTTGCTCCAAGACAGTTGCTTTGGACTATTTTCCCTCCCACTCCCATTTCCACCCCGAGGGTTTTCCTATGTTCTGAGAGGAAAAGATGGGGACAAAAGTCTTTCCTGTCCTGGCCTCTGGGGACACTTATCCACCAGGTGATGCCAGAGGCCAGAGGACAGCAGGAGTTTCCTGCAAAGGGCCAGATAGTAAATATTTCAGGCTGTGCAGGTCTCTGACACCAGCACCCAGCACTACTGTTGTAGCACACAAACTGCCAGAGACAATATGCAAACAAATGAGCATGGCTGTGTTCCAATAAAACTTTATTTACAAAAGCAAGCAGAGGGCCAAACCTGGTGGGGAGGTGGGGAGGAGGGAGAAGGTGTAATTTTCTGAATGGAATTCAGAATTCCACAATGGAATATTGTAGAAAGCCTCCCCTTCTGCTGCCAGTGATGGGATGGCTTTATTACGATGACAGGGGTTGCAGAAGGTAAAGGACATTAGAGACAATGATGTGTGACCTGAGTCAGGCTTGGATTGAGGTATAGACTAGCAGTGATGGCAACAGGTACTGTGACACAGTGACACTTCCTAAGGCATGGCTACTGGGTCTCCTTGTCTACCTTAATTTTATTCCCTGTCACCGTGGGCTGTGGCTATGGGGGGCCAGGAAGGGACCTGGGACTGGAAACCAGATGTCTCCACCAGCTGGGCAAAACACCTGCTAGACCCAGCCATCAAATAAAGATTCAGAATGACTGCCACAGGTGGGGGGGGGGGGGGTATGAGGCCATCTCCACCAGAAAAATGCGAAAACATTCACTAAAATAAGAACGCTTGGGCAGCCTGGGTGGCTCAGTGGTTTAGCGCTGCCTTTGGCCCAGGGCCTGATCCTGAGGTCCCAGGATCGGGTCCCACGTCAGGCTCCCTGCATGGAGCCTGCTTCTCCCTCTGCCTATGTCTCTGCCTCTCTCTCTCTCTGTGTCTCTCATGAATAAATAAATAAAATCTTTTTTTTTTTTTATTTATGATAGTCACAGAGAGAGAGAGAGAGAGAGAGAGAGAGGCAGAGACACAGGCAGAGGGAGAAGCAGGCCCCATGCACCGGGAGCCCGATGTGGGATTCGATCCCGGGTCTCCAGGATTGCGCCCTGGGCCAAAGGCAGGCGCCAAACCGCTGTGCCACCCAGGGATCCCAATAAATAAAATCTTAAAAAAAAAAAAAAAAAAAAACGCTCATTTCTTTAGCACTTACGCAACCAAACTCCACAGTTCACATGGATTATCTCACAGGAGTCGTCCTGCTCCCCTGAGTGGGAGGTGCTTGCTTCTCCCTCCTTTAACAGATGATGAGACGAGACGGGACTAAGTCGCTGAGGTCACTCTGTCTAAAGCAAAGTCAGGGGGCTTTGCGTCGCTGCCCAAGAGTAAGAACGTGTTACGCATAGGTTTCCTGTGATGAGACAAAACTAGGTGTGTCCTTCTGGAACAAGACGGCAGTGTCCTAACTGCAAAGCTTACCTACCCAGTGCTCAACCCGCTTTGTAGAGAAGGCTGGGCTGTTGTAACCCAGACCCAGCAGGGATGCGGTTCCCCACTTAGGGCGCGAGAGGCTCCAAGTCAGTGGCTTCTCTGCTCCATCAGGAGCCCAGACTGCTGGTCTCCAAATCACCATCCGGACCATGGGAAGGTGGGCAAGAGTGGACGCTCAGAGCTTGGAACTCTGTTGAGCAAGGAAGGCAGCAGTCACGTAGACCACATCCCCCTGGTTCCATGGGCCGTACCCATCCACGCCTGGGGCTGGCCAGTGGAGTCGGGAAGACGGGCAGGTTTTGCTGGCCAGTCCCCACCTCGGCTAATCCTTTGCTGGCCAGTCCCCACCTCGGATAATCCAACAACCCTATTGACAAGTGGAGAACCAGAGAGGCACGGGGAAGGCCACTAGTCGACAGCCACAGTGGGTAGAGCCAGGATTTATTTTAATTTTTATTATTATTATTATTTTAGATTTTATTTATTTATTTACACACAGAGAGAGGCAGAGACACAGGCAGAGGGAGAAGCAGGATCCCTGCACGGAGCCTGATGTAGGACTTGATCCCGGGACCCTGGGATCACGACCTGAGCCAAAGACAGACGCTCAATCCCTGAGCCACCCCGGTGCCCGGTAGAGCCAGGATTTAACCAGACATGGAAGGCAGAGCCCAGGCACCCCAGTACAGGCCATACAGCTGCTGGCCCCACGCCGGGCGTCACACAGCACCAGTGACCATGGTCTACCGTCTGCAAAACTGCCTCTTGTTACCCAGGCTCAGGCTGCTGGCAGTTTTGGTCAAGCTGGCTTCCACGGGGCCCTGTTCCACTCTGATAAGCTCCAAGTGTGTAGAAGTGACACTCCAAACTTCAACCTCTGCCATGAATGGCCGGCTATTAAAGCGTTTAGCGATTAAGCAGAGGCCTTGTTCATTCATTAACAATCCACTGCACGCTGACCAGCCAGTTCCATGCAGTCACAAACAGCTTTCCCACACATACCCTCGTGCCACAAATGGGCTTTCCGAGGAGGGATTACATGCAGCTGAGCATACCTTCTCACACCTTGTACAGCTTTGGTTTTTTTTTTTTATTAAAAAAATATTTTATTTATTCATGAGAGACACAGAGAGTCAGAGACATAGGCAGAGGGAGAAGCAGGCTGCCTACAGGGAGCCTGACATGGGACTCGATCCCAAGACCCCGGGATCATGACCTGAGCCAACTGACTGAGCCACCCAGGCTCCCCAAGGCTTGAGATTCTCAGGGACAACTAAATGCAAGGCAGCCAGCTCAGCGTTAACTCTGGGGTTATGTGGTGGTGGTGAGGGGGGGCGGAGGAGCCAACGTGGATGGAGCACCTTCCCAGGTGAGATGTTTCTCCAGGGATCTTGCTTAATCTTCATTTATTCCCCTGCAAAGTGAGTATTAAGAAGATCCCTTTGTGGGATCCCTGGGTGGCTCAGTGGTTGAGTGTCTGCCATTGGCCCGGGTCGTGATCCTGGAGTTCTGGGATCGAGTCCCGCATCCAGCTCCCCGCACGGAGCCTGCTTCTCCCTCTGCCTGTGTCTCTGCCTCTCTCTCTGTGTCTCTCATGAATAAATAAATAAAATCTTAAAAAAAAAAAAAAAACCCAAACCCAAAAAAAGAACATCCCTTTGCAGTGGGAGGAACTGAGGGCTCTTGAGGACCCAGAGACTTGCTCCAGGTCTCACAGTTACTAAATCCAAAAAAGTGTCTTGTTTTAATCTTGCTTTTACTTATTTACTTGGGTTTTCCTGGATTTACTGGCTTTCCTCTGAACCACCCTAGCCCTGGGCTAGAAAAGTTTGCCTATCTCAGGGTTTAGGGTTTGCCTCCTTTCAGTTGTTACAATAAACAGCAACATTGGCGGCTAAGTTTGTGGATGGGTGTGGGTGTTTCTAAAAGGCTGTGGAAAACTCCTGAAGGAATCCCAACCTGGAGTAGAGGTCAGCCTGGATTCCAGAGTAGAGGCAGTTGTGATGTGGGGGTGCCAGTAAGATTGTGGCCCCACACCGTGCAGTTAATTCTGTGGCACCAGCTGGTGTTCTACAATTCAGCTCAATTTTGACACTGATCTATTTGGAGACAGTCTCTGCCCCCACCAGACTGCCCCCTCCCCCACTTTGGCAGCCCTGGTTGTCACTTGTGCCTTCTGACCCACCAAGTATAGATGGAAGGTTCTAACAGCCCCCTCCTCTGGTTTGACGGACTTGCTCCAGGGCCTCATGGAACTCAGAAACATTTTACTTACTAGATTACCTGTTTCTCAAGAAAGGATATGATGCATAGGGCCACGCAGGGGGAAAGCATGTGGCGCTTCCACGCCCTCTCTCTCCAGGGGCACCACTCTTCCTGAGTCCCCACCTGTTCAACAACCCAAAAGCTCTCCAAACCCTGTCCTTTTTGTTTTTTTATGAAGGCTTTATACATAGGCATGATTGGTTACATCATTGCCACTGGCAATTTACTCAACCTCCAATCCCCTCTCCTATCCCCTGAGAGGATGGCTTGGGATAGAAGATTCCAACCCTTTAAGCACAAGGGTGTTTCTCCTGGTAACCAGCATCCTCCCTTCTGGGTGAGTCCAAAGGTCCCCTCATTAGCATAACAGAAGTCACCTTGATCTCTGTCTTCTGCTCAAAAAATTCTGAGGGTCTTAGGAGCTCCTTGCCAGAAATGGAGATGAAGACCAAATATATGTTATTATAAATCGCAACATCAGTGTTGCAAACGACCATGTTTTAAGGTTTTTTGTTAATACCAAATTACTTGCCCAAATTATAAATCAGGAAGGTTCATGGAACACCCAGACTTTGGGATTTCTCTTTAAAAATCAGGCACTTTGGCAACATTGGGCCTGTATTCTCTCCAGTGGTGGCAGGAAGCTGGGATTTAGCTCTTGGGAGGTAATATTTGGGCAAGGACCACAACCTCCACCTCCAGAGAAGCATGGACTGCTTTTGCACAACTTCTTGTTGGTACATTCTCTCCTGTTTTGTTTTGTTTTGTTTGAGGTATAATTTGCATCCAATCAATCACACAGATTGCCCCCCCCAAAGTAAAGTGTCCTATTTATTACGATATTTATATGCCTCTCTGTTATCTCTGTTATTTAATTGTTATTTAAACTGCACTATTTTTATTTGGTTCTTTTTTCTGTGTGTCACTGATGAATGATTCTGTTGTATTAGTTTTTTGTTTTGTTTTGTTTTGTTTTTAATATTCTGAAATATTCTGGGGCGCCTGAGTGGCTCAGCCGTTGAGCATCTGCCTTTGGCTCAGGGTGTGATCCCGGAGTCCCAGGATCAAGGCCCACACTGGGCTCCCTCCACAGAGTTGGCTTCTCCCTCTGCCTACGTCTCTGCCTCTCTCTCTCTCTGTGTGTCTCATGAATAAACACATAAAATCTTAAAAAAAAGAATTCTGAAATACTCTGTTATATTTGAATGCAGTTGATACACAATGTTACATTCGTTTTAGGAGCACAACATAGTGATTGGACTGGTTTATATCTTATGCTGTGCTCCCCACACAACATGAGCACGGTATGTTGACTCTATTCCTCAAATGCTCAGATCTTGATCATTCTGCCCAATGGGCTAGGTGCCCCAGTGAAAATATAGAGATTTTTGTCACTCAAGGAAGTACTCCCTTCCAGTCATTTCCTGACTCTCTATATTCATCTTTCCTGTTGAACTTCATAGAAAAGGAATGGAAAGGACCTCAACAACCTCCATTTTTCAAAAAAGATTTTGTTTATTTATTCATGAGAGACAGAGAGAGAGAGGCAGAGACACAGGCAGAGGAAGAAGTAGGTTCCTGTGGGGGCCCAATATGGGACTTGATCCCGAGACTCCAGAATCACGCCCTGAGCCAAAGGCAGACACTCAACCACTGAGCCACCCAGGCATGCAAAAGACTTCCACTTTGACCTCAAACTTTCTAAAAGACTGAGCGGGAAAAGCGTCCTGTGTCCAACCTACTAAATCCAGCCCCTCAAGCAGGAAGGACCACCTAAGCCACCAAGACCCTGCCCGTGATTGACCCTAAGACATGGATGACCTGACCTTCACTGCCCACTTTTATCCCACATTTTTCTTATGTAGACCTGGAAGTACTTGCAGCACTTTCTCTTAAGCATCTCCTCCTTTGGGCTTTTGTCCAGCGGCCCAGACCTGGTCTGTTCGGGACCGCTGAGCCCCAGCTCCAGAATCATAAGGTGTGTGTTCCTTCATGTCTGGCTCAGCTTCTTTATTATTTTTATTTTTTAAGATTTTATTTATTTATTTATTTGAGAGAAAGAAACAGACAGAGAGAGAACACCAGAGCAAGAGGGAGAAGCGGGCTCCACTTCTGAGCAGGGAGCCCCACCCGAGACTTGATCCCATGACCCCACGATCATGACCTGAGCCGAAGGCAGACATGTAACCAACCGAGTCATTCAGGCGCCCCGTTCTTGGCCTGCTGTTTCAGGATTCCTTTTCTTTTGGTGCCTGGGGTTCTTGGTCACAAGTCTTTGAAGAGTGAAGGGGTAGACCAGATTAGGAGGGGTGGGCAGCAAAGCGAAGTTGACTGAGCAAATATCACAAAGCTCCCAAGGATGAGGACAGGGGTACCTGAGAGGGTTACCTTCAGAGTTTCTCAGTCTCCGGCTTTTTAAGAGATTGTGGACCAGCTTTTTTTTTTTTTTTTTTTTTTATTTTTAAATTTTATTTATTTATTTTTTGTCAGCTCTTTAATCTGATTCACGCTTCAGGTACCTGTCACCCAACCAGTTCTTTGTCCCCATGCTCATCTGCCTCTCAAGTAGTTGTTCCCGTGGAAACACCAGCCTTCCACTGTGCTGTTTTGTAGCCTGGAGGATGAAGAGGGCGGTGGCCGCCCCTGACCCTAGGGCATGCCAGCCAGCCTCGGGCCACCAGATCAAGCTCTTTTTTTTTTTTTTTTTTTCAAGCTCTTTGTTGAAATATCCCACTGGCCAGTTGAGCTGGCCTGGGGGCCTGGGTTAGACACCCAAGGCCATTCCCTTCCTTCCTGTAAAGCTTAGGATAGGATGGGGTCTTTTTCCTTTTAAGGGGAGTTTCCTCTTAGGATGGGGGTGGTGGTGGGGTCCCTTTCCCTGCCTGCCTTTCCTACCACTCTCTTCCATTACTGCCTTTACCTCTCCTTCCTCCTCTGTGAAAGCCAGATAATCATAGAATCTGCCTTAGAGGGTTGATAAAAAGATCAAGTGAGCAAAATGTGGAAAGAAAGCCCTTGGAACAAAGCCTGGGGCGGAGTCACTACTCTGGTCTTTCTGAATTACCCTGTGCGGGGGCAGGGGCCTGGGGGGCAGGGCTGCACACCCTGAGCCCCCCTGGGGCTACTGAGGGAGAGAGGGGGGTTGGAGGTGGGGTCTGTGATGACAGGGTGGCCACACCTCTGCTCTGGCCAGCAGCTGCCCCGTGGCCATGTGGGCCTGGTGTGGCCAGATCTTCAGAATGTTCTATGAAAGTGAGAAGTCAGAGTCTCGTTTCAAGTCTCCTGGTTTGTAAATGCTGGTATCTATTTAAAAATGTTTTGGAATGCTCAGAGCATCCAGTGAAAGCCTTCTGCCGTCCTGCACTGCCGGTCCTGGTGTCATGGGCCCTCCCGATGTCTCCCCTGGGTTCCAGATGCCTGTCTTTTTGCCCAGCCTTGGTCTGGAGCACACCCGGGAAAAGGGGCTGAACAAAGCGTGGTGTCTCACTGTCCCTGCTGCTGCTGCGGTGGGGCCCGGGCTGCGAGTGCCCTCCTGGGATTTTTCCGCTGTCCCCTGCCTCCCCCGCCAGCATCTCTCCTCCCCCCTCCCCCAGCCCGTCCCAAGCCCGCCTGTCCCCAGCGTGGAGGCGGGCCTGGAAGAGTGGGTGAGTGCAGCAGGACAGTGCGGGGCTCCTGCGCTCCCCTACCCCTCCCTGCCATGGGCCCCCCTCCAGGTGAGGCCCTCAGTGGAGGCTGTGTGGGCGGAGCTAAGGGCAGGCCATCCTCCCCACAGAAGCCTGCTCCGAGTTCAAGTTCAAGGGTTCAGGACTGGGCCCAGCCTCTGCTTGGCCTGGGGAGATCATTCTCTTCCTCTGATCCCTGCTGCAGCCCAGCCTGGAATTTGGAGTTTGACCCGCAAGGAGACTCCCAGCTGTAGGCGGTGCAGGAGAGGGCAGCCACCGTCCTCTTAAGCACTGGCCGTGAGAGCAGAGGGGCCCAGGTGTCCCCCTCCTCGCACAGTCCTCCTGCCTCAGAAGCCACGGACGGGGCCCCCCCTACCCAGGGCAGGTGAGCCCAGCACCCAGAAGAAGGTAAGATTCCCTACCTGCCCCCGCCCAGCCTAACAGCTATTCTGCAAACTGGGGAGGCTGGTGGGAGGACTGGAGGTGGTGGTGGCTGAGAGGACTCCAGCTGTGAGCCCGGGGTTGGGGTGCTCACATACCGGAGGAGTGGAGTACATTTGGGGGAGTGGGTACAGCCAGTGGCACCAGGTGCAGGTCCCTGTCCTTCCCCTTCCCACGGTCAGAGACTCAGTTCACTGAGCCTCGGATTCTTATCTGTTAAAGGGGAGTGTAAACTTCAGCCCAGGCTACAGGCCTGGCGTCTCTCAAGGACCCAAAGTGAAATGCAGGTGGCAATGTCTATGCTTGCTGTCACGCGTCCAGCTGCTACTTGCCAGGCAAATACGAGTTTTGCTGGAACGTGCTGGGCACGTGCAGAGGGCGTCACATCCTGGGCCTGGTCTCACTGGACGGTCAGCCCCGAGGACACAGCCACCCTAATTCATAGAGACTGAGAGCCACTAGAAACACGTCCAAGTGTGCACAAGTGTGCAAAGTCGAGCCTCAACCAGCAAAACTGGGAGCTTACCCACAATATCCAGTTTTCTGCTAAATGATTCTAGGGAAGCCGATGAGACAGGTGCCCTCCCCGGGCCCTGGGGATAGGACTTTCTGTGGGGTGGGGGGTGGGAGGTGGGGTGTGTGTGTGTGTGTGTGTGTGTGTGTGTGATAATGTACAAGGGCATATGGCAAAAGCTCTGAAAATTCCGTATTTGTTGCACAGATGTTTGTTGAGTGCCAGCTTTGGGGACACCATGTGAGTAGGACAGACACGGTCCCTGCCTGCAAGGAGCTTATGGCGTAGCGGGGATGGGCAGCAGTGAAACATTCATACAAATCAGATGTGTGATTCAGCAGTGATGAGAGGTCATGTTTGCTAGGTCGGCAAATCAAGGACTTGATTGCTTTTTAAAAGATTTTATTTATTTATTCATGAGAGGCACAGAGAGAGAGAGAGAGAGAGAGGCAGAGGACGAAGCAGACTCCCTGTGGGGAGCCCGATACAGGATTTGATCCCAGGACCCTGGGATCATGCCCTGAGCCAAAGACAGATTCTCAACCACTGAGCCACCCAGGCGTTCCAAGGACTCGATTTAGATTGAGGCTGAGAGGGAGCTCCTCTGGGGCTGTGACGATAGGGTGACATCTGAAGGGTGGGTAGCAGCTGATCAAGCCGAGGCCATAGGGAAGAGCATTCCAGGCAGAGGGAACAGAACGGCAAAGACCCTACCACCAGGAATAGGAAGAGGGCCGGGGTGAGGTGAGGGCGGGCCATCGCAGGGCACATTAGTGGCAGCACGATTCTGCGGTTGACCACACCTGGCCAGAGATCCCTCTGGCTTCCATCTGAGGGGTGGAATGGAAGGAGGGGAGGCGGGAGGTCCTTGTGCTGGTCTAGACGAAGTGCAGCTGGCTTGGGTGCAAGCACTGGAAGTAAAGGAGAGGGAAAAATGGGTGGATTTAGCCATGCTCGGGAAGTAGACTGGAATGAATTAGGGAGCATTAGATCCTGGGAGCCGAAAAAGACCCCCTGAATGCTTCGATGGTGTGCTTGCATGCCGTGGCAGCCGCTGGCCGGGCTTGGGCGCGGTGCCCCACACATCACGGGCACTCGAGGACCACTGGGTGGGTGAGTGAGTGATTGAACGCATGACCTAAGGCTCTCTAATGTCTGGTACAGCATCAGGGTGGGCGCAGTGGCCATCGCATGGGGTGGGGCAGGGACTGGGGTTGAACAGCCTGGTCTCCAAATGGGATGTGACCCCCTTGTGATGCCTCCTTGGCATTTGGATGCTCTATTCTTTAGGAAATTATGAGATAAGCTCATTACCAAAGGTCATCACCCCTGGAGTTCTCCCTGCCAAGGGTCCAGTACCAGGCAATGGTTACCAGCTCAGGGCTTAAAGCCCAGGCTGGACCTGGTTTCAGTCATTTACCAGTGGTGTGACCTTGGGCCCAGGGCCTTCTGCTCTGTTTTCTTCACCTGTTCAATGGGGTTGATCCAAGACCTGACCTCTTGGGGGGCTGTGCATTTAAAATGAGATTCACACATGCAGGTGGTCGGGATCTGCTGGACCACAAAGTGCAGGCTCTATTTTTTCTTTTTTAAAGATTTTATTTATTCATTTGAAAGAGAGACAGAGAGAGCACGAGCAAGGGGAGAGGGCAGAGGAAGAAGCAGGCTCCCAGCTGAGCCAAGAGCTCTACATGGGATTTGATCCCAGGACCTGGAGATCATCACCAGAGCCCAAGGCAGACACAATCCTCTGAGCCACCCAGGTGCCCCCCACCCTTTTTTATAACAAGGGCAGAGACAGACTCAAGTATTCTAGACTTAATCGTACTATATAATGAACTCCGGTAATGCTCTTAACAAACCTGCGACAGATCTGATTACTATCTGCTTTTTCTTTCTTTTTTAAGTAGATTCCATGCCCAGCATGGAGTGCAATCTGGGGCTTGAACTCATGACCTCCAGGTCCAGACCTGAGCTTAACTGACCTATCTCCATTTTACAGATGAGAAAACTGACCCTCAGAGTTTCTTGACCTAAGGTCACGAAGCTAGTAAGAAGCAGAGCTGGGGGACACCCAGGTGGCTCAGCAGCTTAGCGCTGCCTTCAGCCCAGGGCGTGATCCCAGAGTCCCAGGATCGAGTCCCCCATAGGGCTCCCTGCATGGAGCCTGCTTCTCCCTCTGCCTGTGTTTCTGCCTCTCTCTGTGTGTCTCTCATGAATAAATAAATAAAATCTTAAAAAAAAAAAAAAGATGTAGAGCTGGGATTTGAACTGGGCAATGCAGCTCTAATATCTCCACCCTTTGTCAGAGTACATCTCTTTTCCAGAGAGTTTTCGTCTATAATTAAAACTTGTAGTAAAATTGTCTTCATCTCTGGTCTATGCATGGCCCCTCCCCCTCTCCCTGCCTCTTTCTCTCGTTCTCTGCCCCCCCACTAATGCTCTCTGCCCCCCCACTAATGCGTTTGACATTCCTTGGCAGATAGGCCTGCATCGAGCTATTTAAAATACATCGAGCTATTTCATGTCTTGGAATGTATTTAATATACGCAGATGGGTTTATCCTGTAAGTCTTGTTTTTTTTTGTTATGAAATGTTTCAAGACACACAAAAGTTATAAAAAATAATGTTCACCCCCATTCTCCTGCACCCCCTCCTGCAGTGGACGCACATGGGGGAGCCAGCTAAGGAACCAGATGCCCCCGCCCCACCTGTGGCCATGTTTCTGGTCTTTTCCTCGCACCGAGGCGTGGCAAATTATGTAACTGGCTCAAAGGAAAAGGGTGAGCAGCGTCCCTGGGTGCTGAGCTTCTTTGTTCTCCAGCCCATTGGTGACCGCGAGGCCAGGGTGTTCTGGCAAACAAAGCCATTGTTACAACGCCGGCTTTGTCCAGACTCCCGTTACCCCTGCCCGCAGTCACAGAGGGTCCCTCGCAGGAGGTGAAGCCGGAGCCCACCCCCAGCGTGGCCGTCCTGGAGCCGGGCAAGAGCACTGTGCAAGGAGCAGTGCAAGGGGCTCTTGTGCACAGTGCTGCGAGGGGCCGGTGGAGGAACCCACCAGAATGGGGACCGTGTCTGTTCACTACTTTGTCCTCTGTGTCTAGCACAGAGCCTGGAACACAGCTGGTGCTTAATGTTTGTCCCACTGAGTCCCCAGGGCCCAGCACAGAGCCTGGCACACAGCTGGTGCCTAATAAATATGTGTGTGTGTGTGTGTGTGTGTGTGTGTGTGTGTGTGTGGAAACAGAAGGAGGGAGGGAAGGAGTGAACGAGGGGGCAGACAGGAAGGAAGGGCAGGAGGAAGGGAGGCAGTAAAGACAGAGCAGCCAGTAGTGGACAATGCGAGCTCCTACAGTCGAGGACCTGGGTTTGAATCCCACCTCTGGCATTTACTGTGACCTTGAAGCAAGTGGCTAGCACCCGCACCGTCTTCACGCCTCCCTTTCCCGCCTGTGGAGGGGACTGGGGACAGCGTCTGCCTCCCAGGGCTGAGCAGACGCGGTCAGAGGGCCGCGGTGGAGTGAGCGCCAGGCCGGGCCCTTCAGCACCGGGTCCCCGCGCCTGTTCCTGCCGTGCAGACGGCCAGTCCCTCCCAGCCCCTGCAGGGCCCCCACCTCCCTGGGCCCAGGAAGAGCCTGGAGTCCGTGCCAGCCTGCCCAGGGCCCGGATGAATAAGTTGTTTATGGGCTCCCGCCGCCCTCGCCCTCGGTGCCTGGCGGGCAGAGGCCTGCAAGGGGCAGCTGGGGGAGGGGCTGGCCCGCCCCTCCACCCACTGGCCCTCCTGCCTCCCTTCCAGACCTGCTGGGTTCTAGAACAAACCACCCCACTCCCCAGTTCAGCATCAATCTCCACCTTGGACTGCGTCCTGAGCTCCTAGCCCTCATCCTTCCCCAAAGCCCCGCGATTTGGAAGCAGCAGGTTGAAGTGTTTAAAAACACAGGCTGTGGGGGATCCTTGGGTGGCGCAGCGGTTTGGCGCCTGCCTTTGGCCCAGGGCGCGATCCTGGAGACCCGGGATCGAATCCCACGTCGGGCTCCCGGTGCATGGAGCCTGCTTCTCCCTCTGCCTATGTCTCTGCCTCTCTCTCTCTCTCTCTGTGACTATCATAAATAAATTAAAAAAAAAAAAAAAACACAGGCTGTGAAACCATACAGATGTGGGTTTGCGCCCTGGCTTTGGACATGATGCTAAACCTCCCAGAGCCACAGGTTCCTTGCCTCACCTGTGATGGACAATAGCACTCCCTACCTAATAGGGATTTCACCCCTGAGATAATTCGAGGGACCATCTAGGCCTCTCCTCCCCAAGTCCCCAGAATGTGCCTTTCCGTCCTTTTTTTTTTTTTTAATATTTTAGAGAGCGGGAGTGGGGGAGGGGCAGAGGGAGAGAGAATCTTAAGCAGATCCTGCCCTGAGTGTGGGGCCCGAGCCCATCACCCGGGCTGGATCTCCTGATCTGGAAATCATGATCTGAGATGAAATCCTGAGTCAGACATTCAAATGACCTAGGCACCCAGGTGCCCCTTTATGAGCCTCTGCCCCCACCCTAGAAACAGCAGTCTCCTTCCCATGTTCTTGCATGAAGGCTTTGCAAGTGCATGGATCAGTGAGGTTAGTTCCAAGCAGGTTATTATCTAATTTCATGGAGGACGATGATCATAAAATTTAGACTGAAGGGCATCCCGGCTTCTGCTACTTCCTTCTTCCTGCATTAGGACAGAGTAAGTGAGCTGGGTGTTCCCAGTACCAGCTGTTTCCCCCCCTTCTCCTTCTCTCCTCTCTCTTCCTTCCTTCTTCTCCATAAATGCAGTGGATCCCTGGTTGCTGGGGTTCTCCCTTCCCGGGAGGGGGCCACGCCTTGTCCAAGGTCTGAACAGCTGTGACCACCTGGCCTACAGAACAAAGCAAGGTGCAGCCCCTGGGGTTAAGTCCAAAGCTATCCTTGATGTGGGAAGGGAACTTAAGATCTTGGAGCGCCCCCCCGAGGCACCTTCTCCAAGTGAACATCCAGCTGCCTCTTTCCGGGCAGTAAGGCATCTGGTAGGGAGCTCCTGGTGAGGCTGTTAAAATCCTCCACTGCACAGGATAGCCTTCTCACCCCATAACAAAGAATTATCCTGCCCAAAATGTCAGGGATTTTGAAGTCGAAGAAACCTACTCTAGAAACAAGGATCATCCTGCCCAGGTAATCAGGCTGCTCTGTCTGTGGGCAACTCTGAGCAGAAGCACGAAATTACTCCTTAGTTCTTTTTTTTTTTTTTTTTATGATAGTCACAGAGAGAGAGAGAGAGAGGCAGAGACACAGGCAGAGGGAGAAGCAGGCTCCATGCACCGGGAGCCCGACGTGGGATTCGATCCCGGGTCTCCAGGATCGCGCCTTGGGCCAAAGGCAGGCGCCAAACCGCTGCGCCACCCAGGGATCCCCAAAAAAAAGATTTTTAAAATTTTTATTTATTTATGATGAGAGAGAGGCAGAGACACAGGGAGAGGGAGAAGCAGGCTCCATGCACCGGGAGCCCGATGTGGGATTTGATCCCGGGTCTCCAGGATCGCGCCCTGGGCCAAAGGCAGGCGCCAAACCGCTCTGCCACCCAGGGATCCCGACTCCTTAGTTCTTATTACCCTGTCAACAAATCACCAAGTCCTATTGATTTTTTTTTAAGATTATATTTACTTGACTGAGAGAGCATGAAGACAAGGAGGGGGAGTGGCAGAGGAAGTGGGAGAAGCAGGTTCTCTTCTGAGCAGAAAGCCCAGTGGGGGGGTGGGGCTCGATCCAGATCCCAGGACTCCGGGATTATGACCTGAGCCGAAGGCAGATGCTTAACTGACTCAACCCGCACCGCCCCCCCCCCCGCCCCGCCCGCCGCCCAGGAGCCCCTGATTTATGCTTCTAAGCTTGAATCCTTAGCACATCTGCCTCTAAGCCCCTCCTTTATATGGAACATCTTTGTGTTGTTATCTGATGAGTGAATTTCCCAGTATTGGGCTACACATCGTAGAGGTCAGGGACTGAGTCTTTTCATTCCCCAAACCCCAGAGTGGAGTCACACATTAACACAGGAATAAGTCAATGCCCAAATCACTAAAGGTCGAAAATCACCCTTGGGAATTTTATTAGTTTCCAATTACCAGCAACGCAGCAGCTTGAAACAACACAAGGTTATTATCTGACGGTTCCGGAAGTCAGAAGTTCTAAGTGAGTCTCACTGGGCTAACCTCAAGGTGGCAGCAGGGCTGAGTTCCTTTCAGAGGCTCTAGGGTGGAACGCATTAACTTGTTTCCAGCTTCTAGAAGCTGCCTGCATTCCTTGGCTTGCCATCCCTATTTCTTCATCTTCAAAGCCAACAACACTGGGCCAAATCCTTCTCTCGCTGTCATCTCTGGTTCTCTCTTCTGATTCTCTCTTCACTTTTAAGGACCCCTGTGGTTGCAACAGGCTCATTCAGATAATCCAGGAAAAATCTTTAAATTTGTTTTCTGGCCATATAACCTAATATAGTCACAGGTTCTGGGGATTAGAATGTACACATCCTTGAAGGGAACATTTATCTGCTCACCTTAGAAATCCCTTAAATTGGGGATCCCTGGGTGGCTCAGCGGTTTAGTGCCTGCCTTTGGCACAAGATGTGATCCTGGAGTCACGGGATCGAGTCCCACGTTGGGCTCCCGGCATGGAGCCTACTTCTCCCTCCTCCTGTGTCTCTGCCTCTCTCTCTCTCTATGTCTATCATTCATAAATAAAATAAATAAATAAATCTTAAAAAAAAAAAAGAAATCCCTTAAATTGCCCACACAAGTGCAGGACACTGAGAAACAACTTAGTTAGTGGTTCAAAATATACATTCTGGAGCAAGATCATTTGCCTTCAAATCCCAGCTCTACCACTTGAGCTGTATTACCTCGGGCAAGTTACTTAAAGTCGCTGTGCCTCAATTTTCCCATCTGTAAAATGGGAATGATGACAGCTCATGAATAGTAAACACTTAGGATGATGCCTGGCATGTCGGAGGCAATATGTATATCACTAAATATGTGGAATTTTATGGGCCTATCCAGCATTAGAACAAGATCATGGTGTTTAGCTGATCCGTCGACAAAATTGTCAGCTTGACCATCACCTAGCTCAGAGGTTCCTCAGAAATGAGGAGCAACTCCGGTGTCTTGTTTGACTCACACTCTTGGATGATGAAACCATTTGTACTATTCATGCTGTTTATTCTTAATATTTGCCAAGTGAGGGCTGAATTGCTAAAAATTAGCTGTTGGCTTTACTGTATTTGCTGAATGAATGAGTGAACGGATGGACAGAGAGATGGGTGGGTGGCTCTGCCTTCCCGGGTGATGTCCCTACCACACATCCCTCTGTGGGTGTCCTCTCATTTGGGTGCTCCGAGGAGGCAGCCCCAGAGAGTGTGGGCGATGCGCCTCTGGTTCTGGCCCCTGACACATTTGCACTTCCTGCAGGTTGGAGAGTGTGCTCAGGACCATGGAGAGCAGCTCCAGCAGCCCTCAGACCCCCCAGTCAGATCCCCTGGAGGCTTTTCCCCAGAGGAGCCTGGAGCCGGGTGACATCGCCGTGCTGGTTCTGTACTTCATCTTTGTCCTGGCTGTGGGACTCTGGGTAAGCCAGGCCAGGGGAGACACGGGAAGAAACTAACTCAAGCTCATAAAGTAGTCGGAACTTTACACCTGTAAAAATGTACTGAGTGTTGACCATGTGTCAGGCGCCGTCTTAGGCATTTACATTTATGTTACCCCACGTACTTTGCACAGACATCTACAAAGAAGACACTATCAATGTGCCCATTTTACAGGTGAGGAAACTGAGGCTCAGAAATGTAAGGTCCTTATAAATTAGTAAGCAGAGCTGGAGTTGAATCCATATCTCCTTCACTTTGAAGGCCGTGTTCTATTTTCTTTTTTAAAGGAAGGTTTGGGGCAGCCCTGGTGGCTCAGCGGTATAGCGCTGCCTTCAGCCCATGTGTGATCCTGGAGACCCAGGATCGAGTCCCACGTCAGGCTCCTTGCATGGAGCCTGCTTCTCCCTCTGCCTGTGTTTCTGCCTCTCTCTCTCTCAATTTCTCTCTCTCTCTCTGTGTGTTTCTAATAAATAAATAAATAAATAAAAACTCTTTAAAGGAAGGTTTGGTTTTTGTTTTGGCTTTTTTGTTTGTTTTTTAAGGCAATACAGACACATGTCTCAAAAATAAAAGCAACTTAAAATGACATACAGTGAGAGGCACCTGGGTGGCTCAGTGGTTGAGCATCTGCCTTTGGCTCAGGGTGTGATCCTGGGGTCCCAGGATCGGAGCCTGCTTCTCCCTCTGCCTATGCCCCTGCCTCTCTCTGTGTGTCTCTCATAAACAAATGAATAAAATCTTAAAAAAAAAAAAAAGAAAAAAGCGACATACAGTGAAAAGTCTCACTACTACTACCGTACCCTCCACAGGCAACTACTATTGTTAACTTGTTCATACCTTAGTTTGAGTTTCCTTATAGAAATCCAAGCAAATATTATTATGTGTATTTACCTCTTTCTTAAACAGGAAGTAACTTATTACATATGTTTTTTTACCTTGCTAATTTCCACCTAACATAGTCTCTTGGATATCTTTTCATGCTTTTTTTTTTAAGTGTTTTTTGTTTTCTTTTATTTATTTATGATAGTCACACAGAGAGAGAGCGAGAGAGAGAGAGGCAGAGACATAGGCAGAGGGAGAAGCAGGCTCCATGCAGGAAGCCTGATGTGGGACTAGATCTCGGAACTCTAGAATCACGCCCTGAGCTGAGGGCAGATGCTCAACTGCTGAGCCACCCAGGTGCCTCTCACTGTATGTCATTTTAAGTTGCTTTTATTTTTGAGACATGTGTCTGTATTGCCTTAAAAAACAAAGTGTCCCTCAATCCAACTGTTTATAATTTTTCTACTCTTACTCCTTAGAGTTCCCCCTTCCAGGTCAAGAAGGGGATAAAAGTGTTGGAAATCCCAAAGACCCTACATCTGGCCTTTCTCTGCCCCCTACCCCTTAGCAGAACATACTGAGATGGATGAGATGTTAAAAGTAAGAGCTTTCAAGTCAGACAGACTTGGGGTCAGGATTAGGGGAGGGTGAAGTTGGAGTCACCAGGAATCTATATTTTCCTTTTTTTTTTTTTTTTAATTTTTTTTTAAGGTATTTATTTATTTGTGATAGTCACAGAGAGAGAGAGAGGCAGAGACACAGGCAGAGGGAGAAGCAGGCTCCATGCACCGGGAGCCCGACGTGGGATTCGATCCCGGGTCTCCAGGATCGCGCCCTGGGCCAAAGGCAGGCGCTAAACCGCTGCGCCATCCAGGGATCCCAGGAATCTATATTTTCATAAGAAAACTGGGAGACTGATGTACTACTGGTTTGGGAAGCCTTGGATTTAAATGACTGTTCAAAGAGTTTTTTTTTTTTCTTAAGATCTTATTTATTCATGAGAGACACACAGAGAGAGGCAGAGACATAGGCAGAGGGAGAAGCAGACTCCCTATGGGAAGCCCCATGTGGGACTCAATCCCAGGATCACGACCTGAGCTGAAGGCAGACCGAGCCACCGAGCCACCGAGCCACCCAGGTGCCCCAAGGAGTTCTTTTTTTAAAAAAACAAAAACAAAAACTTGCTGTGTCAGGATTCAGCTGGAATGAACCACAGCTTCTGTTATTTCTATAGCAAGAGCATTTGCAGGGATGATAAGATACCATTTCATGCCATCTCCTATCCAGTAAGAATCCCCTTACCAACATTCACGCCCAAGCTCAGAGTTCAACAACTTAACCAAGATCCAACAAGCTACTCAGTAGCCAACATGTCTCTATTCAAACACCCTTAATGCCTGGAAGCTCATTCCTTCTAAAGATGGTTTTGGAGACCAGCTAAGAACATGGGTTCCCAAATCAAACCTGGGTCTGAATTCCTGGCCCTTCTAGAAATGTGGCACAAGATAAGTAACTTTGCTTTTGAGCCTCCATTAATTCATCAGTTAGATTGGTCTAATGACAGCAACTTCATGGAGGTTGGTAGGGATTAACATGAGATGATGCTGTAAGATGCATAGTGTGGTGTCAGACAGCTGTGCTACTATGGTGCAATGCAGCACTAACACTCAATAAGTGGTGCCCATCATGAGCTCTCTTAGATGAGCCATGGGTTGAAAACTCAAATGCATAGGTGAGCCATAAGTATGTGAAGCAAGGAGTGGTAGGGGTTGAATTGAACTGAAGAATTTATATCTTCTCTAAAGCATTGAAATTAAAAAAATATTTTTAAAAGAATGTGAAGCAAGGAGTGGTAGGGGTTGAATTGAACTGAAGAATGTATATCTTCTCTAAAGCATTGAAATTAAAAAAATATTTTTAAAAGATTTTATTTATTTATTCATGAGAGAGACACTGAGAGAGAGAGAGAGAGAGAGAGAGAGAGAGAGGCAGGCAGAGACACAGGCAGGAGAGAAGCAGGATCCATGCAGGGAGTCTGATGTGGAACTCAGAATCATACCCTGAGCCAAAAGCAGGTGCTAAACTGCTGAGCCACCCAGGGATCCCAAAATTAACTGTGGGTAATTAACTGTGGGTAAAAAACAAACAAACAAACAAACACCCAAACTATATTTGATGTCCAAGTCTGGCCTGCTGGACTCCCAGTTGGTAATCCAGGGTCCAGGCACTCTGGGATGCCTGTGATTTTTATCCACCCCTCTTCTTTGTTTCAGTCAACAGTGAAGACCAAGAGAGACACAGTGAAAGGCTACTTCCTTGCTGGAGCGGACATGGTGTGGTGGCCAGTAAGTGATCTTTGGTTCAATTAAAGTCACTTCTCAAAGATTATTCCAGTGCTAATGTTCTGTTTAGCCTTTGGTCTCTCAGAATTCTGGTTGCGTGCTGTGTGGAAGTCAAGGCTAGAGAAGGCTTAGCTCCAATGCAAATTGGAACAAAAAGAATTCATCAGCTCACCTAAGGGAAAAATCTAGTTAGGTTGGTTTCAGGTATGGCTGAGGGCAGAGGCTCAAGTGATGTCACTAGGACATGGTTTCCCTCCCTCCCTTCCTTCCTTTCTTTTTTCCTTCCTTCCATCTGCCCATAGCAACTTCTTTTCTTCTGGATGAGCATTATTCCCAAAGGATCTTATACTCTACTGTTTCCTGAAGTATGAGTAACAATTGCCCAAAGATTTCTCCATTGCAAGCTGGCACAGCATTAAATATCATCAAATTACATAGTAGTGAACATAATCCTTTTCCTACTCTCTGTCAATCCTCCTGATTACATAAAAGAAAAAGTCACAGCTTGGTACTAATAAATATTTTTATTTATTTTTATTTCCTTATTTTTTTTTTTTTTACTAATAAATCTTTATCAACTTTCCATCACAGGCTAATCTCTATATTGAACCGAGAGAATACAGGCTTCAGCGAGAGAAACTAGCTAGGATTTAGTAACAGAGATGATGTCCCAGTTCCAGATTCCCAGGAGAGAAAATGTAATTGACCCAGCTTGGGCCAGGTGCCCAAGGCTGTCTGGGCTAATCAGTTGAGACCAGGCATTGGATACAATGAGTATATGCATTGGCCACTTAGTGTTCTACCAGAAGGAGGGCTATCTACTTTGCTAAGTTAGAAGCAGAACTGGGATATAACACAGGCTTCCTGATTTTCATCATAAAGCACCGTCCACAATACCGGTCATCCTTTCCCCCAGGGAAGCTGCGTTCAGTTGTTCATATTGTGCACTGCACAATCCTATAGGGCACAATTCACATTTTAGCCATCATAAATATGCATATTTATTATGCCAATTTCTGAAAGATGGAAATAAAAGAGTCTCGGGGGAGAAGATTCTTTTTTTAGCTTGAAGAAAATGTGCCAGATAGGCTAGGGATGGCTTTGCCTTCTCCACTTCTTCTGTCTTGGTGTCTCTGGAGCATGGGAAGAACTAGGGGTGGGGAGAAGGTACCATAAACCTTGGCTCCCAGATCTGACTTGTCCATCTCCCCACAGGTGGGGGCATCCTTGTTTGCCAGCAATGTTGGAAGTGGACATTTTGTTGGCCTGGCAGGGTCGGGAGCTGCTACAGGCATTTCTGTCACTGCTTATGAGTTGAGTGTAAGTATTTTATCAGGGTGGATACAGCTCTAATGGATCCTGGGGGGAGAGTGTGAGTGCCGTGTAACTTTTTTTTTTTTTAAGATTTTATTTATTTATTTATTTATTTATTTATTTATTTATGAGAGAGAGTGCACACATGCACGCTGGAGTGAGGGGAGGGGCAGAGGGAGAGAAAACCAAGTATTCTCTGTTGCTGAGTGCGGAGCCCAAGGCAGACCCTGATCTCCCAACCCCGAGATCATGACCTGAGCCAAAACCAAGAGATGGATGCTTAACTGACTGAGCCACCAGGTGCCCCTGCCATATACTTTTTTAAAAATAGAATTTTACTTCATGAGAAAACAAGCAGGAAGCACCAATGGCACCCCTAGTCTTCAGGCTTCTGTCTCACCTGGGTTTGCTTGAGGTGGGTCCAGAAAGCTGGACCCCAACAAGCCAATGTGTGGGAGAGGAGGGCTCAGAACCTCTCCCTTGTGGATGCAGATGATAGAAAGTGTCCTGGGATCCAAAGGTATTTCTGTGTATTGGATACCAGTCAGCCGTCACAAAAATGTAGTTCTGTGGTTCAGTGGTTCTTGACTTTTATGCCACCCTACAGATCCCCAAGAGTTAGGACACACTGTCCTGTGTCGTGGGGCTCATGCGAAGTATGATTTTCACTGAGAGGTGGGCATGCACAATCAGTAGGGATTTTCACCTTCATACTGATTAACAGTTTTATTTTTATTTTTCTTAAAAAGGTTTTATTATTTATTTGAGAGAGAGAGGCAGCAAGAGAGAGAGAGTGCACACAAGCAGGGGTTAAAGGTTGGGGGTTTAGGGCTAGAGAGAGAGGGAGAAGCAGACCCCTTTGCTGAGCAGGGAACCCAGTGCAGAGCTCCATCCCAGGACCCCAAGATCACATTTGAGCTGAAAGCAGATGTGTAACCCACTGAGCCACCCAGGTGCCCCATGACTAACATTTTAAAAATGCTTATTCTGTGCTGCAGGCTTAAGTTCACTATGCACATTACCGCATAACAGGGTTCACATATTTCCATTCCTTCCTCCTTCATCCCCTTGTCCCATTTCACCATGGAAATATGAGGAGGTCCTGAACCCAAGGAAGAGCCAGGCCAGGTCCCTCCAGGTGCAGAGGGAAACCCAAATCAGCACTTGGCTGTGGGTGGGAGGCGAGTCCTGACTCTGTTTTCTTGGGCAGGGCTTGTTTCTGGTGCTCATGTTGGCCTGGATCTTCCTTCCCATCTATATCGCTGGTCAGGTGAGTCTGAGGGAGTCGGGGTGCTATGGGATGGGGAAACTCCTTGGGAGGGTCCCCCTCATGTTCCCTCCCTCCCACCTGAGGACATCCATTAGCCGGTCCCTGGGGGTGGGGGGATGCCCTCAGGGTGAGGGACACTGGAAAGACGAGACCTGGGGACCCCCCTCCTGAACACCTCACACTTGGTAAGAAACGGGAGCTCAAAAACAATTTTTTTTTCAATGCCAAGACATAGACATGAGACTCATAGTGTTATTTATTTATTTATTTATTTATTTATTTATTTATTTATTTATTTTAAAGACTTCACTTATCCATTCATGAGAGACATACAGAGAGAGGCAGAGACTTAGGCAGAGGGAGAAGCAGGCTCCCTGCAGGAAACCTGATGCGGGACCTGATCCCAGGATCCCAGGATCACGACCTGAGCCAAAGGCAGACGCTCAACCGCTGAGACACCCAGGGGACTCTTATAGTATCTTTTAGATGTTTAAGCCATAACATGTGACTACTTTTCTTCCTTTGCACAAAAGAACTGTAAAAATGAAGCTATGTCTGGCAGATGTGAAAGGTCAGCACTTTTGTTTCTGAATGGCACTTGTTTTAGACTCCTTGAAAAAGCAGTTTGAAAAAAATCACTTCTGGGCTGTGTGGGTGGCTCAGCGGTTGAGCGGGGCGTGATCCTAGAATCCCAGATAGAGTCTGCTTTGGGCTCCCCGCAGGGGGCCTGCTTCTTCCTCTGCCTGTGTCTCTGTGTCCCCCTCTCATGCATAAATAAATAAAACATTTATTTTATTTTTTTAAAGGTTTTATTTATTTATTCATGAGAGAGACACAGAGAGAGAGAGAGAGAGGCAGAGACACAGGCAGAGGGAGAAGCAGGCTCCATGCGGGGAGCCTGTCGTGGGACTCCAGGATCCCACCTTGGACTGAAGGCGGTGCTAAACCGCTGAGCCACCAGGGCTGCCCTAAATAAAACATTTAAAAAAATAAAAAATCACCTTTGATCTGACAGCTTCACGTCACTCCTAGTGTCTAGACATCATTCTGTTTCAGAGGTCCTACCACACAGGGCAAGATCACATTATTCATAAAGCAAGAACTGATTTTAACTCTTTATTATGACAATATTTAAAAATGCAATATTAAAAAAATACACAAAGTAGGGAAGGGTGCTAAAGGAATCATTTTAAAACTCACTTTGTACCAGATGTAGTGTGATCCTGTATAAAGGGCAGGGGTACGTGGTTAAGTAACCTTGGAGATAATAAGGAATCTAAATAAAAGAAGACCTTTTTAAGTGGCTGGCCTGGGTCTTCCCACCTCCACCTGTGACTAGTTCCCTTATAGACAAAATATCTGGGGTGTAACAACACTGGACTGGGACCCATGGTCTCTGGGGCCAAAGCATCAATAAGTATGTATTAGCGCCTTCTATGGAAAGGAGTAAAGATGGGTGGAGATGCAGGTTATTTCCTAGGTAGGGCAGCCAGATGTTCTCAGCCACTTTCTCTGGCAAGGAAAAGGTAATGGTATCTGCTGTGAGTGAGGGAGGAATTCACGGGCCTGGAGGTTGAGAAGAAGCAGGAGGAGAAGACTTGAATTGACAGCTGTGGTTGTTTATAATAGGAAAATGTGGGAGCAACCACAATGTCCATCAATAGGGGAGCAGGATAACCACACTATGGGATATCCTGCTGGGCAAACGGATGAAGTCAGTTAGATGGCTGGAAAAGGATCTCCAAGCTATGCTGTTCAATACAAAATTCTCAGGTTCTAGACGCCCTTGGGGCAGCATCATACAAGTATTCAAAGGAGAGATTCAGTGCATGAGAAAAGCCAATGCTGGGAAAAGATAAAAAGCTGCCTACTCCATTTTTATTGGGAAATAAATATGCAAAAAAAAAAAAAAGATAAAACACAAATGTGTGGCTTAACAAACTGTTGTAAAGTGAACACCCAGATTGACACATAAATCATAACCTGCCCCCTGTGCCTTTTGCACGTGACGATGCCTTGCTTTCTCCTGGGTGTTCGTTGTACTCTCTTCCTTGCTTTGCTTTCCAGATTTCATTATGTGTAACTAAACGGTATGGTGACATTTTACTTTTGAAAAAAATCTATCTATGAATGGAATCAGGATAAACTATTCATTGAATGTAGCTGGTGTGTTAATTTTCTTTGCTACATGACTACACCCCCAATGTATTATTTTAAAAAGATTTTTACTTACCTATTAATGAGAGACACAGAGAGAGAGGCAGAGACACAGGTAGAGGGAGAAGCAGGCTCCATGCAGGGGAGCCTGATGTGGGACTCAATCCCAGGACCACAGGATCACACCCTGAGCTAAAGGCAGATGCTCAACCACTGTCCACCCTGGTGCCCACACCAATGTATATTTTATTTTTATTTTTTATTATTTCTTAAAAAGATTTTATTTGTTTGTTTATTTATTTATTTATTTATTTATTTATTTATTTATTTATGAGAGATACACAGAGAGAGAGGCAGAGACACAGGCAGAGGGAGAAGCAGGCTCCATGCAGGAAGCCCCATGCGGGACTCGATCCCAGGACTCCAGGATCACGCCCTGAACCAAAGGCAGACGCTCAAGCACTGAGTCACCCAGGCGTTCCCCCCAAAGTCTTTTTTAAAAAGATTTTATTTATTTGAGAGAAGGAGAAAGTGAGACACAGCATGAGTGAGGGGAGAGGGAGAGGGAGAAACAAACTCCCTGCCGAGCAGGGAGCCTGACACAGGACACAATCCCAGGACCCTGGAATCATGACTGGAACTGAAGGCATATTCTTTTTTTTTTTAATTTATTTTTTATTGGTGTTCAATTTACTAACATACAGAATAACGCCCAGTGCCCATCACCCATTCACTCCCACCCCCCCGCCCTTCTCCCCTTCCACCACCCCTAGTTCGTTTCCCAGAGTTAGCATATTCTTAACCGACTAAACCACCCCTCTCCCCCCATTTTCTCTTCCTTTCTTAAGTCTATGATAAGATCATCAGTGCTGCTGAGTTGGAGAAAGGAGAGAGGGGAGGGGAGGGGCCAGTGCCCTGAGGCCATGTGTCCCAAATCAGGTGGGTGGTAACAGCACAGCTCTGTCCCCCAGGTCACCACGATGCCAGAATACCTAAGGAAACGCTTTGGTGGCAACAGGATCCCCATCATCTTGGCTGTGCTCTACCTGTTTATCTATATCTTCACCAAGATCTCGGTAAGGAGGGGACACAGCTTGGTCAAATCCCTAAATCATGGGGAGAAGATCGATTATACCCACTGGGAGTGTGTCCTGCCCGTGCATGTGCATTTTGTCCTGTGGGGCAGGCTTCAGGGAGGTTAGAGGATGGGAGGAATGGGGGGAAAGGATAAGCATGGGCAGAGGAAGACGGGAGAAAAGGTGGGGTGAAGGACGCCTCCGTCCTCTCCTGCCAAAGCTTCTTTGGAAACATGCCAGGATGGTGCGGGTCACAGAATGGGACTCCCAGAGCTCTGCCAATCCTTGGTGGGGGCTGCTATCTTCCTTCTGGGATCGGGCAGTCATTTGCTATTCATCAGATGTGCTGAGGCCCTTTGAGCTTGTCCCATTCTTTTTTCTTTTCTTTTTTTTTTTTTTTAAACAGAACTCCTGGGTTCTTTGCTTGTCCCATTCTGACCTTTGGTTGGATGGGCAGATCTCCAGAAAGAGGCCAAAAGCAGATGTATTTGGCTTGCATGTGCTCAGCCAGCCTGAGTCATGCTGCTGCTGCCTCTGCTTCCAGCTGGGGCTGGGGAGAGCTTGTCCCAAGTGAGGGGGCGGGGTGCAGAGGAATTCCATTCAATCCAAACAACAATAATTGACTCTATGCCAGCTGCAGGCTTGAAAGACGCTGGATGACAACATCCTTTCAGAACTCTCCCTCTCGGTCTGGTGGGAAGCTACAGATGTGGGGAAGCCTTCACAAGGGAAATTATGAACGGGGAGGATCACCAACTAAGGGAAGAGGGACTGGCATTTCAGATGGGTGAACATGGCTTGTTGGGGAAGCAGGGAATGTAAAAGCAATGAAGAAGATGAGGCCAAAAGGGTGAGCAGACCATGAAGCCTGGCATGCAATTCTAACATATCTACGTAGATGTTATCCTGGGGCCAGTGGGCGGGGGCCCTGAAGAATTTTAATGGGCAGGAGAAGGATGATATGATCATTACAGATTTGATAAAGGTTGCCGTGTCAAGGATGGAGGGTAAAAGACCAAGAGTAGAAGCAGGAAGACCACTGAGGAGATTGTTGGATTAGCCCAGTGAATGGGGGTCATATGTAATGGCCCACAGGGCTCCAGTTTGAGACCCCCGATCTAGGAAGAGGTGGCTTAAGAAAGAGCAGTATAGGACTCTTCTGTGTTTGCCAGAATCCAGGCTTAGGGAAACCTGTGCTGAAAATGTCCGTCTATTCTTTCATCTGTCAACTTCATGTCTCTCCAGGTGGACATGTATGCAGGCGCCATCTTTATCCAGCAGTCTCTGCACCTGGATCTCTACGTGGCCATAGTTGGGCTGCTGGCCATCACGGCTCTGTACACTATTGCAGGTGTGTCTGAATGAGGGGTGATGCTCGAGAGGCTGTGGCACCCCCGATCTTTTCCTGGCCTATCTTCTGGTGGTCCAATGTGTTGAAACCATTCATTCATTACACCTCATTCCATGACCCCAGATAAGGTAATTTCTCTAAGCCCTTGTTCAAAGGAAGAGGGTTTCCCAATCAGAGAGGAAGGATTTAAAGATGCACCACAACTGCATCAAGCTATTTTCCATTTATTGATTGAAGAACTATTTATTGAGTACTGTCAGTGCTGAGCATGTTTATTTAAATGCATTCTGTAAAGCTAGATGGTAAGTGTCTCTAATTCTGGAATCTGAAGTCAGGCAGCCTCCTTTATCTCCGTCAGAGCTACATCGTAGGAGAGAGACTGGTAGGGCCTGGATGGGTATCTGGTTTTGAATATTTGCCTTTTTATCTTCATATTCTGCTCTAGTTTCTCTGCCTTCGTGTAATGTAATTCATTTTGCAAATATATCTGTATATTACCTAGCATGTGCTTGACATCGTGCTAGGAAGCAGCAGTAAACAAAACAGACAAAAGCTTTACTCCAAAGGACCTTATATCCTAATGGGGATGAGGAGATAGACAATGAACAAGGAAACCAAGAACTAATATCAGGATATATTGTTGTAGTCTGATAAGTGTTCTGAAGGAAGTTTGAGCAGGGAGAGACGGGGAGTGATGGGGTAAGGAGGTGTTTTTTCCATAGAGAATGTTCAGGGAAGGCCTTTCTAAGGTGATATTTGAACCTCATTTAAATGATATGAAGGAAGCACTAGAGAGAAGTGCAGAGGAAGAGAAGTCCAGGCAGAGGGATGGGAGCATGTAAATACTCTTAAGATGAGAACATGCTTTGCTTGTTTGGGGGAAAAAAGGGCAAAGTGGCTGACGCTGAGTGAGCAAATGGTTGCTAGTGGCAAAAGGCAGTTTATCTTTGTTTTTTCTTGTTTTGGGGTCTGTGTCCCTCTTACATTAATTTCTCTGAGGACAGGACATGCTGTTTGGTTTGCCTCTAGGTAGGGTGCTCACCAGAGATTTGCTGAATGACTGAATAAAACACTCAACATTCACCTAGCACATGATAAATATTCAATAATCACCAGTATAGAAATGATATGGGCTTTTAGTGGCAAGATATCACTGGAGTCTGGCCAGCTAATTGCAGCAGAACGTTAGGGCCAGTATCAAAGGTTTCTCCGCGTTTATGATAGGGTCCTGATTCCTGCTGGCAAGGGAAGTGGAATCAAGTAGAACACCACACTTCTGTGCAGGTTTTTTATTGCACACTGACTTTGCCCACTTGTAAATGTGCTATCAGATAAGGATCTCTTTCCCCTTTAATAAGAAGGGAGAGAAAGGTATAGTACAGGGCAGAGACTGGAAAGATCATGCTATCCAGATGCTGATAGATTTGCCATTAGGGTTATGGTTAGCTGGTCTCACCTGGCTCGATGGAGGATGGGAGGTAGATGACATCTGGAACAGCTGGCTGGAGCAAGATAGCCCACTCATGTGGCTGGAGGTTAGCTGAGCTTTTCCCCTGTGTGAGCCATCACCCCCCAGGAGGTGCAAGTGGGCTTCTTAAAGAAGCATGATGGTCTCAGGGCAACATGAGAGCAAGGGCAGAAGCTTCTGGGCCCTTGAGGCCTAGGCTTGAAGCTGTACAGTATCGCTCTCACCGTAACAAGCCATTTGGCCAACTCATATTTCAGAAGTAAAGATATCAGCTTTACCTCTACATGGAAGGAGCGGGAAAGCCACAGTACAAAATGGGCATGTACCTGGCAAGGAGAGCCTGTGGCTATCTTTGCAAACAACACTAAGAAATCTGCTCAGGCAGGTCTTGAACTTCCAGGTTCTGTCTGCTTCTCAGGGTAACTCCTCTCCATCAGGGTACCCCACACTCACCTCAGTGCTTTTCTCCACCCTCAACCCCAGGTGGCCTGGCCGCTGTGATCTATACAGATGCCCTGCAGACTCTGATCATGCTTATAGGAGCGCTCATTCTGATGGGCTACAGTAAGTGGGGACCCCAGGATCACTTGGGTGGGTGACAACTCTTCTCTCAGTGACATCTGCTTTCATCACTGTGATCAGCAAACCCAGTGACAAAAGCCTACAACTGGGGCATTCCTGTCATGGGTGATTTGCTTGAGATGTGGTTATTTTAGCTGGAAGAGAACTGGGCTTATGGAGGCTTACTTTTTTTTTTTAAGATTTATTTATTTTGGAGGGAGAGAGAGAGACAGTGGGGGTGGAGGACACAGAGGGAGAGAAAATCTCCAGCAGACCTCCCACTGAATGAAGAGCTCAATGTGGGGCTCAGTCCCACAACCCCTAACTTCATGACCTGAGCCAAAATCAAGAGTCAGACTCTTAACCTACTGAACCACCCAGGCGCCCCAAAACTTAGTTTCTTTCATTTATTTATTTATTTATTTATTATTTATTTATTTATTATAGTCACACACAGAGAGAAAGAGAGGCAGAGACACAGGCAGAGGGAGAAGCAGGCTCCATACACCGAGCGCCTGACGTGGGACTCGATCCCGGGTCTCCAGGATCGTGCCCTGGGCCAAAGGCAGGCGCTAAACCGCTGCGCCACCCAGGGATCCCCTTATTTATCTATTTCAGAGAAAGAGAGACAGAGAGAGAGAGAGAGAGCAGGGTAGGAGCAGAGGGAGACAATCTTCAAGCTGACTCCCCAATGAGGGCAGAGCCCTATGAGATCATGACCCGACCCGAGCCAAAACAAAGAGACCAAGAGTCAGATGCTCAACCGACTGAGCCACCTAGGTGTCACCCCTCTTTTTTGTTGTTGTAATTCTTTGTTTCTTTCTCTGTAGTAGTGTGGGTTCCTCCTTGCCCTCATTGTCTGCCGTCAAGACTTTATTCTGTATTTTCAGAAGTTTTAGTATGATAAATGTAGATGGGAATATATTGATCTTGCTTGGCATTCTCTAAGATTTAGATGAAGACATAAACTTTATATATTAAGTAACATTGCAGTGGAGCTCCTGGCTGACTCAGTTAGTAAAGCATCTGACTCTTGATCTCAGGGTCAAGTTCAAACCCCATGCTGGGTATACAGATTACTTTAAAAAAGAAAAAAGAAAAAAGAATCCAAGACTGCAGCAACATATACAAAGCAAAAGTTGTTAGAAATAGGAGAAATTGACAGAAACCAAAATAGTACCAAGACTTTAACACTTCACAGGACACAGGATTTAGAAGTTATAAATTATATAATTGAAAAAAAAAGAAGTTATAAATTATATAATTGAACAAGTATTCTTGTAACAGCAAACATACTTTTTTCCAGCATCAAAGAACCAAAGAACCATCTACAAAAATTAGTCTTGAAAAAAATAATCAAAATTTACAAAAATACTCATGTGAACTTGGATGGGAAAAAAAAAAAAAAACCCACCCATCTATGTTTTCATAAACCTAACATTGAAATGTAGCATTTTAAAAATTGTAAGTGTAGGCGACAAACCATAGGAATATTTGTTAATACTCCGTGACTCTCATACCAAGAGATACCTCAGATGTTTTTATCCAGATGTTTTCACAGTTGTTGCTGAGGTACTGAAGAACTGTTTGTGCTCATGGCTACTTTGAAACCAAATTGTTATTACAGGGGCGCCTGGCTGGCTCAGTCCGTGGAGTGTGTGACTTCATCTCAGGACTATGAGTTTGAGCCCCACGCTGGGCATAGAGATTACTTAAAAATAAATAAATAAATAGTTATTAGACCTACTGCCGGGTCTTACTGTTTGATGCAGCAAATAACTGCATTATTAACTGCAAAACTGTGCATACTAAGTCACAGTTTTGATGTTTTGTTGATTGCCTTCAACATATCTGGTTTCCTTTATAATCCTATGCATTTTGTATGATGCATTGGTTATTAGTATTCTGAGAAGCAATATATGACCACTGCCAAAGGCATCAAAACAAGGCGAAGAGCCTCGAAGGTGACTAACTTTCTTTGTTAGCTCTGCTCTCAATAGGATGCCACCCACCCAGCCATCCCCTTACCACTCACTGTGGATTGTTCTGAGTCTCTGGCAAATTTGGGCTTCCTCTGAATTCCAGGCTTTGCTGCAATTGGCGGAATGGAAGGCCTGAAGGAGAAGTATTTCTTGGCCCTGGCTAGCAACCGGAGTGAGAACAGCAGCTGCGGGCTGCCCCGAGAGGACGCCTTCCATATTTTCCGAGACCCCCTGACATCTGATCTCCCATGGCCCGGGATCATATTTGGAATGTCCATCCCATCCCTCTGGTACTGGTGCACGGATCAGGTACAGGGCAGCTGATGAGTGTGTGCCGTCCAGGATGCTTCTGTCCTTTTTTTAAAAAAATTTTTAATTTTATTTATTTTTTCATGAGAGACACAGAGGGAGAGGGAGAGGCAGAGACAGAGGCAGAGGGAGAAGCAGGCTCCGTGCAAGGAGCCCGATGCGGGACTTGATCCCAGGACCCCAGGGTCACGCCCTGGGCTGCAGGCAGACATTCAACCACTGAGCCGCCCAGGGATCCCCCAGGACGCTTCTTTCCCTGGGGGGCTGGGGAATGGGGTTTTTTCACTCTGTCTCTTCTCTTGTTTGCATTCTCCTCCCCCTCGCCCTCAAGCTCAACTGCTCTTTCCTCTCTACTGCTATACATTATTTGACTTCTTGAGCTCGCTCATGTAATGGAAAATCCAGAGCTGCTGATATTTGCAAAGGGGAACTCTCTTTTATTTGTTTTTAAAAATTTATTTATTTATTTTGAGAGAGAGAAAGATAGAGCAAGGGAAGGGCAGAGGGAGAGAATCTCAAGCAGACTATTTGCTGAGGGAGGAGTCCGACCTGGGGCTTGATCTCAGAACCCTGAGATCATGACCTGAGCCAAACTCAAGAGTAGGTCACTTAACCAACTAAGCCACTGCAAAGGGGAACTCTTAATACATCTTGCTAATGTCTGGAAAGATTCAGTAAGCAGAAAGAGATGATACATTTTATTTATTTATTTTTTAAGATTTCATTTATTTGAGAGAGACAGCGCATGCATACATGCACGCACAAGCAAGGGGAAGGGCAGAGGGAGAAGCAGACTCTCTGTCCCTGCTGAGCAGGGAGCCCCATGTGGGGCTGGATGTCAGGCTTTCTGCTCAGGGGGGAGTCTGCTTCTCTCTCTCCCTCTGTCTCTCCTCACCTCCTACCCTGCTCATGCTCCCTCTCTCAAATGAATGAATGAATGAATAAATAAATAAGTAAATAAGATCTTTTTTTAAAAAAAAAAGAAGTTAAAATTGCTATAGTGTATCAGATGATCAACACATACTCTGTGAATCCTCTGTGTACCAGGCACTTGGAGATCACGAGTAAACAAACCAGACTGGGCTTGCATCTCTCCTGGAGCTCACCTTCTTCCAGTGGGGAGTAGATAGACAATGAATAAGTGAATTTTTTTAAAATTTTTATTTATTTATGATAGTCACACACACACACACACACACACACACAGAGAGGCAGAGACATAGGCAGAGGGAGAAGCAGGCTCCATGCACCAGGAGCCTGACGTGGGATTTGATCCCGGGTCTCCAGGATCGCGCCCTGGGCCAAAGGCAGGCGCCAAGCCACTGCGCCACCCAGGGATCCCTGAATAAGTGAATTATATGGAATATTTCAAGATGACAAATATCTTTTTTTTTTTTTTTTTTTTTTTAAGCAGGGTAGGAAAGAGGAGTTGAGAATATAGGGGTGCAGTTTAAAATAGGTGGCAGGGTGCCTGGCTGGCTCATTCCATGGAACAGGCGACTCTTAATCTTGGGATTGTGAGTTCAAGCTCCACGTTGGGGGTAGAGATTACTTAAAAAAAAAAAAAAAAAATATATATATATATATATATATATATACACATATGTTTTAAAAAATAAGTGAGTAAAATAGGGTATTAAGGGGAGGCAGGACTGAGAAGTGACCCTTAGAAGCACAGGCTTCGAAGAAGAGCAGAGCTCCCTGCGAAAGTTGAGGAAGAGTTTGTCACAGAGGGAACAGCCAGAGCAAAGGCCTTACAGCATATATGTAACTGATGTGAAAAAAAAAATGAGAACCACAGAGGCAGGACAGCATTTATAAGAAGCCCTTTTGGTGTTAAGGGGAGGGGAGATAGAATCAATATTTGCATTTCTCATGTATGCATAAGGGAGCTCCAGGTGGATGTAGTAAGACTAAGAAAAGTGGATACTCGTGGGCAGGGAGACCGTGTACATGTGCCAAGGAGTTGTTTCATGGAGCACCTGTTTATACCCGGGTAGGTTTCAAACCCAGGGAATATATCACCAGTTGAAATGCATTTCCTGTTGAGGATCAGAGATCTGGGTACCATTTTGGAGGCTGTAGTGCAGAGTCAGGACTTATTGAAGTTTAACTCAAGCAACGATCATGGAGTGGGACAAGGGCATTTATGCAGGTGACGCTGCTGAGAACAGAGCCCAGGTCCACACCCTGGGCCAGAACTCCTCTGCACTCAGGCAGGGGTGAGCACAATACACATGTACCACCCCTTTGGGAGACTGTCCTTGGCAAATCTTCTCTCCCTTGGCAAATCTCAGGAAGAAGAGGCTTTGAGACACAGTACAGATCAAGACTAACAGTGTGGACTTCAAATTTCATAGGTCCGGCATGCTAACATTTTGTTTCCTTATTTCCTTACTAACAGTGCAGTTACTAATGGTTACAGAAAAGGGAGGCATGAGGAATTTGGCCATAGTCTTTTTGTCCCAGGGATGGTTAATAAACATTAAAAACATTTACATTAAAAAAAAAACATTTACATTTTGCTATGGTTTATGTTACTGCTCTTGATGCAGCTCACCATCAGCTGACACTTAAGAATTTGCACAAATATTTCCTTGAGATCCCTCAAGCCCTTCTTAGCTGGGATTCCAGCGTTGCACCCCTTGAAAGCCACCTCCAACCTACCCCACATTGTTCAGGAGCCTGGGGACTTAGCCACAGAAGACTCAGTCTCCTTCCAAATGTTGGGCAGGGCAAGAAGGCCTAGAAATCTAAGCCCTTCTTGACCACGTGGTGGTCTTTGGTCAAGACTTTGGTCTTGACCACATGGTGTAGCCACTGACCTGGGTTCTATAGAATCCTGAGACTCTGTGGGTTCACTGTGCTGGTGCTGCCTTACGGAATGCACAGCTTTGCTAGTCCTATACCTAAGCTAATTTTAAGATTTTATTTATTCATGAGAGAGAGAGTGCACGTGTGTGCAGGGTGAGGGGGAGAGGGAGAGAATCTCAAGCAAACTTCCACTGAGCTTGGAGCCTAACGCAGGGCTTGATCTTACAACCATGAGATCATGGCCTGAACCAAAATCAAGAGTCGGGAGGTTCGGGGATCCCTGGGTGGCTCAGTGGTTTAGCGCCTGCCTTTGGCCCAGGGTGCGATCCTGGAGACCCAGGATCGAGTCCCACATCGGGCTCCCGGCATGGAGCCTGCTTCTCCCTCTGCCTGTGTCTCTGTCTCTCTCTCTCTCTATTTCTATCATAAATAAATAAATCTTAAAAAAAAAAAAAGAGTCGGGAGGTTCAACCGACTGAGCCACCCCGGACCTCCTAGGCTTATTTTAGAACAGGAGAAGGGCAAAGCAACATTCCTGATTCACAGACTAAAAAGATAAGTAACAGTGGACAATCCTAATGGCACTTATACATTTACTGATGCTGTGTCATGGCCAGCAATAAGTAATTCATCCGACATGAAATAATTCATTTTCTTTTTTAAAAAAAGATTTTAATTTATTAATGAGAGGGATCCCTGGGTGGCGCAGCGGTTTGGCGCCTGCCTTTGGCCCAGGGAGCGATCCTGGAGACCCAGGATCGAATCCCACGTCGGGCTCCCGGTGCATGGAGCCTGCTTCTCCCTCTGCCTGTGTCTCTGCCTCTCTCTCTCTGAGTGACTATCATAAATAAATAAATAAATAAATAAATAAATAAATAAATAAATAAAATAATTTATTAATGAGAGACACACAGAGAGAGGCAGAGACACAGGCAAAGGGAGAAGCAGGCTCCCTGTAGGAAGCCCGATGTGGGACTCAATCTCGGGACCTGGGGATCACACCCCGAGCCGAAGGCAGATGCTTAACTGACTGATCCACCCAGGTGCCCCCTCTATACACTTAAAAAAAAAATATTTATTTACTTATTTAAGAGAGAGAGGGAAAGAGAGAGAGAGAGAGAGAGAGAGAGAGAGAATGAGCATGGGGTGGGGAGGGGCAAAGGGAGAGGAAGAGAGAAATTCTAAGCAGACTCCACGCTGAGCATGGAGTGTGACCCAGGGTTCAATCTCACGACCCTGAGATCACAACCTTAGTTGAAACCAAGAGTTGGAGGCTCAACTGACTGAGCCACCCAGGTGCCCCAGTTAAACCAATTTCTTTCTTTCTTTCTTTTTTTTTTTTTGTTAAACCAACTTCTAAACAAGGACCACTAACTTCCCAGCTCTGGATGAGGGCCTCCATGGCCCCTACCCTTTCCTCACATAAACCAATCCTACATTTTAGAGTCTTTCATTTATGGCATCTAAACAAATGTAATTTGTGCCTGTCAGGATACACTTGGTTGCAAGTGACAAAAAAAAAAATCAAACTTAAACCACCTCAGGGAGGGGCACCTGGAGGACTCAGTCATCTGCCTTCTGCTTAGGGTCCTGGGGTAGAGCCCTGCATCGGGCTTCCTGCTCAGTGGGGAGCCTGCTTCTCCCTCTCTCTCTCCCCCTCCTCCCTGCTCATGCTTTCTCTCTCAAATAAGAAAATAAAATCTGGAAAAAAAACTACCTCAGGGAAGGGGTGGAGGATGTATTAGCTTGTGGAATACAAACAGCAGGAAGTCAAACAAGATTTCAGAAACTGCTGGAACATATTCTGGTTTCCGTCTCCATCATCCATCTTTCTTTTTTTTTAATTAATTAATTTATTTATGATAGAGCGAGAGAGAGAGAGAGAGAAAGAGGCAGAGACACAGGCAGAGGGAGAAGCAGGCTCCATGCACCGGGAGCCCGACGTGGGATTTGATCCCAGGTCTCCAGGATCGCGCCCTGGGCCAAAGGCAGGCGCTAAACCGCTGCGCCACCCAGGGATCCCCATCCATCTTTCTCATCTAGGACTTCATTGCCTCCTGCAGACCAACGGGAAAGCTGACAAGTCCCTAAGTCCCAGTCCAAGAATCCTGCTTAAGGGTCTAGCACGGGTCAGGTGCCTAGCCCTGGATTAGGCAGCTGTGCCCAAGATGATAGTGTAGCCCTATGGACAAGGTATGGGTTTCAAAAAAAGGAGCAGGACACTCTAGGAAGACTATCCCATTACTGTCTGCTGTTAAAAAAAAAGGGCGGAGGGGAAGAATCCCAACTTTGTCCTTCTCGTCACAGTGTTGCAGTGGTAATGATGTGGCGTTTCACTCCCTTTGTCCATAGGTCACTGAACCAGCTTGTAAAGGCTCTGGTAACTCACCAAGGCCTCTGTAACTTCTCCAGATGCTTCAAGACCCAAAACCTAAGGAAATAGGAGAGAAAGTTCTGGGCTCATGTAGATTCAATCTGAAGGCAGGAGGAGGATTTTGGGGACCAGTCTCCTATTTAGAAAAAACTCTGGAAGAAGTTGTTCCTTTTGAGTAGATAAGTTTTTTTTTTTATATACCTTTTTTTTTTTTTAAGATTTTATTTATTTGAGACAGAGCATGAGCAGGAGTGGGCGGGGTGGGGGGGGGGAGGGGAAGCAGGCTCCCCGCTGAGCAGGGAGCCTGATGTTGGGCTCTACCATGACCTGAGCTGAAGGGAGATTAACTGACTGAGCTACCTAGGCACCCTGAGATGACTTCAATTTTAAGGGATCTTCTGCAGTATGATGGCAAAGATGCAGCCGGCAGTCTAAGCTACCTTCGTAAATGGCAATTCTAATGAAGGCCTCTGCTAGGAAAGTTGTAATTGGCCTGCCTTGGATTCATACTTAACCGATCATGGTAGCCAGAGAAATGGAGAAACCTAATTGGTCGGGTCCAACTCCAAGACAAAGAGGAGGGAATGGAATGGGGTTCTCAGCTTCCTCAAGTGGTCCACAGAGATTGGGAATAGGAAACCAATGTTTCCTCAAAGAGAAGCCAAACAAACCAAGGTTCTAAGTCCACGATGTCTTCAAAGCAGCTCTGCACACTTAGTTTGCTTTTAGGGAGAATCACTTCAACTTCCAACCACCCTACTGTTTTCTAGGTGATCGTTCAGCGGTCTCTGGCTGCCAAGAACATGTCCCATGCCAAAGGAGGCTCTCTGATGGCTGCCTACCTGAAAGTGCTGCCCCTTTTCATTATGGTGTTTCCTGGAATGGTCAGTCGTGTCCTCTTCCCAGGTGAGGAGACAGTGGGGATAAAAGGTCATCGGTCTTTGAATCTCAGACCCCATGAAGTGTTCTAACCATATGATTGTCATCAGGGATTGGGACTGAGGTCCCTGCAGGGGGATGTTGAGGCATCTCTATTCAGACATCAGATTGTATACTGTTTCCCCACAGGGGTTCAGCAGGCATGTCTAGTAGATGTCGCAGGCCAGTAGCAGGGAGACCCATCTGGGGTCTTGCCTCAACTGTATTTTTTTAACTGTATTTTTTTGAAACCACAAATTATAGGTTAAGATCTTGTGGTTCCAGATGTCAGTTTTCTAAAGCATAATGTGAGAGTTATTCTTGTGCTTTTAGTATTTCATCTCAGTGGTTTGGTTATTTTGGTCCAACAGAACCCCTTTGGGGGTACTTAACAAAAATCAGGGATGTCAAAGCCACTAGAATATTTGTCTTAGAATTTTTCTTAGTGTGGTAAGGCGATGAGGTTTTCACTGTGTGGATAAACAGGATTGGGAGGAGGGTGTTATTGGGAGTCACTGTGATGTCAGGAACTGCTGATCTGTATGGAAGAAAGCTTTGCATTTTCCACATCTGTGGGCTTTTCCTTTCATACCCACCAAGGCTGTTATTAACTCAAAGGTAGAGTGCTCCCTCCCCTGTGCTTTATCTTATACAATGTTTTGCATCGGTAAAGAAAGAGGAGGATGGTCCAGAAGTTTTTGTCACAATAATTTAGGACAATAAGCATTAGGAGCAAAGAATTGGGGAAGGAGAGTGGGAGATCTGTCCGTGGTGCAAGATCTTGGGTTTCTCACTCCTCCAGCCCAGAGGGCATGAAGAACCCAGAGTCACTGGTCCTGGTTCCAGGGAAGGCACACAAGGCTTGGAAAAACCCATATCAGAGTAAGAACTGGGATTTGGGATTTGTGGTGACTTGATGGAAAATACACAGCTTTTGGGTAAGGCTTGACATATGAACAAAGAACACAACTTTAAACAACCTACATTCATCATGTGGTGGTTCTGAATATGGACTCTGATTTGGATGTTGCTGCTAGAATCCTGGCTCTGCCACTTCTTAGCTGTATGACCTTGGAAAATCACTTGCCTCTGTTCCCTCACTCATAAAAATGGGATAATCTTTCATAAGGCTTAAAGCAGTCAGCACAAGGTAACCACCATAGAAGGGCTTACTCTCATTTTATATATTATCTCATTTATTCCTCAAAACAACCTTATGAAGTTGATACTGTTACGGCTCTTTTCATTTACAGATGAAGATATTGAAGCTCATCCACTCATTTATTCTTCCATGTGTCCATCAAACATTCTGAGAGTCAGTGATCTGCTAGGCTTTATTCTAGGAAAACTTAGGGATTCATAAATGAACAAGACAAAAAGTATCCCTGCCATTGTGGGCTCACATTCTAGTGGTGGAGGAGACACACAAAGATAAGGAAATAAGTAAATGAGATATCCATTGATTGTGTTGAGAGCTGTGAGTAAAAGGCACAGGGAGATGTCACAGGGATGCTGAGTGGGGCTTCTTCTGATAAGGTTTCCAGGGGTGGCCTCTGTGAGGAGAAGAGGCAACAGTTGGTTCATATGGGTGGGTTTTTTTTTTTTTGGAGGGGCAGTAGGGACAGAAGGAGGGAGGGAGGCAGACAGACAGATAGCCTCTTAAGTAAGCTCCATACTCAGCACAGAGCCTGATGTGATCTCATGACCCTGAGATCAGGACCTAAGCTGAAATCAAGAGTCGGATGCTTAACCGACTGAGCCACCCAAGTACCCTGGATGGTTTCAAAATATATCTTGGAGTGCATTCAACAAGATTAATAATGGATTGGATATGGGGGTTAAGGAAGAGCAATCTAGACCCTTCCTAGGTTAAGTGGCTTGCCAGAAGTTAACCTGGCTAGTGCTGGGTGAGCTGGGATAGAACCCAGGTGCATCTGCCTCCAAACCCCAACCCTTAATCATGCTATTGTCTCTCTTAGCAAATAACACGTTAAGCTTTGGATCAATGTCTGGAAGATCAATCTCAAGACCTTGACCATCATTCTTAACAGGTAGCCAATCAGCAATCATGATTAAGTGAAACATAATGCCATGTTCTATGTCCCTAACGACTTCGTAATGTAATGAATGAGTCTGGTACTCATGAAAAAGCAAGATAAGATATAAATTAGAACACTCTAGCATATGGAACTAACAATAAGTGAAAGGAATTTGAGAGCGAGGTAGGGTGGAGAGGGTAAGGTGGGCATGGTGTGTTTGAAGGCCTGGACAAGTGCTTCTCAAAGTGTGGGAAGTCCAGTCCAGTCCAGCAGCACTGATGTCACCTTGTTAGAAACACAAACTTTTGGGGCCCGTCCAAGACCTACTGAATCAGAATCTCTTGAGGTTGGGGCCCAGCAATCTTTTTTTTTTTTTTAAGATTTTATTTATTTATTCATAGAGACACACAGAGAGAGAGGCAGAGACACAGGCAGAGGGAGAAGCAGGCTCCACGCAGGGAGCCCGATGTGGGACTCGATCCCGGGTCTCCAGGATCACATCCCAGGCTGCAGGTGGCTCTAAATCACTGCGCCACAGGAGCTGCCCAGCAATCTGTTTTTAATAAATTCCCCAGGAGATTGAGAAGCTCTTGCCTAAAAAGCCAGGGTCTAGGCCAAGCCACTCCTCCTTCCTGTTTCCATGTCTCCCTCCATCTCTGCTCTGCCAGCTATCCCACTGAGTCTTCATTTGGGTCCAAAGACCATTCAAAAGGATGCTCCAGTCCTGAGCTATAATGAGACTGGGCAACACCTTCTTCCACTAATCCATCTGAGAAACGGCACAAACTTTGAAAGGAACCATAGTGGAAATTAAGAGACAGGAAAAACCACCCTTAAAAACAATAAAACACAAGTCAAGAAGTATATCCATTCACAAAGCAAATTGTTCCCACTTGAGCTCTGGAATACACGAAGGATATGAGACCTATTCATAATATTTATTAGCTGTATGATTTGGGGAAGCCTTGTTACCTTTCTGGGCCTCAATTTACTTATCTTTAAAATAGGTGTAATAACCACGCCTTACCAATGGAGTTATGAAGAATACAGTGGAAGGTATATATGTATAGTCTTTATGTGTCATAGTGATACTTCAGTGAATGTTAGCATTTGGAAGTAGGAGATTTAGTGGTGTTTGGATCTGAGCTTGCCAGAGGCCCCTTTATGCCAAGCATCAGAGGGTCTGATAAGAGAACCCACACCATACATGAAATGGTTGATTAATTAACCCAAGACACGTGGATGACTGTTACCAAATGGTGATTCATAAGACTGTTGGTTTCTGTTGTAGCTTAGCTGAGCCAACTAATATCCTTAAGATGAATGTGTTCTTTTTTTTTGAAATAAGCTCCTTGCCCAGCATGGAGCCCAATGAGGCGCTTGAACTCACAACCTTGAGATCAAGACCTGAGCTGACATCAGGAGTCAGATACTTAACTGACTAATGAATATATTCTTATTAGGCACCCCCAATGAATATATTCTTTAAGCTGAACAGACAAGGACAACTGCCACAAACATGCTTTGTAAACTGTCTGTCATGTTTCATGGTTGAAAGGTGCAGGTCTAAAAGGTTAAACAACCTAAGGTTAACAACCAAAGGTTAAATTGTGTAGTTAATTAAGTATCCCAGGGAGAGCCTTGCTCCTTCTCAGTGAACCTTGAAGAGAGGAGCTTTTGGGGGTGTCAGGGTGGCTCAGTAGGTTGGGTGACTGATTCTTGGTTTCAGCTTTGGTAATGGTCTTGGGGTCCTGAGATCAAGTTTTCTCTTTATCTAAAGTAAATAAATCATGGGATCCGTGGGTGGCTCAGTGGTTTAGTGCCTGCCTTTGGCCCAGGGTGTGATCCTGGAGTCCCAGGATCTAGTCCTGCATCAGGCTTCCTGCATGGAGTCTGTTTCTCCCTCTGCCTGTGTCTCTGCCTCTCTCTCTCTCTCTCTCTCTCTCTCTCTCTGTCTCTCATGAATAAATAAATAAAATCTTTAAAAAAATAAAGTAAATAAATCTTGAGGGAAGGGGTGCTTTTGGACAAAAAGAGGCAAAGCCTGTATGATATGGATGTGAACAAGACCTTTGCCCGACCTAAGTGGCTCCTTACAATGTTCTGGGCATGAGAATGAAACTGTTTCCTTATCTTTTTAAAAGACTTTTCAAAAGAGAGAAAAAAAAAAAAAAAGCCAAGAGTTTTGACTTGTCAAAAAAAGTATTTTCCTCAAGATTGTTTCTTCTTATCAAGTATCACTTTTGGACTACAGTCTTAATTTTGTTTGAGGCTTGAACCAGAGCTTTGGGGGCATCTACTTCTATTCCACAGTGATTGTATTATTATTGTGGCCATAGTACCCATGGGTGGCTGTTAGTGGGTGAAGAGTCTCAGCCTTGAAAATACATGACAATGTGTGGAGAAATTTTATGAAGATCAGTTTGCCCTTGGACTTCCCAGTGGATGAAAGGGCCCAGGGCTATCTCCATTTCTTGGGTCTTATGTTACCTTAAAAAGAAAATGAAGATACAACAATATTGTATTTTAAAATTGTGATGTCCTTCAAGTGGTTACATTTATTAAATTAGCAGTTTTAATGCAGGTAAAAATATAGAGGCTTAGCATACAACCTCATCTGGAGATGCTGTCAAACATCTACATTTGAGGTCTCTGGTAAATGGTCATCATGACATTGATTTGCACTGGAACCAGGCAGGAGATTGGCATAAGCGGTGAATGGCTCCATGCTTGCTTGTATTCTAAGGTTCTGGATGGGCTGACAGCCTATCACTCTTCAGAATGAGGAGCTAGGACTGAAGACTTGGGATTGAGCAGAGGGGGCTCAGGAGGAGTTCATGAGAGTTACACTTTGATCCACTTGAGAGGTAATAAGTGGCCCAGCTGGGATGGGTGGTGTTGGGTAGGCATTGGGGAGTTGGTGAGGAGCATCAGTTAGTTCAGATCCCAGGAGCTGAGAAAGTCAGAAGGTGACAAGAAAGGTATTATGCAGACACAGGTGCCAAACCACTGAGGTGATACAGAGTTCTGAAGGTCCCAGTGGTCAGGATTAAGCCTTGGATGGGTTACTGCAGACTCATTAAAGATAGAAAAGCATACACTATCTTGGTCTATCTTCTCTGAAAAAATGAATTGGGAGTCAGGAGACCTGAGTTTCAACTCTGCCTCTAACATGACCTTGTTAGGGGTTTGTAATCAGGTCCCTCGCCCCGATTCTTCATCTGTGAAACTGTTGTAATGTCCTCTTTCCTCACACAGGAGCACTGTAATAGCTAGCCTCTGCCCCATAGGAATTTGTTGAGCACCTACTCTGTGCCATACTCTCTGTCCTCCAAGCAGGAGGCCTAAGCTTGTATGCTTGGGATGTGTTCATCCTCATACTAGGAAGAGATGAATAACTACGGATGCCAGGAAGGCTAGTTGGATTTACACTAGAAAATCAGAATGCTGTTTAGGAGAGCAGGAGACACAGAAATGCAGGAAGAGGAAGAGAGAGAAATTCACCCAGCACAGTTGGGTTGTTAGGAGCCTAAAATGAGAACAGCTATTGAGGAGATGGGGAGAAGAGGGATTTAGAAAGTATTTGCCCTGTGTCAGCTGATGGCATTCTGTGCACCTCCAAGGAACTGCAGGCAAGATGTGAATTGCTTGTGTCCCCTTTTGGAGGAGTTTGGGGATGCAGCCTGTTGCAGGATACTGTGTAGAATGGCTACTAGGTATCTCAGCTTTTTTTTTTTTTTTTTTTGAGATCTTATTTATTTATTCATGAGAGACTCAGAAAGAGAGGCAGAGACATAGACAGAGGGAGAAGCAGGCTCCCTGCAGGGACCCAGATGCAGGACTTGATCCCAGGACCCCAGGATCATGCCCTGAGCCAAAGGCAGATGCTCAATCTCTGAGCCACCCAGGAGTCCTGAGGTAGCTCAGCATTATTTGGGTTATAGTAATAGCAGCCTCAGTGTATTCATCACTTCCTACATATCAGCTTACTATGGCATCTCAGCCATTATAATCGTATGAAGTAGAGTTATGTTATTGTCCCAATTTTACAGATAGGGCAGGTTAAGTAAGAAGGTCATGGTTTATAACTTCTAGGTTCCTTTTTTATTTCATAGAGCTATACACCGTATATACAGTCATCCTGTCTCCTGGCTCTGGCCCGTGTCCGGCCGTGTCTTGGCTGGGCTTGGGCTTAGAGGGCCTGTGTCTGCTCACTCTGAGCCTCGTTTCTTCCACAGATCAAGTGGCTTGTGCGGATCCAGAAACCTGCCTGAAGGTCTGTAGCAACCCCTCTGGCTGCTCTGACATCGCATATCCCAAACTTGTGCTGGAGCTCCTGCCCACAGGTAATGCCCCCTACGTGGAGGCCCCTGGAGCACCCAGAAAGGAGGAAGACCTTGGCTGGGGCCTGATCCGAGGGACGGATGAGATGGGAGGACAGCAGGAGGGAATGCGCTCTGGGCTGAGGGACTGAGCCCCAGAGCCAGAGCCCTCAAATAAAACCCAGGCCCTGGCTATCCAGGGCGCTCTGCCCGATGCCCCCCGGCCCCCCAACCCCAGGCCCTCCTCATGGCTCACCTCTGAGTTCTGCTTCCTTCCAGCGGCACCTGCTGGATCAATTGGCGCCATGGGCCTGGGATATGGGGGTCATGAGTGAGGCAGCAGCAGTTAGCAGGAAAAGCCTGAGGCCCATAGACCTTCCTTTTGCCTCCAGGGCTCCGCGGGCTCATGATGGCTGTGATGGTGGCGGCGCTCATGTCCTCCCTCACCTCCATCTTTAACAGTGCCAGCACCATCTTCACCATGGACCTCTGGAATTACATCCGGCCTCGAGCATCAGAAAAGGAGCTCATGATTGTAGGCAGGTAAGACAGCACTGAGTGGGATTGAGGAAGGAGGGTGAAAAGTTTAGATACCCAGGGAGGAGAAAGCTGGGCCCACCCACAGGCTCAGCCTCCTCGGATGGCAAAGATGAGGGTCATCATCTGTGTATGAGTAAATCACACATTCAAGAGATGTTCACTGAGCATCTACTTTGTGCCAGGTGGCTGGGTGCAGAGCAGGGAAAAGCAAAGATTCAGTTTCTGCCTTCACAAAACTAAAGAGAAGATAATTAATAAGAAAGGAGAATTTAAAAAGAAATTATAACCCCAATGAGCGCTATGAGGAGGAGCAAGGAGATGTGGGGATTTAGAGGAGTTCCCAGCCTGGACTGGGTGGGACCTGAGGCATGAATAGGAATTAGCCAGGTCGAAGGGAGGAAGGGATTTTGGATACTGGGTGGGGGGAGTTTCTCTTCCAAAGTCTGCAAGGTCCGAAGTCTAACGGCGGCGGAACAGTAAGGACTGAAAGGGATGGTAGGCAAATCTTCTGTAAAATACATAAGAGAGCCAGGAGACAGGATGACTGTGTAATAAGCACCTTGGGGGCCTGAGGGCTGTCTCAGGCTTGGGTTAGGGAAAGAGTTCTTAAGTCTGACACCACAAACATAAGCCATAAAAGAAAAAAAATACATTAGACTTCATCAAAAGTTAAAACTTTTTCACTTCAAAAGACATCATTAAGGAAATGAGAAGACAAGCCACAAATATGGAGAAGCTATTTGCAAGCCATGTAGCTGACAAAGGATTTGTGATCTAGAATGATCTAGGACATGAGATCATATCCCTAGAAGACGGAGAAACCATGAGGTGCCCACTAGAATGGCTATAATCAAAAAGACAGACAAAGAGATAGAGAAATTGGAGTTTTCCTAACACTATGGGTGAGAATGTAAATGGTTCAACTGTTCAAAACAGTTTGGTAGTTAAAAAAAAAATTTTAAACATAAAACTTCTCATATGACCGAGCAGTTGCATTCTCAGAAATGAAAACATACGTTTACATAAAGAGTCGAACACAAATGTTCACAGAACCTTTTGTTTACAAGAGTGGAAAAATAGAAACAACTCAAGTGTCTGCTGACCACTGTAGGATAAACAGTGGTGTGTAATGGTAAATCCATTACATGGAATATTTTTTGACAATAAGAATGAATGACATACTGTGATAGCGCATGATGCATGGATGAACCTCTGCAACAGGCCATATATTGTTTAATCCTATTTATATGAAATTTCTAGAAAAGGCAAACTTGTAGAAACAGAAGCAGATAAGGAATACATTGTAAATGGGCACGAAGGAACTTGTTTGGAGTAATGGATGTTCTGCAACTTGATTGCGTTGCCCAGAGATGTACACTGAAAATGGGCGAGTCGTGATCTGTATTCTCTACCGCAATAAAGATATTGAGAAAGAGAGAGAGCAGTAAGTGTCTGGGGGAGACATACTAATGAGGGGTCTCTCTCCACCTGGCACCAGGGCCTTCGTGTTGCTGCTGGTGCTGGTCTCCATCGCCTGGATCCCCGTGGTCCAGGCCAGCCAGGGGGGCCAGCTCTTCATTTATATCCAGTCCATCAGCTCCTATCTGCAGCCACCAGTGGCTGTGGTCTTCATCATGGGATGTTTTTGGAAGCGGACCAATGAAAAGGTAGCTCTGGATGAGAGCCGCCCCCCAGGTTGGCATATGACATGGGTGGCTTTACGGAGGAGTTTTGTGGATGGAGGGGTGGGAAGGGGGCTACCTGGCCTTTGGAAAGCAACCATGGGCGTTCTGTTTCAATGCATGGTGTCATGAAACAGGGAAGCTAAATTAACAAGAAATGAGTAAATTATGCATAAATGATTAGTCATGTGTGAAAGATAAAAAGGTAAGTAGCTCCAATCCTTTTCAAGTTACTGATGCCTGTATCCCTAGGAAGGCAAGCTCTTGAGAAGCCTCGTCGAGGCTTGTCGAGGTCTCCAGAGGTGCAGGCCGGCCGTCCCATAACCCTGGATGCCTCTAAGATGGCCTTGCTCTGGTTTGCAGGGTGCCTTCTCAGGTTTGATCTTGGGCCTTCTCCTTGGCTTGATTCGGATGGTCCTGGACTTCGTTTATGTGCAGCCTCGGTGTGACCAGCCGGATGACCGCCCCTCCGTGGTGAAGGATATCCACTACCTCTACTTCTCCATGATTCTGTCTGCAGTGACACTGATCACTGTTTCCACCGTGAGCTGGTTCACGGAGCCACCCTCCAAGGAGATGGTACATTTGTGTTTGATACTATATAACCGCTGAGACCCTTTGCCACAAGCGACACAAAACTGACCCAAACTGGCCTCAACAAAGAGGGTTTGATTGTTCAAAAAGCTAGGACACCTAGGGTTGGGCTATAGGGACAGCTTGAAACCGGACAGAAGACCATCCGAATCCATCCTTCGTTTCTGCCTCAATTTTCAGGCACCACGCTCGTGGCGCTGGCAGTTTCCAGGGATGTTATCTTTTCTCATACTCCTCAAGCAAAAGCAGAAACACGTTTGTCCCAGTATTTCCGGCAGAGTTCCTGATCCCCATCGATGGAGTCAGCTTGACACATGCTTACACATGAACCAGTTCATTCTCTGTGGCCGGAGAAATGCATGTGCTGAATGGCTGATGGGAGGGGGTCCCCCAAAAGTCCCAGGCTAGGGTTAAGCTCTGGGGGTCCGAATGAGGGAAGGTGAGGTCCCAACAGAATTAGGGCTGCCAAAGAAAGCCAGGGGAATGGTGGGGGGGTGGGGAATGTGCATTGATCTGAAGAGTGCAGGGAGTTGAAACTTGTTCGGACATTCAGCGACAGGGCTGGGCTGGGGGCATTCTCACACGTGAGGCTGAACACAGAGTCGAGCAGGGGACCCTAATCTGATTCATGTCTGCTCCTTAGGTAAGCCGCCTGACCTGGTTTACTCGTCATGACCCCATTGTCCAGAAGGAACAGGTGCCCCCAGCAACTCCCCTGCCTCTTACCATCTCTCAGAATGGGACACCAGAAGCCAGCGTCACCAACATCCAGCTGGAGATTGTTCAAGAAAACATATCCCAATGCCATAGCTGTGAGTTACCTCTCCTCGGTTATGGTAGAAGCCCAGGAAGCATTAGGTGTTTAAGGGGAGATTTTTCTACCAAATCACAAGGGAGAAAATGGGCAGACTCAGAATGCTAGCATCCCCTGACCCCGAATGTCTGGGCCAGACAGTGGAAGTGGGCTCTTCAGTAAGTTTCCACGTATGCTCAGCGGAGAGGAATAACAGCAAACACATGTCAAGAGCTTGCTAAAACACAGCACTTAATCCCCACAAAATCCCACAATTTTGGGGGAACACTACTGGCATTCTCTAAATTACCTGGTTCAAACTGGCAGCTTGCAGACACACTGTGGTTTAGCCCACCTACCATTTTAATAAAAGGTGAGTTGACATTGAAAACTCTAGAGATTTCACATAAAATTCCAGATTTCCATCTTTCCCAGGGCTGCATGACTAACATTGTCTGGACCTTTGAAAGCAGGCACTTTTTTTTTTTTATTTTTTTATTTTTTTTTATTTTTATGATAGTCACAGAGAGAGAGAGAGAGAGAGAGAGAGAGGCAGAGACATAGGCAGAGGGAGAGGGAGAAGCAGGCTCCATGCACCAGGAGCCCGATGTGGGACTCGATCCCGGGTCTCCAGGATCGCGCCCTGGGCCAAAGGCAGGCGCCAAACCGCTGCGCCACCCAGGGATCCCGAAAGCAGGCACTTTAGACCTGGGCTGTGTCCTTCCATTAGCCAAGGTCCCCACTCACCCCTATTGCCCCATGACCCTCTGGCTCTGGGCTGTCATTTATCATCACACGTGGCTTTTTACATATATAAATATACATGTGAATACAAATGTGCTGTGGATAAGTATCGATGTCAGCCTAACATGGGAAATTCAAGGATTGATCCAGAAGGCCATGTGTTTTAAGAAAAATGAGAGAATCTTTCCTGGTCCATATTTGACAAGATAATACGCAAAGTGGCTCCCCCTGACCATCTGCCTAGCTCCAAAGGCAATGGAGCCTGCAGCCCTAGTTCTGAATGGGGAAATAGTTTCCCACAAGAGTGCCCTTCTCGGGGCACCTGGGTGGCTCAGTTGTTAAGTGTCTTTTTTTTTTTGAGGCCCCCCCCCCTTTTTTTTTTTTGTTGTTGTTAAGTGTCTTTAAAAAAAAAGAAAAGAGTGCCCTTCTCCCAGGGTGCCAGGGTGGCTCAGTTGGTTGAGAGTCTGCCTTTGGCTCAGGTCATAATCCTGGGGTCCTGATCAAGCTCTGCATGGGGCTCCTGCTCAGTGGGGAGCGTGCTTCTCCCTCTCCCTCTGACCCTCCCCCCTTCTCCTGCTTCTACTTGTACTCTCTCTCTTTCTCTCTCTCAAATGAATAAATAATAATAAAAAATATGTATCTTAAAAAAAAAAATAGAGTGCCCTTCTCCCTTGGGCCTCCTGTGATTCAGAGGAGGGAAGCGGAGAGCTCTGCTCCTAAACCCACCTCTGCCACTGCTTACCAGCTACGTGGCTTCACTCAAGTTAGTCAAGTGAGGCTCTGCTGCTTCATCTGAAAATGATGAAAAGTCTGAAAGTACCACTCTTCCAGAATTAGTCTTCCCGATTAAGGTATTCATGAATACTTTCCAGAAACAGTACTTCTGGAAAGTACTTCTCACTGTGCCCGGAACACACCTGGTTGGCCCCTCTGCGCCCCTCTCTGGGAGACATGGCCCATCCTCATGACCTTCATTTTGGGTTCTTTTAGGTGACACAACCCCCAAGCGGTCCAAAGTGGTGCGAGCCATCTTGTGGCTCTGTGGGATGGATAGCTCTGGCAAGGAGCCACCAAGCAAAGCAGAACCCGTCATGGTTTCCTTGGAAGAAAACCCCCTCGTGAAAACCCTTCTGGACATCAACCTCATTATCTGCATTAGCTGCAGCATCTTTCTCTGGGGCTACTTTGCTTAACGTGGGGGGAGGGGGGGAGCCCAGGGGTCTAGTTTTTTGTCCATCCCTGTTTTTGTAATGAAAGAAAATCAATAATAAAGCTTTGTTTGTTTACCGTGAGGCTTCAGAGGAGTTCATGGGCCATTTTCCACATGACATTTTAGCTCTTTTCTTAAAAGGGAATGGAGGGTAGAAGGCAAGGGAAAAAAGAAGCATCAAAGCTGTCTTTTCTCAAAAGGCTATTTACTCTTCTTGTCTATCCTGCGGCGCGAAGAGTGGAGAGTGGAATTCAGGGGGATAAACAAGCAGGGAGATGCACAAGACCTCGGGGCGGGGGCAGCCACATCTCCAGAGCTGAGCGCTGGCCTTTGGACTTTCCCGGGCTCCCCTACAAGGTGGGAGGAGGGACCTGCAGCCCGTCGCTCGCCTTCCCCTGCACCTCTGGGAAGTAGACTAGCGGTGGCTCCCTAGAATCTCGTGCTTTAGGAAAATCTATAGGGACGCCTGGGTGGCTCAGTGGTTGAGCGCCTGCCTTTGGCTCAGGCCGTGATCCCAGGGTCCTGGAATCGAATCCCGCATCAGGGTCCCCGCAGGAGCCTGCTTCTCCCTCTGCTTGGGTCTCTGTCTCTCTCTCTCTGTCTCTCATGAGTAAATAGATAAAATCTTAAAAAAAAAAAAAAGAATGAAAGAAAGAAAATCGAGGAACTATGTGTATTTCCCAAGTGCTGGCATAGACCGTTTCTGCTTAATCCACACAATGCTGCGTCCTCTCAAGTGGCCAGGGATGGGCACAGGGCGGTGGGGTTTTGACCTGCAGAGCAGCCACTCTCCACACTGTAGCAGCACCCTGATTTGTTCTGGGCTCAGCTGCGTTCGCCACATGCCCGACTGCGAGCCAGGGCCTGCACCTGCCCGGCCAGCACCTGCAGGGCCACACCGTGAGCAAGGATTCCGGTCCCTGGTGAACCACTGACTGGTGTGGCAGAGATGGAACCCAGCATCTCCCCCGGACCCCGATTTCCACACTTCAAAGGAACATGGACAGGAAGCCCTGGAGCTGCCCAGCCATTGGCTTCACTTAGGTCAGTCACTCAGCGCGTCTTTGGAGTTCCGACCGATGTCCTCAGTAGCTGGGCCCAGCCTGCTCGGAGGCCCGGCTCTGCCACATGGAAGCCAGGGACAGCCGTGGGCTGGGTGAGGGTGCACCCCAGCCTCTCTGGGGAGCCGTTTGCTAACTTGGCTACTCCCCAGACCCTCAGTAACTGGCCCCCAGCTCAGCGTCTTGCTCCAAGGGCCGAGGGCCGGGAGGGGAGGCGGCAGGCTCTGCTGGGTCTGGGCTCCTCCCCCGTGCTGCCCTTGGCCGAGCCCCGAGCCCGAGCCCCGAGCCCCGAGGACCTCTGCCGCCGCTGGGGGGTCAGAAGTGCATGTCTCCAGGACGTGCAGGCCACGGCCGTCTCTTCCCCAGGGCCCGCCGCAGCCTCCCGACTGGCCTTCCTGGCTCCAGTCCTGCTCATCGTCCAGCCACAGGCAGAGCGAGCTAACCTGACCGGGTCACTCTTCTGCTTAGAATCCTTCAGCCACTTCCCCAAGCTCCCGGGATGAAGTCTACATTCCCTGATGGGACTTGCCCCTGATGGCCGGGCCTCTGGCTTGGACTCCGATCACTCTCCTCTTGTAGGTTAAGGCTTTCATGCTTTCCCGCCTCCGGGCCCAGCTGGGTGCCCCAGAAGTATGGTTACAAGTGTATCTGCCTTCTCTCTGCCTAAAGATCCCTTCTTCCTCTTTTATTTTTTTTTAAGGTTTTATTTATTTATTCATGTGAGACACACACAGAGAGAGAGGCAGAGACATAGGCAGAGGGAGAAGCAGGATCTGTGCAGGGATCCTGACGCAGGACTCAATCCCAGGACTCTGGGATCACGACCTGAGCCAAAGGCAGATGCTCAACCACTGAGCCATCCAGGCATCTGGATCCCTCCTTCCTCTTTGGGCCAACTCCTATTCTGGTCTCTGTTTTTTTTTTTTTTTGTTGTTGTTTGTTTGTTTGTTTGTTTTAAAGATTTTATTCATCTATTCATAGACACACAGAGAGAGAGAGAGGCAGAGACACAGGCAGAGGGAGAAGCAGGCTCCATGCAGGGAGCCCGATGCAGGACTCGATCCCGGGTTTCCAGGATCACACCCCAGGCTGCAGGTGGCGCCAAACCGCTGCACCACCAGGGCTGCCCTATTCTGGTCTCTGTTTAAACACCACCTCCGGGATCCCTGGGTGGCGCAACGGTTTGGCACCTGCCTTTGGCCCAGGGCGCGATCCTGAAGACTCGGGATCGAATCCCACGTCGGGCTCCCAGTGCATGGAGCCTGCTTCTCCCTCTGCCTGTGTCTCTGCCTCTCTCTCTCTCTCTCTCTCTCTCTCTGTGTGACTATCATAAAAAAAAAAAAAAAAAAAAACCACCACCTCCTCCAGGAAGCCTTCTGGGATCATCCCACTCAGGCCCATTAGGACACTTTGCCTTCACAACAGGTATCACACTTTATTACTGATGATTAACCGTCTCTCCAACTGGACTGACAATTCCACAAGGGCAGAATGTGTCCCTCACACTGACACCTAGCACAGTGCCTGGTGAATGAAAGAATGCACGACCTCCCAAACACAGAGATCATGTGGCTCCTTGCCTCATGTCCCCCAGCCACACCCCTGCCCTGATCTGGCTGCCCAACCCCTGCCCAGGAGCCAGGATGAAGGAATACCCACTAATCCTGCATGGATTCAGTTCCCTAGGGTTGGAGCTCATGCAGTTGACCAAATGGCTCATCCAGTCACCGGGGCAACCTCAGTGCTTGCCCCCCTTGACCACAGACAGTGAGTGGTCTCTAGGGCTGCCCTTAGGATCGGCGCTTGCCTTTGGGAGAGGCCCCCAGTCAGTCAGCCTATCAGGCTGCTCCTACCTCCCTAAGGATGTGTTCATCTGTCCATTGGACCCCCTTCCTGCCACTTCCCCCTTAATCCCGGCCAGCATGCAGCTCTTCTCTTGGTGTCTCCTGCTGCTAGTTCTGCCCCAATCTAGTTCATTTCCTGCTGTCACAGCCGGACAGATTTTTTTAAAAAATAGATTTTATTTATTTATTCATGAGAGACACACAGAGAGAGGCAGAGACACAGGCAGAGGAAGAAGCAGGCTCCATGCAGGGAGCCCGATGTAGGACTCGATCCCGGGACCCTAGATCATGATCTGAGCCAAAGGCAGACACTCAACTGCTGAGCCACCCAGACATCCCTTAGGGGCACAGATCTAAGTTACAATCCATGGGGACTGTCTCCCTCCTGCTTCCTCACTGTCTCCCCACTGCCCCAGAGGAGGCCCTTCAGGCTTCAGCTCCCCCTCACCTCCCAGCCTCACTCCTTGCCTTTTGCTGCGGGCCCCTCTGGGTCTGGTTCCTGCAGGCTTTCATCTCACTGCCTCTGCACAAGCTGCTGATCTCCACCTCCCCGTCACTCAGGCCCGCCTCTGGTGCCCCCACAGCTCCTCCCTCGCTGCATCCTGGCTCTGTGTCCCGGGTTCCGCCCTGAGAGCCAAGGCCATGCTTGTGCGGCTAGGTTGGTTCCCCAGGGTCTGGGCCAGCGCATGAAGAGTAAGCCCTCAACATTCACCTGGAGGACACATAGCAATTATTTCTAAGACCCGACTTCAATTCTAAGGGTCCTTGTGTAAAAACACAAATGTTGAGTTTCTACCATGATATGACAGGCGAATTTTGTGGGTTTTTTTGGTCATTCAGATAGAATTTATTGATGTGCATAAATACTCTGTTCAGATCCAAGTAGATAGGGCACAAACAGAACTTTGCTGACTTTTTTTTTTTGTTTCTTTCAAAAGAATATTTGGTTCAAATATTGCCCCACATGTGTCATTTGTGATAAGTAAGCTTTATGATGTGTTGTTTAGACCCTAAGATGACCCTCCATGACCCCCACCTCCTGGGGTTCAGGCCCCTGTGTAATTGCCTCCCCACAATGGTGGACAGACCAACTGTCTTCTAACCAGTAGAACATGGCAGAGGTGATGGGTCATCAGTCTGTGGTTATATCACATCATGTAAGACTGTGTTACCAGTAGACTTGTCCTGGAGACTGTCTTCGCCAGCCTGATGAACTAGTGGCCACATTGGGGAAGCCCACATGCCAAGGAACGGCAGGCAGCCTCTGGAAGCTGAGGGTGTTGATGGCCAGCAAAAGCAGGCCCTCAGGCCTTACGGTCCTACAACCACAACAACTCGAGGGAGCTTAGGTGTGGATCCCTCCTCAGTCAGTCCAACCTCCAGATGAGGCCTCGACCCTGGCCAGCACCTTGACAGCAGCCTGTGAGACCCCAGCTGAGCTATGCCTGGACTCCTGACTCACAGAAACTCGAGCTAGTGTGTGTTGTTTTAGGTTTCCAACTTTGTGGCCATTTGTCATGGAGCAACAGAGAACCGACACACCAGGTATGGCTCGTCAGCACATGTGCTAATGTCAAGGTGGAGTTGGCTGGGAGTATGGGAAGAAGATGGTTTGCGTGGAGGCACAGGGGTCTGTACAGCTGTGTCCCTGAGTTAGCAGAAGGGGACAGCCCCTTTTAGGGAATGCAATAAATAGGGACCATTGGGTTGCAAGTAATAGAAACAAACCCAAGAAAGTTTCTACAGAGAAACAGAAGGAATTTATTGTGAGGGTATCAGGGCAGGAAGTGCAGAATGGCCTCAAGAACACAGATGCATTGTAGATGGGGGAAGGGGAGCTACAGAGACCTCCCGAGAAGTGGCTTCCAGAGGGAGGTGCCCCAACATCACTCCACTTTCTGCCTTTGATTGCATCAGAACCAGCGGTGTTGCTGTGCTAGACCTTTCCTTGTCCTTAGCTCCACCACTATATTAGAAAGTGGAGGCCACTGGTTTAGAAACATCCGTTGGTGAGCTGCTACCCCATGTGATGCAAGACTCTACACTGAGTCCCAGATGTCACTTGGGGCCCTGGGATAAAGGGATGGAAGAACAGGGTCTGTGAGAAGAGGGTGAAGGCTCTGGAATATGGTCACAGACCACTGTGGCCATGGCGCCCGTGGGAAAGGACCTCAGGTAGAGAAGCAGGGGAGGGTCTGTCTTCAGACCTTCAAATACGAACATCTGTGGGGCTCACTGGATTCGGGGGTCCTGGGAGCTGGAGTCTCAAGAGGGGGACAAGGGTCTATCCATGGAGTCCCCAGGGAGCCAGGGCCACCAAACCCAGGGATTTAATTAGTACAAACACATCTGAGCTCCTGGGGAATCACAGGGCAGGACCGAGAGGTTGGGCAGTCAGGGACCCATCATGACCCCCGTGGCCTCTGAGTGCTGGATTGAGAATGGGCTGGATGGGTCCTGAACGCAAGGTGTGGTGCGAGGAACAGGGCCTTGACTGTGGTGCTGCTGTGGGTGGATCGGGGGCTGGGGGGCTGGCAGAGAAGGCCTGAGCACAGAGGGCTAGAACTTTCTATGAGGAAGCATTCTGAGGGAAGGAAATGGAAACCATCCGAAGGGGCAGATAACCAGCAGCATCTTCCCAGACACCAGCACGTTCCTGGATGAGCAGGGATGGCTACTGTCAGTTTAGATGATAAGATCTCGCCTTCTCTCTGATGGTGTTAGTGCCAGGAGGAGGGGACAGCAAGGTGGTGACTGTCCCAGCAGGGCATCATCACGTCTCTGTGGGACCCTGGAGATGCTTCCATCGTGGAGTGTGGCGGCAGCTCCGAAAGCACGCTGAGCCCCCACGCCCCACTCCAGGCCTCGCTCGCTCAAGAAGATGGGTCGTAGTCTTGGTTTGTTGACCTGTGACACTCCCACACAATCAAATGGTTATCATTTTTCTTTGGATTGGAGCTGTTGGGGTTGGAAGATGTTTACACAGGAAGGAAAGTGAACACAAACATTCTTAAAATAAAGAGGGTCTGTGTTGAATGTCGGAGGCAGCAAGAAAACAACAACACGTGTGCCACTCTGGGGAGAACATCCAGCCCGGACCTTCCTGGTCCCCTGGCGCCCACCCCATCTCCTCGGCAAGCAGTGTCTCTGCGGAGGAAGCAGGTCCAAGGTGCCGCGGAGATGCCTCACTGCGGGCATCGGGCATCGGGCTCCCTGGAGGAGGGGCCCAGTGCTGACGGGTGATTGACACGGAGACCCTTGCTTTCTGCAGGGGGCTTGTTCTACAGCGCAGGGGGAGGGGGTCTGTGGAAGGAGAGAGTAAGCCTTAACCAAAATAAACTTAAGGTACGGGGGGAAATGGGCTTATGGGTATCTATTTTTCAATGTAACTAGTACGTGCAGGAAGCACTTTGTGGGCACAGGGATCTTTGAGCTACAAGGAGAAAAAATGATTGCCCTTTTCAAGTTAAACTTTTCAAGGAGCGCCAGTGTCTTCTGTATCGTTCCAATTTTAATGTATGTGCTGCTGAAGTGAGCACAAGGGGCCGATGTCTTCTAAGCAAGGGACAGGTCACTGATGTGTCTGGCAAAAAACTCTACCAATGGAATGGCTCAGGGCAGCCAACACTGGCAGCGTTGTGTCCCTCTCTCTGTTCCCAACGGAAGACCAACCAAATCTGGGCCACCGTAAGGGGCTGTCCTCACAACAGCCATCCAGATTGTGGGGACTCACCCTGTGCCATCTCCCCATCCGCTCTTCCCGAGTATTTCAAACCTGGGAAGGCAAGAGTCTCCCAGTCTCTGTACCCCTGTGGGGTTGACTGTTCTCGGTGTCTCTAGGTGGACAAGAAAGGGTGTCAGGACTGGTAGGTGCAAAGGAAGAGCCCGACTACATCACATTCACTGGGGACAGTCCAGGAGGTTTCTGGGGCACCTGGTGGCTGGTGTCACCATTGTGACCTTGCTCTCCATGCCCTCAGACTTCTAGAATCACAGTCAGACCCCCAGATGTCTCACCCAAATTCCACTTGGTTAAGTGACAACATGCATGCACACACATACACACAAGCTACAGTTTTGCTTCTGAGAATTATAAAGTTTTCATATAAACCACAGAATATATTTAATTCAAATTAAACATGAAACTAAAATAATGTTCGGTCCTTATCAAGTAGCAATTACATTGTTTAAAAAAAAAAAAAAAGAACAGTACATTTCTTTCTACATTCTGGCAATCCAACAAGGCACAAGTCACATCCAGTTTGCTGAGGTGACGGATCCAGCAGTCACCATCGATGCTCATGGTTTTGAGGGGGTCGGGGAGGCACGACCATACTTCATACAAAACGATTCTGCAGCAATTGTGAAAGAGAGGAACCTCCCTCCTAATCTATAAGAATGAGAGTCCAAGTAGCAGGAAGTAGGAGATTTGCATAATGAATGTATTTTATTAAATAGACAGTTCACGCGCTGCTGCTTCTTCATTCCAGATTGCCTTTTGTGTCACCCACCTTGATGGCAGTGGCAAAGCTTCCTACACGTCTCAGCGATAATACTCTTTCCATTCTAGGTACTTTTTTCTTTTTCTTTCTTTTTAAATTTTTTTTTTTTTTTTTGGCATGATTTCTTTCCCACGTAAAGAAAGCCAACTTCTTCAAGACACAGGTCATTCAGCTTAAAGTGTCAGCCTCCACCTTCTCCTCGGGCTGTGGGGAGGCGAAGGCCTGCATGCCGGGCCTTCTTTTCCCTTCACTGAAAGCTCTTCACTGTTTGGTCTGCAGAGAGAAGTGTGCACCTGCCCCGGTTCCGCTCACCAGGGTGGAGGGGGTCGGGGCGGGGGTGAGGCGGCTTTCTTCACAGGGCGGTGCTTTCTGTATCATTGTCTATGTCCAACAGAATGCGTCCGGGCAGGTCTTTGCTTGCTGAGTCTGAATGCATGTCAGGAAAGGTGCTGCGAAGTGGCTCTGAAAGTCTAGAACTGGCGTCTGGACAAAAATAGGAGACATGCTGTCAACGTGTGGGAACACCCATGGGGCTGCCTGACGGCACTCGAGGAGAGAAGCTGGAGAGTCCGAGTCAGCCCATGCACACACACCTTCACTCACTACAGGCACGCTCAGCCCCTGGAAGTGGAGTCAAGCTGCTCAGACCCCAGGGCAGCCCTCAGAGATGCAGCCCTGCGGGGAGGGTGGGGGGCGCTCGCTCTGACCGAGGAGAGGAAACCCCATTCTCACCAAGCCTCTCATGCACTAACTAAAGCCTCCTCACAGGTCAGGGCTGCATGGACAGGTGTGCCTCACAGGAGAGAGCCACCTCGTCTGGGGCCATCCTGTGCAGTGCAGGATGTGCGGAAGCCGTCCTGGCCTTCATGCATGAGATGCCAGTGGCAGACAGCCCTCTCTCCCCCAGTGTGACAAAGATGTCTCCAGACACTCCAATGTGCCATGTCAACTCCTGGCTGACAATCACCGAGGTAGATCACCAACCTCCCCCAAATACTGATTCTCTCTTCTCCTTCTTATACTCCAGTTCCTTTTTCATGTCTTATTATGTTGGCTGGAATTCCCTTAGAGAGAGGGCAAGTGTTAATCCTCAAGCTGTCAGTCCGTCACTCCTAAACCCACAAAAGACATCTTCACCTGTCACAGCCAGCCTCCTGGGGAGGCCAGGGAGTCTCAGATGCATTCATTCGTGACTAAGTACTTACTGAGCATCTACCTGAGAGGGCACAAGAGTGAACAAGCCAGACACAGCTTTAGTGAAGCTGGCAGTCCAATGGGGGAGATGGCCTCGAATAAAGACAATCATTTGCTTCTCTAGTAGGATTGTGTTCTAGCAAATTGTGAGAGCCTAGTTAGAGGTTTTAAGGCTGGCACAGGAGAGAAGGGAGATGTTCAGATCTGCTGCACTTCCACATTGCTGGGCTAGAGTGGGTGTGCTGGGAAGCTTTCCTGTTATGCTTAACAGCTGTCATGTCTGCCCTCACTGGGAGCCACTTTTGACAGTGCTTCTCTTTCACCTGCTCCTCCACACTGGCCAGTGGCAAATGCAGGTGCACTTCGCGGGGGTGAGGTGGGGGTCACTGCTTTGAGGCTGGTTCCTGCTCCTGTACAACCCTACAGTTCTGAGCTGTGAAATCTATTTACTCCCTTTTCTCACAATGGCTCCTGCGTTGGCTGACCCAGCCCTCAAAGTTTCCTATGCATCACAACTCAAGAGAAACTTCTAGATTTTGTGGAGGTGCCAAGGTGTCAGAGAGTTCAAGTGCGCAACGCACTTGACAATTCAGGTCTTACGATAATTGTAAAACCAACTGAATTGTGCTGCATTGTGGCATTGTCCAGTGGTGCAGTCAAGGGTGGTCTGTGTGCACAGAATAGGGATCCAAAGGTCTCAGTCTTGACCTCAGCAGAAAGGAAGTCATGGGAGCAGGGACTGTGTCTGTCTTGTTCAGTGCATCTCCAGTGCTTAGAACAGTGGCTTCTTACTGGCTGATTCTCAATATATTTTGTGGCTGGCCAGTTGGATGGATAGATGATGAAGAGCCATCCAGCCCAACCATCTTCCCAATTCTCTTCTCCTATAGCCTCAGGTAGAGTAGTCATGTCTCCAAGACAAGACTAGTACAAGAAATCCATTGCAAATTCAAACCCTAACCCAATAAGACAGATGGTGCAATCAGTCAGCATCCCTTTTTAGCCCAAAGAGTTTACCAGAGACTATGGAGCTGCCATGCCTGGTGGGGGATGCGTGATGCAAAAGCACTCTACGTACTGATTAGATTTCTACTTGTTAATATGTGGATTTACATGCAAACCAACACCGATCAGCCACAGATCCTTTCCAGAAGACAAACTTTCTTTCTTTCTTTCATCACATATAAGTAATTTCTGGATTTGTACTTTCCTGATATTCTCTATTTATGATGAACACACAGAAGTTCTACACTTAGGAAAAAAAAATGTGTGGTGGGAGCATTAGGGACATTCCCTGCTTCTGCCTGCTGCCCGCTTGCCCTGGTTTGCCTGAGGTTGGCAGGTACTTCCCAGCCTATCCCCCCTTACATGAATTATTTTTATTTTTAATTTTTTAAAGGTAGCTGATTTTATTTTTATTTATGATTTCATTATTTTTAAAAAAAAATTTAAAAGCCCCCAACATGGGGCTTCAACTCATGACTCTGAGATCAAGAGCCACATGCTCCACTGACTGGGCCAGCCGGGCTGGCTGAACCATTTTTAAAAAGAAGACAGCAAATCCGTTCACACACAAAAAGCAGTAAGAATCAGCATGTGTACAGAGCCAGCTTTCAGAAGGAGACTACTCTTCACTACAGTGGCTGGCACCTACTGAGCAGCTCCTGCAAACCAAATGTGGTTACTAAGAGCCCCACACACATCATCATGTCAGCTCACTGGCCCCCAGGAAATGACCCCAAGGCAGCAGAGTGTCACCACAGAGGTAAGAGAGGGGGACTCTGAGAAAATCAGCTCCTCACAGAGGATCAGAGCCAGACTGGTTTGCATGTTTTTCATTGGGATAGCCCTTTCCCTCCAACCCACAGGAGTTTGTGCGTCTTTGGGTGAGGGTCCGGATAGAGAAGACAGTACCTGAGGATATAATACTTGAGTCTTAAACACTCTGGTTCGTCGTAGGAAACCTTTTGGCTGCAAACTTACATAAGGCATCATTTTTCATTATATGCATTCTAAGAAGGGCTGGTCTTTGAGCATATAGCTTGGAGCTAAGGTCACATGACTGAGATTATATTAAAAAACCAAAAACCCAGCATGCTGTGTCCCCTCCGGGCAGAATGGTATCCCTAATCAGGGGCTTGGACAAATCTATCCAGGGTCCTTCCTTTTTTGTGTATCTGTTATCAAGGAAGTGGGCCCTCAGGAGACAGAACAGGCACTCAGTAATTTAGGGTATGGTCCTAACAAGGTTTATATGTCATTTCAACAATTTTGAATATATGCTCTAGGTTGTCCTTCAAATATGTGCTCTAGGACTGCCTTTCAAACAGTCCAAGGATATTTGGATGGCCACTCTGATAGGTAACAGACCCAAATACATCCTTGAAACTACACTTTTCTGGCACAGCCACAGGGCAAATGGACATTCCCACCTGACCAATCTGTAACTTAGACTCTGAAAGAATGACTAACTCCTGCTCCTCGCTAGGGTGTTGGAGCCCTTCTGGTCTGCCAGAGAATTTTCAGCATTTTTTTACTATTTTAGTCAAAGGAGAGATTCTATTCAGGTCTCATTGGATATTTACCTTGACATGATTTTGATATCTGGTTATTAAAAACTAGTTATTAAACTAGTTTAATAGTTATGAAAAATAAGCTGTAAGTAGAAGCAGAAGCCACTGAAATGTCCAGCTACAAGCAAAAATATGCCTGCTTATCTTTATGCAGTCATTTGAAAAGACAGTTATAAAAACTCTATCATAACATGGGAAGGGGCATATGATGTAAAGGTAATAGAAAAAAACGCAAGATCAAAATCTATATATGCAAAATAATTATGATCACACATACCCTGGACTTTCAGGAAAAAAAATGGAGAAAAAAATAGAATTATGAGTAGTGAACTTCTTCACCTGTAGAAGAGTGCCTTCTTATTATTTCTAGTTTCCAAATCTCCTTTAATATCCAGTTAATTTTTTTTAAATGTGTTTCTTTCAGTATACAAAAAGAGGTTAGTTTCTTAAAAAGAACACTGTGATAAGAGCAGAGTGTCGAGTGGTCAAGGATGACTCCGAGAGTGACATGGCGTTACCACTGCACAGAGGATGGATGGCTCGTGGGTATTCTCAGGCTCAGGAAATACCATGAAATATTAAGAAATATCTTCTACTCCTGAGCATTGTCTCTTTAAGCCATGAAAGAACCAATATTGGGAAAACCAAGTGGCACATGAGAATCTAAATATGGATGCCAGGGTCCCAGTCCTCCTGTGTCTGGGTTCTAGAAGGCTGGGTCTGCGCATATGTATCTTTAAAGCATTGACATATGAATCTAATACGTAACTCTGAGTATCTGTTTTTTTCCAAGATAAGAACCATCATGAATAGCTACCATTTACTCAGGACCCCATGTGTATTAAGAACTGTAAGAGGTTTTCTTATTTTATCTGCTTTAATCCCTTCAGCAGAAATTCTGACAAATGTCACCCTTCTATGGATCAGCCAGCTTGTGCTGCGTCTCATGTTACAGGGGGAGTGACCATTCTGATTCGGGCATGTCCGAGTCTACAATGTCTTCTTGCTACTAGACCTCAAGCCTGCCCGGTATAGAAAAGAACAAAAGTGAGAGAAGTTACTGGGCCAGCCCTGTGGCCGCCTGTCACACGTCTGTGAACACACTTCATATTCAGAGTGATTGACAGCAAGCATGAAGGACGCCAGGCTCCTTTAGTACATGCGGTATTAGTAGGGGTGCAAGCAGGCAGGGTTAGGGTGCCCGGTTAGTAACAGGCGTTAGTGCACAAACATGATCATAAAGTAGCACAAATGCTTTGGCCAATCAGGTGCCTTTTCCTTACCATCAAATATTCCAATTTCAGTTCTTACTGAATATGGCAGGTCATACATCTAAATTATTTAATAAAATGTTGCAATTAGAACACTCTTGGCTAAAATCTATTACTTTAAAAACAGCAAGATGTAAATTCTTTTACTTTCAAAGCTAAAAGCCTTGTCACGTTTTCTATGGTAACGCTAAGGAAGAGAGTCAAGCAACACCAGGATCCCTCGGTTTCTCCCGGGCTGGTGTTGAGCTGCCACAGGTTGGCTGCCTAAGCCACCTGGCAACAACACTCTCCCCCAAGAGTTTATCTGAATCCCCAGGCCTCACTTCAACTTTTTGGGATTAAATGCTCTAAACAAATAACCTATTTCTAGAAATCTGCCTACAGTTTTCCATGTGAAAACATGATGTCATAAGAAAGAACAGCTTTCCAAGGAAGTTACATTTTCTGTTTTTTTCTTCTTGAAATACTCCATGGCTGTATCCAAGAATGGTTAATAATTGGGGCTTGCTCAATACTCGTGAATCCTAAATGGTGGCCTTTTGTGTGCTCCCAGTTGGCAGTCTGGGTGATTTTAAGCCAATTAAAAGTTAATTGTGCAACACAAAAGTAATTGCGGCGACCTGGGATTTCTTGAGTTTAGGAGACTTCATAACATAGATTGGTTTTTAAAAACTTGGCTAATATCTTAAGGAAAAGCAGTTTTCATATACAATTTCCCTGCTCTGATAATTATAAAGTACAGAGCATCATGGTGTTATAAGGGTCAATAGGATAGCTTTCTAGAATAAATACACTTGAGGTGAGAATGGTATTAAAGAACAGACATGATTCTGGATCATTGTTTTCAGTCTAAAAAGAAGGAAAGATCGAGTGTGGGAGGAGAGGCCTGGAATTTTGATGTGCCATAAGTATTGAAGTGTTAAAAGGCTCAGTGAGGGCTTGTGCATGCGGGCAACCCTGGGCTTCTGGCTTATAAGGAGTCGGGAGGGGGAACTCATGCCTGTGCCCTCCTCTGAGTCTTAAAGGTTGCACTCTAGTTTCCCTTTCTGGTTTCTCCAAAAAGTCCTACTCAGACCAAAGCTGCAAATACTCTGGTGAAGTAGGCCACCAAAGGTTTGAGGCTCAGCTCAGCCGATTAGAGCAATGCTACAAGTCATGAGAGCCTTCCGGTGTCCAAATGTGGTCCCGAAGGCAGGACGCAGACGAGCATCATGGTGCCCTTTGAAAAGCTCATATGGTTTAAGAAAGCAAAACGTAAGCAGGCTGGAATGCAAAGGAATTTAGTGTAGGATCTTCGGAGGAAGATTTTTTTTTTTTGGTCCTGACAATTTCAAATTAAGAAGCTCCATGCAGTTAACTTGCACTTAAGATACACAATTAAAAAATTAAAGCTCAAGACACAGGGAAAGGGGACACAATTTCCTGTGCTGACTGTACCCAAGTCCTCTTTGGTTGGATGTGATGTGTCAATCAATGACAGGTAAATCACCAAGAAGAGCAGGACCCTTTATGAAAGGCTTACCAACAAGAAAGAAGACACTTCTAGCATTCTTGTAAGAGTAGCTTGAAATCGGGTTCTCAATCTACTGACATCTACCTCTTGAATATGGAGCCCTGTGGCTTGAAATGCTTTTGATGAGAACAAAAGTAATGTCTAATGCTACAGAACGGATGGCACAGGGGTCAAGTAGCTGCTCCTGAGCACACGGTCAAAAGCACATATGCAAAACACGGCTAAGCAGGAGCATTTGGAGCTGTGGTGCGAGCTGCTTGGGGGGTTACACACCTTAGTCCTGGGGACCTTCCCCACCTGTGAGAGCATCTATTGGGAGACAAACAAACAAACACACCAATATGGCTTTGTTTTTTACAAATAAAAGTTGGAATGTCATCAGAAATCATCAACCATTTATAATATGTGCATTTATGCAATATATTCCTGAAAAAAACAAAAGAAAGGGTTATCAAAAGATAGACTAATTGGATAACCCTCATCATTTGGGGTACCAGTTTGGAGTATACCATTGGTTCGTTTCAGCAGAGAAGTCATGCCATACAGCTGGACAGCCCAGAAGTATATTTCAGCTTCTTCTCTAAAACTAGCTTCCCATAGAAAATTTAAAACTAAGCTGTTGTGATTCAAAGCTCCTAATTGTCATTTTAAAAACACATTAAAAAACCCCAGCCACCGCATCCTTAAATCAAATAGTGTGTTAGAGCTGTTGGGGTGGAATTTTTAAAAGGTATCATAATTAAATAAAACGATCATGTTGTGGACTGCCTGAAAAAACCACTCCATTGGGTAGTCCACTGAAATCTGCACAATCACCACTACCCAAAACACGTTTCCATGGGAATTGTGGGAAATTCTTGATCCTTCCCTCCCTCACCCCTCGAGGCTGGCACTCTGATGTGATCACACCCTAAGACCTCCCTTCCTGGAGCATCCAAATGGGTACAAATCATGTTTTTTAAAGTTATAGCTGAAATCCTTCACTTACTACGAACATTTTTACCTTTGAAGGTAAATAATGAGGAATTCGCTAAGAAATGAATTTCATGCTCATGTGGTACAATACCTTCCACCTGAATTAGGCCATTATACTTTGAAAACTGTAAATGTAGACAGGTCTTAAACACATAATGAAACTATAAATCAGAGGCCAGCTAACTTCAAGGGCCAGGTCAGGTATTAAATATTTTTGGGCTCTAAGTACTCCAAATGCTCTCGAAAGGACTATACAACTGCTACCTGAGCACTAAAGCAGCCAAAGACCAAACAAATCAGAGTGTAAACAAATCAGAGTGGCTGCGTCCCAATAAAACTTTATTTACAAAAATGGGCTACGGGCCAGATTGGGTCAGTGGCTATAGTTTGCTGCCCTCCTGCTATAAACCAAGATCCACACGAAAGGTGAGAGTACAGAAGCACTGCAGCACGGATGGGGGAAAGGTCTGAGCTGATTTCTTACTTACCTGTCACTATTTTGGAAGCGGTGGGAGCTGCGTTGGCGAGGGCGCTGTCCCCAGCTGAGTGGGCACCGGGAGGATGGGGCGGTGGAGGCACGCTGGGCCGGTTCCTCGGCTTTGGGACTGGTCTCGGTCTCGGTAAGGTCCCGGCATGTGGCTGTGCAGTCTCAGGGTTACTCACCGGCTGGGTCTGAGAAGCTGGTAGGCTGGGGTTCTGTTTCCCTAGAGGTGGGGTACTGGGGGGCGTTGGAGTCTGGGGCGGGGTGTGAGGTGGCTGCTCCAGTCCAGGCTCACCGAGCAGGGCCCCGGGGGTGGGTGGGCCCTGGCCACTCGGTTTGATGTGCCCGGGCAGCGCGGCCTGCGTCGGGGGCTGTGGCGGTGGGTGGCTGGGAGCTTGAATCGGGGACAGGCTGCTGGAGTACCTCCGGGGTGCAGAGGGCTGTGAGGTGGCGCACGGCTGGGCTGGAGCCTGGCCTGTGTGCTGGGCGGGAGGGGAAGGGCTTCGGGTGGCTGGCTTTGGTGACAGACTGGGTGGGTGCTGAGATGCTCCTGGAGAACTCTGGCCCCCGGGATGGCCGGGAGGTGGGTTTCCTGGCTTCGGGGGTGCAGGAGCAGGTTTTTTAACAGCTGCACAGAGGGGAAAACAACTTTCAGTAAGCACAGTGCAGTGAGAGCCAACACCACCTTGATCAGGTGAGCTTTGGTGGCAGGAAGCCATGTCGCTGCCATGCATCCCATGGAAGGATGCCACCAGGAGGGCTCTTCACCTCCGTGGTCTCCCTCCCTCCTACAAGCCCAGGCCCAGTCTGACCAAGAGAATGGCAGTTAATGAACCTGAACTGAGGACATCCTTCCTTCAAAAGGCCAGAACAGCCCTCCCTCAAGCTGTCAAGGCCATGAAAACACACAGAGGGTTTTCACAGAAACTGTCCCAGCCCAGAGGAGACTCAGGAAGATGAGACAACGGGGACCTGGGATGTTAACGGTAGGAGAAGTGGGTGAGGAGAATATGGGAACAACTAGCACTGCCTCCGCAACTTCTCTGGAAATCTAATATTATTCCCAAATAACAGGTTTACAGTTTAAAAAACAAAAAGTACTATATATATATATATATATACACACACCTTTTAAGATCTGTTGTTTGATTTTTAAAGATTTAATAATCTCTATACCCGATTAGGGTGAACTAATCACCCTAATTGGGGGCTTGAACTCATGACCCCAAATTCAAGAGTTGGATGCTCTCCCCACTGAGGCAGCCAGGTGCACTGAGATCTGTTGTTTTAAAAGTTCAATAAGGAAAGAAATCAGTGAACAGGGGCTGCCTCCCTACACGGAATCTCTGCCCTAAGTTCATTGAGCTTCCCTGCATGACCTGAGAGCCTAGAAAAAATGGGGAGAAGCAAGAACAGCTGAGGGGGTGACCCCCAAACATGACTGATCTGCCTCTACCTACCATGGCTCCTTACCCTAAGCCGGCTTGTACTTTTTTAAAAAAATTTTTAAAAAAGATTTTATTTATTTATCTATGAGAGACACAGACAGAGAGGCAGAGACACAGGTAGGGGGAGAAGCAGGCTCCCTGCAGGGAGCCTGATGTGGGACTCGATCCCAGGACCGCGGGATCATGCCCTGAGCCGAAGGCAGACACTCAATCTCTGAGCCACCAGGCGTCCCAAGCTGGTTTCTCCTAAGGGGCTTCTCCTAGGGGGCTTGATTTTTTTTTTTTTTTAATAACCGACATTCTACCAATTCCAGAGTCATTTGAATGAACAGATAGGCTCTGGATAGAAGTATCAGTAAGTCTAGAAGAGCTGCAATAGCTCGATTTCCGGAAGGAGAGCTGAAGCACATCATCACCCTCCCTGTATCAGCTGAGATTGGCATCACCAAGGGGGCGTGGGGGCAGAATTTGGTACCGAGGAGGGCCAACTGGAAAACAACAGGTCTGGAGACCTGGTTTGGGGCTGGGAGAGGTGGGTGGAAAGGAGAGATGTTAGCATTTTTCAAATTGTACTGAGATCCTACTAATCTTCCCAAAAAGGGATAAGGAAACTAAAGAGTATCATTTACCCCAGGTCACCAGCACCAAGTTAGGGCCCTTGCATAAATTCAAGTTCCATTTAAGTCCCATTAGCTCCCTGCAAGACAGGCAGTGTTATATCCACGGTGGAGAAAACTGAGGCTCAGAGAGGTACTTGCAAAAGATCACACGACTAGAAACTGGTAGACAGAGACTCACAACCATGTTCTGTGGACTTTTTGGATTCTTTCATCTCCTTTCTCCTTCCAACATTGCCTGGCTCCCTGCTCACAGGGCCCAGAGTTCAGGAATGAAAAGGGTATAAAGTTTGCTCTGCCCTGCTGGCCTAGAACTTTTGACCCTGGACCCTGGAAGACCTTTTCCCACAGAAACAACCAGCCAGCCGACAAAAGACGGAATCTGTGGAATAGCAGCCATACTCTGGTTACCACGAGCAACTTAAAAAGAAGAATGTCTAGTTTTCTATTCTGAGGAATGTTAATTGTAAATTCACAGCGAAGAAAAGAACCATTCCTGACATTAAATGGTGCTGAGGGAATCAGAAGAGGAGGTGGGAGAGTTGGGTGCCGGGGCCATGGGAGAATGGTGGGCCTTGTCTGAGACTGCCTACGAAAGTCTGGGGAGGCTGAGGCAGGGGTAGAAAGACCACACTGTCCTGGGAGGACGCCGGAGATCTGGGGTTTGGGGAAGGAGGAGACACTCCGAGTGTGGCCATAAGGAGAGCCTCAACCTGGAAGCAGTGTCATAGAACCCAGGCGGAGAAGACCTAACTACCCTCCAGGATCAGTGGGGGGGACAGATGAAGATGATGGTGGCTCAGGGGAGAGCACTTGCCTTAAGAAGGACCACATGGGGTCCATAACCAAGCAGTGTACCTGACTTCGCTTCCCTGCCTGTAATGTAAAAAATTCCACCTAATGTGTTGCACTTTAGAGAGATGGTGCTTTCATGGGCATTCCCACAATGCACCCCTCAAGAATGCATTTTTATTTCTCCTTTATATTTACAGGGACTCAGTTAGGAGAGGCTCAATTACCAGCCTTTATTTTTTTTAATTTTTTTTTAATTTTTATTTATTTATGATAGTCACAGAGAGAGAGAGGCAGAGACATAAGCAGAGGGAGAAGCAGGCTCCATGCACCGGGAGCCCGACGTGGGACTCAATCCCGGGTCTCCAGGATCGCACCCTGGGCCAAAGGCAGGCGCTAAACCGCTGAGCCACACAGGGATCCCAATTACCAGCCTTTAATACAACCAGCTAGATGTGACTTTAGGCAAAAGCTACAGCTCAAACTTTGAAGTCCGAGGCCTTTTGCCATTTATCACAATTGTCCCTCGCCATGAGCAGCATTGACCAGACCACGCCAGAGTATCCAAATCTCCTGAAGTTGGCTGTCCCTGTGGCCTCTGCTACCCCCTGGATGGGGCCTTGTCACTTTGGGGGCATCAGAGCAACAGCCGGTGCAGCTTGCATCAAGGCCAAACAACCTTCTGAAAGGCTGGCTTTGTACAGTACGCAGCTCATCTAGCACGGCTGCCCCCTGCTTGTGGTTCTACTACTCACTCACCTGGCTCTGCCCTACCTGGCCCATCCACCTTTGTTTCTCACTAGACTTGGGAATGGTCTTTGGGAGCACATGGGCCAGTGCCTCCTACTATTCCCTATGTGGCAGTTCCCAGGCACACATGGTAACTTGGGAGGCATGGCCATGCTCTGAGTGAGGGCATCCCTGCACTGAGGTCATTCTTGATTCTCACTGAACACACACACACACACACACACAATTTTTGTTTTCTGTTTTTTGTTTTTTTTTTTTTAAACAGCATTGCCCCTAAACTGAAATCAACAGGTGAAGAAGTGAAATCTATTAAGGGAAAAACTTAGCTCAGTAAAACTGGATTTACTGAGCTTCCTTCATAGAAACTTTCTTTTTTTTTTTTTCAGATTGTTTATTTATTTATTTATTTATTTGAGAGAGAGAAAGAGAGCAGAGTGTGTGAGAACATGAGCAGGGAAGGAAGGGGTGGCAGGCAGAAGGAGAGGGAGAAGCAGACTCCCTGCTGAGCAAGGATCCTGATGCAGGACTCAATCCCAGGACGCTGGGATCATGACCTGAGCCAAAGGCAGATGCTGAACTGACTAAGCCACCCTGGTGCCCCAAATTCATTGTTTCTTTAACTACCAAAAACACAAGTCATTTTATAGTGAGGATCATCCATAGTCAAATAGATGGGGTTGGGAGTTAAGACAAAGGGCAGCCTGGTTCACATGGAATTTAATTGGTTTTCGAAACATCTTCAGTGAATCATGTCCCTTTCTAGTCCCTTTCATGTCCCTTTCTGAGTTTCTTGATCTCAGCACTACTGACATTTGGGGCTAGATAATTCTTTGTTGTGGGGGGCTGCTGGTGCACTGTGTGATGTTTACCAGCATCCCTGGCTTCTACTCACCAGATGCCAGTAACATTCCCTTCCCTAACTATGCCAACCAAAAATGTCTCCAGACATCACCAGATCTCCAAGAGACAGGGAAGGCAGGACCATCACCTAGTTGCTCTAGATGTAAGTGGCACTCAGAACCCCCAGACCACAAATATTTATTGGCTGCTCACTCTGTGACAGGCAATGACACAGGCTAGGAATACGGGAGTGCGTGCGTGAGGTAGGAAAGATCCCAGCTCTCTAAGAGCTATGAGGGGAGACTAGCAAAAAGGTCAAAAACAAAATTAAAAAATTTCAGATCAAGAAAAAAATGCCCTGAAAGAGAGTGATATGACATAGGAAGACTTGGTGAGTGGAGGGGATAGGGGTGGCCATCAGTTCAGAATGGGTAAATGAGCAGGGCTCATGGAGTGGGTAATCTCTGAGCTGTGACTTGAATGATAAGGAGGAACCACACGTGCAACAGAATAGACCGCCCAGAAATAAATCCATGCATACACGGCCAGCGGATTGTTGACAGGGCACTGCAAATATGCAGTGGAAAGGATGGTTTCATCAACAGATGGTTTTGGGAAAAGAAGATACCCATAGGCAAAAGAATAAAACTGGACCTTTATCTTACACCATGAACAAAAGTCAACTCAAAATGGATTAAAGACTTAAACAGGAATGCCTGGGTGGCTCAGCGGATGAGCGCCTGCCTTAGGTTCAAGTCGTGATCTTGGGGTCCTGGGAACAAGACCTGCATCAGGCTCCCTGCTCAGTGGGGAATCTGCTTCTCCCTCTGGCCCTCCCTACTGCCCGTGCTCTGTCTTGCTTGCTCCCTCTCAGATAAATATATAAGATTAAAAATAAAAAAAAAAGACAAACATAAGATCTGATAATGTCAAACTCCTTGAAGAAAATATAGGGAGAAGGCTTCATGACATCAGTATTGGCAATGGTTTTGTGGATATGATGTGAAAAGCCCAGGCAAAGAATGGAGGTGTGGGACCACATCAAACTATAAAGCCTCTGCACAGCAAAAGGTTGTGGCAGATGAAGAGGCAACTCACAAAACAGGAGAAAACACTCACAAACCATCTATCTGATAAGGAGTTAATTTCCAAACATGTAAGGAACACCTACAACTCAATAGCAAAAGAACTAATAATCTGACTTTAAAATGAGCTAAAGACTTGAATAGACTTTCTCCAAAGAAGTTATCCAGATGGCCAACAGGCACAGGAAGGGATGCTCGACATCCCTCATCCTCAGGAGATGCAAACCAAAACCACAGTGAGATACCACTTCACACCTGTCAGAACAGCTACTATTAAAAAAACCCAAAGACAATGAGTGTTGATGTAGAGAAAATGGAACCCTTGAACCCTGTTGGTGGGAATGTAGATTGGTGCAGTCTTTATGGAAAACAGTATGGAGGTCCCCCCCCCCAAAACTAAAAACAGAACTACCACATGATCTAGCAAATCTACTTCCGGGTATTTAGCCAAATGAACTGAAATCAGGACCTCTAAAAGGTATTTGCACTCCTGTGTTCTCTGCAGCATTATTCTCAAGTTGTAGAAACAGACTAAAAGTCTATCAACAGATGATTAGATTAAACATGTGGGCATATCGAATATAATTTAGCCTTAAAGAAGGATGTTCCGGGCAGCCCCGGTGGCACAGCGGTTTGGCGCCGCCTGCAGCCTAGGGTGTGAACCTGGAGACCCAGGATCGAGTCCCACATCGGGCTTCCTGCATGGGGCCTGCTTCTCCCTCTGCCTGTGTCTCTGCCTTTCTCTCTCTCTCTCTGAGTAAATAAATAAATCTTAAAAAAAAAAAAAAAAAAAAAAAAAAAGGATGTTCCACCACATGTAACAACATGGATGAAGCTGCAGGACATTATGCTCAGTGAAATAAGCCAGTCCAAAAAGACAAGTACTGCATGATTCCCCTTAGATGAAGTATCGAAGCAGTTAGACCCACAGAATCAGAGTGGAATGGTGGTTACCAGGGCTGGAGAGAGAGAGAGAGCACCAGAGAGGGGATAAAGGAGAGCTGCAAATCAACAGACATAAAGTTTCAGTTACGCAAGATGAGTAAGTTCTAGAGGTCTGCTGCACCACACGGTGCCCTAGTTCTTGTAGAAATTTAAGAGGGTAGATCTCATTCCAGGTCTTCTTACCTCTTTAATGATTTTGCTTTTTTAAAAAAAAGATTTTATTTATTTATTCATGAGAGACATAGAGATAGGCAGAGACATAGACAGAGGGAGAAGCAGGCTCCTTGCAGGGAGTCCAATGGAGGACTCGATCCCGAGACCGGGAACATGCCCTGAGCCAAAGGCAGATGCTCAACTGCTGAGCCACCCAGGCATCCCATGATTTTGCTCTTAAATAATTGATTTTTCTGCTTGCCATTTTTTTTAAAGATTTTTTTTTTCTTTAAGTAATCTCTACATGCAATGTGGGGCTTGAACTCAAGATTCTGAGATCAAGAGTTGCTTGCTCTTCAGACTAAGCCAGCCAGGTTGCTCCTCTGCTTGCCATTTTATAACAGACAGATAATCTGTCAGGAAGCCTGGCAACGCAAATCCCTGTGTTAACCCAAGGAGGTCTGCACATCCATCCCTCCCTAAGGGGAAGGAGTAGAGGTGGCTACTCACCTCGGCGCACAGTATGCGGGCTAGGGCCAGCGGAGTTGTGCCCTGGGCCGACGGACAGCTGATGGGAGCCGGCCGCCGTCTGGGCCTGGTTCTGGCCTGCGGCCATCTGACTGCTATTTCTCCCTGGGGCAGGTGCAGGTGCAGGTGCGGGGTCCTTGGGTTTTGGCGGACTGGGGAGAACAGAAGTCAAGTTAGACGTCTGGCAGCCCCTGCAAGAAAGCTAACAAGCATGCTATGGAATATCAGATTCCACCCAGAGTTCTGACCTCAGCAGGCAAGGACGTGATCGGGAATTTTAAATAGTTCCCACTGGGTCTACAAAGCTATTTATCTGGGGCCATGCAGGGCTAAATATTTGATGAGATTCGCTGCGTCAGATCGTCTTCCAGCTATCCTGCCACTTGAATATCATGCTAGACACCATTTCACAGCGACCAAAAAGGACTTCCAAGCTTTCTTATACTTCAATTGGGCAATATTAAAAAACATGGAAGGGCGTTTGGACTTCAAAATAACAAGGTTTGACACACATAGTGCACAAAACAAAGCAAAAGCTACAGCAAAATACTAACGTTATAAATTAGAAATAGTTATTATCAATCGTTTGGACTTGAGGAAAGAGGAGCCCTGAGAGACTTAGTGATGGCTCACAGCCCGGAGCTGGCTGTTCGCAGGGTGGATACAGATCAGAACCTGGGCCAGTTCCCGGCTCAGAACTTCGTACACTGAACTTTATAGCTGCATTTTGTTGGGGTCACTAGAGACGGGAACGTCATTCATGAAGTCTATGCAAAAATATCCACGGAGCACAAAAAACAAAAGCAAATCGAAGACTGACATTCTATTTGTCCTTCTGCAGTGCATTCTAATTATTGTCTTAGCATTATGTAGCCCTGATTAAGCAAACTGAAGACTATAGGTGAAGGAAAATGTGTGAGTTGGCAAACACTTTTTTTTCTCAAACAAAAAAATTCAAGCCGAAACAAAGGTATGTATGGGGAATAGCAGCTTTGACAAGACAACATGGAGCTTACGATGTGCATGTGAAGCTCTAGGAAGTTTGAAGCCTTTGTTATTTTTCACCAAAATGAGGACTTCTACAAATTATGTGAATGAAAAGGAATTCAGGAATTCATAGAGTAGTCCGAATTCAGCCGTGAGGCCTGATCAAGATTCCTATCTCAGAAACAGCTAGCTTCATATCCCACTAGGCACCCCCTCCTCATCCGGAGAAGCTGAGGGGAGGGAGCCCTCCCGAGGCAAATTTGTCTCCATGTATAATGTGGGCTTAAACAGGTCATTCTTGTTCTATGGATTTATTTTACTTTATATGTGATTATTCAGTGCTTTATCGATGGCCCTGCTAGAGAAAAGGCCAAGAAAAATCTTAGCACATACTCTGTAGAGGGGCTCATCTTTTACAGCAGCTCCCAGTCCTGAACCAGCTAACATACCACCTGAAGTGGCCTCTGGTGGGTCATCTGCCCGAGTCAGTGTAGAGAAATGAATTCATGAGGATTAGATGAAAATCTCAAGTTCAAGGGTACTCCTTCTTAAAGTTGCTGTATAATTGTAACCCACTCTGGGTGGCTAATCAAAAGGTTAAGCAACAAAAGAGCCTTTTAGGAAAATCTACCATCATATTTTCTACCCTGTACTCACATATCAATTTGTCTGCATGACTGAAAGCTAGGGGTGGAGGAGGCACTACTGTGCCTAGTACAGCACCCAGTACTCTTATTCAGTAAATCTGATTAAATGGATGGATGGGTGGATGGGTAGGTGGATAGGTGGGTGGGTGGGTGGATGGACGGATGGATGGATGGGTGGACAGAGAGGTGGATGGATGGGTCCATGGATGGATGGATGGATGGTAGGTGGAAGGATTGGCAGATAGATGGATAGGTGGATAGATGGATGCATGGATGGATGGGTGGGTGGGTGGATAGATGCATGGATGGGTGGGTGGATGGGTAGGTGGATGGATGCATGGGTAGATGGATGGATAGATGATGGATGGATAGGTGGACAGATGGATGGATGGATGGATGAGTGAATGAATACCAGGAATACTCTAAACTAAGTAACTTGCTACATTCAGGTGTTAACTAGTTAGCGTACAAGATGACAAAAGCAAATGGTAAATGAACATTGAGTGCACATCAAACAGGGAAAAGAAGTTTATAATACCACTAGCCACCTATTGGCTTCCAGCACCAAAGCAGTATGATAAAGAATGCAAACATATGTTGCTTCTTTTGGAAAACAGGAAAGGAATCAAGCAATTTGCAGGTTTTTTTTTTTTTTTTTTCCATCCTCTGCCAACCAGAAGAGTGAAGGCAGATCTGGTTATGGCAGATCACTCTATGCTGAGTGATTCTGTGGGCATGGAGATCATGCCCACAGGCCAGCCCCTGCAAGAAGGCTGGGGCTCTGAGCACCTACTGCCAGCAGAAGCCGGCCTTCTTACCTGTCGCCCGGGCTTGGCCCTTGCTCCAGTATGCCCGCAGAGGAGGGGACAGTCCCACCCCCTGTGCTGCTTTCAGCCCTAGAGCTCTGGGGAGGGGGCTCTGGGCCTGCAGGAGCCAAGGTGCTGCCATCTGTGGGCGGGAGTGGTGGCTGGAAAGCTGGGGATATGTGCTTTCTATTTAGAGTGCCACCCCGCCGGTGGGCCTGGAAGTCCATAAGCTTCACACCAAAGCTACACAGAAAGAAGAAACAGTCAACACACCATGCAAGCCGACTACTGAGACAGAAGTCCATCGGTCCACACGTGTTAAAACCCACACATGGGGAGAGCCACCCAAGTTGCCCAGCATGCAGTGAAGCGGCAAGGACCAAATTAATGGTCATTCCTATTACCAAGGCAAGCAGCTCAACTTGGCTTTAAACCTGAGCAAGCCAAAAGACCTGGTACTGATCAATGTCTTTTCTTAATTTGGGTGTGAACAGCTAAAGCAAACAGGCAGGCCTCGTCTTGAGTGGGTGACGTCATGTCAGTGTGCCTATTTACCTACTACCCAGTGGCCTCCTCGAATCTGTATGTGTGGGGGACAAGGTGGAAGCTGAGTGCAGAAGTCCTACCACCGGCAGTGTAAGGCTGTCATCATACCCTGCCTCTTAAGCTGAGGTGGAGAAGCACTGGTACAGGTGTATGCAAAGAATTAGCTGAAAGGATATGTAACACTGGAAAAAAAAATCATTGCTTTTGGGCAGGAGAAGGTGGTTGGAGGATGGAGAGGAGGAGGATTCCCCTTCATGTAAGCCGACTTGATGTAAGAACTTTCGAGCTTTTCAGTTTGAAAGATAAAGACACATGGCTCCCTGAGCTTGTGTGTACCGGGTCAGTTGGTGGGGACAATCCACCCTGGGAGGTAACTGAGAATTGTTTCTTGTGTGCCAATGAGAGATGTAACACTGTGTTTTGTAACTTCAAAGGCACAAAGGCTAATGTTGCAGTGGTCAGCTTGTCATCAGGAAGCAGGACCAAATGTGTGATGAGGACTTCAGAGAAGTAAGACTTCCCCACATGATAAACATGGGTTTCAGAGGGACAGGCTAGGGAACTAAGCTATGGGTTAAAAAATGAAAACAACAACAACAACAAAGCAAAATGAAACAAACAAAGCTCAATATAAGATCGGGCAATTAAAATAAGAGCTTGTTGTTTAGTTGTCATGTAAACTATGCCTGGTGATGTTATTATGTGTGCGTGTGAAAAGCATGTTACTCTGCAGGCTTCTCTAACTTGGCCTTAGGAGTGAATACAGTGGCATTTCATATACAGACGGAACAGATTGGCCTCTGAAGGCACAAATCACAAACAGCCTTAACCTTTGAAAATCCCACTAAAATCGCCCGTGGAGCACAGTATCGAGACACATGTCTCTAAGACCATTGGAGCCATCTTTTTTCTTCCAGAATCGAATCAGCAAATACTGAGGTTTTCTCCAGCTGAACATCAGATTCAGTGGCTGGCTTCCATTGAGGGGCCAAGTTATACCAAAAAGAGGTCTCTTTAAACGCTAAATCTGACAACTTACTGTGAGAGGTGGGTTATTCTCCCATCAGTCTACAGTATTTAGCCCCCCTCTCCTTTTGTCTCTTTTTCCCACATTAAGAACATTTAGGTGGCTTTGTAACGTGTGTATGATGCCATACCACTGTGGGGCTTATCACCGACCAAGGGAAGCCTGGATGCTTACGGCACAAATGTTAATTGACAAGCCACATATCTACCTTATGGTCACATTAATGTCTGGAATGAACGAGATAAGAATTCCCGAAATATCTGGACCTAACAGACATGGCTACCCAAGGTCACTCTCATACTACGAGTCCCATGGAGGCAGGACCGGATAGTGAGGATCAATAACTCTTCTACGTCACATCTGTTGCTGGAAGAAAGTGAATGGCTCTAAACACACCTTTCCTTCTTCACCAAGTCCCCTTCCATGACTGCCATGCTGGCAGGCCGCTTCCTTTCAAGGGTCCCTGAGTCAGAGTCATTTCCAGTGTGAGATGAGTGATTGGAATTTGGGGTGACGAGAGGCACGAATGCTTCTGATACGTTGAATTCCACTTCTGTGAGAAGAAAAAGAAACAAGTGTGCAGGCACACCTCAGAGATACTGCAGGTTTGGTTTGCAGACCATAGCAATAAGGCGAGTATCGCAATAAAGTGAACATCCCAATAAAATGAATACCACGATAAAACAAGTCAAACGGCTGCCTTGGTTCCCCGGCACACATAACAATTAAGTCTATACTATGCTGTCGTCCATTAAGTGTCTAATAGCCTTATGTCTACAAACTCAACGTACATACCTTACTTACAAAATACATTATTGCTAAGAAATGCTAGCCATCATCTGAGCTTTCAGCAAGTCGTAATCACTGGTCACAGATCACTATAACAAATATACTAAGAACGAAAAAGTTTGAAGTATGGCGAGAATTACCAAAACGTGACAGAGACACAAAATGAGCAAAATGCTATCGGAAACATGGTACCAACAGACATGCTCCATGCAGGGTTGCCACAAACCTTCAATTTTGAAAAAACCTTCCTAGGATCTAGGAAGCACGATAAGTAAAGTGCCATGAAATGAGGTCTGCCTACATGTGAGGTATAGAGCATATAAAACTCCCATCAGCCCTCCTTGTTTCCCAAGCGGAACCCCTACCACCCCCTCATCTTCTCAAGAATGGCTTGCCAAGCCAGGGGGAGGTAAAAGGAGGAAACTAGAGATAAGGAGGGGGTGCAATTCAGAATTTAAGTCACACAATTCCTCTGCTTTCTTCTTTGTAAAAAGAATAATCATGGAATATGGAGGAGAAAAATAAGCATAGATTACTTAAAAAAATGACAGGTATTTATGGTTTGATATAAAATACAAATAAAAGGCAACACCAACTCCATACTGCCTACAGCGGTTTTTCTGAGACTTGTTTTCCCAAAGAAGTCATGGGCAAAATGCCAGTATTCAATCCTACATCACGTATTTGTTGAGCAACCTACGTGAGTGAGGTGTGATTCTCAATGGTGTAAAGACCATGGTAAAGGAGAAACAAGCACGCCCTACTGTCAAGGAGCTCACACTCCAGGAGAAAGGATGGGGCAAGAGGTCTGGACTCACAAAACTTGCCATACCGGTGCCCCTGAAGGGGGTCATGGAACTTCTGTGGTTCCCAGGACTACAACAAACGTAGTTTGAAAATTGATCACCGGTAGGTGGAAATCCTCTTTCTCTGACACGGCCAACTCCCACCTTCACAAAGTGGCTCCAATCAACCTATCCTGTTTCATCTTCCACTTTTACACAAAACCAGCTCTCTGCCTAGAGAAACAAAAAGCCGTCTTCCCAATGGAAAACTGCACATTCAGTGTCGCCTCTTCCATAAAGCAGTCCCAGTTCTTTGTGCCCAATATCTGAGTTCATCAAACCATCGGCCCCTCCTTCTCCCTCACCATGTGTTATAATATTTGTTTAGGTGGCCTTCATCTCCAAGGGCCAGCTTCCTCCAGGGAAGACAGCATATCTCACCAGCAAACATATGGTGCCTAGGGTATTTAGTTCACACTGGCTGAGTAACAACTCCAGCGTGAAGTTAAGTAAAGCGAAATACAAAATAATGTGGATGCCAATATGTCAAAGGTGAACGCAAGGGGTCTAAAGACAAACGTGAAAAAAATGAAGCCAATCATGTAATCGCGAAGGGATTACTGATGCATTTTCTTCTTTAAAGAATTTTTCATATTGTTATTGTGTTGCTTGGGTGGTCTGTGAAATTGGAAAGACAGGTAATTTACCTTCAGGGAAGAACCAGTCGGCGTGCTGAATGATGGGCTCAATGACCGCAACCACGTGGACAGAGGTAGCCGCTGCCATTTCAGCCAGCGATCTGCAAAGGACATTCACAGAGTTAGACTGCTTCCCCCAGGCAGTCTCCAATTTCTGCAGGTTGTGTCAGAGCATTTTAATCACTTTATTTTTTATTTTTTAAAGGTTTACTTATTTGAGGGGGGCATAATGGGCAGGGGGGGAGCAGAGGGAGGAGGGAGAGAATCTCAAGCAGACTCTGTGGGAAGTGTGGAGCCCATCTCGGGGCTCCATCCCAGGACCCTGAGATCATGGCCTGAGCTGAAAGCAAGAGTCTGATGCCTGACTGTCCCACCCAGGAGCCCCCAATTTAATTACTTTAAAACAAGAAAATACTTAAACACAAATGGAAAAATTAGATCCATGGGGCCCTGGTGATGTGTGTGGTGGTGGTGTGTATGTGTGGTGGTGACGCCCCAGGAGGAAAAATCACCCCGACTTAGCTGGCACTCCTTAGTATGCACACACTGCATTAACAGCGGGTGAGCTGGTGAACAATGGTATGGCCACATGCTGATTTCAAGCTGGTCTGGAACAGAGTTTCAACCAGGCATTTTCCTGATGGAGCAGTACTGGCTGTGAGAGTCATCTTGGGTGACCACCAACGATTTTGCCCAGAATATAACCAAGAGTGTGCCCCTTGCACTAGAAAACCTGTGCCCTATATTTACACAGACTATCAGGCTGTCATATCTGTGGACTGGTCCCGAGACGCACGTTCAGAAGTTGAGAGTGTGAATGCCAGGGTTCCAAAGGAAGAAAATAAATAAGACTTGCGATCCCTCATGTCAAGGTGCTCATATTCCAGTTCAGAGTCAGAATACCACAGAAGTAAAAGCTACAAAGGCCTGACATTCATGGAGCACTTATCATGCTTCAGGGCATCAGGGTCTTCAGCTCATTTAATTCGATTTTTATAACACGGGGTCTGTTACGAGGCCTGTTTCATTCACGAGGAAACTAAATTTCTAAGAGGCTGGATCCCTTGTCTGACTGTCCCAAACCTACCTCCTCCTTCTCTACCTGACCTTTCTTCCCAGTGGGAAGAAGATTTTCACCCCAATTTCCAACCAAGAGAAAGTTCTAGCTCCTTTCAAATTCCAGCTTAAATTGCAAGCTCTGCCTACAAATTTTGTTCCCCACCTTTTCGTACTTCCTACCATACCATATCTATCACCCTCGCGCATTAGGAACCTGCTGGGTTGGGGAGGGACTATTTATTCATGTTCTTGGCCAGTTTTTTCTTTTTCAGGAGATACTACTCGCCTATTGATTTGCAAGGCCTTTTTTTTTTTGCAAGGCCTTTTAATATATTCCAGACACTTCTGGAGGAATGTCTTCCTCGTTTTGTGAATTATAATTTGTTTAAGGCACTTTACGATATTTAGAAGTTTGGAGCTGTTGACAGAGCCAAATCTATCCATTTTCTTTTTTTTGTTTGTTTGTTTTTGTTTTTGTTTATTTATGATAGTCAGAGAGAGAGAGAGAGGCAGAGACACAGGCAGAGGGAGAAGCAGGCTCCATGCACCGGGAGCCCGACGTGGGATTCGATCCCGGGTCTCCAGGATTGCGCCCTGGGCCAAAGGCAGGCGCCAAACCGCTGCGCCACCCAGGGATCCCTCTATCCATTTTCAAATGTGTTTTTTATACTGATTTGATGTTTAGAAAATACTTCTCTACTCCAAAAGGTAACTCACCTGCCATGTTTATGACATCACTTCTTATATAATTAACTCTTTGGTCTACCAAAGAATTTATTTGCAGTAAGATATGACATATGTATTTAACTGTATATATCAATGCATTGTTAATTTTGCTTTATGACATTGGATCATTGTAAATAATCCTATAAATACTTCCTTAAACAAGATTGGGCATACACTTAATAAATGAATGAAAAATAGAAAGATTTTATTTCAGAAAGTCACTACATTTTTTAATGGAAACCTGAACTGCCAATGATCTTCCAATGTGAAGAATAATGATGGCAGTCATGGGACGGTGGGAGAAGGTTCAGGATAGGATTGTGATCCCCCCACCTCCCTGTTGTGTAACCTTAGACAAGGTCCTTGTTCTCATCTGTCAAAAGGAGGACACACACACCTACTTCACAAAGGCTATTTGTGAGGATTAAGTGAGGTAATTATAATGTCACCAATGTCAACATTATTGACTTCCCAGACCCCTTTCTCCTATTCAGTTTACATTTCTCAGTGCTAGCCAAATATCTTTTTTTCTTTTTAAGATTTTATTTATTTATTTGAGAGAGATAGTGAGCGAGCACCAACAGAGGCAGAAGGGGAAGCAGGCTCCCCCCTGAGCAGGGAGCCTGATGCGGGACTTGATCCCAGGACCCTGAGATCATGACCTGAGCCAAAGGCAGAAGCTTAACTGACTGAGCCACCCAGGTGCCCCCAAACTATTTTTTTATTTTTATTTTTATTTTATTTTTTCAAATTACTATTTATTTATTTATTTATTTATTTATTTATATATTTTATTTATTTATTCATGAGACACACACACACAGAGAGAGAGAGAGAGAGAGGCAGAGACAGGCAGAGGGAGAGAAGCAGGCTCCAGGGAGCCTGATGAGGGACTTGATCCCAGGACCCTGGGATCATGACCTGAACCAAAGGCAGATGCTCAACCACTGAGGCAACCACTGCAAGGTGAGATTAAAATACCATGCTATGGGGAAACATCACTTACCCTTCAGTTTTGGCCCATAATAAGTTAGGGCCTAATACAATTGCAATGTTGCTGGGAGTCATTTTATTGACGTCACTGGTCTGAGCAAGCTTTGCCAGGAACTTGATTAAATACCTGGGGGAGAAGACAGGAAGGGGGAGAGCATATATGCTGAAATATTTGTAGGAACAGCATCCTGCTGCCCCGGTGCTAAGTGCAGAATGGTAATGAATCAGAATCTGGCTCGGGTGCCATATTTTGCAAAGTCCTGTGCTCTTTGTTTCAAAGAGGAAGACAGCTCACATATAAACCTCCATTATTCAGTCCCTATTTGCTGTGTATTTCCAAACCATTTCTCCTTTATGCCCTAACTACCTCTCAGTAAATTACAATCTGATTAACAATGGGCTCAATATGTTCTAATACAAACACAAAAAAATACAAGGATAGAGATATTGCTTAAAGGAAACTGTATTTGAAAATACTTTATGTGGTAATTATGAAAATCTCCAATTTATCATATAGTTACAGTCTCTCCTATACTGTAGGTAATTTCTTGCTTTTGTAGTGCTGTGCTTACAAAATGTTAGTGGTAGAACCCGGGGCTGAAATAAAGGTCAGGTAAGATACCAGAAATTTCACCAATAAAATATGTGTCATTTTGGACCAAGCCCTTTTACAAAATTTTCTTTGGTTTTTCAATGACTTAGAGCTACCTCGTATCCTTCTTCTCTCTATGCTTCTTCAAAGTCACATTTTAGGTCAAAAGGAAAATGGAGGTTAAATTCTAGAAATGTATTCTATGGTAAATTTTCTTAGAAACAAAGCAACACATAATCTCCAGTTCTAAACATTTCATTTAATAGGATGACTTGTGCTATATTAAAAATAAATTACATAGCATATAGAAAAGCTTTTACAGAAAATAGAATTTAAAAAAAATTTTTATGTTTATTTATTTATTCATGAGTGACACAAGAGAGAGGCAGAGAGAGAAGCAGGCTCCATGCAGGGAGCCCGATGTGGGACTTGATCCCTGGACCCCAGGATGACAACCTGAGCAGAAGGGAGGTGCTCAACAACTGAGCCACCAAGGTGTCCCCAGAAGATAGAATTGTTGATTAATTTTTGCCTTTTACATGCTGGGCAATTTTTTAAAAATTTATTTAAGTAAGTTTTATGCCCAATGTGGGGTTTGAACTCACAATCCTGAGATAAAGAGTTGTATGCTCTATCAACTGAACCCCTATAATGGACATTTTAAACTTCAAATCCAACATGCAGCCAAACCAACTTTCCAAGAGAACTTTTTCCTAGTAGCTGCCGTGGGAAACCGACCAGGAGACTTAGCTGTTAATCCTGTTAATGCAGGCTGATGCAGAAGCTTTACACTGTGATATGCATCACAATAATATACATGGAGTCCCATTCCCAGCAACCCCCCTTCCTCTCCAAAGCACTTGTTTATTAGCGTGCTTGGACTGAATGGTCTCCCTGCAGGCGGCACCTTTCTTTATGCCAGAGTCACTGTGGTTTGGTGGCTTAATTTGCAGGACACCAGGCATACATACCTAAAGTTCACAAAATTTTGTGGTGGCAACTTTTGACATGTTCTCCATAAATCCTGAAGTTTTTTGTCTTGATCCTGCACACTGAGGGGGAAAAAAAACCTGTATTCATAACCTTCCATTAAAAAATCCACCATTCGGAACCCGTATTGTTAAGAGGTAACAACTATGCCCTTGTTGACAGAGGAAGCACAGCTGGAAAACAGGATGGATTTGGAAACAAATAAATTCGGAGTCAAATACCAACTAAATATTTAACTCTGAGCAGTTAGTTAGCCTCTCCAAGACTCAGTCTCCTGATGTGCCCGCCTGGGGATAAGAATGTTGATTTGCCAAGTGATGAAGATGTTCCAGAGGCATAACCCTGAAACCACCTGTGCCAGCGCCTGGCACTCAGGAGACAAGGCACCACTGAAAATTCTGTCTAAGAAGTGTGTATCTCCCCGAGAGGCTTCCCTGGAGCCCAGACTCTGGCTGGCCCAGCCACAGGGCAGCCAGCCCACCCTCCCCCTGCCCTTTCCCTGCCTTTAACTCTGCTCAAAGGCTCCAGACACAGAAGCCCTACCCAGTCATGAAGCAATCACAGGAGCTCTTCTGCTCTACAGTTTTGACATGCAAACTTACATAGACACAAAAGAGGAATAGATAAGATCAGTCACCCTGCCCAAGAGCAGGAGAGAATGTTAGCAAGTTGCCCACACAATGTACCTTTGGACCTAAATATTCCCCACGACTGAACTGATCTGGAGTTACGAAGCAGGAAGTGAACATAATTCCACTTCAGAGGCCAGTCAATATGTCACCGGGATGTTGACATTTCTCAAGTATGGAGAATTCATACACCAATAAACAGACACCTGCTTTGAAAAGTGTATTTTCTCATGGGAATGCTTTGGGGAGTCCCAGAGCTGAGAAAAGAATCAAGGTGCGGAGAAGTGGGGCAGGCTACCCAACAAAAGAGACCCCAGAATGCTCCCCTACTCGACACTGCTATTGGGTTCCATTTATTCAGCCAACAGGCTAGGCTACACACAGGTTCCAAGGATATGACCATGACTATGAACTTACTCTGACTTTAAAAACCTTACCGATGGTAGAGTCACTGCTGCTGAAGCCTAGTTGATCGGACCCAGCAGTTCACTTACTGGGAACAGGTGACAGTAGCTAGAGATAGAGGAGGGGGGGTAGGCAGGGCAGGGTGATCTGTTCCTCCTCCCTGAGGGATGAGGAAGGCAGTCAGAACCATGAGGCACAAGCTAACAAGGAGGCAGCCTGGCTGGCCAGAGAGAAGCTTCTGGGACTTCTTAGAAGAGGCTGCTGACTGCTCCTGGATACACAGAAGATGGGGGTGGGGGCAGTGGGGGAAACACAGGATAGGGACACAGTCTCTGGGTCACACAGGTCTGGGTCTGAATTCTTGCTCTGCCAATTACTTGCTGTTACTTTGGTCCCATCCCTCCCCTAGCCTCAGTTCCCACATCTGTAAAATGAAGATAACCACATCCATCTTTTATGTCATTAATCATGGATCACAGGAGGTAACGGGTATCGAGATCAGTATGTCCTTAGCACACAGTGGGCACTCTCATTGCTAGTACCGTCAACACTGTATTACTGCTCAGCTGAGTTTCCACATGGCTCGCCAGGTACATTGCCACTGGCCAGTATGACACTTGTCCCCACTGCAGGGCTTTCTTCAATCAAAAAGGGGTTTGTGATTAGCCAATCAATTAATGTGGGTCCCACTATATGTCTTTATCCATATAACTTCACACAAATTGAAGCCAATGCATAAGTGGTGACCTTCCCACACATAACAATACTCAATATTTTCACCCTAAACTTAAGAACTCAGGCACATATTATTTAACACATGTGCTATTTTAATGTTATTTTATGATCCCTGAGAGTAAGATGATTCACAAAGGGGACATAATATCCCATCATTTCCTTTACTTTTAAAACTCAGTGTCCTTTAAACTTACCTTGCAACTTGTGTCCATTCTTCATACAGATTAAAAGTCATCAAAGGTTCAGGCAGTTCCCGTAAATAGGACTTTAAAGCACCTGAAATTATTAACACTCACTTTGAGTAAGTCAAGGGGTAAGCCTGGGAATCTCGGGACATATTATTTTACAAATTGAAACGATCACAATTACAACCTGCTAAGAATATCTAGAACAAGCTATGAATCAGTGGGAGTGGTTAGAGCATGAAGTGTTCCTAAAACAAATTCCAGCCCTTTGTAAAATATATTGAGGGTCAGTAGAAAATGAAATTAACTTCAAAGTCACCTTCTAATGGACATTCTACCATCCTCAGGTAGATCTAGACTTTGAAGGAGAAAGAAGGGAAGAAAATACAATCAAGTCTCCAAATATTTAGATGATAAGCTACCTTCACCTTTACTTAATAATCAGGAAAACAAAGAAACCCCCCAAAACAGGAAAAGGGGTGTGTGCGCGTGTATGTGTGTACTGATTCAGTTATGTGTGTCATTTCAGTTTTTCCAATTGAACCTATATAGGCCATTTCAATTTTATCTGTTACTGAAAATGAAAATTGGGTTTTTAGCAGGTGATCTGTCTGAGATGGGACCTGCCTGCCACCCCGAGGGCAACCCCTTGCAGCTCACCTGCCACAGCATGGGGATCGGAGTAGAACTCATCCAGGTGAGAAGTAGAACAGTCTAAAGCAGCTTTCAGTTTCTTTAACTTCGAGGCCCCAGCCCCAATTCGGAAAAGGCCCTAAAGACAACAAGAGGCCTTCAGTGTCAAGTTCAAGTTGTGGGCTTCCAGTTGTGCAAGAGCCTTCGGCCCCGGCCCAACTCCCACACACCTCATCTCTGAGGCTGGATCGCTGCCCGCCTTGCAGGGCGACCAGGAAGGATGATGGGACCCAGCAAAGGCAGAGGGCAGATGAGCAGGCAGTGAGCACTTCATTCCTGATTGGTGGGAGCTCTTGCCTGCCCCTGTGCTAAAATATCTGTGCCTATCAGAAATCTATTTAAATGCAGTATTTTATACTCCCCAAGGTTGATTGCCATAGATTTTTCTAAATGTAGGATTTTTTTTTAAATTGACATCTTGTAAAAAACTGATAGACTAGACTGGTAGTCACTTCCACTGCCCTAAGGGTTCCTTAGAGAAAACACATGAAGTCAACCAAGAAAGGTTAGACTATGATGACACTGGTCCAGGAATTATAAGACTCAGGTTTTAAGTGAAATTCATCTAGGCCAGGTTTCTCGATCTCAGGCTAGATAATGCTGCATTGTAGGGGCAGTCCTGCACCTGGTGGGATGTTTAGCAGCCGCCCTGGGCTCTACCCACCAGATGCTGGTAGCAAACCTGCCTCCAAAATTGTGACAATCAAAAATGTCTTGCGATCTTGACAAATAGCTCCTGAGGGGGACAAAATTGGCCCTGGCTGAGCAGCTCTGATCTTGGCTACAAGAAGTTGGGGTCACATCAGTGGGGGATTATGGCAGTGACTGGAAGCAGACAAAAGGAGAGCTCCTGGGGTGTTCCTTGATCTGGGTGCTCATTATGTGGGTGGGTTCAGTTTGTGGAAACTTAACGAGCTATTCGCTTATGATACATACTTTTACGATGGACATTATACTTCAATAAGGTTTTTAAAAGGAAAAAAAAAAAGACTTGGCATGTGATTTTGATTCCACCCCACCATGAACTCACTCACTCATTTATTGACAAAAGGAGTAAGAAGACCTGCCCTGCTTGGTTTGTGGGGTCTTGGGGGTAAGGATTCTACAACATAAGTATGAAAAACCCCACACCAATGCTGCATAGTACTACACAAATGTAAGATTCTTATAAGCAGACTAAAAAGCTCCCAGAAGTTCTGGTCCTTTTAGTGCATCATGAAATTCAATGTCCCAAATCACCATCAGAGTCTAAAATGAAACAATCAAGTGGGGCAAAAGAAAGTCAGAGTGTACAGGAAAGGGAAACATTGTTCAGTGAAACTGGTTTCATTCATTGTGTGAATTCCAGGTATACTGTGCAGGGCTCCAATTTAAAATGTGGGTTAGGGATCCCTGGGTGGCGCAGCGGTTTGGCGCCTGCCTTTGGCCCAGGGCGCGGTCCTGGATATCCGGGATCGAATCCCACGTCAGGCTCCCGGTGCATGGAGCCTGCTTCTCCCTCTGCCTGTGTCTCTGCCTCTCTCTCTCTCTCACTGTGTGCCTATCATAAATAAATAAAAGTTTAAAAAAAAATAAAATAAAATAAAATAAAATGTGGGTCACAGTGACAAAAGTTGCAAAGCCATCAGTGTATACAGTACTGACACTGGCCTGTGCCCCTCACCTCCTCCTTCATGCCCGTCTCCAGGAGCAGCATGACGCAGGCTTCAATGGGCAATGCGATCTCACGGCCGCTCCGTTTTAGGTGTTCTTCCAAAGGCGTCCCAAAGGCTGGCTTTTCCGCCCACTTATCTAGAGCAGCAAACCATCCAGTAAGACACCCAACGATCTCATGGCATCATTGGGGAGGTTTTTCCTACCCAAACTACCAAAGGGGATTTTGTCTTTCTTTTTTTTTTTTTTTAGGAGACTGGTAGTTGAGGCTTTGGGAAAAGGGGAAAATTCTGTTCTGTTGGCTTTGGTTATTTACCATCTACTAGAGCAAGAATAGGTCCCAGCTGGGAGGTTACTTGTGGAACAGAGCCCTCAACACCCTCCAAGGCACCCAGTGGGAGCTGCCCAGCAGAAGTCACTATGGGGCTCCTGCACGGGACACATGGGCTGGACTGCCTGGCGCTAACCCAAGGATTCGTCTGAGCGTACTCATTTCACTGGAAGGACATTTACTCTTAGCCATGCAAAGCAGCACTGGCCTTTTAACTCGAGGACAAGAAATAGACTCCTTCAATGTGAAGGAGGAAATAATTTCCTAAGATTTTAAACACAGGCCAAGCATCATCACACAACACTGGAAGATGGCCAATGTGAACTCATATTAAATGCAACGTCTCCGCGACATGCAGTGCTTCTGAATGCTGTAGCCCCAGCCAGGTCCAGAACATTCTGAGTAGGAAACTACGCAGTATCTGCAGCCCCAAAGCAGCTGAGGCTGAAGCCTGGGCCAGCAGTAAAGCAATTGTTTATATTATTTTGGGGTCACATACTCCGCTTCATTCCACAAGAGATGTGAGGCAGCTTAGCAGGAGGAATACATACAACAGAGCAGTAAAACAGAAACAAGAATTTAGCGAATGGACGTATTCTGTTAGAAGGAGAAGTACTTGTTTGGGTGGGTGCTGTACAGATGTGGTGCTGCCGGGGAAGCACACTGACGCAGAAAGGGGAAACCACTCCGAGAAAAATACTCGACTGAGGAACACTTAGTCCTTTCCAGTGACAGGAGGTTCACATCCTTCTCAGCACCATTAACGGACAATTGTCCTTCAGCTACTTTGTGCTGTTCGAACCTTGGGTTCAAAGCAGGCGGTATTCCTCTGCTGTGCCCTCTTACCCTCTTGCTACCATAAGAGCAGGGACAGGTCCCATCGCGTGATCTGCACACACGGGAAGGAAGAAGACTCCCGGGTCCACGGGCCTGCGAGCTCATACAAGGTTAAAATCGATGGAAAGAGCAAGGGGATCCAGGTCGAAGGGGGGGTTAGGGCAAGGAGGCAGGCGCCTCCTCATCTCCGGCCCATGCTCCCTGACCCCAGCCCCAACCACAGCCAGTGTAATTCCTAGTAGCAAGAGTGTCTGGGGGCTTGGCCCTTCTCAGAACACCGAACTCTGTGACAGTGCTCTCAGAGGCCAGACCTTCCCCTGCAAACTTTGTCCCTATCATCTAACAATGATTCTCAACATAGGCAGAAAATGACCATGTGATCCCTTCGCTGAAGAGGGTACATCAGAATCCTCAGGGGAGTTCTGTGAATGGCACCTGCCGTCATTGCCACCGCATGCCTGACCCCATGGTGGCAAGAGCTGGGCATTCTCTGAACCCCCGCTAGAACTTTCTAGGAAATGCTCTGCAGGGTGCCTCACCCCCCACACTGGTGTCACGTTGGCAGAGGGTGGATGTGAGAACCAGTGGTCTGGACAACTCCCGAGCCAGACTGCCCAAAAGGTGCTGGCATCTCCAACAACAGGCCTGCTAAGTGCGGGGCACCACAGCAGCACCCCAAGTTCATGGAGACTCCCCACCCTTCTAACTGGGAAGAAAATACAAGACGTACACGTAAACACACAACAGTCATTAACAAAACAAGACATGCTTGCCAAGTAGTGGCTGGAAAATGACAGGACAAGGGTCACAGGTGCGGGTGTCCACAGGGGCTGGGGAGACACCCAAGGTGCTGAGTCAGGCTGGGGGCAGAGGGACCCTCCTCCTTGGCTCCTGACCCATGTCACCATGTGGGAAAGCAGATCCAGTGTCGCCAGACTTTCTGAAACTTTCAAGAGAAGCCAAAAATCGCATTGTTATGTGAAGGCATCTGGTGTTTAAATGATGGCAAAATTTTTTGAAAAATGAGATTATGGCTGTTTGTGACTTCTGGCACAGATCACAGATGTTAGAGTGACTCGGGAGACAAAGTGTTTGCTGCTGGTTTCAAGGAGGGGAACTGGGGGGCTCTGAAGGAAACAGACCAGGAAGATGAGCTGAGAAAAGACCAGGGACCTTGAGTCTCAAAATTTACATTTGATTTTATAGCTCTTGCCCAAAGAAGCAAGGGCCGGGAGCAGGGGGGCGATGGTGTGGGTGGAGGGGAAGGCCCCGCAGAGGGTAGAAAGGACAGACCCGGGCTCCAAGGTCAAGCCTGGATGGTTTGGAGGGAGATGGCATCCAGAAGACATGGAGGAGAAAAGCACAGTTAGGGGGTAGGGGGAAGATCAGCTTGCTTTAGGAATGTGTGGAGTTTCAGGGGACAGCCGGCCCTCAGAGGGAACCAGCACTGGGGAGACTGTGAGGGTGAAGACACCGGTGATATAGGGGCTGGCACCGGGAGGGGACTCTGGGGACAAGAGGGACAGGAGGGGGATGAGCACACCCCTAACAATGAAAGACGCAACCAGGTGCGATGGGGCACACATGCCATCAAAGGAGACAGTCCAAGCCACATCAGATGCCAGGATCCGACAATTAAGAGCCCTGGTTCAACTGGGAGCTGCAGGATTTTAACTTTTTTTTTTTTTTTTTTAACGATTTTATTTATTTACTTGAGAGAGAGAGACAGAGAACACAAGTTGGAAGGAAAGGGAGAAGGCTCCCAGCTGAGCAGGGAGCCAATGTGAGGCTTGATGCCAGGAGCCTGGGATCATGACCTGAGCCGAAGCCAGATGCCTAACCGAGTGAGCTACCCAGGTGCCCCAGTAATCTCAATTGAAGGGTGACTGGGAGCAGATGCAAGACTGCACCGTGTGACGGGGTGGCCAGAGGAAACGAGTCATTCAGACAGCTCCCAGAAGAACAGGAGGATGAGACGCAACAGGGCCCTGGGCTACGGACAGGTGGGTACCAAGTCCCATCAGCTGACCACGTGGGTGAGATGGCAGCGCCCGGGGACACGACGGCCGGGGGTGGGGGTGGGGGGTCAAGGTGGGGGGTCCCCTACAGTAAGAATGCTCTGAGTCTTTCTGGAAATAAAGAAGAGAAAGGAAGAGGAAGACAGGAACTAGGACGGCAGGGAGACAGGAGGACAGGCAGAGGCGGCAGCAGCTGAAGCCCAAGGTGTGGCAACCCCACAGAGAAAGATGGATCTTGTCTCCTTCGCTGGGTTTCCACCCCCGCACGCCAGCCCCCTGTTCCATCCTCAGCCTCCTTCTGCCCTCGTCCTGTTCCCTGTCACTTGCTGATATACTTCTCTAGGGACAAGAGCCTTGGGGGGGAAAAAACAGTTAAAAAAAGAAAAAAAAAGTCATGCTCCCCAAACCCAATCTTCTCTTTCTTTGTGCTTATTAGTCATCTTCAAACCAGACTTTAATTAATTCAAGGCTAAGATGATGATGGTTCCTGCTTTTTCCTACACAGGGCCCCGCGCACAGTAGGCATCCCACAAATACACCGCTCTTGGCATCTGGAACTTGCCCGGCAAGCGCCTGCCCCTTGCAAGGCTGAGTGCTTGCCAGCAGCGTCGCTCCTGTGCACTGTGACTCAACCTCATCATCCACGAACAAGAAAGGGGATCACTTAGAAAAGCAAGGACAACTCATTGTAGGAAGGGTCGATCAGACACATGGACTCAGGATGGATGAAGATCAGATTTTGCAAGGTGGTGGACATACAGAATTTTCTAATTCTCTATTCCCAAGCCTTTCAGGCACAAAGCCAGAAGGTGCTGGGACCTCCTCCAATTTAGGGGAGAAGTGGCATCCTTGAGGGTGCCAGTGGGTTACGCACACCCCCCACACATATATCCCGCCTGCACACCTGCTGACTTGCTGTCCAGATCACAGGGTCACCACACTCAGCGCCTGGCTGCTCCTCGTCAGCTCAGACCAGAGGTTCTGCAGGGGGACCCTAAGCTCCACGTATGGGCTCTACACAAGCAAAATAGTATGATAGGTCCGAAGAAGGCAGAGCAACTTCTGCCTCAACTGGGCTCACTGATCTCTGCTGGTACGTGTTCTGACGGCAAGTCACAGAGTCAAGAGCTTTAGTGCTCGGGTTAAACTAAACATCAGGAGAAAGCTCAGTCCATTCGTGGCTTGTGGGTGAAGTCTACGGTGAGCAGAATGTTAGCACTAAGATCCAGAGCCTTGTAGGACCACAAGGAAGAGGGGGAAGGAGTTGGCCGTGGCCTTACGATTTAGTCACGTTGACGAGGGAGTATCGAGTACTGACTTCTCAAGTTCCTTTTAGAAGGTCCACACTCTTTTCCCTAGAACATACGCTCTCAGAATCACAGGGTCAGAATTAAACCCAACGGAATGAATAACTGACTTGGGAAAGGATAAGACGGGAAAACACACACAGGCACAGCCCAAAGGGTCCAGCTCCCTCTTCAACTGAAGATGTCAGGGGAGCTGTGAATGTCCCATTAGTATGTTAATTTGGGTTGGAAGAAATTAGAGAATGCGGCGAGGAAAGATGAAATTATGCTGGGAGACAGTACTCTCCGAGGCAGAGAGGCGTTAGCCAGAGGAGATGCATGCAAAGGAGTCAGGGGAAGAAGAACAGAGGCGCAAGTGGCAGAGGCTTAGGAAAGGGGCATCAGCCAGCACGCAGGTTACATTACCTTGATGGGCTCGCATTTCGGGAAGGGCCTTTTCTAAGACTGCTAATGCTTTTCTATGGTAATCTGCTTGGGCTTCTAATAACTGAGAACAGACCCACATTCAAAAACAAAAGTAACGTTAGCATCAGATGGACACACACACAATGGTGAGCAAAACCAAAAATGAAATCTTTTGCAAAAGAAAGCTAAAATGACTCAATTCTTACAATGCGTTCGTATTTTGTCAAGGGAAGGTGCTTACCGTAACAAAGAATTTGCCATACTCCCCTTCTTTGGACATAAAGCTGTACATATCTGCTGCTAGTTGATCCTGGTGAGTGGAAGAGAAGACAGGTCACTGAAGAAAATGCTATCTGAGAATTAATATCCATGGGCTCTCAGAGCAAAATGTCATGGAAAGAGCCACGGATTAAATGCCCATCATCTGGGAGGGTGCCTGGGGTGCTCAGTTGGTTGAGCATCTGCCTTCAGCCCAGGTCATGATTCCGGGGTCCTGGGATCAAGCCCTGCATCGAGCTCCCTGCTCAGCGGGGAGTCTGCTTCTCTCTCTCCCTCTGCTCCTCCTCACCACGCGTGCCCCCCTCTCTCTCTGTCTCTCTGTCTCAAATAAATAAATGAAATCTTAAAAAAAAAACAAAAAAAACAGATGTCCATAACTAGGATGACAATGAATGAATGAATGAATGAATAAGTAAATAAGGAAGCTTATTAGGGGAATGATATGGCAAGATCTCCAAGATACACGGCTCATATTCTTATTAAGAAGTGAAGTATAGAGCATTACTTATGCTGTGTTACCATCTGTGTAAAAATAGGAAAGAAAGAAATGTTATATTTTTGCTGCTACATTCGATTAAAAATATCTCTGGAAGAAAAAAACAAGAAATTGACAACAGGGGGGTACCTTTGGTGAGCAGTGGGAGTTCAGTAAGCAGGACAAGGATGGAAGAAAAGACTTCACTCTGCATGGTTTTTTACTTTTTCCAAAGATTTATTTAGTTTAGAGACAGAGAGAGTGCATGTGTATAGGGGAGTGGTCAGAGGGAGAGAAAGAGAATCTTAAGCCGACTCTGCACTGAGCAGACAGCCCGATGCAGGACTCAGTCCCGGGACCTTGAGATCATGACCTGAGCTGAAGGCAGACCACCTGAGCCACCCAGGTGCCTGTTTTATACTTTTGATATTTGAACTAATGTAGATGAATTGCTTATACAAAATTAAATAATTTATTTCAAAAGTGATAGATTAGGGTAGCCTGGGTGGCTCAGTGGTTTAGCACCACCTTCAGCCCAGGGCCTGATCCTGGAGACCTGGGATCGAGTCTCACGTCGGGTTCCCTGCATGGAGCCTGCTTCTCCCTCTGCCTCTCTCTCTCTCTCTCTCTCTCTCTCTCCCTCTCTCCCTCTCTCCCTCTCTGTATCTCTCATGAATAAATAAATAAACTCTTAAAAAAAAGAGTGATAGATTAGCCAATTGGACAGAAATATATCCTACTTTTCCTATTATTTTAGAATTACATTCTAATTAATCTGATATATTCAAATTGTAGACATCCTAGATTATATTTTAATTACGTATGTATTTATAAAATGTACTGTCTTCTGTTTTCAGTGCACAAATTAACACGAAGGCCTCCTTTATGAAAAATATCTGGAAATGCTAGTTTGGAGCAACAAAAATTCTTTTAGAATAACCAGGAAAGCAACAGAGTAATTCATGGAGCCCCACCTCTACACCCTCAAAAAAGAGAGGGAGAGAAAGAAAAGAGAAGAGGGCAGGGCAGAGAAGAAAGAAAAGAAGGGAAAAGAAAAGGCTTTTCACTCACATGTGGAATTTAACAAAACAAAACATATAAACACACGGGGAAAAAAAAAGAGGGAAGCAAACCATAAGAAAGACCCTCTTCTTTTTTTGAGTAGGTTCCAAGGCCAATATGGGGCTTGAACTCTCAAACCCCAACCAAGATCAAGAGTTGTATGCTCTATTGATTGAGCCAGCCAGTAGCCCCAAAGAGACTCTAAACTATAATAAATGAATAGGGTTGCTGATGGGGAGGTGTGTGTGTGGGGGGGCAGGCTAAATGGGGGAGGGACGGGGGAGGGCACTTGTGCTAAGCAGGGTGTGTTATATGTAAGTGATGAACCCCTAAATTCTACTCCTGACTACTATTACACTATATGTTAACTAAATAGAATTTAAATGAAATTTGAAAACTAAATTTTAAAAAAAGGGAGGAGAAAAGGCCTGGCACTAGTGGAAGCTGGGGGTGACCTCAGGGAGTTTGTGCCACCTTGATGGCCAAGACAATTGAGTCTAGTGGTCACATGGGGTCAGAAGACGGAAAATGAAGCCTTGGGAGTGCCTGGGTGGCTCAGTTGGTTAAGCGTCTGCTTTCACCTCAGGTCATGATCTGATGGTCCTGGGATGGAGGCTCGCCTCCGGCTCCCTGCTAGTGAAGAGTCTGCTTGAGATTCTTTTTCCTTCTGACTCTCCCCCACCTCCATGCACACACTCTCTCTCAAATAGAGAAATAAAATCTTAGGGATGCCTGGGTGGCTCAATGGGTGAGCATCTGCCTTTTGCTCAGGTCATGATCCCAGGGTCCTGGGGTCGAGTCCCACAGCATCCTCCCTGCAGGGAGTCTGCTTCTCCCTCTACCTATGTCTCTGTCTCTATGTGTCTCTCATAAATAAAATATTTAAATATAAATAAATAAAATAAAATCTTAAAAAAAAAGAAAATGAAGCCTTGGGCCTGGTGAAGTGAGGAACTGTAACAGACAAGCACACGTACATCCCACACAAACATTCCCAAGGAACTATTCCTCTGATGACAGGGTAGATTAGGAAACATCTGCTCAGCAGTGTACGGCAAGACTAGAGTATATGCATTTTGTATTGGGCTCTGGGTCTGGGAAAGTAAAAACATTTCCCTGGATTTGGCAAACATTTTACATCTGCTTTCGCAAAGGTCTGGAGTTTGAGTTTACTATACATGTTGTGTGGGGGATCCTCAAACCGAGAAAGGTTAGTTAAAAAGGGCCTGGCACTGGTCATGCTCTCTGGGGAGAATCACTCCCAATCCTTAGGAGTCCCAGAGACAAAGTCTCTCTTAAAATGAGCTCGCAGTACAAAACTGCAAAAACACAGGAGGAAACAATCCACCATGAAGCAAATTCTTACAGAGGAAACAGAATTCTCAAAGACCGTTACAATAAGTACATATAAAATGATTAAACGTGACAAAAGAAAGATGCACTAGAAAACAATAACACACTATCAAAAAACACTGACTTTGAATAATTAGAACTGAAAAATGCAGTAAACGAAATTCAAAACTCGATGTAAATTATACAGTAGATGAGACCTAGTTAAAGAAAAAAACAGTGACAAAGTATTTAGATCTCAGGAAATCACAGAAGTCAGTAAAAAGGGAGCCAGAAACTATCGTCACAGGTTTTCACCATTGGAAATGAGAAACTATGACATGGATGTTGAGAGAAGATACTTGAGCCCATAACATACCAGTTCAGACTCCTAAGATCTCCGCCACATTTATGTCTAAGCAGCCAGTAGCCCAGATCCAGCTTAGACTGGATCTGAGGAATGCTCTGTAATGCCACTGGCAAAGCTACGACTCTTCTGAACAATAAACCACGATGAGACTATTTTATCAGAAGCACTTAATTGCATGCATGGCATGACTTAGTCCAGTTTTAATTCCTCGTCTCTATGTTATTTTAAACAAGTCATTTTGCTGCAGTTAACCAATCTTAAAGTTCACGGTCTTGAAGAATGAATTACAGTGTGACCTGAACAAACTAAAATATTACAGTCTTAATACTATCTAAAAGAAGAGACACCATTTTTGGAAAATGATGAATAATAAGAGGAAGGAAAGCTTAAATCTGAAGATGCACCAAACACCTGTTTCTTTACCATCTCAAATAACATTTGGAATAAAGATTTATCTTCACAGAGAGATGCACAGAGAATGAGATCACTTAACCATCTCATCTGGAATTTATTTTATGAGTTAAAAAGTTCTATTTCTTGGGACGTCTGGGTGGCTCAGTGGTTGAGTGTCTGCCTTTGGCTCAGGGCATGATCTTGGGTCCGGGAATCAATCAGCCTCCCTGCAAGGAGCCTGCTTCCCCCTCTGTCAATGTCCCTGTGTCTCTCATGAACAAATAAAAAAAAAAAAAAAAAAAAATTAAATATGTTTTTAAAAGTTCTGTTTCTTCCAATTATAAACCAATTCTAGCAACATTTAAAAAGTAATACTTTCCTTCTCTATAGATATATGATGACCCCTTTAGTATATATTCAATTATTTAGAATAGCATTAATTGTAGAAAGCCTAGCTTTCTGCAGAACTATTTTTGTGCCTATTGTGCTTTTTTTTTTTTTTTAAAAAAAAAAAAAGATTTTATTTTGGGGGGCTCCTCGGTGGCTTAATGGTTGAGTGTCTGACTCTTGATTTTGGCTCAGGTCATGATCTTAGGGTCAAGAGATCAAGCCCTGTGTAGGGCTCCTTGCTCAGTGCGGAGTCTGCTTGAGATTCTCTCCCTCTTCCTCTGTCCCTCCCCCAGCTCATGCTCTCTCTAAATAAAGAAATAAATAAAATTTTAAAATAAAATAAAATGTACGGCACCTGGCTGGCTCAGTCAGTTGAGAGTCTGTCTTTGGCTTGGGTCATGATCCCAGAGTCCTGAAATGGAGTCCTGCATCAGGCTCCCTACTCAGGGAGGAGTCTGCTTCTCCCTCTGCCCTCCCTTCAGCTCGTGCTTTCATGTTCTCTCTCTAATAAGTAAATAAAATCTAAAAAAAAAAAAAACCAAAACTCTATACCCAATGTGGGGTTCAAACGTACAACCCTGAGATTAGGAGTCACCTGCTCCACTGGCTGAGCCAGCCAGGCACCCCTATTGTGCACTGTTTTAATTGCTGTAACCTTTTTTTTTTAATTTATTTTTTATTGGTGTTCAATTTACTAACATACAGAATAACCCCCAGTGCCCGTCACCCATTCACTCCCACTCCCCGCCCTCCTCCCCTTCTACCACCCCTAGTTCGTTTCCCAGAGTTAGCAGTCTTTACGTTCTGTCTCTCTTTCTGATATTTCCCACAATTGCTGTAACCTTGTATGTTTTGCTACGGTTTTTTTGCCCTTTTTTCATCTATTCTTTATTTTAAATGAGCTCAGACATTTTTGTCATTTAAAAAAATACCCTACTTGAACTTTTTTCAAAGAATGTTTTATTCTGAACAAAGTCATGCAGGGTCTTAGAAATAAAAAAGGAAGAACAAACTAAAACCCTCTTTCCTGTCATTCAGAGTATTCTGATAGGACTTGTGTGGCACACTCAATAATCTGCAATATTTGACCTTTCCTCTGTCATTTGCAAGCACCAGGTTGATGCAAGAACAAAGTATTTATTTTTATTTATTTTTTTATTTATGATAGTCACAGAGAGAGAGAGGCAGAGACACAGGCAGAGGGAGAAGCAGGCTCCATGCACCGGGAGCCCGACGCGGGACTCGATCCCGGGTCTCCAGGATCGCGCCCTGGGCCAAAGGCAGGCGCCAAACCGCTGCGCCACCCAGGGATCCCCAAGAACAAAGTATTCAGGAAAGTCTTGTACCTTGCACAGCTCTACTTTATTTCCAGCTTCATCCATCTCTTCCTTGAGGGTATCGATTTTTGACGGAAGCCCCTGGAAGTTGGTTCCTGAAGATTTGTGAGCCTGGTTCCACCTGCAAAACATGGGGCAACCAGCACCTGAGAACCAGCTGCACATATTCAACCTTGTAGAGAGTCAAGGCCCTCGGGGAGATAGATTCTTTCCCCAAACTGATTCTACCTGGGTTGGGCAGCATACCTAGGATGTCGGCTTCTCTTGAGTTTATCTTCCAGGAATGGAAGCAAGCAAAAAGAGCCAGGAGCTCCTCAACATGACAGGACTCTTGCACAGCTGTCCGCTCTGAGAATAATCTACCCCACCTTGTCTCACACACGCCCCACTGCTGGAAATCATGCCGGGAAACCCCTTTCCTAGAGTGTCTAATCGTGCCGTCCTTGCCATCAAACAGCCCATGTGCTTTCCTCCTTTGACCTGGAATGTTCCTGAGTCACTGGGAGTCAATCCTGCTCTTGGACTCCTATGACTCTTCCCGCTACCATCCTCATCTGTGATCACTTCCAGCAAGTAAAATCCAGAACTTCAGTCATGCAGCTAGCAATCCACAGCGAGGAAAGTACTTGTAGAATTAAAAACATTTCTTAGCACTAATATTCTAAAGACAAAATTTATAGCAAATCTGAAGCATAATGTGGAATATTTACATTCCCTTTTCAATAGGTCAAGAGGACTGAACAAGGAAGAATTCTATCATAGCAAGAATAGGGGAGTGCATGGGAATAATAATCTGTAACACTTTCTGTGTGGTTTTCAAGTAGGCTTTGACCTTCTGTTGGAGTATTCTGGAAAGTTTCAACAACTGAAACGTAAACATGGATATCATGGAGATGAAAACCCATGCTAGGAACTCCTCAAGCTTCCCAGATGCTGCACCGCCCCCCAGAGAGCATGCTGCTTTGCCTTCTTTCTAGTTCCCGAGGTGAGGCACTCTTCCAAAGCAGGCCTTTGGGACACTTGCCCAGCTGGTGATGTCATGTAGTACACAGAGCATGGACCTCGGAGTCTGACATGCTCAGGTTTGAAAACCGGCTCTCCCTGTCACTAGCTGTGTGACCTCAGGAAATGACTTAACCTCTCTGTGCCTCAATAACCTCATTTGTAAAACAAGATGCCTTGCAGAACCATCATAAGGAGTCAGGGAGAGGACAAATATTTATGCATGTGTGTGTGTACCGATAATATCTGCCGTATAATGGATTCCTACTTAGAAAATGAGGAGTAATTAGTCATTAGTGATTATCATTTCCCTCCAGGGAAAAGCCACAGGAATAAGTAAAGAAGAAATATTCAACTGTTTGTTTCTCTAATACTTGCTTTGATTGGTTAAACGAACAAGACCACGAAGGCAGATCAAGAATCAGTGTTAAAATCCCCTCCGGGATAAATACAGGTATTATAAACGTAAACTTTGTGGCAGATAAGCATCTATGATGTCACTCAACCAACTCCAGTAAGGAGCATTCATGACCTCATTTAATTAATCATTAGAACATTCTTCTTTATCTTGAGCCCAAACTCTACCTCACAGTGGCCTCCACGCCTGGTCCAGGCCCGAGGATTTAATCACAGGTGTACACGGAACATGGAGGGTTTGCAGACAGGACCCTAGCTCTGACATGTATCATCTCTAAGGCATGAAGCAAGTCATGCAGATATTCTGGGAGGTTCCACCCGTATCTGTAAAAGAGGTCTCTTCTCAAGAGTAAGGGGTGTTACCTAACCCACGAAATCCTGCTCCCTCTCCAATCCTCATTGAGGGGTCTCTGCATGTAATACGTAGCAGAGAGTCTGACGCAGTAAGCACCCCACTGAGAGCTGGTGAAAACATCAATGAGCCAATAAATAGCAACCAGTGGAAGGATCAAACGAGCTCAATACCTAGCATGTGGCCAGTGGCCAGTAAGTGGTGGCAATTCTTTTTACCATGTGCTAATGCCTAGATGTATACCTTTTATGATCTCGATGTTTCTTAAATCAGGACATGTCTTAAAAGTGACTTGTACATTAAATCGAATGGTGTTTCTCCCTGCCACCCTCCACCCAAAAAGTAAATATTAAATCAGTGGTGCAGGATACTCAGTGGCATCTTAGAAACAAGGAGAAATGCTTAGAAACAAGGAAATGCTATATTGTAGAATTGCTACAGATGTTCTAAATCTGCAATAAAAAGACCTGTGATGGGTAGAAGCTCAGGAAATGAGGGCTGTATCCCCATATATTTGCCAAAGAGAAATAATCACATCGACCTCACAGGACTGCATGTAGCTTAATTCAAGCTACAAAATAAGTCACAGAGATGAAGAGCCACAGCATAGGCAACACAATAATATTGTAATAATTCTATGGGGACAGATGGTCATGACACTTATTGTGATGAGCACAGAGCAATGCATAGAATTGTTACCTCAAAGTTGTGCAGGTAAAAAATATACAATATTGCATGCCAATTATTCTTTAAGAATAAAAAAATTAACCAGAGAGCTAACAGAGCCACCTTTTAAAAAAATAATAATGAAGTTTTATTGGAACACAGCCACGCTTTCATTTCCTTATGGTCCAGCACTGTTTTTATGCTACACAGTGCAGTTGAATAGCTGTAACGGGGACCACCCAGGGTGCTACGCTGAAAATATTCACTTCTTGGCCTTTTACAGAAAGGTTGTGTTTTTTTTTTCTCCTTTACAGAAAGTTTAGCAGTCCTTGTGATAAAGTCTGAGGAAGGATGGGGCCCGGGGCACTGTCTCCATATTCCCCACTGTCACCCGAGGAAAAAGCCACATAAGTCACGGATGCAGATGCCCTCGGGGACACAGCCAGGCTGCAGTCCTGCCAGGAAGCACTAAAGACAGCCATCCAGCACCAACCCACAAGTCAGCAGCTCTCAGAGATGGTTACTGAGTTTTACAGGCGTTGCTCCACTTGAATGCAGCATTGGATTGTGAAAGGACCACAACCACATGGGGTTTGGACATGGCAGGTCCCTCAGAACTGCTAAGATCAGAGATCTACTTATTCCTACCCTCTGCTACCCTAGCAACAAATGCTCTTAGAACGGTTAGCCACTGACTCCTCGCCCCTTAGGACACTTCCTTAAGTTTCTGTCTTTTCCTTTTTTTCTGCCTCCTTTGACTGCTCATTCACTAAGAACAGGATGTTCTAACATCATCTCCATTGCCACACTTGGGAGAATGAGCCCTAAAAGCAGGTGTAAGTGGGTGTGACTTGGTCTGTGGGTCAAGTGCGTGAATCTGGACACCTGCATTTTGTCCACCGAGTGACCTTTCCCTCACCTGTGTGGGGGGATGAGGATGGTTGCTGGGAGAAGTTATTTTCATAGCTCTACCTTACCTGGCTCTGACTGAATCCCAGTCTAACACCAATTTAGCAAGCTGTTTCCTCTGTTTTTGGATGTTGGGAATCTCCAGCTAGAAAGCACAAACCACACATGAAATAGGATGAGCTTTGGGTTTTAAACTTAACATTTGAAAGGGCATAATTAATTTACTTTTTTTCCCCTCTTAGGCATAAGATTTTGTACCCACCATTTATTCCCCTTCTTTCCAAAAAGAAGCATATGTCAAAGCCGCTGATTACTGTTAAAACTGTAGACACAAGCAAACCATTCATCATGCGTCCCCCACCAATCCTGGCTCTTCTGTGTGGCCCGGTCAAAGAACTCACCTCTGCTATGTTGCAGAGAGGATCCACAATCTCTTTCTCAACAAAGGATTCATGCTGAGTAAGTTCGAGAGCCAGCTGATTCTCAGCATCCCCACATGTCTCCAGCATCTTCCTTTAAAAACACAAGACACCCCCACAACAAGCGTATGCTCAGTGAGTCAGGCAGGTCAGTACCATATCGGGCCAGTGCTGCTCACTACAGGTTGGGAACACATTAGGGTGCCACACAGTAGAACCTTAAAAACATTAGAAGTTTGGGGTGTCACCCAAAATGTGAGTCCACAGATCTGTGCTTTATTTTTACTTTTTAAAAGATTTTATTTATTTATTCATGAGCAACACAGAGAGAGAGGCAGAGACACAGGCACAGGGAGAAGCGGGCTCCCCATGGGGAGGACTCAGTCCCAGGACCCCAGTCTCGCTCCATGAGCCAAAGGCAGATGCTCAACCACTGGGCCACCCAGGCGTACCCAGATCTGTGCTTTAAAATCAAAACGACTGTTCATGGGCATTATCAAATGTGTCTTACGCATCTGTTAAACTGATAACTATATTGCTAGGTTAATGTTTCATCTGTTGCTATAAAACATTAAATTTATTAAATCTTTAAAAAATGAATAAATAAAATGAAAAGGACTATCGTGGGTATACTTTGTGTGTTACGTGTAAGGCAGGTATGTGAACGTGAGGTGATAACTCTAGCATTAGGTTCTCAAGGCACGTGTCCTGCAGAACATGTTGAAATTCTTTAGAATCCTACCGAAAGTTCATTCTATGCTGTTTTGTGTCTGTTAGTGAGGCCAGCCTAGGCAGTGTTTTCTCCAGAGTTACTGTGAGTGCTGGTTTTCTACTGGGTAGAAGAGACCATGGGCTAACAATCATGTTTCCGTTTGCTTCCCTGTAAGCATATAGCTGATGTCACACGGAGGACGGGTGCCAGTGAGGCGACTGCTCTCATCCTGACACTCCCTCTCTCATCTTACCTCTCTCCTTGCTCTCCCCTTCAAGATCTCCATGGGGTTCTACTGAAAGAGTAACGTGTGTGGCGCTGGCATGAGATGGCCTTGGTGCTGTCATTAAGAACATGATCTCTGGTGCCAAGCTGCCTGAATGGGATACAGGCTTTGCCGTTCACCAGCTGTGTGGTCTGGGGCAGTGGACTTACTCTCTCTGTCTGTCAATTTCCTCAGTGGTAGAATGGCAGTGGCAATACAGGCTCCCTCCGAGGTTGTCTGGAGGACTCAGTGAGTGACTACTTGGAAAGCACGTGGAACAGTGCTAGTGCAGAGCAAGCACTCTTGAAGCAGCTGTGCTGACGACAACAGTATGAAGGAGAAAAATTGGGACACAACCAACCTGGAGGGAACAGGGGCGCCAGCATGGACACGTGTGCCACGCCCCCGCCCCCCATCCAGGGCCATTGTCCCCAATATGAGAGCATGGACAGGATGGAGAAAGGGTAAAGAGTGAGGGGAAACCATCATCCTTCAAAGAACAAAGGAAGAATTGTAGGCCATGGAGCAGGACAGGCCCCAGGAAATGTGAAGTCAAAGTCCATGCATGGCAGCCGAAAGCAAAGCCCACTGTACAGCTGGAGAGAGCAGAGGGGATAAAAGGACACCAGCTTCACACAGATGCAAGTAGAAGGACAGTCAACGTTCCCTCTTATACTGAAAACAGTTTCATTATTAGATTTTGAAAAATTATTAAATAACACATGCTTCCTGCAAAAATAAAAAAATCCAAATAATTCAGATATAACACCATTTTGACATTACCACGATTGATATTATGGTGACCACTCTTAAAGGAAGTGACTCTTTTATTATTAAGATTTATTATTATTTATTTGAGAGAGAGAGAGAGAGCGAGAGCACATGCAGGGGAGGAGCAGAGGGAGAAGCAGACTCCCTGCTGAGCGGGGATCCTGATGCAGGGCTCAATCCCAGGACCCCGGGATCATGACCTGAGCCAAAGGCAGATGCCTGAACGACTGAGCCACCCAGGTGCCCTAGGAAGTGACTCTTAAGGACCAGAAGGGGCCGGCCAGAGTTTGTAAATCTGAGTCAACAGCTGGAACACAGAAAGGACTTATTATTCTTTATACCCAAATTCAGAGGTATAAATATGGACCCTACCAATTACTTTTGCTAGCAGCACACCTCCCCCCTTTTTTTTTAAGGATTTTATTTATTTATTCATGAGACACACAGAGAGGCAGAGACACAGGCAGAGGGAAAAACAGGCTCCCTGTGGAGAGCCCGATGTGAGACTCGATCCCAGGACCCGGGGCCACACCCTGAGCCAAAGGCAGATGCTCAACCACTGAGCCACCCAGGCGTACTACTAGCAGCCCTTTCAACCAACTCCAGCTTTGTTCCTATTCAATGGAAGATTCTCTACCATCCCAGTGGCCGTGTCCCACTTTTTCCCCACAGAGACTGCGTCGTTCTCCTGGTGGATGCTCCACGCCATCATGCTCACGGTCCCTCTATCACACAGATGGCTGTCACACACACCACCCACCTACACACTCCCACTGACTCACAGGGCACTGCACTCTCTGCCTGAAAGCAGCCAACACTTACCCCAGCAGAGAGTCTTCCAGTTGAGTCGATGCTTCTTGCATGATCTGAGCGAGAGCGGTCAGAGGGAGTTTTTTCTGGAAAGCAGAAAAAGACATTGTGTTGGTTTCACTATTATTGACACCCATTCTCAATGACCTGCTTCAGGTCACCCTTCAGTGATTTCTCCTCCAGGCAAACCGTACAGATAAGAGACAGCCAGTCTCGGTTCAGGTTCTGGTCTCAAAGGTAGAAGTTATGGGACTTTACCTCTGCGCCCATGTCCTCAAGCATAGATGATCCAGAGACATGATAACAGTGCGAGTGTCCTACGGCTGTCTGTCTATGGAGATACTCAACACCAAGAGCCAAGCACGTGGTAAAATAATTCAGCAAATGCCAGCTGCTAGTATTATTGTTGTGGTTGTTGTTACTGTTTTTAAAGATTTTATTTATTTGAGGAAGAGAGAAAGTGATAGAGAGAACACAAATGGGGCGGGGGGAGGGAGAGGGAGACGCAGACTCCACCCTGAGTCCAACCTGGGGCTTGATCTCATGACCCCAGAGACCATGACACTGAGATCACGACCTGAACCAAAACCAAGAGTGGGGGCTGCATGGGCGGCTCAGTCGGTTAAGCGTCCAACTCTTGCTTTCGGCTCAGGTCATGATCTCACCGCTGTGGGATCAAGCACCATGTCCGTCTCTGCTCAGCGTGGAATCTGCTTCAGATTCTCTCTCGTCCTCTCCTCACACTCTTTTAGGTTTTAGTCATTTATTTGAGAGAGAGAGAAAGCACAAGCAGGGGAGCGGAGGGAGAGAGAGAAACAGGTTCCCCGCTGAGCCAAAGGCACTTCACTGATTGGGCCACCCAGGTGCCCCATAAATAAATAAAATCTTCTTTAAAAAAAAAAAAAAAAAAAAGGAAAAAAAACCCAAGTGTTGGTCCCTTAACGACTTTGCCACCCAGGCACCCCACAGCCCCTCGAATACGTACTCATAAACTGGCTCTTAATTTGGCTGTAATCATAACTATACAGCTGTAAATAAGCATCTAAAAGTATCTGGCTAAATATCGGAAAAAGTTTTCTTCCAGGATTTAAGCACAAAGCCATGCATTTTCCTATCACGCATCTGTTTTTCAGCTGGAAATGACCATAAGGGTCATCTGATTCATGCTCTAATTGTCCAGTCAAGGAACCTGAAGCCTGGGGGAGGTCAGGTGGACTGGCCGGGGACCCCGGTGAGGGGCAACAGAGCCAGACCTCCACGCCCATGGGCTGCGCCCCAGTTCAGCTCCTCTCCACCAGTGGTTGACGGCTCATCTCAGAACATGGCTATAAGGGGCCTGGGAAGTCCCTGGAAAGTGGGTTGTGGATACCACAGGATCTGCTAACAGATCCATGTGATTCTGCTTCCTCACTAGAAAGGGCCCTCACGGCAAGAACACGGTCTATCTTGCTGTGTGCCACTGTCGAACCTTGACCTTTACGGGCCACCTGCCTTTCCTACTATCAATGGGCTTCTTGCGACACACGCCGCATTTGCTTGCATTGTAAGGAATATCTCTGGAAGAGTATACAAGAAACGACTAGTGCTGCTCATTCTGGAGAGGACAGCACGGTGCCTGGGGAACAGGACCGGGAAAGACCTTGCTTTATGTTCTGTGTATTCTGGGTTTTGACCACGTAAATATGCAGCCGATCCAAAAACAGTATATTGAAACGTAAAGATAAATAACAACTCTATTTACCCATCTCTCATTTTCTCAAGTTGTTTTCAACTAAGTCAATAGCAAGCATTACCTGCCCCACAAGGAGACAGTTCCAGCTTCTGCACTTCCACACCAGGAAGACAGGAGAGGATGGGTAGGGGGCCTAGATCACAGTGAGGGTAATTCATACATTTTAGGAATGCTGTCTGACTTATTTTTTTCTAAGGTTTATTTTAATTTAGAGAAAGAGTGAGTGTGTGACCAGGGGTGTCAGGGTGTCAGGAGGGGCAGCGGGAGAGGGAGAAAGAGTCCCAAGCAGACTGTGCTGAGCACGGAGCCCATCCTGGGACCTGATCTCATGACCTTGAGACCATGTCCTGAGCAAAAGCCAAGAGTCAGACACAACCAACTGTGCTGCCCAGGAGCTCCAATAATGCCGCCTTCCTAAGGGAATTTAAGTCTGGGATAAATGCAATCATCAGGAGAAATATACTTTGTGCAACTCTGGAACTCTGGACAAAAAAAAAAAAAAAATCATAAAAAGAGGATTCTACTTTGACAAGTATCATTCAAGCTCCCTGCTGTAAACAGCCTTGTGGTTTCCAGGCCCTGAACCCAAAGCCACAACAATCCTGTTTCCTGTCATACATAAATCGGGACATTCTGCTTATTTAACCCTGCGCTCCTGGATGAAGATGCTACCTACCACTGCCATACTCCTCCACGAACACAGCTGAGCACTTCCCAGGCATGGACAGCCTTTTTTTCTCTTTTATCATCAGAGATTCATTTAAAAAGTTCTGAAGTCATAATTTATAAAATGGATGCCAACTGCACAAAAAGCAGCTACCCCACATCTCATAGGACTCCCAGCATCAGCTCCACCATGGTCCCCTATTGGACTGAGAAGACCACCCCCTGCACTTCATGCCTCTCCACATGCAGAGGAGCCTCTCGTGGGGCCTTTGCGGGGCTCTTCCTATGTGTTCTAGAGCCCTGGAGACTGCTGCCATTTCTCTGCACTGTAGGACCCCCGTGGTTATCTTTTCTCATTTCCGTGGTGACTGCTTCTCCCACGTGCACAGGGGAGACAGTTTCGGAGCCCTGCCTTGGCACTTCTGTTTGAGGTTGGAAAAGGAAGCCTAAGGCACTAGGTTTTCGAAATGAGGCCAGGCACCTTTGTCCTTGCTGCCGAAAATATGCCCATCACCTGCTACTCAATGCCCGCCTTTTTTTTTTTTTTTTTTTTTACTGCCTGCCTTTAATAGCTGGGCCACCACCTCCTCTGGGAAGCCTCACCTGACTACCTCTCCTCCTGTGATGCCCATTCTCATTCCTCCCCTAACACCCTGTGCATGCTGTGTTTAGCATGGCATTTTCTGATGGTCCATTTGTGTGTCTCTCCCCACCAGGCTGTGAGCACCTTTGAGGTGGAGACTACAGCTTCTTTATTTTATATCTCCAGCACCTACACACAGTAGGTGTTTGGTAAGTACTTGTTCCTTTGTTTTTTTTATGAGTATATGGGACACCCAAATGGCGTCTTAAAGCACTGAGGGGGAATGACGAGACGTGATGTGAAGGGTAAGGGCACGTGGCATGAATGAGAGGAAGCAGGAGACACTGGGAACACTGGGGAAGACAGGATCAGATCGTGAAGGGCTGGGCATGCTGCAGAGCCTGGACTCGGATCTCCACAATGGGAAACGGCCAGCACCCCTCGAAGGAGGCACCACTGGCAGTACAGGCCACTTGCAAAGTAGGACTGTCATTCAGGCACCACAGGACATTTGGCATCTCAGTCCCCACCCTCCGAGTGCCAGTTAGTGTCCCCAGTCCCTATAGTAACCCAAAATGTCTCTACGTATTTCCAGATATCCCCAGGAGTGCGCTTCTGGTCCCTGCTGAGAACGAATAAGCTAAGTTTCTTTCTTTTTTTTTTTTAAATGTCTTAAGGGTTAGGTATTTTTCCAACTTTCTTTATTTTTTTTAACTTTTTATTTATTTATGATAGTCACAGAGAGAGAGAGAGAGAGAGAGAGAGAGGCAGAGACACAGGCAGAGGGAGAAGCAGGCTCCATGCACCGGGAGCCCGACGTGGGATTCGATCCCGGGTCTCCAGGATCGCGCCCTGGGCCAAAGGCAGGCGCCAAACCGCTGCGCCACCCAGAGATCCCTAAGCTAAGTTTCTTTCTTTCTTTTTTTTTTTTTTCCAGGCAGGAGGATGACAGCATCAATTTGTATTTTAAAAAAAACCATTCTGATGATCCGGGTGGAGACAGGCTGGAAAAGAAGGCAACTAGAGGCAGGAAGCAAAGCTCAGGAGGTGACCACACCATCCGGGTGAGAAGTAATCAGGGTTTGTTTTGTTTTTTGTTTTTTGTTTTTTTTTAAAGATTTTATTCATTTATTCAAGAGTGACAGAGAGAGAAAGGGGCGGGGCAGGGACACAGGCAGAGGGAGAAGCAGGCTCCACACAAGGAGCCCGACAAGGATCACACCCTGGGCCGAAGGCAGGTGCCAAACCGCTGAGCCACCCAGGGATCCCCGAGGTAATCAGGTCTTGTTTAACGCAAAAGTGGCAGAGATGGCGCAGAGGTGAGGAATTCAAAAAATATTCACAATCACAGGGCTTGCTAATCAAGAAGCTATGGGAGGGTGAGGATAAAATGGAATGTCAGGTAACCCTAGTTTCTAGCTTGCATAACACGGTGGGTGGGACTCAAGAGTCAGCACAGAAGGAAGAACTGGTTGTGCGTGCTAAAATAGACAGTAAGGGAAGGAAGTTTTGTTGCTTGGTTGAAATGCCGTAGAAGTCCTTGGCATAAACACATCAGCTAGAAGCCATGAGAACAGAGGAGGTGGCCCAAGGAACGTGACTGGGGGAATAAGGAGGACAGAGCCTTAAGACACCATGTTAAAAGGGTAAGTAGAGCAGAAGCCATGATAAGAGCATGAGAGGGGCTATGGGGACAGAACCAGTGGATTGGGTCTGGTTCTGCCAAACAGGACTTGCCACGAGCATTCCTGGAATCGTGGGTGCATGCAAAGTCCCACTCTTCAGTGCATACCGACTGCAGCAAGCTCAGTATTGCACAAGGGAGGAATAACCCTGCTGGCAAGAGACAGCCCATAAATGTCTGTAGGAAATGTAAAAGAAGGGTGACACTGATAAGCTGCATCCCAGCTCTTCCTTTTGAGACATCCGGTGGCAAATCATAGCTTTCCGGTATGACCCTGAAACTCTCACCTTAATGGTATATGGGCTTCCAAGGGTTAGCATATGCTCCTAAGCTAGGAACTTGTAAACGCAAGCACAGAACTGCCAAATGAGCGTGGCTGCTGGGCTCTACTGGTGGCACACGAGGACCCGGATGCTTTGAACAAATGTACACATTCAATGGTTCTCCTGGAGTCCATCCCTCTTCCTCTCTACAACGGCATCCTGATTTCTCCTAAGGATCCACCCTGGTCTCAATAAAAGCCTGTGAGCTGGAGGTAGCTCTGCAGCCCACTCGCTAGGGACAGGTCCCGATTAGCTCAAGCCAATGCACATCCCATCTCCTCACCAACCTCACCCCTGCCCACAATAACCAAGGTGGAATGGGAATGTTCTGGAATGGGGACTGTGGCTCAACACAGATCAACAAAAGAGAAGGCAAAGTCTACCTTCCAAGGACTTGGAAAAAGAAGATTTCCCACTCTGTTAAGAAAACTACTGGAAGGTACACTTTCTACTCCTGCCGGACATGCACAAGGAAGCAAGTAGCCCATGGAAGCCATTGGTAGCCAACCCACGACCATGACAGGTGCCCTTTTGGGGATAAAGCAGACCCTGAAGAAGGCAGGAGGGGCAAAAGGGAAGAAAGCAGGGCTCTGGTTACACCACCACAATGCTAGCCCAAGCCTCACCTCACATCCATCTCAGCTTCTGGAACCTTCCAGTTAGTAAGCCAATAAATTATGTCCTTTTTCTAAGTCAATTAAAGATATTCTTTCAGCTTTTTGCCACCAAAGCATTCCAAACAGATGTCTCCATTGTCTTATCAATGACAAATGGCTCACTGAGTCTTTGAAAGCACCTGGAATAAGTTCAGTGTGAGTAGGGCTTTCGGATCAGCAAGGTCTTAAGCACAAAAGAATGTTCTGGTCCGGCGGGTGTCATGAAAGGAAATGGCAATATTAGGTACAAATCTGCAGGCAACTCGCTGATGCTGCTTGAGAAAACCAAAGGGTTGAAGGGTGCAAAGCCTCACGGGGACACAAGTGTCCCGGCCCCAAGTCACATCTGATACTCACGTATCTCCTCTCGGCATCGCTGCCATGCTGGCCCTGGAAGCATGCCGTCAGACGCTTGTGGGAAAGGTGGCACACTGACCGAACCGTGTCCAGGCGCCGCTCGATCTGAGAAAACAGAGACAAACGAGCCATTCGCAGGGCTGAAGAACACACACCCCTCTTTCTAATGCTGCAGCCACAAAGGCAGAAACAGCATCCTGTGCTCTAATTTTTTTTTTTTTTTTTTTTTTTTTTTTAGCTCTGGGGTATACATGGGAATGGTCCCATTCACTTATACCAGGGTTTCTCATTATTGACACTTGGGACCCGGTAATTCTGGGGGTGGGGGCTCTGCTGTGCATGATGGTATGTTCAGCTTCATCTCTGGCCTCTCCCCACCCCATTCCCTAAGCTGTGACAACCGATGCTGTCACCACGCATTATTGAACATCCCCCCAGAGGGCGAAATAGCCCCTGGCTGAGAGCTGCTGACCTCTCTTACACCGAGAGATTTAGATCTCCCAAGGGCTAAGTCCATGAGCAGGGAGGCCGCGGAGTCCGGGCTAAACCTGCTATCAGAGAGACTGGTGGCGGCCGAGCCTGCAGAAGTGCAAAGGAACACCTTAGGGCAATCCCATCGCCAAGGGGGAAAAAGCCACAGGGACATTCAGAAGCTACCTCCTGCAGACAGCAACACAGCCTTCCACACACAGGACATCAGCCCATCGGAACATCAAAATCTATGTCCCACGATTTCCACTCAGGGTCAGTGTCTTCAAAATCATGCCTTACTGGGTTTAGGGTGGGCTTGCAGCTTTGTTTTTGTTTTGTTTTAAATAAACCTCCAAGGCTGAACGGACAGCCAGCAGCAAGGAACACTGACTTAGGGGACGCATGCATCGTGATTTAGCTTCCCAAAATATTATTGCTGGGATATGGCTGTTTATGGCAAAGAGAACTGCTTTGCAAGGGAAGGAATGCCAAAAATGTGTATTCTGATGACTCATTAAGATTGAGTGCAGGCCCGTAGGGATGCTTTCTATTTTAAAGAAAAATCAACAAATTCAAAGCAGAATGCATTTTTATCCCTGCAACGTTGTACCCGATGCCATGGTTCTGTGCTTCTTTCTTGAGAGCCCTGACTGTCCGACTGTCCCAACAGCTTCTCTTCGGCGCCTAGGCCCGACCACCGGGACCCTGACCTGACAGCCATGTTTGTACATAGGAGGAGCAAATGCCACATCACCTCCCCCTAGTCTTCTATAACGACCAGATTTTTAAACCACTGGAAAACTAATATACACTGTATTTGCCATGAAAACAGGCTAAACCCAAACCCGAAACAGACAAAAAACAAAAACCCCCAAACTCCATTGCACTTTGATTCTGATTTCTACTAGAAAACTGTAAAGTCCACAGGGACAGGGGTCTTGATCTGTTTTGTTCACTGATTTATCCCAATGGAAAGTGTTCGTGTAATATCTGTTGAAGGACAAGTAGGAGGGGCCTCTGGGTGGCTCAGTGGTTGAGCACCTGCCTTCGGCCCAGGGCATGATCCTGGAGTCCAGGATCGGATCCAACATCAGGCTCCCTGCAGGGAGCCTGCTTCTCCCTCTGCCTGTGTCTCTGCCTCTCTCTCTCTTTCTCTGTGTCTCACATGAACAAATAAAATCTGAAAGAAAGAGAGAAAGAAAGAAAGAAAGAAAGAAAGAAAGAAAGAAAGAAAGAGAAAAGAAAGAAAAGGAAAAAAAAGAAAAGAAAAGAAAAGAAAAGAAAAGAAAAAAGAAAAGAAAGAAAAAAAGAAAAGAAAAGAAGGAAAGAAAGAACCAAAGGGCAGGTCGGTGTCAAGTCCCTGTGCAAGGTGTTAGAAAAACAACAGTAAATAGGTTATGGTTCTCGCCCTCCTGGGATTCACAGCCTCCCAGGGAAACTCCACAGAAGCAAAAGGAACTCATGAGTGAAAAACAAGAGGCAAAATAGAAGCCTCTTGAAATGCTCTCACAGAGATCCAAGCGGCAGGAAAACACTGTACAAATTAAGGAAAGTTTCATAGCAGAAACAAACAAACAAAAAATCTCTGTGGTTTGGGATCCCTCCCCAGTACTCTCCTGTTTAACCCATTAATTCCTGCCAATAACCCTAGGGGGTGGATACAACCACATTCCCATTTTAGAGAAGAGGAAACTGAGGCTCAGGGAGGTTCAGTAAGTCCCTGAGGCCACAGAGCAAGTCAAGGGCAGAGCTGGGTAGGGAGGCATCAGACTGCACACCTTTACCCATTGCTGTCTTTCGTCATAGTCAAAGAAGGGGGAAAACATCTGTGGCAGTGATGGCAGACACGGGGTAGGTGTCTGGGTCATGAAAGAAGGCGTTCCTAGAAACTGGCAAACTCCTGGGGCCCCAGTGGATGTTTGGGCAGAGGGACAAGTGCAGACAGTCGCCGCCTGCCTTCCATGGGAACCCTGCCATCCTTGAACCGCCTGCAAGGCCCTCTGGCCTCATCTTGGGGCTTCAAGGGTTCAATGAGATCCTGGATATCCCTGGTGTGGGGCGTAGGACGGAGAACACAGACTTGAAAGCGCAGTCCAGTTAAAGGTCAACTAGACCAAATGATATCTTTGGAAGTCTGAAAATGAAGTTGAGATACATGGTAAAAGTCAATGTGGAAATATTTTTAACAATATCACTGTTGAATAAATCTTAAGGGACACCTGGGTGGCTCAGTGGTTGAGTGTCTGCTTTCAGCTCAGGGCGTGATCCTGGAGTCCCGGGATCAAGTCCTGCATCGGGCTCCCTGCATGGAGCCTGCTTCACCCTCTGCCTGTGTCTCTGCCCCTCTCTGTGTGTTTCTCATGAATAAATAAATAAACACGTTAAAATAAATAAATAGGCTTAAAAAACAACCCAAACCCTTCTAATCCTTAATAAAAACCTCTGGTCCAAAAAGAAAAAAAAAAAGCACTCCTAAGATATTGTGCCTGCGGATGGCTGTCATAATTGAGAGCTGTTCTGACACGGGGTGGTCCCAGCAGCATTCTTCTAAACTACGTCAGCTCCTTGTCTCCTTTGGGAGGGACAGAGAGTCACCTGGGAGCAGATCTTTGGTCTTCTGGGGCTAAGTGCACACACCTGCTGTGGGTCATGGACACGAGCGGCAAGGACACAAGCGAGGAGGCTAAAGAGAAACCTCCTACAGAAGGGCTTCTGTCCTTCCCAGCATGCTCTGGGTGGGTGGGGACCAAGGGGGTTGAGGCTGAGTGGAGAGATGTAGAGAAAGGGTCCCCGGCCTTCTGGAACAAGCTTCTGGCACGCAAGTTAGAGAAGCCTGTGGATCGACGAAGTGCAGTGGCCCTGGCTCAGGTCCCACAGGAAACAGCCATCCCCACAGAGAGGAAGACAAGTCCAGGCTGATGACAGGCCACCTCAGGGCCTCGGAGCGGTTCTGCAAGGTCTGGTCACCGTCACGAAGACTCTAAGTCCCTGGGGACCCAACTCAGCCCAGAACTGGAGAGAACAAAAGCGTGACATGGAAGGAGAAGTCGAAACTCTAGGTCGGAGCCAGTGGGGCCCTCTGCCGCAGCTGGCAGGGCCTGTCCCATCAAGGACACCATCCCAGCGGCGAGCGACTGTCCCTTGGCCTGGCCTGCCCGGGGCCCGGGACCTGGCCCCAATACCAGCGCATGGCCAGGCCGGCCAGACCCCTCCCCCACCCCACCCCAACACCTGGCGCTTGAAAGCAGGACGAGCCCCGTCTGAACTTCATAACATGACACCAAGGTTTCAGATCCCCTTTTTATCACCGTGCAACCCAACTGCTTTTCTTTCCTGCTCGGAACCACCACGCTGATCAATTTCCTGCTCTTTCAGATCGTACACAGACATACAGAAACCCACTTCAGTTCTCCCGAAGGAAGTCTGGTTTCTTATCCTCTTTACTCAAAGCACTTTAAAAAGATTTTTATTTCCTTACCTGTAACAGATCTTCACTGAGGACTTCTGTTTTCTCGGCTCTGTGGGGGGAAGGGGGGAATCAGAAGTTCAGAATTAGAAATCCAGAAATGCAAAGCAATCCATGAAATTTACTAATTCTCACCCTGGGCAGAAATGAATGATAATGTAGGGGACAAATTCCACCAATTTTTACATCAGAGGGCTGCCTAAGCAAAACCAAAATAAAAAACAAAGGTTTGCAGAGAATAGCAACCCCGAACAAGAAAAAAAGGATGGAGACCAATACTGCTGTATTGAAACAAGTGTGTTACAAATCCAGGAACTATTCTCCAATACACACTCCAGATAGTAACAACAACTGAGCATTCCCTCTTTCAGATATGTCATCTTTACTTTAAAAAGAAACCAAGTATTTTCACAGCTTTCCTCCACCTATGCCTTCTGACTATCATTAACTACCTAGACCTTTCCAGAAAGACGACCTAGTGCCCAACAGTTAGCAGGGGAGCATATGGAGCTGCTGGAGCCTCTTGCCAGATCACAGTACATTCTTAAGAAGACTTTCCTCTGGAGTCCAAAAGGACAGCGTCGTTGCTGTACATAAACCCAGAATGACTGCAATCCAGGTGGCAGGTTGAGACTTCTGGTTAAATAGTGATTAAGGCCAGGCCACCTAAGTGGCTCAGCAGTTGAGCATCTACCTTTGGCTCAGGTCGTGATCCCGCGGTCCTGGGATTGAGTCCTGCAGCAGGCTCCCCTGCTTCTCCATCTATGTCCCTGTCCCCTCTCTGTGTCTCATGAATAAATAAAATCTTAAAAAAAAAAGTAAATAAATAAATAGAGATTGAGACCAACTCAATTATCATCCCTACCCAACTCCCACCGAGATGAACAAGGAAACTTTTAAAAGGAAAAGAACAAGTCTGTTTCAGCCCTGAACATTCCAGGAGGTGGGGAAAAGAGTACAGAGCGATACCAACCAGTTGCATGAGGTTGGTGGTGCACACCCCCAGCCCACACTTGGACGATGGCATGTCAGGTGAAAGCAGGCACCATCACAAAGGATTCCAATACCAGTCAGCACTGCAGCACCCTGGTTAACAGAGATGCTGATGGCAATGGCTTACACACCAGTTTGTACAGGAAACCAGAGCTCTGACCTAACTCAAATACCTCCCAGGGCCACAGGAGCAGAGCCTGGAGATGACTTTCAGAGGCCCAGCTTTCAGAGAAGGCCAACTTTCAACTCTATGAACAAGTTCTGCAAGCAGCAGGCCACAGGATGCCATCTCAGCCCTTGCTCAGCATACATGGTGCCAGGCATTGCTGACACGCCAAACATAAGCAGTCACGCCAGTTAGGGAAGTGGAGCAGGGCCTCAGCTGCCTAGGAGCTCAAGCAATCGGCCCCAAAAGGAACTCTGACTGTCAGCCTCACGGGGACATACCTGGCAGGAGACCACCACAGCTGCACCGTGACCCCTACTTACCAAGAGCCTTGTCCCTCCTCTAGCGAAACACTACCACCAGATTGTGCAACTTCTGCCTCATCTTCTCTGGCGAGGGCCCTCTATACCTCACACAGAACTCTGAAATCTCTTCCTTCTAGAAGTGTAAGTATACACAGACAAAAGTCCCCAAGGCCAATTAAAATGTTCAAAGTTCTAAATAAGAGATTCAGAGCAAATTAAGTCCCTTTATGAAATAGAAATATTTTTAAACTATCACAGAAGAAGAGGAAAACCTAATTTAAAAAACCCAGTGTAGGGATCCCTGGGTGGCTCAGTGGTTTAGCATCTGCCTTTGGCCCGGGGCACAATCCTGGAGTCCCGGGATCGAGTCCCATGTCGGGCTCCCAGCATGGAGCCTGCTTCTCCCTCCTCCTGTGTCTCTGCCCCTCTCTCTCTCTCTCTCTCTGTCTATCATAAACAAATAAATAAATAAATCTTTAAAAATAATAATAAAAAATAAATAAAATCCCAGTGTGGGGGCGCCTGGGTGGCTCAATGGGTTAAGTGTCTGCCTTCAGCTCAGGTCCTGATCCTGGGTCCTAGAATTGAGCCTCCCATTGGGCTCCTTGCTCAGTGAGGAGCCTGCTTCTTCCTCTCCCTCTGACCCTCCTTCCCACTTGTGTGCTCTGTCTCTCTCTGTCTCAAATAAATAAATAAATCTTAAAAATGAAATCAAATCCCAATGTGGGCCATTAGCAAGTATGAGAAAGCAATAGCTTGGTGGTACAGCAGAAACAACTGTGTGCATCTTTTCCCAGCAATCTCACATGAGTAATTTGAAATAAAAAATCAAATACAATACAAACAACTGCAAACAATTCAAATCAGGGCTTCTGGCGGGGGTGGGGGTGGGGGGCGGGGGTGGGTAGGTATGAACACAGCAATGCAATAGCCACAAAGAAAATAAAGCAAATGGGGATGCTTGGGTGGCTCAGTGGTCAATTGTCTGCCTTCAGCTCAGGGTGTGATCCCGGGGTCCCGGGATCAAGTCCCACATCAGGCTCCCTGCAGGAAGCCTGCTTCTCCCTCTGCCAAGTCTCTGCCTCTCTCATGAATAAATAAATAGAATCTTAAAAAAAAAAAAAGAAAGAAAGAAAGAAAAAAGAAAGACATCAAATGTAAAAACAAATCGAATACTAACTTCAGGAAAAAGAAAAAGTCCATCAGAAAGAGTCATAGTACACTAGTATGCTTTGCTGCAGATAACTGGTCAGATATACTAATGTAGATATCAAACAGTAATATATCAAAAAATTGTAATATAACTTGGAAGGATAAGGGAGCAGAAGCAGAGAAGAAAGTCACATAAGAGCACTAAACCCTCATTTATCAGGATGGGAAGCCAATAAGTAATAACTAAAACTTGGTAACTTGAAGGATATCAGTTTACCTATTATCTCTAAGTATAGACATGACTAAATGCCAGAATAAACAGAAATTTGAAAACAGAAATTTGAAAATAGTTGCCTCTATGGTTGGGGAATCTCAACTGAGACAATGGGATAACTAGAAAGAGAACCCACTGGGATAAGTTTTTGCTATTATTTAACTTTCTAAACTATGTGTGTGTGTGTGTGTATGTGTAGATATATGTGTGTGTATATATATACATACAAACATATGCATATACATACTTTTAAGTTTTAAAAAACAGTATGTTAATTACATTTTTCTGTGACATGCTTGATATGGTTTCAATTGAAGCATAACTTCATGTGAAGCATAACTCTAACTTAAAACAAGGGGTCCAAATGACAATCTGCACAAAAGTGCAACAGAACATATACCTAAGAGTGTCCAAAACACAAAAAAATCCATATATTTCCTGTCCTTTTTTCAAAATAACAACTCTTTAATTTAAATTTAGAGGTCAAAAAAAAATAAAATAAAATAAAATAAATTTAGAGGTCAAAGGTTGCAGAAGGGGAGGTGAGCAGGGGGTTGGGGTAACTGCGTGGACAGGCACTGAGGAGGGCACTTGATGGGATGAGCACTGGGTGTTATGCTATATGTTGGCAAATCGAACTTCAAGAAAAACAAGAAACAACAACAACAAAATGAAATAATAAATTTAGAGGTACTTTATCTAGAAATCTATCTGGAGATGCAGATATATACACGGAACTAATGATACGAAAATGTTAACATATTCCTTAAAAACAGGTTTATCCTATGTCTCCTGCTTTGTGGACATTCTGTATTACATTGATAAAATTTATTTTAGAGAGACATCCAATGTATTTTTTTTTTTGTAAAGATTTAGTTATTTATATATTTATTTGAGAGGGTACCCATCCATGCAGGGGAAGAAGCAGAGAGAGGACAGAATCTCAAGCAGATTCCACACTGGGTTCAGGGCTCAATCTCATGACCCTGAGATCATGATCTGAGCCCAAATCAAGAGTTGGATGCCTAGCCTCCTGAGCCAGCCTGGCTCCCCCACAATATCTTTTTATTTTTTATTTATTTATTTTTGTTTTTAAGATTTTATTTATTTATTCATGAGAACACACACAGAGAGAGAGGCAGAGACACAGGCAGAGGGAGAAGCAGGCTCCATGCAGGGAGAGCCTGACGTGGAACTCAATCCTGGGTCTCCAGGATCATGCCCTGGGCTGAAGGCAGCGCTAAACCACTGAGCCACCCGGGCTGCCCCAATCTAACATTTTAACCAGATTTTTAAAATCTACTGCAATTATTAAAAGTTACCTATTAGCGGGAAAGATTACTTCTCCCCCAGCTTTACTGAACTTTAATTGACAAATAACACTGTATATATTTAAAGTGTATAATGTGCTAATTCAGTTTACATATATTGTAAAATGATTAATCAGGTTAATGAACGCATTCATCACCTTTCACCGTTCCCTTTTTTGTAACAGTAGTTGTAAGAATGCTTAAAATCTACTCTCTTAGCAAATTTCAAGTATATAATACAGGATTATTATACTCCCCAGAGCTTATTCATTTTATAACGGAAGGCTTATACCCTTTGACTATAGCTTTTCACCCTTTAGACCAGGGGCCATCATTTTTTTCTGTTTCTATACATTTGACTTTTTCTTTTCTTTTTTTTTTTAAGATCCCAAATATGAGATCATATAGTATTTGTCTTTCTCTGTCTGGCGTATTTCACTTAAAGTATTATCCATAGGGTTCATCCATGTTCTTGCAAATGGCAGGATTTCCTTCTTTCTCACGGTTGAATAATATTCCAGTGTGTGTGTGTGTGTGTGTGTGTGTACAGACACTCTCCACATCTTTATCCATTCATCCATCAACCAATACTTAGGTTGTTTCCCTATCTTAGTTATTGTGAATAATTCTACAATGAATATAGGAATGCAGGTATCTTTGAAATACTGATTTCATTTCCTTTAGATATATACCCAGCAACTGGGCTTGCTGGATCATAGGGTAGCTCTATTTTTAGTTTTCTGAAGAACCTTTATACTGTTTTCCATAATAACTATGTTTTCACTAAAGTGTACATGGGTTCCAATTTCTATTATCACCAACATCTGTTATCTCTTGTGTCTTTTACGGTAGCTATCCTAACAGGTGTGAGGTGGTACTTCATTACAGTTTTCATTTGTGTTTGCCTGATTATTAGTGATATTGAACACCGATTCATATACCAGTGGGCCACATGTATATCTTCTTTGAGAAAACATCTAACTAGGTCTTTTGTTCATTTTTTTTTTAATTTTTATTTATTTATGATAGTCACACAGAGAGAGAGAGAGAAAGAGGCAGAGACACAGGCAGAGGGAGAAGCAGGCTCCATGCACTGGGAGCCCGACGTGGGACTCGATCCCGGGTCTCCAGGATCGCGCCCTGGGCCAAAGGCAGGCGCCAAACCGCTGCGCCACCCAGGGATCCCTCTTTTGTTCATTTTTAAACCAGGTTAATTGTTTCTTACCAATGAGTTGTATGAATTCATTACATATTTTGAGAATTAACCCGATATTTATAGTTTGCGAATATCTTCTCCCATTCTGTAGGCTGCTTTTTTCATTTCGATTCCTTCCTTGCTGTTGCAGAAGCATTTTAGTTTGATGTCGTCCTCCTACCTGTTTATTTTGTCTTTTTGTGAAAAATGCCCCTGGAGTTTTTTGTACTGAATCTGCAGACAGTTTTGGGTAGCACAGACACTTTAATAATATTAAATCTGGGGATCCCTGGGTGGCGCAGCGGTTTGGCGCCTGCCTTTGGCCCAGGGCGCGATCCTGGGGACCCGGGATCGAATCCCACGTCGGGCTCCCGGTGCATGGAGCCTGCTTCTCTCTCTGCCTGTGTCTCTGCCTCTCTCTCTCTCTCTCTCTCTCTGTGTGTGTGTGTGACTATCATAAATAAAAAAAAAAATTAAAAAAAAATATTAAATCTGCCAATCCATGGATACAGGATATCTGGGAAAGGTTCCTTAAAGTGACAAATCATGATTCTGGAATGTAACATACAAGCTAGGATGGCTCCTTCACACAAAGATACCCCCACTGGCCTATGCTATCCCTACCTTAATTTTAGGGAACCACTGTTGCCCCTATCTCCCCCAATATGTGGTGCAAATGACTTGATCTTCTTCATCACTGGGACCAGTCCAAGGCTCAGCCCTTTGTATGCTGACCTGTGTTGAAGCGTTCATCTTTACCAGAGACCTGAATGTTTTGCCCAAGGAAAGTCCAGCAATTATTCAGAATACTGGCCAAGGTGCTCAGTTAAAGGCATTTATAGGGCAGCCCCGGTGGCGCAGCGGTTTAGCGCCGCCTGCAGCCCAGGGCGTGATCCTGGAGACCCGGGATGGAGTCCCACCTCGGGCTCTCTGTGTGGTGCCTGCTTCTCCCTCTGCCTGTGTCTCTGCCTCTCTCTCTCTCTGTCTCTATGAATAAATAAAATAAAAATCTTTAAAAAAAAAAGGCATTTATATTAGCCACGGACACTTGGCTTTACTGAGATCTGATTTTTTTTTAAGATTTTATTTATTTATTCATGAGAGACAGAGAGACAGAGAGAGAGAGAGAGAGAGTGGCAGCGACATAGGCAGAGGGAGAAGCACGCTCCATGCAAGGAGCATGACGTGGGACTTGATCCCGGTTCTCCAGCATCAGGCCCTGTACTGAAGACAGCACTAAACCGCTAAGCCACCGGGGCTGCCCTGAGATCTGATTTTTTTTTTTTTTTATGATAGTCACAGAGAGACAGAGAGAGAGAGAGAGAGAGAGAGAGAGGCAGAGACACAGGCAGAGGGAGAAGCAGGCTCCATGCACCAGGAGCCCGACGTGGGATTCGATCCCAGGTCTCCAGGATCGCACCCTGGGCAAAAGGCAGGCGCTAAACCGCTGCGCCACCCAGGGATCCCTGAGATCTGATTTTTGGTCAGATTTTTAAAGTTCATTAATAAAGCAAATAAGGGGAGGCACCGTAATAAACCTATCATTGCATCTTAAAGACAAAGTGATCCAAAAAATTTTAAAAAATAATACTTGCTAAATCAGATTGTTTCAAACCAGACATTTTGCTACACAGACCCAAACTTTTTGTATATGGGTCTTTTTTCTACTTTGTCAGAGCCTTCTTGTGTCCAACGTTCTGTGCTTGAAAACACACTTGAATGCTTCCTGTCCGAAACTGGGAAAACAATGCAAAGCAGGAAAGCACCTCCCGCTCGCCGTTTACTCTGGGGTTTGTTTTTTCCTATGCAAGCCACTGGGCAATTGCACTAGTCATTCAAACACGGCTTACATCAGGCAGCATTTTCAATTCCCTGATTCCTTTTTGGGAAAGTGTAGCATTTGCCCCTCATGATTCCTAAAGTCTAACAGAAGCAGGGCTGTGCAGGCCTCGATGTCCCCCCTTCTCCCCTGATGGTTTGTAGTAATGTCCCACCCTGCGGTTGTGGCTGACAGGAGTCTCACGCAGCCCCCTTCCGGGCCAGGAGAAAACGGAAATGCTCCCAATCTGAAGCAGTTCGATGCACCAAAGACAGACAGAGATGCTTAAACCAGGACACAGGGTCAAAGGAGAATCTCCGACTGGCCTGACAATTTTCAACTCTAATCGCGGACTGATTTCTGGAGAAGTTTCTGCCACGGCTACACTCAAAGGCCCAACATCACGGCTGTGAATGGCATCTTGTTTCCCAGGATGCTGACTACCGCATTCAGGCCACACACATGATGCAGGTATTCTGGGAGCCATGGCAACAAGTGCTCGAGTTCACATCTTCAGTGCATGCTGGATCATCCACGCACTGCACTTGACTGACCCATCCCAGCCACAGAGTTCCGTAGGGCCAGAGACCAAGTCTATCTAGCCCATCAGTCCCCTGCTCCAGCACCCGTCATCCCACCTGCCAGCTGCACAGCAGGCGCTTCATAAATATACAATGATGAATTAATGAAAAAGTAAATGGCTGTCCCAACAATACAGATGGAGTTGAAAACAAGAACTTTCTAGATTTCAAAAGAGGTAGCAAGAAAAAAATTCAACAGCAATAGGCAGAAAATTAGAACTGCCTTCCACAGTAAAATCCATAATAACCAAAATTAAAATGATAGGGTCTTCCAAAAAATTAATATTTTTTTCATTAAAAAATACAGAAATCAAACTACCCATATTACTAGGGGTCCGCAAACTACGGCCTACAGGTGTAGTCTAGCTCACTGCCTATTTTGGTATGGCCAGCAAAGTAATAATAGATTTTACTTTATTTATTTGTTTTATAGATTTTTATATCTTTATTCATGAGAAACACAGAAAGAGAGGCCGAGTCATAGGAAGAGGGAGAAGTAGGCTCCCTGAAGGGGAGTCCCAAAAGGGACTTGATCTCAGGACCCAAGGATCATGCCCTCAGCCAAAGGCAGATGCTCAACCACTGAGCCACCCAGGTACCCCTAGTTTTCATTTGAAAATGGTTTCGGGAAAAAAAAATGGTTTCGGGAAAAGATTCAAAAGAGGATTATATAATATGATGCACAAGAATTACGTGAAATTCTGGTTCCATGCACACAAACTTTTATTGGAGCACAGCCAGGTAGGTTGGTTTTTGTATCACCAATAGGTTGCTCTCATGCCAAAACAGCAGAACTAAGTTGCTCCAACAGAGACCATACAGCTTGTGGAGCTCAAAAGGTTTACAGATTATCTGGCTATTTACCAACCAATGTGCCAACCTCGGGTCTACACTAGCGACTCTCACAGGGTGTGGTACAAACCTCACGAGGACGCTTTTTGGAATCACTCTGAGGACTGGTATGCGAGGCTGACCTGGAGGTGTATTTTGTCTTCTTAGACATTCCACCTCGTGTTTGAGAAGCTGCTGCCAAAATGAATGGGGGTGGCTGACTCTGTTAATACAGTCCAAATGGGAGGCACACCCCAGCATTGGTGATGCCAGTGACAGGGAGAGATCAGAAAGTATGCCGTCTCCACCTACCCACCTCCCCCCAAACCGCTGGAATATTATAACTATTATTTTCTTTCTGTCCCCTGCTCACAAACATATTTCCGGACAAGATCTAAATAAAATTGCATGTCTCAGGCATGGCAAACATTTTCTGGAAAGGCCAAATAATAAATATTTCAGGCTTACAGGCCACACCATTGCTCTTTCTATCACTGAGCTCTGCTGTTGTAACACAAAAGTTGCCACAAACAACATATAAATGAATGGACCTGGCTATGTTCCAATAAACTTGACGTACGGACACTGACAGGTGAATTCACGTAACTTTTTTTTCTTTAAGTGGGCTTCATGTCCAGCATTGGGCCCAATAGGGGGCTTGAACTCAGGACCCTGAGATCAAGACCTGAGCTGAGATCAAGAGTCAGATGGATGCTTAAGGGACTGAGCCACCCAGGTGCTCCACGAATTCACATAGTTTTCATATGTCACAAAATATCCTTCTTTAAAAAATGTTTTTCAACCATTTAAAAGTGCAAAAACCCATGTCAGCTGACTGGGGCTGGAGCTGGCGTGCAGGTTGTAGTTTGCTAACGTTGATCTGTGTATAAGGTAGGTGCAGTTTCCCACAAAGATTCAATCCATTCTAATCACTTCTAAACTCTTTTTACTTTGAAGGGGGATTTCTTTTTCTGTTTTTAAAGATTTTATTTATTTATTCATGAGAGACACAGAAGAAGAGAGAGGCAGAGGGAGAAGCAGGCTCCACTCAGGGAGCCCGACGTGGGACGTGGGCTGATCCCTGATCCCCAGGATCAGGCCCCGGGCCGAAGGCGGCGCTAAACCACTAAGCCACAGGGGCTGCCCTGAAGGGGGATTTCTGGGCTTTCCCAATTTGTTCTTTGGAAGGCAGGGGACACTAGTTTTTCAAGACTTCACCAGATTGCTCCTTTCAATCCTTGCAGCCATTCTGAGCCCCTGAGAGCAGCGGCTCGCCCTTCCTCACTCAATCCATGTCTGCCCGGTGATGGCAAACAAACATATGGCCCAAAAGCCAATGCTAACTTCAAACACCTGTGTCTTTGGATTGCCCCAAGATCACAGTAGTGATGGCTCTGGTCGACCAATGCACATGAGAGATCATAATTCTGTGGGTTTTTTACTTAATCACTTAAGTATGTCAGCTAAAAAGAATGGGGCAGGGAGAGAAATTTTAATCAACTGCTTTGAAATTCTGGTTACCTGCAAATATCTAGGCGCATGCTTGGTAAGTAATATAAACTATGACCAATCAGTTGAGGAATCTCATTCTACAGGGCAACAGCGCACACAGTCACTGCCTGCAGGAGATTTATATTTGCAGGGACATTACAGCGGCCAGACCCACAGCTAAGTGGTGTATTTTATCCTGCCAGGAACCAGATTTGGGGCAACGCTGTCATCTCCTGGTACAAGCACTTAGAAAATGCACTTGAGCCTCCGTGCTGAGTTTAGACACATTCATCTGACTTCACAGTGAGCCCAGGGACTGCTGGGTGAGTTTTTTCTGTTCCATCTCATTAGATTAGGTGCCTTCTTAAGTTTCTGGGAAGGGATCTGAAGGCTACTTAATTGGATTTTTAATGTAAAGGAACTCTCTGACACTTTATAAATGAAACAATTTGTTACGCATTCCACAAAGGAGTTTGAAAAGTCTTATAAGAGGGTTTATAGAACTCTAAAGGGAAAGTATGGGCAAAGAAAAACAAAAGATCCCTGTGCATAGGGGCATCTGAGTGGCCCAGTGGTTGAGCATCTGCCTTTGGCTCAGAATGTGATCCTGGGGTCCTGGGATCGAGTCCCACATCAGGCTCCCCATCGGGAGCCTGCTTCTCCCTCTGCCTGTATTTGCCTCTCTCTGTGTGTCTCTCATAAATAAATAAATAAATAAATAAATAAATAAATAAATAAATACATACATAAAATCTTAAAACAACAAAACAAAACAAGATCTCATGCATAACACTGAAAAGAAAAAGGATATTTACCAGAGGGAAAATGATCAAATAGAAAGTATTTTGGTAACAATGTGAGTGAAATACATCTAAAACTTCACATTCTATGCCATAAATTATTTCTTCAAATGATGGCACTCTGGCCACATATTTACAGTTTTTCTGAGATAAGTAACATTTATTTTTTAATTGAAACAGCAATCACAAAACCCTTATCAATCTTAACTGAATCTCCACAATATTATTTGAATTCCAATCAACAACTAAGATGAACTGTTATATTTTAAAATCAACTGAATTGAGTTGTATTGTCTTCCTACACATGTAAGCTTATGCAGCAGCTTTTGTTTGGTCAGTTGTTGGCTTTCTCCCCTCTGGCACATGAAATGGAATCTATTTGCTGTCCCAGCTGTAACCACGTGCTAAGTCTAAAAAGCTCCACCAACAATTTCTGCTTATGGCAAAGTGGGAAGGAAGCTCCCTGCCACCAGCACACTTTGCAGGCTCCGTCTGGTGGTCCGGGTGGGGGTGCTGGACGGAGGGGGGACACTTCCAGGCTGCTCAGGTCAAGTACACTGCCAGCTTGGACCTGGAGGAGCTGAGTTTGAGATTTCAAAGCTTATTTAAGCAGGCAGAAATCTGAGCAATTTGCAAAGTATCTCAGGGTGGACAATGCACGTGGAGCTAAATCTGGGGAGGAGCTAAGGGGGAGGAGATCCAGGAAGGGGGTCCAGTTTACTGGCCCAAGAACACAGAAGGCAAGGCGGAGCTGAAAAGCCACATGCAAAAATGTGAGAACATTTTCGAGAACCCCAAAGGCAAGGCCACACAAATTCAAGGGCTCAGTTCTGACTCAGTGCTATGGCCACTGGTAGGGAGGTGCTCTGCATCCTAAGACAGGTTGTGCAAGGCCTCTTCTAAATGCTTCTAAGTCAGCACATTTGGACTTTCAAGAGCACGTTCCCATAAAAAGTAGGTTATAAATGATCATTAAGTTCTCAGGCCAAGCTCCATTTTGCTTATAGCTTATCTGAAGGACCCATTATCCTTACAGCTTATCGGAAAGACAGCCCTAGTAGGCACCTATGGATCTTCTGAGCCACAGTGAATGTAGGGAACAGTCGTGTAAAAAAAAAAAAAAAGAGAGATAACAGCGATTCTTAACCATGGCTATACTTTACAATCCTGGGGGATTTAAAAATAAAATGGATGATTCCAGTTTTAGGAAAAGGCCAGAAAAAGCAAATCTAGGGGCGTCTGGGTGGCTCAGTTGGTGAAGCATCTGCTTCAGGTCATGATCTCGGGGTCCAGGGATGGAACCCCACGCTGGGCTCCCTGCTCAGCGGGGAGTCTGCTTCTCCTTCTGCAACTGCTCCTCCCCTCTTGTGGTCTCTCTTCTCTCAAATAAATACATAATTAAATAAAGAAAGAAAGAAAGGAAAATCCATAGAGGCAGAAAGAGCTGGGCTAGCTGAGGTTGAGGCTGGGCATGAGGAGAGACCAGACAGCAGCACGAGTGGTCTTAATGGGGTGATTCAACTCTTGTCCAATCAGATGGTGGTGATGGTTACACAATGCTGTCAATTTACTAAAAAAAAGTAAATCATGGAGCTGTATACCTAAAATGGGTGAACTTTATGACATATAAAGCCCTCTCAATAATTTTAAAAATAATACCTGGACCCCAACCCAGAATGACTGAATCAGAGCCTCCTCCAGGGGGTGGGGGTGGGTGTAGTAGGGCCTGATATTTTGTTTGAAAGCTTCCCAGGCCATTCCAATGTGTGGCGACAGCTGAGAACCCTGGTGTAGGAAGGGTCAGGGTACCCAAGCTGGCAGGTGGTAACTACCAGAATATGACAGAGAGAGGCCCCAGCAGTAAGTGGTTGGCAGTAGCGACAACAGGCAGAGGTGTCTCTATAGAACAGGCCACAGATACACTCTTGCTGGGTCAAGATGGCCTAGTCCATGGTCTGATGTATATGACTCATAATTGAGTTGCCTCGCCTGCCTTCGTGGGCAGGGTAAGCTGAGTGATAAGCCAACACACAGCAGATTCTAAGTCTCACTGTAGGCAAAGGACAAGGAGACTGAATATGGTAGGAGCTAAGTTAGGGCTCCAGGGTTGGGCAGACCTGATTCTGAATCCCAGCCTTGTTGCTTGGACGCCACCAACGTGAGGGTCCATGTCCTCCACGGTAAGATGGGAATGATGGTAATAATATCACCACCACAATGATTGTTTAGAAACACCATTTATCTCGGTTATCTCATTACCAGGGTCCCTGGCACCCAGTCAGAGTTCGGGGAGCGTCAACTGTCCTGAGCATTACGGGCATCCACCAACACCTTCGGATAACTCCCAAGCTACATCTTATCTGGGAAAGACTTTCCGGCAGTGACCAGGCTGTTCTGGCTTCTCCCAGAAGTTACGGTTGAATCTGGACCACGAGAGACAAAAAGCTGCGTCAACCCTTACAGCAGGAGCGGGGCAGCCTGTTCTGTTACAACAAAGGGTTGGTTGTGATAACACCGCGTGGGCTGGAGGCCACCAAAGAGAATCACAGGCACGTAATATACAGAAACTTAGAGGCTGAGTATGTGGCGAGCTAGCAAAAAGCCTTCATCAAAGGACCAACGTCTTAGTCCTCTGCACCTCACACCACTGAGGCATAAAAATGCCAGCCCTGGCGGTCCACAGGTATGTATCCACAGAGGGCCAAAGAACTCTCTGGACAGAGGGCATCTTAGGATGGCCTTGCTCCGAGATATTTACATCTTTATTCATTCAGCCAGTATCCTGGAGCCCTCTCTAAATGTTGAAAACTGGAAAGGATCGAAAGAGAGAAATGAGCCACAGTCCCCACCCTTGGGAGCTAATACAATATAAACAACCATTTACCCGCTTCTGGGAGACAGCAACGTAAATAACCATTTACAGCGCTTCTGGGAGCAGAGAGAAGCCAGGAAAGGCTTCACAGGGCAACAGCCTAAGCAGATCTCAGATAAGACAGAAGCACACCCACAGAGGATGGGAGAGGGAATGTGGTCAGGCTCCTGCACCTGGGCACCGAGTAAGGGCTGAAAAGAGCCATAAACTGGGAACTAGGGGGCCACGGGGAGCCATCGATGGATTCTCCACAGTGGAGTGGCATCGGATTTGAGGCTCAGAATGAAAATTCTAACAGCATAGTACAGGCTAGAGGTAGGACAACATCTGGAGGGCCTCCACAGTGATTCAGGGAATGACTAAGAACAGACATGAAGCCCTACCAGTCTGATCCTGGCCAATGCCACGCTGCTATTTTAACAGAAATGGTACGCCTGAATCACTGACTGTAAACCATCAACTTGAAAACCACTTTAAAAAGTTCAAGAAAGGGGGCGCCTGGGTGGCTCAGCTGCTTAAGCATCTGCCTTCGGCTCAGGTCATGATCTCAAGGGTCCTGGGATCATGCCAAGCAGGGAGACAGCTTCTCCTGCTGCTGCTCCCCCTGCTTGTGCTCTCTCCCTCAAATACATTTTTTAAATATTTCAAAAATAAATAAATAAATATGTCAAGAAAAACCTATAAAACGTGGAGGTCTCTCTGACCAAGAAATAAATCAGACATAGAAACTAGAATTCGGGATCCCTGGGTGGCGCAGCAGTTTGGCGCCTGCCTTTGGCCCAGGGCGCGATCCTGGAGACCCAGGATTGAGTCCCACGTCGGGCTCCCGGTGCATGGAGCCTGCTTCTCCCTCTGCCTGTGTCTCTGCCTCTCTCTCTCTCTCTCTCTCTCTCTGTGTGACTATCATAAATAAATAAAAAATTAAAAAAAAAAGAAACTAGAATTCATGGGCCATAAGCTAGGTAATCACCAGATCCCTAGTCCTAGATGAAGTTTACATTTGTACATTCCTCCTCCTCTTTTTTTTTTTTTTTTTAAGAAAGCACTTTTGCATATGTGATAACATTTTCCTATATGACACGTACCCTTATGGGGCAATTTTTATCCTTATTTCCATGGGTGTGGAAATTGGGCAGACACCCATTAAAAAAAATACATATGAACCAAAGTCTGTGGACCCTCAGAAAGAAAGCAATTTTAAGGTCACTGACCAAAGTTGACCCTTAATTTATTTTCATGCTAGACTCTGGTCCTAGCTCCACCTCAAACTAACCATGGGCTCTAAAAATACAACCCTTGACCTTCCTGTACCTCACTTTATTTATATTTGTACCAACGATCTCACGCAATTTTTAAGAGACTACAATAAAATAGAACATTTGAGAAAAAAGAGAATATTTGCAACCTTCAGAACTGTGCTTTACGAATGTTGGGGTATAACTCTATAAATAACAAGGAACGTCACATATTTTTAAAAGGCTAGCAATGCTGAACTTCAGATAATTGTGGATCCTCTAAGTTTCTACGAGGAATGCACATCATAGATGTAGCCCAGAAAGTTCCATGATTAGCGTGGTGCACAAAATAGAGGGGAAAAAAAATGGAAAAATGAGGTGAGGCTGCTCTTAATGGATGATGGATGGATGATGGATAGATTCTGGGTGGAGAGCACCATAAATCTTCACTTACACTTTTATAAAGGTCAAAGAAAAGTGTTCCAACACCACAGCTTGATGGATGGAAGGATGCTGTTGATGACTCAAAATAGAATATTGATTTTTTTTTAAATGAGGCTTTTTCTCAAAAGGATATTTGGAATAATGAAATGTTCACTGAGTGGAGCTATGCAGCCCATCACTGCATTCAACCACAGGTGGGTGCCATGCATGATTTGACACTAACCTTTTCATTTGGTTAGTCACTGAACAAATATTTGTTGGGTTCCCTTCCGTGAGCCATCATGAGTAAGAGACATGGCCCCTGCTCTGACAGGACTCAAGGGCTGTCAAGGAAAATAAGCAATCAAGACTCCAGTGCGATGAGTGCTCTGCCTGGGGAAGCACGGGGCCTCACAGAGTAGAGTTGTCATCACCACCATCATGGCTAACGTTTCTTGAGCTCACACCTGGGCAATTTTGCTCCCGAGATCCGGGTTCTTAACTTCTGGGTTCCAGATACATGTATCACATGTATGACCTCACTGAATCCTCAGGCTAACTATGTGATCGATGCTATTATCATGCCCTTTTCGGAGATGAGAAACCTATGCACAGAGAAGTTAATAAGATGCCAAAGGTTAGAGGCCTTGGGAGGGCATCTGATACAAATGTAAGATACCAGACCAGGAAGGTTTTTGAGACGTAGCAAGTGAGTTGGAGCTGGAAGCTTGGATGTCAGATAGCAGAAGGGTATGCTAAGGCAGGGAGGACAGAGGTACGAGAGACAGCCTGGGAAGGATACACTCAAGGTGACACAGCCGTGGGGGAACCCTTGCAGCCATCTCAATCCCCTTCGGCTTGGGTGCATGGGACCTGCTGAATGAAGTTGAGGGCCAAGCAGGGGGACTTCCAGGGCTTAAGGGCCTTACACAGAAGAGGAGGTAATGGTAGTCCACTACTGAAGGAGGAGATGCGACAGCTGAGACATCCCTCACTCTGGGGCCACCCAAGGCTCAGACAGGCAGAGCCTGCTAAAGAGCAATGGGGACAGGGATTGACAGGAGCCCTGCAGGACTTTGGGCCTTAAAAAGAATTATCAGGCACTGCGAGACACCGGGGTGGCTCTGCGGTTGAGCATCTGCCTCCGGCTCAGGTCATGATCCTGGGGTCCTGGGATCAAGTGCTGCACTGGGCTCTCTGCAGGGAGTCTGCTTCTCCCTCTGCCTAGGTCTCTGCCTCTCTCTGGGTCTCTCATGAATAAATAAATAAAATATCAAAAAAAAAAAAAAAGGAATATCAGGCACTGGTTCTCTACCAGAGGGAAGGCAAGAGAGCTGGGGAAATTCTCTTGATGTGGGCACATGAGTCCTACTAAGTGCGAAGGTAAGGCAGGAGAACTCAGATAAACAAGTCCTGCCAAGGGGAAATTTAGTCCCACCCTCAAATCAGTTGAAGTCTATGGTGAACTGAGTGTATCCAAAGCACCAACAAAGCCTAGACTCCTGCAACAACAGACTAGATGGACCGGAGTCCTCACACGATCGGCCCGGCAGAGGAAGCACGCCACGCTCGGTTTCTACACACATTTGTCGTTCCGTCAAAAGTCACCAGAGGAGAAACACAGAAAATATGATGCATTATCAAGATACACAGTCAAGAGAACTAGGTCCAAAGACAGCCAAGATGTTGGAATTATTTTTCTTTTGTTGTTGTTGTTGGAATTATTTTTGCAGGGACTCTGATTAAGTCCATGAAAGGATCTAGTCAAAAGGTGGACAGAATGAATGAGTACATGAAGGGTTTCATCAGAGATTTGGAAGTTGAAACAAACTATCAACACTAAAATAGAGTGGGAAAAAATTAGAACAAAGTACCCCAAATCAGTGGGACAATATTAGGCTATGATACCTGTAATAAGAGTGCCAGAGGGAAGAAAGAACATGGGGCAGAAGAAATATCGGATAACCCATGACTGAGAAGCTTCCATATTTTTAAAATAAATTTATTTATGAGAAAGAGAGAGAGAATGTGTGCGTGTGCACGTTCAGAGGGAAAGAGGAAAGAGAGAAGCCGACTCTGCACTGAGCACAGAGCCCAACGCAGGGCTCGACCCCATGACCCTGAGATCATGACCTGAGCCGAAATCAAGAGTTGGATGCTATACCAACTGAGCCAACCAAGTGCCCCCGAAGTTTCCAAATGTAATGAACTATATCCATCACTGATGCAAATGCAGAAAACTCCAAGCAGGATGAACACAAAGAAAGGCACACCTAAAAGATCAAGGTCAAACTGTGGAGAAAGAGAAAATCTTGAAAGCAGACAGAAAGAACAAAGAGCTCTCAGGCAGGGGAGCAATGTAAGAATGATGGCTGACTCGTCACCAGAAACGTCATGACCAAAGGACAACAGAATGGCGTGACATCTTAAAGTGCTGAATGAAAAAAGTCAATCTACAATTGTACATCAAATGCAAACATTTCAAAGATAAAGGCAAAATAACAAGATTAAAAAAAAAAAAAATCTCTAGGGCAGCCCCTGTGGCGAAGCCATTTAATGCCGCCTTCAGCCCAGGGCGTGATCCTGGAGACCCGGGATCGAGTCCCACGTCGGGCTCCCTGCATGGGGCCTGCTTTTCCCTTTGCCTGTGTCTCTGCCTCTCTCTCTCTCTCTCTCTCTCTCTGTGTCTCTATGAATAAATAATTAAAAATCTTAAAAAAAAAAAAAAGTAATCTCTATGCCCAGTGTGGGGCTTATACTCATAACCTTGAGATCAAAGGTCGCCTGCTCTTCCAACTGAGCCAGCCAGGCGCCCCTAAAATAATGACAGTTTTCAGAGACAAAGACTAAGGGGATTCAATCTCCTGAAGACCTCACCACAGTACTGTCGTGGGGAGGGGAGGGAAGGGAGGTGGAGGAGGGAAGAATCTGGGTGTTCGACATCTATACCCGCCTAGTGTTGGGTGAGGAAATCTCTTCAGGAAGGTGGCAAGAGCTCTAACTTCCCATGCCAGTGCTGATTAGTCCTGGCCGGCTGCAGCCCCGGTCAAAGGAGGACTGCAGCCTGCGCCCGAGCTCCCCGAACAAAGGAGCACACAGGCTGACAATGATGACAGAGAGGTACCGGGGCGCTTGGGGGGCATCTGCCTTCGGCTCAGGTAGTGATCTCGGGTCCTGGGACCGAGCCCCAAATGGGGCTCCCTGCTCAGAGGGGAGTCTGCTTCTCCTTCTCCCTCCGCCCGCCACGCCTCCTGCTTGTGCTCTCTGTCAAATAAATACATAAAATCTTTAAAAAAGAAAAGAAAGAGAAAAAGAAAGAGAAGAAAGAGAAGAAAGAGAAAGAAAGAGAGAGAAAGAAAGAAAGAAAGAAAGAAAGAAAGAAAGAAAGAAAGAAAAGAAAGAAAGAAAGAAAGAAAGAAAGAAAGAAAGAAAGAAAGAAAGAAAGAAAGAAAGAAAGAAAGAAAGAAAGAAAGGAAAAGAAAAGAAAAGAAAGAAAGAATCGTTCCAACTACGGATGTTTTCTTCCCCAGGCTGAGTATCATTCTTGATGTCACACTGGAAATTTCACTGTGCAGGCAGACTAGGGACATGAAATGTTAGAGATTTTATCTACTTTCTAGTAAAGTGTTAGGATAGTTGAACATAAAGAGGACTGCCAGTTTGCAGCTTGCAGCTTTTAACTTCTTATGCCTCTGACCTCTCGGGGGATTAAGGAGCAGTTCTGGTTTCAAGTCCGCTAGGCAGTTTAGAGTTAACTATTTCTCAACCTTGGCACTTTCAACACTTTGGTCTAAATAATCCTCTCTTGTGGGAGGCTGTCCAGGGCACTGCAGAGTGTTAACAGCATCCCTGGATCCTACCTGCGCAGAAGCCAGCAGCAACAAGCCCCCCCTCCCCAGGGATGACAACAAAAAATGTCTGGAGATTTTGCCCAATCGGGGGGGGGGGGGTGTCAGACTGTTTCCAGTTAAGAACCATTCAGATCATCATCATCATCATCTGCAGCAGCAGCATCTTTATGGTTGCCAGAAAGGCAAAAAGATAGTCTTTCTGTGTGAAAGTCAACATAACTTAATTGCATTAATAGGACAGGAAGGGGGATCCCTGGGTGGCGCAGCGGTTTAGCGCCTGCCTGTGGCCCAGGGCGCGATCCTGGAGACCCGGGATCGAATCCCACGTCGGGCTCCCGGTGCATGGAGCCTGCTTCTCCCTCTGCCTGTGTCTCTGCCTCTCTCTCTCTCTCTCTGTGTGACTATCATAAATAAATAAAAAACAAAAAAACTTAAAAAAAAAAAAAGGACAGGAAGGGGGGCAGCCCCAGTGGCTCAGGGGTTTAGTGCTGCTTTCGGCCCAGGGCATGATCCTGGGGACCCGGGATCAAGTCCCACGTCGGGCTCCCTACATGGAGCCAGCTTCTCCCTCGGCCTGTGTCTCTGCCTCTCTCTCTCTCTGTGTGTCTCTCATAAATAAAATCTTAAAAAAAAAAAAAAAGGACAGGAGGTTTTCAGGAAGCGGAGGGATACTCCTCTGAGTCTGTAATGACCTAGTAAATGATTCTGCTTTGTTTTCTTAGTGCTATTCCTGAGGATGTACCTTGAGGGGAGCCCTATATCCTGAAAAACGAAAGAACACAGAAACTTACTTTACTTCTTTTCTAAAGACTGTTTCTCTTTTAGTCCCCTGACACTCTTTATGAATTGGTGACAGATTTTTTAATTTCCAAGAACTCTAGGTCTTTTTGTCAGTAGCCTGCTTCTTCTTCTTTTTTTTTTCTTTTCAAATGGATGTAATAGCCTGAGGATTTTCTGACATCCTACTGTCCCACCTTGGACAACGAATGAACAAATAAAACAGCACCTGCTGTAGTCAGCCTCAGAGCTACTTCTTAATCAGTTATCTGGAACTTTTCCTGAATGGCCTTCGATACCACATTTTTTAATTCCCCAAAATTAAAAAAAAGAATCCCTTTCCTAACATTTCAATGAATTTTAAAGATTTACTTATTTGAGGGGCAAGAAAGGGGGCAGAGGGAGAGGGAGAGAGGGAATCTTAAGCAGACTCCCTGCTGAGCATGGAGCCCAAGGTAGGGCTCAATCCCATGACCCCAATATCATGACCTGAGTTGAAACCAACAGTCCGTTGCTTAACCGACTAAGCCACCCAGATGCCCTCAGTGGATTTCAGTGAGAGAGAAGAAACATACACACGAGTTCAGTCAACCACCTTAAACTATCTCCTGTAGGGTCTTCAGTTTATGAGATAATTTTCCTACCATGGATAATTTCAGGAACTACCAGTGGAGACAACAGGTCAACCTGTGGTGCTATAGCATGCTGTTATGACTATTGTGTAACAGCATATTATGCTATTATGATTGTGTTCCTAAGGACTCGTGAAATATTCCAAATCATGAAATCGATTCCTACACCTCTTTTGCCACCCACAACTCTAAAAGAACAGAGAAATACTCATATAAAAGTGTGAATTCATAAAAGTGTGCTGGCTCCTTGTGAGGGATGCGGTGGCAAAGACGGACAGTCCAGGGCACCTTTGCTGGTGGCCAAAGCCCTGGCCGCCACCTAAGAGCTGTGCTACTCTGAGCAGGTTATGTAATGTCTCCGTGCACCCTATTTCCTCACCTGTAAAACTGGAAATATTAAGAACTTCAATTTATAGAATTGAGTGGACTGAAAGAAATTTTATACACAAAGTGCTAATTCCTTGAAAGCTCAAAACATGGTTTTTGTTATGACATAAGTGGTTAAGAGCACAGACTCTGGAGACAGACTTCCCAGTTTTGTGACCTCAGACAAGTTCCCAAATCTCTCTGTGCCTGTTTTCTTGCCTGCAAAAGGGGATAATACGGTACTGATTTGGCATTAAATGAGCTGCTAGTGCCCGGCACATAGTAAACATCCAAATAAATGTAAGCTATCAGTATTACAAGTATTTTTTTTGGAAGGATCTTTCTGGCAACAGTGTGGAAGATGCGTGGAGGGGGAGGGAAGACATGCTGCCTGCAGGGAAATTGAGGAGCTGAGTATTAAGAGACCCGAGAGGGGGCCCATGTGGCTCAGTAGGTTAAGTGTCTGCCTGCAGCTCAGGTCATGATCCTGGGGACCTGGGATCATGTCCTGCATCGGGCTCCCTGCTCAATGGGAGTCTGCTTCTCCCTCTACCCCTCCCCTCTGCTTGTGCTCTCTCTCTCAAATAAATAAATAAAAATAAATCTCAAGAGACTTGAGAACACAAGATCTATGTGAGAAAAAGGACGATCCAGCCTAAAGCAGGGGTTAAGGAGAGGAGAGGACAGAGAGTTATTACAAAGAAACAAGACAGGACTTCATGACATGGCGTGGATGCGAAGGGAGAAGGAATCCCCTAGAATGATCATCATGTTTCTATCTTGAGTGACCGGCTAGATAGCGAGGATCTGAGGGCGAGGTCAGCACGGTCAGCTCTGGAAATCCTGGATTTAAGGGGTCTGCTGAACGTGTGCTGGTGGAGGTATCCAGTGTGGTTTCGGGTCTGCGGTGCCGAAGCACAGGGAGCAGTGTCTGGAAGGAAAATTCAGAGCGAGGCACGGGCAGGAGCAGCAAACAGCACTCTGGGGGGAGCTGGCTCGGAACGCAGGTCTGCAGAGCTGCAGGCTCGGCCCAGAAAGCTGCTCAGGAACCCCATGGGAGCGGAGCCGGACACAGCAGGGGACCGCACAGGCGGTCCCCAGGGAGGGCCAGGAAGAAGCCGTACACCCTGAGGACGTGAAGCCAGGCAGAGGGGACAGGAATGCGGTTGGGAGGAGCCCACGGAGATCTGGAAGCTGTAAATGCTCCGGGCGCACGGGCAGGCCCCGGGGAGCAGTGACCACTCAGACTGGGCGGCTTGAGCCTGTGGGACCGGGACGGGGCAGCAGCAGCCCGTTTTCTCTGGAAACCAGGACATTAGGCAGGTCATCCAAGGAGAGTGGGTGTGTCTGGGGCAGGGTGGAGTAGGTCTGAGAAAAGTAAAAGTCTGGCAAAAGCACTTAGGAAAACGGGATCGGACAAGGGGCCAAGGGCAGGGAGGCGGTCTGCAAAGGCCAGCTGAGCTTGCAGGCCAGAACAACTTGGCTGCCCGGACCTGTGCGGCCGGACGGTCTTTGTGGACCATGCCCTGCATCCCAGGTACAGGCGGGAAGAAGCCCCAGATGATCGAGTCAGGCTGGCAGGCTCAAGGACAGGTGGAGGGAAAAGGCTGGTGCTGGAGGTGCTGGATGAGAGGTCAGAGGCCCTGCTGTGACTGAGTCTGGTCAGACAAGGAAGAGGACTAAACAAAGCATGTGTGTGTGTGTGTGTGTGTGTGTGTGTGTGTGTGACACTTCAGGAGAGGGATCCATAAGGGTAAGAGACTAGAGGATGCAGTGGATGGTGAGGGTTCTGATCTCAGAAGCAGTTCTTAAGACCCAATGGCGAATTTCTTTCTGGAAAAGAATGCCCATTTATATCCCCACCTGGATAAGACTGGATACTCGGCCCTTTCTCAGCTCTCCCAAGACAGGAACGTATTACTGTTTTGAGCTTTGCCCATCTGGGAAGTAAAAAATGCTGTCCTGAAAGCTTTGGGCTTCTTCGATTAGCTGTAATTTTGAAATGAATCTCATACACTTACTGGTCATCTGTGAGCATCCTGTTGATGGTATTTGCTCATTAGAGTGCACATATTTAAACGGATTATTAAGGGAGCTTTGTACATTAAGGGTATTAACCTTCCCATGTGGCTGCTCTCAATTGTTTCCAACTAGTCATTTTATAATTTTAATTATGGTAATGACAGTTTAATTATTGCATGGCTTGGGGCAGCTGAGTGGCTCAGGTCATGATCTCAGGGTCCTGGGATCAAATCTTGCATCAGGCTCCCTGCAGGGAGCCTGCTTCTCCCTCTGCCTTTGTTTCTGCCTTTCTGTTTCACGTGAATAAATGAACAAAATCTTAAAAAAAAAAAAACTTGCGTGGCTAAATCTATAGGTTACCTTTTATTACTCATTCTCTGTAGTCTATGTCAGAGCATGAAGAACTTTCCACCTCTTCCTCTATATTATAGTTTCATTTTTTACTTGAAATCCTTAATCTGTCTGGAATTTATTTTGGCCCCTGGTGGTGAGATGAAATCTAACTTGCCTACTTTTCCCAGGGCTAACCTGCTGTCTTGTACTGCTTCCTCACTGTCTTATGATGCCTCCTTACCTCATGCCAACTTCTCAAGCCTCCCAGGGCTGTCCCCACGTGGCTCGGGAGCCCTGTCTGACCGGTGTGGGACCACAGCAGGGAGGCACGGGTAACCAAGTGCAGGGAGAGCGCTGGTACAGTGTTGACCCAAGTCCAGCTCACTGTTTACTGTACTCCAGCTGCCCTAGAGTGGTTTTAGTTTTTAAAAGCCCTCATCTGGAATCCCTGGGTGGCTCAGTGGGAGAGCATCTGCCTTTGGCTCAGGGCATGATTCTGGATCCTGGGATCGAGTCCTGCATCAGGCTCCCTGCATGGAGCCTGCTTCTCCCTCTGCCTGTGTCTCTGCTTCTCTCTCTCTCTCTCTCTCTGTGTGTATGTGTCTCATGAATAAATAAAATCTTAGAAAATAAAAAAATAAAAGCCCTCATCTGAAAGCTTTGAAAGCATTCTGGAATGAATTTACTGCCTAAAGAAGCCGATTATTCAGCAAAAGTACTTTAATGTGATTGCCAAATCTCATCAACGAGAATGCCACATTTTGGCTTTTCTGAGGAAGGCTCTCACACAGGTGTCAGGGTGTGTTTTGGAGGCGAGCAAGACAGCACACACCAACATGTGAGGTGCACACCTGTAAGCTCCAGAGACCAGTTCACAGCATGGGAGCATGGCTACGCATCTCTCCAGGAACTAGCCGGATTCTTTAATCCTGGGGTTCTTGGCTCTGGGCTTGAAGAAGTCTGTGGAGTCCGTGAAATCATGTGCAAATGCGTGTGTGTGTGTGTGTGTGTGTGTGTGTGTGTGTGTGTGATTTTTTTCTCTGGGAGAAGGGTGTTAGAACCTCCATCTAAATCTATGGGTAGGGCAGCCCCGGTGGCGCAGCAGTTTAGTGCCGCCTGCAGCTTAGGGCATGATCCTGGAGACCTTGGATCGAGTCCCACGTCAGGCTCTCTGCATGGTGCCTCCTTCTCCCTCTGCCTGTGTCTCTGCCTCTCTCTCTCTGTGTGTCTCTATGAATAAATAAATAAATAATCTTAAAAAAAAATAAAAATAAAAATAAATCTATGGGTCGCAAGGTCTCTATTCCTAAAGACTGCTCTAAGAGTCAAAGGCTGCAATGAAGTCCATGGCCCCGTGACCTGCCACCAACTTCTTTATAAGTTATTATTAACATATGGCTACGTCTGTTCCATTTCAAATTCTTCAGCTCCTTCCTCAGTCTAAGTGCAACGCGACTGTTTTCTCGGTATGTCTGGACTACTGCAAATTCAGTATTTTGCCTTTAAGTCACACAGCTGCTAATCTTTTTTTTTTTTTTTAAAGATTATATTCATTGGAGTGCCTGGGTGGCTCAGTGGTTAGGCATCCACCTTTGGCTCAGGTCGTGATCCCGGGGTCCTGGGATCGAGTCCCGCATCGGGCTCCCTGCATGGAGCCTGCTTCTCCCTCTGCCTGTGTCTCTGCCTCTCTCTGTGTGTCTCTCATGAATAAATGAATAAAACCTTAAAAAAAAAGATTTTATTTATTTATTTGACAGAGAGAGAACACAAGCAAGGGGGTAGCAGAGGGAGAGGGAGAAGCAGACTCCCCGCTGAGCAGGGAGCCCAACACAGCTCCATCCCAGGACCTCGGGGTCACCTGAGCAGAAGGCAGACACTTAACCAACTGCCCCTCCCCCTGCCCCCGTGCCTGCCAATCTTATGACAAAGTCACAGAATAAAGGCTCAAACATCAGACGTACTAAAAGGTGTGTGGCTCCAAAAAGACACAAAAAGTGATTGTAGATTTCCATCAGGAACCACTGAGATTAGGACATTTGCATTTACATAAGACTCCACCAGTCCTTGTTACATTTTTGGAATGCCTAATAGGGGTGAAATCATATGACCTTTATATGCTATTGCTGCAAACAATTATACAGTTACACATTATTTTGGAGTCTAACCCATAAATCAGAGATGAAAGAGAAATCACTGAAATAAATAATAGGAAAAGAAGAAATAAAAACATGATGGATGATATTACATACATAGAGATTTAAAGAAGTAACAAAGTTATCAGCTGCAACTAGGTCAGTAAAGTAATGAAATATACATACAAACAGGAACATCACTCATGTTTACCAACTAAACTAATTAGGCACGATTTCCAACTACAACAAAATACTTAGGAAGCACATAAAATCTTTGTGTATAGAAAGAGATATGCCATGCTCGTGTTGAAAAGACATCAACTTTCCCCGTGGTGTAGTTCACAGATATGCTAGACTATAAATACCTGGGATTTATTTTTGTATCCTCAGGATCTACCCTATAGCAGGTACCCAATAAATATTATGTGGATGAATGAGCTCCAGACCAATCAAAATCATAAGTGAATTTTTCTAGGAGCTAGTAATAAAGAGATACCAAAATTCATTTCTATACAGAAATAGGAGAGACTAAGTACAGAAAGAAAAGCTGGGGCTCCTGGGTGGCTCAGTCGATGTAGTGTCTGCCTTCGGCTCAGGTCATGGTCTCAGGGTCCTGTGATCAAGCCTCGAGTTGGGCTCCCTGCTCAGCGGGGAGTCTGCTTCTGCTTCTCCCTCTCCCTCTCCCTCTCTCTCTGCTGCTTCCCCTGCTTGTGCTCTCTCTCTCTCTCTCTGTCAAATAATAAAATCTTTAAAAAAAGAAGAAGAGAAGAGAAGAGAAAGAAGAGAAGAGAAGAGAAGAGAAGAGAAGAGAAGAGAAGAGAAGAGAAGAGAAGAAAGAAAAAGAAAGAAAGAAAGAAAAGCTGAAGGAGACCAGCTCTGCCGGATTTAAGACATGTTACATGTTGACAGTTATTATTAGCACATTGTGGTCTCAGTTCCTACAAACACATATACCCAAGCCAAGTGTCAATGAAAAGAAACCCAACAAAAAGTCAAAGCAGGTGTGAGAATTATATGTTTAAAAAAAGAGAAGCATCTGAAACGAAAGGAAGTGAGGAATCACTGTGTGACCTATTTCAGTAGATGGCATTCAGCCATAACCTGAATCACCTCAACCTTTCCTTTTCTCTTTTCTTCACCCCAAATGTCATGGTGCTGAAGAGGTTTTAGGACTGACTGAATGGTCAGTCCTCACGCCATGGTCCTACTCCCCCCTAGCCTGTTGTAATAGTTTCCTATCTTTTACTCTCCCCCTCCTCCTTCCTTAACAGCCCCAAGTCAGCGCCACTACAATGATCCTCCTAGAACGCTAATGTGGCTTTTTCAACCTTCTGCACATATAGGCTCCCCAAATTCTACTGTGGTGGTCCTCAAACCATGATCCCCCAAAATAGACATTTGAGCATTTCCACAGAGGAGAACCAATGTCAATCAATGCTGCCTGTCTCTAAAAGTTGGTGTCCACAAAGGTGCCCATGTGTTTTTTAGTCCCACCAATCCTGGGGCTGTTAGGGGGATGTTACATATCTTGGCATGTCCAAGAATACAAAAGCAACTGAAAAGGTTGTAAGAGAGGATGAACAAGAATGATGAAAATTAAAGAAACTAAAAGTTACCCTGTGAGGGATACCTGGGTGGCTCAGCAGTTGAGCGTCTGCCTTTGGCTCAGGGTGTGATCCCGGGATCGAGTCCCACATCAGGCTCCCTGCAGGGAGCCTGCTTCTCCCTCTGCATATGTCTCTGTCTCTCATGAGTAAATAAAATCGTAAAAAAAAAAAAAAAAAAAGTTACACTGTGAGAAATGATACCTCCCTAGATTTTCAGTGTATGACAAAATGGTCTATTTTTTTTAAAAGACTCCTTGATTGAATGATAGACTTGAGAGAGAGAGAGAAAGAGAGAGTGCAAGCAATTGGGAGGAAGGAAAGGGCAAATCTCAAGCCAACTCACTGCTCATCATGGAGTCCGAACTGGGGCTCAATCTCAGGACCTGAGATCATGACTGGAGCTGAAACCAAGAGTCAGATGCTTAACCAACTCAGCCACCCAGAACTATCTATTTTGGGGAAAGATGGCCATCAGTTTTTATTAGGCAAAGGAAATAAGAGTATGCTGCTTTCAAAGCTTTTTAGAGCTTTGTAAAGGACAACTTACTCTATCTGTTGAATGGAAATCCATCCAGAAGCCTATGAATTTAAATATCACAGTCGCTTTGGACTGAAGTACATATGGATCTACAAACAGCCATTAGTTCAGTATCTAATTTAAAAATAAGAACTGGGCAGAGTTTTCCCACTGTTAGCAATCAGATACAGTTGTCTTTTTCCAATTTATAGACAAAAAACACTAAGTTAAAGCATAAAACTGTCAGTGGGTTAGGTTTCCCGAGAATTTTTCTTCCCTCTGGGAGTTCTCGATCCCCAGTCATCTCTACGTGCCATCAAGATTGCTCAAGTGTCATGTGTCAGAGAAAGCTTTGCTGAACCCCAAGCACATTGCCGAGAACACGAGCCAGCATCCATGCTCCATCTATCCTAGCACCCACTGTATCTAGTGAAGTAGAAACACTTTGGTACACATGGGCATGGGTTCAAGTGGCCAGTCCAGCCCGTGCATCTGAAAGTATCCAGTGACCACATGAAACCCACACTGGTAGACTTAGAAATGTTCACACTGACAGGCCACAGGTAGGTGGTCATTTGTTACAAGAATTTCTGTGCAGTCCTGGACATTTAATATTTAAACTTTTATATTCATTTAAGTACCTATTTGCTTAGTCCGCCATTTATTATTTAAATTCTTTAGGAGGCATATATTTGGCTAACCCATTTAGAAAGGATAGAAGACATGCTAATGAAACATTTAAGGAGAGATCAAGTAGACTACCAGACCAAAGTATCTCTGATAAGGAAGTCACCTAAAAGGAACTGTGGGAAGGGACAGTCAGACAGAAATATCTTGGGACTAATCAAAAGGAAGCAGCCTATGCAAATAATTAATAAGCTGTAATTAACAGGAAATAGCAAGACATTAGAGACAAGTCTTACAGTCTGGAGAGCTTAAAAAGAACTTAATATTGTTCTCACATCATTGGCTGTACATAGGCTATACCTATTCAAAAGCAGTGTTTTCTATAAATCACAGGGTTGGGTTTTCAACAGAATCTGCTTCATCTTCTGAAACTTGTTTCAAACCTGTACGGAGTCACAAACGTGTTCCCTCAAGGTTCTCCATTGCATTCACTATGTAATGCACCTGAGGATAAGAATGTAATAGTTTGGGGAACCTGGGTGGCTCAGCAGGTTAGCGCCTGCCTTCGGCCCAGGGCATGACCCTGGGGTCCTGGGATCGAGTCCCACATCGGGCTCCCTGCATGGAGCCTGCTTCTCCCTCTGCCTGTGTCTCTGCCTCTCTCGCTCTCTCTCTCTCTCTCTCTCTCTCTCTCTCTCTCTGTGTCTCTCATGAATAAATAAATAAAATCTTAAAAAAAAAGTATGTAATTGTTTATATTGCAATATATGAATAAAGCAAGACATGGCATTAATATTTTGATTAACACCCAAGACCTGCTAGAATAGGTACAACTGGCTATATTGGAATTATCTGCTCATAGGTCTGTCTCCTGACTCAAGCTCCTAGGAATCAGTTATCTTTTTAACCCCAGCATCTGACAGGTTCTCAGTGTACATTTGTTGAACTGATCTGGTAACTTAACACTGAAATTGACAACTAAACATTAATTCCATGGCAATTAAATGAACAAATGACACATACAGAAAACTCATAAAGAAATACAAATATATTTCATTCATTTCAACCTTAGTGGGAAAAATTAAAATACGTAGTACATTTTTTTTTAATTTTTATTTATTTATTTATTTATGATAGTCACAGAGAGAGAGAGAGAGAGGCGGAGACATAGGCAGAGGGAGAAGCAGGCTCCATGCACCAGGAGCCCAATATGGGATTCGATCCCGGGTCTCCAGGATCGCGCCCTGGGCCAAAGGCAGGCGCTAAACCGCTGCGCCACCCAGGGATCCCCGTAGTACATTTTTTTTACAAGGCAATGTCTAATGCAACTAGCATAATGGTGAAGTATGAGGTCCATCACCCTGTGCAAAATGACAGGAGTTCCAGTGGACATTATTTGCTGCATTATAAAGGACAGCGCTATCATGTAGAAGACAATTTAGTAATCCCGAGTCCGCATAAATATTAATCTCCTACAAATGTCATGATTCTGGACTCCAGAGAATTCATCAGAAGAAAATAATTTAGAGAAGAAGGGCTGTGATCATTAAAATTGTGACTAGCTGTGCCAAACCAGAGTGGAGTCCTAGATGTCCCACAAAAGGGATAACATCCAGCTCAAGCTAGCTAAGTCAGTTGGAAGACAATTTTGAGTTCAGGTTTAAAAAAAAAAAAAAAAAAGACAAGCAAGAACTAATCAAGCTTGAACTAAGGCCATCATGAGGCAGACACCAAGTCAAAGATACTCTAGAGGCAGTACTGCCAGACCATGGGGAGAGCCTGGATATAAAGAGAACAGACGAGAAAGACAGCAACGAGGACAGAGTAGGTGTGGTGTGGCATTCCATGTGCCAGGGCAGCTGTCTGCAAAGGGCCAGACAGTAAGTAGCATGGGCTCTGCGGGCCAAAGGGTCAAGGTTAACTGCTCAGCTCTACTGCTGCATTATGTGACTGTGTTCCACTAGACATTTTTCATGAAACAGGCAGTGGGCAGGATTTGGCCTACAGACTGAGGAATACAGAGAAAGAAAGCCAATTTGAGGATATAGTTCATGAGGTGAATGTTCGTAGGACATTTAAGTAGAGAAGTTCAAGATGGAGATCAATCTAGGGAGGAAGAGATGCCAGGGCTAAAGACATAAAATTGAAAGTCATTGGCCGTGAGGTGGTAGGTATGGGGCAGAGGGCACCCAAGTGAATGGTCTAAGAAGACAGGAGAGGAGCGCTACGTCCCTGTAGAAAAACAAGGGCAGCTGTGCAATGGCACTTCAGATCACTGGGGCCCTGGAAAGGTACGAACATCATAGACAACCACCCCCCCCCCCCCTTAACTTAAGCTTTTTAAAAAGAGGCCTCTATTTTAACACAGAGACAAAGCAGATAGGAGTGTAATAATATTTTTAAATTGTTTTAAAGATTTTATTTATTAGAGAGAGAGCAAGCGAGCATGAGCAGGGGGAGGGGCAGAAGGAAAGGGAGAAAGAGAAACTCTACCAGACTCCCTGCTGAGTGTGGAGCTTGACTGGGGCTTGATCTCACGACCCGAGATCACAACCTGAGCCAAAATCAAGAGTCAGATGAGTAACCAACTGAACCACCCAGGCAACCCTGGAGTATAATAACATTTTTAAATAGATTTATACTTGATTAATTACCATGCTGTCTACCTATGCTGGAGAAATGGAAATAGAATTCTAGATGCCAAATTTCTATAGTCTGACAAGAATGCATGGTGCACACACTAATTCTGGGACCCTACACCCAAATGTCAAGTCCCTCAGGCAGGGGGATGGGGGGAGGGTCTGCCACAGACATACTGGAAACCACTACCACAGAGATAATTTCGGATTAGAAGAACATGCTGCCTTCCAAGTAAAACCGATGCCACATGACCACATCTGTTTAGGGTTCATTTTTGTTTCAGTGAACAATGGGCTTTCGCTGACCTATAAACACCCTGATATTCTAGGATTTCACAATATGCGAAGTGTATAACAAGGCCACGGAAGATCAGAGTCAGAAGTTGTGAGAATAACACATCTCTTTCCTCCTCTGCTCCATGCAGAGGCCGGATGGGATCCACTCAGATCCAGGCAAATGAAGCACAGCCACCTCCCCTTTCTCAGAAATACTGCTCAGAGCTCCCCTAGAAAAGACAGAAGAAATCAGTGTGTGGAACAGGTGAGGGATGTAGGATGTCACTGCTGATAAAACTATATGGCTTATGATGTTGACTACAGAGAGACTGTCTCACGGAAGAGAGGCTGATTCACCATGGCACCCGAGGACTGCCCTGGGATGCACACACAGAGATGCACTGGAATCCCCGTGAGCATTCACGTTGCCCCTAACAGAAGGGGCTACCTTGGGGGGCAGGGAGTCTTCTGCTCCTGCGGGAGGTCATTAGATTTCTGTGATCAGGGAGGGGTCTGCAAGGACTGTAACACAGTAAAACAAGCCACTAGGGAGTCAGACAAAATGGATGGTTGACGCCCCATCCAAAGGGGGCAGCAGCTGCTCAACTACTACTTCTTGTATGAGGAGGCAATGCCAGACATTGCTAGGTCTTCTGAGATTGTAGAAGCAGCTGCAAATCCAGGTTTTCATGTGAAAACTCCTAATTTTTCAATATGGGCCAATTTGGTTGTAATAAATATATATGTAAGAAACTGCCAGAACAGAATACATCTATGCCCTGCAAGCAAACAGTGCAGATCTTTGATTCTGATCATTCACAGAGCCAGAGTCTAAGAGGACTAGACCAGGGTTTCCCAACCTCAACACTCTTGATATTTGGGACCAGATGATTCTGTGTAGTGAGGCTGTCCTGTAGGATGGTCAATGGCATTCCTGGCCTCTATCACCAGATGCCCATATCACCCCACCCCCCAACCAAGTTGTAACAAACAAAAATGTCACCAGTCATTGCTTCATGCCCCCCAGGTGACCATCCCCAGTAGGAGCCACTGGACTAGAGCAACATCCAACTCTCAGCTTCCAGGAGTTTAGGAAAGCATCACACATAACTCAGACACAGGGTCTCTCCAGTAAGAGTTGCCCTCATAAGTACAGACTTACAGCTGCTTTAGAATCAGAGATCTGGTTTCTAGTTAATGACAGCTCTCTCATTAACTAGCTTGATGACCTCTTGTGAGTCCTCCCTTCCTCATTATTAAACCAGGAATAAATAATATCACCTCTGGGACTTGCTGTTGAGAAGGCAGTGAGATAATTTACACAAAGCTTCTAGCCCAGCAGCTCAACAAGCACCAAAGGCATTTAATAAACATTAACCCTTCCCTGGTGAAAAGGCAGGCAGCCCAGCTTCTGTCGTCAGACACACCTGGGATCCAGAGTCAGAGGCCCTGGCCCCAAGGCCTGCCTCAGCCACTTGGTAGCTGGGCAAGTGTGGGAAGCCACTCTTCCTTCTTTATAAACTAGAAATGATAAGCAACCAGTAGTAGGTGAAAACCAAGCCAGGGGCTTTGGTACATCGCTTGGTAAGCTAAACCACCACCAGATAAGTGCTGATGATTATTACTATCAGATCTTTGGAAGAGTTCTGAAAAGGAAAGAACATGCTCTTTAACAAATCCAAGAACTGATAATGCGGTAACATCAGGGTAAGGTACAGGAGAAAAAAAAAGAAAACTAGTTAACAGGAATCCTTAACCTCCCCGATCCTTTTACATATACAACTGCCAACTGGTGACCCACACACCAAATCTAGCCTCACACAGTATCATGGTGGTTGTTTAATTTGCATTAAAGGCCACCTGATATTCATTAAAATCCAGATGTTAGGCCTTTCTTGAAAACTCCAAAAGTGGTCCCATAGTCCCACATGCCCCTTTGGTGAGACAAGTGCTGATAGGGGTCCCCTGTGGCCCTCATCTGTTCTAAGTCACTCTGATTTAACTAGCTTGGAGTTTGTAACCTTGATTTATCTAAAGGTTACTGTATGGAAAACATTTGGACCTGAAGGGAGTACTTCAATCTTGGCACAGACCAACACCCAAGGAGACACTCCCTTCCAGAGTCTCACCTAGGTAATAAACTAGCCTACTTAGTCTCTGATTCTTTTTCTTCTTGATACTTCTACCTCATAATTAAATGTTCCTTGAGTTTCTCATGCTGGTATATACCTTCCTCCACTCAGCGATCACCCTCCCCCAAACCACCAACCACCTAAATCCATCCAGTGGCTTATCTGCAACAGGGATTGCTTTTCTTTTTAGAACAGGACTACAAACCTCTTTCTTTTTAGAAGAGGACTACAAAAGACACGTCGTGATACTTCCTGTATCCTGACCAGCACGCCTTCTCCCCTCCTGCTGGTAACAGCGCCCCAGTTATCTCTGGGGGGCCAGCACTCCCCCATTCTCAGTCCATGTCATTTGGGTGGGGCTCACTCCATTCCCATTTCCAGGGCAAGGCACGTGACACAGCCCGATGCATTCAGAGTCAATCCTGGGGCTCTGGCCACAGTGAAAAGTATTCTCTGTCCCTCTGGGACTTGAACTGAGGATGATGGAAAACTGGGCGGAGATGGGGACAGGGCGGGGGACGCGGGGGGGGGGGGCGGTGTCTCCTTGTGGACATGGCCTATCTAGAGAGTGGAAGCCCTCGATCCAGCCCTGGCTGCAGCTATACTACTTTCGGACTCTTTTGGTCTCACATGAGCCAATTAAATTCCCATCTTTGCTTAAGGTAATTCCAGTCGGGTTCTCTTACAAGCAAAAGAGACATAATCAATACAAGAGAAAAGAAGTGAAAGCTGCACTTAAAGATGGAGGGGAAAGGCTCTGCTCCAATTTGTGCCTCGTTTGTTGGTTTGGTTTTGTTACATCTATCTCTCCATCCACTAAGAGTGGAGTTTCGCTCACTCTATTACCCATCCCCCTCTAAACACTCATGGCATATAATTATTTTTTGCTTGTCTACCTCTTCTACAAATCTATTGAGTCCCTTCAGGGCAGAAACTGGGTTGTATTCACTTTTGATTCTTTAATACCTTGAACAATGGCATACAGTGTGGGCTTAACAAGTGCTCCTTGAATGAATGAATCAACCATCCTAATTCTCTTTGGGACACCCATGTCATAAGACCACCGCATTAGCCTTGTGCCTGTTGTGATACACAAACCATTTTCTGAAACAGACTCGTCATCCCATTGTAAACAAATTGCATCATTAGAACTCACTCCTTCCAGCCATTACTAAGTCTCTCACATGTTCATCCCATGGAACCTCGCTGTGGGGTTGCTCACAAGGCCCTCCTTCTTGAGAAGAGGACATTGCCTTGCAAGACTCTATGAATTAATAAGACACCCGATGGGGGTGCCATTCTTCATTTGTGGGCAGAGGGGGCCTTCTATGCTCTGCAGCCTTCCTCTTGACTCCAACGCGCCCGCTTCTGAGGTATACCAATAACCCAATAACACACCATCACAATTCTGGGCTCTCTCTAGCCTCTGTTTTTCCTCCCCAAGCTTTTACAATTACGTGAGTGGAAGAAATACAAATACATCGAGGAAACTGACAGCAGTAAAGCAAAAGCTTCCCCAGTAAAAATAAGTTTTTGACTTTGGGAGCATAACTGCCACACCCTTCAGAGCTCTGTAACAGCCTCGGCTTCCCCTGGCATGGAGCAATAAAGATTTTCAAACAGAGTCAAAGGTCAGGGCCAGAATTACAATCCCAGGATGAATCACCATTTACTCTATCCAGTTTTCATTTTCCCATACTTGGGCTCACACTACCAGGGCGATCTGGTAAGAACTAGATTTACACTAGATTTGATTATCTTGGTAATGTTTCCACCCGACACTGGGAACCACAGCAGACCCTGGGAAATGAAAGAGAAAGAAAGACAGCCAAGGGCTCTCTCAAAGCATTTAGTTTCCTGGAGAATGATACCAAGTAAAAAGGCAACTTGCATTATAGAAAAACAGGTGCTGGGTGGAATTACAAAAGTGCCCGTGGTTGGGGCCATCCAATCTATGCTGGAGCACCGGGGAAGGCCTCTTACAGGCAGAAAGGTTTGGCCGGAGAGCTGAACAATGAGTTAGGAGGCAGCTACAGGGCAGGTGTGGTGAAAGGAGTCCCGGAGATTTTCAGGTAGGGGCTAACAGGTAAGAATGCTTGGGCTGCTGTGGAAAAGAAGGCCACGTAAGGCGGGAATCCAAGCGAGAAGAGAGAAGCTGCCAGAGGAAGCAGAGGCCAAAGAGACCCTAACGGGCCTGGCAGCTTTAAAAGGCTCAAAACTTTGTGCAAAAAAGAGCAGACACCCCTTTCCCGACAGTGTACCAACAGGCCAAAACGACAATGTGACAAATATGTCTTGACAGTCACTGAATGTTTGATTTCACACTACTGGGTTACTAAGAAGGCTAAGGAGGGGGGCGGGGACATGGGGGCGGGTAAGAAAACTCACAAGGAATTACCTTATGATTCATTTGCAGATTCTTGGTTGAAACAACAGCCCCTACTACTGCCCTGTCTACCTCCCTGTCAGCATTAGTTCTATCATTTCCTACAAATGACAGAAAAGCAGGCACCGCTGGGCTTCAGGGCACAGGCATCAACTCCGGAGACATAAACGCACATTAAGATAATAGGGTGGGGTAGCAACAAAACTAAACAACAAAACCAAGCCACTAAGCAAAAAGTTTGGGGGATGGAGGGAGGCGGGGAACTGAAACCCTAACAAGCAAATTTAGAAAACGGGAGGGGAAGTAAAAGTATTTTCCTACACACACACACAAAGAGCTGTCCCCACGTGCTCTGGCCAAACCAAACTCCCCCTTTGACTCAACTGCTGGAGAAAAAAAAAAAAGAAGAAGAAGAAGAAGCCAAAGCTGTGAAAAACTCACACTTTCATACGTCTTCCCAGAACAGACTACAGCTAACTGCCCTAGAAGACCTTGAAAGATTTGCCCCAGATAACACGGCACATGACAGTCCCCTCGAGGAGCTCTCAGACCCAGCAATCCTTCCTGCTCCAACAACCTGATCGTCTACACCTGCGGGCTCGTCTGTCATTTCATAATCGATAGTGCTTCCTGCCAGCATTCAGGCGGTACCAAGGAAACCCGGAGAAGGATCTGCTTCCAAACACAGAGTGAGAAAAAAAAAAATTTTTTTTTTTTTTGGACCAAGGCGTTTCCACAATTCTTTCCTCCTCCCAGTTGCAAATTTCTAAACGTCAGGAACTCGGGCAGTCCGGTCCTCAGCACCCCCCACCCGGTTTGCAGACGGCGGCGCCTCTCAGGTCCCAGGAAGGCCGTCCCAAGAGCCCCCGAGGCGGAGGCGACGCGCCCCGGTCGCCCCTTCCTTATTTAGGGCCAGAGGGGCTGCAGCTGCAGGGGCTGCCGCGGCCGGGGCGCCCCGGAAAGGGCGAGAAGGCCGCCCCGGAGCTCGGCACCCGCACGGCTCCGGGCACGCCCGACGCCAGCTTTCGCCCGGGGCCAAGCACCGGGGGGGCCGAGGAAGGGTCGCGGCCAGCGCCACCCCCTGCCCCCCGGGACCCCGGGCCAGGCTCCCGGGCGCCGCGGCGGCCCCGAGCTGCACACAGGCCGCGGAGCGGCGCAGCCCGACCCGGGCTCCCGCGGGCCTGGTGCGGGCGGCCGGAGGCCGGAGCGGGGGCGCGAGCCGGGAGCCGGGGAGCCGGGGAGCCCCGCCCGCCCGCCCGCCCGCCCCGCGCCCCCACCGCGCCCCCACGCCCGCGGCGGGGCGCACTCGCCTGCCCACGGTCTGGTTGGCCAGCTGCTTCATGCGGTTGAACTGCTTCTTCATGGCGGCGGCGGCGGCCCGGGCTCGGCCGGGAGCGGGGGGACGGCCTGGCGAGCCTACATCGCTTCCCGGCGGCGGCGGCGGCGGCTCCCGGCCGGCCCCGCCCTCCCCGCGTCACTTCCAGCGGAGCCGCCCGCCGGGGCCGCCCTGCGGGGTCGGGCTCTGCGGGCGCCAGGCCGGGAGGGAGCAGCGCCGCCCGCCCGCCCGCCGCCGCCCACGCCGCCCAGCCCGGCCCGGCGCTCCCGCAGGTGGGGCGCGGGGGGGCCCGGGGGGGCCCGGGGGGGCGGGGGCAGACGCCCGTTGTGCGCGGCTGGCGGGACCGGCACCTGGGAGCCTCCGGAGGCCGCAAAGCCCAAGGTCCGGGCGGCCGCCTCTCTGCAGTCGGCATCTGCCCTCCTCGGGGCATGGACGCGTGTCGCTGTGCGCCTTCACCTCGATTAATAAACCAATGTTGCGTGGCAGCCGGAGTCCGCGGACCTGGGTAGTGGGATCGCACTAGGCGGGGAGGGGAGGGCCAGGTGCGCGTGGGCACACGCTCGGGGGCCCACCCGGGACGGGCAGCGCAGCGGGGAGCAGGGGAAGGGGCCCGGCCCTGGCCTGGGCAGTGGGGGGGACGCGTGGAGGGGGCCGGGCCGCAGACGGCCTTCAGAAGGCCCGAGGCCGGGCATCCCCGGTGGCGCAGCGGTTTAGCGCCTGCCTTTGGCCCAGGGCGCGATCCTGGAGACTCGGGATCAAATCCCACGTCGGGCTCCCGGTGCGTGGAGCCTGCGCCTCCCTCTGCCTGTGCCTTTGCCTCTCTCTCTGCGTGTGACTATCATAAATAAATAAAAATTAAAAAAAAAAAAAAAAAAGGCCCCAGGCCTTGCACTCCCGGCCTGCTGTAGCGGAACCCGAGGGGGGCGTTGCCTAGAAACGCATCATTGTCTCTGGGTTCTTAGCCTTGCACAGGCAGCAGTTCTGGGACACTTGGCGGGGTAGTCTGACTGGGCTGGACGCTTTTTGTGAAGTGGACCAGATCAGTTCTTCGACCCGCACAAATGCTTTCCTGGACCCGTGGCCTGGGCTCTGACCTAGGCCGTCTCCTAGGGCAAGCGGATGGCAGTACGACTTCCCTCACCGGCCACATCTTCAATGTCACCAGAGATGTGCTGATGAAGGGAAGGGAAAAGGTGGATGAGGTACCTGACTCTGGGAGAAAGGAGGATGAGGTGAGTCGGGTGACCTTAACATCAGAGAATGAGAGACTTAAAACTCTGTGTAGTGATCTAGAAGAGAAGTATGAAGCTTCACAGCTTCAACTAAAGCAGCAAAGTGCTAGCTACCAACATCAGCTCCAACAGAAGCAGGTAGAAATAGCACTGCTTAGAGAAAAACAACAAGTGACTGAGGAGCAATTGCTGAAGCTTCAGTCGGCCGCTCTGTGGGTAAATTCTGGAGCTGGTGGCCAACTGTCAGCCATGGAATCTCCTTCCTCCAGTTACGATTTCGGTCATCACGCTTCACCTTTCCACGGTGATGCCATGGACGTTGCTGACGTGATTTGGTCACAGCAAGAAATAAACAGACTGTCAAATGAAGTCTTAAGACTTGAGGCCGAAGTCAGTCATTGGAAACGTCTTTCCCAGGCTTCCTTGCAGGGAACAAATAGCCTAGAGCCACACAAAATCTGCAAACTGCAGAATACCATCAAGGAACTGGAGCAGAAGCGAAGCAAGGAAATTGAGGATCACCAACTTGAAATGGCAGCACTGCAGAATGTCCACCAGCAGAAGCTCGCAGACGTAATTCGCAGGTGCCGCAAAAAATTAAACGGTCATGAGAAAAAGGTTGAAGAACTGCAGAGTCTGTTACGGAAGGACACCTGTGGAATCAGAGTAGCCGGTGACCCTCCAATTGAGGATCTGCAGAAAACCATTCAAGTTCTACAAACTGAGAAAGCAGAGTCTACCAGGAAAATGGAAGAACTTGAAGAAAGAATACAATCCCTAAGTGACCAACTATCTTCTGCAGAAAGTGAAAGAGATGTTTTGAGGAGAGGACAGGACCAGACACACGAAGAAAAGAAAGACAAGATCGAGGAGTGTGAACTGCAGCCTTCTGTTTCGAAGAGAAGTGATGCAGGAGTCACGCAGGAGAGCGTTCTTTCACAAAGTACACCAGTGGAAGAAGTGTTCGGACTGCAGGAAGCACTGTCCGATGCTGAAAAGGAAACCATGAGACTGTGTAGCGCAAACCAGGACAATGATCTCACGGAAGACAATCTGAAACTTCCAGAGCCAGTCCACATTGTGGGGCAAGAGAATTCATCGTTAAGCCAAGGAAAGGAAGAACTTCAACTGCCACTTTCTAAAGTGAACAAGGAGCAAGAAGTCACTGAACGCACAGCTCCAGGAGACATCACCTCGCATTCAGAAGTAAATCCGTCAAGACGTGACCCGGAGGCCAATGAACAAAACTTCAATCAGAGGACAACTGAGGAGGAATCCCTGGTAGCAGCGTCAGGGGAGCCGTACAGACAGAATGGGACCACACTGCCCAGGGCTTCGATGGAAGGCCAGCTACCGCAACAAGAAAATGAAGGCAGTGGCATCACCATTAAACTAAGACAAGAGGTCAATGAGGAAGAAAAGAGAGCTTGTCAACTTGAGGATGAGACGAATGCGACTACAGAGTTAGATGTACAGAAAGAAAAGTCAATTCACAGTGAATTGGCTGCTAATGATTTGCATCGGCCAGATCAGTCAGAAAGATGTCACTTCAACATCCAGGGGAGCTTTGAACCTCAGGAACATAGCAAACAAAACGAGAAGGCCCTCTGTAGTGCCACAGAGGAGCTAATGGAGTCTCTCAAGCAAGACTCTCCCAGTCATTCGGAAGATGACTTAGTTAAAGAAAGGGAAACTGAGCTTAGAAGCCTGGAACAAAAGGTTTCCGAAATGGAGCGGCTGAATGACAATTTAAACAAACACAGCATGGATCTCAGAGAGGAGAACCAGAAGTTGGTTTTGGCGCTCAAAGATACAAGACATCAGCTGGAACAATCTATTCTCCATAGCAATGAGGATTCTCTGGGAAAAAACACTGCTCTGAGGGCTTTAAAAAGAGATAAAGGACACTTAATAGCCACATTGTGTCGGGCTGAAAAGAAGCTTTTGGAAGCAACAAACAAGTACCATCAGACCATCAAAGAGTTGTCAAGCACACAGAACCCGGATCATTTGGCCTCACCTCTGGAGCATGCCCACTTCATTCAAGTGAGTCAAGAGAAGGACGTCGAAATATTACACCTCAAGAAGAGTCTTGAGCAAATGGATGCCGACCATAAAGAAACCCAGGAAATTCTGGCCTATGTTTTGGAGGTACAGAAGCAATTGACACAAGTAGTGAAGGAGAAAGATATTTGTATTGACAGCCTTAAGGGAAGTCCAGAGCTTCCAGAGGACCTGGAAAAGTATACCCAAGCCTTAAAAAGAATTGAAATTTTACAGCAAACCGTGGAGGAAAAAGACACATCCCTCACATGCATGATCAAAGAAAATATTCACCTGAAAGAAGAACTGGAGCGACTAAAACATCAGAGTCAGGCTTTACCTAAACTCCTAGATGATATCGTGGAACTAGAGTGTGAGGTGTTGCAGCTGAATGAATTAAGAGTTGACCTCGAAGACGAAATAAAAGAACAACAGAAGATCATTAACGATCAACAGCAGGGTAAGATACGGCTGCTTCATTCCTTAGAAGAGCAGAAGTGGGAAGTGGACGATCTTAGAGGCCAGCAGGAGCAGATGACCAGTGAGCACACTCGGCTCCTTTCCGCCAAAGACGAGGAGATTCAGAATTTGCAAGACACAGTAGAACGCATTAAAGCCCAGTTGGCCGACCCAGGCCAGCACGCTGCAACACAACCTTCTGACGTTGTCCAAGTCACAACAAGGCAGCATCTTAGTATAGAAAACGGAAGTGAAAAGCATGATTTCTCCAAAGCCAAAACGGAAAGATTAGCACAAGGAGTAAAAGACCAAGAACTGGAAGTGAAGCTTCTAACTGAAAAGAACATCCGGCTGACTGAACAGATTGATCTGCCGTCCCAAGATGAGATCGGGAAACTAACTCAGATTATCGAGCAAAAAGATGCAGAGACTCAGGGTCTTTGGAGCAGAATATCTGCGGCTTCTCACGGCCAGCACGTAGAACAGCTTCAGCAGCAGTTGCAAGAGTCTGCTTTGCAAAGCCAACGAGTACTGGCTGTCTTAGAGGACAAAACGAGAGAGAATAGCAATCTGAAGAGAGAGTATCACAAAGTGATAGATATAATTGCGTCTAGAGAAGCAGACCTCAGGAAAATGCAAGAGGAAAATAAAAAGCTGGCCACTCGAACTGAAAATCGCGATCAGGATGTGTTTAGAGAAACGATTCAGCATTTATCCCACATTATTCGAGAGAGAGACCTCGAAGTCGACGCCTTAAAACAGAAGTGTCAGACTTTATTGACAATTCTGCAAACATCCAGCACTGCTAATGAGGTTCGAGGTGTTCCCATGGATCGGTTCAAGGAGCTTCTCGAGGAACGAGACACATTCAGGCAGCGAGTGAAGATAATGGAAGAGTGGAGGCAGCAGGTGACGGCCACAGTACAAAATATGAAGCGTGAGTCACCCCGGCTTCAGGAGCTTCTTCGACAACAGCAGGTGCGGGCTTTAACCAACATCAACGGTGACTCTGAGCTAGAGATGACCTATATGGACGTGATCAGAGATTACAGAGGGAATGAGAACAAGCTAAGGAATCTGGAGAAGGAACTGGCACAAATTCAGCTCAGCATCGGGGAGCTTTGCAACGCCCAGGATCACCTCCTGGGGAAGCCTGACGTGAGTTGCCTCCAGCCCTCCACCGAGTCCTCAGAGTCGGAGGAACCTCTGAAGGCTTTTAAATCGGACTCAGCGACTGAGTCTCCTCCGTGGCTCCAAGAGGAGGTGGAAGAGCTGAGAAAGTCAGTGCAAGACCGAGAGACCACGATTCGAACCCTGCAGGAAGATAACCAGAGATTGATGGATTGCGCTGCTGCCACGTCAGAACTCAAACGCAAAGCACACGAACGCGCCGATTCCAAAATCCAGCAGCTAAGGGAGAAGGAGGAGGTTCTACAGAACTTAATCCAGGCTAAAGAGCTCCTGATCCAGGCGAACAGCGAGGAGTTGCATTCCTTAACGGAGGACCTCACTGGCCAAGCGAGTGAAAATGAGCTGTTGAGGCAGGCGGTGAGAAACCTGAAGGAGAGAATAGCCGATCTGGAGACGGACGTGTGCCAACTGAAAGAGGAAAACGAACAAAGAGCGGAATCCTCTAGGGAAAAGGAAGCAGAAAGCAGGCACTGCAAGAGACCAACGTGATGCTTTTGAGGATGTGGCAAGAGGAGGAATCCCGCCACGCTGCGATCGAAGCGAAGGCACTGGCTTTGGAGCAACTACTGAAAGAGCTAGAAGAGGGCGAGGCCGGGGAACTGAATCAGCTTCCAGATGCAGCTACGTCGACGCGGGAAAAGGCGGTCGTGTTTCAGCAGGAGAGGGACGGAGTCCTGTTGGCGCTGAAACGCAAACAGAGGGAAAACTGTGCCCTCCAGGATGAGCTTCAGCAGCTGCGTGACAAGGAATCACACCTGACCCAGGAGCTGGAGAGAACGCGTCACCGCGCTGTGGAATCGGAGGATACTCGGCAGCGTGAGTCTCTGCTGGCAGAAGAGAAAGTGGCTAAGCTCCGAAAAGAAGTCACGGTGCTGGAGGAAAAGCTGGCGGTGTCCTCCAATGCCACGGCGAGTGCGACCCACCAGGCCAGTATGCAGGTGGAGTCCCTGCGGGACCAACTGCGCCTCATCACCCGACAGAAAGAGGAAACCGCGGCGCGGCTTTCTGCCTCGCAGGAACAAGGAAAGCAGTACGCTCAAACACTAGCCAGTCTCAAGTCGGAGGTAGCCGAGTGGATGGACAAGACAGACACTCTACAAGGAAAACTGACGTCCTTACAGGCACGACTCACTACAACAAACACCGCCCTGGACCTGAAGGAAGACGAACTGGAGGAACTCAGAAAACAGAACGAGGTCCAGCAGGAAGTACTGGATGAGACGCACAAGAAACTGATGAACCTCGTAAGTAGCTCTGAAGGAATGGTGGACAAAACCCTAGTAAGGAGACTCTTACTGGGATACTTTCAGGCGCCTCAAAAGGATCGGCCTGAAGCACTGCGGCGGATGGGAGGCACCCTAGGGATCAAGGAGGAAGACGTGCGGCAGCTTTGCAGGCAAGACCAAGGTGGGGTTATCAGATGCATGACTGGGGGGCCTGGATCCAAAAGTACCCCCAAGCGCCCCGTGAAGCCAGATCCCCAACCGACGCCCAAGAGCTCCTTTGCAGGGCTTTTTGTCAACTTCCTACAAGGGGAATCCGATTTAGCTCTTCCGCCACGCAGTCCCTCTGCTGCGGACAAGAAGCCTCCAGATGCGGTAGGAAAAGGAAAAGGCACTAAGGAAAAAGGCCCACCGCGGCACACAATCACCCTGGGATCCACACCCCCAAAGAAAGCTGCCAAGCCCCGCGCCACAGCTGTCTCTCTTACTGACCCACGTGGACCGGAAACTGACGGATCACAGCATCTTCTCCTAAATGCTGTGACTGATGCTTTACCCACATACACACCCTTGATACTCTCACCTGCCAGCAAGGTTGGGATTGCAGCCAGAGGCCTCTCAAACCAATAGAGGAGTCTCAGGCCCGAGAACAGACAGCGCGTCGAAGAACACACATCACTGTGTGTGTACCTTATCCCAAGAGAGCCTTTTGCAAAACGTACCATACATTTGCAGTTTTTGCTTTCAGCTTAATAAACATATTCTTATATTACTTCTTTTAAAGTGTCTTTTACTGACTACAGACGTATGTATTTGCCAACTTCAAAGAGGGCTTACTTCTCATGAGAGAGGACATGGTTTTGGTTAGGAGGCTGTGGTCAACGGATACTTCCAATAGTGTTGGTAATGTTTTCTCTCTCTCTCTCTCTCTTTTTTTTAACAAGGAGCACGTATCTATGGATACCTCGGGGAATGAAAACATCGACTTGTTTTTATTTTTTTTTAAGGTCTTATTTTTTGATTCATGAGAGAGGCAGAGACACCCGCAGAGGGAGAAGCAGGCTCCATGCGGGGGAGCCTGATGCGGGACCCCATCCCAGTTCCTTGGGATCAGGACCTGAGCCAAAGGCAGATGCTCAACCACTGAGCCACCCCGGGGCCTCTCAACCGGTTTTAATGTCAAACACAAGAGCGCGTACTACTCCTCGTATGAGAGAGGAGGTGCATGGCATGCTCAAAAGTACAACATGAATTAATTCAAAAGAAAAATTCAAGTTCCATTTCCCAGCTAGGTAGGTCCCGTTTCTTTTTCCTTTGATTTTTAATCCGCTCCCCTCCCCCGATGCTTTTTCTGTTGCCTAGAAAATTCCTCTATGAGTAACCTGATTTCTGTCAGGCCTATTAGAGATACACGACTATTTGGTTGTAGACCATTCTCCGACTTGCTGTTTTCTTTTTTCTTTTTTTTTTTAATTTTTATTTATTTATGATAGTCACAGAGAGAGAGAGGCAGAGACACAGGCAGAGGGAGAAGCAGGCTCCATGCACCGGGAGCCCGACGTGGGACTCGATCCCGGGTCTCCAGGATCGCGCCCTGGGCCAAAGGCAGGCGCCAAACCGCTGCGCCACCCAGGGATCCCCCGACTTGCTGTTTTCTAACTTTAACCTGCTTTAGAGACCTTTCCAAACGTGAATCCATCCCTACTGGCAGAAACTCTGCAGTTTACCAAGAACATACCCTGAATTTTTGAAGTAGCTCCTCTTGATCAGCATTTAGGTGGCGGTTCGTCCAGATGTTCAAGGTCATCTCCCTTGTTCATTTTTCAAGAAGCCATTCCAAAGCTTCATTTGCAGTTCAGGGCTAATTGCTCACGTGTACCCTGGAAACGATCCATTCAGGCTACTTAAAGATCTCATTCCACTAATTTTCCATTCTGCTTTTTCGTCAGCCCTCCAAATATCTTCATTCTTTCCCTCCCTTTCTGTTCCCACTGCCCTCGTTCACCTACTGCTATATCTTACGTGGACCCATGCCATTGACTCCCTAGTGAACTTGCCGGTTCCACTCTTGGCATCCCTTGAATTCGTTCTCCACCTTGCTGACAGGGTGAACTAAGGTGAAAATCGGATGTTACTTCCCTGCTGGACTTATTTTAGGGGGAGTTTAAACTGTAGGAGACCATCCAAACCCTTGCCTTTGGGACCTTCCTACCAGCCCATCAGAACCAAAGGCAGAAGCTTAACCGACTGAGCCATCCAGGTGCCCCTGGAGTTGTATGTCCTTAACAGATGTGTCAAACAAATGTCCTCATGGTAGGATGTCATCAATGTGATATCATATCTATATTCCCAGGGAAAGATGGAAGCAGTTAAGATCCTGCCTGCAAAGATTGCATGTGATAGCAGAACGGTATGGGGGCCCCACACATAACAAGGGAAAACTGTCGCCTTCAAGGTGTCTGAGTGGATGTTGACATAGGCACTGAACAGAACATATTAGCCAACTAAATCTGTAATAGCAACGTATTCACCATCTTTAAATCTGCTAGGCTCCCAGGTGTTCTTTTTTCTTTTTCTTTCTTTAAAAGATTTAATTATCTTTAATAGAGAAAGAGAGAGTGAATGAGAGGGCCTACATGTGAGCAGGGAGGAGGGCACACAGGGAGAGAGAATCCCAAACCAAATCCAATCTGAGCAGGGAGCCCATCACGGGGCTCAATCCTGTGTCCCCGAGATCATGACCTGAGCTGAAAGGTTAACCCACTGAGACACCCAGATGCTCCTAGTGGTCACAGGTGTTTTAAGGGTACCAGGTTTATTTTCATCAGGTATGGTAAGACAGGAAGATCTAAAAAACTGTCACAAAGTATTTAGACTCACTGTTCCCAAGAAAGGAGGTCCTGAGAGCCATGGAGGGCCACGCAGGGAAGCCTCAGGTCAGTCAGAAGAAAGAGTGTGTGAAGGGAAAGCATGGGCAAGACCCTTCAGAGTGGTTTCCTTGGGAAGGCACACGTGAGGCAGGGTCAGCAGGCTTAGGAGTGACTAGCTTGAATCATTTCAGTGGGCTCTGAGGCAGTGTGTCTCGAGTTCTGTGTCCCTGCCCCTGGGTTGGTCAGGACAGGGGTAGTAGCTCAGAGTATTAGAGCTTCTTGGAGGAGGTGGTTAGGGGTGAGGGCTCTGAATCGGTTGGTTGACATATGAAAAGTGTGCTCAGTGGCAAGCTCTTGACCATCTTCAGGAAGTCACCAAGCCTGCCAGGGACAGTCCCTCCAAAGTGGGCAAGGCCTGAGATGTGAAAGCATTAACTACAGAAGTTAGACAATATGGTAATTATATCAGGTATAACCATAATTTGAGCCCTAGTATTAAGTCCATGAAGCTTTGCCAACTGGGGCATCTCAGCGGACGCTCACGTTAATTCAGAACTTTTGTTGTAGAGACACAAAAGCCAATCGGCTTCCTTTTATCATTTGCCATATAAATTATTTTAGGAAATTTTGGATTTCCAATTTAATCAACTTGTCAACCCTTGTTGAATTAATTTGGGGGCTGGGAGGCTCCTTTGGATCTATTTTACATTCTTCCATTCAACTTCTTCTTCTTCTTTTTTTTTTTTTTTTTTTTTTTTTTTTTGGTTTGTTACTGGATATACTTGTGGGTGGCAGAGTGTCTTTTACCCGGCTTGTATTTCTGTTTTTTCTTCCAGTCTCAAAGCAGCATCAGTAGGATTAGGGCCTTTGTCATGGCAATGGTCGTATGGTTTAGAGACTCCAGGCTTAAGTCAGAGTGTGAATTGTTGCCTTCACTGTGCCACAGGGATGCCTTGGATGCTTCCCCCCAACCATGAGGATCGGGATCTTTTGCCAAAGAGGTGTAGGCAGTGGAGTGGTGCACTGGAAGAGCGCAGGACCTGCAGCCCAGAGGCTGAGGAATAAAAACCATCTTCTGCTACAGGCCTGCTTTCCATCAGTGGCGACTGCTTCTCATTCCCCCTCTTCCCTCTGTACAGATGCCCTCAGGATACATTTTTTCATTTCTAGCCACATAAAGTCATGAGTTTTTTTGTCTGTCTCCATGCAACCACACATCGGGAACATTTCTGGGTGTTTTCTATGGAGGAAGGGAGCTGGGGGTGGGTAGGCCCCACAGATGACTATCCTCTTCCTGTGGGAATGCCAGTCTCCCCAGCGTCGGAGTCCATAGCTAGTAAGACCATTTTGCTTACGGCCAGAGTGAGGGCCAGAGTGAGAGCCTCAAGCCCCTTGATCACAAGATTAGCCCTTCAACGTGCTGATAAGAACCAGCACTAGGCAAAATTCAGCTATGTCGCTTAGGGGTTGTGCACTGGGAAAGAAGTAGACTATCAAACGCCCCTCTCTCCACTTTTTTTTTTCATCAGTCCTGGGTCATGGGCTGCCATAGATGTGTACCTCAAAACCCTTAGGGCTCAGGGAGCCCATGATAAAGGCATGAGGTGTGGTTGTCATCTCTGAAGCCAGTTAGTCAGCGAAGGAGCAGGTCAAGCTGACCAGGTGTCCTCAGTTAAGGTTAAGATGCCAAAGGACGCCTGGGGGGTCCAGCAGTTAAGTGTCTGCCTCAGGGTGTGATCCTAGAGTCCTGGGATCGAGTCTCACGTCAGGCTCCCTACATGCAGCCTGCTTCTCCGTCTGCCTAGGTCTCTGCCTCATTATCTCTCTCTGTGTCTCTCATAAATAAATGAATAATTTTTTCAAAAGAGTTTAAGATGCCAATTGTTTTATTCACCTTCTCATCACTCCCTTGGTGACAGAGAGATTCCTGCTCCAGACTTATGGGGATCCTTTGACACCAGAGGGAGGGATTGACAGTCATTTACTAGTCAACACATACTCACAGGCCAGGGGAGGAGGATACACCGCACCACGCAGGACTTCACTTGTGGACAGAGTGAATGATCACATGCTTCGAAGGTAAGTCTTTGTGGTAACAAGAGGGCAGGGATGGGGATCCCTGGGTGGCGCAGCGGTTTGGCACCTGCCTTTGGCCCAGGGTGCGATCCTGGAGACCCGGGATCGAATCCAACGTCGGGCTCCCGGTGCATGGAGCCTGCTTCCCCCTCTGCCTATGTCTCTGCCTCTCTCTCTCTGTGTGTGACTATCATAAATAAATAAAAATTAAAAAAAAAAACACAAGAGGGCAGGGAAAGTCCTGATTCCCATGGGAGGGCATGACTGACTGGTTTGTTTGAATAAAACAGTGGGCTTACAGGGAACTGAATGCCTCTACGCAAAAATCAACAGGTATTACGTCTGGTCCCTGTGAGAAGAAGGGTTTTTAGTTAGGATGTCTTCCCTGTGAGGGAAGAGGGAGAGGAGAACTTGCATTAGGTGATGTAATCTTCTCTTTGATTTTCCCAGGTGTTAGACAGCTTTTAACACTGGATCTGAATTTCAGGCCTTCTGCCACACGAGGTCACGAAACAGTTATTCTTCCTAGAACGAATCATTGAATTTCATAGTGAATGTTGATACAATCAATCAATCAATCTATCAACACGTACAAGGGAGCTGCATTTCTCTATGCTAGCAATGAACGTGTGGGCACCACGGTCAAAAAATACATTCCTCATTACTAGCAAAACTAAAATACTGAGGGATAAATCTAACAAAGCATGATCAGAACGTGCACGCTGAAAGCTATTTAGCACTGAAAAGGAAGCCAAAGACATAAATAATGGAGAGATATAGCATGTTCATGAATTGGAAGACAAAGGATAGTAAAGATGTGAATTCTCCCCAGATTGATACAGAGATTTAATTCGATTCCTATTAAAATCCAAAACTTTTCTTTGGTAGAGATAGATGAGATTATTCTCAGATTTATGTGGGAAGACAAAGGAATTGGAGTAGTTTCAAAAAGAATTTTGAAAATAAAGTGGGAACATTCCACCTACCCAGTTTCAAAGGTTATCAGATATTATAATAACAGAGACTGTGTGGCACTTGCAGAAGGGCAGATACACAGATCAATGGAAGAGAACAAAGAACCCAGGAGAGTTCCCATTATTATACTCACGTGATTTTTGAAAAAGGTGCAAAAGTAATCGAGTGTAGAAGAGAGAGCCTTTTGACAGATGATAGTCACTGGAAGCTTGAGATGAAATCACAGGCCCCCAAACTCAGAAAACAGCATCAGCAGAGAAGGAAGATGGTGATTTGACTGAGTTACTACCAGGTGGTGTTGGGAGAGGAGGCATAGCTTGTGGACAGCTCGGGAAGCAAGTTGCAAGCACTGGATGACAGTTTCTTTCATCTTTGTGAATTGAGATACCTCCGATGGATCAATTCCACAGACTCTGAAGACTTTCCCGTCAGCTCCCACCGTGCAACCTCCGGTCCCCCTAACTGAACATCCAGTGCTCCGGACTCCACTAGCCTTCCCCCATTAGCATCCTCGTCAGCTGGTATGAGATGGCAAGATGGGTCTCAGGAGCTCCAAGAGTACGTCCTGCCCAATCTGGCAAAAAGGAGAGCTCCTCTGGTCTAGCCACTCCCTTCCATTGGACTCCTGGAATTCATTTTGATTGGACAAACCCAGGAGCACTATCCCAGTTCTGAAGCGTAGTGAGGGTGGCTTTGTGTGTGACTGGCCAGGCCTTGGTATGTTTCCATCCTGTTTCAGGCATGGCCTCACCTGATCCCCGCGGATTGAAAGGAGGGTTTAATTCTCCATGATAAACACAGGCTGTTGCAGAATTAAAAACGGTGAATAGACAGAAGAACAAATGTCTCCTTCAGCCTCTTGGGGGAGACGCTTCATGGTCGGCAATGCCTGCTTTTTGCTCCCAATGGTAATGTTCACAAGGGTTTCAAGTTTCAGTTTCTCTTTTCTGGACTTTGTCAGAGGATGCAGATTAGTTGGCGGCAAACTTTCTCGGACGTTGTCTCATGGCGTTCTTTATGACCGCCCCGGTATAGTCTCATGTTTGAAGGCCTCACGCGGCCTGAGAAAGCCAAGCTTCCAGTACCAAACTCCACTCCAGTGTCATCAAGTTCTAGCCCTTCACCAGCAACTTAAATGAGTTGGTCCTGCCTGCACGGAGCCTTTGGGGTGGCCCTCAGGGAAACACTGACCAAAGTCCTCTGAATCAAGGGCTCAGCAAGGAGCAGAGGTGATAAAGCGACAGATGCTTCTAAAGTGACAGAGGCAGGGATCCCTGGGTGGCGCAGTGGTTTGGTGCCTGCCTTTGGCCCAGGGCGCGATCCTGGAGACCCGGGATCGAATCCCACGTTGGGCTCCCGGTGCATGGAGCCTGCTTCTCCCTCTGCCTGTGTCTCTGCCTCTCTCTCTCTCTCTCTCTGTGTGCGACTATCATAAATAAATAATAAAAAAATAAAGTGACAGAGGCATATCAACAGCTGTCTTCACCTTCTTCCAAGTACTCTCAGCCTCACCATCCACACCTATGAGATTTACACCTTAAACTGGTTGCCGTTACACTTATTTTTTACCCCCCCTCCCCCATGGAATGTGTACACTGCTGAGCTGGGAGACTGATTCAGTGGTTTGCGTTACCCTCTTGGCAGAAGACAACTCAGAGAAAGTGGTGTATTTCATCTCACCACTCCCCCTGGCAAGCCTCCCTAACCTCGGCCTTCCCCACTGTCATTTCTTCTTTGGGTTACAATGAGTTCTCGTCCCTCCATTAAATAATAAGCAAGCTTTTGATATCTAATGTTGCCATAAGATATGTGCACTGGCTTTTTATTGCTATTTTGCTTGTGCGTGTCTGTGTGGGTGCATGAGTGTGTGTGTGTGTGTGTGTATGTGTGTGTGAGAAAGTGATCTAAGGTTCTTAATGTTTGAGTATATCCATTCGGTGCTCCTGACAGAGCAATGGAACATACAAACACTCTTGTGTATCTAGAAACCGTTTTATAATAAGTCCAGTACAAAATACATGTACCGCACATCTAAATATGCAAAATAATGAAACACATGTGAACCACCCCAACTCGAGACATTATTGAGGTTCCTCTGTAATCCTTCGCCTCCAGTGTCCTACCCTCCCCATTCCCTGAAGGTCGCAAATGTGATTCTTGTGCCCCCTCCCTCCATTCCTTGGTTGTCCTGCATAGTATTTTATCATATATGTGTGATTCTGCAGACATCAGTTTTGCCTGTTTTGAACTTTGTAAAAATGTTATAGTCCCTTCTTTCACTGAATATTATGCTTCTTAAACTCAGCCATTGATGTCTGAGCAGCTCTGGCTCGTTTTCACTGCTACCTAATTTTCCACCGTGCCCGTTTTCCGCACGTTCCTCCCCAGGCATTTGAAAGGCGATTATGTGCACAAGGTCCTTACTTAGCACACTTCCTGGCGCAGAGTCAGGGTTCCGAGAACAGTTGTTCAATTGCTGAGACTGTGCCCTAAGTGTTAAGAGTAACACTTGTTTCCCGCGGCTGGATTGTCTGCCTTTCGCCCCAGTGCTGAGGATGCTGCTAGCTCCTCCTCCTGTGAATGACAGTTCTAAAGTATTGGGACCAGCAAGGAGAGAATTTGCGTGCAGCCAGCTCACTGAGGACTACAACTCCCAGAAAGCATTGCGATGGCCTCCTGCGTGAACGGCGGTTTATTTCCTGCCCCGTAGGTAGCTTCCGGGTTGTGTGGGCGGGGCCGGAGGAACTCTCCAATGAACCCTTTCCCCGGGCCGAGGGGCGGAGGGAGTGCCCAATGAGCGTCTGCGCCGAGGAGCCGAGCCAATGAGCGGTAAGGTTGCTGGGGAGGCTGCCGTGATGACGTCACTGAGATGCGCCCGCCGAGCGCGGGGGAAGCCAGCCGGTCTCCCCTGCCCGGCCAGAGGCGCGCTGGTCCTCGCGGCGTGTGCGGACCCCGCTTCCTCCGTGTCCCTGGCGGGCACGGCAGCCCGGAACCTCCACGCCGATGGCCACTAACCTGAGGACGCCCTCTTTCGCCTCCTCTTCGTCGACCTCGACAGACACGGACGACGAGGGTGTGCGCGGCACTTGCGAAGATGCTTCCATGTGCAAGAGGTGCTGGCCGGGCGCGGGGCCGGGGCCGGGGGGCGGCTGCCCAGCGGGGCCGGGGCCTCGGGGCGAGGCTGGCGCTGAAAGGTTCCCGTCAGCTCGCGCGACCCTCGGGCCACGCCTGGGACTGCCCGCAGCGGAGGGCGGCTCCCTTCTGCTGCGAGCCGGGGCTGGGGGCCGGGCCTCCTGGGGGCCGAGGCCTTGCGGGAAGCCAGCCGCGAGGCCACGAGGTAGAGTCTTGGTGCGCGAGGAGAAGCGGAGCGTCCGCCTGTTGAGTAGGTTCCGTCGCGTCGTGGGTTGTCCTGGGCCCCTCTGCACCTGCCGTGGGGCCAAGCAGGGCGTGGGGGGGCGGGGGCGGGGCGGGGGGCGGGGCGGCCTGCCCAGGACCGCGTGCAGGGGTGTGCAGAGCCAGGACCTTCCCCAGCTCCTGCCTGGATGCCACAGGAGCCTACGGTCCTGGGGGTGCTGCGGCGGCCGCGTTGGGAGCACACACCTGTGTCCCGTGTGGGAGCGCCTGAGGCTTGAGGGTCCTGCGTTCCTCCGCTCGGCGGAGATCGCGGACAGTAGAGTGGGTGGCGGGCGCTTGCTCTTGGGTGGCCGGTGGGTACTGGGGACCCACGGTGAACAGGCCTGACGTGGCACCTGTTGCGAGAGACGGGAGGCAGACGTCACCCGTGAAGAACGGAACTGCAGCGTGCATCCGAGTCTGTGATTGAGGCAGTACTGTGCGAGCTGACAACAGAAGGCTGACCACCCAGCAGGGATGTAGGAGGGCGTTGGGTCGGGACAGGGAAGGAGCGTGAAGTGTCCAAGGCATGGAAAGAATGCCGCTGAAGCTGGAGCCACGTGCCGACCGTCGGCTGGAGTAAACCGAGGGTTTGGGTTCAGACCTGCACTTTCTGTTATTTCTTGGAGATTCAGCATAGTGATTTAAAGCGCGGACTCCAGGGCCAGGCTCTCTCAGGCTGACCCTAGCTCTGCCCCTTATGGTCTGTGTTACTCCACCACTCTGCGGGGTCTCAGTTTCCTGACCTGAGAAGTGGAGTCATAATAATCCCACTTGATAGATGATTGTAAAGATTGAATGGTAAATAACTAATAAGGCACTTAGAGCCACGTTTGGCATGTAGTAGGTGTTAGTGGTGGTAAAATAAAAGTAGAGATAAATACGTACATTAAGTGTCTAAGATTGGGAGGCCGTCTTGCAAGGTTTTTGTTTTTGTTTTTTTTTAAGTTTTTACTCTTCGGTGAGAGAGAGAGAGAGAGGGGCAGAGACACAGCAGGCTCCCTGTAGGGAGCCCGTTGTGAGACTTGATCCCAGGACCCCTGGATCACAACCTGAGCCCATGGCACATGCTCAACCACTGAGCCTCCCAGGTGCCCCGAAATTTGTGAACTTTAATGGATGACACCCAACTTCATTTCTTCTTCACCTTTCAAGTGCTGTTGACCGTATGTGTAGCCCTTTGAATTAGAAATAATTTTCCTCCCATACACTTCTACTTGCTAAGAGAATGTGGAGTGCCAAGGAAACAATCAGAAGGAAACAAAATACTTTTCAGTAGCGTATTACGGTTAGGTTTGCTTGAAACGTATTGGTGATTTTGATTTATTTGAGATTCGTCGCTAACAGTTTTTGCAAACTTGCTTACTTAAAAAACAGTAAAAATGCTCTTGTTGGATAATTTCTTTTTTTTTTTTTCTTGTTGGATAATTTCTATAGTTTCTCAGCTCTTCTCTGCCTCAGTTTCTAATGCCCCCCCCCCGCCGCAAGTCTGGAGACATCTAATAGGGGAAGTTTCGGGTCGGAATTGCAGGATTCTCCCAAAGTGCACATCACTGGAGCCTGTGGAGCTTTGTAAAGAACACACAGTTGCTCACATCCTATTGCAGACTCACTGAGTCCGAAGCTTCCGGGTTAGGTGCCCTGCTGTAAAGACCAGGTGTGTTTGCCATCTGGATGCATTTCATCAAAGCTGTTCTTGCACTGGGCTTTCCTTCATCTGAGAAACCTGCAACAAGCTTGGGAGAATCCGTACGTTAATGTTCTGAGACATTTTGCAGGGCTCTGTTCTGCAAGGTCTGTGATACCATAACCTGCATCTCCAGTGTAATGTAACGTGTTAAACCCTTAAATCTCGCCAGAAAGTCAAGTAATTAGTGAGGCCGGGATTCCTTGCAGGACCGTGGGCAAATAACTTCCTGCCTCAGTCCTCTCTTTGGAATGGGGAAGAGAATGGTAACCCACCTTTGGGATGTAAGGATTCAGTGAGAAAAAGACACAAGGCAGTTATTAGCACAGGGTCTGGCGCAGTGAGAAACCTTCACTAAGTTATTATCACGAGCTTTGATTTTCCTCCATTCTTTCTTTTTTCTGTGTTTTACAGATTTTATTTGTTTTACAGAGAGTGCGTGCACGCGTGGGTGGGGCGGGGCAAAGTGAGAGGGAGGGGGAAAGAATCTCAGGGAGAGTTTGCACTGAGCGAGGAGCCCAACGTGGGGCTCTCTGTCACGACCCTGAGACAGGACCTGAGCTGAAACCAAGAGCTGGGCACTCAGCCACCTGAGCCACCCAGGCGCCCTTCATTTCCGTCTATTCTGAGTATTACTTGGTTGAAGTTACTGAATGTGTGCCAGGTGTGGATCGGGCTGGTTCCTGCCACCCTGGGTTCCAGCCACAGCAACCCCGAAAATAACGTTAAGAAACCAGTCAGCCTCCCCAGAACTCCTACGGTTCTGCTGTTTGGTGTGTTCCCTCCTTCTATACAGGCCCTGGGGGTGCTCAGCATGCTGTGAGCTGTCAGCTGAACAGGTGTTTGCCAGATAGAAGAACATCGCATGGACATTGAAGCACATGCTGTGTCAGGGGAACCTGACGTTGTGCTGCAGAGCGGGTAGGGTTCTGGAGCCACAGTCAGAGGCGAAGTGCGGGAAGGGCCGAGGAGTTGCTTCTCTTTCCTGTCTGGGTTTTTTTTTTTTCCTTCCCCAGATTTTATTTGCTTATTCATGAGAGACACAGAGGCAGAGACACATGCAGAGGGAGCAGCAGGCTCTCCCTGGGGAGCGTGACGAGGGACTCGATCCCAGGACCCTGGGACTCAATCCCAGGCCCCCACAATCCTGACCTGAGCTGAAGAAAGATCCTGAATCACTGACCACCCAGGGGCCCCGGGTCGAGGGGTTTCGGGTGGGGGAGCTGACGTGCTCTGGGTTTGTTTTAGAACGATCGCCAGCAGCCAGCAGCCACGTGGGAGACGGCGTTGGCAACAAAGGGCAGGTCCGCTCTCTTTCCTTCCCTGCTGCCACACCCCTCCCTTGGCTCAGGTCCCTTCTCTTACCTGGTCCTGTTGCAACACGTCCTTAAGGTCCTGTCTGCTTCTAGTGCAGCTCCCCTGCTACGCAAGTGTTCATTGTCCAGCCAGGGTAATGTAACTTGCGATCAGAAATCTTGTCCTGTCACTGGGTGACTGGACACCTCTTGATTCCCCATCAGCCGGCAAGCTTAGAATCTGCAGTGCGTGGCATGGCACACTTTGCTTTCGGTGATCCTGTCACGCTACCCTGGCTATCCCCCTGCCAGCTGGAAATCTCCATGTAGACGTCTCAGCATTACGGCAGATTCATTATTTCCAAAAGTATGCTCGAGATGCCCTGGCTGTGTTTTCCTCCTTGCTACCACAGCCCTCCAAGTCCGTGAAGGGTGCCACACTGTTCGTTCCGTTGACCGGCGCAGAGGAGAGGAGTCATCCTGGATCTCTGCTCCTACTCAGCCCCTTCCTTGTGCTATCGATCCTTCACCCAAGCCTGTGATGTCATCTGCTAAAGATTTCTGGACTCTCCCTCCTTTTCTCCACCTCTGCTTCTGCCCTGTGAGCCTGAGTTACGGTCGTGTGGTGCGAGCCATGGTGCTCATCTGCTAGCCGCGCCTCCGGGGACTCGTGCCTCCCTCAGCCTCTAGCTGCCCCTGGAGCCTGAGGTTTGTGGAGGGCACATTGCATCATGTCACTGCCTGGCCTTGTGGCGTCTTGTTGGCATTTGAAAAGTTCCTGATGTGGTCTGTGTGGCGGCCCCATCCTTGCTTCCCCAGTGTGGCTTCACGCCAGCCTTGCCTGCCCTCCGGGATCGATTCAGCTGTCAGATGTGCCCTGTCCCCGCGGGCCTTAGGGCGGAGCAGCTGCTCCCTGTGCCCAAGAGGCTCCTGCGGTGGTGGCCATGGGGTGGGGGTGGGGGGGCGGATGTTGACCTGAAGATTGAGGTGACCTGCTTGGGACCTAGTGGGATAATTGTAGCTCGTTTTAAATATTTTATTTATTGAAAGGGAGAGAGTTTGTGAAGGGGAAGTGCAGAGGGAGAGGGACAAGCAGATTCTGCCCTGAGTGTGGCCCCAACACAGGACTCGATCCCATGACCCGGACATCCTGACCTGAGCCAAAATCAGGAGTCAGACACTTAATCGACTGAGCCCCCTGGTTGCCCTGTTTTTGTTTTTGTGTTTTTTTTTTTTTGTCTTTTGGGGGAATTAAACACTTAAGACCTTGCCTATGTGCTTTGAGGAAAGCAACAGAGTTTAAAAGAAGGGAAACAGACTCAAAATCTGTTTCGGTACAAAGTCTGTTTCTCTTAAGACTTTGTTTCCCGCCTTCCGTTTTTAACCAAGAAGACAACCAGCAGGAAATAGAAACCAAAAAATGAGGCTAAATGATGCAAAAGGTGAATGATAAACTTAAAAATAAGGGGTGGAGCAGTATCTTAAAGGCCAGTGTGCAGCACACAGGTAACATTCCAAACTTGAAACTTGATTCTGAGAGTATTGGATTGGTGTTTGTAATTGCTTATACATCCGTTGTAGGTGAGTGTCTATGTAGCTGTGTTACATGTATATATGCGGCGTATATACGTACAGAACGAGACACCCACATCCACGCTCACACATACACACAAACACCATGGAAGCAGCTGGAATGTAGAGGAGAGATCTAAGTCCAAGTGGGTAAGTAGGTTTGAAAAGCAACAGAATTAAGTTTCCTACCAGGTTGCACAGCTCGAGGGAAACACCCTTGACCTCTGTAAATCGGTGCCTTCTGCCTAAGGTCCTTCCCCGTTTCGTACCTGTTCCTCTTTGCTGAGCCTTTGAACTAATGTCCGGGATTGTAGTAAGCAGTCATGAGTGTTGAGTAGAAGTGAAGTGAACAGGCGCCAGCCTTGCTCCTCACCGGCTAGGGCAGCAGGGAGAGCCCCTTCCCATTCTCTGAGATGAAGGAAAACCGAGGGGAAGGCACGTCACACCTTTCTTGTGAAGTTCCCACTGTTGCAGGCGACACGCGTGCCAATAGGGCAGAGTCAGTGCTGCTGAATGAGCAGGAGGTTGGACCAGATCAGTGTTTCCCGCAGGGCAGTGTGAGATGACTTTAGGCGGCACACAGGATAGATAGATGCTTTAAATGTTGATCAGTGGTATTTATTAGAGAGTGTGTTTGGAGAAAATATTAGGTGGCACATCAGACGGGGTATTAAAAGTGAGTTGATATAAAGGATAATTAGGTTATGTGAATGTCATGAACATTTCAGAAGCAGCAGTGGAATGAATGAAGGCTGAGTACAGGCCTCTCTAAATCTGAGGGTTTTGAGTCTTTGGGTTTTATTTATTTATTTACTTTCTTGGGGGGTGGGGCGGAGAGAGAGAGAGCGAGAGAGAGCATGCGCAAGCTTGCCTGACCAGGGCTGCGGAGGGGCAGAAGGAGAGGGAGAGAGAAAGAATCGCAAGCGGGCTCCTCGCCCAGTGCAGAGCGCGACGCAGGCACGCCTTGCCAGGCCTTGCCGTCAAGACTCTGAGATCAGCACCTGAGCTGAAAGCAAGAGTCGGTTGCCCAACAGGCTGCGCCACCCAGGCACCCATGATTTCTTCTTGATATGTCCTGTGGTCACTGCCACGTCCTGCTAGGGTTGTCATTATCTGTGCAGGTGGACATGCTCCTCGTGCCCCTCGTGGCCTGGCTGGACAGCTAGCTGCACCTGCAGCCCCTGGTGCTTCCGTCCACATCGCATTTAAGGGCCATTTGAAGAAGGAGCACAAATCCTGATTGCTGTTCGAGGTCATCCATTGGTAGCTTCGCATGAGATCAGGAAAGACTCCGTGACAGAACCCAGGGTCGGTGACTTGGAAGGAAATCTCGGATTGGATGCTGAGGATCACTTGAGAAGAAATGTAGGCTGGCCAGTGCTCTTGGCGACACGAAGATCAATCATCGTTGTGTAGAAACTCCCAGAGATCCTGGAAGGGAAGACTTAAGCAACTCCTCTTCAGCAGCCTTTGCCTTGCAGTCCGTTCCAATAAGTCCAAACGGGCTTTTGGATAAGCAGACAATTCCAATTGTAAGCACTCAGAGAAACCATTAACTACCCAACGGTGTTTCTTCTTTCTTTTCGGAGTCTTAACGGTTGATGGTGTCTTAGAATGATACATGCCATTTGGTAAGGTAGAGAAAGTTTAAACAGACCCATTGAGAAACACACACATGCCCCAGAAATCTCTGAGCAGGGTCTCCTGCTTCTCTGCTGTTGTTCAGCCTCCCTGCCTACCTCCTGCTACTACTGGGACTTTCCAAGGAGCTTCCTGCCCCCAGAGCGTTTCTACCTGCGATTCCTCCTGTCTGGAATGCCTTCTGCACAGCTTTCTGCAATTGTGTCGCCCTCCACTCAGCCATCCCCTCTTCAGAGACGCCTTCTCTCTCACCTTCTCTAAAGTAGATCCTTCCATCCCCCCCTGCTGTTGTCCTTGTTCTGACCTAAGCTCTTCTTTCTGTCTCTGTCCCTGCCCTGCTTCACCCCTGTGAACCAATGCCCGGCCCTTTGCCGACGCTCAACAAATATGGCTTGACTGAATCCACAGTATTAAACTGATGGCAATGCAGACGCTGCTCCTTGTGTTCCAGGAGAGGGCAGTAGGAAGTACTTGGAGGAGCTCCCGGAGGAAGGCAGCTTGGTCAGCTTTTCAGCAGTTCGAGTGCTGGGCAGTGGAGCGAGCGAGCCAGCGCCTTCTTTGTGGGGCGTGCTCAGGCAGTGGCGTGGTGTTGTTGCAGGGATCTTGCCCTGGATGTGAGGGTTGAGCAGGTGCAGTCTAAGGGCCCCTCCCGCCAAACATCCACCTGTGAGGACTCCTCATCACCAGTCTGTGGTTCCTGCTCAAACCACAGGGATGGCTTCTACCACTAGATGGCGCCAGACGGTGCCTTTGAGGGCAGTGCCCCTCAGACCACCATCAGTGAGAAGAGCGTTTTCTTTCGTGTTTTAAATTACTGAAGTATAGTTGGTCTGTGCGATGTCATATTAGTCTCCGGTGTGTGACATAGCGATCGGACGAGTCTATACATTACTCAGCGCCCCCCACGATCAGGTACAGTCATCCTATGCCACCGTACAGCCTTGTTACAGTATTACTGACTCTATTCCCTGTGTTGTGCTTTTGTGTTGGTGGGTCATTTATATAACTGGATGTTTGTACCTCTTAATCCCCTTCACCAGGGGCGCCCATGGGCCTCCCCCCCCCCCCCCCCCCCCCCCCCCCCCCCCGGCAACCACCAGCCTGCTTTTTGTGCTTAGAGTCTATTTTATTCTGTTTGTTTGCGGAACACATTCTTCAGGGCACTCCTCCCCTGAACACACACTTTCAACAGAAGCTTCACAAAACAGCCTTTACCTCTTAGAGTGTGTAATGAATGTCGATATTTTCCGTTTTCCTGTAGTTGACTGCATTCTCTAAGATGGAGATTTGCAAACTGTGGCATTGGTTTATGATACGGATGGGTCACAGTTCATTGTTTGAGAAGCATTATTGTAGACAACTGAGCCCGTTCACTCTGCAAAGCTCTGTGGGTCAGTTTTCCTTGGACCGTCTGGGCGTATAGCAAATTGAGTCCCTTAGTGAGTAGTTCATGTGTTTCTGTGGAGTTGCTGCGTTGAGTAGCTTCCTTCTGAAGGCATAGCTTCCTCCTGGGTGTCTGTGGTTGTGGGAAGGTAGAAAGGAGAGACTGGGTGGGAAAATGTCGTGGATTAGCACAGACTGTAGTCAGGGCAGGGGTAAGGAAGCCTCGTCCGTGGCTATAACGAGAAGATTCAATATCACTTCTGGGCACTAAGAACGTAGCTGGGAGACGTCTCTCTCTCTCTCTCTCTCTCTCTCTCTCTCTCTCTCACACACACACACACACACACACACAGCCTTACCCCTCTCAGCTTACTCGTCAAGCAAATGGAAAGGAGCTACTGAACACAGGATATCACTTAGGATGCTTCAGGGTGCAAGTAAGCCAAGACTCACCCCATCTTTCTCACTTACTTATTTATTTACTTATAAAGATTTTATTTATTTATTCACGAGAGACACACACACAGAGAGAGAGAGAGAAAGAGAGAGAAAGAGAGAGGCAGAGATATAGGCAGAGGGAGAAGTAGCCTCCATGCAGGGAGCCCGATGCAGGACTCCGGGAGACGCCCTGGGCCAAAGGCAGGCAAGGCACTAAACCGCCGAGCCACCCAGGCATCCCTAATCATTACTTTTTTTAAAAAGATTTACCTCTTTGTCTCAAAGAGAGGAAATGAGCCAGGGGAGTGGAAGAGGGGAGAGAGAGTCTTGGCGCAGACTCCCTGCTACGTGTGGAACCTGACGTGGGGCTCGATCCCAGGACCCCGAATTGATGACCTGAGGGGAAACCAAGAGTGGTCACTCCAACCGACTGAGCCACCCAGGCTCCCTTTAAAAGCTAAAGACATGTTTTAATTCACAGATATCCATTGAGGGGTAGAGTAGACTCCAGGCGCATAGTGGCTTGGCGTGGCCTTGGGGATCCAGGCTCCTGCCATTACTTCTCATTGTCCTAAGGCTGGCTCCGCTCCTGGTTGCCAGAAGACCTTCAGTGGTAAACCGGGCTTCAGCTCCCTGGCTCAGAACACTAAAACTTTGATTCCTTGGGGTGTCGGCTGGGAAGCGTTTAGGCTCCCGTAGCCTTTTCCAGGTTGCAGTGTAGGCCACTCTAACACTTTCTCGGTTGTAGCTGTAGTGTTTATTTGTTCCTGGATTTTCCACCGTGACCTCCTCGAGGGACGTGGAATGAGTGGTATCTGCTACAGAGTCGGGGGAAATCCTTAGGTAGTGGTTAGTCTTACGCAACGGTTCCGGTCTCCTTTCCTATGGACACAGAACTTCTGGTTGAGCAGAGTTGTCTGAGTGGCTCTCACCCGTGAGTTTGCTGTGGAGTGAATGAGTGGTGGCAGGTCTCCTGGGTGAGGTATGAGGTGAGGTTATGTGCTCTCTAGGGTCCTGGGAGAGGAGTTGGCCGTATGAAGAAAGAGAGGGAAGAAATGGCCGCTGTGGGGAGGGTGAGGGGCTGTGTGTGTGTGAGCAGCAAGACGGATGGCTGCGCCTGTTGACATGTGTAATGGAGCGCCAGATGTGCACGTGTTGGCCTTTTGACGTAGGTGATTTTCCTGCTTTACCTGGTTGCCGAGAATGGGCCTGAACCTGCTGACCTCTACTCACCTGCCTCCTTTCGTCCCTTCCAGGTTTGCAGTCAGCATTGGCTACTGGCATGACCCTTACATTCAGCATTTTGTAAGACTGTCTAAGGAGAGGAAGGCTCCCGAAATTAACAGAGGCAAGTGGTGACCCCCGCCCCCTTCTTCCCGAAGGTCCTCTCATTAGCACAGAGGCCTGAAGTTTTGGAGATTCGTTCTATTTTTTTTTTTTTTAAATATTTTTTTTCAATTTTTATTTATTTATGATAGTCACAGAGAGAGAGAGAGAGAGGCAGAGACACAGGCAGAGGGAGAAGCAGGCTCCATGCACCGGGAGCCCGACGTGGGATTCGATCCCGGGTCTCCAGGATTGCGCCCTGGGCCAAAGGCAGGCGCCAAACCGCTGCGCCACCCAGGGATCCCTCGTTCTATTTTTTTTATATGATTTTTCTTCATATTTTTTAAAATTGGGATCCCTGGGTGGCACAGTGGTTTAGCGCCTGCCTTTGGCCCAGGGCGCAATCCTGGAGACCCGGGATCGAATCCCACGTCGGGCTCCCAGTGCATGGAGCCTGCTTCTTCCTCTGCCTGTGTCTCTGCCTCTCTCTCTCTCTCTGTGACTATCATAAATAAATAAAAATTAAAAAAAATTTTTTTTTTAAATTTATTTGACATTGAGAGTGAGAGCACAGAGAGTGGTTGGGGGACTGAGGGAGAGTGAGAAGCATACTCCCCACTGATCAGAGAGCCCGATGTGGGCTCGATCCCAGGATCTTGAGATCATGACCTGAGCTGAAGGCAGACACTGAGCCGACGGCGCCACCCAAGCACCCCCAGGGATTCCCTCTTAAAAAGAGAGTTCCAGTGTTCACTCTCTCCAGTGGTTTCTCGAAGTGCTTCTTTCCCAACATGCTCACCAACATAGCGTATCATGAAACTTCTTATCTTTGTTCATCTGATTTGTGAAAAATGCTATCTTTACAATAATTTTATTTTATATTCCTCCTATTTTGTGGTGAAGTTAAAGATCATTTTTATATGTTTAAAAGTTTTAAAGTGGTGGTACCTGGGAATAGGGACAGGGTAGTTACTTGAGGCGAGGGTGAACCCAGTCATCAGGAAGATGGGGCAAGGCCTGGCTAAGAGGCCTCAGGCCTCCGTCCCATGCTCTTGAGGCAGCTTTCCTAACAGATGCTGCAGAGCCAGGGCCCCTCTATCGGGCGTCAGGAGCTGGGTGCCCCAGGAAGATTGGCAGCCATCTGTCCTTCCCAAATAGCCTGTGGTGAGCATCTTTAAAATTTTTTCCCCAACATCCAGTCTGTTGTGGATGATATACTTTAACACACAATAAAGATGATTTACTGGATGCATAAAATACAAACTCAAATTATTTATTAGGAGAATCAGTAGACAAAGAATTCCTATGTCCAATTGCTGTAAGTCTCTAAATGCCACTGCAATGTGGTTTAAGATAGTCATCTTTTCAGCATCAGGGCTTTAGAATGCAGATTGTATTCCTTTCCCCCCTCTTCGATTTCCCATCTCCTGTGCTCCAGCTCCCCACCACAGAGCTGAACAATTCAGTTTTTTCAGCAACATTTGCCTGGTGCCTTTCTCTCCCCCAATCACTGAGGCCATTTTATAAACATAGAGGCTCTTACCCAGTCGGCATGGATATGAAGGGAACACGATAAAAACTGCTTTTTTTTTTCCTTTTTGCTTTTATATTTATCTGCCCCGTTCCTGACCCCAAAAAACTATTTTTGTCATGATCTTCTATTTTAACTTTTAACACAGGCCTAAGTAGCTTTCACCTAGCCAGGAGAAAAGCAAGTTTTGAAGAGGAATAATTAGATCTGATATTTTGTTGCAAAACACTTGTCTTTCCTAAGTGAAATCATGGGACAGTTTATTTTTCAGATAGGTAATTCCACTATTAAATAGATTGTACTTGCTTTGGTTCAAACAGCTTTAAAAGGTGATAGAATTTGAAAGTCACTGTTACTCTTGTGAATTTCACAGATAAAGCGCTGACCCTACAGAAGAACAGAAGTGTCCTGTTTTGCTGTTCTCCTGGGGTGGGCTTTGCAGGGATGTCTGATGTCATGACCTCCATGAGCCATAGCTTGTGTCTCTCTCTCTCTTTCAGGATATTTTGCTCGAGTCCACGGTGTTGATCAGCTTATCAAGGCCTTTCTACGGAAGACAGAATGTCAGTGTCAGATTCTAAATCTTGGGGCTGGGATGGATACCACCTTCTGGAGGTTAAAGGTATATTAAAACTCCCCTTCTTGGGGATCCCTGGGTGGCTCAGCGGTTTGGCGCCTGCCTTTGGCCCAGGGCGCTATCCTGGAGTCTCAGGATCGAGACCCGCATCGGGCTCCTGGCATGGAGCCTGCTTCTCCCTCTGCCTGTGTCTCTGCCTCTCTCTCTGTCTCTCTCAGTGTGTCTATCATAAATAAATAAATAAATCTTTAAAAAAAAAAAAAAACTCCCCTTCTTGTTTGCCAAATTGTTTTGTTTTGTGAAGGTGCCTGCGTGGCTCAAGAACGTTAAAAATATATTCAGAGGGAATCCAGTGACCGGCTGCTGGTCTCTTCGCCCCATTGCTAGGTGCTTACACCTGCTGCCACCATCAGCCACCTACATGATGTCACTAGGGCCATAGTGGAGGATGTACGTCTTGCTTGTCATCCTTTGCTGTTACAAACAGGGCTTAGGATCGAACTCCTTGTATACATTGCGTGTGCACGTGTGGAAGAACCCTGCCAGTGGAATTGCTGAGACTGACAGCCCATGCATTGGCCATCTTGACAGCAACTGAGATTTTGTTGTCATCAAGACAGTGTGTTCGGTATAGTTTGGAGATGAGCGAGGCTGGGTGAAGGTACTATGACAGAAAGCCCTTTTGTAGCTCTACCCTGATGTGATCCCCCACCTGCTGTGTTAGGGATCAAGAATAGGTATTGTTCGTTACACTCACTCACAGGAAAGGGGATGGTCCCGTTAGTGGCGGAACCAGGACCGAAGAACTGGTCTTTGATGCCGGGCTAGAATCGTAGCTACCCACCTTTTCCCTATGACACCTTCACTGATTGCACCTTCCTTTTTGTAGGTTCGTACAGATTTTTCTCAGTTCTTCTATCAGGTCCGTCGTGTGGCAGTGATGGGTACGTGCGTTTCCCCAGGTTTCTTGCAGACATACACCAAGAAAAATCAGTGTGTGGGGCCTAACAGCACCCGCATAGGCATTTTGTCCCTAATCAGTTCACCTGATAAGGAAGTCTTTGGTTGTCAGTGCGCACGACCTTTCTGTTACTCAGGCGAGAACCCAGCAGCCTCAGCACCGCCGGAGTAGTCATTGTTTGCCTCTGCACTATTCATTCAGGATAAGATAGCTAACGTTTATGAAGTGCTGGCAGTTATGGGACCTCGTGAATTAACGTGAGAGCTCTGGGGTGGGAGGGTTAGAGATCAGGAAAGGGGGTGCTGCAGGAGCCTGTGTCTTCCCCAGATTGGACGGCCAGTGGTGTTGATGCCTGGAACAAACTGTGGACTACAGCTCCGCCACGTCCAGGCTCGGCTCCTGTTCTCTGCACGGAGCCCTGTGGTTGTTCGGTGGGGAGTCTTTGCCGTTCGTGGGGCAGTGGTGCCTGTGTACCTCAGAGACCATGCTGTGGGGGAAGGAACTGGGACAAAGCACAGTGGCAGAATGTGGACCGTGGTAACAGAAGCCACTGGAGAAACGCCTCCTTCGGGCCTGACACCCTTTTGACCTGATCTCGTGATTTGGTTTCTCCCCTCTGTCATGTAGGTGTGTTAGTAATTAATAAATCTGAGAGTTTTATTTCTAAGCAAGGTACGCTGAGACTAGGTACCCCTTCCAAGAAAAGGTTCTCTGTCAGGAGTGAGGGAGGTGAATAACACAGGGAGGGTCTGGAAGATTTTGCGAATTTTTTGTTTTGTTTGATAAGTATATTGGTCCAAAGAATTTTTAACAAGTCAAAGTTTGTTTTTTTGTTTTTGAAGATTGTATTTATTTATTCACGAGAGACACAGAGAGAGGGAGAGACACAGAGAGAGGGAGAAGCAGACTCAAGTCACAAGCCTTGTTTCTTGCCAGGCCTAAGGAGTGTGAGGAGCTGCTGCAGGCAATACTCAGCGTGTCATTAAAAGAGGCCAGAAAGGGATGTCCCTACAGTCTGTGCAGTTGGTGAGCTGAGGAGAGAATGCATTCAAGAATAGTCATCAGGGCTGAGTGAGTGATTGGACACAACAGATGGAGAGTATGTGCTCAGATGGCCAGGGGCTGACCAGGCTGGGTATGCAGAAGAGGGAGCAGGGCTGTGTGTGTGTGTGTGTGTGTGTTTGTGTATGTCTGCATATGAGTGTAATTGTGTCTCTCTCTGTATCTATGTGTCTGTGTCTATGTGTGTGTCTCTTGTGTCTGTGTGCGGGTCCTTGTGTGTATGTGTGTTTATCTCACTGTGTGTGTGTTTGTGTGTCTCTGAATATGTGTGTTTCTGTGTTTGTGTCTGTGTGTCTGTGTGTGTGGCTTTCACACTTATTTTATTGCAGCCCTCAGTAAAAATAAATGTGCATCCATCCCGGTCATGCCCCATATGTGTGTATTCGTATCAGTGAGTAGTAAAAGTCCAGCAATGTCACTTACTGAGGCCATTGTGAGTGTTACTCGTGTATTTATTTCCTCATTAATCCTCACACCCCCGTGAGGTGCTGTCATTTCGTCTACTGTACACACGAGAAAGCTTGGCCCAGGGAGTTTAGTGACTTCCAAGACTTCACAGCAGACATATGTTGGAGCTAGGATCTGAACCCCATTCTTCCGCTCCAGAGGGACTGCCCTTTACCACCAACCCTGCTTTCCAAAATCACATGAAAAATACATTCCTGACCGTATTGTGCCTGACTTAAAACCTTAAAATGCCCCATTGCTGTTTCAGGCCTAGTACTCATACATGAAGATGATCAGTAAGTTGTATGAGTGAATACATACTTAGAAAACTTACTGTGTATCTTTCCTCAGGATGAGATCTGCTCCCAAGTAAATATTTTGAAGTCGACTTTCCAATGATAGTCACAAGAAAGCTGCATAGCATCAAGTAAGTGTGGCTTGGACCAGAGGACAGAGCTGGGTGGATTCAGAGGCAGCGTTCAGCAGGGGCCAGTCTGAATTCCAGAGACCTCATTTTAGGGGACTCTTCCCTTGACCCCATCCCCCCCCCCCCACTTTCTTGCTAACCTTGGGATCGCCATTCTAGCCTATCGAGCAGTCTTCACAATGAAATATACCCTGCCTTGTGGCTGTTCTGTCCATTAATGTCATTCTCTGAACGTTTGAAAGAAATGACCTATAGTAGTTTCATCATCTGGGTTTTTGGGGGTTTTTTTTAAAGATTTTTATTTATTTATTCATGAGAGACACAGAACAAGAGAGGCAGAAACACAGGCAGAGGGAGAAGCAGGCCCTATGCAGGGAACCTGATGTGGGACTCGATCTCGGGTCTCTAGGATCACACCCTGGGCTGAAGGCCAGCTAAACCGTTGAGCTACCTGGGCTACCCTCATCTGAATTTTTTTTTTTTAATTTTTTTTTTATTTATTTATGATAGTCACACACAGAGAGAGAGAGAGGCAGAGACACAGGCAGAGGGAGAAGCAGGCTCCATGCACCGGAAGCCTAACGTGGGATTCGATCCCGGGTCTCCAGGATCGCGCCCTGGGCCAAAGGCAGGCACCAAACCGCTGCGCCACCCAGGGATCCCTCATCTGAATTTTTAATGTATATTTTGTCTAGTTCTTTATCTCCAAGTCATAGAAAAGTGCCCAACCTAGAGCACGTGCATAGTAAATATTCTTTGAGTGAATGAATGGAACGCTGAAGTTAGTTGCTCACTAACCAGACAAAAACCCCACCAAAAAGGAGAATTATAGACCAATATCCCTGATGAACACAGATGCAAAAAATTCTCAACAAGATACTAGCTAATAGGATCCAACAGTACATTAAGATTATTCACCATGACCAAGTGGGATTTATCCCCAGGATGCAAGGCTGGTTCAACACTCATAAAGCATTCAATGTGATAGATCATATCAATAAAAGAAAAAACAAGAACCATATGATCCTCTCAATAGATGCAGAGAAAGCACTTGACAAAATAACTGCATCATTCCTGATCAAAACTCTTCAGAGTGTAGGTATAGAAGGAACATTCCTCAGCATCTTAAAAGCTGTCTGTGAGGGCAGCCCCGGTGGCTCAGCGGTTTAGCGCCGCCTACAGCTCAGGGCATGATCCTGGAGACCCAGGATCGAGTCCCACGTCAGGCTCCCTTCATGGAGCCTGCTTCTCCCTCTGCCTGTGTCTCTGCCTCTCTCTCTGTCTCCTCTCTGTGTATTCTCATGAATAAATAAATAAAATCTTAAAAAAAAAAAAAAACTGTCTATGAAAAGCCCACAGCAAATATCATTCTCAATGGGGAAACACTGGGAGCCATTCCCCTAAGATCAGGAACATGACAGGGATGTCCACTCTCACCACTGCTATTCAACATCGTACTAGAAGTCCTTGCCTCAGCAAAGAGGCAACAAAAATAAATAAAAGGCATTCAAATTGGCAGAGAAGAAGTCAAACTCTCCCTCTTTGCAGATGACATGATACTGTACATAGAAAACCCAAAAGAGGGGATACCTGGGTCGCTCAGCGGTTTGGCACCTGCCTTTGGCCCAGGGCACGATCCTGGAGTCTTGGGATCGAGTCCCGCGTCGGGCTCCCAGCATGGAGCCTGCTTCTCCCTCTGTCTGTGTCTCTGCCTCTCTCTCTCTCTCTCATAAATAAATAAATTAATTAATTAAAAAAAAAAAAAAGACTCCACCCCAAGATTGTTAGAAATCATACCTCAGTTTGGCAGTGTGGCAAGATACAAAATCAATGCCCAGAAATCAGTGGCATTTCTATACACTAACAATGAAACTGAAGAGAGAGAAATTAAGGAGTCAATCCCATTTACAATTGCACCCAAAAGCGTAAGATACTTAGGAATAAACCTAACCAAAGAGGTAAAGGATCTATACCCTAAAAACTACAGAACACTTCTGAAAGAAACTGAGGAAGACACAAAGAGATGGGAAAACATTCCATGCTCATGGATTGGAAGAATTAATATTGTGAAAATGTCAATGCTACCCAGGGCAATTTTACACATTCAATGCAATCCCTATCAAGATACCATGGACTTTCTTCAGAGAGTTGGAACAAACAATCTTAAGATTTGTGTGGAATCAGAAAAGACCCCAAATAGCCAGGGGAATATTGAAAAAGAAAACCAGAGCCAGGGGCATCACAATGCCGGATTACAGGTTGTACTACAAAGCTGTGATCATCAAGACAGTATGGTACTGGCACAAAAACAGACACATAGATCAATGGAACAGAATGGAGAATCCAGAAATGGGCCCTCAACTCTATGGTCAACTAACATTCAACAAAGCGGGAAAGACTATCCACTGGAAAAAGAACAGTCTCTTCAATAAATGGTGCTGGGAAAATTGGACACCCACATGCAGAAGAATGAAACTAGACCACGACACAAAGATAAACTCAAAATGGATGAAAGATCTAAATGTGAGACAAGATTCCATCAAAATCCTAGAGGAGGGATCCCTGGGTGGCGCAGCGGTTTGACGCCTGCCTTTGGCCCAGGGCGTGATCCTGGAGACCCGGGATCGAATCCCACGTCGGGCTCCCGGTGCATGGAGCCTGCTTCTCCCTCTGCCTATGTCTCTGCCTCTCTCTCTCTCTCTCTGTGACTATCATGAATAAATAAAAAATTTAAAAAAAAATCCTAGAGGAAAACACAGGCAACACCCTTTTTGAACTTGGCCACAGTGACTTCTTGCAGGATACATCTATGAAGGCAAGGGAAACCAAAACAAAAATGAATTATTGGGACTTAATCAAGATAAAAAAGCTTCTGCACAGCCAAAGAAACAGTCAACAAAACTAAAAGCCTACAGAATGGGAGAAGATATTTGCAAAAGACCTATCAGATAAAGGGCTAGTATCCAAAATCTATAAAGAACTTCTTAAACTCAACAGCAAAGAAACAGTCAAATCATGAAATGGGCAAAAGACATGAACAGAAATTTCACCGAGGAAGACAGACATGGCCAACAAGCTAATGAGAAAATGCTCTGTATCACTGGCCATCAGGGAAATACAAATCAAAACCACAATGAAATACCACCTCACACCAGTGAGAATGGGGAAAATTAAGACAGGAAACAACAAATGTTGGAGAGGCTGTGGAGAAAGGGGAATCCTGTTGCACTGTTGGTGGGAATGTGAACTGGTGCAGCCACTCTGGAAAACTGTGTGGAGGTTCCTCAAAGAGTTAAAAATAGACCTGCCCTACGACCCAGCAATTGCACTGCTGGGGATTTACCCCAAAGATACAGATGCAGTGAAATGCCGGAACACCTGCACCCCAATGTTTATAGCAGCAATGGCCACAATAGCCAAACTGGAAGGAGCCCTCGGTGTCCATCGAAAGATGAATGGATAAAGGAGATGTGGTCTGTGTATACAGTGGAATATTAGTCAGACGTTAGAAACGACAAATACCCACCATTTGCTTCTAGGTGGATGGAACTGGAGGGTATTATGCTGTGTGAAGTAAGTCAATTGGAGAAGGACAAACATTACCTGGTCTCATTCATTTGGGGGATATAAAAAATAGTGAAAGGGAATAAAGGGGAAAGGAGAGGAAATGAGTGGGAAATATCAGTGAGGGTGATGGAACATGAGAGCCTCCCAACTCTGGGAAACGAACAAGGGGTGGTGGAAGGGGAGGTGGGCAGGGGGATGGGGTGACTGGGTAACGCAGGCACTGTGGTGGGCACTTGACGGGATGAGCACTGGGTGATATGCTATATGTTGGCAAATGGAACTCCAATAAAAAAATAGAAAAAAAATGTTTTGTTTGAGAAGAGGCAGGAAACTAGAGATAGCTTGGGAAACACTAAACATTGGGAAAATTCTTGCTGACTTGTCTTCAGTGATTTCTGAGTCTTCAGTATTTCATGATCAGATTGTGAGTTGACATCACATTCTGAGTGTAGTGCTTAGTGACCTAGCCTGAGAGCCGATCCACACAGTTTTACTGCGAGTGCCGAGGACCGAATATCATGAAGCAGAAGTCCCTGTGGAGCGCTGCTTTGAACAGGAGCAGGATGTACTTGCCATTTCTTTAGTGGATTTTTGCATTTTTGCTGAAACTGTTTGCATTTTTCCTCATTTCTCTCTCTTTCCCATCTTCCCAGAGTCAAGCCTTTCTTATCACAACCCATTATAGAATTACATGCAGACGACACACTTCAAATCGGCAAGTACCCTTAACCTAAGTGATAGAGTATGGACTATATAACTATCCTTGCTTTTTGTCCCGCTTTTCCTCTTAAAGATGGTGTGTTGTGTATATATGTGTGTATGTGTGTGTGCCTACGTGTGTGCACACATGATGTCAGACAGCATGTACTCTTGCTGATACATTTCCACTGCATCGCATTTACTGTGAAGGAGTTTAAAACAGTTGTTTGACTGGCTCTTCTTAGATATCCATAGGTCCCCGATCCTAAATCTTTAAAACATTTTTTTCAATGAGTTGCGAACGTTTCAAAAATAGATTTTTTTTTCCTGGAAGTCTCCTTTTCCAGATTTCCTTGGGAAAATCCAATCTGGCAGCATGAGACCCTGACTCCTGCATGGTTGCCTCATGGAGGAGGGCTGTGCGTCCTCCATTTGTGTCCCCACTGCTCCCTGTTGTCTTGTACCTGACCTGTTCCACCTGTTATGTTACCTCCTTGGCCCCTGTGCTCGGTTTTCCCCCTCACGTTTTAATTATGAATGTTTCCAACAACTGTTCTAAGCCTTTTGAACCAAGGTAAACCTCTTCCAGAATGTTCCCATCATTTTCAGTCTGTGTCTGGCAGAGAAGTTCAAAGGACTTAGTAATAATTCAGGTGAGAAAACATGGCCAGGGAGGATGGCCTTCTTGGAAGATGGACACAGATAACACAGTAAACATCAGACAACTAGACAGGCCTCTATGCAACTGCAGTGCCATGGTCATGCTCCTAGCGAAGAAACTCCCACAGAAATAATATCTCCCCCAGCCTTTGTTTCCTTCCTGCAGATTTTAAGTAGAACCTATTCAGACACTGCCATTTGCTGGCCTGTTTTCTCCACATGGAAGCTACCATAATTTTCTATATATTTGGTTAATCCCTGTGTCAGAATGATTACCTATAATGAAAGAGGTAACACTTTGCATTACTTTGAATCCATCAATGCAGAAATATATGAGGTAAAAGTAAAGACTCTCCATAAGCTCTACCCTCACCAAGATAACCAGTGTTTAGAGTGTTTTCTCCTATGGATGCATAATACATCTAGAGACAGATAAATATCACACATAAGAGAACGCACACAGAAATATAATCCGGTGCCTGGTATATAAAAGGTTTAATAAATTTTTGTTGAAAGAACATATATATTGAATAAATACATACGGGATCCCTGGGTGGCGCAGCAGTTTAGCGCCTGCCTTTGACCCAGGGCGCGATCCTGGAGACCCGGGATCGAATCCCGTGTCGGGCTCCCGGTGCCTATGTCTCTGCCTCTCTCTCTCTCTCTCTCTCTCTCTCTCTGTGTGACTATCATAAATAAACAAAAATTAAAAATAAATAAATACATACATACATTGTTCAACAATATATCTGTTAAATGGGTGAATCTATAGTTTTTTGTTTTTGTTTTTTTAATATTTTATTTGAGAGAGAGAGAATGAGCACACAGCAGGGGTTGGGGCAGAGAGAGATGGAGAAGCAGGCCCCTGAAAGAGCAGGGAGCCCAACTCAGGGCTCAGTCCCAGAACTTGGAGATCATGGCCTGAGCTGAAGGCAGCAGCTTAAGCGACTGAGCCCCCCAGTCACCCTTGTATTTCTAAAAAGAAATAGATTTATGTGTAATTTTAATAAAGAGGGTAATTTACACATACTGCTTTATAACTTGCTCTTTTTGCATCCTAGTGAATCATGGCTGTCTTTGTGTTGCCATAGATAGGTTTACTTCATTATTTCTGATGGCTTTATGTACTCCTTTGCATGGAAATTCCATTTTACTTAATGTGTTCAGTACTGATGGTCCTTTAGATTGCTGTGTTTTTTTATGGTTTTCTATTAAACAGTGTTGTAGAAAGCATAGGTACGTGTGAATTTTTGCAGGAATTGCTGGCTCACAGAATTGTGCCTTACATATTCTAATAGCTACTGCCAAACTGCTCTTCAAGACCTTTTTTACTAATTTGTATTTTCTCTCAAATAGATGAGGGAACTCTGTTCCCTCACTAACATTGGCTATTACCATTAAAAAAAAAAATATTCTGCCAAACCTATTAATTAAAAATTTTTTAAATGACTTTGTGCTAATGAGATGCAGCATCCTTCCTTCCTTTTATTGGCCTGTGGGATTTCTTTGTAAATTTTCATTTTATTGCCTATGTTCATATTTGTTTCAGTTGCTTTGTTTCATTTTCTTTTCAATTGATAGGAGCCCTTTATACCATAAAGATACGTTCTTTGATAAAAGTCCCTTGTCAGCCTTTTTTGGACACCTTTTTTTCTTAATCTTTTGCTTGCTTTTGAACTCTGTATGTATGTTTGATGTAAACACATTTTCTGGTCCTGTGCTTTATAGTTTTTTATCTTGCCCTCATACTGAGAAAAGATAGTTCAAATAGAAATAAATAAAATACAAATGTGAGTGAAGACTTGAGAAAAGTGGTAGGTCATCATAAAACTGATACGAATTTAATTGAAACATTTTCCTATTTCATCAAACCTATGAGGCTGCGACTGTGAGATTCACTACTATTTATTTATCATTAGGAAAGAAAAAGTGCTGACAAATTAAACTGGTATGTTATTGACTATTCGATGCATCCTGATTTCAGAAACGTTAAAGCAGAAAAAAAATGTATCTTTGAATTGATGTTTTTTTAAGCTGAAATGTGCACAGGGTAGAAAATTGAAAGTATATAAATGGGCACACAGTGAAAAGTAACTCAGAATGAGTAAATCAGGTTCTCTTATTCCCCTACTTAAATCCACTGGTTGGGACTCACAGAGTTAAGCAGGCCTCTTGTCTGCCTTCGGATTTTACTTTTGATCACAATAACAGTAACTGTGATCTGGCCACTTTGTCCTGCTGTCCTCTGAATGTGCCATGCTTACTGTCACCTTTGGGCCTTTCCACTTCCTTTTCTCTTGGCCTAGAACTCCCTTCCCCTAATTTTGCTTCTCTGGCTCCTTTTAATCATCCATGTCTCAGGTTAGCTGCTGCCTCCTCTGAGAAGCCCTCTTTGACCAACAGGTGAAAGACTGACCCCTGCCCTCCTTTTTTTTTTTTTCCTATTTATTTGCTTCATAGCACCTAATACTCTGATAGTCTCTTAATTCTTCCTTTGTTTAATGATTCATTATCTCCCTCCCTCCTTTGTAGGGAGGGTAAGCCTAATAAGGTGCAGGGACCACGCTCTTCTTGTTCATCACCTAGAAGAACAGTGTCTGGCATGCAGAGATTGTTGATTGAATAAATATACCCTTGAATGCTCAAATGAATAAATGTGCTGGTGTTTTTGTAGTCCATCTCTCTCTCTCTCTCTCTCTCTTTTTTTTTTTTTTTTTTTTTGGATCAGGGATAGAATAACTCACTCCAAGCATGCTTTTTATTATTACGTATATTGTTTACAAGAAGGCACACAGGTGTTCAGGAATCATTATTTGATCTCATAATACGGCAGACAAATGCCTTGATAGTCTTCATGTTCTTTTTCTGACTTGGGCCTTGTGGCACCTGGATTGACTTTGGATTTCCCTGCTTGGCTGACATCTAACAGGTTCCCAGGAGGTACTTCTTTTAGCTTAATGGTATGTGGCCCAGTGTATTTGAGTCAGCCAAATGAGGTTACCAGCATCAGAGAGTTTTCAGACACACTGTGGTTTAGCCTCTTCCCCTTTTTCTACCATGACCCTCAGAGCCAAGTGAACCTGAGCCATTAGCATTGATACAAGATAGCTGTTGGATGTTCCAGTTCCTTCCGTGGTTTGTACCCTTCAGGAAGCTGAGCAAGCAATGTTTTGGGTAAACAACCAAGCAGTTTTCTTTTTTCTTTTTCTTTTTCTTTTTTTTTTTTTGAATTATAATCCATTTTTTAAACTTTAAATTGACAACATTTTCAGGCATACTTAAGAATAAGTCAGTGAACCTCCATGTACCCAACACCTAAATTTTAACTGTGGCCAACTTCATCTGTACCAGTGGTTCTAAAAGTGTTAATCCTGTAAACTAGTGGCAGCAACACTGCCTGGGCACTTGTTAGAAATACAGATTTCTAACTTTTGAAAGAATTTGAAAAAATTCTACTTTTGAAATATCTGCTGAATTAGAAACTCAGGGTGGAGCCCATCAATCTGTGGTTTAACAAGGTTTCCAGGTGCATGTGATGGCTGCCAAAGCTTGAGAACCGCTATGTAAACCATTCCATCTCCAATCTCTGCTGGAGTATTTTTTTTATTTTATTTTATTTATTTATTTCGTGAGAGACAGAGAGGCAGAGACACAGGCAGAGGGAGAAGCAGGCTCCATGCAGGGAGCCCAATGTGGGATTCAATCCTGGGACTCCAGGTTCACGACCTGAGCCGAAGGCAGATGCTCAAGCCATCCAGGTGTCCCTCTGCTGGAGTTTTATTTTAAATATTTTTAAAAATATTTTTAAATTACAATATTTTAAATATTTTAAAGTAAATATCATTTTATTTGTAAATACTTTAGTATAGAAACAATTTTCTTTTACACACAGTATCTCACAGATTGGCACAACATTTAGAGAGCAACCAGCCAATCGGTACCAGTATTTACATAGGCTTATCCTTTGACTTCCTAATTCCACTCATAGAGACCTATTTGATAGGTATTTCATGATGTCTATACAAAGTTGCTCATTGCAGTGCTTCAGATGGAGAAGACTTGGAAATACCACATATCTAATAGTGAAAGATTGGCTGAGTAAGTTGTTTTATCCACTCATGGAATGCCAGGAAGTTATTACAGAGAATGATGTCGTTGTTACTGTTAAGTAAGAACAGCAATTTTCAAAAGACTTGGCCCTGTTTTCTCTTTTCTGTGTGAGGTATGTGTGTATGTTTGTAAGAATGTGTTTATGTTGCGTATGTGAGTTTAAGCACTAGAAAAAAGGCTGGGATGTTCTACACCAAAATACTAATTGTTATCTTTGGAAGATGTGATTTTGGTTCATTTCTACCCTTTTCCTTCCTTACTTTTCCCCCCATAACAGAGCATGTATTTTTATAATGGAGAAAAACAATAAATTTAATTTTGAAAAAAAATCCATTAAATTGTAATCTCATGATTATTAATCTCATCATTTCTGTTGAAATGATAATCTGTTCTTGGATTTACAGATGGACACTTTTTGGATTCAAAGAGATATGCCATTGTTGGAGCAGATCTCCGAGATTTACCTGAACTGGAAGAGAAACTAAAGAAATGTAACATAAATCCACAGTGAGATTTTTTTTTTAACCTCTTATGCATTTGTGATTTCTTGCTAATATAAGGCCAGTTAAAATTGCAGCATGATAACATGCATCCCATTTTTTATTCTGAAATGTTTATCGTTTCATTGCTCCTGAGAGTGGTTGTCTGAAATATTCTTAGAAGCAAAATTTCCTCGAGCCTGTTTTCACATCAGAATTACGTGTGTTACTTTTGTAACATACTGATGCCTAATATAAAGTTTGAGAGAAGATAATTAAATGCATAGAAACCTGTAATTGGGGATCCCTGGGTGGCGCAGCAGTTTGGCGCGGGCCTTTGGCCCAGGGCGCGATCCTGGAGACCCGGGATCGAATCCCACGTCGGGCTCCCGGTGCATGGAGCCTGCTTCTCCCTCTGCCTATGTCTCTGCCTCTCTCTCTCTCTCTGTGACTATCATAAAAAAAAAAAAAAAAAAAAAGAAACCTGTAATTGCAATTATATAAAGAAAGGACTAGTATCCAGAATACATAAAGAAAAACTACTGTAAAAGAAAAAAGTAAGTCCCATAGGAAAAAGGCAAAAGAGAGGTGACAAGGTAGCTCAAAGAAGAAATTGAGTGTCAAAAGAGAGATGACAAGGTAGCTCAAAGAAGAAACATGAGTGTCATATATTGAACCTCAGTAGTGATCAGAGGGAACTCTCTTTTTTTTTTACTCCATTCAAGTTGGCAAAAATGTAAAAGTCTGACATTATCAAGTATTGGCAAGGTTTATGGGAAAATGAGAATGGTCAAGCACCACTGGTGCAAGTGAATTTGGTGCAGTCATTATGAGGAACAATCTGGAAGTTCCCCATGAGCAAGTATACTGTATGATACAGTAGTGTGTTCTACTTTGGGATGTGTGCATCCCAAGAAGGTCTGCATGTATCTACAAGGAGGATGTTTGTCATGGGCACCATTTTTAGTAGCAGAAAATTAGAAACATTCTGAATGTCCATCAAGAATGAACAACATGTAAAATACGTGACCTAGATCAACATGGAGAGAACTCAAAAAACATAATGTATTAAAAAAAATCAAGTTGTAGGATAATATACACAGTGTGATACCAAGTGTGTAAAATCAAACCCTCAAAATACTATATATACTTCGATGATTACATGTATGTATCACAGAAATATTTTAAAAATGGACTGGAAGTGTTTACATCAAATTCTTGGGAACAGGTACCTTTGGGGAACAGTGGAGGGGAGTGAAATGCATGGTTTTAGCACACTGATGCTGCTCAGAATTAGATTGGAATTCACCAGTGGGGGAGGTAGGTAAAAGACATGTCTACACAGCTTACTGTCAGTGAAGATGACACGTTCAACAATATTTGAGGTGAGTAACTCAAGGGAGAGGTTTGAGGGGAACATGGGGGAAATGGAAAGTGACTTTAAAACTAAGTTAAAGGGGCACCTGGGTGACTCAGTGGTTGAGCGTCTGGCTCTGGCTCAGGTCGTGATCCTGGGGTCCTGGGATCAAGTCCTGCATCAGGCTCCCTGCGGGGTGCTTGCTTTTCCCTCTGCCTATGTCTCTGCCTCTCTCTCTGTGTCTTTCATGAATAAATGAATAAAATCTTTAAAAAATAAAGAAAAACAAATTGAAGGCAAAGATTCAGTGGCGAATGATTAAAGAGGGTTGCTACTAGGGAAATCACCAGTAGAGAAGAGGCTGTAAATGGGACAGAGGCTAAGAGGCTTGGAGGGAAGGTAAAGATCTCACTCTTCTGAAAGAAGAGGAAGGAAAGTGTAGGCAGGTCACAAATACAGATGAGCTTTGGGCGATACACAGGAGGGAGTGTAGGGAGTTGAAGCTTGACCTTCCTGGTACATCTTTCTTTTTTTTTTTTTTTCCAAGTCTTATCTTTTAATAAAACAGACATGACAGATGGTAGAAATCTAAATGAACGTTTCTCCCTCAAAGCAGTTACATCCTTAGTTCCAACAAAACTATCACGGTTGGAGCTGCTATTTGGAACTCCTCTTTGGGGGAAAGGCCTTAAAAGGCAGTTTATGAGCCACATTAGAAAATATCCTTCCAGGCAGCCCCGGTGGCCCAGGGGTTTAGCACCACTTTCCGTCCAGGGTGTGATCCTGGAGACACAGGATCGAGTCCCACATCGGGCTCCCTGCGTGGAGCCTGCTTCTCCCTCTGTCTGTGTCTCTGCCTCTCTCTTTGTGTCTCTCATGAATAAACAAATAAGATATTTAAACATATATGTATTCTTCCAAATGCTGGACTGTTTAAAATCAGAAAAGCCCCTCAAATGACACTGATAAGGGAAAAAAAAAAAAAAAAAACGAGAGAGTTGCTGTGTGTGGCTCTCAGGGAGGTTCCCTAACGACTTCCCACAAGTTCTGAGCAACAGCACCACCACTGCAGAAACAATGTGTGGCCTCCTGGGTCTTTCTGCTGCTTTCAATAGGAGCGTGTTCATTTGGATAGAAAAGTTCTGCTGTCTAATAAGAAAAAAAAATCAGCCACACTTTTTTATAGTCACACTTGCAATCTGATGTAAAAAAATACACTTGCACATGGTTCTTGTATGAATTCTAATTAAGAGACATTACATTCAGAATTATAGCACTCATAGTGATCATTTTCAGGAGACTGGAACAACTTCTTTGCCACTGAAGGGGTACACAGGGTGCAGTTAGCTGTTTACCTGAATGTATTCTTAAATACGCGACTACTACCACTCCAAGTTTCCTAGTTGTTGCTCTGTTACAAGTTCCTGACCGCAAGTTCACGCACGTTCCAGACTTTCTTTGCCCACACGGGCTGATTACAAGGGAGCTGACCCCACAGTCTTAGGGTGAATTAGGAAAGGGCCAGTTAAATGAGGAGACCGGCCACTCCTTGGTGAAAGTTTGTAGCTTTCTTTCCCAATACATCTTCTTTTTATTGAGAACTTCCATTTTTATGCTGTGTTCCTCCTCTGCCATCTCACACTCCCACTCTATCTGCTGGATTTTGGCCACATGCACCTCGTTCATTTGTATCAGCTGCAGCTGTAAGATGGACATCTGTTGATGGTGTTCTTCCTCATGCATCTTTTTAAAGCACCTTCCTGAGAGGTTTTGCTCCTGGAGTGTTTATTGGCTGTGATTCTGACAGGTGAACACGAGGGTTCAGGTTGAGAGGTCCCCTCACACACTGGAAAATGTATGAACTCTTTCTCATCATCGCACAGTTCTCTATTTGAAACAGCGAATGATTCTTGGGCTGCGTTGTCAGGGTGGTACTCGGGCTCCTTATCTGGAGGGCTCTGCAGGGAGTAGAGCTGCTCCGGCAGCATGCTGGCCATCTTCTCCTTCCCGAGCAGGTGCGTGCTCAGAAGAGGGCTGACACTCCGTTTCACCTTCTCTCTCCTCTCATGGGCCATAATCTTTTTGGTCCGAGCCTTGATGTTCTCCCAGCACTTCTTCAGCTGTTTGAAATCCCGCAGTGACACGCTTGGCTGAGAGTTGTATTCGTGGCCAAGCGCCTGCCGGGTATGCTGCTTGAGTACAGTAGTTCGCGCATCACTTTTCTTACATTCCAACACTTATTTGTACTTTTCTACCAAAGCAAGCAGGATGCTCTTTTCCAACTCGGAGAAGTGTTTGGCAGGTTTTATAATTTCGTTGTTTTGCATTTTCCACTAAGTTTGTCCTGGCTGTTAGCTATCCTGTGGTGATGGGGGAGGGGCCGGCAAGGTGGGGGCGGAGGTGGCCTGGAGGGCCCGGGCTCCCAGAGCGGTGGCCACAAAGCCCGGGAGCCGAAGCCCCCTGGCGGGCCACCCGCGGGCTGCGGGTCCGTCAGCCACATCTTTCATTAAAGTGGTGATGGCTGTCATCCCTGCACTTTGACGTTCTTGTTAACGTGGTTAGCCTAGAAAAACCAGGTTGTCATTGTTGGGATTGGCATCTCTGCCTGCACAGATGTCCGGGATGGCACTCACTAACCCAGTGCTTACTATCTCTTTGTCTTTCTTACTGAGTGTTCAGAAAGCCAGGTCAATGCACTGTACGTAATATGCCTCTTTTTTCGTTTGGGAAACCCTTTATATGGTTCCCAGATCGTAGCCTGTAGTGTATTCTTCTTTTAGAAGCAGGGATGTCTCACCTTCAAGGACACCACTGGTTTTCTTGGGGGCACAGTAGTGAGTGAGGATCAATAGATTACTCAAAGCTGACACTGGTATACCTGGAGCCCTCTCAGAATGAGGAGGGCCTGAGTGTTGGAATCTGATCCTGGGTTCCAGGTGACCTCTCCTGCTTACAAGTTCTTTAATAGGGACAGTTTTTTTTTTTTTTTTTTTTTTTTTTCTTAAAATCCCCCAGAAGCCTCTCTGAGCTTTCATTTCTTCATTTATGAACTGGAGTAAAACCTACTTTATAAGACGGTCTTGAAGATTAAGTATGCTTGGGAAAGCAGTTGAACAAAAATTTGCACATAGAGTCTCCTGTAGATTACTATGGCCACTGTGGTAACCAGCTGCAGCCTCCTGCCACTGTAGTAACCTGCTATTGGAGCAAATGTGCTAAAAGACCAGGGAAATAATCAGTTAAAATCAGGCCAGCTCTTCATAGGGAAGTTTGCCTTGCTTTTGGACATCTACAAAATGGATGAAGAACAGTTGCTATGGTAGAAGTGTTAGAATTACATATATAATTCTTCATTTGTGCTCTGTGTTTTCTTCTATGGCTGTCTTTGCTTTGCTTTCACTTATATTTTGAAAAATAGGAATTCTGTTTTTAAATTACCAATGTGTCAAGGAAATAAAGGTTATGCATTGCTAATAAAAAATTAATTAATTAATTAAAATAAAATTACCAATGGCTACCTCTTTAAAATACCCTTAAAACTTTAACTTTTCATTTTCAAATAATTCGAATCTACAAAAAATTTGTAAAAATAGTATAAAAAATTCCCATGTAGACTTCTTCACCTGGCTTCCCCACATGGTAATAAGTCATAATGGGCAGCTTTTGCATTGAACAGCCTTTTGGAGCTGTTTTTATTTCTCTAATTGTTTCTCTAATTGTCAACCTATTGAGGGTTTGGAACTTTTCCCCCACTCCTTCACTTTTTCTAATCATTTCTGTTGATATAATTTGGGGTTTAAAAACTTATTGCTAATTAAAAAAAATATTTTTAATGTTTTTCTTTCTAATTTTCAACTTTGTTTGCAACTCAGACTTAATTGACTTTCTTCTGGTTCTAGTGCCCTTAGTTTCTTTCTACCATGATCCAGTTGAGTCTAGAGAGCATTTTGATATATATCCATAAATAACTTGAGTTATATAACTTTCCATTGCCCCCCCCCCCTCAAAAAAAAGGAAATCCAGATGAATAGTAACAGTGGATAATTGATACTGTCAGGTCAGAGTTGGCACTTATTTGTGGGTAGACTTTCTGGTGATTATGGGTCCGTGCACTGAGTCCAGCTATACAGCTTCCATTCTGACAGTAACATATACCATATTTTTTTCAACTACTTTCTTGGGCATTCGAGTTCAGATAATTTATTTGTTTTGAGATCCCTCACCAATAAAGTTGGACAGAAGTAACCCACTTGTGGGGCACCTGGGTGGCTCAGTTGGTTGGATGTCTGACTCTTGATATCAGCTCAGGTCATGATCTCAGGGTCATGGGATTGAGCCCCATGTTGGGCTCTGTGCTCAGCAGGGAGTCTGCTCAGGGTGCTCTCTCTCGCTCTGCCCCTCCCCCTTCCCATGTGCACACTCTCTCTAAAATCAGTCGATCAATCTTAAAAAAAATAAAAAAGATAACCCACTTAGTTTTTGAGTAAAACAGCAATCAGCCCCAAGGAACAGCAATATATAGGAGCAAAGAAGGAAAGAGGATCCAGTAAAGGATTCAGGACTAAACCAGCAGAGCTCACATAATTTGGAGCTGTCCATGTTCCCTTTTAAGAATTAAGGCTTTTAGAGATTTCTCTAGGAGTTTATTGTTTTTCCTATTCCATCATTTGTTCATACTTCAGGTCTGGTAAGTCAGAGTGCACACTAGCAAGTGTCCTTTCCTGAAGACTGTTCGTGTTGTTGTCAATTCTCAATGGTAAAAATTTAGAGAAGAAGAATTAGATTTGGTTAAATGAGTATCACTATTTCTGCATTGTATCAGTTTTTGATGTGTAACAAAATCTCACCAAACTCAGTGGTTTAGAGGAACTCATTCTTTAGAACAACTCACAATTTAGAGCAATTCATAAGTTGTTCAGGATTCTGCAAGTTAACAGTTGGGGCTGGGCTTCACTAGTTGATTCTTCTGCTGGGCCCAGGTATAGCCGATATCCCCTATAGTTCACTCATATGTGGACAGCAGGCAGATCAGGATGCCTGATTCCAGGGGAAGGGAAAGAGTATCTGCCTGTGGAATGGTATGGTCTGCAGCGTCACATTGTCACCATGTGCATGCAGGATGAGGGAGAATTTGTAGCCATGTTTACATACCACCACACACCTTTAACAGTTTCACAAGCAGGACAAATCCTTGCTCATTGCTCACCTTTTTACAGTCCCAAAACTTTGGGTCATGATGGTATTCTATATCTATTAGTACGTTGATTGTTTTTTTTTTTTTTTTTTTTTTTTAGTACGTTGATTGTTAATGCACTTGTTCAGTACGTCATATTCTCCTGGGGTGTGAAAAACAGAGTTTTCCTGCCCTGCCAGTACTGCCATGTGTGTGCCATTAGAGTTCCATTCATTTTAATGTATACTTGAAGACTTGATTTAATTATGAGAGTATGCATGTGAGTAAGGGGAGCAGCAGAGGAAGAAGCAGGCAGGAAGATCTCCAGCAGACTCCCTACTGAGCAGGGAGCCCAGCACAGGGCTTGATCTCACCACCCTAAGGTCATGACCTGAGCCAAAACCAAGAGCTGGTGCTTAACTGACTGAGCCACCCAGGCGCCCCTAGAGAGTCCCGGTTTGATGAATACATACATATGTGCTTGTTTTTCTTCTCTTAAGATTGCCAACACTCCTGATAACTGAATGTGTGCTGGTTTACATGACTCCGGAACAGTCTGCCAACCTTCTCAAATGGGCAGCCAACAGTTTTGAGACTGCCATGTTCATAAACTACGAACAGGTAAACGGGAGCATGAGGCATTTGCATTCTGCTTGTATTCCCTTGGTGGCTTGCGCTCTTTGAGCAACTTCAGTATGCCCACTTATTTTCCTTCTACCTCTGGCCACTCACATACTTCCTTTCTCATTGATTGTTGCAATCCCCAGTATTCCTAATTTGTTGACCTCCTGTGAACCTATAGCCAGAGACTTTGGAACTTCTATATTGGCCTTTATAAAAGTTTTTTGAGTTCTTATTTTATCATTGTATGTACTATAGTAGTCACAGACCATGATGGAGGGACTTTTGGCTGTCCTGTGGGTTTAGGGGTAGCAAAATCAGATTCCTTCAGAGGAAGGCTGGTGATACAAATGGACGGAGTTGGCCAATGTAAAGCAGGCAGGAATGGTGGGGACTCTGGTGAACCAGAGAATCCATGTCCCATCTCATGGGAGTGGCCAGCTGGTTGTTACCCTGTGGGCATATGAGCCTAGAGTTGAGAACTCCCCAGTTTTTCAGGATAAATCACAAGGCAGGATTTTAAGATAAAATTTCTTAATTTCTAAGATCACTGAATTTGGTCCACTGGCTGCCCGTTTTTCTCTTCTGATCCTAATGGAAAGGGTTATGTTTTAGAGGTTTGGAATTATTCAGCTTGGAACCAAATCCTGGTCCTTGCTCTTATGCTTGGCTGTGTGACCTTAGATAGAATTCATGGTAGTTGGGAGTCCATGGTCTGGAGGTAAACTGCCTAGCTGCGTGACCTGGACAAGTTTCATAACTTCTCTGTGCCTGTCTTATTATCTGAAAAATGAAAATAATGACAGCCCGACTCCATAGGGTGGTAGTGAGGAAGAAGCAAGTTAATTTGTATAAGAGCATTTACAGCATTGCCTGGCTGTTAGGCAGGCATGAGCTGTTCTTTGGATCTCTCTGAGCCTCAGGTCCTTGTTATTATGGGGTTTTTTTTGTTTGTTTGTTTGTTTTTTAGCTTTTATTTATTCATGAGAGACAGAGACCAGAGACAGGCAGAGAGACAGGCAGAGGGAGAAGCAAGCCTCATGCAGGGAGCCTGACATGGGACTCGATATGGGGTCTCCAGGATCACGCCCTGGGCTGAAAGTAGCACTAAACCGCTGAGCCACTCAGGCTGCCCTGTTTTTAAGGAATAACTTCTCTGGATTTTTATGGGAACTCATGAGATGATATGTAGCACTGGGCACAGGACAAGCACTAAATACATGGTAGTTATTTATATTGATGCTTTTATTTTACTTTTATTGATTTAGCTCATTTTATTTTTAAATTTTATTACAGACTAGAGCAGTAAATGCCTTGCCCACTGCAACATATTATGGACAGATCTAAGACTAGATCTTGGTTGACCTTTTCACCACCCTGTGCCCCAAGCCAGATTCTTGTATAGATGATTCTTGGTTGCTTTTTCTTCCTTCCCTCTCTTCAATTGGGGGCATTCCTCAGACTCAGTGTGCAGTCCTGGTGTATGGGTATAAAGGTAGCTGGCTTCATCTGTCCTTTCTGTAAATCCTGAGAATCCATCTTTGCCTGCAGGATCCATGCCTGGAGAAAATGAATTCTGCTGTTTACACATATTGTGGATGTTCATCTAGCTTTGTCCATCTTGTTTCATTTGTGTATTCTCTTATTCAAACAGCATATGGAGATGGTGGACGAAGTGAATTTTGACCACAGACTCTGTCACTTGGGAGCAGGCATGGGGATGTTCCAGTTTTCAATCTGTTGTCCACAGCCATCCCTAAACTGGCTCAATCCCTACCTCTCATCTCACTTTGTGAATCATAAACATTTAACTTAATTTCCTAACAAATACAGAATCATCAGCATCCCACGTGTATTAAGTGCTCCCATGCCTTCAGTGATTTTCTGGTCAGTCGTTTAAAATGACAGAAACTGCATGGGTGATGATCAAGTCAATACTGATACAATAAGGATGGCAGATTTGTAGAATTTGCCAACTAGATAGCAGGCACATCCCATGAGTTTTATGTGTATTAACTTGTTTATCACAATAGCCCCCAGGTTTTGTGGGTAAGGGAACTGAAGCACAGAGGGATTAGGTAGCTTGCCTGCAGCCTCACAGCCTTGCAGCTAGAAAGTGTCAGGCCAAGATAAAAACCCAAGCAATGAAACGACAGAGCATGTGCCCACAGACACCCTTCGATCCTGAGAGAATAGCGTGCATTATGACCATTAGTGCCTTAAGCCTCATACATCCACCAAAAGAGTAATGCTGGTTCTTGTCGGGCAGCGTTGTCACAGGAACTCTGGGAAGCATTGTATGTATTAAAATGATGATGTTTTGATACCTTGTATCCATATAGGGTGATAGCCTATATGCTACGATAAGGTGTACTGTATTCTGTTTTGTGGCATTTGTGTGTATATATACATTAATGTTTTTTTAAGCTGGTTTAAAATGGTTCTTTAGGGCAGCCCCGGTGGCGCAGCGGCTTAGCGCCGCCTGCAGCCCGGGGTGTGATCCTGGAGACCCCGGATCGAGTCCCACGTCAGGCTCCCTGCGTACAGCCTGCTTCTCTCTCTGCCTGTGTCTCCGCCTCTCTTTCGCTCTCTCTGAATAAATAAATAAATAAATCTTTAAAAAAATAAAAAAAATAAAATAAAATGGTTCTTTATTCAAAAAGTAACACCACATGCAAATTTTTTTAAAAAATCAAATAGTACAAAAGAATAGGCAGGGAAAGGAGGTCTCTCTCCTACCCTGCCCTCTAACCTGGGAAGCTACATGGCCAGATTCCAGAATTATTCTGTGCATATATAAGCATAGAGGTTTTTTTTTTCTTAAAAGCAGGTAGGAGCATATTCTACACATTCCTCTGTACCTTACCTTTAAGAGTTTATCATCATTATTTTATATCTGCGTCTGTATCTGCACCAACATGTGGGTCCTCTTTTCCAGTCCCAAAACTTTTCCTGTTTTATGGCAATGCAATAATATTCCATTAAATGACCATGCTATAATTTCTCTGATTCCAGATGATGGGCATTTAAATCCCTTCCAGGTTCTTCCTGTCACACATAATGCTGCCCTAAACATTCTTGTACCCTTGCATGCATGTGTGAGTATACCTGCAGAACAGCTCACTGGCAGTGGCATGGCTGGCTCCCAGGCCAAGCACACGCCATCCAGTCACCTTCTAGGGGCTGTAGCAGTGTACGTTCTTGTCAGTCCTGGATGCTGTCCTGCACCTGCTTCTGTGACCTGCATTGGGTATTAGCAGATGTTGGCCTAGACTGGTTAGAAATAGAGTGGTGGTGTCTATTTTGCATATTTGAGAAACAAAGAAACCCTTCTGGCAATGCCCAGCCTCTTCTTTCCCTTCCCAGGTGAACATGGATGACCGGTTTGGACAGATCATGATCGAAAACCTGCGGAGGCGACAGTGTGACCTGGCAGGAGTAGAGACCTGCAAGTCATTAGAGTCACAGGTCAGAGAGTGGGGACTGGGACCTCCTCTTGTACCCTTAGCCACTCAGGGAAGGGCATCTTCCCTTCACGATCAGAGAAGGTGGGGGCTTTGTGTGGGTCACTAGGTCATCATGCTAGGGAAGTCCAAGCCCTTGGTGTGGAAAATACATATTTACGTTCCCTATACCTTGTTATTTAAAACTTTGATTATGTAGATTTTCAAATAATATGAACATAGAGGGAATAGTAAAAGGAACACCCATGTCCCATCAACCAGTGTGTAATTCACATTTGACCCATATTGTTTTATTTATCCCCAGTTTTTGTTAGTGTTGTCATTGGAATATTTTAAGGCAAATCCCAGACAGTATATCATTAGAATATTAAAATATTCCAGTGATTTAATATCATAAATACTTGAGTGACTGTAACAGTCCATGTTGGTGTAGAAAACTGGAAAATAAAAAGAAGGTAGATAGGAGCCAGAATAGGCTTTCAAAAGAGGAGTCTTTTAAGAGAAATTCTCATGTGCTTAAAGACTGTCTTGGATTTGTACAACAGTGCCTTGTACCTTCTCCATTTCTCTCCATCATACATTCTAGAAAGAACGGCTCCTGTCGAATGGGTGGGAAACGGCATCAGCAGTCGACATGATGGAAGTGTATAGCAAACTGCCTCAAGCTGAAGTGAGCAGGTGCGGGATCAGCAAGAATCAGCATCTCAGCGAATGATTATGAATGAAAAGCATAGCTGTCTTTAATGTAAAAAAAAAAAACCTCAAACCCTAACTAGACTTATTCTGAAATAAATTAATATGCTGGTACAGATTAAACATTAATAGAACCTTGAAAGTAACTCATTAGCCACTCACTGAGATAGGGTTTATGCCAAAACAGATTATTTTAGTGAAAATAAGCAGCCACACCTGTAACACTCCCAGAGCACCCTCTGCGGTGGAACTTTTGCACAATCCTGGTGTTTTGGAGGAGGAAGAAAATGACGTTGTCCAAGGTCTCCTAAGGGGGAAAGGTCTGCTCGCAGATTTTTAAATGGATGGTTCAGAAACAATTTTCTTTTTTTTTTTTTTTTTAAACATGAGTTTTGTTTTGTTTTTTATTAAAGTTTTCTTTTTTTATTTATTTATGATAGTCACACAGAGAGAGAGAGAGGCAGAGACATAGGCAGAGGGAGAAGCAGGCTCCATGCACCGGGAGCCTGACGTGGGACTCGATCCCGGGTCTCCAGGATTGCACCCTGGGCCAAAGGCAGGCGCTAAACCACTGCGCCACCCTTCAAACTATGTATGACGTGCAGGAAATAGAAAGTAGTGTTGCACTCTGTAGGTGCACCTCTAGAAATTGCTGTTAGTAATAAGTTGCAGTGCATTTTTCTATGTGTATATGTAAAGGTGAATATTGATATATAGGTTTCTGTTTTTTGAATCTATAGATTCATGTTACATGCATTGGTCTATAAATCACCCTCCCCTTTTAGAAACTTAACAATTGATTGTATTTCTCTTCACATACCAAAATATACTGAAATATAGGAGGTTCCCATGTCCTGTTCAATGGTGCATAATATTTATATTGCTATGTGGATAGATTACATTGATAGTAATAATTTTATAATAATTAAGTTATGTGTAGATCTGGGCATTTATTTGTACCTTGTTTTATTGTGCAATTTTGTTGTTAATTTCCCTGTTATAAACACTGTATTTATCTCTGGACAGTGTTCGTGCCAGCTTTAATTGAATTCGTATTTTATCGTTACCGTATGCTTCCTGGTTTGTGTTTCCTCATGCTTTTGGGAACCTACACGTATAGGTCTCTTACAATATAATCAGAAGAATTTTAGCCTTGTTTCTCCACAGAACTTGCTATTAATTTTTAGAAATATCACTATTTTTACCAAGTGTTTACATCAAGGCCTTGAAGGTTTGTGAAAGTGAGGTCTCCATGTGATCAGGTCCATATTTTCTTGAGTCTTCTAGAATTTTCTTTTCCTACACGCTGGTTTTCATTTGCTACATGTCAAGGCAACTGTTTTTGAATAGCCCTGGTCAGGCATCGGTAGTGAAAATGCTCTAGCAGCTCTTCTGGATGCCGAGGGGAGAGGCTAAAACTGGAGAGAGCAGCTTTTTCTAGGCCGTCATTTGTCTCCTGTTGCCGTGGCCTGTGTAGCCAGCAAGGCAGATCCCTGACAGGGGCGGGGAAGGAGGTGGGACAGGCTACGGTCTGTTTTCCTGAGGTTGAACAGCCCTCTTGGCTCTGGGAACCCATTTGCCAAGGGCTTCTGCTGGATACTGTGTATAAAAAAGAAGTCCAAGGCAAGCCTGTTTACTTAACAAATACTGAATGCCAGCTGTGCACCATGTGCTTTCCTAAGCATAAGGCAGAGATCAAAACAGACCAAAAGATATGTGTGCCCTTGGAGTCCATGCTCTAGGGAGCAGCTTCACAATCTAGTGTCTCTTAAGAAGCTAAACATGGTGCTAAATATCCTGGAGTCTTCATGTTGGTGCTGTGTTTTGTAGAACTTGGCATTGGGCAAATCTGCGTCACGTGTCTTCCAGTAAAATGAGTTGGAAAGCAAGCAAAGTTCCTTAGGCATAGTCACTCTCAGTTCGGATGTGACTCTTAGGCCAGCCTACCAAGACAGATATGCAAATACAGAAATGTGTGCAGCAAAGGCATGTATGTGTACCCCTCTGCACCCCCAGCCTGGACGAATGGCAGTTCCTGACTATAATCAATGACTATTGTGAATATGGGCATGTGGATAATTTTCTGTTTTCTTCTTTATACTCTTTTGAATTACATGAAATTTCCCCCGGCATGCCCATATTTCAACAGAAAAAGAATTTTTAAGTTATTTTATATGTCTTGCATATTTCTTTGTGCATATATCTTAAAGCTTACATTTAAAATGCTTTTTTGACAAAAGTCATACCAGTGCATACCAGAGAATAAAGTAATGTACAGTAAAACAAAACCAACCCTTCCATCCTGTTCCCCTCACTACCAGCCTAATACTTGGCACATTATTTACTACACGGGTTACTTTTTGAACTCTGTGGTAAGCCTTGGAGTCTGTTCCTGTCAGTGATACAGCCCTATCAGATAGCTGTGTGTTATCTTGTTGTATGAACATGCTTTAATTTATTTAACCCAGCTCTTCTGGTTTAAGGACTTGTGTTAGGAAGCTGCAGTGAATGTTCTGGAACATGAATCTTTGTACTCATAGGCTAAAATCTTAAAGGCAGAATTGCTGAGTGAAAGGATGTGCATTTGTAGCATTGATAGAAGAGTCAGAGAGGTTTGTACCACTTTGTAATCCAACTAGTAATGTAGGAGAGCACCTTTCCCCATATCCTAGCTAAAGTGCATATCAGCCTTTTTTTTTTTATCTTTGTCAATCTGATCATTGAAAAAATATCTCGTATTTTTATTTATGTTCCTTTTCTCTTAAATGAGATTGAGAGCATCTTGTATTTCTCTTCTGGTGAACATGTCTTTTACCTGTCTTTTAAAGGAGTTTTGAAAGTTTTTCTCATGACGTCTAACAGCTCTTTACAGAGTAAGGAAATCTACCCTTTGTCATTTATGTTGCAGATCTTTTTTTCTAGTTTGTCATTTGTCTTTTAACTTTATGGTGATTTTTAAATAATAAAAATAAATTAAAATGGAACCACACCATACCTACTATGTCGCAGCCTGCTTCTTTCCCTTAGTATAACATGAACATCATTCTGTACGCATGAACTTGGGGGTCATGATCTTCATTTTTAATTGTAAAGCTTGATATTGTCCTATTTTTGTTCTCCCCACAGAATAGAGTCACTTGAATTCCTGGATGAAATGGAGCTTCTAGAACAGCTCATGCAGCATTACTGCCTTTGTTGGGCAACCAAAGGAGGAAATGAATTGGGTATGTGGTTTTACTTTTGTTGATTGGCCCTAGAAATGGGGACCTTTTTTGGTCTCCAAACACCGTAAGACATGCCTGAAAGAAATGGAGTATCAGACCTGTGGGTCCATGAGCACCAGGCAGAAAATGAGCTATTCTATTCTCTGTGTTTTTATCACACAGAAACCAGATGAATTGTTCAGATAAATCACATATATCAACACTAACAAACCGATAGACCTTGAGAGTTTAAAGCAGTAATCTTAATAAAAGTAACCAACCTTTGTCTTTTGAGTCACCTTATAAGCACATTTACTAGAGGTCAGGACACAAATCATCATATGTGTCTCCAGCTGACCTGTGCAGCTGCGGGCCAAATTTCTCCCCCTCATATTCTGTGACGGAGGTGAAGCCCCCTAGCCTGGCAGAGGAGGGCTGGGTGGGAGTGTGGATCCTTGTGTCAGTGTTCCTTCCTGCCTCACTTCCTCCTTGACAATTGTGCCATGTGGGTCTTGCTTCTTCTGGTGTCCTCCCTTGGGCATCTCTCTGGCCCCTGCAGACCATTTTAGATATCAGTGCAGCCTTGGCTATAAAGTAGCCGCCCTTCAGGTATTCTGTGTCCTACAGATGCGTCCAAGAACATGCAGCCTTAGGCAGGGACCCCAGAATAAACCCAGAACATGAACATGCACGGGCAGCGGCCTTTGAGAACATTCCATGCTGACATGAGGCCGTTCATCACGCTCCCTGGGCTTAGCATTCCTGTAGTTTATAAGCAGTTCAGCCCACAAAATCCTTTTAAATTTGTCTTTTTATTTAAAAGAATGTGTTCATGGGGTTTTATACTGTTATTACCCACTTCCCCTCTCCCAATTTAAAACAATGTCATTCTTAGTGGAGACTTTGGAAGCTTCTAAAAAGTCCAGGGAAGAAGAAAAATCAGCTGTGTGCCTGTCACTCAGAGAGAACCTCTAGTAGCTTTTTCTTTCCACTCTTTTTCTAGCTGTGTTTTGTTTTTAGCAAAATTGAATTTCTATGCTTAATGTACTTGGAGCCCTGATCTTTTCCACTTAGTATCATAACAGCCATTTCCCCTCACTGTGAGAAACTCAGCGTAGTTTTAATGGTTTTATAAAAATTCTATCATGGGGGCACCTGGGTGGCTCAGTGGTTGAGCACCTGCCTTCAGCTCAGGGCGTAATTCCGGGGTCCTGGGATCGAGTCCCACATTGGGCTCCCAGCAAGGAGCCTGCTTCTCCCTCTACCTATGTCTCTGCCTCTCTCTCTCTCTGTCTCTGTGTGTGTGTGTGTGTGTGTGTGTGTGTGTGTGTGTGTGTGTCTCATGAATAAATAAATAAAATCTTTTAAAAAAATCTATCATGATGCCACATCTGGTTTGACTCAACTTTGTCACACTTTTGGAAATGTAGTTTGTAATATTATTAAGCCAATTCTAGTTTTTCAACATATGGAACATTTTTACATCGAGGGCTGCTCTGTGATGTCAGCAACGAACGTGGGAGGTAAGGATCCGTCTCGTCTCTCCATATGCTCAGAGTTTGTTACCGAATGGATGGACCTCTAGCATTAACCGCAGAGAGCCCATAAGCTGTGGCTGCGCTTTCTGAATCCCCTCAAAACCCTCCTAAACACAGCCTCGTCCAGCCTCTTGCTTCCTTGTGATGATCGCCTCCTACCACACAGGGGACAGAGCTGCCATGAGGAGGTGTCGCCCTGTGCCTGGGTCCAGCAGGGTCTTGTTCTCCCACCTTTGTCTGCTGTCTCTGCTCTACAGCATGAGTCACTTGACAGCATTTGTGTTTCCTTCCCTCAGGTTTGAAGGAGATTGTTTACTAATCTGTGGGAGGTCCATGCTGAGCCAGGAGCCGAAGCCACTGACCTTCCCAGAGTCCACGGGCCAAGTTTCCTGAGTGGTGGCCAGACCTGGCCCACCAGCCTCATCCACAACTGGAGAAGCCTCAGCTCCTAGGGTTGTCGCACCACCTGCTGTACCCGTTGACTTATTGTTGAAATAAATCTCAGTTGTTGCCAATTGCCCGTGCGTGGGTCCCTCTTGCCCCCGGGTTGGCTCTGGTTTTTTTCCACGTCTGCTGAAACCAAAGATCCCAAATCTTCCTCCAACCTGAGCTTGCTCCCTGTGAGTCAGCCTCAGCTGAGACCCCAGCATCTGTGTGGGGCTTACTCCTGCGTGCTCGTGTGATGGCACCTGATGTTGCACCTGGCACCTTGACCCGGTTCTCCACCTCCACCAGGGGGTGGGATTCTGCCTCTGTCTCTGCCCTGACCCCGACCTGCCCGCTCTTGCAGCCAGCTGGACAGTGGCCCCTAAAATGTCCACTCCTGCCCCTTGAACCTCTGAATGTGTTACCTCATATAACAAAGAGGGCTTGCAGGTATGATTATGCTAAGGTCTCTGAGATGGGGAGACTGCCCAGGAGTACCTGTGTAGCCGGGTACACTCACAGGGTCCTTACAAGGAGAGGTGGGAGGGTGGAAGGAGAAGGAGGTGTGCCATTGGGCCCAGCAAGGAGCAGTGCACTTTGGAGATGGGGAGGGAGCTGAACCAAGCATGTGGGTGGCCACTAGCCGCTGGAAAGAGCTGGAGACAGACTCTAGGAGCCTCTAGAGGAAATGAGCGTGGCTGGCAACCAAGCATCGCGGACAACCAGAGCCCAGTGAGATGGATCCTGAATTTCTAGCCTCTTGAACTGTAAGAGACTATTAGTGTTTTAAGCCTCAAGGTTTGTGCTGATTTGTTACAGCAGCCACAGGGTACTAATGCAGTTATACAGGTGAATAGGGCTGAGGGCGCTTACCCTGTAATTCAGAAACATAAGGCCAATCCACCCTTGACCAACTTTCTGGTTATTGACTGGGGCTGTGAACCTGAGCCTACGTGCACAGGATAGCAGTGAAAAGCCGCCTGCCCCTCCCCTCTCCCACTGAGCAGGATCCTGGGTCAGGGTTTGAGAGCGTGTGCTGCATACTACTGCATGACAGTGAGCCTGTTGGGGGGTTGACACTGATACAATGTGAGATAATATCAAATCTCCCTGTGAAAAAGTCACTTCCTTTACAGGAATCTTTTGAGCCTTCTTAAGTTCCAGGAAAAATTCTCAGGCAGGTACTGGTAGGTCTTTAACACTTAATGTAACATTCACTAGTCCAATGGTTTTGAAACTGGAACCAAGCCATTCGTAGATGGTGAATCCATGTACTGGATCAAATCCACTATTTTGGAAAGATTAGAATAGAAAATGTTACAGCACATTACTAGTAGGAAAGGTGAGTATTGCTTTTTGAAACTTCATTTCTATGTGGGGATATATATACACGCACGCACATTATATGTGTATGTACATATATATACATACATACACACACACATACATACCATGTTAGATTGTTCCTGATGTTCTGGTTTTGGTTTTCTTTTTTTTTTTTTTTTTAAATCTTTTTTTTTTTTAATTTTTATTTATTTATGATAGTTACAGAGAGAGAGAGAGGCAGAGACACAAGCAGGCTCCATGCGCCGGGAGCCCGATGTGGGATTCGATCCCGGGTCTCCAGGATCGCGCCCTGGGCCAAAGGCAGGCGCCAAACCGCTGCGCCACCCAGGGATCCCTGGTTTTGGTTTTCATCAGAGGTTCAGGTCAGAGCGCCAGCACCTCACTAACAGGCAGCAGCAGAGTCTGGCTAAAATTCAAAACACCTTGCTTCGCTTCCATTAGATTTCTCTCTCTCTCTCTCTCTTTTTTTTTTTTTCTTTTTATGGATGACCTTCTATTCAGGGCAAATGATGCACCATTCCGATTGACAGTTGTGTTATGAGACGTCCCTTAAGGTACCTACCGATTTCATCTTACAGGGGAGTTCCTTTAAAGACAATTACTAGGAAAATTCTAGCAGGGGTAGTCCAGAGATGTTGCAGAAATCCTGGAGGTGATCATTGGAAATGCTGAAGTTGAGAAGCACGGCACGGTGGCACCAGCATCTCACGGTTTCTCATGGGAGTGCAGAGGGCTGCCAAGGGCAGAGGGTCGCCCCTCTTCCCGCAGGGGGTCTGCTTTCATGCCCTGCCCCTGCCACGGACCAGATGGCTTCACTGGTGAATTCTACCAAGCATTAAAGAAGAACTAATACCTGAAGTGTGTTCCCTTTCAGGTTGGAACTTGAACCCTACTTTCTGCGGGAGTTCTTGCCACTTGCTCCCTCTTCTCCCGCGCTCTCATCTAAAACCTCTTGTAATAATTTCTACACATGCTGCTTAATTCAGAAGGACATCAGTGACACCGAAACCACCACACCCGGTGACCCCTTCTCAGTGCTTGCCCGTCTCAACTTCTTGGCAACATCTGCCATGGTGACCAGCTTTCTCCTTTAGGGGTGTTCTCACTGCCCCTCCCTTGGCTTCCTAGACACCCCTCCATCGACCTGTCCCTCCTTTTCCCCTCTCTCCATGCCCAGGGCTTCCTCCTCTTCCTGGAAGCCCAGGACTTGGTGTTCATGGATCACCATGGGCTTCTTCCTCCCTCCGCCTCGCTCCTCCTCTCTCCCTCCTCTCTTCTGTCTCCTCCCTCCCTCCCTCTCTTTTTCTCTCCCTCCCTGCCTTTGGCCATTCTATCCTTTGGTTAACTCCATGCCTTTGGTTATTCTAGGTACCTCATAAGGTGTAATCACACAATATTTGTTCTTTGTGTCTGTCTTATTAGACTTAGCATACTGTCATCAAGTTTCATCCATGCAGCATGTATCAGAAATCTTATTCCTGGGGCTCAGTGGTTGAGCATCTGCCTTCAGCTCAGGTCGTGATCCCAGGCTCCTGGGATAGAGTCCCACATCGGTCATTGGTGGCATCTTTGTCTAGTTTTGGTACCAGAGTAACGCTAGGCTCATAGACTGAGTTCGGAAGTGTTCCCTCCTCTTCAATTTTAAGGATTCGTATTCTTCTTTAAATGCTTGATAGAAAATAAAATAAATAATACATACATACATACTTGGTAGAATTCACCAGTGAAGTCATCTGATCTGGACTTTCCTTTGTTCAGAGGTTTTAAATTACTAATTAAATATCCTCACCATGTATACATCTATTCAGATTTTCTGTTTTTTCATAATTTGGTCTTGGTAGGTAGTAGGTTTCTAGAAATTTGTTTATTCTCAGTTATCCAATTTGTTAGCATGTGATTGTTTATCATACTTATAATCCTTTTTATTTCTGTAAAATCATTACAGAAATCACTGGTAATGATCAGTAAAATCATTAGTAATATTCTCACTCTCATTTCCAATTTTAGTCATATGCATCCTGTCTTCTTTTTGTCAGTAAAGGTTGTCATTTTGGTTGATCTTTTTAAAGAATATGTTTTTGGTTCTGTTTATTTTCTCTTTCTATTCTCGACTTCATTGGTGTCTGCTGTAATCTTATTTCCATCCTTCTACAAGCTTCGGGTTTAGTTTTTTCTAGTACCTTAGGATGTAAATTTAAGATGCACATTTTTTATTTGCGATCTTGCTTCCTTTTTTTTAATCTTTATATTTTTTTCCTCCCTCTCTCTTTCTTTGGAGCTTGAACTCATGACCCTGAGATCAAGAATCAGGCACTACAGGTGCCTGGGTGGCTCAGGTGGTTAAGTGTCTGACTCTTCGATTCAGCTCAGGTCATGATTTCAGGGTTGTGGGGTGGGCCCTGCACTGGGCTTTGTACTCAGCATGGAGTCTGCTTGAGATTCCATCTCTCCCTCTGCCCCTCCTGTTCATACTCTCTGTCTCTGAAATAAATACATCTTAAAAAAAAAAAAAAAAAGAATTGGACACTTAACTGACTAAGCCACTCAGCCACCCCCGATCTCACTTCTTTTTTAGTGTTTAGAGTTATACATGTCCCTCTTAGCACTTATTTTGGAACATCCCATAAGTTTTGGTGTGCTGTGTTTTCATTTTCATTTTTAAAAAATATTTCCTAATTTTCCTTCTGATTTCTTTTGTGGTATGTTGGTTAAAGAATGTGCTGTTTAGGGATCCCTGGGTGGCGCAGCAGTTTAGCGCCTGCCTTTGGCCCCGGGGCGCGATCCTGGAGACCCGGGATCGAATCCCACGTCAGGCTCCCGGTGCATGGAGCCTGCTTCTCCCTCGGCCTGTGTCTCTGCCTCTCTCTCTCTCTCTCTCTCTCTGTGACTATCATAAAAAAATAAAAATTTAAAAAAAAAAAAAAGAATGTGCTGTTTAGGGGATCCCTGGGTGGCGCAGCGGTTTGGCGCCTGCCTTTGGCCCAGGGCGCGATCCTGGAGACCCGGGATCGAGTCCCACGTCGGGCTCTCGGTGCATGGAGCCTGCTTCTCCCTCTGCCTGTGTCTCTGCCTCTCTCTCTCTCTCTCTCTCTCTCTCTCTCTCTCTCTCTCACTGTGTGCCTATCATAAATAAAAATAGGGATCCCTGGGTGGCGCAGCGGTTTAGCGCCTGCCTTTGGCCCAGGGCGCGATCCTGGAGACCCGGGATCGAATCCCACATCGGGCTCCCGGTGCATGGAGCCTGCTTCTCCCTCTGCCTGTGTCTCTGCCTCTCTCTCTCTCTCTCTCTGTGTGACTATCATAAATAAATAAAAATAAATAAATAAAATAAATAAAAATAAAAGAATGTGCTGTTTAATTTCCATATTCTCATGAATTTACCAGTTTTCCTTCTGCTGATAATTTCTAGTTTCATTCCACTTATGATAGGAAAAGATACTTTGTATGATCCCAGTCTCTCAAAATGTATTAAGATTAATTTTTGCAGCGTAACATATAGTCTATCCTAGAGAACGTTGAGAAAAGCGTGCAGTATGCTGTCGTTGGGTAGAATGTTCTGTAGATGTCTGTCAGATCCAGTTTATTTATACTGCTTGTCAAGTCCTTGATTTCCATATTGATCTTCTATCTGGTTCTTATGGTGAACTTTTTTTTTTGGACACTGAATAAGTTTTTATTGAGCCTTTTAGTTTACAACATGAGGTAAAAGGAAAGTCATTTCACCTTAACTAATATTTTACACAGCTGCAGTAAAATATTTCAAACTTAGGGAATTATGATGGATTACATATATTAAAAGTTGGGGATTGGGTAAACAATATCTGAGTTCTTGAATTTTCCGGTTGACTCTTCCCTTACAATAGTAACGAGTTGTAGTTACATAAGTTTCTTCAAGGCCATGTTTTATTTCTAATGGCTTTATATCTGAAGCATTGCTATTTCAATCAATATCCACTAATTTCACTTCAAAAATGAGTTTTGCATTTGGTGGAATTTTGGCGTCAGGGTTTCTTTCCATAAGCCCATTCAGGTTCAATCTCTAGTCAAGCCTTTTCTCCTTTACTCATGGTTAAGAGTGCTTTATCCCATCCTCTGATAACTTTGCCTATTCCAACCTTAAAACTTAAAGGTTTGGCATTTTTCTTCTTTGAACTGGTTTGAATATTAGTATCAAAAACAGTCCCATCCTGTAGTGTTCCTGTATACCAGCAGTGAACAACATCTCCCGTTTTGGGAAAGTTGGTTTTATCTCCTTTTTTTAAGGACATATCTTATATATTTTGGTGGACCCTCATCCAGAGTCTCTTCACATTTGTTTTCTTTGGGTTTATCTTCATTAGGCTTCACATTTTTCACCTGCTCAGACACTTTACTTATACTTTTAGTACCTTTGAAACACTTACTTTCAAAAAGATGGTTGTAGGCTGTAACCAAATGGTCCTTGTTAGCTGTCTGGGCCACATTTTTTTTTAAAGATTTATTTATTTATTTATCATAGACAGAGAGAGAGAGGCAGAGACACAGGAGGAGGGAGAAGTAGGCTCCATGCCGGGAGCCTGACGTGGGACTCGATCCCGGGACTCCAGGATCGCGCCCTGGGCCAAAGGCAGGCGCTAAACCGCTGAGCCACCCAGGGATCCCCTGGGCCACATTTTTAATGTTTCCTAATACCTTACATTCTGCAAGAAACAAATCTGAACCGTGGTCCTATAGAAACTTGATAATGTCCTTCTTGGGTAGTCGCTCACTGCACAGCTGCTCCACGGTCCAGGGCCACTGTGGAACAGCCACCGCCATCTTCCCCCCACTGCCTCCCTGGTGAACTTGTCTCCAGCTGTGTGCCTCCTAGGCTGCTTTTCCAGGTGGGTATCTTGCATCTCCTCTTGATTGTCTCCCTAGCTCCTCAAACTCAATATTCCTCAAAGCAACAGCATCCCTTCCCCCTTTTATGTAGCTCTTCTGTAGAAGCTCTGCCTTCTTTGCCAGTAGACCCCCACTCTACTCAGCATCCTCAGAGTCATTGACTCCTTGCTTTTTCTTGCTCTCCTCATCAACTTAGTAGCCACATTCTGTTGCTTTCTTTGAAGCAGTGTAAATTCTCACATCCATCTCCCCTGTCCTACTGCCACCATGATTTGGTCTTCCACTGTCTGACACCTGGGCTTTTGGGTCTTTATTCTCAACCTCCTGCACTCCTCTGGGCCATCACGAGCTTGTCCACCCTAGCCTCCCTAACAACTTAACACCTGGTTCTTAGCACAGCAAGGAGAGCACTGAGATGGAGTTCATCCTGCACCTATAGTCTCACTCTCCAATTGACTGACACTGGGCCGTATGTAATGCTGTTGTCTCTCTCCTTGGACTGTGTGTTTTCTGAGTTTCATTGCCACATCACACCTTCACCATCCATCCCCAATGCACGCTTCCTTGACACTTCCTTCCTTCCATCATTCTTTTATTACTAAAAGATGAGCAGGACACACATGATATATGTCCTTAAGGAGCTTCCATTCTTCCGGAGAAGACATTTCTGGAGAAGTTAAACATGACTTGCCACAAAGCATGGCAGACATGTGGGAAAGCCACAGATTCACATCACTGAAGCAACTTAGCCATGGTAGACTCATCAAGGAAGCTTTCCAGAGGAAGTGTCACACAAAGAGGTGAGGGAAGAGTGCCCCTGGCTAGATGATGAGCATGTGCGAGGGAGCCTGACTGTGTGCCACCCACAATCACTAATAAATTATATATTTGTGTTTCTAATAGCTTTACTTGTATTAACTCATCCTGTCCTTATAACACATCTGTGTCATGTTCTGTTTTCATCCTCATCTTACATGAAGAAATAAGGGCACATGGACATTTGGTAATTTGTCCAAAGTCATAGAGCCAATAAATGATGGAAGTAGGCTTGAAGCCAGGCAGCTTGGTTCTAGAACTTGTGCTTTGACTGTTGCCTTATATGTACCTGTCTATCCTTGCTCCCAACAGCACAGGAAAATCCCCTGCCATCACCATTGCTTACAGGTATGGTTGTCCTGCTGCTTCATTTTCTCCTTTATTCCTGATAAATTTCCACATTTATGAGATTGGCTCATTTCTTACTTTGGAGCTGTTCTATATGTCAGTGATGAAGAGTGGCTCTTTTCCTCCAAAAGTATAGTTCTATGTCAGGCTTTTGAGTATTTAGTAGCAGAAACAATTACTAACAAGAAACAACAAAACAAAACCCAAAAACCCCAAACCCACCAAAACACCAGTGAGTATCTAGAATGCTTTCAGTTTTAGTAATAAAATATTGAAGAGTATCATTAAAGACCTGTTTGCTCTTTGGGCTCTGTCTTCATCAGGATGTTGACTTTTAATATGTTGTTTATTACCTTATGATCATAAAGTTGCTGCTAGACTTCCAGGCATCGTAGTGGCATTCTCAATAGGAAAAAAGATGGGCCTTTTCTTCAGTAGCCTCTACCTTTTTATCCAGAATAAAATTGTTCCCAGATGTGCTCCAGTAGACTTTCCTCTACATCTCATAGTAGAAACCAGATAGGATTGCTAAATAAGATACAGATTAAATCCGAATTTCAGATCAATAGCACAGAACTTTTAAAGTATCAGTAACATTATACTGAATGTTAATCAGCTCATCTGAAATTCAAATTTCCCTGGGTGTTTGTCCCCTATCTTTATTTGCTAAATCTTGCCACCCTGGAGCTTAGTCTAATTGCAAGCAGGGCTGGGAAACAGAATATCTGGATTTCTGGCTTTTGTAATCCAAGATGGGCAAGAGAGAAAGAGATTGGAAAGCTTTTAGGTCATCAGCCACCCAAAGTGAAGTCATTCTGAATGTGTTTGCTCTACTGCACAGAGAATAGGTTTACATAGTATCAGAAATTTTATCAAGTTCAAAGCAGAATCAAACTATACTTTCATTTTAGAGGTTTTTTTTTTTAACTTTCCTTTGGGCAGGGGGAAGGTGTAGATGGTTATGAATAAAATGCCTGCCATGGGCAAAGAATTTTGATTTTGGTTTACTTTTTTTATGTCCCTCCTTGTTCCATGAAAGGAATTGAGAGGGCTAATAGAACTACATCACCACAAAAGGTGAAAATAAATGCTTAGGGCAGTGAACATAAGTTCAGCAAATTACAAGAGATGTGCATATTTTATTGTTCACACAGGTACTGGAAGCAGGCTGCAAATCTGATTCCCCCGAGTCCTCACAGGGATGGAAACATGCTCCAGTTTACATAAAATCACAGCCAGCTTCATGATCAAGAGAGGCACAGCTCCTCCTACACGGAGACCCAAGAAGCTTCTCGTGAGCACCCTCAGTGAGCTCTCTGTGAATGCTGGAGGCCTGGGTGTGTAGCTGCTGCCAGGACCCTTTAATGTGAGCCTGTCCATGCTGTAATACCAAAGTTCCAGGGGGCCAAACAGTGCAGTCCAATTCTATATCTCTGGGGCGCTAGATTAATTCAGGAATAGAGGTTAGAAAATTTGGGGACAGTGAAAAAGGCCTGCAGAACTGATGTGCCTAAACATTGTTCCTGAAAGCTGGGCATTTTATACAGATGCCCTGGCAGTGAGTTTAAGGTCAGAGCCCTCAGGGAAGACCTGTAGGTCAAAATGGCTGCGTGGTCCAGAGCCAAATGCTTTAAAAGCCAGCCATGTGGAGGGGCTGAGGTCTTCAAAAGAAAGTGTAAGAGCTTCATTCCGAGGTAGCTGCCACAAGTATAAAATGGACCTCTCCACACCCACACACGCCCTTGAAGCCCCAGAGGACCCTTCTTCCCCTTGGTATGAAATCCGTCTCCTTCATGTGGCTCATAAGACCCTGGACCCTATGTGGTCTGGCCCTCCCTCACTTCTCCCACCTCATCCTGTGCCACTTTGCTCCTGCCCACAGCACTTTTTTCCTTAACCTGCTCAGACTCTGCCTCTGCGGGCCTGAGCACCTGCTCTTCCCTTTCCTTTTTTTTTTCTCTTCCCTTTCCTGACTCAGACTTCCCCTTAAAGCTTAGTGGGAATATCACTTCCCCAGAGAAGCTCTCCCCTATTAGCCTGTACACGTCCCCTGTTGCGATAACTTAGCACCTTTGTCTTCACAGTCCTTCCCCGAGCTTGTCATCATTCTTATGCATTCCACGAGTATTCATTTAGCACCTTCTATGTATCAGACACTGAGAGACAGTGAAGCCGATGAACAGATAAATAAACCAATATAATTACCGTGATAATTGAGTGCTCTGATGACTCAGTAGTCACGGTGTGAAGGATGATGTGATCCTGCCTTATCAAGGTGTTTGATTTATAGCTACTCTAGGTAAACATCCTTGGAATTCAGATTGCTGGGGAGGGGGAGATTCAGGCATTCATGAATGGTGGTCACCCCAGTAGTTATGAATATGGTCACACTTGGTATTGGTAAGGTCTTACTTAACGTTTGTCAGCTTCGAGATCCACACCAGGAGTAGGGGGCGGAGTGGGGGCGGTGGGTTAGGGCAATGCCTCTGGGAGCAAGAGCTCCTGCAATAATGCAGGATGGTTTATTTTTTTAAGGTTTTATTTGTCTATGAGACAGAGAGAGAGAGAGAGAGAGAGAAGGGAGAGAGAGAGAGGCAGAGACACAGGCAGAGGGAGAAGCAGGCTCCACGCAGGGAGCCTGAAGTGGGACTCCATCCTGGGGTCTTCAGGATCAGGCTCTGGGCTGAAGGCAGTGCTAAACCACTGAGCTACCCAGCTGCCCCAATGCAGGATGATTTAAGTGAGGTGCCTCTCCAGGCCAGACCACAAATGGCTGTTGCACTCCTGGACAGAAGGGCAGGGAACCAGATCCAAAACCTGGCCAAGCTCAATGCAGGACAAAATCACCTTGTTCTGTCTGCAAACAGAGAACTTGTTATAAACTCAGAGATTGGACAATAGAGTGAACCTGGGAGAGCTCTGGGAACTCGGGTAAGGCTCATTGTTCTGATTTTAGCCACCAATTGTTTCCCAATTGTGGATGAGTTTGAGTGCTGGGAGGTCTGAACTCTCAGGGTGGATCACGCTTCCAGAGGACAGAGGGGAGATGATTTAGAGGTAACAAGGAGATGGGGCCACCGAGGGAGTGAGAGGTAGGACTGGTCCTTGAGGAGTGAGAATCAGGGAGTGGGGCTCTTGGAATATTCCGGTGAAATCCTGCTAGGAGGAACATTGCAGGAAACCAAGCATAGGAAAAAGTTACCAAGGGCAGCAGCTTTTGCGCTGGTGTTGCTGATGCAGCAGATCACAAAAAATGGGCATAAAGTCCGCCTAAGTCTCTCTCTACAACTCGCGTGTCGAGTGGGAGTGGCCATGCTTTGGCCAATGGGACGATAAGAGACAAGACACGAGCAGCAACTAGAAGGTACTTGGACACTGGGCTTCTCCTCTTGCTGCCGGGGAACCATGTGGTGACCAAGGTGTGAATAAGCCAGCTTGCCTATGGGATGGGAAGACCACATGGAGCAGAAATGAGCTGTCCTGGAGGAGCTCCTCCCCAGACTCAGGCCCCAGCCAACATGCCAACTGATCACAGATATTCTGGAGAGTCTGGTTGAGATCAAGCAAGTCAGCCCAGACAAGAAGTGCCCCTGAGACTTGCAGAATCGTGAGCTAAATGGTTTAAGTCAGTCTGTTGGGGACAGTTTGTTACTGTTCAGTAGCTAACCAATACAGATGTGTGTGAGTGGCCGGGGTGAGGGTGGCAGGGAAGAAGGCAAGCGTCAGTTGATTGGTTCTTTCATTAATGATTATTCTATGCCAAGCTGTGTGCCAGGTATAAAGTTTTCACAGTGGATGCATGGTCTCTACACTCACAGAGCACCATCCAGCAGTGGCCCCTGAGAAGGAACTTGGGCATTTCAGTGTCTTTGGGCAAGTCCAGGAGGTGCTATGGGGTTGCTGGGAATGTGTCTATTTCCAAGGAGCCAAAGTACATCAACACAGGTAGTGTATCTGTGGCTTAAAACTCAGTGGAAAAAAAAAAAAAAAACTCAGTGGAAGGGTGATTAGGAAGGAAAAGATCTCAAAAATCCCCATACAGTGGGGACAATGAAGAGAGATTGAGAAACTGTTCAAGAAACTTAGTTTCCAGATCCTCACCTCACATGATTGGCTCCCTTTTTTCACTGTTCTCCTCCAAGCTCCCAGAAGAGCATCCTTTCCACCCCAAATCCTGCCTGGTGTCTGCCCTGGGATTTCAAACCTGGGAGGCAACACTTATAAATACTGGTTTGGGGGCACCTGGGTGGCTCAGTCGGTTAAGCATCTGCATCCAGCTCAGGTCACAAACCTGGGATCCTGGGATTGAGTCCCATGTCAGGCTTCCTGCTCCACAGGGAGCCTGCTTCTCCCTCTCCCTCTGCGTCTCATGAATAAATAAATAAAATATTTTTTAAAAAGAAAGAAATACTGGTGTGTGCACTGAAAAAGTGAATAATAACAATGATCAAGTGGCAAATCCTTTTGTAGGTATGAGAAGGGGTCTTTGCTTCCAACAAAATTGAACGAGATACCATAGAACTGTCAGCTTGAGGGATCCCTGGGTGGCTCAGCGGTCTGGCGCCTGCCTTTGGCCCAGGGCGTGATTCTGGAGTCCCAGCATCGAGTCCCGTGTCGGGCTCCCGGCATGGAGCCTACTTCTCTCTCCTCCTGAGCCTGTGCCTGCCTCTCTCCTTCTCTCTCTACATCTATCATGAATAAATAAATGAATCTTTTTAAAAAACTGTCAGCTTGATTAAAACCTATTTATTTATTTAGAAAGAGTGTGAGTGGGAGGATGGGGAGGAGCAGAGGGAGAGGGAGAAAGAATCTTAGGCGGTCTCCATTCTCAGCACAGAGTTCGACTCAGGGCTGGATCTCACAGCCCTGAGATCATGACCTGAACTGAAGTCCAAGAGTGGAACACTCAACCAACTGAGCCACTCAGGTGGCCAGATTAAAAAACATTTTTTAAAGAATAGACACTAGGTTATGTTTGGCATATAATACAATGATCAAAGAAGTATGTAGCATAACTCTAGGAAACCTCTTACAGTCCCCTTCTATTTATTTTCTGTGAAAGGTTGCTCCATGCCTACATCTATAAAAATGGAAAATGGAGGGATCCCTGGGTGGCGCAGCGGTTTGGCGCCTGCCTTTGGCCCAGGGCGTGATCCTGGAGACCCGGGATCGAATCCCACGTCGGGCTCCCGGTGCATGGAGCCTGCTTCTCCCTCTGCCTGTGTCTCTGCCCCTCTCTCTCTCTCTGTGTGTGACTATCATAAATAAATAAAAAATTTAAAAAAAAGAGTAAAAATGGAAAATGGAAATTGATGTTGAACCTTGTCTGGCAGAAGTAAACTATAGTCATCTTGGGATATATGAACCCACTGAATAAATAAAATCTGTTCTATCCATTTCATTAAAAGATGCATTTCCAGGGTGCCTGGGTGGCTCAGCGGTTGAGCATCTGCCTTTGGCTCAGGCAATGATCCCAGGGTCCTGGGATCGAATCCCGAGTCAAGCTCCCTACTTAGCAGGGAGTCTGCTTCTCCCTCTGCCTCTATCCCACTCATGCTCTCTCTCTCTCTCTTTCTCTCAAATAAACAAAATCTTTAAAAAAGATACATTTCCAATAAATTTTTTTTAATTTATTTATGATAGTCACACAGAGAGAGAGAGAGAGAGAGAGAGAGGCGCAGAGACATAGGCAGAGGGAGAAGCAGGCTCCGTGCACCGGGAGCCCGACGTGGGATTCGATCCCGGGTCTCCAGGATTGCGCCCTGGGCCAAAGGCAGGCGCCAAACCGCTGCGCCACCCAGGGATCCCCAATAAATTTTTTTATGTTTAGTAATTAATTATCAACATTTGTAGTGCAGTTGCGTTATACAGATCCATTGTTTACTACTAATAGTTGTGATGATAACTCAATCCAGAAGGGGATAAAATGAACATTCAGAGGCAGTGGTCACAGAAAATTTATAAAAGTATTAATTTCTCTATGTATGTGTGTATGTATCATATATGCAATATTCCATAATATATTACATATATTATTGGGGGGAGAGGTATGATAGGATGATCAATAAAAATTTTTTGGCTTAATAAAATCTGGGATGGGGGTTAAGTAAAATGAAAATGGAAATTCAAGGAGTAAACAGGAACTGTATAAAATTTCCAACTGCTTAAGATGAGCTTATTTGCATATTTTAAAAATGGTTGTTGGCGGCTCCTGGGTGGCTCAGTCGGTTAAGTGTCTGCCTTCAGCTCAGCTTGTGATTCTGGGGTCCTGCGATCAAGCCCCACATCGGGCTCCCTGCTCAGAGGGGAGTCTGCTTCTCCCTCTCCCTCCGCTCCTCCCACTGCTCGGACTCTCTCAAGTAAACAAATAAAATCTCTTAAATTTTTTTCTAAAAAATAAAATAAAATAATTGTTGGGTATATATAAAAGTCAATATGTTATTTGCATTCCATTGCATAGCTTTGGAGGAATGACATAATGATTTTAAAACTACAATGTTTATAATATCCTGGAAATTATACTCTTTGCAATTATACACACACACACACACACACACACACATCCTTTAAAAAATGTACAGGAAAGTGCTCACACTCCATATACTACACTTTACCTTGCTTTTTCACTTAGTAAAACATTTATAGTTTCATTTAATAAAAAATGTAGTCGAGACACCTGGGTGGCTCAGTGGTTGAGCATCTGCCTTTGGCTCAGTTCAGGGCATGATCCTGGGGTCCCAGACTTGAGTCTCGCATCAGGGTCCCCATGGGGAGGTTTCTGCCTATGTCTCTGCCTCTCTCTTTGTCTCTCATGAATAAATGAATAAAATATTTTTAATAATGTAGTAGTCTTTCTATATGAGTGCATATGGATTTATCTCATTTGTATCAATTGTCTGGAATTTCTTGGTTTAGATGAAGTAGCAGAAAGTATTTAACTGTTGGTGGTCATTTCAGTAGTTTCTAGTTTTTTTTGCTTCTTCATTTTAAAAAAGATTTCATTTATATATTCATGAGAGACACACAGAGAGAGGCAGAGACATAGGCAGAGGGAGAAGCAGGCCCCATGCAGGGAGCCTGATGTGGGACTCGATCCCAGGACCCCGGGATCACACCCTTAGCCAAAGGCAGACATCAACCGCTGAGCCACCCAGGCGCCCCTGCCTTTTTAAAAAAATTTTTAATTACACTTTTTATTTTGAGATAAGTGCAAGTTCACACACAGTTCTCAGGAAAGTATAGTGTGATCTGGTGTTCCTTTACCCAGTTTCCTCCAAGGTGACATCTCACAAATACAGTACATTATCACACCCAGGATATTGGCATTGATACAACCAAGATACAGAGTATTTCCATCACCACAAAGACCCCTGATGGAGGCTTTTACAGCCACACCCATTCCCTTCCACCCCCACCTCCTCTTGAAACCTTGACACTGTTTTTCTCCATTTCTATAATTTGTCATTTTAAGAATTTTTTTAAAGATTTTATTTATTTATTCATGATAGAGAGAGAGAGAGAGAGAGGCAGAGGCACAGGAGGAGGGAGAAGCAGGCTCCATGCTGGGAGCCCGACGCGGGACTCGATCCCGGGACTCCAGGATCGCGCCCTGGGCCAAAGGCAGGCGCCGAACCGCTGAGCCACCCAGGGATCCCCTTAAGAATGTTTTATGAATTGTGGGACCCAGGAAATTGAACAACCCCCACCCCTGGACAAACAGAGCAGGACTGACCATTTTGGGCTGCACCCGCCTTGTGCTGACCCGCTTATTACTTAGGGCACTGCCCCGCCCTAGTCAAAGACCAGGACACACCCTAATCGGAAATCCGGCTCAGCGGACCAGCACGACTGTGCAACTTTCTGCGTATCCCCTTGGCCACTGGCCCCTATAAAGTTGCTAAGCCTCTTGGTCTGGGGTCCAAGTCCCTGCTCCGCTGCGTCGGGTATACCTGGACCCAGGCTCGAGCTTGTAAATAAGCCCTCGTGTGATTGCATCGGTGTGGGCTCCTTGGCGGTTTCTCAGATTCGCGATCTTGGGCACAACATGAATAAGAATCCTTCAGTATGGAACCTTTTGGGGGTGGCTTTTCCTCACTCAGCATAGCATACTTCTGGAGATTTCATTCAAGTTGTTGCATGTTTGAATTATTTTCATCATATTGTACCAAGGGTCCCTACAATCAACATGACGTTGACCTTGATCACACAGATTTTCCATCGTAAATTACTCTTTTTTACCACCTTTCCATACTATTCTTTTGTAAGGAAGTCACCATGCACAGAGATGCTTCACCTCCTTGAGGATAGTTTCTTTGGAAATTATCTGGAATTCTTCTGCACAGGAGATGTCTTTCTTCTCCCTCATTTGTTTATTTATTCATTGATTTGCATCAGCATGGATTCATGGATATGTATTCCATACTTTGCCTTATAATCCAATACTACGGGGATCCCTGGGTAGCGCAGCGGTTTGGCACCTGCCTTTGGCCCAGGGCGTGATCCTGGAGATGCGGGATCGAGTCCCGCGTCGGGTTCCCGGCATGGAGCCTGCTTCTCCCTCCTCCTGTGTGTGTGTCTCTCTCTCTGTGTGTGACTATCATAAGTTAAAAAAAAAAATAAAAATAATCCAATATTACTTTATTAATGTGACATGTAGGTTTTTAAAACTGCCAAGCTGTTTTCCAGCTGGCCATACGCTGCTACACATTCTGACCAGCAGTTGTACGAGTGATCCCGTTTCTCCACACTCTTGTCAGCATTTGGGGTTGTCACACTTTTTCTTAAACTTTAGCCATCTTGGTAGCTACAAAGGGAGATCTTGTCAAGGTTTGAATTTGCGTTTCCCTCATGCCTAATGCTGTTCAACGGCTTTTCATGGGCTTATTTGCCATCTGTGTATCCTCTTGGGTGGATTGTTTGTGTCTCTTGCCCATTTTCTAACCGAATTTTGTTTTTGTTTTTAAAGATTTTATTTATTTATTCATGAAAGACGCACAGAGAGACACAGAGACATGGGCAGAGGGAAAAGCAGGCTCCCTGCAGGGAGCCCAATGCGGGACTCAATCCCAGGACCCCAGGATCACACTCTGAGCCAATGCAGATGCTAAACCACTGAGCACCCAGATGCCCTCTAAACTGGATTTTGTGTTATTTTGGCTTTTGGCTTTGGGGTTTTTTTATTTTGTTTTTTTCTTACTATTGACTTTTAAGAATTTTTTTTTTATATATATACTCTAGACACTGGCCCTTTGTCAGACTTGTGATTTGAAAATATTTTCCCTTGGGATGAAGCTGGTCATGTCATCCTCTTAACAGAATTTTCTGAAGAGCAAAAAAATATTTTTTAGGTAAAGTTCAATTTATTAATTTTTACTTTCATGGATCCTACTTATTGGTACCAAATCTATGAACTCTTTATCTTGCCTGGTTTTTTTTTTCAATTTTTATTTATTTATGATAGTCACACAGAGAGGGAGAGAGAGAGAGGCAGAGGCACAGGCAAAAGCAGGCTCCATGCACCGGGAGCCCAATGTGGGACTTGATTCCGGGTCTCCAGGATGGTGCCCTGGGCCAAAGGCAGGCACCAAACCACTGCGCCACCCAGGGATCCCCTATCTTGCCTAGTTCTAAGTCCTGAAGTTATTCTCCTTTTTTTTTTTTTTTAGAATTTACACATACATTTACGATCCATTTTGAATTCATTATTTTATGAGATGTGAGACTTTGGTTGAGGTTCTTCTTTTTTTAATTTTTATTTCTTTATTTTGCCTGTGGATTTCTAATTACGTCACCATAAATTGTTGGAAAGGCTTTTTCCTTTGGATTGCTTTTGCAGGTTTGTCAGATTGTCAGTGGTTTTCTGTACATGGTATGGGTTTTGTGTCCTGCTTGGGAAGATCATCTCCATTTCAATAGTAAGAACCCTCATTCCTTTACATTTTTTACATCTAAATTTTTGCTCTATCTGAAACTGATTATCTTTTTTTTGTAGGAAAGAGATAAATGATCTAGTTTTATTTTCCCAAAGGTTACTCATTGTCCCCACTCTCCTTGTACTCCCACCCATTGGAAACTTCACTTTTATCGTCAACTAAATTCCTAAAAATATTTGTGGCTATTCATAGGCTTTTTATTTAGTACCAGTGGCTTGTCTGTTTCTTCTCCATTTCTTTTTTATTATTATTTTTTTTAATTTATGATAGTCACAGAGAGAGAGGCAGAGACACAGGCAGAGGGAGAAGCAGGCTCCATGCACCGGGAGCCCGATGTGGGATTCGATCCCGGGTCTCCAGGATCGTGCCCCGGGCCAAAGGCAGGCGCCAAACCGCTGCGCCACCCAGGGATCCCTGTTTCTTCTCCATTTCTAAACTATTTAATCTATTTTAATTATTGTTATTTGGTACCTAGTGGAGCCAGTTCCCTCTACTTCTATTTCTTTCCTGAATATTCTCACTGTGCCTTTACCTTAGAAATTCATTGGCAGGCTTAGTTAGCTATTCCCCAAATATTCATTCCCGCCTCCTACAGCATTGGGAAGATGGGGGTGGGGAAGCTGCTGGCCAGCTTCAGACTACACTTCCCAGCTCCTCTTTGCCTCTAAGATTTGGCCAATGTGACTAGTTCTCAGCCACAGGATATGAGTGGAGACAATAGGGGTCATGTTGCCCTCAATGTGGCTAAGAAGTGGGTCTCGTTCTGGACCTTTCCTGTTCTCCTTTTCTGACCACCTTGGAAGCCTAAAATTTCTAACAGGTGGGGGGAAACAGGATGGAAGCAGCTGGTCTGTGAGTCACTGCAGAGACAACGCCCTGGCAGAGCACTCAGGGGTGGTAACAATCAATAGCAACCAAACCCACCACACATTTAATGCATTTAACCCCTGAAATGAAAGGTTTATGTGCCACAGCAGCTAGAATTATTTTAATGTATTTATTTATTTATTTATTTTTTTAAGATTTTATTTATTTATTCAGAGACACACACAGAGAGGGAGGCAGAAACACAGGCAGAGGGAGAAGCAGGCTCCATGCAGGGAGCCTGATATGGGACTTGATCTCAGGACTCCAGGATCATGCCCTGGACTGAAGGCAGGCGCTAAATACACTGAGCCACCCTGGGATCCCTATTTTAATGTATTTAACATCACTTTACTGAGTTCTCCCAAACTCCTGGTGTCTTACTTACATTGGCATTAAATTCATAACTCAAAGGGAACTAATGTCATTACAATATGGAACACTGGGCAGCCCCGGTGGCTTAGCAGTTTAGCGCCGCCTTTAGCCCAGGGCCTGATCCTGGAGACCTGGGATCGAGTCCCGAGTTGGGCTCCCTGCATGGAGCCTGCTTCTTCCTTTGCCTGTGTTCTGCCCCTCCCTCCCCTCTCTCTCATAAATAAATAAAGTCTTTAAAAACAACAACAACAAGAAACCAATATGGAACACAATGTCTTTGTATATATCATTAGGCTCTCTTTTATGACCACCAGTAGAGTTTATTTATTTATTTATTTAAAATTTTATTTATTTACTTGAGAGCACAAGTGGGGAGGAGAGGGAGTGGGAGAGGGAGAAGCAGACTCTTCACTGAGCAGGGAGCCTGATGTGGGGCTCATCCCAGGACTCTGGGGATTATGACCTGAGCTGAAGGCAGATGCTTAACCAACTGAGCCACCCAGGCACCCCTACCAGTAAAATTTAAAACAGATCTTTTATATCATTCGAAGATAGTGACAATGCAATAGTGACCATATTTCAGGAATCTCAATGTCCAGTCATAGGTGGCATATGTATTTAATTTTACCTGAATGGAATCATATGACACATGCCATTTTATTTATTTATATATATTTTTAAAGATTTTATTCATTTATTCATGAGAGACACAAAGAGAGAGGTAGAGACAGAGGCAGAGGGAGAAGCAAGCTCATGCAGGAAGCCCAATACAGGACTTGATCCCAGATCCTGGATCATGCCCTGAGCCAAAGGCAGATGCTCAACCACTCAGGCATCCCAACACATGCTGTTTTAGACACTACATTGTTTATTTGAGAGAGAGAGAGAGAACACAAGCAGAGGGAGGGGCAGAGGGAAAGAGCGAATCTCAAGCAGATTCCGTTGCTGAGCACAGAGCTCCAGGCAGGGCTCAATCCCATGACCCTGAGATCATGACCTGAGCCAAAATCAAGAGTCGAAGGCCCAGAGGACTGAGCCATCCAGGTGCCCCTAGAAACCACATCTTTATTCCAAAATTTGTACAATACTACATAGAGATCTATATACAGAAACTGACATTTTTTTTAAAGGGCCAGATAGTTAACATTTTTGACTCTGTAGATCAAGAGGATATTATAGAGGTCTTTAATAAACATTTAAAATGTAAAAACCTTCTTAGCTTTTAGTCAATAAAATAATAGGCAACCATCCAGAGCTGGCCCATAGGCCATAGTTCGCCAGCCTCTAGTTCACATCATCATTTAGAACAACCACTTACTTAAGTAGTCTTCTGTTAATGGACATTTATATGGCTTCCATATTAATTTGCTATTAAAAATACTGTGGCAGTCAACATTGTGTGTAAATCGTTTCATACTATCTATTTATCCCCATAAGGTAAATTCCTAGAAATGAAACTGACCTGATAGGTCAGAGCAGAGCATATAATATTTTACTCTGTGATATGTGTTGTCAAAATATTCTCATTTATATTTACATTCTCATCAGTTATGTACAAGAGAGCCTGTTTTACCACATACTTTTCAACACTGGATATTATCAAACCTCTAATTTATCAGTCTAGTCAGTAAAGAAAAAGTGATGTCTCACTGATGTTCTTACACTTAAGATGACTGTCTTTTCACATATTATTGTGAATTTTTTATTTACAAATTCCCTGTTTGTGCTTTTTGACCACTTTTCTCTGATTTTTTTCACATTGCTTTGTAAGAACTGTACATAGTATAGAGAGTAACACTTTATCCTTGTGTGCAATATTTTTCCCCCCAGTTTTTCATTTTTCTTGTTCCTGGTAATCATTTTTACTTTCTTTTTTTGTTTGTTGTTTTTTTTTTTTTTTTTCATTTTTCCTTTCTGTCTTAGAAGTTCCATATTTGGGCAGCCCTGGTGGCTTAGCGGCTTAGCACCACCTTCAGCCCAAGGCGTGATCCTAGAGACCCGGGATCGAGTCCCACGTCGGGCTCCCTGCATGGAGCCTGCTTCTCCCTCTGCCTGTGTCTAAGCCTCTTTCTCTGTGTCTCTCATGAATAAATAAGGAAAATCTTAAAAAAAAAAAAGAAGTTCCATATTTTATCTGGTTAGGTCAATAGACCCTTTTATTATATAATAGGTGTCTCATATGTGTGTCATGCCTCTCCCCTTTTATGATTATGAAAGCTTTTGCCTGTGTTTTATTTTAGTACTTTTTATAGTCTTTCTTTTACATTTTAACCTTAGGTTTTTTTAGAATTTATCTTTAGGTACAGAATGAAGCAGACATTCACCTTTTTTTTTTTTTTAATAAGGTTAGCCAGTTTTCCTAATACTATTTAGACATCTTTAATCTATGATTTTGAATCCCAATATAAATTTCCATATATTTGAGCCTAAAATAAAGCCTTTGAATTTGAGCCTCACTAAAAAAACCTCACTAGCTATCAAGGAACCGAGTATTTTGATTCTAGCAAATTGTCCACTCCTGGCCTTAAAAAACAAGGTATGCTTTATCTTTAACTGGAAAATTTTTTTAATCTGATAACAATCTGTATATCAAAGATAAAATTCTTATTATTTGGGTTGATAGAAGTGTTTGTGTTTCTCCTGAGCAGAAGGACAGAATTGTTTACAATTGAGAAATACAGCTCCACTAGTGCTGTATGTTTGTACTTTGTACGTATGTGTGACCATGATGACAGACATAAAATAATTTGCACAATGAGTTGCCAAACCTAAAGAGTTAAAAAAAAATCTTAAGATGACATTTCATCAAGGTTAAAGAATAAAAAAGGCACCAATTTGGATGCAGTCTGGGCGGAATTCCAGCTCCAGAGTTCACAGGTGTGGGGTCCTGAGCAGAGCACTTGCCCTCTGTGAGCCTCAACTCTCTCTTCTGTAAAATGGGTTAATAATTAGAACACCTGCCTCACAGTTTTATTGTTGGGTCTCAAGGAAGTAGGCAGGAATCCACTGTACCTGGGGTTAACCATTGCTGTCCAAGGGCTCTGACACCTGTGGGTTTTTTTTTTTAAGAATTTATTTATTTATTCATGAGAGACACAGGGAGAGAGAGGCAGAGACATAGGCACAGGGAGCCTGATGCAGGACTCAATCCCAGGACCCCAGAATCACGTCTTGAGCCAAAGGCAGATGCTCAACCCCTGAGCCACTCAGGTGCCCCCGCACCTGTGGTCTTAACTTCAATTCCTTTCCCCATCTCACACTGGCATCTCCAGTTTCTGGGTTTTATTCAACATGCCAGTGCCTGACTACAGAGTATACTTAGCCAAGTCCTTGACCTTGGCTTTCTTCCTATCCACCCCTACCCCACTGCTCCTGGGGTCCTGTGCCCATTACAGTCCAATGCCACTTGACTTCCATTCTTGCCCAAACCCCAGAGAGTCCTGGCCCAGCAGTGGGTGTGACCTTGTAGCTCCAACCAGAGGTTGCCATGTCCTTTGAGCCCTCTGCATTGGGCTACTGGCTGGGGTCCCACTTGTCCCTTTCCTTTCCCCTTGAGGATACTCTCACCAAGTATTTGCATTCCATGGAAAGATGACTGGGAATGCAAATGTCTGCTCTTACTCTCTTACTGTCAGAATTTCTGGCATTGTGACAAAGAGGGCACAACTGTCTGATGGACCGGAGGGTGGGGGGCATCCTGGTGGCAGCCATAAACACCAGGGTAGTTAATCTGAAGGTGGCTTTTGCTCTCACATTTTGCTTATGTAACAGTTATCATGTGCCTGACACATCTCCCTGATTTGACTGTAAAGTTCATGAGACATTATCTCTTAATCATCTCAGTTCTGGGTGGAAGAGTGCACCACCCCATGACTAAGGATCTGCCCTGCCCCCCACCCACCAGCAATTGTCTGTGGTCCTGAAACACCAAGGAAAGATTTGCTTGCTCAGAGTTCAGAGTTCTGAGATCTGAAAAACAAATGAAAGCTGTGGAAGAAAAGAGAATGTGTTCAGTGGATTCTTTTTCTTTTCTTTTCTTTTCTTTTCTTTTCTTTTCTTTTCTTTTCTTTTCTTTTCTTTTCTTTTCCTTTCTTTCTTTTCTTTTCTCTCTTTCTTTCTTTGGAAAGAAACCAACTCCAACTGACTGAAGGAAGGAAATACACCTGAAAAGGCCGAGGAAAGTCCAGCTTGGCAGGTTTGGGGCGGGACAGGGGGAGGGGGAGCATAAGAAAGCTGTCGTCCACCTTGTTCTCCCTGTTTGCTCTCTTTTCCTCTGCATGCTTTCCACACTCTTCGGGCTCATCCCTCATGGTGACAAAGATAGCTGCTGAGGGCTCCTGGTCTCTACCCCCTGCTCCTGGCAGCACTGGAGAAAGACACATCCCATTGCCAACAATCTCCAAGAAGTGCGTGTTCGTGGTCTGACGTGGACCATAAGCTCATCCCTGAGCCACTCAGGATGGCCTGGGGTTTGGAGTGTCTGATTGGCTGGCCCCAGGACCAAGTTGGGGAGCAGAAGAGTTGAGGGGAGGCTGCTAGCTCTGCTCAGATGGGGGTAAACTGAGAGCCAGTGGAGGACCTGTGGGTCCCTCCAGGAAAATCAAGAGGCTATCACCCAAAGAAAGAGGAATTCTCTCTTAAGCAGACGCTCATGCCAGGCATTCATTACAGGGACAGGGCAGGTGAGAGAGAGAGACAGAGGAAGGGAGACAGATGTCAGGGAAGCCAACCACTGACACAGAGGAAAAAGACAACTTCTGCAATTTTAAGAAAAAATTTTCTTTTCTTTTTTTTCTTTTCTTTTCTTTTCTTTCTTTTCTTTTCTTTTCTTTTCTTTTCCTTTTCTTTTCTTTTCTTTCTTTCTTTCTTTTTTTCTTTCTTTCTTTCTTTCTTTTTCTTTCTTTCTTTCTTTCTTTCTTTCTTTCTTTCTTTCTTTCTTTCTTTCTTTCTTTCTTTCTCTTTCCTTCCTTCTTTCTTTAGTTAGCCATCAAGAAAGCATTATGACACTCATATTCATAGTAGCATTATTCATTATTTAATAAGGATAAGGTGGAAACAATGCAAATATCCATCAATGGATGAAGGGATAACCAAAATGTGGTATATCCACACAATGGAATATTATATAGTCTTTAAAAGGAAGGAAGTTCTGACATCTGCTACAACATGGATGCACCCTCAGGACATTATGCTAAGTGAGACAAGTCAGACATAAAAAGACAGATACCGGGCACCTGGGTGGCTCAGCGGTTGAGCATCTGCCTTCGGCTCAGGGCATGATCCTGGGGTCCTGGGATCAAGTCCTGCTTCAGGCTCCCTGCAGGGAGCCTGCTTCTCCCTCTGCCTGTGTCTCTACCTCTCTGTGTCTCTCATGAATAAATAAATATTTTTTAAAAGAAAGACAGATACTGTATTGAGGTACCTGGAGTAGTCCAATCCACAGACACAGAAGGTAGAATGCTGGTTGTCAGGGGCTGGGGAGTAGGGAGGATGGGGAGTGATTATTTAATGGGTAAAGAGTTGTGGTCTGAGAAGATGAAGAAATTCTTTAGATGGATAGTTGTGATGGCTGCACAATAACATGAATGTACTTAACACCACTGAGATGTACACTTATAAATGGTGACTTATAAATGGTGACACTTATAAATGTCAAATTCTCAGTGCTAAAGACAAGCCTCAGACTAGGAAAAAAAATATTGCCACACACAAAGTTGAAAAAGGATTTGCATCCAGAGTATTCTCCAAGCTCAGTAACAGGAAAACAAAGAACCAGAATTTTAAAATATGGGCTTTAAAGATTTGAACAGTCATTTCAGTAAAAAAGACATGCTGATGGCAAATAAGCACATGAAAAAAATGATCGACCAAATGAGTCATAATTAGTGCAAATTAGGGTGTCTAAATTCCAAAAGTCTGGTCGTAACCGCTGTTGGTGAGGCTCATATGCTGCAGGTGAGAATGTATGGCCATTCTGGAAAACAGCTTGGCAGTTTCTTAAAAGTTAAATTCACACCCACCTTTCCCCTCTCAGTATTCACACAAGAGAAATGAAAGCACATGTCACTGAAAGACTTGTTACAAAAATGTTCATTGCAGCTTTATTGGCAGCATCCAGAAACTGGAACCATGTCCATCCAGGGGCGAGGGGTAAGGAGGTTGTAGGGTCATCATACAGTGGAACACTACACACCAACCAGAGAAAGAGGACTTCGTATGTGCTAGAATGTGAATGAACCTAAAATAAATACAACCAGGGAAGGAAGCCAGATGGAAAAGAGCACATACTGTTTGATTTCACATATGTGAAATCCTGGAAAACTCGAATTAATTAATTAATTAATTAATTAGATTTTATTTATTTATTCATGAGAGACAGAGAGAGAGAGGCAGACACAGGCAGAGGGAGAAGCAGGTTCCATGCAGGGAGCCCGATGCGGGACTTGATCCCCGGACCCCAGGATCACAACCTGAGCTGAAAGCAGACACTCAACCACTGAGCCACCCAGGTGCCCCTTGAATTTATTTAAAGTGGCAGGAAACAGATTAGTGATTGCCTACAGATGAGAACAGGGTCACAAGAGAACTTTGGGGGTGATACATATGTTCATTGTGAGGATGGTCTCATGGGTGGATACATATGTCAAAACATCAACTGTGTATTTTAGATATGTGTAACATTGTGTATCAGCTATACCTCAGTAAAGCTATTTAAGAAATAATTTTTAAAAATCTGAAAGATTCTTCCGGTTTCTGTTTTGAGAAATAGTTTATTTTTTTTTATTTTTTTTTTTGAGAAATAGTTTTTTTTTAAAAGATTTTTTTATTTATTCATGAGAGACACAAGAGGGAGAGACAGAGGCAGAGTCACAGGCAGAGGGAGAAGCAGGCTCCACGCAGGGAGCCTGATGTGGGACTTGATCCTGGGACTCCAGGATCACACCCTGGGCTGAAGGCGGCGCTAAACCGCTGAGCCACTTGGGCTGCCCCAGAAGTAGTCTTTTTTTTTTTTTTCTTCTTCTCCCTCTTCTACTTCTCCCTTTTCTTCCCCTTCCTCTTTTCCCCTTCCCCTTCCTCTTCTTCTTCTTCCTTTTAAATATTACCTTTATTTATTTGAGATAGAAAGCAGGAGCGGTGGGGAGGGGCAGCGGGAAGCCAGGGCAAAGCTGGCTTCCCGCTGAGCAGGGAGCCCAAAGTGGGACTGGATCTTAGGGCCCCCCTATCATGACCTGAGCCCAAGGCAGAGGCTTAACCACTGAGCCACCCAGGCGCCCCAAGATAGTTCACCTCTTGTAGAGATGAAGAGCATAGGCTCTCCAGTTAGTAAACCGATTCTGAGCCCAGTTACGTATGACCTTCAGTGAGTTGCCAGGTCGTTGAACTTCAAACAGGCTCAATACCTGCCATGAAGAGTCGGCAGGGTCATGTTTGCTAAATGCTCTGTATGAGGTCAGGGATGACCTTGATGACCCTTGACCTTTGTTATTGACAACAATTTCCATTTCTGGAATAATAAAGGGCATAGTGAAGCCTTCCAATTTTTTAAAAAGGCAGTTTCTAAATGGGCGTGTTCTATTTTACGGGCATAAAATGTGACAGTCCATGACACAGACACTGAATTCAATGCTCTCTTCTAGGGACCATAGATTTTTGCACCTGCAGATTTCCGCCTGGCTTTGTCCGGAAGGTAACTTTGTAAACACAGACTGGTTTTATTTGCAACTTTTTATTGCAGTGTAATATATGCAAGGAAGAGCGCACAAACTATAACAGCTCAGTGAATTTCCTAAAGTGAACTCACCCTGTTCTGAGCAATCAAGAGACAGAAGGTGACAGCATCTGGAAATCTCCACGTGTCCGGTCCTTTGCTTTGCTTATTTTTGAACTTCATATTGTACAACCCGTACTCTTTTGTGTCTGGCTTCTTCCACTTGGTGACAGTCATCAAATTATTAGCCAGCTCACATGATTTGCATTTTCCATGATACTTTCTTACTCCCTTTACAGACATTATCATCTCTTTGTTCAGACTTGAAGAATGAGTAAGGTTTTGCCAGATTTAGGGAACAGAGTGAGTAAAGGAAACAGACCATCCAAAGGCTTGAGGGTGTGTAGAACTATGGAATATTCAGGACACTAAAAGGAGACATGCATTCTGGAGAAGACATTTCTACTTAGTTCAACTGTTTTCTCTCTCTCTCTCTCTCTCTCTCTTTAAGATTTTCTGCTTATTTATTCTTGAAGAGACACAGAAAGAGGCAGAGACACAGGCAGAGGGAGAAGCAGGCTCCATGCAGGGAGCCTGATGCGGGACTCGATCCTGGGACCCCGGGATCACACCCTGAGCCGAAGGCAGATACTCAACCACTGAGCCACCCAGGCGTCCCTCAACTGTTTTCAATAATTATGATCTTTGGGGGATCCCTGGGTGGCTCAGCGGTTTAGCGCTGCCTTCAGCCCAGGGCATGATCCCAGGGTCCGGGGATCAGGTCCCATATCGGGCTCCCTGCATGGAGCCTGCTTCTCCCTCTGCCTCTCTTTCTCTGTCTCTGCCTCTCTCATAAATAAATAAAATATTTTTTTAAAAAATACAATCTTTCAGATAGTTCTCATATTTTTCTACAATAAAAAATGATGAAATAAATATCCCTGTACATTTACTCCTACCTATTGGAGCTTTTCTTTTATAGGATTGATTTTCAAATATGATGCTTGCTGGGTCTGTGAATTTAAATATTTGATAAATACTGCAAGTTTGTGTCACAAAATCATGTAGCAATTCACATTTCCGCCAAGAAGTCAGGAGCTCGCCTATTTCCCCCTCTGTCAGCATTGGATGTTAATCAGTTTTTTAAAATTTCTGTTCTGTTGCTTTCATTTGAATTATTTTTTTTCCTGGCTATTAGAGAGATTGAGTGACTTTTCATGTTTGTTGGCCATTTGGCTTTCCTCCCCTGCAGAGTTGTTTAGTTTGGATAGTACAGAAAAGGGTAACAGCAGAAGCAGAAAAAAAAGAAAAGACATGAGAATGTTCTGATTGTGCTGAGCAGTGCCAGCTCACAGGAGGTCCTCAGTAAATGGGGGCCATTCTTCTACCATTTTAATTGTTCAACATATACAGATGGTGACCAAGGAACCCTTCCTGGTGAGATTTACTTGGCTGCTTCCTTAGTCTGGTGGCCTCCTGGCTGTAAAAGGTTCTACAGTAACTGACATACCCGATGTCTGGTTACCAGTGACTCAAAAGACATGAACATTTGGGGGCGCTTGGGGGGCTCAGGCAGTGAAGCATCTGCCTTCGGCTCAGGTCATGATCTCAGGGTCCTGGGATCGAGCCCCGCATCGGCTCCCTGCTCAGTGGGGAGCCTGCTCCTCCCTCTCTATCCTCCCACTTGCTCTCTCTCTGTCTCTCTCAAATAAATAAATAAACAAAATATTTTTAACAAGACATCAATATTTGAACCTGTACGCTGCAGAGGAGAAAATAGGGTGCTGGTGGCTGCTACAAGGAAAGAACAGGCTCAGGTTCAAACGAAAGCCGCCGCTTAGCAGAGAGACAGGTGAACAGACTAGGCTCCTCTCCAACAACCAAGCTGCCCTGAGCTCCAAGTAACCGCGCACGGAAGACAGTGGCACAGTTATTTATATAGAAAGAAAGCCACTGCTTCCCCAGAGGCCGAGGGGTGCTGCTCTAAGGTTCTATTTATTTTATTTTTTAAAGATTTTTATGTCATTTACTCATGAGAGATACAGAGCGAGAGAGAGAGAGGCAGAGACACAGGCAGAGGGAGAAGCAGGCTCCATGCAGGGAGCCCGACGTGGGATTCGATCCCGGGTCTCCAGGATCACATCCTGGGCTGAAGGCGGCGCTAAACCGCTGCGCTACTGGGGCTGCCCGCTCTAAGGTTCTATACCTGTCCTCAGGTACAGAAAAGGATCAGCCCGGAGGATCAAGCGTATGCGTTACAAATAGTGGCCAGTTTCAAGAAGAAATTATTAAGTTGAAGGCCTAGCACTGCCAGGATTTGGGGAGGGGGTGTATCAGCTGGAAATGTTCTCTGCTTTGCTACAAGTGATACAAAACTCAACTCCCTGTTCCTGAAACAGAACATATGTTGTTTATTTCAGAGGCTCCCAAACTTTCTTGGTTCACACCCTTCCTGGGCCAAAAGATCTAATCTGTCCTATTTATTAAACAGATAGTTAGGTCCAAAAAACATAGTAAGTATTTATGTCCGAATAACTTAGTAGCCATTTGACAAGAAAATACATGTCTATTGAAAGGGAAAATATCTTATTTATATTTTTATTTCATCTTCAACTGACTATTCAAGTAGCTCAGTTTTTTTTTTTTTTTTTTTTTTTTTTTCAGTTTTTTTTTTAAAGATTTTATTTATTTATTCATGAGAGACACAGAGAGAGGCAGAAACACAGGCAGAGGGGGATCCCAGTGTGGGACTTGATCCCAGGTCCCCAGGATCATGCCCTGGGCCGATGGCAGTGCTAAACCACTGAGCCACCCGGGCTGCCCTCAAATAGCTCAGTCAAAATGAGTTCTTAAGTAACTTCTATTCTTAAATGCTACAGGTCATTTACCCGTGCGATGTATGTACCCTTGGGCACTGCTCAGTTTTCCAGACCCTGGTATCTCGTTGGACACTACCATCCACCTTTCCTCTTCTACATTGATTTTTATGTGGTACTCACTTCTTACTCAGGCAACCCCTGTAAAACCAGCTTTGCAAAGGCATGATTTTATTGGAAGGAATGTAAGGCCACTTAATACTACAACTCTGAACAACCACCAGCTAGTCAGTCACATGGTGTCTGACAGATATGGAGCATCACTGTATTTCCCTTGGAATTTTCTAATACCCTGTAGTCCCTCTGTGAATTCAGTGGGGGCTCTCTGGGGTGCCCTAATACACAATCCAGGAAGTGCAGGTTTATTTAACAAGAAAGCCTGAAGTAGTTGATCTTGGGGTTAGTCTGGTGGCTTGGCGATCTCATCAAAAATCCACTCTTCTGGAGAGTTGTACCTCATGGTCTCAAGATAGCTGCCATGGTGCCTGCATCACGTGCTTATACCATACTGCAGCTATTAAGGTGAGAAAGGAAGGAAGGGGGGTGGGCAGTGTGACAGGATAAAATAGACCTGCTTTTATACTCTAACAGGCACTGGAGGTGGATGGCAGACAGGTGCCTATGGTGACAGAGACATCTTGAACTAAACAGGGATAAAACTTAGAGGCTTTGGTCATGTCAACCAGACCTGGAATTGGAAAACTAAAAAGTTGGCCAAGCCAAACAAGTTCTTAAGAAGACACTATCTCCCTAGCCCACCTAGTGGTTCTAGTGGTTTGGGGAGACCAGGGCGCTGTGTATGGAGACATCAGGCCCGGCAAGAAATCTTCAGTTGTAGAAACATGTTTTGCCTGAAAGACATTCAGTTTTTCCCCGGACAGCCACCAGTCTGGGAGCTACAGAGGCTGGCCCTGGCTCTAGCGAGGGAGCATCATGTCTAGAGGAGAGACATCTAATTGGCCCAGGAGTCGGGGAGAATGGATGCCTGGCCTGAGATTTGAGAGCAGAGTCGAAGCTGGTACAGAGGGCAAAACAGGACTCCAAACTGTGGGGAGAGCAGGTGCAGGGAGGGGTGCGGGCAACCGGCTCATCCGACACATTGTTTAAGGTTCATGTGGCTGGAGATGAAGTCAGGGGAAGGACCCGATGTAGGAGAGATGTTAGAGTTGGAAGCTGGTGGCCAAGAAAGACTTTTTTTTAAGATTTTTAAATTTATTTATTCATAGAGATGCAGATTCAGAGAGAGAGAGAGGCAGAGACACAGGCAGAGGGAGAAGCAGGCTCCATGCAGGGAGCCCGACCTGGGTCTCCAGGATCATGCCCTGGGCTGCAGGCGGGGCTAAACCACACCACCGCGGCTGCCCCCAAGAAAGAATCCTTAAGGATGGTTTTATTAAAAGCACCAGGACAGGACCCATGGGCAGAGAGAGCTGCATGGGGGTCATGAGGAGTGGCCCATTATCAAGTTGGGAGGGGGGTTTGGGAGAGGGTAAGCCTCCTGGGTATTTTGGAAACAAGGTTTCCAGGATCCTGAGGGGGCTGGCTATTGTTGGGAAAAGGTCATTTTTCACTGTTTAGTAAGAACTCAGTCATGAGACCCTTCAGATGGATATCAGTGGCTCTTATGCTTGGGGGATGATGGCCAACATGTATCTTTGGGGTTAGAGATAAAGGAAGTTTCCAAAGGAATTTTTATATGTTAAAGCAGACTTACAGGATCCTGGGGGTCAAGCTAGGATTGCCTTTTGCCCTTAGCGAAATACCAACATCGAAGCAGTTGAGTCCCTAGAGGAATGTCACTCTGCCTGTTTCAAGGACTTGTTGATGGGCTGTAGGTAGTAAGGAAATGTAATAATTCCTCTTCTGCCTTTGTTTCCCACATCAGGACTCACAACCTAGCTCATAAAACATCTGGCACACCTCCCCTACATTGTCTCTTTCCCCATCTGCGGGCTGGTGACCTAGATGGTGGGTCTCCGAGGTGGCAGTGGCCTGGATCCCTGTGTTATGACGTCATAAAGGGCCTGCTGTGAACTATGCTATCAACAGTGGATCCGTTTGTATTTTGTTAAGCCATCAAAACGTTGGGTTCTTTGTTGCACGGGTTTGGCGCCTCTGATGCGTGGATACTCCGATGAACTGTAGTAATAGGTACTATTGACGGGGCACCTGCTTGGAATTGGGCGCTGTGCTAAGTGCACTGTCTCATTTAATCTTACGGGGTTGGGGAGCGCCATTAGCCCACTTTTCCAGAAGAAAACACCGAGGCTTAAAGAGAAGCCAGAGGGTGAAGGCGGAGAAGCCTGACCCCCACTTGGACCCAAGTGCCCAACTGTGCCCTCCTGGCTCACAGTACCAGAGGAACAGATTACATTTGGGTGAGGCAAGAGGCCCAGATGAGGAGTTATAGTAGCTCCAGCTGGGAATTCCTGCTTCTTGTGAAGTGGAGAAGATACCAAATGATTGTAAATATTAATTGAAGGAATGCACGGGAGGTGTCCGGGGCGGGGCCTAGACTCTGGCACGTGTATCATGACCATTTGATTTTTTAAAAAAGATTTTATTTATTTATTTAACGTGGAGCAGGGGGAAGCATAGAAGGAGAGGGAGAAGCAGACTCCCTGCCGAGCGGAGAGCCCCACTGGGGCTGGATCCCAGGACCTTGAGATCATGACCTAAGTCGAAGGCAGACGCTTAACCAACTGAGCCACCCAGGCGCCCTGACCATTTGGTTCTTTTTTCAAGAGACTAAGCAAGAACTGACAGAGAGGCCTGGGTGAAACCAGGAGAAAAATGTCCTGGAAGCAGCTCTTGGCAGGACCTGAGCAAAGTGTGATGAGATGGGGGAAGCAGAAGGCTGGACAGTTGTCTTGTTGCCATTTGCAGGGACAGGGGAGGAAGGGCATAAGAGACATCTCGTACCAGACAGTGGGCTGTGGGTACAGAGGGAGAGCACAGGTCTTAAGACAATCAACCCTAAACCTCCTGACATGTGCAGATAGTCAAAGGAGGGGCTGTGTTCCCAGGCGTCCCGCTGAAAAGAGCTTTCAGCAAACTGTCCCAGCCTCGATGAGTCCTCTCTGTCCTGAAGCAGATACGGTTTTGTCTACACAACCTTGGGCTAGTCCTTTAACTTCTCTGTGCCTTGGGTTTTATCATCTGAAGATGAGGATAAGAAATCATGGGGTTGTTGTGAATATATGCAGAGTGCTTAGCACAGTGTTAGATATGTGGTCATAGTGCGTAGTCAATAGATGGTAGACATTTTCATTAAATTCTTTCATCCCTGACATTATTTCTCTATGTGTCTCTATCTGTACAGAAAAACACCAAGATAATAGTTAGGAACGCCAGAAGACTCTTTGCCCATTTTGTGCACTGCTATGTTTCCAGTTAGCTCTTAGAACCAGTTCACAGGGAACCCTGGGTGGCACAGCAGTTTAGCGCCTGCCTTTGGCCCCAGGCGCGATCCTGGAGACCCGGGATTGAATCCCATGTCGGGCTCCTGGTGCATGGAGCCTGCTTCTCCCTCTGCCTGTGTCTCTGCCTCTCTCTCTCTCTCTCTCTGTGTGACTATCATAAATAAAAAAAAAAAAGAACCAGTTCACAGTAGGGTATTTAAATATTTGTTGAATGGATGAATAAAGAAGCCCATCTCTTTCCTCTTCTTTTCTTCCTCTCTCCCTCCCTCCTTCCCTTCCTTCCCTCTGCCCCTTCCTTTATTCCTTCTTCCTTCTCTCCATCCATCAGCCATCCATCCATCCACACCCATCCATCCATCAACCATCCATCCACCCACCCATCCATCCATGCATCCATACATCTAGAAAGGCAGTAGACTGCAGTGGCTTAACCCACAAGTTCCCCCCACCCCATGTGGTAAAATATACACCACATAAAATTCACCATTTCAATCATTTTTAAGTATAGGTCAGTGGCATTAAGTACATTCATATTGTTGTGCAACTATCCATCTCTAAGACTTTTTCATCCTCCCAAACTGAAACTCTGGACCCATTAAACAATAAGTCCCCATTCTCCTCTGCATTCCAAGCCCCTGGCAACTACCATCTACTCTTTGTCTCTATGAATCTGATTACTCCAGGGACTTCATAGAGGTAGAATCATGCAGTATTGATCCCTTGTGACTTAGCCCATCAGTTTCACAATCACAAAACCTCTGTGACCCTGGCAAATATAACTTCCTGAATCTCCACTTCCCCACGTAACTTGCTATAATAATAGTACCCACCTCACAGGGTTGATGTTGAGGTTTAAATGAGATGCTACATAGAAGGTACTTAGCTCAGTGCCTGGCAGGTAGAAGACATGTAGAAATTGCTCAATAAATATAAATATATAAACATAAATCTATATTCTTTTTTTTTAATTTTTTTTATTTATTTATGATAGTCACAGAGAGAGAGAGGCAGAGACACAGGCAGAGGGAGAAGCAGGCTCCATGCACCGGGAGCCCGATGTGGGACTCGATCCTGGGTCTCCAGGATCATGCCCTGGGCCAAAGGCAGGTGCCAAACCGCTGCGCCACCCAGGGATCCCTAAATCTATATTCTTAATTAGTAGACACGGGTCCGGTGCCGACTGTGTGTCCGGCACTGTTGTAAACCCTTTGTTATATTGACTCATTCAAGTCACACAACGACCGCACGTCGCTGGTGCACGTCACGGAGAATAGCAAGGTGCAGAGAGGTTCCACGGCTGGTTGGCGGCAGAATCGTGATTGAGGTCCAAGCAGCCTGTTTTCGGGGCCCGCAGGCTTCCCCGCGGCGCACGGTGTCGCCTCGGCTGCCTCTGGCCATCGGGCCGGTCATCCCTCTGCATCCACGCACTCATCCTGCATCGGGCTGTGAGGGTGAAGTGAGCGCGGTTGTTGAGATACGAGATATCTGAGGGAATCCAGGAAAAAAATCACTGAGGATGAGTTGGCCATTATTTCCCAACCCCCTGGGACCCCCTCGTGCCCACATGCCGGTCTCCTTTGGACCCTGCTGGAGGCCGCAGGGCGCTGGGGCGCTGGGCCGGCCGCCCCCTGCCAGGGAGGGCCCGACGCTGTCCGGCGACGCGGCTGGGCCAGGGCCTTTCCCCCGGTTGGCAGGCGGCTCAGCAATCCTCCCCTCGCCCCTGCCCCGCCCAGCTGAGATAGAAAGTGCTTCCTCTCCTGGGCCCCAGGGCCGCCTCCCACTCACGCTTTATTGCCCTCTTGGCACCCTCAGGGAGCCTCTGCAACCCTTTAAAAGAGCCAGAGCCTGGAGCAGGACCAGCAGCCCCGGCCCTGGAGATAAGAGGGCCCCGGGGAGCAGGTGCGGGCTTCCCAGGCGGCTCAGGCAAGCGCAGGTGCCAGGTCCCTTTGGCCCTGATGTCTGCAGAGGTGAGCCCACTGCTGGCCTCTGCCCTTGGAACCCGGCCATCCAAGGGGGTGTGAGAACCAGTTCGAGGCTAGGGCGCTGGGGGCTTCTTTCTGGGCTCTCCTCCCACCTGAGCCCACTCTCCCTTTGTCCCACCGCAGGCAGCCGTGTCTGTGTGTGACCCCGAATTTGGCAGTGGCAAGGTGAAGGAGCCAAGCATGGGGGGCAGGAGTCGCGGGTCCTGGTACGAGCGGTTCCTGCAACCCTGTCTGGTGGAGCTGCTGGGCTCTGCCCTCTTCATCTTCATCGGGTGCCTGTCTGTCATCGAGAACGGGACGGACACCGGGCGGCTGCAGCCGGCCTTGGCCCACGGGCTGGCCCTGGGCCTCATCATCGCCACCCTGGGAAACATCAGGTGAGACCAGCTCTGAGCCACCAGCCCGGGGAGCAAAGCTACCGGCAGGGACCCTGGGCATGGACTCAGGGTTCCAAGAGCATCGTAGATGGAGTGTGTGCTGGGGAGTCAGGCTGTCTGGGTTCAAATCCTACCTCTGCAGCCTGTGGCGAGCTCTGTGGCTTTGGGGAAGTCCCTCTCCAAACCCCAGATTCCCCACCATAACATGGGAAGAATAGAGGTGTTTTTTTTTTGTTGTTTTTGAGTTTTTTTTTTTAAAGATTTATTTATTTATTCATGATAGACAGAGAGAGAGAGAGAGAGAGAGAGAGAGAGAGGGAGAAGCAGGCTCCATGCAGGGAACCCAACGTGGGACTCGATCCCGGGTCTCCACGATCACGCCCTGGGCCGAAGGCAGGCACTAAACCGCTGAGCCACCCAGGGATCCCCTGTTTTTGAAAGAGTTTTTATTTATTTTATTTTATTTTTTATTTATTTATGATAGTCACAGAGAGAGAGAGAGAGGCAGAGACACAGGCAGAGGGAGAAGCAGGCTCCATGCCCCGGGAGCCCGACGTGGGATTCGATCCCGGGTCTCCAGGATCGCGCCCTGGGCCAAAGGCAGGCGCCAAACCGCTGCGCCACCCAGGGATCCCTGAAAGAGTTTTTAAAAGAGTTTTGTTTGAGAAAGAGAGCAAGGGAGTGGGGCAGGGGCAGAAGGGGAGAGCAGGAGATGGGGAAGCAGACTCCCCACTGAGCTGGGAGCCCTGTGTAGGGTTTGATCCCAGGACACTGAGGTCATGACCTGAGCCGAAGGCAGACGCTGAGCGGACTGAGCCACCCAGGAGCCCCAAGAAGAGAGGGTTTTTTTTTACATTATTTTTCTCAAGCCCACACATAGACAATGCGAGTCAAGTGCCAGGCGCTGCTCTAAGCACTTTCTAGATAGGAGTTCAGTGAAGGGATCCCTGGGTGGCGCAGTGGTTTGGCGCCTGCCTTTGGCCCAGGGCGTGATCCTGTAGACCCGGGATCGAAACCCACGTCGGGCTCCCGGTGCATGGAGCCTGCTTCTCCCTCTGCCTGTGTCTCTGCCTCTCTCTCTCTCACTGTGTGCCTATCATAAATAAATAAAAATTAAAAAAAAAATTAAAAAAAAAAGGAGTTCAGTGAAGCCTCACAACAGTCTTTGGGGGTAGTTGCCACCCCCTGCTCACCGTATGACCACAGAAGGTCACAAGACTTGTCCAAGGTTACGTGGTCAGTAAGTGGCAGAGCCGGGAGGCAAGGCCAGGTGGAGCGCCCCAGAGGGGAGACCTGGGAATTACAGGGTGAGCTTAGCCTGCACCGGGTGCTGTGCTGCCGACGTTCCAAGGGGGCTTTACTTCAGCCTGGGGAGAGCAGGGTTCAGCCACTTGGGAGCTCTTTTCCAGGGCCCGGGTACCTCTCTCTGTCTACCAGTCTGGAGTCTGGGGTCCCATTCTGAAACGGGGCTGCTCCTCTCCAGGGCTGGGCCTCTGAGCCAGTCTGGAAGGAGTTGAGGGATGGTCACCCACCATGTCTTCCTCTGGGCCCCCTGGGGTCTGGGTGCAGGGCAGGAATGGGGCTGCCCTCTCCTCCCCACTCTCCCCCACAACCCTCCCCCCACCACCTGGCACCTCAGGGAAGATGGGTGGGATCCGTGCCTGGTTTCTACTTGACCAAGGTCCATGATTCACTCTGGTGCTGCAAGGCCAGCCTGGGCCGGGGGGTGGCGTGGGGGGATGGCTGGGACGCATTCCCTCGGGGGGCCTGCCTAGGCCTTGGTCTCAGTGGCTTCCTTCTGCTTTTGTGGGTGACAGTGGAGGACATTTCAACCCTGCAGTGTCCCTGGCAGCCACGCTGATCGGAGGCCTCAACCTGGTGATGCTCCTTCCCTACTGGATCGCCCAGCTGTGCGGGGGGCTGATCGGGGCCGCCTTGGCCAAGGTGGGTGAGCCCCACGGGGGAGCGGGGAGGGGCAGGGCATCGGAGGTGCCCCGCTCTTTTCCTGTCAGATTTTCCTCCAGCGGGATTGGGTGGGTCCTTTTTTCCCGGGAAGGGGGCCTTTGGGTCTCACTAAACACACCCTGTTCTGTCCATGTCTGGACACAGCCCTTCCCTGGAAAGACCAGGAAGCAGAACTCGGGACTTGAAGTTTCTCTTCCTGAGGCCATTTCGAGCTTGGCAATGGCTTTGGACAATGTTTCTAGTGTGTTTTCATTCATTTGTATGTGTATTCATTCATTCATTCATTCATGCATGCATGCATTCATTCACTCGTTCATTCATTCGTTCATTCATTTGTTCATTCACTTGTTCATTCATCCTACAAACTGAGGGTTACTCTCCTTGATAAACTCCTGGACCAGCTTCTCTGAATGTCCTCCAGGCTGCCTGCCTTTACGTGGAGTCCCTCTACCTGTGATGGGAGGTAATATTCGGTCTACACCTGGAACCTTCCCTCCTGCCAGCTCCTCCTCCCCGCCACAGAAGTTTTATAGCTCCACATGTAACTTCATTGATGGACTCCCTTCCTCCGGCCTTTGCTTCTCTTTTTCTTTCTTCCCTGTTGCTGTTAGGTCTCAGTCCAACTGGGGGCCCCCGCAAGATGTAGGCTGTGTGGACCTGTGTGTTGGGGGGCAGGGGGGGATGCCTATTAGGCCGGCTGGTGTATGGTGCGTAGCTGCAAGTGCTAGCCCATTGAAGACTTTGGTCTCGAGTCCCATCTCCCTGGCTCCCCTGCCCTGGCCTCCCCATGCCCCCCTTTGAGAGCCCCCCACCCCGCTGCAGAATGAAGCTGGACCTTCCCGCTCTGATACTCAGTGCAAAGCAGTTCCCAAGCTCTCCCTCAGGCCAGGCCACTTGCAAACCTGCCCAACACAGTAGTGAGCATTGCAGGGCACATCCTTCCCATGTGGCAGTTTATACGTCTTCTCTTGTTAAATCTCCTCGTGACATCATGAGAAGCCACAGTCAGTTCTTAGGGGGCCCTCGCTGCCTGAGCTGGGGGCTGTATTGGCACCCCCACTTTACCGAGGAGGAAACACAGGCACTGCGGAGTCGGGTTGGGCCACGTTCAGCCGAGCTCGTAAGCAGCAGAGTCCAGATTAGGTCCAGGGTCCGGAAGCTTGCTCTGCCGCCTTCCCTCTCCAGGTGCTGGGACGACCCCTGAGGCAACATTCCCCAAGAAACTAATGGGGCTTCACCTTCCAAGGGGCCTTGCGGGTCTAGCGGTGGGTTCATCTGACCACATGTGGTTTCAGGGTGTGTTGAGTAAGGAACTTCTGTGTTCTTCTCAAGGAGCGTCATCTAGTTATATAAGCTCTGGACTCACAACCCCCTGCAGCCACTGCTGGGCGATCCCATTTTACAGATGAGCAAAAGGAGGCTCAGGGAGTCCCGTGGTTCTCACTGAGCCACACAGTAAAAACTGGAGCAGATTGGACAGAACTGGTCACCACTCTAAGGATGGGGGGCATGAGCTTTGAGTCCCCCTCCCCTTGGCTCCCAGCCTTCTCCCTGCCCCCGCTGTGAGGCTGAGCGCTTCTCTCCGCAGGCAGTGAGTCCTGAAGAGAGGTTCTGGAACGCGTCTGGGGCAGCCTTTGTGACAGTCCAGGAGCCAGGGCAGGTGGTGGGAGCCGTGGTGGCTGAGCTCATCCTGACGACACTGCTGGCACTGGCCGTGTGCATTGGCGCCATCAACGAGAAGACGCAGGGCCCTCTGGCTCCATTCTCCATTGGCTTTGCCGTCACCGTGGACATCCTGGCGGGGTGAGCAGTGGGCCCTGTGGCCAGTCCTGGACCAAGCCCTGGAGGAGGTCAGGTCAGGCCTGCAGGGCTTCCCTGAGAGTCAAAGACTCGGTAGCTAATGGGGGCTATGGAGGCGACGCAAACAGAGGAAGTGAGCCGGCATTCGCAGACAATAGGGAGTGGTGGGGACTGGGGTATCTAAGGAGGCACGACTGTTCACCTCTAGTAATCTATTGCTGTCAGGGAACATGACCCAAAAGTCGTTCTAGGGAAGTCAGAAACCTGACTTCTCTCTCTCTCTTTTAAAAGATTTTATTTATTCATGAGAGAAAGAGAGAGAGAGAGAGAGAGGCAGAGGGAGAAGCAGGCTCCCTGCAGGGAGCCCGATGCAGGACTTGATCCCAGGACCCCGGGATCACGCCCTGAACCGAAGGCGGGGGCTCGACCGCTGCGCCATCCAGGTGCCCCAGGAAACTGGCTTCTCATGTGAGGTTTTCCATTTTCTGAAAGCTTGTGTGTTCAGCCAGTGGGTGGGCAGGTTTTAGCCTCAGACCTACACAGAGCCTGCATATTCACTGACTCATTTAGGTTGTGCCCCTCAGGAGGCTCAGGAGGCAAGCCTGGGTCTGGGATTATTTCTCCCATCTTACATATTTGAGGAAAACGAGGCCAGAGAGAACACAAGCGACTTATGTCAAGTCATTGGACAGTGGCAAATTAAGGACAGACGTGGGACGAGAGCCCGAGTCTCCCAGGAAAGGGGGCAAGGGAGCCCCTTCCTAAGGCGCACCTGCTCCCTTCCTCGGGGACACCCAGTGGAGCTTTTCCAGGCCCATCCTCCTGGGAGGCGGGGTCGGGGGTGGGGGGTCGGGTGTGCATAGAGCTGCAGCGGTGCTCTCCTGCCCCTAGCGGCTATTGGCTCCTTTGCAATTGACTTGAGCCTTCTGACTTGGGACCTGGCGAGGCCTGTAGGACCCCAGCTTGGGTGACCCCAGATCCAGAGAGGAGAGGGGCTCCTGGAGGAGGGCCCCACCGCTGTAGGAGACGCTGGGTCCCAAGCTAGTGGCACAGCACAGGCCTCAACAGGGGTAGCTCGATGAAATCCTTGTATGTGACTTACGTGTGAGTCACGGGCTCTTAAATGCATGATCTCGTTCATTCCGGGCAACAACCTGTGAGGTAGGTCCTCTCACCTCCTGTGAAACACAGAGGGGTTCAGTAAAGGTCACGCAGCTAGAAATAGCTGGGCTGGGTTTTGAATCCAGGTCAGCTCGACTCCAAAATCTGTTTACTTACCTGATGACTGCTTTTTCAACGTTGGCAAGGACCCAGATGAATCTTCTCTGCCTGTCATCACAGCGTTCTCTGCTGGCCTTTCTTCTAGAAGGATGTGTGGTGCATCTGCCGTTAATAGCACTTCCTGGCTAATAGCCCTTTCGCCCGTGCCTTCTCTGGGATCCCTCCTCCCTCCGCCAAGCCCCACGATATGCTGGCTTCAAGAGGGTTTCTGGGTGGAGTGTGACCTAGACCTAGTTGGGGAAACAAACTTGGCATGAGTTGGGGCCTGGTCGGGATCCTGGTGACCGCCCGGCTGGGTGTTTGCAGGGGTGCTGTGTCTGGAGCCTGCATGAATCCTGCCCGTGCCTTTGGACCTGCCGTGGTGGCCAATCACTGGGACTTCCACTGGATCTACTGGCTGGGCCCGCTCCTGGCCAGCTTGCTTGTAGGACTGCTCATCAGGTAGGAGTGTGACCCACGGTCACTGGCCCCTCTGATGGATACCTGGTGATGATTTCCAGAGCGTCTGGGGCTAGAATCTCAATTTGGGGTTGAAGAAGGGAAGACAGAGGCTTCTTCAGAGGCAAAGATTATGGCTCTAGGACCTTTGGTTACAGGCAGCAGAAATCCATTTCAACCCAGTTTATGTCACCAGGGGGAATTTACTGGCTCAACATAATTGAAAACTTCACGGGTAGCACTGGCTTCGGGTGGGTTCTCAAGCAGTGTCTTTAGGCCATGGTCTCTGCCCCCCTCTGAGCGGGATTCATGCTCTGAGAGGCTCTCCAGGAGAGGCAGAGATGCTCACCAGGACCTCTAGGCTCATATGCCAGCAGCTCGACGACTCCAGAGGAACTAGAACAACGGCTTTAGCAAAAGTCCGGGGTCTGATGTTCACTGGACTGGCCCAGCTTGGGTCTGAATCCATCACTGTAGCCGTGGGGTCAGGCACGCTTACTGGCTGTGTCTGGACTCGAGGCAAGGTCATGGTTCCCTGTGCAACCATGTGGACCAAGGGTGGGAGAGGAGTGGCTCCTCCCAGGGGTGTCGTACAACTCCAGGGAGCCCTGTCCACCGAGAAATTCATGGCCATGGTGCCCCCAAGAGCAGGCCTGCTAGCAGGTGCCATTCACACGCGCTATAGCATAAACAGCGGGGTGGGTAATAAGGTTGATATTAGGGAAAGGAGCCTATCTGCTTTACTGCATTTCCCCGAACTCTCCTCTTGTGAGCCTCCAAGGTCTGTAGGGTCCTGTGTTTTCTGCTCCAGGTCATGCAGGGGTTAAGATCTGGGTCTGGTCCAAGCTAAGCATACCTCCCACAGTCTGGGAGAGCACAGTCGCTGGGTGGGGCTGGTGCGAAGTGTCGCCCTCACTGCCCACCTGCAGTCCTGGCTTAGCCACTGGCTCGGGCAAAGCATCACGGATAAATCTGCCTGTTGCTTTTGGAAAGGCAGAGATGAGCATCTTCAGGGAAAGGGCTGGGACAGGATTTGGCTATTGAGGCTGGGAAGGCTCAGAAAAGCATCTTTCTGGAGAATTCTGGGCCTGGAGATCTTTGATGAAGGGCTGGGTCTCTCCAGAGCCCCAGATGCTCAGAGACCTCACTGGGTCATCTTTTCTGTAGGCTCTTCATTGGAGATGGGAAAACCCGCCTGATACTGAAGGGGCGGTGACACTGAGGTGGTGGTGTTCCTGCGGCCTCGTCCGGATTGCAGACGGGCGGCCTCCTGCTCGTGCGGCTGGGGTGGAGGCCCAGGGGAGCCGGCCACCCGCTTCCCCCACGTGGGCCTGTCCTTCCTGATGACAGACTGCTGCCAAGGTCTGAGGATGCTCTGGGCTCTCCGAATTCCTCTGTGCTCCTCAGCGCCCTCAGCCTGGGGAGCGCGCTGCCAGCCCTGCCCGGCACAGGCGTTTTTCCCCGACGGGGAAGCTCCTACGAGCAGAAGAGCAGTTGGAAGAGGCTGCTGTGTATGCATGAGCTCATTTCTGCCACCCCCTTTCTTTCTCCTTCTCCTGGCCCCCGACTCCTCTGTTACAGAAGGGCCTTCTGTGCTCGGTTTCCTTGCTTCCTGCACTGCCAGTCTAGCTTTGCAATAAATAGTCCAGTATTTGGTGTGGACTTGCTTTTTTTTTATTTTATTTTTTTTTTTCGGAAATGGGCACTGCTGGGAAGGAAGCAAAAATCCGGGTGGGGCCTTAGCTTAGAGTCTAGTTAGCTGGGGCCTGGCTCAGCATCCAGCGCCAAGGTAGGTACGATGCAGGCCCCCCCCAGAGCCTGTCTCCCACTCAGCTCTGCCGGGAGCTCAGAGTCCATCTCTGATCACAGACTGCAGGGGCCCGCTGCAAAGCCCAGCACCACCCAGGGTGTGGACACGCCCACTCAGGGCACTCTGCTGGGACCAGGGTGGGTATGGGGGCAGAGCTGCAAGGATCTCCGGAAGAAGCTGATAATGTGGCACAACATGGGTCCGGAGAGACAGTGGTCTTTGGAGGCAAGATATGAATATCATGAATAAGGAAGGATTGGAAAAAGAGAAGACATGTTCTGAACTTCACACCTTACAAAAAGAGTGTGCATCGTCTCTGTAAAATCTATGAGTCATTTATGGAAGAGGCTCATTATAACACCATAAAGAAGTACTAGAGAAAAGTAATTCACAACAAGTGAGGACTGGCTCACCATTCCAAGATGAGCAAAACGCTCACCTGAGTAAAAGTGAAGAAAAGGCTCACTAGAGAAAATCACCAGTATGCTTTAAGGCCGCCTGGTGCGAAAACAGACACACTAAGTGCCCAAATAGCCAGAGCAGTTTTTGGAGAAGAGTAACAAATGATAATAATAACATCAATGAGCCTAAAAAAATAAAAAAGACAAAGGGAGGCAATAATACAAAACCAGAAACAAGCAAAGTAGAACACTTACAAAGAGTCAGAAATGTTAAAAGTTACAGAGTCATTTGGCTAAATAAGTAATGAGGGATCCCTGGGTGGCGCAGCGGTTTGGCGCCTGCCTTTGGCCCGGGGCGCGATCCTGGAGACCCGGGATCGAATCCCACGTCGGGCTCCCTGCATGGAGCCTGCTTCTCCCTCTGCCTGTGTCTCTGCCTCTCTCTCTCTCTGTGTGACTATCATGAATAAATAAATAAAATCTTTAAAAAAAAAAAATAAGTAATGAAATAAGCCTTTGGTAAATCTAGTCAGTAACAAAATAGTTATACACACACACATGCCTGCGCACACACTCATGCACACACACACGTGCATGCACACACACTCATGCACACATGTACGCACACAAGCATCTGTATGTATACACAGCATGTATGCACACATGGGCACAGCTAACACTGATTATTTGTTATGTGCTTGGCACTAAGCAGAATGTTTTATATGCATTATCTCATTCACTCCCCACAACAACCCTATGAGGTAGCCCAGTGGGCTGAATAGCATCCCCCCGCATCCCCCCGCATCCATCCACCTGGAACCTCGGAATGTGACCATATGTGCAAATGGGATCTTTGTAATGTAATATGGGTAAGGATCAATCACAGTGAGATCATGCTGGGTTAGGGCGAACCCTAAGTCCAACGAGAGTGTCCTTGGAAGAGACAGAAAAGGACACACAGAGATGTAGAGAAGGCAGGGGGAAGACAGACGGGGGCTGAGAATGGAGTTATATGGTGCCATGTGCCAGGACCAGGGTCCTCAAGAGCTAGAAGCAGCGAGGGAAGGAGCATGGTCTTGTTGACACCCTGGCTGCTGACATGTGGCCTCAGAACTGTGAGAATAAATTTCTGTTGTTTTAAGTCACCCAGTTTGGGTAATTTGTACAGCAGCCCCAGGAACGTAATACAGGCAGGTACTCTTACCCTCCTCATCTTTCAGAGGAACAGATGGGAGGATCCACGAGATGATGTTACCCAAAGTCACACAGTTAAGTGGTAGAGCCAAATTTTACAATCAAGAATGTTTGACTGTAGGGTTCATGATCTTGGTCATCACACTTCACAGTTTCTGAGTGAGGGACAGTGTGTCTCCTGCCTTGTCCCCCACTTGGCTGTTAGTCCTTCATTAAGAGGGGCAGGAAGACAAGCGTCGTAAGTCTTCTCACCGCTAACGTGCAATTGGGTTTCATGTCAATTTGTAGACCACAAGTGCTCAAGAGGAAAGACGAGCTAATGCATCTTTGTAGCGCCACATTATTTCGGGGCAAGAACAACACAGGCTGATCCCAAGACTCTCAAAGTCATTCAGACCCTACAGGGTAGAATCCGAATCAACCCAGATCATTCCCACCCCACCTCGCATTTTCTCAAAATAAGCAAAATCTGGAATTTGCGGATAATAGAGCTAGAAACTCTATGATAGTAAAATACAGTTGCTATGAGTTTGGATTCTGAGAAAGAGCTGAATTTAAATCTTAGATCGTTCATGATTTTGCTGTGTAAGTTTCAGAGGCTATTTCTCTAGGCTTCTTTTTCTGTACAATGAAGGTATTGCTACGGAATGCTCGGGAGTCTGATGCAACATTTTGTAGAACATTCGCTCCATGCCTAGTACAGAGTAAGTGGACAAGGTGTTTGCTCTTAACATGTATGGTTATCTAATTAAAGGTTTTGCAACTTGCAGGTGTCAGAATGGTGGTGAGGGGTGGGTTTCTGGCACGGAATTTGCCTTTCTTTTTCTTTCTTTCTTTCTTTCTTTCTTTTCTTTCTTTTCTTTCTTTTCTTTCTTTCTCTCTTCCTTCCTTCCTTCCTTCCTTCCTTCCTTCCTTCCTTCCTTCCTTCCTTCCTTCCCTCTTTCTTCTTTCTTTCTTTCTTTCTTTCTTTCTTTCTTTCTTCTTTCTTTCTTTCTTTCTTTCTTTCTTTCTTTCTTTCTTCTTTCTCTTCCTTTTCTTTTTTCTTTTTTCTTTCCTTCCTTCCCTTTTCTTTCTCCTTCCTTCCTTCCTTCCTTCCTTCCTTCCTTCCTTCCTTCCTTCCTTTTCTTTCTCTTTCTTTCTTTTCTTTTTCTTTTTTTCTTTTTCTTCTTTCTTTCTCTTCTTTTTTTTCTTTATTATTTTATTTTTATTTTTTAAATAAATTTATTTTTTATTGGTATCCAATTTACCAACATACAGAATAACACCCAATGCTCATCCCGTCAAGTGCCCCCCTCAGTGCCCGTCACCCATTCACCCCCACCCCCCATCCTCTTCCCCTTCCACCACCCCTAGTTCATTTCCCAGAGTTAGGAGTCTTTATGTTCTGTCTCCCTTTCTGATATTTCCCACATACTTCTTCTCCCTTGCCTTCTATTCCCTTTCACTATTATTTATATTCCCCAAATGAATGAGAACATATAATGTTTGTCCTTTTCCGATTGACTTACTTCACTCAGCATAATACCCTCCAGTTCCACCCACGTTGAAGTAAATGGTGGGTATTTGTCGTTTCTAATGGCTGAGTAATATTCCATTGTATACATAAACCACATCTTCTTTATCCATTCATCTTTCGATGGACACCGAGGCTCCTTCCACAGTTTGGCTATTGTGGACATTGCTGCTATAAACATTGGGGTGCAGGTGTCCCGGCATTTCATTGCGTCTGTATCTTTGGGGTAAATCCCCAACAGTGCAATTGCTGGGTCGTAGGGCAGGTCTATTTTTAACTCTTTGAGGAACCTCCACACAGTTTTCCAGAGTGGCTGCACCATTTCACATTCCCACCAACAGTGTAAGAGGGTTCCCTTTTCTCCGCATCCTCTCCAACATTTGTGGTTTCCTGCCTTGTTAATTTTCCCCACTGGTGTGAGGTGGTATCTCATTGTGTTTTTTTATTTTTTTATTTTTTTTAGTTTTTTTTATCATTGTGGTTTTGATTTGTATTTCCCTGATGGCAAGTGATGCAGAGCATTTTCTCATGTGCATGTTGGCCATGTCTATGTCTTCCTCTGTGAGATTTCTCTTCATGTCTTTTGCCCATTTCATGATTGGATTGTTTGTTTCTTTGGTGTTGAGTTTAAGAAGTTCTTTATAGATCTTGGAAACTAGCCCTTTATCTGATACGTCATTTGCAAATATCTTCTTCCATTCTATAGGTTGTCTTTTAGTTTTCTTGACTGTATCCTTTGCTGTGCAAAAGCTTCTTATCTTGATGAAGTCCCAATAGTTCATTTTTGCTTTTGTTTCTTTTGCCTTCATGGATGTATCTTGCAAGAAGTTACTGTGGCCAAGTTCAAAAAGGGTGTTGCCTGTGTTCTCCTCTAGGATTTTGATGGAATCTTGTCCCACACTTAGATCTTTCATCCATTTTGAGTTTGTCTTTGTGTATGGTGCAAGAGAGTGGTCTAATTTCATTCTTCTGCATGTGGATGTCCAATTTTCCCAGCACCATTTATTGAAGAGACTGTCTTTCTTCCAATGGATAGTCTTTCCTCCTTTATCGAATATTAGTTGACCATAAAGTTGAGGGTCCACTTCTGGGTTCTCTATTCTGTTCCACTGATCTATGTGTCTGTTTTTGTGCCAGTACCACACTTTCTTGATGACCACAGCTTTGTAGTATAACCTGAAATCTGGCATTGTGATGCCCCCAGATATGGTTTTCTTTTTTAGAATTCCCCTGGCTATTCGGGGTCTTTTCTGATTCCACACAAATCTTAAAATAATTTGTTCTAACTCTCTGAAGAAAGTCCATGGTATTTTGATAGGGATTGCATTAAACATGTAAATTGCCCTGGGTAACATTGACATTTTCACAATATTAATTCTGCCAATCCATGAGCATGGAATATTTTTCCATCTCTTTGTGTCTTCCTCAATTTCTTTCAGAAGTGTTCTATAGTTTTTAGGGTATAGATCCTTTACATCTTTGGTTAGGTTTATTCCTAGGTATCTTATGCTTTTGGGTGCAATTGTAAATGGGATTGACTCCTTAATTTCTCTCTCTTCAGTTTCATTGTTAGTGTATAGAAATGCCACTGATTTCTGGGCATTGGTATCCTGCCACGCTACCAAATTGCTGTATGAGTTCTAGCAATCTTGGGGTGGAGGCTTTTGGGTTTTCTATGTAGAGTATCATGTCAACGGCGAAGAGGGAGAGTTTGACTTCTTCTTTGCCAATTTGAATGCCTTTAATGTCTTTTTGTTGTCTGATTGCTGAGGCTAGGACTTCCAGTACTATGTTGAACAGCAATGGTGAGAGTGGACATCCCTGTCTTGTTCCTGATCTTAGGGGAAAGGCTCCCAGTGCTTCCCCATTGAGAATGATATTTGCTGTGGGCTTTTTGTAGATGGCTTTTAAGATGTCGAGGAAAGTTCTCTCAATCCCTACACTCTGAAGAGTTTTGATCAGGAATGGATGCTGTATTTTGTCAAATGCTTTCTCTGCATTTAATGAGAGGATCATATGGTTCTTGGTTTTTCTCTTGCTGATATGATGAATCACATTGATTGTTTTATGAGTGTTGAACCAGCCTTGTGTCCCGGGGATAAATCCTACTTGGTCATGGTGAATAATTTTCATAATGTATTGTTGGATCCTATTGGCTAGTATCTTGTTGAGAATTTTTGCATCCATGTTCATCAGGGATATTGGTCTGTAATTCTCCTTTTTGGTGGGGTCTTTGTCTGGTTTTGGAATTAAGGTGATGCTGGCCTCATAGAACGAATTTGGAAGTACTCCATCTCTTTCTATCTTTCCAAACAGCTTTAGGAGAATAGGTATGGTTTCTTCTTTAAACGTTTGATAGAATTCCCCTGGGAAGCCATCTTTCTCTTCTTTTTTAAAGAGATTGAGAGTGAGAGCTAGGGGAGGGAAGAAGGAAAGAGAGAATCCCAAGCAGGTCCCATGCATGAAGCTCAACACAGGGCTCAACCTCACACCCCCAAGATCATGACCTGAGCTGAAACCAAAAGTCCAGTGCTTAACCAACGGAGCCATCCAGGAGCCCCTGGCAAAGAGTTTCCAAATGGACTTTGCACATATATATTTCCTCAGCCAGCTACCCTCTCTGGGCCTCTCAAAGCGGAAAAGATTGGGAACCACTCACACTGCCCAACCCCAAAACCCAGAGCAGCTAAATAATTTAACTCAGTCACTGTGTGATGGAGCAGCAGAGCTCAACTAGGATCCAGGATTTTGGACACATTGTGTTCTTTCTTTTTTTTATTATTATTTTTTTATTTATTTATGATAGGCACACAGTGAGAGAGAGAGAGGCAGAGACACAGGCAGAGGGAGAAGCAGGCTCCATGCACCGGGAGCCCAACGTGGGATTTGATCCCGGATCTCCAGGATCACGCCCTGGGCCAAAGGCAGGCACTAAACCGCTGCGCCACCCAGGGATCCCCATTGTGTTCTTTCTACTCCAACAAGGGATGTGCTGCTCCAGACCCCAGGTTTGAGTAGTGATTCATTTCTTTTCACCAGAATTGGCTTGAGTCCTCACACGCTGTGTTGGTGGGAAGCCCACTGTTGCACTCTTGCATCTGTCATCACACTGTCCAAGAACTCTGTTTCAGCAGTCCCAAAGAGAAGCATGCCCATGTCCTACCTTCATGCCTTAGCTTCTTTGTGCCTGCTGCCGCCGCCATGTGCCTCTCTGCCACATGGTGCTGCTGTTGGGAGTGGTCCTTGGACGTGGCGTGTGCCGAATCACACTCGTCCAGGACAGGGTGGGTTCTTGGAAGAGGAGTCCCTTACTGAGAATTCCAGAGTTTCCACACCAAACACACTGGCATGCTCCATGGGCTCTGTGCTTAGGTACCCAAGCAATCTTATGCCTTAAGGCCAAAGGCTTTCGGGTCTTGCCCCCTCTTCCCTATTCTCAGGTTTTACCACCTCCAAATGGGTTTGGGTCTTCACCTCTCTTGAACCCAAAGCATCGTTTGCCTTTCAAGCCCTTGGACTCATCATGGAGTCTGGGGTGTGTGACTAGCTATATTCCTTTTCGAAAAAAATTGAAGTATAGTTGGCCTGCAGTGTTAGTTTCAAGTGTACAACCTAGTGATTTGGCAGCTCTAGTACATTCATTGTGCTATGCTCACCAGTGTATCCACACGGCCCGGTTACCACTCACTAGTACAGTACTACTGATGATGTTCCCTACGCTGTGCTCGTCATCCCGTGACCTACTCATTCCATAACTGGAAGCCTGCACCTCCCACTCCCCACCTTCCAGCTACATTCCTTTTAGTTCTTAAACACAAAAACATTCATTCTCTCCCTTCAAGTCTAATCAGTTTAACTGGTTTATAGGAATTGAAAATTTTTAGGCCTTAAGACTTTGTTTTTCCCTTAGAGATCTGAAGTCTCTCCTCTAACTTCCCAGACCTGGCTCAGTTCACAGATCTAAATGTCTGTGAGGGAACGGAGGCTTTTGTGGGACAACATTGACAGAACAGTGCACGTGAGTGTTGCAAGCCATCATCTTCACTTCCTTGGGTGAATGGTTGTGGTCTACTGCTGCAGTTGGCTGCACAGAGTAGAGGCTTACAAAGCCCAGGTGAGAGATGCATGCAGTCTACCCTACCTTTAGGTGGATGGCTCTCTAAATCCATCCTGTGGCTCCTCCTACAGTACCTGTGAGTTTAGTTGGAAATCCATCCTTGCCAAGTGGCAAAATCTCCACGTTGGCTCTACGACCTGTGGATTTGAAACTGTTAGGGGAACAAGGGTGAAATGGAAACCACTGGAACTCTTTGAATGAAAACAGTAAATCCAAAGCCACACTGGGGGATCCTGCATCTTTGGGGGAAATTGTCGATACTTGTTCACCACCAGGAAAAGCTGTGGGTGGGGGCCTCGCTCAGAGTACATGAGCTATGTGTTTCTGGGATGAACTCCACCCTAGAATCAGAGCCAATGCTTGGGACAGTGGTGGAGACAGCTCCAAGGGCTGCTGCACATGGACAGCTGGGAACTCACAAAGAGTCTGTGTTGTGGGAGAGCAGGGAGCTGGAATCACACCAAGACTCTTTAAGAGAGCTACTGGGATATGCTTTTATGACCTCTTGGATCAGTAGTCTTTTCCCTTAACAGAACACCTCCTTCAAATTATGGCAAACACCAACAGGAGTCACTTATTTTAGACATTTATTTCACATACAAGTTTTCAAGAAGACATCTAAGTGAATGTGAATACAAAACAATGAAGAGACATACACTGATACCTGGAATGCACTCAGAGGCTAAAGCCAACAGCTGTGCAAGCTGCTCACACATGCCTTGCATTTGGGGCTGCCCCAGCTCCTTCACAGCTGAGTCTCGTGCATTGCTGAGCAGGAGACCTCACATACAGGCTTTCTTCACTGCAGCTACCTGCCATCGGCTACCAAGGAGCTTCACAAGTTGCCTTCTGGTGAACATGAATGAGGAGTCTTTCTCCTCACTGCGCAAGCTCCTGGGCTGCTCACAGCCTCCTTCTTCCTAAAGTATGAAGTGTAGCCTGGGATGCGGCCTGCAGCGGTGGGCCAGGAGGGCTACCTGGTCTTATGACCTCTTCCTCACCTATACCACACCCTGCCACACCCTGCTGTCTCACTAAATATTAGAGCCAGAGCAGTCTTGGCAATCAAGTTCCATGTCTCTTCAGCTAAGGAACACTGGCCCAGAGAGGCTGAGGTTTGTCAAACAACACTCGGTTAAGCGATAGTGACAAGACTAAAACGTGTCCCTTTTGGCTTCTGGTCTAATGCTTGCTCCCCCAGGGCAGGCTGCCCTGAACAGCTTAAGCATATGTGTGAAGTTTCCATTTTAAAGAAGATTTATAAACAAGGTAGGTTGTATGTGTAATAAAATCACTGGTAGGAACTGGAGGTATTTGTGGGGGTAACAAAGCAAGTGTAGGCAGGGAATACAAGCCAGTTTCCAAAGTGCCTTGGATAAAATGTCAGAGAATAAAATGTCCATTTGTTCATACGACTTTAAAAAAAATAGGAATTGGGGTAATCTTCAAAGAAATGAAATAGGATTAAACAAATATAGGTTTTAGGTAGTTGGTTGAGGTGGCTTGTATGTTTTGTTGAGCTTTCCAGCAGCCAGAACAAAGAGAGAAAAGCAGTAAGTTATAAAAATCACAGTGTTTGTAATTTTTTTTTTTCCTGCTTAGGATCAGAGCTTTCCCTGGTACCAAGACCCAGAAAAAAATCTTTTCCTATGGATCTTCATAAAGGCAATGTTATGTGATATAAAAGACATACACTATTCATTTTGACTTTCATGCTCCAGTTGAAAAAAGACAAAATGTAAGTTGTCTTGGTCTAAGATGATAAGTAGGATCTTCTATTTCTTCAGCAGAGACAGAGTTCACGAAGGCAATTTAACCCACGTCCAAAAGCCGATTTACCACTAGGACTATAGGCAGGGAACTTGGGTTGCACCTTTGTGTGACCCCAGACATGTGAAACTCACACAGACTTGGTCTGTTCCACTGGAGATGGAATCGGTCCTGCACCTTTTCTGCCACTGGGGACGTCTGAGAGGCAGAGGTATACAATTTTAGGCAATTCAGAAAAATTCTTTTGCAAGCGATGGTGATTTTCTCATGCTTGAGTCATTGGTCTTTTGCAAGTGACATGAAGGTGAATGGCATTAATTACCTTTTGCTGGAATGCCTCCTCTGTCATATTGCAAGTTCCTTGAGTAGGGGCACCATGTCCTTTTCTATTTTCGCTTCCTCTCATAGAGCCTGGAACATGGCCTTACACATAACAGTACTTAATAAATACTTACGCATAAATCATCTACTTTCCTGAATCATGCTTTGATATAAGTATCAATCCTGTGTATGTATTACTAAGTGGAGATTTATTTCTATTCATGTGCATCTTCTCTAGAGCTGGAATTCCGGAACATCTACACAAAGCACACGCCCACGGGCACCGCACGCATCTCACTGTGCTAGGCACACTAATGACATGACACTGCACTTACCATTAGAAGTCTATAATTCAGACCACACGCAGGAAACCAACCTACCGAGGTGTGAACAATTGTAACATCTCCAACAAATGTAAAATCAGAAACATGTATCAATGTGTACCTGAGTCACCTGCCATCCAGCAGGCCACATCCTATTCTGGCACCATGAAATGGATTTCTTTCTACGCTGCCTACCCCACTTGCTACAATGTTGAATAGGCTTTGAAAGGTTCAAACATACTCAAAGGAAAAATATTATCTCCAGAGGTCTTCAAATAAGAGAACATCTGACAAAGCAGAGAAGAGATAAGATCAAAAGAAGCTATGCACAGCTCTGACTGTGGCTGTCTTTCCACCAAACTTAGGACCTGTTTCCCAAATCAAACCCCCCCTCCCCCCACCCCCAGGGTTACCTATGTACTAAGGGTATAAATGTCACTGGCCTCATCCTGGAGCAACCACCTTTGGAAGATCAGATTTCTTGGTTTCATCTGTAACTTCCAGAAATGAATCAACTACTTCCCTGTCTCTCCCCTCGCCATTTTCGCTCTTCCTTCAAGACCTATTGGGCTAGTGCTAAGGAATTATCAAAGAGATTTTTTAAATAGGAAAACGACAATGGTGTTGTAGATTGGAGGTTTCTGTAAATCCTTCCATGTTTACTCAGTAAGCTATAGAGTTATATAAATTACTCAGGGCTCTACAATTGGGTTGATGATTCTAAGAACAGGGAGTAGAAGACTCAGAAAAGGATAGTGTATTTAACAAATAGCCCTGGAGGTCACAGTCTGAATGAGGTGGCTATCTGATCTAGAGCAGGCCTAAGGAGTCTGACTGGTCTTAGAAACAGTGACAGTTTTCAGTTTCTACTGTACTTTTTCCCTATCCCCTTAAAGTTTGAGAAAACTATCATTAATATAATATTACTAAAGTATTGGGGCTGGGGGGCATGAAATATGCCAACATGCCAGTCATGTTCTAGGTAAGAACCAGAGCAGTTGTAGAGTAGAATGTGTCTGAGTGAAGATTCTACTTTAATGAGACCCACCATGGACATGCATCCTCTTTACTCTGGAGAGGGCCTGGTGGTTCAGGAGAGTCAGATGAGAGCATCCAGAACACCCTGGAGGTTAAGTGTAGGACTTACAAGAAATGGTAAGAGGAACTGGATCAGAGGATGAGAAGCAGCAGCCCAGGGGGTTTTGGTCTTCAGGTCTGGAGAAGGTTAGCATGGTGGGTGAGCAGGTGCTTCTCTTCTCTGTGGAGGCCGAGGTGTTAGTTACATGGTTTCATTGACAATACAGGGACTCCACCCTAGCAGTGTGGATCACCTCGACCAAAAGGGTATATAGTGCAACAGACTTCCGAAGGAAGCGCTACAATCTCAATGTCCCTTTTGTCTTCAAAACTAAGATGTGGTGTCAATCTGATCAGACTCCTGAAAGTTCTACCCGAACAAGAGATCTGTGATCAGGTTGGGTCCAGGATCCTATGTGGTGGGCAACAGGAAACTTTCAGCATGTTGGGTCTGCTTGAAAACAACTCTCCTCCATGTGGAGTCACCTTGAATGGTGCTGAACTTGGCAATCCCACAGCAGAGGTCTTGACATCCTGAAGGGACTGTCATTCTGAACCCACACAGGACATCTTCTCCACTTTGCTAAGGGAGAAGTTGAGAGGAACGGACTGGTCAAGTTAGAGGCAGAGGTGAGAACATGAGGTGGACCCATAGTTTATTCTCAAGCTCATCTTGGGAATTACACTTCATAGCTAAGAAAAGATTGCTTCTAACGGTGAGGCTGGGGTAAAATGGCTAATGGGGGCACGTAGGAGGAGAAGAGGTCAACGTCAAAAAGTTTTCCTGAATTCATCAGTCTTTCCCTTAGGTGGGTTCTCTGGGGAACATGAGGACGGTGGGTGCGGCAGAAGCTTTTCCCTTGAATGAACCTCCCGATGTTTGGTGAGGACAGAACTCTTACTGAAACGTTTGCCACACTGGGCACAGCCGTAGGGCTTCTCTCCAGTGTGGATCCTCCGATGCTCTCGAAATCGTGTGCAGTTATTGAAACTTTTTTCACAATCCACACATTTGTAGGGGTTCTCGCCAGTGTGAACCCTGCGGTGGGCGCTGAAATGGGAGCTGTTGGTAAAGCTCTTCCCGCACTCCCCACACTGATAGGGCTTCTCTCCAGTGTGGGTTCTCTGATGTATGATAAGACTCGAGCTCTGACTAAAGCATTTTCCACATTCTCCACACCTGTAAGGCTTCTCCCCTGTGTGGATTCTCTGGTGGGCACCAAAGTTGGAGGAGTCATTAAAGCTTTTCCCACAGTCAAGACATTTAAAGGGTTTTTCTCCAGTGTGGATTCTTTGATGTCTGATTAGGCTTCTGCTTCTACCAAAGCACTTTCCGCAGACACTGCATTTATAAGGATTTTCCTTCTGGTGGGTCATTCGGCACATAAGACGAGCATTCCTTCCAAAGCTTTCTCCATATTTGAGAAGTCGGTAGGGTCTCTTCCCCATGAAAGGCCTCGTATGAACTACAGCTTTCCCTAAATCTCTAGGCTGAGACATCAGCTTCCCCTGTCTGATTCCTTGAAGGTTTTCCCATTGTCTTCCTGAGATGTATTCCCTTTTGCAGTATTTACCTGGATCAGCATTCTGGGAAATGACCCTTTTAGACTTTTCTATTAATGCCCTATGCTGCTCCATGTCCTTATATATTACCTGTGTTGTGTCCTCCTTGAAACTACCTCCAATTTCGAAATCTGAAAAAAAAAAAAAAAAAAAGTGATTGTAATTTCAGACCAGTCCTGTATTAACATATAGAGCATGGCCTATGGGGCTTTGTTAGGATCCCTGCATACTTCTCTGGCCTCTTGGGTCCTATTACCCTTCTCTGATTCATTATGCCTTATTTTTATTCAGTTCCACGAGCAGTCAGTAACACCTAGTACGAAGTAGGCCTTCTGAAATGTTTCTGAATTGAAATCCAAGTTGTTATTCTCCACCCATATCCTGAGTTAACAGGGGACCAACTTAGCATTCTCCTTGAGGTTCTACTCTCACCCATCCTGCTTTCAAAATTTCACATCTGTGCTAAAACACACTGCGCTGGTGTTCAGAGCAGATTCCAGTGATCCGGTTTCAGTTCCTCAATGGACTTCCAAGTTCACTGATATCTAATCATACCCTACCCAAGGCTATTTCTTCCTTCTCTTCAAATGTTCTTGTCACTGTTTTTTTCCAGCTGTCTCACACATAGACCACACAAATTCAAATCTTAATTCTCATCATTCCTCAAACTGGAATTCCCTCCCTTTCACCCTGTTGTCTATGTCCCACGTTCACTGCAAGGTGCATCTTGCTGCCAGCTTTTCCAGGAGGTCTTCTGGACACACAGTATGATGTGGTGAAAAGACACAGGCTTTGGAATCATACTGCTCTGGTTCTGATTCCATCTTGATTCCTTATTAACTGTGTGGCTTTGAACTTTTTTATTATGGAAAATTCAAACACACAGAAAAGTAGAGACTATAGTATGTAAAATGAATTTCCATGAGCCACTCACCCAGCTTTAATGATGATCTACTCATGGCCAATCTAGTTTCCCTTCTATTCCCACCTTCTTTCTGCTCCCTCTACCCAGATTGTTTTGAATCAAATTCCAGAGACTGTATTATTTCACCCAGGTTTGTTTGATCCCCAAACCTCTGTTCTTCAGCATTCTACTATGCTGCCTTGTTTCTACTTGCCAGTTTGAACATCCCTGTCCTTGCAGACATTGAGCTGAGATTGCTTATATCTCTCTGTCCCAAGTGGGGGGGGGGGGGCTGTGGGATGGGTCGGGGAGAGGAAGGCAGCCATCAATCAGTCCATTAAGTTAAGTGAAAGCCCTAACAATGTCATCTTTCATTTAGCAGTTCTTTTGAAGTGTTCTCATTGGGTCCAACATTGTCCTGGGGTTTGGAGGAAGTCACAGCCTCGTGGTTGGCTAGACAGAGTATGACGATTTAGCAACAGGTCTGCAGCTCGATTTAAAAAATGAGACTCACAAGGAATGGTACTAAAGGACTTTGTTTCCAGTAACCAAACCCTGGGTTATATAAGAATTAACGATTTCAGCCTTCAAATTATAATTTCCTGTATAGACGTTAGCAGAAAGCACATGGATGCCCCCTCTCTAGCCTTTGTTTTGAATGAGCAGAGTATGCTGGAAAGAAAGGACAGAAAGATAGGATGGCTGTGGAATCTTAACACAAGCCTGATGAGGAAACCTGGATTGGGGTGGTCTGTTACAAAAGTCTTGGCAAGAAGCAGAGAAAGGTTGAGACTTTCCTACCACAGCTGGTAGCTGTGTTAACTAAAGAGGGGATCTGTCCAGATGTTCTACAACAGGCGGAAAGACAGTATCTGCTTGGATGTAAATCATGAGAGAGAAAGCACCAAAAATGGTCTCTGAAGTTTTAGGTCAGGATGTGGGAGGACACAGGGAAGAGCTAAGACGCAGAAAGGAAGACAGTGATTTTAGTCTTGAAAGTTTGAAGTCTGGGACTGATGCCCACGAGGGCGCCAGCAGTCTGTGGGAAACATGCCGGTGGGGCGGGGAACCAGAGTCAAGTCTCTCTCTAATCTTGCCTCTGCCTGACCTTTTTCTCAGGCATGTCACAAAGGACTGAGACTTTTGTGTTCTGAGCCTATGGACACACCTCTTTCTCTGACTTTTTTTGCAAGTTCTTCTTCCCCATAGTATTTTCAGGTGACATGAAACACTGACCCAAATAGACAAAAACCAAGGCTGAGATCCCAAAGCCTGAATCACTAGAATTCTTTGAATAGAAGCACCAGGAGAAAGACACTTTGTTTTGTTCATTGCTAGGTCCCCCGTTTCTCACACAGCACAGGATCCTCAATGTCTGCTTAATGAATAAATACTCATGAGCTATACGCTCAGTTACTGATTTTGCAGTAAATCATACTTCCCCCTTGATGGTCCTTACCACTTGGGCTTGGCAGTAGACCTGGAGGCCCCTGGAATGCTGACTCTTGTACAATTTCCTCCTCACTCATTCTCTCGCTGCCAGAATCTTCAGCCATCGCCTCCTGTGAGGCCTCCTCCGGTTCCCAGCCTATTGGTTCCTGGGGTTCAATCTCAATATCCTCTCCCTCTTGCCCTGAGGGTGATGGGACTTCTTCTGGGGTGTTGGTGGAAGGAGCAGAGGCCCGAGAGTTTATCAGGGCATCCATCTCCTTGTAGAATGCGCAGGACTCTAGCACGTGACCATTTTTGACTTTGCGGTAGCTCTTCTGGAGGCTTTTGAACTTGGTCCGGCACTGTTCCGGTGTCCGGAGAAAGCCACACTCACGCAGTTGCTCAGCCACAGCCCCATACAACTTGCTCTTCCGATGACAAGCCTGGAGAGCTTCGTAAAACCGAGTCTCACGGAGGATGTCAAGAAAAGTCTTGGTTTCTTCATACCCCCAGTGTACACCTGCCATGGAAGGATAAAATTCAAAGATATAAGAAAAAGAGTCTGCAGCCTCTAAACATAAGGGGTAAAAGAAAACCCATTCATAGTGGCAACAGGAACTATGATATGCTGGGGGAGAAGATATGCAAAAAATGAGAGAAAAAAATCTGTAATTTACTGAAAGTCATCAAGGAACTAGAAGACACAGAGAGGCGCTATGTTTCTGAATAGTAAAGACTCAAGTTGTACAGGTATCAATTATCAGATGAATCTATGAAGTCAAAATCCCAATAGGATTTTTATTTATTTTATTTTTTATTTTATTTTATTTTTTTTCCCAATAGGATTTTTAAATTGAAATTGTTAAACTGGTCTCAAAGTTTATTTGGTAGAGTAAGAATGTAGTCCCTCAGATCTGCCATTGCTATGGCGATTAACTAAGGGTACAACTATCTTTTCCAATGGTTAAAACTAACAGAGGAGGACACTTGTTAAGTCAGTTTTCCTTGAAGAGGAGAACTAATCCAGAGTCATTTTTGATGTCACTGAGTCCTCTACTGTGAGAGATGAAATGACTCACAAGAATGAGCAGATGTTCTGCTTCTATGGGAGAATCAAACTTCTCAGGACATGTCTGAATACAGTTTGTTAAAACTATGGTATTTGTGTGTTTTGCGAGTATGAAGAAATCACTTCTATCCTCAGTCTTGCCTGGTGATCTCCTCCAGGATAGCACTGCATTCCCATGTTTGGGTCTGCCCTTGTGTCTACGGATTTCCAGATTGGGGAGCACCTGTACAAGTATGATGCATCTTCCCCGTGTTTTTCTGAGCTCTTTTGAATGTAGTCATGAGTGTACCCCCAACTCTCCTAGCCTGATTTTTCCACTCTAAGAACTTACCATCTTCTTTTAAAAAGAATTTATTTATGTAATTGAGAGAGAGCATAAGCATGAGCAGGGGAAGGGGTAGGCAGAGGTAGAGGGAGAAGCAGACTCCTTACTGAGCAGGGAGCAGGATGCAGGGTTCAATCCCAGGATCCTGAGATCATGACTTGAGCCTAAAACAGACGCCTAACTGATTGAGCCACCCAGGCATCTTTTTCATAAAGCAGAGTGGAGAAACTTTCCTAATAATAGTGATACCCAGCTATGTCTCATTGCATTTAACCAGAATAAAGTCTCTCTCTTATTTTGCCTCTGCCTCTCTTTTTTTTTATCATGCACATCATGAAAAACGGAGATATCTGTGTTTAACATCTGCAGAATGCCTTCCTCCATTTTTACCTACCACCTCATTTAACACTAAGGATCCTGGAATCCTGGGTCATGTTTTATTGATGAGAAAATTGAAGCTCAAAGTACTTATCAGTGTGTCTACTGTCACCCAATCATTAACTACCGGGTTAGTTCTGCATGTCCCCAGTTTCAACACCAGCTTTTGTTTACATGGTATATAGTATATCTTCTCTACCTTTTAATTTCAAGGTCTCTGCGTCTTACACTTCACATGCATCTCCTGTAAGGAGTATTTTTTTTTAAATGACTGACAATCTTAGTCTCTTAAGTTTGTAATTAATGATGTATTTGGATTTATGTCTACTATCTTCCTGTGTTTTCCATTGGAATAATCTACTCTGTGTTCCTTTTTCTCTCCTTTCTTGTCTTCTTCTACAATTACAGTTTTTTTACTCTAGTTAGTTATATGTTCTTCAACTGGTTACCCTAGAGTGTATAAAAAGGTATCTTCGACTTACTAGAACCCAACACAACTGACTTATTATATATAACTTAACACAACTTATTATAATTCAATACAACTGGTTGCTTTATACCAGTCCTCAGATGTGGGCTCCCCAGTCCTTTGACTCTATCATCTTTCTTTTCTCAAATATTTATTTATTTATTATTTATGATAGACATAGAGAGAGAGAGGCAGAGACACAGGAGGAGTGAGAAGCAGGCTCCATGCTAGGAGCCTGACGCGGGACTCAATCCCGGGACCCGATCCCGGGACCCCAGGATCGCACCCCGGGCCAAAGGCAGGCACCAAACCACTGAGCCACCCAGGGATCCCCTCTATCATCTTTCTATAGGCTCCAAATACTCAAATCCATGCTGTGCTTTAGCCTGAGAAAGAACCTCCACGGCCATTACTCAGACTGTCCCAAGGCAGCAAAAAACACCAGAGAGTACGTTCAGTGATTAGTGGCAAGGTGCTCACGACAGCACTCTCCTGGTTTGGCTGCCTCCCATCTACTCTTTTTACCACAAGCCCCTATCATCCATTTTCATACCCAAAGGAAAGAGCACAATTCTTACCACTGAGGTTCTGAAACAAGACAGGGGCACCACGAATCTCAGACTTCCGGATAAATTCAATGCCTATTTCATCACCATCAGATTCTTCTGCAGCATCTTCCTCCTCCACCAAATTGATCTGTTCTTTAGCACTGATATCAACTCTCTTTAGTCTGGGGAGAGAGAGAATCTCCTTTGGCTTATCAGCAGATGAAGCATGGGCTGCGGGGTTCAACAGAGCGTCCATGTCCTCAAAGAAGGCACAGGGTTCCAACACGTGGCCATTTCTCACCTTCCGATAGCTCTTCTGGAGGCTTTTGAACTTGGTCCGACACTGTTCCGGTGTTCGGAGAAAGCCACACTCACGCAGCCACTCGGCTACAGCCCCATACACCTGGCTGTTTCGGGGACAAGCTTGTAGTGTCTCATAAAAGCGAGACTCCTTGAGAATGGCAAGGAAAGTCTTTGTTTCCTCATAGCTCCAATGAACGCCTGCTATCTTCTCGTCTTCTAAACCCCAGTGCTGCTGCTCGCCCCATACTCTCCCCGCACTTCGTGCAGGGATCTGAGTGGCATGAACTGGCTTCTCCTTGATGTGGTTGCTTCGTAGAATAATATTCCTTTTGTTAGAAGAGTGTAGACCTAAAGTCCAGGGCTCTTTTCTTTGCTCCAACCGGGCAATCTTGCTAGATGCAGATGCAGTACTTCCTACAGGAAGAGAAACACATTCCATGGTAAACCCAGAGGTCAAAGCTGCACGCCCTAATCTGCTGCTGCAGTATGCCCTCCTGGACATGTTCACACCTATCCTTGAAAGGTCTTGTCCAATCCCCCTCACTTCTAGAGCCTTCCTCAGCCATGACAGTACACAGCATGGTAATTCTTACTACTTATTGTATAGTTATAGTTTTCCTTATATCTCTCTTCTTTGGCACAATCACCTACTAGCTTATATTCCCATTTTACTTCTCACATATGTACCACTTCTTTCTCCAGCTAGCTGTTAAGGAAAAACCTTTAATGGTAAAAAACATATATTTTACTAACTTTGATTCCCTCTCAGTGTCTCACATTGTTTTGGGTTCAGTGTTTACTCCTAACTAGCATTTGGACAACACTTATAAAATTATAAAATTATAAAATCAAGTGTGCTTATATCTGCTCTCCACATACTTATAAAATTATAAAATTTTAAAATTATAAAATCAAGTGTGCTTATATCTGCTCTCCACATACTTATAAAATTATAAAATTTTAAAATTATAAAATCAAGTGTGCTTATATCTGCTCTCCACATACTCCCACCCCAACACACACACACACTCTGGGGCTAGGAGAGATAAGTCAAGAATTTTGGGATACATCTGGCAAGGTTAATAGGAAAGAGATGTAAGGACAGGGAAGCACATCAATAGTTTGTTGTCTTACAGCACTGTGGAGATCAACATGTCTTAATTGTGAACCCTGACCTCAGTAAACCCTGCTTTCCTTTTGGACCAGGGGAAAGTTTCTTAATCTCGGAGTTTCAGTTTCCTAGGGAATGCTGGCCTCTGTTCACAGAAATGCTGGGAATATTATATAAAAAATTGTCTGATCCCAATGCCCAATAGGGACGTAATAAAATTTGGTTTCTTCTCTGGATACTACACACAGAAACTTCACAGAATTCTCGAGAGAAGGAGCATCACATCAAATCCTTTCTGAAGGAACCATGGGGATGGAGATTTGCTCTTTATTTTCATATGAGAGAGTTAAGCGTAGGGTTAATGAAAGCTCAAATATCTATAAGTACCAGGCAGGCAGTGCAAATGAGTGAAAAATATGGCAGTTCAGCATGAGCTCCTTGATTTGGGTCTGGCCAATTGCTGCTATGTGAGAAGGTGGGCCTGTGCTGATATTTGACTTTTGAAGAGATATAGAAAATCTGGATTTACAAACTAATATTAAATTAAAACTCTGTGCAAAGCCAAAATATGTGTATAGGCTAGAATCAGCCTATAAGCCATTCATTTACAATATATGATAAAAGACTGGGGCAGGTGTTTTTGGACTTGGGTCCTTCCACTGTAATCACAGTTGACTCTTAAAGTAGAGGTTAGGGGAACCAACCCCACAGTTGAAATCCATGTGTAACTTTTGACTCTCCCAAAACTTAACTAATAGCCTACTGCTGACCAGAAGCCTTGCTGATAACATAGTCGATTAACACGTGTTTTGTATATTATATATATTACATACTGTAGTTCCTTAATAAAATAAGTTAGAGAAAAGAAAATATTATTAAGAAAATCCTAAGGAAGAGAAAACATATTCACAGTATTTATTGAAAAAAAAATCCATGTAGAAGTGAACCTGCGCAGTTCAAACCATCTTGTTTAAGGGTCACCTGTACGTATGAAGGTAGTGGGCTAAATCTGAATTCTTGGAAGATGATCCCCATCCCACTAGTGGCACATTTTACTCAGGACTCTCATAAAGCATGCCATGTCTGGACAGCATGTGAGCTGAGGTTGCAGTAGGAAATACCTGCATGTGCAAACCCAGGCAGACAGCTGGGATGCCTACTGCTCTGGGAGGACTGCCTTGTTATCTCTGTGTCATCAGTGCCACCTTACTCTGGTCATTTCTTTCAGTTGCTTTAATTGCTTTCTAATTATAAGCAGTTGTTGGTATATCTTTATTCACTGAGTTTGGTATAGCCTGTTTATAATCTCTAAACTTTAGAAGCTACATGTAGTGTTGTCCAACAGAACTTTCTATGATGACAGTAATGTTCTATAATTGTGCTGACCCAAATAGCTATTAAATATTCTGGTGGTGGGCAGCCCCGGTGGCCCAGCAGTTTAGTGCTGCCTTCAGCCCGGGGTGTGATCCTGGAGACCCGGGATCGAGTTCCACACCCAGCTCCCTACATGGAGCCTGCTTCTCCCTCTGCCCCTCCACCCCTCTGTCATAAATAAAATCTTAAAAAAGAAAGAAAGAAGAAACATAACATTATAAAAAATAAATAAATATTCTGGTGGTGGCTATGGCCACTGAGGAACTTAATTTTTAACTATTTCATTTTAATTAATTCTATAAATTTAAATAACCCTATGTGGCTGGTGGCTACCCTATTAGCACACGTCTACAGCCTCTCTAGTATGGGCTAGTACACATTTTAGGCCTGTAATTTTATTAATAAGCAGTCTTTGATTTTTTCGTTATGTATGAACAAACTACTTATTATGCCTACTACTTTTTTTAAAAAAGATTTATTTATTTATTTACTTATGATAGACAGAGAGAGAGAGAGAGAGAGAGAGAGAGACACACAGGAGGAGGGAGAAGCAGGCTCCATGCCGGGAACCCGACGCGGGACTCGATCCCGGGACTCCAGGATCGCACCCTGGGCCAAAGGCAGGCGCCAAACCGCTGAGCCACCCAGGGATCCCCTATGCCTACTACTAACGCAGGTGACAATCCTTCAGACGTTTGCTTCTAAAGTGACACTTCAGTTGTTATGTGTGCCTGTATATTTGTGCTATTTAAATAATTCACAACATACCGCCGAGGTTATTGTATTGATATTACTTTTTTCCTTCCATCTGTAAGATTTCCATCCATCCAACAATTATTTTCTGGCCACTCACCCATGGGTCCAGCTGTATGCAAAGTGTTGGGTTACTGCAGTTAAACAAGAACAAATCATAAAGAGACCTTGTGACTTTATAAAGCTTTTAGTCTAGTGAGTATGTATAAGCTTATATTTAAGTAGTAAGGATATGACAGTCGTATATAATACCTTACCAATGTTTTCATCCTTAAGTTAGAAGAATGTGTATCTATTTTGAACTGGAAGAGAGGAAGGAGTGGGGAAGAGTACAGGGACAGTTGATTACTAGGTCTGGTGAGCTGGCCACAGAAATGACTAGATAACCCAAGGAGGTCCTTTAGGTGTTGACACTTTTAACTAATGTATAATCAATAGAAATAAAGATATCAAAAATCCCCAAATCTTTTATGTGAAAAGGGAAAGAATCCTTACCCAGGGAGACCATGTTCCCAACACTCTCTTTCCTAATATCCCGGTACAGGTCTCTGTGAGCGGGAATCTGATGTACGCTCTTTTTGTAGGAAAAACCTCTCGCCATGTGGACATCTTTCACTGGTCCCTGTAACAACACTAACAGCAATGACTACCAAGATAACCACATGGGTTTTCAAAGGATGAATGATCATGGAGGAAACACAGAAAGGCCCCAGAGAAGAATTAAAATCAGGGAACCAAGTGTGTATGATGTGCCAAATGAAGCAGAAGATATTATAAAGAATCATAAGAGAGATGATCCAGCAAGGAGTCTCATTAATCAGAAGGCTGGGTCCAGTCTTCTCTGCAAAAGGAGTCAGGGGGGAACAGTGTAAAAGTCTGAGGACAGTGAAGGCACAGGAAATTCATGGGACCGAATACCCTAGGGAAGGCAGAGAGAAGATTTACCACGTACCTGAGACACAACAGGTTGTCGTGTGGTTGTTACTTCCTGATCCATGCTGTTCCATTCGTGAGCAGGGGCAGGAACCCAGGGAGAAGGCTGAGCTGCAAAAAGAGAAAGGAACAATCAAGGTTCTAGGCCCTTTAATTCATGCAGCTTCTCCTTTTAAGAAATGAACATATATTAAAAAAAAAGACAGCAAATATAAATTGGTCATTTCATTAATGAGTTCAGAACAATATTCGAAACCATGGTACCCTGAAGCCAGGCTCACAAATGTGAGTGATCTCAGGGAGTTAGCAGACAAAGTGCCTTGTGAAAGGGCCCAGGTGAGGAATGGGGGAACTGGACAGCACACACACCACTGAAAGGACATACAGCTGATGCCCACTTCCAGTTAATGCTTCAGTGGGCAGCAGTGGGCCTGGGATACTGAGAGCTTCTAATTTTTTTCAGGAGAAGCCAGAAATCTGGACTTTTGTATAAAATCTCAAAAATTTTTAAACTTGAGAACTGAAAACGAACAAATAAAATCCCCAAACCAAAAACTCCTTGTAGGTGAAACACAACAAGTCTGACGTGGCATGTGAGTTACCAGTTTGCAATCTCTAGCATAAGTTAAGCAATGCTTTCATATGATAAAGAAGTTAGCATACATACATACATAGATACATGGTCTGGGACGTGACAGGCAAATACACAGTACACTCCCTCAAAAACCAGGAGGAACATATATAAACATACACAAAGCAACTCTGGAACTCACTGTCTAGGGAAAACTTGCAGAATGAATATTACTGTGATCAAGAACTCAAAAGCTTGGGGCACCTGGGTGGCTCAGTGGTTGAGCATTTGCCTTGGGCTCAGGTCATGATTCCTGGGTCCTGGGATTGAGTCCTGCATTGGGCTCTCTGCAGGGAGCATGCTTCTCCTATGTCTCTGCCTCTCTCTCTGTCTCTCTCGTGAATAAATAAAATCTTAAAAAAAAAAAAAAAAAGAACTCAAAATATTGCTCCACTACTTTCCAAAGAAGCAAACTGAATCATTTCCTTGGAAACATAATACAGATATCCCCTGCTTCTTGAAAGTTCATGTGATGCCACTTTGTTTTTTTGCAAAAGACATTGATATCAGTACCTATTTTTGCTAACTGAAAGAAATCCAAAAAAGGATTTTCATTTTTACAAAAAAAAAAAAAAAATGGTGAAAAGCAAAGATACTGTTCAGTGTGTGTTTCTCAGCGAGCTATTATTTTCTATTTTTTTTATTTTTTAATTTTTGTTTATTTATGATAGTCACAGAGAGAGAGAGAGAGAGAGAGAGAGAGGGGCAGAGACACAGGCAGAGGGATAAGCAGGCTCCATGCACCGGGAGCCCGATGTGGGATTCGATCCCGGGTCTCCAGGATCGCGCCCTGGGCCAAAGGCAGGCGCTAAACCGCTGCGCCACCCAGGGATCCCTCAGCGAGCTATTAGAGGCAGTGTGCATTCAAGTGGGGAGAGTGGCACGGGCACAGTGGCACCCTCCTGGTAAGTACATACTTTTCCACTTCGTGAGTTCCTTATCACCCTGGGGTGGCAAAATCCAAATACACTATAAATTTACTGGACTAAGCTTATCGGCTAAAGTAACAGAGCATGTGATCTATGTGAACCTCGAAATTCAGAAAACATTAATATTTGCAATGAATTCTATCACAACATGAATTTCAGGAAAGATAAGGAGTTTGGGTACATAGCAGTGAATCTTGCTACCTGGTGAGGGGTTGTATAAAATCTGTGTGAGATTTGGAGTTTAGAAATAATTGTGCCATTACTGGAGAAAGGGAACTAACATTTACTGACCACCAAATGTACTGATTGGTCCATTTATGCTGCCTCCTTCAATCTACACTAACAGTCTTATTGCTTTCCTTTTACAATTGACAGAATGGAAAGTTTGAGAAGTTAGGTAACCTGACCAAGGCTGCACAGATAAAGGATGGCAGACCTAGGTTTTGTGTCTGGTTTGTCTGCCCCTAAAGCCTCATCGCTTAACCTCTGTGCATCAATGTTCCTTCCCATATCACTTGCCCTAGGTCGGACAGACAAGAGGGGCAGAGACAAGAAGGTATAAAACCCAAGCCTTCCACTGTAAGTTCAATGATCTTTCCATTCCTCTCAGCCTGACACCAGACTGCTGGAATGGAGAGATCACAGTGGACAGGGAAAGACAGGGTGTTCAATTTCCTCCTACTTGACTTATTAATGTCCAGGGCAGCTAGGGAGCCTGTGCTCCTTCCTCTATGAAATCTATTCTTTATTGTTCTCATATGCTACTTCTGTGACACCTTACTTGTGAGTCAATTTTTTAAAGTAAGTATCTTGTTTCCCTTTCCACACAGTCTTTAAAGTTGTTTATATAGTCAGCCAAGAACACATACACATATATCCACGGCAGGACAGAAAAATTCAAGCTGGTTACAGACTGGGAGATTCTTACATTTCACTGCAAGTCCTTGAGGCCAGTCTGGGCAAGCTCAGTTTTCCCCAGAGTCCATTTTTAAGATATGCCTTTTACTTACGCTGTGCATCTTCCTACCTCTTGAAGCTAAAGAAGTCTTTCTCCCCAAATATTCAATTTATTTTCAAAAAGGTATTGAGGGGATCCTATCTGAGTAAGTCACAGTGTTAGGGTTACAAAATACATCTGCCATGGTCTCTGCACTGGGCATGCTCTGAGTTCTTCTTACCATTCTTGGGTAAGGGCCGATGCTCTCTCTTTCGGTTCAGTTGCTCCTTGTGTCCTGAGTGGAGGCTTCCAGCTTCCTCCAGAGACACCACTCCAGTGGTCTCCACCTGCTCTGGCTGAAAGTCCGTTACCTCCCACGCTGCTCCCAGTGGGGCCTGCTTCTCTGAGTGCACAGGGCTGTTAACCTGGGAAATAAAAGCTAGTGCTGTAATGGAAAGAGGGAGGAAAACAGGGCCCAATGAGGGCCAAAGTCCCCCCAGAAACATATCAGAGAAGGACAGAAGATGTGGGAAGGAATGAAAATTTCACTCCATTCCCAATGGAGTCCCCAAGGGCATTGGAGAAATAGTACCGTCCAGAAGTCTAGGTATAAGGAAACAAGACAGTGTTCTTTCTTAGTATACAGAGAAGGAAAAATCTATCAGGAGTAAAATACAGAGCCTCCTTATTATTAGAATAGATACTGAGGGACACCCAGGTGGCTCAGTGGCTGAGCGTCTACTGAGCATGATCCCTGGGTCCTGGGTTCGAGTTCTGCATCGGGATCCCCACAGGGAGCCTGCTTCTCCCTCTGCCTATGTCTCTCATGAATGAATACATAAAATCTTTTTAAAAAAAATAGACGTTGAGTGCTTACATCTATTAAGGTTCACAGATTAGTAAGATACATTCACTACTGAACTGAAAACGTAAAATTAATCTCCACATGTCGCGTCTATCCCTGACCAACACAGCAGCCTGCTGACAGTCAGGTCTTTATACGAATGCAAATCCCGTGCAAGGTGAAACTGCAAATCTTGCAGGATTTTATGAGGTTAATGAAAGGGCTGTTGAAAACAACCAGAAGACCATGAAATGCCACTGACAAATGAGGAGCTGGTGGTTAAACCAGAGAAGAGTGACAAGGATGATGGCATCCAGGGCACTTCAGAAGACACACATTGGAATATTAAAGGACTAGAGAGGGCCCTGGGATAACCGATGAAGTTCTGTGGTTCTTTCCTCGAGTAAACGGCCCTCTTTAGGATCAGGCTGCAAAAGTCCAACCCTGAAAAACATAATGTGTTGTTCTCTCACATAAATTCTGAGAAACACTCCAGAGACTTAAGTATTGTGATGCATAATGTCTAGCTTCATTTGCAAAATAATATTTCAAGCAAGGGTTCTTTTTTTTTAAATCTTTCTATTTAATATGAAATTTGGACCCTCTTTTAAGTAGATTCACTTTAAAGGTCTCTCATTAGTACCACTTCTCCCTCCATAGCAAGCCCCATCTGCAAGGCATCCCTGCCCCGCCCCCCCGCCCCCCCTTACCTGTCCTTTTTCTTTTTTCTTTTTTTCTTTCTTTCCTTCTTTCAATTTTTTTTAATTGGAGTTTGATTTGCCACCATATAGCATCACACCCAGTGCTCATCCTGCCAAGTGCCCCCCTCAGTGCCCATCACCCAGTCACCCCAACCCCCCTGCCCACCTCCCCTTCCTTGTTCGCTTCCCAGAGTTAGGAGTCTCTCATGCGTCCCCTTCTTTCTAAATACAACAATCTGGAAAAAAGAAAAAAAAAAGAAGTCCTCTCTCACCTGCTGTCTTAGCCTTCCAGCCTCTTTCTCCAAATGTATCACCAGGGCCACCGCCTCCTCTCCACTCTCGGGACACTGCTTCTGCGCCCACGCCTGAATCTTCTTCGGTAAAATGGTGAGAAACTGTTCGATCACCAGCAGCTCAAGGATCTGCTCCTTGGAACGCACTTCGGGCTTCAGCCACCGGCAGCAAAGTTCCCAGAGTTTACTGAAAGCTTCATGGGGTCCAGCCACATCCTCGTAACAGAACTGCCTGAAGCATCTGCGGAAGGTCTCGGACTCGGAGCCCTCCGATGCTTCCAGAGAGGGCTCCACCGCCCACTCGGGCTCCTTCTCCACCTTCATTATTAAGCATCCCTCCACCTCCAGGGGGACGTCGATCTGAGGGTCCAGGGATGCAGCCATGCTCCAACCCGCGGCTGGGGGGTGGGGAGGTCAGCCTCGCGCCTAGCTCAGAGCGGAGCCAAATAAACCTAAACCTCCCGGAGCTCGCTGCTTACTGACGTTGGAAGCGTGGCTGGGAGGGCAGGGAAGTGCAGAACGGCAGCGTCAGCCGGAGCCGGGCACTCGGGGCTCGTTCATCATCAGATCTATCCCGGGCGCTGGAAGAGGAGGACGTGCACCCTGAGGTCCCAGACCCGGCGTCTTCTCCGAACCAGGTGTGCTGTTCCGGGGTGCATCTCTTTTAGTGCAACGTCCGCAAGACCGAGGCCAGGGGACCGGGAGAGATTTCAAGGGGACTGAAAAGAAGCGGTGGGCGGGGGCTGGACAGCCGGGCCGGGAGGGGGCTGGGCTCCGGGGAGGCGAGGCCCCGGGTGGGTGGGGCCGGACGTGCAGGCCCCGCCCGGGCTGCGGGGTGCGGGCTGCGGGGTGCGGGGTGCAGGCTGCGGGGTGCGGGGTGCGAGGCTCGGCCCCGGCGGCGCGTCCAGGCCGCTGCGGGTGGCCGGTCGGGCCCGCGGCGTCCGAGGCCGGCGCCAGGCTCTTCCGGGGCCAGGGCGGTCCGGGCCGTCCGTCCGCGGACACCTCCGCACGCCGACGGGAGCCGCCGGGCGGTACCGCCCCCGAGGGCAGCCCGGCCACGGGGACCCAGCGAGGCCTCGCAGGGGAAGGCGGTCGGCCCCGCGCGCGCGCAGCCCGGTCCGCTCCGCTCCGCCCCGCCCGCTGGCTGCGCGGGGGGCGCTGGGAGCCGCGGCCACGCATGCGCCGCCCGCCACCGCGCGCCGCGGGGTCCCGGGAGGCCTCCTCGCGGGCGAGGGGCTTCCGTGTGGCGGACTCTCGCGAGAGCGCGCGGCGCGGCGCGGCCACTCGCCGCCGGGGGACTTGAGAAGCGAGGAGGGGGCGGAGGGACACAGCCGGGGCCGAGCGCACGTTTTGCGGGAGAAGATGGCACAGTGTGGAAAAGGAAGAGTGGGCGGCTTCCCTCGGCCGCGGAGTCTGGGAGGCGGGGAGACGTCTCTGAGGTGAAGGAGCACGGCTGGGGAGGCGGCGCCAGGGCCTTTCTACAGCGGAGAAGGGAGAGGGAGCGGGGACTCCTTTGCCTGGCGGAGGGGTCCCGGGCATCCTCTGCGAGCGGCGCCGGGCGCCCGACTGCGGCCCTAGCTGGGGGCTCGGCCCGGCGGCCCCCCCGCCCCCACCCCCACCCCGTGCGGGAGCATCTGGGCCACCGTCGGTCCTCCACGCGGGAGCAGCGGGGGCAGCCGGGTCCCACCCCAGGGCGGCGCGGGGCGGCCCGTCGGTCCTCCACGCGGGAGCAGCGGGGGCAGCCGGGTCCCACCCCCAGGCCGGCGCGGGGCGGCCCGTCGGTCCTCCCCGGCGGGAGCAGCGGGGGCAGCCGGGTCCCACCCCCAGGGCGGCGCGGGGCGGCCCGTCGGTCCTCCACGCGGGAGCAGCGGGGGCAGCCGGGTCCCACCCCCAGGGCGGCGCGGGGCGGCCCGTCGGTCCTCCACGTGGGAGCAGCGGGGGCAGCCGGGTCCCACCCCAGGGCGGCGCGGGGCGGCCCGTCGGTCCTCCACGCGGGGGCAGCCGGGTCCCACCCCCAGGCCGGCGCGGGGCGGCCCGTCGGTCCTCCACGTGGGAGCAGCGGGGGCAGCCGGGTCCCACCCCAGGGCGGCGCGGGGCGGCCCGTCGGTCCTCCACGTGGGAGCAGCGGGGGCAGCCGGGTCCCACCCCAGGGCGGCGCGGGGCGGCCCGTCGGTCCTCCAGGGCGGGAGCAGCGGGGGCAGCCGGGTCCCACCCCCAGGCCGGCGCGGGGCGGCCCGTCGGTCCTCCACGTGGGAGCAGCGGGGGCAGCCGGGTCCCACCCCAGGGCGGCGCGGGGCGGCCCGTCGGTCCTCCACGCGGGAGCAGCGGGGGCAGCCGGGTCCCACCCCCAGGCCGGCGCGGGGCGGCCCGTCGGTCCTCCACGTGGGAGCAGCGGGGGCAGCCGGGTCCCACCCCAGGGCGGCGCGGGGCGGCCCGTCGGTCCTCCACGCGGGGGCAGCCGGGTCCCACCCCCAGGCCGGCGCGGGGCGGCCCGTCGGTCCTCCACGTGGGAGCAGCGGGGGCAGCCGGGTCCCACCCCAGGGCGGCGCGGGGCGGCCCGTCGGTCCTCCACGTGGGAGCAGCGGGGGCAGCCGGGTCCCACCCCAGGGCGGCGCGGGGCGGCCCGTCGGTCCTCCACGCGGGGGCAGCCGGGTCCCACCCCCAGGCCGGCGCGGGGCGGCCCGTCGGTCCTCCACGTGGGAGCAGCGGGGGCAGCCGGGTCCCACCCCAGGGCGGCGCGGGGCGGCCGGTCGGTCCTCCACGCGGGGGCAGCCGGGTCCCACCCCAGGGCGGCGCGGGGCGGCCCGTCGGTCCTCCACGTGGGAGCAGCCGGGTCCCACCCCCAGGGCGGCGCGGGGCGGCCCGTCGGTCCTCCAGGGCGGGAGTAGCGGGGGCAGCTCCCATTGGGTCCCATTCCCCAGGGGCGATGGGGGGGGCGCCCCAGCAGTTCGCTGCCTCTTCCACGGGAGCGGGAGCGCTTGTGCTCGGCTCCATCCCATACCCCAGGGCTGGCTTGGGGATACTCCTTCATCTGGGGGTTCTTAGGCCCCTCGCTCGGGGAAGTTGATGTGGCTGACCGTGAACAGAGGGGGTCCTGACCCAGAGTCCCGCTCTTCCCTCTCCACCCGCCACTGCGGAGGAGCTGTCCTCACCCCCCAACTCAAGTTTCACCCCTGTGGAACTCAAGAGTGACGCCTGCCTGCCCACCCATCCATCCCTTCATTGACGAGGTGCCAGGCGGTGTTTTAGGCACTTAGCATATACATCAGCGGGCAAAACAAAAATCTCTGTTCTAGGAGTAGGTGGCCCTATTAGAAGAGCTTAGTGACTACTCTTTCTCAGCAGAAGCCTTAGTTAAAACTCAGCCTACAAATTCCAGCAGCCCAGAAGCTAGGAGTGTCGTTTATGTGACAGGCATTAGGTGAGGGAGGCTCAGAGAATTTATTGGGTACCTTGTATGTGCCAGGGGTTGTCTTTGCAGTTCACTTTTCTTTTTAGTATTTTTTGAGCGTGTATTTTGTGGCAGGCATGATGATAGGTGGTGAGCAAAAGCAGGATCCATGGCACTCTTGCACTTCCAAGCCTGTTGGGAGGAGCAGGTATTAGTCAAATAATCAAATAAGCTAAGGTACAATTATAATTGCCCACAGGTACTACCAGGAAGAGGAACATGGTGGGAGTATCCACATATATTAGAGGGATTTGACCTAGTCAGGAGGTCTGAGTAGGTTTCTTTGAAGAGGTATTGCCAAGGATGAGATCCCAGAGAAGAGTAAGAGCTGGTTAGGCAATGTCTAGTCCTCACGGAAGTCCTGTAAACCAGACATGATTGCCTCCACGCAGCAGGTAAGAACATTAAGCTCTCAGTGAGGTGACGTAACCACCCAAGGTAACTTCAGATTAGTGGCAACTCAGGATTCAGTTTCAGAGAAGAAAAGGGTCTTTTATGTGCTTTTATGTTCTCATGGGGCCATTTGGTGGTTTTAGGAGAGGCAGGCATCACAAGCAGCTCAGGGACTTTGGAGAGCATGGCTCATAAGCCTGCAGAACTCCTGCAGATTAATATAAACGAGTGAAGTAGGCAGAGTGTAAGACAGTAGGGGATGGTGGGGACTGCAGTGAGATGGAGGCCACATTTTCTCTCTAAATGAAGCAGGTGGAATCCACACACTTGGCAAATACATTTATTTGTTTCCCCCACCAGAAAGTTAGCTCAATGAAGCAGGACTTTTTGTGTTTGTCACATGTAGCAAGTGCTTATAGGCACTCAACCTCAGCCGCTGTCCACAGCCTTTGAGCAGTTCTTGCCGTGTGTGCAGTTTTACAGATTTTGAAGCACTTTTACATTCACTTTCTTATTTTATCCCCCAGCCTCTTTTTTGGCTCTTTATTTGCTTCTGACATGACTGCTACAATTAAAATTACCTAATGGACACCGCCCCCCCCCCCCGCCCAGTATTTAGATGTGTCTTCCTTTTGAACCTCTCCACCCTCTTCATATTTTAGCTCCTCTCCATCCTAATGTGTTTGGCATTATATCTTGGTTCCCTCTACTTATCTATCCTATCATATTTGAACAGTGTTTTGTTTTGTTTTTGTTTTGGATCGAACTTAGAACTTTAGTGTACTACTGACCTTGGGCCTACCATCAACCACCTTCCACGCTCAGCCTCAGTCCCTGCAATGCCGCCCAGCTGCTTCTTGTCGGGAATAGTACATGAAAGGTTTCATTTCTTCGAAACTGCTCTCCTGAAACATCTTGCTCCTCAAGAAAGTAATCATCTATAGACATCTGAACTTCCTATTCCATCACATGGACATCTTCCACAAGAGAAAATCTCATCTGCATGGGAAAGTTATAGCCTAACCTCCTCAGAGCTTCTCTTGGAGCAGTGGGTACTGGGATTTGTTGTTCATTATACCTCAGATGTAGGTTTTCTTCCTTTCCTTCCCTTTCCCTTTCCCTTTCCCTTTCCCTTTCCCTTTCCCTTTCCCTTTCCCTTTCCTCTCAGTAAAATGTGTGTGTGTGTGTGTGTGTGTGTGTGTGTGTATATATATATATATTTTTTAAGAATTTGTTTGAGAGAGTGTGCATGAGCAGGGGAAGGGGCAGAGGGAGAGAGAGAAGTAGACCCTGCTGGGTAGGAGATTTGATCCCAGGACCCAGAGACCATGACCTGAACTTAAGGCAGATCCTTAACCTACTGAGCCACCCAGGCATGCCCACATACATATATTTTTAATGGAAAATTTCAAACATAAGAAAGAATTAACTGGATTAACTATCATGTCTCATCCTCCAGTTTCAACAGTCAGCAACTCATGGCCAGTCTTGTCTTCTCTGTGCCTCTATCACTTCGTGAATTTTTTGAAGCAAATCCCAGACGTCACATTTTTCATGTGTAACTATCAGAATGTATTGCTAAAAGACAGGGACTCTTAGTTTCAGCATAACTTCCATACCATCAAACGCTTCTCATTAGCATCAAGAATTCCTTAATACTATCTTAAAAACAGTTGTTTGTTTGAAAGCTGGCTTGCAAAGAGAAAAGGCTCATAAATGCTGGACAGGTAAGAAGAACAGATGTCCTCCACATTCTCTAATTAGGTGTTTACATTTACTTTGTAGTGAAAATGTTGGTGATTTGAGAACTGAACAGATTGTGGAAAAAACAGTGAATCAATATAGGTCAATAAATCCAAAGTATGAAGCAGAGCATACTAGTTGGAGACATCTTGGAGGAGTGGTTATTTTCTTAAGACTACCCTCTGAGTTGACCCAAATCCAAAGCCGCTGTCTTCAAATGATCCCTAGAAGAATGTTCACACCAGTCTTTCTCGGTAGTATATCTGACATCACAGTGGTCATTGCACAAACTGCCTTAGAGCAACCTTTTACACGCCATTCCTCTGTCCATGGTGCTGATCCACAAGCTCCTTGGCTGGAAACCATAGGGTTATGCCTTGCTTTAAAAAGATTTGCCGGGGAACCCTGGGTGGCACAGCGGTTTAGCGCCTGCCTTTGACCCAGGGCGCGATCCTGGAGACCCGGGATCGAATCCCACGTTGGGCTCCCGGTGCATGGAGCCTGCTTCTCCCTCTGCCTGTGTCTCTGCCTCTCTCTCTCTCTCTGTGACTATCATAAATAAATAAAAATAAAAAAAAAACTATTTAAAAAAACATTTGCCATCGCTTCTCGGCCTTTTGGCTAAGATCAAGTGTAGTATCTGTTTCTATCAGTTTAATATCTGATACGTCCTCTATCCGAGGACAATATATTAAATGGATTTTTGGAGCAGGGAGATGGAATAGGAGCTTGCTCCGTCCACTCTGCACATTGACCTGGTATTGTAGTACTTCCAGGAACGGTAAAAAAATAAAAAAAATAAAAAATTGCCAAATAAAATAAAATAAAATAAAACCCATTGGCCAAAAGTAGGGTTACCATAAAAGCAAACTATAGTTTAAGTTAACTATACGTTAAATAGTTCCAGGAAGTGCTATCTATGCCTATGCAAAGTTAAAAAAAAAATCCAAGCTAGACAATTTCCTCGTAATGCCTGTTACATCTCATTTCTTTTATGCCCTGAACATTTACAGCATTTCTTTAAAAATTGAAAAGCAGACATGAAAAGGTTGAGTATCTATATTGGTGTGTCTATTTTGAACAGAGTATTTTCAAATATGATGTATTAACCAAGCCATAACTAGTTGAAATAGTTTTCTTTTTCACAAATTAAAAATCACCACTTCCACTGGTTCATTAATGATGGTCAGATAGCTGACAGAATAATAACTGTTAATATGTTCCAGTTCCTTTCACTCCACTGAGCAGTACAATAATGAAAAATTTCAACTATATATGCATGTATAGTAGTCAACAATTCTTTTCCTGGCTATCTATTAGGCACCATGCTAGGCATTAGTGGGCAAAGTATAAAACATAATCCTTTTACTCAAAGTAAGAGTAAAATAGGGAAATAGAATTGTATATTAAGTATAGTGTCCTTTTTCACCTCTTACTACAGTTTTTGGTTTAAAATCTAATTTGTCTGGGGTACCTGGGTGGCTCAGTTGGTTAAGGGTCTGCCTTTGGTTCACGTCATGATCTTGGGGTCCTGAGATCAAGCACTTGTCCCTCTGCCCTTCCCCCCTCACTTGTGTTCTCTCTTTATCTTTTCCAAATAAGTAAAATCTTTAAAAAATAAAATAAAAAATAAAATACAGTTTGTTTGATAGGATGGCTACTCCAGCTTTCTTTTGATGTCCATTAGTGTGATAAATGGCTTTCCATTCCCTGACTTTCAATTTGGAGGTGTCTTTGGGTCTAAAATGAGTCTCTTGTAAGCATATTTATAGAGTTTGCTTTTTATCTATTCTGATGCCGTATGTCTTGATTGGAGCATTTAGTCCATTTATATTCAGAGTAATTATAGAAAGATAATGGATTTAGTGCCACTGTATTACCTGTAAAGTCGATGTGCCTGTAGATTGTCTCTATTCCTGTCTGGTCTTTGTTACTTTTGGTCTCTCTCTCTTCTCAAAGGGTCCCCTTTAATATTTCTTGCAGGGCTGTTTTAGTGTTCATGAATTCCTTTAGTTTTTATTTATCTTAGAAGCAATCTCTCCTATTCTGAACGACAGCCTTCCTGAATAAAGTATTCATGGCTGCATATTTTTCCCTTTTAGCACTTTAAGTATATCAAGCCAGTCCCTTCTGGCCTACTGGGTCTCTGTGGACAGGTCTGCTGCCAGCCTTATGTATCTGAGGACCTCTTGTCCCGAGCTGCTTTCAGGATTTTATCTTTATTTTTGTAATTTGTGAGTTTCACTGTAATATATCGAGGTGTTGAATTGTCATATATCAGAGTAAACATGGTAGAGGTATTTATGTATGAAGGCCTCTGACGTGACAGAGTAATAACCTCTCTGGCTACCAGGAAAAGCTTCATAGAGGGAATCTTAAAAGATGTTTAGCAGGAGGAAGAAGGAAGGCATTCCCAAGGGAGGTAACATTATAAGCATGGGTAGTATTTTCATGTAATGGTATGAAGTTGAGTGTGCTATGAATTTATTATGGGGAAGGAAGTTGTGGAAAATGAAGTTTTACAGACAGATTGGAAGGAATTTGAACTTTATGTTGAAGGAAATGCAAAATGTGCCCATTGCTGCAAGAAAGTGGGGGTATCTCTCTGTCTCTAGGAAAAAGAGATCTCTCGTATAGACTCCTGGAAATAGTCTGCTAAGGGAATACTCAGCATACAGGGATTTGAATAAGAGGATTTCTAGGGCCTATTTTTTTTTGTTCATCCACCCATCCATTAAACACATAGATAGAAGTTAATTGTGTTTCAGGTGAAGTATTGAAATACTGAAAACACAGTGGAAAGGACAGACTTGATTCCTGCTCTTTAGGAGCTTACGTTCTTGTGGAGATTGGAGAAGGAGACAAATAATACACAAGTACGCTTATAAATAAACAGGATAAATTCAGAATAGACTGTAACTAGGCAGGGGTCACTTTAGAAAGTTTGATCAGAGAAGAGATTCTCTAAGGTTTGATATTTGAGCTGGAGTCTCAAGGATGAGAAGGATCCATATGTGTGCAGAATCTACGGAAGAGCATTCCTAGAAAGAGAAATAGTGAGGTATGGAAAGGCCTCGAGGTGAGAAATAGTGTGAAGTGTTCTACAAACTGAAAGGAGACCAGTGTGGCTGGAGCATAATGAGCAAGAGGAGGAGAGGGTCCAGAGTAAGGATGGAGGCAGGCAGGGCCCAGACTATGTTGGAAAATCCTTGTGGGCCATGGTAAAGAGTACGTAATTGATTCTAGAAATTGGCATTTAAGGATTTAAAGCTACTGAGTGACGTAATAGGATGTACACTTTATCAAAATCACACTGATGTTGAGGGTGGATTGGAGAAGGTAAAGAAGAGTGGCCAGATAGGGGCCTATGGATTTACTTTTGGCAAAAGATTCGTAATGGCTTGGACTTGGATGTGACGACAGAGGTGGAGAGAAATGGATATGTTCTATATATATTTTTTTTAATTTTTATTTATTTATGATAGTCACACAGAGAGAGAGAGAGAGAGAGAGAGAGAGAGAGGCAGAGACATAGGCAGAGGGAGAAGCAGGCTCCACGCACCGGGAGCCTGACGTGGGATTCGGTCCCGGGTCTCCAGGATCGCGCCCTGGGCCAAAGGCAGGCGCTAAACCACTGCACCACCCAGGGATCCCTGTTCTATATATTTTGAATGCAAAACTGTTAGGATTTGTCATAGCTTGGTTATGGAACATAAGAGGGAGGGACCCTCATTTTTTTTTTAAGATTTATTTATTTATTTATGATAGAGATAAAGAGAGAGAGAGGCAGAGACACAGGAGGAGGGAGAAGCAGGCTCCATGCTGGGAGCCCGACGCGGGACTCGATCCCGGGACTCCAGGATTGTGCCCTGGGCCAAAGGCAGGTGCTAAACCGCTGAGCCACCCAGGGATCCCTGGTTCCTCAGTTTTTTATTTGAGCAACTTGGTTGATGACACTACAGTTTTTGATGTGGGGAGACCTAGTAGGGTCTTGTTTGTTGGGAGTGGAGTAGTGGTGAAAATTAATTCTGTTTTGGATGCCATAATTTTGAGATCTCTATTAGATATGGAAGAGTCAAGTGAATAGTTGGGTATATCTCAAGAAAGAGGTCAGAAGTGGAGATAGAAATCTGCACCAATAAAAAATAAATTTATTAAAAAATAAAAAATAAATAAAAAAAAATAAAAATAAAAAAAAGAAATCTGCAAGTCATCAGCATATATTTTAAAGCCATCAGATTTGATGAAAACATATAGGGAAAGAGCACAGATATATATATAAGGGGAGAGAAGGAAGATCCATGCTCCAAGAACACAACCCCATTGTTGAGTAGACAGTAGAGGAGGGGAATTGTTATAGGTCGAATTGTGCCTCCCCATACATATTTTGAAGTCTTAACCCCCAGTAGCTCAGAATGTGACCTTATTTGGAAATATGGTTATTGTAGATGTATTTAGTTAAGATGAGGCCATGCTGGAGAAGGACACCTGATTCAGTATGATTGTGACCTTATAAAAAGGGGGAAATTTGGAAATAGACCTATGCACACAGGGAGAACTCCATGTGAAGACTGGAGTTATGCTATCAAAAGCCAAAGAGCTGGGCAGCCCCAGTGGCTCAGCGGTTGAGTGCCGCCTTCAGCCCAGGGTGTGATCCTGGAGTCCTGGGATCGAGTCCCACATCAGGCTCCCTGCGTGGAGCCTGTTTCTCCCTCTGCCTGTGTCTCTGCCTCTCTCTCTCTCTCTGTCTCTCATGAATAAATAAAAATCTTAAAAAACGAAAAAGCCAAAGAACTATTGGAAGCTAGGAGAAATCCTTCCCTAGAACCTTCAGAGGGAGCATGGATGTGCTGGTAACTTGGTCTCAGGCTCTTGGCATCCAGAGCTGTGAAACGATCAACTTCTGCTAAGCCGCTCAGTTTGTGGTGTTTTGTTATGGCAGCTCTAGAAAACACATAGAAGCCTGAATTAAAATAACTAGGATGTAAAAAGACAGACCACTAGAGTGTGGTATCATGGCATCTAAGGAAAACAGGTGTTGAAAGAACAGAGTGACCATTTTCATTAAAGGCTGTTGGGCGATTATATAAAAGGTGAAAAGGGGTTCCTGGGTGGCTCAGTTGCTTAAGCATTGGACTTTCGATTTCAGCTCAGGTCATGATCTTAGGGTCATGAGATTGAGCCCCCTCATCAGTCTCTATGCTCAGTAGAGAGTCTGCTCAAGATTCTCTTTCCCTCTCTCCTGTCCCTCCCCTTCTTGTTCTCTCTCTCTAAAATAAATAAATCTTTAAATAAGAGGAGGATAGGGATCCCTGGGTGGCGCAGCGGTTTAGTGCCTGCCTTTGGCCCAGGGCACGATCCTGGAGATCCGGGATCGAATCCCACGTTGGGCTCCCGGTGCATGGAGCCTGTTTCTCCCTCTGCCTGTGTCTCTGCCTCTCTCTCTCTCTCTCTCTCTCTCTCTCTCTGTGTGTGTGTGACTATCATAAATAAATAAAAATTTAAAAAAATAATTTGCAATTTGCTAATTAGTATGTACATAACACAATTGGTGATACAGAGAAATATGTGTGGTCTCCATTCTCAGTGAGTGTATGATCTACTTGGGAAAAAGAGGCATTCACATGAAGGAGATTAAATACAATTGTATTAATGAAGCGACATGAAGACTTTGCTGACCAGGGTGATTTCAGTTGTAACCAAAGAAATCTAGCTTATATTGTATTAGGTTAAAAAAAAGTATTCTAGTGTCTAAAACAGTGCCCAGCACACAGTAGGGCTCCTATAAATATTTGTCACATGGATGAATGAAGGGATTTTATTATCTCATATAACTGAAATGGCTAGGAGATATTTAGGTTTAGGCATAACTGTATCTAGAGACCTAGATCATATCCTTAGGCACCTTGTTCCCTCATTTTATCAGCTCTGCTTTTTTCTGAAGTGGCCTAATTTTCAGGAGGTTTTTTCCCATTATATGGTGGCTGCAGGTCTTTTGCAAGAGAGTTCCTTCTTCTCCTTTTTTTCAGTGGTTTCAGCAAAAATCCAGGAACTGAAGCTCATAGGGTTGATTTGGGTCATGTGCCCACCCCTGATCCAATCACTGTGACCAGGGAGATGGAATACTTGATTGGTCAGCCTGGGTCATATTTGCATCCTGGGAACTGAGCCTTTTGAGCCACATGGACCAAGAGTTTAAAAGGGCTTTTTTTTTTTCCCCCAGAGAAAAATTGGGCAGATGTTACTACCAGCAGAAGGAATGAAGGAATACAGGTAAAACTAATGGATGTTTGGTCACAAGGCCCTAGTCTTAAGAGGTTGTTGTAAGACAGTATAGAATTCTACATGATTGTATCAGGTAATAAGTATCAATTCAGAGCGTTTGGAAGTGGTCAAAACAAACCTCAAGGAGGAGACTGAAATTCAGTTATGCTTGAGGAGTGAGCAGGAATTGGCTTGATAAGGAAAAGGAGTTCTCAAGGTGAGTGGGAATAGAGGACACGCAGTAATGTAGTGACTTGAATGGGGAATTGGTGAAAAAGAGGGAGATTGGGGATGCCAGAATGTAAAGATGACTGACAAGATACCGTGGGCCACCACAACTGCAAGCACACTTAAGGCAAACCATGTTTGAGCTGGTCTGTAGTGCAGTCTCTACCATCATCTGATACCTGCACAGTGACCTTTCTGGGCTATAACTGGTCTTTGCATCTGGAGTTCTGGGAACACCTGTTATGACCCCAGTGCCTGCTTGTGGTGTTGCTTCCTAGTTGTTAGCAAAGGCTGATGTCCATGTAAGCCATCTTGTGACCAACCCGCCTCACCCTTGTAATTGACTGTGCCAAGTCTTTTCAAAAGTACACCACAGACCTTTTATTTTCAGAGTAAGGCAGTGGAAGAGCTTGCTCCAACACTGCCAAACAAAAGAAAAACCCGTTACATCAAAATCAAGTGCAGCAAAAGCAAGTAGCAGTTGGTGAATGAATCAAAGTTCCTTGGGTGCAAACCACACCTCTCTTGGTCACCGCTACTTTGCCTCTGCAAATCTAGAGAGAGACTCAGCACTTGTCCTGGGTGTTCACCCAGTCAACCATGTACATATAAACAAGGAGGTTCCCTGATGTAAGGGAGTCCAGGTTGCTGTCTGTATAAAGTTAATATGTATTTAGTATTTATAATGAGCCAGGTTCAGTTTTAAATGGTTCATGTATATATTAACTAATTTCCTTCTCATACCAGCCTTGGGAGGTAGATACCATTATTATTTTTTATTCACCAACAAGGAAACCGAGGCTCAGAGAAGTTAAATAACATGTTCAAGGTGTCCTGCATATGGAGTGTAGGATCCTTGATTCAAATCCAGATGGTCTGAATCCAGAGTCTATGCTTTTCACCATCACTTTGTGCTGTGTCTCTGTTCCTTTAACTCACAGTGACTGGAAAGGTTAGTCAGCTCAGTTCATTATAGAAAGGACTTTAGTTCTCCTAGCCAGTCAGGAAGAGATTCAGAGTCCAGAGGCTGCTACCAACATTCTTTTTTGTGTTATGTGTATTACCTTTCAGACAGGCTAAGTTTGCCTTTCATGGGTGCCAGGAAGTCCCCTTTATCTTGATCTCCATCCCTCCATCCTTTTCTAATAAGAGCCAACAGCCTTCTTGTGCACCTGCTCCTTTCATCTGTCTGATAAGACCCATTTGCCTTGAATTCTCACAATTTTTAGAGCAAGGTACCTAAAGACATCAAACCTTTATGACTTGTATTGATCAACTCTCATAGGATAACTGATGCATTATCACACTAAAGGACTCTCTTCACATTAGGGGGCAAGTCTAGGAGGAGGGACAGTGGAAATGAAGGGGCAGAGGATCCTATCTTGCTCCACAAGTGGATAGAGCACATAAAAAGGCTAAGTTATTAGGTAGACTGATGAGTCCTATACTTTCAAGACTAGCACTGCAGGTAAGGATATGATGAGAATTTCTTGTAGGAAGTGCTGTAAGCCTTCAGACAGGCTTAGAAACAGATAATGGCAAATTGTTACCCTGGCCAGATGTGTCTAGGTTTAGGTCTGTGGACTGCCCACTTGACCTTATTGGCCTAGGATTGAAATGGAGTCATCCTGTGTGAGAATATGTAAGAAGGGCCGACCAACTCTTCTCTGAGCTGAGCAAACTTCTCTCTCTCTCATCACTCAGTACATCTGCTGATATGGGTCTTCATGTATGTATGTGGCTTGTTCTGTGTCTATCTGGAGTTTGGGTAGGGTCTAAGTAAGTACACACTTGACCACACCCAAACTGTGATCTGAGAATGGGCTAGTGGGTCATATTCCAAGAGAAGTACTATCCATACCAGTTCTCTGTGGTTGCTGGGAAGATAAGATATATGTGTGGAGCTATGGTTAGTGTACCAGCTTGCCATAAATAATGTTTGCTTGAGAAAGAGGTCCACAGGGAAGAAAGCAGGGGCCCAAAATGGGGAGGGTGTCAGAGTCCCAAAGTCATTTTTTGAGCATCTGGATCCGATAGCACCTGAAGTCAGAGCGCCTGGTCTTTATTTTTGAGTCATTCCAGTTCTTGTTTTGCTTAAACCACTTTGTTTTTTTGTTTTGTTTTTGTTTTGTTTTGTTTTGTTTTTTATTATTTTATTTATTTATTCATGAGAGAGAGAGAGAGAGAGGTAGAGACACAGGCAGAGGAAGACGCAGGCTCCATGCAGGGAGACTGATGGGGGACTTGATCCTGGGACTCTAGGATCATGCTCTGGGCTGAAGGCAGGTGCTAAACCACTGAGCCACCCAGGGGTCCCATTGTTTTGTTTTGTTTTTAAGGTTTTGCTTATTTATTTATGAGGGGTATATATATAGAGAGGCAGCGACATAGAGAGGGAGAAGCAGGCTCTCCCTGCAGGGAGCCCGATGCAGGACTCTATCCCAGGACTCTGGGATCACGCCCTGAGCTGAAGGCAGACGCTCAACTGCCGAGCCACCCAGGCATTCCTGTTTAAGCCACTTTGAATTAAATTTCTTTTACTAACGACCCAAGCAATTCTGACTAATATGTAATAGAAGTATTTTACATGCTATCTCCAGTGTCTTGGAAATTATCTCCATTTGACAGATGAGGAAAGGGAGCTTGAAGGTTCAGGGAATTTGTACAGATCTTATGGGTGGTCAGAGGAAGACCCAGGATTTGGTACAAGGTTGAGCTTGAAACCAGACATCATTCTTTACCAGAAACCTTTGAAAATGTTTTCAGTTTTAGTTTCTTTAAGAAACATAAGCACCTATGATTCCAAGTCTCCTTTGGAGATGCTCCGTGCCTGCTGCTCCATACCAGAATTGACTCAGCGAGTTGTCGGGCTGACTCGAATTGTTGTTTATATAGTCTGTGAACTTGCAGTTTATGGTGTTTTGTAATTTTGTTTTCCCTGCCGTTTCGCTAATGTGGCTTTGTGAGCAAACATCGCCTGTGATTTAAATTCACCACAGTAATGAAACGGGTACGCGCACACACGCAGGCACACACGCTTCTTCAGAACAGTCCACAGCTTTCTGATTAATCACATGTGTAAAGTACAGTGTTTACAGGAAATCAGCAGGTGGCAATTAGCATCTTGGAAATTATCTGGGAAACAACTGGAGCTGCCACTTCAGGAGGGAAACATGGCAGTAATCAGCAAAGTGACAAACCCCCTTGGAGCTGGGAATGAGCAGGGCTGGGAGTGGGGGGCTGCCAGGCACACAGCAGCTGGTGGGGGCAGCCCGGTGTGGATCACAGACTGCTTGCCAGCCATGTTCTTTTACTCTCAACACTGAAGAAGCAAGTCTTTGGGTGGAAATAGTTGAAATAGTTGCCTGACAGGCAGACTGTCTCAGGACAACCGTTAAAAAACACTCACTACTACCACCACCACCACCATTCAGACCTCGGTCTGGGCACAAGCAGGCGCTGGCACTACTGATCTAGTTAAAATATGGAACTATTTCAAGAGTCATTTGTAAACCAGCTACTGTCTTGAGCCCGCCGAGTGGTATTCCACTGCCGCCTTTCCGGAGGAAAACTCTCACATCCTCAGGAGCCAGTGACCAGAAGGTTAAAGCCCAAATCCCGCTCTAGTGCTGAGTCCAGGGTCCATTCTGATGGGTCAGTGCCTGTGCTGTCTGATTGTTGAATATTTCGTGTATCACCCCTCAGGAGTTTTGGTGACCGCTGTGGAAGGCAGAAACAGGATGGGTATATCAGAGGGAACAGGAAGAGAGAACATTGCATGGTCCGTTTGATACTTAAGGTGCTCTTCATCCATAATTGAAAAAATAGATATATTCTTTTTTTTTAAAAGATTTTATGTATTCATGAGACACACACACACACACAGAGGCAGAGACACCCGCAGAGAGAGAAGCAGGCTCCTCACCAGGAGCCTGATGTGGGACTCCATCCCAGGGCCCCAGGATCACAACCTAAGCCAAAGGCAGACACTCAACCGCTGAGCCACTCAGGTGCCCCCAAAATAGATGTATTCAATATGTATATTTATGCCTATATCTAATCATCTATCTGTATCTATACCTACACGTAGACCTATACTTACAGCTATGCCTGTACCATCTATGTCTACATCTATACCTATAATGAAGGGGCAGTGTAGCCATGCTGTATTATTTACTAGCAGTGTGGCCTAGCATCAAGAACAATGTCAACCATTGGTTCTCCACACTGGCTGCGCATTAGAATCATTTCTTGAAGCTTATGCAAATCGCAGGTGCTGGGGGGGGGGGCCCCATAAGAGATTCTGGTCCTATGGATCCAAGATGAGTTCCGACCATCAGAATTAAAAAAAAAAAACAAAAAACAAATGCCCCTCAGATGATTTTAAGGTGCCACTGAGCACCACTAAAACCTTCTAAGGGATCCCTGGGTGGCGCAGCGGTTTAGCGCCTGCCTTTGGCCCAGGGCGCGATCCTGGAGACCCGGGATCGAATCCCACATCAGGCTCCCGGTGCATGGAGCCTGCTTCTCCCTCTGCCTGTGTCTCTGCCTCTCTCTCTCTCTGACTATAATAAATAAATTAATTAAAAAAAAATAAAACCTTCTAAGCATGCACTTGGTCATATAATGAACACCGGTGCCCATTTTGCGGGATTCAGGGAGATAACATATGTAATGCTTTTACCAGAGGGTAAGGCTAAACCCTATACATGTTAGTTTCATTAATAATTAATATTCAGTACTTAAGAAAGCAGCTTTGTTATTTTTTTAGATACATGGGGAACAAGTAAATTCATCCTAGTTATGAACAATTCAAGTAACAGATAAAGAGTAAAAAGTGATGGTATCACTTATCATCTTATGTACTTACCATACTTAAGTGATTATCCTTACCACCTATGCACCCAAAGACACACTCTTATGTTCCCATGCATATCCTTCTCGAAATTTACCTTTGCCTTTACTTACAAAAAAAAGTTCACCTTCCTGTAAGTCTTTAATAATGTAAATAGAGCCATTTGCATTGTTTGGTGACTTCTTTTTTCACTTAGCAATAGGTCTATATGTCTTGGAGATCTCTCTATGTCAGTAAATACAAGTCTACCTTGTTATTTTAACGATTACATCCCTCATACTGATAATGGAAGCACCAAAGTTTACTTAACCACTCCCCATACCTGTGGGCATTTTAGAGTCTCCAAATTTTTGCTCTTCCAAATACAACTGCAGCAAACACTTTTGTACGTCTTTATGCAGGGGGATGGGTTTTCTTTAGATTATCCCTACAATCGATAGTGCTGGGTCAAAGCATGCATTTTACATTGCAGGTAAGATGATGTTCAATTCTGCCTAATTGCTCTCCACAAAACTGTGTTAATTAGCATTCTTTTTTTTTAAAGGTTTTAATTTATTTATGATAGTCACACAGAGAGAGAGAGAGACAGAGACATAGGCAGAGAGAGAAGCAGGCTCCATGCACCGGGAGCCCGACGTAGGATTCGATCCCAGGTCTCCAGGATCGGGATCGCGCCCTGGGCCAAAGGCAGGCGCCAAACCGCTGCGCCACCCAGGGATCCCTAATTAGCATTCTTAATGATGAATTTCTTGCTTTCCATCTCTTTTATTTCCCCTAATTTTTTAGGGGAGGTATTTTTGCTTTAGGAAAATACAGCCCGTGGCTGGGTAGCAGGACTTAATTTTTTTTTTTTTTTTTTAATTTATGATAGTCACAGAGAGAGAGAGAGAGAGAGGCGCAGAGACACATAGGCAGAGGGAGAAGCAGGCTCCATGCACCAGGAGCCCAATGTGGGATTCAATCCCGGGTCTCCAGGATCACGCCCTGGGCCAAAGGCAGGCGCTAAACCGCTGCGCCACCCAGGGATCCCCGGTAGCAGGACTTAAAAACAAAGAGTCTCTGTCTTTTACTTTTCCCTAATGACAGCGAGCACCTTTTCATGTGCATATTGGCACATGAAGTTCCCGCTCAAGTATTTCACTCTTCAAAAAAGTGGGGCTTTGTGTCTTTGGCATTTTGGTGTATGGTCCATTTCAAATTCATTTTTGCGTGTGCAGTGATCAGAGGTGGAGATTCATTTCTATTTTTTCCTGTATGGATGTTCATTTGTTCTAGCATCATTTGTTAAAAATTCTTCTCTTTCTTTTTCATTGACTTGGCACCTTTGTTGAAAATGAATGAATTGAATATGTGTGAGTCTTTCTAGACTCTATTCTGGTCCATTGATTAGCCTCTCCTTACTTTGAGTCTTCACTTTTTAATCGGAGATTACTAATATCGTTTGTTGACTATCTTCTATTGTCTGAATTTTAAAATCAGGCCCAGTCTTTCCGTTTAACAGCAAGGGATAAGAAAAGCAAACGAGGGATCCCTGGGTGGCGCAGCGGTTTAGCGCCTGCCTTTGGCCCAGGGTGCGATCCTGGAGACCCAGGATCGAATCCCACATTGGGCTCCTGGTGCATGGAGCCTGCTTCTCCCTCTGCCTGTGTCTCTGCCTCTCTCTCTCTCTCTGTGACTATCATAAATAAATAAATTTTAAAAAAATTAAAAATATTAAAAAAAAAAGAAAAGCAAACAAGAGAACTGTCTGACTGCTAGAAAGCCCAATTCACAAGCCCTCAGGAGACTGAGCCTAGATTTTTAGTGTTGTCTGCCACTGGTGTTGCCTGCCACTGATGAGTGGCCGTCTGGTAACAGAATGAGGCAACATAGCTTTACCAACGTCTTCTACCTAAGTTACGACCGTGTCAGGAAGAGATAAACAGAACCACAGCTTCAGCCCAGTTCCTTAAATTTGGATCTCAAGCCCATCTCCCACTCCTACTTTTCTAACGTCACAAAAACCTCCCAAACTATACCCCAGACCTTCTGCCTAAGTGGAACCTTCTAGACCCATATACAGTTCTGCCTATAATTTGTTTATTGTGTCCACTGCATCGGCATGTGACTTTTCTAACTGTAGTATCATTATCAAGAAGAGGAGACCCTCTGTATCTACTTTGCTAGGGCTGTCCTAACAAACTACCAAAAACTGAGGGACTTCTCACAGTTCTGGAGTCTGAGATCAAGGTGCTGGCAGAGTTGGTTTCTTTTGAGTCCCATCTCCCTGACTTGTGGAGGGCCACATCTTCTCCTTGCATCTTCTTCCTGCATCTTCACATTGTCTTCTTTTCTCAGAACACCAGTCATATTGGATTAGAGTTACCTTAATGACCTCATTTTAACTTATTTAACTCCCTTAAAGACCCCATCTCCAAACACAGCCACATTTTGAAGGTCTTGGGGGTTAGGACTTGAACATGTGGTTTGGGAGAGGACACAGTTCAGCCTATAATGCTCTCTAATGGAGTGGTCAGACATGGGCTGGCCCCATTCAGCCACAGGAGGACACCCTGCTGTACCTGGCTGGACTCAGCTATGATTTCAGCTCACCTCACTCCTGTAGCCCCAGGAATACACAACCCTCTATTCCCTTTTCTTCTCCTAAGGGCCTCCTTGAATTCCCACTTTAATTTTAGTGCTGTTAACATGACATACATAATATATCCAAACCTTTTATAAATTTATTTCTTAAATTAATATATTTCTCTCAGTGCAATAGAGTTACCTTTTGATCAACTTGCCTTTTAAAAGTTTTGCTTCCTTTTTTTTTTTTTAATTTTTATTTATTTTTATGATAGTTACAGAGAGAGAGAGAGAGGGAGGCAGAGACACAGGCAGAGGGAGAAGCAGGCTCCATGCTCCGGGAACCCGATGTGGGATTCAATCCCGGGTCTCCAGGATCGCGCCCTGGGCCAAAGGCAGGCGCCAAACCGCTGCGCCACCCAGGGATCCCTGCTTCCTTTTTTTCATCCTGTTTTATATTTTCTGTTTATAGTAATTCCTTGATCTGTCCCCCCCCTCACCCCCCCCTCCATTCTCCTGCTACTGTTGCATTGATTGAGTTTCTTTGGTTCATTTTTTTCATATTGGGTTTTGGAAATTATAGATCTTATTCTATTTTTCAGTGGTTGCCCTAACATTTTAACACATTAAAAAATCATTATTAAATTAGAACACAAATATGAGAAAAAAAGCTGAGCAATACAGAACCATAACATGTAAAGTGAAAGTCTTTCACTTCCAGACTTTTCACTTCTTATTCCACTCCCCAGAATAACCTATTTTTTTTTTAACCATTTCTCTTTTTAAGTATTCTGGTTGTTGCTTCCTTAACTTAAATAATATTTTTATACTTTTACTTTTTTATTTATCATATATAGGCAGTATTTATTGATGTTCAATTTTGAAAGTTAAGGAATAATCTTAGTTAAAATCCCACCTCCAAATTTAACTAGCTACCTTTTTATTTGTAGTTCTTCTAGCGATCATTCCTATAAGGTAAATATGATCTTTAAAATTTAATTTTTGTTCTATTATCTTTAGACAGTATCTCTTGGTACTATCAAAATGGTGGAAATTAATGCTCTTACATTTTTTTTACTTCCGTCTGCCTCCCAACTTCTGTGCGTTGCAAGGCTGATAACATTTACATTTTGCTAAATAGGTTTGGCACAGAAATTGAAAATGAACAAACACTACTTACAATATTATGATAATATAACTATCTTTCATTGCAGAACCAAGTAGTATGATAGGACTTCTAGAAAAGAAAACATGATCTTATGTTGTGAAACCGCATGCCCAAAGGTAAGTATTCTGGGGTATCAGGGTGAAACAGACTCTTTTACCATCCATAGGATCTAGTTCAGAATCACTTTACACTTTAGTTGGCTTCATATTTGATCCTAACTTCCTTATATGGCTCTCTCTCTGTCTCTCTGTCTCTCTCTTTTTTTTTGGTCCTAAAATTTCTGATTTCCTTCCCCTTTTCCATGCCCACCCCTGCCCACAACCCAAGAAGCATATCTTTGTGACTTCCCTAAGATTGCTCATATTTCCAACAGATTCCTAAGACCACCTTCTTTATATGTAAAGACACCTGCCCCAGAACCTCTAGGACTCCCAGCTTGGGTATAAACTAGGTGCTGCACAAATGGCCAAGGGTCTCCACTTCTTATACTCTTAGGTTGGTTCCATTCTACCTTATAGCCCCCCTCCCCCACTTTTTTTTTTTAAATAAGGGCATGAAATGGGCACTTGCGTGGCTCAGTCAGTTAAGTGTCCGACTCTTGATTTCGTCTTAGGTCATGATCTCAGAGTCATGAGATCCAGCCTTGTGTTGGTCTCTGTGCTCAGCATGGAGTCTGCTTGAGATTCCCTCTCTCCCTCTGCCCCTGCCCTCTGCTACCAACCCCACCTCCCCCTCCACTGGCTCTATGAGAGGTCAGTTTTCTGAATTCTTGAATGTCTGAAAAAATAACTCTGCTACATTTTATGCATAGTTTGGCTATTCATAGATTTATATTTTTCCACCTGGCAGAACAGTTTCTCACATTATTTCCTTTCTTATTTTATCCCCTCTGTTCTCTTTGTTCCTTCCTTCTCAAACTACTGATGGACCAATGGAGGAATCTCTATATTCTCTATTTCTCTGAACTGGGTTTACCTCAGACTTTCAATCTCTTGGTTCTTTTGTAATTCATTCGAGGAGTCTCTCAGCTTGATCTCTGAGATTATAAGTTCAGACTTTACTCCTTGATGCTATGCTGCTCTTACATTGAGATATCTTAAATGATAGCAAGCATGGTTTTTAAGATTTATTGTTTTTAAAGTTTGTTTATTTTTAGGTTCTCTCTTCACCTAATGTGGGGCTTAAACTCATGACCTGAGATCAAGAGTTGCATGGTCTTCTGACTGAGCCAGCCCAGTGCCCCAGTTTTTAAAGTTTCTAAGTAATTAAATTACTTATTATTTTTTAAAGATTTATTTATTTATTTATGAGAGACAGAGACAGGCAGAGGGAGAAGCAGGCTCCCTGCAGAGAGCCCAATGTGGGACTCCATCCTGGATCCCAGGATCACACCCTGAGCCGAAGGCAGATGCTCAACTGCTGAGCCACCCAGGCATCCCATTTATTTTTTATTAACATGATTTTTAAATATATGTGATTTCTTACAGAATATATTTTAAAAGATTTATTTATTTATTATTTGAGAAAGAGAGAGAGAGAGTAAAGGAGTGACAGAGGGAGAGAATCTCAAGGAGACTCTCTGCTCAGCATGGAGCTGGATGTGGGTGGGGCTTGATCACACAATCCTGAGATCACCACCCAAACCAAAACCAAGAGTCAGTTGTTTAACTGACTGAGCCACCCAGGTGCCACTCTTATAGTATATTTCTGAAACTATCAATTATATGATTTTAACATTTTCTTTTGCTTCTTCAACTAATTTTTTTAGGATTTTTTTTCTCCCTTTTTCATGAAATTGGTGCTTTGCTTTCATGGCACTGGTTTTCTTCTTAGACTGGAATAGAGCTTGAAATCTAGATTCTATATAATTTTATTTTGGAAATTCATAGACATTGCCTACCTTCTGTATATTCAGTGTTAAAAAGTTTGATATTGTTTTTTTCTTCTATGGGTAGTTGGTTTTACATTTTTTATTTCTTGGAATTTCTTGGAGCTTCTATGTTATTCTTTTTGTCAACTGAAAGATAAACACACCTTCAGGAATCACCAGATGTTTGGGAAATAACATTATCAAGAGTTTGGTAGCAATATGAGTAAACTGAAGAACCAAGGCATGAGGAAATGGGAAAATAGAGAAATATAGAAAAGACAGACCTTAAAACAAGCAAAACTCACATTTTTAAGTCATTAGACAAGAAATGACATTCAAAACCATTTTATAGGCTGATATGAGAAGCAGCCATTAAAGATCTTAAAAAGAGCACAGTGCTGTAAAAAACTCAAGATACATTAGATCATTGAAAAAACACCATTGAAAATAACATCTGTGATGGTTTGTCCCAGCATGCAGCATAAAAAGACAACAAAAAGGAAAGAAAAGAAATGATACAAAATTTAGGAAGTAGGAAGATAAATCTAGAAGCTCAGTAGCTTCAAATTCATGAGGCAACATAATTCTGAACTGAAAATTTTAGGATCCAATATACCGTTTGCATGTGAGATTCTCTTCCTGCTTGAATGGGGATGGGAGTTCTCATCTGTGAACTTGGGGTTTCTTGTTGGTCTGCTGAAAAGAACTCTTTTCTTTTTTCTTTTCTTTTCTTTTCTTTTCTTTTCTTTTTTCTTCTTTTCTTTTCTTTTCTTTTCTTTTCTTCTTTTCTTTTTTTTTAAAGACCTGTTTTTATACCTGTAGGACCTTTCTTCAGTGTATATTTTGGGCTCTCCTTTTCCTCTCTTTTTATTAAATCAAAAAGACCAATCCATAGTCTTTTTATATCTCAGAAACAGAACTCAAAATATCTGAGTTTTCTTGTTTTATTTTAAGATTTTATTTATTTATTCAGAAGAGACACAGAGAAGCAGAGACATAGAGGGAGAAGCAGCCTCCCTGTGGGGTGCCTGTTCCAGGACTCGATCCCAGGACCCTGGGATCATGACCTGAGCCTAAGGCAGACTCTCAACCACTGAGCCACCCTGGTGCCCCCAAATATCTGGTTTTTAAAAGATTCACAATTTTGAAACTATTTTGTGTGAATCTTAATAAAGAAATGTGTTGTGGATCACAAGAAAGGTTTCTCCATGCTAGAAAAGGGAAAAATGTGGAAAAAGGAAAGGCTAGAATAAACCCAGTGGTGTTGGATTGGAACTGGATCTATCAGTGTGAATTCATGGTTTTAAATATTGGTAATAAATGCCAGAAATAAATATATTGTGTATATATATCTCTGTCTCTTTCTTTATCTATCTATGGGGTGGGCTAGCAGCAATAACAGCCCAGTAACTAACAATGCACATACCTAGGACCCATATCATGGTGTTTAAATATAATTCTCCCAATCAAAAGAATCAAAACTTCTTTAAAAAAAAATAATTTACTTATTTTGGGGCAAGGATGGCAGAGAGAGGGAGAGAGAGAATCTCAAGCAAACTTCCCACTGAGTGCAGAGCTCAAAGCATGGCTCAGTATCACAATCTAAGATCATGACCTGAGCAGAAAGCAAGAGTCAGATACTTAACCAACTGAGCCACCCAGGCACCCCAAGAATCAAAACTTCTGAAAGAAATGGCTGATTCCAGAGCAAGAGCAGGGAATATACAATATGATCTGGGAATATTTGTTATACCAGAAAGCTAGGAAGAAACTAAAATGATGGGGATATGTTAAAAAGACTCAGGAGCCAGTTTTGAGGGGCCTGCACTGGCCAAACTGGGGATAGTTTGAACAACCAAATAAATAAAAAATAAATAGTAATGGATAATGATCTATAGCATTAGATAAGGATCTACAAATCCAAATAGATTTAATAGATTTATCCATATACCTAGATGAATAGAGGAGGGAAACCTTTTGCTTACAGTTGGATTGCAACTGGTAAATATGGAAGCAGTGAAAGAATCAGAAGAAAATCACTCTTTGGTAATCATGACAGTCATGATTTTTTAAGGCAAAAATCAGCAGTGGATGTTAAAACTAGTACGTAAATGTATGATGAGAAATAAGACAGAATCTCAGAGTATCTACCCAAAATAAATTTATTTTTATAAAAAGAGAAATAGTAATAGTTGAGAAATAGTTTAGAGTTGAGAAATGTGGCAGATATCACCTTGACCTAGTAATCCTATCTTTCTGCACTGAGTGTAAGTCCCCAAGCATGGGGATTTATTTCTGTTTTATTAACGTCTATTAACTAGAATAACACTGGGCACATAGTAGGTCCTCAATAAACAGTTTTTGACTGAATATTCAGGTTTATGCTTATATTTATAAGCTCATACTCATAAGCTATGTTTTTTTGTGAACTTTTTATCATTACTTATTCTTTATCTACTTGATCTGTCATGGGCTAAGAAAATGGAATGAATGCTTAATGCCATTGCATTTTTGTCTTGTTCTTGTAGGTTCTGCTGTCTTTGCTGTAAGAAGCATTGTGAAGGCATGTTATTTAGTATGTAAACATATGTAAACACATATTTTATTTTAGAGAGTGAGAAACAGAGGAAGAGGGAGAGAGAATCCTGAGTAGGTTCCATGCCCAGCACAGAGTCTGACCCCAGACTGCAGTCTCACCACCTTGAGATCATGACCTGAGCTGGAATCAAGAGTCAGTTACTTAATGAACTGTGCCACCCAGCAGCCCCTGGTATATAAATATTTATAATGGTTAGATCTTCATGTGGGCTGTACCTTTGTCATCACCAACATAAACCTCTTTGCTTAATACTTTCTTCATGTTGTTAATCTAATCTCACAGTTATGAAACAGTTCACGATTTCTTTTTTCATCTGTATTTTCTTTTTAAGCGCTCTAATTTATTGCCTGTTCATTCATTTCAGCCGATACGCTTTCCTAAGTCTCTGCCCTCTTTTCCTGTGTTGTCCATAGCAGTCAAGAGAGACATGACTATTTCGAGGCAGACTGTATTAGCTCTAACGGAATGATTTCCTCTTTACTTCTCCATCTGTCCAACTAGCATTTTACCTTGTGAAACGTTCTTCGATTTCTCAGGTAGAGCTAGTTACTCTCTCCAATGTGTAATATAATACTTTGTATATTTCTGGAATAGCCTTTAGCATATTTATCAGACTATATTTTAATGTTTTCTGCAATAAAGATGTCCTGTTCTCTGTAGTTTTGAAATTCCTGAGGCCGAGGATGTCCCCACAGTCTGGATTCTGGCTTCTCATTATGAATTACTTTAGTTTTCACCTTGTGAGACAGTTAAAGCAGGACTTGGGATTTCTTTACATCCCCTGAAAAAGAAATCACACTTCCCTAAGCATTAGTAAGCAGTGCAGATCTTACTGAAGATTTCGTGGGGAAGTAGCAGAGAATTTTGCATGATACTTCATACAGCACACAACTTCAAAAAATGCTCACTGCCATGAATCTCCTAGCCTGTTTCTCCTTGGCCTAAGCTTCCAGAGAGCATCAGACTCCAGCCACCCCCTCTCCTTCACCTTCCTTGAGAATTGTCCTCTCTTCCTCTATCTCAGAACTGACAAGTTAGATCCCTCCTGGCTTTTGTATACAAACTTGCAAACCACAGCCTTTTATCACTACTACCTTCACATTTGCCAGAGACCAGTATAGAAGAATAAAAATAGTTTGCTTTTAGTAAACAAAAAAGCCCTTCAGTTACCACCTACTTTAGAGCAGAGTCATATGATCTTTTTTTTTTTTTTTTCTTCTTTGAGAGGGGTCACATTTGTCCTTTGGTGGCTTCTCACAGTGTTTAGTGTTTCCAGGCAGGGTTACATTCCATGCTTCATGTATCCTCAGCAGAGCCCCTCGAGGCATCAAGCATCGTGAATGTAAACTGCAAGGGAAGGCATCTGTCTTAAACCACCTCCATCTCAGTGGGGAAGGCAGGATTGGAATGCAGGTCTTTTGAGTTCAGCTTCAGGGCTGTTTCTCTTGTTTTTAGTGGGCACATATTCCTCAGGCTATAGCCCTCCAGTGTGCAAACACGTCACCTCCTTTCAGTTAGATACTCTGGCTTGATTTCTATTCTGAGTCCCACTGTGGAGAAGGTTGGACTGTAATCTTAGTCAATTTGAACGAAGTTCTTTCAATTCCAGCTTTTCTCACTCAATTCCAATTACTCTCAGTCAGTTCCTCATTTTCTTTCTTGCACTTGTGTCCATGTCCCAGGGGAGCTTACACAGTTCCTTAGCATTGCTGAGCCCACATCCTCTCCTCTGTCCCATCAGGCATCCACAAAGATTGCTCATGTTTGTCTGTTCCCCGCTTTCCTTTGTGTCACCCTTGGCCAAACTGCAAGGGTTCCTTGAGTACACCTTCCGTGGATCCTTCCTGAGTGGAAATAGGGGCAGGGAGAGAATCAGATGGAGCCTCAGAGTGGGGCAGGAGGGACCACAACAGGGAGTCTTGGCTGGGGGTAATGACAACTCACAGCTTTTTATAATGGATTTGTGGCTTCACATTGTTTGCTTTTCCCCCCAAAGATTTATTTATTTATTTGAGAGAGAGAGAGAAAGGGAGACAGTGTGTGAGTGGGGAGAGGGAGAGCAAGAGAGAGTCTTGAGCACACTCCCCACTGAGCATGGAGCCCTATGTGGAGCTCCATCTCACAACCTTGACATCATGACCTGAGCCGAAATCAAAGCCAGATGCTCAACCAACTGAACCACCCAGCTGCCCCTCTGGTTCACCTTTGTGTCTTTGAGTAAGCCACCTACCCTGTGTTGGGTTTCAGCCAGACTGGAGTGGAGGTTGGGAGGCCCTGACTTTTATCCTGGTTTTATGCATGCACTGGCTAATGAGGTAGAGTGCGTGTCTCATAGCCTCCCAGCATCCATTCTCTCATCTGCAAAATGGGCTAATAGCATCTGGCATGACTTGCCATACGGGAGTTTGCAGAGGATCCAATGAGCAAGTGGGTAAATTTTGAGTCCTTTAAGAAGTCAAATATGTGTATGGAAAATGAATGTGTAAAGATTAGGAGATGTCTTCTCCTATCCTGTCTTTCAAGGGCTTCCTGACATAGTCAAGCTTACTGGCAAGAAAGACAGAGGTCCTCCATGAACTAGTTATGTTTTTTTCCACTGGGACAGTGACCTTGCTCCTTCAGGTGATACTTGTGAGTGTCAATCCAGAAGCTAACAGCAGAGGGCATCCTGTGCCCAAAAATGACAGGACTCTCTTGCAGACTCCCAGGAGTTCTAAGAATGCATGGCCAAGGATTATGATAAAATACATGTTGGATCCACTAATATTGGAATCTGGGAGTGCAGCTCAGGATTGCTATTTGTTTTTGCTCTATATACTTCTTTAAAATTATTATTATTTTTTTTAATTTTTATTTATTTATGATAGTCACACACAGAGAGAGAGAAAGAGAGAGGCAGAGTCACAGGCAGAGGGAGAAGCAGGCTCCATGCACCGGAAGCCTGACATGGGATTCGATCCCGGGTCTCCAGGATCATGCGCTGGGCCAAAGGCAGGCGCTAAACCACTGTGCCACCCAGGGATCCCCTTAAAATTATTTTTTTGAAAAGAACACACACACTTGGTTAAAAAAAATTAGAAGTGTACAGAAGTTTTATATAAGACTACCAATAGTACCTATCAGGCCCACACAACCTGCACCCCACCCTTTCACAACTCTGACCTCAAATCCCACCCTCTGCACTGGCTCCAGCCCACCTTTGCCCTTGCTGTTTCCTTTAACCAGAAGGCTCTTCCTGTAGATATCAAGGTGATATCCCTTACCTTTCAGATCTTGATTCAAATGTCACCTTCTCTGGCTTTCTCCTATAATATTGCATTCCTTTCAGCCCTCCCTCCCCTCATTCAAATGGTGCCTGGAACATGGCATCATATGTTATTATTATTGCTTCCCAGAGTGCTTATTACTTTTGCTCAGACAGTATATTATACTTGGTTATTATTAAAATTTGTCTTAACCCTAGAAAGCAAACTTCATGAGGACAGGAACATTTTTCATATTCTTTTCTTTTCATTGGTATATTGTCAATGCTTAGAACAATCATTCGCATGAGAGTAGGGGCATAATAGGTTATTTGTTGACTGAAGCTATGTGGTTACTCCATTTCTGGAAAGCACCCTTAGGAGAATATGATGAAATGAATTGGCATCTTTTATCCATTCATTCTGGGATTCTGGGATTTGGTAATGTGGCCAGGCTCTGCTGGGTGGTTTTTCTGTTCTAGGCCAGGTGAGGCTGATTTCAGCCTGGCTTGTGTCTGTCCACACAGGTCCACTGAGGTACCTTGGTTTTCCTTCACATGGCCTCTCATCCAATAGCAGGCTGGTTGGCTCAGGTTCATCATATAGTATCTTCTAAACTCAGTGGATTTGGCAATTCACAATGTACAAGTGCCATTAAAACGTCTGTGTATCACCTTTGCTGTCATTCCTTTGGCCTAAGCAAGTCACATGACTAACCCACATTCTTGGTGGGAAGAGTTGCAAAGTCACATTGAAAAGGGGAGGAGGGACACCTGGGTGGAGCAGTTGGTTAAGCCTCTGCCTTTGGCAGAGGTTCCTGGGATTGAGCCCTGCATCGGGCTCCCTGCTCAGTGGGGAGCCTGCTTCTCCCTCTTATGTCTGTCGTACTCCCTGCTTGTGCACTCACTCTCTCTTTCTGTGAAATAAATAAATAAAATTTATTTATTTTATTATTTAACTTTTTTAAAAAATTAAAAGATTTTTTTTTTAATTTTTATTTATTTATGATAGTCACAGAGAGAGAGAGAGAAGCAGAGACACAGGCAGAGGGAGAAGCAGGCTCCATGCACCGGGAGCTCGATGTGGGATTCGATCCCGGGTCTCCAGGATCGCGCCCTGGGCCAAAGGCAGGCGCCAAACTGCTGCGCCACCCGGGGATCCCAAAAGATTTTATTAAAAAAAAAATTTTAAAGATTTTATTTATTTATTCATGACAGACACACACAGAGAGAGGCAGAGACACAGGCAGAGAGAGAAGCAGGCTCCATGTAGGGAGCCCAACACGGGACTAGATCCCAGGTCGCCAGGATCACACCATGGGCCGAAGGTGGGGCTAAACTGCTGGGTCACCGGGACTGCCCTAAATAAATAAAATTTAAAGAAAGAAAGAAAAGGGGAGGAGAAGAGTTACAGGCTATTTTTTCAATCTACCATAAGTATGATTCAGTTGCCTTTTAAAAATGTAATATCCCACCAATAGTGTATTAAGATACCTATTTCTCCAATCCATTGTGGACTGTGTATTAGTACATTAAGAGAAAAAAAAATTCATTAACCAGATAAGTGAGAAAGTAGTGTATTATTTGCTCAGAGAATTTAAAAGACATCCCTGATAAGAGGCAGAGCCTGACCTCTAAATACTGGCTCTCACCTGGCTGCAGTGCCTGCCCACTGTGAGGAGGGTGATCAGTGCTCCCCTTCACTCTGGACTCAGCCCTGTGACTTGCTTCAGCCAATGGGGTATTTGCAGGTGTGATGCAAGCAGAGACTTCAGATCCCCTCAGTGCTTGCTAGCTCTTGTACTTTTCTCATTGCCATGGGATCATGCCCAAGCTAGTGTACTGCAGAGTGAGAGACCCTTGGCGCAGAGCTGAATTAGCCTATTCACCCAGCAGAGGCAGTCCTGATCAGCTGACAGCCAGCTGACCCCCAGACGTGTGAGCAAGCCCAGCCAAGATCCACAGAGCTGCCTGGCTGGCCCTCTGTTGACCCCAGGTGTGTGTGTTAACTGTCCCTATCTCACTGGTTTCCCCTGTTGATTTATGAGTTTAGAACATAGAAGTAGAGGGACCCACAGTGTTGGGTTACAGAGGAGCCCACTTAGATCCCAGGGTCTCCAGGCTTTAGGGAACCCATGTAGTTCCTCTTGGACCTACAGGTTTAGGTGCTCTGTGGGAGCATCCTCTACAAAACTGGTTGTCCCTTCCTCTCTCTTGTAGCTTCTCCAGCTCTGGAGAGCTTCAATGGTACAGAGGCTGTTTAGCTGGGTTAGAAAAATCTTCGTAGTTGTCAACAGGCTGGCCAGAGCCAGACCCTGACATCTGATGGAGAGGGTCATGAATGGCAGAAAAGGAAGCTGGTCGCTGCTGCCCAGAGCCTGACTGGAGTGATGGATGAGAGGCCTGGAATGCCAGGAAGGATAGAGATGTTTATGTTTCCAAAGGCGGGGCACTTTCTCCCAGGGCACAGGGCTAGTGGAAACAGGGTCAGAACAAATCACTTTACATTTTTTCTCTTTTATATATATTTTTTTCTTCTGATGAGAAATGACTCTTACTTTCAGGGCAAGATAGACCAAGGAAACTATATTGGAGTTATGTGTATTCTATGAAAATTTTTTTCTCTTGAATTTTCATCTTATGGGATGCTGACCTCTCTGAGAATCTGATGAAAGCTATGGGCCCATTCCCCAGGAAAAATACTCATAAATGTAAAAATTTTACTTATGATGTTAGGAGATTTATAGTTTCTCTGAAACCCACTCTTGAACCTAGATTAGGGGATTCTAGGAGAGAGGGAGGGAGATAAGGAATGCGTTGGAAGGGAAAATAGGAAGGCAGTGGTAAGAATGGTGTCAGAAGTGAGGAGAGTTTAAACAAGATGTTGAGTTTGGACTGAAGATTGAAGATTGCTCTAGTCTCAACTATATCCCCTCTCCTTTCTGCACTAGTCCCAGAATCCACACTTCTAAAAATCATGTCTCTCAGTCTGTGACATCATACTTTATGTATCATTTTGCAAATTTGCCTTTTTTAGTCAACTTTGTGTATTTGAGATCTCTTCAGGATAGTATACATTGATCTAGTTTATTGATTTTTAACTGCTGGATGGTATTCTATAGTATGACTATACCATTTTTTAATTTATCTACTCCCTGATAATAGACATTTAAATAGTTCCTTTTTTCCCTGTTACCAATGGGAAATATCCTTGTATATGTTTCCTTGTACACAAGCAAGAGAAGTTTCTCTCCAGACTATACCCAGCAGTTAAATTCCTGGGTTTTGGACATGAACATTTTTTTCTTAAGATTTTATTTATTTATTTGACAGAGAGAGAGAGAGAGAGAGGGCACAAGAAGGGGGAACAGAAGAGGGAGAAGCAGGCTTCTGCTGAGCAGAGAGTCTGATGCAGGACTCAAATGCAGGATGCTGGGATCATGATCTGAGCTGAAGGCAGATGCTCAAGCAAAGTGTTCTCTCCTTCTTTCAAAAGGTGAATCAGATCATTTTATTTCCCCTCAATTGTTTCGCAAGTGTGAGATACCTTATTGGGTCTCCTCAGGATCCTGTGGGATTTGGCTCCTACTTTTCTCTCCAGACTTCTGTCTTGCTCACTTTGCTCCAGCTGCCCTTCCCTCCTTCTAATTCTTGGAACACTCCAAACTCATCCCCCACATCTGAGCCCTTGCTCTGTATGTTCTTTTCCTTGATCATCCTTACTTGAGTCTTTCTAGACTCCTTACACCTCATGTCTCTGCATGTCACCATGCCAGAGAGGCATTCTCTGTCTATCCTTGTCTAGAATCTGTCTCCTATATTCTTTATTATAGAACCATTGTTCCTTTATTTATTATTTTGTTGCTTAAAGACTTTTTGTTTTCTCCTTCAACTAGATTATAAACTCCATGAGGGCAGACACCATGGTTGTTACCACAATTGCCAGATTTAGTAAAACAGACAACACAAAAGACCAAACAGGAATTATGTCAAACTTATGTATCACTTTGGGGGAGAACTGACATTTTTATATTATAGTCTTCTAATTCATGTACATGGTATGTCTCTCTGCTTTTTTAGGTCTTTGACTTCATAGTTTTCAGGATATAATTCCTGAACATACTATTTTTAGATTTAGAGTTCTACATATTTCATTTTTTTGAGCAATTGTAAATGGTATTATATTTTGAAATTTGGTTTCCATGTGTTCATTGTGAGTACCTAGAAATATAAATGATTTTTGTATGTTTGTCTTATATGCTATGACCTTACTGAACTCATGTATTAGCTCTAAATGGGTTTTTGGGTTTTGTGTGTGTGTGCACATATGTGTGCATGTGTGTGTATTCCTTGAAATTTTCTATATAGAGCATCATGTCATCTGCACACATAGACCATTTTATTTCTTGTTTGATTAGTCTATTTTAAATTTTCTTAACTTATTGTACTGGCTAGAACTTCCAGCACTATGCTAAATAGCAGTGGGGAACAATAGCCATGTTCTTGAATAGCTCATTTGTTTAAACGCAGGTTTGCATGATGCCACAGAGAGTCCAACTTGTAATCAAACCAGGTCCCACGACATATTGTCTGTGTGATCTTAGAAGAGTGGCTTTGTCTTTCCCACATTCCCTCATCTCCCAAGTTGAGATATCTGTGCCTTGGCTTTGTTAGAGGGCACATAGGATGTCAAGGTTAGGAGCTGGGCTACCTGGGCACAGATCCCAGCACCACCATCCTAGCTGTGTGATCTCAGGCAAGTTTCTTGCCCTCTGTGCATCAATTTCCTCCTCTGTTAAAGGAGGAAAATAAGATTAACCACTTATAAAGTTGTTGCAAAGATTGAGTAGGTCAACAAATGTAAAGTACTTAATACCTGGCACACAGTAAGCACCAGAGAAATATTTGTTCTTGTTGTGATGTTTTGAGTGAGGTTTTAATATGTATAAAATTCCTAGCACAGGGCAGATACTAAGTAAAACTTCTTCTGACACTAAGTCTCATGCTAACTAAAAATAATTAAATAGCACCAAAGGGCTTGTGAGGAGAAGCAGCAGTCTCCTGCTCCACCTCCTTTCCTGTTCTCTGGAGGCGACCATTTTTGACTTTTTGAGCTATTTTCTAAATAATAAGCTCCTTTACCTATTCCTCGATGTAACACCCTTTAGATATTATCTAATTACATCCTGAAAAATGGTTGAGGATTTAGCTCACTTCTACTACCTATCTCCCATCCTTCTTATGTCATGGTATCACTATTTATATCACTATAGCCAGTATTGTTCACCAAACAGCCAAAATCTCATTAGATTTCTTTTCTTGAAAAATTTTATTGTCGTTATTTTAAATTTTCTTTTAAGATTTGTTTATTTTAGGGTGAGAAGGAGTGAGTGTGAGTGGGGGGAGGGGCAGGGGGAGAGGGAAAGAATCTTAAGCAGACTCCTGCTGAGCCTGACAGGGGTGAGGGTGGGGGGCCTGACTCTGGGCTCCATCTCACAACCCTAAGATCATGACCTTGAGATCATGACCTGAGTTGAAACCAAGAGTCAGATGCTTAACCGACTTAGCCACCCAGATGCCCCTGTTTTTCCCCTTTGTGTCTGTACTACTTGCCTTTCTCATACACACCATTTTTCAAGGGCTTAATCCTATCAGTTACTCTATTAAGATTCACTTTTTTTTTCCTCTAGAGACTTCCAAGTCTTACACTGTTTTCTGTTATGCAGCTGTCATGACAGTTACCAAAAAATTAGTCTTTTTCCCTTTCACTTCCAGCCTAACATCACCTCCAACTCCATTGTCAGTCATTACCTGCCTGTGTTTCTTTGTTCATTTTCTGTCCCTGCTTCTGGTCAGCTCACTTCTTTTTCCCAGCCATGTTCTTTCTTGATCTTATTTGGCCTTCTCAACAGTCCACTCATAATAGTAGTATTATTACTCTGCCAGTCAACTTTTGGCTCATTATATATTAGCATTTTGAAGTGTTCTCATTTACATAGGGCACCCCAAAGATAACTTGATCCACAGCTAAAAGGGCAATTGTTCTAATGCGTAGGTGATTTAGGCAGAGCCCTTGCAGGGAATAGCAAACTAAGGGCAGCTGATTATAATGAAAGGCCTAACCAAGGTATAAATGCTTCAGGCATGACAAGAACACAGACTGAAAGACCTGATGATCTATTTCAGCAGAAAAATATCCATCAAGAGAGGAACCTTTCCCAAAGGAGTGCCCAGCCAAGATGTGGGCCTTAGAAAAGCTGGATCCATATTTTAGGAGCAACAGCCCACTTTGTTGACAGGTCATAAGTCAAGAAACAAGTTTAATAGAGAATTCATTGAAAAACACTGTTTCAACACCAGGCTAAAGGTGGCCCCAGAAGAGTAGGACTTAAGGTTTTTTAACATATTATTGGTTGGTATCAGATATTGAACTTAGAAGGTTACTTCTTTAAGATATATAGAGCAACATCCAAGCTTCATGACCTTGGACCTACTCCAGAGTCCCATGTATTACCTAAATGAATCAATTTGGACCAACTATGTACCTACTTGGCTTCTGTTGTGCATTTTTTCCCTCTTTAATTTCTGTTGTTTTTGAGCCTGAATTACCTCCAGAAATTGGCTCTCACTTTCCCCGCCTAGCCTTAGCATTGCTGTTAAAACAACTGGGTTCTGGACCCTGGGGCCTCTGTTGCCGCATGCAGCAGATTTATACTTCCAATTTGCCTTCTCTTGGTATTCTAGTCACTAGTTAGGACTCTGTCCCTCTCTTATGTTCTACCTGCCTCTGACCTCTGCAGCTCCAGAGTGGGGACTGCTGCTCCACCTCCTGCTTTATTCAACCAACTGCTGATACTGGCTGCTTGACTGGTATCTTAGCTGGGTCCATCCCAGGCCCTTTTTCCCCCAACCCATGCCCCTCTCCCTGATACATATAAGAGGGGATATGGCAAGTCCTCTCATTCAACCTCTCTGCGTGTAGTATAGTAATTTCTCTCTTCTTAGAATTGTAACCTAAAGGTCATACTCTAAGGCCACACCCATTATGAAACTGCAGTGAGGGGCAGGGGAAGGGGGTAGTCTATGTCAAAGCACATCCACAAGCTTCAGAAGTACTCTGTTTCATCCTCACCTCAATCTCAAGAATTGCTGAACTTAATTTTCTTTTTTCTCCTTCTCAATCATTCTGCCAAATAGTATCAGAGATCAAATGACCCTGGACACTGAAGAAGACTGGTTATTAAAATCAGCTTGTCGCATAAGAAGGTAGCAGAAGAAGGTGGGTGGAGCAGAGAAGTCTCTGCTGATGCATTCACAGGTGTGAGATATGCCTCAGTCAACATTCATCCTCACCACACTTTATGCACAATCTTTTCCATCTCCCCCAGTTCACTAGAGCTGTAAACATCTTTGTATCAGCCCTGAAGGAGACTTCTGAAGAAAAGAAGCCCCTAAGGAAGGTTTTTCCCAACCAGGTTCCCCTGAGACATTTGCTGTTCTTGCTGCCAGCATATATTTCTCCTTCTGGTGACAGAATTTATTATTTTCTCTGGGGAATCACTCTGTTCTCCTACACTAAGTCTGATTGTGTTCCAGGTAGCCTGTGACCCAGCTGTGGGTAATGGGGGTTCCATTCACTTTTGGCTGTCGTGTTTAGGGGTGACACATGACCCAAGCTCATCCAATCAGTTGTGATCACTCCCTTTGTTGGAGTAATTGGAAAAGAGCATCCTCTTTCCATTACTATTGTTGGGAGGATAAAAGCTAAACCTAAAACTGGTATCAGCCATCTTCCTTAGATGAAGGTCAACTTGCTTGATAAAGCAGCCAACGTATGGAAAAGCATAGTCAAGAGATGGGAAGAAATGAAACTGAATCGGGTAGTTATCACCTGAGCCCCTGAACCCAGTTGTGTCTAAAGCTGTAGTCACTACCCCTTGACCTTACAGACATTTGAGCCAATAGCGCTCCCTCCTTCAAATTTTTAAGAATTGATTAATTAATTTTATTATTAGTAGTATTATTTTTACCTAAGTCACCTTGAGTTTCTGTTAACTACAGCCCAAAGAATCCTGACTAGAGCAGCCAGTTATTTTATTGAAATTCCTTCACTCTGAATTCCATGGATGGTGTGTAATATATTTGCCAAGTTTTATAGTGCATTCTCAGATGTTCGTTTCCCCAAACTCCTGTTATGTTGTCTTGGGATTTCTCTTTTCCCCTTACTCTTCCCTTCAAGGATTCCTTCTATCTCAGAGCTTGAAGTATGACAGGTGACCTATGCTCCTCAGCACCGACAACTTATTTAGGAGCCAGCAACATAACTTTACTTCCATTTTCCGGAACAGTTGTTTTTTAGGTGGAATAATTCATGATACACAGCTGGAATGATATGGAGGTTTCTTACCTTATAATATCAGCAGTCTTTGGTTTGTGAATGGGATATACATTTTCCCAGGGAAACAATAGGAGGTGATTAGGTTCCTAGGCTAGCCCACAAGACTAAATTCACCCCTAGTGTAGGTGAACAATAGTGCTATCCCTAATTATTGTACAGGATCAGCCACCACATGGGATTATATTGGGATGGCTTATTCAAACTGCTACGTGGCAAGAGAGTAAAATCTGTTTCCCACCTACATGCCTATCAATGTGAGTACTCCCTACTATCTCTTACCCCCAACTACAGGATGCTGCAGCAAGCCTTCCATTAAAATTCCATGACCTACAATTTCAGCTGGGTCTCCTGCAACTACCATTTATGTGATGAGACTCTTTGGTCTAGCCCAGATCTTTACTGAACATCAAACCTCTGTGTCTTGACACTTGTGGACATCTTTATCAGTTTGTAAAATTCAATATTTACAAAACTGAACTCACTGCTTTCTCCTCAAACTGTCACTCATCTTCCCTAACTTGATAGTACAGCTGTTGGTCCAGTTCAGGACAGAAGCCAAGGAGTCATTCAAGACATATATCCCCTCTTAATTATTTGCTATTGTCAACCAGTCACTCATTGTGTCCTACAGGTTTTTAGTTTGGATGCTCATTACTCTATTCCTTTTGCTCCATTCCCCCCAGTCACAGTCTTCAGTAGACCTTCATAAATTCTCACAGAGGTCACAGCTTTAGTCTCTGAAGTGGTCTTGCTTCTCATTCTAGGCCCCCTGAATCTCAATTCTTCATTTCAGCCAGAGATTATTCTTAAATATGAATCTGGTCAGACCACACCATGCTGACATCATTCGTGAAGGATTTAGGCTTGGGTTCGGTATCCTTATCTTAGCACACAGGACTCCATGTGATCTGGTTCTTGACAACTTCCCTTTTGTTTTAGCCATTTTGGGAGCAACCACATCCATTTATTCACTTTTAAACACTTTTAAAGTGCCCAGCACTGTCCTTTCTTGACACTAAGAATATAGCAGTGAACAGAAACAAAATCCTTGACCTCATAGAGCTTCATTCTAATTGGAGGTGGTGTGTATCAGAGGCAGTAACTACAGTGGAGAGAAAGCAAGACAGAAGTAGAGAGTGACAGGGGAGGGCCTTCAAGGAATACCTCACTGAAGAGGTGATATTTGAACCTAGACTTGAAGGAGGTGAGGGAGCAAGCCATGTGGATATCTAGAGGAGGAGACAGTAAGTGAAAGGGCCTTGGGGTGATAGCAAGGATCCATAAGAAAGCTAGTATGGCTGGAACAGAGGGGGAGAGGGAGGGGGAGTGAGTTGAGGCAGATCACATAGAGTCTTGTAAACCATTCATTGTAACTACTTTGTTATCCTGAGGGAAATGGAAAAACCACTGGATTGTTCTGATCCTAAGAGAAATATGCCCTGAATTTATGTCTTAAAAATGAACTACTTGTTCCCTAGAAAGTGTCATAACTCCTCCTCCATTCTGGCTGTTATCTACATTGTTCTCTCTGCTGACAACACCCCTCCTCATTTTTTCATTTCTCTGAGTCACCTCTTTATCTGGGCCTTCCCTTACCCAAAGGGGGATCTCTACATACTCATAGCACTGTTATTATAAGTGTTTTTGGAGTGAGAAAAGAAATGAGTAAAGGTATGAATCTGATTTGAAGTGAGGAATGCCATGTATGCCGGGGGAGGCTGATAAGCAGACATTACTCTTAATAACTAATACTTTTTGAGTGCTTACTGTAGAATGGGAATAGGATTATTGGTAAATATTACATTTGATAAGGCTTATAAAGATCCTCCACTCCCCAGTTCGTGTCCCTTCATGTTATTTGCTCCAGTTCTCCTATGTCACAGCAAGACAGTCAGCAGACCCAGTGCCACCAGCCAGTCTTGCTCCATCTTTTGAAATGGATACTGGATGAGCATGAAGTACTCCAGGTATTTTTTTTTTAAAGATCTTTGTTTTTAGAGCTTGGAGGTCTTAAGTAAGAATCAAGTCAGTCTAGGAGCCAGACATCCACATATTCTAGGTGGAGGGAACTATCACTTTAATGGAAAGAAACCACTATCTACTGAGGGTCCGCATAGCACCTCTCACATATTCCCACTATTTTTTGGTCAGTATATATGCTTCATACTTTTTCAAGAGACTGGGTCGTCTGCTTTTACAGTCCTTGGATGACCAGGAACTCCCAAGTTACATGTCCAGCATTCAAACAGCTTCCCATAGTTCCTAGCCTCTATCCCTAGCATCCCAGCTTCACATTCCCCAGAGAGAGAAAGAGATTTGTCTCAGCCTGAGCCTCTGTCTATACTGACCTAGTCAACCATGCTGTGAACCAGGGCCACATAGGAAAGTCACTTGAGCTGATGTCCAGAAGGGAAAAGGCAGTTCTCAGAAAAGGTCGAGGCTCTTAGGTCTCTACCTCAAACCCTACCTGGTCAATTATACTAGAAGAATTCTAAGTAGAATTAATAATAATTACCTGATCATGAATATTAACACTTAAATTATTTTTAAAGCAAAAATTTAAATAATAGGAACAACTTGATATGGTTTAGCATTTTTCTTTATACAGTTTAGCTGTTCTTAATAAAATTTAATTTAATCCTTATTATACTGTTAGGACTCAAAAGAAGGATAAGTTTCAAAATCTGAAAGCCTACGAGATTGTGCTTAGCTCCTGTGGTTTGAACTTCAGATCATCTGTGAAGTCATAAACACTTACAGAAGACTTCTGTAATAAGTCTTCTTATTTCCTGAGAAAACTCTGATGCCCTGTTTTCATTCGTTGGTGAGAAGGGATTCTCTTGCTTCCTAATTTTCTTTCTTTTTTTTTTTTTAGATTTTATTTATTTATTCATGAGAGACACAGAGAGAGAGAGTTTGAGAGAGAGAGAGAGAGAGAGAGAGGCAGAGACACAGGCAGAGGGAGAAGCAGGCTCCATGCAGGGAGCCCAATGTGGGACTTGATCCCAGGACCTCAGGACCACACCCTGGGCTGAAGGCAGGCACTAAACTGCTGAATCACCCAGGGATCCCCAGCTTCCTAATTTTCTAATTACTGTTTATTGCCTCTGGCATCCTGCTTGCTTTACTTTCTCTGAGACTTCTTTCCAAGAAGGAGGACCTCTGATTCCTCACTAATCAACTTTTCTTTTTCAGCAGCTTGACATAAGCTGGAAAAGGAGAAGCATTTCCTATAAGCTTCATGCCTTTCTTCTTCCTTTTAAAAAATATTTTATTTACTTATTTGAGAGGGGGGAGGGAGAGAGAATCAATGAGGGAGGGGCAAAAGGAGAGGGGACTCCCCACTGAACAGGGAACCTGATGTGGGGCTCCATCCCAGGACTCCTGAGATCATAACCTGAGCTGAAGGCAGATGCTTAACTGACTGAGCCATCCAGGTGCCCCTCCATGCCTTTCGTCCTACAACTCCGCTGCCTCTACTCAACACCAAGGTGTTTACCAACCACCTGTTAGGTGCCAGGACCTGTAGTGAAAACAGGTTCTAGCTCCAGCTGTTTTATTACCTTGCTACTCTGATAACAGATTTTCTTAAAGGACACAATCACATTTTCTCAAGCTTTCTAAAGTATCTATTAAAAATATTTAGCTAGGTTATACATTGACTTCTCCAAATATAGACCTAGAGAATTCAAAATGAGCTGAAGAATCAATGCAGGTTGCTTGGCTTTTTTTTTTTTTTAAAGCATATCCTTCTTCAGTTTACATTTTTTCAACATTCCTGGCCTGACAACATGGTTATACAACAGGTTAAGATTCAGAAAGTATGTTGTTAGGTCTCATAGATAACTTGTATTCCCACTTTAGCTAATTTGTAATCCCACCTTAGCATAGCACCTTTGTACCAAACTAAAACTTCCTGTTAAAGATATTAAAAATTAGTAATACATGCCTTGATTTATCCAGCTGAGATGGTTCTGTTGGAGACAGTCGAGGTCTGAGATGTGCCAGTTTGCTGTTTGTGTATTTGATCCTGGAGCAACAGGACAGCCTTCATCTGCTGGGGCAGTTCCATCCATGTTTGTTCATGAGGTTATTTTGGTGGAGTAATGCACATCATGAACTCACCTACTCTCTTTGATGAAAGGGGAAGGATGTTGCAAAAACTTGGCTTGTTGCCAAATCCCCTGGAAATGTCTATTTACTGTGCTTCATAGAGCGATGTCTATGATTGAATAATGATGCTTGAGTTCTTGACTGCAGTCTGTAGGGGATGCCTCTTTCGTTTGCCACCTGAAAAGCTGCAATTACCAAAATTGCTTATAATGCCTCTCCTTTAGGAGTTCCTATCAGGAATCCCTTCAGGAAAATTCATTCATGCATGCATTCATTCATTGCTCTCTTCTCCTGGCCATGTGAGCAAACGTGTTCTACCAAAGCACAATGAACCTGCTGACCAAAAAAAACAAAAAACAAAAAACAAAAAACAAAAACAAAAAAACAAACAACTCAAAATTTTGATGGTTAAGACTAGATGATCACCTGGGATAAAACCAATTAAACCAATGGTATGCTGGAAAATATTTGACAGCTTGCTAAAAGAATTTAAAAGCTCTGATTTATAACATTTGCCGATTTCCCTGGTGTAAATACTCTCTCTGTGACTGAGTTCAGGCCACCAGTGTGATGCCACTGGAGGTGGATCTGGGGAGAAGTTGTATGCAGTGGCCCCCATGGTTATATGAGTTGGTTGTATATGCTCTACACTCTGTGGGTGTGTGTATGGTTGGATGTGTATGGTCACACCCTTGGGGGGCCAGGGTGGCTCAATCGGTTGAGTGTTCAACTCTTGATCTTAGCTCAAGGTCTTGATCTTGGAATCCTGGGTTCAGGCCCTGTGTTGAAAAAAAAAATGGTCACATGCTTGCTGACTTTCCTCCCTACCTCCTGTTCTTGTTCTTTTCCTCCTCCTCCCCATCCTTCTTCCCCTCCCCCACTTTCTCCTTCCTCTTCTTCTTTCCTGATTTCTTTACCCTAGCATTTGCTTTCTTTTCCCTTCCTTCTCTCTGGCTTCAACTCTTAACCTGTTCTGCAACCCTGACCTCAGTTCTTACCTCTGGGTTCTTTGGATTTGTTGTATGTAATGTTCTCTTTCCATCTCTTGGGATTCTACATCCTCCTACCTTGCTGTGCTTTGGCACTTGCCATTTCAGGGGTTCTTGGATAGAAACTCCTTGCCAGAGGCTGCACTCAGTTGAAGACAAATCACTGCTCTTATTCACAAGGTGGGCTGGTTTCAGCTCCCTCAGCAGGAGGTGGGGGTGGGGGTGAGGACATCATTCATAAGGAACAGCACAGCAATTATCAGGCCTGGGGACTAGTGCATGCCCAAGTTCAGATCTTAACCCTGCCACTTCCTTTTGTGTTATCCTGGACATGCTACTCATCTTGCTTTTTCTGGCTTTTCATCTTTAAGACAGAGGGCCTCATTGGGCTAGTCTTTGATTAAACAGATTTATATTTGTAAAGTGCTTAGAATAGTGCCAATCACACAGGATGTGCCGTGCAAATGTTTGTTAAATAAATAAGACCTGTTCTACAAATATTTACTGAGTACCTAGTTTGGGCCAAGTACATGTACAAGGCACTGTGGGCACTTTCAAGACTGGAACAGTTTCTTCTCTGAGTCGTTCACAATGTAGCACAGGGAGAGGAGGGAAGACATATACAGAAATTGCCTTAATATAAAGAAGAAATGAAAATAAGCTATTGAGAATTAGGCAGTAGATACTGTGATAGGTACTTAATATCCACTATTTAATATCATTTGGTCATCACTTAAGAGATACCGTCTTTATAGCATTTACATGAAAAACTATTAGAAAGACCAAACATTTAAAATCATTTGCCTATTTATGTCTTTCTCGTGGGTTATCAACAGTTCCTTTTCTTTCTTTCTTTTTTTTTTTTTTTAAGATTTTATTTATTCATGAGAGACACAGAGAGAGAGAGAGGCAGAGACACCGGCAGAGGGAGAAGCAGGCCCCATTCAGGGAGCCCGATGTGGGACTTGATCCTGGGACTCCAGGATCATGCCCTGGGCCAAAGGCAGGCGCTAAACCGCTGAGCCACCCAGGGATCCCCAACAGTTCCTTTTCATTAGATGGTGTTTTCCTGGTGGGGCATTCATGTTTTTAAATTAATTTTTCTTTTTATGATGGATATTTCAAGCATGCACAAAAAGACACAATAATATAATGAACCCCTAGGCACCTGTCACCAACTTCGACCATTAGCAACCTATGGCTAATAATTGTTTTGATTTATTCATATCCTCCCTCACTACCCCTATATAGATTAGAAGAAAAGGAAATTCCAGATATTATATAATTCTACCTGTACTATTCTCATTTTACAGGTGAGCAAAATGAAGCTTAGGGAGGTTAAGCAATTTGGTGAAGGTCAAACCGCTAATAAGTGGCCAAGCTGGGACCTGAACCCCCAGTCTGTTTTACTCCAAAGCCTGTGCTTTTAACTGTAATGCTAAAATTTGGAGGAGGCTACAAGTGCCCCAAGGAAGGGAAGAAAATGGGAGTTCAGAAAGGAATCCAAGAGGGCTTTGCAAAGAAATGGCACTTGAGGCTGTTGAAGGGAAAATAGAGACTTTTAAGAGAAATGAAAAGCTTACATTAAGGCACAGAGGAAAGTGATCGTCCGTTGAGCAGTGGGTTTGAAGAGTATTACTTAATGTGTGGCAAGCCGGTTAACTTAATCAGAATCATTTGGGGGAGGACCTTGTTTAAAATGCTGATTGCTGGGACCCCCACCCGGAGGGAGGGGCCAACTCTCTGAGGTTTGGGGCCTCCAGTTCCATTTTTAACAAGCTCCACAGAGTGTCTGATGTACTCTATAGCTTGAGGACCACATGGAGGCATTCAGTGGAACCAGTAGGACTGTAGGGATAATCACTCAGTGCTTTTATTTTTGTTTTCCACTGTCTGTTCAAATCCATTCCATAGCCTTGAGAGAAATCCCAGGGAAGCCCCATGACTTTCCAGGTCATTGTTAATCAGGTCTCCACTCATCTCAAGCCATAGAAAAGTCTTATTTTAGCAAATATAGCCCATGTAATACTTCAAACTCAGGTTAAAGATTTTTACAAGGAAAAGAAAAGCCTCTGTCTTCCTGCTTCTAGGGTATGCTTGGGCTGGTAGTCCACATTGGGGAAGGAGAAGGTGGGGATCTACTTCTCTTTTTCCTGGTTCAGGCTTCTCCTCTCATCCCACTCATCAGATTGCTTCCAGATTTTCCAGAGCTGCATTGGATGGAGGGAGACAGTGTCAGGTATAGAAAAATCCTTACTTTTACTTTAGCACTGCTTTCTGGAGGATAAACTATTTTAATTTTCCAGATCCTAAATTGGTCTTCATATGTATTTGTCCTGCTATTCAGCTTTTATGCCAGGTTTTTAATTTTAGCAAACCATTATTTAAATTTCCAAGAATTCTGCTTATTTTTATTGTTGGCAGCCTAATTTTGACTTAAGAATGTGATACCAACTTTTAAATATCTCTTAGTACATTACCTATATACTTACTTCAGAGTTCTCTTCTGGTTCTTGTGTTAACTTTACTTCACTTGGTGTTGGTTCCTCCTTTATTCAGCCTCCTACCTCTCTTTCATGCTGTTTGCCTCAATTATTTGGTTATCTAGATTGATTAGTGTGATTATTTTGGCACAACTGAAAATCAGTGTGGCTCAAAGTAGTTTAGGATCACAGGGGATCTAGTGTGAGAATATGCAGGACGATTGAGTTTAAAGAATGGAGAAAGTGGCTGCATTTTGGGCACAAAGACTCCTTATCTGTTGGGTCATCTGGAAGGGACTAGGGAAACTGATTTACTTCTTTCTCAGCCCCTAACCCTTCCTCATGGAATCCTCCTGTAGCAGACCCCCTACAGGATTAAGAGGAATGTTCTTTTACCAAAAGAATCAGTTATGCAAGAATGATTCAATATTAGGTTACATAAATTACCATGTTAATAAATCAAGGGGGAAAACCATTTAATTTAGAAAAATGCAAAAACATATTTAATAAATTTCAAAGTCCAATGCCAATTTTAAATATTTGGTTACATTACAAAAATGGACATGTACCTAACATGGCAAAATATGTAAAATCCATACACATTTATACAGATAGTAAGAAAAGCCATTTTACTTTGCAGTAAAACATGAAAGTGAGGCATAAAATGACACCTACAATCACTATTATTAATATATTTTTAGTATATAAGCAGTGAACATTATGTATAGAAGTTTAAAGTAACAAAAAATACAATGGAAATTGGAAGTCTTTCCTCCCATAATGCCATGCTCAGGAAATAACCAATATGAATATTTTGATACCTTTTCTCTAAATTTTACTTTCCTCAGCAAATTAAGATTGTTTTTCAGATGGATCACAAAATGGAGTCAAAGAATCAGCCAACACATTTGCTTACTTATTTTTAAAAGATTTATTTATTCATTTGAGGAGGAGGTGTCCAAGGCCGGGAGGGACAGTGGGAGAGGAAGAAAGGGAATCTCAAGCTGGCTCCCCGATGTGGGGCTCAATCCCATAACCCCAAGATCTTGACTGGAGCTGAAATCAAGAATCAGATGCTTATCTGCCTGAGCCACCCAGGGGCCCCCAGCCAACACATTTAGACAGGAGTATAAAGTAACATAACAGTTTCAATTGGGGACAAAAGTTATTGTTTTTAAATTCAAATCTATTTTATTTTATTTTTAAAAGTTTTTATTTAAATTCTAGTTAGTTAACATACGGTGTTATGTTCATTTTGGATATACAATTTAGTGATTCAACACCTTTATACAACACCCAGTGCTCATCACAACAAGCGTACTCCTTAATCCCCATCACCTATTTCACCCATCACCCTAACACCTCCCCTCTGATAACCATCACTTTGTTCTCTGTCACTAAGAATCTGTTTCCTGGTTTGTCTTTCTCTCTCTTATTTTTTTTTCGCTCAAAGTTGTAATTTGGAGATGTTTCAGTTATTTATTGATATGTAACAACCTGACAAACTACCCCAAGGCTCTGTGGCTTAAGACAACAACCATTTTTGTTTGGTTATGATTCTGCCAATCAGAGTGTTTCTCTCTCCTCTCTCTTTATATGGCCTTTCCATGTGGTCCCTCCATCAGGTGAACCAGACTTCTAACAGGGTATATGCAGACTGACAGAGGCACAAAAATAGAACCTTCTAGGCTTCTGTTGATTAAAAGGAAGTCACAGGCCCAGTGCAGAATCAAGGGCAAGGGGCTACACAAGGGTGTGAATAGCAAGAGGCATGGTTTGTCAGGACCACAGTTTAACAGGCTACTACCACAGACAATATGCTTTTAGTTACAGACAACCCAAAAGAATCAACTGGAAAATAATTAGGAGCAATAAGAGCTTAGTGAAATAACTAATAACAGAATAGATAAAAACAATAATATACCTAAACAGCATTACAAAGTTTAATAAAATCAAAGGTAGTATTTACCATACCAGTAACTTACCTCATGAATACTTATTTAGACACTACCACATAACTAATATTATGCTAGGCTTTAGCCATACAGAGGTACACAGATTAGACATAGATTTAACACTTCTAAAATTCACAGTCTAGAGAAGTAGGTATACATTCAACAAAGTCCCTGAGGTAGAAAAGAACTAGTGCATTAGTGAGTTATTGCTGTAATGAATGCTGGCCCAAATCTTAGTGGCCTAAAGCAATAAATATCTATTGTTCTGCTCAAGAGTGTTCATTGTTGATGAGTGCTAGCTTGGTATATGGGGTGGGCCCAGGTCTCTTCCATTCGTCTATTGGTCTGGGACCAGCAGCTAATCAGAGTGCTCTCCTGCCAGATGGCAGAAATCCCAAGAGCCAAACCATGTCTGCCCATTTAAAGGCTCTGTTTGCACTATATACTTACATTCTGTTGGCCAAAGCAAATCACATGGCCAAGTCCAAATCAATGAGACTAAGATTTATAATTCTATTATGTAGAGAAAGTAAAGAAATAGAAAAACAGTGATCTAATTAACCATAGTCAATAACTTGAAGAACTGAGATAAGTCCACTGAGGCTCAGGTGTCATGAACAAGAAGGATAGTGGTGGGATATAAGGTCGAAGTGACTGATAGATAGGGGCCAGATCATTTAGGGCTTTGTTGGCCTTACTAAAGGTGTTGGATTTCATCTAAGTGCAATGCAGAGCCATTGGAGGCTTTAAAGCATGAGAGTGATTTGGTCAATTTGCCTTTTAAAAAAGATGCCCCTTGACAGCTGGGTAGCTCAGTTGGTTAAACACCTGACTCTTGGTATTGGCTCACATCGTGATCTCAGGGTTGTGAGATCGGGTCACATGTTGGACTCCACACTCAGCACAGGATCTGCTTGAGACTCCTTCTTCCTCTCCCTTTGCTCCTGCCCCCCAGGCTTGCTCTCCCTCTCTCTCCAAAATAAATAAATCCTTAAAAAAAGATGCTGCTGTGTAAAGAACAGAAGAAGAAAAGAGGACATAGAGTAGTTATCAAGTTATTACAGTAAGTTAAGATGGTGGCTTGGCTTGGACAAGGAGAGTTGTCTCCTTGTAGACAACTAGTGTAGATGAGAGAGATAAAAGGGTTGAGATATATTTTAGAGAAAGTGTAGTTCGATTTGGTCATGACTTAGATGGGGGTTGAAGGAGAATTCAGGAATGACTCAGATTCCTGGAAATTGTGCAGGTGTCCTAATTGCACTGGGGAGGATCTGGCAAAGGAACAGATTTGAGGAGGTAGATTAAAAGTTCAGTTTTGGAAATACCGAATTCCATATTCTTGTGAGACAATAGCCATAAATATCTAGGGATAAACTTAACAAGCAATGTGAAGGCTCTATATGAATAAAACTATAAACCTCTATTGAGGGCCATAAAAGAAGATTTGAATCAATGGAGTGTCAAACCTTGCACTTGAATAGGAAGACTCAAAATTGTAGAGATGTCAATTTTCACTAAATAAATCTATAAATTCAATGCAATTTCAATCAAAATTTCAATAGCATTTTTTTTCCTTGAAACTTGCAGCAATTACCAGGGACATTCTCTAGAAGAAGAGTAATGAGAAATAACCTGCTCATTATATATTAAAATACATTATAAAACAACAAAATTTATAGCAGCAGAATATAGACAGGGGGGTAGACCAATAGTTCAATGGTGTGGAATAAAGTGTGAAAATACAGATCCAAGAATAGATGAGGATTTAGTATGTTACAAAGGTAGCATATCCAAGTGGTGGGAGAAAAGACTATTCAGTAAATGGCTTAAAGACAACTGGATAGGTCTTTGGAGAGGAAAGGCATAAAGCAGCATTTGCAAAGCTCTACTTTTCTCTTTTTATTTGCTATATACTATTCTATTTCAGTACAGGGTGAATTATACTATACCCTATTATAGCATAAGGTAGTAAGTTATATTCATATTGATGTACTTTTAGGTTTTTCCTTTTTTAAAAATTTTTATTTATTTATGATAGTCACACAGAGAGAGAGAGAGGCAGAGATACAGGCAGAGGGAGAAGCAGGCTCCATGCAGGGAGCCCGACGTGGGACTCGATCCCGGGACTCCGGGATTGCGCCCTGGGCCAAAGGCAGGCACTAAATCGTTGCACCACCCAGGGATCCCGGTTTTTCCTTTTTTTGTTAATAAAAATACTATACCCTATTATAGCATAGGGTAGTAAGTTAAATTCATATTGATGTGCTTCTAGGTTTTTCCTTTTTTGTTAATAAACAATAATGTGAAAAGAAAATGTTTATATAGCATCTTTGGACAAATGTGTGAATCCTTCTCTAGTGTAGATTCAGAGATGTGAAATTGCTGGGTCAGAATGCATGTACTGTTTTCTTTTTCTTTCTTTTTTTTTTTTTAAAGATTTATTTATTTATTTATGATAAACATAGAGACATAGACATAGAGATAGACATATGATAGACATACCAGAGAGAGAGAGAGAGAGGCAGAGACACAGGATGAGGGAGAAGCAGGCTCCATGCCGGGAGCCCGACGTGGGACTCGATCCCGGGACTCCGGGATTGCGCCCTGGGCCAAAGGCAGGTGATAAACCACTGAGCCACCCAGAGATCCCCTGTTTTCTTTTTTTTAAAGAACTCCTGAGTTTCCCTTTAAGATCCCAAATAACACCTCAGCAACAGTGGACAAGAAAACAAAAACAAAATAAACTCAAATAAAATAGATGGATCAAGTTAATAAAAATAAAAGCAGAAATAAATTTAAGAAAACAGTAATTGAGATAATCAATAAAACCCAAGCTGGAGTTTTTGAAAGAATGATAAAAATATACAAACTCTCAACAAGGGTGATCAAGGCAGAGAGAGAAGATACAAATGGTATTATTCATGACAAGAGAGAGAGCACAGATGCAGAGATTTTTAAATTAGAAGACTTCTTTGTATAGCATCTTAGCTGAAGTCAGAGGGTGAGGTAGGAACTGCAAATAATGAAAATTGCCGCTGAAATTCTTTTGTAAATTGGGCTGATGTTAGAGATAGGTATGCTCTTGCAAAAATCTAATGATTTTTCTTCAGCTTTGAATCCCATCATTATATTTATGATTCATGGCCGACTTATATGAAAAATGTCTTTAAAGTACTGAATTATTCTTGGAGTGGTGAGATACTCAAATGTAGAAACAGGCTGATTGCATGAATAGCAGATTCACATCTTGCTCATGTGAGGCATAATTTCTTTAATTGGAATAACAGGAGGAATTACCCACCTGGTTTGAATTGTTAGGCTCTCTTTTATCCCCTCTTCTTTTCTTTAAAAAGATTTTTAAAAAATGAATAGAACATGTATAGTTGAATTCACATAATAAATGTATGAATGATATGATCCAACTATATAACTTTATATACCAATCCATTTGAAAACCTAGATAAAATGGACAAAGATGTCAAGGAAAATATAAATTACCAAAAATTGGCCCAAGAAAGCCAATAGAAAACACTTACAAAAAATAGGTAAAGACCCATCTATCAATTTGCCCTTCCCTCCCTATCACCTGGGACACAAGCCTTTTGTAGTTATATAGACAAGTTCTAAGGGATCTCAGAGAAGAGCTCACTCCCATCTTACATTTTAGAGTGTAGAAAAACATCAGACCCCACCAGTATTATTTTATAAGACTAGTTTATTTCTGATTTCAAGCTAGAAACTACCATTACAGGCGAATCTAACTTATGAATGTAGGGGCCAAAACTCTAAATAATACCAGATAATTGAATCTAGTGATGTATTAAAAAGAATAATATATTTTGATCAAGTAGAATTTATCTGAGAAATTCAGGTTGGGGAATCAATGTAAATACTGGATGGGAAACTAGATGAAAAGTCCATGGGATCTCTTTGTATTCTTTCATATAAAACTACAGTTACTCAAAATATAAATTAAAAATGTAAAAAAAGGCTGTACATAATTTTCAATTTTTATATTTTTGTCAAGTTGCCCCCCTAAAATGTTGCTTCAGTGTGTACACCTAATGATAATAAGGCATAGGAAAGTGTCTGTGTTTCTCCAAATTTAAACAACAGAGAGATACTACTGTATTTAGAGATTAAAAGGTAACAGTCATTCAATGGGTACTGGGAAGACATTGGTAAAATGCAGCATCCTTTCAGGATTAAAACACAGGAGAAATAGACACAAAGGATACCTACCACAAATATACAGCAATTTTTTTTTATTGAGGTGTAACTGACACACAATGTTTAGTTTCAACTATACAACATGGTGATGTGACGATTCTGTACATTATGCTCTGTAGCTACCATCTGTCACTGAGCAGTGCTATTACAATGGCATTGACTATATTCCCTATGCTAATATAGAGCAAATATTATACTTAATGATGAATCTTTAGAAACATTACCGTCAAAGTAAGAAGCAATGCATGGATGTTGGCTTTAACTACCAATCATTACAAACCTGGTGAGGGCCTACCCCATGCAACATGAGGAAATGGGAGAAGATAGATACTGGACAGGAATGTAAATTATAGGATGGTATTAACTAAAACATTGTTTTCTCTGTTCCCTTGGCTGTCAGTTATACTTTAAAAACCCTAAACCACATAAGGAGCATATTCTCTTTCCTCTTCTGTAACTCCATTATATATATGGAATATCTCTATAGGGGCACATAGACATTAGGTGAATTCACGAAGTTTGTTTAACTGGGTCCCTACTGATGAATGTTGGATTTTTTTCTTTCTTTTCTTGCTATTGTAAACACTTCTTTGCCTTTGTGTCACTGTATTTGAGGGTTAAATGTCTAGATCTTGAATTGCTAGATTAAAAACACCCTAGATGTCTTTCAACACGTGGACAGTGAAACAGATTGTGGCTTACTTTGCATTCTGAACCATGGAATATACCTCAGCATTTTAAAAAGGAACAGATTATTGGTACACACTACAACTGGAAGGAATCTAAGGAATTATACTGAGCGAAAAAAGCCAATCCTCAAAGGTCACCTACTATATAATTCCCCTTATGTATAGCATTTTTAAGTGACACAGTTTTAGAAATGGAAGACAGATTAGTGATTTCCAGAGGTTAGGGATGCAGTGGGGTTGGATGGTGGAGAGTTGGAGGGTATGTAGGGCTGGTCATAAAAGGCAGCAGGAATCATCCTTGTGGTGGTAGAACTGTTCAGTGTCTTCACTGTGGTGGTGAATTCTAATGGGGATATGTGAATCCAAATGTGAAATTTTATAGGACTAAACACACACACACACACACACATACACACACACAAATGAATATAAGTAAGATGGGGAATCTCAATAAGATGAATGGTCTGTATCAATGCCAGTATCCCAATTGTGATATTGTACTCTAGTTTTGCACAATGTTATCACTGGGGAAAACTGGATGAAAAGTCCTTGGAATCTCTTTGTATTCTTTCATATAAAACTACAGTTACTCAAAATATAAATTAAAAATGTAAAAAAGGGCTGTACATAATTTTCAATTTTTATATTTTTGTCAAGTTGCCCTCCTAAAATGTTGCTTCAGTGTGTGCTCTTAATGACAATAAGGCATATGAAAGTGTCTGTGTTCCTCCAAATTTAAACAACAGAGAGATACTACTTTCAACCTATCAAATTGGAAAGAATTAAGATATATATATATATATTCTTATATATATTATATATATTCTTATATATATTCTTATATAATTCTTATATATATTCTTATATATATATATTCTTATACCTTAATTCTTTCCAATTTGATATATATATATATATCCCACCACTGACCAGGGTTTGGGAAATAGGCACTCTCAAATGTTGTTTGTGTGTGCTGTACGTTGGGTCCCCAGGAAGGAGACTCTAAGGCAGAGTTATGGGTAAGGGGCTTATTAAAGCATGTTATTGGGATCAGCAAATCCAGAAGGAAAGGGGAAAGTAGGATTGGGCACAGGGAGAAACTAGGCTAAGAAGCAGTCTCAGCAGAGACCTCAGCTGACCTACAGATAGTTTTGAAGTATGGATGACCCTTCAGAGTTATCTTCAGTTGGAGGATGAGCTTTTTGCTCTCCTGTATCAGTTATTGGATGTACCCATTGTGCCAGGACTGGAGTGATTTATGAAAAATATTGACTGATGTCAAATGGCTGAGCATTTTGTCCCCCAAAGTGTATAGTGCTTTGTCCCTGGTGGATGTTCTGTAGTGGACAGGATTATATTCACCCTCTAATGCACTTCGACATGTCCACCCACTTTGTCTCTGATATAGAGTCACTCTCTGATCAGGCCAGGCCATTCTGCTGGCTCACTGGGTTTACATATATCTAAGCCTCAGATCCCTTCTCTTTCTTCACAAAACAGATAATCAGCTGCACCAGTTTGTATTTTTTGCTGTGCAGATATTGAAATTTTTTATGTGGTCAATTTATTTATCTGTATTTAATCTTTTCTTTTATGGCTTCTGGATTTTGTGCCACAGTTGGAAAGATTTCCCATTCCAAATTTATTTTATTATTTTTTAAAAGATTTATTTATTTAGTTAGTTATTATTTATGATAGAGAGAGAGAGGCAGAGGCACAGAAGGAGGGAGAAGCAGGCTCCATGTTGGGAGCCCGATGCGGGACTTGATCCCGGGACTCCAGGATCGCACCCTGGGCCAAAGGCAGGCACCAAACGATTGAGCCACCCAGGGATTCCCCCAAATTTATTTTAAAATCCATATTTGTTTCAAGTAATTTTTTATACTTAAAATTTTTTGTCCTTTTGAGACTTGTTATGATATAAAAAATGAGCAGATGATCTAGTACTATTCACTCAAAAAGCTGGCCACCAGTCTGATACCATTTATTTAATAATTTATAATTTTACCACTGAATTGAAATGTTACCTTATATACTAAATTCTCTGATGAATCTCATGGATACTTTCTTAAATCTTCTTAATACTAAGTTGTCTTTGCATTTCTATTTTTTTTTTTAATTTTTATTTATTTATAATAGTCACGCAGAGAGAGAGAGAGAGAGGCAGAGACACAGGCAGAGGGAGAAGCAGGCTCCATGCACCGGGAGCCCGACGTGGGATTTGATCCCGGTTCTCCAGGATCGCACCCTGGGCCAAAGGCAGGCGCTAAACCGCTGCGCCACCCAGGGTTCCCTGTCTTTGCATTTCTAAAATGAATCCTACTTGCTCATGATTTATTATTCTTTTATGTTTTCTTGAACTCTCTTCACTAATATTTTATCTAGGAATTTTGCATGAAAATAGCCACTCATTTTTATTTAGTTATGCTTTAGTCTTACTGCTTTTTATAGCAAAAAGGAGTTTTGGGACTCCTGATTCCAGGCATTGGCCCCAAGATAAAGCTGAAAGTATACTTTTTTACAGTGTGTGTGTGTGTGTGTGTGTATTCGTTTTCTAGAAGGAAACTCTCACAAATGGGCATTGAGGATAGAGAAATGGGATAACTCACTTAGTTAACCAATATCCCCGAGAAGGGAGTCATTCTATCCAAAAGAAAAGCACTATATTAGTTATCTATTGCTGCATAACAAACTACTACAAACTTAGCAACTTAAGACACATTTTCTCACAGTTTCTGTGGGTCAAGAATTTGGGAATAGCCCAGCTGGATCTTCTGCTTAGCATCTCACAAGACTTGAATCAACTTGTCAACCATGGCTTGGTTCTTATTAGAGGCTTGACTGTGGAAGGTTCTGTTTCCAGCTCCATGAGGTTGTTGCCAGAATTAATTTCCTTATAGCTATAGGATTTATGACAGCTTACTTCTTCAAACCTTGTAATGGAGAGAGGAGGGAGACTCTTGAGGCTGCTAGCATGAAAGAGTCTTACATTATGTAACATAATCAGGAGACCCATCACTTGTCATATCCTATTGGATAGAAGTCAGTCACCACATCCAATGGGATGGGGTAATAAAAGCACCTGAATGCTAGGAGGCAGGGATCATGGGAACCACCTTGAAGTCTGCCACACACCATCATATGTGACTGCACACCCCACCTCTAAACTATAAAATCATCTGATGAAGAGCTTCTAGGATCAAAACCTGAATTTGCTGCCAGGTAAATAGAGATTTTATTTGAGCTGAAGAAATCTAGTCTACCTGCCAAATATTTTCCTTCTAAACCCTCATTTGCAAAATATAAGGGGAAAGAAATCACCAAATATTTGAGAAAAACTGACATCACAAGAAAGATGCCAAACCCACCAAATATAAAAACTAACTTTTGAGAAAGAATTAAGGAAGGAAGAAAAGATTGGCATTAGTATCAGTGCCTCAGAGAGATACAGGAGTCTGTCATAACCATAGAAAGCCACTATGGGGATCCCTGGGTGGCGCAGCGGTTTGGCGCCTGCCTTTGGCCCAGGGCGCGATCCTGGAGACCCGGGATCGAATCCCACGTCGGGCTCCCGGTGTATGGAGCCTGCTTCTCCCTCTGCCTGTGTCTCTGCCTCTCTCTCTCTCTCTCTGTGACTATCATAAATAAATAAAAATTAAAAAAAAAAAAAAAAAAAAGAAAGCCACTATGATAAATGGGAAATTAGAGGGCCTAAAATTTTAAAGTAGGATTGTAAAGCAAAGCTCAAGTCAACAAGAGGGCTGAAGACTGAAGTAGAAAATTGGAAGTGAAGGACTCTTCTAGAACATGGAATAAAGGGTCTAGAGGTGTAAAGCATAAGAGATATTAAAAGACAGGCAGATAGACCTTTAAGTTACAAAATTGATCAAATAGATGTTCTGAAAGGAGTTAAAAGAATGAAAGGGAGAGTATGATGACAGAAGCAATGAAAGAAAATTTCCTAGAGCTGAAGACAGAAGCACAGAGTGTTGAGCAGTATCAATAATAGCAATAAATACCCATCAGGACACATTAGATAAACTCTAGTACCCCAAGGGTAAAGAGAACATTCTTGAAACTTCCAGAAGAGAAGAAACTAGCTTCCAAGAAAGAAAAAAAGAGAATTAGATTAGTGCATCAGACTTCTCAACATCAGCACTGGATCCTAGGAGAAAATACAGTTTGGAATTCTCAGAAACTTATGTTGCACCTAAAATTCTTTATTCAAATTATTAGCTAAGTATGGGGACATTAAAGACATTGTCATCTCTACAGATATCTAGGAATTGTGTCATTCAGAACTCTTCTCTGAAAGTATTATTTCAGGATGTTCTCCAGCAAAAATGAAAATGGAAATTCAAAAAAAAAGGAAGACCTGGGACCTGAAAAAGCACAAGGATAACACAACAAATAGTTAAGGGTAAAGAATTTAATGCATAATGCAAACAGGGCAACAGTTTTTTTTTTTTTTTAAATTTATTTCTGATAGTCACACACAGAGAGAGAGAGGGGCAGAGACACAGGCAGAGGGAGAAGCAGGCTCCATGCACCGGGAGCCCGACGTGGGATTCAATCCCAGGTCTCCAGGATCGTGCCCTGGGCCAAAGGCTGGCGCTAAACCGCTGCGCCACCCAGGGATCCCAGGGCAACAGTTTAGAATAAAAACTCAGCTGCTTTCAACTCAGAGAGTGGAGTGGGCAGCTGGGGAGAGAAGTGAAAACAAAGGGTCATCAGAAGGAGGATATAGATCTTGATTAACTACCAGTGTAGCGAGAAAAACAAAGTTTGTACTTTAGTATTATATATATATGTTTGGAGATCTATATCTGTAGATATAGATATATAGATAGACATAGATATATATCTCCAAAACAACTAGAAAAATTGAGCAAAGAAAACATCAATTACATAAAAAGAGGAAGAAAAGGGGAAAAAATTAAGAAAGACAACAACAGAAAACCTGAAATATGGTGGTGAAAATAAACTCAAGTGTTGGTATTCAGATTAAGTGTAAATGACAAATTTTTCTATAAAAAGGCAGAAACTATAGCCACCATTTAGTGTATATATACCATGTTTTAGTCTTTAAATAGCTGCTTTTGTTAAGAGCTAACCTTTAACACTGGGGTTCCTGGATGGCTCAGTCAGTTAAGCATCCAAATCTTTGATTTCAGCTCAGGTCACAATCTCAGGGTCCTGAGATCAAGTTCTGTGTTGGACTCAGTGGGGGAGTCTGCTTGAGATTCTTTCTTCTTCTTCCTCTGCCCCTCACCCAACTCATGCACACTCTCTCCCTCTTTCTCTCTCTCTCAAGTAGACAAGTCTTTAAAAAAAAAAAGCTAACACTAAATCCTGCAAGGTAGTTTCTTCTCTTAGAGATGAGACAACTGAAGTTTAAGAGAGATGAAGCCATTTGTTTCAAGCATAGGAGCTGGACACAAACCCAGACTCTTTGCTGTTTAAGACTATGCTCTTAATCGTTCTATTAAACCACCCCTCAGCTGGGTTAAAAAATAAAAAAATTATTTATATATTATTTGTAAGTGATAAACTAATGCAAAAAAATATATAAAGTCTGAAAATAAAGAGTTGAAAAAGGTAATACTAGGCAAATAATAACAATGAAAAGAGGGGCAATAATATATTGATATCTGTGTGATGTGATATGAATAAGGCAATTCTGAGAATAGCACATATAATTATATATATGTTAACAAACATTTATATATGTATCTGTGTGTTTGCTGTAGAATTGGTGGTGATGTGAAGGGAATATATATGTAGATTGAGTTGTGGTATAATGCTCTTTTATTTGTGTGATTTTAAAATATATATTTTAATATAGGGAATAATGATCTTTTAAGGTTATCAGTTTAGCTGGGGAGGAGGCAAGTGCCCAACTGTAATGCAAACCAAGGCAGGAAGTAGGGAGAGAGGCTGTGTACTATGTTGGATGAACACAAAACTCAGCCTTAAAAGTGATAAAACGGGGGATGCTTTTCAATAGAGATGTCACCAAGCACCTTCTCTCATCAGACTGCCAGTCAGGGGGTTGAGAGGGAAGAATCTGGAGGCACTGTATAAGAATGACAGTGTCAGTCACGTGTCTCCATTTCAAAGCAATGGAATGTTTTCAATCAGAAAAATGGAAAAAACAAAACATAAACAACTCGACTTTTCTTATTTCATCCCAACTGGGTTGTCGGTCCCTTTGCAGTTGCTATGGCAACAGCAGCTCTCTTTTTCTTCATTTAGATCCTTTTCCAAATTGAGAACAATGAATGTAAGAGATCAGAAAGTAGGAAAAGCAAGTAGGCATTCAAGGCATTAGAATTATTTACCCTGGAGAAGAGAATGCTAAGAGGTGGCAATTATATTGTTCTGGGCTATTAAAGGTTACTACTATATAGGTAGTTTGCTGCTTGGGCCCAAGATAAAATCAGATTTATTTGAACTAGAGGGAAATAGCTTTTGGGAGAAAAAGTCCCTGGTAGAAAGTTCTGTGGAACTGCTTTTCTTCTCTCAGGGCAGGTGGATGAGGAGGCACTGGTTGTCATCTTCCCCTGAAAAGTTGTTGATCAGTGAAACAATATATCAGAACAACAAACACCAAGCAGCAAACACACAGAACTTACTCTGGTTTTATGTTTAAATATAAAATACAACTCTGCCTGTTTTGTATTTATTAGCTCACTTAATCTTTGCAAGAATCCTAGGAGGAAGAGACCATTCTTATTCCTATTTTATAGACAATAAAACAGACGGTGAGAGACTATAGTGGTTTGCCCAAGGTCACACAGCTGATGGAAAGCAGAGCTGGGATTTGAACTCAGGAAGCCTGTATTCTTAACCAGGGATAGATAATATATCTCGTGATAGATTATAACTTTCTTTTTTTCTTTTTTTTGATTATAACTTTCTTGAAATAGACCCAATTGCTCTGGGGCCTTGGTGGGAATCCTGTGTAAAGCCCCAGCAGACATGAATTCTAGTCTTACTGATCCATCCAATGAGTCCTTCAACAATGACTTATTGAATGCCTACTATATGCAATCCCTACGTAGGCACTCAAGAAGCAGCAGGGAGCAGGTGGATAAAGTCTCATGGAGTTTTAGTATAATCCAGGAAAAGACTACAGGATAGAAACAAATAAGTGAATAGGATAATTTCAGGTACTAACAGGTGCTGTGAAGGAAATAAAACTGAGCAATGATAGAGAATAAAGGTTGGTTGGGCTGCTCGGGAAGGATGCTTGGGAAGGTCTTTCTGAGGAGGTGCATCTCAACTTGCATTGAGCCCTGGTTGATGGGACAGAGTGGCCCTGTGCAGATCTGGGGGAAGGACCTTCCATGCAGGGGAGCAGCAAATGTGAATTTGGGAACAAGCGTGAAAGTGGAAGAGTGGCGACAGAGAGTGGTGAACCAGGGTAGGGTAAGCATTGGAGGTTTGAGGTGGCTTCAGATGAGCTTGGGAGTGGGATGAGAGGCCGGGTCATCATTTGGGGTAGGGGTACACTCCTGGCATGCAAATAGCCTGCAGTGCACAGGACAGCCCCCGCTGGGAAAATTATCCAACCCCAAATGTCCATGAGAAACCCTGGGTCTCTTAGCCTTTGAGGCCAAGGAAAGGAGACTGAATTTTATTCTAGGTGAAAGAGAATCCTTCAGGTGACTTAAAGCAGTGGGATGTCTTGATGAGATTTACATTTCAGAAGATTAACTATGACTGCTGAATGGAAAATACGTTGTAGGAGAATCAAGAGTAGAAGCTGAGATTTTTGTGTTAGTGGCACTAAGTATTCCAGGTAAATGGAGTATTGCAGGTGGTTTATTTATTTATTTTTTTAATTTTTATTTATTTATTTATTTATTTATGATAGTCACACACAGAGAGAGAGAGAGAGAGAGGCAGAGACACAGGCAGAGGGAGAAGCAGGCTCCATGCACCGGGAGCCCGACGTGGGATTTGATCTCGGATCTCCAGGATCGCGCCCTGGGCCAAAGGCAGGCGCCAAACCGCTGCGCCACCCAGGGATCCCTTGCAGGTGGTTTAGGGGTGTAGCAGAGGGTTAGGGAGGCAGAGGTGACCAAGCTCACTGATGGGCTGAATGTGGAGCTTAGAGGAGAGAGAGAAATCAGGCGTGACCATCAGGTTGTACACAACCTGCACAACTGGGCAGGTGGGCACTGCAGCTGCATATTTACATGGAGAGGAAGGAGGTTGGGGATAATGGGAGAAACTGGACATGCTAGGTGTGATGAACCTATTAGCTATACAAGGGGAGATGTCACATAGGCTGTTGGAAATACAGTCACATAAGTGACTTATGTCACTTAGTTTCTGGCTTTAGAAAATGAGCAATCACCCTAAAATCCTCTGATCCTGGAGTGATACAACCTGGATAGAGGCAGGTTTGGGAGGGGGGAGGGAGGACTGGATTTTATGGACTTTGGCAGTATCATCCAATTCTACATCTCCTTGGATTTCCCCCTCACAGCACTGCTATGCAAACAGACAAGAAGAAATGAGTCCTGTTTTGCAGAAACTAAATTATGCTGTGTAACAACTGATCCTCCTAAGGAGCCAGAGTGAGTCAGTAGTTGAATAATGGCCTGGGAGCATCCCAAAAACTAGGGGTGGGATCTTCCTGGCAGCTAAGGGAGATTAATAGAAATAAAATCACACCATGCCACGAAAGGGGCTATTTTCATCTGCTGAACCTCCAAGGAGGGGACAGGACCTTGGAAGACTATAACCCATGATTCTCACCAATTTCTTTCCCTGTGGTCCAGAGGCTCTGTATCTTCTCCCAAATTCACTGTGATCTTGCATTTCTGACAAGGTTTGGAAAGACCCGAAGCAGGTACACTACCTTATTTTAAATTTGCAGCTGTTTCTTTGGGATCTAACTACAGGCTGAAAAGGGGCTCATTCTTTTGAGGTAACCCGGAGCCAAATGAGCTGAAACATTTTCTGGTTTTGTTTTTTTGAGAAAATGAAATGACCTGAGCAGCCAAGAGGAAGGCCTAGAGTTAAGTTTCCTCTGTTTTTACTGTTTTTGAGGCTAGGCATGGACAGCAGTGTCCTAGGAAGCACACCCCACCCTCTGCTAGCATGAGTGGCTTTCCCAGCTGCAATGGGGTAATGCCCAGGGGAAATAATCTAACTGTGTTACTGGTAATTAAATGGAGAATGTCAAGTCTCCCAGAGGACTGCTGCTTATTGGAGAAGTGGAGAGCAATCTTTGCTTGCAGCCACTCACTGGTAGAAAAGTAAAATGAGCTTTGTTTTGATGAAGTGTCCTAGAGCTAGTGAAACATCCCACAAAGGGCATTGTCTCCGAGACTTGCTGAATTTATTGTACTGAACCATAAAGCTAAGGCAAAAAAGAAAAAAAGAATCTTGGCAGTTAGTTTAGAGGGGAGAGGGAGTGGATATTAACATGGACACTAATTTTTCAAAGGCCTGACACACGCCAAGCTCAGTAATATGGGTATAATGTTGAAACAAGGGTCTTAGGCAACTATTTTGGGCTTCTGAGACATACAGTTTCTGTACAACTTTGTAGTATGGAAGCAGCTATAGACATATGCAAATGACTGAGTGTGGCTGTGTCTCCATAAATCCTTCTCTATAGAAATGGATAGGGGGCAGGGTTTGGCCTGAGAGCTGTAGTTTGCCAGCCTCTGGTTTAAAGCATGGTTCTTATACCTTACTGTTTACCATGTAGGAGCTTTATAATAAAACTGACGTCTGACCTCACCTCCAGAAATTCTGAGTGCAATCTTGAGTAGGGCCTGGGCATCAGTACTTTAAAAAAACTCTTTAGATAATTTATTGCACAGCTAGGGATTTGAATCAATGGGTTTAGAGTTGTGGCTTTCACCTGGTCACACAGTAGAGTTGTGTGTGTGTATGTGTTAAAAATACTTATGATAGGGCTCTTGGGTGGCTCAGTCAGTTAAGTGTCCAAGTCTTGATTTTGGCTCAGGTCATTAGTCTAGGGTCATGAGATCCAGCCCCAAGTGGGGCTCTGTAAGAAGTCTGCCTAAGATTCTCTTTATCCCTCTCCCTTTGCCTTTCCTTCTCCCCAGCCCTCACTCTGCTTGCTTGGGCCCACTCTCCCTCTCTCTCTTAAAAAAAAAGGAATATTTATGACCAGTAATATCTTTACAAAGACTTAATCGGTCTGGATATGGTTTAGGGATAAGAATTTTCTTTCTTTTTTTTTTTTTTTTTAAGATTTTATTTATTCATCCATGAGCGATAGAGAGAGAGAGAGAAGCAGAGACACAGGCAGAGGGAGAAGCAGGCCCCATGCAGGGAGCCCAAAGCGGGACTCAATCCTGGGTCTCCAGGATCATGCCCTGGGCTGAAGGCGGCGCCAAACTGCTGCGCCACCGGAGCTGCCCGGATCAGAATTTTCTTAAACCTTTCCAGGTGATTCCCCTGTAAAGCCAGATTTGAGAACCACTAGTCTAGAAGGCAAGACAAATAGGCAGTTTCCATACAGGGGTCTTATAGTAGTTTCAGCAAGTGAATTGTTTATTTATTCACTGAATAAACACTTATGTAGGGGATCCCTGGGTGGCGCAGCGGTTTGGCGCCTGCCTTTGGCCCAGGGCACGATCCTGGAGACCCAGGATCGAATCCCACGTCGGGCTCCTGGTGCATGGAGCCTGCTTCTCTCTCTGCCTGTGTCTCTGCCCCTCTCTCTCTCTCTCTGTGACTATCATAAATAAATTAAAAAAAAAAAAACACTTATGTAGGGCTTGCTGTGTGCTAGTCTAGGGTCATAGGCATTTATAGATACTAACTCATTTAATTTTCATAACATTCTCTAGGGTAAGAACTATTCATATCCCCATTCTGTAGTTGAGGAACTGAGGCACAGAGAGCTTAATTAGGAACAAGGGGGTTGAAGGTGTTTTAGGAAGGGCTTCTAGGAAACTGAGATGCCTGAGTCGAGACCTGAAGGGCATGTTCAAGGCGGGCCAGTAAATGCTGGTGAGATTGGGGCGGTACAGTGAGCAGTGCTTCCCAGAGAGGGTCTGTACCAAGGCCTGGGGGTGAGAGATGGCATGGCCTTTTCTATAAACAACAAGTAAGTTTGGTGACTGGAGTGTAGAATGTGTTCTGTTCTTGGAGACTTCAAGAGTTTTCCTTTAAATGCAAGATGAATTGATTCCAGAGAGCTGTTATAGAGTATAGTGCCTAGAGTCAGCAATACTGTATTGTGCACTTAAAAATTTGCTAAGAGGGTTGATCTCATGTGCAATGTTCTTTTTTTTTTTTTTAAAGATTTTATTTATTTCTTTATTTGACACAGAGAGAGAGAGAGAGAGAAAAAGAAAGAGAGTACAAGCAGAAAGAGGGGGAGAGGGAGAAGCAGGCTTCCCGCTGAGCAGGGAGCCCGACATGGGGCTCGATCCCAGGACCCCGGATCATGACCTAAGCTGAAGGCAGATGCTCAACGGACTGAGCCACCCAGGCACCCCTGCAATGTTCTTAACACACACACACACACACACACACACACGCACACACACACGAAGAACAAAAGACAAAACCGAACAAAGGGACATAAGGAAACTCTTGGGGGTGACAAATATGTCTATTGCCTTGATGGTGGTGATGGCTTCGTGGGTGTGTGCATATGTCCAAACCCACTGTATACATTAAATATGTGCAGTTTTTTGTACATCAATTATACTTCTGTTTTTAGAAAAGAATTTTTCAGTAGAGTGGTGGGGATAAAGTTACTTTTTGGGAGTGAATGAAAGGGAATGACACAGGAGTTGAGAGTAAAGATAATTCCTGACAGAGCCTTGAAGAAGACAGGAAGTACAGGGTAGGGGACAAGAAGGAGAGATGGGATTGAGGGCACTAGGATTTATTTTAAATGAGAGAGAGTTGTTCAGGCTTAATACTGATAGGCAGGGGCCAGAACAAAGAGGTAAGGAGTGAAGGGGGCAGATGACAGAGTAGAGTTTTTTTGGTTTTGTCTTTTTTTTTTTAAAGAGAGATTAGGGAGGGGCGGGGGCAGAGGGAAAAGAACAGAGAGAATCTTACATAGGCTCCATGCTTAGTGCAGAGCCTGTCATGGGGCATGATCTCAGAACCCTGAAATCATGACCTGAGCTAAAATCAAGAGTCAGATGCTTAACCTACTGAGACACTCAGGTGCCCCAACAGAGCAGGGTTCTTCAGGACGAGAAGACACAGTCTAGAATGTATGAGGACCTGTTAGCAAGTAGGGCCTCCTTCTTGGGCAAGGAAAGGATGATGTGGATGCGTATATTTTGTAGGTGAGTTGGCATGTAGGTGGAGAAAGATGTATCTGATGTTTTGTTTTATCAATTGTGGCTGTTGTGGGTACAAGGAACAGAGAACTAAAGCTTGTGTAAGAGAGCTTATCAGCTAGAATTGCATGCAGAAAGCCAAGTATGGATGTTTAGTCTAACAGGGGTCTTATATTTAAATCTCAAATATGAGACTCTAGGTGTAGGTAGTTCAGGATGATACAGCTACTTAAGGAAACATAAAGAATTTGAGCTCTTTCAAGCTACCTGATTCACCACACTTAACATGTAGCTTTTGCTCTCCTGGCCATATGATATTTACTGTTGGTCAAGCATCATGCCTGATCTCTAGGCAGGAAGGAAGGGTAACAGGTGGGTGTCAATTGATAGTCTTTTTTTTTTACTTAAAAAAAAAATTTCCAGGGACATCTGTGATAGGCTACCACTTATTGGTCAGACCAAGTCATATGACCATCTGTCCGCAAAAGGATTTGGGGAGGCAAATACATTTAATTGGCCATTTTGTCCTCCAAACAAAATCAGAGTTATATTATTCAGAGGGGACAAGAGGAGAAGAAATGTGTATAAGGCAATAGCAAGGTCTACCACAGAATACACGAAGAATCTTAGGAACCCAAGGAGAGCCATCCTTACAGAATTTGGAACAGAGAACTAAGATTCTCCCTCTCTAAGGATGGCAAGGAATTGCTGTCTTCTCCATGTCCCTCTGCTCCATTTTCCCTTTGCCACCAGCTTATTCTATTTACATTTTGTTTCTACTTGATAGTAACTTCTGTGTACCCATGAATTGTACTGGCTACCCAGCTGACCTTCATTCAGGTGCTTTGGTTTCTCAACTCCAGATTTGGGAGATTGGATACTTTTCTGAGCCAGGCTTATAAATTGGCTTACAATGGCCAATTATTGGCCATTGGCTGGTCAATGGATGATCTGAGTTTTGCTGGACAGTGGATGGACTCATCCACTGAATTGAGTCTTGGCCATACCCTGACTACAGGAAATGTGAGAGGTAATTTCCCTTTGAAGGAGCTCTGGGAAGGGGAAGTCCTATAGCATTTCTATTTTCTCTGGGAAGTAGAAGGTGAGGTCTTAACCCAAGGGTATGCAGAGAAGAGATAGATGAGAAAGCTCAAGAGACTAACTTTCTGAAGCCTAGAAGATGCTCAAGCAGCAGGAAGGGTCCCATTGAGTTTTCCAACCAACATTTTGCAAAGATATCATTATTCATGATTATTCTCTTCCAGCAGATCTCACAGTCTAGTATAGATACATGGAAGGCAGATGTTAGATTGATCCAGAGTTGGCATTTTCCCAGGTAGATGAGAAAGTCAGACGTTAGTAAAGAAGATTAAAGGATTTATTTATTTATTTATTTATTTATTTATTTATTTATTTATTTATTATTTTAGATTAATGGATTTAAAAAAAACCAAAAAGCCTATATGATTATCAGCTGTTGCCAAAGAAATATTGTAGGATTTAAGATTTGAAAGGCATGGCATTTCTTGTTGGATGATGACACAGTCTAAAGTTTGATCATGGAAGAAGATGGACAAAGAGAAGCAGAGAAGGAGTTGAGAAGGCACAAGATTTGAGAAGTTGAGTTGAGAAGGCACAGGATTCAGAAGGCATAGGTAATGGATGGGTTGCTCAAATAAATACTGAAGTCACTTGGAATGATGACAGCATTTGGAATGGAGAGGAAAATTATTTAGTAGAATATGGAGTATTTAGTGAAGGAAGAGGTTGTGGGTAACTATGATGTGAAGGTAGAGAGAGTCAAATCTGGATCCTATTTTTATTCCTTTTCTTCCTCACTGTCCGTACACAACAAATAATCAAGTCTTATAGATTTCATGTCATAAAAATGTTCTCTAACTCACCCACTTATGTCTTCTTCCGCAACCCTAGCATAACCCATCATTTTCTCCCACCTTTACCACTGCCCTAATCAACCAACATTGACTTTTAAAAAATAATTTATTTATTTATTTTAGAGGCAGAGAAAGAGAGAGAGTGTGTGCAACTGAGCCAGGGGAAGGGTAGAGGCAGAGAGAGAGACAGAATGTCAAGCAGACTCCCCACTGGGTGTGGAGCCCAACTACTGGGCTCATTCTTAGGACTCTGAGATCATGACCTGAGCCAAACCAAGTCCCATGTTCAACTGACTGAGCTACCCAGACACCCCAACTAACATTCACTTTTGACTGTCTCCAGACCTTCTTCACACTGTAACCAGAGTGATTTTTTAGAAAAAATGTATCTTATTACTGCTAAAGATCCTCAATGGCTTTCCATTGCTCTGAAGATAAAATCTATGTAGGATATTATATTTGTGTTCAATACATGATGTCCCTCCCTAGCAAAGGGTTCTACTTCTCTGCCTCCCTAGTGTTAGGCTTGGTCATGTGTCTTGTAGGGAGATTGTATAGTCCTACCCAGTAGAACACAAAGGTAGCCTTGTAACTTGCTTTGGCTAATGAAACACAGACCAACATGATGTATGTTACTTCTAAGCAGAAGCTTAAGAGCCATATATATGGCTCCTCATTTCTTTCCTTTCCCTCTTTTATAAGAGTGGCATTGGCCCCGATAAAGGCTGATCCATCAGGCATGAAGAGAATATAGAGACAAGCCTCACAATGGGCATATCACATGAGTTAGAAATAGGTTGCTATTGTAAGCTATTGGTATTACTATAGCAAAACTTAATACAATCTGTAAGGGGTTGAATGATTTAATGATTTGGTCCAAGTTCTCCAATCTTATCTCTCAAACATTTCCTCCCAGCTTAAATGTCATTTCCCCAGAAAAGTCTTTTATAACTCCCTTCCTCCTCCAGCAACACGGGACTAATTTAGATCGACTATTATTCTACCTCGTAACATCTTTTTCATTGCCTTCATATCACTCAAATACAGTCTGTGATATTTTTTTGAGCACGATTATCTGCTTACCACAGGAGAATGTGAGTTCAAAGGGGGCAGAAATTAAGTACGTGTAGTTCTTCATCATGTCCCAGTGTCTGGTATACAAAAAGTACTCAATTAACATTTTGTGATCAAATGGATATATCTGAGTACAGATCACAGGTGAGTCCAGAAGCCAGGGAATGGCTGATGTAGCAAATGGGAAGAGATGGGTGGGAAGCAAGAAGTGGATCCAGGGCAAACAGAAACAGGTCGTGGGCAGGGGTAGAGTAGTGCATAATGAAATGACTGCAGGTGAAGGTTCACAGTGGAGAGGGCCTCTTACAAGATGCCAGTCACCGTTTCTACAGATAGGACGGTCACTGTTCAGGGCAAAGAGCAGGCTTGTATATAAGGCTACCATCCTGTCTCTCCCCTCTCCACTCCTTGTTTTGGGATTTCTCATTCCATCAACTTGTTGAACATCTTCCAGATGTCAGGTATATTGGGGATATAGTTAGTAAATAAGCTAATGCATAGTTTTGTGAGCTTACCCAAGTGGGGAAAACAGGCATGAACCAAATAACTACCAGTGCCAGATGAATCCTCTAAAAGAGAAATTCAGAGGCCATAGGAAATCCCATAGAGAAGCAAAGCTGTGTTTACATGTCTGTTCTGTGCTCCTGCTACTCTTTCTGTTTGCAGTGTCCTTTCCCTTGATCTTTGCCTACTCAAATTTTATCCATGTTCAAGGCCTCCACTCAGGAGGTTATTTTATTTAAAAAGACCATAATCCTGTGGTCAGGGAATTTCTCTGTTAACCTGCCAGTGGTCTGGAGGTGCTGTGGTCCAGGGTCACTCACTCTAAATAATGATATTTCTGTCTAGGTCTTCTTCACCTTTATGTAAAGAGTTACAGGTGTTCTCAATGGGATACTGTCAGTATTTACTAGAGAGAGCTAAGAGGGTATGGGGTGGGGCCCTGGCAGCATGAGCCACATGCTGCCTCATTGCCTCATGTTAAATCCCATAGCCACCCATTTCTCCCAGCACCCACTGGGTTTTGATGGAACTATATGCCTTTAGTATATTCTATCTTATCTTGTGTGTTCATGTTTTCCTCTTACTTTCCTGTAAGCTCCCGGAGGCAGGAACCATGTCTGATTCATCTTTTTATCCTCTCTATGGCTTAGCAGAGGTCCTGTCACAGAGAATCTATTTACTCAATAAATGTTTGCAGAATTGAATTGTGGGGGATACCATTGCTCCGTAGGGCACTATTAAATCATATCCATTCTTTTTTAACACCGTCAAAAGATATTGTCATAACATTGTCATTGACTCAGAGAATCCATTTCCAGAATTTTATCTATTAAAATTCAAAAAAAATTTTTTTTTACCACAGGAATAGATCCACATGGTAACAAGTCATATAATCCAGAAGCATTTATTGACAAAAAGCAACAGCCTTTCATCTGCATGTACTCTTCTCTCCAGAGACCTTCTTTTTAACTATTTCTGTTTGTTTCTACTGGACTCTAAACAATACAGTTGCCTTGAACAATGCAGGAGGTTAGGGGTTTGGAGCCTTTGTGCAGTTGAAAATCTGCATATAACTTTTGAATCCCCAAGTACTTAACTACTAATAGCCTACTGTTGACTGGGAAGCCTGATCAACAACTTAAAAGGTCAATTAACATGTATGTTGTATGTTATATGTATGCTACACCATATATTCTGACAATAAGCTAGAGAAAAAAATGTTACTAAGAAAATCACAAGAGAACTGGAGGGTATTATGCTGAGTGAAATAAGTCAATCGGAGAAGTACAAACATTATATGGTCTCATTCTTCTGGGGAATATAAATAATAGTGAAAGGGAATAGAAGGGAAGGGAGAAGAAATGGGTAGGAAATATCAGAAAGGGAGACAGAACATGAAGACTCCTAACTCCGGGAAACGAACTAGGGGTGGTGGAAGGGGAGGAGGGCGGGGAGTGGGGGTGAATGAGTGATGGGCACTGAGGGGGGCACTTGACGGGATGAGCACTGGGTGTTATTCTGTATATTGGCAAATTGAACACCAATACAAAATAAATTTAATATTTAAAAAAAAAGAAAAAAAAAGAAAAATATACTCACAGTACCATTCTGTATTTATCGAAAAAAAAATCCACACATAAGTGGACCCATGAAGTTCAAACCTGGGTCACTCAAAGGTCAAATATACTCACATCTCTATTTTTTGTTTTATTTACTGCAAGCAATTTTTATTTCCTTTTCTTTTCTATAAAAAATTTAATTTGGGTACATGAACACTTTTCCTTCTGTCTTATTCTCCCAATAGTTGGTATGTTTGTTTTTAATTCTTTAAAAATGACATTTATACCTTTATATAATATAGTTTAAATGCTATTCCTATGTTCACATTTCTTATTTTATCAATGTTATTTTTCTACATTCTTTGTAAGATGAGGACCTTACTGTTTGCTTTTATTGTTTCTTCTGTCCCAGCTTACCTTCCCACCTCCCCTTTCTGAGGACTACCTTTTTTTTTATTTTTAAAAATATTTTATTTATTTATTCATAGAGATGCAGAGAGAGAGAGAGAGAGGCAGAGACACAGGCAGAGGGAGAAGCAGGCTCCATGCAGGGAGCCTGACGTGGGACTCCATCCAGGGTCTCCAGGATCACGCCCCGGGGCTGCAGGCGGCGCCAAACTGCTGCACCACCAGGGCTGTCCAGGACTACCTTTTTAAAAAAGATTTTATTTATGAGAGAGAGAGATAGAGAGAGAGAGAGAATGAATGTGCACCAAGAGAGCACAAGTAGGGGGAGGGGCAGAAGGAGAAGCTGACTCTTCACTGAGCAGGGAGCCAGATGCGGATATTGGACTCCATCCCAGGACTCTGGGATCAGGACCTGCACTGAAGGCAGATGCTTTACTGACTGAGCCATCCAGGTGCCCCAAGACTATCTTTTTATTTTACATTGCCAAGATGGATAACAGCTACATTCCATTCCTTAGACACAGTCAAGTTGTTCTTTGCCATTAGGTTGACAATAAAGTTGAATACAAACCAATGTCCTCATTATTACAACGATGTAATTATCCTTTACGCCTGGACCAAGGATTGAGCTAGGATTACATTTTCTTTTCTATGGATATAAAGTCACAACACTTGGATCATTCAAATCAGAATGTTAAAGCATCAAAGTTAAAAGATTTTTATATTCTTTTTTTTTTTTAAGATTCTATTTATTTATTCATGAGAGACACCGAGAGGCAGAAACAGGTAGAGAGAGAAGTAGGCTCCCTGATGTGGGCTTCGATCCCAGGACCCCATGATCACCTGAGCCAAAGGCAGATGCTCAACCACTGAGCCACCCAGGTGCCCCAAGATTTTGTATTCTTAACATCGATTGCTTAAAATCAGGACACATTTAATTACTTCCATGTTTAGACCTTACTTTCTTATAATTTTTTTTAAGCCTGGAGTTTCTCATTACCCTTTGTTGCCAATGATGATAATAATAATGTTCCTTTATTGTATTTTCAATTTTTCCACCCTCTCAAATCGATACTGAATATATTTCTTTGGTACGTCCTCTCTTCCAAGACCTCTTGGAAGGAATGGGATGAGGGAGGGTTGGGGATACTCAGGCTGCCATGTTGAACCACAGATTCTTCCATGCTTGAAATTTCTTTTTTAAAAATAAAATTCTGTGAAATGTGATTGTGACCAAGAATTATCCCAGGTTCTGAACGGTTCTCATGCCAGGCCAGATAATCTCTCTGTCTCATATCGGACTTCTTGTATTTTCAGTTTTGTTATTCTTTGTGCCTTGAATTTATCAATAAAATGGGGATAAGAAATTCAAAGATTTTATTTATTTATTTATTTGTGATAGAGAGAGAGAGAGAGAGAGGCAGAGACACGGGAGGAGGGAGAAACAGGCTCCATGCCTGGAGCCCGACACGGGACTCGATCCCGGGACTGGATCCCGGGACTCCAGGATCGCGCCCTGGGCCAAAGGCAGGCGCCAAACCGCTGTGCCACCCAGGGATCCCCGGGATAAGAAATTCAAATTGTGTCACAGGAAAAATGACTAAGAAGGGTAATTCTTAGCCATTCATTTCTTGGGGAAAAATCTATATACAATAGTTATATATATATATATATATATATATATATATATATATATATATATGCAAATTAAATACATGAGCTATATATAAGGTTATTAGGTTTAAAAGAGACTATATTGTAGAAGAACTATCTCTGTGAATAGTAGAGTGATATTGTAAAGTACATGTCATTTTTATTTCTGTGGGTAGGGGCCATTAATTCGTGATCCTCTGTCCTTGCCATGCAGCACCATCTGATATCAGCTTTAGGATCAAGTTCCTAGTTCCTGAGGATGGAGGCTGGAGCCTCAGGTAGGGTTAGAAGCCCAACCCATGTTGAACGAAACACCTGACCTTTGGAGGGTACAAATCCTCCCTTCTACTTCTCAGTCTAGTGAAAAGTCCTCATTTGGCCTTTCTGTACAGAGAGGGGAAAAACCCCTGGACTGTCACTATCTTTCTTCATTTCAAAAGGAGCAAAAATCTCATTAAATCTATAGGCTCTTGTCCTCTGCTCTGAAGCCAACCAGGCAGTTCTGAATTACTCAGAAGTTAAAGTGATTTGGAGGTTACTGCCCACTATCCCTACCCCTTCTAGTCTCAGTGTAAGGGTGGCTTTCTGAGGGCCCTCTCTCCTGGCTTCATAGAATGTAGACTAGGTCAGATCCCCTTGTAACACACTTCTGCATGGAAGGGACAGATACTCAAGTTAAGCCTGTTTAAGCAGAAAGGGAATTCCCTGAATCATGTAATTGAGAAGAGCCAAGTAGCATTTGTGGATAGAGCCACAGTGGATATAGAAGCTGAATTTGTGTCTTGAAGTTTGTCTATCTGTCATCTCGTCCTATCTTTGCCACTCTGCTGCCTCGTCCTCCTCCCCCACTTCTCTTCTTCCTCTTCTTTTTTTGTCTTAATTTCTTCTTTCCTTTTCTCCTCCCTTCCTTTCTTCCTTTTTTAAAAAAATGTTTGTTCTTTTAGCATTCTGTACTACTGAAGTTCTAGTTCTAGTTTATATTAACCTCGTAACCCACAATCATAGCAAGTATAGCACAAGAGGGAAAATACGTCATTCTCCCAGATTCAAGTTCCAGAGAAGATGCTCATTGGCCTTTTTCATAATAAGTGCCCACCCCGAACCCATCAAGGGAATAGGGTATACTAGAACTACCTATGTCTAGTTCACATGTTCACTCCAGATCACATGGAATAATATTTTGTTGTCTGGCAAGAGGGGTTCTGTTGTCCAAAGAAGGGGAGAAAGGTGCTGGGTATATACAAGATAATAGCATCCATTTCCAGCAGACCATGAACTTGCTTTTTTATTTCTATACCATGAAGCCAATAAAGCTTGAAGCTTTAATTAAGGTCCCATACTTGCATACACCCCCTTATAACATTTATAAGTAAAATATTTTAAGTGCAATCCATTAGGACTGATGTTTCTGTTCACTCTGACTTTCCCTTCCCCTGCGCTGCATTTCCTTCATGTTGAGTAGCTTTGGAGGGACTACAGATAATTTTCTATAACTAAGTTGGGGATACATTTTAGTTTAAGGTTAATGAGATAAATATGTAGTTTTCAGTCACCTATGCATATGGCTAAATTATTGCTTGCAATCTCATGATAGAAATGGCTTTCAGGTATACTACTGCTGTCTGCTGTAAAAGCTGATGGGGTGATATGATATGACAGCTCAGGGCCAGAGTTGAATCAATATTTGGAATGGGCCCTTCAGTACCTAGTACCAGAACTATATGGGCAGGGGATGAGAAGCAAAGTTTGCAATGTGCACAGCTAAAAACCTCTTCTGCAGAAGATTCTTCCAAATCTTAAAGCTCACATGTGAAAACAACTTAATAGAGGTTTTCCAAGATAGGATTTTTTTTCTCAACATACTGATAATAAATTATGAAGCTTAAAGAAGTGATTTAAAAATTTGGGGGCACCTGGGTGGCTCAGCCAGTTAAACCTCCAACTCTTGATTTCAGCTCAGGTCTGGGTCTCAGGGTCATGAGTTCAAGCCCTGTGTTGGGCTCCACTGGGCATGGAACCTACTTAAAAATTTCTTTTTTTTTTAGTATTTATTTATTTATTTATTTATTTTATGATAGACATAGAGAGAGAAAGAGAGAGAGGCAGAGACACAGGAGGAGGGAGAAGCAGGCTCCATGCTGGGAGCCTGACGTAGGACTCGATCCTGGGACCCCAGGATCGCGGCCTGGGCCAAAGGAAGGCGCTAAACCTCTGAGCCACCCAGGGATCGCCTCTTTTTTTTTTTTTTTACTTAACCATATGAGGAAAAACAGAGTTATCTTTCTCTTCTTTCCATTGAGAATCGTGTTATAAACTTGTCATCATATTGAAAAGGCAATCAGAATATACACCAAAATAATGGAGAAAGAAATATATAAATATTACAATATTTTTTCTGGATTCAAAAATTTATAATTGTGATTTTTAAAATTCATTCTTAACACATATTTACTTTTTCTTTGGAGGCAGTAATGCAATGTAACATTTATTAAGTACTTCTGTGTCAGACACTTAGTTTTGCTTATTTTTAGAATTTATTTTTTAATTTACCTATTTTTGGGGTGTACTATTCTGTGAGTTTGACAGGTGCTTTTGTATCTAATTTTGTATTTACTTTTTTTTAAAAGGGAAAAGGGGGGGGGAAGGTGAGTGGGGCAGAGGAGAGGGAGAGAGAGAATCTCAAGCAGACTCCACACCCAGGGCACAGCCTGATGTGGGGCTTGATCCCATGACCCTTAATCATGATCTCAGCTGAAATTAAGAATCAGGTGCTTAACCTACTGAGCCACCCAGCTACCATATAATTTTTTATTTACTTTTATATCTAATTTTATATTTATAATTTTGTATTTTTTAAAAGAGGGGCCTGGGCATCAGTGCAGCCAGTGTTGAGAACCACTGCTTTGGGACGTTGTCACAGAACCCCAGGTAAGATATGCTGGCCATCTGGATGAAGAGAATGGCAATAGAGAGGAATTTGAGATTTATTTGGAGACAGAATAGACACACGTGGCTGAATGTGGGAAGAGGATGAATGGGAAGAATCAAGGATCACGCCCAGGTTTCTGGCTTGAACAACTCTTAGCAATGGTCCTCAAACTCCACCATGCTCCAGAATCCCCGGAAGACTTGTTAGAACACAGATTGCTAGACACCACCCCCAGAGTTTCTGATTCAGTATGTCTGCATGCAGGGCTTGAGAATTTGCATTTTTAATAGTTTCCCAGGAGATACTGTTGGTCCAGGAACCACATTTTAGTCTAACAGTAGAGCTTTTAAAACTTCTGATCAAGCCAAATACCAGTGAATTAATTCAGAATCTCTGGGCATGGGATCCAAGTATCAGGCTTTGGAATCACTTGGGAACTTGTTTAATATATTCATATATCTGGAAAATCCCCAGATTCTGATTCTAATTGGTCTGTAGTAGGGCTTGGACACATATACTTTCACAGCTCTACAGGGGATTCTCTAATCACATGTCACCACCCTTGGGAGTCACAGAACTAGGTGGATGGTAATGTCATGTGCTGAGGTAACTACAGGTGTTCTCTCTAACACTCTACCATAGTTTCAGAGGTCATCTACTTCAGAGGAGCTTGCTGTCATCATCCTGGGCATGTGAGACACTTAAAACTTCTGGACTAACAGGAGCTTCCTCATTTTCCTTTCATGCTATAAAGTCATAATGATATATGATATCCAGGGAGCTAGCTGTTAATTCAGTCCTTGTAAGAATACAACAGAAAGTGTCATTATTTAGGAATGGCTACTCCTTATTGTATCCTCAGTGCCTAGCACAGTGCCTAATCCATAGAAAGCATTAAATACCTGTTTATTGACTAAATGAACTACTTTATGAAAATGAGAAATATATAAAAAATAAAAAAAACAGAAGTTTTAGAACTTTAAATATGAGTAGTATCCATTGAGTTCACTAGGTCTCAATGCTGGTTGTAAAACAGGATTTTGATATGGGTCCACTTGCAACACACCAAGATAAACTGACATTGACCTGACAGCTTCCAGGCCATGAGGAAGCAAAACTGTGAATGCACAGCCCTTGAGGAGTTGCAGGGGGAGTCTTGTCAGGGAGAACATGTCCTAGAGGTACCTCCAGTATAAGTGGTCAGGTTCCACATGCTCCTGTGTCCTCCATCAGCATATTCTTATGATGTAGCCAATGAATTCACCACCATGATCCATGTTACGCAAGAAATGTCACTTCTCTTTATCTTCTTAATTTCTACTGTGAGCTGGCAACCTTCCTAGCCAATGGGAAACTCTATATTATCTTTACTGGAAGGCATTCTCCTCCTCTGACCCACCCTGGAGGGATGTGTAGGGTATTAGGAGGAGTTAAATATTTGGAGCTGTCCATTCTGGTTTTAGCCAATCCTCTTTACCTATAATAAGTCCATAGGGTGCCTTGAAATTGGGAAGCTCAACTTCCATCCAGTGCCTAGACATGAAAATTTTCACTGGGTCTGCAAGTGACCAAGGCCCAGTCTTCCTGGGTGCACCATATAGTCATTTCCCCAAAAGTCCTGCCTAGTCTTCTGTGCTCTGTTGGGACATGGGTTAATAATTCTACTACTGAGGATCCCATCTTTTTCTTTTTGTGGTGGAATCTCTCTCCTGTGTTTCCTCCTTATACTCACCACCTTCGAGCACTCACCAATCTCCCTCCACTAGGATGCCTAGAATCATCTTTGTAATCTCAGGATTTCACAAAAATCAGGGAAGGGTACTGTCTTTCAGGAGCTTTGACTCTGCTCTGAAAACCCTTTGAAGACAGAGAAAACAAAGGGCTAGCTACCTTCTCAGACATGGAGATGTTCAGATTCCAAAGCACAAAACACACTACTGTTCTTGTACTTCTTCATTTTGTTAATATCTCAATAAATTATCCTGCCACAATGGTAAGTTGGAATAGGATGCATCTCCGAGCATCAAACCATTCTGGATGTCAATGTGGTGTAAGTCCCAGGGCTTCTGTGGCTATAGTGGAGGTAGTTCCCTAATCCCCTTGGCTGTGTCAGTAAGGGAATCTCCACTGATTAGGAACACTTGCAAACACAACAATAAAAAAACCTTGCAAGTGAATGTCTGCACAGCTCTGTGGAATGTTCCAGAACATTTCTCTTAGCATTAAATTGGCATTTCATCTGAACATCTACTAGAATTGTTCCTATTCAAAGGCAGTACAATCTAATTCTCTCTGCAAAACAGGCTAGATTATACTAATGAATCTCTTTAGAGGGAAGATTTATCCTAATTTCAATGTCATTAGTAAATCTGGGCTAAATAAACACTTACTGTCTGCTGGGTGCCAGGTGCTGAGAACTGAAGGAGAGAAAGATCCTTAAAAACTCAGTTAAGAGGGAAATAGCAACAAACTTCTATAATATGAGGTTATAAAATATGAATGAAAGGCTCTAAAAGCATGACAGAAAAGCCAATAGAAAATTCATAGAAGAAATGACATTTGATCTGGGTTCTGAAGGACACATGAATATTTTTCAGGTGGGGGTGAGAGACAGGGCATTCCAGAAAGAAGAATGTCCAGAGCAAAGGGACAGGGGGAGAGCTTTGCAGACTCCCATGTAGTGGTGCACACCCGCACACATGCTCACGAGTGTGTTCACTAATGCATGCATAGGAAATGGAGTAGGAGCTGGTTGGAGTTGCTTTTGAGGAGGAGAGCAAGAAATACTAGAAGTTTCTTTAAATCTAACCTAGTTTTATAACTAACACGTTAATCTCTTGTATTAACCTCTTAGATACTACTAGTACTACTGGGACTACCACAGAGATCACATTTGTTGCACTCTTACTAGGTCCCAAGCTGAATGTATTTTGAGGATTGGCTCATTTCATCTCCAGGTCTTTATGAGTCCATTCTCCTATTATCCTCATTGACAAATGTTCTCCATCTTTTCACATCTAGATATCACATCTTTCTGTGTAACTGCCTTATTTCTTAAGAGTCATAGAGTTAAAAAAATAGTTTTTAAAGAAGGTTAAAGGCTCTGCTCTGAAGCCATCTGAAGTCACCTAGCACAGTGTCCACTTAAATCTGTTGCTATACCACAGGAGGTTTTGACCTTACCATGTTGACTCTTCTGTTTTGACCATAAGGATTCTTGCTCCTGCTTTAAAAAAAAAAAAAAAAAAAGATTTATTTATTTTTTATTTTAGAGAGAGAGAATGCACACATGTAGTGAGAGATGGGGCAGAGAGAGAAGGAGAGAATCTCAAGCAGACTTGGTGCTGAGCATGGAGCCCAGGGCTTGGTCCCATGACCTGAGCCAAAATTAAGAGTTGGACACTTAACCAAGTCACCCAGGCATCCTGCTCCTGCTCTTTTGACCCTGAAATGCTTTGAATCTAAGATTTATTTAGAATTATACCAACTCAGGTGAACTTTCTGTCCAGAAGGTGTTTTCTGGAGTGAATTCTATTAAGCCAGTTTATTCCCCTATCAGTTTTGTCCAGAGCACAGTTAGACCATTTCCAAAAATGTTAACTCTGCTGAAATCATTTTCATTTTAAATTATTTTCCACTTAAAATTTGAAACAAAAATTGATGTATTGATTAAATATTGTCTGTATCAAATTTTATTGATCCTGGCTTGTACTTTGTGCAATAGTCATCATTTCTATTAAGTCCATCTTTTCCTTCTGGGTCAAAATTTATAGATCTAAAAGTTGTTGTTTTTTTTTTTTTAAGAGTTTAATTCTCCTGTCAATTTGTAGTCAATTACAGGGTCTCTTCTTTCTGTACAGTTTCAGCTGTTATCGGTTTTATTTAGCATTTATTATTTACGCCAATAATTTACAGATCAGCCCACTGCAAATTGAATTAAAGTAGTGATGTTTTGTATTTGTTTCTCATTTGTGAGGAAATTGTAAAAAATTTTTGTATGCACGTGTATGTGAAGAGAGAAAGATTTAAAAAGAGAGAAGGAGAGAGATGGATTGAGAAAGAATACTGTTTGCAAAGCTCTTAAATGTATGTCAAAGTTTAAGTATCCATGGGGTCCAAGTGTCAGGATATGAAAGCACTGTTTGTCATGGATCAGTGTTTGTTGTCCTTGGTAGAGGCAGAATCTGAGTTCATTAGCCTGAGGAAGGATCCTGGAGGAGGGGTCTGAAGGCAGCAAGAGTTTCTAGAAAGCATCATGCAAGATACTGATTGACAGTTATGATTCTCCAGCTTTACCACTAAAATAGAGATGACTAGATAGCACCAGCCTTATGCATTTCATGTAACCAGTATCACTTGAAGTAACCTGAAGTTAAAGGTCTTAGACTCTTGACATCATAAGGGTTTTCAAGACAAAACCTATAACTCTGGGGGGTAGAGGAGGTTTGTGCCTTCCAGAATATCCATTTCCTATTGGATTGAGCCCAACTTTTTTTTTTTTTAGCATAAATATTGGATCCTTCAAATTTGGTTGGTGTCCACTCTCAAGCCTCCATGCCAATGCACACTTCACTCAGGCCACTCTGAAATTTTACTATCTATGCCTCTTTGTTCTCCCCATGTTAGTTTTACCTGGAGTTCTATTTTTCTACCCTTCTCCCTGGAAGACTCCTACATATCTTTCTAAGCCTTTCCCAAAGGGGCCCTCCCTCCTAGAATTAGGAATATGGAAGGGACGTGGAGGGGAATTTTTTGGATGTGGAGGACATGGGAATGACTTGGTGCAAATTGTGTGTATGGGGCAGACAGAAGAAATCTTGGACTGGGAGAGTCTAAGAGAGGCAGGCAATTGGGAAGGACTGGGGAAATGGGAAGGTCTGCAAGGAATTGGGGAAGCATAGGCTTAGACTCAGGGATGCTATAGGCCATGTGAGGGGATGGGGACTATGGGGAGTTGAATGTGACTAGAGGTAAGTGGAAGGTGGTAGATGTCGTTGTTAGGAGAGCTGACTGTGCACCCCTTTGCTCTCTGCAACACTCTGCGAAGACCCTAGTATAGAACTGAGCACATCGGGTGTTGGATGCTGTTTCTCTTGCCTCCAGCCATCTGTGAGTTCCTCTCAGTCCTGGGATGTAGTCAAGGAGGAGTGTGAAATGGCTGAGCCTCCATCTCCTTGAGAGCAACTCTGGCTAAGGAGTGAGCTGACAGGCAGGGCCTCTCCAGTCTCTTCAAGAGCTACCTGCTCATCTTCCCCCAGGGCATTCTCTGCTACATCACTAAAACATTAAAGCCCAGAAGACAATACCTATGGCATCTGTTCAGGGAATGTGTGACCCTCATGGGGAGGACCCAGGCTATGAGACTGGAGGTTTTTTTTTTTTTTTTTAAGATTTATTTATTTTATTTGAGAGAGAGAGAGAGAGAAAGAAAGAGAGAGAGAGAGAGATGGCATGGTGGGGAGGAGCAGAGGGAGAGGGAGAGAATCTCAAGCAGACACTCTTCTGAGTGGGGATCCCCATGCAGGGCTTGATCTTATGATCCTGAGATCATGACCTGAGCCAAAATCAAGAGTCAGACGCTTAACTGACTGAACCACCCAGGCCCCAACACTGGAGGTCTTTTTAACTTAAGACTCATCAGGTTTTTTGTCTGGGCTCTGTCCTGGACTGGAGGTGGAGATCATCTACTAAGAGTTATGAGCTAGGTTGAAAGAAAACTATAAAGTAAATTTACTGAATAGGGACATCTGGAAAACAATGTGTCTGTGATCCTCTATGAACTGCTGGTGTGTGACCTTGTGTGACCTCAGGTAAGCTACTTTATTTCTCTGAGCCTGAGTTTCTACATCTTCAAAATGGGAATCAAATAGCTATCTTTTAGAGCTGTTGTAATAAGTAAATGTGTTATGGTACCTTTAGTGTTTATTTTTTCCATTTAGTTTTTAATTCCATTTCAATTGATTTTTGTGTCTGGTATAAGGTTGGAATTTAACTTATTTTTTCCCTGAATGAATAGACAGTTGTACTGCAACACTATTTATTGAATAACTCTCCCCTTGCTCTCACCAATGAGAAATTCCATCTTTATCATACACTGAATTCTGATCTGTTTATTTCTGGACATTCAAATTGTGTTCTGTTAATCTGTTGGCCTATTTCTGGACTAATATCACACTATTTTATTATTGCAGCTTCATAATATGTTGTGATATGTGGTTCCTTATCATTATTCTATTTCAAGATTTCCTTCACTGTTCTTAGGCACGTGTTCCTTTTCCCCCTCCAAAAATGTTGGAACTCAATTTTTAACTGTGGACAATATCATAGGGATTCAGGGAATGTCTTGGTCATCTTGAGCTGCTTTACCAAAATACCTTAGATTGGGGTGGCTTAGACAATGGAGATCTATTTTTCATAGTTCTGGAGGCTGGAATTCCAACAAGGTGAGGACCCCCTCTTTAACTTGTAGATGTTCACTTTCTTGCTGTATCCTCACATTGTAGAAAGACAGAAAGAGTTCTTATGTCTCTTCCTCTCTTTATAAGAGCATTAATCCCATCGTAAGGATCTCATCCTTATGACATCACCTAAACCTAATTACCTCCCAAAGACCCCATGTACAAATGCCATCACACTGGAGATTAGGGCTTCAACAAATGAATTTGGGGTGGAGACACAAATGTTCACTCCGTAATAGGGATGAATGGCATCTCTTTAAAATAGTGACTTTTCCTAATTAGGAGAATGGCATGTATTTCAATTTACTTAGGTTTTCTTTTTTGTCTTTTGGTATTTTCATTATATAGTTCTTTCACATTTGTAATTAAAAGTTTTCCTGGGTAATGAGATACTAATCACATTCATGCTAATCTAATACACACACTGTTAATCACATTCCCTCTTCATTCATCACACTCAGGTCACATCATTATTGCAGGGTCTGCCATATGAGGACAACATGACCCTGTTTTTTGGGAGCATTTAATCAGGCCAGTGGAAGATGCCCTGGCATGACCATGCATGGCCTTTGGGAACTGGCAGGATGATGTAGACATCTGAACTTTTCTAACATCAGGGTCTCAGAAGCAAGGATCAGCTATGGAAATGGAATCAGGGAAAAACTAGTCTTTTAATCTCAGGTAAATTAGGGTGACTCGTGGAACCAGAGATGAATCTTGTTGCATCCAAGAGGTCAAGTTAGTGGAAAACTTCAACTCAGTAAGAGCATTAAGCACACAAAAGCAACCCAATGTGGACCTGAACACAGGGAGATTTTCCATGGCAACACTACAGAGAGGTGGGATTTAGGAGGGGCTGGTGCCTGCAGCTTTGTGTGCTATTAAGGTGACCAGTCAGTTTGGACAGCATGGGGTGGGAGTGGGTTTAGTAAACAACACAGGCAAGATTAGAACTGATATTGGTCCAGCTTCCAGGACTGCATTCTTTCTTCTTCTACCTCTGGGAGCTCCCCAAATACTGCTGTCCTCGCTGTCCCTTAAACACTTGTACCCTCTGTTTCCCCCACACCTTCCTCCACTTCTTATCCTCCACACACCCCTACCTTCTTTCATCCTCCATCCAGCCCCCGCTCTATCATGCTTTATTTTGGTGGCTTTGGCTGACCGTGAGGCTCCCCAGTTTGCTGGAGTGAGGGACAGTCTGTAGACTGAGGAGAAATGACTTCCTCCTCTATCTCACTCCCTCTTCTTATAGCATAAAAGCTTCAAGCCATCTGTAACATCAGATTGTTCCATAAATGACACATAACATGAAAATAGGCTTCATAACCCGGAATAGCAAATAAGCACATTCCCTCCCCTCTCATGCAATGTCCTGTATGAGATGAGTCCTTTTATCTAAATTCAAGCAGATGGTGCAATTTTCTTGTCCTTCCTCATGTCCACATCTCAGTCCTGGGGATAAGGGTCCTGTCATTTTGGCTGGGCTCTTCGCTTCAAGTTGTAATTGTTGAGGTTAGTTTGACATTTGATGGAACATCTGTAATTAATGCGTCACTCAGATGGCACAAAGGAAAGGGAACATGGAGGGACCTTTTTATTGAGATGGAAATTCCACAATCAATTTAAGCACCCTTTGAACACCTACTATGCACAAATTACTGCTTAGGACTGGGCTATAGAGTTTAGCAAATGATCCTTAGCTTCAGGGACACAGCCTCTGCAGAGACAGCAATTGTCAGCAAAGAACAGTGTGACATGGTAAGTGTGATAAGGAAAATGTTCACAAAATGCTCTGGCAATAGGTTGGAGTTAGACAGAGAAAACATATTTGTAATACATATGACAGATAAAACTGTACAGTGAGCTGTCACAAACTGATGAGCAATATACTAACACCCAACAGAAAAATGGAAAAAGGCATGAATGGGATCATCCAAATGGCCAGTAGATATATATTAATCAAAAGAAGATACTATTTTACCCCTGGCAGACAGGCAAAAATTAAAAATGAGAGGAAATTCCTAGAGCTGGAAGGGATGCTGGAAGAAACATGTATTCTCATATATCATTGGTGGAAATGTGAATCATCAGAGTCATTTTGGGACCATAGCCATGCCATATTTATGTAACTTAAAAATATACATATTGTTTGTTTTGATCTGCGCCACTTTTGGCAATCTAGCCTACAAAAATAAAATTATTTGTTGAGGCAATAAAATTAAGAACAATTTAGGATTAAGTGTGGCCCTTCCATGTTATGGCATATTAAGTAGCTAATAAAAAGTTTGAGTTAGATCTATGACTATTGACTATTGACCTGAAAGGATGCTCATTATGCATTATTAATGAAAATAGCAAGTTGCATAGGAACTTACCTAACATGATTTTGTTCTGGCAAAAACCATGAGAAAAATTCAGTGTGTGTATATGTGTGTGTGTGTTTGTAATTATTTAAATAAGTGTGGAGAAAAATGGAAGGAGATACTCCAGGTTGTTAAGACTTGTAATTTTAGTAGGAAAGAAGGTGGGAAAGGAGAGAGGATAAGAATGACTATTTTTTCTTTAGTAACTCCACCTCCACCCCTCTAAAAACTAGTTTTAGATTTTCTGCTTTGGAGAAGACAGAATAGATGTAATTTTTCCTATTCTTCCTGCTAAGTAAAACTAAAATTCCTGGATGTTGCACATAAAACAAACATAAGACTCTGAAAGGTGGAGAAAAAAAGGCATACTGGCTAGGGAGTAAGGAACAACATGTTGGTGAACTCACTTGGTTTTATTTTCACTTCATATTCTGGACTTGGAGCTGAAAAAGTCAGTCACCCAGAACACAAATGGAGCAGACAAAAAAGCACCCCAGTAAAAACCTGACCTCACTAGCCAAAGCACCAGGAAAAGACCAACCTAACAAGAGATAAAATTTCAGATAATAACTGCTTTACTGTTACACCATAGAAACTGTGGCCCCAGTCCCAAACACACCAGCAAAGGCTGAATGGGAAGCCTAGAATTCCACTTTTTTTTTTTGACAATCTAGCAAGGTATCCAGCTCTCACAGTGGATGGTATCAGAGAATGCTAATTTAGAAGTTGGGACTTCATCTAATGCCAACAAGTTCCCCCATCCTCATCCTGTGTAACAACAGAGATGATGTGGAGAGTCGACTTTCACCCTTACCTGGTAATAATGGAGTATCACTCCCTCTCCCCTCTGGGGCATGCCATGGGAGGCCTAAGTAGAGCCACAGCATCACCACTGTTTGGAGGTTACAAGGCAGCTCCCACCAAGTGTCCATGGAGACCACATGAAGAGCAGGAACCCCCATCTTCTGCAGTAATGAGGAAAACTCTATTTGGATGTCAACACAGACCAAGTGGGAAACCTGCATTTATACCTCTATCTGGCAGGAACGAGGCAGCATGCCCTCTTTTGCTTTCAGAGTGATATCAGAAAAATCCATAAAATGGAAGGTTTAAATAAGATCTGAATTCTCATAACATAATATGAAAATGTTCAGTTTCAATTGAAAATCACTCATCAAACCAAGAACCAGGGAAGTCTCAAACTGAATGAAAAAGACAATCAATAGATACCAACACTGAAATGACAGAGATGTTGGAATTATATGACAAAGACTTTGAAGTAGCCATCATAACTGCTTCAACAGCATTGTAAACAATGTTTGAAACAAGTGAAAAAATGGAAAGACTTAGCAAAGAAACAAAAGATCTAAAGAAGAATCAAATGGAAATAATGGAACTTAAAAAAATAAAACAATAACTGAAATAAAAGCTCAGTGAATGGGCTAACAGCAGAATAGAGGGGGCAGAAAAAAAGAATAACTGAACTGGAAGATAGAATAGAAATTATAGAGATAAAATGGGCCAAAAAATATGAACAGTGCCTCAAGGACCTATAGGACTATAACCCAAAATCTAGTATTCATGTCATCAAAGGCCCAGAAAGAGAAAAAAAGAGGATGGAGTTTTAGAAAGTGCTTGAAGAAATAATGGCTGAAAGCTCCTCAATTTGGCAAAGGGCATAAACCTACACATTCAGGAAGCTGAATCAACTCCCAGAAGGATAAACTGAAAGAAATCTGTGCCAAAATGTATTATAGTTAAACTTCTGACAACTAAAGACAGAGGAAAAAAATCTTGAAAGCAGCTTGAGTAAAAAGACAACTATAGGGGAAAAAGAATATAAATGACAGTAGATTTCTAATCAGAAAACATGGAGATCAGAGACGCCTGGGTGGCTCAGTGGTTGAGCATCTGCCTTTGGTTCAGAGTGTGATTGCTGGGTCCGGGGTTGAAGTCCCATGTTGGGCTCCCTGCAGGGAGCCTGCTTCTGCCTCTGCCTGTGTCTCTGCCTCTCTCTGTGTGTCTCTCATGAATAAATAAATAAAAACTTTTTTTAAAAAAAGAAGAAAACATGAAGGTCAGAAAGATGTGACACAGTATTTTTTAAGCACTAAAATAAAATAGCTGGTTATTGAGAATCCTATACCAGTAAAAATATCCTTGATGAATAAAGGAGAAATTAGACATTTTCAGATAAAGAAGAACTAAAAGAATTTATAGGCAACTGACCTGCCCTACAATAATGATTAAAGGGAGTTCTCTAAACAGAAAAGGCATGATAAAAGAATCTTGGAATACCAGGAAGGAAGGAAGAACGCAGTAAGCAAAAATATGGGAAATAATACTTTCTTTCTCCTCTTTAGTTTTCTAAATCATGTTGACAGTTGAAGCAAAAATTATAACACTGTTGGATGTGGTTCTAAAGCATTAGTAGAGGAATTACTTAAAACAATTACAATTGTTTGTTAGTAAGTAAAGAAACATAAAATGTAGGTAAGGTTTCTACACTTCACTTAAGCTGGTAAAATTCTGACACTAGTAGATGTGGTAAGTTATACACTAACAAGTAGAACAACTCTAAAAACTGTACAAAGAGATACACACTTAAAAAAAACCAATGGAATTCTAAAATTCTCAAATAAAACACAGGAAGGAAGGAAAAAGAAATCAGAAACAAAAACTGAGAGAACAAACAAGGAGCAACAAATAAAGGAGATGTAAGCCCTAAGATATCAATAATTACACTAAATGTAAGTGATCTAAATATAATAGCTAAAAGATATTGGCAGAGTAGATTTAGAAACATGACTCAATTGTATGCCACCTGTAAGAACCTCACTTCAAAATAAGGATATAGGCAGGTTGAAGTAAAAGAATGGAAAGAGACATACAAACATTAATCAATGGAAAACAAAAGTGGCTACATCAATACAAGATAAAGTAAACTTCAGAGCAAAGAAAATTATCACAGAGAAGGCTGTTATATAATGATAAAATAATTAATCCACAAAAAGACATAGCTGTCTTAAATATGTAAGTGCCAAACAACAGAGCTGCAAAATATGTGAAGTTAAAACTGAAAAGAAAAAAAAAAACTGAAAAGAAAGGAACCATAGACAAATTCACATTTATAGTTGGCATTTTAAATATTTCTTAACAATTGATAGAACAAATAGAAAATCAACAAAGATGTAGAAAACCTCAGTAACATGAGTCTGTGGGATCTTATCAACATTTACATACAGAACACTCCTTTCAACAATAGCAGACTCTACATTCTTTTCAAGTACCCAATGGGACATATACCAAGGTAGAACATGTCCTTGACCATAAAACAAACCTCAAAAAATTTAAAAGAGCTGAAATAATACAAAATACATTCTATAATCAAACTAAAAACTGACCTAATGCTGAAAAAAACTCTAGCTAGTGCAATGGCAAGAAAAGCAAATAAAAGGCATATAGGTTCGAGAAGAAGAAATCAAGAATCAGCCACTTTACCCACTGAGCCACCCAGATGCCCTAAGAAAAGATTTAAATAAACATGGAGACGTACCATGTTCATTTATTGAAAGCCTGAACCTACTAAAGATTTGGAACATAGTAAAGATGTCAATTTTCCACAAATTGACAGGTTTATCACAATTTATATAAAAATCCCAGGAAGATATTTTGTAGATAATAGACAAGATTATTATAAAATTTATATATAAGGGTAAAGGAATTGGAATAACTAAAACAATTTTGAAGAAGATTGAGGTAGGAGGAATCACTTTATCTGATTTGAAGACCTATTACATAGTCACAGTAATCAAGACTATACTGGCTGAGTTAGGAAAGACACTTTTAAAAAACATATTTTATTTATTTATTTGAGAGGGAGAGAGAGAGAGAGAGAGATAGCAAGAGAGAGCACAAGCAAGGAGGAGAGGGAGAAGCAGGCTCCCCGCCAAGCAGGGAGCCTGACATGGGACTCGATCCCAGGACTCAGGGATCATGTCCTGAGCCAAAAGCAGATGCTTAACAGACTGAGCCACTCAGGCACCCCAGGAGAGAACCTTTTTTTTTAAAAAAATTCTAATTTGGAAATTAGAAACTTAAAAAAAAAACTCTAGTTTGTCACAGATGGATATTTCATAAGATAAAATAAAAGTAAATGTTTACAAAGTGAAGTAAAAAAGCAAGGACATATACAAATCCTTAATTTTTTTAATCATCAGTTTCCACAGACATAAAATTTCTGTAAATATTTCTAAATGCTCACTCTCAATTTCTATATGTTGTTGTGGGTTGTGAACTGGTACCAGTTCAAGTGGAAAAACTTTGAGTAGCACTTCCCCGGGTGATGGGAAGCTTATTGAGCAGAGATGTAAAATACTGTATTAATCAGAGTCAGGTGGGCCAGTAGGTTCTCAAGGTATAGAAAACCAAACCCAGGGAATCCCCCCAGGACCTTTGAAGGGGATCTGTGAGTTCAAAACTATTTTCATGATCAAACTAGAGTCAAAACTGTTTCATAATAAAGCTAAAAACTACTTCATGATAAAACTGGCACTTACCGTGAATAAAGGCAATAGCACCACAACTAACTACACCACACCAGTGGCCACTCTGTTCTTCACTGCAACACACTTGGCTTAAAAAAAAAAATTGCCAGGAGCTCCTGGGTGGCTTAATTGGTTAAGCATCTGACTCAATTTTGGTTCAGGTCATGATCTCAGGGCCGTGGGATTTGGCCCCACATCGGACTCTGTGCTCAGCATGGAAGCTATTTGAGATTCTCTCTTTCTCTTTTTCTCTCTCTGTCCCTCCCCCTGCTCCTATGTACTCTCTCTCAATAAACAAACAAAAAAGTGAAATCTTTAAAAAAGAATGCCAGCTTCACTTATAAATGTCCTTGATGTAGTAGTAAAAATTATTAATTCTATTAGATCCTGAGCCTTCAGTATAAATCTTTTTATTATTTGTGTGATGAATTAGGATGTATGCATTGGGCACTTTTGCAAACCAAGGTATGATGGCTGTCTTGAGAAAATGCAGCTGAGGGGGCACCTAGGTGACTCAGTTGGTTAAACATCTGCTTTGATTTCAGGTCATGATTCTGGGGTCCTGAGATTGAGCTCCACATTGGGCTCCTTGCTCAGCGGAGAATCTGCTTCTCCCTCTCTCCCTGCCCCTGCCCCCGCCCCTGCTCACTCTCTTTCAAATAAATAAGTGAAATCTTAAGAAAAAGAAAGAAAATACAACTGAGTTGCAAGCCCATTAGATTTTTCAAAATATAAAACAATGCCATTCCTTTTACTAAATTTTTGTTTTGGAAAATATAGTTATTTTTAATGATCTAGATTACTTGAAAGAATGACTGACCAACTATGATTATTCAGATTTGGGTATTTGGCAGAAACTTTCTTGAGAATGAATGGAGTGAACCAATCACTCTAAGGAAAACAACTGACAGAATTTGTTGCAGTGGATAAAGTGCATCTCCCAGGAGAAAATGAGAGTCTTTAAAAACATGTGTCTGCTACCATGAACTTGACAGCTTTTCAATTCTTAGAGACCTTTTGATGAAATTGGTGATATTAATTGATGTGATTTTAAAAAGATGTTGTATAATGAAATGTGCCAACATTTGGAAGATCTACATAAGCCGGTGAACTAATATTTTTCAAATGATCAATGCATGATATTGCAAAGTCATGCAAGCAAAAGATCCATCAAACTGTATGATGGAGCATCATACAGTAGCAGAGTATGAAAAGTTTACTGATAGGATTTCATATTCTACATCACAAATAACCTTTAAGAAAATAAGCACTTGTCAAATTTTGGGATAGTTTCAAAAAAGAATATCCACAATTATCTGAAAACATTATTACAATGTTTTCCCTTTTCAAATCTTTTTTCAATTATACATCTGTGGAGGCTAGATTTTCCTCATCTACTTCAACCCAAACAACATATCACAATAGATTGAAAGCAGAAGCAGATAAGAGAATCCAGCTCTTTTTCTAAGTCACATGTTTAAAAGATTTACAAAAATACATAACACCACCCTTCTCATAATTTTTTTTGTTTTGAAGCAAAACATTCGATTACTTATTTGTTTTGTTATTTTATTCTTTATAAAGGTATTTATATTACCATGTAGTGAGTTATTATTATTTTTAAATGAACAAAATAGAAAAAACTTCTTAAATTTCCTGTTGTAATTTCTAATGTGGTCAAATGTGCTAGTCATAACCCACGCAAGCAAGTATCTTTAGGACTGTAAAGTGATCCTGAGATCAGAGTTGAGAACCCCAGGCCATGGGCTATGGGTAGCATAGCTACAAATATGGAAGCAGCTCAGAGAAGAGCCATGCAGCTCACACTGGATTGTTACTTAAAGCAAAAGAAACTTTCATTATGTTTAGCCCTTGATATTTGGAGTTTGTTATGTAGCATAGCCTAGTGTAGCCTGCCTCACACACACTCTCAAATCTGTGTTTTAGGGAGATCATTTTGGCAGCAGCGTGAAGGGTTGGATGGGGATGGGGATGAAGATTCAGGATGAGGCTGAAAACAGGGTCATAAATCCTGAAGTTGTTTTGGAGGATCTAGTTCAGGGTCTGAACGAGGTCTGAATGGCAAGTGGGTTTAGGTCCCTGGGGAAATGAAGTTATTTGCCAGATCAGTAAGTCAGTGTGCCTAACAGAAATTTTGTGTTTCAAAGAGAAAGGTAATGAGGAGTTCCATAGTGAACATTTGAGTGTGAGCTGCCTGTGAGCCATCCAGGGATAAGAATAAAAAGTACTTTCATGGCTCTATGTGCTTATTTTAGGCACCAAACATACAAAGTCATTTACTGTACATAATAGTCTTGTGAAGAAGATACTCTTATTATCCCTACTTCATAGGGAAACTGAGGCATGGGAGTGAAGTGATTTGTCCAAGTGAAGTGGTCACCCAGCAAGTGAGTGTTAGGGAGGGATGTGATTCCGATCTGAGGATTCAGGATTTTAGAACCATGTCTTTCTATCTCTTGTTGCTCAAAAGCTACTTGATAGAGCCTTGGTCCAAAGAGTCATTCGGTTGTATATTTGTTAATCTCAGCAAGGATAATAACTTTCACTCTTTCCCTCTGTCTGTTCATATTGGGAGACACAGGATTGAGCAAACTCCAAGACGTGTCCTGACCTGATGATACATCAGAAATTGTAGCAGCTCCTGTTAGAATTTCCAGCTTTACAGCAGAATCTAGCCTATCCTAAGCCTGGCTCACAGAGCCATGCCTTAAACACAAGCTAGGGAATGTTTGTGAAAGGCTAGGGGGGTAGCCACCATGGTTTAATGAAAAACCGCAAGGATTCGTCTTTACTGAGCTGGCTTCTGGACTCTGGGATGAACAAGTGCCCTGCATTGCCTAGCTCTGGGGGGTTAGGGGGGTGGGCATCACTCACATTGTATTTGAATTGCATCCACTGGAGTTGCTTTGTGTACTAACATATCTCATTCTCACTCATTAGCATCAGTTTCCCATTTGGCATCACCTCTTGGGTTAACCTCAAATTGTTTCGGTCCTCACTCTCCCTCCTACGTCATCCAACAGGATTTGGAATCTAGCTTATGTTCCTCTCAAATCACAGTGATTTGGCTTTGCCTCCTGGTGCCTCCTGCCACCAGCTCATCATGTGGATGCCTGACTCCATGTCTGAGAGGGGCCAAGGGAAGGGAAGAAAAGAAAGTTCTGAGATGTTCAGATTCTGTGTGCGGCACTGAGACTCCTGCAGGCGGCAGTGAGGGAGGGGCCTGAGGGTACCTGCCCTGTCGGTTCAGGGGAGAACTTCTGGGGAGAGTAGAAATAATACCCCAGGAGTTTATTGTCACCTCACGTTCCCTCCAACCCATCCTGAAAAGCCTGTTAGAGCCAGGATGAAATCCACAAGAGATTTGTTTCTAAATGTGTCTTAGTAGCCCTGATTTATGACCCAATTCAACCCAGGACACCCTGCTTTACACAGTAAGTGTAAAATGGACCGATGTGGAGGGCCAGGACATGTCATTGAAACAAAAGCTTGCTTGCTTTCAGATTCAGATCCCTGTGTGTCACATGCTTCCTATGTCCCAGGCCCCTTCAGAACAATGTTTTGAAATAATTATTTGTACTCCAGATGTCAGCTGCTTGGGTGCTCTTAAGACCTGTGGCATGCTGGGTTTATCTCACCCTTTGAAATTTAAGTAAAATTGATGGTAGCCTTGTAAACCAACATGAGTTCCAGGAGGAAAAGGATGGAGTCTTCTTTTTATCTGGGTGTGGGCAGGAGGAGGAGCTGCAAGGGTTGGTGAAGCACACAGGAATAGAAGCACTGGGGAGCCACTACCACCCTCAGGACCAAGAGGTAAGGACAGGAGGAGAGAAGCAGTGTTAGCAGAGCCTGAAGGAGCCCTAGAAGTAGGAGAGGGTCAGCCAGGCAGCCAGGAGTGGCAGTAGTGGGTGGGCCACAACAGAGCCCAGCTGAGGGCCAGGAACAAAATATCCCACCTCCTCTTCCTTCCTACCCTGAGCTCTTGCTGTCCCATCTGGTTGGCTGCCTCCATCCAAGAGGCAGAAGATAAGGGATGCCTGGTGATTCAATCTGGGAGGTTATCCCTCCCTGGGCACAGGGCAGAGAGCAGTGAAGGGTATGGCATGGCAGTGAAGGGTATGGCATGGAACCAGTGCCTATCTCAATCCCATGTACAATGGGAAACTCAGTTTTTCATGAAGTTCTTGGGGGATTTATGCTAGAAACAGGATAGGAGATCTAGAAGAGGGTGCCCGGGTGGCTCAGGCAGTTAAGCATTTGCCTTCAACTCGGGTCATGATCTCAGGGTCCTAGGATTGAACTCCACATCTTTAAAAATAAAGGAGATCTAGAAGAAAATAGGATATTCCCATAACAACCTCTGTATCTTACAGTGGTTTAACCTGACAAATCTTTATTACTGCCATGCACACTGAACATGCTCAGCTCCATTTGGCTTAGGGGCCTCAGCTAATGGTACTGTAACTTCTGGTAGGTTCTCAAGGGAACATGGAGCCATCTCAGTTCTGAGGGTGGTAGACACTTCTGTATGTGCTTTTCACTGCTTCATCCTGGAAGTGACAACCATCACCTCCACTCATATCTAATTAGTTATCCCTTGTTTTCTGATGCAGTTCTCTATCCTACTTGATATTCCTTCCTCCCTCCTTTGAATTTCTTCTCTCTTCCATTGGCTGACTTAACATTCATTTCCAGAATTTGACTCCGATTTCCTGACTCCATGTTCCAGAGCTCTTTCCTGTATCCAGCACCACCACCCTTTCTGCATCCTCTCTCTCTCTTTTTTTTTTAAAAGATTGATTTATGATAGACAGAGAGAGAGAGAGAGAGAGAGGCAGAGACACAGGAGGAGGGAGAAGCAGGCTCCATGCCGGGAGCCCGACGCGGGACTTGATCCAGGGACCCCAGGATCACGCCCTGGGCCAAAGGCAGGTGCCAAACCGCTGAGCCACCCAGGGATCCCCCTCTTTCTGCATTCTCTTCTTGGAAAACCCACTCTTGCCTTAATACCCTCTGCCTGACTCTTCTATAATCTTATGCACTTCAGCTCTGCATATCAAGAAGCCAACACCTTGTGAGAGTCATTAATTTTCAGAAGCTTTTATTTCAGCGACTCCAAAGATAATTGCTAAAAATAGTTGCATTCCCTGCAAGACACAGTTAAAATCAACTCATTTTGTGGTCAGGCTTCCCAAAGGCATGAGTGTGTGCTGAGAATACAAGTGTCTTAGTGGCTGTGACACATTTCCCCCACAAACAGGCTTGCAGTAAATAATGATTTCTCAGAGGCAGTCTTTGGTGCTCAGAGTTGGGACGGGTAGATATGGATGCCTGGAGATGTCCAGGTAGGCCTGGGGTCTCCCAGGAGGGGCAGCAGCATCATTTTCCATGAATGCAGGAGTGGTGTGAGAAGACAGGTTACTGGGGACCTCACACCTGGCCTTTTGGCATTACAGAACTCTACAAAGTAGGTTCTTTTTTAAAAATTTTTAAAATTTATTTATGATAGTCACACACAGAGAGAGAGAGAGGCAGAGACACAGGCAGAGGGAGAAGCAGGCTCCATGCACCGGGAGCCCGACGTGGGACTCGATCCTGGGTCTCCAGGATCGTGCCCTGGGCCAAAGGCAGGCGCCAAACCGCTGTGCCACCCAGGGATCCCTACAAAGTAGGTTCTTAATGTACAAAACCTTCCATTAATGTCGGCGGTACCCTTTAGTATAGGTTTGGGGTCTAAAAGAAATAAGCAGTAGGTTGTTAGTGGGTACCGATCCTATTTTCCTTAATCCCCATGTTGGCCCACAGAGAAGGTAGTTCTGTTAACATTTCTGATCTCTAATAAGTGAGAAAAGGGAACTTCTGTACTTGGGCAAGGCTTGACTTACCTCCTCGTTGGGCATACCAGTGGCCACTTAAATCCTTTCCACTCTCTGTGTCTGGGGTCTTCCTCCGAGCATCTCTCTCTCACTTTCTCCTTCCCTCCCTCCCCTTCTACTCTCTGCCCTTCCCTTCCTCTCATGGACCTATGTCCTCCCAGATACAAGAAGGGTTGGCATCCCTTTCTCCTTGTAAAGACCAGGCAGGCTCTTCTGTGTTTGCTCCGACTTCTTGGGTGGGTAAATCTGGATCATACTGATCTCAATGTGCCCATTTGTAAGGTCAGTTGTGCAATGTTCTTCAATCCAGCTGTTGAAATAAAACTAGTTTTGCTTTTGTTCCTTCTCTGGCTCCTTGCATCTTTTCATTAAATTGGTAAGAATCCATATGGGAAGGAAAGGTATTACCGATGTCCCCAGATTTTTAACACATGTAGGGCTGGCTGGGAAGTCTGAAAAATCCCACACAAGGACTAGCACTTGAGGAAAAGGAACAAGGCAGGGAGACAGAGGATGTTGATGGTGCCTCTAAGGCCACAGTCAGCTCTTAGAGGCAGAAGGTTCTAGAAAATGGAAGACTTTATAACAGTGGACATCAGGGGCCTTTAACTTGAGTTCCAGAACCTTATTTTGTAGTTGCAGGTGGTTTCAGCAGGTGTGGGTCATGTATTTGTAGTATCAGCAGGACCTCAACTTCTGCCCTCAGACTCGGGCCCTGGGGTAGGGGGAGAAGAAATCCATCTGAGGGGCTCAGGAAGACTTTCCCAAGAGCTAAAAAAAAAAAAAAAAAAAAAAAAAAAATAGCGAAGATTCTTCCTTGCCTCACTCCTACCTCACTTGGTTGGAGATATTTATATTTTTCTTGGGGTCAACTGAGAGTTTCTATGTTGCAGGGCACCTGGGTGGCTCAGTGGGTTAAGCATCTGCCCTTGGCTCAGGTCATGATCCCGGGGTTGTAGGTTTGAGCCCCATATCGGGCTCCCTGCTCTATGGGGAGTCTTCCTGCTCGTGCTGTCTCTCTCACTCTCTATCTCAAATAAATAAATAAATAAATAAATAAATAAATAAATAAATAAATAAATAAAATCTTTATTAATAAAAGGAAGTACTATGTTGGAAAAGGCAAGGCCTCAGTAGAGCTAGGGGAACTTGCCTCAACACAGGCTTTTCCTTAATCACAGCAACAAGACAAGAGGGCCAGTATAAGGACTAGGTGCATGCCTTGTGTGCACCCTATTCCATGCTCTCGGCCCACCTCTATACCAGCTTTAGTTCTGGAGGACGGTCCTCATGGATGCTGGCAGCATTCTCCCTTAAGTACCTGCTACACATCTCCACCCTTACACCTCAGGGTACTTTTCTGAAGGACAGCCTGTAGAACAGGGAAGTCAACAAAACCCGAGTAACCCTCCGTGGAGGGGGAATGGGGGGCAGTGAACAGAGACCCCCACCTCCTGTCCTTCAGAGGGGCAGTTCTGAGATACAGTACTCATCACCGGTGGGGATGAGTTCCAGTTGCCCACAGCATTAAGCAGCTCAGAACTGCTCTCTAATGACAGTGACCCCTTCCCTACCTCGCTCTCAGCACCACTGACTGTTACTTCTAGGTATTACATCCCAAATAAACTACCTGCACCCAAGTCGTCAGAGACTGCTTTTGGGGAAACCCAAATTAAGACACGAGGTGATCTCTTTGGGGTGCAAACATTGGCAAGTGGAAATCTAGCTGATTTCTGTCTCTCCCCTTGTCTTATTTCTCATCCAGAGGTAAGGGACATTAAGTGTCTTGTTCAGGGGACATAAATAGATGGTGGTGGCAAGAGATTTTAATGCTACCTTTTGAGTAGCTTGAGAAATTAGAAAGGAAAGCAGAATTTGAGGCAAAAGAATATGACATAGGTCATCACTTTTATTTGAATTAGTGCTAATCACAGCAGTGCTAGGACTTTGCCAACAGTGGAAGTTATTAAATTTTTAGGTCTTTGCTAGACATACAAAGTTAAAAATAATGGTATCATATGTATCGTTTTACCTCACATTTCTTTAATTATAGTTAGAGCATTTTCCCTCATGTTTATTAATCATTGTTATTTTTTCCCATAAGCTGGATATTCCACAAATTATTTCACAAATCATTTTGATGGTAGATATGATAGATACTCAGATCAAGCCCTCTTTTTTAACTATTTTAGGAAATGGTACAGTGCACAAACAAAAAATAATTTAATCTTCCTCATAACAAAAGTATAGTAGATTGAAAGAACAATACCATTTTTCCTGTACATTTTTGTTGTAAACATTGAATTGTTTGGTAATACCCCATGTATATGTTTTTTCAAGGGAAATTGGCACTGAGATTGACAGTGCAAATTGGTACGCTGTTTTGAAGGGCACTTGAACAATTTCTATCAAAATTTGAGATAGGCTTATCTATTGTTGCAGCATTTCAAGAAAAATTTGTCCTGCAAATATGCTTATATGAGGTCCCCAATATTATGCTTTATTGCGTGTCTATGTGTGTGCACATGCATGCCAGTCTATGCATGAAGAATAGACTAGTGGAGGTGAAGAATTATTAAAGACTCCTGGCTCCTTTCTGAATCTAATCCTGGAATGGCTGCAGAAGGAATAGAGATTCATGGATCCCAGAGCCTAACCCAAACTCTGGACCTCATTTAAAGAGGGAGAAAGTGACTGAGTGTTAATATGACAAGGGGAAGGGAGGTCCGGGCACCACAGGTGGCACATAGGCGAGGTGAGAACTTGAGAGCTGCCTCCCCCTCCCACTCCTCTTGCCCTTTGCTATTGCAGAGCAGGGAAACAGCACTTCAGCTCATGCTTCTGTGGGAGTGGTGAGTGGTGATAAGCACTGCAGGAAAGCTTGGACAATCTCAGCAGCCCATGGAGAACAGCATTGTCTGCAGCCATTGTTGTCTGGTCCATCCCCAGAAGAGGAGAGGGAGAGATTCAAAGAAGGGAAGTGGCTATGAGCACACCTGGAGATTGACTTTACAATGCTGCAATTTACCGGTGGAAGTGTGTGCTTGGATCAAGGATCTTGCCTCCAACTCCATCTCCTCCCCCACCCACCCACCCTTTATCATCACAATCAAGGTATCAAACAGTCCCAAAGGAATATGAGTTCATAGGAAAATATAACAAAATATAACCAACTTAAATAATCTATGCCATAAGAAGCAGAGATAATGGATTAGAATTTTTAAAAGTTAAAGTTAGGAAAACGAATATCCCAAGAGAAATAAGCAAAGATTTTGGGGACATAAAATAGGAATAAGAAGTTTTGAAGAGCCATTTGGTGACTGTGGGGCATAAAAAATATATTGCAAAAAAATTAATAAATAAAAGCCACATTCTTTGGGCATGAAAAATATATTTTTCATAAAAAATGAAAGCCACATATATTGTCCACGGAGAAGTTAGCCAACATAATGAATACAGCTAAAGAACAAATTAGTGAACTGAAGGATTTGGTCAGTGAATGCTTCCAGAAGACAACTGGGAGGAATAAATTGGTGGAAGAAAAGAGAGTAAAGTTAAGTATCAGAATTCCAGTAGGATTCTCAGAAGAAAATAAATAAGAATAAATGGGGAAAGGAGGCAGTAATTTTCCAGAATTAAAATGGGAGATGGTGTTTAGGCAAATAGCGGGGACCTTCAGAGCCCCAGGTCCTGGGCTGTCAGTAAGGGACTCTAATCCAAAGTGGCACTCCAAGCGCAGTGGGATTCCTGAGTATATTCAAACATGGTAATTTATTATTATTTATTTACAAGAAACAGATTGTCTTTTGACCTTCCTATTCCTGCAGGGCTAGTTCTGAGCTATTGTCGTAATAGTTTTCAGCACAAAGGAAGAATGCAAAATGTGTAGCAATTTCCAACTTGATGCCTCCTGGTCACATTTTGATGGAAAAGGGATGCAAATAGGACACTAGACCCTTGTTAAGCACTATTCCTCTGGATCACCCCACTTCAGACACCCAGTATTAGGGCAGCAGCTGCAGATACTAACTTTTTTGTTTCTGGTGCAATTTCCTTCCGAAGTTCTCTTCCTATTTCCTAAACTGCTTTCTATGCTTTTCTCAATTTTTCCACATTCTTTTTCTCTTTTTTTCATATTGCCAGTCTTCTTCTCTCTGTATTCTTCTCTTTCATCATTGTTACTTTCTGCTCTTCTTCACTATTTTTGAAGTTACTCATTGATTCAACCATCGATTCATCTATTCAGCAATTCCTTTAAGTGCTGACCATATTCCAGAAACTTTTGAAGTCACTAGGAACACAGTGAACAAGACAGAAAGAAGGTTCCTGAACCCACCCTATTGAAGAGGATGGGTAATAAACAAATCAAGAAACAAGAAGAAAGGAAAATCTAGGTAGTAATAAATGCAGTGGAGATAATGGTGTATGTTAGAGAGTGATGTGGGGTGGGGCAGGGATACTTTAGGTGGGGAGAGAGGTGTCCGTATAAGTCTTCCTGAGGAGGTGGCAGTTGAATTGACATTTGAATTGCAAGGAGGAGTCAACTCTGTGAAATCTGGTGGGAAAACACTTCAGGTAGAAGAAAAACATGTGCAAATGCCCCGAGGTTAGAATGGTACATTCTTCCACCTTTTTTTTTTTTTTTCTCATTTCTTGTCTCTAGTAAATTCCAGAATAAGTGTCTCATTTTGAGTAAATTCTGGAATAAATTCCAGAATAAATAAAAATGTCCTCATGATTTTAATTCACTGTGACCTGGTTTCTGTTTCCACTGCCTGCTTAAAATTGTTTTCTTGTTTCTTTGAAATTGTTCCCTTGGTGACCGCCAGTGTCATCCTAGGTGTGACAGTGATCTGAAAATAAAGAAAAACCAAGAGAATGTTAGCCTGTGGGTCCCCTGGTCCAGCAGTTGGACATCTATAGCTCAGCCTCAGTCTGTTTGGGAACAGGTCTTTATTAGGGTAGGAGAAATCTTTATGAGATGTGAAAGCCCACATATACCCCTGTAAGCTGGACTGGGTTTCTTTTTCCCCTATTCTAGCAATTCCATGACCTGTGTGTGATTCTGTACACAGCTCCTTCTCTTTGATCTTCATAAGTCTGCCTATTTCTCATTATTGAATTATTGGCCCTATATTCTCATCTCCCGTCTTAGTATTATTCACCCATCTGTCATGGTCTCATGGTGGGTAGAATGCACTTTCCTGCCTCTTGGTTTTACTCTGGCCACTGGGATGTTAGTGGACATGATACAGGCAGAGGCTTGGAATGTGCTTGTGGAGTGGGGCTGGCCCTCGTGCATTCCTGTCATTACTGTAGGATACAAATGCCCTAGCCATGGTCTTGCTCATCTTGGAAAAGGAGAGACAAATTCAGCAAACTTGAATCCAACCCTGCCTTGATTAGTTAAAACCTAGCTGATCCAGAGATGTGGGAGCAAGAAATTAATATAAATACAACATAAATAGAACTCAACAAATATTTATTGAATAAGTGCATTTTTCTAATTCCATAATTATTTGTTTATAGGTCGGTCTGTGAGCTCTTTGAGTTCTGGGACACTAACATTTCTGCATACTTAGGGCCGTCTGGGTTCCAGGTTAGTAGTAGCACTATGGCCACTCTTTGGAATGGGTCTGAGGCTTCAGGGTTTTCCTTAGCAGCCTCAGCTCCCATATTGGATAATTGGGCAGGGGCCAAGGCAGATTCCTGCTGAATTCCTAAGGATTTCAGAGTTTAATAATCCCTGTGGTCCTGATTTTATGTTCCTTTTTTTATTGTCATGAATTCTTAAGTGTATGCTGTGCTCTGAATGGCCATCGGCACAGGCCATAAGGCTAGACCATCTCCAGGCTGTTAGGTACTCAGGACATGCTGCAGAACGATCCGAGGGTCTGCATGTTAATGAGGGGCAGTCTGATGCCCACTCATCATGGAGGATGAGATGGACAGATCCATTCTCACTTACTGTCCATGACAGCAGTAATACTGCCTGATTTACAAGTCCCCAGGGCCTTCCCGTTGTGCATTAGAGTGTCTGCGTCAGACTTTCCTTTGTCTGAGTGTCTCGGCTCTGGCCTTGAGGATTTCAAGAGGAATTGATTCACACTGAGTTTGTTAGGCAGACAAAACTTTGGGTGATGATTCTAAAGTGGGATGTCTATATAGAGAAAGCTAAGATGGAGGTGGAAATCTTTTGCTACTCTCTCCAACGTCTTTTCTCTTTTGGTGTCAGCACCCTGTTTTTCCTTTGGGAAAACTACCTTCCCCCTCCACTGGATACTATATTGGTGGGGATGTCAAATATGATACTTGTCTTAATTTGAGTTTCCACCAAAACAGACCCTAGGTAAAGGACTTGAGTGCAGGTAGTTATTTGGGAGATGATTTGATTTGATTTATTTTTTATTTAAGTAGCCTCCACACCCATCATGGAGCCCAAGATGGGGCCCAAACTCATAACTGTGATATCGAGACCTGAGCTGAGATCAAGAGTTGGACACTTAACTGACTTAGCCAACCAGGCACCCCTAGTATATGATTTTAGAAAGCACAAGTTAGAAAGTGAGGAAAATGAGAATAAGAAAGGAATAGAAACCAGTATGGGATGTGCTAATGAATAGATTACCACTATGGGCAATGAGGACCAATTCTGCTTGAGGAACCTCTGCAAAACCACTTGGGACATGCTACAGTCTCACGGGAGGTTGGGAGGGGGTACTTTGTCTGCCAACTTCCATTTCTGTTTGAGAGTGGAAAAGAGATTCAGGATCTTGAGATGAGATGCTATTAATGTGCTGGCAGTTGTCTACCAAGATTATAGGCTGAGATACGGAGGAGGAAATAATACTAAGAGGTCGTTACTGATATGCCACATGTTCTTACTGACTGAAATTGACCTAATATCACTTCCTGCTCTGGCCACAGGGTACACACAAGCCCCAGGCTGGTCCAATCAGATGCCCTCTTTCTGGAATCTTGAGGAGAGTAACATAGACAATGGGGTATGACTGGAATCTGTTCATCTCTCTGGTGGGGTCCAGAAGAGACCCGTTATTGATACCTGACACCCATTTGCCCAGAGTGGTTCCAATTCACATTCTCTCTACTTGTCCAGTTTTTCCTTCAATTTTCTGAGCCTCTCCATAAATCCTTCTAATAAATTCCCTTCTTATTAAATTAACTAGAGCTGATTTCTGCAACTTTTTTTATTTTTATTTTTTTATTATTATTATTTTTCCGTTTTTGATTTTTTTTTTATTTCTGCAACTTGCATGCAAAACATCCTGACAGATGCTGGGTCTACTCCATGCAAAGCTGTCAGAAGAAGTGGACTTTTGCTTGGCTTAAAATGAAGATGGCATGCTTCAGACTCTCAGCAGGGTATCAAGCCACAAAGTAATCTTTGTTCAAGTTTGCTGAAGACCTCAAGACCCCATCCTCATTCTTGGCTTATACTTCAGCTAACAGATCTCCCCTGATCCACTCTATTTATCATGTTTAGCTAATTGTGAGTAAATCACAATACCAGAAGGTATTACTGTGTTTGGATAGACATATGATATAGTATGGTATGATGTGGTTTGATGTGGTATGGTGTGGTATAATGGAGCACGGTGTGGTACATTATCTGAGAGCATGGCTTTTGGAGCCAGACTTCACAGGTTCAAATACCAGCTCTGCCATTTACTGACTATATGATCTCAAACAAGTTACTGAATCTCTCTGTGACTTAGTTTCTCTAACTGTAAATGTGAATAATAATAGTATCTAGGTTATAAGATTGTGGTAAAGATTAAATGGGTTGACAAGTTAACTGGCAGGTGGCAGTTGGCTATGGAAATATTAGCTATTATAATGCCAAAGAACTGTATGCCTCTTAAGGACTATAGGTCCCTGTGCTTTTTGGATTCATAACTGCGTTTCCTTAACCTTGTAAAATGCATGATTGGCAAGGTTGGCTGCCCTTTCTTGGGCTTAGCTTGGTGTGTGTATTGGAGGAAAGGGAAAAGAACACTTTAAAACCCTCTAGTGAGGCTCCTGGGTGGCTCAGTCAGTTGAGAGTCTGCCTTCTGCTCGAGTCACGGTCCCGGGTTCCTGGGATCAAGCCCTATGTTGTTTCCCTCTCCCTCTGCTGGTCCTCCTGCTCATGCTCTCTGGTGCTCTCTCTTTTTCTCTCTCTGTGAAATAAATAAATAAAATCTTTAATAAAAAAAGAGAAAAAATAAAACCCTCTAGTATATGCTAGGCATCACAACTATCTCTTTGAAGTTCACAAGAACACCCCCGAGAGACAGATATTATTTCTGCCATCTTACAGGTCAGGGAGCTAGAGCTCAGAGAGGTTAAGTAACCTGCACTAGGTCACTTAGCTAGTAAGAGACAGAATTGCCCTTCTCCCAGGTCTGTCTGACACTAAAGCATGTTTCCACTGGGTACATCGCTTTCACAAAGCCCAAAAGTGAGTGACTCCCTCTTTTCTCATCCCTGTCCTTGTATTATGACTGTCCAAAGCTGTGGTCTAGACATCAGGGATGCTGGGTGCACCTCAGAGCAGCAGTGCGCCCTTAATCCCACTCCTTTGGAAATTGTCACTTTTTTTTTTTTTTCCTTCTCAGTCTGTATAAAAGATCAAGGACATCATTGCACAGGGACAATTTGGCCTGTGACTTGGCCTGATGAAGGAGGCTCTCAGTGGGGCCACTGGGGTCTGGATCATTGCTATGCACCTTCCCTGATGTGCATCTTGGGCAGGTTATACCATCCCTCCAAATCCTAGTCTCCTCATCTATAAAGGAGGGATAGGAATGATAATAGTTAGCTTTTAGAGGGTTTTTACATTTTAAGGAAAATAAATATTGGGAGAAAAATATTTGAAACTTTTTTTTTTTTTTTTTTTTTTTGAGAGAGAGAGAGAGAGAGATAGGGAAGGAGCAGAGGGAGAGGGCCAAGCATACTCCACACTGAGCACGGAGCCCCAACGCAGGGCTCATTCTCACCATCCTGAGATCATGACCTGAGTCAAAATCAAGAGTCTGGACACCCAACCAACTGAGCCACCCAGATGTCTCTAAACATTTTTTTTTTTTAAACTTTGGGAGGGAGTGGCTTTCCGATCAAACAAGACTGTAAACCCAGAATCCACAAAGAAAAGATAGACACACGTGACTACATTAAAAAAAACAATAAACAAAACACCAAACAGATGGCAAAAGAACAAAACAAAACCAAAAGCTAAACTATAGACTGATTGTTGTTGTTCTTTTTTATAACACATGTGACAGTAAAAATATTGATAGTCCTAATGAACTCCCATTAACTGAGAAGAAACAGATAAACCACTCAGTAGAAAAATGGACAAATGTTATCAGTGGGCCCCTAACCAAAGAGAGTATTCATATGGCCAATGGGCATCCCACACGATGCTCAGGGAAATGTAAATTAAAGCTAAAATGAGATACCACTTTTTATCCATCTCATTGCGGGGGGGGGGGGGGGGGACTTAAAAAAAGAATATCCGAAGCTGACAAAAATGTGAGGGAAAAAAATACCCTCATATATTTCTGGGAATATATGAAATCTGGGAATATGGAATCTGACAACAAGTAATACTAGAAGAAATCTAAATATCTGTTAAAAATAAATGAACACACTTTTTACCTAGCAACCTTACGCTTAAGAATGATCTTAGGTAAATAAAAGCATCTCTATATTGGGATATATATTCAAGGATGTTTATTACAACCTTATGTCTTTGGGGAAAAATTGGAAACCAGCCTGAATGTTCCTCAGCATAAGACTGGTTGAATAAATTGTTCTATACTCACTGTGGAATATATTGCAGTTATTAAAAAGAATAGTATGAATAAGTTGTGGTATACCCATACAGTGATATACTATTCAGTGATAAAAAGGAGCAAACTATTGACACATACCACGACTTGCATGTGGGATTATACTGAGTTAAAGGGATTATGCTGAGTTAAAGAAGCCAATCTTGAAAGGTTACCTAGTGTGGAATTTATATAGTCTTCTTGAAATGAGAAAACTGTAACGTTGGAAAACAGATTAGTGGTTATCAGGGCCTAGGGATGGGAGGTGTATGTGGCTACAAAGGTATACAAAGGAACTTTTGGAGGTGATGGGAATGTGCATATTCTTATCATGGTGGTAGTTATGTGAATGGATAGGTGTGCTAAAATTCATAGAACTATAAACTCCCAAAGGTCAATTTTACTGTTTAATAATTTACTTGAAAAACAAACTTCACAGAGATGCTTGGATGGCTTAGTCTGATAAGTGTCTGACTTCAACTCAGGTCATGATTTTAGGGTCTTGGGACTGAGCCCTGTGGTGGGCTCCATGCTCAGTGGGGAGTCTGTTTCTCCCTCTTCCTTTGCCCCTCTGTCTGCTTATGCTCTCTCTGTCTCAAATAAATAATAAAATCTTAAAAAAAAAGAAGAAAGTTCATATAAGAACAACAACAAAAATAAGTTACATTTATGTCTATTGACCTGGAGGAGTCTCCACAATATATTTAGGGAGGAAAAAAAAGTTCTAAAATCAAGTGTATAATATGATTCCATTTTTGTAAAAGCAGATACCCCAAAAAGCTTTCCTACAAGCATGATTATATGCTTGTGTATGTGTCTATGAGCATGAGAAAGAGGTGGAAAACAGACACCAGGCTGGTAGTGTTGGTTATCTCAGAAATGCAGGACTGGAAGGGGGAGCATTAGGAGATGTTTCTTTATACATCTTCGCATTACTTCAATGGTTATATTGAGTAAATACTACATTTTAAATTAAAACCAGAAAACCAAACAAAAATAATAACAGAAAATTGAAGAAGGAGAAGAAAACCAGAAAGAAGGCTGGCAGGAAAAAAGTGAAAGGTAAAATAAGAAACTAGTTGGCAGAGAAATGACTCTGGGGCTCAGTGGTTAGGGTGCCTGTGTGGTACCAATCAGATTCCCAAATACATGAGTGTTGCTGGAACAGTAAAGACTGTCCTGGATCTGGGGCCAGAGACAAGCAGTCTTTCAGGGGTTAAGACTTGGGCTCATTTCTAGGACCTAAGCCAGCTTCTTTGGCTCCTCTGTTTCTTTCTTCTGTCCATGTGTTCATTCATGCATCCAACCATTATCCACCCACCTTTTGCTAAATGCCAACTGTGTTTTCACTTTTCAAAATTTATTTTACTCTGTCCCTCCTCCAGATCATAATAAAATCCAAAGTAACGATCAGAGTTTTGTGTGTTTGTCTTTAAAAATGACAATAGGGGACGCCTGCCTGGCTCAGTTGGTATAGCATGGAGGCTCTTGATCTTGGGGTTATAAGTTTGAGCCCCGTGTTGGGTGTAGCGGTTATTAAAAAAAATAAAATCTTTTTTAAATAAATTTATTTTTTTATTGGTGTTCAATTTGCCAACATATAGACTAATACCCAGTGCTCATCCCGTCAAGTGCCCACCTCAGTGCTCGTCACCCAGTCACCCCTACCCCCCGCCCACCTCCCCTTCCACCACCCCTAGTTCGCTTCCCAGAGTTAGGAGTCTTTCATGTTCTGTCTCCCTTTCTGATATTTCCCACTCATTTTTTTCTCCTTTCCCCTTTATTCCCTTTCACTATTTTTTATATTCCCCGAATGAATGAGACCATATAATGTTTGTCCTTCTCCGATTGACTTACTTCATTCAGCATAATACCCTCCAGTTCATTCACGTCAAAGCAAATAGTAGGTATTTGTCGTTTCTAATGGCTGAGTAATATTCCACTGTATACATAGACCACATCTTCTTTATCCATTCATCTTTCGATGGACACTTAAAAAAATAAAGATGACAGTGAATGGAGACATTGGGGTGCTTTTCTTAGCTTTTATTTCTGTGGCTGAGCCTCAGGGACCACTCCCCTCAAGGCAGGTGGCCATGACGGCTTGACCTAAGGAAACCAGTATCTTTTCAGGCTCCCAGTTCCCTGAAATAGGCATCTGGGAATCTCAGGATATGGTGACAGACTTTGCAGTGAGTCGCCCCCCTACTTTTGGAGAATCCAGGGCATCTTCTCATCATTTCCTGATACGGTTAAGTGTTCCCCACTCTATGATAAGAGCAGGGTTCTGGAGCCAAACTGCCTGGGTTCACATACTAGCTCTGCCACTCATTGACGTGTGCCCTAGGGCAAATTTAATAACATCTCCAGGGGCCTCAGGCTTCTCATCTATGAACCAAGCTTGAGGCAAAATGTGTTAATAGATGAAAAGCACTTGAAACTGTGCCTACTCAAAGTATGCTTCATAACCAGCATTATTATTGTTGATGTTGATAATTATATGGGATTGGGCTGCACTGATTACAGGAAAGTCCACTATATTGATTGTTTTTTAAAGATTTATTTATTTATTTGAGAGAGAGAGAGCACATGCATGTGTACAAAAGGTGAGGGGAAGAGGGTAGAGAGGGAGAAAAGTCTCAAGCAGACTCCCTGCTGATCGTGGAGGCCACTCTGGTGTGATCTCACCACCCTGAGATCATGACCTGAGCCAAAATCAAGAGTTGGGAGCTTAACCAACTGAGCCACCCAGGGGCCCCATAGTATATTGTTTTGAATAACAGAAGACACTGAACAATTTGTATAGCAGAATCATATTTATGCTACAACTGTGTGTGTGCCTGTGTAGGCATTTGTGACCATGTTTGTGTGTACATATGAAAGCACATTTGAAAAAACATAAGGAATAAGCTGGAAGACCAAACTTCAAACTGTGACCAGTGGTGACATCTTGGAGGAGTGGCTTTGGGAAAGGGTTTAAAGGGAACTTTTACTTATTATTTTATAGTCTTCTGTATTGTTACAAAATTTGCTGTTTGCATTATTGTTTTGGTAATTTAAAAACAAAAAGAAAATTAAACCAAAGGAATCAATGGATTTTAAAATGGAGATAAGCCCAATCAGAGAATGTCTTTCCATTGTCTATTACAGAAAGCTTACCATTTTTCAGCTTTCCATTTTCATTGGTTGTATGAGAGTCACAAAGATAGCCATAAAAAGTATATATATTTTCTTTAATATGAGAACAATTCCTGGAATTGCTGATCCTAATGTGAAGGTGAGATTTGTCTGATATAGATCCACAGGGTCTGTCTAATAAATCACTCTGCTGGTGGCTGCATTAGAAATTCAAAGTCTGGGGGTGAAAATCTCAATGTGTCTGTGGCTCCCCAGACACAGCTAAGCCCTGATTCCCATTGCCCACAGCCTTGATGGGCTGAGCTCATAGAATTTGGAGCTGGACATTCCTCTCCACGTTTCTTTCTGCTTTAGACCTGCCCTTTCATCTGAGTCTAACTGAGGTGGCCGGAATTAACCAGTGCAATGGAGAACACAATCAGAGGTTTGCTCTGGTCCTGCTGGAAAAGCAAAATGATATAGAAGGTTGGGGTTAGCTACAATGATAGCAGGCAGATTCTCAGGCAAGACCTCAAAGTGACAGAAACTATTTATCCATTCCCCTGGAATGGGATCTCTTTAGACACAGGCTCACATTGTCTAGACACACAGACTAATTTACAAACCAAATTTGTACTTTTACCATGAGGGCAGGTAAAGCATTGCCGTGGGTAAGAATTTTCAGATCTAATCTTTAGAATGCCCTTCCAACCAATAAGGTGATTGGAAAATCAAAAAGATATCGAAAGTATGATTGGTGGAGGGTTAATCTGGGAACAACATGACCTGAGAGTGAGACAACCTGAGGGCTCCACCATCTGCTGTGCGACCATATGCATGTTGATATAACTCCTTGAAGCTCAGTGTTGTCGTCCAGATAAAGAAGATAATAGTACTACTTTAGATTGGATCCCTGGAAACAAACTCTGAGATGGGGAATTACAAGCAGAGGTTTCCTGGGAAATACACTCACAGGAAAGTAGGAACCTTAGCACCGGAAGTGGGGATTGTAAATGGGCCTAGGATGTGGTTGCAAATGGGGCTGAAATCTGGGACAGCCCTTCAGAGTCCTTGACAATTGAGAGAGAGTGGCTGAGCCTTTGAACTCTTGAGTCCATCAGTCATTGGCCATATGTTATCCCCTGAGAGGGTGTGTAACCTTGGGCAGTGTAGTTCCCCTACCTGAAGGCAGTCTCCAATGAAGGGTACAGCCGTAAGCCTCGGGGCTGTACTGGCTTTGAGGAGGGTATTTTGGTGGTACTTCCCAGGGATCCATTACATGTACATACTCCAGATTTGGGGGGGATTAGAAAAGTGCTTAACACAGAGCATACACACCCCTACCCCTGCCCTCAGAGCATCTATAAATACTAGTTCCTTTCCTTTCTATTGCTCTTTTTTTTAAAAAAGATTTTATTTATTTATTCACAAGAGACACACACACACACATACAGAGAGAGAGAGAGTTGCAGAGACACAGGCAGAGGGAGATGCAGGCCCCATGCAGGGAGCCCGATGTGGGACTTGATCCCGGGTCTCTAAGATCATGTCCTGGACGAAGGCGGCACCAAACTGCCAAGCCACCCAGGCTGCCCCCCTTTCTATTGCTCTTAAGAAATATCTCTCAATGACTTTGAAAGAGTATGGAGATGGTTTTCCTGTTCCTTCCTATATTGGATCTTTCTGGTAGCCAAACCCCCTGCACCCATCAGAAATACCACTTTGCTTTGTACAGTATGAAATGAACACTAACAAAGCCTTAACCTCTTATATACTTCATCTGTCACTACAGGACCCATAACCTCTCGACAGGTAAGCAACCAGGGGAGAGTTTACTCTTCTATCAGTTACATACTGCCATTTTTTCTCACATTTTTTCTGGTTGGAGATTTTGGAGACTCTTTCATCTCCTGGACAGTATATTCTATGAAGTATTACTCAGCTCATTGAGGCTGGACATTGGTTTTTTTATTGGCTTCAGAAGCAGAGGGTCACCTTTTCTTAACTTTGAACTCAAACTTTCAGGAAGATACCCTTCTCAGAAATCCTGTATACTTACCATCCAGACAAAATGTGCTCAGGAGGATTTTACCTTTTGGTTTCTTATTTGGTTTTGTGTTCTCTCTCTTATACTGCTATGCAGTGTCCAGAACAGGGCAGGGGCAGACTAGAAAATGAGATAAGACAACACTCACCGAAGAATTATTGCAATATTTTTTGGCAGGGGGGATCATCTGGGGCAGGGATAAAAGACTTTGGGCTATCTAATGTAAAAACCAGTGCCCAGATCTCTGAGCAAAGTGGCTGAAGCAGAATCATCAGAAGAGCCAACGATTTTAATTGGAGGAAGTCATGTAGTGATTAAGATTCTGTTAGCTGAAAAGTAATTAAACCAACTCAAGACAGCTTAAGGAAGAAGATTTGTTTTTAAGAATATAGTGGTGTCTTACAAAACCCAAGAGCATGGGTGCAGTCTGTCTCAGGAAATCTAAGCAGATTCATTGACTCACTTCTGTTTTTCTCTGTATATATGCTCTATGGCAGTTTTGAAAAACACGTCCTCAAATTCTTTGGAAATTCTTTCCTCCAATTGGAGTCTAATTCCCCACTCATTGAGGGTGGACTGGACTTAGTGGCTCATTTTTAATGGATAAAATGTGGCAGAATGATGGTTTGTGACTTCTGAAATCAAGACATAAAAGTTGTTGTGGCTTCCTCCCTATTCTCTTTCTTGAATTACTTGTTCTGGGGAAGCCATGTCATGAGGACACTCACACAGTCCTGTGGAGAGGTCCATGTGACAAGGAACTGATGCCTTCTGACATCCATGTAGCCATCTTAGAAGTGGATTCTTTAGCCCCAACCAAACATTCATATTCTACAGACTCAGCCAGCATCCTGACCGCAACCTCATGAGAGTGCCTGAGGCAGAACCATACAGTTAAGCCCTTTCTGAATTCTTGATCCCCAGAAATTGTGAGATAACGTGTTTACTGTTTAATTCACTAAGTTTTGGACTAATATTTTATAGCAATGGATAGTAAATACCAGATTGGAAATATTCACTGCCAATAACTCTCCTCATTTAGAGAACAGTCATCAGAAGGAGGAGTCTTTGTCTTCTTTCTGAGAGGAAAGATCCTGATCGACACAGGTCAAGTGCTCCATGTGACCCAATAAATTGTGGTTAAGATGGGGGGAAGCATTTACAGAGGGACTTTTATTGTAATCATGTAAATGTGAGGTAATTTGGTAAGGAGTATTTAGGATACCCCAAAGCAAATTCCGCATTGGAACAGGACTTTATTTGGTCTCCAGAGTGTCTCCTAAGGTAGTTGAAGCTTACCTTAGTTATAATACAATGATTTGAACTTAGATAGCAATGCCCTGTATTAAATTTAAGTGTGCAGTGGCAGAGAATGGCAGATTATTTGTACTTTGGCAGCCTGCCCCCTTATACCTGGCTACTTTTTATTTTTTTAAGATTTTATTTATTTACTCATGAGAGATACAGAGAGAGGCAGAGACATAGGCAGAGGGAGAATCAGATTCCCTATGGGGAGCCCAATGCAGGACTCAGTCCCGGATCCTGGGACCACACCCTGAGCTGAAGGCAGATGCTCAACTGTTGAGCTACCCAGGCATCTCATGCCTGGCTACCCTTGATGTGTTCTTGTGGACCCAGCCCTGCCCTTCCTGGACAGTTTCAAGTTTCTGAATTTTTCCAAAGTTCTCTTCTGACAACTGCAATAAATCCTTTTCAGAACACAGAATATATTCTTTGAATATATTTTTAAAAACTTATATTCACCTGACTTTTATAGAAATAAAACTCCTAAAATTTCTCCCTGCCCCAACTCTCCCCAGTTAAGTGGATAGGAGAAAGTAAACAATAAGTCTTGATGGCTTATGATTTATTTTTTTAAAGAATTATTTATTTATTCATGAGAGATGGTGGGGGTGGGTGCAGAGACACAGGCAGAGGGAGAAGCAGGCTCCATGCAGGGAGCCCGACGCAGGACTTGATCCCGGGACTCCAGGACCATGCCCCGGGCAGAAGGCAGGCACCAAACCGCTAAGCCACCCAGGGATCCCCTGACTTATGATTTATAAGTCAAATTAAGCCACTTGAAACAAATGATGTTATAAATAAAGTCAATGAGGTCATAGGGAGTGGGTTTATCATAATCCTGATATATACACTGCAACCTCTGGGTGAATAAACTTTTCATGTAACAAACATTATGGCAAAAATATTTCTTAAAGTAAGCCTGTGCATAGCCTCAGGACTAGGGATTACTTTTGAAAAAAGATAACAACCTTTGAAATCACAATGTCAAAAAAAAAAAAAAAAAAGAAATCACAATGTCTTTGGGGGAACACCTGATAAACAAACTAGCCAAGACACAATTCATGATTATAACATATAGAACAAGTATAAATCTGCTATATCACCTCCAGCCACTGTCATCTATTTTTAGAATATTCATGGTAAATGTCTTTTAAGTGCTCTCCAGATTTAACCCTTCCCTAGCATAACAGCTAACTCGGGGCTTTGTCTTCTCATCTGTGTGTGCCAGCATTATTCACAGCCTTTGCAAACTTCCTCATGTCACTTTAGAAGAGTGAGCTCACCAATTTGATTTTTGATCCAGATTTGTGGGTCTAAGACTTACCGGCCATTTTTCCCTTACAATGATATTAACTTAATTGTCAATCCTAGTTCAGTGTTCTGTGAGTTTTAAAATTTTCCTGGGAAGTTTGGATTGGGCTGCTTAATTTTAATCCAGAAGTCCTTGATATGAATGTTTTTGAACCTTTTTTTTTCTTAAGAGGGCCCCCCACTGAGCGTAGAGCCTAATGTGGGGCCTGAACTCATGACCCTAAGATCAAGACTTGAGCTCAGACCAGGAGTTGGATGCTCAACAACTGAGCCACCCAGGGTCTTCTGGACTCTTTTGACCCATATTATCACGTATTTCCAGAATAGCCCATATTTCCAGAATCTTTGTGCCAATTTTCACTCCCACAAATAGTTCGTGGAAGGAAGACTTATACCTTCCTATGAGAAGCATCTGCTGCTTTAATAGACCTTGCCCATTACTAACTTTGTGGAGAGTCAATTACTTAATCAGTAGTTGACTCTAAAAGTGAAAGATGACTACATCTCCCTAAAATATCTTTGATTATTAGTGTCATTGAATATTTGTTCTTCTTAAATAAATTGCCTATTCATGATCTTGGTTGTTTCCCAATATCTAATTAGGATATTTTCTTAATGATTTTATTTGTTTGTTTGTTTATTGTAGAGTCCATGCGTAATGTGGGGCTTGAACTCATGGCCCTGAGATCAAGAGTTGCATGCTCTACCGACTGAGCCAGTCAGGCACAGATGTTTTCTTTTTTCTTTTTTTTTTTTTTAGATGTTTTCTTTTTTAAAAAAGATTTTATTTATTTACTTATTCATGAGAGACACACAGAGAGAAGAAGACACAGATAGGGAGAAGCAGGCTCCCCACAGGAGCCCGAGGTGGGACTCAACCCCCAGACCCGGGACCATGCCCTGAGCCAAAGGCTCAACCACTCAGCCACCCAGGTATCCACTCCAGATGTTTTCTTAATGATTTTTAAAAGCTCTTTATACAGTCGGACTAGGAATTCTATGTTTTTCCTGGTGATTCTAGCCTTTAAGGATTCTTTTTTGTCTCTGAAATAATTTATAAAACATGGGTCAATTAAACTCAAAAGTAAAAAGTATTTTTTATCTTTTTCTTTGTGATTAATCAGTCTGTGGCAACTCTGACTTTATATAGAAACCAGTTAGAAATTTTGTCAGCGGAGTGTTGTAGAATAAGATTGCAGGTGGGGCAAAAAACAAAAATTCCTGCATTTAATTTCCAGTTCCATCACTTTCTGTTTTGAGGAAGACTTTAAACTTTCTCTATTTTGGTTTTCTCAGTTACAGACTGAGGATAATGTTAAAGGCCGGTATGCTAGATTATTGTAAGGATCCAATTACATAGAGCACATGAAGGTGTTTTATGAACTATGATGCTGCCATATGTGACTCAATCTAAATCTAATCTTGATGGTCAGTCCTTTTGAGATTAACTTCTGACTGTCCTGGATACACTGGCTTGGATGAGGGTTCAACAAGTAGAGAAAAGGATTTTGAAATGAGTAGAGATTTCAGAAGCTTCTCTGTAAGCAGTGATGGAAAAAACATTTCTCATTTTTATGAAAACAATAATTTTAAACTAAATGGGTAGAGGAAAGACTAGTCTGAGGATTTAACTACTACTATAGATTTGTTCCAGAAGTAAACACACAGTCAGTGATAGCAGGTGGAAATACTACATTCACTTTTCTCAGCACTAACCTTTCACTAATGAAGCCTCTGCTTTGTTATCCCTGATGTCCCAAGAGAGTCACCTTTATTTTTAGAGGAGGGAGGGGCAGAGAGGGGGAGAGAGAGAGAATCTCAAGCAAGCTGCATGCCCAGCACAGAACCCGATGCAGGACTTGATCTCACAACCCTGAGATCATCACCTGAGCTGAAATCAAGAGTTTGATGCTTAACTGATTGAGCCATCCAGGCACCCCCACCCCCACCCAAGAAAGTTGCCTTTGATGGGATTTATTTTCTCTCTTGGTTTTTCCCTGTAGACCATGTTGGAGGAAAACTGATCCCTGATCAATGAAACATAAAATCAAAATTCTCCATGTTTATTCTTGACTCAGCACAGATTAAGCACTAAATTATATGCCTCAAAGTTAAAAACATAAGGTGTACCCTTTTTATAATAGGATTTCAGCTCATCATTTAACCTCTCTAAATTTTAGATTTCTAACCTTCCCTGATCACTTTATGGGTATGCTGTACTAATTGGATAAGATAGGGTATGAAAAGGCTTTGTAAGCTGTAACCATGTCATCAATATAAGAGAAATGAACATGATTTGAACAAAATGAACGTTGGTATCTGGGTGGGCAAGAGCAAAACTTGATTGCCATGTTGCTCCACGCATACTAACTGAGAGCACTTTTTAAAAAATGGAAAAAACAAAACAAAACATATATACTCTGTAAATTAATCCTTTGTCTAAGGTTTGCTTCTGTAATCCAGGTATGTCTCCACCAACTCGTGATAGCGGGCTCCATCCGTTTGACCTGAGTAGTTGGGCAATCCTGATAGAGAAACTCACTGTATAATTCCCTGGGTCCTAACTTGGTAGCCAGGCCTCCCAGGATTAACTCAGATCTCCATCAAACAGGCAAGATTGTCACCAAAACCTCCCCAAAGTCTTCATCAGCACCCTTTCCAGATTTATTTTCCCCTTTGGCTGTTCACAGTTTTGAGCACACCGGTGAGCATCCCCCTCCCCCGCCACTGCTCACTGCCTCCAACCTCTCCTCCGTCAGCAGCTCCTTGACACTGTGATATCTGTCTTCCTTTCTCTCATCTCTTTTCAGAAACCACAAGATCAAAGCTCTCAGGATAAAGAAAAATAGAAGAGCCCCTGCTTATGCAGACGGCAGCATCTCCTCCCCTCTGCAACTGGCAGCAGCCTGTATCTTCTTCGTCTTCTTCTTCTTCTTCTTTTTTTTTTTTTTACACCTATCTGATGAGAATTTTCCCCCTTATTTGGCTGCCTTTTACCCTTTTCCAATCACCTTTTCCAGCGAACTTAGTATTCACAGAAGAGATTGTTTATACATTGTATATTTCTATGATCGTTTTTCTTAGCAGTGGATTTCAGTTCACATATTACGAGCCTCCCAGGAAGATTTATTTAGAAATACATTTCTTAAAGGAATACAATTCCTCTAGAGACTTTTATAGCTGATTTAAACATACAGTTTATATAATTTCTCTATCAGTTAGAATTAGGTTTGGCTGCCTGTATCAAGAAACTAAAATTAAAACTGATTTAAAGGAGAAGTTTATTTCTCTCCTTTGTACAAAAAGTCTGGAGACCAACACTCAAGTCCAGAAAGTCTTCTTTATTATTGACTTAGCTCCCTTCATCTTTCTGGTACATGTAAGCCATTCAGGTGTGTGGCTTTTATCATCAAGGCCGCCTCATGGTCAAAGACACCTGCTAGATCTCTCATCATCATGCCTGGATTTCAGGCAGGGAGAGGAAGAGGAAGGCAATGGGTAGATGTCCCAGCTGAGATAGGTTCCTTTAAGCAATCCTGCTGGAAATCCAGCCAGAACATTTATTTACATTTCATTGACCCAAACCTGATCATATAGTCACATGTGATCTCAAGGGAGGTGCAGCAAAGTAGTCTTTTATGAAAGCATTGCCACACCAAATAAAATCAGGTTCTGTCCCCAGTGAAGGAGGGGAGAATGGATACTTTTTGGCAACTAAATTTCTGCCATGGTTTTATGCCACCTCCCCGTGACTTGGCTGTTTTTAAGCCAAGCCGGCATTCTTGTCAGGTTGCTTAGCTGGTTCTATTTTGCATTTCTTTTCCAACAACCCTTCCATAATTCCTTCCCAGATGAAGTAAGGATTGCAATCTGACTGGTCAGAGTTTAGGTCGCGTTCACTGGTGAGCAGCTCGTTGTACATTACACTGATCGTGCATGGTTGTAATACTTTCCTTCTTCTTGCCTTCATATGGTTGGAGAAAGAAGCTGATCCATGATTCTGGCTGTTCCTCATTTCTTTAATTTTTCTTACCTTCCACAAAGGTGGGGGAATGAATAAAATTGCCCAAGGGGAAAAAGAGAACAGAACAGCAGTGTTTAAAAAGAGACTGAAGAAAGCTATATATAAAAGTAGAAAAGAAGAAAAATATCAGCCTTCCCCAACCCTGTACATAAAATCAAGGACTTGGCGTTGCCACGCTAGCTGCTCAGGGTGTGCGCTGCCTCTATAACAACTTGCCACAAAACAAATGGTGAACGCTATTTTTGCTTTATGCTTTTTTTCATAAGAGCAAAAATGTACTTCGGATTTCTTTGGGTTAGCAAAAGCAGATACCAATGTAGGTCTTTTCTAAAAACCAAAGTGTTGTAATGTGGACTTTTGAAAAGTGGGGGATATTCGTATAATAAGAAATACATAGTTTTTGTCCCCAATTCCTGGCACAGAACTCCTAAAACCCTTGTAATTTCCTGTGGTAACAACATCTTTTGTTGCATTTGGTCTTCTTGACACCAGAGCTTCTAAGAACCTAGGAATCTCTGGAGAGTTGAATGTCCTTCAGTAAGCTGATGAAATGACTAGTGGATGGGCTCCGAGGTAGCTTCAGGACTGGGGTGGAGGAGTGAAGCTGAGAGGGATGGGGGGCTACTGGTCACCAGAAACATCAAGCACGATTATAGACTCTAGACTTTCAGACCTGACCTCTGGCAGGGGAGAGGGGCTGGTGGTTCAGTTAATTATTAGTAAGCAATGATTTGGTTCAATCATGCCTGTATAATGAAACTTCTGTTAAAAACTCCTAAAGTATGGGGTTCAGAGAGTTTCAGTGTTAGCGAACACAGTTGTTGGCAGGATGGCACACCCCAACTCCATGGGACAGAAAGTCCTGTGCTTAGGACCCTTCTAGACCTTGCCCTATATACCTCTTCATCTGGCTGTTTGTCTATATCCTTTGTAATAAACTTAAGTTTATTACATAATAAAAGTAAGTAAAGTGCTCTCCTGAGTTCTATGAACCGTTTTAGAAAATTATTGAACCTGAAGACCGGTTTGTGGGAACTCCCTGGATTTATAGCCAATTCATCCAGAGTCCTGGTGTAACTGGCATCTGAATGAAGCAGGTTTGTGGGACTGAGCCCTTAACCAGTGGGATCCAGTGCTATCTCCAGGTAGACAGGGTCATAATTGAATTCTATAGAGGGACAACTTTCTATTGCGGGACATCTTTCTGGTGTCTGGAGAGTTGAAGATTTGGTTGTTGGTGTAAGAAAACCCCCATTCAGACAGAAGTATTCTGTGTGTAGAAACAGGTCAAAGGAGCAATCCATGGGTCAGGCCCCCTGTAGAAGTGACAATGGCATTCAGATTTCCGCAGTCATTCTTATTGTGCCTCTGAGTGCCTCACAGTTGGTTTCCTGAGGGTATGCGTATTCAAAGTTTAGGAACTGACCAGACTCCAAAGTATGGGGGAATAGGTAGGGCTAGGGTCTGTGTGATGTAGTTTTAGAATATAGATGAGGATTGGTGGGGTGAGGTCCTGAGCAAACAACCAAGAAAGAATTATTGAGACATCTTTGGTGCAAAATGGTGGTTTTTATTGAAGCACGGGGACAAGACCCGTGGGCACGAAGAGTGGCTGCCCCTGGGGTTGTGAGGGGTGTGGCTGATTATATACTTGGGAGTATAAGGAGGTAAGGGGAGGTAAGGAGAAGGGAGGTTTTCAAAAGAACTTTTGTATGCTAAAGAGGACCTACAAGATATTGGAGGCCTTGCCACTGTTAAATTAAGGTTGTTTTTCCCTCTAGTAAAGCATTAACATTAAGACAGTTGGAACTTTCCTTCCAGAAGGTAGGTTATTGATAAGAATGCTTTTTCTTGTAAATCACTAAGGACATTTTATAAACTGAGGGAGATTCCTGTCTATAATCTCTATAAATTCTTCCTTTCCCTTAGTTTTAGGGCAGACAGGAGTGCCTGAGGAATGTCACATCTATCCCATGGGAGGGGGTGTTGGAGGGTGTGACTTGTCTTTGTTCTCAACTAGCCTTCTGTTCCTCATCAAGTGGGTGTTTGGTTCCCCCTTGCCCTCAACCTGGGGTAGGATAGGTCACTCTTTGGAGCAATGAAAGCATAGTTCTCCCTTCCCACATACCTATAAAGGGAAGCCTGTTAGTTGGGGAGGTTGAGGATGGGTCAGTCATCAATTGATGATCCAATCAAGAATCAATTCCTTATCTTTTTCCAACTTTGTAACTTTCCCTTAGAAGTCATGCATTGACCAAATCAATGCAAATATGTTTTGTTTGGCATGTATAACATTCAAAATATGAAAAATGGCAACATTTAAAAATTGGAGGATTTCACATAAAGTGTAGAGTCCTAGTTTTTTTTTTTTTTTTTTTTTTTTTTTTTTTTTTAAGAACGGACCTGGTAGTAGTGGATCAACAATCCTGAGTGCATGATGCATGCACTCTCCAGCTGGCCATCATCTTCACTCTTTTAGATTACTGCCTGGACTCTGGTCATTTGAGCTTGTGTTTCTGGGTCCCTTGTTTTAATTGTTCACAATATGTCCACAATTGATCGCTGAAGCTGAGTCTTGGCTATCTTGGAGATTGTATAGCAGTGTCCTAGCTTTCCTGCATAATTTCTGAGTTTTCCATATCCTAGACTTTGTCTCTGGTTTATGGTTTTGCTCTCATTCTCTGGATGGGACTTCACAGCTGCTGTCTCTGGATTTGACTCTCAGTTCTTTCTAAACTCCCTGGGCTCAGTAAATCTCCAGGGTCTTCCCATTTCAGGCCACCTTCAGTAAGTAAATATTTTGCTTGAATTTAGCTCCTTCAGGTTTAAGTATTGGTCTGCGAGGTTGGTGGCTAGGTTGGGTCTGCTGTGGTCTACCACAGGCAAAATTCAGACAGGGAATTTATTGTAAGGGAGGACCCATGTAAATCTACCCTATAGTTGGTGGATGTCCCCAGGGAGAGTCCAGAGCCAGGCATCCAAGTGGTTTTTGATATAGTGATGCTGAAAGATAAGCCACCTGGAAAGCTCATCTCAGATGGGGTCACACTATGTAATTTTGATAAGGGTTGGTTAAAAGGGCTCAGAGGAGGCAGTGAGTAAGGCAGACAAGGAGTTGGATGACAAATTGGGATCCAGCTGGGGCCAGGAAAGAAAAAGGTTTTGTTGGATGATAAGGTTGAAGGATAGAGTCTGTGTTCAGGAAGCCAAGCTCCCCAAAAACTGAGTGAAGCTACTTGCAGTCATTATGGGGCGGTCCAACACAAGTCGACAGGGGGTAATAGTATCACAGATCCTTTTCTGTTTTAAAGTGTTATTTATTTATTTGAGAGAGAGGAGAGGAGGTGGGGAGGGCAGAGGGAGAGAGAGAGTCTCAAGCAGATTCTGTGCTGAGTGCAGAGCCTGTAAAGTATCAGATTTTTATAGAAATTTATGCCAGAAATAGATTGACAGGGATCTCAGACATCATCTGGAAATATCCCCCAAATTTTTACAGTGTATTTTTTAGTAAGTTATAGTGTAGTTTGTAAGACTGGTGCATGCAAATTCTATAAAAGTTGAAAAATCCTTGTGCAGTGATAACTGTGATGCCATTTTCATGTTCCTTCCCTCCAGTATGTTTTCTATGCAAATGCATGCATATACATATTTATTTGTTTATTTTACAGAAGTTTTATTGAAGTTTCTATTTTGTGCTTATTACCAGGATATATGAACATTTTCATGTTTAAATGTTTTAGTTGTTTTATATTTCATCATCTGGATCTGAAGCAATATATTTGATCATACCCTTATTGTTAGATATTTGGATTATATTCAGGTTTTTCACTGATAAAAATAACACTGGGGTGAGACTATCATAAATCTTTGACTCTCTGGATATTTCTTCAGATTAAATTACCAGAAGAGGAATTAATGAACTCTTATGGGTGCTAAGACTCTTTTTTAGTTAATTTGCTTAGATTTTCTAGGTAGATATATGACAATAATGAGAAATGTTGCCATTTCCTTTTCAACAATTACATCCTTTATTTATTTATGTTTCTTGTCTTATTGCTTTGGCCAGACATCTAGAGTGATATTAAATAATTAGGGTCATAGTCGGCATACTGCTTTGTTTCAATTTTCATAGAAAAACTTCTAGTGTTACACTGCCATATTTCATATGCTTATATTTTATTTAGGAATTTTGCATTTATATTCATAGATAAAATTGGTCTGTAGTTTTCTTTCTCTATGCTTTTTTGTCAAGTTTTGTGATAGGGTTATGCCAGCTTTGTAAAATATAATAGGTTTTTCTTCTGCAGAGACATTTTCTGTGTCAGGAGGAGATAGCAATTTCCAACAGGCAAACATGCTGGATATTTGACAGGCCAGTCGGGTGGTTTTCTTTCAAAGATGCAGACAGAAGATACATAATTGAATTCCCACACTCAGCTCAAACTGGTTATCCTGTCAGGAGGCTGGCATGTAAAATGATGTGCAATTGCTTCAATTACAAGAATCGAAGCATTTAGACAATTCTCCCTCTTCTGTTTGAGATGCAGGCTTTGCCTCTGAGTTTGAAGCTGTCAGGAGTCCAATTTAGCCAATTCCAGACTTGAGGTGTTTGCTGTGGGCCATTGCTGGCCCTGTTGCTACAACAGTGCTGATGTGTCAACTGTCATCCTGGAATGGAGACCTTGCTTATGTTATATACTTTTTGCACTGATCCCTTTGCTAGGAGACTTGTCAGTATGTTGGTGGGAAATCTGCTCAGTAGTCAAAATTTACCTATTTGAAGGATCTGCAGGCACTGACCCCAAAACCTATCTTCTGGTGGCTCTCCAAATTCCAAGTCAGGTCTGGCAGGATTGAGCTCTATTCATTTTCCCAGTGCAAATAATTGGGACAGTAGCAGAGATGAGAATGTGACCAGTGTAACTTGCTAATTTGCTAAGCTCTATTAATGTTCTCCTCTAAATATCCTAGGAATCCATCCATATGTTTTTTCATCCTCACAGCCACCTCCAAGCCACTGTCATCTTTCACCTGGATTGTTACAGGTAACACTAATTGGTCTTACTGTTTCTAGTCTTTTCTCTACTCTGACCAACTGTGGTGATATTTCTAAAATATCAATAAGCCAATCAGTAGCCTGATTTGGTTGCCTCTTTCTTAAATTTTCTGAATGATTCCTCAAGGGATTTCAGATGAAGTTAGAACTTGGCACAACTTATACAACAATATGCAATATTCTTCTCTACTTTCCTTTTTAGTCTGACTTTCTGAATCCCCTTCTTCTATACTCTGGCTTTCCAGTGATTCCACTTTTCCTATGCACCACACCTTTTCTTTGCATATGCTTTCCTTTGCTTGAATAACTACTACATGGGGATGTCTGGGTGGCTCAATGGTTGAGCATCTGCTTTCGGCTCAGGTCGTGATCCCTGGGTCCTGGGATCAAGTCTCGCATCAGGCTCCTTTGGGGGAGCCTGCTTCTTCCTCTGCCTATGTCTCTGCCTCTCTCATGAATAAATAAATAAAATCTTAAAAACAAAACCAAAAACAACTACTACTACCTAGTTAACATCAACTTATCATTCACATTTCAGCTCAGATATCATTTTCCATGGATGTTTTTCTGACCCCTCTAGGTTTTGTTTGGTGACTTATTTTTTCCTTCGTAGCACTTGTATTGAAGCATGTATAATACTTCATTCCACTCAGATGCTTCCTAAGAGGACAAAGTCTATGTCTGCTGTTTCTCCTATACTTAGTACTATCTCTCAGCATATAAAAGGTGCTTAATAAATATCTTAAATTAATAAATGGTATCCTTGCCTCTTGGGGAGGCCTCTTCTATCACTAATAAGAAACTCAATTTTCTAACTAGGAATATGACCCCTAAGTGAGAAGAAAGTTGAACCCAACTTTTACTCTCAAACCTGAAGGATAACTTGATAGATGCTAAATAAATAAGTGAATGAAGAGGTAGTGTGTATCATATTCAATGCTTGATAAAATACAATGAAATGATTCTTCATTTGAAAAAAAAAACTAGATTGTATCCCTAAATCCTTTACTACCACTTAAGTGATTTGAGAAAGTGTGATTATTCTCTATCATTTCAACATCATTGTCTGAAACAGGGGATCATAACCCCTGCTTGTGTCATAGGCTTACTGAAATAACATATTTAAATACAATGTGTACATTATATAACCAAGATGGTGACACAGGTTGTTCCCAACTTTAGTCTTCCCCAGCATAAGCCCAACTAGCAACGATCCATAGGTAAGACAGATGATATAGATTACCAGTGTGAAAACCCTAAAATATGAGGGTGAGGTTGAAGTACTTTCCTAGACCACAGAAATGGAGAAGGACCTCATTAGAAGAGTGAAAGTAGTGGCTATATTCTGACCAAATCACCCCTTTTCCAGGCTTGCACCGCACCACACTGAGAGGGCCTCTATGAGCCTATGGTTTTTCCAGTGGGAAAAACAGCTCCAGGTAGACATGCAGTTTCCCCAGGATTGTGGAAAACTTCTCAGGAGGCTCACTTGGGTGGGGTGGGGCCCACCTCATGGGGATCACTAGGGGAATATACAAGGCTTGGTTACTCTGGATCAGATAGAGACAGAGAAGGGGAATAGGGCTTATAGCAACCAGTGTTCAGATCTTGGCAAAACACATTTCTGCTTGCATTAAGTAGAGATCATAGCCAGTGGTTTTGATCATATGCAGAATCTAGCTGGTGACCCCTTCTGGCTGGGGAACTCAGTTGGTAATTGTGCCTGACTTGAGTCCCCAGCCAATGAGCAATATTGGCCATGGTGCCCATTCTAGGACCCCACGCAGATAGGGAAGCAAATTTGTGCCTCCCTGAGTTGCTGAGTATAGCCTCCAGTGCTGCCATCCAGTAAGCCTTGCCAGAGAACCCAGGCAGCCGTGAAGCCCACCCTATAGCCACACTTGGGCAGAAATCCAAGTCAGAAGCCCTGCTCAACTTTAAGTATTATAGCCTTTGGCCCTACCTAACCAGGGAGCCTCAACAGTGACCATGGACAGCCTTGGAATATAGCCTACAGTCTTGCCTGCAATGGAGCTCAGCCTATAATCCTGCCTGATTCAGAGCATAGCCTGAAATCTCATGTGACAGCAAAGTTCTGCCTTCAGCCCTGCCTGAACACAGAGGGCAGGCAGTGGCACTATCTGGTCAGGGAACACAGGCCGAGACCTCACCCTACCAGGAATGGTTTCAAACTCCAGCCTATAGCCCTGAAACTTTACATTTCAAGAAACTAGAAAAACAACACACTAAGACCAAAGTTAGTAGAAGGGAGGAACTAACAAAGATTGGAGCAGAAATAAATGAACTAGAGAATAGGAAAACAATTGAAAAGAGTAACAAAACTAAGAGTTGGTTCTTTGAAAGGAACAGAATTGGCAAACCCTTATCTAAACTAACCAAGAAAAAAAGAGAGGAGCCAGTAAATACAATTATAAATGAAAGTGAAGACATTCCAACTGATGCCACAGAAATACAAAGGATTATAAGAGACTACTATAAACAATTATAGGCGAACAAACCAGATGCTCCAGAAGAAATAGATAAACTCCTAGAAATGTATAACATACCAAGACTGGATCAGAAAGAAATAAAAAATCTGAACAGACCAATACTGTGTGAGGAGGTTGAACCAGTAATCAAAACTCTCCCAATAAAGAAAAATCCAGGAACCAGATGGTTTCTGGTAAATTCTACCAAACATTTATAGAAGGATTAATAAAAATTTTTCTCAAACTCTTTCAAAAAATTGAAGAGGAGGGAACACTCCTAAACTCATTTTATAAAAAAACCAAAAAACCCTCATTTTATGAGACCAGCATTATTACCCTGATACCAAAGCCAGATAAGAGCACTTCAAATAAAAACATACAGAAACAAACAAAAAACCTAAAGACAATATCCTTGATGAATATAGATATAAAAATTTTCAACAAAATACTATTCAAACTAAATAGCACATTAAAAAGATCTTACAGGGATTCCTGGGTGGCTCAGCGGTTTAGCACCTGCCTTCAGCCCAGGGAGTGATCCTGGAGTCCTGGGATCAAGTCCTACGTCGGGCTCCCTGCATGGAGCCTGCTTCTCCCTCTGCCTATGTTTCTGCCTCTCTGTCTCTCTCCCTCTGTGTCTCTCATGAATAAATAAATAAAATCTTAAAAAAAAAAATCTTACACCATGATCAAGTGGGATTCATCCCCTGGATGAAAGGATAGTTCATCGTATACAAATTGATAAATGTGATACGTCACAATCCTTGAATGAAGGATAAACATCATATCATCTCAGTAGATGCAGAAAAAAACATTTGATAAAAGTCAATAGCTGTTCATATTAAAAAAAAATACTAAGTATAGGAAGAACATATCTCATTCTAATAAAGACCCTACATGATAAGCCCAGCTAACATCATACTCAATCATGAAAGGGTGAATGCTTTTCCTCTAAGGTGAGGAACATGATAAAGGTGCCCACTCTTAGCACTCCCAGTCCTAATCAGAGCAATTATGCAAAAAAAAAGAAGTAAAAGACATCCAAATCAGAAAGGAAGAAATAAAATTGTCTGTTTACAGATGACATGGTGTTATATAGAGAAAAACCTGAAGACTCCACCAAAATACTCCTATAACTAATAAATTCAATAAAGTTGCAGGAAACAAAACCAAAATATAGAAATCAGTTTTGTGTCTATACAGTAATAAAAAATTATTTGAAAAAGAAATAAAACAATTGCATTTACAATAGCATCAAAAACAATAAAATACTGGGGTGCCTGGGTGGCTCAGTTGGTTAAAGTCTGCCTTTAGCTCAGGTCATGATCCTGGAGTCTAGGGATTGCACCCTACATCAGGCTCCCTGCTCCTCAGGGAGCCTGCTTCTCCCTCTTCTGATGCCTGCTCCTCCTCCTGCTTGTGCACTCTTTCTCTCTGTTAAATAAATAAATAAATAAAATCTAAAACAAAAACAAGACCCAAAACAATAAAATACTTAGGAATAAATGTAACCAAGGAAGTAAAAAAACTCTACACTCTGGCAGCCCTGGTGGCTCAGCAGTTTAGCACCGCCTTCAAGCCAGGGTGAGATCCTGGAGACCAGGGATCTAGTCCCGTATCAGGCTCCCTGAATGGAGCCTGTTTCTCCCTCTGCCTGTGTCTCTGCCTCTCTCTCTGTGTCTGTCATGCATAAATAAATAAAATCTTTAAAAAAAAATTTCTACACTGTAGACTATAAGACTTTGATGAAAGAAATTGAAGACACAAATAAATGGAAAGCTATCTCTTATTCATGGATTGGAAGAATTAATGTTGTCAACATATCCATACTACCCAAAGTCATCTATAGATTAGATGCAAATCCCTATCAAAATTCCAACAAATAGAAATAGAAATAGAAAAAAAAAATCCTAAAATTAGTATGGATCCACAAAAGACCCTGACTAGCCAGAGCAATCCTGAAAAAGAAGAACAAATCTGTAGGTATCATACTTCCTGATTTAAAACTATATTAAAAGCTCTAGTAAACAAAACAGTATGGCATTAGCATAAAAACAGGCACATAGACCATTGGAACACAATCAAGAGCCTAGAAATAAACCCATGGATATGCAGTCAAGTAGTAATTGACAAGGCATTATGCTAAGTGAAACAGATCAGACAAAGATAAAACTGCATGATTTCACTTATATGTGGGATCTAAAAACCCAGATTCATAGAAACAGAACAGATTGGTGGTTGCCAGGGGCAGGAATATGTGACAGAAATGGATAAAGTAGTGTGGTGGCCAAGGGCAGGGGCATCCCAGCAAATTATTTATTTTGAATTAAAGTTGCTTAAGAAACAGCCAGTGCAAGAAAGACACTGTGACTCCCTCTGTCTCCAAAAGACAGGATACAGATCTCCACTGGAAAAATACCCTCCCTGTACCAGGAGATAAAGAGACATCCTTCTCATGAGAGATAGGGAATTCAGAGCCACGAAGGCTATATAAATAAACCTTGTTACTTTTACTAATTTACTACCCTGGCCCAAATTTTGTTTAGAATCCCTGACTAACTGAAGCTCCCAAACAAGTTTTCTTTGTCCTGTCAATTCCTCACACATGTATTGTCTCTTTGGCTAAAAAGTATAAAAACTGTCTGCCTTGGTCATTTCTTTAGTTCTCAGTTACACTATTGGGCCTCCATGCACATGTAATTAAACTTTGATTTTTTTTCTTCTATTATTCTGTTTCATATCAATTTAATTACTAAGACCAGCTAGAAGAATATTGAAAGGTAAAGGAAAAAAAATTTTCCTCAGTGGTCAAAGGGTACAAACTTCCAGTTACAAAATGTATAAGTTATGGAATATGATATACAGCATGGTGACTATAGTTAACAATACTGTATTGTATACTTGAAAGTAGCTAAGAGAGTAGATCTCAAAAGTTCTGAACAGGTGCATACAGAAAATGTAACTTTGTTAGATGATGGATGCGTTCCTTATCATGGTAATCATTTCACAATATACACATATTAAATCTCTATATTATATACCTAAACTTGCACAATGTTATACATCAATTATATCTCAAAAAGCTAGGAAAACAACATTTTACTCCTTTGAGATTAGAACCACATGAATATAGTAACTACTAAAAATAAAAAATTAAAATTGAAGAAAAAGTTTAAATTTAAGGAAAAAATTAAACACAATGTATAAAATGTAAACTGCAATGAGATAATAGGAAAGATATATTGGTCCCTGTCCCCAGTTCCTAACACATGGCTCCTAAAACCCTTGTAAATTCCCAAGTGATAAGAACACTAGGAACATCTTTTGTTCTAATGAAGTGACTCTGGGTGGCCTCCTGGATGGCCCTCAGATGATGCTGGTCATCAGAAAGACCAAGCAATGATTAGAAGCTTGCAATTTTCAGCTTCTAATCCTAACCCTCATCCCCCAGAGAGGAGAGAGGGGCTAGAAATTAGCTAATAATTGATTATGCCTACATAAGGAAGCCATCACAAAATCCCAATAATACAGGGTTTGGGGAGCTTCCAGGTTGGGACCACATCCACAGAGACAGAAGCTCTTGCTCTTGGGACCCTCCCAGACCTTGTCCTATGTATCTCTTCCATCTAGATATTCATCTATATCATTTATCATGCCCTTTTATAATAAACTGGTGAACATTAAGTAAAATGTTTCTTTGAGTTCTGTGAACCACTCTAGCAAATTAACTGAACCCAAGGAGGGGTCATAGAAATCTCTGACTTGCAGCCAGTTGACCAGAAATACAGGTAACAATTTTGACTTGTGACTGGATTCTGAAGTCCAAGGAAGGGGGCTGTTGGAACCTCTAATCTATAGCTAGTCAGTCAGAAGCACAGGTGACAATCTGAGTTTGTGACTGGTGTCTGAAGTGGGCATGGGAGGAAATCTTGTGCAACTGGGCCCTTACCTGCGAGATCAGATGCTATCTCCAGGTAGATCATGTCAGGATTAACTTGGAGGACACCCAGCTAGTGTTGGAACTTGCTTGTTGTTGTGGGGGGACACCTTCACATGTTTGCTGACCGGAAGTGTCAGAAGTGAAGTGTTCTGTGTTAGTAATAAAGGAGATACTCAAGGAAGGAAGTTGTAGTAAGGAAGAGCTAATTGGGAATTTGCCTGCATAGGAAGGGAAAAAAGCCAATTTTTCCCCCTTAGAATCATGTTACAAAAATGAGGTAGTAATACGTTGATTGAGATGACATGGTATAATAATCCCAGCTGTCAATTTTTGAAGGCTTGCCATGTTTGGGAATGTTGCATGCGTCATTTTACTTTGCCGTCCTGATCATCCTCATTAAAATATGCTTTCCTTTTAAATAGGAGATAATCGAACCTCAGAGAGGTTAAGTAACTTGTCCAAGGTCACACAGGTGGCATATACCAAGCTTAAGATTCATACTGGAATAGTGGAAAAGGTGCCAGGAATTGTTCCCAGAAGACTTGGGTCCAAGGCTTGATTCCTTTATCCACTAGCCCTGTGATTTGAAGGCACATCTCTTAAATGCCTGAGCCTCAATTTCCCAGCTGTCAAAAGGGGGATGAAGTATTTAACCCACAGAGTTGTGAGGATTATTTATTTATTAGAGACACACACACACACACACACAGAGGCAGAGACACAAACGGAGGGAGAAGCAGGCTCCTTCCAGGGAGCCCTATGTGGGACTTGATTCCAGATCCGGGGATCACGCCCTGAGCCAAAGGCAGAGGCTCAACCGCTGAGCCACCCAGGCATCCCTAGTTTTGCAATTTAATAGACTGCATGCATTAGCGGTCTTCCTCACCATATATCATTTTTCTAAAGCCCAATAGAAGGAACAGTCATCTCAATACTAATAACTTTGGTTTCCTGCTTGTTTTTCACCCTCTTCTCTGTCTGGGGGGAGACTGGAGACTCTATATTATGGTGTAAGACAGTGGAGCTGGACTAAGTAAGATAGACCAAGTACTGGTTCTGCTGGACTGGTTCTGGGAGATTACTCGACCTCTGTGAGCCTCAGTTTCCTAAGCCCTAAAACGGGGCCGAAAATGGATCCTGTGTCCTAGATGGGATAATGCATGCAAGTTCTTTATTAGTTCATGGTACATCAGAGAGGCTTAACAAAGGACCCCGAAAGGAGTACCTGGGTAGGGAATAACAATAGCTCATTATATATTATATATGTTATAACACACTTTGATATGAACCAAACCAGTTTTATTCTCAAATTAGCCCTTGACGTTATTAGCTTCCTGTTTTTACGAATGAGGAAACCATTGCTCAGAGAATTTTAGTAATTTTTCAGAGGTACCCCATTAGGGCTCATTTGTACCCAGGAATTCTTACTTTGAGAGCAGGACTTCATCCACATCAGCACAGTTCTGAATCAAGGAGAACTTAAAGACTCCCAGGGAAGATGGCAGGAATAAGTGAGGTTCACCTGCAGTCACCAAGAAACAGCTCAGAGGTCACAACTTCCCAAAAAGTTCAGTGCAGAGAGCAAGCTGGGGAATATTAGTTTCTTGAGAATGCTAAGAAAAGGATTGAGCCAGTGAAGCTGAGAGGACAATAGCCCTATTAAATGACCTTTTCTCTCCTCTCACGCTTGCAGGCTGTGACCCAGACACAGTTGAATGGCTCATGGATGTCCTCATGGCAGTTTGCAGACACCTACCTGGCCATCAACCCTGCTCCATAAACCCCCATAATTGGGCAAGGTCAGACTAGAAAGGGAGGAATTTCAAGGAGTACAAAGTGACCATTTGTGTGTTATTCAAAGTCACTAAGTCCAGCTTAATGTATGGATTTTCTAAGGCATCCTAAGATGATCTTCACTCCCCAACAGTTAGGTGCTAGGTTTCCTCGATGTTACAGGATCTTTAAATATTGTTGGATATTGACAATCAGCAAAGTTGAGGGTCTTTTTCTACATGACAGCTCAGAGAGATTATGTTCTAAGGGGCAGCACTGACATTTTACTCCTGCCTGCAAATTCACTGTTTTCATAGATGGAGGGGCAGGGTTTGGCGCTGTAAATCCGTTTGTGAGGGCACCGAAAGGTGGCAGCTCCTGAAGAGTGTCAGGCACTGGTTGTAGACTCTGGTTTGAATTGTGACTCTCTAATTACTAGTCAGGACTTTGGGCAGATAAACTAACCCTGCAAAGCTTCATCAGAGAAATAGTGGTACCAATTTCATAAGGTTCTTTTAAATATTAAATGAGACATGTCTCTCATCTGTTCCTAATCACTTAGAATCCCGTTACTTAAACCACCAAATTGGCAGTCAGGATTCAGACCAGGGAACCCGAGCTGTCTGGCCTCACAGTGCTTGAATCCTCATGAGCATAAAGTACAAGCAGGGTTGGGAAGATTTATACAGAGATGGGCTGAGACAGGGGTTACAATGCATGTGGCTTTGTGATACATCAATGGCTCATTTATTGAGCTTTTGCTAAATGCCACGCACTTTCCTAAATACTTTATGTGTAGTAACTTTTTTCCACCTTCATCATTATCCCATGAAGTGGGAGCCGTTGTTAACTCTGTTTCAGAGGTGAGGATCCTGAGCATGGGGATGCTGTGACTTGCAGCGTCTTGCAGCTAGTAACTGGAGCCAAGCAGTGTGGTTTAGGAATCTACTAACTTACCATCCACTAACCATCCTACTAAACTGCACCTGTGATACTCACTAGAGCAGAATTTCTTAACTTCAGCACCACTGACACCTTGGGGCAGGTAATTCCTCACTGTGGGGGCTGTCCTGTGCATTGTAGGATACTCAGCCGCATCCCTGGCCTCTACCCACGAGGTGCCAATAGCACTATCCCTCTGCCTGTAGCAATAACCAAAAATGTCTCCAAATATTATCACATATTTTATGGAGGGGTGTGTGTGCAAAATTGATTTGAAGCTCGGCCATCTGTTAACAGTGTAATATTAAACAAGTGACTTAACCTCTCTGAAGCTCAGTTACCTCCAATGTAAAAGGAAGACATTTTATCAAAATTGATCAGCAGGATAAAATAAAATGATGCATATGAAAGTTCCTGAACATAGTAAGTACTCAACAAATGATAGCTGAGATATACCATGCTGCCTGGATATATAAACCTTGTGTCATGCTTGCCACTTTACACACTTCTGCTCATGTACATTATTTTGGTAAACCTATAAGACAAGTAGGGTTTACGATCACCTTTTCAGACTATGACATTGAGAACCACTGATTAGGGAAATGAGACTCCCTAACTAGATAAATCACTCCTCCGTTCTTGGGAAGGGGTGAGGGGTATTGAGAGGGGAGGAAATGACTTTTCTAAAACTGTTTCCTTCTGTAAGGTAGAATAGAACTCTGAGCAGTATTTCTCACCATCTGACACTCCAACGATAACAGCAAAGATAGATAACATTTTTTAAAAAAGATTTTATTTATTTATTTATTTATTAGAGAGAGAGAGAGTGAACGAGGGAAAGCAAGGGGAGGGGCAGAGGTCATCTCAAGCAGACTCCACACTAAAGATGGAACCTGATGTGGAGCCAAATCCCATGATCTTGAGATTGACCTGGGCCGAAATCATGAGTCGGATGCTTAACTGACCGAGCCACCCAGATACCCCAATGATACATTTATTAAGCCTTTACTATGTACCGGAAACTACATTTAATTGTTTGTCATGTGTTTTGTTATTTATTCCTTACAAAAACCTATAATTATCCTGGCAGTGGCTTGATTTCAGTAATGGCCCAAATGTGTTTATGTGTCCTGATCTTTGTATATTGCCCTATATATTCATGCTATTTGGTGGCATCCTCTCATATGGACTCCAGGCTTGGTCATGGAATTGTTTTCACCAACAGGACACTAACAGGCTGGATGCAAGCAGAGGCCTGAAAAGCACTCATACACCAGGACTTGTCTTTTTGCTCCTCTTGGAAAGCTGAGCTGTCATGTGAACCAGCCCAGGCCAGCCTGCCAGATGATGAGACATTCATAGCTCAGTTGCCCCTGGCTGTCCTACCTGACAGCTTGCCAATCCCGAACATCTGGCAGCTGACCCCAGATGGATGAATGAGCTCCTCTAATACCAGAAGAATTGCCCAGATGAGCTTAACCCCAATTGCCATGAGTTAAGAAGTGGTGGTCGCTTTAAGCTACCGTGTTTTGGAGTATTTTATTGGGGATACAGAAAAAGGCGAACTTGAAACAATTCCCTTTTACAAATGAGGACACATGGCTCCAAAGGTTGAATACATTTCCATGCTCACACAGCCAGCAAGTGATAACACTGGGAAATGAGCTACTTCACCCCAGATTCACATTGCTCCAGCACAAGTTGGGGAGACCTATTTGGTGGGAGGAAGGGTGGGAATTAAACCAGATAAGGAGGTCATAGTAGTTGAGGCAAGGTTCAGCTGGAGCTGAGGAAAGCCCCGGGGAGGGGGTGCTCAGTTCATCTTCTGCTCTTCTCCCTTAGTTATTGGGAAGCTCCTTTGAATGAGAGAGGCTTGTGGGGTTGTCTTCACAGGTAGCAAGAGCCATGTCTAAGGTCATTATTACTCAGGAGGAAGGAGCCTGCAGATCTGAAGCAGGAAAAACAGAAGGTAAAGGGACCAGGTCTGGACCCAGGAATTTATCAAGGAATCTCTATATGATTCCCTGTTAGCATTTTATTGCTGAAACTTTGCTTCCTGCCACCCTGTGTTAAATTTCATATTTCCCAGAGCATTAGGGCTTCTGAACTTCTCACATCCTAAACAACCAAACCTTCTCCAACTTCCATTTTGGGGGTACTTTAGGAGATGGTAAGTCTACTCCCAGTCCTGTTATTTGCCCTATGCCCTTCCATCTTCAAAGAAGAGTGGACATACTCTTCTTCACCAATATCCCTACATTTGATCGGAAGGCTTGTACTGATGCCCATGGTCATCCTAAGATGTTAAGTATGTAGTGGCATCATCCCTACATTCTCTTCTGCACTTAAGATCTTGATCCCGTACTTACATAGGTTGGAATCCAACCATTTTGTCCTCTCTCTTCATTCTACCTTCCCATATTGATCTGTCCATAGTAAGTGCTCAACAAATGTTTGGTTGAGGCATCCCTCATTTTATTTCTGTATTTGCACATACCTGATTGAAAGATCCAAGATTTAGGGACGCCTGGGTGGCTCAGGGTTGAGCCTTCAGCTCAGAGCATGATCCTGAGATCCAGGATTGAGTCCGCGCATCGGGCTCCCTGCAGGGAGCCTGCTTCTCCCTCTGCCTCTGTCTCTGCCTCTCTCTCTCCCTTTCATGAATAAATAAATAAATCTTAAAAAAAAGAAAAGAAAAAGAAAAATACAAGATTTAGGTTAGAACTTAACAGTGAGGTAGAGGCATCTTAGGAGGCATCTCATTTCAGAATGCCTCTGCCAGAAAGTAGGCTCGTTTCCTGTACTTAGTACTGACCTCAATTTTAACTCAATTTATTACATTGCAATGTGATTCTTTATGTGTCTTTTTTCTTCCTTACTATTAAGTTTCCTGAGTCTTTAAAATGGTATCTCTTTTTTTATTTTGAATCCTTATTAGCTAACCCAGGATCTAGACAGTATAATATAGATAAATAAGAAATATTTCTTGAATGAAGCCACCTGCATTCTAGTCCAGGTCCCCTCCTTGAGAAGGTAATTGTTCTGGGACTTAATTTTCTCAACTAGAAACTGAAGATAATCATACCTATCTGACAGGGTTCTTGCAAGAATGAAAGGAAATAAAATATATAGAAGTCCCCGAGACTTTTGTAAACATAGAAAGAACATTATTTTCCTTCTTTGCATCTTAACCTATGTGAATGAAAGGTGGGCACTGTGATGCATGGAAGATACCAGATCGTTGGGCAGTTCTTCTGCAAATTTACCCCAGATCTGCCTCATTTACATGCATCCATTCCCTCCAATAAGTGACCCGAGGGCTTGGTTTTCTCTTTCTGTTCTGTCAAGCACCAGCCTTCCCCAGGTGGTGTCTCTTCGATTAATGGCTACAGAATCACTAGGGCTGGGACAGACTGGTTTTTCTTGGATTCTTTTTTGAGTTTGTAGTCTTAGCTGTCATCCCCTTGGCTCTGAAGATTATTAAGCATTCCACAAGGAAGGCATTCTCTTTAAAATCGTTCTGAAACAGCCATGATTGAGGAAAGCCGCTTCCCCTGCATTGCACCCCCTGCCCCCTTGCCCGATAATCTAGCCAAGAATCATCCATGACCTTGGCAAAGAGGAGGCGGCTTGCCCAGTTCCAAGCTCAATTATCAGAAGATAACCTCTGTGAGTTGGTTAAATAGGATTTCTCTTTCCTTTATCTTTTTTGTTTTTTCTTTTCCATCCTCCCCCCCCCCTTTTTTTTTTTTTTTTTTTTTTTTTTAGCTCAGCAGGGAAAGGCTGTGCTGGATACAGCAAGGACAAATGTGTACCATGTTAGAGGCAAGCTTTCAGTTTTGTTGGGGAGAGAGATTGCGTATCAACCTGTAGATGTACACAGTCTGCCTCTTCACAGAGAACTTCAAAAAATTGTACTCCAGAGATTTGCTCAAAGGCTGCATGGCCTGTTGGTTAGCGTATAATATAACATATGTTTTTATCCTTATAAATATTTTAACTCTTCTTTCCCTCCGGATCCCTTGTTTCAAAGCCAAAGTTCTTTTACTTTGTTACTAGAATTGTACCTTCTCCTCAGCACCCAAGCAATTTTCCTCCTTTTGCCTGAGGCTTGCATTAAGATGAGTAAAACTAGTCTTCCTCTCTGCTTTCTGAGCCCCTTTCCATTGGGCAGCTCACTGTGCTTTTAGAGATTTCTTCAATTTTCGTTTGTATTCTTATTACCCCCCCCCCCACTTGCCCCCAGTGCTCAGGTCTCAAGTGCCCCCCCTTTTTTATCTGAGAGTAATATACTTTTTTTTTTTTCTGTTGTGTTTGTATTTTCTTAGAAATGTTAATTCAACAGACATTGGTGCTCTCTGGATCATCCTCTGTGCTGAGAGATGGTGAATATGTAAGAGGCTTTTTCCAGGAAGAACTCATAATCTGCAAATATGATGTCCTAAAGATTACCTATCTACCTATCTACCTACCTATTTATCTATCACTCATCTATGTATCCATCTATCATCTATCTATCTGGCAGTTATCTATCTGTCTAATCTATAGATACCTATGTAGTTCTCTCCCTATATCTGTCTTGATCTATCTACCTAGATAGATAAATAGAAATGCAGATATAGATATAGGTTTACAGATGATAGATAGATAGATAGATAGATAGATAGATAGATAGATAGATAGATATAGATCTACTGCATGAGGAAGCATAGAGGAAAATCTAATAGAAACTTACTCAAGACTGAGTGAGGGATCCTGGAAAACTTTTCTTTAGAGCTTTATATTGATGTGTGAATAGTTGATAGGTGTTATTCAGGTGTGTTTGCAGAAGAAAGACACTCTAAGAAGAAATAACGTATAAATAGTTGTAGACACTTGTAGGAATGTAGCCTGTGATGTTGGAGAAGGAGGGGAATGTGGTGTGGCTCAAGACTGGGATCTGCCAGAGGAGATCATGATAAGTGGAGCTGGCCAGGTAACAAGGGCTTATGCGGGGTCTTTCCACATTGGGTTGAAGAATAGAGCTTGGGCTTCACCCTATGGATTGTGAGGGGCTGCTGCAGGTTTTTAAACAGTTGACAGGGCACCTGGGTGGCTCAGTCAGTTGAGCATCTGACTCTCGGTTTTGACTCAGGTCTTGATCTTGGGGTCGTGGGATCAAACCTTGTGTCAGGCTCTATGCTCAGTGCAGCATCTGCTTGGGATTCAATCTCTCTCTCTCTCTCTCTCTCTCATAGATAAATAAATCTTTAAAAAATAACCAGTTGAGTAACCTGTTCAAATCAGGGAATTATTGTAAATCACAGTGAAGAATGAACAAATTCAGTAAGAAACTGGGACAAGATATTTCTCATTCTTTCCATTTGCCAAATCCTGACCAAAATTTCCAACAAGTTCTTGAGGATAGGCCAATGCAAAATCAATCAACCCATGTCCCAGAATCCCCGAGGTCAAAGGCAGGACTTTACTTCTCAGGAAAGGCCAGCAACACATGTACAGCAGCTCAGGCCCAAGACAAGCACACAGGTCAACTCCCAGGACCACAGGCCTTGACTCTGTCACCATTCTGATGTGGGAGCATATGGCATTGTGATCCTGCTGTTATTTATGTGTCACTTACTCTGATTACCATTATGTCATAGTGATTTTTAATTGAAGAAAAGGCTTTTAATTCTTTGTTTACCAAAATGTTGTTTTGAAGTCCAGGAAATGTGGTTCAGGACTGTATCCTGTCAGCCAGCATTTAGGTTGTTCATGGTGAAGCCTTCAGTTCTCCCAGGAGGACTGGATTGCCCCCTCCTCTGTATGCCCACAGTGTTTTCCATGAATGTAAGTTGCAGAATATACCGTAATGTACCGTAATTATATCCTTGAGAAGCAGCACAGTGTAGTGATAAGAATGCGTATTTAGAACCAGAAGACCTGGCTTGAAATCCTGGCAGCCTTCCTGGCTGTATGAACTGGAGTAAGTGACTACCCTTTGTCTGCCTCAGCTTTCTTAGCTGAAAAAATGAAAATGCTGTTACCTAACTTAAAGAGTTTGTCATTCAGAGAAGAGGAGGGATATGGGTGATGTACTCAGAACAGAAATATCCAGTAAGCACTTACAAAAGTGGTCATTATTTTTCAAATTATTAGACTCCTCTAGTGTTTCCTAATTGCCACCATGTCATGTCATGCGTGAAAAATGTGATTTACATGGCACGTTGAGAGCCGTGGATGAGGCTGCCATGTGCTTCAGGACCATACTGAGGGGCTGCTCCTGCCTCAACGGCCATCCTGGCTGCCCCGATGGCTGATGGGATTAAACTGGCTGCACACCTGGAACCCATTTGTGGGAAACTTTGACCAGGCAGACAGTGTTTATCAATGATGGATATGATGATGATGGTGGTGGTGGTGATCCTTGTATCCTGTGTGCCCAGCACAATTTTTGTCACAGTGCAGGTTCTTCATAACTGTTTCAACAAATGGGTTTAATGAGTGGAAGGCAAGAAGACCTTATCTCTTGGCCCACCTACGGTGATGTGTTCTTGTAGAAAAAGTGTTCACTGGCTATATCTATCTTTGTTCTTTTCTGTCCAAGTAATGCATTTTGACATTCTAAAATTACTGTAAATTCTGTGAAATCACTTTGGGAAAAAGGACAAGAAAGGCCTCTTGAAAGATAAGTTGTCTCAGAGTACATGGGGAGGTTGGAGGCTGGCAGAGCTTTATATTTGAAACACCAGGAAATGCTTGATCATTCACGGGCTCCAAATAAGTCCTGATGGGTGAAAATGCTTATTCCTTAATAAGTGGCCTATTGGTGGTGCATACTTTAAAATGGAGAGAGGGGAGCCATTCTGTTCAGCTGTGGCAAGAAGCCAAAAGTAGGTCAAGAAGTTCTTGGAATGAAAGTCTTCATATGAACCATATGCCTAGAAGTAAGAATGGATCCCAGATTCTACTCTAGATAAGAAACTAAATCTTGCTAACTGATGGATTCCACTTTCTAAATTGTTAACTGTGAGACCATAATTCAAGATAGCTCCAATAATTGAAATGGTCAAATAAATGTTTAACGAAAAGGAGAAAATCTCAGTCAGTGATAGAATCTAGGAGAAGTGCTATTTACATGCCTAAATAAGAGCTTTCTACAAGATAGAGCAATAATTCCCTAAATCTGTACCGTACCTAATTAGCAAACTTAACTCACATTTTTTCAGTATTCAAAAGATCCTATTTATTTTAATCCTATCAAAAACTTGCAAGAACAGTACAAAAGTGCCTATATACTCTTTATTCAGATTCACTTCTATCTTTGAAACATAAAGATCACTTATTTTGAACTCTAAGTGATTAATTTTGTGTCCAAGGGTTTTCCTTATCTTTTGAACAGAACTCTTTGCCTTCAGATTTTGCAGTTGGTGGTAAAGAACTGAAATTCTCAGGCCTTAGGGCCTCCTTTTATCCATGAAATTGCAGAAGAAGCCGACTGGGTGAGGAGGCTGCTGAGGAAGCCAGAAACCTTGGCACAGACTTTTTCTTTGCCAGTAGAGACAGCCAGTTTGAAAGAGGGATCAATTGATCAGTCTAAATTTCCAGGGAGTGGAGGTTATGTGCACATTGTGAGTCATTGGCCAGACATACCTGCTCCAGCTGCCAGGCCACAGTTGTCAATCCAAAGCACTTCTGAAAATGAGGCCAAAACCCACGTTAATGAAGCCTGACTGCCTCGGAATTATTGTTGGATTAATTAGCAGCTTTGCCAGTAGTCCATTTGTCCAGGGTCAGTAACAATTTATGGTGAGTCACATTTAAGTAATTTCATTCAATTCAACCAGCATTTACTGCCCCCACTAAGCACAGAGCCCTGGACAGACCCAGTACAAGCAAAGGGATTAATCTGAACATCAGATGACACAGAAGTTCTAGGTTCTAGGCTTCCTTCTGCAGTAGTGTTCCGGGCAGGGAGAAGGTTAAGGTTGCCGCAGAGAAAGCTTAAGGAAGCAAATCTTCACAAGGGCTGCCTTACTAATTCCAGGGGAAGCAAAATGAATTTCAGACCAAAACTAGTCAAAACCGATATCTAGATATCTGTATTGGTCAATATCCTTTTGATTGCAATTAGCAGAAAACCAACACTAACCAGTTTAAACATCAACTACTAAGATTAAAACAACAAAGAAACAAAGGAAATGTAATGACTTCTTTAACTGTAACATATGGATTAACTCATATCAGGATGGGCTGGATCCAGGTACCCAAATGCTAGCCTTCAGCTTTGTTTTCTTCTGTATATGGTTTATTCTCAGGCATTCTTATCATCATAGTTTTGGGTTAACCTACCACCACTCCCACCACCAAAAGCAGACTCTGGTGCAGGCAGCTTATTTGGGAGATGCCGTGACCATGAAGGTGCACCACTCAGATCCAAAGCTGCAGGAAGTGCAGTTGACCAGCCACCCTGCCAATATCCTTCCTGATCCATAGTCATGTTTGTGTGAAAGCCACATTTCCCATGGGCTGCTCCCAGTGAATGCTTGAGCACAGTGAGGTCACTGAGGCATGCCGGTTCCTGGTAGACTCAGGACTCCTCCGGCAGATGGCTTTGCCTGGAGAACCCCTCCTTGGTCTGACCAGACTTGCCTTGGAACTGCACTGCAACCCATGGCTCCCTGCCACCTCAATCCCTCTTTCCCTCTGGCCTTCCCAGAATGAGGCCCGCCTTTCAGTTCCTTCCCTTCTTGCCTTCACAAATACTTCTCTCGATAAACCCCTTGCATGTCTAATCTCATCTGGGCATCTGCTTCTCAGAGGCACTGAATGGACTCAGGAGGCGACCCCAGGAAGTGATAGTGGAGGCAGTTAGTTAGGTGTGAGCTGGAAGCAAGGGCAGTGATAAATAGCTTACACGTTAGAAGCTTGGGGGCACAACATCCTGACTTTGTGGCTCTTAACACCCTGGCCTATAGCTTCCAAGCACTGGAGGCTGACAGACCAAGAGCTACAGATGCAGAACATGGCTCTCCTCTTCCACCTCTGCCCCTGGAGTAATCCCTGGATGCATTATAATGCATTTGCTTTGTGGTCTTGCCCCCAACCCCTGTGCAGGAAGGTTCCTACAAACCTTGTAGAGTCAGAAACTCCACTTCGAGATTGTACAGGCATGGCTCCCTGCAAGATGCCCAGCAGAGGAAAATCCTGTGACCACCTCCAGCTTAAGTCTTGGGAGATGGAGGAAGATTCTAGGTGGTAACACTTTTCTTGTCCAGTCATGTGGTGCATGCAGGCTGGTGCCTAGAGACCTTAATGTTACATGGATTCTTGGGTGCCAAGTTCACCGCAAAGCACGCTGGATACAATTACCAGATGCCATTTACTTGTAGGGAAGCAACCCTTTGTTACCCGCATGCTGAGCTTTCATTAGCTGAGCCTTCAGTGGCCAGGTCCTCATTGGCTCAAGGCACGGGGAGCCGGAGACTTCGGAGGATGTCTTCTCCTGCCTACATGCTGCTCCTTCATTGCTAGCCCTGGAGAGGAGCTGGCAGTCTCGGAGATGTGGTTCTGACACTGTTTCATGCACTTCACTTCAGCCACGGGCACAGGCCATGTTTGTGTTTGGTTTGGGAGGTGGCCTCTGCCCCAGTGCCCTGTGGTGGGGAAACAGGAGAAGTGTACAATTAGCCATTAACAGCTTTATCTCCACTCACATGTAAGAGACATAATTAGCTGGTTCCATCTGTTCCTGATACCTGCTGGAGTCAGCCATTCACACCTCAGCCAGATATTACACTGAGTGGGAGGGCCCGAGAAGGAAACATTTCAAAAATAACTCACGTTTTGTTGTTTCAGACATCCTGCCCCTATGGAGTGGGTCTCCAACTTTGCTTCCCTCAGGTGTACACAATTTGCTGTCGCTTGGCAAGGAAAGGTGCGAGCTAATGAATATGGAAGCTGACGGCGCATGATTTTCCCAGGTGCTAAGAGCTTCAGTTTAAAGAGACAAAACTTGGTGTACAAAATACCAGCACACCAAGTAGCGGGGTGCTGTCCCTCTCGGGTCCATGTCACAGCATAGGTGTTAGACTCCCACAATGGGAAATATTTTCAGAGCCAAAGTCTAAATTTGGAAGGACCACCTGGAGCCCCTGTGGCTGCCAGGGTAAGTGAATGGGCCAAGGTCACACAACTAGGCCAATGAGCTGGGATTTGCATCTAAGTCTCTTTTCTTAATCATGATACATCACTGCTGCTGGAAGAAGTTTTGAGGACATCATGGTCTCATGGAGATTAGGAAAATCCAAGGCAACTTTTATTTCCAAGGCCAAAAGCAGCCATGCAAAAATTAGACATTTAAAAAAGACTGTTTCCACCTACATTAAGTAATGCTTTTAATGTAAAAAGGTACACTGCGATATAGCTGGGTTATCCGCAAGGTAATTACAGGACTCATAAAACATTAATTCTTAGCATACTCTGAGAGGCAGAGCCTGAATGAGGGCCATGTGTTAGACCAGGTCTCAACAGGAAGATGACACACTCAGAATAGCATTATTGTGATGAGCACAGGGTGTTATACTACATGTTGGCAAATTGAATTTAAATTAAAAGAAAAAAGGAATAGCGTTATTCAAGAAGGCTTATTTACAAGGGATTATTTACAGATGTGTTGATGTAGAGGAAACACAAAAGACAGTGGCAGCCAACTATCACCACCTCTAGGCTCCAAGGGACAAGTGGTAGGAGATGGAGAGATGGAGAACAAGCCACCACGGCAGTGCTGACTTGTCAGAGGCAACAGCTGTCCTGAGGTGACCTCAGAGGATGGGACTCAGAAGATAAATGACATGATCTCACTGTCCTTCCTCCCTTGGACTCCCTGCCAGAAATCCCCCTTGGCAGAACTCACTTGGAAAGCTGAGGGCACGGGCAGGGTGGGGACTCTGGCAAGGCAAGTGAGGCATCAAGGGATCGACACTCACTCTCAGGGCCATGCAAGTGCAGGATCAGGGTCTGGGACACTCGCACAGCCATGGGAGCAAGGGTCTTCCCAAAATTGTCACGCTTGTCGTCTTGCTCACCTCTCCCTGGTTCTGGGCCTAGGCTTGGGAGTCTGCAGTGAGGTCTGTATAGTTTAAGCCTTTTGCAGTCAGGATGGAGCAGGGGTGGGATCTCGTGGAGCACGAGGAAGAAATCCAGTACAAGAAATGTTTAAAATTCCAAGGCAAACATTTTTCATTCCATCATGTCTACCTGTGTCTGAGACTGTATGTATTAACCTTATTTGGAGAGAAAGTCAAAAGCCTAAATATGAGACCTTGATGATACCTCATTTTCACCCTGTGATTAAATCTTGATGGACCTCAGTCAGTTGTGGGTTATTGGAAAGTGAGCTGCTTCCCTTTCAGGACACAGGCAGCCGGAGATAAGGGAGAGGCCCCATAGAACAGGCCTGCGTGGCTGGCAGCCTCTGCAGGCAAGCATATTGGCCTTTCCCCATTCTCCTGTGGCTCCCAGAACGTATTCATCTTCTACCGTCAACCCAAGCTCAGTCACTGGCTCTCCCACGGGCTTTAGCTCCTGCTACTTCAGCCTTGATTTTGTCCCTGAGTTATTTCAAACAAGCATCTTTACCTATGGAGATCATTTAGGGCAAGGATCTTGATTCTAGTGAACCTCTTCCTGCCCACTGTTTTTGGTCTGACCCTCATTAGATCATTCTGCAGTTTTGAGTTGTTCTTACGATGGCAGGGGAGCGGCGGTGGTGGGGTGGTGGTGGTGGGAGGCACTTTCCGGGTCACCAGCTGTTACCACTGGCACCAGGATTCAAGACCAATTTCACAGTCAGATGGCATAGGTAAGGACATAGTCTTTGTCAATGGCAGGAAACAGCAGAAGAGAAGTCGGGATCCCCCTAATCACTCATCAACCTGTGGACAGGTGCACGGGGCCAGACAGTTCTGGACATGCCATGTAAGTCTGTCTTCTAGTGGCCCATTCCCTTGCTTTTCCCCCTTATAAGGCAGGCACATCCATGGGAGGAGTAACCAGACTATGAGGTATTCTAAGGGTTTGCCAGAGTTTGGCAATGCCAGTTCTCGAACTCAAAGACCTTGGGACCCATGTGAAATTGCACCAGGGCTGGGGAAGATGCCACTTGTTCCTTCCCACCCAGAGATGGGGGAACCTGATTCCAGTTATCCCTTTGTCCAAACCAGGGTAGGCTGCTGGGATCGCTCTGAGACACTGTGGCTCTTTGCATCCCTCTCATAGATTATTTAATATACACTTGTAATGGACCATTATTTGAAAATATAAGGCGTACATATAGAACAGCGATGTTGAAATGCAGCAATTAATGAGGAACAGAAATCTGATCATAAATCAGCAAAGTCACCTCAGACTGACCTCCCCCAGATTTGAAAGTTGCATTCATCTGATAAAAGTCGTATACACTGTGCTTCAAAACTAAAGTAAAAAATAGAAATATAGTGACAATTATATACAATTTTGCTTTTCATTTATTGAGAATAATGACTCTCCACACCTGCAATATGTTATTTGTAGAGATGTGCTTGCAAATATCAGCCGGAAACCTTTTCTTGCATCTTATCATTTAGAACAACAATTATATGTTTAAAAAAATCAGCACAAAATTTAGAATTCCAAACATCAGCTCATAAAAGGCGTTTTTGTCTTTTTTTTATGCCTTGCAACATAGTAAAACTCTGTCCTGAAACCGACTTGTGTTTTTGCCTCTTTTCATAAATAATTTAAAGTAAATCCACCAGCTTTACATCACATGTTAAATGGGGACAAGCCAAAACTTGTCTTAATATTATGAAGAATGTAACATGATCTTTACAGCATACTATTTAATAAGATGGTGCTATAATAGAACATTTTTTAAAAGAAAGAAGTCACTTATTTATCAATGCTGAAACGATTAAAAAATCCCTGAGGGCTTACAGTACTATATTTACTTACAGGAGAGGTTCATGAGTCAAAAGTGAAGAAGCCGGTGTTGTAGGGAAAGCTGCCCCACTTGCTAGCTCTTTGGGTTTGAACAAGTCACTCAAACTTTCTGATTTTCGGTTTCCCTCGTCTTTCAAACAGGAGTGACACCTACTTTGCCAGGTTGTTTCGATGATTGACTAAAATATCTGAAGTGCTTGGTACAAAATAGGTTCTCATTAAATACAACTTTTTATTATTGATTTGTCTGTTGAACACATTTATTGAGCACCTACAATGTATCTGAGTTAAAAGGAAAGGGTGGGATGTAATCTCAACACTGTTACATCAGATGGAAGTTTACAACACTATGTGAGGTTTGATAATTGAGCATTGCTGTCTTTCTGCCTCATTGATTGGGGAAGTGAGAGTTCCCTCATATCCCTGTACTAATAATAGGAACTAATATTTGTGGGATGCTAGTTAGGTGCCTGGAGTTGTCTGGAGTGCTCACTTTCACTGTTTTACCTATGGCTCACAACAAACCCACCAAGTAATCACTAGAATTATCATCATATCCATTCCACTGATGAATAAATGGAAACCCAGAGAAATTAAGTAACGAGTAAGGAGTAAAGGTGGGTACTGAGCCCTGAAAGTTTGCTTTCAGAGATCATATGTTTAGCCACCACGTATTGGCCAAGAAGTAAAGCTAAGAAAATTGGTGCGCAGGGTGAAGATTATCTACCTGACTGAGGAACAAGGATCCAAAGGGTGCCATGGGGTTGATCTGTTCTGGAGAACTGATTAAAAACTTGACTATGGCAGAGAGGCAAGACCAGGATGGAAGGAATTTGAGAGGGGGAAGCAATGCTGCTGCTGCTGTTATAGCATTTTATAGGAAAGATCAAAAGAAATTCCATGAAAGGAGTACAAATAGAAGGAGCAGAGAGGAAGGAGCTTCTATTTCAAGAGTAACAGCAGAGTAGCAGTGTAGTCAAGGTAAGTAATAGCAGACATCGTACGGAACATTTACAAACCACTGACCTGGAGTAGCAGAAACATAAGGATATTCCCACGTGGATGTTGGGAACTGGATACAGGGTTGACAGGGACAAGTTAAATCAGAAATATTTCACCTTGGGAGGATGAGGGAGAGAGGTAATTCAAAGAGAATGCAGTGTATCCCTCCTAAGACGAGTCCTGTAGAAACCATTGATTGGTTTCAGATTCCCCAGAACGCATGACTGTGACACCCCGAGATCTCCCTCCTGACCACCTGAAAAATGAAGACGTTGTGGAGTCGGACAGGCCCAGAGTGAAAATGGGATCACCAACAAGACAAATAGTGGTGCCATTCTAAGGAGAGCCATTTCTAAGCTCAAAGGCCAGGAAGCATGGGGATGGCAAATTTGTGTGCTGTACAAGCTGGGATGGGCCAGGCTGGACTTGGTCAGGCACCTGGATCAGGATACCTGGCCTCTTCTTACTCAGTGCTGGGATCCTTGGCAGAGTTCGAGTTAATGATGTTTCTATAGCCATTAGGAGGGACGCATATTAACAAGGACAGAAGCACCAGCTCAAACTGGTTTAAGTAAAAAAAAAAAAATGTTTCTTGACTTACTAGCAAAGTCCTTTGAGCCTACTAGTCGTAGATCCAGGGATTTAGACACATTGTCAGATTTTTCTCTCTCCTTTCCTTTCCTCTGTATTGTTTCAATCGTAGGCAGTCTCTCTCCAATTAGCTATAAAGATAGACACGTAGCTTCAGAATTCCATGGTCCTTAGTATCTAAGATCTTGGAAGGAAGGAAAGACTATCCTTTTTCCAGCATCCATGTGGGCTGAGATGGGCCACGAGCCCACCTTTGAAATAATCACTGTTTGGTGAGGTAAGAGATGCCAGTTGGAGAGCCTGGGTCAAGAACCCCAGAGCTCGTAGCTAGCGAGGGGCTTGCCAATGTTGGGCTGAAATCTGCCCATTTGCTCTAAGCCAGTGTCACTCAAGGTGTGGGCTTTTGGACCAACAGCATTAACATCACCTGGGAACTTGAAAGTTTCTGGGCTCCAGTCAGACTCACTGAATCAGGAATTTCATTTTAACAGCCGTCCACGTGATTTTACATGTGCCAGAGTTTGAGAACCATTCTTCCATTTGGCAAGTCCCTTTTACATTCTGTATATCTACTTTCTTCCTTCAGTTCTTTTGTGAAATGCAGTCAGACCCCCAGGAAGTGATCCCTCATCTATGCTTGGACAAGACATTTGTTCCTATCAAGGCAGCAAAGCCCCAGAAGTTCCTTGCTCAGAAGGAGTGATCCACCAAAGAAGAATCTCTTACTAAATATTTTATTCCTTCATCTTGGTGGCTGAGAAAAACCCAAGGTTTTTTAGTATTCTTGTCTGGTAACAGATATCACTTAGAAATCCATTTTATAATCATTTTAACTGGTTTGCTTTGGGTCTATTTACATAATTCCGTGAGACGCATGGAAAGAGAGGCAGAGTGTTATTTTTCTGCAGCCAGATACATGGAAAAAGCACTTTCTAAGGTAATTACCACTTCAGTGCTCCCCACACAGTTAGAGGGCACTGTGAAGTAGTATGCCGTGTGGGGCCAGGGCTCCCGAAGTGTGGAAAGAATGTGCTTTCTACCCGGGAAAGGCAAACAACACTCTTTGTATGAAGTCTGTTTACTTATGTGAATAATTTGCATGAAGGTGATGGAGCAGTGGCTTCCTGTGCATGGTGGGAGCTCATCTTGGAACAAACAAGACACTTTTAAGACCACTGAGGTGTAGTGCTTTGAGGGAGGGACACCTGACCTCCTGCCAGCAGGACTGGAAATGCCAGTCATTCTTGCTGAGCATCAAATCAGAGAGTTAGACCTCCCAATGGATGCCGGCGGGGACTTTTTAAGGGGAAAGATCTGCTTCTTCAGGGCACCAGATGTGGTGGAGAAATTTGTGCTTAACCCTCACGACCTATTAGTTACAATCATTATTTGTTTCTTATCTATAATCAGTATTACTAGTTACATGTATCCTGTGTGTTAGCTATAATCATTACTGTTAATAACCAGAAAAGATTGGGTAAAAATATTACTGGATGAGTAACCACAGCTCCGAATAAACAGTTCTTTTTTTTTTTTTTTAAAGATTTTTATTTATTTTTTCATGAGAGACACAGAGAGGGAGACAGAGAGAGGCAGAGACACAGGCAGAGGGAGAAGCAAGCTCCACGCACGGAGCCTGAAGTGGGACTTTATCCCGGTTCTCCAGGGTCACGCCCTGGGCTGAAGGCGGCGCTAAACCGCTGAGCCACTAGGGCTGCCCCAAATAAACAGTTCTTAAGAAATACACGAAGCATGTGATAAACAAAGACAAGTTTCAGGAAACACCACAGTGTTGCAAGTGAACATGTGTAATGACTTGCGCTTTTTTGGCTGCGGGAGAGAGGGAGGTCAGAGCAGGATCAGGCTCTAATGGGCTTTATCTGCAAATCCCAAAGGTGGCATGGCTAAGATGGGTGGTGGGTTCCTGAGAATTAAGACCCATTTTAGGATGGAATTTTGAGTCGTCTTTAGCTGAGTTCAAGTGTCCAGGCCTCCTGCCCAAAACCTGTAGACCTCCATTGCCGCTTGTTCATTGTAGCAATACTCTGTAAAGTTAGGAGCTAACCTGCACAGCTAGTGAGAGATACACGAAACTTATCTCACCATTACCCCATTGCCAATCAACATAATCTGTTGTTTTCCTCCTTCTGTTCCTCTTCTTCCTTCTCCTCTGTCTTCATCATTATAGTGGCCGTCGTCATCATCATCATCCACCTCCTCCTCACGATCTCCTCCTCCTTCCCCTCCCCTCTTCCTCCTCTCAATATACTTTTCTCACTGGATTCTTTTCCTCGCCCCACCTCCAAATATTAGAAATAAGGATGCACACTTGCTAACACTTTGTAAATGTTGTATCTTTATGGAGAATAGAGCTCTAAGACACTTTATAAAATAACTCTTCACCTTCAAAATTTTCCTATAGGGAAAGATTTGCATCTTAGCTCCCAAACGCCTATTTTCACCAAGAAGTAGACAACCTTTTTGCTGTCATTTATCTTTTGACCCAAAGCCAGAATGGTTTTATTTAGTGGCCGTCGATGCAGCTTGCTGTTGCCCTTGGCCATATTTTTAAAATTGTTAATGATACAAACCACACGAGTAATTCGTGAATACTTTCTTCTAGTAAAAGATCTAAATGATCCAGATATATACGTAATGGGAGTCTTCATTCAAATACCACCACCTTTGAGTGTATTCTATCACCAGAGGTGGCCATTATTCACAATTTGATGTGGATTCTTTCAGTTTTTCTTTTTCGAAGCACACAAACACACACACGTAGATTTCAATAATCTACACAGTTTTTTAAACAACTTTATTGAGAGTCCTCTATTTACCTATGATAATCTGTACATATCTAAAGTGTGAGATTTCATAAATTTTGACCTTTGTGTACACCTGCGAATCCATCCCCACAATCAAGAGAATGAACACACCCATCAATCTTCCGTGTTTCCACGTGCCCTTTTGCAATCAATCCCTCCCTCTTGCTTCTCACCCCCACCTACCACTCCCCAGGCAACCAATGATAGGTGTTCTGTCCCTATACACTGGCTTGCATTTCCTAGAATTTGTTTAAATGGAATTAAACAACATGTATGCCTGTCTGGCTTCTTGCACTGACCATAATTACTCTGAATTTTCCTCAACATGCACTTGTCGTGTATGAATTAATAATTCATTACTTTTTATTGTTGAGAGGATTGTTGTGTGGCTATTTCCATTTCTTTATCTGTTCACCTACTGAAGGACATTTGGATTGTTTCCAGTTTGTGGCTATTACAAATAAAGACAGTATGATCATTTGTGTGTAAGTCTTTGTAAGGATATACAATTTCCTTTTTCCTTTAAATACCTAGGAGTGGAAGGGCTGGAACATATGATAGTCATATGTTTAACTTCTTAAGAAACTGGCAAACCGTTTTCCAAAGTGGTTGTACCATTTTTATTCCCACCAGTAATTCCTCCATATTCTCTCACCAACACTTGATATCCTTTGCCTTTTTAATTTTAGCCATTCTATTAAGTGTGTAAGGGTACCTCACTTTTAATTTGCATTACTTTAATGACTGGTGTTGAGCATCTTTTCATGCGCTAATTTTTCATCTCCCTATCTCCTTTGGTGAAGGGTCCATTAAAATCTTTTGCCTAGTTCTTAAAAAATGAGTTTGCTTTTTTAACTACTGAGTTTTGAGAATTTTTTGAATATTCTGGATAGAATCTTTGTCAGATCATTGATTTACAAATGTGTCTCTTATTCTGTGCCTTGCTTTTCCATTCTCTGAGGCTGTTTCTATGAAGGACAGATGTTTTAAATTTTGATGATGCTCAGTTTATCAATTTGTTTTTATATGGATCATGCTTTTGCTGTAGTATCCTAGGAATCTCTGCCTAAATCAAGGTCGGCAAAGTTTTCACCCGTGATTATTTTTCTGGAAGTTTTGCATTTTATATTTAAGTCTATAATCATTTTGAGTTAATTTTTGTGTATGGTGTGAGGTATGCATCACAAATGATTTGATTAATAGTAGTTTTTGTATATGGATATCCAGTTGTTCTAGTACCATTTGTTGGGAAGACAATCCTTTATCCACTAGATTGCTCTTGTAACTTGGTGGAAAATCAGTTGCTCAAATGTGTATGGATCTATTAATGGACTCTATTTTGTTCCATTGATCTATGCCAATACCATTCTATCCCAATTATGGGGCTTTATAATAAGTTTTGAAATTAAGTAGTGTTACTCCTCTTCCAACTTTAATTAACTTTTTAAACATTGTTCTGGCTATTCTCAATTCTTTCCATAAAAATTAATAATAATTTCCATATAAATTATAGAACCAGTTTGTTGATTCCTACGTAGAAGTCCTGCTGGGATTTCTGAATGGGATTGCACTGAATCTGTGGATAAATTAGAGAAGAACTAACACCTTGAATGTATTGACTCTTTTGACCCATAAACACTATATATCTATTCATTTATTTAAATTTCTTTTCAGGATCCCTGGGTGGCGCAGCGGTTTGGCTCCTGCCTTTGGCCCAGGGTGCGATCCTGGAGACCAGGGATGGAGTCCCATGTCGGGCTCCCGGTGCATGGAGCCTGCTTCTCCCTCTGCCTGTGTCTCTGCCCCCCACCCCTCTCTGTGTGACTATCATAAATAAATAAAAAAATAAAATAAATTTCTTTTCATTTTTGTCGGCCATATTTCATATTTTTCAGTAGGTTTTTTTCACATCTTTTCCCCAGAATTTATCCTTAAGTATATCATATTTCTTGATTTATAAAGGTTATACATTTCCAATTGTTTATTTCTAGTAATCAAAATACACATGATTGTTATTGATCTTATGTCCTGCAATCTTGCTAAACACACTTACACTTGTTCAGGTCTCATAGCTTTTCTCTACATTCTTTTAAAATTTCCTACATAGACAATCATGTCATCTGTGAAAAGGGCAGGTCTAATTCTTCTTTTCCAACTTGAATACCCTTTATTGCCTTTCTTTGACTGATCATACTGGCTAGAGCTTCCATGTCAATGTTGAATACAAATGGTGGGAATGGACATTTTTGTCTTGCTCTTGATCTTAGTAGGTAAACATTCCATTTTTAACCATTACATGTGATATGAGCTGTAGACTCTTTGTAGATCCCCTTAATGAAACTAAGAAAGTTCCATTCTATTTCTAGTTTGTTGAAAGTTTTTTTTTTTTAAATCAGGAATGAATGTTGGGTTTTATCAAATGATTTTTTGTATCTGTTGAAATGATAATGCTTTTTTCTTCTTAGTTTGTTCATATTGTGAATTACATAGATTGATATATATTTTTAAACATAAATTGATTTTTTAAAAAAGATTTTATTTATTCAGGAGAGATACAGAGAGAGGGGCAGAGACACAGGCAGAGGGAGAAGCTGGCTCCCTGTGGAAGCCTGATGTGGGGCTCCATCCCAGGAACCCAGGATCATGCCCTGAGCCGAAGGCAGGTGTTCAACCACTGAGCCACCCAGGTGTCCCCATAAATGGATTTTTTTTTTATTTTTCTATTTGTTTTATGATAGTTACACACAGAGAGAGAGGCAGAGACACAGGCAGAGGGAGAAACAGGCTCCATGCACCGGGAGCCCGACGTGGGACTCGATCCCGGGTCTCCAGGATTGCGCCCTGGGCCAAAGGCAGGCACCAAACCGCTGCGCCACCCAGGGATCCCCCATAAATTGATTTTTGATGTTAAGTTAATCTGTGTTCCTGGGAAAACTCCATTTGGTCATGATGTATTATCTCATTTATATATTATTTAATTCAATGTACTGAAATTTTGCTAAGTATCTTTGCATCTGTGTCCATGAGGGATATTGGTCTGTGGGTTTTTCTTGTAATGTCTTCACCTGGTTTTGTCATCAGTATAATGTTGGCCTCAGAATCAATTGCAAAGTATGCCCACTTCTTTAATTTTCTAAAGAAGTTTGTATAGACTTGCTATTATTTTTTCTTACTTTTTTTTCACACGAGAAAAATCAAATTTAATAGCATATATATATGGAATCAATACAGACATGGAAATTCTTGTTTTGTTTTTTTTTATTTTTCCTTACATTTTTGATAGAATTCACCACTGGGGACAGTTGGACCTGACATTTTCTTTGTGGGAAGATTTCTAGCCAAAGTTACACTCCTAGGGTTCCCTGGGTGGCGCAGCGTTTTAGCGCCTGCCTTTGGCCCAGGGCGCGATCCTGGAGACCCGGGATCAAATCCCACGTCGGGCTTCCGGTGCATGGAGCCTGCTTCTCCCTCTGCCTGTGTCTCTGCCTCTCTCTCTCACTGTGTGCCTATCATAAATAAATAAAAATTAAAACAAAAAAACAAAAAAACAAAAAACAAAAAACAAAGTTACACTCCTGTTCATAGATTTAGAGCTACTTAAGCCATCTATTTCTTCTTACATAGCTTTGGCAGTTTGTGTTTCTCAAAGAATTCATTCATTTCACTTAAGTGGTTACATTTTTCGGCATAAAGTTGTTCATCGTATTTTCATAATGATTCTTTTAATATCTGTATACCCTGTAATAATTTAACTTCTCTCATTAGTGATGTTAACTTTTGTTTTCTGCCTTTTTTTCTCCCTCTGATCTGTCAATTTTATCTATCTTTTCAAAAAACAAGGATTTGGTTCCATTGATTTTTTTCCTATTTTTCCATTTCCTATTTCAGTGATATTTACTTTGATTTTCATTAGTTCCTTTCTTCTGGGGGCTTACTTTGGATTTAGTTTGCTCTTTTATTCTAGGTTTTTGAAGATGGAAGTTGAGTCCATTGATGAGACCTTTCTTCTTTTCTGATGTGGGCATCCAGTGTCATTTTCTCCACTCTTCTATGTTAATGGCACCTCAGAAATTCTCACCTCTTTTGCTTCCTGTCTTCCAGGTTCACTGTTCTACACTGTTTGGTACCCAATATCTTACAAACTATTGTTTAATATATTATGTCCATTTTTTGTTGTTGTTTCAGATAGGGGGTATGTCTGGTCTTGGCCAGAAATGGAAGTATATGTATTTCTTTGCACTTTGATTTAAAAAAAGTCTCAAAGATTTTTTTTTTTAGAAATTAATTTAATTTAATTTATTTATTTATTCATGAGAGACAGAGACAGAAGCAGAGAGGCAGAGGCAGAGACACAGGCAGAGGGAGAAGCAGGCTCCATGCAGGGAGCCGAACATGGGACTCGATCCCGGGACTCCAGGATCACGCCCTGGGCTGAAGGTGGTGCTAAACTGCTGAGCCACCCGGGCTGCCCTCAAAGATCTTTACATTTTTGTTCTCATAGATATACTTCTTTCTTTTTTAATGGCTACTTAGTATACCAGAACTATAATAATACAGCATATTGCTGTTTTGTGGGGAGCTCTCACTATGTGCCAGATACTGTTTAGAGCACTTTACATATGACAGCCCATTTGTAGAGTTGGAGAGGAATACTATCTTGGTCAGTGTTGTGGCAGTCCGTTATCTAGGGATGGCATGTGCTGCTAGGTAACAGGAGCATCAGGAGATTGACAGCCAGGACAACAGCTAACTTATGTCTGGAACCCTGATGATTATGTTATGTATTCCCCCATTGGTGGACATTTACATTATTCTTGAAGTTTTGCAATAGCAAAACAAATTAGAGCCAACATATTTATATGTATATCTTTGTTCACATGTGATACAATATCTGCAAGGTAGTTTTTAGAAATAGAATTTCTGGGTCAAAGGGTACATATGATTCAGATTTTGATAGGCACTGACAAATGGCCCTATAATTATAGTTTGCCATTTTACACTCTAAATAACAATGTATGAGGATCTGTTTCTGTAATTTTTACCAACACTTGTTATTATTAATCTTTTTAATTTTTCAATCCGATGGGCAGAAACTGATACACTGACATTTTAATTTGCATCTTGTATTAATTTGATAATATATTCACATATTTTTGATATTGTATTTTATTTTTTACTTTTTTTATCAAAGTTTGATTTGACAACATATAGTTGTCATGTTTTTTTTTTTAATGAAATATATGTCAACATATAGTGAACACCCAGTGCTCATCCCATCAAGTGTCATCCTGATACTATATTTTTTCTTCATTTAAATTCCTGTTTGAATCCTTTGTCCATTTTTCACATGGGTTGTTTGTCTTTTCTTAGTGATTTGTTGGAACTCTTGATATTCTAGATCTTTACCTTTGATCTAGAAATCTCTGATTTCTTTATTGCAGTTATTTTATTGCAATTATTTTCTAAGGCTTTTGCTTGTCTTTGTTTTTATTTTTTATTTTTTTTACCTTGTTTATGCTCTCGTTTGTCTTTAGGAAGTTTTAAATTTTTATGTAGTCAAAACAGTAAATCTTTTTTAAGGGCTTTGGGCTTTATGTTTTGCCTAGAAAGTGATTCTGGATTCCAAGAACATAAATATATTCTCTCTCTCTCTCTCTCTCTCTCTCTCTCTATATATATATATATATATATATATATATTCTATATTCCAAAAATATAAACATACTCTTTTGTACTTTCATCTATTATCTTAATAGGTTTATTTTTCATGCTATACTTTCATCTATCTGAGATCTATATTTATATGTAATATGTCTGCGAGTGTGTGATATAATAAGACTTTAACTTTTTGGGGGCACCTGGGTGGCTCAGTGATTGAGCATTGGCCTTTTAGCTCAGGTCGTGGTCCAGAGTCCACATCGGACTCCCTGCAGGGAGCCTGCTTCTCCCTCTGCCTATGTCTCTGTCTCTTTCTGTGTGTCTCTCATGAGTGAATAAATAAAATCTTGAAAAGAAAGAGTTTAACTTTTTTTTTTCCAAAGGATATAGGGGCAGCCTGGGTGGCTCAGCGATTTAGCGCTGCCTTCAGCCCAGGGCGTGATCCTGGAGATCTGGCATCGAGTCCCACATCGGGCTCCCTGCAAGAAGCCTGTTTCTCCTTCTGCCTGTGTCTCTGCCTCTCTCTCTCTCTGTGTTCTCATGAATAAATAAGTAAAATCTTAAAAAAAAGATTAAAAGTATATATAGTTGTCTCAATACCATGAATTGAATATAAAGTGTCACCTTTAACCCAAACTATATAATTATGTAACTATATGTACATAGATCTGTTTTTGAGACATTATTGCATTTTACTGATTATTTTTCACCAATATCAAGTTGTTTTAAGTATTAGAGCTGTATGGTGTATTTTGCTATTTGATAGGTTAGTCTTATGTGGGTTGCCACTCAATTGATTGTTCAAGTTAAGTGAATGGCACATGTGAAGGCATAAAATCAGGAAGGAACACAATGTGATCAAGGTGCCATTATGTCTATTAATTAATGTCTATTTAATAGAGTATAAACTATAAGGAAGTGAGGAAGTAAGGCTAGAGAAATAAGTAGATCTTGATGTAGGGTATATACCATGCTAAGGAGTTTGGGGAGTCATTAAAAGATGAATCTTGGGATCCCTGGGTGGCTCGGCAGTTTGGCGCCTGCCTTTGGTCTGGGGCATGGTCCTGGGATCTGGGGTCGAGTCTCACATCGGGCTCCCTGCGTCGGGCCTGCTATTCCCTCTGCCTGTGTCTCTGCGCCGCCCCCCTGTGTGTCTATCATGAATGGATGAATACAATCTTCAAAAAAATTAAAATAAAATAAAATAAAATAAAAGATGAATCTTGGGGCATCATTCATTCATTCAGCACAAACTGTATACCAGATATGGTGCCAAATACTTTATATTCACCATCCCAATCCCTACTATATTACTTTTGAGGTAAGATCCCTGCCATTTAAAAAATGATAAGAACTAAGGTTCAGAGGAGTTAGCACAACTAAATTGTGGGATTGGAACTTAGATTTGTCTGAATCTCACCTCAATTCCTCCAGTACCTTACCTGTTGATTAATGAACAGCCTTACACCTGGACGTCTCCCCAACATATACAATAAAGATCTCACCTTCTGCTCTGTATGAATTTTTTATTTTTATTCTCTGCGTATATAAATTCAAAATTCATCTGCCCGAAGGAAGATGTATAAAGTTTTTATGTTAGGCTCATTCTGTATTTCTGAAGACTCTGGCATACTTGAGAATTCGGTAGCTCATTTAAAAATACCTTTTGCCACCTTTAAGGATTGTACATATATCTGAACTTTTGACAGACTCACTCTTTCTGGATGGAAACTAACTTACTAGAGCCCATAATCCTTAGTTAAATTCAATCAGCCAACCTCATTTATAAGACTAAAATAGTGCATTTCCTGAACTCTCTTCCCCTGAGCTCTCCTGACCCTCTTCCCTCTCCACTCATCTTACCAGCATGGAGATCTGCTATTAGGAAAGTATTTGATTTCAGGGACTTAATTTACAGGGTCTGTTTTCCTCCTTGAGTTATAGAAATGCCCAGTAGACGAGATTAAAATAAGCTTTGCCAATAAATTAAGGAGATCTCAAAGTATTGGCCACAAATGGAAGGGAATGTCCAAGATTAACTGTGATGAGGTCTAGTTAGAGGAGTAAAGCCCATCATTCTTGATATACCCTCTTCCCCTGCCCCCTGCCGTCCCTACCCACATACACAGCACAGGGATGCAACCTGGGACCTGATTTTGACCCCTGTACTCCTGCCCCCTGGCCACAGCTTGTTGAAAAAGGAGTGGACACTTGACATTAAATGGAGCAGTGATGTTCAATGGACCAGTGATATTCTTCCTCCCAGGAACCTGGAATTGGATTTAGAAATGTGATTTATTTTCTGCTGGTTATTTTGAAACAAGAACATGCAAATTTGGGAGCCATGGGGCAGTCACAGTTGGCTGTTAACTCTCTGACTCAGCCAAAGCTAGTCTGAGAGAGGGAATAAAGTGGACACATGGAAGCAGGGATGAAAGGCCATCTGGTCCCAGAAAGGGAGTGAAGAAGGGTGAGAAGGAGGAAGGTAAGGCGAGAGGAGAGTACAGGGGAGGAGAGAGGGGAGAGACGAGACTGTGAGAGAGAGAGAGAGAGAGAGAGAGGAAGAGCTGCAGGGTTTCTGACTTCTTTCCAGCTCCTGCTCCCAGTCCCTTGTTGGGAGGTTTGGCTGTCCTTTCTAACCTTCAGTTCCTAGCTATGGCTTGTATTATCTTCATTTTATTTATTTGTTTGTTTGAGATAACACAAAGAACCTTGATTAAGACATGCTTGCTCTTTGGTGCCTCTCCAACTATGGAATCACAAATAGAAATCAGCGAGTGTGCCGGGGTGATAGTTGGATATGCATGGGAGAGGGGTACATATGGGAGCTTAACCTTAAACTGCTGGGGTTAGTGCATGAAAATACGGATCAACTCTGTGAAAACAAGGCGTTGGCAAGTTTTCCTAATCCTCAGCAGACAGGCATGACATCTATGGATTCATCAGAATTTCAGAAAGACTGCCCAATGGGAGGGAGGAGTTGGGACTGGCATGGAAGCATCCACTTGGGGTGGAAGGGGTTATCTAGAAGATCAGCCAAATGGGCAAAGCACGAGGTCTAAGTGCCACAGTGATCTCAAATCACAATTCAGGAAAATGGTGGCTACCAGAGTCTGAACTAAATGGGGAGAATGTCCTAACAGGTGAGTCTAAAGTGATGCTTAAAAGCCTACATGGTCGTAAGCAGAAGGGATTCAACCATAATTACCTGAATTGTTGTTTGCAGAGGGATGTTTTATGATGTTTCACAGGAAATGCCTTATGTTGTCCAGAGGGAGGACTGCTTTTTAGCCCAGATGCCAAGTGGGAAGGGACTTCTTTCTCCAAAAAGAGTTTTATATTGACCCCTCTCTGTACCAGTGTTCACGGAATGCTATTCATAGCACAAAGAATTCATCCAACAAAGTGATCAGACTCAAAAAGAGTTTTTATGAGAATGAGATAGAATTAAATAGGAACCACACAAACACTCAGTACGTTTTAGTTGCTCCTTCTATTACTCTTACTACTGTTGCAGCTAATTACTGTACGCAACAGGACCACAGTATGCAATGCCTATTATTTCTTTTATATAATAAAAAGAGTCTCCTGATTCTTTTTATCGCCTTTAATCCAACTCTTTGCAGCTGACCAAATTGCGGTTCTGCCTTTTGATTCCTGACCGCTAGGAATGGTATCTCTGCAGCGTGCCCTGCACAATGCCTTCTTTGCGGCATGCCTCCTGTAGGGGACACGGGGAGAGGATCCCTGCCACAGAATCATAGAATTTTCATTGGAGAGGGTTGTCAGAGGTTGCTTCCCTTCTAACAATTAGCACCTCCCCTAAACTTCTTTGATGGATATTTATCTCATTTATTACTGATCACTCCCCAGAATGGAGAACTTGCTCCCTCCTGGGGCTGGCCATTTCAGTGTGGGCTGGCTTTGATTATTTCTACTGACTTGAAATATGCTTCACTGGAGTTTTTATTTTCAGCCTCTGGCACCATACAGAGTAAATATAATCTTCCTCACAACAGAAACCAGCTTACAGGTATTCCATGAGCCCACCTTCCACAGCTTGCTCTGTTCTTCTGGCCATTCCATGTCTTACATGGTTTTTAGACTTCTTCCTAGGCTGGCTCCAGTGTAACCAGCATCTCTTTTAAAAGATCTGTCACTTGACGTTGGACAAGTACTTCCTGGTTGCCCAGATGGTGAACAAGTGTCAATTTATCTCCCCCTTAATCTGAATACCATGTTATTTCTATTAAAACAATCCAAGTTACAATTCACTTTATTTCCCCCATTGAAATCATGTAGCCTATGGCTCAGTGAAAGTCCTGAAGCACTTTTCACATAAAATATTATTACAGCTTCTCTCATTCCTGTACAGTAGATCTTTTGAATCCATACTCATTGACCTATTTATTTCTATTATAAATGGATTCCTTTATGTGTCACCCAATAGTCTATTAAAAGCTTTACATTAATAGATCCAGTGACTCCCTGTTGCTTATAGGATAATGCTTTAATGCCCCTGATTGATGCAGAATTTCTCTCACAACGTGAATTCTGGCATCGTGACATAAAGGTCCTTCTTATCCTACCCTCCAGTCATTCTGAACAATGAACAGATCATCAGACATATACTTTGTCATATCTCTATGTCATCGCACATGCTGTTCCTTCTGTTTAGAATGTCTTTACTCCCCCCATGTGTGCCTGGCAAACATCTACTCATCCTCACAATTCCAGTTCAAATGCCACTTCCTCAGTGAAGCCCTCTGTGGTTTCACCTACTCTGGCCACGAAGGCATGCAGTGGTGTGGTGACTTTCCCCTAATCACACATTTAGGATCACAGTCGGATTCCTGTGTTGAGGAAAGCTATTTTTTCCACATTTACCTTTTTCCAGAAACAACATTATCAACTGTGACTATTGAGGGCTTTTACTCTGTGCTAGTCATAGAACTAAGGACTTGATAGGCATCACCACTTTTTGACTTTGCAACGAAGCATACGCCTGTAGTGGATGCCAATGGTACTCCGCCCTATCACCATGTCCACTGTCGCACAGGAAGCATCTGGGCCTCTCTGCTTGAGGGCTTTCTCTGGCCTCAGGAAGATGCCCAGTCAGGGTTGTGTAGGGCAGACCTGAAGTGCCAGAGGACTAACATCCCTGGAGCAGCAAAAATCAATAATGAACAGCAGTCAGTGGAGAAGCCCCCAAGCTCCTGGCCTCTTGGATGTGACAACTCTCCCAGAGCTCCACCGAGGAGTTGCCCACAGTGGTCGTGATCTGCCCACTAAAGTGAGCATTTGCTCCTTCCCACCCCGGACCTATAGCCGCACTGCTTCACCAGTGCCTGCTGTTCTCAAATAAACTACTTGCAGGCCAATTGTACTCTTAGGGGCCACTTTGGGGGAATCCCACAGTAAAGTGGCTCCATCTGGCAGATAGGAAAACTGAGGCTCACACAGGTGAAGTAACCTATTCAAGTCACCTTTCCAGGATGTGGCCAAGTCGGAAATGAAGCTGGGCTCTGTTGAGAGCTCACATCATTATCTCTCCTAAGATCAGGGAGGAGAAGGGATCTGGGCAAGCTGGATCTCAGAAATATCTCCGAGGGAAGGTACTCACAGGCTTGAATCCTGGCAAGACTACCCATTTCTGCCTTTTATCCACCACTTGAAAATGAGCCAGTACACTAGCCTCCGAAGGGCAGTAAAGTGACACTGAATAATTGAATTCTGAACAAGCCAGACTAATGCAAATATCTGACAAATTGATTTAATTGCATTCACATACAATAAAGCTGAGCTCTAAAAGGTCAGCGAGAAAATGGGAAAGGACCCCTGGGAGCTTCTGGGGAGAGGCTGAGTTTAATACACATTCATCACATTTTATCATCTAATTAGTCCACACAATGCCAAACTGATAGACGGAGACCTAAACCAGTATATTGATTGATTATTTGCTTGGCATCTATCATATCACCTGAAGGCTGTCCCTGACTTGGGCAGGCGGGAGTTATTTAGCGGCTCAGCAAAAATGGTTGTGCATTTGGAGAAATTGTTTTTCTATAAGGAATTTGAGGCTCCAAAAACATTTTACCCAGGCACTGAGGCTGCCCCAGAGGGTTACTATTGAATAGTCTGCTACAAAAGCAGCCACTGGAAACCAACTTTCACATGCCTCCTCCCTTCTGCAGAATGAATATTTATAAATCATGTGGTACAGAAAACCCTTTTAGGCTGTAAAATATTTAATTCAGGTAATTAACTAGTATCAGCCTTGCATGGAAATACCTGGGCAGAGAAAATGTTCTGGAGAAGTTAATGAGAAACCAATTGGACTCTGCAGTTTTTATTCTGTGGGAAATGAAAATCCGGATTTCAATCAAACAATCAAACAATTTGCATGGTGGGTTTGGGCTCAGGTGAAATGTTGCCACTTTTTTGCTCCCTACAAGGATGCTGACACCGAGACCGGTCCTGCACTCGAGATTTGGGTTTGTGCCTAAGATGTGGTCAAAGTGATGCTTTGATTGTTTTCTTCCTTTGACCTTCAGGAAATTGTTTCCTTGTCACCTGAGCCTTAGTTTCCTCATCAATATAATAGAGATGAATTTGAAATGAGATTGTGGGGACACCTGGGTGGCTCAGTGGTTGAGTGTCTGCCTTTGGCTCAGAGTGTGATCCCCAGGCCCAGGATCAAGTCCCACATCGGGCTTCCTGCATGGGGCCTGCTTCTACCTCTGCCTGTGTCTCTGTCTCTGTCTCTGTGTGTGTGTGTGTGTCTCTCTCTCTCTGTGTCTCTCATGAATGAATAAATGAAATCTTAAAAAAAAAAAGAAATGAGATTGTGTATGCAAACCCCTTTGAACTAAATTTCTGTATCCACGTGAATTATTATTGCTATAGAGATACCCTAGAGCTCTGGTACTAATGTATCACTGTACAAGAAGTACCCAAGTTCCCTTATGCTGACCCTCTATTCTTTTGTGATTATTTTTTTGGGTATAGTTGACATACAATGTTATGTTAGTTTCAAGTGTATGACATAGTGACTCAACTTCTCTATACGTCATGCTGTCACCATCTGTCACCATACAACATTATGACAGTACTATTGACTATATTCCCTATGTGACTTATTCATTCCATAACCGGAAGCCTATACCTCCCTCTCCCTTTCACCCATGTCACCCATCCTTCCATCCCCTTTCCCTCTGGCAACCATCAGTTTGTTCTCTGTCTTTATAGGTCTGGTTCTGCTCTTTGATTGTTCATTTGTTTTTTTTTCTTTAGATTTTTAAAAAAAGATTTATTTATTTTTATTTTGGAGAGAGAGAGAGCATGAGCAGAAGGGACAGAGGGGAAAAGAGAGAATCTCGAGCAGGCTCCCCACTGAGTGTGGAGCCCAACACAGGGATCCATTTCACAATCCTGAGATCACAACCTGAGCTGAAACCAAGAGTCAGATGCTTAACTGACTATGCCACCCAGGTGCCCCTCTACCTTTTTTAGATTTTTAAAAAAGATTTTATTTATTTATTAATGAGAGAGACACACACACACAGAGGCAGAGACACAGGCAGAGAGAGAAGCAGGCTCCATGCAGGGAGCCTGATGTGGGACTCGATCCCGGGTCTCCAGGATCACACCCTGGGCCGAAGGTGGTGCTAAACTGCTGAGCCACCCAGGCTGCCCCTTTTTTAGATTTTTTAAACATAGGAGTGAAATCATAGGAGTATTTGACTTTCTCATTCGGATTTATTTCACTTAGCATAATACCCTCTTGGTCCACCCATGCTGGAACTGACCCTGTATCCTATTTCTCTATTTCTCTAGCTTTCTGTTGCCAATAAAACTTCATCAAGAGCTTTCTGTATTTACCAATCCATGTACACTTCAATTCCCTGACATCAGGCTCCCACTTCTAGCACCATCACTACTTTTCCAGAGGAATCAATGGCTTTGTGGCTAAATCCAATGTGAACCTTATAAGACCTTATCTTATACAAATGCTCAGCAGGATTGGCACCACTAATCATCTCCTTTTGGAAATACTGTTTGCTTTTGTAATATTGGTTTCTTTATTTTCCTCTGCTCTAGTATTTACTCCCCATTTTATTTTTTCAGGATCTTCTTTCACTTTTCATTCCAAAAAGTAGGATGCCAAAGGGTTCTGCTTAAGCTCACTTCTATTAAATTTCCCCACAGCTTCCTCTCCATTTTGTCATAGATCATCATCCACATGCTGGTGACTCCCAAGGCCAAGTTCTTTCTCCCACTTTCTTCCTATTTCTCTGCCTATGACCTTTCACTGGCCTCATCATCTCTTTTACATAAATGTACCAGCTTTCTCAATGGATTTTTTCAGTTTCCAGGCCTGAGCGACCCTCTGCTCCTTACACCCCCTCCCATTCTGTGACTTCTCTGATGACTTTTGCTAAAGATTTACAGTGTGACCTTTCTAAAATACAAATTTGGAGTCTCCAACACCTTTTATGGATTAAAAGTGTTTTTACCCACACTCTTCCCTGAAAGCAAACAATAAACAGAACAAAATAAAGAGCAATAAGTAAAGTTCTGTATTCAATAAAACAAGGAAAGATTCACAGCTCCAAATGACAACCTATGATGAATATCCACAAAACAGCTAAGTTGGGCCAAATCAAGGTTGTATGTCTAGAGCAGATGCACCCCTTTAGAACTCAATCAGCATGTAGGGTTCTCCAAATATAGGTGTACATGTTGTGGCTGCAGACTGGGAGTATACATGGGCTGCAGAATCATCCACAGGTCCATTCAAATGCCACACAGTGCCAGGTGGTTTAGAAACTGGGCAGGTATGCCCAGTTATATATACTGTTTACAAGAGGCAAGATACCGGTGCAGTAGAGAGGGGGAGACATGGAAGGACAGAAGGAAAATAAACACTAAATTGTAAGATAAAAATTTAGAAGTTATGGTACATCACTGCAAGCTAAATAGGACAATCTCCCCCAATTACATATATAGTTTTCTTCACCTAAAGGAGGAGAAAACTTGATAGATGGGAGAGGAGGGTAAGCAACATGTTGGTAAGAAAGTGTTCTGAGGCAAAATACATAATTCCCAGTGGCTGACTGTCTATAGCTCACTCTCCCAGCTTGTCCACCACACCATCTTTTAGCTCATACTTTCTCCAGAAAAAGTGACTCCCATTAAAATGTAAAGAAAATTTAGGAAATAAAATTAAGAAGTCATATGCATAACATAGCTTAGAAAAATTATGTAATGGTTCAGGGAAAAGCTATACAACCATTTCTCTACAAAATCAAAGAAAGAAAATCGAGTAAAGGATACAAGGGCTCGAAGAAAATGTAGTAAGACAAGAGAAGAAGGAGGCGATTCAGTGTACTTAAGGGGAAAATACACGAAGGAAAAACAAAACCATAAAATAATTTAAAGTTACAGTTGAAGCATCAGTAAGAAAAGTTAGCATGCTGGAAATATAGTTAGGAATATACAAGATGGATTCATAAGGTGAATAAAACTAAATAAAATGAGCCAAGATTTAGAAGAGCATGGAAGGTGATGGTACAAAGTATGTATTATTGGCAGCTTGGAAAAAGGAGAACAGAACAAATGGAACAATGCCACCAAAAATCAACAATATCGTAGAAAAAGACTTTCCAGAATAAAGGAGAACCTGCATATGCAAATTGGAAGAACACAACAGGAACCATGAAGTCTTGATACCAAATGACCGAGGCACATCCTGATGATATTACTGGACATCAACGATGAAGAAAAAAATCCTAAGGACCTTTAAACATAAGAAAACCCCCTAGTCACTGAGAAGGGTTGAATTATTATTATTATTATTATTATTATTATTTTCTTTTTAGAAGTGTTGAATTATTACCCTCAGCCTTGCAGCATAGAATTAGGCATATTTTGGGAACATCCAAATGGAAAGGGGATGAAACTCAAAAGTAGCAGAGTCACCATGTTTGGTGAGTGTTGTTGAGAACTCTCACCAGACAGGTCTGGGCAAAAGGCAAAATACGTGAGGAATATGAACATATGATATAAAATAAAAGAACAAGAACTAAAAGAAAAAAGACTCTTATAAACCTACTGGGGAAAAAAGTCCATTTTAGAAAGTTTTCATTTGGCTCACCCAAAATGTAAAACACTTGTATTCTATGAAACACAAGATTCAAAATAACCTGATCAGAATTTAGTGAAGCAGAATATGACTGCCAGCAAGTCAGAAATAAAAAATTCTGTACAAAAGTGAGAAATTGTACAATAGGGTAAATTTAAAAATAGTATTTAAGACACTGTAAAGTACAGAACTGACAGAGAGGGAAATTGAATTGAAAATAAAGAGGACATTGGGCAGCCTGGGTGGCTCAGCAGTTTAGCGCCACCTTCAGCCCAGGCATGATCCTGGAGTCCTGGGATCGAGTCCCACATCGGGCTCCCTGCATGGAGCCTGTTTCTCCCTCTAACCTGTGTCTCTGCCTCTTTCTGTGTGTGTGTGTGTGTGTCTGTGTGTCTCATGAATAAATAAATAAATAATCTTTAAAAAAAAGAAGGAAAAGAAAGAGGACACATTTTAGAAGATTTCCGGTTTGCAGAAGAAATTGGTGAGGAATTAGAACTAACAATATTATAAAATAGTAATAAAAATATTAAAGAATAGGTGATGACTATGGTGGACAAGGAATATACTTCTAAATATTCTTTTAAAGATTTTATTTATTTATTCATGAGAGACACACAGAGAGAGAGGCAGAGACACAGGCAGAGGGAGAAGCAGGCTCCATGCAGGGAGCCCGACATGGGACTTGATCGTATATCTTCAGGATCACGCCCTGGACTGAAGGGGCACTAAACCGCTGAACCACCCAGGCTGCCCAATACTTCTAACTATTGAATGGTTTGCAATAATCAAAGAAAAGGGACAAACAAAAATAGTAAAGAAATACTCAAAAGTCAGAGAAGATGGAACTGAGAACAATCAAGGTGTGAGATTGAAAATGGCTTGTCACAAGCATGGAAACTGGAACCTTCACGCATTGCTAATAGAGATTGGATTGGAACAACCATTGAGAAGAAGACACCAGCAAACGTTAGCAAATGAATTATTTTAAAAAAATACTTAAAAAAAAAAGAAAGTAATTGCTACACTCTATGTAGGGCTCAAACTCACAACTCCAAGATCAAGAGTCTCATGCTCTATCAAATGAGCCAGCCAGGAGCACCAGCACATTGTTAAAAGAAGTATACTGGTGCCACTCCCCTGCCATTCTCTATATCCGTCTTTCTCTCTCTGCATACTTTTTCTTTTTTGCACTTATATATTTTTTAAGGAATTTATTTATTTATGTATTTGAGAGAGAGCATGAGTGGGGGAGAGGGGCAGAGAGAGAGAGAGAGAGACTCTCAAGCAAACTTACTGTTAAGCACAGAGCCCAACTGGGGCTCCATTCCACGACCCTGAGATCATGACTTGAGCCAAAATCAGAAGTCAGATTCTTAAGTGACTGAGCCACCTAGGTGCCTCTATTTTTTGCACTTTTAAAAAGTAGTATGTATTTTTATTTATGTTACAAAAGAAGAAAGACAGATCTCCATAAAATCCAGATCTTATTATATAAAATTACCATGCATTAATTCATGTTATAGTCACAGAATTTTAGACTGTTTTCAGCAGATAAGTGTCATAAAGAAGGAATAGATATGGCTTCCACAGCTTCGATGATGAGCGAGAGAGAAAGTTCCTGCCAAACAAATAAGGTGTACCATGAAATGAGGAATATGATTAACTCTGGATTTCAAATTCCAATTTAAAAAAATTAAAGGCTTATCAAACACCAGATAAACAAAGAACTTGTTTTTTGTAGCAAGCCCTACATGTAGCTTGCTAAAACGTTTGAATTTCAAAGATAAAGAATACTGCATTTGTTGAGTGGGAAGAGAAAAGAAACTGTCTAAAAAATAAGAAAATTAAGGCTGGCCTCAGATTAAGCACCAATAGGCACAGAAGGATAGCCTTGGCAGTGCTGGAGGGTTATGTTCTGTGATGAGATGTTTTCCCACTTACCTTGTACATTTCCTGCCCCAGACCTGGAATCAACCATTTTTCCAAACATTGCTGGTGCTTTTCAGTGGGAAAAAAGACCACAGTCTGGGTACCAGGGGTGCTCAGTACTGGTGAGTTATGTATTATTTCTAGGACTCCTCTGTGGACAGAACTAGCACATATGTATTTCTTAAAATAAACTAAATTGTGCATTTATATCCAATTCAAAATCAGATCTACAAGGATTTTGTTGGACCTCCTTTGTTTTTAAAGATTTATTTATTTACTTGAGAGAGAGAACAAGCAGGAGGGGCAGAGAAAGAGAGAGAATCCTAAACAGGCTCCCCACTGATCAAGGAACCCGACGCAGGGCTCCATCCTGAGGACCCTGAGATCATGACCTGAGCTGAAACCAAGAGACTAAACCGACTGAGCCACCAGGCGCCCCTTTATCTGGCCTCCAATTAATCTCATAATTGTATCTCTTTCAACCAAGCCCAAAACTCAGTTCCTGGTGACACTCGTGTGATTACTCATGTATCTGATTGTTATCTTGAAATAACAGTACCAACACTATCACCCATAATGCTGTTGCTGAAAACCATTATTTCATATCCCCAATCTTTTGACCTTAGGATCTACTCCATTAGGGATGCATGGTCACATCACTGTGATTTAGAGTCACTTGTACTATTCCCTCTAGGTGATATTAGGTCACCAACAGAGGATACAATTAGGTTTATCTGTTTCAATTTACTTTTGGAGTCTGGGAACTGTATTTTTCTCTATTTAATTTTGTTTCATAATTATGTAAAATACAAACCGGGCTTTAAATACAGATCTATAACACAAGGTCTATTCTAAGAAGTTAGTTTTCAGCTCCTGATTTCTCCAGCATTATTTCCTTGCTTAATTTAATCATCTTAAGTGTTAAAGTTCATTCTGTTTAACACGTATCTGTTAATTTAATATACTTAATATGTAATAGCATATAATAATGCATTATAATGACATATAATAATATATGTATAGCAGCAACTCTATGTTATGTATTATATACCATTATTGTATATCATTAATAATTATGTTAATTTAGCATAACTCAACACAACATGTAATACTATATTAACACATTGTGTCAATTAGCACAATTTAACATATAACATAGGTGTATTCAACACCTATGTTAATCAGATAGACCATATGTTATTTAGACAATGTGCACGTGAGTATATGTATAGGTGTTTTATTTTCCCCTTTTCTTAGGTAAGTGGTAGTGTGGTACACACACATTTCTATCCTTACTTTTTTCACTCAGCAATATATCCTGGAGATTATGCCACATAACACAGTTTTGAAAAGAAAAGTTGTAACTTAAAAAGAAAGTCCTCGTTCAAATCCAAAAACAAGAGAAAGACAGTTTCTAGATATGCAAGGCTGTGAAAGTATTTTACTAAAGCAAAACAGCAAACAAACTCCATAAAGAAATTATTTATCTCACGTGCAGATGAGTTAAAGTAAGTAAATCTTAGAGGAGGAAATTTGGGACCTAAAAGGATAGGCAGAAAGTGATGGAATTAATTGAGCACAGAGCTAAAACAAGTAAGTGTTGTCACCCAACAGCATTGCAAGTGTGAATGGACCTTAGAAGATTCCCATGGTAGAATAGTCCTATTTTGAAAATTAACATTTCAGATAAAAGCTAACTGCGAGAAATAAGGGAGCGTAATACAAAGTATGCTATTTTTCTCTTGTACAGATACTGTACAGATACTGTACTGTGTTCTCGATTTTAATTCCCAAAGAAACAGATATTCAGTTTTTTTTTAAAGATTTTTATTTATTCATTCATGAGAGACACACACAGAGAGAGAGAGAGAGAGAGAGAGGCAGAGACACAGGCAGAGGGAGAAGCAGGCTCCATGCAGGGAGCCCGATGTGGGACTCGATCCTGGGACTCCAGGATCACGCCTTGGGCCGAAGGCAGGCGCCAAACTGCTGAGCCACCCAGGGATCCCAGATATTCAGTCTTTAAAATTGAACCACAAGCATACTGTCTACATTACTAACAAAAGGGAAGAGAGACTCTTGTGGGAGCCCCCGAGGGCTGAGGTGAGGCAGCGGCAGGTTGAGGCAGTGTGGGGCCTTCTCTTGGACCCTCCTCTGGCCCCTCCTGCTCCTGGGCTACGCGTGTGTTAGTCATCCATGATAAGGTGTCTCCTTCATCCTCTGTAGGACGTCCACACTGCTGAGGTCCCAGGCAACAAGAACAGACATGCTTTCTGTCTGTCCTCATGGGGTCCAGCTTATTGTTCTTGTGACCCTCAAGCTCTAGCATCAGACACCCAAGAAAATAGCCTTCCAGAAACTGCTTAACTACCTCAGCTGTGTCTGATCAAATTCCTATAAAAACTCGTACATATGTGTGTACATACTCTAGCACTTCTGCTTCTTTGATTGAACCCCGACTGATAAAAACACTGTCACTAATCACATATACACTATATATTCAGGGATATAAAAATATCAGGGAAATGGCCTTGACTTGGTCATTAATTCAAGGTATGGATCTGTCATTCACCTTGTATAATATTGGGCCAATCCCATCACTCTGTGAATTTGTTTCCTTATCTGTAGTATGGTGGATTGGTACCACTCATCTCTAAATTTGTATTGTTCTCGTTGTTTCTTGATGCTGTGATTTGACATCCACTGACAAGCTGTGAAATCAATATAGTGGGTAGCGACCAACATCATAGAGACAACACATGGAATAGAATAGAAAAGAAAATACCAAGGTGCATTACATGTAGTAAGTATGACATTTTTATTTCAAGTAGATAGATACGAATGTGTGTAAGTTGTAATGTAAAGTGTATTTCTTACTGAGAGTCACATTAGAAAAGCTGGGAAAATGTTTCTCTTTGTAATAATCAAGGAGATTATTCTTCAGGTCCAAGACTGTGTGTTTTCTAGTCTGGACAACTGCAGTAAGGTAGGGAGGGAAAGCCGTAGATAACATTCTACAGGTCGTCTGACTACTCCATTCCCTCTGGTTTTGTTTGCCTCAGCTTATAATGTTTGGATACATGCATGAACCACACAGCATTTTAATTTTGAATTCGTTATCAACATTAAAACTTTCAGAAGTATATAAAATCCAGGTTTCTGGCTTCTCTTGAAATTTCAGAATATCTGTTATATATTGAGTGGCTTTGGTTTGACAATAATCAGCTAGGAGTGAACAGGGATCACTCACCAGTACAATGGGCATGTGTTTTGTTGGGTGTTTTTTTAAGACTTTATTTTTTATTTGAGAGAGATATATAGAGAGAGGGTGAGCACCCATGAGAGTGCGTGCTGGGGGAGGGGCAGAGAGAGAGGGAGAGAGAGAATCCCAAGCAGACTCTGCACTGAGTGAGGAGACCCATGGGGCTTGATCCCATACCCTGTGATAATGACCTGAGCTGAAATCAAGAGTCAGACACTAAACCAACTAAGCCACCCAGGCACCCCGACATGTATTTTAAAATGTAGGTTTTAGGGGTGCCTGGGTGACTTAGTTGGTTAAGCATCTGCCTTCTGCTCAGGTCATGATCTCAGGGCCCTGAGATCAAGCTCTACATCAATCTCCCCACTCAGTGAGTTGCCTGCTTCTCCTTCTCCCTCAACTACTCCCTCTGCTTGTTCTGTCTCTCTCTCAAGTAAATACATAACATTTTAAAATATAAATAAATAAAATGTAAGTTTTATTTATTATTATTCAGATACAGTGAGGCCAAGAGATTAAGAAACAGTTGTCAAAGAAAAGATAATTTGTTACTCACATTGGAGGGGCCATGCTACTCCATGTCATGTTGCAGGATGAGGGACACGGGGAAGCACCAGGGTTGGTCAGGAAGCAGAGGGAGCAGAGAAACTCTGGCCAGAATCTTTACTCTAGTATCACAAGCAAAGACAAGGCAAGGCAAGGCAGGGTACACAGGTTTGGGATTGGCTAGCCAGAGTAATTTCAGCAGCTCTGTAGTGTGGGACTGTCAGTTGTCTGGTACTTGGTTCTGGGGGGATTCCTGCAGGGGAATAGTGGCCCAGAGTATAAGAGGCTGTGATAAAAATTTCATTTGGGGGTATGAGTTCTGGATTGGTTGGTTTGCATCTGAAAGCATGCTAGCAGGCTTGTCCCTTACTATCTCTAGGAATTAGCTAGTCCTGCCAGGGACAATCTTTCCAGGGTCAGCAAAGCCTTTTCCAGGGTCAGGAGCATCAAAAATACAGACAATACAAAGGCATGATCAATATAGCATGTGGGCTATAATTTGCTCCAGTCCCTACCGGGCCAAGCTCACTCATTTGTTCTAAGCATTTGAGTTCGGGACTCCCAGTTTGGTGTCAATTTCCCACTGGTACAGTAGTGAAGGATACGTTTCGGTCTAGGAGACAGCTACTTGTTTTTCAACCACACACGGTGAATAGCAGAGAACATAGAAGTGCAGGGTAGCTGTCCTGCGTGGGAAATGACACTGCAGAATGGGAAGCAGGGACATGCCGACTCCAGTGCTCACCACTCATGGCTGATGATTTGGGCTGATGGAAGAGACACAAGTGTCTCTATAACCTCTGACTGGCAAATGAGACAGGATGTTTCCGGCTGGATTATCAATAGGGCTCAAATCCCTTTGGACAATCATTGTCCTTGGTCAATGCTGTTGAAAGCATTACTTGGATTTTTTGTTTTTAATTTGGGACCAGCACTTAGTCTCATGTCTCCCACTAATATTGATGCCTTTGGAGTCTGGGGAAGAAGTCAGCATTTTTTTTTTTTTTTAAGAAGTCACCATTTTAGGACTTTGTTCACCAGGAAGAAAATATGCCAAAGGAACACCCCATCTCATAAAGCCTCACTGTCCTTGTGCTTGTCTTAGATCTTGAATTACATAACCAAAATGCTCTTTTTCTCTGGGTTCAAATCCAGTGTAATGTAGAGATATGAATCATGTTTCTCAGTGATGCACATAGCATCTGCCATCAGAAGGACCTGGGTTCAAATCCCAGCTTTTACTGCTTCACCTTGTGTGATATTGCAACACAGTTAATTTATTTTAGTCTATTTTCTATCTACAAAACTGGGATAATAATATCTGCATACATTGCAGTGAGAGCTAAGCAAGTCAATCAAGTAAAGCACTTAGACCCATGCCTGGCACAAAACAAGTGCTCGTATATCATGGTGGTTATTTTACTATATTATTCATCAAATATACTTTGTCAGGCTTGGTGCTAGTACCACAAAGATAAGGCATAGTCTCTGTTCTAAGAAAAATGTAATCCAGTGCAGTAAGTGCTGTAATATAGAAAGGTATAGAGTTTGCATGAAGAAGGATATGTTCTTGGAGAAGAGGTGGAGTATATCAGAGGAGGCATTAAAGAGCAAGGCCAGGAACAAGGTAGGATGAATGAGGTCCCTCAAGGAGCCATTTGCATGACCTTGTGAGTGAGTGCCCTGAAATGCTGCATCTTGAGCCTCCACTGGTCCTGGCCCCTGTATCAAGAGAAGGTGCCATTAGAATTAGACCCTGAGTGTAAGTAGGAGATGGTCACATGACTCTCCCAAGCAAAGGGGAAGGTGTCTACAAAACCATAAAGCCAGAAAATAGGATAGCATATTCATGTAATTCATCATGAACACAACATAATGTGGCCACCAGGAAGAGTGAGCAGTGAGACTACTAATGTGGGGAGGGGTCACCATCTTAATCTTCATCATGAAGAGCATTTCTAGGCATGCAAAGGAACTTGGCATTTATCCGTGGCAGTGGGGACCCTCTAAATAACTCAGTAACACACTTAAGAAGAAACATGCAGGACCTTAACAAACACAAATACAAAATTATTCTGAGAGGCATAAAAGAAGTGAATGAACTGAGAAACAGAGTTATCTTTGTATTCCTGATACCATCGAGACTCAGTGCAAACTCTCAAAACTGCATGGTCATCAAACTGTTACTGTCAGACTCAGCATCATCCAAGGACTTTCTACTCAGCCTAACTCCATCAAATCCTGGATGATGTCAATCAGTAAAAGGTACAACCTTCTGTTTCACCACAGTGACTTTGGAACTTGCAACAACTGAGAAAGTTGCAGAGCAGTGAGAGAGCAAGGGCAAAAATAGGGCTTCTGGGCCCTCCTCCATGTATCTGGGGATACATATGCCCAGGAGACCACACACTGGGGAGGAAGCCTAGTACTGAGTGATACTGATCATATTATCACAGTAACACTTGGAGACTTGGAGCTCTAATTAATTTGCTTTAAGAGAGATAAAGAAATGGAGCATTTCTGGGACACCTGGGTGGCTCAGTGGTTGAGCATCTGCCTTCGGCTCAGGGTATGATCCCGGGGTTCCACATCGGGCTCCCTGTGGGGAGCCTGCTTCTCCCTCTGCCTATGTCTCTGCCTCTCTCTCTGTGTCTCTCATGAATAAATAAATAAAATCTTAAAAAAAAAAGACATGGAGCATTTCTGGTTTCCTATGCTGTAGAGAAATTCTTACCTTCCTCCATAAAGAATCAAGAACCCCTTTTTGGGATATTAAGAGTACACTTACCTTTATGAACACTGAATAATGTATAAATAGTATTTAATCATTATACTGGTTAAATATAACCAATATAATATATAATATAATATAACCTGAAACTAATATAGCGCTATATCTTAATTATCCTTCAATTAAAAAAGAGCCCCCTCTTAAAAAATCCAAATAAACCTTATAATTTATAATCATTGCTTCCAATGAAGGCAACCATGTCAGTCAACGATTTGCAGCAATATTTTGCATAACGACAATGTAGAAACTTAGAATACCTAGCATTTGCTTTGTGCTTCTTCATCCATGGCTTGGCTGTTATTTGGCTTTGCTAGGTTACACTCCATGCTTTGAGAACCAGGATGCAGGTCGAGTTCAGGTCTTTTCCACGTGCCTCCCTATTCTTTTTGGATCAGCCACTTCCTAGAGCGTGGCCTTCTTTGTGGTAGGTCACATGAGCAAAAGAGGATAGTGGGAACACATGGCGCTTATGAAGCCATGGTTTGGGACTGGCACCCACAATGCACGAGGCAAGCCAATCAAACGGCCAAGCCTCAAGGGTTCTCTGGCTCAAGGGAGTGTGCTGGAAGACAGTCCAATCTGTCACAATCACGTGGCAGGACTACTGGGTTTGCTCACAATTCAAATGTTAAAAGCTCCTGGACTGTGTGTGTTCTTTGATAAGTCCCTCCTAAAAGTGGTTTCAATTTACCTTACAGGCTCATTTTGCAACTCCAGTGGGTGCAGAAGTGCTCTGTAAAGGCCAAAGCACCTGAAATGTACTTCTCATTGCTGTTTCAGTGGTAAAATCAAATAGGACTGTGAGTCCTCAACCTGAGCTTCCTACTTAGACTGTGATTTTCTGCTGGCTGGACAGCCTAATGCTGCTCCTGCTGGGACGGACAGGGCAGGTCACGCTGCTGATCAGGGCACGTACTAAGAATCTATGCTGGGTCCCTTTCAGTGTTTTGTATTTATCTAGTTCTGGCTTTAAACATGCTCTCCATTGCAATGTGGAAATCCTGGAACTCAACACTTTTTCCTAGAAAGCCCATTTGTTAATCCAAAATGAGCCTTACAGGCCAAATATTCTTCACTTGGCTCGGATCCTGCAGACAGCCCCCATCCCCGTTATGCACAAATACACTCTCATGTCACGTCCATGTCACCTGCACGGAGGCTAAGGGCAAATCGCTGGCAAAGACACGAAAATGAATCTGGGGTTGGAAATCAGGGTGCCTGGCTTCCAGGGCTGGCACGGGCTCTTTTCCTTCTGTTTCCTCATCTGTAAAATGGAGATTATAACTGCCCTACTTTCTCACACGGCGGCCGTGAAGACAAAATGAGAGGAGCATGTTGCAAAATAAGAAACACTATTCAAATGTGAGACAATTTTAGATTCTTCGATTCCTCTCTAAATTAATAATAGCCCCTCACATTTGTACAATGCTTCTCATTTTTCAGAGCACTTCCAATTGCACTATCTCATTTTATCTGCGCCACGGTCTGCAATTTTTCAGGGGAGGAGAAGAAGGGGAGGATTGGATCAGTCCTTGCCTAGGGCCATCCGGTAAGTCACGGGGCTGGGACAGCAGCCAATTTCCCCAGTGTTAGTCCTGTTCTTTTTCCCATTGGAATCCACTGCTTCAGCTTCTATGTCAATGCCCTTGATCGTCCATCTGGAAAAGTGTGTCACTAATGCTGATAGTGGTGCGAGGGCAGTCAGGGTATAGAACGGTTTGCTCCTGGGAATGTGAGCTTGCGGCACCAGAGAATAGTTTCAGGGTTTGTCCAGTCCTGGGCAAGGCTGGCGGGCCCGTGCTCCAGGCCCCTGGGTCATCGGCAGACTCTGTGTCATCGCATTCCACCAGCTTCTTCTTAGGACAGTAGGACAATGGCCCCCAGTTAAGACACCCAAAAGTGACTTACTGAATTCCCTACAAAAATCCTCTGGGAGGTAAGACTATCTACTTACTCAAAATAGAAAGAAACGTAGAGATCTTTCTATGGCAAACTGCTCATTCTGTAGCCAGAACATAGAAGGTTACAGAGGAGTAGAAACTTGCTTGTGGTTAGAGAATGGATTTTGGGCTCTCGCAGATTTGGGGGTTCATTCTCAGCTGTGCCACTTACTGATGGGGGAGTCAGCTTGGTGGGGGAGGAGGCAATGGGAGCAATGCATTTATTTTTATTATTTTTTTAAAGATTTTATTTATTTATTCATTCTTGGGAGACAGAGAGAAAGAGAGAGAGGCGGAGACACAGGCAGAAGGAGAAGCAAGCTCCAGGCAGGAAGCCCAACATGGGACTCGATCCCGGATCTCCAGGATCAGGTCCTGAGCCAAAGGCGGCACCAAACCGCTGAGCCACCCGGGCTGCCCCGGAGCAATGCATTTAAAGCACTGAGCACATAGTAGGCGCTACAATTGTAACAGAGTCTGAATAAACTTCCGGTGATTTCTTTAGGTTACTTTTCCAGAAATGGAAGTACCAAGTTAAACGATCTTTAAAAACCCTTGATAAGTGTTGCCAAGTTTGGCTCCAGAAATGTGGTTTAAATCTTTATTTTCCCATCCATCGTGGCAAAACATATTTTTGATCACACCCTTACAAACACTGGGTATTATCCTTATGTGATCTTTGCTAATTTTATAGATGAAAAGTGTTTCTCATTATTATTCTTGTGCAAACTTCTTTGATTATTAGTGATATTAAATATTGATTTTAATTTTTTTTCACTAGCAAAGTTTGTCATTTTTACATAGTCAAATTCATTAAAGCTTAAAGCCAATCTCGCTATGCCCCCTCCCTGCCAACTTTCTTGATATTCTCACCCAAACACTATCTTTATTACCTGACACACCATTTGATGGGTAGTGTTGATCAGCACAAAGCTATTTTAGCAAAATAGGGGAATGTATTAGACTGAATAACAAGAATATAAAAAGACATCTGGTGAAAGATCTTGTAATGGGTATATGCACTTGAGAATATTTTGTACATGATATTTTATTGTTAGAAAAAAATAGTTTGGGGACACCTGGGTGGCTCAGTGGTTGAGCATCTGCCTTTGGCTCAGGGCGTGATCCTGGAGTCCTGGGATCGAGTCCCGCATCAGGCTCTCTGCATGGAGCCTGCTTCTCCCTCTGCCTGTGTCTCTGCCTCTCTCTCTCTGTATCTCATGAATAAATAAATAAAATCTTAAAAAAAAAAAAGAAGAAAAGAGTTTGAATCAACAGACTTAATAAATAGAGTTTGCTGGCAAAGGAACATGCCATAATCAGCATGAAATTTGGATTTTCAGACATGATAAGGAGAATATATGATAACCTTTAACATTCTGGTGACCCCAAAAGGGGGAGAAGAAGTAGGGTAGGATTTGAGAGATGTTTCTGCACAACATTATTTACACCATGTACACCAGGTTTGAACATGAATTAAGAAAGCATAAAGCCCATTTCTCTGACTATAGCACCTACTTCTTGTTTCTTCCATTGGATCAAAGATTTAAAACCATCAATACTGGAAGAAAAGAATGTAATCTTAAGGTATAGATGGGATTTCTAATTTTTACAGGATCAATAGCTAAAGAAAAAAACTTCTAACTAAGTAATAATTAGAAATTTCTGTTATGCAAATCACTATACATGTAAAATTGAAAACTCAACAGTAATGTGGGAAAAATAGTTGCAACATACATGAAAAATAGTTAAGGTTTTTAGCATATATATAAATTGCACCCCCAAAATAATAAGAAAAACACAAAGGGTTGAGCTGTGAATAAGTAAGTATCTAAAAGAAACTAAGAGATAATAAACATATGAAAAACTGCTCAGCTTCGCTTATATTAAAACAAACGTGGGGGCTCCTGGGTGGCTCAGTTAGTTAAGTGTCTGACTCTTGGTTTCAGCTCAGGTCATGATCTCAGGGTCGTGGGATCAAGCCCCACATTGGGCTCTGCACTCAGTGGGGAGTCTGCTTCAGAGTCTCTCTCCCTCTCTGTCTGCTCCTCTGCTCTCTTTCTCTCTCTCTCAGATAAATAAATAAAATCTTAAAAAAACAAATGAAAATTTAAGCGAGAAATAATATTTTAAAGACATAATATTAATCATAAAATAGCATGATAAAGAACTTGCATAATAGGGCTTATTTATTTATTGAAGATTTTTATTTATTTATTCATGAGAGACACACACAGAGAGAGAGGCAGAGACACAGGCAGAGGGAGAAGCAGGCTCCACACAGAGAGCCTGCCGTGGGACTCCATCCCAGGTCTCCAGGATCCCACCCTGGACTGAAGGCATCGCTAAACCACTGAGCCACCGGGGCTGCCCAGTAGGGTTTATTTAAAAACAACAACACCCATATTTTTATATTATCTCCCATGTTGATATTGGTTATTTTTAAGTTATGAGATTGTGGGTGATTTCTCTCTCTCTCTGTTTTATATTAATTTAAAAATTTCCTATGATAAGCATTAGTTCCTTTCAAAATAAAAAGACCAGTTATTTATGTATTTACTTACTTTTTCAGTGATAACACCCAAAGCTGACATGATTGTGTGGAAATGGGTATTCTCATGTCCTGACAATGGGAGTATAAATAAATTCGACATTTCTGAGAAATGATTTGTCAGGAGAGAAACTTGTAAAATCTATATACTCTTCAAGCTGATATTAATTGTATCTGCTTTATTAAATTTATATTAAAATATATGAAGAGCACAAGATACAGAGACGAGATTATTCATTGCAATGCAGATATTTGTAAAGTATTTGTGACAACTTACATGTTCAAGAAGACAGAACCAGAATATAATTACAGAGTAATTAGCACTGCTTTGAGGATGGTATTTGAAGTGCCTCCAAAAAAATGAGTCATGCTCAAATAAATTTGAGAAACACCATGTTAAACAAAGTCAAATATTTTTCTTTAGTAGGCTTTTCAGAGACTTTAATAGCCACTGTGCATTATGACAATTCAAATAGGCAGTATTTCCCAAACTTATTTTACAGCAGAACTTATTTTTCTTTCAATGTACCTATGGGAATCTTCCAGAATTATGTTCAGAGAACATCAGTTTTGGAAACATTGCCATATAGAGTCCTTCAAAAGGTGTTGTAGAAGAGTGTTTCATTACCTGGAAAGGAGTATACAATATACATGAAATGATGAAACAGATTACAGAAGAACAATGCATAGCATGATCCCATTAATGAAGGACCATGAATGCACTGAAAAGAAACTGGCAAAAAAAAAAAATTAACAGCAAAGTGTTAAAAGTTGTTCTGTCTGGGTAATGGAAAATGGGTATTTCTTTTCTTTTTTGCTTATACACATTTAATAGGATTTCACAATGAACATATATTACTGTGCAAATAAGGAAAATAAAAGGTACAAAAATGATGTAGGGGAATATGTAATACGGTGTTCATAATGTGTTCAGTGTGAAAAGGAGATTACAAAGCAGTTTGTCCATTATAATATCTTTTTAAAAATACTTCCACGTATGGGTAGCTGTGCAGAGAAAAGGGAAGTGTACCAAGATATTAGCAGTTATTATTTGGGCGTCATATCTGGGATTACAGATAATTTTATGTAAACGGATTCCTTTCTTGTTGGTCTTTTGTTCTGAAGAATGTGACTTAAACCTGTGGATCCTCTAGGGGAGCGGGTCTCTGAGGTGGGATGTAGAAACCCCAGGGAGGGTATGAGATGATATATTGGTTGGGAAACATTATTAGAATATATATTTATTTTTCTCATCCTTTGTTCCTTTTTCTATGTTTAGTGATGTACATAATACATATTAGCACTATAGTACATGAAGTTTATAGATGTGTCATATACATTAGCAGTGCATTCTCCAAGATTTTTTTCCCACAGGAGATCATGATCAAAAATGTTTGATAACTACACCTCTAGAACACTGAAGCACTGGCAAGTGACGTCCTTGGCTATATTTCCAGTCTTTTAAAGGATACTGTCCTGATGACGTGGGCAGAGGTTGGTGACCAAATGGCTTAAATCTTCTCTCTGGCTTTGCTGACCAAGTAGTCTGAGGATCCCAATTTCCCATTCTGTTCAGTTGCCCAGGTCTGGACAGGATAAGGGATAGTCTGCTTTCAGGATAAGGGATAGGGCATTATATAGATTTGATGGCCAATGATGCTAAGTACTACATATATCTTCTGGATCCATGATGATTGCTGTTCTTGGCCCCATTGGGTGGACCCATGTGACCAGTTCTGGCCAGAGAGTGTGAGTTACAGAGTCATGTGTCACCCTTAGTTCAGACATTTTGTTACTATCGTGAGATGCTCTTTTCCACCACCATGACCCCACAATGTTTGATGTTGTGGGGGCTCCATCAGGTTGGACTGTAGAGAGAGGACAAGTATGACATAATAGAGCCCCCAGATGAGTGAGTAAGAAATAAGCCATCAGTGTCCATCAATGGATGAATGGATAAAGAAAATGTGATATAGATATATACAGTAGAATATTATTCAGTCACAAAAGTCACAAAAGAAGACAACATTAATGAACCCAGAAGACATTATGCTCAGTGGAATAAGCCAGACACAGAAAGACAAATAACATATGATGTCACTTATGGTGTATGTAAAAAAGTAGAACTCAAGAGCACCAGAGAGTAGAATGGTGGATGCCAGAGGCTGGGGGGTAGGGGTAGGGATAGGAGAAATGGGGAGATGTGGGTCAAAGGGTACAAACTTTCAGTTAAAAGACAAATAGGTTCTGGGGATCTAATGCACAGCATGGTGACTATAGTTAATAATACCACATTGTATTATTATTATGCTTGTATTATTGTATACTTGAAATTTGCTAAGAGAGTAGATCTTGAGTGTTCTCATAAAAAAAGTAACTAGGTGAAATGATGGAGGTGTTACATATTTAACGTATATTGAATCATCATACTGTATATTCTAAATATATACAATTTCTATTTGTCAATTATCCCTCAATAAAGCTGGCGAAAAAAATAAAAAAGGAAATAAGCTCTGATTTGTTTAAGTGCCTGAAATTTGGAGGATATTTGTTACTCCACCCGACCTTAATCCATGCTGACTTTGAGACCAGAGCACACCAGTTAACCCCAGGTGTTGTAGATGGGCTGGAATCCATTGTATTGAAGCCCTATCCTTGGTTCTTATGATGGAATTGAAGATAATTGCATAGATTTTTATTTCTTTGTTTGATTAAGGATTACTTATTTCCGACCTCCTAAGGGAATTGCTAAGCGTTTAAAAAATGTTTGTTTACAGAAACAAAAGTTAGTAAGTTACTAGATTTTTCTGAGGACTTTAATTCATTTTTCTCCTCAGAAATCTCCTTTTACTCTCAACCTATTTCCACAATGGGCTCTCCCCAGGCTCCTTTCCTAATGCCTTCCTGGTGGTTAAGGGATTATAGTAGAGTCATAGCTTATGCAGGAGTGAAACTTTAAAGTCAGTGAACAGAAAGCAGTACATAAAAATAGTTCATTTTCAAAAATATTTTGCAGGGTTTTTTTTTCTAATTTAGGAAAGTGTTGATCACAGCTCTAGAGCATTAAAACCCTTGAACATTTCTTAAATTGCTTTTAAAGAGTGGTACACATGACTTTCCATATACAAATCTGCACATGTACCTAAACATTGACATGTATAGTAATCTAAAATATGCCATAAAGGGTACGCAAGCACCTGTATCTACGGACACTAGAATCACATTTAGTGTGGCAAATGCTTGCACTATGAGATTGATGGGGAAAACAGTGGATTAATGTCATCTGTCTTATGCTCACTTTCATACATAAGCCTATGGAATGTGTGGTGGGGAGAATTTCCTGCATTATTTAAATACGTTTTCTTTTCCCCTCTGGCCACCCCTGCAACGTATTTGAATTTTCAGATGTTAAATGCATGACTGTTACAGTCACGCTATGCTTCCTCATTATAGCATTTGATTCTGTTCTTTCTCTTTTCTGGATTGATTGGCTTTTCCCCGTTAAGGAAAGCAGAGCTAATATATCCACCCAACTATTTGTTACTGAGGAGATTCCCTATTTTAGCCAAATGGATGCATGTTCGCTCCTGGAAAAGTAGATATGCCATACCTTACATGTGAGCCCCTACTACCCCTTTTCTGACATCTGATTTCTCAGGAGCTGGGCTCCAGGCAGATGGGGCTGGCTCCTGAGCTGGATATTCACTTTGTCTCTCCAGATTCTCTGTATACTCTTCTCCATCCTGCTCTGTGCCCTCATCCAGCCTCCCTCACCTGTGGTTTCTGGCTGTGTGAAGCCAATGGGAAGCACCAGCAGGAGATGAGAAGGTGGATGGGCAAGACATCCATCCCTCCCCACCCAACCAGGCTGTAAATGGGCAGTGTTCGGGCATCTCTTGTGGATGCCCTGTCCACAGCTCTCCATATCTCCTTAAACACCTGTTTCCTCTGCTCCTTCAAATACAAGGGTGCTAATGCCTTCTTGCTAATTCTTGCTATTGGTCTTGAGGTGCTGCACCATCTCTGTAAATTTCTCTTATTTCTACCCACTACTTTCTAAGTGATCCCATTTGTAAAACTCAGTTACCTCTTCTGCACACATTATGTATTTCCTGTTGGGACCCCAACCCTTACAACCTTGTGGGAGTCCAGGTATCACTGGGAAGTTGAAAATATGTCAATCTTCAATGCAACTTGTATCTTTTGGGGGAAAATGCCTCCTTTTCCTTTAAAAAGATTATTATAAATTATAATTTATATATATAGGCAAGCAAGAAATAATACAATGAATTCCCATGAAGCTGAAAAAATAAAAATATCGATATTGGTGAAATCTTTTTTTTTTGTAATCTCTGAAATACATCCTCACAGTGTTTATGCACTGAGAATCCAAGCCAGGACCTACTTTGCTCACAAGATGACAGATTTCTATGTGAGATGTGCCATCTGGGGCATTTTGAAATTTACATGTTGAACTTGTGAGTGAGAGTTTGTGTGTGGCTGAGAGAAACATTTCAGGTAGGGTTTTGGGAATGGTTTGCTAACCCAGCAGCAATTCTACTCAAGCAACTGCTCTTTCCTGAGTCACTGGGTGTGAGTTGAAAGCCCCAGCGTTGAAATGGGACAAGCCTGCATTGTAATCTTGACTCTTTCATTCACACCCTCTGCGACCTTGAAGGAGCGTTTTGAAGGAGCTCCTTGGATACAGAGACCCATCCTCTACCATAAGACATACCTACGATGTATAATGGTGTGTACAGGAGCACTCACTGCACACTTAACTTACTGTCGAGCCGGGGAAATGAGGTATGCAGGCTGATAAATATGATGCAAGGGTGCATGCCGCAAAGGTGGTGAAATCTTTTTTTTTTTTTTTTTTTTTAAGGTGGTGAAATCTTAAGGCTAGACCACTAAGGCCATGTGGAGGGAATGGAGGGAAGAATCTTGGAACCGTATTTCTCAGCCCTTATCATGCAGATGAGGACACAGACAGGACCACATATTCTAGCTCAGACCCACTCGCCACTGCATTACCTCTCACACCCATTCCAGCTCCAAGTGGCAGTATTTTTCTAGGTAAGCAGGTATCAGCACTGTTCCAGTATTTTCCTCAGAGTTTTCAAGTAGAGCCTACTGTAGGGATAAGAAAACCCAGATAAGCAAAGAGCTCTGTGGTTAACACTGCCTTGTCAAGGCAGTTCCTTCCCGCTGACTAGAGTAGACAAGATTATGGGTTCTAAAAAAAAAAAAGAAGAAGAAGAAGATTATGGGTTCTAGAATATGCTACTGAAAGACTCTCCTGGATCTAACTGTAGCCCAGCTCTTCTGAGTCTTCTTTCTGATAAGATCTTGCCGCTGGGCTCTGTCCTTGACCCATTTATTTAGTCCAGTTTTATTTTTATTTTATTTTATTTTATTTTATTTTAATTTATGATAGTCACACACAGAGAGAGAGAGAGAGAGGCAGAGACACAGGCAGAGGGAGAAGCAGGCTCCATGCACCGGGAGCCCGACGTGGGATTTGATCCCGGGTCTCCCAGGATCGCGCCCTGGGCCAAAGGCAGGCGCTAAACCGCTGTGCCACCCAGGGATCCCATTTAGTCCAGTTTTAGCAAGAATCCTGCTGGGTCAGTTTAGGTGAGAATCCCTCACCTTTGATCTCTGATCAGATTCCTCACCCCCCAGCTTTGGTATCTGACAACACTTGACATCTGATCAAATTCCTTATTCCTCTACCTTTGATATCTTATTACCGTGGCCTTCAGGAAAAAAAAAAAAAATCCTGTGCTGTCAGTTTAGCAGAATTCCCCTTACCCCTGATGCTTCCTTTTAATAATTTCCCATCCACTGACTCCTGACCTTGATCCTTGGCTGCCAATCTCTACTTGCTCTTGTTATATCTAAGGTTGAGTGCAGTCTCTCTTCTCTACCACAGAACCCCCATCGCAGTGGTCTCCCCAAAAAGAGTCTGCCTTACAGTTTTCAACAAGTGTCATGAATAATTTTTTCTTTAGCATTACTACCTGCGTTCAAATTCCAGGTCTGCTACTTATGGTCTGTGTATTATTCTCCTTATTTACACAATGAAAATAATGACTTCCCTCACAGGGTTGTGTGAGAAATGAAGTGATATATTTATTTATATCTATATCCATATCCATATGCCTATTTAGGACAGTGCCTGGGACATGGTGACATCCCATACTTTTTAGCTGTTACTATTTCTTCCACTAGACTGTAAGTCCTAAAGGTAGATGTTGAGTCTCTCTGTTCCAGTGCCACATGTCTAGCACTAAAGAAAGTGTTCGGCACACAGTAGGCTTTCAGTAAATATTTACTGAATATTGAATTCAGTGATTGAATAAATGGATGAACATAGTTCTTTATTTTCCTTTCCCAGAGTTTGAAAGACATGATAGAGTCCTCACACTTACCCATGGTGATGGAACAAAGCGTCACATCTTCCTTTCCTCTGTGCAGTAGTCAATTAAGGACAGAGAGTACTTTAGGACATATGCACTCCTTAATTCATTTGACAAATATTTAATGGTATCAAGTGATAGAGATAAAAAGATGATGAAGACTCTGAGTGAGGACAGAGAGAGATCATGTGCCAGGTACTGGTAATTTCAAGCATCCTTTCAGTATTGTTACTGCATCAAGGGAGAAGCATGTGTTGGCAAGAGATGAAGTTAGAAACAGTTGGCAAAAGCCACATAATGAAGCTCGCAGACTTGAGTTCCATAGAAGCAATCCCTGAGCCCAGGATTCAGATGCAAGTGATTCATTAAGAAGTGCTCCATATAGAAGCAGAAGCAGAAGTAGAAGAAGCAGATGAAACAGAAGAAGAGGAGGAGAAAGAGAAGGAGAAGAAAGGCTCCCAATGGAAAAAAAATATTTGCAAACCATGTATCTGATAAAAGAATTTAATATCCAGGGATGCCTGCGTGGCTCAGTGGTTGAGTTTCTGCCTTCAGCACAGGGCGTAATCCTGGGGTCCGGGGATTGCATCCCACATCGAGCTCCCCACTGGGAGCCTGCTTCTCCCTCTGTCTATGTCTCTGCCTCTCTGTGTGTCTCTCATGAATAAATAAATAAAATCTTAAAAATGTTTAATATCCAAAATACATTTAAAAAACTCGCACAGCTCAATAGCAAAACAAACACAAAAGATTCGATTTTAAAATAGGCAAAAGACCTGAATAGACATTTATCCAAAGAAGATATATGAATGGCCTACAGGTACTTGAAAAGATGCTCAGTATCACTAATTATTAGAGAAATGCAAATCAAAACCACAGTGAGTTGTCACCGAATGCCTGTTAGAATGGCCATCATCAAAAAAAAAAAAAAAATCAAGAGATAGCAAATGCTGGTGTGGATGTAGAGGAAAGGGAACCATTGTGTGCTATTGGTGGGAATGTAAACTGGTACAGCCATGATGGGGAACAGTATGGAGGTTCCTCAAAAATTTTAAAAGAGACTTATCATATGAACCAGCAATTCCACTTTTGACTCTATATCCAAAGGAGTTGAAAACAGGACCTTGAAGCTATATCTGCACCTTACGTTCATTGCAGCAATTACTTACAATAATCATGAGACAGAAATAACCCAAGTTTGCATTGACAGAGGAATGGATAAAGAAGATGTGGTGTATAAACACAATGGAACATTATTCAGCCACAAAAGGGGGAAATCCTGCATTTGTGATAATATAGATAGACCCAGAGAGTATTTTGCTAATTGAAATAAGTCAGACAAAGACAAATACTGCACGAGTTTACTCACATGTGGAATCTAAAAACAAAACCAAAAATCAAAAGCCAAACTCCTAGAAAGAGATCAGCTTTGTGATTACCAGAGGCGGGGGGGGGGGGCAGTGAGGAAATTGGAGGAATGGTGATCAAAAGTCCAAACTTCCAGTTATAAGATAAATAAGTATTGGGCACGTAATGTGCAGGATGATGACTATAGCTAACAGTGCTGTAGGTGTGTGGAAGTTGCCAACAGTGTAAATCCTAAGAATTCTTATCATCACAAGAAAAATTTTTTTCTTTTTCTTTTTTTTTTTGTATCTTTGAGATGATGGATGTTAACTAAACTTAGTGAGTTAATCATTTCATTATATATGTAAGTCAAGGTACACTGTTCAACTTAAACAGTGCTGTATGTCAATTATATATCAGTAAAGCTTGGCGGGGGGGTGAGAGGATGGGGGAAGAAGTGCTTCCAGAAAAATCTGATTAGAGAATAGGAGGAGCAGAGTGGAGAAGGCAAGAAGCCAACTGTGGTTGCTAGTGTCCAAGAGGGCCCCCCACTGATCCCCACTGCCTGGTATCCTTTCTTGCTGTCCTGTCCCACATCCTACTGACTGATCTGTGTGACCAACAGCATGTAGCAGAAGTGAAGGCCTGTCCCTTCGGAGATTCGGTTCTGTTTTGGTGCTCTCTTGCTCACGTGCTAGCTCTCTCCTTCTCTTGATCATTTGCTCTGGGAGAAGACAGCTGCCATGTCATGTGAGCAGCCCTATAGAGAGGCCCATCTGGCAAGGACCTGAAGCCTCCTGCCAACAGCCATGTGAGTGATCTTGGAAGCAGATTCTCCATCCCCATCAGATGGCTGCCTCCCCAGCTGACAACCTGCCTGCAGCCAGGTAAGCTGCTCCCAGATTCCTGACCCTCAGATACTGTATGAGATAATAAATGTTTGTTGTTTTAAGCCATTAATTTTTGAAGGAATTTGCTATGAATCAATAGATAAATAATATACCCAGGAAGGGTGTGATCTTTTTTTTTTTTTTTTAAGATTTATTTATTTATTTGATAGAGCAAGAGTAGGGTGGGGCAGAGGGAGAGAGAATCTCAAGCAGTCTCCCCAGTGAGTACAAAACCCAACTTGGGGCTGGATCTCACGACCCTGAGATCATAACCTGAGAGGAAACCAAGAGTCAGATGCTTAACTGACTGCACCACCCAGTCACCCATGGGAAGGGTGTGATTTTAGGCAAAGTCCTAGCCTCAACTTGATCTGCAGATGAACTCTGGAGTGTTACACCTCACAGCTGGTCCTTACTTGAGGCAAGGAGCTGTACTTGCGTACTCTTATTTCAGGGAGTCATAGGCTGCCTTGACTTTTGCTTGTCTGTACTTTTGGGTAAAAATTCTCCATTCATGCATAGTAGCCCTCTAGAGAGAATCTAAGGTGTGGACCCTTAGATGAAACATATAGAAGCTAGGAGAGGTAGGGGTAGAGGAACCCCAAAATACTAGAAGGGATTCAAGGGGGTATGGGCCAAGCCCAGATAGTGTCCCATAACCAGGACCTACCTGGCCTTGGACTTTGCCTTGCACCTGATAAGGAACCATCATAGAATTTCATGTGAGGAAGGTTCTGGTTAACCCCTTCTGCCAAGAAATACGATTTGTGGGAAATAATCAAGTATCAGATCTAAGTGCAGCATCCCTTGCTTTGTTGTTCCCTATCTTTTCTCTCTAAATTATAAATATACAAATATATATTTTAAATATAATCTGTATGTAGCTCTGACTTAATGGGAAACATTTACAGTTTTTTCCCCCCTAAGAATTTTCAAAATCTTTTTAATAAGCGGTTTAATAAAAAAAAAAAAAAGCTTTACACAGTGATCTGTGGCTTCATATAATAAAGGTATTTCTAAGCCAAAACAATTTTTAAATTATTGAAAATAATAATCATTTCAATAATTTGTCAAAATATCACTTAAAAATAAAGGATGCCACTTATTTCCTGCTTTGGCTATGATCACACTGGCAGCCCAAGAGGGAAATGGACCGACAAAGCCTTTGTACAATCATTTAAGCCAGAGATGCCATGGATGGGAAGGAAGTAATGCACACAGGTAATATTGGGAGGCAGAGTCAGCAGGATAGTGATGGAGAATTGGGTCAAGGAAGAGGGATAAGTTATGGATGCTCCCCAGGCTCTTGACTTGGGTGAGAGACAGAGGCAGAGAACAAATTTAATACTGAAGAAGAACGTTGAGCATCCAGGCTTTAGCTCTTTAGGCTGGTTTCCCCTTTTCCTTTGTTCCTCCTGTATATATTTAACATCTACTTGAAGAATCTTGCTAATGCTGTGAGAACTATAATGGCAATGTAGACGGTTTTTAAATCTCAAATTTGAGTAAAAATCAAAGATGTAAACAAATAATCAAGGCATTACATGATTAAAAAAAAAAGACTGGTTTTGGAAGACAGAGGTTTTCTTTTTTCCATTATTTCTCTATTATGAACTACCTTTCTTTCATCCTCTCTGTTCCCCTCCCATAACTGTTCTCTTTCTTCTTGAGATTCTTCTTTTCTCATCCTCATTTTCCCCCCATTAATTCCCTGGGTCATTTAACATCTTGGCTAAAAGTTTCTCTGTGCCCTGCCTCTGTTTCTGTATTCCCTGCCCTGCCAATAATGCTGCACTACTTGACTCTGCGGTACCTGCAGAAAGCTTTTCCACTGAATCAAACCGTGCATGTGTCTGCATTGATGTTTTCTGTGTTGATTGGGTTCCCCTGAGAGGCTGGTGCCTGAAATATAGAATTTGATATTTAGTAAGACTGTATGTGGGGCTCACAATCTCCCATGTCTCAGGAGTGCAAATGACAGGGTGTTTAGGCTTCGGAGAACTGTCACTCCTTAGCAGACACACATAGTTCATAGTGATCATCATTAACAATTGGATTTTCCAGCTCCCAGTCCCCCTGGATTTTCAGGGCTCTGCTTGTGCTCACAGCAGCAAGCCAGATGCTCATCCTTGCAGTTCTCCTGGGGAAGCAGGCTCATGGCAGGCAAAGGGATTGACAAAGATTCTGCTGGAACTAATGGGTTCTCCAGTATTGTCTCATTACTTAGAGTGGTCTCAAATGTCCCTCTGCATCCTACTTCCTCTTTGCTATTATTATCCTATTCCTGCTCAGATTTGTCCCAGCAGCTTTACAGAAGGCGGCAAGGGAAGGGGTTGACAAAATGGAACCCAACAGGGGTGCGGAGCTGAAGATACTTTAACTCTTAGGCTTTAATCAGCTCTGATCCTGAAATGATGATGGAAAGTAGCATGGTCTAAACAAGAGGAAATCACTCTGGCCGTGACATGGCTGCTCATTGGGTCCAGATCTTAGCTTCTGCTCTTTGTTCTCTTTTCCAAGGTCACAAGGGCTTGTTCTTTCTTTTGTGGGTTTGCTGAATAAAACTAACAAATTTATCTTCCTGCCATAAATAGTAACCAACAGGAGGCACTACTCAAGAGTCATAGAATCTACTTGTTATCAAAGGAATCTGTACAAGCCTTTTCAGATAGACCTCAGTTTGGGATAGATTTGGCAAGCTGACAATTTTTCTCTTACATCATCTGCTATTACTATACTACTGAGTCTGAGATCAGAGTGAGGTTAAGCATGGCAGATTATGACAAGGCTGTCCAGCTGGAGGGCCCAATATTGTTCTCTGGCTCATGATGTAGAGACAATTTTTTTGTTTCCGTCATTTTAAAAAGTGAACACCAAGGTGGCATCGGGGCCACTTATCCATTGATCCATCTCAGTATGTGATGCAAGTGAGATGAGGGGGTGAGGTCAGCTTTTGACTGGTCTTCAGGCAGCAAAGAATATTGTTTGATACTATTTTCAACATTAAGTGGTGTCACAGTAGGCAAGAAAAACTTGCTTTTATGTTTGCTGAGTTACAGAGGTGTCTAGCATACCTCCCTCATCTCCATTCTAATTCATCACTGAGATCTAATTTCCATGACTGTATACTTTCCTATAATTTTTCTTGACCCCTTTTCAAGTATTCATGGTCTTTTTCATAATGCTTTATTTTTTCCAAAGTTGCCCCCTCACATGGCCGGAAGCTGATGCTACCTGTCAGATCAGAGTTTGGCTTGAGTTGGCATCAGATTTTAGGATTTCATTCTCTAAGTCATGTCCAGGTGTGAATGAGGCTCTTTGGTTGGGTTTCTTGAGTATGTGCTCTTTCAATCTAAAGACTTGAGAGACAATTCATCTGCTTCTCCACACACCTGATACACAATGGTGATTTAAGGCTACAATTGCCTCTCCAGTTTAGAAAGATGTATGTGGGAAAGAGATACATATCAGCCACTGGTCCATGGCTTTTCTGATATCTAGCCAGGCAAATATCCTTGAATAGCACTCAGTCTTATACCCCTAGAGTTATTTTCATGGCTCTTGTCTTTACCTTCTGGGCTTCTGGTTCTACATTTTGAGCCATTCTTCTTTTTCTTTTTTCCCCCAGCTTTACTTAGATATAATTGACATATAACATTGTATAAGTTTGAGGTAAACAATGTAATGATTTGATGTATGTGTATGTTTCAAAATGATTACTATAATATAATTAGTTGACACATTCATCACTTTACATAGAAATTATGTGTGTGTGTTGTGAGAACATTTAAGATTTACTCTCTTAGTAACTTTCAAAGATTCAGTACAGTATTGTTAGCTGTTGTCACCATACTGCACAGAACTTAATCATCTTAAAACTGGAAGTTTATACCCTTTGACTATCATCACCCATTTCCCACTCCTGCATCCTGGCCCTGGCAACCACCAATCTGCTCTCTGATTTTATCAGTTTGTTTTTTTTAGATTCCACTTACAAGAGATCATACAGTATTTATCTTTCTCTGTCTGACTTATTTCACTTAGCCTGATACCCTCAAGGTTCATCCGTGTTGTTGCAAATGGCAAAATTTATTTCCTTTTTCATTGTGACCAAATAATAATTCCAGTTTCTGTGTGTGTGTGTGTACACCAAGTTTTCTTTACCCATTCATATATTGATGGACAGTTGGATTGTTTTCACATCTTGGCTAATTGCAGATAATGCTGCAATGAACATGGGTTGCAAATATCTCCTTGAGATTGTGATTTCATTTCCTTCAGGTAGATCCCCAGAAGTGGAATTGCTGGATTAAATGGTAGTTCTATTTTTATTTTTTTGAGGAACCTCCACATTGTTTTCCACAGTGGCTGCACCAATTTATGTTCCCACCCACAGTGCACAAGTGTTCACTTTTTTTTTTTTCACCTCCCCAAGTGGCTTCAGCTTCCTCACAGTATGGTGGCCCTGAGTCAGACTTCTTAAATGGTGGCTGAAGATTCCAATATCAGTGTTCCATCAAACAAGATGAAAACGACACCATCTTTTTCTCAGTTGTTGTTTCAGAAGTCATAGCACATTACTTCTATCACATTCTATTGGATAGACATGAGTTACAAGCCTGCCAGATTCAAGAGGAGGGGACAAAGACTCTCTCTTGATGAAAAGATTGTCAAAAAATATAAACATACATAAAATATAAAGATATAATTGGCAGATATATCTTAAAACTGATGTAATGTCTAAGCTTTAAACACATTAACTCACAATACCTCTACATCAATTATAAGGTAGAGTATTTCCCTAAAAATTGAAAGACAGTGAGCTATGCTAAAGATAATACTCAGCTCAAGGACCTGGACACATCTTTTTTTAGATATCCAAAGGACTAGACCAGGATTGGCAAACTTTTTCTGCAAAGGGCCAGATTGTAAATATTTTAGGCTTTGCAGGCCATATGGTCTCTGTTGCAACTTCTTGACTCTGCTGCTATAGTACAGAAGCAGCTGTAGACAACACATAAACAAGTGAGCATGGATGTGTTTCAATAAAACTTTATTTATGAAAACAGGCAATGAGCCAAATTTGGTGCCCAGGTCATCGTTTACTGACCCTGGACTAGACCATGGTTCTTTACTGATCTCCAGACTAGCCATGGAGGGGACAGTGCTCAGTGCCAGATACCAAGAAAAGTGATGCTGATATTGATAGGTCTGGCCTTAGGTAACTTGAGATGCTTTCTCTACTGACCTCTGATGGCTAATTGAGGGTCTGAAGGTACTCCTAAATTTTCCTCATCATCAAAGTACCAGCTGGGAGAGTTTACCTAAAAATACATTTACATAAAAATATAATTTCTTTTGATTGGCCATGCAGATCCTTTATTAAAGAGCAGCGATTGTTCAGTCTTGGCTAGTGGAGAGTGAAAATTATGGATATCAGCAGGTCCTTGGAGAATCTTTTAGGGCCATACTTAGTAGAGAGGATGGAACAGATTCAAGTCCAGGACTCTAGTTTCAAGAAAAAGCCTTTGTCAGATTAAGGCAGTTCTTCTGAAATATTTTCAGAGATAGTCTGGTAAACCTGAATATTATCAGAACAACAATTTTCAGCATGGACCAAAATAGAAACCCAGCATTATGATTTAGGGCACAATAAAAGCTGATTGAAAGGTTAGGATCCCTCATTATCAAAAGAACATCACAGGGATCAATGATCTCTGATGTAGGACCTAATTCATCACACATCCCTTTATGGCCAGCTTCATTGCCAGGTCTTGCCCTTTCTGGCTAGGAATCTGTGTTAGTACAAAGGAGTGTGAGTGACATTTGACTTAATGTCATGGCCCCTTGTCTGCTCTATCTGAACTCCCAAGTTAAATCAGCTCTAGTTATTTATATGGTCTCTGGGGCTGTGTTTCTAGGGGAAAGATATTCACTCTTATTTATGGTTCTAACTCAAAGGCTAAGCTGTAAGGTAAAACAGCTAACATGTCACCCAATAGTTGCACACTATTACTTTGGCACAGAATTACATTTGCATTCTTTGTCATAATTTCAGTCTAGGAACATATGGAATGGGATCGCTGCCATGGAAGGAGCCAGTCTTTCTCCTACAGTCTTATTTGCTGTTCTCCTCTATTCCTTTTGTTCTTGTAACCACAGGGGTTTGACCTTACAGAATTTGACCATGACTATTGCTGTCTAACACACAGACATGGACCAACTCATGATATGACAGACTCAATTCTAAGGCTCAAAAATATATTGAACTTCTGAAAATAGGCAACAACTTCCAGAGCACAGAAGACAGAATTATACGGTGGTGAGATGATAGATCATTTTATCTGTCAATTACTAGTAAGTGGGTGCAGCATCCACCAATTTATTTAATCTCTCTGCGACTCAATTTCTTTACCCGTAAAATGGAGGCGATTTAACATACTACGTAGGGTTCTTGTGAAGATGGCATTTAATGATATTCATAAAGTGCTCGATGCAATACTGGGCACAATATATTCCCTCAGTTAATGGAAACTGTGATCTTTGGGTTTATGAATTTGATGCCCCATAGATGTGGGGCTTTGTCAAATGCTTGCTTTGGCCTGAGGTATGTGGTAAATGACAGCACATGAATTCTGAGCCCAGACTTTAAGAGCACCTTGTGTTTTTGCTTGCTCCTCTGGGAGTCATTATTATTCTTCCCAGGTACCCTGGGCCCCAGAATGGGAGCAGAGTGACCCCAGATGACTTGAGCCTTATCTGAAATCTGGAGCCAAGGCCAAGAAAGTGTGCTGAAGATAGCTGAATCCTAGCTGACCTGCAGGCACATGAGTAAGAAACCATTGCCTATTGTGGTGTACCATTGATATTGTTATATGGCAACCCCTAACTAATGCAGCCATGAAAAGAGGAAGACCTTTCAGCCCAGGCATATGGAAGACAGAGGAGTAAGTCAGTAAAGCAAGTTGTCATACTCACTCTGGCAGAAACTCATTGTATGATTTTTGAACAATGCGCCTTGTCTATCTGGCTCTGGTTTCTCCTAATGCGAGGAGATTATACTCATTGTGGATGGCCCAAATATAATACCAATTCTACGTATAAACTCTTCTGTGTCTATAGACTAACTGTGCTATGCATATAAACTAATCTGTAATATTTGTTCAGAAATGAGAAAGCGGAAGGGACTCTGTTGAAGTCAATAAAATGAAAAATGACATGGATAAATTGAATAGGACCTGTCCCTAAATTCCTGCCACAGGATAAAAGAGGATCTTGAGAGATTTGGAGGAATTAGATTTAAGGCCAATGAGAAGAGCTACTTTTTATATGAAACTTTTGTAGTTCCTTCTCACAAAGTTATTCTAAAATGATAACACAAGCAAATATATAAACTTACAGTTTTGAGAAAGTTTAAAGCCCAGGGGTCACGGATGAATTTCATCAGCTAGCACAGTGTTTTTTAAAATTACTTGACAACATGTAAAAATGGGAGAGATTACATAAGAATTCATTTCCATAAGAATACAATTTCTTTTACAACATTCCAGGATCTGACAACACAAATCTTCTATTAAAGCAAAGAATAACCATTTGGGGCAGAAAGAGGGCTTTCTTCTTTTGATAGGGCTTAACATTTCTAATTTACTCTAGACCTCTCTGACTTGCAGTACCTACCTTGCTCCCAAAACCCCTTGAGGTTACAATCCTTGGTTTTGAGGAAGCCTCAAGACTAAGTTGATATACAGAGACCTTGAGTACATCAAAATCATCATCAATAGTTTTAAATTGTTGTCCTGTAGAGTAACTGGATCCTTTCCCAAGGAGGCATCTGGTGTGTCCATCCTGGAACAACTCAGGAGTCTATGTTTCTATATACTTTATAGAGAACAAGTTAGTTGAGGCTCTTCTTTCAATGTTGGACTTTAAATGGGCAATTTCATGTCAAAACTGAACCCATCCTCCTGTCTCCTACCTTGTTCCTTTTCCTTTATCCCACACTTTGGTCAATGGTGTTACCCATTCACTCAGGCTAGATACCCCAAGATCCAGTTTTTTTCTTTCTTTCTCTTCATTATAGCTAATTTCATACCAAAGCTGTAACTTCTCTGAAATCTCCTTTGCTTCAATCCCTCTTTATTCTGTTCACATGGCCACTACTTTAGCACAGATTTAGCTGGACTATTATTAAAAAAACAAAAACAAAAAGAATCCTGAATGCTAATTGGTATGTCTGATTTTTCATATACCCACCTCCCCACTCCCAACTCCACCCTATAATAAACAGAGATTTCTAAACATGGATCAATCATGTCACCCTCCTTTTAAAAACTTTTCAATAATTGATTTGTCATTGTTCATAAACTCCTCAATGCAAGAGTTTTCAAAATTGAGTTCTATCTTCTTAAATCTTATCCCTTGCTACCCTTTGCCAAAAACTCTATGTCATGGCCATTCTGATACAGTTACAAGATAAACTCTTCATATGTATGACTATTTATTTATTTATTTATTTATTTATTTATTTATTAATTTATTTATTTAGGTCTCCCTGCCTTTCTTCCACCTTCCATGGCTGTCAATTATCTCTTTTCCTTTGGAGTCATTTCTGGATCTCCTTAAACATAAATCAGATTTAATTGTATCATTCCCTCCCACTGCTATTTTTTAAAAAGATTTTTACCTATTTATTCATGAGAGGCACAGAGAGAGGCAGAGACCCAGGCAGAGGGAGAAGCAGGCTCCCTGCAGGGAGTCCGATGTGGGACTTGATCCCAGGACCCCAGAATCACAACCTGAGCTGAAGGCAGATGCTTAACCACTGAGCCACCCAGGCGTCCCGCTCCAATGGCTATTTTAAATTTTCTCTATTAGAAGACTCATCTGATGGGCATAATTCATTGTTTTTATATTGCCACATTGTTGGCTCCTGAAAGACAAGATTAGATCTTATTAATCACTGTGGTTCCACTGTCCATCACAGCGCTAAGCACCCTACAGCTATCAGTAAATGTTTCCTTGAATGAATTAATTACAAACAGACTCCTCGGTGTCTCTTCAGTGAGGTTGAGGCCAGGACAATAACATGGGGTTCTTAGTAGATGCTCAGAGAATGCTAGTGTTCATTTCATCTTGTCCCCTTAAACAAAATAGACCTTTATCTGCACATCTAACCCTCTGTTGCTTTCCCCCTTCTCAGACCTTTAACTGTTAATCTCTTCCTAAAATTCACCTTATGATTGTCCACTCAACTATGGCTGCACACTGAAATCATCTAAGGATCTTTCTTTCTTTCTTTCTTTCTTTCTTTCTTTCTTTCTTTCTTTCTTTCTTTCTTTCTTTTTTTCTTTCTTTCTTTCTTTCTTTCTTTCTTTCTTCTTCTTCTTCTTCTTCTTCTTCTTCTTCTTCTTTCTTTCTCTTTCTTTCTTCTTTCTTTCTTTCTTTCTTTCTTTCTTTCTTTCTTTCTTCCTTTCTTTCTTTCTTCTTTCTTTTTCCCTTTCAAAGAAGTAATGACTGTATTTCATCCACAGAAATTGTCATGTAACTGATCTGGGGGCAGCTTGGGCAATGGGATGACTCTATTGAGCAGCCAAGGTTGAGACCCTGTGATCTAGGTCTGAAGTTGGTACTTTTTTCATTGAAAAGGCCTCATGTGAGCAGCCCCGGTGGCTCAGCGGTTTAGTGCCACCTTTAGCCCAGCGCATGATCCTGGAGACCCGGGATCCGGTCAGCATTAGGCTCCCTGCATGGAGCCTGCTTCCCTCTGCCTGTGTCTCTGCCTCTTTCTTTCTCTCTCTCTCTCTCTCTCTCTCTATCTCTCATGAATAAATAAATAAATAAATACATACATACATACATACATAAATACATAAATAATAAAATAAAATAAAAAGGCCTCACTAAAAAAAAATAATTAAAAAAAAATAAAATAAAAAAGAAAAGGCCTCACTTTTTCAATGGCTCTGTAGGTTCCCAGTTGGCTAGGTCAGCACTAACCAACTTCCCCATGTACAAGGGGAGCCAGATGTGGGAGTTAAAACTAAAAAACTCATATGGGCTCTTTATGATCCTTTAGTTATCTGTGTTGCTTTTCTTGATTTATAGAATAAACCTGACCCCTGCCAGAATTTAAGTATCTCTTCATAGACTAAAGTTTTTTTTTTTTCTCTCTCTCATATATTTTGGTTCTGGGACCTGGAAGCTATGGCTTTACTGTCCTTTCTGGCTTTCCTCTCAACATTTGCCTTGTTCTGCTGAAAACAGGCATCTTTCACTCAGCATCAAAATGTCATGCTAAGAGAGTTTTTAGTATCCAGCTTGTAAGCCAGGGTGAATCTTGAAATTGGCTCTCTACTGGAATATAAGCAGCATGATTCAGGGGTCTTTCCAGCCCCAATCCAGCTGGAACCTTCTTTTAGGACAAGCAGTGTGAGTATATGCCATATGTCAGGGAGTAAGGGCAGTCATATGGATGTGGAGGAAAAAAGATGGGGAGTGAGAGGGAGGAAAAAGAACTTCCTAAGCCTAGCTGGTGAATCTGACTTACGGCACAGGTCATTTCCCCTGGTCTCAATCCTTTCCATAGCTAGGAAAGATGTATTTCTCCTTATCCTTGAATTGGATCGATAAAGTCCTTTTCGATGGTAAATAAAACAGTGCCTCACAAAGTCAAATCTGGAGTATGTGGAGGGAGGAACTGCCTCTAAGGATGGGCAGAGCAGATGCATCGGCATGCCCCCTGATTCCCCCAATACTTCTTGAAGAGATGGAGGGCCATGAGAAAGAAGAAAGGGACCCATGCATAGACAAGAAAATCAGAGCATTCCTGACATATAGGAAGCGGATATGATCAGATTTACAGAGAAACAGAACTGGAGGAAGCAGCTCACAACATATGGGGGAGTAGACTGTGGCCAAGTAGATACAATTTAAGAAAAACTCCAATCCTACAGTCCATAAAATGGAAGACCTTGAAAGTACACACTGAACTCTCTTCAGCTCTTATATGCGTGATACCATACCTCTCTTTTCGTTTTTTAAAATATTTTTTATAGATTTTATTTATATATTTGAGAGAAAGAAAGCAAGCAAGCACGGGGAGGGCAGAGGGAGAGAAAGAGAATCTCTAGCACACTCCCTGCTGAGCACAGAGCCCAGCTCAAGGTTCCATCTCACAACCTTGAGATCATGACCTGAGCCAAAACCAAGAATCAGACTCTTAATTGACTGAGCCCTCTAGGCATCCCTCTTTCTTCTATTTTTTTTTTTTTTTGGTGATATTTGATTAGGGTCCAGAATCCCCGAATTCTTCATAGTTGTCCATGATTGTCATAGGTGGAAACATGCAAATGAAACAGAAAAATCATATTGTTTATCACTGTGAAGACAGAGGTTCTCAGTTTCTAAGGTATGCAATTACCTCTAGGTTTTTTAAAATATAGGTGCCTGGGCTCTCCTCTAGAACCTCTTGAATCGAATCTTTGTGATTCCAAACATCCACACCTCCAAAAGTTCCCAAAGGAGAATCTGAAGCGCTCAGGGTTGAGGATTAAAGCATTTTCTCCAGGCCCCAATTAAGATTTAGATTGAGCTGGGCTGTACCAAATAGACTTAGCATGTGCTTCAGGAGGGCCACAGGTAGAAGAGAGAGATGGAAAAAATTTAATAGGTAGCATAAGAAAACATTCCAAAGTTGAATTAAGATATTCTCTTCAGGTTGAAAGGCCCTCTGGGTACTGAGAAGGATGGATGAATAAAAAACCCATACATGGAATCTCTGATGAGAACATTTAAGGTGTGAAGTATAAAAAGGACATTTTGAACACTGCATGAATCATTATCAAATCTTGGGTGTGGTTGAAGCTGATTAATTCAGGGGAGGAGATAGTCCAGAAGCGTTATGATTTTTATGTCTTACATTTCATGGCTCAGTTTCCTTTCTTTTCTAAAGTGGGAAAAAATAATGGTTTATAGAGTTAAATGAGGAAATTCTTGTAATAGTGACTGGCACATAAGTGCTCAATAAATGTTATTATTATTATTCCACAATAAATATGCTTATTAAGATGATTTGATACTTTTCTTGTACAAAATGTATAGGAAACTTCAATGATCCCAGGGAGAAGGGTCCTGGTGGTAACATAATTAATTTTATTGTTATTTTTTTGTGGCAGTGTCTCTAGTGGTGCATTAGACACGGTGGGAGGCTGCATTGGATGCTCTCCATGGTCTTGCCAGCAAGAGCATTTTGAGGATTTTAAAGATGCATCAGGTGATGTTACAGAGGTGGAATAATAGACTCGAAGTGTCATGACATATCTTTAGCTTTTAGTTCTGATCAGAAAAGGTGGACGAGGATGCTGAAAGCAAAAATGTGACTTCTTGAGGTGCCCAGTGAAGACCCAGGGAGCATCTGAAACCCCAGAGGAACCTGGCTCCATGCCACAGAATGAGCCAGAGATCCTAGTCTGTGGCAGAGAGGCTGTAGCCAAAGTGCAGTAGCACTGTGGGAGTTTGGGAACAATCCCGAGAACTTGGCAGCCAGAGCAGACTCAATGACCTTCGTGAAACTGACAGCTTACTCTGGCTGCTCATTCCCCCTTCTCAGGCTTCTGTCTCTCTTTTGCTTGCAAAGCTAAAAAGGACAGCTTGGAAATTTATTGTCTTCACAGGAGACCCTCAGTCTTGGATTCTCATGGTCCCTAACACAACCAGGGAAAACTATGCAGATACTAAGACAGTTGAGAGTAACAAAGGAAGTCATTGGACAGGTAAGGACTGAAAAATCTTTAAGACGTCCTTTTTTTTCTCAGCTTTTCAGAAGGATCAGATCACGAGTGTGAAGGGTACCGAGATGCCACCTCAAAATACGCCTTTTTGGCATATGGAATATTTTGAACTAAAGGCCATTGAGAACCAGCAGATTCAGGGAGAGCTCTAAATACAGGGCACAAGTTTTCCTTTGGTAAAGGAAATTTACATTTATAAAGAAAATTTCCATTTGTAGAGGGGATTCTTAACAGCTCTTACCAATGGAGAGATCACTTATTTATTCTGCTTATTCACTTTACTGCAAACAAAAACCCTTGCTTACCGTTTCCTGGGTCTTCCCAGATCTTGCCTCCCTCCCAGAAACCCCAGACTCTTTTTTCTTTCTTCAGCCTAAGAAGGTATGGAAAGCCCAAGATCTAACCACCCCTTCGGGTTACTCATTGCTGGGGGCTCCCATGTGCATGCACACATTGTGCCCATGTTAGTAACCTTTTCTTGTTGATCTGCCTTTTGCCAGTCTAAATTACAGGGCACCAGCTGGAGAATGGAAGAAGGGTAGGGGAAAGTGATTCACCCCCTCCTCTACACCAGGCAAGGATCAGAGTAGCATTTGTGTTTCCAGGGTCCCAGGGCTAAAATGGAAAGTTCTCCCTAGAGATTCTAGAATGCCCCAAAGCCAGAGGAGGAAAAGCGATTCAGTAGTGCCACTGTCCAAAATATAGGGTGAAGCATGAGTTAGTAGGTTGCTGTATTTAGCAAGGAGTTCAGAGACAAGGAGATGAAAGTGAGTACAGATGAGCATCACACCAGATTCTAAGCATCTCTAGAGCAAGTATATTGTCTGCCATTGGGTTTCCCAGCCCCTGGTGTATTGTCTGGAAAACACCTACTTATTTATATAGTGACTAACTTAATGATCAAATGATTTTAAAAGGAAGGGGTTAGGAGTTAAAAGAAATATTATCTCCTGCTCATGACTTTTTTATGAGCTGACTGGAGTGTATTCAGTGGTTGTGTTGACTCTGCTTCAAGGGCTCCGAGTGGAGGACAAACATTCCATTTTTTATCTCCTACTGGTTTCCAGGTACCATGTAAGGCATGAATGATGCGGGAATAAAAAAGACATGGTGTCTTCCCCTGAGAAGCTCAAAGCTTCACAAAATAAATGGCATTCTTACTCCCCATTTAATGATAAGTAGTTTTCCAGGCACAGAAAAAGTATTCCAAGAAATGCAATCTTGTATGCTAGGACCCAGCTGGAAATTCACTAAAGTGGTCACATGTAGTTAGAGCAGAAGGTAGGTTGGAAAGGGTAGTGATAAATAATGTTTGTAAAGTACCCAGAATTGGGCCAATTAGTAACTATCCTTTATCTTTAAAGTATTACTTCATCATGTTGTGGTTGATCAATAACGATAAAAGGATTTTATGAGATCTTAGGTTTTGGTAAGAATGACTCTGGGTAGACATTTGAAAAAGGGAATGACATGGTTGACACTGGAGGCAGAATGACCAAACATGGGAACATTTTCTTGCCCACGTGAGAAATGATGAGACTCAGACCTAATATCTGGAAATGGCAGGAGGTAGAAAATAAGAAGACTAATTTGAGAACAGTTTAGGAGTTGAAATCAAGATTTGCACAGATGACATGATACTGTACATAGAAAACCCAAAAGACTCCACCCCAAGATTGCTCAAACTCATACAGCAATTCAGCAATGTGGCAGGATACAAAATCAATGCCTAGAAATCAGTGGCATTTCTATACACAATGAGACTGAAGAAAGAGAAATTAAGGAGTCAATCCCATTTACAATTGCACCCAAAAGCATAAGATACCGTGGAATAAACCTCACCAAAGAGGTAAAGGATCTATACCCTAAAAACTATAGAACACTTCTGAAAGAAATTGAGGAAGACACAAAGAGATGGGAATACATTCCATGCTCATGGATTGGAAGAATTAATATTGTGAAAATGTCAATGTTACCCAGGGCAATTTACACATTTAATGCCATCCCTATCAAAATACCATGGACTTTCTTCAGAGAGTTGGAACAAATCATCTTAAGATTTGTGTGGAATCAGAAAAGACTCTAAATAGCCAGGGGAATATTGAAAAAGAAAACCAGAGCTGGGGGCATCACAATGCTGGGTTTCAGGTTGTACTACAAAGCTGTGGTCATCAAGACAGTGTGGTACTGGCACAAAAACAGACACATAGATCAATGGAACAGAATAGAGAACCCAGAAATGGGTCCTCAACTCTATGGTCAACTAATATTTGATAAAGGAGGAAAGACTATCCACTGGAAAAAAGACAGTCTCTTCAATAAATGGTGCTGGGAAAATTGGACATCCACATGCAGAAGAATGAAACTAGACCACTCCCTTTCACCATACACAAAGATAAACTCAAAATGGATGAAAGATCTAAATGTGAGACAACATTCCATCAAAATCCTAGAGGAGAACACAGGCAACACCCTTTTTGAACTTGGCCAGTGACTTCTTGCAAGATACATCTATGAAGGCAAAAGAAACAAAAGCAAGAATGAACTATTGGGACTTCATCAAGATAAGAAGCTTTTGCACAGCAAAGGATACAGTCAAGAAAACTAAAAGACAACCTACAGAATGGGAGAAGATATTTGCAAATGACGTATCAGATAAAGGGCTAGTTTCCAAGATCTATAAAGAACTTATTAAACTCAACACCAAAGAAACAAACAATCCAATCATGAAATGGGCAAAAGACATGAAGAGAAATCTCACAGAGGAAGACATAGACATGGCCAACAAGCACATGAGAAAATGCTCTGCATCACTTGCCATCAGGGAAATACAAATCAAAACCACAATGAGATACCACCTCACACCAGTGAGAATGGGGAAAATTAACAAGGCAGGAAACCACAAATGTTGGAGAGGATGTGGAGAAAAGGGAACCCTCTTACACTGTTGGTGGGAATGTGAACTGGTGCAGCCACTCTGGAAAACTGTGTGGAGGTTCCTCAAAGAGTTAAAAATAGACCTGCCCTATGACCCAGCAATTGCACTGCTGGGGATTTACCCCAAAGATACAGATGCAGTGAAACGCATCTGCAATGTTTCTAGCAGCAATGCCCACAATAGCCAAACTGTGGAAGGAGCCTCAGTGTCTATTGAAAGATGAAGGGATAGAGAAGATGTGGTCTATGTATACAGTGGAATATTACTCAGCCATTAGAAATGACAAATACCTACTATTTGCTTTGACGTGAATGAACTGGAGGGTATTATGCTGAGTGAAGTAAGTCAATTGGAGAAGGACAAACATTACATGGTCTCATTCATTCGGGGAATATAAAAAATAGTGAAAGGGAATAAAGGGGAAAGGAGAGAAAATGAGTGGGAAATATCAGAGAGGGAGACAGAACATGAGAGACTCCTAACTCTGGGAAACGAACAAGGGGTGGTGGAAAGGGAGGTGGGCAGGGGGATGGGGTGACTGGGTGTTGGGCACTGAGGGGGGCACTTAATAGGATGAGCGCTGGGTGTTATACTATATGTTGGCAAATCGAACTCCATTAAAAAATATACCAAAAAAAAAAAAAAAAACAAGATTTGGTGAGAGAATTGAGAATTATCATGATATTTTCTAACTTTGGAAATTAGGTGGTTGGATTAGACCTCTTCCTACTCACTGACTGGAAGCTTTCCAAGGTCATCAGAGAACCCCTAATTGCTAAGTGCAATGGGATATTATTTCTCTGTTCTTTCATTGACCTCCCTGCAACATTTGAACCCAACTACTCCTTTCTCATTGAAAAATCTCTCAGCTTTCTTAATTGACTCTTCCCTATTGTTTTCTTTCTTTCTTTCTTTCTTTCTTTCTTTCTTTCTTTCTTTCTTTCTTTCTTTCTTCTTTCTTTCTTTCTTTATTTCTTCTTTCTTTCTTTCTTTTTCTTTCTTTCTTTTTTCTTTCTTTCTTTCTTTTCTTCTTTCTTTTCTTTCTTTCTTCTTTCTTTCTTTCTTTCTTTTCTTTCTTTCTTCCTTCCTTCCTTTCTTTCTTTCTTTCTTTCTTTTTCTTTCTTTCTTTCTTTCTTTCTTCTTTCTTTCTTTCTTTCTTTCTTTTCTTCTTTCTTTCTTCTTTCTTCTTTCTTTCTTTCTTTCTTTCTTTCTTCTTTCTTTTTCTTTCTTTCTTTCTTTCTTTCTCTTTCTTTTCTTTTCTTTCTTTTCTTTCTTTCTTCTTTCTTTCTTTCTTTCTTTCTTTCTTTCTTTCTTTTCTTTCTTTCTTTCTTTATTTTTTTTTAATTTATTTTTTATTGGTGTTCAATTTACTAATGTACAGAATAACCCCCAGTGCCCGTCACCCATTCACTCCCACCCCCCGCCCTCCTCCCCTTCTACCACCCCTAGTTCGTTTCCCAGAGTTAGCAGTCTTTACGTTCTGTCTCCCTTTCTGATATTTCCCACACATTTCTTCTCCCTTCCCTTATATTCCCTTTCACTATTATTTATATTCCCCAAATGAATGAGAACATATAATGTTTGTCCTTCTCCGACTGACTTACTTCACTCAGCATAATACCCTCCAGTTCTATCCATGTTGAAGCAAATGGTGGGTATTTGTCATTTCTAATAGCTGAGTAATATTCCATTGTATACATTTCTTTCTTTCTTTCTTTCTTTCTTTCTTTCTTTCTTTCTTTCTTTCTTTCTTTCTTTCTTTCTTTCTTTCTTTCTTTCTTTTCTTTTTTCTTTCTTTTCCTAACTGTGGCTACTACCTTTTGGTTCTCTTAGCCAAATCCTTATGCTCTGGACATTTCTTTTTATCATTTTTATTTTTTACTTATTTTTTTAAAGATTTTATTTACTTATTTGAGAGAGAGAGAGAGAGAGAGAGAGAGAAGGAGGGAGAGTGAGAGGGAGAAGCAGTCTCCCCACTGAGCAGGGAGCCCATTGTGAGGCTCAATCCCAGGACCCTGAGATCATGACCTGAGCCAAAGGCAGATGCTTAACCAACTGAGCCACCCAGGTGCCCCTCTTTTTAAATCATTTTTAGCACAATGAAGCTATTTTTCTGCTTTTAAAATAGATACATGGGATGCCTGGGTGGCTCAGTTGGTTAGGTATCTGCCTTTGGCTCCGGTAGTGATCTCAGGGTCCTGGGATCTGAGCCCCATGTTGGGCTCCCTGCTCAGCTGGGAGTCTGCTTCTCTCTCTGTCTCCCCGCCCCCCATTCATGTACACTCTCTCTCAAATAAATTTTTAAAAATAAAAAAAAAGATGCATAATTGTTGAAGAATAGCAACAATGCAGAACAATGCAAAGTTGACTGACAAAGATTACCCTGCAATCCATCCCCTATGGAAAACTAAGGTTCATGATTTGATAGTCAACCTTTCTCCTCCTGAGCTCTTTCTGAAGTAGATTTAAAAATGTGCCTAAATAATTTTCTCTGTTTGATTTTTTGGGGAGTTGTTCTCTGTTTTTGGAGGAAACTCTACCAACCATGATTACCAGAAGAACTGTTATTTTGTATTCAGTTTGAAATATTCGATATCTGCCCACAGTGAGTTGAGCTCAGTGGTGAACATCTTTCAGGGAAATCTCCTCTGTCTATACAGCCAGTTTTCTGCAGCCAATTAAAATCAAGCATGTCTTGCTAAATGTCAGGTAATAAATTCTTCAATGTATTATAAATACCAAGTGACGATTATAAAACTTGACTATTGGTACTAAATTGGAGGATATTAGGGAGAAGCCCAGAAGAGATGGATAGTTTTTATTTTACCTCCACAAACCATTTATTACAATACAGTTCATGCTGGATGAAGGAGATCGTGTATCTCTTAGTAAAGCACACTGAAAACTTGAGTTGAGGGCAACATTATAGGCTAATCCTGTCTTGCCTTGAGGCTAAGAAGAAATGGCCAGCAGAGTAAAGCCAAGTCCTGCATGGGGGTTCAGAAGGCGTGCCTGATAACGTTCCTGTCGTAGGCTTTCAGGAAAAGAAGCTCTTAACAAGAGACTGATAGATAGGTAGCTTATTGATTTTTTTGTTGTTGTTTTTAAGATTTTATTTATTTATTTGAGAGAGAGAGCATGCACATGGTGGGGGGCAGGGGCATAAGGAGATGAAAAAGCAGACTCACTACTGAGCAGGGACTCCTATGTGAGGCTTGATCCCAGGACCCCAATCCTGACATGAGCTGAAGGCAGACACTTAACTGACTGAGCCACCCAGGCACCCCTAGCTTATTGATTCTTATAAGGAATTGTTTCTTTAGAAGAATTTCAGGCTGGAAAATAATAACCTGGGCTTGTGTATCCTTCAGAGCAATCCCTGGTCCCAAATGCCTACACTATGCACACTGCCTAGTTGTTACAGTTTCCTCTTTAGAGTAATTGTCCTGAATTTCTCCTCCCCAGGGCTGGTTCTGAAAATCAGTTGACAAGGAAGATGTTTTCTTTTCTTTTTTTTTTTTTTTTTGAGAGAGGCAGAGCATGTATAGGGTAGGGGCAGAGGGAGAGGGACACACAGATTCCCCCCTCCCCAAATTGAGCAGGGAGCCCGACAGGGGGCTTGATCCCAGGACACTAAGATTATGACCTGAGCCAAAGGCAGATACTTAACCAACTGAGCCACCCAGGCACCCCAAGGAAGACATCTTCATTAGGCAGACTTTAGAGCAACAAAAGTTCAGAACAAGAAATTTATTTTTCCACCAGAAGACTAATGGCTTTATTTCTTCATTGTTACAAACTATCCTTTTCTGTCCTAATACACCAGTAATTCCCAATTGGTAGAGATTTTTGTCCCAGGAGGGAGGTTGGGGGAATTGTTGATTGTCACAACTGAGGGGAAGTACTATGGCATCTAATAGGTACAGGCTAGATATAAAAAAGCCCGCCATATCAAAAAATTATCTAGCCCAAAAGATCAGTGATGTCATGGTTGAGAAACCCTGTAATAGATATGTGCTCTTGGACCAGTGGCTGAGATGCAGTTTCTCCTTTACTGTCATTTTCAAGTAACAATTTTTATTGCACTTAGGCTGTTTTCCTCCACTATTTTGTATCCATTTAAAAATATATATAATATCAGATAGTAAGAATCTGTTGGATATGGTCCTGGAGAAAAAATATACATCACCCAGAGAACTAGATCTTGCTATCACCTGCAAGGTAGCTACTATGCTTCCTGCTTGGCTTTGTTGCTTAAATGTTGCAGTTTTGAAATGTATGGGAAGAAGTGACCATCTGTGTTTTCTAGAGAGCAAATGGGTAGATTATACTGGATGCCAATAGTCTAATGTCATTAGTTCATCCACTCTGGGTTTTCTCATTTTAGAAAAACAAAGTCACCTCACTCCACCCTTGGCTACCACAGGGTGAACAATTTTATACAATATGACACTGTTACCTAATTAACAGTTGATTAAGTCAGGATTGGATGGTCCCCTGGACTGACTCAACCAGAGTGGATTCTCAAGGACTTGGGAGTTGAAACCAAAATATTCTGGTCTAATTTGGCTGCTTTGTTGAACTAAAAAAAATGCAAATCTAGGATATGATAGTGGTGGCCATATTTCTGCTCTATGGACTGGAAAATAGTCCCAGAGGACTGAGCTTAAGAAGATGCCTATTGCCAGGGCACGATCCTGGAGACCCGGGATCGAGTCCCACGTCGGGCTCCCCGTGCATGGAGCCTGCTTCTCCCTCTGCCTGTGTCTCTGCCTCTCTCTCTCTCTGTGTGTGTGTGACTATCATAAATAAATAAAAATTAAAAAAAAAAAAAAAAGAAGATGCCTATTGAAGGAGAAGGAGAGGAGAGAGTCTGAGAGAGTTAGGACAACATGTGTTGCTGGCCCTGGTTGGAATTCTTTCTTAGAGGCTATGGGATTCCCTCATGTTTTCATGGAAATCTCCCCTTTTTGAATAAGTTGGTTTGATTGTAATCATAAAGTTGTCTACTTATGATCAAACCATACAATATTGTAGTTTTGTTTTTTATTAAACAATATAATTTAGCCAGCTTTCTAGGTCAATAAATACAAATCAAAAAGGGCTGAGTTTCATTTTTGTTGAACACAATATGATTTATTTAACAAGGTCTCCTTACTAATGTATATTAAGGTTTCCAAGTAGGTTTATTCTCATAATGAACAACCTTGAATATACTTTAAAAAAATACTTGCACAATTATATTTTTTTCCATAAATTCTTGAAGTCAAATTGCTGAGTCAAAAGATACCATGTAAAACTGTTTATGTATTATCATACTTCTCTGGAGAAAAATTATCTTTATTAATGCTTTCATCAACAATGATTGGGAACTGTCATTTCCCCAAAATGGTTAGTAACATTAGATTTTGTAAATATTTTCAACATTTGCAATCTGGTGGTAAAAGTTGGTGGCATGTTTTAAATTTTTAATTTTTTGGTCATCAGTGAAAATGAACATCCTATGTTTATTTCTTATTTGGGGAGTTGTGTCTTCATGACTTTTGACCATTTTGGATTTTGGAGTTCATGTTTTATCATTGACTTAAAAGCAATCTTTACATATTAGGGCATTCACTCCCTATTATTTGTGTTGCAACATCCCCCAACCCCCCACCCCCACAGTTTGTACTTTGTTTCCCTTTTATTTTTGACTTTGTATACATATATATTGGAAGAGTGCAGGCACTTTTCAAACTCCCATAGTCAGATGTCTCCATATTTGATATTTTCTGGATTCCCTATTTATAAAAAGAAAAGCAATAACTTTCACCCATATTTTATTCTGGGACTTTAATTTTTTATTTTAAAAATATTTGATACACCCTCGTTTCCGACTTTGTGGATTTCCCACCCACAAACATTTGTTCCTCAAGTTCTTTCTTTCTATCTCTGTAATATCTTCACAATATATCCCCTCGTTCCACCTCCAACTTCTTCACCTTGGCCAAGAACTCGTTATTTTTGGCCTATATTCCTGCAACAGCCTCCTAACTAGTCTCCCTGCTTCCAATCTGAGAACTCTAAAATTCAGTCCCAGATGTTGCCAGGATGGTTTTTTAACAAGCACTTCTGGGGGACTTCCAGGAAAGATTTTTCTTTGAGCTTAGTCATTTAATTTTTCTCTCTAAGATTTCCATGGAAAATACTAGCTTAAGCAGTCTAAGCTACTTTATGATAGTCAGAGTGCAGCTCTGGTCATATTTTTTAATTTCTCAAAATAAAATTAAAATCTTATTACGATCCCATGATTCAAAAAGACAGGAGGTTTGGCATAACCTTGTATTGGATGTTATCACTCAAGATGCAAAGCACCACTGACCCTTTAAACAGCCCTCAGAGAAAGGGGAGTTTTTATGAGTTAGATGATATTCCCTCTCTGATGAAAACATTTACTGCTGACCAAGCACTTGTGAATGTCTTCCCATTTCCAAGCTTCTTTGCAGGTAGGTTTGAGCCATGTGACTGGTTTTCATCAATACGCTGTGAACAGATATGAGGAGCTCCAAGGAGAAGCTCCAATAGCCAAAACATGGTTACTCCATTTCATTGTTCCCTTCCACCATGAAACTATTACAGTCCAGACAGAGGCAATTTATTCATCCTCTGACCTATAACAAAGAAGATATGGGCCACAATTTCAGTCAGCTCATAGTGATCTTGAAATAAGAGTAAGGAACAAATCACAGATTTTGACATCATTTGCACAACATATCATAACTCAGCCATAATGGCAGGAGACCAGGTAAAAGCTACAAGTACTCTTAAGGCTAGTCTCTGAACTGGTACCGTGTCACTCTAGTGGTCAAAGAATTCACAGTTCAGCTCAGATTCAATGGAGAGGGGGATGGATGGAGGTGAGGGTCAAAGAACTTGTGGCCATCTTTCATCCCCGTCACAGTCTGCTTTCTGGCCACAGATGCATTTCTCTAACATGAAAAATGCTCATTCTTTTCCAACACCACCCATGTCTTACCCCATCATGGCACTGGTTCAAGTTGTAGGGCATTATCATCTAGATCAAGTCCTGGTATAGATGAATGTCTTTAGATGAGTACAAATCCTCTTTATCTGAAGACCTATGAATTAAAGAGCTAAGCTATCTAATCTCCCAAATACACATAACATGCAAGAGAAAGACATAAATAGGACAATCACAACAGACACTAAAGGAAAAGATATGGGAAGCACACAGCAGTAACTAGTCTGTAGCAATTCTGAAATCCAGCCAGAAACGCATTGCTGGTTCTTTGATTAGGGTCCAGTTTTACTCCCTGGGAATGATTTCCCATGGCTCTTGGTTACATGCTCTCAGACCTTTCCATTCCATAAGAAATAGATCACTTTTGCAACTGAGTAGCCTTCTCAGCTCTCTTCCCATAGAAAGTTGGAAACCCTTAATTTTATGCTCTTTCTGTCCCTTTTATGAGTCACCAGTACTTATACCAATTTAGTTCTCTTAAATATTATGTGACTTTCCTATAAATCTTATTCAGCTTCACTCCATTACGCAAAAACAACACTCACAGATGTTTTCATGACAAGCTGTCTCTGGCTTCATTTTAGAGTCTGAGTGCAATGAGACAGCTCTCTTAAGATGTTCAGAAGCTTTTTTGTCTAGTTGAGAGAGTCCATGAGGCATGCCCACAAATCTTTCTGAAGTATAAACAAAAAAATCTCAGTTCCATCCTTGAGATGATCTTTGCCCTGAGGCTATCTCTTCTATCAAGACCTCTCTACTGTCTTGAGAGTCTGGGAATGAAAAGTGGTTTTCTTTTTGAAACTACAGGTTCTGGTTCCCTTATATTTCCTCTCAATTCTTATTGAAATTGAAAACTGAAGAGTTCCTTTTTTTTTTTTTTTTTAGTTCATCTTTCTCTGTACATGTAGCTTAATAAAATCAACTGGCAGTATCAATATTCTTCCAGGGAATTTCCTTAGCCAAATCCATACATTTTCTGTATATTTCCTATTTTCCATATTACCTCAGGCAATATGCTGCCAAACTTTTCACTGTTAAGGATAACATATCTTCTTTACTCCAGTCTCAGATAGTAAGTTCCTTACTGAACTCCAAGCTTTCATGAAGACTCCTTGAGGCTTTCTCTGCTCTTGTCTACAACTCAGTCTGAAAGACAATGTTATGTATCTTTTTTTTTTTAATGGCAGCACCCCACTCTGAGTAACAATTTATAATCTAGTCATTTATTGTTGTGTTACAAACCACTTCAAGACTTAGAGGCATATAAGAACAACCAATTTATTATGCTGATAGTTATTTCAGTTTGGAATTGAACTAGGACATAATAGGGGCTATTTATTATTTGTCTCTGCTCTACAATGCTTGGGATTTCAGTGGGAGAGGCTCAGATGTCTGGAGATGGCTAGAATGGATTGATTGGGACCCTAAGTGGAAGGATGACTTCACTTTGGATTCTTCACATCTCTCTCTCTCTTGTGCTAAGGCCACTTACCATGTCATGAGATGGCCCTTAGGAGAGAGAGAAGCCATGTCAGGAGAACACTCAGGCCCACATAGCTAGAAACCAAGGCTTGCTGCCAACCATTGAGTGATCTTGGTAGTGGATATCTGAGGCCTGCATACAAGCACATGAGTGGGTTTAGAAGTAGATTCTCCCTCAGTCAAGTGCTTATATGACCAGAGCTCCAGCTTGCATCTCAATTGCCATCTCATGAAGGATACTGAGCCATAACCACTCAGCAACTTTTGGATTCCTGATTGACAGAAACTGAGGGACATATTTGTTTTTTTTTTTTTTAAAGATTTTATTCATTTATTCATGAGAGACACAGACAGAGAGGCAGAGACATAAGCAGAGGGAGAAACAGTCTCCCTACAGGGAGCCCGATGCGGGACTTGATCCTGGGACCCTGGGATCATGACCTGAGCCAAAGGCAGATGCTCAGTGACTGAGCTACCCAGGTGCCCTATATGTTGTTCTAAGCTCCTACATTTGGAGTAATTTGTTATACAGTAATAGACAGTTAATATTATTCCACCCTTCTCTTATTTCTTTAAAGATTTTATTATTTTTAAAGATTTTATTTATTCTTTTGAGAGGGAGAGAGAGCACAAGCAGGGTGCAAGGCAAAGGGAGAAGCAGACTCCCACTGAGCAGGGAGCCCAGTGTGTGGTTCAATCCTGGGATTCTGGGATCATGACCTGAGCCAAAGGCAGATACTCAACCACTGAGCCACCCAGTGTCCCTGTTTGTTTGTTTAAGAGAGAGAGAGAGCAAGAGAGAAAGACACCCCCACACACACTGAGCAGGGAGCCTGTTAAAGGGCTCAATACCAGGACCTTGGGATCATGACCTGGGCCTGAGGCAGATATTTAACTGAATGAATCACTCAGGCACCCCTGGAATTATGCCTTTTAAAGAACCTTCAGCATCAATAAACCTGTTCTGACTAATATACACCTCTGCTCCCTGAGCATTGATCCTATACTTGTTTAAAATATTGATATTTACTCATTGTGCATTTTTGCATTAATTTTGACTTTTTAAAATATTGCATTAAAATAATATTTCTCTTGATGATTGAGATTTGAGGAGACACCCTTAAACTTTGCACTAATGTGAGTGTCTCACTAACTTCACCTGAATTCTGGCCCTGTCCTGAGGTGATAGAGATGAGTACAGTTTTGTTCTTGCAGGCCACTTGACTTGACCTTATCTATTATAACCATAAAGTGTTGAGTTCTGAGACGTCCTGGCCAGACTATTATAGCACCATCAGAAGCATAAGGTCATGGGATTTTATAGATAGAAAGGATCTTAGAATAAAATATCCCAAATCTTTCTGCTAGAGAGAAGGAAATTGAAACTCAAAGGGATAACATAATTTGGCCAGAGTCACATAGCTGGTAAATTATGTCTTGTACCCAAACTCATTATCTTTTTTGCCTTAAGTTTAGCATTCATTCCACTATAATAAAAAAGCCTATTCTAAACCCCTTTCTTCACAAAAAAAGAAATCATTTCCTTGTTAAATTTCATTTGGGTATTCCACAAAAAATGTTGAGAAATAATAAAAATCTGGAGTTCCTTTCCTGTAACTCCGGAGCATGATTTTACTCCAGTTTAGTCTATAAATTGACATGGATTATGAGGTTGTGTGGTATTTAGCTTTATGATAATTACCTATTTGAATAGCTGATAAGAGTTAATTTATCCTGAAGACAACTAGAAATAAAAGAATAATTGGGTTATAAAATTAAAGCAATAACATCTGCAGTTTCTACTACATTGAACATATTTGATGTAGAGAATATTTCAATTAGGCTGAAAAAAACCTGTGAATGCTTTTCCTCCTTATATTCTTCCTCAAAAGATAGAAAGGCATAGCACACTCAAAGAATAATCAAAAATAGGAAATTGGCCCAACTTCTTGATATTTCACTTTTGTCTGGAGAAAGTATATATACCTGTGACCTCAGATACTCTTCTATGACCAGTAATTGCTGCAGTGAAATAACTGGCCAGCCTTCTCTGAGTTTAATTTAGTAGCATGAATGGGCAGTTTCTGCACGATTAATGGCTTTACTTAAATCAGATAGTCAAGAATTCCAATCCTGGCACTACTGATAACTCTCTGTGACTTTGGACAAGTTACTTGACCTCTCTGGGTCTCAGTTCTCTTAACTATTTTCACTTGTGACTTATTAATTAAACCAGTGTGGACCGATGGCCTTTTTTGTTTTCATCACCCTGCTGGGATAGGGATGGGGGTTGGGGAGATATAGTACCTGATTTCAAGCAACTTGTGATAAAATATGGATGCAAATACCCTCCACATAAGACAAAATATGGTAAATTACAAGTAAGTGGTATACAAAGAAAGAGATAAAAAGGAAGGCATTGCTTTCATTTGGAGGCAGTGGCCTTCCAGCGTGGTGGGGAGGATGGGGAGAAGTTGGCCCTGGTGCAGGCATTTGTGGAAAACCAAAATAATAATAAAACCACTTCAAAATCAGTCTACCTTCTCTATCACAGTACACTTGCCATTCTAAATTATATGTGATAAAATATTTCTCTCCCTTGGGGTTGACAGTTCTCGCCCTTTGTTACCCCACCATCTGGAAAGTTGAAAAAAGGACTCAGAAGAGGAAGTGGAAGAGAGAGAGAAGCCTGACCTTGAAGCAGACCTAAAGTTCTTGGAAGAAATGTGGGAAAACTTTCAATGCAGATATGGAGTTGCAGTTTAATGTTGAGTAGAGGCCAGATTGCAGAAAAACATATATTTGGCCTAATTATTTTATTTAAATCTTGCTGTATAATTAAAGTATTATAAATCCAATCATTAACGTGTGGGAGTTCATTGTTAACTCTTTAACACATACACATTTATTTTTAATTGTAATTAATTAGCCAGAAGAAGTATGTGTAAAGGATAATGACATGTAGTGGAGTGTTTTCAAGAATTGTTATGCTTATTGCTTTGACTTGGAGGAATACAAAGCAGAATTGAAACAAAAAAAAAGGAAAACTTTTAGGTTTGGGAGTATCCTCTTGAGTAAAGAGGCAAGTAAAAACCTTGTACTCAATACGACAGGCTTCTTTCTTTTACTTTCTTATTACTAAAATTTTCCTCATTAATCGAGATAAAATAGTTGACTCAATGAGAAATAGGCTCCCACTCTTAATGTGTTTGACTTAAGAGTTAAAGAGATGAATATATATTCTGATATATTGATCTTAGAGCATTTGGACCAATGAGGGATAACAGGTGGAGGTTAACAAGATGATGGAAGGCAGATCCCTTGACATAGGAATAAAAGTGGTAAGGGACTGGGGGTGACACAAGCACATTATGCTTTTTCAGCTTATTGCTACAGCTCTAGACCAGACTTTGTGGCCTTCCTCTTGAAAAAACTGCCTGAAGTCAGTAGTTCAGCCATAGTGAAGCCATGGTCCAAGAGGAATCAGTAGCTAACATCTTGTCTTCTCAGCTCCCACCATCTCAGTGAACACCTTCGACATTTAGATGAAGGGTGGAGGCTGAGTACCACTACAATTTCTTTGATCACCCCTTGATTCCAAGAGGCTGGAAGTGATGAGTACTTAATTTCTGTTTGTGGGAGTGGGCTAGGAAGGATTGAGTAAGCCAGTTCACAAGGAGTATCCAGAGCAGATGTCAAGGAGGGGTGGCATATTCTGAAAAGCAAGAATGCTTCGGTGTGACTGAAACACAGAATGCTGGGGCAGTAAAAGAGAGTATCCTGGAGAAAGATGTATGTAGGAAGAAAGAGAAGTAGAGGCATATTTGTTATTCTAAATGTTTTATATGAATTCATAGGCAGTGGAGGCCTTTGGAGCATAAACACTAGGGCATGATGGGAAATATTAGTAAATTTAACAACTTGAAATGTTAGGAAGACTTTCCCAATGGTGAGATACATTACAAAGAGAGGAGGCATGGTTGACATTTTTGAAAATGACAATGAGCTATCATCTCTGGTTTCACTATGGTATAGCCTAAGGGTAGTCAGGTGCTCTACTCAAGTCCCTTGGGAGTGCAAGGAAAACGTTTCTATTGCCAAAGTTCATGGAATCCCAGAGAAGACCATCACAGTGGCTGTCCTCTCCATTCACTTTTTTTTTTTGTGAATATAATCAGGATGTATATGGGTTCCAAGGGTTGCATTGGATTATCTGTCAAGAAAACTTTTAGCTTCATCAAAAAATGTCCTTCTCTTAATTTTTTCCCATTCAACTCCAATGACTGAATTTTCAGGATGTAGAACTCAATAGTTTCCCTAGACAAAAGTGAATCACTCCAATTTCCCAGCCATTTACAGTGTCGAACACTCCTTTGGCCTTCTTGTCCTCTTTTGAAAGGACTGTGTGTCCCAGAGAAGGTGTATTCATGGCTGTATCAGTGTGCTTGCTTCCTGCGTGTGGCGCCATGTGTTTCCTCCAGCACAAAAGCAAACTGGCCAGTTTTGTGTGCTTCTGGATGAAGAAACTCCACTGTCAGATTCATTACATTCTGCTTACCTTCAGAGGAGCTATGTTGTCAGCTAATTCCTGAGAGCATACATAAGCCACTGCTGACTAGCATTTTGCCTGCTGTGTACACAGAACTTGGCTAAAATGACCTATAAACACACAAACTATTTCTGTATGTGATGGTGTCTCCCCCCATCTTTCCCTGCTCCCCAGAGTCTGTGCATGAGAATACTGTCTTCAAATGCAATAACTTTCCATGACACTTTATCATTCTAATAGCCATAAAATTACCAAATACTGCATCTTCTATTTTTATGCATGGTAGCTAGGGAAACAAATTCATGTGCACATCTTTCTTCAGAAAGCAAAACTAAATAAAGGTCAGGGGTTTATCTTTTTATTTCAGTTTGTTGCTCTTTCATTCAGAATTTATCCGCTCACACCCTCTCCCTCTCTGACCCACAGCATAAAAACATAAAGTTGGTCAATAGCTAGGATGGGAGAAATTCAGATACATGAAATGGTATACAGAAAAGGGCTGGCATCTATTCAGTGTCTCCATAGAGTGTTTTACTTCTATTCTCCCTGGAAGGAAAGTTTGGAGATTCTCATACTCTATATTCCCATTTTTTTTATGGTATTGATCCCAAACTGAAAAGACCAGGATTCAACTCCACTTAATCACTCTGTTTTTTTAAAGATTTTATCTCTCTCTCTCTCTCTCTCTGTCTCTTTTAGTTAAAAGGGAGAGAGTGGGAGAGTGAGAGCATGAGTTGGGAGAGGGGCAGGGAGAGAATCTCAAGCAGATTCTGCACCGAGTGCAGAGCCCAACCCAGGGCTCACTCTCACAGCCCCTGAGACCATGCCCTGAGCCAAAATCAAGACTTGGACACAACAGACTGAGCCATCCAGGCGCCCCCAAATCCCCATAATAATTCTTAAAAGCCCCTAGTAGTTCTTCATTAAGCATACCCTGGACTCAAACTATTTATATTTAGTTTGGTCTCTTGAAAGCCCATGAGCCATTGAACTTCATTACTCTTGGTTACTCCTCTGTGGTTTCATGCCCAATACCTTTGTACCCTCAGTTCCTTTTGTCTGAGATTCTCTTCAGCTTAGTCCTCGGAGCTAGACATAAACTCTGGACGGACAGGGATCATGTACCTGCAGTATGTGTAGTAGATACTCAATAAATGTTTGTTTCTTGGCTGCCTACCCAGCACAGAAATTATCTTTCTTCCTGAATTATGTCCAGAAGGATCTGCAGGCAGTACATTCTTTTAATCTTCGTATATTTGCAAGTACCTTTAATTTGCCTTTACATTTAGCCAGATATGAAATTACAGGTTATGATTCTTTTCCCTCAGCACTGGGAAGATATATCACTCCATTGCCTTCTGGAATCAATTGTTGTGGCTGAGCAGTCAGCTAAGAATGTAATTGTCATTCCTTTGTGGGTAATCTGTATCTTCTTTCTGGTAACCTAAAGATTTTTTTTCTTCATGTGTCTACTTTTCACTAGGATGTGCCTAGATGTGCATTTATTTTCATTTATGCTACCTGGATTTGGAGCTTCTCTCAGCATGTCTGGAAAATTCTCAACTATTATCTTTCTAAATATCTCTGCTCTGCCACTTGCTTTATCCTATACTTTTAACATTCCTATTAGCCATATTTTGGAGCCCATCAATTTATTCTCCATGTTTTTAAACTATAGCTTAATGAAAAAAATATTTTTCTCTCTCTATGATGCATTTTTGTGGAATTCTAAGTAGTATCCTCCAATTCACGAATTCTTGCTAATTATATCCAGTGTGGAGTTTATATCATCTACAGATTTAAAGATTTTAATGACCACATTTTTCATTTCCAACATTTTTAGGAGACACTTTTAAAATATACATTTTATAATGCTTGTGGGGCACTTGGCTGGCTTATTCGGTAGCGTATGCAACTCTTGGTCTGGGGTTCTGAGTTTGAGCCCCACATTAGGTGTAGAGATTACTTTTTAAAAATATTTTATTTATTTATTTATTTGAGAGAAAGATAGAGAGCACAAGGAGATGAAGCAGCAGAGGGAGAGGGAGACACAGGCTTCCCACTGAGTGGAGAGCCTGATGTGGAGCTCAATTCCAGGACGTTAGGATCATGACCTGAGCTGAAGGCAGACACTTAACCCGACTGAGCCACCCTGGTGCCCCTAGAGATTACTTTTTAAGAAGTAAATACTTGTATCCCCTCATAACTTCTTGTTTTATTTTTAATTCGATTTTCACTTTGTTCCTACCTTTTTGAGATATAATTGACATATAGCATTGTGTGAGACTAAGTTGTACATGTTGATAGAGTACATTTGTATGTTGTAATATGATTGCCACTGTAGCATGAGGTAGCTCCAGTACATCACCAAATTACTGTTTCTTTTTTGTGTGAGAATATTTAAGATTTACTCCTTTAGCAACTTTCAAGTATGTAATATAGTATTCTAATCAGTATGTTATACATTGGATCCCCAGAACTTATTCATCTTATAGCTGGGATTTGAACTCTTTGATCAATAACTCCCTATTGCCCAAACTCATACATACTTTTTTTGTTCCAGCAGTGTGCTGGAGCTTCTTGTCTCGAAACCTGGACTTTCATAAAGCTTCTCTCATCTGTGGGTGATTATCTTAGGAAGCACTTTCCTGGGGTTCCCCGATTGTGGCTGAGAGGAGCTGGAGCCAGTTCACGAACCACTGGATCCACGGCCAGGACCAAGGTCTGTCTGCCTATTTACCTGATACATGGGTGGGTGAGACTCCTTCCAGGGCCCTTGGCATAAAGTGTTGGATCCCACAGCTTTCTGAAGGTACTTTTGTCCATGATGGATGATGAATTTTGTTATTGGTGGAGGAGAAAAATGGAGGATGTCTTCTGCCATCATGCTGCTAGCATCAGTCTCCAGAACTTAACTATTTTAATGCTAACTTCAGATTTTTCTATTATTTTCATTATTGCCATTTTCATTAATGATCACCCATTAATGATTGTTCATTGTTGATTCTATAGGATTTCTTTTTAATATTAGATCTCATTGCATGTGTTGTGATTTTGCACCGTAGGCTCATCTTCAGTGAACATCTTTTCTTCCTTCCTGTTTTTTTTTTTTTTTTTTTTTTTTTTTTTTTACTGTGCCCACTCCTCTGGCTTGCAGCTGGCTCTTCAGGACCCCCCCAGCCCAGAACCCTGTTTTCTCATGTTGGATTAAGGCTGTTGTTGATAATATTGCACTGACACAGATGCAGCTACTGAGCCATTGGGCTGCTCATCCAAGTTTTGGGTAGAAGCTGTGTCTAGTCCCTCCTGCCTGCCTCATTATCCCATTGTAGTAAAATCTCAGCTTTCTCAGCTTTCTTTCAGAGGTGGGAAAAGACAGTCTAGCTCCTAGGCTCACGCAGTCATCTTGGCTCTCATCCCCTTCCCGTCATGGGGAATGTTTAGTCTCCATTTTCTTGTCGGAGCCAAACTCCTGGCTGCCTTTTCTCTGCTCCAGCAGCCCCTTCACCACCTTGGGCTCCTGACCTGCAGATATGTTGTCCTTGGCTGACTTTGGATTGATGTGGCACATGGTGGGAGGTAAAGACTTGATTTTGTGGTTAAAAGAAAGGTAAATTTTCCCCTCTCCTTCTCATAGGATATAAATAAGGACTCTGTGGCTCTAATTCTTAAAGGGAGCCATCTTATCGCCATTAGGAACCATCTTGTGTGCATGAAGAAAGTTAATATTAGGGCAATGTGTCAAGTATAAGTATGTATCTTCTTTTTTTTTTTTTTTTTTTTTAGAGAGAGAGAGCATGCATGAGTGGGGTTAGGGGGAGGAGAGTGAGAAGGAGAGAGAGAATCCCAAGAAAATTCCATGCCCAGCATGGAACAAACATGGGGGTTGATCTCATGATCCTGAGATCACCACCTGAACCAAAACCAAGAGTTAGACACTTAATGTAATGAGCCCTCTGGGCACCACTAGGTACATCTTCTTAATATGGGGTTTTATAATACCTTATATAAATGTCAGTTTTTGCTTATTACTTGCTATATTTTATCTTTTGTCATCATATGTTTGGAATAGCAGTAGGGCTTCAAGACAGGTACTTCTTTTTTTTTTTTTAAAGATTTTATTTATTTATTTGAGAGACAGAGAGCAAGAGAAGGGGGAGGGGCACAGAGAGAGGGAGAAGTAGACTCCTCACTGAGCAGGGAGCCCAACCCGGGACTCAGTCACAGGACCCTGAGATCATGACATGAGCCAAAGGCAGATGCTTAACCAACTGAACCACCCATGCATCACAAGACAGGTACTTTCTAATTCTCCCTTGACCAAAGTCAAGCTAGACATTTTTAACTCTGCTGCCTGTAGTGGACACAGTGATGAGGTGCTTGGATTTCCCTCAGAACTGAAGAACTCATTCCCTAGTTTCCAGGAGTACTGTCTGCAGACTGTTCACAGCTGAGTCACTCTACAGGAAGTTTCTTGAGTGAGGGGACCTGCCTTGCCCAAGGTTATGACCTTTCCTCAGGACCAGCTAAATCACCGTGGCTGGTCAAGTAGAGATGCGGAGGCCTGAGCTCCTTGCTTTACCTCAGGACAAAGACAGAAGATTATCCTTCATCCAGACCTCCCTGTGGGATGAGCTCAGGTCTTTGCCACAACTGCATTGCTATTCATCTTCTTCTTCTTGTCAATCTTTCTCCACTCACTGCCTTACGGGTATTAATACCAAGAGCACCTCTAATACGCCTCCTGCTCACAAACTTCCATCTCAGTAGGCTGTTCCTGGGGAACTTTATTTAAGACACCACTCTGCTGGTGGGGAACACAGGGTCTTCCTGTGAGGCCCGTCAGCTGCTTCCACGTAGTAGACATTCTGGAATATCTGTGGAATGAACACATTAATAAAAACAAAGTTGCCTGAACTTAACTTGTTCAGTTTTCCCAAGCTACATAATTTTTCAGACTTTACTAACAAAACATAGACCATCATCATCTGAGAAATTCATCTAGGTAAAATATCATTCACTTACTTTGCAAGTTCCTGCTTTAATTGGACTCTGATATTGCTTGGACGGACCTAGCTCTGTTGACACTTGAGTAATACATTTGAAGATGAATTACTTGCACTCACAGTATCAGTGTGGGAGGTGGAGGCAGGCACCAGCATGATCAGCTGCTAAGCATGGGCTATAAATTGAGGAAGGAATGGCAGTGTTGGAGAATGGTAATCATTGCAATCCCTTTTCAAACATCACTGGCATGGGGACCGCAAGTTAGCATTACCTCCCATAAAGCGGACTTGAAACCTTTGCTGGGCACTCTTTTCTCAGGACTGGCAATTAAAACCCTCCAGGCAACTTTCACCTCTGAGGACACAGAAAACTGAGCATGCCTCCTTGTAGGGAGTGTAGAGATGTCATGGATGGGAAGCCCACACCTGGAGAAATGGGGTAGTATGGTGAGGTGAGGTATTTCATAAGTGTTGTCAGGTGCCTGAGAATTTTCTTTGGGGATATTTAAATGGTACATTGACATGTTGGCATTAACAAAAATTAAAACGGGGGTTTGTGGGTGGCTCAATGGTTGAGCATCTGCCTTTGGATCAGGTCATGATCCCAGGGTCCTGGGGTCGAGTCCTACATTGGACTCCTTGCTCCATGGGGAGCTTGCTTCTCTCTCTGCCTCTCTGTTTCTCATAAATAAATAAATAAAATCCTTAAAAAAATAAGAATTAAAACATAAGGATGTCTTAGATCACTGACATGACCATCAGTGGTAGATACAGTTGATTATCTATCCTGTGTCCTTTCCCCCATTCATCTTTTTCAAAGCCTCACCTTTTCTTTTCTTCAGATATTCCCACCCCTCACTCAGCCCATGTTCTAAAGACAGATTCTGGTTTCTTTATGCAAATCATGACAATCCTATTTCCCTTGCAACTGTTTCAGAAACCCAGATTTAAGTAAATTAGCATTTCCTAGTGACTTAAAGGGACAAGACTGCTGGGATGACCTTTTACTTTATGGTGAGGGGAAAGGATTTTTCCCCCTCTCTCATTCACAAGATAAAAAAATGGGAAACCAGTTTCCCTAGTTGTCTCCAAAGACCATGCAGGAAGCCATCCTGTGCACATGGAGGAAGCCTTCTTGTGCACATGGAGGAAGCCATCCTATGTAAATGCACGAAGTCATCTTGGGTACATGCAGGAAGTCATCCTGGGTACATGCAAGAAGCCATCCTGTGCACGTGCAGGAAGCCAGCATGGGTACATGCAAGAAACCATCCTGTGTACATGGAGGAGGCCACCTTGTCATCATGATGGAAGCTAATGTGAGTCCATATACAGAAAAAAAAAATCTCAGAGTAATGGAAACAGAGTCCCAATTTTACTGACTCTGGGTCCTGCCTAACCTAGACCTAATGAGATAGTAAGTTTCCTTATTGTTTAAACATATTGAGTCAAGGTTTCCTATTACTTACAGGTGAAAAAATCTTATTTGAAACATATACTTATGATCAAGTACTGTCTTTGCACTTCATTTGTAATTTCACTGGCACTAAGTAATCACAAGTGCCAATTACAGGCAGAATTTATCTTTAAAGATCTAGGCAAGCAGATCAGTCTGTCAGTGGATTAGCATTTCTTATGTTAAAGTGATATTAATGACTTCTGTTTGAAGTTGACTTCTTGGCCATATGAGTTTGTTCCCTCTCTCTACCAATATGTCAATAAAAGATAGTATAGGAATGAAAATAATGTCTAAATGCTCAATGAAAAAAGATGAAAAAGCCATCAGTAGGAAGAGTTCACCAAATCCCTGGAAGATGGGTAAGATACAGATGATTAGAAAGTGGTGAAGCAAGGGCACCTGGGTGGCTCTGTTGGTTGAGCGTCTGCCTTTGGCTCAGGTCATGATCTCAGAGTCCTGGGATGGAGCCCTACATTGTGAGGCTCCCTGCTCAGTGGAGAGTCTACTTCTCCCTCTGCCCCTGCTCTCTCTCTCTCTTAAAAAGAAAAGGAAAGAAAGAAAGAAAACCTTAAAAAAAAAAAAAAAAAAAAGAAAGTGGTGAAGCAGAATCCAGGAAGCCACAGCCCAGAGTATGTACAGGAAAAAGATTCCAATGAAGAGGAAGCCAGTATGCCTTTCATGTATGTAACAGCCTTAGCACTATGAAATGTGCAAAAGAGGGTTGGGTTACGATGTGAAGCACAAAACAAGGTGATTAATCAAAAGTCTGTTTTTGAAACAAACCCCTTCACCCTGCAGGACATAATTCGTGGAAGCCAGGCTTCTATGCCAAGACTTCCAAAAAAAAAAAAGAGTATTCCCTTTCAGAGAAACTGGAAGTCACCAGAAGAATGTCCTTTACATTTTATCATTTAGGGGGTTCACCAGGGAATGCTTCACTTGTTTCCCCAAACTGGTGTCACTTTGAATAAATTGACAAAATGAGCAAGGTCCGTCCATGCTGCGGGGCCCTCACCAGGTTTAATGGAACATTCAGAGGTCTTCAAGTGTGAGGCCCTCCAACCTGAAAGAAAATCATCGAAGGGAACAGACACAAAACATGATTCTGGAGGAAACAGGCATCATGCAAAGGACAGGAGGGAACTAAAATTCTACTGTACATTCTGGGAGAGATTTGGGGAAATGTTGCAACATGCAACAAGCATTTTCCAGCGAAAATGGAATAAACACATACCAAGAAATACCTCCTTATAGTAAAGATCTGTTTGTCCACATAGAAAATAATTTGACAGAAAACTTGGAAAATCAGATCTGGGAAATCTCTGAGAAGTAGAACAGGAAAATAAAGAAGTGGAAAATATGAGAAAGAAAACCCGAGGGTCAATGCAGGAGCGTTTAACATCTAACCAAAAGACAAATGACAGGGGAAAGTATCAAAGAAGTAATGAGGCAATGTTTGCAGAACAGAAGGGCTTCACATTCATACTGAAAACATACACCTAGTGCCCAGCACAATGAATTAAAACAACAACAACAACAACAACAACAAACCACACGCCCATATCTACAGCACACGACCACCAAATGTCAGAATATTAAGGATAAAAAGGAAGCCCTAAAAACAAAATTGAGAAAAAAAATCCAAAGTAAAAACAAAGACAGCATCAAGTGATCCATCAGCAACTCTAGCTATTAGGAATGCTTGACTTTCTGAGGGAAAATCATATCATTGTAGAATTCAATATATAACTCAAGTATCAATAAATAGGATGATAGAATAAAGACATCACCAGACGTGTAAAGCCCAGAAGGGACTTTCCAGGGAAACTGGACAACTTGGCAGAATTTGAAAGCTGTAGAAGTGATAGAACAAAATTAAAAACCCAGCTAAAGTAATTGGTTCCCCCCCAAAATTGAACCCCAGGCAAAAAGTCATACAAGAAAGACCATTTAATCATAGCTATGGGTGTGTAGTGAACCACATTTAAACAGTCATAATAATGAAATCACTATTGATTTTCAATTCTCAGAATCAACCTATGGATAAAGCTTAGAGGATTAATTACCATCAGGGAACAACATGTAGGCATTATGGATTTGACCTGTAAACGTAGCAATTCAGAAGAACTTGAGAGTTAGAAACAGGAACAGAGGGCGCCTGGGTGGGTCAGTCGGTTAAGCGACTGCCTTCAGCTCAGGTCATGATCCCAGGGTCCTGGGATAGAGCCCCACATTGGGCTCCTTGCTCAGCGGGGAACCTGCTTCTCCCTCTCCCTCTCCCTCTGCCCCCGACTTGTGCTCTCACTCTTTCTCTATCTCAAACAAATAAACAAAATCTTTAAAGAAAAAGAAGAAACAAAAACAGAACTGAAATCAGTACCTATATTCTCACATTAGGAAGTAAGAAGTCAAAATACACCGTTTTGAGGGAAGAAAAAAAAAAAGACGTTTAAAAAAATTAGTTTCAAAAATTAACAAACAAAATGACATAATTTCACGTCTTTTGGTTCTTGTATTCATTTGGATTATTTTGGCAGGAAGAAAAACAAGATTCTTTTTTCTTTTTTCAGTTGAAAGTTATTTTCATGAAAGACTTTAGCTTCTGATGTTATTATTAAATCAAGATTTTGATTTGTCTTCATGAAAGCAACCACACATGACTTCAATTGTCACAGGCTAATGCAAAAATAAGTGAGGTGAACCTAACAGATAAAGGATGCTATTGAATCAAGGGGAGGCAAAATAACATCAGAGTGAGCTGTCCAAAAATAAGTTTTGCAGTTAGCTCATGCTAAGGTAGAGGGATATTGCTAAAATGAAAAGAAACTTGGCTATAGTAATTTATATGCCATTCACTCACTGGGTGCTGATTTACTACAATATTACACATATTACCATGTTAGGAAATTAATGTTAAAATTTTTATTTTATTAGTTTCCGGATTTTGCTTATGTTCAATTTGCGATTTTTTTTTCTTGGTTTGCTCAGCAGATTTGTCAGCTCAGTGGGAAGTACAAGCTGTAACCACAGCTGAGCTACTCTCTTCTCAACAAGGTAGGTTCTCTAACTAACCAAAAGCTCCATTGTTACCTAGTTGCCTAGATCCTCCCCCTTCATGAAGTTGCCCACTAGTATCCCCCGGAGGATTTTAAGACATGCTGGGGGGCACTTGATGGGATGAGCACTGGGTGTTATGCTATATGTTGGCATGTCGAACTCCAATAAAAATATATACATACATACAAAAAAAAAAAAAGACCTGCTGAGATTTATGTCCCAGGTCCACTGTATATCAACTGTGTACTTTGGAAAAATTGCTTAACATTTTTGCACCCTGGGGCAGCCCGGGTGGCTCAGCGGTTTAGCGCTGCCTTCAGTCCAGGGCCTCATCCTGGAGACCCAGGATCAAGTCCCACGTCGGGCTCCCTGCATGTAGCCTGCTTCTCCCTCTGCCTGTGTCTCTACCTCTCTCTCTCTCTCTCTCTCTCTGTCTCTCATGAATAAATAAATAAAACCTTTAAAAAAAATTTCTGCTCCTCAGTCTAAACACTTCATCATGGTGATGACAATAATAAAAAATACTGCATAAAAAAAAAGGAATGCAGAATCATGGGCCTCACCCCAGACCTACTGAATCAGAATCTGCATCTTTAACAAGATCTCCAGGTGATTTACATGGGCATTAATCTCTGGAAGGCAAGGCCCTTGTGTGGCTCAATCGGTTAAGCATTTTCCTTTGGCCCAAGTCATGATCTCAGGGTCCTGGGACCCTGTTCCATGAGGAGTCCGCTTCTCCTTCTCCCTCTGCCTGCCGCTCCCGCTGCTTGTGCTCTCTCTCAAATAAATAAATAAATAAATAAATAAATAAATAAATAAATAAATAAATAAATACTTTTAAAAAATGTCTAGAAGGCACCGACCCTGCTTTTTCCCTAGTACCGTGGACGAGTGCAGGAGCAGCATCCATCTCTAGGGAATCACCAGTCACTGCCCATTTCTGCCCAGTCTGAGCATCCCTCCTCTGAGGACAATCAGAGCTCAGGGGACCATGAGTGTTTTGCCACTTTGCTACTGTGTCTCTTACCAACCTTTCTAGTGATGAATGTGCCTGGAGCTCCCATTTCCCAGCACTTGGTGGTATTTGTTGTTGTCCGTCCAGATTCCTTATCTGTAACAGAATAGTAATAAACTTTTCATAGAGTTGTGAGACTTGCATATAATAATCCGTATAAAGCACTCAGCACAGAGTAACATCTCAATAAATGTGGCTATAATTATTAGCTATTACCAGAGTCCCGGGTGATAACATTCAGCAGGAAAGGCTTCTATGTTAATAGTCTCCAGCCTCAGCTGTCATCGGGTTCATTTCCCTCATCAATAGCTCATTACTTGATTGTCAAGTCACAGACGCTATAAGCCACACACCATCACACCGAATAATAGCGATTATTGCAGTTCTCATGTGTAAAGCATTGCAGAGCCGGTCTCCCTGTCATCCCGAGAGGGGTCTGTCTGCGAGAGGTGCTGGTGGTGAGGTGCAAGCTGTGTTGTCTGTCTTTCACCACCACAGTCCAGTATCATTTTGTTCATGAGCTTCCAAGCTGTCCTGCCCTGTGTCCCAGGGTTCTCCAAAGCCAAAACAGCTCTTTGTTTTCCTTTTACTCATTTCTTGATGCACAGCCTTCTCCTAAGAGAGTCAGGCATGCATCCAGAGGCACAGGGTGGACAATAAACCTCACATGCTGTGCTGGGAAAGACCTCTTCTGATTCAACATCCCACCCCACTTACTTCTAATGAGTCTGGAAAAACGACTACATGGGGTCTTAATTTTGAACCATAATGTGAACATGAAATTTGACACATGCGTTTCCAGGACAAATGAACAACAAATCATAAAAAGAAGGGAAACCATGACTATGGCCCTCTTACTTCCTATGTGAAAGGTACCATGTGATGTCTAGTGTTATCACATTTAATTCTCCAAACAAGTATTTGTTTAACAGATGAAACTGTGGATTGTACATGCGGAGAAACCAAGCTGGAATGAACTTGTGTTTGTTTCACTCCCAAATCTGTATCCTTTCTATTCCTTCATATGCCTTCACATTATGGAATCAGCTGATGGGCAGTACCAAGTTCCCTGTCACAGAGAGAACATTCAAGCAGAGGCTGGAGGCTGGAAGGCCTGCCCAACTCTCCCGAGGCCTGAAATGAAGCCAAGGGCACCCGGATGGTTACAGCCGAGGGTAATTCCTGGAGCGACACCTAGAGCAGTTGATCTAGGAGAAAGTTATCCATTCCAAACAAGGCAAGGGAATAAGGAAGTATCAAATTATAAAGCTAAAAGTATCCAGAAGCACAGCAAGCTGATAAAGCATAAGGTGCATTGCAGAATAGGTAAAGGAAGATCCAGAGCTGAAAGCTGGCAGTGCACAGGCTAAAATCTGCCCACAGACGTGTTTTGTTTGGTCTTCAGGCATTAATTCCTTTTTGGTTAATTGACAACACCTGAACACCAGTAGATTTCACCCACAAATCCACATTTTTTTTTTAAGATTTTGTTTATTCATGAGAGAGAGAGAAGCAGAGACACAGGCAGAGGGAGAAGCAGGCTCCATGCAGGGAGCCCAATGTGGGACTCGATCCCAGGACCCCAGGATCATGCCCTGGGCCAAAGGCAAATGCTAAACCACTGAGCCACCCAGGGATCCCCAACAAATCCACATTTCAAAACTTCTCTCCAAAAGTGGGACGATCTGGATATACTGGGCCACATTTCTACATGGCAACAGTTGAGTGGTGCCTGGTTCCAGAGGCAGAGCATACCCTCTGCACCACCTTAGATTGCCTTCTGTTTTTCTATCTGTACTTGTGTGCATTATCAGCCTGGACTCTGAAAATAACCAAAACAATTTATGTTTTCTGCTGCCATGGAGGGATTCAGCTCAGAAAGAGATGGGCTGCATTTGTGGCACATCCCAAACTCCTATTCCCTTCAAGACTCACTCGAAGCTCCAATGGACAGAGTCTGAAAGACAAGCTGTGTGATACCAAACAATTATGAAATAGCACGTGCAAGCATGTTCCAAATAGTGAACATGCCAGTCACTGAGAGATGGAGAAGTGGTTTAGTTAAAGCACGGAAGAAATCAAGGTAGGCAAGAACCCATGCATACAAGTCCCTAGTCTCTCTACTGCCTTAGAACTGCATCTGTATTCTAGTGAGAAGGCGTGATCGTTATCATTAAAATTGTACTATAGATGTTACTGATTCTGAGATGGGAGGGAAGTCTAGAGAGAAGATAGAGACAGAGAGAAAGGAGAGGGTCAAATCACACGAATGTTTTCTATAGCATGATTTCAGTTATCTCCAACAACTTGTTTTGTTGTTTTTCTGATTTAAAAAAATCCCCCAGGTTTTGGTAAGATAAGATACCCAAGCCAACTTAGTGACCAGATAGACAGGCTAAGAAGCAGCTCCAACATCAGGGGAGGTTCTGTGCTTACAAGCAATAAAAACTGACACCAGTAAACAAAAACAAAAGAGGGGTTTAATAGATGTATCCTGAGTTCTTATGGCATCGACAGGAAGGCTGGAAAGTATGACACAGATCTAGGTAAGCACTCAGGATTTCCTGTGGATAGAATACGAGCAATTTTGGGAGTTTGAGAATCAGAGACACCCTCCACCCCGCATCTCACAAGGGTGCCAAGCTGGAATAGATGAGTCTGATCATTTTTAGCTTTTGTGTCATTCTGTATACAATCCGAATTCCAGAGAGGAAGCTTTACAATTAGCCTAGCTTAGGTCAAGGGAAGTTGGATTATACCCTAGCCTGTAAACTCCACGAGGTCAGAAGTGAGAAGACACTGACTATTAATTATCAATGTTTTCAGCACCAAGGCTAGTGTTTGAAACAAAGTAGATGTTCGTGAATATTTGTGAAATGAACCAATGAAAGAATGTTTTCAGTCTCAGACTAGGGTAAGATAAAGCATCTGGAAAATATAGTCCCTAAACCCAAAGCCAGCAGGGAAGAGGTAATTTTCCAAAAGGAAATCAGGGTGATATTATCAAGAGAGAACTGAATGGTGCTGGGCCCCCAGTAGAGAAGGGAATGTAGACAAATGTTTTTGATTTTCCACCAAGGTTTATATAACAAACACAGAAAACTTCAAATCTCTCTCGGTCTTTCACATTTCAACATAGTGACAAGGAATCAGTCAGAAAGCATCTAAATCCATCTTTGTTTTCCTATGTACACAATGGTAGCCAGATTTGTGCTGCTGGTGATTGGTAACCTGAAGTCCTGCATCCCCGCTATTCTGGTTCTGATGAGGAAGGCCATATTCTGGTGCCAGCCCTGCCCCAAGTGAGTTCCCTGAGATGCAGGCACATCTCCTCCAAGAACATGCCATATGTACAAGAGGCTGTTCCAAGGAGAAGCAAATTTGCACATCCCACTCAAAAGGGGAATGGCAAGGATGGGTGTGAGGAGCCCCCAGATTTTCTGCTCTTCCTCCGAGGTACTTTAGGAAGGAACACATGACTCATTTCAAAGGATCAAGGGAAGAACACCACCTGGGAAGTGGGAAATGGTCAAGAAGGCTCTGATAACGAAGCAGCTTTAGTGTTGATAATGAAAAAATGTAGCTTTCTTAAGCTGATCTGACTGATAATTGCTATTATGGCCCAATCCACTCATTTTGCCAGCTGGTCATATACAATTTAGCTCTTAATTATGAGTTGTCTTGTGAGTTGTCCTTAGAATGCTTAATGTGTTAGCCTTGTTCCAGCCACTGGAGCACAGGCTCAGAGAAGCTTTTGGAACATTCCTTTCAACAAAAGTGGGTTTGCTTTCCAGCCTCTGTTTTGGCCAAAAGCTGGAGACCTTTGTATATTCTTTTCCTTGGATTGGAAGTGTGGATGCTGAGCACTGGGGTGAATTTGTCTGGAGAAGAAGGGGAACTGTATGTTGGCAGCCTGTCTATACCCAAAACAGAGAGATCTGAGGGCCTGTGGACCTCATCTGACTATATGCATTTTTTTCAGCCTGCATAGGATTTATTTTTTGAAGTATTATTTTCAAATTCTATGAAATTGAGAGGGCTTTCCATACCAATCTGGATTTCCAGTTTGTCTTGAAACCACATAAAGTCTTGCAATATGAGGTCTGCTTTCCTGCAAGGAAGTGGAAGTGGAGCTGAATTAGAGCAGTGGTGGCCCGTTGAGACAGAGTCTGAGCTCTGCAATCAGTCCCCCAATCAGCTTTGGTCATAACCCAGTGTGTGCATGTGAGGACTGGGGAGGCTAGGTTGGTAAATGAGATTGTAACTTCACATCTACAGCTTTTTTTCTAGTTGGGTGTGGCATAGGTCTTAAATTGCTAAAAGTTATTTCTCTGCCTTTTGGATATGGCTAATGACTCTTATGGTTAGTGGCTTGGACCAGGCTGGGAAGAGGATGTAGCATGGGGTCATGTCTCTATATGCCCTGGGGGAAGTTAGTCATCCTTTGAGTTCATCTTGGCATTTCATATTTTTAAGCAGGAGTTTGGCCTATAGATAAGGCCCAAATCACATCATTATATGATGCACCAGAGCATAGAAGGTCTTGAATGCCATGCTGAAGGTTTATACATGGGCAACAGGTTTGAAAACACCAAAGCATCCCAAGTTCTTCTGCCTTGGGTCACGTCGTACCAGGCCCTGTGTTTGGAGTCAGCTGCTCCCCACTGCAACCTGATAGAGCCCTGTGGGGTGGCCTACAAGTCCAGGGATGGACCAACCACAGAAGGGCCTTCATTTTTTTTTTTTTTTAATTTGTACTTTCAGGGCACCTCGGTGACTCAGTTGGTTAAATGTCTAACTCTTGATTTCAGCTCAGGTCATGATCTCAGGGTCATGGGATTGAGCCCTGCATCAGGCTCCATGGTCAGTGGGGAGTCTGCTTGAAATTCTCTCTCTCCTTCTCCCTCTGCCCTTCCCTCTTCTCTCTTTCTCTCAAATAAAAAAACAAAGCTTAAAAAAAAAAGAAATTTGAACTTTCATATCTTTTGACATATGTTCTCTTCTTTTTTGAATTTATGTCACAGATGTTGACATATGTGCACCATGACATATGCGTGACCTGTTTATGGCAACACTTTTAATAACTAGAGACTGGGAATAATCAATGGGCCTCTCACCAGTAAGGAAGCTGACCTAATTGTGGCACATTTACACAACTGAATATCGTGCAGCTTTTGGAAGGCCTGAGGTGTCTGTGGCTTATATGGAATGATCTCTAAAGTATATTTTAAGCAAAAATAGCAAGGTGTTGATTAGTGTTTCTACTGTGTTTCCATTCATTTAAAAAGCATGCAGACACTGACTTATTTTTATATAAGGTGGAATATTTTTAGGTGGTAGAGAACAATTTTTACAGAGAGCCTTGGAGACAAGGGTTGAGGGAAAGATAGACTTTTCATTGTGAATCCTTCTGTATTTGTTTGCTTATTTTACCATGTTCATACATGTTACTTTTTTTTTCAAAACACAAATTGAGTTCTGTGGTTGTGTGCACTTAATTCTGAACTTCATTTCTCCTGGAGTCTGCTTCATTCCTTCTAGGAAAATGCCTACATCCCACAATAGTTTTCTAGAAGGAATCACCATGCCTCCCTGGCTGGCAGAACTGAGCAGGTTGCCCTGGGCTCCTGCTGAGACCCGAGCTTCTTTTCTTGGAATTCTGGGTGAGAACAGCTCTCGGGTACTATGTGGTGTCTTGTGGCGTTGCTTAGCAAGCGGGCAAAGAGGATACAGAGCCAGATAGCAATTACATGTTGCCTTCCGCATCTCGCCTTGCTATGACACCCTCCACCCAACATTGTCCCCTTCCATTCTCCCACATATCAAATGGACATGATACCATTTGTCCTTTCCACTCTGGGAGCATTTCAGGAAATAAATAGTGCAGATAAAAATCTATCTAGGAGGATTATGTCCTCCCTTGCAGCTCCCAAAGGACCAAGAGTAACGTGTCTCTTGCCTCTACACTGAGAATATAGGTAGAGCAGGGCAGGGTGAGTGCGATGAAGTTTGAGACCCATGATGGACTCAGGGGGATTACAGAAGACAAATTGATCTGCAAGTGAAAAGGGGAAAGGAATTCTGGAGAAAAGGACGCCAATGTACAAGAGCATCTTAGAATCTGGTGCGTTTGAAGAGCAATGAGTAACTCTGAGTGGCTGGGACACAGGCTGAAACAGGATAGGAAGCAGGAGGTGCCACTGGAAAATTTTGCAAGGAATTTAAACCTTATTCTCAAAAAAAAAAAAAAAAAAAAAAAAAAAACCAGCCTGATTCCTAGGAGGTTTTTTTTTAATGTTAGAGAATAATGATCAAATTTTATTTGGCATACAACTAGCAAAAGTATAGAATACAGTTACTAGAACAAATTCCTCCTGGCCGGAAGGAGGAGAGAGATGATTATTGTAATGCTTTCTAGCTCAAGGGGATTTACCCTAAAAGAATGCAATGGGGATATGAGTCACAATGGGGATATGAGTTGGGGGGTGGGGGCTGAGGGTAGATCTGAAAGGGATTTGTGAAGTAAAATCAAGCAGCTTGGTGAGAGGCTAAATGAAGAAGTTAGGAAGAACGCCAACAATGTCTTTGAGTGTTTGGCTGGAAAGGAATAGTGACTTAGACCCAGAAGACAAAGCATACCTGGAAGAGTGTTTTTTGCCCTTGGAGTATGAAATCTTTGTATTTTGTCCATTGTAAGAGCTGTTTCTAAGCCACTGTCCTCTGCCTGAATTTACTTAACCGAACACTTATTAAGTCTTTACACTGGGCCCTGGTAAGGCATGAAGGTCAAGAAAGTCTCTGGAATTGAGTATTTTTAGATCTGTCTCCCCCTCGTCCAACAGAACCAGTGAAGATATTTCCACCTATCTGAAGAACAATGCAAGTACCCATAACGATGACAAAGAAATGACACGATTGTCCTTAGAAAGTCAGTTTCAAGCCCTGCCACGTCAGGACATTCCCCTCCCCCCCCACCCCCCCATGCACCAGGACAATGTCCCTTGTATCTCAATGGCAATAACTCAAGGGCTATGCTGGGAAGACAGCAAGGAGATGACTTAATTATGAGCAAAATCATTCGTCAAAGACCACATGAGACTAGCAAGAGTCATAGTTGCTGAGTGGGAAAATATTTTGTTGCAAGCAGCTCAGACCCAAGGGGAATGGACAAATCTTTGGAACTGCTTGGAGGGATGAGCTGTGCCAGTAGGGAATCAATACCCATTGGCAGATTGGCTTCTCTTGCTGCTGCACGTCCCCACTCAATGGCACCCTGGCTCGGTGTCTTGGCTCTGTTGGGATGTGGTTGTTGCGCTGGCTTGGGGCAGGCAATTCCTCCTCTTGACAGTCTCCTGGAAGCTGCTGGAATCTCTTCTGCCTCAAGCAGGATGTAACAAGCTGGGGAGGTTTTCGCTAGGCTGCTTTTTCTGCAATTCTTTTCTTGTTCAGGTGCCAGCAGTCCTTCATCCTTCTAGGATTCCAAGCTGTAGCTTCTCTGAAGGCTGATGTAATGGTTCTAAGCCTCAGAATAGAAGACCCACTTTTTGATATGATCTATTGTATGTTCACCTCTCTGACTCCTCTTTGCTCTCTCACCAGGCCTTCTAAAGACCTACCAGTGCCTTTCAATGTCTTTCCCTATGGGGATGCCTCCTTGGTCCTCTTTTGAGCTCCGCCTATTCTTTTTCTGCCTGGGCTCCCCCACTAAACTGCACGTTTTCAGCTAATGGATCTATATTAAAAGACTCCAAAGCACTCATTCCTGGGCTCAACTTCTTTCCTGAATTTTGGACCAGCATTCATTCATTCATCACTCAGAAGACATTTATGGACCACCTATGCTATGCGAGGTCTTGCCCTAGGCACTGCGCAAACAGAGTCGACCCTCACAGATTCTCCATCCTTGCTCCTGTAGCGTTTTGACGTTTAGGCTTGAATGAGCCTCAAATCTGCCCCAGTTGGGATTCAGAATCTCAGTCATGCAACCCGTCCCTCTGCCTGGCTAACTGCTGTTGGGGACATACACTCGCTCCATCATCATCATCATCATCAGGATTGAACCCCATCCTCGTATTGTTGCCTGATCTTGTTGATCCCACCTCCCGATCTTTCCGTTTGGATCCCCTCCTGCCTCAACCACCTTGTTCAGCCCTCACCTACCCTCACCTGTACAGCTTTTTTTTATTATTTTTTTAATTAATTAATTTATTTATTTATGATAGTCACAGAGAGAGAGAGAGAGGCAGAGACACAGGCAGAGGGAGAAGCAGGCTCCATGCACCGGGAGCCCGATGTGGGATTCGATCCCGGGTCTACAGGATTGCGCCCTGGGCCAAAGGCAGGCGCCAAACCACTGCGCCACCCAGGGATCCCTGTACAGCTTCTTTAACTGTCTGCCCAGCTTCTAATCCATTCTCCCCTCCACTCACAATCATTGCAAATATTCTAGTTACACAATCACCCTTCATGCCCCTCTCCCAACATCACCTTGAAATGAAACCCCCCATCATGGTCTCTCAGCTGCACTGTCTGCTCCGGGCCTGCCTTTCTGAATCTATTTGCAAGTAGCCTCCAGGAGAGAGCTTCCCTGGAAGAAGGAAAAAGAAGAGGAGAGAAGAAGGGACATAGGAGGAAGAAGAGATTGAGGCATGTTGGAGCTGTTTGTTGAGTGTCTACACGGTGCTTGGTGCTGTGCTAAAGCCTTCATGTACACTTGGCCATTCAATAATCCTAGATGTTTTTTAAGTTCCTTTGAAATCTAAGTGAACTTCTGAGATTTTAGGCAACTTACCGTGATAAATGAGGCAAGAAATAATAATAGCTATCATCTATGGAGAACTGAGTATGGGACAGGCACTGCCAAGTGCTTTTCCAGCATTGTCTCCATCACACTTCTGTGAGGTAGTGCTCTCAGAATCCCCATTTTGTAGATGAAAAAACTGAGGCACAGAGAGGTGAATAGGTCCAAGGCCAGCCATCCCCTGTGTGGTGTAGCTTAAACCAACTGCAGCCTTATTGTCATTTTTTTTTTTTTTAATAAAAAGCAATGTAAGTAGACACTGAATTCCTGGGGCTCCTGGGTGGCTCAGCTGGTTAAGCATCTGCTTTCAGCTCAGGTCAAGATCTCGAGGTTCTGGGATTAAACCTCACATAGGATTCCCTGCTCAGCAGGGAGTCTGCTTTTTCCTCTCCCTCTGTTCATCTCCCCTAAATTGTGCTCACACTCTTTCTCTCTCAAATAAATAAATAAAATCTTTAAAAAAAATAGACACCAAATTCTTCTTTAGGAGCAGCAAAGAGAATTCCATTGCTGGCTATAAAGGGAAGCTCATATAATCCCCTCTCTCCACCTGTCTGCCAAGAATTCACACATCATGAGTAGGGGTGGTATTTACAATCTCTTCCCTAAACTCCCCATAGCTCATTTACTCTTCTTCTCTCTTTTCTTCAAAACTCAGATCCCTTTCCTCTTGGGAGTAGCTCTGTGCCTTTGCTAATGAAACCGCATCAAGCACTCCTCCTTCCTGTTCCCTTCTCTATGCCAAATGCCCCCCAAAAAAGACCAACGGGCTATATTCAGTCGCCGGGTTTGTTTTTGTTTGGCTAATACAATTTTTTATAATAATTCTAGGCAACGTTAAGAAATGAGTGGCTTCCAAGGTTCTGGCTCACCTTTGCCTGATTTCCAGAAAATCTACCAAGAGCCGGCCTGCATCACTGGCCACCCAGGCACACATGCTGTCTGGTCTGTCCCACCCCACCATTCACAGCATTGTCTCCCAGACTCAAAGCTTGGTGCCATTTATGGTTATACCCAGGTCTCCTTAAAATTGGGAAAATGAAAGGTGAAGAGAAGAGCCCATGTGTTAAAGTGGACGCAAACAGTAATCCCTCGTGTTTAGAGGTTTAAAAAAATGATTGAGGGTCTTTGAGAAAGGAAGACAAGCCTCACTGCCTATTTATTCTTGCTGGCATTCGGGTTTACAGTATCTGGGTCAGATTAACAGAACAAAAAGACCCCTTCTCACTTCCCAAAGCTCAGGTCAACAGAACAGCAAAAAACCCAGTTGATCGACAAACAGAAAGTACTTGAGAAGAGGAGGTGGGAAGTCAGGAGAAAGAAGCCCTTGGTTATATATCGAAAGTTCCCCTTATTCTGGTTGCAACTTTCCATCTCCCTCATGTAGCAACAAACAAACAAACAAACAAACAAACAAACAAACTCCAGCCCGGTGTTCTAGACGTTATTTGAATTTGAGTAAAATGGCTCCTTTGGCAACCAGCCGGCAGCCAACAGCCTTTACAACATGTTTTCTGATACAAACCGTTTCACAAAGAGCTTGTATCTTTTTACTACCAAGCATTTCATTCTGAACAGAAAACTTAATAAGATTCTCAGCAGAGATTTTAAGAGGATCCATCATAGGACTTAACAACAACTGTGATCTATTATATTTAGTGCAAGAGTAAAGACCTGAGAGAAATAGTGATTTCGATTTGACTTTACGGCTGCCCAAGTTGTGTTCAAGTTAAGGGAAAGTGAAAACTTGGTATTGGAGGAAGAGCAAAGACCTTGGACTCAAATCCGGCTTTGCATCCCACTGTGACACACTTACAAGCTGTTGCACTTTGGGCAGATTGCTTAACTAATTTGTGCCTCAGTTTTCACAGCTATTAAAGGGAGTAATACTACTGTATAGGATTGTTGCAACAAAGATCTGTGGCACAGAGCCTGATTCATAGTAGGATGCCCTAAATGCTTTAGGCTATATGTGACAATAGCTCAACCTAAAGGAGCCTGAGCAAAAATGAGACTTTCTTGACTTGCCTAACTGAAAAGCTCAACAGTACACCAGCTTCAGGGGTAGCTGGATCCAGGACCTCAAATAATGTTGATAAGATTCAGTCTTTCACCATCTTTGGGTTCTATTCCCTTCTGAGCTTGATTTCATTTTTCATTGAGCCCAGAAGACTAGCTGCCTATTTTTGGAGCAAGCAGAGGGGAGCTCTGAAAAAAATATACGCTGAGATGTGGAGAGTCTGGATGAAAATCTCCTCAGGCAGGGCAAAACGAGTTTGGGCACCATAATCCATGTGGGGTGTCCCAGGAGGGCTGGGATTCAGGGCCAACATAAAAACATAACATATGACAGTTCATCCTCATCAAAGCCACATAGAATAGACAGATCCAAGATGATCACTTCCAGTTGACATATAAGGAAACTGAGGCTCACTATTAGTAACAAATTACCATAAATTAAGTGGCTTAAAACAACACCCATTGATTTGCAGTTCCAGAGGTCAGAATCCAAAATGAACCTCACTGGGCTAAAATCAAAGTATCAGCAGGGCTGCATTCCTCCTGGAGGTTCTAGAAGAGAATCCACGTCCTCACCATTTCCAGCATGTGAAGGCCACCTGCATTCCTGGCTCCAGCTCCCTTCCATCTTCAAAGCCAGAGCACAGCATCTTCACATCTCCCTTTGATGCTGCCCTGACCCTCCTGTCTCCCTCTTTCCTTGTAAAGACCTTTGTGATTCTACTAGGTTCACCCAGATAGTCCAGGAAAATCTCTCCATCCCAAGACCCTAAACTGAATCACATCTGCAAGCTCCGTTTTGCCTTGGAAGGTAACAGGGATTAAGGCATGGGGGTCTTCACAGAGACCATCATTCAGCCTACCACAGGCTCACAGAGGTTAACAGCCCTCAGTCACTCCTTAAGTTAATAGCTGAGTCACAGCCAGAACCTATGCTAATGCTTCTAAATTAAGAGTCTGAGTAAGAATCCTGGCTCCTCGGCAGAGGGGCTGTGTGGCTTAAGTCAGGTGTCTCTGGGCCTCTGTGTCTTCATCTGTAAAATGGGTATACTGTTATAAGGATGGAACAAGACACCGTTTTAAAGGGTCTAGCACAGCATCTGATGTGGAGCAGAAAAGTCATAGTGCTCGGCATTCCCATTAGGTTTACCTGCCTTGAACCAACAGGGCCCCTGGAACCACGCGGCTCAGGGAAAACTGGGGAAGAGCCAGGAGCATCTTGGAAGGAGCTGTGGGATGTGAGTCAGTCAAACGACCATAGAGACCTTGAACTTCTCTGAGTCCCGTCCCTTCATAAGCACCAACAATAGTAGGTCCTTCCCTGGAAGAATTAAGCAGAAAATGTCTAAGTGCTTTGCACCCTCGGTAAGTAAACCTCCTCTCCTTTCGCCTTCCTCCTCAACTTGTTTGCTTCCTGTTTTCTCCACCACCCCAGCCCTCGCTCTTCCTTCCTGTCTTTCCTTCTGCTCTCGCCCCTTTCCCCTTCCCTGTTGGCCTCTCCTACATCCCTCCTTCCCACTCTCTGGCTCTCTGCCTTCCATCGCCTGGACTTGAGACCTCCATGTAGAAGCAATTAATCAATTTCAGGGACTTCCGGTGTCCGCTCTCCATCCGCCCCCTCCTGTGTCACAGCAACCAGTACTTTCCACTCATCAGTTTTCTTAGTTGTGCAATCTAAATGCTAATGATGCCTGCCTAACCTGCCCCTTTACCCTCCTCTACGGGGTCCGCAAACCTCATCCTGGAGTCACTGTGCAGAGGCAAACACAGCCTTTCTCGCCATCACACCCCATGTCGGGAACGTGGGCTCAAAACCCTGGGACCTTTGGAAAGCTCCGATGGTCCGCAAAGCAGTGGGGGCGAGGATCTGCCGTCAGGAGCCCCTCCGAGCGCCTTCCTCCCCGGCTGGGCCCTATCTGCCCAGCTGGCCGATGCCCGCGCCGATGCCCTCATTCCCTTTCATGCACTGGTGGTTTTCAGCCTGATACTGAAAGTGCAATATGCTTGCCAGTAATGATGTCTTATTGGAGTGTAAAGATTTTCCCATTTCACTGCTTTATCCTGAATTTAAAGTATTTTGAAATTCACTTATGCTGGAGAGGACCAGCTGCCCAACGTGGCCGTAAATAAGCTGGTGGCCGCTAAGGTGTTATCTGTGAAATGGGAGCCGGGCGAGGGGAGTGCTGGGGGGCCCCCCCGGGCAGGGGCAGGCTCAGAGCTCTTCCTTCTGGCCACGGGGCAGCCGCTTAAGCCGCTCCAAGCTGGTCCTGGGCCCGAGGGCGCTCTGACCTTGTCTTTTGAATCTAGTCCATTGAAGTTGAGTTGGAAGATCACTTAGCTCTCGAGTCTCTGCTTGGAAAGTCGGAAACCCTGAGAGCTAATGCAGAAACCGACAATAGAAGGGATTGGAGCAGGGCTGAGGGAAGTGGCCGTTACCACTACGGTCCACTTGAGCGAACGTTTCTTGAAATGCTACTGTGGACCAAGTACCCTACTAAGTGCTTTGCATAGTTAGCTTCTCTAAGCCTTTAGTAACCCTGGGGTATTGTTGGGAGTCTCCTAGCCATCCAATGTCAAGCCATCCAATGTCACGTTGCTCCAGGTGTCCGTGAAAAATAAGCCAGGGAAGCTTCTCAAGTAGGTTGTAGGTTGCATTAGGTGCTTAGATTTGCTGACGTCTTACCCTGGCTCATTTGTGACCCCAGAGTGGCAAAGAGGGATGCCTGAGACTCTTTGAACCCGAAGCCAATGTTGTGTCAGCCACAGTGGTTAAGAGCACACGCTGGAGCAAATCCTGACTCTATGGCTACTTCCTAGCTGTGTGACTTGGGGACAGTCCTCTGAGACCATCTGTTCCCGCCTCTGTAACCTATGGATAGTAATAATACCTACCTCATAGGGTTGTGAGAGGATTACATAAGTCAAGGTATGTGAAGCTCTTGGCACAGCACCTGGCAGGGAGTAAAGGCTGTATAAGGACCCCTCTGCTTGTGAAGCACTTAGCACAGCACCTGGCACAGGGTAAAGACTGTATTAGGATCCCTTAACTAAAGCTTTTAAATTGCTGCATCTTCCCAGTGCAGGTGATTTGCTGTGCTGACTCCCATGGGGCCTGGTGACAGGCAATAGAAAATGAGTCTCTAAAGTCATCCACTACTTTTCTCTTTCCTGTCCTCTCTCAAGGCCTGGATGTGAGTGGTTGCAGTGGTGCAAGGTGATCAGCTCATCCCACTTTGTCTAGAACTTCCCAGGTGTTAGCACTGCAAGGCCCATGCTCTGGGAACCCCTTGGGTCTCAGACAAGCCAGGAGGAGCAAGATATGGTGGCAGTTGGGTTTTGTGGGGTCAAGTGTGTGATTGCAGACGGTATTTGCTAGAGCTGCTATAACCAAATGGCACAGATGAGGTAGCTTAACCAACAGAACACTATTTCTCACAGTTGCAGAGTCTGGATGTCCAAGATCAAGGTCCTGGTGGGGTTGGTTTCTCCTGAGGCTTCTGTCCTGGAGAAGTGGAGGAGTAAGTCCCTCTTGCGGGGTCCCTAAGGCCACTTAGAGCACAACCGCAGATAGGCCAGCAGAGAGGCAGAGGAGATGAAAAGATGGATTACACTCATAGATCCTGGAGGAGGGAGGCACACCACACCACACAGGGGACCCACACATGGGAAGAGCATCCAGGAAGCAAGCTCCCTCATGGGGTAAGGAGCTGAGACAAAGGACCTGCTGGCCATGCCTTTACTGGGGGTCAGGGTAGAGTACACCAGCAAGAGGCATGAAAAGGGTTCATCGGTGCATTTGAATGTCACTGGGTCACAGTCAAAGGAAGGCCAGAAGGGAACTCGTGGCAGGCACAAGCCTGATCACACCGGCACACCTGGTCATCCAGGTGAGTAGGTACAGCCTGGATGTGGGGAAGCCAAGGCATCAGGAAAACAAGAATTTTGAGAACGTACCAAACACCTTGGCTTCCAGATGGCCATCTTCTCGCTGCGCCCTCGTATGGCCCTCTCTCTTTGCACACGCAACCCTGGCATCTCTTCCTCTTCTTAGAAGAACACCAGTCATATCCGACTAGGGCCTCACCCGTATGACCCCATTTGATCCTAACTACCTCTTTAAAGGTTCCAGTTCCAAATATATATCATCACATTGGGGATTTGGGCTTCAACACATGGATCTGGAGGGAACACAGATCTGCCAGTAACAGAGGCTATGGGTTTCAAGGCAGAGGTTTTTCAGCGCGTCCCATCCTCCACATGGAACTTAAGGCAGCTGAAAGTTCTCACTGCACATTTTTACCCTGTCACTTCGCCATTGGTGGCACCGACAGCACACACAGTGAACTTTAATTGGAGGGCATATCTCAGCAGCAAGCTAGCACCAGGTAGAGTTTTGATAACACGTTCAAATTAACTGGCTCTAATCTTTGTAAAGCAAAAAGGAAAAGCTCCCCAACCTCTACCCTGCTCAGAGCCTCATGACAACCACCCACTGCAAGCAGGGCCCTGTGTCACCGACTCTGCTTCTCTCTGACCCCGTCTCCACCCACCTGACCATGTTCATTCATTCTGCTCGGTCACACTGGCTTTCTCTTCTTTCCTTGAAAACCCTGCTCTGGTGTGCGTCTCTCAGGAAGCAGGTGCATTTGCTGTTCCTCGTGTTCGGAACTCTTCCTCCCACACCATTCCCTGGCCGCCTCCTCGTTTATTTGGGACTCCACCCAAGGGCCACCTCCTTGGAGGGACCTTCCCTCGGTCACTTAGCCATATCACTCACTACATTTCACGCTGTCACTTGCAGGCGGTAGGAGAGATTAGGTGAGTCCGTCTGATTAACTATTCATCAGGATCCCCCAAGATGTATGATGCAATGGGCCTTCAGTGAAGCCTAAGACAGAGCCCATCTTCCCAAAGAAACTTCTGTTTTGGAGCAAGGAGCTTTACAGTAAACCTATCAACATCCAAATACACTAATGTCTAGTTTAGTGGGACGCTTTCCAAAATGCAGCGATGTACAATCATTAGCCCTTCTGGAACGTTGCTGGACTAATCCATGTGGCCTAAAAATCCCAGACCTCCAGCTTCCATAATTGCAAGAAATCAATCTCACTGGTGTATAAGCCACCCAGTCTACGGGACTTTGTTACAGCAGCTTGAACTAAGACCCTGGTTTTATTTTAGATGTCTTATTGGACATTACCTTTTTTGGGAACTAGATTTTTAACCTCCCCCCACACACACACAAAGGGCCTTTCATCTAAAACGAATGTTTGACCTTTCATAGTGACCCCAGATGTCAAAGGGAATAGAAATATCAAATGATTATAGATGCGTTTTTCTCATATTATTGCAAAAAGTAAGAAATTCCTGAAAAGCAGAAAAGAAAATAAAAAATCATCCATAATTTTATCATCCATGCACAGCCACTATTTACATTTTAATGTCTTTTCTTTGGGGCTTTTGTGTGTGTGTGTGTGTGCGTGTGTGCAGAGGGTTTTCTTTTTTTACATAATTGTATCCATTCTCTGTATGCAATTTTTATCCTGCTTTTTTTTTTTCCCGGTGACTATTGTATCATAAGCATTTTCCACATTATACAGTCTTTGTGAACACTGCATTTTATGGCTCCGTAATGTTCCATGCTAGGATTATGGCATGGATTATTTAACCAAACATTTACATTAAAAATTTTTTATCTCACTATTACTTATGCAGTGGTGATGATCATCCTGTTGTATAAACTCCCCCCCTCCTACGCCCCGGCCCACCATCGGTGTTTGAGGCTACTTCATTAAACTGCACACTCCAATGTGTAATTACTGGATCAAAGCAGAGGGACCATTTTAAGGCATTCAGTACGCATTTACAAATTACTCTCTTAAAAAGCCTGTGCCAATTTACACTCTGATCTGCAATGTTAGAAAGGACTCATTTTGCTGCACTTGTGTTAATATGCCTATTATCATTTTAAAAGACCAGCTAATTTGAAAGGCATGAAATGTTATTGTTTTTATTTGCATGGCTTTGATTAGTAGCGATATTGAAAAATTCTTCCATGTTTGTTAAACAGTAGCATTTCCTCTTGGGGACATGTCTGTTTATATCCTTTTGGCATCTTTGGTTTTCTTAAAGATTTACTTTAATTCAAATATATGAATACATCGTTCCTTTAATTATATTTGCTATAAATGTGTTGCTCTGTTTGTCATCTTCTTTTCAAGTTTGATTATGCTTTTTTATGTATCGAAGATTTAAATTTTTTTGTAATCACATCTGCCCATTTTTTTCTTTTGTGATTTTTAAAATCTTTCCTAATGTAGACACTCTTCCCTCCAGAAGCTTGATTAATATTCATTTTTTAAATATAGTTTGTTTATCCTTTGATTAAAGAATAACTCTTTGATCTGCCTGGAGTTGGTTTCTGTGCATAACCTTGAAGAGACTTTTCCCATGGCTAACTATCTATCCCAATAAAATCTGTCTGATAGTCTTATTTTTTCCCTTCTTTATCATATATTAAATTTTCATGTGTCATGGAGTGTAGTCCAAGCTGTTGTGTTTACTTGAACCAATGTACCACACTGTTTAAATGGCTATATTTTCAAAACCTGTTTAAATATCTGTTCAGGTTGGTTCCTGGGTGCTTCTAGTTCAAGGAGAGACTCCTGGAATGGTCCACCTTCACTTTTTCCTCTTGCTTCACAGTAGGAAACCAGCTCAAAGACAAACACTGGAGACCCGTAGGATCACCATAAAGATGGATAATGCCAATCCCAGGAAATTTCCCATTCTCCTAAAATGATCTCTGACTTTCTAAATTCTTTTGCATTTCAGCTTTATGGAGGTATAATAGATATATAAAATTGTCAAGTATTTAAAGTGTCCATCCTGGTGATCTAATATACATATGCGTTATGGGAGGATTTCTCCCATCTACTCATCCATCACTCTACATATTTATCTTTTGGGGGGATGGTGAGAACATTTAAGTTCTAGTCTCTGAGCAAATTCCAATTATACAATCACAGGGTTATCAGCCAGAGTCACTGTGCTTTACATTAGATCCTCAGGCCTTATTCATCTTATAGCTGGTAGTTTGTACCCTTTTACCGACTTCTGATTCCCCCTACCTCCTGGCTCCTGGCCACCATTTTTCTAATTTCTGTTTCTGACTTTAGCTTTGTTTGTTTGATTGTTTTAGATTCCACATATAAGTGATATCATACAGTACTTGTCTTTCTGTCTGGTTTATTTCATTTAGCGTAATGCCCCCGAAGTCCATCCAACTTGTTGCAAATGGCAGGATTTCCTTCTTTCTCACGGCTGAACAATATTCTATGGTCTACAAACACCACATTGTCTTTACTCATTCATCAGTTAACAGACATTTGGGTTGATTCCATATCTTGGCTACTGTGAATAGAGCTACTGTGAACATGAGACTGCAGGTATCTTTTTGAGATCCTGTTTCCACTTCCTTTGGATATATCCCCCGAAGTGGGATTGCTGGGTTATATGGTATTTCTGTTTTTGACTTTTTGGAGGAACCTCCATATTGCTTTCTATCATGGCTGCACTAGTTTACATTCCCTCCAACAGTGCACCAGGGCTCCTTTTTCTCCACATCCTCGCCAGTATTTGCTACGTCTTATCTTTTTGATGATGGCCATTCTGACAGATGTGAAGTGATATCTCATTGTGGTTTTGATTTACATTTCCCTGATGATGAGTGATGTTGAGCTCCTTTTCACATACCTGTTGGCCATCTGGATGTCTCCTCTCTTACCCTTGAAGATGATTTTGTTTATCATTTTCTTCTGTACTCCACACAGACTTCTGCTCTTGTCTCTCCGAGCTGGGAGTAGAAGCTCAGAAATGATGGCTTCTGGACTATGAGTTATATCATCACCCTCACTCTGTGATCCTCTGGACAACCAGAGCCTGACCCTCCACTGACTTTTTTTCCATTTACCTCTGAGTTTCATCCTTCTGCTTTAGCCTGACAAACACCTTGCCATTGTGAGTACTCACTGATTTTATTTTTTTCTCTGAGGATTTTATTTCTTCCTGATGTGAGGCAGATGCCTCCCCAGGTGACAACCTTATACTTAAATCTATAGAATACATTTTAATATACGTCTTTGCAGACCTGATGATTTCAGTTTTTTGTTACTTCTAATTTTTCTCATTTAATCTCAGGTCCTTTACTATGCTATAGAGGTAGAGGAGGATAGGAAGAGCTAAATTAAAGGCATACAGAATCCCTGATAGGAGACACGACCAGGGAACTATTGCATAGAATACCCCCATGCCACCCCCGCCCAGGCCATCTGAGGGCCTCTCTACAGGTCGCAGAAGTTAAGGGAGTACTGTTCAGTATCCGTATTGCTCAAAGCTTTTAGGCAGGAACCTCTTGCAAACAGACCACAGGAAATTAATATTCCACAATATCTGCACAGATATGTTGTGCTCTCATCTAGCTACAGAAGTTGCTACTCTCTAGTTAGCATTTTGAAAATTTAGGATTCAGATCCTGAAAAACAATGCTTTCAAAATCCATTAGAATGATGTCCGTGAGAGCTCCATATCACTATGAATCAGGTGTTAGCAATGAAGCTACGTATAGTAAAAATGTCCAAAGCAGGTTTTGTTCATTTATTTATATGCTCATTCACTCATTCATGTGACAAAATGCTTATCAGGATCCTACTTTATGGCACCGTCCCCATTCCAGGAACTTGGGATCTAGTGATGAAATCAACCTAGTCTGGGGTAGGAGGCATTCCAACCACATCAGATGGAGGAGACAGAGGGGTGCCTGGGTGACTCAGTTGGTTGAGCATCCAACTCCTGATCTCAGCTCAAGTCTTAAACTCAGGATTATGAGGTCAGGTCCCACATTGGGCTCCACACTGGGTGTGGAGCCTACTTAAAAAACAAATGGAGGGGGATCCCTGGGTGGCTCAATGGTTTAGTGCCTGCCTTAGGCCCAGGGCGTGATCCTGGGGTCCTGGGATCAAGTCCCACATCGGGGTCCCTGCGTGGAGCCTGCTTCTCCCTCTGCCTGTGTCCCTGCTTCTGTCTCTCTGTCTCTCATAAATAAATAAAATCTTTAAAAAAAATAACAAATGGAGGAAATAGGTAACGTAATGCACTGTTTTCTCCTTCTGTCTTTTACTTTTCAACCATTTGCATTAACGCTTATAAATGAAATGGGGAATCAATTCTGGTTTGTGGTTTATCAATAGTCAGTAGAGATAACACCACACAGGCAACACTATTGGAAGCTACGTGGTGAATATGTATTGTGGCTCTTTTATAAATATGCTTCTATTCACCATTGCCTCTTGAGAAGGGAATAGTTTCACACCCACTGGGAAGCTGTATCTGAGATATTTTGCTAATAAAATAACCAAATGGCAGATCACTGTCAAACAGTTTCCCCACATGGGATCAGAGGAACTGAAGGCTTCCAAGGGTACAGGCAGAATTTTGGCTTGTAGATCCATCCAATATGTCAGCTAGTTTAAGAGCAAAGGACAATTTTTTTCTTTTCCCCTAAAGGGTTACAAAAGGGGAGGAAAATCATGAGCATTTAAGCAAGAAGCGTTCAAAATTAGTTACAGATACTTCAGGGGCTTAACGGAGAGTCGGGGAATTCTTAATTACATGTCACAATCTCTTGACTTCTTTATTTGATTCAGTAAATCCATACTTAGCCACAGCCTGTTATTGGCCTCGCACAGTGTTTGGCATAGAATGGGTCCTAAATGACTTTTTTTTTTTTTTAATGAGGTAATGTGACAGATTCCGGAGATAAGAGATGGTTCCACTAACCTTAAGAAGATCATAATTTAAAAAAAAAAAGAAGAAGAAGATCATAATTTAGGTGGAAGACCTAATTTGTGTGACCTGCTAACTCTAGTGTGATAATGGCCAGTGTTTGCTGAGCTCTTACTATAACCCAGGCACCAAATAGTTTATGCATATTATCTCCTAAATTCTTCTGACAACCCTATGAAGTAAGCACCAGTGTCTCCTCTGGTTAAGGATGAGGACACAGATACAGAAAGAAGTCCACAAAGCGAGGAAGGAAGTGGGATTTGAACCCAGCTGTGCGGCCCCTCCTGCCCTCCCAGATCTGAGGGATATATCTAGAAAGCAGGACAGGGAAGGGAGCTGGTTCTTCTGGAGAAGGATTTGGAAAGTGACTCCCGGGGAAAATGTTCTTTCACTTGGCACCTTGAAGGTTTCTAGAGGAGGTGAGCTGGGTCATTCAACATGCCGTTCCTGGAAATGAAAAATACAGGATACTGAACACTGTATCACGTCATTTTGCCATAGTCTGGTTTCCACCTGGCGATGCCATCCCGGCAACAGCAAGCTCATCCATCTCACTGGGCTGCCTCAGTCCCTGGATTGGGAGGAGAACTTGGCTCCCCTTCCAGCTTTCTCCCCTATCTGGAGATCTGGAGTCAGACTTTTGTCCCTACCTGGACATTGGGGTGATCTGTACTCGGAGCTCTTCTTTCTTTCTTTCTTTCTTTCTTTCTTTCTTTCTTTCTTTCTTTCTTTCTTTCTTTCTTTCTTTCTTTCTTTCTTTCTTTCTTTCTTTCTTTCTTTCTTTTTCTTTCTTTCTTTCTTTCTTTCTTTCTTCTTTCTTTCTTCTTTCTTTCTTTCTTTCTTTCTTTTTCTTTCTTTCTTTTTCTTCCTTGCTCTTTCTTTCTTTCTTTCTTTCTTTCTTTCTTTCTTTCTTTCTTTCTTCTTTCTTTCTTTCTCTTCCTTGTTCTTTCTTTCTTTCTTTCTTTCTTTCTTTCTTTCTTTCTTTCTTTCTTTTTCTTTCCTTCAAGATTTTATTTATTTACTCATGGGACAGACACACAGAGAGGCAGAGACATAGGCAGAGGGAGGAACAGGCTCCTCGAGGGGAGACCCATGCAGGACTTGATCCCGGGACACTGGGACTGTGCACGACCTAAGCCGAAGGCAGACGCTCAACCACTGAGCCACCCAGGAGTCCCTTTGTCCCTATTTCTATTGTGACTCCCTGCTGGGCACTGCTGACCTAGGCTGAGCTACCCACTTCTGTTACTGACACACCCATCCTGGAAAACACCCCATCGACGGTTCTTTCTCTCATAGTCCAACCGCAATCCCAGCAGCATTGGCTCCATGACCCTTTCATTCCCCTCCATCATGAAGACCAACCTCCTAGATGCGGGAAATGGGTACAGTGTGGCTCTTGAGCTAGGTGAGAGGGAGCCCATTCTGGTTCTCCTCTGGCCATACCCCGTCCTCTACACATTGCTCCAAGAACTACGATGCCAAGGGAATACATGTACCAGGATCCAGTATCCTCCTGCACCATATTCAGCTCTCTAGAATCTTGCAGTTTGCTGTTCAGATGTCCCCGTGCCCACTCTCAAGGCCTGTTCCAGGATCTTCCTAGGTCTGTCTTTCAGAAGGTGGGCTCTGCTGGTGCGCACCCCTCTGGGCCTGAGGGTTGACTGGGGGGTGTGTGGGGATGGGTTCAGGCATCCATGCAGGCGGGGATGTCCACATGCTCTACCATGAGTCATTGTGGTGCCGGACGGCACTGAGAGCGGGCCCCCAGCTGAGTGGATGCTCCCCTGTACACTCAATCAGTGTGAGAGCTTTTGAATAAGGACCCAGCCTTCTAAGTTGTTAAGAAGTTATATTTATTAGGGAAGGTGGCTAGAACATATTTGATTTAGATTTTTATTTTATAACTATTTACTCATGGTGTATGGGCCTCCAGTTTTACTCTCACCCTAGGGCTTGTAAATGTCAGAAATGGGCTGGAGGTCTGTGCTCTTATCTTTCAGTGACTCCATCAAATCTGGTCATTTTATTTACTACCCACAAAAGGTGCTTCATGGTGTACGTCTTGCCAACACAAGGATGCTACTGCTGGGGGCAACTGCAAGGTGCCTGATGGCACCAAGACACCAATTGTTAACTATTGGTAAATTGCACCATTTGAAGACCAGAGAATGCTGAATGCTTTCTGTGTGGCCCTATGGTAGCTCATGGGACAAGGAAGAGATTCACACTGCCCTATGCAAACAGAAAGGGCTGCACACCAAGCGAGCAGGGAAATTCTGCTAGGAGCACCCCTCCCACATTACATCACAAATCCCTCCTGTGTATGGTAATTTCCTGCCCCCCTTAATGTGTAGTTTTGCTTTCCATGGTTTCAGTTATCCGCGGTCAACTGCTGCCAGGAAGTCAATGATCCTCCCTTTACTCATGGTCAGAAGGTCAATAGTAGCCTAACACTACACCTACCTCACTCACCTCACTTCATCTCATCACGTGGTCATTTTATTATCTCACATCCCCACAAGAGATGACAAAGGGTGAGTACAAGACAAATGAGATATTTTGAGAGAGACCACATTCACATAACTTCTATTACGGTATATTGTTATAATTGCTCTATTTTGTTCTTAGCTATTGTTAATCTCTTACTGTACCTAATTTATGAATTAAACTTTATCGTATGTATGCATAGAAAAAATGTAGTACATATTGGGTTTGGTACCATCCAGTTTCAGGCATCCATGGGGGACGGTCTTAGATTGTACTCCCTGTAGATAAGAGGGGACCACTTGCCAGCCATTATAGTAAGCTAAGCACCCCCATACATAACTCATATGGATCATGTTCTATAAAATAGTATATCACTCTTATTTCTTCACTGAACCTCTTAGAAACAGCCCACATGTGGGCAGATAGTGTTATCACATTGTTTTTGTTAAGAGATGTTGTATTAATCATACACAGAGGTGTAACAAATTACCCCTAAACTTCATGGCTTAAAACAATAGCTTTAAAAAAAAAAAAAAAAAACAATAGCTTTTATTATCTTACAGTTTCTGTGGGTCAAGAGTCTGAATGTGGCTTAGTCCGGTCCTTGGGCTGAGGGTCTCTTACAAAGCCACAATCAGAAGGTGTGACAAGGGTTTGCACCTCAAAGTTCAAGTGCAGGGGGATCCTCTTCCAAGCTCACTCACATGGTTGCTGGCAGGATGTGTTCTTCCTCGGCTATCGAACTAAGATTGCCCTCGGTTTCTGCCACATGAGTCTCTCCATAGGGCAGCCCACAACATGGCAACTGGCTTCGTTGGAACAAGAGAAAAGAGCTGGGCAGAGAAAGTGTGAGCAAGACAGAAGTTGCGGTGTTTTGTAACCTAATCTTGGAAGTGCCTGTGGTGTATAGAGCTCTAAGATGTTCCCCTGATGTATGCATCCTATATAATTCCAGGACTGTGAATACGATGGGATATCACTCCCAAGGTTGTGTTACATTATGTGGTCAAAAGGATTTTGCAAATGTCATTAAGATCTCAAGTTAGTAGAGTTAAAGATGAGGAGGTTATCCATGTGGAACTGACCTAACCACGTGAGTCCTTGAGAAAGCTAACTTCCACATATATACTTAAGGAGCCTGGGTCTCAAGATTAGAGATGAAGTGAGTTAGAGACTCAAACAAAGCATGAGAAGGATTAGACACACTATTACTGATGTGAAAATGGAAGGGGCCACATGGAAAGGAATATGAGTGGCCGCTGGCAGCTGAAAGCATCATGTGGATGACAGCCGACAAGGGAACAGGAACCTCAACTCTACAACCACCAGGAACTGCATGCTGCCATCAGCAAGAATGGACTTGGACGTAGATTTTCCCAAATCTGTAGACAAGGACTCAGTGTGACCAATAACTTGATTTCAGAGTTGTGACACTTTGAGCAGAGCCCTGCTAACCTACAAACACTCAGACTCTTGGCTCCCAGAAAGAGTAAGATAATACATTTATGTTGTTATGAGCTGCTGTTTTTCTAGTACTTTGTTAAGCAGTATTATAAACTGAATTGTGTCTCCCTCCACCCCCAAAGCCACATGTTGAAGCCCTATCCCCTAAAGTGATCTATTTGGAGATAGGGTCAAAAAAGCAGGGAATTCAAGTTAAGTGAGGTCATAAGAGTGGGGCCCTGATCTGATAGAATTAGTGTCCTTAAAAGAAGAGACACAGAGGGCTCCCTTGCTCTCTCTGTGTGTACCTGCCAAGGAAAGGCCGTATGAGATCAGAGTGAGGAGGGGGTCATCTGCCAGCCAGGAGGAGACCTCTCACCAGAAACCAAATCGTCTGGAACTTTGATCTTGGACTTCTAGGCTCCAGACTGTGAGAAAATAACTTTATGTTATTTAAGCCACTCATCTGTGGTATATTGTTATGCAGCCTGAACAGGCTAATACATGCAATGATAGAAAACTGATAGAGTGGCATCCCATCACATTTGCTATATTCTGCTCATGAAAAGTAAGTCACCAGATCCAGCCTGCACTCAGGGGGAGAGGTTACATAGGCCTGGCACAAAGAGATGGGGTCACAGGAGCACAAAGAGATGGGGTCACTGGGGCCACCCCAAACGTCTACCCATCACAGACACATTTAATAAAAATGTCATTTAGCATGTATGTATGCCAAACATTAGGTGAACCATTCATGGACACCGAGAATTTACGGATAATTCCGTCTTCAAAACCATCCACTCCTCCTATAATTGTGGCATTATTCTATTCCCCAAATGGCCGTGGGAAAGCTTGGGGCAACTTGTTTCTTTGTTCAGCTGGGTGACAACGTAGCATAGAAGTCCTTGGCATACAGTGGGTTCAAGTGGTAACTCTGCCCCTTACTAGGTGTGTGGTCTTGAGCAGATTGCTTATCTCTTCTGAGCCTTCATTTTCTCACATGTAAAATGAGCATAAGAAGAATACTTCACCTACAGCATCACTAAGAGAATTAAATATGCTCATGCATGCAAGGTCAGAACCTAGTGCCTAGCACACAGTAAATGCTTCATAAATGTTATCTACATTAGAGGACAAAATTCAACTGAGTGAATTTGAAAGATCTTATTGGCTTTATTCAGCAATTCATGAGTCCGGCAGCGTGCAATCTGGCAGACAGAAAAGAATTCCAAAAAGCCCTACAAGGCAAGAGATTTTGTAGGCAAAAGGGGGCCGGAAGTTGTACTAGGCAAAAAGCAGATTGATTACTGCGAGGTCACTGTCCTTAGAGGGTGTGGCAGGGTTTTGTCAAGCAGATGACCAGATGAGTGCTGATTGGCTGGTTTAAGTTCTATTTCTGCGACAGCCAAAACAGCAAGTAAGTTAAGTCTCTTTTTGGTAACGCGGGGCTTAGCATCAGCGACTCAATTTTGAGCCTGTTGTCTTTCCTTTTTTAAAAAATATTTTATTTATTTATTCATGAAAGGCACACAGAGAGAGGCAGAGACATAGGCAGAGGGAGAAGCAAGCTTCCTACAAGGAGCTTGACGCAGAATTCCATCTCTGGACCCCAGGATCGTGACCTGTGCTGAAGGCAGATGCTCAACCACTGGGCCACTCAGGCACCCATCTTTCCTTTAACATCTGTTCTTATCATCATTACCAGGAAGGTCTCCCGCACAGCCTAGCATCCACAGGCAAAGGATGATATCCCCTCTTCACGAGAGTAAACCGCCCACCTCATTCATGTACCTGATTACACTTCATCTTCACAAGCTACCCATGAGTTAGCTACAAATTATCCTCAACTCACAAATAACAAAACCTACTGAGCCCTAAGGAGGCTGAAGGATTCATATCATCCAGCAACTGCGCACTGAAGTGAGGATTCAGACCCAGGTTTCCCGAGTCTGAGTCCCATTGCTTCCCACCCCACCCAGCTGCCTTTCTCAGGGGCCTGGGTTCCAGGTGGCTCAGAACTTCAGCGCCACTGCCTGGACTCCGGGTCACATGAAGAGCTCATTTTCTTTACATGGAGAGAGCCCTTTGGGCCCAAGGAGAGGTTTCCCTTCATCCAGGGTTGCCAGATCACCCAAACAACCAAAATTATGTAAATTTTTATCATCCCTCACTCTCTCTGCTTAAATTCCAGCACCTCAGACTGAAAAGCCAGGCTTGTTGTAACGACCCCACACAACTCTCTGGGAGAGCAAGTGAGAGGTTGGAAGGTAGATTTGAAGCCAAATTCTCCGGCCTCCCCCAGCCCAGCCTGTGTTCCATTACCTGTAGCTCTGGGACCACGCGTGTCTGAAGCTGAATCACAGGGGCAGAGAAGCCTGGGATGTGGACTCCCCCAACCCCCATCCATGTCGCTGGGCCTCTGGAGCCACCGTAGAGATGTAGTCCATTAAGGAATTACCTCGGTGCTAATGCTTTCCACGGAGAAGTACTATTCTGCTGGGACCTCCTGAGGGTAGTTGAAAGTGTTTCATTTCTATTCATTCTATTCTCTGGATTCCTCGATTTAATGAGGTCTTTACTTTTGCCTTTAAAGAGTGCTCTCACCCCTGTGGAGTCTAGCTGTGGGCTGGAATTTGAATACTGTGGGGAACAGGGAAAGAACAGGAGGAGAGGGACAAGAAGGTTAACCCCCCACACACTGAGAAGGAGCTGGCTGTCTCTGACTCCCCATCTCTGGCCAGCTTCACTCCCGCCCTTCCTGAAATTCCAAATTCGGTATCTTAGAGACCTCCCACATACTGGTTGAACCTGCCCCAGTTCCAGAGAAGACTTCCTCAGGGGCACAGAGTTTATTAATAGTCTCCACCCCCGGACCAGTGGGGATGGGGATGAGTTCAGTCTCAGAAAATAGAGCCACTACAATAGCTGAGCCTCCAGCTGACTCCCCCATCACTGCTCCTCCCCAGGGTCTGTCACTGGCAATCACACACCCCTCACTGGACTCAGAGTGCCAGGACATCCCTGGATGCCCACAAAGTGCTGAAAGCAGCACTGTCATAATATGGAGCTCTACTCAATGTATATTCTATTCAAGAGACGGGGCTTCTGGCTTGATTGGCCATCCCCTTCCCAGTGACCCTCCTTCGTGCTCTAGATCCACCTTTAGCCTCATGCTCAAACCCGGAATCCAGAGAGCCCTGGTTACTCTTGCTACTCTTCAGCCATGATGAACAGATCTCCCTATTCTATAACCACAGCCTGTTAGACTTTTAAATATTCTGGCGACTGGACCTCTTGCTACCATGGCCTAAGTAGCTTGTTTACCCACCCTTTCCAGATCCCTCCAGGAGCCAGGGTTGAAAGAGTCATACCAGGAAGGTCTCCCGCACTGCCTAATGACCTAATGACCCTTAGACTCTCTGTAGTCTCTGTATCTTTAGTATAACCAATATATTTCTTTCTATCTGAAAGAGACTGAAATGGAATGGAACTGACACCAACTTTCTGAATGACCCCATGCAATAAGCCAGTACTGAAAATTGTTTTGCTGTAAGTTGCTGGCAATTGGATACCAGGCATCAGATTCAGAGTTCCAGTTGAGAGTTTTCTCAATGCCCACAGAGTCTGAAAGGCAGCACTTCTGGCATATAGGGCAAAACTCAATGTTTATTTCATTCAAGAGACCACGTCCTCAACTTGATTGGTCATGTAGTAGTCCTCCCAGCAATCCTACTTAATGCCATAGACTCAGCCCTCGCCTAACTGTCTGGAGCCCTCAGACACACTTAGCTCCTTACAAACAGGGACGCTTGGGTAGCTCAGTCGGTTGAGCCTTTGACTCTTGGTTTCAACTCTAGTCATACTCTCGGGATCCTGGGATGGAACCCTATGTTTGGCTCCACGCTCAGCAAGGAATCTGCTTCTCTGCCTGTCTCTCTCTCTCCCTCTGCCTCTCCCTGCACCCTCTAAAATAAAAATAAATAAATCTTTTTAAAAACCCCGGGTCAACAAGGAAGAGAAGGAAACTAGTATCAGGTGTAGTGGAAGGCTAAAGTGCTACCATGAAATCCACAAGAAAGTGACACACTCAGACTTGGGCCAGCCTATTGGCTAATGCTCCAAGTCAGGCAGGTGCTGGTGATGGAGTTTCTAGAGAGCAGGGCCTTCTAATATCCACTGCCATCATCTGGGGCTGAACATGAGTCCTCTGCTCTGGCTGCATATTGGAATCATCAACGGAGCTTTTGAAATTTCAGAGGCCAGTCTCCACACCCGGAGATTATGACCTAATGGGTCTGGCATCAGTCTTGGGCATTAGCACTTTTGAAGAACTCCCCAGGTAATTCCAGTGGGCAAGGACTGATGGTAAGGAAGAAGTTCTGGCCTAAAGATGATTAGGATTTAGAGCTTGTTGGAGGCCACTGGGTTGAGGGCTCCAGCTCTGGTATGGAACCGTAATACGAGGCAGGAAAAGATGACAGACCTAATCTTTGAGACTGGGCCTTAGATAAACCTGGTGATTTCTTCCAGGTCCACCAGTTGCAGTCTTTTCCAGATCTTTCTCCCAGCCAGCTGATAAAGCTGAGGTTCCTAGTGGACCTCCAGGAGAGGGCCCTCCTGAGTTTGGGTTAAGGGACTGGAATCAACTGAGTTGAGAAATGAAGGGCCCCAATGACCATACCTGGATGAGTCAGGGGCTGACATTTTGGCAACATCACTCTTCCCAGTAAAATTACATCCATAACTTTATTCTCTGACATAAAAACCTTCCAGGAGTCTCTAAATTGTTACAGTAAGAGGAGGCTTCAGACCTGGGATTTGGAGAAGATAAAACGAGCCATTTACAAGCCCTCCTTTTTGAATGAAATGGGCCAAGTACATTCTTTTGACAAAGTTAACCAGGAAAAGAAACCGTCTGAAAGCAAACCCCATGAATGATGGCCATGAGCCGGGAAAGGATTGAGCCTGGAACGTGATGTAGGAGGTAAGCGATGCTAATGGCCAAACAACGATCAATTAGCTTGTGGAGTTGAGCAACTATTGGGTTTGCCACTGACCGTATCCAAGTTAGAGCTCTTTGGGGACACGCAATGGCTGTCAGTCCTTGGAATAAAGCTATCTGAGACTGCTGGTGCCTTTGGCTGCTTTCAGTGAGCAGATGTCACCTAACACAGAGCAGCCTCATTTCCATACCAGCAACCCATACCCTGCCCCGGGCAACCTTTGAGCAAGAGCCTTCACTTTCCCAGAATGCCCAGCACAGTGGCTCCAGGTTGAGAATGGATGCAAGCTGCAGGGATGGCTTCTAAACCTGACTTTCGGGGAGGGAATAAATAAGCCACCTCATCCATCCTACAGGTTTCTCATGGCTAACATGTGGTCCCTTGCAGTCCTAGCTTTTGTTTTTGTTTTTCTTAGAACAGTATAAAGAATCTTATATTCAGTCATGTAAAGTATTTATCAAGTGTCTACTCTGTGTAGAAGACTTTTTTTTTTTTCAAACACCGAGGAAGGAATAGTAAACATAACAGACAAGCTTTTGCCCTCAGAGTGCTTACAGTTTAGTGGAAACAGAAAATAAGAAGGCATTCCAATAAATAAATAAAATTTCTGTAAGCATTAAAGCTGTGAGGAAAATAATAGATGGTGACCTGAGTCCCAAGAAGTCAGAACAAGCAATAAGAGAAAAAATAGGTAAATTGGAATTAATCAAACTGAAGACTTGGATTGAATGGGTGACTCAGTCAAGCCTCTACCTTCAGCTCAAGTTATGATCTCAGGGTTCTGGGATCAAGGCCCACGTGGGCTCCCTGCTCAGTGGGGAGTCTGCTTCTTACTCTCTCCCTGCCACTCCCCCTACTTGTCCACTTGTTTTCTCTCTCAAATAAAGAAATAAATAAAATCATTTAATTAAAAAAAAAATCCTGAAAACTTTTCACTGCTGTGGAAGTCATGCAATAAAAAAGACAAATAACACCTCCCTCTACCTTTTTTTAAGAAAAAGGGGCAAGGACATGAATAAATATTTCTCCAAAGAAAATATACACATGATCAATAAGCACAGGAAAAGTTGTGCAACATCACTAGCCATGATTTGGACCCAGTTCAAAACCACAATTAGAACCACTTTACAGAGGCAGCCCCGGTGGCTCAGCGGTTTAGCGCCGCCTGCGGCCCAGGGCGTGATCCTGGAGACTCGGGATCGAGTCCCGCGTTGGGGTCCCTGCGTGGAGCCTGCTTCTCCCTCTGCCTGTGTCTCTGCCTCTCTCTCTCTCGCTCTGTAAATGAAATAAAAATCTTAAAAAAAAAAAAAAACCACTTTGCACCCACTAAGATGGCTATAATAAAAGACAGATGATAAGTAGATAAGAATGTGGTGAAACTGGAGCCCTCATACACTCTTGGCAAGAATGTAAAATGAGAGGCACCTGCGTGGTTCTTGAGCCTCTGCCTTCTGCTCAGGTCATGATCCCAAGGTCCTGGGATCAAGTCCCACATCCGGCTCCCTGCAGGGAGCCTGCTTCTCCCTCTGCCTATGTCTCTCTCTCTGTGTCTTTTATGAATAAATAAATAAAAATCTTTAAAGAAAATCTATTTTAAAAAGAATATAAGACAATATCATGAATGAAACAGTCTGGCATTTCCCAAAAAGTTAAATATAGAGTTACTGTATGATCCAGAAGTTCCGCTTGTGTGTGTAAGCTCAAGGGAAGTGAAAACATAGGACCACACAAAAATTTGTATGTGGATGTTCATAGCCGTATTACTCACAGTAAGTTAAAAAATGGAAACAACCCAGGTGTTCATAAACTGATGAACAGATAAACTCAATGTGTATACCCACACAGTGGAATGTTAGTTGGCAATAAAAAGTAATGGAAGGCTGATCCATGCTACAATATGGATGAAACTTGCAAACACATAAGAAGATACTCACAAAAAGACACATATTGCATGACGCCATTTATGCAAAATGTCCCAAAGAGGGGAATCTGCTGAGGCAGAAAGTAGATCAGCAGTTGCCTGGGGGATAGAAGGAGATGGAGCAAGGAGGGGGTGGTGTGTGACTGCTAATGGGTCCAGAGTTTTTTTGGGAGGAAGGGATAAATATGTTCTAAGAGTGTGGTGGGGGTTACATGACTCTCTGAATATATTAACAACTGTTGAACTGTATATTTTATTATTTTTATTATCTTTAGTTTTTTAAAGATTTACCCATCCATTCATGAGAGAGAGAGAGGCAGAGACACAGGCAGAGAGAGAAGCACGCTCCTTGCGGGGAGCCTGATGTGGAACTCGATCCCTGCACCCGGGATCACGCCCTGAGCCAAGGGCAGACACTCAACCACTGACCCACCCAGGCGTTCCTGAACTGTATATTTTAAATAGGTAAATTGGGTGGCATGTGAATTACAGCTCAATAAAGATTTTATTGAAAGGAGAAAGAGGAAGAGGGAGCAGAAGCAGCTGCCACAAGCCACAAAAGGATTAAGGATTTGGAGGAAGCATTCTGTGCAGAGAAAAAAGCTCTAGCTTTTCTGTTCCATATTTTATAGTATAATAAAAAGAACATGGGTTTGGGACCAAGCATAGTTGAGTTTGAATACTATCCCCACCATTTATCATGACTAGGTTCTTTAAAAATTTTTTTAAACTTCCTTTTTTGAGAACCGACTGTGTACTAGATCTTGTGCTAATGGATTTACTTTCATTAATGTAATTTCATCCTTGCAAATACTTTGGAGGGAGGCAAATCTACCTCCCTGTTGTGCGAGGTTGAGACTCAGAGTACCTTTAACCACCACACTAGACTGAAGGAAAGACCCAAGATGAGCACATCACCTCTTTGGTTATCATGCCTCTCATTTATAGAATGGAGATAATAGCTCCATTGTGCTGGTTCCATAGATTGAGAGCCCATGTGTACTTAGAATTAATTCACAAGTTTTCCAAAGTTTTTATATTTAAGAAAAAAATATACGATTATTTATATGAAAGTTTTATTTCCACATTAGATTGTGAGAATTTTATGTTAAGTAGCAATGATTTATAGGTCTTTTAATTTAACCTCACAGGGGTGCCTGGGGGCCTCAATTCATTAAGCGTCCAACTCTTGATCTCTGCTCAGGTCTTGATCTTAGGGTCTTGATTTCAAGCCCTGTGTTGAAATCTGGAGCCGACTTACAAAAAAAAATTGGGACACCCGGGCAGCTCAGTGGTGGATCATCTGTCTTCCACTCGGGTGTGATCCTGGGATCCTGGGATCCTGGGATCAAGTCCCACATTGGGCTCTTCACATGGAGCCTGCTTCTCCCTCTGCCTGTGTCTCTACCTCTCTCTCTCTCTCTCTCATGAATAAATAAATAAAATCTTAAAAAAAATAAACCTCATGCTACATTAAACTGTGTTTGGCACATGTAGTAGGTTGAATAATGACTCCTCCCTCAAAAGATATGTCCAAGTCCTGATATCCAAGCCCTGTGAATGTTGCTTTATTTAGGAAAAGAGTCTTTTCCTACTCCACAAGTGGCAAATATAATTAACTTAAAGATCTTGAGATGAGGTCATTCCAGATTACCCATTTGGGACCTAAATCCCATGACAAATATCTCTGTTAGAGACGGGGGTTGTCTGGGTGGCTCAGTCCTTTAAGTGTCTAACTCTAGATTTCAGCTCAGGTCATGACCTTAGGTTCGTGTGATTGAGCCCCATGTCGGGCTCCACGCTCGGAATGGAGTCTACTTGAGATTCTCTCCCTGTCCCTCTGCCCCTCCCATGCACATGCTCGCTCCCTAAAATAAATAAACAAACATAAATAGAATCTTGAATAAATAAATAAATAAAGGCAGAAGAAGGGATGATGCAGACACAGAGGCAAAGACCATGAGGAAGCAAAAGTAAAGGCTTGTGTTATGCATTCACAATCTGAGGAATACCTAGAGCCACCAGAAACTGGAAGAGGCAAAGAAGCCTCATTCCTTAAGCTTCGCTAATTTTCATCTGTAAGGGGACATTCATAATTGTGTTTTCTGACTCCCTGCCGCTACTCTTCATGAGGACAAATGGAGAATTATTGAAGAGTCCAGCTCAGGTTCAGCGTGGGGCCAGATCACCATAGCCAACCACAATCACTATTTAAGTGGGGATGAGAGAAGGTCCCACGAATCCCCCAAAGCCTCTACCAGGCTGCCACAAAGACACCTGGTTTTTCCCCCTTGATTCTGTGGCATCAATGAGTAACTTTTCCTTTGAGTCTCAGTTTCTTCATCTGCAAACTGGCATTGGTATTTCTTAGTCCCCGGACTAGAAGAGAACTCATCAAGAAAGCTGACTTTTGCACGCCTGACTCTGTGCTCCACAAAGGGCAGAAATAGGTTTAAGTCAGCGGAGTCGGAATAGCAAGTTCCATACACAGGCCAGAGAGAGAGGAAACAGAAGACTGGGGCACAGAGGAGACCAGTAGTTTCTGATGATACAGTTTTCTTTTTTCCATGGCCAGGAGGGAGGCTTCCTCTTGCTGGAGAGGCCAGTCCCCACACAACAGGCAGCTGTGTACTCCATCCTCCCACCCGCCACCCACTACCATCGTCCCTAGCGTGGCCTTGGCCTTGGGCAAATGGTCAGACAGCTGACAAGCATGCGCAGTTTCTGGGGAAGTGGCTTCTTCTTATTCCTTGATGCTTTATTTTTATTTTTCACGTTCTTATCTGTATCCTGCCCCCAGGAAGGGAAAATCCCCACATACGCTATGGTATTAAACTCTCTCAATGGAACAAGCCATAAAGGGTAGAATTTATAATTCCTCAGTTTCTCTTGGGATGCGCTTGAATAAACACCACTATGTGTTTATAATCCTTTGGATTTACATTCGGAAATACTGGTTCATCTAAGGTTTATCACATAGGTTTTATTACCCCCAATGAACACACGAGGAAATTGAAAGTCAGGGATGCTGTGGTTCGTGCTGAATCCCACCACTTCTGAGGGCAGAGCTGGTGCTCAACAGCATGAGGTTTGTGGCAAGGGGAACTGTGGATGCATAAGCATCATTTTGTTAGACTCTGTCTCTGGCTTTTACCAGTAATTTTATAGATTAGAGGCTTAATCTGATCTCTTTTCAGAAATTTTGCTTTGAGGGTTTTTATAAGGGAACTTGGACCGTGAGAACCAAGTGTGCGCATCCATTTCAATTTGGAGATTCCTTTTCAAACGTCTGTGGGACTCCACAAGAATAAACTTAGACTACGCTGTTGGTTTCAGGTCTGTTTACACTCACCATTTTATCTCTGGCACTTAGATCTTTTTTCCACAATATCACAGCTGCCTCCTTTCCAGCACAATCATTTCCTGTCTCTTATATGCCCAGGGAACCAACATAAACAAGGAAAGACAGAGGGGAACACGTGCAGTCAGTGAACTCCCCCTGGCTGAAAACCTCAGCCCTCCACACAGGCTCACCTCTTTCCCCACCCAGCTCTGCTGAAGAAGGATTTGTCTGCGAAAGACCCCTGAGTCCATGTCTGTTTGGTGACAGCTGTCCAAATGCAAGAGGTGTTATGCATTTGGAGAATGAAGTTATTTGGCTGAATTGATGATGTGTGACCATGAGTGGCAGATGTCTGTTTTTGTGCTGGGCACAACACCCTCACTTCCCTTGGTTTCCAAAGCAGACATGCTAGAGAAAGAGGAATTTGAAGCCAATACCATTTCTTCTTTGTAGGAAAGAACAGCATTATTCTGAGTGTGTCAAGTCCTGCCATGAAGGTCTCTCCATCCCTAAAGCTAGTTCCTATTTTCTGCTTTTTTTCTGAAAGGCTTCATGATTTTTCTCCTTGACCCCTTCATCTATGGGACTTTAGAAGGCCAGTAGGTACTGAAGAATCCCCACTGCATTGAGAAGAAGCAGCTACATTTCATCAGGGCCTTTCATGTTGAGTCTGCTCAAAGTGGAAGCTTCCCTTCAGAGCTGCAGTATCTGCCTTGGCCTGATACAGGCAGGATGGGCTGTCTGGTGGGTTCTTCTGGGACAGGGACAGGGATCAGGGGCCAGGGGCCAGGGGCCAGGGGCCAATGGAATGAAATGCCATTAAAATCTTACCATCAGGTTGGACGCCCTGCATCAGGCTCCTTGCTCAGCCTGCTTCTCCCTCTCCCTCTGCCTGCTGCTCCCCCTGTTTGTACTCCCTCCCTCTCTGTCAAATAAGTAAATTATTTTTTTTTCAGTACATCTTTCCAGCAAGCTGGGTTATGATATATGGCCAATATTGTTGCCTACAGGGTTTCTCTCTCTCTCCTATAAAGCTTCAAACTCATATCTTGAAGTTTATAATCTGACCAATAAAATGAAAAATGCACAAACATAGGACACCTGGGTGGCTCAGTTGGCTAAGCATCCACCTTTGGCTCAGATCATGATCTCAGGGTCTTGGGATTGAGTCCTACATCGGGCTCCCTGCTCAGCGAGAGTCTGCTTCTCCCTCTGTGTCTCCCCCTGCTCATGCTCTCTCTCTCGCTCTCTCTCAAATAAAATAAAATAAAGAAAATGCAGAAACATGCTTAGGCTAGGAGAAGAAAGTGAACTGTGTTGGAGAAGTTCAGCCATGTCCAGAGTAAGCTTCTTGCTGCTTCAGCCTCACAGAAGCATAAGGAAGGAGAGAGAACCATAAACTCATGTATGACCTTCAATGTGTATGACCTCTGCTCATTAGAAAACATGACCCAGTCAGTGTCCTTGACTTTAATCATATATCAGTAGCATTTCTCTCTTCTGAGAAAGAATGAGGTTGTGGGTAGAAGAGGGTGTCTGTCCTCACTACCCTACCCAACCAAGCATTTTAGTCTTATACTCAGCCTCCTTTTCCAGGTCCTTACCGACACTGTCAAAGGAATATAAAAAGAGGAGAAAAATCTGCACTAGCAGCAGATCTAGGGGAGAATGCCATCCATGGGCAAGATAGTCAAGGAATTTCTCCTAGGTAGAGTATAAAGGGAATCAAAGTGAATGGGCACAAGAAAAACCAGTCAACTCTCCTTTCTAAAATTACAGTAGAAAATAAATAAAAGGGATCTTGCAGAACTCCATCATCATGAGCTGGTTTGGGAGGACACTGGCTGGAGGCTGGAAAGCATCTGAGAAACACTGAACTCTGAATCTTTTCCCATTGTTTTCAGACTTTGCAGAGAGTGAGCAGAGGTACAGCACCAGGAAAAAGGCCAGCTGTTGCCACATTGTGTGCATGGGGGGAAGAGGCCAGATAGAAGTTAAATTCTAAGTGATTACTAGGTGGGGAAGTTGCAGAGAGTATCAGTATGATGGATGAATGACTGGACTACATAACTCTTCGTGTGTCTTCCTAAACTGAGAATATGTGATTGAATGGATTAAACCACTCTATATTCAAATTCTAGACTCTGGTTCTCTAGGGATTTTGATCGGCTTCTCCAAGGGAATGACATGGAAAATATACCAGAAATAAGCTTTCAGAAGGAGTGAGGGATTAGTTTCACTTGTAATCCAACAAATTACACATATTTGAGCACACACCATATACTAGGTCAGGAAACTCTACAGGTAAAGAATAGATCACCACATTTTAGAGGGACTCAAAGTCAGGTAGGGAAGAAAGACACTTAATCTCGGGTACAGTGTGATTAAATGCTATAATAGACCATTGCTTAAAGTGCTTGGAAATATAGATGAAGGGTAATTAATCTACCTCAAGGAAAGCTACAGAGAGAAAATGATTTTTTAACTGGGCCTTGAGTATTAACTCATGGTATTAAATGATAAGGCAATTGTGAGAAGAAAGCAAATAATCTGCTGTGATTGGAACATAGAGTGAGGGAAGGGAATGGTCTGTCATTGACATGGAATGTTTGGATGCAACCAAGTTTGTTTGCCATGTCAAAGAATTTGTACTTCATTCTGTAGGAATTGGGGAGCCATTCAATCCATTTCTTAGAAAAATCATTCTGGCAACTGATGTTTCTGGCAACAGAAATGTCTTTCCAGCAACAGAATCAAAGTGGATTGAAGATTCTAAGTAAGATGGTAGAGTGCATCAGAGATCTCTACCCTCTAAGTCAAACACATAGAAATGAGCAACACAGTGCTTTGAAAATATAAAAATGCATAGATGTACAACCAATAAGCAAAAAACAACAACAATAACAAGAATCTTTCCCTCTCTAATGCCTTTCCAAAAGACTTCCATGGACCAAAAGTACAGAGGAAGCCCACAGTATGAAGTGGAAGCCATGCCATGCACCTTGGAAGGGACTGGAGTGATACCTTCCTATAGGAAATGGGGGTGGAATGCTGGACCGTGATGGGAGTGAGGATCATGTGTCCCTGCTCCAAATCAAGGCCTGGAATTATGTATCTGACCCAGGCAAATCAGCATAAAAGAAGTCTTCATGGGGTTTCCAACCATGGGACCAGGACCTACCTATCTTCTCTGTGCCTCTCAGTTTCTCCATCTTTAAAACGGAGATATTGTTAGCAACTTCTTTATCATTCTTTTATGGAGATTAAATGCATTAAATATGTAAGTTGTTTACACCTCACTGGAACCTAGTAAGTGCTTGGTAAGTAACCGTTGGCCATTATCAGGAAAAAAAGCTGGGAAAGCTCCACCAGCCTGTCCAGGGTTGTATCAAGAAACAATTTGTCTTTGGTGGAGGGAGTGGGTGGAGGAACTGGGACTATACTACATATTGTTGGTGGTGTATCCATTCTGGTTCCTAATGATCATCATTCAAGATTTCAAAGATCTCAAAAGACACTCAAAATGTATAGGAAAAGAACTCCAGAACGTATCCATCTGGCATAACTGAAACTACGTACCCTTTGACCAACATCTTTCTATTTAATGTACAGTGACATGACTAACAATACCGTGTTGTATACTTGAAATTTGCTAAGAGGGTAGATCTTAAGTGTTCTCACCACATACACACACAGAAAACAAAAAGAAAAAAAAAGGCAACCATGAAAGGTGTTATTTAGCTTGATTGGGCAATTATTTCGCAATTTATACTTATATGAACACATCAAGTTGTACATCTTACATATAAATATGTAAAGATTTTATTTATTTATTTGATAGAGAAGAGAGAAAGCATAAATGATGAGGAGGGGCAAAGGGAGAGGGAGAAGCAGACTCCCCGACTGAGCCAGTAGCCCTATGCGAAGCAGGGCTCCATTCCAGGACCCCGAGATCATGACCTGAGCTGAAGGCAGGCACTTAGCTGACTGAGACACCCAGGCACCCCAAATATATATATATATATATATTTTTTTAATTTGTCAGTTATACTTCAATAAAACTGGAAAAGAAGCTAATAGGAATAATTATTAACCATTCTCTATTCCATACAGAGCTAATGAAGATTAACGGGTCCTTTCATGTTCTGTGCTTTGAGATTCTTACAGCAAAAATGTTATATGATCCTAAAGCAGAAATTCTTTATTTTTTTTTAAGTTTATTTATTTATGATAGTCACAGAGAGAGAGAGAGAGAGAGAGAGGCAGAGACACAGACAGAGGGAGAAGCAGGCTCCATGCACCGGGAGCCCGATGTGGGATTCGATCCCTGGTCTCCAAGATCACGCCCTGGGCCAAAGACAGGCGCCAAACCCCTGCGCCACCCAGGGATCCCCTAAAGCAGAAATTCTTAATCGTTTTTTGTGCTGTGGGCCCCATGGAACCTGTAAACTCCTTCTCAAAATAATGTTTTTAAAGGCATAAAATAAAAAATATAAGAGGAACTATATTGAAATACAGTTATCAAGATACAAAAAGAAACCCAAATCTGTAATATGGTAATATATGTGCTTTTAATTAACACATTAAATAAAAAATATCCAACAGTGGGTCTGCTAACTACCTTAATTTCAAAGTGAAGAAGAGCATAAATAATATGTTTATACACCTGCAACAACAATAAAATGATATGAAAACATCTGTGATTTTTATTAGTGATAAAGGCAGGGATATGAGTAAGAATCATATTCAGAATTTAAATATTCACCTCTAGCTTAATAATCAAGTCCCACATAAGGCTTTCATGAAATTATTGCCAGTGTGGACCCAACAGACTATCTGCATCTGATGGCAGTTGGGAATGTCCCATAACTATAGGAGTACCTACAACAGAGAAGGTGATCAATAAATATTTATCAATGAGTGAATGAAATGATCGACCAGAGAAACAAGCAAAGGAAAATATCCTCTCCAGCACATGCATTCCTTGTTTGTCCTCCTCCTTATTCGTTTTCACCCCCCACTTATATGTATATGTATTCACCACACAAATATTTAGGTATTTATTGGGCAGCTATTCTATGCATGACATCATCCTAGGATCTGTGGATGACACCGAGATGAATGACTGAGATGTGCATCTTGCCCTAAAAGAGGACATAACCTGGGAGGATATGATGGGAACCCAGAAAAACCTCACTCGTTTTCAGGATGTGACTATTTTTCTATTGATTGCCTCTTTTTTCCTTGAGAGCTTCTATAAAACCTGGGAAACTATCAAGGAGAATCTCAAAGTTGGCAATAATGAAAGAGCAGCCAGGTTGCGGTATCTGAAAAAGAAACCTGTCACACACAGGGCTTGTTCGAACCACGCAATTTGCAAAGCTGACTTTGGAAGAAGTAGGTCAGTTTGCAGAGTTAGCTGCCATAAGACTCTGCAAACAGCTGCCTGAGCTGGAACCTACGTTTGCTAGGGGAAAAAATCACAGATGGGACCTCTTTAAATATTCCATAGAGTGGTGCTTGCTATTGAAATTTTTAAAGATTGTTTTACAAGATGTTTCCATACTGACTTATTGAGAAATTAGGTCACTTCGCCTCCAACATTTGATAACATCAGAGTGGGTGTGCAAACTTTCTTCTCAATGTTGCCCCTAGACTTTCAACAGACTTGTCTCTGCTATTGGTTGAAGAAAGCTGTTCCTGAAATACAGATGTAGTACTGGTTGATTGTAGAAGAGACAGACCTTTCCTCCTCTCACAGTGGTCAGCTGGTCTGCCAAAGCAGAGCTGAAAATCCTCCCTATTTTCCATTTTCCTAGTGGAGAAGTCCAGGATGTAGGATAAGGGTTGACAAACTCTGGCCTGAGGGCCAATTGCCTGCTTTTACCATGAGCTGACTTGATTGAAACTTACCTCTCCTTTTTTCATCTTAAACCCTATACAGATGCCAGAGGGCATTAATGTCTACTTCATCGAAAAAGTTTTTTATCTTGTTGAAGTTATAGGTAAAATAAGACAGGTCCATAAATAACTATAACACAGAGATCAAAGTTGTGAGAGAGAGACAGAGAAAAGTACTTTGGGAGCCCACTGTGGGAGAAACTACTTTAGACTTAGGGAACAGAAAAAGCTTTACAGAAAAAAGAGGTATTTAATCCAGGCTTTGAAGCATGAATAGAATCTGAACAAGAACCTTATGAAAGGGATCAGAATCACAGATCCCATAGGATCTGTGAGGACTCAGGAAAATCACCCAATGTCTTGGATCTTCTATATCCACCTATCTGTGCATCCAACAAAGATTTGTTCATTTTCTGCTAAGTCACAGGCATGGGATTGTGGAGATCCAAACAGAGTGGTCTAACTCTTCTCCTCTCTTCTCTGGATTTCCAAGATCTTGCCTAAAATGACCCAACAAGTATACAAAGACATCTCTATAAGGGCAAGTAGGGATGATGGCATGCCTATGCTACAAACTTTAGGGTATTTCTCCTAGAGTTAGAGAAATAGGATCACATTAAAGTAAGTGTGGTGAAAAAAAAATAAAATAAAGTAAGTGTGGTGGTTAATTTTATGTGTCAACTTGACTGAGTTTAGTGATGCCTAGATGCTGGTAAAACATTATTTCTGGGTGTGTCTGTGATGGTGTCTCTAGAGGAAATTAACATTTGAATCAGTAGACTGAATAGAGAAGATCAGCCCTTACCAAAGTGGGTGGGCATCATTCAATCTGTTGAGGGTCCAAATATGCCAAAAAAGCAGAGGAAGGGTGAATTCTTTCTTTCTCTTCTTGACCTGGGACATCCGTCTTCTCCTGCCCATGGTCACCTGAGTTCTTGGTTCTCAGGCTTTCAGACCCTTGGACTTACACCAGCTGACCCCCCTTCTCAGGCTGTAGGACTCTGACTGAATTACACTACCAGCTTTCTCGGTTCTCCAGCTTGCAGATGGTGTATCCTGGAGCTTCTCAGCCTTCATAATTGTGTGAGCCAATTCCCATAATAAATCTCCTCTTATATCTCTCTCTCTATCCTATTGGTTCTGTTTCTCTAGGGAACCTGACTAATATAGGAAGGCAGAGAAGGCCACAAGAGATGTGGAAATTTAAAAGAACACCATGCTGCTCTTGAAATGTGGAGAGGTGATGTTGAGGGGGAAGGATAAGTCATGATATGCAGGGGAAGTACTACACATGAATTTCATTCATCAGTCGAGAAGCAGCTGCTTCCACGGTCAAAAGTGGTAACATCCAACAGGAAGCTGGAAAACAAGCCTCCTCCATGACATGGTATGATTTCTCCTGATTGAGTGGACAGTATCACTGGGAAGGTCAGTAGAGCCACAGTATCTACTTGAAGCAGAGGTCGAGTCTCACAGAATATAAAATAAAGATAATTGGTGCCTAGCTCAGTAGCTATACCAAATACAAAGAAGAAAGAAGGCAGAGAGCTCCTATAGCACCTGGATTCCTATCCGATCTAATCCAATTCATAGAATCCCTTAGCTCCATAACCAATAATGAAAAAAAATTATGCTCTACAAACATCCAGATGGACAGTAAAGAACTTATGGAGATCCCCCACACTATCTTTCACAAATATTAGGCAAAAAATATCTTCATTCAAGGCTAAAAAATAATATAAAGAAACAACTTGAGTCCCATGGAAAGATATTTCAACATAAAAAAGGAAAGAAAATATAGGGGTACTGGGTGGCTCAGTCAGTTATGTAATTTTGGCTCAGGCATGATCTCAGGGTCATGGGATCAAGCTCTGCATTGGGCTCCATGGTGGGCATGGAGCCTACTTAAGATTCTCTCTCTCTCCCTCTCCCTCTGTCCCTATGTCCCCTTTCCCTTTCTCTTTAAAAGGGGGGAAGGGGAATATAGATTCAAAAGAATGTATTTTAGGAGAAAATAGAAGTGTGTTTTAGATAGCATGTATTTTCTACTCTCTGTGAAGTCAAAATAGAAAAATAGGATATCACAGGAGTCTATGATGAAAAGTTGTAGCATGAGATAAAGGGAAGCTATAAGGAAACCAATAATGCAGAATTTTAAATTGCATTAGAAAACTAAATCAGTGGTATGTGACTCATAAACTTGGGAAGCTCTAGAATGCAGAATCCAAGAAAAGGCAGTGAAAACAATCAGAGAGAATTTTACAGCTTATGTCTAGAAGAGAGAGAATAGAGATTCATGATATAAAGCATTAGTTGTTGGGAGATAAAGAAGGGAATAAATGTAATATAATAATAAGACAAAATTGAATGCAGCACTCCTGAACTGAAGGAAGAACCAAACCAACCAGTGTACAGGGTTCAGCTAATTATGGGCAGATTTTACAGAACAAAATGAACTATGAACTATCTTCATACTTCACTTAAGGATAAAGAAAGAATTCTAGGAGTGTAAAGTTTATATAAAAATGATTACCTCCAAAGACAGGTAATTGGGTTGGAGGGTATTTTTTTATGCATCCCTCATGTTCCCTTTCCTTTCCTCATTCTTAAAAAAGAAGACATCTGTCCAGGCTCAGAAGTTCATAAAAATACCACATAGGGTTGTGTGGGGCGCTCAGTCAGCTGTGTCTACCTTCAGCTCAGGTCATGATTCTGGGGTCCTGGGATTAAGCCCCACATTGAGCTCTCTGCTCGGCAGGGAGTCTGCTTCTCCTTCTCCTTCTGCCCCTCCCCCCTGCTCATGCTCTCTTTCTCTCAAATTAATTAATTAGTTAATTAATTAATTTTTAAAAATACACATAGAAACTTTTTCCCCCTATTTACTCTTGTAAATAGGATCTAAATCCCATCCATCCATCCATCCAACAAATATTTATTGAGTACCTACTCGATGCCAAATAATGTTCTAGACTCTGCAGATATATCTGCAAACAAAAGAGACCGAGGGCAATAACAAATATGATTTATCATGTGTGATAAGTGCTACGTAAGAAATACAAAGTGGACTAAAAGAACAGAGAGTGGAGGAGGGAACAAAGAGCTCTTCTTTGCACAGGAACCCACATGAATTGAGGAAAGAAACAATCCAAGCAGATATCTTGGGGAAGAAGGAACTGTAAGTACAAATGACTTAAACTAGAAATGTGCTTGTTGGAGCATTTGTAGGAGAGCAAGAGACCAGTGTGGCTGAAGCAGTGAGTGAGGGGCGAGGGCTTAGGATAGGAACTCAGACACACACTTAGGTAGAGGTTAGACCATGAGGGCTGTGAAACAATGTAAGGAGATTGGATTTATTTCTTTTTTAAAAAGATTTATTTATTTATTTGAGAGAGAGGGAAAGGGCAGGAGGGAGAGGAAGAGATATACTCAAGCAGACTCTTCTGAGCACATAGCCTGACCTGGGGCTTGTTCCCATGACCCTCAGATCATGACCCAAGCCAAAACCAAGAGTCAGATGCTCAACTGACTGCACCAACCAGGTAGCCATATTTTATTTTATTTTTAAAGATTTATCGGTTTATTTTAAAGAGGGGGAGGGGCAGAGGGAGAGAATCCCAAGCAGACTCTCTACTGATTGCAGAGGCCAATGTAGGACTCAATCTTGACCCATGAGATTATGACCTAAGCCAAAATCATGAGTTGGATGCTTAACCAACTGAGCCACTCAAATGCCCCAGGAGATTGAATTTTATAGCTAAGCAAGATGGGGGCCAACTGTAGAATTTTGAGCAGAGAAGTGACATAATCTGATAACTTTTTAGAGGAATCTCAGTGGCTGCTGTGTGAAAGATATGGGAGGCAGGCAAGGGCAGCAACAAAGAGACCATTAGGGAGCCATTGCAAAGGTCCAGGAGGGAGATAATGGCGGATAGGAGCTTATGAGATCTTCCCAAGCCCCGCCTAAAGTCAGAGTACAGAGCTGCTCCTGCCAAATCCTTAGTTTCTGTTCAGCTCCTTCCGCATGAACCACTTCCTACTATCTCCTCTACGAGGGTCCATACATCTCTGAACTGAAATTTTATCCAAAAAGCAATGATTGCTATTAAGCGTTACTAGATTATTACTTTCTTCACCCTGGAGCTTTTCTTATGAAGGGAACACCTCCATAAATTCAACCCACTTCAATTCTCCTCTCAGATTTGCCCACTCTTTTCAAATGTAGAAATATGTTGGGTAGTCCTTAAAGAGTGGATGATCAGTTGTCTGATCATTACAGCCACCTGTCTCTGAGCCAGAGGAGATGCTGGGATGATAGAAAAAAAAGTCACTTTACCTTTTTTTGGTGTTCTTGCTTTCATAAATTAACAGGAACAGAAATTCAAGCAGGTCTTATGTTTTGTTAATTCAGGTCCATTGACTCTATACCTGCATTAAATTGTCCCCAGATTTGGGGCATTACAGATTTTTTTGTTAGCTCGAGTTGTCTCTCTCTTTCTTGTAAATATTCACCTTCAGGGTTTTTGTTTTTGTTTTTAGTTCTTCTTTAGAGAGAAGAAAGGAGAGCCAGTGCCTAAAGCTGTTAGTCATTCACATTTTAAAACAGATGTTCCTGAGACTGTACTTAATAGTACTGAGTCAGATAGTAGAGGGTATCCCACTGCAGTAGGGGACTACAAGAATGGCAGCAATTATCACTATTACAGGTATTTTCACAACAGAATGAGTTTTCAAAATAGGAATTAGACATACATGACTAATTAATTAGGGAATGTAGTTTTTACCACATGGTCCACTGGAGTTATAACAAAATCTCAATTTTCTACAAACTCACAGGGATAAAAGCTATTCTATAGACCAGACACACACACTTGCTTTGCTTTAGAGGTTGACTGTGCTTTATAAGTGGCATTATTTTGTTTATGCTTGGTTGTTGGACATCAATCAAAACTTCAAACTCAAGGTCAAGGATGATAGAGGATCCCAAGAAATAGCTGAGTATGTAGAATGAAGAACATATAAGGAAGTGTTTAGGTCTGGTTTTGTCACTTTTGATTTGGCATTTTTGCTTATAATAACAAAAATACACTCAAAGCACTATTCTTTACATCCCTGGAGGACCAAAAAAATGTTGTAAATCTAAAACTCTCTAGCTCCATGATCACTTTTTTTCCCCAATGGAATTTATATTTACAATGTATTTTTAAAATTTTACAATGTGTTTAAAACAAAGGATTTCAGACACAGAAAAACAAAATGTGCATTGTTCTAGACTTCTTGCCAACATAATAGAACAAGAAAATGGAAATTATCAGTATACATTTGGAAAGGTGGAGGCAAAGTTGTTATTTTTAAATAAGAAGTAAGTCTACCTTAAAACCCCATGAAAGTCAACTTAAAAATATTAGGATCAATATGAAAGTTCAATAATGTGGCCAAACACAAGACAAATATTTTTTTAAAAAAAGACCTTTCTGGGACACCTGGGTGGCTCAAAGGTTGGGCAGCTACCTTTGGTTCAGGTCATGGTTGGGGATCCAGGATCGGGTCTGGCATCGGGCTCCTGCAAAGAGCCTGCTTCTCCCTCTGCCTTTGTCTCTGCCTCTCTCTCTCTCTCTCTCTCTCTCTCTCTGTGTGTATCTCTCATGAATTAATAAATAAATAATTTTTTAAAAAAAACCTTCCTATATATCTCCAAAAATAATGAGAAAATTAAGCAGTGCCATTCCTATGATGACCTAAAAATAAAATGTCTAGAAATAAATTTAACAAATGAGTAAAAATCTTATAAAGAAAAATATCAGCTTGACTGGAGGACATAAAGAAAGACCAAAATAAATGGACTCAAATAATGAAGAGACATACCACATTCTTGGATAGAAAGATGGAATTTCAAAAAGATTTCTACTTGATTTCCTGAAATTAATCTAAGGTTTAAGGCTATCCCGATACAAATACCAAAATAGTTTTTAGAGCCTGGGGGATTGACAAAATAATTCAAAAGCTCATTTGTAGGAAGACTTAGGACTATAGCCAACAATATCTTGAAAAAGAAATGCAATGTGATATAATTTAGGTATTAAAATATATGATGGAGACATACGCTATTGAAACAACATTGTGCGTATAGAGACCCACAGATTCTTTTTTAACAGAACAGAAAGCTTAGAAATAGATTTAAGTACAAATTAGAATTTATCACAAAAGGATGTTAGCATTTTAAATGAGTAACAAGATGATAGATTATTCAACAAATTACTTGGAGGCAAATGGTTAACTATTTGTAAACAAAGCTTCAATTCCTAATGAATATTGGTGCACCAAATAAATCCCAGATAGATTAAGGCATTAAATGGAAAAAGTTAAAACATACGGCTGCAGGAACAAAGTGTTGATAAATATGTGATATAAAATTTAGTTAGGGATGGTCTTCCTGAGTGGAGTACTATTTCAGTTTACTAATAACTCCATGCAAGCTGTTAGACCTTGGGTATATCACTTCTATTGAAGATTCACATGTAGCTGTAGTGGTCAGTGACCCAGTTAAGCTAGGTTTCAGAAAATTATTTACGAGAGACTGAGAAGTTCCCCAGAAAGTGGTTCAATCACTGGGAAAATGCCAACTATGATCGACGTGATCCAGTACCTAGGCATAGTGATGAGCATTAAGGATTGCTTGGGATCCAGCATGATGGTGATCGCCAGGTTTTGTCCCTATCTAGCCATGTGGACTAATTACTAGGGTCTAGGTATAAAAAACTGGAAGAATCTGTTTCACCAAAACTTACAAAACACTGTGCCACCAGCAGTCCCACTTTGGTACCATTTATAACAGAATGAAACACAAAATGGATGTGTGTGTGTGTGGGAGGGGAATTGATAGATATGTTTTCAGTCAGGCTGGGCTGGAGGAAACTACAATAATAAATGATACCAAATCTCAGTGACTTATAACAACAAATGTTTATTTCCTACTCTCGTGATATGTCCATCATTGCTCAGCTGCACTTCTGCAATACTATGTCTTTATTTAGGAGTCAGATTAATAGAGCAGCCTCTGGTGGGGGTCACTCCAGCTCTCATGGCACAGGGAAAAGAAACATGGTAAACCACAGTCTTTCAGAGCTTACATTTCACTGGCCTAAGTGAGTCATGTGACAAAGCCTGATGTCAACGGGAAGAGGAGATATAACCCTCCCATGAGGCAGGACATCACTGGGATGGCAGAGGAACATTTGGTAGGTCATGAATTCAACCCAACACACCCATTGTCTCAAAGACAACCTTGTTGCCCTGGAACCTATGGGGTACTAGACACTCCCACTCCGTTTGAGAAATCGCCCTCTGGCCCCAGACCCAGCAAGACCCAAGGTTTTTCCAGAAGCCATCAGCTTGTTCTTCCCTTTCCGAGGTGAACACTCAGCCGGTGGAGCAGATGTTGGCTGCCAAGGTGGTGCCAGGCCCCGCTGTGATGGACAGCTCCTCTGTTTTGTTTACTCTTCTAGGCAGGGTGATAAATTCTCCTTCTAATCAGGTTCCGTGTTTCTCACTCTCCTATGCACCAACCCTGCTAATGAATGATTCACTGAAGTTAGTGGCTAAGAACAGCATGCTGCACCCTGCTCTGCCTTTGTTATGCAAAGTCATGCCCTCACTATCTCCCAAACACAAAACCGAGTTCCCGAGGATGGCGTGGATAGATGATGGAGTGTACAACAGCCCTGGCTAATTTGTTCACAGTAATTCAGGCCAGTATATCCTGTCAAGTCTGCTGCTGAATACATTGGGTTTACTTCCTTGGGGGAGAATGGAGCTTGGAGGGGCCCTCTGAGGCTGATGTGCAAATAAAATCCCAAGAGTTCCTGTCCTGTTAGTCTAAAAGACCTCACAGAGCTAGTGCTCTGAGCCTTCCCTTTGGGTCCAGAGAAACCTCAACTTCAGGAGGAATTTCAGGAAGTAACTCCACAGGAACCCCTTCCCTTGACTGCCACCATTACCATGGCTTGGGAGAAATTAAATTTTGAACACAGAATGAAGAGATTTGTTTTTCTTTTTCAATCCAGGCCATGCATTTTTATTTATTTATTTTTTTAATAATAAATTTATTTTTTATTGGTGTTCAATTTGCCAACATACAGAATAACACCCAGTGCTCATCCCGTCAAGTCCCCACTCAGTGCCCGTCACCCAGTCACCCCCACGCCCCGCCCTCCTCCCCTTCCACCACCCCTAGTTCGTTTCCCAGAGTTAGGAGTCTTCATGTTCTGTCTCCCTTTCTGATATTTCCCACACATTTCTTCTCCTTTCCCTTCTATTCCCTTTCACTATTATTTATATTCCCCAAATGGATGAGACCATATAATGTTTGTCCTTCTCCGATTGACTTATTTCACTCAGCACAATACTCTCCAGTTCCACCCATGTTGAAGCAAATGGTGGGTATTTGTCATTTCTAATGCAGGCCATGCATTTTTCCTCCCAAATTCATATTAAAACAAAGACCAGTCAAAAAAGAGTTAAAGGAAGAAGACCTCAAACCATAGGACTGCTCACTAGACTTGTGCTTAAAACTGCTTTCGAAGCAGGTGAATATTTAAGATGGGACAGGCTTCAGGGCAAGGCCTACTGGGACCTTAGATATTGGGGCACAGGAGTATACTGGGCTACGTGGCTGATTCTCTTGTGGGCAGCAGTGTAATCCAATGTTGTAACTATGTAAAAGGTCTGAGGATGCTATCTGGGAAAGTGTTGGCACCAGGGGCAAGGAGGAGAGAGCCCTACGATGAAAGTACAGGGACTGGGGCACCTGGGTGGCTCAGTGGTTGAGTTTCTGCCTTTGGCTCAGGTCGTGATCCTGGGGTCCTGAGATCGAGTCCCACATCAGGCTCCTGCAGGGAGCCTGCTTCTCCCTCTGCCTGTGTCTCTGCCTCTCTGTGTGTGTCTCTCATGAATAAATAAATAAAATGTTTTTTTAAAAAAAGTACGGGGACAAAGTAGAGCATAAAGTCAACTGGGTGAATAAGTTGTGGTCACACAAATTGATTTCATTTGCAACCTGTAACCTGAGAAGTTAGAGCCCATTGCACCTGATGGGCAGGCTAAGTCAGAGTGCTGCTCCCACTACTCACCTGGAACTCAGGTATGGCCTTGAACAGACAGGGGGCAACCCTGAGAATAACTGGGGCAAAGGCTGGCACTCTAGGGACATCAGCTACAGCTTGCATAACATTCAGGACATGTCTTTGGGAGAAAATCGATCAGGGTCAGCCTTGGTTTTCGGTGACACAAAACACACTGAAGTGAACTAGCCTGCACTGGAAAGGAAAACACATTTTTAGAACTCTGCCATAGGCACCACACGAGCCAGCCAGAGAGACGAGAAAAGAACAACAATGGGGATGTGTGGGATTATGGCCAATTTACTTCCCATGTGAGCTACGTTGGTCAAGGATAAGTAAGGGGAAAATTATTTTGAGGCCAGTGGGTAAAGATCTCAGCCTAAAAACTTGAGGATGCAAGAAATATCTTTTTTGTGTGTGTTCAAAATCAATCTCTCTCCCCAAGTCTCTGGTCCACCACCCATGGCATCGGACAACCTAACTCATTCCAATTCCTCCTGCAGAGTGCCCCCTGGGAGGGTGGGGTTTTGATGTCATGCTGTGTGAAAGGCATCTATGGGATGGATTTTAGGCTCTCAGTTTCTGGTCATCACAGTGTGTGGCCCCGCGGGGGCCTTTGGATTCTGGGGCCCTTTGCGACTTTGCTTTCACGTTCAGAGTGAGACTATCCCCGATCCCACCTGCCTATTCATGCCACTGAGCCTGTATCAGTGAGGGTCCTCCAGAGAAACAGAAATAGGATGTCTAAAGACACACAGAGACAGATTTATTACAACGGAGTGGTTTGCACAATTAAAAAGGCTGAGAAGTAACATGGGCTGTTACCTGCAAGCGGGGGACTCAGGGAAACCAGTGTGTGCGGGGGTGTAATTTCTGCACACAGCCCGAGAACCAGGGGAGCCGAAGTCTGAGGGCAGGAGAATGTGCATGTCCCAGCTCCAGCACAGAGCAAACTCATCCTTTGTCTGCCTGTTTGTTCTACTCAGAGGCTCAATGGATGGGGTGAAACCCACCCACTCTGGTGAGGAGAGATCTGTCTTACTCAATCTACTGATTCAAGTGTAATGTCTTCCAGAAACACCCTCATAGACACACCCACACATGTTTGACCAGCTCGGCAAGCATCCCTTAGCCCAGTCAAGTTGACACACAAAATTAACCATATATTACGTGTATCTGTATATCTGTATCTGTATCCATAGCTCCAGCTATGCCCGTATCTGTGTCTACACAGTCTACCTCTAAATCTGTAGCTATGTATCTATACATGAGTGTTTGTGTATTCTTTCAAACCTATAGTTGACCTTTGGATTTGTGTGACATTTTTTTCTTTTAACAAAAATAGCAAAAAAAAAAAAAAAAATAGCATCTTACCGTACACAGGACATTACTGTGACTTACTTTTTCTGTTAACAATATGTGTGGAAGATACTCCCAGATAGACACATCTAAATCTACTTGGTTTGCTTAATAGCTGGATGGCATTCTACTGCATTGATGTTCCATGGTGTATTTAATGGTTCCGCACTGGTGTGGGTCTCATTCAACTCTACTGATACGTGACACTTCATGTTCATGTATTTCTCTAGATATCTATCCAGGTTTATGGATAGAGGGTCAGATGCATTTCTTAAGGGAAAAAATACACTCTTGAAATTCTTTCTAGAAAAGTTTTGCCAGGGATCCCTGGGTGGCACAGCGGTTTGGCGCCTGCCTTTGGCCCAGGGTGCGATCCTGGAGACCCGGGATCGAATCCCAAGTCGGGCTCCCTGGTGCATGGAGCCTGCTTCTCCCTCTGCCTGTGTCTCTGCCTCTCTCTCTCTCTCTCTCTCTGTGACTATCGTAAATTAAAAAAAAAAAAAAAAAAAGTTTTGCCAAATCGATCTTCTACCAGCAGTGTGTGGAAAGGCTCTTCAGCATGCACTTACGATTGCCTCACCTTTACTCTTCCACTGGAGGGGGGAAAAAACCATGAAACATCATTGTTGTTTTATTTTCCATTTTCTTGATTACCAGTAAGATTAAATGTCTTTCCACTTGGGATTCTTTTTGTACATTGTCTATGTCGTCTGCCCAATTTTCTATGAAGTGTTAGCGTTTGTGTCTTACTGATTTTTGAAAAATCTTGATCCATTTGAGTATCAATCCTTTGTTATTTTTTCCCAGCTTTATTGAGATATGATTGACATAGCTAGGGCAGGTGTGCATCATGTTGATTTCATGCACTTGGATATCACAAGATGGTTACCACCGTGGCATGAGCTAACACCTCTGGCACGTGTTTTCATATGTTTTATTTTTTTATTTTTATTTTTAAAGATTTATTTATTTGTTTATTTATGATAGACACAGAGAGAGAGAGAGAGAGAGAGGCAGAGACACAGGTGGAGGGAGAAGCAGGCTCCATGCTGGGAGCCCGACGCAGGACTCGATCCCGGGATTCCAGGTCGCGCCCTGGGCCAAAGGCAGGCGCTAAACCGCTGAGCCACCCAGGGATCCCCCATATATTTTAATGTAATTAATTAGTGGTCCTTTCATTTCAGCTTAAAGAGCTCTCTCTCTTTCTAGCATTTTATTTGTAAGGCAGGTCTAGTGGTAACGAACTCCCTCAGCTTTTGTTTGTCTGGGAAAGTCTTTCCCCTGTCCATTTAGAAAGAATAGCTTTGCCCAGGGTATTTAGTTTATCAATTCATCTAGAATATACCTTTTGGGTTTGGGAAAAAGTAGGTATCTAATTTTTTCTTTCCAAAGGGCTAAATACTATTTGTCGAATAACTCATTCTTCTTTACCATTTGAAGATGCTGCTTTTATAATATACTGAACCCTGCACACACACGTGAGCCTTTTCTGGGCTCTCTATTCTACTCCACCAATCTGTTTGCCTATCTTCATACCAGGACACATTGTGATAGGTTGTTGCTTTTAAGGAGGCTTTCCTGGAGCTTTGAGGTATAGGAAGGGATTGTCATACATGTAACCCAGTGAATGACTGGCCTCTCTCACACGCGCTAGATTTCTCCTCAGGAACTCTGACTCACCCCTTTCCTCCTTCCTGAGGAGAAAGAAGCTTGTGCTCACCATTAGAAGAGCTTCTGGCTTTTCCATAGCTCAATGATTGGCCTAAATTTGTTAATAATCTCAGAAAGAAGAGAGAAAATTTCACCTCTCCTCTCTGTCTCAAATCCTCATGTCTAACCTAGGGTTTAGCCCTTCCCAGGACTACCGTCCATTTCTGAGCCGACTCTGTCTTATGTGTGTAAGTATGTGGCCTTCTGGATGGCCCCCAGTGTACAATCACACAATGGTCCAGCATCTGTTACGCTAGCGTGTCTGCATGTCTGGTATTAAATTATATCACATGTGATGTCACTGCCCAAGTGGTTTTAGGAAGTGCCACATCCAGCTAGCTCATTACCATTCAATTTCTTACCTTTTCTTCAAGACTTGAAGAAAATAAACATGGATCTCAACTCACCCAGGACCACACTGCTATCCATTTATCACTAAACTTTATATTTCAGCTTTTTGTTTCTGAGTCTGCCTCTAGCTCTACTATGAGTTCCTGTGAGGCAGGGATAGCATTTTGTGAACCTTTGAATTTCCTTGGTTTATTTTCCAGTGTTTAGCATAGGGTCTGGCACAAAGTGAGTACAATATTACAATAACATTTGTCCCAGTGGATTGGATAATTAGCATTGTCACGCATTCCCCCCAACGTCATCCTAATTACATAAGGCTTTTCGAGCTCTATCACGCATCCCACAATTTCCATTTATTCCTTTGCCTTCCCTACGATGCCACTGTGTAATTTCTTTATCTCAATATTTGCTCAATTGTCTGCATGACCCTTGTGTCTGTCCTCATTAGCGTCTTTTACATTAAATCAGATAACTGCACCAGTGCAAGAGGCTCTTTGCAGCTTGATCAGTGAGCAATGGATCAGACAGCTGAATGGTTGATTTAATTGGCATGAAATAACTAAGCCATCTGTTCCATGGAGTTGATCTTTTAAGTGTTACTCTCTTGTCTGCTCTGAAATTCTTGGTCACTTGGAAAGACCATGCATGTCAGGTGGCAGGTCACAAAAGATGGTTGCTTTAAGACAGCGAGCAAGGACTTAAGGGAAATTGAAGAGTTTTATGCTGCTCTCTCTCTTTTACATGGCTTTATCTTTCTCTATAATACTTACTAGTATCTGCTAAATTACATATTCACTTGTTTATCTGTATCTCTCCATAGAGGCTAAGCACCAAGAAAACAGGGACTTTGGATTTTGTCCTCTATGCTTCCTGCTGATGCCAAGGCCTGGAATAGATGACCTACCTTGATATGGGCACCAAAACAGTTCTGCTTGGCTTCCTGTTGGGTTTAATGCTGCTGTGACCTGGTATTACAAGGATCTATTGGGAATGCCAGGTAGATGGAAAGAGGGTGCAGGAGGCAACATGGGAAGGAGTCTAAAATTCAATTCAGCAAGTTCAGTGCCTACAGTGAACTAGATTTTTGTGTAGAATGGCCTTGGGATTCAAGGGTCCAATCTCCAGGAGCAGGGAAGGGAGGCACAGCAGTGGTGTGGGTTGGAGCAGCTTGATGACGTGGCCCTTGGGAATGTTATTTAATCTTTCTGAGCCTGGGTATCTTCCTTTGTAAAACGGGGGTAATATTTACCACCTTTGATTCATGATGATTAAATGAGATAATGTACATTAAGCAACTGTCAATACTTATATAACTTACTACATGCCAGGTTATATTTTAAGGACTTTATGTGTACTGACTTAACAACAACCCTCTGGGTTAGGAACTATTACTATCCCCAGCTTACCCAGGTAGGAAAACCGAGATATAGGGAGGTGTCCACATTCTCTTAGCTAGAATGTGGTAGAGCTAGAATTTAAACCAAGGCTGGTTCCAGAGTCCATGAGAGCCTGGGATAGATATGGTAACAATACTCTTTGTTTTCAATTTCAGTCTGTAAATCCTCAGCTTCTTCCCACTTGTCTAGATTGCTGAGCTGGAAAGTAAGACAAGATTCAAGTAGGTTGCAAGACTGCAAAGCTGGATTACGTGTCCAGGACAAGGCAGGTAGCCTTTTCCTACACCTGGGAACAGAGGTTAAAGTCAAGTACTGAAGAGTTAGGTCCAGCTTCTAAGGGCTCTGGGACGAGACTTCAGTCCAGTGGGAAATGTGCATTGGAATCAGCAGCATTGGGTGAACTAGGAGCCAAATGCGGAGAGTGTGTGAGTTTGGGGCTCACCAACCTTATACAGCCTCCCTCTCTGAAGATGATACACACAGCCTGGACAAGCCACAACTTCCAAGTCACTATTCCTGGTGGTCAGGTGAGGCTGGCCCTACCCCGTTCTCCACAGCTGGAGGTCACCTCTCCTGCCTTCATTAAGCCTGTCTGCTCTGTTGATTCAGCACAATGGCCGATGCCACCTTTCTGGGCCAGCGGACTCCCATGGCACCCATGATGTTGAGAGAGAAGAGGTTTGTAGGGCAAACAAGGATCTAGTCTACAGAGGACAGCATGTTTCATGCAAAGAAAAGGAAAACATAAAAATGTTTTGTTTTTGTCCAATAAATATTTGTGTAGTACTCTGATTCTGTGCCAAGACTGTTCTAAGCAAATGATGCATATTAACTCATTTAATCCCTTCAAGTACCCTGCAAGGTAGGTTCTTTTATTCCATTTATAGCAGATGAGGTCAGGTTCGAGCCAGTTTGACACCCTCGGGACTTCCTTTGCTGGTCCTGATACCTTTGGAAAGTGTTCCAGGCTCTGTTTTCCAGAAGATGCTTGATACTTTTGCTTTGTTCTGTTCTCTCCTTCCTCTTCCTTATTAATTTTCAGTGACAACTGTTTCCTTTAGACCTGGTTTTTGTTTTCTGACCACTTCCATACATCTAAGTCTTTATTTATCCCTTCAAACAGTTACTGAACAGCTACCATATTGCCACTTGTTCTAGGTACCAATGGCCCTGCCTTCTTGGAGTTCACATTTCACCAGGGTGGAGGAAAACAGTAGAACAAATAATCACTTACACACTCCCAACTCATCTCAAACAGCAGTAAGAGCTATGAAGTAGATAAAACAGGCTGATATGAGAAGGACAACAAGGGAAGTCTTCTCAGAGGAGGTGATATTTGGCAGAGATTTGAGTAAGGAGAGGGGACAGATGATAACAGGTTGCAAGGGAAAGAGAATTTCTTTTTTTTTTTTTAATTTATTTTTTATTGGTGTTCAATTTACTAACATACAGAATAACACCCAGTGCCCGTCACCCATTCACTCCCACCCCCCGCCCTCCTCCCCTTCTACCACCCCTAGTTCGTTTCCCAGAGTTAGCAGTCTTTACGTTCTGTCTCCCTTTCTGATATTTCCCACACATTTCTTCTCCCTTCCTTTATATTCCCTTTCACTATTATTTATATCCCCCAAATGAATGAGAACATATAATGTTTGTCCTTGTCCGACTGACTTACTTCACTCAGCATAATACCCTCCAGTTCCATCCACGTTGAAGCAAATGGTGGGTATTTGTCATTTCTAATAGCTGAGTAATATTCCATTGTATACATAAACCACATCTTCTTTATCCATTCATCTTTCGTTGGACACCGAGGCTCCTTCCACAGTTTGGCTATCGTGTGAAGACTACGGGTGCAGATTTCCTGACGTGAGGGTGAACCTGCTATGTTCAGACACGGAGAAGAGAGTGCTCTGGGTATGTGGGGGTTGTGATGAGGCGGATTGGAGACAGGTAGCTCATGAACAGCCTTGTAGAGCACGTGAAGGAGTGGTCAATGGTTTGCTTCTCACTTTTCCATCTTGACTGTGTGGGTTACTAACCTCTTCTAGAAAAAGAGGTATAGGGTTGTCTGGTCCCTACTAGCAGTTGAAAGTCTTACTCTCCCTTTCCAATCATTCTAGTAGACAAATATATATACAAAGAGAGCACACTAAGAGAGCACACAAATACACAGAGAGAGCACATTGACACGCATTTACTCTAGAACTTCCAATCCATTCTCCACACAGTAGCATGGGCAATCCCATGTCTGCGGGACACCGCTATCAAGCCAAGAGCATGATCCTGGCAGTATCTCCTGAGTAGGAGGATCAGAAGATACATGAGCCCTATAAACATGTAGGGATCAGATGCTAAGAAATCAGAATTTCATTGCCAGCCAGGGGCACTGCTGGCAAATAGCTTCCATCACCTGGAAATCTTGAGAACTCCTGATCAGGTGGGAATTCAGGTTTGGGCAAAACTCCTTTTATCAGGAGTGGCTGGGGCATCATTACTGTTCTGACAACCTGAAGAATTTGTCCAGCCTCATCCATTACCCAATTGGATTCCTTAAAGCCTTTCAATGGTATGCCGTTCCCCTTGGAGAAAACTCCAAGTCCCCACCACCACCACCACCACCACCAAAGTAACATCTCCAAATCCCTTGAATCACCCACTAGGATTGACAAGAGATGGTTCACTCTCCTTGTTCACTGTGTCCCAGTCACACCAACCTCCTTTCCAGCCCTTAAAACATCAAGTTCCTCCCTGCCTCCAGGCCTTTGCCTGTGCTGTGCCCTTTGCCAGGGACTCACAGTAGCTCAGGCTTACTTAACTCTATTCTCCCTTCAGACATCAACTCAAATGTCACTTCTTCTGGGGAACTGTTCCACACTCCTGAAAAAAATTTTCTTTAAGGGACGTTTTCCTGTTAGTGCCTTAGAGTTTTGTCTCACAGATCTTAAGTGGACTTATTGGTATTATTCTTTGGTTTGTTTACAATCTGCCTCCACTACCAGCATGTGGTCTCCATGAAGGAAGTCACTGTATAGCAGTGACTTTCTTTGCTGCCTAGTGTTCAACCCAGTACTTCAACAAATATTTGCAAAACTTATGAATGAACCTCTAGAACATGCTTATTTGAGTTAAAATTACTTATCAATGACATTGGAGAACATCCATCCAACTCCACTCATTGCCTGGCCTCTGCAAAGTAGGGCCTCAATAAATATTTGTTGACAAATGTGGAAGGAAGTAACGAGACATGTTGCCCAAACAGGCTTTATTGCCCTCAGTATCTCCATTCCACTTCATCAATTGAGCCATAGGCATCCCATGAATGTCTGCATCCACCTGCATCCTATGGTCCTCTGGGATGCTTTCCAAATTCTGCCTCCAGAGCCCACTTGCTTTGTTTTGCTTTCTCTCCACTGCTGATTATCTGCTTTAGCTCCCATTCCTTCTCTTTGTATGCTTGGTGGGCTTAATGATTCTGTTGCTCTATTCCACACTCTGCTACAGGAAACAAACCCATCCTCCTCTGGGAATCTGATATTGACTCTTTTCTCTGTGTTCTGAAGCCTTGAACTAGTCCCGTTTTCTTGTTCAACTAAGCTTTAGAGACCACAGTCCAGACCAGAGTTGTTCAAACATCACTCAGAAGGGGAAGTCAGAAGGTCGTTATCCACTGTAATTAATATTGCTATTTTGGACATTTAACTGGTCATGAATTAACTTATAAAACCAGAAAACCAGAGTGGCCTGCATTATAACTACACAACCAGGCAAAGCACTAAATCCAGCCCTCTATGCCCGAGCAGATGGGCTATTTGTGGATCAGTTACTTTGGCCATTGGCCGCTCCAGGCATTGGCTGGTTATCATCCTCCAAGTGGCCAAATGTGATGGTGGCTTCATTTCCCGGCAGGGTGTTGGCTGTGGAAAGAATGGTGAAGTGCCGGGGAAAGAAATGTGTTGGCTTTTTGGGACCCAAGATAGAGCTGGGGCCCCAACCCACACAGCCTCTTGGCATTTTACTCCTGGGCATACGGGTTTCTGTGCAGGCACAGTGGGTGTCAGGTCTATGCAAATGCCATTCCCAGGCTTTAGCTAAAATCACTTCTTCTTTTCAAAAAGCATATTCCCATTTCTCCAATCTGGACAAAAACACAGAAGAATCAGATGTGAGTTTCCAAGACAGTGGTCTTCAACCTTTGCTGCATATTAGAACCAGTTGAGAAGTTAAAAAAAAAAAAATCCCTGGAGCCCAGCTCTCTATTCCAGAGCAATTAAAGAGACTCCATGCATCAGTATTTTAAAAATTCTACAAGTGATCTCAGCACACACCAAGATGGGGAACCACTGATCTCAAAATCAAGCATACATAAGAGTCATACATTAGAGCACAGATTCCCAAGCCCCTATCCCAGAAATTTGGATTCGGTATTTCGAGGGTTGAATCCAGGAATATTCATGTCAACCAGCTCCCTGGTGGTGCTATTGCTGCCGGTCCACACCCCATACACAGAGTACTTCTGTTCTAAGCTTTGCTACTCGGTATGTAGTTCATGGAGCAGCAGTCTAGGCATCCACCAGGAACTTGTTAGAAATTACAAATCTCAAGCCCACCCCATACCTCTTATATCAGGATCCATGTTTAAAAAAGAGCTCAAGGGGGCCGCCTGGGTGGCTCAGTGGTTGAGTGTCTGCCTTCAGCTCAGGTCGTGATCTTGGGGTCTTGGGATCAAGTCCCGCATCGGGCTCCCCACAGGGAGCCTGCTTCTCCCTCTGCCTATGTCTCTGCTTCTTTCTCCGTGTCTCTCATGAATAAATAAATAAAATTTAAAAAATAAAAAAAATAAAAAGAGCTCTAGGAAATACATATGTGCAATAAAGATTGAAAAGCTTTGGGATCCCTGGGTGGCGCAGCGGTTTGGTGCCTGTCTTTGCCCCAGGGCGTGATCCTGGAGACCCGGGATCGAATCCCACATCGGGCTCCCGGTGCATGGAGCCTGCTTCTCCCTCTGCCTGTGTGTGTCTCTGCCTCTCTCTCTCACTGTGTGCCTATCATAAATAAATTAAAAAAAATTATTAAAAAAAAAAAAGATTGAAAAGCTTTAACACATAGAGAATACCAACATGCAGCATCTGTGCCATATTTAGCCAGCAGATATATACTACCTGGCCTGCATACTATTTTTTGAAATTTAGAATTCATTGACAACACTTAAAGATTGGGATTTTTACTTCTCTTGAAAAATCAGAAGATCTAGCAACACGGGGCTTCCATTCCCACATTATGACCACTGGGGACAGAATATTCAGGCTTCTTCATTTCCTAATGATACCTGCATGGCCTCTGTAGGCATTTATGTTTGCAGCTTCTAGCTCATGCCTTTACCTTCCCCTTCCTCTGAGTTGAGAACTACTGCTCCTAAGCTTTTAATCTTGAGCTGGCCCATTTTCTCTCCTTATCTCACTCTATCCATCCATAAAATGGAGTAATAGCACCTCCTCAGGGTTCTGATCAAGATGAAATGGACATGCAGGTCATGCTTTACGCTCTGCACTTCTGTTTTATGTACCAGCTGTTCCTACACTCAGGGTTTCTCAAAGTATGGTCCCTGGACCAGCAGTGCTAACGTTGTCTGGGAACTTGTTAGAGGTACAAACTTTCCAGCCCCATCCCAGACCTAAGTGCTCATTGAATGACCAGGGGTTTCAGGAGAGAGTGGAACTTGGCATGAATTTCCCCAGGAACCAAAGGCTGTCATGAGCTCCATAATTTATGCAAAGAAAGCTCAATCAAGACTCACAGGTGGCTAGTCTTGCAGGTGAGAGACCAAGGGAAAGGTATGTGTAGCCCTTTTCCTCTGGAATCCCTGACATTTCCAGCCATGGGCTTACCTATACTCCCCTCTTGAGCCAATGAGCTGTGCCGAGACTGTGTCTGGGTAATATACCCTGAGCCTGGGCATTCACAAATCCATAAGACAGACTGTTTCTACTTTCACCACACTGAACCAATGCAGATAAAGCATCTTCTGCCTCAGTTTCCCTAGCAGGCACCTGAGATCTCAATGGACAGACCCACAGCCAATGCTATAGCTTCCTCTACTGGATTGTGCTCCTCAGATCATGCCCCATTTTAGACATTGTATATTTTAGACTGGGCCAGCTCTATGGTGAGGTCAGTTTCCTTGACCCCTGCCTCTCTCCCTGTCTACACTGGCTGAATCCCTGGAGTCTTAGGATGTCTCTCACCAGAGCCTGCCTGAGTAATAGCAGAGACTTGGAATCATATGACCTGCAAGGGAAGAAACTGTGAGATGACACACCAACTTTAAGGCAGGAGAAGTGGCTATACAGAAAGTTCACACCAAAAACTTCTTTCTCTTGTTTGAATATAGAACACACGTGCAAACAGCAGTGATAGGGAAGGCAAGGAGATAAAATATTTTCCTAACGCCGATGACAAGTGTGTATGGGGCTGGATCGCAGAAGGATTCCTTAGGAACTCTTGTTCTGACAGTTTTTAAAGAGTGAGTCAACAAGAATGACTCAGCCATCTGGGATTCATTAGGTTGAATAGATGAAAACAGGGTTAGACTATGTAATCTTTCAGAATTACTTCCAAGCAGAGCAATCAGTCAATAGCGGTAATAATGATATTGATCATAAAAATAACAGTTATCATCTTTCGAATGACAGATACTACTCTTGGTAGCTTCTACTTTAACTCCAGGTCAGCAAACTTCTGCTGTAAAGGGCCAGGTATAAATATTTTAGGTTTTGTGAGATACAAGTCTGCCCTTGAGCACAAAAGCAGCCATAGAAGGAAATAAACAAATGGGTATGCATTTTAATAAAACTTTATTTGCAAAAACAAAAAGTGGGCCGGCTTTGACATACAAGCTATAGTTTGCTAGCTCCTGCATTATCTCATCGACTCACAATACTGCAAAGTAAGTGCTTTTGCTATTCCCATCTTACAGATAAAAAACCTGAATCTTGGAAAGATACGGTAATTGCTTGAAATTCCAGAGCAGTAAGTCATAGATTCAGGGTTCCAACTCAGGAGTTTGCATACTGTCATGTCCAGGTGAACCCTTTCATTTCCAGAGGCATTCATCATTCTGGATCCCCATGTCCCAGGTTCAATTCTTTGATTAAACACCTACTGGACATACCTATGTTGTCTCATTTAACTCTCAGGATAACATGAGATAGGCCCTGTTTTCCCCATCTAGAGCCTGAGGTTCCCAGAGGATAATGTCAGATTCTCATGGTCCACCTGTAGTGAGAAGCTGTGCTTGGAGTCAGACTCAGGTCTCTCTGAGTCAAAGCTCGGGGATCTTCTCTCCAGACATGTTACTTTCCAGGTTTGAAAAATCTTTTACAATTTTTAATTTATCAAAGTGTACATGTCTAGTGCACAGAAATTGGAACAATCCTAATGATAAATATGATGACAAAGTCACTCACAAACCACCATCCCAAAATAACCTCTGCCCCAATGTGATGCTTTTTCCCAAAATGAAAATGCCCATCCTCCCCGACAGTTACATACCAAATGAAATATTTGACATATTTGTGACTTATCACATAAGCTTGGGAGGTTTTCCTTGTGTTATCAAATTTTAACAAAATCACTATTTTAATTATTATAAATATTTCCATCATAGGAGATAACCTAATTTTTAATGATTTAGATGCTTTCTATATTTTTTTCTATTATAAATGCTTTGACTACATTCTTGTACATAAATCACTGTCTGAATCACCAATTATGTCCCCAGGGTAAATTTCTAGAAGGAGAATTATAGCTCCAAAAGCTATTAATTATTTTAAAGTTCTTTATAGATTGGACTTTTTAGAATATGTCCTGATTTCCACTCCTCTCCATAGGTCAGACATACCTAACCCCAAATCAGCATGATTTTTTTTAATTTGAAATTTTTATGGATTAAAATGTTATAGTTCTGCCTTGATTTTCATTAAGTAGCTTTGGGGTTTTCTTATTGATTTGTCAGAGTTCTTCACATATGAAGGACATTTATGGTATCTTTGTTCTGGCAAACATTACTCCCAGGTTTTTATTTGCCTTTGAAAGGAAAATAAACTCATCTCTATTTACTTGTTGTCTTATTCGTCACAAAGGATACTCAGATTGTTAGCATTCAACACATTTAGCGGCAAGAGTAGTAACAACAACAAACGATTCTTCCAGTAGAATTTACCAGGTGGCTGGAAATTACAAGCAGAGCAGCTCAGATGCAACTCCCAGATCTCTCTGATAGAGACCACAAACTTGCTGGGCTCTGCTTTCATATATGTTACCTCAGGGTAGAAATGAGTCCAGACAGGAGGCAGCCAGGAGGTGAGGAGAGGAGCTTTTGAGGCTGATTGTAAGCACTGAACAAAGGACTGCCTTTGTTCTGCACACAGCTGCAAGGCGCTGACTACCTCCATTCTTCCAAATGAGCACAAAGAGGTGAAAAACAATGTAATGAAAACTTTATTTAGAAGACTATGAAATCCCAGACTGGTAAGAACTTCATTTTCATATTTTCTGGTAAATGTAGAGAAAAGAAAAATGCTTTGCGGTCTGATATTTTCTCTCCTGGATCCTCAAGCATATTGCATTTTGAGGAAAAATAATTCTTCATGTCAGGTAAATCCCTTCTTTGGGGACGATAACATTTCTTTCTCTACAATGGAATGGGCTAGGGCAGTATTTCTCAATCTTGGCACTAACGACATTTTAGGGTCAGGTAACAGTTGAAGACTACAGAATGAATGAATGAATGAATGAATGATCCAGTAGTTTACATTTACATTTTTGAAGGATTGTGATATGAGAAATTCACCTTTTCCCCCCTCCGTTGGTCCATACGGCTGAATTAATTACAGGGAGAAAGATATTGGGACCAGTGTAAGAAATCTTTGTCATAATGAAAACCATGCAAAAATGGAGTGCTCCAACTTCAGAATTAATGAGCTGCTGCTCCCGGGAGGCATTCAAGGAGGGACTAGATTGTTCTCACACAGGATGTGGTATAAGACACACAAAAGATGAGGGATTCAAAGTTTAAGGATATCTTCTATCCCTGAAAGTCTATAAATCCGTGTTTCTTGCTGTCTTCTTTTTTAAATATTTTATATTCAGGAGTATTTTCCACTAGAGGAACTTATTCCTTTTAAAATAGAAGATAAACTTTTCCAGAGTATTCAGAAATCATCACACAAACTGCAAAAACTGGCTTCTTGGAGGTCCACAGAGAAAGCATGCTTTAAAGATGTCAAGTGAGGGATTTTCTACAGAAATGAACTCTGTTTCCAATGATTGACATGGGCAGTAAAGTCAATTCAATAGAGGGGAGGAGAAGACATAAAATGTGTGCACGTGCATGTATGTATGTGTGCATGTAGGGATACAACACTCTTATGCAGTTTCCATAATTAGTGCAACAGATCGGGGCACCTGGGTGGTTCAGTCAGTTAAGCATCTGCCTTCAGGTCAGGCCATGATCTCGGGGACCTGGGATTGAGCCCCATGTCATGCTCTCTGCTCAGCAGGGAGTCTGTTTCTCCCTCTCTCTCAGCCTCCCCACTGCCCCTCCACTTGTGGTCTCTCTCTCAAATAAATAAATAAAATATTTTTTTTAAAAAATAGTGCTACAGATCTTTTTTTGAGATTCTAGGCTTACCCTAAACTGAGATCTAGTCTTCTGGAGTCGTGGATCTTCTGAAGGGCTAGATCTTTTTCTTCATCCCACTAGAAGCTATAGGTGACCAGAAGGTGTGGCTTAGCAGGAGCTATGTTTCAGCAGAAAACATGTCAACAAGAGCCATGGATCAACGGGGGCCAAAGGTCAGTGGAGTCATGAGTCAGTTGTTGCCTTGGGTTAGCGGCAACCATAGTTCAGAAGGATCCATGGATCAGTAGGATCAAGGGGTCAACAGAAGCCACGGATCAAGAAGAACTCTGGATCTGTAGAAACCCTGAGTTAGCATGAGCAATGAGTAGAGATCACAGGTCAACAGGAGATGTGCTTCGGTAGATGCTTTTGTTCATTGCAAACCATAGGTCAGTAGGAACCATCAGCAGCAGAAACCATACATCAGCCAGAGACAGTCAGCAGTTAGTGGTGGGGCAGAGGCTAAAAGACACATAGGAAGAGGGCAGCACCAGACTCAGAGGTGACTGATGCAGAATAAGAAACCAGAAGCCATAATGAAGCAAAAACTAGGGTAGCAAGTAGCTAAGCAGAGTTCTTAATAATATCAATGAAGTATGGAGAGTAAGTCCGTCATGGTCATGATAGGGTAGGGACCAATGTGTTCCTAAGAGCACGTTGGGATAGCCTAGTGTGTACCAGTGCATTGAATCCTGAATGATTTAATCCTGAACAACATTCTAATATCTGTGAGAACTGGCAGTTTGGCAACAGAGATTCTTGCCTTTCCTAATTTTCCAAGTATTATTATCATAAACCCACACTACTAATGATTTATTTAGGTTGGGTGCCTAGAAAGAGAATTTCTTGAGATACACATACAAGCTTATTTTTTTAAGGTTCTTGATAAGTATTGCTAAATTACTTTTTTAAAATGTTGAATAAATTTGTTCTTTCCCACCATCTAGTTAAAATGCTCATACATGTGCATTCTCAAAGATATAAAGTGTTAAGGGGACTGAAAGCTATTGTATTGCCATCTATCAAGAGGAATTTCCAGTACAGAATTTCAGATAGATGCTTCATGTATAGAATGAGAGGGCAAAGGAGACTAATACTTGCCATTCTGACTGTACATCTATCTATCTCTATCGTGTAAGTCAGAACTCTGGAGTTTCAAGAAAGAATCCAATACAGTTCAAACTGCCTTAGTTCAATAAAATAATTTATAAGAGCATATAACTTGAAAAGTCACATTGTAGATTTCAGGTATGGCTGGATCTAGGAGCTTCATGTCAATCAGGGCAAACATATTTGTACTTTTTTGGTTTGTTTTCAGTAATATTCAATTTACTAAAGTTATACGTTCACAGTATCAGTTCTTCCTTAAATTGAAGTTTAGCTTACAAATCTTACTACTATATTTATAGGGCTAGCAATTTTTAATGATCACTTTGTGTTTGCTTGCTTGTTTCATGATTTAATATCCTTAGGTAGAAGATAATATTTCTTTTTTTTTTAAGATAATATTTCAGTAAGAGTTAAACCTCAGCTACTTTTCTGTGGCTAGATGGTAGGCAATAAAAATCTGAACAGACCCAATTGCCTTCAGAAGTAATCCAAATTTATAAACTTGCCATTTAAGACCTTCCACTGGGGATACCAAACAGCTTTTTCAATTTTTGTCCCTTCATGTATCATACGTTTCAACCCAATCCAAGTGGCTTGTCAACAGTTGTTCCTTTCCTATTCTTGCCTTGGTCTTTATAGGTTTCTTGGTCTGAAAATGTAAATCTTCCCATGTACTTAAAGCTAATCCAGCGAGGCCTTAGCCAAATGCTACCTTCCCTGTTAAGTATGTCTCCTATCCCCTGCTGGATCAATTCCGATCAATTCCTTTCTATCTTTAGTGTTAGTGTTCCTGACACATACAGTATTACTAACACTGTATGTGTTATAATTAACATATTATGCCCTAAATGATAGTTATTCTTATTCTTAACTTTAGTCCTCTGTTGAAATATAACTTCATGAGAGCTGATATCATGCCCTTCTTTCTTTTCCTTTTTACTGAGTTAAAAATGATATACAACATTGTGTACAACACTGTAATTCAACATTGATCCAATGATCACCACCATAAGATGAGTTACCACCCATCACAATGCACCTGAGTCATGTTTACTTTTACCCTCCACTTCAACCCATGTTACATGCCCACTCTTAGAGCCAGATGTTGAGGGACATCAGACTGGCCCCTCCCTCCACTCCAAGCTACATGACTTGAGAGACCTATGATTTTGGTGGAGTGGGCAAGTCCAAACAGATGGCGACAAGGCCCATCTTATGGACAGGGATTCTTCTATCCAGCTGGGTAGAAGATGCTTTTGAAAATGTTCAGAATGGTTTGGACACTCCCATAAGTTATTTCCACTTTGTACATCTTCTAGAATCTAGACTATAATTTTCAACGTGACAATGGTAAAGGCTGGGAAAAGAGGGAATGTACTAGCCTGTTACATCCAAAACATGCATCCAACAGAGCTAAATGTCTATGCCTGGAGTAGCGATGAGAACGATGCATGAAAGCTCCTTTGAAGCATCATTTTAAATAACAGCACAGTAGTCTGTTACTTTGCGAGGAGGTGAAGCTTGGCAACACACATTATATGGTATAACATCCAGGAGCTTTCTCTGGAGAATAGCTTGGGTCCACTTGGGTAGAGCAAACACCTCACACCACCCCTCCTCTGTGGCATATTGGAGGAAGGGGCACCAGTTTTGATCAAATTCAGGCCCTTCTAATATCTTCGTAGGCAAAAACAACTCTCCCTGGATGCTCAGGAAATTTGAAGTCATCTCTCCTCCTGACTTGTTCTTCTCCCGCATAAAGGCATTTCCAGAATATCACATGCTCCTGAAAATGTACTTCCTTGTATGTGAAACCTGCTAACCGTTCCCCTGAGAAGTGTTTGAACGTGTAATGAGTGCCCAGGCTCCTGGTGTCAGAGCTATGATGGAGAGACTCTCTCCCCAAGGCAGCATTCCCTCCAAGAACTTTCACTAGACGACCCCAGGGAGCAGTTGGTGTTAACTCCAGGCTGCAGTGGTTGGGAAACCACTTTCCATAAAAACTCAGTCTTCTTTTTTTCCTCATGGCCCCAACTCTGGAGTGAAAAATTGAGTCTCCTACAGGGTGCTCATAATCTGCTTCTCTTCTCCTTCCACAGAATCTGCCCCTCAGGGAATCCAAATCTGTCCTTATGGGCCACAGCATTTGGTGAGGGGCACTGGAGTGTAATTAAGCCACAATGGCAGTTTGAAAAATTATAAGAATAATCAAAATGCTACAGTACCTTAGAGGTGAGAGGAAGAAAATTTGCCCAGGAGATCTAGAAATCTTAGCAAAAAAGGAAGCATTCAACTTCAGTCTTGAAAGAACAGGAGTGGGGCACCTGGATGGCTCAGTTGGTTACACATCTGCCTTCGGCTCAGGTCATGATCTCAGGATCCTGGGATCAAGCCCTATGTTGGGCTCCCTGATCTACGGGGTGTATGTTTCTCCCTCTGCCCCTGCCCTCGCTGTGTGCTCTCTCTCTCTCCCACCTCGTCCCCTCTCTCTCAAATAAATAAATAAAATCTTTAAAAACAAAAAGAGAGAACAGAAGTTTACCAAGTAAAGATGAGAGTTGATAACAATTTTGAAAAAAGCTGACATTTGTTGAGCACCCACTGTGTACCAATCACTGTTCTAGGTGTTTTCATGTATTTCTGTGTATTACCTGTTGCCCATCAGTATTTGCATGAACTACAGCATTTAATCCTCACAGAAATCATATGAAGTGGGCTTTAATATTATTCCCATTTTGCAGGTAAGAAAACTGAGGCCGAGAGCTTATATGCTTCAGGTCAGACTGAAACTACACGGTAGCCCCAAGATTCTAACTCAGGTATTTTGACTCTGGAGCCATACTACCTGAAAGAGCAGAGGAGCAATACAATGAAAGGCATAACTAATTATGGTAATTTTAAAATCTGTGCAAATTCTTTAATATTCCTTCCCACATGTGGTGGAGTCAAATTTCCCTCTCCTTGAGTGTGGGCTGGACTTTGTGACTTGCTTCTAATGAATATAATGAGGTGGAAGTGACAGTGCATGGCTTTTGAGGACGAGGTTATAGAAAGCACCATGGCTGCATCCTTACTTGGTCTCAGATCACTCACTCTGGGGAGAGCCAGTTGACGTGTTGTAAGGACACTCTAGAATCCCTATGGAAATGTCCACATGGATCCAAAGCATCTGGCCAACAGCCAACGGGGATCTGAAGCCTTCTGCTAACAGCCATGTGAGTGAGTTTGGAAGCAGATTCTCTAGACCCCCATCAATCCTTTAGAGACCATGGTCTTGGCTGACATCTTGACTATAATCTTTGGATAAAACCTGAATCAGAACCACTCAACTAAGCTGCTCTGAACTCCTGCCCCACAGACACTATGAGAAAATAAATGTGTTCTGTTTTAAGCCGCTAAGTTTTGGGGTAATTTGTTACGCAGCACCAGATAACCAATACTAGCTAATGAGAATGTTTTGCGTCTCCACTGTACCTAAACAGCTGGTATTTTGGGGCTGAAGTTCAAAGTTTACAGAGAACCACCAAGAAAGGGTAAAGCTTTTAGGATAAATCATAAAACATTACAGTCATTCTGCAAAATCAGCTCACAGGGCCAACCTACCAAAAGCAACTGTCTACGTCACCAGTCCTGACCCCTCTCATACCTCGTCGGAAAATACTTCCATTTCTATAACTCCTTGTCAATGCCACTATAATAGCTTTTATTACATCACTCCTGGTTTTTCAGCCATTTCTGGACATGCTTTTCTTCCCAACTAGATGGCAAGCCCCTGGGATGCTGGGCTCACATTTTATTCATCTTTCTCCTTGCCTACTATCCTTTGGTCACTGCAGGAGCCCCACCAATGTTTGGGGGCTGAATCCTGCCCACTCTGAAACTACATGGCTGATGGATTGACTTTTATTCAATTCCAGCCAACGTGCTGCTTTCTTGTCTTTGGCTTGGACTATAATGTCTGTGAGCAGGATAGATTGAGACCCAAGAGGCAAATTAGTTCAAAGTACCAGTCAGCGTGCTGGAAGCTTTCACCACGGTGGTGTGAAATGATTCACACCTATGCAGACTCAGGAATGATGCATAGCAGAACCTTTACGACTGGCCTGGGGAGATGGGACAATAAGCCAGAGATACAGATGTTCTTGGTGGTAATCTAAGGCCAGCCACCAAGGGTGGTGCCCATCAGTACAAGCTATGGTTTCTAGGTAACATTTGATTTCTACCCCCATTCTTCACTCTATACTCAGTTCCTGCACACTGAATATGTTTGACACATATTTTCTGAATGAAAGATTGCTCGTGAAAAAGATAATATTCACGGCACCCAAGCTCTCCAAGCTATTCTACAGATAGGGAATTTGTTCTCATTTAGGAAGAGCTTTATGGATAAAGAACTCCATCCTGCCACAGGAGGTCAAGGGCATGCACATACAGGGTACATCCTAGCATGAGCAGACACTGGGGAGGGGGCTCAGGGGAATAAAATACAAATAAAAGGAGAACCCCAACCATATGAGTTGATGTACAAGACACCCGTTGTCATTATTATTTTTACCTGTTAGTCTCCTCTCTTAGGAATAGTCCTCTGAGTTCCACTGGAGAACCACTTTTTGATAATTCTTGTTCTATGTAATTAGAAAGGAGTCAACTCTCTATACCTGGATCCTGGGAAGGAATTGCATCTTGGACCTGGCCAATAGAAACTGTATTCTCCTGGTAACAGTTCCAGAATGGGCATGTGACTCAGTCTGAGCCAATGAGAATCAGAGGGACTTCCACACTACTGCTGGGAGAAAACCACTACCTGTTTTCTGCTGCCCTTCAGCTTGGTGGGAGTTGGCTTCAGAGGTGCTGGCATCAAGTGGTAGAACTTGAGAATGAAGCCAACAGAGGGGAAGTCAGAGATTGGAAAGAGTATGAAACAGAGTTTGTTTTTAAAAAAGATTTTTTAAAAATTCATTTGAGGTAGAGTGAGAGCACTAGCAGAGGAAGGGTTAGAGGGAAAAGGAGAAGCAAGTTCCCACTCAGCAGGGATCTCCACACTGCTGGATCCCAGGATCCTGGGATCATGACCTGAGCTGAAGGCAGATGCTTAACCAAATGAGCCACCCAGGTGTCCCATGAAATAGATTTGTAATGACACAACTGTAGACTCTTCAGGAGCCATATCCCAATATATCTCTGGGCTCTGAAGATGGATATGCCAAATCCTCTTTTATCTCAAACCAGGCTGAGTTTCATTTTCTGTCACTTCCAACTTTAAGACCCTGACCCAAGTGATTGCCTTTGAATATCATACTAGTGGTCAAGCCCTGCCCACCCCCCTATAAAATATCAGGCTCAGGGCAGCAAGACTAAGTTTCCACTGATGATTAATCTTACTTTTGTAACTTAATAAGAAAGTTTTTCCTCTTATGTAGTCATCGATTAAGTCCAATATATTTTTCCAAACAGTTAAGCAATTATCTCCAAATTATTATTCTCCACAAATGTGAAATGCCACTTTTATCATATTCTAAATTTCCATATAATTTTCTCTAGGGGTATTTCTACACTCTCTGGTCTGTTCCATTGATCATGTATTCCTATGTTATCAATTTACTGTTTCACAATTTAGCTTGATTATAATACACATAAATATCTGTTGAATACTCGTTACCCTTTCCCCTCCTCAAAACTCTATTCTCTGTTTCTGGCATGATATTCTTACAGATGAGAATTAGAAATTTAGCATCTAAGTCTAAAAAGAGTCCAATTGGGATTGTGAAAATTAATAAAAGGAAGCCTCATTTAGAATGCAATTGGGAGGCAAGCATGGGAAGCTTGCATGCCCAGCACCAGTCAGTTGCAGACCCCACAAGAAGGGGAGGCCCTTTGGACCACGCAGTGGACACTTTACCATCCAGCTGGAGGTTCTTCCTCCACTGGCAAGAGCCCAACCAATGAGAGACAGTCACAGCTCAGCCAACGAGAAGCCACTACACTCTGAATTTCCAGTTTCCTCCAATGGACTTTTAGTTTACAACATCCCCTCTGGCTTTCCCCTATAAAAACGCATTCCTCTGCTTTGTTTTCCAGACTTGCCAATGGTTTTTGTGTCAGCGTGGTGGTTTTGGGTTGCAATTCTCAATCAAACCCAGTTTTTTTTGCTAGTAAAATAGTGGCAAATTTTATTTTTAAGGTTAATGGGATTAAAATTGGAGATAATTGGAAGTATCTGAGTCTTTCTAGTCAGGGTTTAGATGTGTGTTTTTCATTTGTTTAAATCTTTGCAGACCTCTCAGTAAAAATTTATAAAAATGCAACTATTCTTTTGAAGCTTAGGTCATTCAATTCTGGCACTTTATTTATTCCTTCTATATCCCTTTCATCTAACGACGTTCTGGATTTGTCTATTTATTGAATCCCCCCCCCCCAACACACACACTCTTTTAGTGAGAGATAATTGATATACAGCACTGTGTAAATTTAAAGTGTACATTGTAATGGCTTGTTTACGTATATTGTGAAATGATTAGCACAATGAGAGTTTGCTCAACATTCATCACCTCATCTAGATACAAAAACAGAAAAGGGAGAAAAAATATTTTCTTTCCTTATGATGAGAATGCTTTTAACCACATTCCAGTACACCTACAGTTGTGGGAACTGTAGTCATCACAGTGCACATTGCGTCCCCTGTACTTATATATCTTCTAACTGGAAGTTTGTACCTTTGGTCTACCTTCTATTTATTGAATTCTTTTTTTTTTAAGATTTATTTGTTTATTTATTCATGATAGACACTGAGAGAGAGACAGAGGGAGAGAGGCAGAGACACAGGAGGAGGGAGAGGCAGGCTCCATGCAGGGAGCCCGACGTGGGACTCGATCCTGGGACTCCAGCATCGCGCCCTGGGCCAAAGGCAGGTGCCAAACCGCTGAGCCCCCCAGGGATCCCCTATTTATTGAATTCTTGGCACACATTTCCCCATTCTGTCCTAGCCCTTGCCATCATCTGGGCTGGTGTCAGTGGCCATGAGAGGTCATGTCAGGTTAATGATTTCTTCTCTAAAAAAACTAATCCTGCACTCCATCTGAGCCCTCCACTCACCTTGGCCAAAGCATGCTTGGCCTCATCATCATTCCCAAACTTTTCCCTTCTAAATTACCAACTCAAGCATGCAAACCTCCGTCCTTCTAACTTACTTCCTTGAATACTTCCATCACTACTGTTCTTTCACTTTTTTTTTAGTTTTTATTTTTTTATTTATCTGACACACACAGAGAGACAGAGAGAGAGACAGAGAGAGCATACAAGCAGGAAAAAGGGCAGGGGGGGAGGGAGAAGCAGACTCCCCACTGAGCAGGGAGCCTGCTTTGGGGCTCCATCCCAGGACCTTGAGATCATGACCTGAGCCAAAGGTAGATGCTTAACCAACAGAGCCACCCAGGCACCCCTGTTCTTTCACTTCTTAGGCATTCCTAGCTCAATGTCTCCTGTGTCCCCCAGGGCCCATTCAAGAGAAAGTAAGCACACAAGTTATTAGAACAGAAAGAAGTGAATTGTAAAAAGTGTTAAACAGTATTCAAGCACTGAAAAGGGAAAACTTGCTCTACCTTTAAGGTAGAGCTGCGGGGAGCAGCCAGCAGAATAAATGCAGGGAGTTAGATTCCTCATGATTTAGAGCTTGGGGGATGGGACCGGTGGTGCTGGTTCCCAGATCTCAGAGGAGGGCACTTGGCTGGTGCTGCTGTCTTTGAGAGTGTTGGGGAAGCTGCAGGCCTGGTTCAGCTGCCAGGGTCGCAGGAACAATAGGCAAACAGGAATAGCAAGTCCCTTCTCCCACCTCCAGCCGAGCCATCATGTGCTAGTCCCTTCTTTCTCTCTCTCCCTATCTCTATTTTTATTTCTCTCTTCCTCTCCTTCCCCCTCTTTCCCTCCCCTCACTTGTCCCCCTGCCCACCCCCCACCCCCCCAAGCAGAGCGGAGTGGGAAGCCAGCTGGCCATGCAGAAATGTCATTTGCAGAGTACCAATCCCAGCTTCAGGTGACTTCAGAGCTGAGACAATAGCTTGACAATGAGAACAACTCTTTTCCTTGCTTTCCATCTACCTTCGCCTCCTGAATTCACTTCCCCCGGTGTCCAGCCTGGGATTACTTATCCAACAGTTCAGTCACTCCCTGGCTGATATCGTAAACTTGTTTGCTCCAAGGAAGCAGATGGGCGCCCCTGCAGACCAGCCCAGGTCTGCCCAGATGCCTTACTACATTTCTCCCCACAGCTTGCTTCTCCACACTCTACAAAGACAGCTTTAAATCTTCTCCACTCTTCTCAGACTTCTAACTCCTTTCCCCTTTCACTCATTTCTGCTTCAAAGATGGAAACTTCCTCTCAACTCTGCTCACAAGCTAACACCTGCACCAACCTTCCCACCTTCTCTCCTCTCTGTGCAAGAAAGGTGGCGTTCCTCCTGTGAGAGCAGCTCCTGCGCCCGTTCTTTGCATCCCATCCCCTTCTTCATTCTGGAAACTTTGTGATTCACCTGTCCCCAACTCCACTCTGTACCTCTGCACACACACACACACACACTCTCTCTCTCTCTCTCTCTGTCTTTGCTAGATCCTTGCCTTTGTTTTTTTGCTAAATTTAAATTTCAACTCACTGATTTTTTTTTTTTAAAGATTTTGTTTATTTATTCATGAGAGACCCGGAGAGAGGTAGAGACATAGGCAGAGGGAGAAGCAGTTTCCCCACAGGTAACCTGATGCGGGGCCCCGGGATCACAAACTGAGCCAAAGGCAGATGCTCAACCACTGAGCCACCCAGATGCCCCTCAATTCACTGATTTTTTTAAAAAAATTACATTCAGCAAAATGGCACAGCTCACTTAGAAAACAGGTTGGCAGTTTATTATAAAATGAAACAGACAATTATCAAAGGACACGCTTATCCCACCCCTGGGTATTTTATCCAAGACAAAGGAAAGCTTCTGTACACACAAAATCTGCATGTGAGTGCTTACTGCAGCTCTCTTCATAACTGTGAAGACGGAGAAATGATTCAATGGCTCTTTAGGTGGTGAATGGATAAAGAAACCATGGCACGGCCATATGATGGGCTACCCCTTGACAATTAAAAGGGATTGAACTATTGATTCACACAACATGGATGAATCTGAAATGCATTTTGCCCAGTGCAGGAAGGCAGACTCGGAACAGGGCACACTGTCTGGTCCCATTTATATGACATTTTGGTAAAGGTGAAATCTGGAGGGCAGAAAATAGCTCAGTGATTGCCATCAAGAATCCCTTTGAAATGTAGCTAGATGGGCCCCTTCCACTTCAAACAAACACACAAACAAACACAGTCTCACAAAAAGCTCTTCTGTGCCTCACCCTCCAGTCTACTTGATTGCCAGCATCATTCTGGCTTTCACAGGAAATTTGATTAAAACAGTTGTATGCACCCAGTTTTTTCCTTCCACCTCTTTTTACATCATCCTTCAACTAACCCCACCCCTGCCTTCAGGTTATCTAATCCATTGGGCGGCTCTCTGCACTCACCCTTCTCAACCTTGCTCAGCAGCATCCCCCCAGATTTGGATCTCGGGGGTCTTCATTCAGTCTGAGGATGAGTCTTCCAGCCAGGATATTACTGTAGTGCTGCTCCTGCCGTGGGCGAGGAAAGAGCTGCGGACATTTCCAGAAAATAGCTTTGGAATGGGTAGCTAGAAAAGGGGGAGCTATTCCAAGTTTATAAAAAAATTCGGTGTCTCACAGGCTTTGTACTTTATAATGTTCCCTCATAAAGACTTTTCCACCATTTCTCCTGCACCATTCCCAAACAAGGCAAAAATGAGTCACGATTGTACAGAAACTGACAGGGTCCTCTTATTTAATCTTTGCCCCCCTGAATATATTCAGCAAAAGGATGGACTTCTTTTATTGAACCTTGAAGGAGATGTCTTTTCCTCCCCTGGAATGGATTCAGATTCTGGATTTATTGCATGTTCTGTGTATCTTCTTTGATTGATTGGTGCTGAACAGCTGAGCAGCAACATTACTAATTATCCTCAGGATGTAATGCAGTTGAAGAGTCATTAAGGACTCTCTAAATTTGGAAAGCATCCACTGCCAAACAAAGGGACTCTCTTCCCTCCTCAGCCAGGAGGAGAATGCACAATCAGGTCCCCAAGGCCCTCTTTGCCTCAACTTGGGCTTCATTTACATCCTAGCAGCTCCAAGAAAGCAGGGCATACCCCTAATTTTGCCCAGTGACAAAGATGAAGAGGAATTCTGTTGAAATGCCAACAGTTTATTTTTATCTGTTCTTGACTAAGAACTTGGTAATGTTTCTTTCCTGTAGGGCACGGGGGCTGCTCTAGGGCAAGTAGATAGGATTGCCTTAATCGCAAAGCAGAGCCAATGGGATTTGAGGGAACGAAAATTTCCTCCATCAGCCCTGTCTCCGATGTTTAAAATTCCACTGTTGGATATATTAGTAAGTATCTTATGAAATTAAGGAGTTGTGACCTCATGAAAAAAAAACTGAGTGGGAGGGGAAAAAACATATTGAACCTGATGTACTAACTCACATCATGCATGCCAAGTACTCAGCACAGTGTCTGGAGCGTAAAAAAGGACTCAATAAATAGTAGCTGTTATGTCTCTTACTAATAATTGCTGGAGCACTCACTAGGAACATTTTTGTTAAAGATCTACTTGGTGTTAGGGTACTGTACTGGATGTTAGGGATACAGTGTTGATTTGTCATAATCCCTGTTCTCAAAAGGCTCGTGTGATCAGGGCAACAAAGCACTCCGAGAAACCATGAGAACTCATCACAAGGGCTACTTTGATGGGAGTACTAAGTGTTATGTGACAGTGGGGAGGGAGAGGCTAGCTGGCCGTGCACCCCAGGACGACATGCAGGAGAGCGGGCTCAGGAAGAACATTTCGGGCTTTGCTAGGTGAAGAATGAGACGCAGTCATTCTGGGGTGATAAGACCACAAGGAAAAGGCAAGATGACATGGAGGAGAAAAAACAGAATAGCTGGGAAAAAATAATAAATTCAATGTATTTTGAACATAGGTTTTTTTTTTTTTTAAAGATTTTATTTTATTTCTTCATGAGAGACACAGAGAGAGGCAGAGACACAGGCAGAGGGAGAAGCAAGCTCCACGCAGGGAGCCCAACGTGAGACTCAATCCTAGGACTCCAGGATCACACCCTGGGCCAAAGGCAGGTGCTAAACTGCTGAGCCATCCAGGCATGCCTGAACATAGATTTTTTTTTTTTTTATGGAAGACTGTGGAAGAAAATAGGATTGGAAAAATATCCTAATGGCTGAAATGCTACGCCTAGGTGAATGGACTTAATCTTATTAAAAAAAAAAAAAAACAAGAACAAAACCCAGATCCAAGCGCAGATTTCTAAGCAGGAACACAATAAAAATGACTTTTTAGAAAGATACATTGATTGATAATAAGAACAGGGTGGCAAACTATGGCCTGTGGGCCGAATCCAGGCCCTCATCTTTTTATGTCTCATGAGCTAAGAAAAAATTTTTTTTTGCAATTTTAGGTGGTTGAAAATGATCCAAAAGAAGATTTCATGGCACATGAAAATTATATGAAATTCAGATTTCAGTGTCTATAAATAAAGTTTTAGTGGAACCCAGCCACACCCATAGTTTATGCCTCATGCTAAATAACAGAAATCATTTAAAATATTTACTAATGTACTTTTTATGGAAAAAGCTTTCTGGCCCCTGGTTAAAGGATATAAATGAGAGCAGAGAGTGGCCTGGCTAGCTCCATTTGCAAAGCATGTGGCTCTTGACTTTGGGGCTATGAGTTCAAGCCCTATGTGAGGTTACTTAAAATAAGTAAAGAAGATGTTAATTAACTAATTAATTAACCAGAGCAGAGAGAAAACAGAGGGCAGAAAAGCCAGTGTGAAAGTCTGAGGAAAAAGACACCTCAACCATGTTTCTCAAACCCAAGTAATGTGCAGATCCCTTCATTAAACTTCTCCAGGATCAGGGATCCCTGGATGGCTCAGCGGTTTAGCGCCGCCTGCAGCCCAGGGCGTGATCCTGGAGATCTGGGATCAACTCCTGGAGATCTGGGATCGAGTCCCACGTCAGGCTCCCTGCATGGAGCCTGCTTCTCCCTCTGCCTGTGTCTCTGTCTCTCATGAATAAATAAATAAAATCTTTAAAAAAAAAAAAAAAACTTCTCAAGGATCTCTAGCGTTACCTAAGTTATTTTTATTCAAATGCAAATTAAATATTTACAAACAGACATCTTAGTAAAAAAAAGTCCTTATTCTTTTTGCTCTTTTATAAAACCAAAGAGACTTAAAAATTAAATACCGAGAAAACAAGACCAGTCCATTTCACATTAGCATCCTTAATTTAATGTGAGAGATGATGTCTTCTTGCTGCTACAAGATTGCTGTTTCAAGGTCCAAGGCTGGTCCTCTCCTTCCTCAGAGGGAAAGAGCGGGTGTCCTGCCATGCCTGGTTGATGACTTAATCCTCTCACAACCTCCCCTGGGCGACAAATCTAGAAAACTTCATTCATGTAGAAGGAGAATTGGCAACATTTTCTGTAAAGGATCAGGTAATAAATATTTTAAGCTTTGCCGGCCCCTGCTGCAACTACTCGACTCTGCAATTATAGCTCAAAAGCACTCACAGACAATATATGAATAAATGGGCATGGATGTGTTCCAATAAAGCTTTATTGACAAAACAAGCAGTGGGCCAGAATCTGCTAACCCTTTGTTCCCGATCATGGACTTCCACCAGGAAAACGGAAAGCTGGTAAGATTTCTGTTCAGCTGTGGACGCACCCTTGACAGGCCAGGAGGCTACTGTGAGATGAGGAGGAGTCGCTGCTACAACCCACAGTAAAATTTATTTACAAAACTATTTATACAAACAAGAAATAGAGTGACTTTGGTCTAGAAACCATAGTTTGCCTACCCTGGATATAGAAAAATGTCAGATTGGTACCAAAACCAGCTCACAGCAAGAATGATCATATTGCCACTTTTCTCAGCCCAGAATGTGATTTCTACCCATGGCCTCTCAACCTTAAGAGGCTCAGAGTTGTTTGCAGGTCATAACCATTTGGTTCCTGCTGGGACATCCAGAAGGGCCTGGTAATTATGGACCTTACATATTTGCCACCAGAGACTAACACATACTAACACTCTGAGCACCACTGATGTTACAGTTCTGAAACTCCAAAATGCAATCAAAGAGGTGATTTGGGAAAAGTGTTTTTTTAATTTGATACCTAACTTTTTATCCATATGGCAAGACATTTGGGATCAGAGTTTTGCTTCTCCTGATGAAGCCCTTCTATATATAGAATCACATCCTAACTTTATCTCGCAGTCTGACACACCAAAGAATTAATTTCATTATTCTTAGTATTATTATCCTTTAATTTTAGACAAAGAATTCATTTTGCAAAAAAGAAGGGCAGGAAATACTGTAATTTGGATAAGAAACAATCTTGTTTATTAGCTTGTTGCTAAGAAAGAAAACTTTTCTGTGTATTTCCCCTTACTAGATCACTCTTCTTCCCCAAACAGTAAATTCGGGGTGGGGGGGGGTAAGAAGAGATAAAACCAGATTCAGGTGTATGTGTGTTGAAACTTCTCATCTTGGTGAATGGACAGGTGTCTATTTACCAACCAGAAATGGAGGGTGAGGGGCACCCGAGTGGTTCAGTGGTTGAGCGTCTGCCTTCTGCTCAGGTCGTGGTCCCCGGGGGCCTGGCATCCAGTCCTGCATCGGGCTCCCTGCGGGGAGCCTGCTTCTCCCTCTCTCTGTGTCTCTCTGTCTCTCACGAATAAATAAATAAAATCTTAAAAAGAAGAAGAAGAAGAAGAAGAAGAAGAAGAAGAAGAAGAAGAAGGAGGAGGAGGAGGAGGAGGAGGAGGAGGAGGAGGAGGAGGAGAAGGAGAAGGAGAAGGAGAAGGAGAAGGAGAAGGAGAAGGAGAAGGAGAAGGAGAAGGAGAAGAAGAAATGGAGGGGAGTTCTCCCATGGGGCTTTGGTCATGTTATGGGGGGTTCTTGAACAAGCTGCATTCCTCTACTTGTAGCATACTGACACCTGCTGTGCTCTACCCTAGGCACTGCTGACCTGGTACAGGGAAAGAACACAAGAGGGACCTTGCCTCCAAAAAGGTGGCACCAGTGTGGGCACCACCAAAAAGTGTTAGCTTTAATTAAGTGCTTACTGCATGCCAAGCGCTATTAACATCTTATCTTTAAGATAAGGAAATTGAGACTCATACAGATTATATAACTTGTCCAAGGACAGGCAGTGTTAAGTATCAGAGTCAGGTTTTGACCTTGTTTGCCCCAGTCTTTGAGCTTCCTTTATATGAGATGAACACCTAAAGACAAGTGCTACCAATATTCCAATATGCTACAATATTCAAGGGCTGAGCAGAGGCTCTGGAAACATCAGGTTTAGGAGGCTGGCGGACTACTTTTAGACTACAATAGAAAAAATTGACTAGGCCCCCATTCCTCACCCAATGGAGTACTTTTATAAAAATTCCAGGTTAGCTGACTCTGGGCTATTTTGGAGGGAAAAATAAAACCTCAATCAACCAGGCTTTCCTCCTAGAGATCCCCATGGCTGACTCTCTCACTCTCTTTCAAATCTTTTTCCACGGGCACCTGGGTGGTTCAGTGGTTGAGTATCTGCCTTTGGGTCAGGTTGTGATCCCGGGGTCCTGGGATCAAGTCCCACACTGGGCTCCCTGCGTGGAGCCTGCTTCTCCCTCTGCCTCTCTGTGTGTCTCTCATGAATAAATAAATAAAATCTTAAAAAAAAAAAAAAAAAAAACTTTTTCCAAACATCACCCTCACAGCGCAAGCTACCCAAGCTTTAGATTGCAAGCTGTCCCTCCTCTGGGCTCTTTTACTCCATCCTCCTTTTTCTTTTGTTAGGGTACCATGTATCTTACTTATTCTTTCGGTTTATTGCTTATTTGTATTGTTTATTACTTGATTCCTCCGTTTTGAATCAAGAAAATCAGTAAGAGGACAGCTTTGTGTCTGTTTTATCCCAAGGTCCTAGAAGAACACCCTGTATATAGTGAGCACTCAATCAATGCTTACTAAATGAATGAGTGACTGTATGAACGTATGACAAACAAAATATGGATGTAGGGATCCCTGGGTGGCGCAGCGGTTTGGCGCCTGCCTTTGGCCCAGGGCGCGATCCTGGAGACCCGGGATCGAATCCCACGTCAGGCTCTCGGTGCATGGAGCCTGCTTCTCCCTCTGCCTGTGTCTCTGCCTCTCTCTCTCTCCCTCTGTGACTGTCATAAATAAATAAAAAAAAATATATTAAAAAAAATATGGATGTAAGATGGGCTGACTGATTTTGGTGGCCCATCCCAGCCCTGGCATTCTGCTCCCAAGTCCGAGGAAAGCATTTGGGGTGCAAGCAAATTCTCCCCTATCTAGACACCTGCCTTAGGTCTCACTGGGATTGTGCTTCTGAACGGGATCAAACCTACATGTTCAATAAAACTCTCATCTTCAGTCTGCTGCGCTCATCTTCATTCCGGTCCTCTGCTCTCCTGACATGGGCAGTTAAAGGGGAGAATTTAGTGCATACAGCAAATATTCCCCACATCTCCATGGCAGGCCGAACAAACTCTGTGATTTGAGCTGGAGATATATATATTTTTTTAATTCATGGGGGTGTCTTTGAGTTTGAATTAACATAATTATAAAATTTACAGGCATCCAGTGTGCTTTTTATAAGGCTTCTATAACAGATGTGTCAAATGTCTAGTTTTGAAAGGACTTCATAATTCAGTTACAATTTCTTCTGGGTTAAAAATTGGAGTCTGGGAAGTGGAGGTAGGGAACGAGCAATACATTTCCTGACAAGCCCTCTGAATGCGGGATGAATGCAGCCTGTAATAAAAGCTTCCTGTTTTTCTTTGGCTCATTGAGTCATACCCCCTGATTAGGGTGAGGAATACTCTCCTTTAAAGCTTAAAACTGGCTTGCAAATTATTTCCTGAGCACATTGAGGCAGCTTCCTGGTCCAGTCTCTACCTCAACCCCAGGGATGGAAGAGATGGAGGGTACCAAAATTTATTCCTGTGTATTCAGTGGTGATCAAATGTGAAGCTTTGATTTGACCAGTTGATGCCGAGGAACAAAGGTAGTGTCATTTACTTGTGTCTTCATCCACTTTTTATGCACATCCCACCATTTCCAAAGCCAGAAAAATCTGCCATTCATTCTTGATTGTTCTCCCTATCCCACTCCCCTTCCCTGGCTATGATTCACCCATTTACTTCTAATATTTCTTGAAACCATTCACTTTCACCCGTCCTCACTAGGCCTGTGCTGATTACAGCTGCCATATTGTTCTTGAATTGAAATTGAATTGAATTGAAATCTTGAATAAGGCCTTCAGTAGGATGACCAAGTCATCCGGGTTTGCCTGGGGCTGTCCCTGTTTTAAAAAGGAAAAAGAAAAGTCTCAGATCCCAGGACTGCCACCCCCATACCTCTGGGTCTGTCAGCCACTTTACCTACAAATCTTTGTAACTTTCTTCTTCCTTTGTTGGCTCCAGCCCCACTGACCTTCCAGTTACTTGAACTGGATCATGGTCTTTCTTACCTGAAGCCCTTGGTTTTCTTCCTGAATTGTTCTTTCAATCGCTCTCTGCCTGGTTAGCTCATTCTTCTTCACCAGATATTGGCTTAAATGTCACATCTTCAAAATCCTTTCATGAGCCAGGCCCTAACCCCAAGTTAATTTCTGACCTTGCTGTAACCTCTCATTATCCTCTTTACTTTTCTTCCACACCTCTCTCAATTTGTACTTATATTTTGTCCATGTAATTATGTGTTTAAAAAAGCACTTCCTCATTTGAAATTCAGTTCCTCAAAAGCAGAGGACATATCTCTTTATACAGCTGTTTTGTCCCCAACACATAGCCCAGTCCCTGGCAAGTACTAAGCCTTCGGTAAATATAATATCAATAAATTTATATTCCATGTCTGCTCCTTTCCCCTTGAATTAACTCACAAGAGCCTAATCTACTTTTTCTCCCTCCATCCCTGCTTCCTTCCTTTCCTGTCTTCTCTCTTCCCATGGTCTTCCTCTTTTAAAGAAATAATTCTTGGAATTATTTTTAAATTCTATTGTTTTTATGATTTTCTTTTTTTGAGAAAGAATGTTGTGAATGGAGTGGGGGAGCAGTGGGAGAGAGAGAGGGGTGGGGGAAGGAGAGAGAGAGAGAGAGAGAGAGAGAGAGAAAGAAAGAAGGATTCCTGAGGAGGCTCCACTCCCAACCAGGCTCCATCTCATAACCCTGAGATCATGACCTGAGCTGAAATCGAGTTGGATGCTTAACCAACTGAGCCACCCAGGTGCCCAGGTTTTGATGATTTTTAAACCAATGTTTGTTTGGTTTTATCAATATTATTTCCTTCATCTTATTTTTTTAAGTTTATTTGTTTACTTTTAGTAGTCTCTACACCCAATAGGGGGCTCAAACTCATGACCCTGAGATGACAAGCTGCATGCCCTCTGACTGAGCCAGCCCAGGAGCCCCCCCTTCCTCTAATTTTTCTTTAGTAAATTCTTTATTTTATTTTTTGAGCCCTCAGACACATTTGCCACCACTCTGCCTCCCACCTGATTAGCTAGACTGAGTCTGAACATTTCCTGAAGAGACTGAGCTGTTTAAATGTTGTCACTCTGCACATGTTCTTTTCACTGTGTGATATACCTTTCATTTTCTAGTCAAACAAATATTTAATGGACACCTCCCCACCTAGCTACTGAACCACTAATTCCTTAAGACCTGGCTCAGCGGCTCCTTGTCTGTAATGCTTTCCTGCTTCCACCCCCAGATGAGTTCATCATTTCTTTGTGTCCCAAGTGTACCTTGAGTAGACATCCATTATTGCACTTTGGCTGCATTGTATCTTATACACTACCTCTCACAGTAAACTCTGAGCTCCATGAAACACTGTCTCATCTCTGTGTTTGTTTAGGGGGAGGTTTAGATTCTTTTTTTTTTTTAAAGATTTTATTTTATTTATTCATGAGAGACAGAGAGAGAGAGAGGCAGAGACACAGGCAGAGGGAGAAGCAGGCTCCATGCAGGGAGCCTGAAGTGGGACTCCATCTGGGGTCTCCAGGATCACACCCCAGGCTGCAGGCACGCTAAACCGCTGCACCACAGGGGCTGCCTGGAGGTTTGGATTCTTAAGGAAAGGAGCATGTATAATTAGCATGGCCCTCTCTGCCATCTCCTCCTGGTAATAAATAAAGAGAACGTCTAAAAATAAGTACAACAAGCCAATAGGAAATTGGGCAAAGAGACAAACAGGACAAAAAATATTGGGTCATGAACACTTTACAAATGCCTACTAAGGCCCCACTCTTGGTCTGCAAGGGTGGAGGGTCTTCTGTTCACAATGGGGTAATATGGCTCATCCCTCCCAAAGATTTTCACCTTTCTTAGATAATGCAAAGGGAGATTTCTTTATTTGAGGCATGAAGAAAGCAAAAAGAAAAAGGCAAATATAAATATAAATGTGGCATAAGTAAAAATAAATTTTGACAAAACTCTCAATGAATGGACTTATTCCCCACAAAATATGATTTCACAGGTTTTGGTGGTAAGGATGGAATATGGACCTTGATCTGAGTAGAATAGGAATGAATTCCTTTCAGAATATGTTATGTGGTCAACCACAAGGACGTTAGTGCTGTCAAAGGACCCAGTAGATAAAGAACATATAACTCTTGTGATTTTACTGAGTGTTGTGTGACATGCTAGCTATTGAAGATGGTAATGGGTGGTACGGCAAGAATGGGAAGGTGGGGATGATGGAAGTTCATGGAGATGAGGGTGTCAGGGATGTTCATGAGAACCAGTAAAGCAGCTCACCTGGGCTAAACAAGCCTGACCAGAGGGGCACGAGTATGGAGTCCCCTGGGCTCTATAGACAACAGATTCCAGGGGAAAATAGAGATGAAGAGGTGAAAGAAGTTCCTGTGAGCAGTGGGGAGGAGCTCAGAATTCACACTAGGTTTAGGGTAAGTTAATATTAAGGTTACATCTTCTCACTGGCCAATACCATGCTTTCATTCCATTTGATGAAATGAAATAAAAGTTGTGAGATGCTAAAAGAATACAACTGGTTAAAGTGTTTATCAACCTCTTCACTGTCTATCAAATCCAATGCCAAGTACTATTCAGGTATTATAACCTACACTAGTCCTGCCTTCTGGCTGTAGTCAGGGCAGCCCTCAGTGCCAGAGCTGCTATGGTTCTTTGAGTGATAGAGCAGGTTTCAGAGTGATCATCCCAGTTTGCATCTGAGGCTTTGTTCAAGAGTAGCAAGGAGTGAGAGTCCCCTCCTCTTTCATCGGTGTTATCCAAACACAGGCTTCTTTGATCTGATGTAGAATACTGAGGGATAAAATTCTTTATACATTTTATAGGGAAAAAAAGGCAAACAAGAATGATTTTTAAACACATGGGGCTTTAAGCTGCAGATTTGCAGACACATTTTCCCCTTCCTTGTTGCATAGCTCTCTCCTTTCTGGGAGGAAACACACAGATCTTGGTTTGCTTTCTCTAAGACAAGAGAAAAGAGTCAAAACAGCTAATCTCACATGCTTCACATGATAAGAAAAAAATCAGCACAAGCTGGTGTAGGAGTAGATATTGGTAACATAGCTGAGGTAGAGGATTTTCCAATGGGCTTCCATAATCATGCTCTTGGAGGAGGAGAGAGACTCAAGGTAATACAAAGATCCAAGGCATGGTGAGGCTCATGAGTAATGCAGGTGAAATGGAAGTAATGGTCACATCCTATAAGAAGGTCAAGGAATCACAGCCAGAAGATTATGGAATTGTGGTGGCCCTGAGGCTAATGATGGCAAAAGAAAAGAAGGCTAAAGATGTAGGAGCGAAAGTTGAGGCTTGACACTTCAGCAACTAAGATGATGGTGGTGCCATAGAGAAAAGAGTTGCAGAAGGAAGTCAGCCTATACCATGAAGACCGGATGGGTGGAGTGAGCCTGCCTGAGATGATAAAGAGGCGGCTTCTTGAACTGCAGGTAGGAGAAGACATCCAAGCTCCATCTTCTTCCTCAAGATGGCATGCTAGTGCCTCTCTTTCCTTAATTATGCATTTGGAAAATTGGCCTCTAAGGCCCCCATTGTGGTTGTTGAGATGGATGAAATATAGTAATCCCCTGACAGCTGCTAGAGCTTTTGTCTTGGTACCCTCAAATCCATACTTGCTGTTTCTTTCCTCCACCTCTTCACTTCCATTAGCAACATTCACAGTTGGAGAGCTTTTAAATACCCTCCTGCGAGTTACTGCACATGTCATGTTGATGTTGAATGGTCACCTCACCTCACCTACTCACCATCTCCCAACTTTGAGTATGTTGAGTTGAGTTCATGTCCCAACAGGATATCACAACTGATACCTCTCTGAATCACTTTCAAATAGTCTAAATTTAACTATTGAATATGTAAGTGACAAGGGACTGATGTTTAAAAATATTTGTATATGAACTAATTTCTAAACCATCTTGTCAGTCTCATGCCATTAGTCAGTGTCTCTACAGACTCTTCAAACGTGAATTCATCCTGATTTATTAGTTTGTGCTGTTACTGTGGCTCCCAAGGGGTTCCATTTGGGAGAATAACTTTAATTGCAGTTTTGAACTTTGAACTTTTTGGTAAATAAACCCCCCCAAAACCTCATCCTTAACCAAATTCGTTTCACTTCAGGGAAAGAACAGGTCTGGGATTGACTTGTTGGTTCTTAGCGATTAATGCAGAGTAACATTCATATTGAATTTTAGATTAAGTGATTTTACTAAAGCCTTTAAAAAAAATAACCCTTTTTATCAGGTTAGACAAACAGCTTTGCTTCTGGAATGCCAGCACAGCCTCTAGAGTGAACTGCTTGTGTGCAGTGTTCTCTTTTTCTTCTTCCACTTCTGCTTCCTGGAGGAGAGGCTTCTCAGGGCTCTCAGGTGGGGGGCTCCTGTGTGGCCAGTTCCAGGGGGCACTATTCACATCTGAGTCTGACCATGTGAATCTCTAGCACAGTTAAAGGAGCAGGAATCAGAGAGGAAAGGTATTCTTGGTTATTTAAATAGCAGATAAACCTCTTAAATAAGGCTTTCTTTGTTCAAGATACCTAGAAGCAGAGCTTGAGATGGTGATTCTGGTGAACATGGTTTATTGAAGGAGTGCTCTCTGGAGAGAAGGTGAGAGAGAAGCAGGAGAAACTGGAAGAAAACCCAGCAGAGGTGTGGCATCACCTGGAACCTAGCTTCATCCTGATACCCTGGGAAGCTGTGGTCCACGTGAGGCCAGGCACCCAACCTTTTGTATCGCAGTCAGTCATTGGCCACTGACTATCCCCTGTGACTGGGAGTAACCTCCCAGGCAAGGCAGCTCCATTTCAGTATCAAATACTCTCAGTAACTGAGAAATGAGTGTGCCACCAGTGAAGGGGACCTGGCTGGATAGAGCACCCACAGCATCCACTATACTTGGGGTAGAAAAGGAAAAGTAGAAAAGCAAAGAAGGCTGCTTCTCTCCTCAAGGAGCTTGTAATTTGAGACCACAAGGATAAATAAGAGTCAGAATAAGTAAGAGATTTGGAGAAACAGGGAGAATGGTGTCCCAGGCCAAGGGAATGGCACATGCAATAGCCCTGGGGTAAAGAAGAGAAAGTTGGCCTCCTTTTCTCTTTACTCAAGGTGCTCTGGCCTGCTTATTCTGGGTTTGAGGGAAACAGTGTAGTGGTATTCCCATAAGGCAATAGCGGGACAACCCAAGGGTTTTGTACTTTGGGTTCTGCAATGGATCCAACAGATTAGGGGAAGAAAATATTATGAGTGTGTACTGGGCTCTTCAGATTGCTAATATCCACTATAAATGCTCTAAATGTCTGTATGAAAGTATATTTATCTGCTTTAGGGAAACAAGTGAAGGTTCCTGTACTGGATACTTTACAAATGCCTACCAAGGCCAAGTTCTTGGTCTGTGAGGGTGAAGGTCTTCTGTTCTCAATGGGGTAATATGGTCCATCCCTCCCAAGTATGATACCCTACGTGCCATCTCCTATTGGCTCATGGCACCCAAAACTCAATGAAGATAGGTAGGTAGATGATAAGTGGATGGATAGGTAGACAGTTAGGTAGGTAGACAGAAGGGTAGATGGATGGATAGATAGATACTTAGATAGAGGAATTGAAAGAGATGATAAATAGATAATGATAGATAGATAGATAGATAGATAGATAGATAGATAGATAGATGATAGATAGAGGACTGGGGAGTTAAAACACATTTTTTGGCACATGAATTCTGACATATCAAGAGCAACACCTCCCCAGGAAATGAAACACATTACTGTCTCGTGAAATTTAAGGCACTGGGGAAATTAACCCTTGAATGTCCTCCTCCAGTATGAGGTGTTTTGAGGAGCCACTCTCAGCTCAGTTGGACCTGAGCAGAGCAGGTGACTGCAAGGGTAACTGGTGAGAGAATGGTCTCCATTTTGTTTGCTGATAAAAGGTACTTGATAAATATTTATTGGGTAGTGAATAAATATCCTATGGAGGCCTCACCTCTCACCAGCCACTATAAAGACAAGCTATAAAAGAGAAGCAATGAGGAGAAAAAGGACAATAAAAAGAAGATAATAGATTAGGGTGAGCTTAGAGCTACAAATTGTAAAGGGAGATAGGAGAATTTCAGTTAGATGGTGAATTGAGGACAGACTGAACCAAAATCCTAAAAATTTAAAAACATCAGTTTATTCTCTGTATTTCTAGGTCTGATTCTGGTTTTTGTTTGTTTATTCACTTGTTTTGTTTTTAGATTCCACATACGAGTGAAATCATATGGTATTTATCTTTCTCTGACATATTTCACTTAGCATAATATCTTCTAGAAATATATAAAATAAACTGATGGCTGCCAGAGGGAAGGAGGTGGGAGGACAAAGGATGTACAAAGGGGTGAAGCGGACTGGGAGATTTAGGTTTCCAGGGATGGAATGAATAAATAATGGGGATGAAAGGTACAGCATAGGGACCACAGTCAGTGGTTTTGTGATCGCATTGTATGGTGACAGACAGTAACTACATTTGGGGTGAGCACGGTATAACACGTAGAATTGTTGAATCACGAGGCTGTACACCAGAAACTAATGTGTGTGTGTCAACTGCACTCCAATTTTTTTAAAAGTGTAAAAACAAAAACAATAGCCAAACAAACACACCATGTATTTTAAAAAACACGAATTCACAGTAATGCTAGGAAACCAGAAAGGCAGGCAGCTGGGGAAGGACATTTTGAAGAAATCCTCAAAGACAGAAAGCAGATGGATCTGATTGATGAAGGAAACAGATCATGGAAAGCTGTAACCTATAATGCTGGAGGGAAGAGGGATCCTTCCCATAGGAGCCTTTTAAAAGCTCCAAGTCCACAAATATAAAGAATAGGGATGAGGTATGGTGCAAGCACCAAGGTAATTAATAAATTAATTATAGTCCAAGTTCACATAATCTATTCCCCTGACTTTATATCCTTGCACTCACTGTCTTCTTTGCTTACTATAGTCCAGCCTCTTGACCTTCTTTATGTCCCTGTAATCTGTGAAGTGTGTTCCCACCTCAGTGTCTTTGCATTTGCAGTTTCCTCTGTCTGGAATAATCTTTCTCTGGACCTTTGCATGGTTGGCTCTTCCATGCCCTTGAGATCTTAACTCAAACCACCTACTCAAAGTTGCTGTCACATTGCCCTGATTCCTTTCCTTCAGAGTGTGCATTATTCTCTAAAATTGTCTGACTCCTTTATTTCTTTCCTTATCATCATTTGAAGGCAAAAGCTTATCTACTCTGTTTATCATGGTATCTACAGTACCTGGAGCATTAAGACAATGTGGTGTTTGTATCAGTAGGCTTTTGCTGTGTAACAAACTGTCCCAAAACATGGTGGCCTTAAACAGTAATTTTTTATTTAGAGCATGACCTGGATCAGCTAGGAAGTTCTTATCTGTGAGAGCTCATCTCATCTCTGCTGGGCACTTTCAAGCATCCACAGTCCACTGTGGATAGGCTGCTACTTGGATAATCTAGAAAATCTTTTTCACACATTTAGTGTCTTCCTGATCAGGACAATGGGCCAAATAGAGCACATGCCTCTTGTTATCTGTTCGGGCTTCTTCACAAAGTATCTTCTTCTGAGATATTTTGCTATCTCAGAATTCATTGGCAAAAAAAACAAACAAACCATATTTTGAACTCTCTGGTCTTTTATATATCTTCTTAGAGAAGCAAGAGAGCAAGCCCCATTGTAGGAGTGATTTTCATGTCTCTCTTCCAGGTCACTTTTCTATAATCTTGCTGAACAAAGGAACCCACATGGCCAAGCCCAGATTCAAGGGGGTGGAGAAATCGACCCTACCTTCCTCCAGTAGGAGGAGCTCTAAAGTCACATTGCAAAGGGGAATGGATACAGGGATAGACAGAATTTGTAGCCATTTTGAAGAAATGGTTTATCATACTATTCAATACTATCTTGCCATACTATTCAATAAATGTATGTTGAATATATTTAATTTAAAGAACTGGATCTGAGGACGAAGCAAAGCATCTGAATGGGAAGCAAAGCAGGTTTTGAGGAAACTCTGGAACACATAGCAGATATATCTATGCAAAAAGAAAGGCAAAGCACTTTTCTTAAGAAGAAATTCATCAAATACCCCATTACTAAAGTGAAATCCTTCCTTTTCTGACTTGCTACTCACAACCTGCTGACCCTCTAATGTAAAATTCTTCAGTGTAGTTGTCTAGTATCACACCTTACCCAGTAGCATGGAATCATCTAGGGAGAAGCTTCCTGGCAAATAGATCTACACAAAACTAAAAGAAATTCATTAACTAGCAGTCTAGATCTTTATTCATAAATATGAACTAAGAACCAAGGATCAACAAACATACGAGGAAAAAGAAATTACATATATGAGAACTAACAAGATTAACAAGTAAAATAATTGTGCTTTTAGGAAATAAAGATCTTTTGGGGAGAAAGCAATAAAAAAAATAATGAATGACTCCAGTGAAATTGGAAAGATGGTGTGTACATAAATAAGAACAGACTGCTGCTACAAAAAAGATGTAATCAGAGAACAAAAATGAGTACCTGGCAATTAAAAATTTGTTTGGCACTAAAAACAATTCAGTGGACAGACTGAATAAGAGAATGGTTATGGTTAACAGCCCTGTCGGTGGTCTGGTCATAAAGTCAATGGAATCTTGCAGAACTGAGCCAAAGGAAAATAATGGAATGTATGAGAAAAATATGAAGCAGTGTGGATGTCTGCCATTTCTTTTATTGGGGTTCCAGAGGCAGAGAACAGAGGTATTAAAAGGGAGGAAAAACTCAGTGATCTATTAGAAGATAATTTCCCTGAGACAAAAGCTAGGGACCTCTCTTGGGCCTCTCTTATAAGAGCACTAACCCCCTTTATGAGGGCTCTGTTCTCATGACCTGATCACCTCCCAAAGGCCTCAGATCCAAATACTGTCACCCTGGAGATTAGGATTTAACATATATATTTCAAGGGGACACAACATTCTGACTGCCCAATGAGATCACATTGTGTGACTAATTTTACTTTGGGCATCTGGGAATACTACAAAAAGGTGATGCTGTTTCTGTTCCTTTGGAAGGATGAATGAGAACTTTCCACTGAGCTAGGACAAATAAGGCATTTCAGACAGAGGGGACAGTATATAAGCAGAAGGAGAAAGTTCTGAAATCACCAGGCAGGTTAGAGAACGAGATTAATAGTCTAGCATGGTGAGAGTTTGAGATATATGGCAGGACGTGAAAAAATATGAAGTTGAAAGGATAGGTTGGTGCCAAATTGTAAAGAGCTCCTGTGCTATTCTGAGAGGCTTTTATTCCTTACACTAGATACAGTTGGAAACCCTTGAAGGATTTTATGCAACAGAGTGACATAATCACCACATACTTAATTTTGAGTTATGATGATAGAAAACTACCTTTTGATTAGTCATTCCCCGCACTCACATGGATATAAAAACTCAAGAGAAGATTTCAGTAGCCCTAGAAACTGAGGATACTATACAACAATCTTCTAGGTAACAGGAAGAACTGCCATGAGTCAAAACCTTAATGTTTACAGGTATAACGATGGAACCATTAATGGAAAACTTTTTCAAGAAACCCCACAAGCTTGGACTTTCTTCTGTCTAGAGTGAAGGAATATGAATCTCCCTCAGTATGGGATGTGTTTACTAGAGTATTTAGAGTCTTTTCACAAACAGATTCAAAATCAATTGTGACCTGAAATCTGCATTTGGAATGACATAAGCTGTAGAGTGGCCATGGTGAAGGTTGTAGATTTTTAGTCATGAACACAGAAATAGCCTATCTGGGAATAAATTCTAAATTTTGTAGAAAAATAATCAGGTAGTGATATCACAATGTCTTTTTTTAGAACATCAGATTTCAAAGAATATTTGGCTTTTAAACTAGAAAGTTTAATAATAATTAGCTATTTTAAACTAGAAATTTGGCTAAAGTTTGTGCACTTCATATAGTTCTTCAACTTCAGATCAGGAAGAAGGAATAGATTACATAGCAGCTTTTAAAATTTATATATAATATATATAAACATCTACATATATTATAAAACAAATCAGAAAAGGCTATAAGTACCTTGATTCTTGATGAATACATGGAAATGGAATGAAGAACAACATTCCGTTGACCTTTGAACAACAAGAATTTGACCTGTGCAGGTTC